>NC_142137.1:61368195-63868195 GCF_024610735.1 Ursus americanus | reverse complement strand
AGATGCTTTTGTCCTGTGCCTAGCCCATGGAAAATGGTCAATACACATTAGCTCTTGTTAGGAGTTGTATTATAATGCCCTCCCCTGCCTCTTGCGACGAACCTTTGTCTGTTCCTTTAGGCCTATTTCAACTTGTATGTTCTCTATAGAGAAGTTACTTGTGTAACTTCTTCCCCTCACAAAGAACCGGATCATTGTTCCATTTGGCCATTTGCTAGCTGTGTGACTTTGAGCAAGTTCCTGAAATTTACAAGTCTCAGTTGTATCAGGGTGATAACAAAAGGATTAAGAAGGGCTATGCCACATACTGTGTCCACTCAGTAAACTTTAGTTTTCTTGCCTTTCTCCTTCCCTTGTCGCTAACCTTCTTCTACTCAGGCCCTCCATAAAGGCTCAATGGTAGACTCAAGCACCTAGCTTAGTTGTTTAGAAGTTACATAGAAGAAAAAGAGAGACTTCATTGTATCGGATGGACTGGATTGAGGTCCACTAGTGGGAAGCTTTAGGAGGTTTGAGAGCCGCTGCTTTGTGCCTTTTTACCTTTTTGAAAAGTACTCTTAGTGGTCATTCTAAACATGGCTAAGACTTATAATGTATAATAAAATTTTGACGTCCTTTGAACTCATTCATTCAAAAATAATGCTTGATTACCTGCTCTGTGCCAAGAACTGTCCTAGCTATGGAGGGTATGATGACGGACAAAACCAACCTGTTCCTTGTTTTCACGGAGCCTGAATTTGGGAGACAGACACCAACCATGCAAATATTATAAAGAAAGGTGCTATGAGATACATAACCAGGGGGTTTTGCATTGAGAGCAGGGGAAATACTCCCACCGGATGGGGTATTTGAGCTGAGATCTGAGGGCTGAGTTAGGAGTATCCAAGTAAAGAGGCAATTTCATACTCACTCTTTTTCTGTAAATGTAATATGCTATTTAGTATTTTATTAAGCTTGGATGATGACAGATGATAATTAGTCTTCAAATCTGGAGGTGCCCAAATATGCTGCCACTGACTGTTTTTTATCTGACTTGTGTATAAATAGTATGTGTGTCAGGCTGGGTGAGGAAGGCTGAATGTATTTGAGCACAAACAAGGCATTGTGTTTTTTATTACACTCGAGGCCAATGCTGTCAGTCAAGCCCATCAAGCACTTTGTCATGTTATGGGTTGCATTGCCTGGGCTTGCCTACCCAAAGGCAGGTCCTCTTACTTTTAATTCATATTACATATATTTGCTCTGAAAGCTGTTTTTGTTGAAACTTGACGAGCCAGGTGCTTGCAGCTAGAGTGTGGACCGACTTATTGGAAATTTGCAGAACAAAGTTTGTTAACGTGAAGAAGGGACACCCGTCAGCCAAGTGTAACCGACTACCAAAACATGATGCTGTTTAGGGCATGGTTTTTTAAAGTCCCCCCCCCCCCCGCCCCAGTATAATCATCACCATGGAACTCATTTTCTGACATGTCTTTCAGGAAAGGTATTTCATGAAATGTTACAGCAGAGTCTTCCAAAGTGCAGAGCTGGTGATAGTAGTAGAGATGATTTTAGGCAGTCTCACTAAGCCGAGGGAGGGCTGTGTTTGTGGCCAGCATGTCTTCAACACCTGTCACTTGCAATTTCCATCTTACCATGAAGAAGCAGGCCCTGGGAGACAATTATATCCAGCTAACTTTGTCTTCATTATATTTATGGTCCTGGTACTTTCTATTTATGGCAAGAGATACTAATTTATAACAGTGATTTAAAGGCTCTTTTAAAATGAATTGGCTTTTAAAAATTCAGTACATAATAGTAGAAATAGTAGCAATGCCACCCAGTTGTGGCAAAATCATGAAGGTGGTTCTTGAACGACTGAAGTTTGAGAATACTGCCTTGGTATGATCTGAATTTTTTCTCTGCTATCTGGCATTTGGTTTCAAGGACTTTTTGAAGATTTGGATGTTAAAACACAATAAATATTATGATAACACAATAAAATATTACTTCACACCCATTAGTATAGCTAGAATTAAAAAGGTGGATAGTAACAAGTGTTGGGGAAGATACTGGAGACATTGGAACCCTCATAAATTGCGGGAAGGAATGAAAAATGGCACCTGGGTGGCTCAGTCGGTTAAGTGTCTGCCTTCAGGTGAGGTCATGATCCCAGGGTCCTGGGATCGAGTCCCACACTGAGCTCCCTACTCCGCGGGGAGCCCGCTTCTCCTTTTGCCTGCCACTCACCCTGCTTGTGTTCTCTCTCTCCGACAATAAATAAATAAAATCTTTGGAAAAAAAAAAGGAATGAAAAATGGTACAATCCCTTTGGGAAACAGTTTGGTAATTCCTCAGAAAGTTAAACATGGAGTTACTGTAAGACTCAAAAAATTCTTTTAGATATACCCAATATATACCCAAGAAAATTAAAAAATATACGTTTACATAAAAACCTACACACAGATGTTCATAGTAGTATTATTCATGATAGCCCAAAAAGTAGAAACAGTCCACATGTCTATCAACTGATGAGAGGATTAAGGAATATGGTATCAATGCAATGGGATATTAGTCAACCAGAAAAAGAAATGAAGTATTATTGTTTGCTACAACATGGATAAGCCTTAAAAATATTTTGCTTAGTGAAATGAGACAGACACAAAAGGCCACATGTTGTATGATTCCATTTATAGAAAATGTCTAGAATAGGGCAAATCTATAGAGAATGGGAGTAGGGATTGGGTGTTGGGGACATCACTGCTGATGGGTATGGGGCTTCTTTCTGGGATGATGAAAATGTTCTTAAATTAGATAATGGTCATAAAACCTTGTGAAAATACGGAAACCCACCAAATCGTGAACCTAAAAAGGGTGAATTTTATGGTATATGAATTATATCTTTAAAAAAATCTGGCAGCATAAAAATGTGTGACTGTTCATAGGAGGCTTTCTGTAGAGGTGTTGGTGACTGCCGCTGCTTATGGAATGGGCCTTCTGTCATTGCCCCTCTGTTACTAGGACTGTGCTTTTCCCCACGTGCCCATGTGGCCTCTGGAGCTACGATTCTAACACAGACATAGCCTGTGCTATGCTCTGTGAAGCATAACATTACATTTCTATATTAACATTAGTACTCTGAGATTTGTGGGTTATTCATATACATTCTTCATATATGAGAGAGGGAGGATGGGACTTAAAGATGCTGAATGGTAGCTAGAGTAGGGTCTTCCCTACCTGGTCTTCATACTGTGCTTTCTACTACAACGTGTAAACAAGTCGTCACACACTGGACAGGGAGCCAGTCAAAGGCCAGAGTTGCCGAATGGGGTTGAGGCTGAGAAAGTTCACTCTTGCCAGATTAACACACCTATTTAAGGATTTATTCTAATGAACCTTTTCATTAACGCCACTATAAATACTGACTCAAAATGTCTTTAATAATAATAATCATAAGGTACTTCATAATTTACAAAGTACTTACAAACACAGTACTTCCTGTTACCTTAGTTTACAGCTAAGAAAACAGACTTCTGAAGGTTAAGTAACTGTCCCTAGACCCGTAGGAAATTAAGAAGTCAAGCTGGATCTCAAGCTCACTGTGTTATCATGCTTTCCACATGCTCTCCTTTTGCTTCGGAGCATGTGGGTCCGTTCATTCTTTATCCAGGCACCATTTACTTACTGAGAGCCTCCTGTGAGCAAGAACGGGTTCTTGGAGCTGGAGATTTGCAGGTAATAAGGAACGTGAGAACCCTAACTCTGCCATGCAGACGGTCCAGAGGGAGGAGACAGACAGGAAGCCATTAGTCTAATAAGCAGGGTAATTTCAGAGAGTGATGTCTTAAGAAGAAAATCAAAGGGCAGCATGATAGACATCACCGTGACACATAGATGGACTTTTTAGATTGGATAATCAGGGAGTGTCTCCCTAAGAGGTGACATTTGAGTTGAGAATGGAGGACCTGAGAAAGTCAGCCTGGCAAAGATCTGGCAGAGGACTTTTTAGGAAGAGGAACATCTCGTGTAGTCCATACCCTCAACGTTTCCTGTGTTCCTTATAGGATCACATTCTGAGACTTGAGTTTAAACCATTGTTCTGGTCCTCTTCTGTGTTTACATCTGTCACCTTGTGCTTTTTGCAGAGTGCGTGTGTGTGTGTGTATTATATTATACTGTGTTTATATGGTATAAATATGGAATATGACCCATGGTTTTTGCTTGGGTGACTAGAACCCCTGAGGGCATTTGTAAGCCCCCCCCTCCCAGGCCTGCTGTGAAGCAGCTTCTAGGTGATGCTAAAAATAGACCCGAATTGGCTCGAATGGAATGAACTCCTTATTCTAGGAAATACATCATTCTTTTAGAACTCTGAAACAGAAAACTTTTGTTGGTAGTGCCGTGCCTGCCCAAAACAAGAACAAGGCAAACATCTGTGAGTTTCGGGGCACGGGGGTGGTGTTTGGGGAGGAAGGGGTAGGAGGTCCTGTGGACTATGGTGCATTGAACCCTCCAGTTTTATGGCATCTCTCAGTTTTTGCAGCACGGCCGCTCACACTTGGACGTGCTTCTGTGGGCAGGTGCTGCTTTTGTTTTTGTGTGGTAAGATGCAGGTCAGTCCATGAGCCCAGTGAGCTGGTCTGGTCTCCACTTAGGGAGCACACTGCAGACAGAGTTGGGTTTGTTGTTGTCGTTGTTGTTGTTTTTTTTTTTTTTTCCTTTTTCTTTTCTTTTTCTGTAGCCTTCAGGATACACAGGTAGGTGTTGACCTGTACTGACAGCTGCATTTTCTGTTCTGTGTGGTATTGTCTGTCTCTGCCTTTGTTTCTTCCTGGGATGCTAACGTCTACAGACGACCTCAAGTGGCCTCATGGCCCATGTTTTTATTTGGTCGCAGAAAGAGAAAACTTACCTTTTTCTACATTAAAGTTTTTGAAAAGTAACTTTGGGAAATACAGGGAGCGAGTTTGTGACTTCCACAGATATTTAATTTTTGACTCATGTGTTTATTTTTGAGGGGGGGGAGAGAGAGCGTGCTCACGTGTGCACAGGAGCGGCAGGGGTGGGGCGAGGGCAGAGGGAGAGGGAGAGAGAGAGAGACTCTCAAACAGACTTCACGCTGAGCATGGAGCCCGACGTGGGGCTCTATCTCACGACCTTGAGATCGTGGCCTTAGCTGAAACCAAGAGCGGGACACTTTACTGACTGAGCCCCCCCCCCAGGTACCCTGATATTTAATCCTTTAAAGGGAGACAGTTTTATTGGTGTATCACTACTCTCTTATGGTCACCACTGACCTAATGGGCCTGTTTCTGGGGCTGCGTTCAAAAGTGAAAGAACTAGAAAAGAATTCTATCTCGATTTCTTCGAAAACAAATAGAGTCTGCCTCACCTGTCTTTTAGAGTGGTACCGGGAAAATTGGGACACGAGTTACACTGTCAGGGTATTAGCAACGACCGTCTGCAGGAGCTGTTAATCTTCTCATCTGACCTATCTAGGTGGGAGGGCCATTTGTATTTACATGGTCATTACAATGTCCGATGGTCATCACAGACTGTAAACTAAGCTGAAAGGACTTGTACACTTTGCTGCTACACAAAACTATATTTTCCTCAGATCAGATAAAGGACTGTGGGTGAACATTCTGCATTGGAGCACGGAGAGGCAGTATGTGGGTTGAAGAGCAGAGACCCTGGCACCAGCCCCCAGGGTGTGAGCCCTGGCTCTGTGTGGCCTTGGGTAGGTCACTTCCCTTCTCTGGGTCCTGGCTCTTCATCTTTGAAGTGGGAGGCTATGGTACACACTCATGGGACAGGAGGAGGATGAAAGTTTTTAGATCTATAGTGACTTTTAATCGTTTGCTATTTTATAGGTATAATTTTGTATGTTTTTCCCAATTCTATTTTTCTTAATTTTCTATCATAGAAAACTTGGTTTCTTGTTATCCATACTATTTGGTAAGATGTCAGTCGTGTTGTATTTCACATTAAAGACTTGAGAATTTGTTTGAAGCCATCAATTTTGCAGGTCTCCAGAGCAAACACAGACCTCTGAGATTTTTCCCGAATTCGCTCCTATACTAGGATGCTTCTCTCGAGAGGAGGCTGGTAGCTTAGGCTTCATGGCTCATTTAGGCCTTTGACTTTCTTTAGCGTACTTTTAAAATTTATGATTTGTACCATATGTCCGTATGAATGTTTCCACGTAGTAGGAAAATTTTTTTTTTTCTTTTGTATAGCTCCGAGAGCTCTTTAGGTCAGGTCTCTCACCTTCTGTGAGAGGAGGAGTGGCGTGGGCACTGCTGTCCCTGCTTCACAACGAGGAAGGGTTCCAGGGGGCCAGTGGCACCGCATCTCCAGTCAATCCTAGCTGAGCCAGCACAGGACCTGCTTTTTTGTTTAATTCTCCATTTTCTGGGCTTATGTGATCTTATATTAACCTCAAAAGTACTACTGCTTCATGTCAGTAACTGTATACAAATAGTGCTAATTCCGTGTTCTGTTGATGGGAGCTGGCTATGATATTTGAGCCTCTGTCCTCTCTGTCAACAGGGGGTTGGAGGATGCTGGTGTCTTATTGATTCAAAGATGGGAAGAGGGAGGTAGTGTCCTGAGGTCATAGAATCCTTGGAAACAACACAGTGCTGCTGGGACCATGGGATCAACCTTTCAGCTCCTGCCTTTGCATGTTGCTGAATGGGTGAAGCGGTCGGCTCGAGGTCACATAGCTGGTCAGATCAGAGCCACAGGCCTACACGCTCTGCCCCCTGCATGATACAAAGGTGACTTCATAAAATAAAAGGGTCTGTGAAACTCACATCGCTCAAGTAGCATAGGACATGGGCATTTTGTGTTGGCGCCACACAACTTTTCTGGAGAATGAGGAGAAAGCTTTCCTTTCATCACGCGGGGCCCCAGAGCTGACATTCTGTCAAGCCATAATCGTGGCAAATTTGTGGGAATTTTGTGTGGAAGCACCTAAAAGATTCCTCCCTTGTCACACTGTAAGCTGCAAGGGCTGGGACCTTCTATTTCTATTTTCCCATTGTGACAGTCCACAGCTCTTGTCACAGGGGGTTAATGCAAGACCAGGATCCCGGAGGGGAGGGTCGGACAGGTTCGCTAAGAAGAACACAGTGAGGTTGTGTTTACACCCCTAAGCTGTGGTCTTCATCCTCAACCAGGATTTTCCTTCTTTTCATCTCTTCCATCCAACCAGTATTTGAGTGCCTTTTTCTTGCCAGGAAGCATGTGCGGTGCCACGCTGAGTAGTTTAGACAGGCCTGGTCCCGGCCCTGTGTTTCAAAGAGGGAGAGAGGCACATGAGGGCAAGCGAGTGAAAACTCACAGATTTGCTAAGTCCCGTGAAGGAAGCCAACAGGAGCCACAGGGAGGAACAAGGATGGTTGGGCTACTTTATAGACCCAGATCAGCTGGGGCCCCCCACGATGTGCTATGTGAAGCTGAGGCTGAGGGATGAGGAGGCAAGATCATTTTAGGGAGAAGGAACATGCTTTGAGGTAGAAAGGAGCTTGAGGTCTGGACAAAGTAGGTAAAACCAGTGTCCGGCATGATAGTTGGGGGAGTGTGTGGCACGAGATGAACTTGGAGGCTGACAGACCAGACTGGACCTCACTGGCTTGGATTTTTCCCAAGTGCAGTGGGAAGCCAGTAGGGCTTGGAGCAAGGGAGTGGCATTTAAACTGTGCTGAGAAGGCTTTACTGAACCTTGACAACATCATATTACATGAAAGAGGCCAATCACAAAAAAACATTTATTGTAGGATTCAATTTAGGGGAAATGTCTAGAATCCATTATGAGAAACAGCCAGGCAAATCCACAGACTTAGAAAATAGATCAATGGTTGCCTAGTGGTGGGTGTGGGGGTGTGAAATAGGTTTCTTTTGCTGGGGGGGCGGGGTTTGAACGGTACTAAGATCAGTTGTGGTTACGTTGCACGACTCTGAATATACCCAAACTCAGTGACTTGTGAATGCAGTAGGCCGATTGTATGGTACGTGCCTTATATCTCAGTAAAGCTGACACTTAAAAAATCAGAGAGGGGGCGCCTGGGTGGCTCAGTTGGTTAAGCATCCGCCTTGGCTCAGGTCATGATCCTGGAGTCCCTGGTTTGAGTCCCACTTCAGGCTCCCTGCTCAGCAGGGGAGTCTGTTTCTCCCTCTTCTTCTACCCCTCCCCACTGCTCGTGCTCTCTCTCTCTCTCACTTACACACATACTGTCTCAAGAAAATAAATAAAATCTTCTAAAAATTTTTGAAAAAAAATCAGAAAAGACTGACGATACCTTATAACCAGTGCCATTGCCCCAGGCAGCTGTCCCAAAATTAGCAGCTGTTTTTGGCTTTTTTCTACCCTCCTTGTATCAGAGCATGTCCACTGCCCCCATCTCCTGCTGCCCCACAAAAAAGCGTCGGCTGCTGATGACGTCAGCTTCTTGCCACAGGACCTCCAGCTCTCCGGGTCCTACATGGGCTCCTGTGCTCCTCTTCACAGTGTTCGCCAATGGTTTAATCCCGACCCTGCTTCTTATTGGTTGTGTGACTTCAGTTCAGTTCCTTAAAAGCTCCCTGAGCCCCAGTTTCTTGTCTTTAAAAAAAAAAACTTAAAGTTTTTATTTTCACAAACACTTAAATAGCACTTACTGTGTGCCTAGCATTATATTTGAAAGTGCTTTAAGAATATTTAACATGTTTAATCACCCAGATAACCCCACAAGGTAGGTACTGCTATCCTCTCCATTTTGTATATTAAAAAACTGAGGCACAGAGGTTAAGTAACTTGCCCAAGGTCACACAGCTGGGAAGAGGCAGAGCTGAATCCAAGCAGTCTGGCCCCAGAGGCCCTACTCCTTAATTACTCTGTCATGCTGCTGATCCTGGCCTGTAAAATAGACTTAATAATAGCCCTTTCTTTGCTTTGCTTACAATCCTTTAATCTTCAATTACTTGAACATTAGTCATATGTTATAGCATTTCTGTGGTGCTCAGCATGGTACCTGGAACATAGTGTGTGAATTAATGTATTTAATTAAGTCACTTTTCCATCCTTTCATTTTTTCTTTGACCACCTCAGACCCTATAAGGATTTGGGTGCCAGGTTGTGTTCTGGGTTCTGCCTTAATCCTGCCCTTTTACTGGCACAATGTCCTGGGGAACCACTCTCTCATTTTGGTTTCCTCATCAGTGGAGTGGAGGTAATTATAAGCTGGCCAGCATCTTCCCTAGGGTCATTGCACGGAGCAATGAGATATTGTGCATACAGGTGCTCTCTAAACCCTGCAGCCTCCTCTTAACCCAGAGGCTTCATTTAACATGCAGCCCAGCTGTTGGGACTGTGCCCTTGGAAGCGATGATGGCAGTGTTGCTAGAGAGCTAGACGAGTGGCAGTTTTCCGCAGGTAATCCTGACGGTCCCAGCTGGGACGGAAGTGACAGATGTGTTGTGTGTGCCCCTCCGCACCAGGGTGCTTTTCCCTGGGCAGTATGGACACCCAGGCAATGGGCAGAGCTGAAGGCCGGCTTCCAGCTTGCTGGCATGACCACTGTCTGGCCCACCTGCTGAGTTGATCCCCAGTGCTGTAAACTTAGGCTTGCTGCGTGCGGGGAACTAGTTCATTCTTCTCTTCGTTCAGCAGAAGCATGCCAGTGACAAGAGCTGTAGCCAGTGTTTGGTTTTAGAGCAAATCTAATTTAGAGTTTTGGCAAAACAGGTTGTTAGAGGAGGGGGAAAGCACCACTTATCCTGAGAGAAGTATGTTCTTTTCTCCTCTTGCACATCTTGCTCCTCCTGCCCCCGACTTTGGTCCAAGTATTGCAGAATTGGATACACTGGTTTGGTTACTGAATTACACCAGCCAACCTTGGAAAGTACGTATTTTTTTTCCCCCAGAGCATTGTGGAATCCTTTATGTTCGTCCCCACAACTTTGTTTTTGTTTTTAGAGTCCGAAAAATTGTTTTGCATCTTGTGTTGAACATCTTGTAGGATACATTTGTATAAGTGGGTATACACAGACACATGTAGACACCGTCAGACATAGAAGTCCCTGCCCTCAGTGTTACCTTTCATGCTCATGATACTTTTTTGAGGGCTGCAGGCAAGGAAGGGGGACTCAGAGCTGAGCAGTTAGGGCTGCCGTTATATTCTGAATTCTGATCATCTTTTTAGACCATCGGTTCTTTGGTTGATTCTGATTTGCATTAGAATTTGCATTTGTTAGTTCTTTTCTAGTGATTTCGATCAGGATAAGTATCTCCTGAAAGAGATGATTCCTGACAATACTACTTTCATCTCCCCTGTCCCCACTCTGGGCACTCTCCCTTCATGGCTAGGCACAGGACGCTCAAGGGACTGCAGGATGGGTCCCTTCCACAGTGTTGTGCTGGATCTCTTGGAGGGGTGGGAGGGGACAGGGTCAGATTGCAAGGCCTACAACTTTGACGCAGTGTTTCCTGGTGAAAATTGCCAGCTGGAAGGCATTACTTACCAGGGTAGAAACCTCAAACGAGGGCAGGCCATTTGACTGACTGTTTTTTGGGTAACTTGAATCCTTGAACTAAGGTAGTCTTTCTATTTTTACTTCCTTAAATTATCCTGGCATGGATAGATTTGCTATTTCTAAGTTTTTTTCGGTAACGGATCGTCTGCTTCAGTAGTGAAACCCAAAGAGCGGTTGTTTCTTGGTTACGTTTTCTGATGTCTTGGGAGTGACAGAAGTCTTAGAAGACATGAGTTCCTAGCAAGAAAGCAGAGTTTGCTTTAGAAACAAAATACTGACTGCCCTGTGCTCTCCCTGTTGATGCTTCTTGTAAGAAATTGAAGCCGGGATTTGTTGCTACACAGTGGGTAGCTCTTCAGTGATGTGTGGACCAGCTTTTCCCAAATGGTTAAGAGCACAAGCTTTTACCTTGTCTTCAGCATTACTGTGCTCTCAGCTTGATGCCCTAAAAAATGTCCAGTCCCTCCTCCTCAAAAGCATTTGCTCCATTCCATAGATACAGTGAAGGAACTTGGTTGGTTCTTAATTGGGCTTCCAGGGCTGCCTTTGCTGGATCTTTCCGTGTGTTTGGATTTCATACAGCTTGTGCTTTGAAGGCAGGAGAGGCCTTAGAGATGGCTTCATATGCTCGCACTCTAATCAGGGCAGAAACCCTGATAGAGTGTTCCCTAAGACCAAGTTCATTCACTTGCTAATTATTTTTTAGCTCTGAGGAGTTTGAGATTTAAGTTTCTGGGCAGTTTATTTCCCTTCTTCATACTTGGCTGTCGTTAAGTGAAGGTAACTCATGCTAGCTCAGACATGTTATAGGAACATACACCTTAGATCTGGAAGGAACCGAGGGGTCCTCTGATCCACAGTTTTCAAGACAGTGTGTTGTGGTCCCTTTCTTCAAATTACGTTTAACCTGAAGTGTGGCAGGAAGACTGAGAAAATCAGAGCTGTGAGTAGTGGTGTGCATGGGGGTCAATTCTAATCCAAGCCAGCTCATCCGTGCGTGAGGAGCCCAAGAACTGGGAGTCAAAGTGGTTTAACCAGAGTAACACAGGCCATGGAGTAAACTCCAGAATAAGAAATCTGTTCCTTTTGATGGAGAGCAGATCAGTGACTGCCAGGGGCTGTGGGGAGGGAACTGACCAGCAAAGGGAACTTTTTTGGGGTGATAGAAATGTTTATATTACGATTGTGGTGTGGTTACCTGACTGTATGTATTTGTCAAAAAGAACTCATTGTCAGGTTGAAAATTGGTGGATTTTATCATGCCTCAAAAAAAAAAAAAAAAAAAAAAAAAGAACTGACCAAAAGGAAATAATAAAGTGGATAGAAAGTTGTGAGGGGTGTCCTAAAACATGTTTAGGATTTTTGTGGGGGAGGAGAGGTAACATTTTCTCTGCTTTTTAATTCAGTGTAATTATATAAAATGGTTCTTTCAAAAATATAAAAAGAAAAAAAAACAGATTCACGTAAATCCTGGTCTCGTCTGTTTTTCCACTTGGCAGACTGATCATTGCTTTGTACTCATCACTGCTGTTAGTTATACCAGGGCTGGTAGAGGGCCAGATAGTAAATATTTTAGGCCTCGTGGGCTGTTCGGTCCCTGTCACAGCACTCAGTTCTGTCACTGTAGCGTGAAAGCAGCCGGAGGCAGTAGGTATGCCAAAGAATGTGGCTGTGTTCCTATAAAACTTGACTTACAAAACCTGGCAGTGGGCCGAATTTGGCCCGTCAGCTGTATTTGCTAACCTGGAAGTTACGCTTTTGTTCCTTTTGGAGAAACTCAGCAAAGTGGACATTTTCTACATTCTCACCAGAAGGATGAATGTCTTAGGAAAGTGGCAGTACAGGGAAGTTTGGAAGAGGACAGGCCCTCCAGGGCTGAGCTCATGGACTTGGATCTGTAAAGGTAGGGTGGTTTTGCTGACACGGAATTGTGGATGATGAATTAAGAGAAAGAGGGGAACTGACCATGGCAACCAGTTTCTAGATTATCATAGAAACCTAGGCAAGAGGGTTTAGCTATGACAATAACACGGGGTGGAGTGGACCTAGGGCAGGGATACTGTAAAACCTAACATAAGAAATAGACATTTCCAAGGGAAAAGCTAAAGATTAAAACATTTTTTTAAAAAAATCACAAAGCAAATATATATGTAGGGTATGACTCTTCATTAATGGGGGATGTGACAACACATTTCAAGTGATTCTCGTTAGATCTGATCATCATTGCTTAGAAATATCAATTCTACCGTTTTTGATAATTTGCTGTACTTGTATTATCTTCATTGCTTTCCATGCTACTCTTTGTCCTCTTAGATCAGTGAGGCAGGACAGTGCATCCCGAGCCAAAGAAGGGGGGGGGGCGTGGCTGCAGTTTCTTCCCTCCGAGTGGATACAGGATAGGCTGATGGGACAAAGAGGATAGGGTTGTGAGGAAATTGGGTTCTTCTTCTTCTTCTTCTTCTTCTTCTTCTTCTTCTTCTTCTTCTTCTTCTTAATATTTTACTTATTTATTTGAGAGAGAGAGAGAATATGAGCAGGGGGAGGGGCAAAGAGAGAAGCAAACTCCCTGCTGAGCAGGGAGCCCAGCTCAATCCTGGGACTCTGGGATCATGACCTGAACTGAGGGCAGACATTTAACCGACTGAGCCACCCGGGTACCCAAGTTGGGTCCTTCTAAACCTGAGAGAACTGCTTCAGTCAGAGGCCTCAGCAGGTGCAAAGGCAGCAGCACAGCTTGGTGTGTGCCCTACTGTCTCAGGCTGCCCTGAGAGGTGACCCTTGGGCCCCGTCTCTCCTCCCTGTTACCTGGAGACAGTGTTGTAGTTTTGACTCTTTAGGAAAGGTCAGTCAAGGGCCTGTCCAACCAGGCAAAAAGAATTCCTCAATCCTTCAAAATTACACACCCCTGTGTCTCAAACATGGTGTTATTGCTGAAACTCTGATTGCTATATTTAAACCAGTTTTATCGTCTAGTTTTAAAATTAAGGCCTAGAGACTTCAACAAAACAAGGGTGACAAAAGAAAGTCTTTCCAAAGGGATATAGTTGGATGGCTCATTTCATAAAAAGGGCACTTGGAGGTCCTGCCAGTACACCATGCTCTGAAATTAGTTTTGCTCCATTAATCATATTATGCCCACATAGAAACCAAACCATACTGAGCTTTGGTTTGAAACCTGATTTTTTTTTTTTTTTTTTTTTTATCCTTAGCAAAAGACCATGTTTGGGAGATAGTATAACATAGTGGGTCAGGGGTGTCAGCCAGTTGGGAAGGCAGAAGAGCTTTGATGTCAGGTCTTTACTGTTTAACGTCTTTAAAAGTGTTGGGAATTCCAAGAATATCGTGGTTAGGTCTAAACGTATGACCCGAGTCTTGTTTCCGTCCCATCTCCTTCGTAGTGGAAGGCCTTGCACATGGTAGTTGCTCCATAAATTGTGTTGAATTAAATTGAGTTTGTGTGATCTGTAATTGATTCCCCTGGTTGAAGAACACAGTATCCCTGATTCTATTTGCGTCATCTGTCACTTGTGGCCCTTAAAAGTCCTGAATAAGACACGAGTTCATAAGCTTTAGCTAAACCAATTTCTGAATCAAACAAAACAAAACCCTCTGGTTAAAACATCCTTCAGGGATCAGAAGTACTAGGTGTAAAATGCTGTAAGACCACTCTGGGCTCATTGTATTTGTAGAATTATAGTTTTTGCTGCCTTGAGCATATAGGCCAAAAGCATAGCCATTGGGAGGTCCTTCCAGTGGGCCTCACCTGCAGATCAGAGGGTGATCTAGTCAGTGACCTAATTTTAGTCTCCTACAGGAAAGAAGAAGAAAATATCTCTACATTTTCTGTAGTGGGGCATTTACTGTAACTTCTTCATCTTCATGGGCATAAGCCTTCCCACATATTATAGAGATTAATTAATAAAGAATAATTTTTAATATGGGACAAGTATCTTGTCAAAGACTGGGATTTTACTTTCGGGTTTTGTTTTGTGTATGATCCTCTCCTTAACGTAGAAATGACCTTCTTTAATCTTGCAGCATTGGGACTTGAAGCACGTACCTGTAGATGCGATCACAGACCGTGGTTTCCTTCTCTCTAGTTACTCTCTTGCATAGGAAAGTAAAATCAGGTGGCTTGGACATTGGTGTGACATTAATATTTTTGTGAAGTTCCTTGTCTTTCTTCATGCCTTCATTTATTCACTTCACAAATATTATTAAGCACCAGCAGTGTTCCAGATACTGGGGGATAAACAACGAGCAAAGGGAAGCCTCCGCTTTCCTGGTGCTTCTATTCCGGTATCAGTCAGAACACATTTTTGGGTGGAATGGATGATGATGGCAGACTCCCATGCTTGGGAACACCTCCTGGGGAGGACAATAATAATCTCTCATTTACTGTGTTCCCGAGGAGAGGCTACCTAAGCATTTGGTCTCCCTGGCAACTTTTATTCCGAACCGTTAGGAAACGGAGGAGCTGAATAAATCACATTAGAGTCATTACCATGTGCTTCATAGTGTTCTCAGCCCATTACGAATAACTAACAGGTCAGTTTCCTTACGGATCTGTGCAGTGGGTAGTGCTGTTATCCCTGTCTTACAAACCGGGGAGCTAAGTCGCTTGCTCCAGGAAGCAGGAAGTGGGACTAGTACTGGTGCCCAGGCCCTTCGCCACTACCTTGTCTCCTTCTACCTCTGGGGTGAGAGGTTGCTCTTTTTCCTTCTCCCATTTGGGATTTCTTTGAAAGTTTAAGAGTGTTCACTGACAGATTTGGGGACAGTGGAAGGAGTCTGGGCCTCCCTCCCTGTGGTTTGCAGTCTTCGGGAGCTCCCTGATTCTTCACATGGAATTATGTGTTTAATTTGTGTAAATGGAATGTGTTTAATTTTATTTAATGATGTGTTTCTCTTGGTTCTGCTAGACGTTCTGTAAGTTCCTCGAAGCAAGGATCTGGCAGATAGGTACATGTGACAAATAGGTCAAAGTGTGTATTGCAAATTCTAAAATGATTAGACCAGTGTACTTGAAATTGGGGATTTTCCCGTCCTTTGTGGGACTGCATGATAGTTTAATTTAGCTGGTTGACAAATGTTTAACTGTATTCTGATCAGTGGGATGTGAATAATAGGTCATAACATATTGGAGTAATAAAACTGGGGGCACTGTTATATAAAACCTAGCATATTCAACATACGTGTCCCTTGGGAGGAAGTCTTTATGCCATTGTAGATGCTGTTTGTAGGTAGATAGCAACATGGCATTACTACTTGATAATCTCCTGCATGTCAGGGATCTTTTGATTGTTTGAGGTTAGGTCATTTATAGTCCCTTGGAATCCTCAAGGACATTCTGCCCCACCCCTTTCAGGGAAATGTTTTTCTGTATTCTTCAAATTCTCAATCTCTGTTCATATATTTACAACCGTCATCCTATCGAGAACCCTCATTGTACCTCCCCCTCAACTTTCCCTGTGTCCAAAATATTTTCTCTTGCTCTCAAGCTACTTCTGAAATCCTGTTCCCTCAGTGAAAGTCTTCAGTTAATTAAAAGAGGAATCTGGCCTCATCTTTACTTCTACTTATTACTCAGGGATGACATTTAACGAAATCCACGGTGCATGGTTCTTCCCTTATATTTTAATGGACTGATTTATTCTGCACATGAAACCTAATAGGAATCTCTGTTTTATGCTTTACTTTGCGCAATGAGCTTGCTTGGCACAGTAAACATGAATTTCAGTTCTGCTGGTCCCTGGTCCTTGTTTATTTTGTTTGAGAAAGAGTTTATGACATGTGGATGAAGAGGAACTGAAATGCTGTTACATTTGTGTTGGTTTAATGGGACTGCCATAAAAAAGCACCACGGACTGGGGTCATGAGTACAGAGTTTATTTCCTCCCAGCTCCAGAGGCTGGAAGTCTGAGATCCTGCTGCTGGGAAGGCTGGTTTCTTTTGTGGCCTCTCTCCTGGGCTTGTAAATAGCTTTCCTCTCCCTGTGTCTTCACGCGGTCTCGCCTCTCTGTGTGTCTCCTCTTCTTATAAGGACACCAGTCATCTTGGATTAGGGCCCATCCTGATGATCTCATTTTAACTTAATCACATCTTTAGAGCTTTATCTCCAAATACAGTCACTTTCTGAGCACTAGGGGTTAGGACTTCAACATACAATTTTGGGGAGACACAATTCGGCCATAGCAAAGTTTAAGTGTATAACACGGTTGTCCTAAACTTTTACGACAATTAAAACAAAAATTCCTTTTAAAGCTTAAAAATAGTCAAGGGAAGAGGACATCCTAATAGAAGATTGCAGGATATTGCTTGTGATCTGGGTTAGAACCGGCTAAGGGATTTGGGGTGAAATTCATAGTAATGAAGACTTTTTTTGTTTGTACTTTCCCAGTTGTTTGGATTCAATGACAGTGCCTTCTAAGTACTTCTAAGGTTTTGTGATTCTCTCATAATAAGTGTTTGTAATTAGACCTTATTGCTTATTTAGGAAGATGCTTGAGGAGGAATTTTTACAATCCCATGTTTCCCAGGTAGAATGTGAAAGAGGAGAGCTTGTGTCAAACAGGCCTTGATTTGAATTCGAGGCCTTCTCTTCTTATAGCAAGCTGAAGGAGATGGCTGTAAAAATCCTTCTCTAGGCATCTTACTAGCTGTGTGGCTGTGGACTGGTTGTGTAGCCCCCGTGTGCCCTAACTTAGGCATCTATAAATTGGGAAGAGAGCTATCAGGGGCTTTTCTTGGCTCTTGGCACTTGTCACTATTGCTTATTGTAGATAGATGTCGTCCCTCTGTAGACGACCCTGGGTGGCGGGGCTCTGAAATGTAACCCCTGCCCCCTGGGTAGGGGGATCGGTCTCCATACCTGCTGTCTTGGGTAGTCTCCAGTGCCTGTCTGACTCACGTGCCCTGATGGCCACTTGTGGCTCGTGGCCGTCTAAGTGGAGCTGGGTTTATGTCAGTGTCTCTAATCTTGCCTGCTCTGTGATGGAGCCTCTCGGCGAGATAGATGTCACTTGAGGGAAGTTGGGTGGGTTCTAGCAGATCACCTTAAAATGATTTTTTCTTACCTCTTCTTCCTGTATTTGATGGGGTCCCCAATAGTTATAAGGACATTGTTCTTTTTATGTCTTCTCAGGAGGCAAATGATGAAAGTTTGTGGGGCCGAGGTATCATTTAGCCTAAGACATCACCTTTTAAGATCCACAGATGTTAGTATTGCCCTAAGTGCTGAGTTTCCTAGTCCAGAGAACCCACATGGCAGAGCTTTGGTGAGGGCTCAATGAAGAGAGTGTGTGTGTGTGTGTGTGTGTGTGTGTGTGTGTGTGTGTGTGTGTGTTTGAGGGTGGCAGAGGACAGCTGCGTGCCTTCCACCTACTTTATGCTAGCTAAATTGAATTTTCATCCTCTGTGTTGGGATTAAATTTTTATAAGCCTCATTGTTGAAAATACTAAGGTGGCTGTTATTATTAGGTTTGAATAGACCAATTGATGCAGTGTAAAATTTTATTCCAGTAAAACCATTGAAACAAGTTGATCAGAGAGTTCTCTATATGGGCATAAAGATACCCAAGTTTTCTGTTAAGCTTACCTATTTTACCTATTTTAATCGTTGTATAAGAGCATTAAAATACAACAGTGTCGGCAGTAGTATTTGACCTGGAGAAAGTCCCATGAGCGAACCCATTGACCATTGACTTTCTCTGGTAACACTGCTGGTATCATCTTCTTTGGATTCTGTATTCATCAGAACTTTTTCAGTTGCAAGGGACAGAAACCCAACACAAACAAGCTTAAGCTGGAAAGGGAATTTATTTCTATTTAAGTGAAAAATTGTAGGACTCGAAATATCCTTAAGCAGGATTAGATCCAGGAGCATATAGGATATTATGGGAGCATTTTCTTTCCCTCAAATGGATTTTTTTCAGAAAACTGGTGAGAAAAATGACTGCCAGCATCCCCAAAGTTGTATCCTTATGACTTCCAATTGGAAAGGAAGAACCTCTGTCTTACTATGTCCATACGTTAAATATCAGAGAAAATTCTGATTGGTTCTGTTTGGTCATCCTTGAACCTATTACTGGCGGGCGGGTAGAATATTTTGGCCAGCACCCATGGCAAAGCATCTTCATTGGCAAGGCCACTGGGATCACATGGGCTGCGACAGGGCTGGTGTACCCTCCCTGCCTCGCAAACAAACATATGTCTCGTGTACATAACCAACATTTCCAAGTCGGCAAGGGTTTAGTGTTTATTCTTTTAGTTAAAAGGGAATGGGAAGGTAACCACCATAAAATTGTGCTAAATCCATTTGAATATCTTAAGCTGCACATTGCAGATCTGTTTGAGATGACAAGATGATGACACATCTGAAAAGTGTCCATCAGGTGGGGTGTACATTGTATAGACAATCAAATAGTTGGAACATAATTGGAGATTCCTGAGGTTGATTTAAATGTGAGCAGTGTTTTGAGTAAAGGTAACAAAATGATAATAATGGACTTCTGCTTTTTTTGGTAGGGTTAGATGATTGCCTGCAACAGTATGTCCACAAGTTTGAACGGGAGAAGATAAATGGAGAGCAGCTGCTGCAGATTTCCCATCAGGATCTTGAGGAGCTGGGGGTCACACGAATTGGACACCAGGAACTTGTGTTGGAGGCTGTCGACCTTCTCTGTGCACTGGTTAGTTCGGGAAAAGATGATCTGTGCCATGATGATGTTCTTCAGAACCTCCCTCTCTCAAATTCTCGATGTTCGCGATCTAGCATAGCATCGTTTTCTATAAATGCGCCATTGAAGCGAAGCATGAGCTGAAGACAGCATAAAAAAGGAAGAAAGGAAATCGTTTTCTAGATGGAGAGGTGGCAAACTGTGGCCTGAGGGTTAAGCCTGGCCCATTATTTTTTGTCAATAAAGTTTTATTGGCATGTAGCCCCGCCCGTTCATTTATGTGTTGTCTGTGGCTGCAGTCATGCTAGGCATGGAATAGTTGTACCAGGGATTTTGTGGCCCCCAGAGTCCAGTGTATTTACCGTCTTGCCCTTTAAGAAGCAGCTTGCCTTTTACAGAAAAAAGTCCGTGTTCATTTCATTTTCTTATCTTCTGTGGAGAGTACAAAGAGGGAGATCGTTCTGAACGATAATGCCATCTTCTAAACTGCAATGAGAAATAGGTTCTGATTTTCTTGTCTGTTTTTGTGACTGTGAAGAGCTTTTTTATGTTTCACAGGTATTTGTGGTATTTAAATAACCAATGCTTGTGCTTCCAGTAACCAACCTGTGCAGTGGTGGCTAGGTGGGAAAAACTTTGAACGTAGTTACACTTTGCAGATGATTGAGCTTTGGCCTGAACGTAAGTGAGTTCAGTCCTGCCGGGTTCTGACTCTTGCACGACACCTGTGGCTGCGTGAGTAACTTTTTTAGGCGTGGGCTAAAAACACCTGTTTAAGGCACTGTGTTTACACACTGGTTGCCCTACGGTGGGATACATGTCTGTCTGTTACGGTGCCCTGCTAAGGATGCAGTCAGGATCCCCAACTGTCAGGATTTGGACCTACTCCGCAGCATTCAGGCTGGGTTAAGTAATGCCGTGAACCTGAGCCAGGGGTATATACAATTACATCACTGAGAATGGTGGGAAAGAATGTGCTCCCGATTATTTTGCCATTGCTGGTCTGCGTTCCGTTGATTATATAACACTTGCCGCATTGTGCATATTCTTCTTCTTAAAATGGACAGAGCTTTGTCTCCTGCTCTGAGATGCGCTGCTCTTGTTTACAAAAGTAATGGGGAAATTATTTGTGGTTGATAAATGAGCTGCCACAGGGGAGACGCTGTGGCCAAGTGGTGTGAGTGTTGGCCTGGGAGGCAGGCTTTTTGCATTCTAATCCTGGCTCCGCTACACACCCCTCACTCTGTGAGCTCCAGGGAAATGGTGGTGTCTGTTTTCCCCATCTGTCCAGTAACACTCTCTGGATGTGGCAGTACTCTACCGTGTGTGTTGCATTGCCCAGAAGATGTCTCAGAGTCCTGTTTATTATTAAAGCTGTATGGGTTTTTTTTTTTATACGGTGAAACATGTTTGAGTTTACTTTTATTATACTTTCTGGGAAGATCACTTTTCCATCTTTTCTGCTCATTTGATTTGTCTCTTTCAACTTCAAGGAAGGGCTTTGAGGTACATTACTTTGCAATCCACAGTATGAGAGGAGGAAGGGTCAATTTGAGGCACGTAGTGTATAGCAAGCCAGGTAAGAAGCATAGCAACTGCCTCTCTGCTCTTGCCCCTTCCCTGCCTCTTAAAATATTGGACTGAAGTGAACAAAGCTGGACAAATGCCAGAACCTAAAGCTGCATTTTATCTCCTACAATTTCCTTCTAATTTCCTTTGTAGACAAAGTTTGACCTCAAACTCATTCTGGACATGCTTGGTGCAGTAGACTGCCAGCGAATGCATTTGACAGGAGGGGCACAGGGGGGGTTCTGAAATGAGTGTGCCTTTTCTGGGTTGGAGAGGGTTTTAGAGAGTTTGATTAAAATGTTTTTTCTTCTTGATATAATATCCTCATAAAATGTTCCTATTGAAATGCATATGTTCATTATACTTTTCAATCCATTTACACTGTATAGATCTTTGTGTATATATAAATTGGTGACAATTTTTCACCTTGAACAACCCATCCCTTGGGCAGTTAATGTATATTTGCAGTGGGCCCTGGGGTTATAAAAGAGGTTGTAATGTAAACTTAGTTTAGTGAATGTTGGTTTTGTGATAGACAGGATATGAATAGAACGTAGAAGAAAGAGGAAAAAACAAACCACTGGAAAGTTCTGGAAAGAACAGTGCAGATAGAACGGATAAAAACCTAAAATAGGGAATAGCTATGGGTAAAGATTCCAAAACCAGTGAGCAGATGGCCCACAGATAGGTAGTCATGGATAGAGAAGAGAGCCAGGAGAGAACACCACTGCCTCAAAATACTGACCATGGCCTTGTATCATGAGGTGGAACCAAGACCACTTCTCAGGACTGAATTCAAAGTCTGAGACCCAATTTTTCTCTGCCTCTATGGTAAAGACTCTAGAGCTGCCCTTTCCAGTAGGACAGCTATTTGCCATGTGCAGCTATTTAAATTAAATTAAAATGAAATAAAATTCACTTCCTCAGTTGCACTAAGCTGTATTTCAAGTGCTCATAGCTGTTGGTGACTAGTGTCTACCATATTTGGGCACTTGCAGATAGAGAACATTTTCATAATTGCAACGAGTTCTATTGACTAACAGTGGTCTGGAGGGTGCGATTGAGAGTAAGAAAATATAATTGTAACCCGTTTTTGTTGCCAGATCAACCAGACCCTAGTTACCAAGACAGGCGCATATATATATATAAATATAAATTAATTAATTAAATATAAAATACTATATATGTTTTAAAGACTTTATTTATTTGGAGAGAGAGAATGAGCATGGGCAAGGTGGGAGGGAGAGAGAATCTCAAGCAAGACTCCATGCTGAGTGCCAGAACCTGTCACAAAGGCTCCATCTCATGATCCTGATGAGATCAGGACCTGGTCAGATGCTTAACTGACTGAGCCACCGAGGCGCCCCATATTTTTAAGGTCGAGGTTGGTTGAGAAAGTGAACAAAGTGGGAATCAGGAACACATGTTAAGTGATGCCACCTAAATGTGTGATTAAGTGAAATACCTATAACATGTTTGCCTGCCCAGGACACTTCTGTGCACTCATACCTCCCTGAGATTATTCATTTCATCCTTTACCCATCTATGGCAAATCATGAAAAAATGTTATCCTTCTTTATGAGGAGAAATCATGCCAGAAGAGTAATCTTTGCTCACAGTTCGTATTTAACTGGATCTTGCTTATGAGTGTATTAAATGCCCTTGGGAAAAAATGTGGAATATATCTCTTAGGTTGTGACTTAATTGAGCCAAGTCAGTGAGATGGTTTAGACTGTGTGTCTCTGGTTCTCCTTGATCACATGTGTTAGATCATGAACAGGGTCGGGAGGAATGGGAAAAGAAGGTAGAAGAGAAGTAGAAGATTCATCTTTAGCTAAAATGTGCATAATTACGGCACCAGAAGAGTGAGAATCTGCCTTTTTCCTTCTCTCTTTCCTGTCTCCTGTGTGATTTCCCCAGCCAGACCAGGGAATAACCCCCTGATGGCTAACCTCTAATGAAGTGAGATCTCAGCAGAAGGGTTTGTGTATGTGTTTGGATTTTCAGAGACTCATTTCATTTCTTACTTGGTTTGTATCTTGATACTTTTATCTTAGCACAGTTTCTGAAGGGGAAAAGTTTGAAGGAAAAGATTAATGAAGATAATCAAATCTGGTCTGAGAAATTATTCATTTTCTGTCTTTCCTTGTGGGGCAGTGAAGTCAATAATCCTTTCCTGATTATGTTTCTACGTCAGAGGTTCTCTTGAGTGAATATAGTCAGTTTCTTGTTCTCTTTTTGTGTGGAATGGGGTGGAAAGGGAAGGAATTGTCCTTCCTTTGATCCTTCTTTCTATCTTGTTAAAGTTGTGCTCCATTATAGCTGCATCTGTCCCTCCTTCCAGTCCTATGATTTGTTTTGGGTGGGAAACCAGAATCACAGCACACTGAGTGGGAATGAAAAGAACCAGTTAACAAGAAGCTACACTCCCCCTTTATTTTAATATCAAAAGTGGTAGGTTTGTAGGAGATCAAGGTTTAACACTTCTCGCAACACTAAAATGCATTTAATCCTCTTCGAGTTCAAGAAGTAAATGTTGTGGGTAGTAGTAAGAGTTCCAAGTAATTTCTGGTGACATGGACTCTAGAAAGCTGACTTTCCTGCTTTGGGTTTAGAACTCTTTTTTTTTTTTTTTTTTTAAAGATTTTATTTATTTATTTGACAGAGATAGAGACAGCCAGCGAGAGAGGGAACACAAGCAGGGGGAGTGGGAGAGAAGAAGCAGGCTCATAGCTGAAGAGCCTGATGTGGGGCTCGATCCCATAACGCCGAGATCACGCCCTGAGCCGAAGGCAGGCGCTTAACCGCTGTGCCACCCAGGCGCCCCTGGGTTTAGAACTCTTGATAGAAGTTGGCAGGCTGAGTAATTGACTGAATGAGGGAACAGTTCCCCGTAATCAGTCACAAGTCCTTCAAAACAAGCTTGTCATGTGGCTCTTTATCCATTCACTTGTGAGTCTTTGATTCTTTGGATTTAAGAAGCATGATGAAAATCCGTCTTTGTATTTTTGTCTTCTCTGTTGAAGGACAATGTCATATTTTAGTCTGTAGAAAATGCCAGGAAAAAAAATGGAGGGATATGAGATTTGGATAGACCATTACTATTAATACAAAGCACTCATTTTTATTATGAAATTTTATTTCATGAAATTATGAAATTATGGATTTATTACGAAAATTTTAAAGCTTGCAAAAAATAGCTTCCAGTTAACGGATCTGAGGAAGTATTTTTATATATTTTTTAAATTTTTTTGGACTGCACTCTTCTCAAAATGTCTATCTCAATTTTTTAAAAAGCACTTTTTATTTTATTACAGACAGCAGCATAGATTTAAGCTTCATGAACATTTCACTGCAGTGAAAACTCAGCTAGAATGTCTGTAGTCCGTGTCACCAGAAATTACTTGGAACTTTGATTACTATGCAAACATTGACTTCTTGAACATCAGGGGATGGAACAGGTTACGACAGAATGTGGGGGGAGGTAGGCAGCTTGTTAGTTTGCATAGATCTAGGGCCACTGGCCACTTTTCTCTTCCTGGTCTACTATGTATCCTGTTTTCTCTCTTCTCCTTCCATTCTGTGTTGGGCAGAGAGCGTGGACGGGGACCGTGCAGCATGGCAATCGAAACCTTGTGCCCTTGCTGCTGATGGCCTTCATTAGAATCCCACCTCTCCACAGATGAGCTGGGTGGCTTTGGGGAATTAAGTAATGGCTCTGTGCTTCAGTTTCCTCACCTGAAAAGATCCTGTCATTCCCACCTTCATGTGCTCTTCGCCTGAGATAATATTTGCTGAGCACTTAGCCCAGTCTCGAGATGGCATAGAGTAAGTGTTCGATAATATCGGTCATTCTGTTATTCCCGCTGTTTCAGTGGCACCACATCCTTGCTTTGGGATGCTATTGCAACAGTGTAATAGACCCCAGAAATAGCTTCATTTTTTTGTTAAAATAGTGAAACACCACCTTGGGATATGTACATGCAGTTGTGTACAGAAATTCATCCCTCCTCCCCCCAAAGTCATCTCAGATGTGGGTGTTGTCCTCTGGGATTTGTTCTCTACCTAAGCACCTAAGTAAGTTGAACATTATCCAGAAAGAACACAGGTGAGAAACTCAAGACACGGAAATTACATTTCAGGTGAATTGACATGTGGTCAGTGCTGCTGTTTCTGGGCAATTGAGTCTCACCTGATGGAATTCGTCTGTTCAGTGGCTACTTTATTGTCTGCTGGGCTGCCGATTTCATAGTGAGCCAGACACAGAACTCGGTTCTCGCAGCCTTTGCATCTCCGTGGAGGAAGATGGTGCCAAACAGGGTGGTTCGGAGAAGTGGCAGATCGGTGATGAGCTAGAGAGTGAACTGAAGGGGCGTTTGGCAATGTCTGGAGACATCTTTGGTTGTCAAAACTAGGGAGAGGGTGCTACTGGCCAGGGGTGTTGCTAAACATCTTGCGATGTACAGGAATCTTCCCTCTCCCCCTCACCCGAACTGCAACAGAGAATACTGGGCTTTAAATATCAGTAGGGCTCAGGCTAAGAAACTGCTCTAAATAGTCAAGGAAGCCTCAAAGAGAAGGGAACCTTTGGGTTAGTAGGTAAATATGAGAAAGAGCTATTCATGCAAAGATTTGTGACAGGAGCATTTTGAAGTAGCAAGAACAAAGTCCCTGAGACAGGAGTGAGCTGGAGGAGGGACAGAAGAGGCTGGAGTGGGTAAGATCAGCCCTGTGGGTAAATTACGTAGGGTTTTATGGCTGTCGTAAGAGTTATTTAAGTTGCTCAGTGGGCTTTTGAGTTATGATGACAGTTTAGACATTGTTGATTGTTTTGAATTTTTCCCTTTGATTTTATTTTCCACAGAATTATGGCCTGGAAACTGATAATATGAAGAACTTAGTTCTTAAACTGCGAGCATCTTCCCACAACTTACAAAATTACATAAGTAGCCGGCGGAAAAGTCCAGCTTATGATGGAAACACTTCCCACAAGCCCCCCAATGAGTTCCTGACTTCTGTGGTGGAGCTAATAGGTGCTGCTAAGGCCTTGTTGGCTTGGCTGGACCGGTAAGTGATGCGTGCGCTTGACCGTCCGAGCAGGTGAGGGCCCGCACACTGGCCTGTCTGTTGTCTTAGAGAAATGAGCTGGTGTCCTTTTCCTGTCCCTTCCACTGCACCTCTGTGGGATTTCTGGCTCAGTGGGGATTTTAGGGTCCCTTTGGAAGCTACTGAAAGGATGAATACCGGAAAAATTAAGCTCCCCTTGGAGAAGGCATGGAACCATGCTGAAACTGTGTTTCACTGTGGTGAAATGTCCATGATTATTTGGTTGGTCTGAAGGCTGTCAGTTGCACTTCTCTGTCTCTTTTCTGTTCAGATTCCTGTTTTTGAGAGGAAACAGTTGCATGACCTGTCTTTGAAACCAGCCAGTGGTGTGGCTATGCTTATTAGCATACAGTGCAGGATCCCGGTGCTCCCACCCTCTTTTTTAAAAGAATGTTTGTTGCTTTCTAGGGCTCCATTTACAGGGATCACGGATTTCTCAGTAACGAAGAACAAAATCATTCAGCTTTGCCTGGATCTGACCACTACCGTCCAGAAGGTCAGTACATCATTGTTGCTTTTTAACATTGTTCCCTCCCTCTGCCCTGTCCTCTTCTTCTGAGGGCTCACATGCTTTTCGCTTTTCTGCCCCTCACCATTTTTTTCCCATCCCAACTGGGGAGAGATGAAAGGCTTTTAATTAGTGCATTGTACAGATGGTTTCTGGAAAGTGACCAGTAGCCATTACATCAAAGATTACCTTCTTTTGTTTTAAAATAGTTGAGCTAATAGGCCTGTACTTTCTCTAAACTGTTAGAGCACTTAATTTTTTAAAATAGAAACTCTGGAGGAACTAAGTGACATAACATTAAGAAATGCTAAGGAGGGAAGGATCACGGGAAGGATTGAGGTGGGATTCAGGTATAGATATGGGGCTGGAGTGACCTTCCTTGAGAAGGCGATGCTTGAGTAAACTGACCAGTGTGACTCTGTGCTTGTCTGGAGGGAATGGGCTTCTTAGGTCGTCTTGGGGTGTTTTCCTGGTCATCACAGAGGTGTTAATTGTTATGAACTGATGGTAGAAAAAGTCTGCCCATGGGAGGTACAGATCCTGAGCTGTTCACGTCAGGACAAGGCTGCCTGCTGAGTATCCTCATCACGCTCGCCCCTCCTTCAGGCCTCACACTGCCTGGCACGTGAGAAGTGGCGATTTTTAATTGTGTGTTTAAACAAATGAGATAATGCTTTTGACACATCAGCCAATGAGAATTTGTCACTTATGGGGAGAAATTTAACCCAAACTTAGGGGACACAAGAAGTACTGTTTTTGTTTTCCCTTTGGTGCTCATTGAGCATATGCTTCAGAGACAGATAGCCATGGGTTCAAATGCTACCTCTAATTAGCCCTGGGACCCTGGACAAGGTGCTTAAAACTTAGGAGCCTCAGTTTTTTTGTCTGTAAAATGGGAATAGTAATATTTACCTTACTGGATGATTTGGCAGGATTTCTACAAGTCATTGTTGAATAAGAAAAAAAGGAAAAAAATGTAATATAAGGATAAACGGTGACCCCCCCAAAATACGAAAATGTATGTATATATGTATTTATAATACACATACATCCAAAAACCTTTGTACAAAGGAGTAAGTAAAGTAGGCAATTTGGAAGAAAAGTTGGGAGGGAGAGAAGTGGGGATGGAGCATAGGAGCCAAGCCCCCTCCACCCCAGGAAGGAAAAGAAACTCTTCTTTCATTTACAAAGAATATTACATGATCACATGTATGTATTTGTGTAAAATTAGATGTAGAGAAATAATGTAAAATATTTTATTTTAAAATGATAATATCTACCTCAAAAGATTGGTATGAAGATTAAATGAGATGTAATATATGGAAAGCACAGTGGCCACGAGAAAGAATAGCATAGCAGATAGTAGGAAATATAAAAATCATGCCTTGTACTGGTTTTCTGGAAACAAACTTGATGGTTTAAGGAGAGGAAGTTAACAAGTATGTTGGTCTTTTTTTCTGTTGTTGGGGGTTTTTTTGTTGTTGTTTATTTAAATTTGAACAATTTTTAAGGATGACGACTGGCAAAATAAGAATAGACATGGGAATATCATTTTATGAACTCAGAGTGAGAAAGATGTTAGGCTCTTGTGAACATACGTTTTCTTCAGCAATTAGAGAACACAGGTGCCTTGGCAAGTGGAATATTTATGCGCACACAGATTAGAAATAACAAACTTGGTGAATGGGCCGAACGCCTTTTTCTATGTGGCGTGTGATGGCAGCGACAGGACTGAATGAGCCAGGAGACTTCACACTCTTGCAGCGAGGAGAAGTACAGTTTTCTTCAAAACTTCTTGGCAGAAGGTCTCTTAACTTCTCTGGAAGAAGCCTGTCTTTTCCATTTATTCCTTTTCTCTGGGAAATTTAAGGAATGGAAGTTGTGTCTTTCTTTCCAGTGACAAGGAGCTTGTTCTCCTTGGGTCTTTATTCCTTTCGTCTCCGTCTGTGAGGAGAGACGTTTGCTTGTCCTTCTGCTCCTTTCTCTCCCCCATGTGTTGCCATCTGTCCTCCTCTTTCTTTTTACTCTGTCTGCCTCCTTCTGTTTAAGGATGACATGTCCGTCTCCTGATCGGAAGGGTAAATAGTTGCCACTTTTTCCCCCGGAGGAGACTGCACCCTTTTTGTAAGCATGCCTCAGCTGCCGTCCCACCCAAGTCCACGGGTAGAGCTCCCATCCAGTTTTCAGGCTCGGCCGTCCGACGGAGGGAACTGGGGTGGGAAGGCGTTGGGCTCTGTATCTTCAGTCCGTCCTCATGAAGTTGCGACGATACGAAGACCGCAGTCACGGTGCTGAGAGACGAAATGACAGTGGCAGGCACCAGGGTTCCAGTATGGAGAAAAATGGGGGGAATGAGCAATAGACAGCCCAGGAGGACTGAACAGAAAGCGAGGTGGCCACGGAAGAAGAGGAGGAAGAAGCCACAAGAGCATTTATTGAGTGCTGGTTGTTGTCTCAGGCACGTGCAACATCTTTGACACCTGTTACCGCATTTACTTCTCAGCAGATCTCTGAGCTAGGGTTTATCGTGCCTGCTTCACAGAGGAGGAGACACAACACGGAGAGGGTGACAGGTTGCTCAAGCCTCCTCAGTTGGTAAGAAGGTAGAATGAGGCAGAGCCGTGGAGGGACGGGGTACCTGATGGCGGCCCTGGCAGGGTCCCTGCCAGGCAGGCTGGCCTGAGTCTGCTGATCCGGGTGACCGAGGAATGTGACAGAGGTCAGCTCCACGGTCTGGCTCCTGAGGGGTGACTTGGTTCCAGAACTTCTTTTTCCCATTCCATTGCCTTTATGCCAAACAACATGAAGTCATGCTTGCAGCTGCTTCCTCCCAGTAGGAACGGGTGTGGGAACCCACGCTTATGGTGGTGGAAGGTAAAAACGGAGCTCTTTCGCATGCTGACTGGAACAGTTTTGGGAGGCAGGAGAGCCCCTCTCATGTCTTGGTTCCGATGCCACAGGGAGCCCATTTTCTTGGTGGCTTCTTGGATCTGTCAGGGAATCAAGTGTCAGGAACCACGAGGGCCCAGCACCGCCTTGAATCGTGGGCCCTGGTGTATTGAGAGGAGCTCTCTGTCTGTGGGTGATTATCTCATGAGGGTGACAGAGCTCACATCATTTGTAATGAAAAATCCTAAACACATATTATTAGTTTTATTTCTAACACAAGACCACATAAGTATTCTGTTTGCTAAAATTGATATTTATTTAATAATTGTGTCTTTCCGATGGATTTAATAGGGGTTGAGCTGTTGTGGTAGTTGATGGTTTAGTTCTGTGCACGAGATGGAGGAGAAATGGCACATTTTTGAGCTATGATTATTCTATTTTACAGAAGTTGCTCCTGTAGTTTGAGTTTATATCAGATTCACGCATGTAAAAATACATTTCTAAATTTCTTCTTTTAAGTGTTTTCTTACTTGGCTGCTCTTTTCCTGAGAATCAGTGTAAATTTTGGGAGCAGTGGAATATTATTGTTTCCCACATTTTTTAATCTAGTAGAGAATTTTTTTTAGGAAGACACCAAAAATCTGATTACAAAATCATATTGGGTAGAATATGGTACATTTCTAACCCAGCCCCCCCACCCCCAGTAGCAGTGGGGCAATGACCTCAAATGACTTTTGACTGAAGTGAAAATCTTTGACAATTCCAACAGAGCTGATTAATACCTTTCATGTACATGAAAGAATTAGGATGTCCTAGTTTGGGATTAGACTTAATGGTGCAAAATAAACTCTAAAGAATCTAGTCCCCTTTTTTTCTGCATACTCTGCCATGTAGATGGGAAACCTCTGCTGTAGACCAGTTCTAGAAGGTTAACTGTGAGAGTTTGACGTCGGCGGCTTCACTGTGACCACTTTTAGACAGGACAATGGTGACTCCTATAATCAGCCAACTGGGTTCATACAGTTCTGAGTCTTTTGTTCTTAAGCTGAGTAAATAATGCTTTGCATTCCAGCCCTTTATTTAATGTCATCAATAGCATACCTCAAGACCACTTTTTTGGCAGCGTGTTAATGAATGTTTTGTTGAACCCTTTTCATTTATTAAGGACTGAGATATCTGATTTAATCTCAGTGGTGCTTAAAATAAACTTCTGTGGCTACTTTTATTCAAGCCCTTATTTGTAAGCTATTCTTATAGGCAGGCCCAGAGCTAAAAGATTCCTGGCTTGTTAGCCAAGGGCTGGCTGAGCGCGGGGTCACATTCGGGAGCCATTGTCAGGTTTCTTGGACTTGATTTCTGGCTTACTGCTCTCTGCACAGTCTAGATGGTCGGTGGATTTCAGTTCAGTTATTTGCACAGGTTTTCTGATTAAATAATTGGTCGAATGTGTTCCTTGGATGATAAGTTCCTTCGGTCAGGAGAGACCAGAGTCTTGGGAGGATTTGGACGTCCCCCTCTGTGCCCTCTGTATTCAGTGCAGGACTCCTTGGGCTGCAGGGTGAAGGGCGTGCCAGGGACCATCTTGGGCTCCACGAAGTGCCTATAGAGCTAAGCCAGCGGTTTTTGGAAGTTTCTAGCTCTTACGGTTTTCTTTTTCTTCTTTCCTTCTTTAGGATTGCCTTGTAGCAGAAATGGAGGATAAAGTTTTAACTGTAGTAAGTATACCTTTTAAAAGTTACTGTAAAATTCCTTTCCCCAAACCAGTGGTACTCACATCAATTCAAGCAAAAGCTCTGTGGCTAATTCCTTCAGGATATACTTTGAAATATTGGCTTTTTGGGAGTTGAGTCTATTAATTTAGGTCGAAAGGGAAGAGTAAAAGTTATTTAATAACAAGAAAATGACTGCTGTGAAAATTCCTGTGCTTGCTTGGGTAATGGGGGTCTCTGTCTCCTCCGATCATTTCATTAGGTACAATTATACTTAAATTACTAGCTAGCCTGTTAATCAAGGGTACACTGATCTGCAGATTTCACTTTAGGAACATTTTGATTAAAAAAAAAATCCTTGGCAAAAACCTTATGGGGGGGGGGATGTGCTGTGATTGTTTAAAGAGATTTTGTGACTATTCATCATCGCTTCCTCCCTTTGACATAAACTGGCCTGTGCTCTTTTGATAAGGCCTTCCTCCCACTGATGTTGAGGAATTTAGCAATGAAATGGCTATAAATATATTTTCCATAAATAGGGAGTCTAAACAAATTGGGGGAACGTAAGAAGTGTCACTTCTTGGATTCTCCTCCTTGGAAAAAAAAAAATCCCTCTTTGGAATTTCCTGATTTCTTTGGTGGCTAAATTTTGAAAGGTTAGATGAATCTGACTGGAGGAAACCACCACACGTAACCACGGTTATTTCTACGTGGAGACCACTTCCTAGGGATCCTTGTGTCTCAAAAATTTTACCTTGTCAACGTTTGGGGTCAGAGAATGTGAGCCGTCACTCAAAAGATCATACACCCTAAATGTAAAGCACAAATCTATGTATCTCCTAGATGATAACAGGAGAAAATCAACGTTGACCTTGTGTTTACCAATAAGTTTTTAGATACAATACCAAGACAGAATCCATGAAAGAAAAGCTGATAACATAGCTCTCCTTGAAATGGAACACTGTGCTCCATGAAATGCGGTGTTAAGAGGATGAAAAGACAAGTCACAGAGTGGGAACGAGTATTTTTAAAACACATATTAGATCTTTATCTAATAAAGATAGATACAATATCTTTAGATAATAGATAATAAAAGATAATACAATAAATAACCTGTATCCAAAATATACAAAGAACTGTTAAAACTCAATAATAAGAATATTTTAAAAACCCAGTTAAAAAGTGGGCAAAAGATCTGAACGGAAGCCTCACCAAAGAAGATAGGCATTTGATAAATAAGTATAGGGAACAGTGTTCAACGTCCTGTTTCGTTAGGGAATTGAAAAATAAAATAATAGTGAGATGCCATTACACACCTACTAGAATAACTGAAGTCCAGAACATGACAACACCAAATGCTGGCAAGGGTTGGAGCAGTAGGAGCTCTTGTTCATTGCTGGTGGGAAAGCCACAGCCCTTTTGGAAGACTCCGTGGCAGTTTCCTTACAAAACTAAGCATACTCTTACCCTGTGATCTAGCAGTTAGACCCCTGGATATTTACCTGACCACAAAAACCTATACAGAATGTTATCACAGCTTTGTTTGTTATTGCCAAAACTTGGAAGCAGCCAAGATGTCCTCCAGTAGGTGACGATATAAACTGGCACATCCAGGCAATAGAATATTATTCATAATATTCAATATTATTCATAAAAAGAAATGATCTATAAAGCCATGGAAAGATAGGGGGGAAACTTAACATGTGCATTATTAAGGGAAAGAAGCCAATCTGAAAAGTCTGCATACCGTATGATTCTAATTATTTGACATTCTGGAAGAGGCCAAACCGCAGAGACAGTAAACAGATCAGTGATTGCCAAGGGCTCATTGTGGGGAGGGCAGGAGAGGGGGAGCAGGGGTTTTTAGGTAGTGAAACTAGTCTGTAAGGTACTATAGTGGTGGATACATGACATTATGTGTTTGTCAAAACCCGTAGAACTGTACACCACAAGGAGTGAACCCTAATGGAAACTGTGGACTTTTTGTTGATAATAAGGTACCAGTTTTGGTTCATCGGTTGTAACAGATGTACCGTACTAATGCAAAATGTTTTTCTATCTTGTTCCTTATTAGCCATGTTATAGCTGTTATTGGAAGTTGTGTTGGGGTAGGGAAGGAAGTATAGAGAAACCCTGTACTTTATGCTCAGTTTTTCTGTAAACCTAAAAGTGTTTTAAAAAGAAAATCTATTTAAAAAAAAAAGCAGTTGCAGACAAAACTTTTAGCCTTGTGAGTATTTGATATGCCCGGAATGTGAGGGATCGCTAAGACACCATGCAGATGGCTGGGAAGAGGGGATTCTCCTTCACCGCCAAGTGGGGTGTTTCTGTACAGTCTCTGCTCTTGAGTGGCCGTAATTCTTGGAAGAGCTGCACTCTTTGAACAAAGTGGCACCATTTCCAGGGATTGCAAATACGAAGTCCAAATGCCTTGGCTTCATGGAGTAGTGTTATTAAAACGATTGCAGACCGGAGCTGGAGATTGTAGGGGAAGTGCATTTCTTTAAAATTCAGCTTGGTTAATGATTGGTTAATGATTGAAACTTTCCTATTTGCCTCTCCAACTCCAGGTCAAGGTTTTAAACGGCATCTGTGACAAAACAATACGATCTACTACGGATCCTGTTATGAGCCAGTGTGCGTGTCTGGAGGAGGTCCACTTGCCAAACGTTAAACCTGGGGAAGGCCTGGTAAGAATTCTAGAGACACTGTTTTCTTTTTTTTTAAAAAATTCATTTATTTATTTGAGAGAGAGAGAGATTGAGAGAACAAGTGGGGGGAGGGGCAGACGGAGAAGCAGACTTGGGAGCCTGATGTCAGACTTGATCCCAGGACCCGGGGATCATGACCTGAGGCAAAGGCAGATGCTTAACTGACAGAGCCACACAGGTGCCCAAACCACTTGTTTTCTTTTCAAATAGTAACATATCGCCATTTATTAAAGTTTTTTTTCTCATTCCTTATTGCTTTTACTATGATTCTGAATAGAATTAACGTAGATTGTCTTCCATTATGTAGTTAGGAATTTGCCATCTTGAACTGTTGATATGTTTTATGTCTTCAAAGTATAAAAATAAATACAGTTTTTAAACTGTATTCTCATATCTTGAAGGAATTGTCTTAACAGTTTTATTTTTAGGACTTAGCCATGCAAGGAGATATAAAACATTTACACAAAGGAAAGATGGTCTCTGGGTACAAAACGACATCTGCTCTGAAAGTCTGTATTAGCGCTTAGGACGAATGTGAGAAGAGACGGTGGAAGGAAATGATTTCATAAAAAAAAGTTCAGAAATGTTTCCTAAGTGCTGTATGAGCCCTTGTACCACCAGGCCCTGAGCATACAAACAGGTAGATCCCTGGCTACCTGGATCCCTGCCTCGATACCTGGATCTTCCTGTACCTTGCACGCATCGGGTACGATTCATTTGCTGAGATTTAAGTGGAGGCTCCTCGATGAGCTTCTCAAGGCTGTGGGTTTGAGAGAGCTGGGTTTCTTCATCTGTCAGAAGTGAACGGTAATAATTAGTGCCTCACAGAGTTGTCGAAAGTGTTAAATTAGATGAGGGGTGCTGGGTGTCAGCTGCTGGATGCATCGTTCCCGTGCAGTCATTGGTGGAGGTGCTGATGCTGATGCTGGCACCGATGAGGAGGAGGAGGTGGAGGGGGAGGAGGGGGAGGAGGAAGGCCTAGTGTGTAGGTAGTTGTGGGGGAGACACCAAGCAGCCTCTGCTCTCAGGAAAGCAAAAATCAACCAAATATCGACAAGTTCACAGTCTTAGTACGTAGAAATATGCATGTAGAGGCTTCTCGGCTTCAGAGTAAATGATGGATTATAGTAGACTAAGCAGGGAAGACTTCTTGGAGGTGAGTTTATAGTTACGGCTCAAAGCACAGAAATGTCCCAAGTGGGCAGAAGTGGACTTGCTGTTTCAGATGGTAAAGTTACATAAGCAAATGCTTTGGAAGGAGGAGTCCCATAGATCGGGAGAAGCGGATTCCTCTGTGAATGAAAGAAACAGGAAAGGAGAGGAATGGGGAGACCCTTGAAGGTGTTAGCATTTGACGAGGTTCTCATTACAGAGTGGTGTAGGTAGCTGAGCAGGGCAAGTCCAGGGTCAAAATGATTTCTGAGGAAGATCTGTGTTATTGCAGATTCGATACCAGAGTGAGCGCTACTCTTTGCCCAGTCAACTTTTTGCTCTTTCCCCCCATCTTATAAAATTTTAATAAAAATGTTTTATATGTGATACATCAAACAGTGGAAATGTTTCCTCCATGGTGTGGTATTTGCCTGTGAGTTTGCTAACCAGGCCTGTCGGGGCGCAGGGTGGGGGGGCGTATTTGTCTTTACACTTCCTTAAAATGGAGGGGTGCCTGTTTCTCATTTATTCCCTATGTTGCTTAATAATCTTTGCTCATATATCCTGGTCTGGGTTGTTAGTGGCTTAAACAAGTCACCCACAATGACTGCTGATCCCCCATTTATCTGGATATATTATGTCACAAGACAAAGAGATGGTCAGGAGAAAACAGTCCTTGTTTGAAATGCCTCATTCATTCCGCAGGTCTGAGAAGGTGCCTTTCGAGTCCCCAGAGTTATGGCAAAATTCTCTGTGCCCAGTACACAAATTATAATACCAGAGAGATCCGGCTCCTGATTTCTTTCATGAGTGTTTCCCTTTGTTAGCTCCCCTTGACTGCTCCTTGGATCTGGTTTCCCAGTGTTTCAGGCGGCTTAGAAATGAGCGTTGTTCTGAAGGGATTGCCTTTAATGTTTTATAAGATGAAGTCTCCCTGGCGGCTGTGTTTCTGAATGTTGGAGTAATGAGTTAATATGTTTGTGACTCACTCTAGGGCATGTACATCAAATCAACCTATGATGGATTGCACGTGATTACTGGAACCACAGAGAACGTAAGTGTGCATGTCCGTTAAATGCAAAAGCTATTGTGTGTTTAAACAAATGTGACACATGGTCCCTATACTTTGTGTTCAAACGTGTGCATCCTATTTCATTATCTGCAGTGAGAGCGTGGGTGCTCTTTTGTTTATTTCTGTTGCTAGCATTCTGCTTATCACCAGCTGTTGGAAATTTATTATTTAAATTGTCTTTTATTGCTGTTGTTCACATACCTTCCCCAGTTTTTACCCCCCATCCTTGTTAGTTATTCCTTTTGCACCCTGGAAGTGTTAACCTGTGTGTCTAGAAACAGTGATCTCTTTATGGTTGAAAACCACTCTTACAAGAACGGCAATTAGTAGCCATGTGTGTAAAATACAGTTTGTTGTTGTTGTTGTTGTTGTTTAATGGAATTTAGATGTATCACCAAAGCAGCTATTTTGGGATTTTTACACAATGTAGATTCTTTTTATAGAGTTGTGTTTTGTGATATTTGGCATGATATTGAAATTTAGTCCCCCCCGCCCCGATCTTTTGAATAGAAAAAGCAGGGCTGCTTCTACTGTGAGAGTCTTTGTACACTGTTAACTTCCTTTGGAAATGCTGCTCCATGAAAGGTTTTTCTTGAGCCCCTCAAACATTTTGAATTTGTAAAAAGTAGAGCTAATTGAATGCTTTCTTTTTGCAACCTACGATATGGCTAGTTTTTGATGACATTGATGTGAAGCTAAAAATGTTTGAATAGCTTCCTGGATCTGTATGAAAGATGCATGTGTCTGTGGCACTGATCTGCTATTTAATCACCGAGACAAGAGGAAATAATTCCTCAAAATAGAAGAAATTTGGTAACTCCTTCTCTAATCTGGTGGAAATACGTATTGAATTTTGAACTTGAGCTGCTGGGTCTTTTGATAAAATAAAATGGCATGATCTTTCATGAGGGTTTGTGACACAAGCTTGATTTTTGTAGCAAGAAAGAAATGACATTGCTGAAGGCAGTCAGAGAATTTTAAATATGGTGTGCAGTTCTGGCAGAGGAGTGAGTAGAAGATGGTGGGGTCGTTCAGCCTCCTTTGTTGAGCTACTGTGAAAATGCACTGCAGAGCGATAGGAATTTTTATAGCACATCACCTGATAGGCAATAACAGCACGGGAGGTTCTGCTTGTAGGTCAGGGATGGTGCGGAAGAGAAAACGCATAACTCCTTACCTGGTTCATCCCTCATTCTTGTCAGAGGCTTGGCGTATGTCAGCTCAACCAGCACAAGAACATACTCGTGTACCACTCAGTGCATTGTTTGGGAGTCGGATGGATTCAGAGGGACGGTGAAGGTCATTTCAGTTTTTAGAAAGTGGAAGTTTTGTGTCCAGCAATTTGGTGATTGCATTGTTTAACCGCTAGTCCTGTGTGGTTGCAGACTCTCACTGGTCTTCCCAAAGCAGTTTTCATCTTGGATAAACGTGTAGGTCGCTATCCTATTACTACCAAAAGGCACACAGATTTCTCCTCTTCAGACCACCCCCTATCCTTTGGTTTTAAGGATGACAGTTGAGTCAGAGACGAAACAAGCTGCTTTTGAATGAAGTGAATGTTAACTGCAAGGGTACATCTCCTAGAATTCCTACAGACTCAGTAAGCCTGGAAGAGAGATTCGGGGTTTACCTGGATGTAGTTGATCCCATACGGAAGACTATACAGAAGCCATCTTAGAGACAGGTGGTTTCCATCTTGTTAAAGATCAAAAAAGAGAAAATTTGTCTTATTCCATCTGGCCGTCCATTTGAGAATGTCGCTCATTCTTTTCAGTCATTGAGCTTGTGTTCACTGAGTACTTGGAATGTGCTAAGCACTTGCTAGATCTTACAGATGTGGGTGGGAAACTAGAGAAGAGCCTACTTCTCAAGGGCTTAATCTGGGTATTTTACCCTAAATGCTGGATATTTTATACTTAAATGGCAGTAGAAAATGCCAGCTGCCAGCTCTGGGACAGCCTTCCAGCTAGCACTTAAGGTTGTTGTGACTTTCAAATCAAAATGTTGGTTAGTATGTATGAATGAGAGAGTACGAGCAGGGGCAGGGGCAGAGGGAGAGGAAGAGAGAGAATCTCAAGCAGACTCATGCTGAGCCCAGAAGCTGACACAGGGCCCAAGATCATGACCTGAGCCGAAGTCAAGGGTCCAATGCTCAACCGACTGAGCCACCCAGGCGCTCCCAGAATCAGAATGTTTTTGTGGAAGCCTAGTGTGGTGGGTGGTAGTGGGTGGAAATCACCCATTGCATTCCCTATATTTATCTTGGACTCCAGGGTGAAGCAATGATAGCAGGTCATCTTAGGCCTCCAGTCCATTTTGGGGTGAGGTTACCTGAGAAGTCAGGCTCATTCCAAAGTCAGCCTAATAGTATCTAGTGATTCTCTATACTTCTTTTTTGATGTTGTTCAGCACCTTGACAGGATCCCATCCTTACTTCTGTTCCCCACCTCTGAGATGATGTGGGAATTAGATTAGCCTCTGAAGAATGGATGTGTTCTTCTCCAGGTCATCACCCTTCTGCAGAAAACCAGAACAAGCATCATTTTTCAGTAGTCTGGTCATGGTGAAGACAGGCAAGAGTCACTGCCCCAGGGAGAATTTTGGTATCAAGCTCTCTCTTTACGGGTGTTCTGCCCAACACATCTCTTAATCACCTGGTAGAACATTTGAGAAATGAATGCATGAGGAAGGAAAGTCAATTCAGGACATTTAGGCTTGGTCTTTAAGTTTGCACATCCATAAACAAGAACTTCCTAGCCTCAGGGTTGTCTTTTATAAAGTGAAGCTTACCTTAAATGAATCCCGAGCCAGGAAGCTTATCTGAGCTGGACTGATTCTGCTCGGACTTGCAGAATTGGTCTATAACTGTGGGTTAAGCATCTGAGATGCAGGGGCAAAAAGGAACCTAGACACATTCACTTTTTTTCTTTAAGTGCCCCTAGAGAAAGAGATTTGAGGTAGACCATCTCCCTGCGGTACCCACAGTGCAGGTCTCTCAGGGAAGGCACCGCTGGTTGTCGTGGTGGCAGGTTAAATGTTTTGAAAAATAACTCTCAGTTACCTGTGCCTTGCATTGGATCTAGATACATCAGAGGGACTGTTTCTACAGTTTAGTGTTGCTTGCTCATTTCTCGTTGAGGTGAGCCCAACAGTTGAGTAAGAAGATTCAGCCAAGAGTGTCTTGGGTTTGGTTGCTGCCCTCCTGACCATGTTCAGAGGTGCTGTTTTATTTTGAAAAATAATTATAAATATGTCTGAAGATTCAGTTACATAAGTTACCAAATAAAATACTCTGGCCTAGATAACGTTAGATTGTAATTTGAAATCAAGGGTTTATCCTTTTCTTCACTTTTGCTTATAGAAGATACCTTAAACATAGAATGCGCTAGTTTCATGAATTGAACAGAAAATTGTGGAAAATTTTTTGACAAATAGATTATATCTAGATATTTATATGCACACACATATATGTGAAGATTTGCAGCAAAGTATTATTTGGGGGAATCAAAATCTGGACTTTGGATACTGAAAACACATTCATTTTGAATTCAACCTGAATATGACAAAAATTTAAATTCGCTTTCTCTGAAGAAGTACATTTTCTATTGTCACCATCTTTCTATGCTAATAGCATTGTGATAGTGTGTAAAATGAGGTTGAGTAGACAAGATTTTGTTTTCATAATTACTTAAACGGAGACGGGATGTGACCTTGTTACAGTGACGGTGTTTATGTGTTAAGCAGTTGGTCAGCTTTTACAAGATTAAATTTTTAAGATTTTTTTTTAATTTATTTATTCGACAGAGATAGAAACAGCCAGTGAGAGAGGGAACACAAGTAGGGGGAGTGGGAGAGGAAGAAGCAGGCTCATAGCAGAGGAGCCTGATGTGGGGCTCGATCCCATAACGCCGGGATCACGCCCTGAGCCAAAGGCAGACACTTAACCGCTGTGCCACCCAGGCGCCCCTTACAAGATTAATTTTGATAGGGATCTAAATGAGGTATTTTTCAGATGAACCAAAGGCTTTTTTATTAGTTTGCTGTGTCGACAGCATGTCCTACTCTTCCTGATGGGTTAGATGAACCCGCTGTTGTAACTGACGGGTGGTCTGGACCAGCCAACCACTCATCAAGTGGGAACACAAGTGCGCATCCCCATGCCAGGCTACACAGACAATGGGATTGTCTCATAAGTGCACTGTGTGATAGTTATTGAAGAAATTATATTTCCCTTGCTCGTTGTCTGCAGAAGAAAGAAGGAGAAAGAAATAGAAGATTTAAAAAATAAGACAAGTCTCTGTGTTTGTTCCTAATAGTCTCCTGCGGACAGATCTCAGAAGATTCATGCTGGTGATGAAGTCATTCAGGTTAATCAGCAGACTGTGGTGAGTTTGTTTATTGAGACTTCAGACTTTTAATATTCCCTTCTAGAACTAAATCCAAAGCCAGTTTTCTGGAATTTTTTAAATTTGCGATTTCTATCCAATTTTCCGTAGTTTTAAGTAGTGCTAAGATGAACATACTGGTGTCTCTTTATTTGCTCACAGCTGATTTCCTTGAAATAAATTCATAGATTTGATTTTCCATAATTCACAAGTGAGTGCCTTCTCCTCATTTTCTTTCTTTGAAGGTGGGATGGCAGCTAAAAAATCTAGTGAGGAAATTGAGAGAGAACCCGACAGGAGTCGTCTTACTGCTTAAGAAGCGCCCCACAGGCTCTTTCAACTTCACCCCTGCCCCCCTGAAAAACCTCCGGTGGAGACCGCCCCTGGTGCAGGTACCCATTATTTGTCGTAACCCTTTCCCTGACCTCAGCGCGCGAACCATGTCGAGGATCGGATTTGTCTCCAAAAAGAACAGTTACCATTTGAAGGTGATTGGTCTCAGGAGTTTGTGTATACAGGCTCATTCTCTAGTCCTCCTTCCGTGAAAGTCCACATTCTAGATCTTGCACTGAACAGTGTGGCAGCCACACTAGCCACCTGGTGTGACTAGTCACCACAGTAACTAATTAAATGAAAAATCTGGTGCCTCATCCTGGTGAGCCACATTTCTGCGGCTTGGTGGCCTCGGCTGGTTAGCAGCTGCCGTCACTGCAGAGCGTTCACTCTGGTCCTTTCCCCCTCTCCTTGCAAGCACATCTGACGGTACACTTTGAGCAGTAACCCTGGGGAGACCGTACGGGGTGGGGTCCTGAGCAGCAGTTTGCCAAGGCAGGACGGTGGGAGTAATCCACGCAGTGGGGAGTGGTGTCACTGCATTGTTTAGTTCAGAACTGGGGTGATACAGTCAAAAGCACACCAGTTTACAGTATCGTGTCGTAAAGTATTGTGTTAATTCTGTACGAACAGTATACTCCTTTATTGCCTACACCTGGGTGGACTGTGCTCAGGGACCAAACCCCCTCCTGATACCATTGGTCCTTAGTGTTTGTTTCTTAAATCATGAATAAAAAGCAATGACATGTTAATGCCCTTTTTTAAGGTTGAGATTGTAATTTATATGGAACTGTCTGCGATTTTGCTGTACATCTTTAAATGGAAGGAATGGTGGTCTTCTCAGGCTATCAATTTGGACCCTTTGTGATGCATAGAGCCTTGGAAATACACCTCCATGTGTATCTTAATGGGAGGGGTGTTAAATAAATAAAAGGATATGGAGTAAGGAGGGGCACAAAATTAAAATCACTTCTTAAATAATAACTGATTAATACATGATTTATAAGTCAGTTCTTATAAATAACTATCTCTTAAATAATGATAATACCAGTCACATCCCAACTGTGACGGGGCAGTTCCAGTGAAAGACTCATGTTAAGTGGTCATTTGGAAGAAGCACAAAAAGACTGACAAAGCAGCACAGCATAGAGTTAGGCGGGGGGGCTTGGAGTTAAACTTCTTAAGTTCAAATCCCAGCTCTGCCACTTATTAGCTGTGGGACCTCTGATAAAGTATTTAATCTTTCTAAACCTCACTCCTAATTACTAGTATTTACTGTGAGAAAACGCTGGGGCACCTGTGTGGCTCAGTCAGTTAGGCATCTACCTTTGGCTCAGGTCATGATCCCAGGGTCCTGGGACTGAGCCCCACATCAGGTTCCCTGCTCAGTGGGGAGTCCACTTCTCCCTCTCCCTCCCCTGCTCCCCCCACTCCTGCTCTCTCTCACGCATGCTCTCTCTCTCTCAAATAAATAAAATCTTTTAAAAAAAGGAAAGAAAAGGCTTTGGGCTAAGGGATGAGGAAGGCAAGCAAGGCAGGTGTGAACTGTGACAGTGACCCTGGCTGGTGATACCAGTGACAGAGATTAGAGAGTCAGGAAAGGCAGAAATGGTGGGTCTTTTGAGCTTCACTGGGTCCGACGTGAGGGAGGAAGAGTCACGTGGCTGTGTTCAGCTAAGTACAGGCTAGAGTTCATCCCTTAACCTCTGGAAATTCACTTAGGAAGGGCATGCCCCCTCCTCTCTGGCTTTGTCCACCTTCCTGCCACGTCCCACTGTCTGTGCAGTTCTGGGGAGCAAATGGCGGTGAGGGAGGAGACACCTAGTTTTGCTTCTGACCCAGGGAGAGAACCACCGTCACAACCGAGAGGCCGTTTTTACAGCTTAGCTGCCATGTGTTCTCACGATGCATCCAGGCTATTTTCAGAATGTGAACTCTGGAACACCGACGCTCCCTGGGCATTGCTGGGTGTCATCCTCCAGGCTTCATGCCTGGGCACCCACCTCTTGTGGGAGGGAGCTTCTTTCCTTCTTATCAGCATCATTGATGTTGCCTGTCCCTGAAAAGGTGTCATCGCTCTGTTTTTAGGCCCCCGTCCTGGTAAACGGGAGTTACTTTACGGACGGCACCACCCATGTTGGAGTCTTTGGAGAGTGCCTACTTTGTGCCGGTGCCCTACTTTACTTTTGCTGAGGCTTGTGGGCCTGCCTCCTGGTCCGGTGTTTTCAGACATTGTTCAAGATTGACGGATTGAGGTGTTAATCAATTCATATTGAGTCAAGTTGACTGTGTTAGTGGCCAACATCCAGGTTGTAGGGATGATGTCACGGAAGACTAAAGACTAAGCCCCCATTTCTCTTGAGCCTCAGGGTCTCCCCCTAAAACAGGGCTGTCACTGTGAAGTACTAGCTATTCTAGTCCTTATAGCTCGTGGTCTCACTTCGGGGGGACTTTGGGGTCTTCGGTCACCATCTGGGCTAGTTAGGGTTTGAGGTGCCAGGGGCCAGGCACAGTTCTCATGTGGCACCCCCCACGGGCCGTCACCAGACATCTTCATGCCTCGACTCTGCAATTGCCTCTCATTTCCTTTACCAGCCAGAAAATGTGTCGTTAGTCTCTAGAAGAGATAAGATCTGAAAGTCTCACACAAGATTTTTTAAAATAGGTCCTTCAAGACCAATAATGTAATTAAAATTAAGCGGTAAGGATTTTAAAATTTTAAAATTAACTTGTATGGATGTGTGTATATATACTACTAAATCAAACAGCATAAGGTTGTGTACTTACCATGTGACAAGCAGTGTGCTAAGCCTGTGACATGTATTGTATCACTTTATTCACCCTGTGTGGGTACTGTTCTTGTCTCCATTTCTTCCTGTCTTATAAATGAGGAACAGAGAAGTTGAGTGGTTTGCCCAGAGATACACGGCTAATGAGAGCTATAGCCAGGATAGCAGCCGGATGGAGTCCCAAGCCCATGCTCCCAGTCCGGGATAGCATCGCTAGTGATGTGTGTGAACTAGCTCATTCAGTCTGCGCTGCAGCCCCACGTAAGGGGTACCGTCGGGATGGCTGCTTGAGGAGGAAGCTGAGGCATGGATATTTAAGTGATTTGCTCAGAGCTAGAATTCAAACCTGGCTTCTAAGCCTCTACTACTACTACTACTACTACTACTACTACTACTACTACTACTTTTTTTAAGATTTATTTACTTATTTGAGAGAGAGAGAGTGAGAGCGAGTGCACGGGGGAGCAGGGGAGAAGGAAAGACAGAGAGACTCTTTCAAGCAGACTCCACACTGAGCACAGAGCCCGATGAAGAACTCGATCCCACAACCCATGCGATCGTGACCTGAGCCAAAACCAAGAGTCAGATGACCAACTGAACCACCTAGGCGCCCCCCACCCCCTACCTCCAGGCCTCTACTTCTTCCTATGCATCTAGTCTTTCAAAACTCCCAGTTAACTCTGAGTGTCTCAGAGACTACAAATTGAGTGTTGCTAATGGTTGTAAACACACGAATGACCTCGGCCCTCAGTGTTGGCTTTGAGGAAGGAGAGTTACCCAGGAATAATCTCTAAGTTCACCTCCGCCCTTTGCACTGGCCTCCGTTTCAGACCTCACCTCCACCCACCACAACCCAGTCCCCTGAAAGCACTATGGATACCTCGCTGAAGAAGGAGAAGCCAGCCATCCTGGATCTTTATATCCCTCCTCCACCGGCCGTTCCCTACTCTCCCCGGTACGTCAGTGTCCGTTCGTGGTGTGCATGCCCATGTCCTGTGCGTGGAGATTCTGAGTGGTGGTGTGAAGGCCATGAGGATTTTGAGGGCAGAAGTTGATGAACTCCAAGGTGACAGGGCTGTCTTCAAATTGCAGTTGTTTTAACATGTGTGATCCTGGGAGTAGGGGTGGGAGGAATAGGTGTGTGTGGGGGGGGTCCAGACTTTCAGTTACAAATTAAGAAGTTGTGGGATGTCACGTACAGCACCGTGATTATAGTTAACAATAATGTATTTTATAGTTGCAAGTTGCTGAGAGACATTTTAAAAGTTCTCATCACAAGAATAAAGAATTTGTAGCTATGGGAAGTGGTGGATGTTAACTAGACTTTTTGTGGTGATCATTTCACAATGTAGACACATATCAAGTCATTGTGTTACACACCTAAAACAAATGCAGTGTTATTTGCCAATTATATCTCAATAAAACTGGGGGGGAGATATGTGATCCTTTAGGGGGAAGTGTAGGAATGGGTCCAGGCTTCATGGGTCTTAAAACTATGTAGCTTGGTGGGGAGGGGACTCTATGTAAAGAAAGCATGTGCTCTTGGGAATGCATTGTTTTAGCTCCTCCTGGAACATCAGAAGGGGCTGTTTGGGGGGTCCCTGAAGCTGAAGTTTGATTACGTATAATGTAAAATCATCTCTGGGGAGGAAGATAATAAATGTCTTTGTGCAGCAAGTTAAAGTTACAGTTTTATTTTGCAGGGAGAGTTGTGTTCTTCATAGGACTTCAAAAGTGTGAATGGAGGTGTGATATTCTGTATTTGTGCATGCATGTGTTTGTGTGTGTGTTAGAAATTCTAATAGAATAAATTCTTAATTGGTACATGGTATAACGAAGCTAGTCATATTAGCTGTTACATAGGGGATTATTTATGTGTGAAATATAGGTTTATTTATATCCGTTTACTTATTTACAGAGAGTTTGGCTCATTTATTTGGCATACATTTAGTGAGTGTAGGGCCTGAATCACCATCTTAAACAAAACAGATGCAGTTCTTACCCCCAGAGAACTGCCAATGTCTTTGTCAACTGTTCGAGAATAAATTGAGGAATACATAATTATGCTATAACATTACATGAGTAAAAGTTCAGACTGAACTTAACAGTGATATTTTACTTTATATTGGGAGTTTTTTGTTGGTTTATTTTTGTTTCAAGCCGAGTATTTGATTCTCTCATGTTTCTTCCCTGGGCACAAGGAAGAATGAACATCATTTTCCTCTCCCTGGGTTTGGGCTGCCCAGAGCTTAGAACAGCGCAGAGAGAACTTACCTTAGCTGGTCAGAGACATCCTGGCTGGTAGACGGGACCCTTCCCTGTCTTCACGGACCAGAGTCATGTGGTCACAGGATCTTAAATGTGTTTAAAGTGACAAGTCGTTGCCTTTGCACATGGAGAACACAGTTTCACTGATGACCAGTGGGGGTTGTTCTGTAAGAAACCAGGAGGCCACTCCCAAACCCCCAACTCTGAATGTTCTTGTGTGGGTCTCAGCGAAGGGTCACAGATGCAGTGGCAGGAAGGAAAGTACGTACACAGCAAAGGGGTAAGGGAGCTGGAGCTTTTAATCTACTCGGGGGACACACATGGACACATACCCGTGTGCACACGTGTGTACACACTTTCACTCCATTAATGAAGGATAGCTTCTGAGGAATGAAACATGCAAATGGTTATGAGAACGAGGTGAGTCCTGAAAGCTTGGTGAACGGGGAAGTTATATGCCAGGTTTAAAAGTTTAGAAGGAGATGGAGTCATAGAAGGAAGAGGGGTGCACAGGCAGGGGGTTCACCAGGAATACCAAGCAGGCCAAGCTGATCTTCAGACTGTTTTTGGACTTAGTTGATGTTGTATTTTGTCTAGTAGTTTTTGCAGCGATCACCTAAGAGAATTTTCTAAATGCAAAAAAAATTTAACTAGCTGGGAACTTGGATCAACTGGAATTAATTTCAAGTTTTATAAAAGCTGACGTTTAGAAAGAATTAAGTTGGAGCTGTTAATCCAACACTTGCCAGTTTCTGTACGGAGTTCAGAAAACAGACACTCTCCGTCGGGTATGATAATGTCAAACCTAACAACTCCGTTACATATCCAGTGTCGTCTTTGCTGGATCTTGGCAAAGATACTACTTTGGGCATTTGAAAAATGGCTCAATTATACCTTAACTTGTGATTTCTGTAATAAATAGGAGATTCAGTTATAGGATAGAAGTACAGGAAAACCAGAGCTGTCTTTTCAAAGCTATACTTAAACTCTTTAAACATACCTGGAAAAAAAGTCATTTTCTTTTATTTAGTAGGATCGTGCTATTTACTCTTATCTAATAGGATTTCTGTGTATTGGAGGGATGACAGAGATGGAAGAAGGAGTGCTTTTTCCTCCAGTGGAAAGGAGGATTAAAATGTTCTTGTGTGCGTGTGCGGGAGGAAGCTATGTCCTGTAATTCTTCTGTAGGAGAGGATCTTTGTAAGCAACTTAATTATTGCCCACTGTCTTCCAGGGATGAGAACGGGAGTTTTCTTTACGGAGGCTTCAGTAAATGCAAACAGCCATTGCCAGGTCCTAAGGGTTCCGAGTCGCCAAATTCCTTCCTGGACCAGGAGAGCCGAAGACGGAGATTTACCATTGCTGATTCTGATCAGTTGCCTGGGTATTCGGTGGAAACCAATATTCTGCCCACAAAAATGAGAGAGAAAACACCATCTTATGGTACATTTCCGAGTGCTTGTTTTGTTCTGCCATTTGTTTTTCCTCCCCTCCCCCACCCCCTTCCTTATTTGGAACTGTTGGATGAATTTGGCAGCCTTGAAGGGTAATCTGAGGAAAACATAAACCTCAATGAAATTCTAAGTATGAGACCTTTATTCATCTCTCTAAAGCGAAGTCTTGTCAAGTCATTACTCTGCCTGGCATCAAAGCCCAGTGGCGTGAGATCATGTTGCAGTTTTAACTTGCAAGCGGCTGGGTTTGAGCTTGGAGTGGCTTTGCCCTGTCGACACACAAACTTCAGTTCAGCCAGCCTCTGTCCTCATTGCTCGCCACAGAAACAGGATGCTTTAAAATACTTTTCTTAGTTTAAAATAATGTTATTACTTATGGTTAAGTGAGTGTGATATGGGGGAGTCTTAAATTACAAATAAAAGGAAAGATTCTCTAAGGTCCACAAACTTTGTCAACTTGTTGCGTTCCTTCCCCACCCTTTGAAGGCAAGCCCCGGCCTTTGTCCATGCCTGCGGATGGAAGCTGGATGGGGATCGTGGACCCTTTTGCCAGACCGCGAGGTCATGGGAGGAAGGGTAAGTTGAAGCAAACCAAAAATACATCAAACCAGAGTCAAAAAAGCCATGGCCCTCATTTCAACCCTATTCCTGGTTGTGCTGTAATAACCAGATAGAGGACCCAGCCTGAGTCCTGTCTTCTCACCTATAAACTCGGGGTTGCTGAATCTCTGAGGCCCTACCTGTTTCTGGAATGGCAGAATTATGTCATCCTAGTTAGTGAGTATGAATTTCCTCATTAGCATCGTGTGCTTTAAAAAAGGTCGTGGGGGCGCCTGGGTGGCTCAGATGGTTAAGCCTCCAACTCTTGATATCAGCTCAGGTCATGATCTCAGGGTTGTGAGATCGAGCCCCACAGTGGGCTCTGTGCTCAGCGCAGCGTCTCCTTCTCTCTCTCTCTCTCCCTCCCTCTCCTTCAGCCCCTCCCCCTGCTCACTCACTCACTCTCTCACACACAAATAAATAAAATCTTAAAAAAAAAATAAAAAGGTTGTGGATATTGATGGTCTGTAAATTTCTAAATAAGTAGAAATACATTATTCATTAAGCAGTCTCACTCTGAATTTTATGACTGGAGTCTGTTTGATTTTTGATGCATGGACATGGATTTTTTTCCTCCCTAAATCCTACTTGTGTTAGAGAGTAATTGCCGTTGGAAAAGACATTTCGTTATTCACCCTGTAGTCGAAGTTCCTGGTTATTACACTAGTCTTGAGGGAAATGTTTTTTGTTTTGTTTTTAAAGATTTTATTTATTTATTTGACAGAGATAGAGACAGCCAGTGAGAGAGGGAACACAAGCAGGGGGAGTGGGAGAGGAAGAAGCAGGCTCATAGCGGAGGAGCCTGATGTGGGGCTCGATCCCATAACGCCGGGATCACGCCCTGAGCCGAAGGCAGATGCTTAACCGCTGTGCCACCCAGGCTCCCTGAGGGAAATGTTTTTAAATAAATTCTTATTTTTTGCCAGATAATTTGGTTATCAACACTGGAAAGACATTCTACCATTGTTTGAATAGTGCTGAAACAAAGAGCAGGTGAAAAGTTAAAGTACAGGAGACCTTAGATAATAAAAGGAAGAAGAGGGGTGCCTGGGTGGTTCAGTCGGTTAAGTGTCTGCCTTTGGCTCAGGTCATGATCTGAGGGTTCTGGGATCGAGCCCTGCATGGAGCTCCCTGCTCAGTGAGGAGTCTGCTTCTCCCTCTCCCCCTCCCTGTGCTCGCATGCGCGCACGCTCTCTCTCTCAAATAAATAAATAAAATCTTTAAAAAAATAAAAGAAGAAAAAGGTCTGGAGGCTCAACTTCCGAAGTGATCAACCCCTCTCATCTCCCTGGGCCTTGGTAAAGTTCCTCCCTTAGGAACCAAATCACCTGGATTATAATCAAGTGGAAAAGGGAGAAGATGTCTGGGTAGGTCCAGGATACCCTTAATTGGCATGTGAAAATCTGTAGAGCAGTCAGCAGGTGGCAGGGCTGTCCTGTGTTTAGATTAGAAATGTCAACATCATTGCTATTCTCGTAGGCTTTTAATCCCTGATTTAGCCTTTTATTTCCTTTGAGTATTGAGAGATTGGGGTGGGAGGTGGGGAGTGTTAAGTCTGGAAGTGGAGACATACTTGACTTCCCATCTCACCTTCCATATTTCTGTCGTAGGATCATTTTAGAATGAAAAGGTGTCTGTCTGCACAATGGACACTTTTTTAAAAAAAGCGGCTTTCTTGAGAGAGAACTCACATACCATAAATCTACTCACCCTGTTAAAGGGTACAGTTCACAGGTTTTTAATACATTCGTAGAGTTGTGTGTCCATCAGCACTAATTCCAGTGTATTTTATCACTTGGGAAAGAAACCCCTGCAGGCAGTCATTCCTCGTTCCCTCCTCCCTCAGCTCCTGGCAACCACTCATCTACATTCTGTCTCTCTGGATTTTTGTATTCTCAACGTTTCATATAAGTAGGCTCCTACAATACGTGGTTCTCTGACAATGGGCACTTCTTAAAAGTAACTGCCCCTTTGATTACAAAAGCAAAACAAGTACCTTGAAAAACATCTAGAAGATTCGAGAAAATAAAACTCAACTGTAATCTGCTTCCCCAACCTAGAAATAATCACTCTGAATGTTTTCTAATGTTATATGCTTAGAAAAAAAATGTGCAAAATGGAAGAAATAGATATTTGACAGTACTGTGGAAGGTGACTGTTATTTCAGACATGTACGTGTTCTGTAACAACTGCATTTAGCGGTCCATCTGAAGGCTCTGGCATGTGTTCATTCCGGCTGCTGCTGTGGGACACTTAGGTTAGTTTGTGCCCCCCCCCCCCCCCGTGTACGTAATGCTGCCCTAAGCATCTGGCACCTAGATCTTCATACATTTTTAGGAGTGGAATTTCTGGGTCAAAAGAATGCTACTCGTTGCCAAAGTGCCTTGCATTTTAGGTTTCTATTCAGTTTCCTAACTACCCCCGACCCCCACCCCCATCCTAGGAGCTGTCTGCGGGCATTTAGGCTGGGACCATTTTTCCTTGTTTGGAAATGCCTTAAGCATGGCAGAGCATGAAAATCTTTGAATCCTGTCCATTAAAGGAGACTAGTGCCTGCCCTTCATTGAGGGTAACAACCCAGGGCACCCCCACCTTTCTAAATGCTCTTGCGATGCTCCAGGATGAGAACCGCAGTTCTAGAAGCATGTGCTACATGCTGCAGGCATCGAACAGGGACAGATGGAGAAGGAGTGATAGAATGAGACAGACTTCCGCTCTTTTTTTTTATTTCAAGTGAAATTATGACAATTCTTAACTGGTAAGGAATTGCAGGCTCTCTGATTCCGCTCTGCCCTTGTGTTGCCTCTCAGGGGTGAAAGCAGCCTGACTATGAAGCACTCCTTCCATTTCTACTTTGTAAACATCCAGCCGGGTGGGCCTGGCTGTCTGCAGCTCATCCCCGGCAGAAGGGCAGGGTCTGGTACCCACCTCGCGGGCACAGAAGTCTCAGCGGGCTGCCCGCCTGGCTGAACAGTGCTGCGCGGTGGACGTTCTTTCTTTTAATGGACTTGTGGGCTTTGTCTGAAAACAGGGGAGGACGCCCTCTGCCGGTATTTCAGTAACGAGCGGATCCCTCCGATCATCGAAGAGAGCTCCTCTCCCCAGTACCGGTTCTCGAGGCCGCCAGCGGAGCGGCAGCTGGTCCGCGGCGCAGACTACGTCCGGGGGAGCAGGTGCTACGTCAGTTCGGATCTCCACAGCAGCGCCACGATTCCGTTCCAGGAGGAAGGGCCCAGAAAGAAGCCGGTCTCCTCGGCGGCCAAGGCGTCGTCTGCAGAACCGTCCCTGCTGGTCAGCTGGTTTACTCGCCTGAAACTGTTGACTCACTGAGCCCCGCCCTCCCGGACTCGTCCCGTCTCCCGCCCCAAGTGCCTTGCTTCCTCGGTTGACAACCTGTTCTGGTTTTCATCCACAGTATTATGTAGTGACCTTATGCAATTCCATTGTTTGTTTTCTTTTGGAAGTTGTATACTGCCCTTCTCGGAATTTTGAAGTAATTGCATGGGAAACAAATCCGGAGGATCTTAGGTGTTGCCTTGCGGAGGCAGAAGGAGAGAAATGAGTAGAGTCTGCTTTTCTTGCTTCCTTAGGGTCGGAACACGGAGACACTCTCTGTAAACTGGAGCCTGGGCCAGGAATGTTACGGTCATTATGAGGAACCGGGCCATTGTTCGTGTTGGGGGCAGGGCCGAAATCGGTGGCCACTGTCACACAGATGGGTTGGTTTGTGGTCCACCTTCGTCACCTGAAAAGGCCAGTGGAGAAAACATTTTTGTTTTGATTTTTCAAGCTACCTACCATATTTGTACGTGTAGCAGCTTTGACTTTGAAATAACATGTGGCATGCATTTCATGCTGTTTCAAAGACGTGGTTCAAGTAAGTGTAAGCCTGTTGCACTTGGTTACTGCCTTTTCCTTACAACCTCAGTACGTAGGTCAGTTACTCCAGAAACACGTGGACACGTTTAGATAGGGCTTGTTACTCACAAAGAAGTTTATGGTTCTTTGTGAGGGGCATCGTTGTTGTTATATTATTACCTTTAAGGGAAAAGAAGCTACAAGATTTGCTGACAGCCAAAGCATCATTCAGAAAAATGAAGCCACAATATTTAGGTTTATGAGAGATACGTCAGTTTGCATTTTGACTGTGTAATGTCTGTCTTCCAGAAAAAACAAACAAACAGGCAGTTCTTCAAAATTGTACATATTTTGCTAAATAGAAATCTCTTGGAAAGTCTCATGGTCACTAATTTTCAACTAGCATCAGGTATTCTGGAAAAGCGTGTCAGGATAGTAACTCTTGTTTAAACTGAATGTATGATATTTTGTTAGAACAGAAAAGTACTATCTTGTTAATTTAAGTGTTTTAAATATAGTTGTATATTTTTCTTACTCTTAGTCACATGTAATTGAAATATTTCTGTTTTGCGTCCTACGTGAAGCTAATGAAAACGAGTGTTCGAGGTGTTTTCCGATTTACAAGTGACCACCTTGGCTGTTGTCATGGTGAACACTATTGTTAAAACACAAAATAAACCCTCCCAAGCATTTTGGGATGTTATGGATTAGAAGTGGGGGTGTTGAGGAAACACGGTACAGTAACATTACACCTGGGGAATTTTCCAAGGTATATTCCTAGGCAGAGCTGGTATCCCCCTACTCGACCCCCCCCCCCACACACCCCTGGAATTGTTTACTTTGTTCAAGTGCCTGAAACTCAACTAATTAGAGCTTCCCTGAACTTAGTAAACATCTTCCTTTTTAAGTGCCTCTGGTGAGGCTGAGGGTATTGAATTCAGTCAGGCTCTTCCTGTCAGCCTCTGAGGGAGCTGTGGCTGAAGAGTAGAAGAGGCTTGGAATGCATGATTCATTGGGTGCTTTAAACACAATGTAAGGGCAGAGCATAGGGTGAGGAGGTCTGGTAATAGGGCTGTGGAGACTAGCAAGGAAGCTATGGAAAAGGAGAGGCGCCAACCTTGGCCCATTTTACTGTTAGCTTGAGCTGGCTTTATGCCCAGATAAGGGGATGGGAATACTTCCTCTCACTCCCTGGATTTGGGAGGATTCTTAGTGCTATAGTTCAGCTAAGTAATAAGTTCAGTAGCTTTGGAGGTCTTAGCTGGTGGTTGGCCCCTTTCCTGTGGAGAAAATGCCACTTGTGATTAGATGACCATCTTCAAATGCCCTTTCAGTCAGTATTAAATACAGGAAGTGCCCAACTTAAATTACTGCACCAGATGGGTATTTCTGCGACTTGGTTCCCTCAAGCCCTAAGACAAGACTGGAGGAATTCCTGGGTCCTCTGTCTTCAGTCAGTCAGATGCCACAGCTTCATCTGTGTTTTTATTTGGGGTTTTCTCCTGAATTGTGTTTGAGAAATAGATCCCTGCAAAAAAAAAAAAAAACAAAGTTTGTATATATCTCTACCGTTGGGATATATAAATACTAGTTTAATGCTGATTTCTTCTCAGTTAATGGAAACCAATTGCCTCCATAGTAATCCAGGTTTAATGGTGAGCGTGTGGAATGACACTTTTTGACACGAAACTTTAAAATAGTGGTTTTTTTCTTCAGCCCTACCAGACCCAACTCAACACCCACCCCTTTTTATCACAAGTATTTTACAACATAGCTACAATCATCAACTAAAAATCATGGATGGTAAAACCTATCCTCACATATAAAAGCATCACCCACGTTTACTTTTATGATTCCAAAATGAAATTAATAGGTAATATAAGCAGCTGCTATACACATGCATCAATTTAATGTCCTAAATGAAATATAAACAAATATATAAGTATTTTATAGTGAAATATTTATTTTCCTATGAAAATATTCTAGCATTGTTATATTACAAGATGTATTGAAATACTGAAACAAGGCACACACTTGCACCTGTAGATAAAATCACCCCGAATGTGGCAGCATCACCCCGAATGTGGCAGCTACAAATGGAGACCAGTACAGGTGTGTTCTGTTGGCAACTCAATGCCAGGAACAGATTGATGTCAGTAACATGATTTTCTAAAATGTGGCCAATTGTTGATAAAGTTGTAGATAAAACAAAAGTCTAGGAGAGCTACACCCACATAGTGCTTACTGAGTGCCTGCCATTGTTCTAAATACTTACCCAACAACTTTATGAGGTGAGTGTCCCTGTTCTTCCCATTTTACAAGTGAGGGAGTTACCCGAGGGTAGATAGCCGATAACAGCAGAGCCGGCATTAAAATCGAAGCAATTTAGCTCCACCCTCCTTGTTCATAATCACTTTACTGTACAGGCTTCTCTCAGTTTGGAGACGGATTGCATTCCTGAAAATTCCAACATGTCTTAAAACTGGACTAAAAATTCCCTGTGTGTGTACAGATGAAATGAGATTCCAGACTCAGATAATTCTGAACCGGGTTTCTATCCATGTGAGTACTTGGTGTGCCGTCGAATGCGGTCCTTATGGGGGACGGTCTTTGGTTGTAAGGGATCTAAGCGGTGGGGCTCATGCAGCACCCAGGCCCCACCTGTTGAGTGCCAGTAGTGGCCCTCCCCATCATTGGCACCTCATGTTTCCAAAACGGCCTCCAGGACGAGATGCCATCCTTTTGAGAACAAGTGATTTAAAAGAAATCCTGTCGTCGTCCTCATCCAGTGTGATTCAGTCTTCATGCTATATTCTTGCCTATTGTCTATCTCTCCTTCTTTGTCCTTGCTTCTCTACCCACCAAACCCAAAGTTCTAGAATCAGCTTTATGGGATTTTCTGTTTTTCTTTTCCTCCCCGCAAAGCCAAGCAGTTGTTGCTTCCTCTGGCTCAAAGACCATGAATGTTACCAAGTGTCGATTTGTTAGCCCTCAGAAAATCCTAAAGTGTTTACACATAATTTTATTCCCTGAAGAGCTTAAGTAAATTTCTTTGTTTGACATCTGAATATTACCAGCAAAGAATAAATGTCATGGAGCTTTTTTTTTTTTTTTGCCACCGTAGGCATAAATGAGAGGGCTTCATTTGAGGGTCTCCATGTGTCTGTGACTAGCCTTTATGGACGAGTGGTTCACATTTTGCTCCCACCCTTGTGATAGAGACCCTGCAGCATTTCGTTTGGGATGAGACCACTACAAACCACTACCTTGGAGATTATATGGAAGGTGGGTTTTTTGTTTTATACATTCATGCTAATCACCTGAAGGTGAGTATTTAGGAATCTATAGATTAAAAACTGGCTTAAACAGTACACAAAAACTGACGTTTCTGATGTTTCTTCAACTGGGTGGAAGGTCTTGCATGATGAATCATACCTAGTGGGATCATGGTACCCGTGGGGATACCTAGAGGGACTTAAAAAGAAAAAAAAAGATTTTATAACCTGTACGATATGGGTTAGAAAAAAATAGTAATCTTCTTTTTATAAAATTTACCTTATAATTTTCTGGAAACTTCGCAACTGCTAAGTTTTGCCCTAGGGGTTTTATTTTTGGCCGCTAAAATTACTGCTAGGAATGTGCTGGTCTGACAAAGTTTTGACAAATGTAAAGTTTAATGTAAGTAAAGGAAAAAGATTATATTAAAGTCAGATTTGCTAGATGGCTATGTTTTTCTCCAGTTTTAGGCATATGAGGTCTGTCCCAAACCCTGTGTGTGTATGTGGAAAAGAATTTTGTCCTCTTACAAAAGTCCTTGTACAATAATGGCCTATGGCTTAATGATTTGGAAAGAGGAGAGACCAGATTTTGTCCACAATCAACAAAATAACAGCACGCAGCCAGGAGCCTGTCGCACACAGTCTTCGAGAAACTTTGGGGCACCTCTCCTCCCTTCCCCTCACATAGAAAGGCACGTGGTGTGTGGTTATTAAGGACAAGATTCTGGTTGTATGCTGGCCGTCCTTAGGGATTCTCAAACATTCTATGGCAACATTTGTGAAGTTCATCTTCTGATGGATCAGCTGTTCATATGCTGCCAGTTTACAACAGGCCTCCGGGATTAAAGCATGTGCGGCTACAGCCAACATCATGGGGTTAATCCTACGTTCTCTGCCGGTCCTACCTCCCGCTGTACAGTCACTGCTCCTGGGAAGATGGGTCACAGTCTGAGCGCTCCTGCCACGCTTGCAACCGAATGTTACACACGCTCGTCTTTACTGAGTTTCTTGTCTCCCTGAGAAGTGAGACTGAAGCTGTAGGAGAAAATTAAAAAAATAAAGGCTCTTAAAAAAGACGAGCTACATCACTCCTGAAAACCAGGGATCCGGGGATAGGGGTATTCTCGTTTTCTCTCCCCATGGGCAGAAAACTTCGTAAGCACTCAAGTATTTGTGAAGGAATGATTAAAAGGAGAGAAAAAATCAGGAAACAAATTTTTTGTTGTTGTTCTTCCATAGACCAGACCCGTTTAAAGGAATTTACCCTGATAGTTTAATGTTAGGGTGACAAAGACCAGATTTTAAGACCTTCCTTCAACATTTTGACATATCTTGGTCCGAACCTTCAGATTTTTTTAGAGAAACATGAAGGAGCTTTAAAAATGAAGTTTGATATAAAGTAATACTGTCTCTGAAGTTAAGAAATTGTCTTTTAATTTTGTCAGTGTCGAGTTCTGTTTTCCCGCTCCTAAATACCTCTCTGTCATTCCAGCTGAGGCTGTGCCAGGATAAGAGTGGAGAGATTTCAGGAATTAGTACTAATTTCGGAGTCTTTGACTTTGGGAAATTGGCAGTAGTTAGGAGCAGTTGGGGGCTCAGCTTTTGAAGTCAGATAATCCAGCTGTCCCACTTTACCACTTACAGGCTTTGTGACTTGAAGCAAGTTCCTTATCTCTCTGCTCCCCAGTTATCTGCAAAATGAGGGTAATAATAGAATCGACTTCATAGGCTTATGGGGATTAAAGGAGATAATGTTTGTAAGGCCCTTCGTATCGCCTACCACACAGCACTTAATAGGTATTGACTTTTGTGGGAATGCTGTAGTAGTAGTGTTTACGCCATCTTAACCTCTAGTAAATAAGACATTCCGAGCTGGTCTACAGAGAATTGCTCATTCTTTTGTCCGTAAGCAGCAAAATAATGCCTCGCTGTCAGGAGGCTGCTGTGCTGTGTGTGACCCGGAAGGCTGGTTTTTGCTGGGACAAATCTCAGTTGCTCAGAAGTGTTAGTGAGTCAGAATTCCAGCGATAAAAGCCTGTCTGATCGGACACATCAGAACCGCAGTATCACGACACGGGCTTTACTTATAGCCAACAGGTCTTCTCTCTTTACTCCTCCCCAGCTTTTTTTAGCAAAATGATGGAGGAAAACAAAATCGGAGCATTTGCCCATCTCCTGTTGGCTGAATGGCTTTTGCCTCTCATCCCCGGTTTGGAGTGGTACCCCCAAACTTATTTCTGTGTTTCCTAGGGTTAGAAGAATAGGAATCATGTAGAATGGTACCCATTTTGAAAATGTTCATGAGAACGATCTCTTACATGAATATGAAGTGAATAGATTGGGTATCGCCTTCACAGAAGCTGAAAAACCCTGTCCTTGGATGACTTTTCCAACTAATGCTGTGGTTGGCTGGGGGATAACTAGGGAAAGAGACCCTGTGGGAGGGACAAGGGGCTGGAAGGTGATCTTGAGGCTTGGGTTCTTTTGCTTTATGGAGCTGTGCCTGACTTTTGACCACGTGGGCATGTGCAGCGTATCCGCCAGACTGCGAGCGTGCAGACACAGTGGTCATGAATATTGTTTCTGGAAGAACTTTTGTGAAGGGAGGCCATATCTGATAGCCCACGAGTCTCAGTTTATCTATTTGTGACATGGGACTGGCGTGGGACTGAGGCTACACCTTTTACGGTGAATTTCTCAGCCCTTTTAGGGCTCGGGCTCTTGCACTCGTGTCCCTCCTCTGTGAGGGGAACCATGTGAATGTGTGAATTTGGCCATATGAAATAAAAACCTACATAATCAGCAGTCCACACAATTCAACTTAATCATATTTTCTTCCTTCTCTTTTTCTAGCAAAATTCTGTTCTGTTCCCTGTGTCACAGTTGAATTTTGTATGAATTATCTGCCTCCATGGGTCTCTTACTACCCTGAACACCTAATGATGACCCCCCAATGTGATTTTACTCATCTGTTTATTTCCTAGGAAATAATCTGTTTAATTCCTAGAAAAAATGGGAGACAATCAGGGTGGATTGACAAAATTGGCTTTTTATATTATTTGTGCTCACGGCATTCAGATCAGATGAGCAGTTTAAAAAAACAAAACAAAGAACAAAAAAAGCAAACAACAGAAAAACAAACAAAAGCAAAAAAAACTAGAACCTCGTCTTTGGAGGAGCAAAGAAGCAAACTAAGACCTTTCAAGATTTGCTTCTCCTTTTGCTCTTAGGGCATTTAAATAAATAAATGGAAGAACATTTAAGCCAATCTTGTTTAGAGTAGTATGTTTTACTTGGAATTGTCTTTTTAAGACTTCTCCTCCATGAAGGGGTGCTACTGAAGGGCCCCCTTAGAGGGTATCTATGATGTTAATTGAATTATACTCTTTAGACAACATAAAATACAAATGCCAGGGTGTAGGATTTGGTTTGTATGTTCGTGTTAACTAACAACTATTTAATTTTAGCTAATTCTCTTCTCACACCCCTGACTTAGCACTTAGTTCTGGATTCTTAGGTCCTGAGGATGGATTCATCCTTCCAGATTCAGTCACTGGGTGAGTCCCAAGGTCAACCCTATGAGGCTCTCTTTGATGCTGCTCTGGACGTAATTAACTGGTTTCTCCTGTTTTTCTCTAACATTGACTCATCCTGTTAGATGTTTGGCTCTCCGGCTTGGATTATGAGCCTTTCTAAATCAGAGTCTGTGTAACTCCCAGGGTAGGCAGTAAAGCAAATATTATTGAAGTAACTAGATGGGAAAATTAATGACTGTACAGTCAGAAAAAAACTAGAGAAAATTATTAAAGTTTTCTGTAAAAAAAAAAAGATCCTATATTCAGGTTTTTTGCAGACTACTGCATATAGAATTTCATTACATTGGCTCTCGTTCTAAAGAAAAACATGGTATCAGGCGTCAGAACTCACTCGTATTTATAGGAAGAATACACCCGGGCCGTCAACAACGGCTTCTTTGGTTACGGGATTACAGGAACTGCTGAGAACGTAAGCTCATTCAGAAGTCTACAGAGGACTCATTTAAGACTCATGCAGGCAGTTTCAAATTAGGCACAGAAAAATTAACAGTTGGAGAGTAAGGGGCAAAAGAACACTCCCATAAATTGAGGCAAGACGGAGGGCCGTTCCAGTTTTGTGATGTTTCGTTGAAGGGAGTAATTCGGGCCCGAGAAAGCCAAGCGTGTCATTACGAAGGCTGCTGAGTAGACAGTATACATTCAAGAGCCTTCGTCCCGAGGGGGTGACTGACCGCACTACTGAGACTATTACTGCTGTGGCTTAGAGACAGCAAACAGGGGCGCCTGGGTGGCTCAGTCATTAAGCGTCTGCCTTCGGCTCAGAGCGTGATCCCAGCGTTCTGGGATCAAGCCCCACATCAGGCTCCTCTGCTGGGAGCCTGCTTCTCCCTCTCCCACTCCCCCTGCTTGTGTTCCCTCTCTTGCTGGCTGTCTCTCTCTCTGTCAAATAAATAAAATCTTAAAAAAAAAAAAGAGAGATAACAGACAACACTGTCTCTACCATCTGAGACAGGGGACGTCTGGTTTTATAATAACGTCATCCTTTGCTCCCTGCGACGCTGGGCTCGCCTGAGTCTGCGGGGTTCTACTTGCTGAAGGATGGAAACGAGCAGGCATTCTGCTCTCCCAGGAACCCACACTCTGAAAAGACAAGTAGCAGGGGATGTTCACCTATGATGCAGTTCAACAGAGACAAGATTAAAAGGAAGGCATATCAGGTAATTAAATTAAAAATCCCTCCTCTGCAAATCACAGCTAATGATGAGGATTACTGGACCTTTCGGTTGCTTTTCCTTGATGGATCCATCCGGGTACTTTTATCAAAAGCACACTTGTAGAATTAATTGAACACGAGGACTACACTTATTACATGGGAAATAGGATCGAATTCTGTGCCTGGCACTGGAAAATACTTGGGGCACACAAATGACAATACTCTGCTTTTGATTTTTTTCCCTTGCACAGGAAGCACTCGTCCTGAGCGCCCCAGGAAACCCTGCCCTCGGCTCTGCGGGCCTTTCTTCCTCGTGCCCTTTTTACCTTTACTGTCTGATTTTTGGTCCCTTGCTCTGCTCTCTCACCCTTGGTGTTTTCCCGATGCAGCTGCGATGGGGGAAAGTACAGCACATTGGTTTGGCACTTGGAGAAAGAAGCAATAAACAGCCCAGCCCATGCGGCTTCGAATACACAGGGGTTCAATGCGTGCTTCTTCTGAGCGGTGTGGGGAGAAGAAAACGCTTCTGGCGAGGAGAGGCAGAGCAGAGCGGAGCAGTTATCTGATGGCTTTTCCAGAGCTCAGGGAAGAACAGCTGTCCCGCTGTTGAGACTTTCTGCTGTGTCTTTGTTTTCCATTTCAGTGATTTCTGCTCTTTATCTTCTCCTTCATTCTATGTCCTTTGGGTTTATTCTGGTTTGTGTTGTGTTTTAACTTATTTTAGGTTCGTGCTGAAACAACTTACATATCTCAGTGCCTCAACGCACGAAGACTTCACGTGTTCTTCAGGCATAGTCCTCTGCGGGCGCGCCGGGTGGGCAGCGCTCCGTGCCAGCCGTCCTCCAGCCAGTGACTCAGGGACTCAGGCTACTCCTGTTTTATGGTTTCTCCAACTTGGGGCTCACCCTGGCATTCTCTCTGGTAGATTGGAGTGCGGCACATGCGAAAGTGAAGCTGCACCAACACCTTAGCCTAGAAACGGTGACCACGCCCCCCTCACTGCGAGGGCCGCCGGAAAATGGGATCTTGGTGAGGACCGGTGGTTTCTGCCATGTTTCCTAAGTGGGATGCTTAGCTCGTTCGTATACAACTTCTAAAATATGAACACTTGAGACTGTAGGTTTCCCTTGAGACATTACTTTTGTTGTATTTCACAAGGTTTGGTATGCAGTCTTTTCATTATCATTCAGTTCCAATTAATTTTTAATTTCCATTAGGATTTATTTTTTGGTCTATGCATCAGTTTGAATTTTTTATGTTTATGGCATTGGGATGGGGAAGGATCTCTTATACAAGACAACAAGAGGGCCAACTGTAAAAGAAAATGTTGATAGATTTTGCTACATTAAAGTTAAGAACTTCTGTTTTGGTTTATTTTTTTATTTTTTTTAAAGATTTTATTTTATGTATTCAACAGAGATAGATACAGCCAGTGAGAGAGGGAACACAGCAGGGGAGTGGGAGAGGAAGAAGCAGGCCCATAGCGGGAGAGCCTGATGTGGGGCTCAATCCCATAACGCCAGGATCACGCCCTGAGCCAAAGGCAGACGCTTAACCGCTGTGCCACCCAGGCGCCCCTGGTTTATTTTTTTAGAGGGAGAGTGCACACATGTGCCTTAGTGGCGAGGGTGGGGAGGGGCAGAGGGAGAGGGAGAGAGAATCTTTTTTTTTTTTTAAGATTTTATTCATTTATTTGGCAGAGATAGCCAGCGAGAGATGGAACACAAGCATGGGGAGTGGGAGAGGAAGAAGCAGGCTCCCAGTGGAAGAGCCTGATGTGGGGCTCGATCCCAGAATGCTGGGATCACGCCCTGAGCCGAAGGCAGACGCTTAAGGACTGTGCCACCCAGGCGCCCCAGGGGAGAGAGAATCTTAAGCAGGCTCCATACCCAGCAGCAAGCCTGATCTGGGGCTCAATCTCACCACTCTGAGATCATGACCTGAGCCAAAGTCAAGAGTCAGAGGCTTAACTGACTGAGCCACCCAGGCACCCCAAGAACTTCTGTTCATCAAAAGACACTGTAACGAAATAAAAAGAAGCCTACAAATTGGGAGAGGGTAAATTCTAAGGATTAGCATTAAGAATATGTAAATACTTTTCACAAGTTGGTTAGAGAAAGATAAATCAGTAGAAAAATGAGCAAAATGCATTTCACAAAAGGGAATGCAAATGGCCCATATGCACATGAAAAGATACTCAGTAGTCATCAGGGAAATCTAAGTCAAAACTACAGGGAGCTCCTCTCCTACACCTGACTGGCAAAAATGAAGTATCTAGGAAATACCAGGAGAATATACGAGGAGGAGCAGTGGGACTTCACGTGCATTGCTGGAGAGTTGAATTAGCATTTAATATTCATATATCCTACACCCTAGCAGTTTCATGCCTGGATATGGATTCTGGAGAACAAATGGTAACGACCTGAGCAGTAAACGCTAACATGTCAAAGACTGATCCCCTACAAGCTGGTATCTCAAAAAAGGAGTTGGACTCCTACAGAGTTCCATGGAAATTGGCTGTGACCCACATTTAGGGCAATAAAATCTGATCCAGTGCAAGGCTTAGATCCTATTTTTCTGGTGCTACAAGGGGAAGGAAGAGCTGGTTGTTCCTCGCCGTGAGTGCTAAGGAGGCCAGTCCTGCTGCTAGTTGGCATTATGTCAGCGGCAGACACAGCCCCTGATCACACCAGGGGAGGGCCTAGGGCGTCTTCTGTCATGCAGCTTAAAAACCCCATGAGGTTCAGGGACTCTCTCCTAGACTCTGAGGTTGGGCTCTGTTAGACTTCTGTCTGTTGCCTTAGATGAAATCGACAATAGAGGACCCACACTCCTTCTGTGCTCTTCTGAGTGTCCCCAACAAATGGTCTCAAGGGGCCTATTGGTGCTGCTTGGCCCTTTGCTTTGTTTGCACGACACAACCTAATGTCCATCAACACAACAGTTTACACTGTGATTTATTCTTACAATGGAATCACCTGAAGCAAGTGAAAATGAATGAATTACAGCTTTTCACATCCAAGATGAATTCCATTAACATGATGTTGGGGGGAACAAGGAAGTGCCAGAATTCAACGTATAGGATAACACTCTATTACATTCTAAAAGAGGTAGAACTGAAGAAAATATTATTGAGACCTCACATCTAAATGAAAAGTGAAAAGAAAGTGAATGAGAAACACCAAGCTCAGGATGTTCCCTGTGCTGCGGTGATAAGAGCATGAGAAAGGAAAGCACCCACGGGTGGGGGGGTATGCAATGATTGTTGTATCAGCCCAATTCTTGCTGGGGTCAAGGAATAAAGTATTGATGCTTTATATGCAAAGTAAAGACCCAGGGCAACTAGAGTGAGAAAAAAGGGAGATGAAGCAATACAAAGTGTAATGGATTGAACAGTGTCCCCCCACCACCCACACCTCACCACCCCCAATGCCTTCCCCTCCCCCACCCCTGCTCCCATTCATATGCTGAAGTCCTAAATCCCTGGCCCTTGGAATGCAGCCATATTTGGAGATAAGGTCTTTAAAGAATTAATGAGGTCTTTAGGATGGACTCTAATTCAGTGTGCCGGGTGTGCTTATAAGAGGAAATTTGTACACAGACATGCGTGGGCACAGAGGAAGGGTCATGGGAAGGCACAGGGAGAAGAGGGCACTCTACAAGCCAAGGAGAGAGGCCTTGGAAAAAAACAACCCTGCTGACACCTTGATAGCGGACTTGTGGCGTCGGGCGATGTGAGACGATACATTTCTGCGGTTTGAGCCCTGTCTGTGTCCTCTGTGATGGCCGCCCGAGCAGACGACACCCGGACACCCGAGTGATGCATGGCGTATGGGCTACCACTTCAGGATGAGTCGCGAAGAGGCACAGTGGGTCACTCGGGATTGCGTCCTGTTCCGCGGGGCTTCTCTGGAAAGCTGGAAGGAGGGAGGGTGACGAAGGAATTTATCTTCCAGTGCCTCCCGGCTCCGGGCTCCCGTTGGTCAGGGTCTGCCCGTGGAAGGTAAAGTGCCTCTACTTTTGCGTGGCGTCATCCAGTCTGTTTGGTGGCTGTTCACGAAGCCAGAGCGCATGCCACGCAGTGTGGCCTTTCATTGTAAAGGAAGAGCTAGAACCCTGGGTGCGCAGGTGGTCGGCCGGTAGGTGGTGACCGACGGTCAAGGGGATGCCCCGCCCTGATCAGCCCTAGGCAGGGAGCCCGGTGCCCAGGTGAGCTGGTCGGGCGTGGGCAGGGGCTGCGGCAGGCAGGTGGCAGGGGCCTGAGACCAGGTGGTCCTGAGAGCGCTGGGGAAGCTCGCGGAATTTGCAGCTGGTCAGTAATATTCGAGTTCTTGGTTAGCAACGTGGGTACATAGGTATTCATTTTATGATTTTTAAAATGAAATTTAAAAAGTAAGAGAAGGACAAATATGGGCCGATGTTGATGTAGTATAAAGAATCTAAGATCAAATTATGAATAATTTCAATGCTGTGTTCCCGAGTTTGTTTTTTCTATACGAAAGAGAAAAGCAGGTTGCTTTTCGGTTTGAGAACCTTACTCTTCCTTACATCCAGGAAATTAGCTGACTCTTTTGAACAGCTAATTTAAACCTATTTCGGGAAGAAAAAGAATCAAATCTCCTGTAAAAATTCAACTATTAAGTCTGATTAGTTTTATTAATAAGCTATTGTTTCAGATGTCGAAAAACAATGCACAATACATTTGATTATAGAAAAATCTTCTCTTTAACTAAGGCCTAATAAAATAATTGAATACTTATGTTTCTAATTTCCAAGGCTGGCCAGTTTCTTAAGTTTCATTAAAAGTAGAAGAATCGTTACATATGCATGTTCATATCCATTGTGAATTACTCATGTGGCTGCAACATGCAGAGATCTGCAGTTATCATGGACCCTGAACTTGACAAACATTCCTGCTTTTCTTAACATTCCTTTCCTATTGCCTCAATTAAATAGCGTACACAATTAAACATCTTTAACTTTCTTTGTGACAATGCCTAAATTATTTTATTAGTCATGCAAAGTTGTGCACCCTGTAGTTGGCTTATTCTTTTCTTTTGTAATTTACTTTTCCTTTGGAAAAGAGTGAAATGCTTGATGCATTGATATGAAGGCTAAAAAAATCAGTCATGCACAGTACTGGTCATGGTCATTGCAGTAAACAGATGGCACCCTCCAAAGAGGTCATTGATGAGTCTCATGAATGGGGTATTTATAGAAGTGTTGTCAGATGCAGAGATCTCCTGAAGGACAGTGAAGCATCCCAGGGTCAGCAGGAAGGACCACAAGTTAGGGGAGGGAGAGGTCCCTGGAACCCAGTGAGAATGAAGCAGGAGGAGAGGGGAAGAGATGCCCATTGGAAGCCTTGGTCTTTGGTAGAAGATCACTGCCAATGCAGAGGAGCGAGGGAGGGAGAGAGAGAGAAAGTGAGAAAGAGAGAGAGAGAGGAGAATCTGACCTTCCTCTCCTTCTGTCCCTACTTCCCATCATTGGCAGGATACAACCAGAAGACAGAAGGCAGGAGAGCCTGGTCCATGGAGGGATCCACGGAGGGCAGCTTCCTGTGCCCCAAAGCAGGGGTGCTGGGAAGGTTTGGCGGAATGAAGAGTAGATCTGAAGTGAAAATCAGAAAACATCTGGCACACTTACAATGCAATTGCTACACTGGTGAATGTATTTTTTATTAATTCTTTTCAAATGGAACAAAGTACCTTCCCCTTCATGTTTTGATAATTGCCATATTTGAAGATTTTTTTTCATTCTTCCCTTTAAAATTGTAGGTTTTGATAACTTAGTCCCATTTCAAAAATGAGGAGCTACACAGGGGAAACTTGTCTTTGGATTTCAGGGGACAGTGGTCATTTTTGATTCTAGAGACTGACAGGTGGAAAGATGCTGGAGGAATTGTGCACTCCTTGTTAGGAGGGCAGAATGCTAATAATTTTCTATGAATCTGGGTATTATGTAACCCATAAGTGCTTTAAAATTACTATTTAATGAAGGTTTTAAGATGGTTAATCTGTACTGTAGAAAGATCTCTTTAGCAAATACCACATGATCTCACTTATGCGTGGAATCTTAGAAAAAGGAAAAAAAAAATCAAGGCAAAATTGTAGCTCACAGATACAGAGAACAGATGAGTGGTTGCCAGAGGCAGAAGATGGGGGTGGGCGAGATGGGTGAGGGAGTCAGAAGGTACAAACTTCCAGTTATAAAATTAATCAATCCTGGGGATGGAGTCTACAACATGGTGGCTACAGGTAATAATACTGTATTTGCATATTTGCAAATTGCTAAGAAACTAGATCTTAAAAGCTTTCATTACAAGAAAAAAAATGTGTAACTGGGGGTGGTGATGAATGTTAACTAGACTTAACTACGGTGATGATTTCATAATATATACAAATGAATCATTATATTGTAAACCTGAAGTGAATATTACACATTAATTATCCCCAATTAAAAAAGGAAAGTTGTCTTTAGGAAATTTAGATATTTCAAGGTGGAATAGACTAAGAGCTCCACTTCATAAACCTAGCTGCTTTTGCACTGTGCCTTTTCAAAGAATTCTCAGTGAGTTGAGGGCTAGTTAAGAGAGGGAGAAGGGAAAGGGAGGTTGATACATATAAATAGGATTTAAAAAACTGAGTGAGTCTGTAGTTTCGATGGAGCAGGATTACTTTTTTCTTCCTCGGGGGAGAAAAAGAAGAAAGTTCCTAGGCTGCATGTGAGCTCAGAGGGTCCATTTGAAAAAGCCATTGCTTCTCCCACTCCTACGCGTCTTTCCTAGGAAGGGAGTCATCCTCTGTCACCAGGACAGATGTTTGTGGCTCTCACGCCTGTGGTGGAACCCCGGACACACTCCTTCCGTGTAAATCACCGGGGGCTGAGATTTGCTTCTGATTGCTATTATATCATAACACTGCAACACCAGCGGGACGAAGGGCCTAAAATCTGAAAGTAATGCCTAAGCACGCTCACAGGACACGGTGAGTGGATTTGGAGAATATTTAGACAGAATGAGACTCCAAACATATCAGATTTGGAGGGAGAAATACTCCTAGAGCCAGGCACTTGCCCCTCCCCCGCCAGGTGTTCTGTTCCCAGGAAAGTGGGGGTGCCGGTGGGGTAGAGGGAAAGTGTAAGGAAGAGGTCTCCAAATGGAATCTCTGTATCACTGGATTTTATGTCTTATTACATGTTGATAAAGAGGGGGTGTCATGAAAATCCACACCGGGTGTAAGAGGGTTCCCACACTGAGCAGAGACCTGCTAGCTCTGGGAGGGGAGGGCCTTAGCTTTCTTCATAGCTCCTAGAAGTCTAGAAAAAATTTTCCGGCATATTCTGGTGATTCTTTCATAAGGGTCTCTTGAATTGATTATTCAGGAGGAGGAGAGAGCTTCAATAATATTCCTTGGTAATGTTGACGCACCTCGAAGACCCTCCTTCTTCAGGGGATGGGCAACTAAACAAAGTTTTATATAAATATTTTTAAGCCACTGCTTTGTTGAACTTTCTGGCTTGTCAACCTAGCAAGGACAAGGCTACCCTTGTTTTATAATTAGACTTATGGCTTTCTACCGCCTTAGAAGATTATAAGGAAATTCCAGAAACGCTGTGGGTGCTATCATATCAAGCATTCCAGAGAGCAAAGCAAAACAAAATAAAGTGTAGTCTACCATTATTCTATGATGACAGTTACTGTCAGAAGTAGAAGGGCAAGAACATTTTTCACTGAATGGAGCTTATTATTCGGTGGAAAATTACTAAACCAAAAGACTCTCAGGAGGAATCCTTAGGAACATTTGAGTAACAACTTTCTGCCACGATCCATTGTTTCTCTCCGCTCTGCGGCTCCTCACTCTTTAATCATGAAATGTAATTTCATTTTTGGAATCTCAAAAAAGATGTAAGGCGATAAGCCCCAAAGCTAAGAGATTTCTTGCAAAAATGTGAAATCATCTTCTTCCGCACAGGAAACGTAAAAGCTTACTCTCCGCTCTTCACGCAGCTCACTGGAGTAGTGCACAGACTAGGCAAACTACTGGGGACTTTGGGAACCTCTGGCTTTACACCTTTTCCAGAGGAAAAATATTTGCCAGGTATAGTACGCGACCTGCAGGAAGACCTCCAGGGATCTCCATGGCCAAGCGTGTAGCTTCTCCATCATCCCACTGGGAGATTGCCTCGCACACCGGATAGAGAGAGAGGACCTGGCAATTCTGTGGAATGACAGCAAGTGACGGCTGAGGTGGGGTCGATGCTCCCGCCTTGCTCGCTCTTGGACAACTCAGTGTGGGGGAATCCAGTTGCTGTGTTGTAAGGATGCTCAGCACTGACTTGCCGGTCATGTGAGCGAGCCAACTGGGGACCCTGTACCCAGTCATCTTCAGATGACCATAGTCCCAGCTGCCATCCCAACGGTAACCTCACATGAGATCCCTAGCCACCCAATTGACTATCCCCCCATTTCTTTTTTTTAAGTATTTTATTTTACTTTTATTTTTTAAAGATTTTATTTATTTTACAGATAGAGTGCAAACGGGGGAGGAGCAGAGGGAGAGGGCCAAGCAAACTCTGCATTCAGCGCAGAGCCCGACTGACACTGGGCTCGATCTCATGACCCTGAGATGATGGCCTGAGCTGAAGTCAAGAGTCGGATGCTTCACCGACTAAGCCACCCAGGCTCCCCAAGATTTTATTTTTTTTAAAGTAATCTCTACACTCAATGTGGGGCTCGAACTAACAACCCTGAGGTCAAGAGTTGCGCGCTCTAGCGACTAAGCCAGCCAGGCAACCCCATCCCCAAATTTCCGACTAACAGAAACTGTGTGGGAAAACACATGTTTACTGCCTTTCCAAACAGTTAAATTTTAGAGGCTTTGTTACACAGTGGTAGATAATAATATATCAAGCAGTGAGTATTAGCCAGGAATTAGAATGTCATTAAGAATGGTCCGAATAGGGCCTGAGAGGAGGCAGGTGTTGAGACTATAAAGTGTTTCTGTGGTGCGTAACTTCTGCTAGGATTTAGGAAATCAAGGGCATGCAAGGAGCTTGAGTTTTGGGGAGGCTGGTTTGTAAGCAGGGCATGAGTTAGAGCGGGGCGTGAACGAAGGATGACGAGATAAGCCCTAGGGTAGGGAGGGAGATGTTTGTTTTTAAAATTCCTACAACCTTATTAATGACAAGGGCTCCAAAGGTAGATCTGGGTAATCAAGGGCTAATCCTTGAAGAGTAAAAATATACATTCATCTGAAAAATGCCGACGTTGGACCTTAGGCTGTCGAGGTTGAATTCTTGCAAGACTGTCACTCATCACGGGCCTACTCGCGTGGAGATCAACCTCGCATTCCTGAAGTGCTTGGAAAAAAAATCCCAACTTCTTCAAGACAGAATTTCAGGTGACCACGACCAACTATTTGTAACTGTCACAGGCCATCTAAGTCTTAAAGGGTAGTGGCACCTAAACCAGGATTTGCTGTGTTCCTCGCTTGGGACACAGCGAAGGAGGGAGATAGGATCTGGAGACCAGAGGCAAGGACTAAGCCCCGCAGACGTCCGCTCACAGCAGGATGGGCTCCTGGGCACCACGGAGAGGTCTCCCGCCGCATCACAACCAAATCTTCCGAAAATCATGGTGACGATGATTTTGTATAAAGCACCGCGGGATTTGTGAGAATGGGCGGGACCTCCACCAGTGAGCTGAGAGTGATGAGTGGAAAGGACAGGCAAGTGTTCCGGAGGGCACGTTCTCACCTCGGCCCTGGGATGCGGAGCCTAAGCCTTGTGGGTACAACGCAGGCTCCCCCATTAGGTTTAAAGGAGGCAAAAGTGGCCCCCAGGAATCATCTAACTCTCCGCAAATGCAAACACACAACTTCTTCCTTTGGAAGAGGCTGGGGTGGGGGGGGGGGGAGGAGACGGGATCAAGGAGCAACACCCAGGGAGCTTCAAGGCTATAGTCATATTCTGGTTCTTATGTTGCAGGGGTGGGTTGGGCTTGTACTTACGTGTATATGTAGCACTTTTATTTAAACCAAATATAGATACGCTGATAAATAAAACAATACCATCTGCGTCCTTTACCTGTCCCCCACACAAAACAAACAGATTTAGGGATTCAGGCAGGTGAGATCAGGTTCAAATTGCTAAGCTTTCAAGCTGTCCTGACTACTTCCGCTTCAGAGAAAATTAGGACCCAAGGGCCTGGGGAGGAGCAGGAATGAGTATGACAGGTCTCCCTAATTGAGGGTAAAGAGCTTGAAAACTTTTGGGGCGGAAAAAGTTTGTAGCTGTGAGATTCACTGGAATGGAAAAATCGAGCTGGGGAATGGAGGAACGCTGAATTAGTAATAAGGGGTGATGTGCTGTTAATTCCTTCCACTGCCCGCACCTGATAGATAGGACACCCTTCCCCCCAGTTTTCGGGGAGAGGTAGTGTATTTGGTTTGTTCTGTTGCATGACAAAAAGTAGTAAGAAGCCTGTTTATTCCTCTGCACCTCATTATCCGTATAAATAAATGTTCTGATTTTATGATTCAGCCTCTGGAGCTCTGAGTTCCTAGTGCTTTACAATTTTGAACTTGTCCTTTCTCTTGGATGCCGCTGGAGTCCACTACTGAGACCAGGATTTTTCCATCACCTTTTTCTTCATCTTTCTATAAATTGCCTTTCGGTCTCATACATTGCTAATGAAAATGCAAATGGCACAACCCTACACTTTAGCAATATTTAGCACAATTATATCTCCGTTTACCCTTTGATCCAGCAATCACACTTCTAGGCATTTTTTTCCCGTGTTTTAAAATTTTTAATCCCAGTAGAATTAACATACAGATGCTTCTAGGAATTTATCCCAAAGTGACAAGTGGTAAAAATACAAAATGCAACAAAGATGCACGATGTCATTCATTGCAGTGTGACTTATGATAGCAGATAATGGAACAAGAACTATTAATGTCCATCAATAGGAGACGGGTTGAACAAACTAGGTGCATTCACATAGTGGGGTGCTACCAAGCGATAAGGAGCAATGAAGCTCTCTCTATGCTGCTGGGGCATCATCTCCTGATACATTGTATCTCCCGATGTATTAAGTCTATACAAATGAAGTATGCCCTCCCCCTTTCCCCTTCACATTTCTTTGGTGGGTGGATTCTTACTCATCCTTGAAACAGTCCAAGCAACTGCCTTCTCAGGGAAAAGCTTTCCTTTCTGTTGGTTCTCCAGATGGATTAGGTGCCTCTTCCCCCTGCTATCAAAATACACCGTGTTCATCCTTGTCACTGCGCTGCCTGAATTGTTTCACAATCGTCTGCGCAGCTGTCGGCCAGTCCATGCAGGTAACTCTTCGAGAGTAAGGCTCTCAACTTGTTCATAGCGTACCCAGCGATTGATAAATCCTAGTTGAGTGACGGAATGAATCAATGGAAAACGTCAACCAAGGAGTTTGAACTTTAAGCGAGCTAGTAAGAACCCAGGAAAGGATTTTTTTTAAAAGGACATTGATTTCAACTTTTGAAAGATGACAAAGCATCGATCAGGACAAAGATCCGAAGGTGCAAGAGCAGAGGAGAGAGTTGCCCAGTCTGTGGTCCATTTGGTGGAAGAGGGGGAGGCTTCTCAGAGGAGGTGCTGCTGGAAGTAGACTTGAGGATTCTTTCATTCATTCATTCAGAACAGAATTTACCTGACGCATACTATTTGATGGTGCTGTGGAAGAGATCAAGGGTATAAAGATGAACAGGTCTCTGAATTAGGCAATCGGATGGTGGGGGAGGGGTGGGGAGGGCATTCTAAGGGAGGAAATGACTCTGTGAATGCCCAGGGCTGCGAGAGAGTAAGGCTTTTGAGTGAGTACCTGGTCATTCAGCCTAGAAGGATAAAATGTGTGACATGTCCTATGTGAGCCCAGACTGCGGGGACAAACACCTGCATATCCCTTATTTTGACGCCGAAAGCTGGCATGAAAATGACAGCTACACTCCAGGTATATTCAGATTGCTGTGGGAAAGATACTTGCTATGGGGAATACCCAGAGTTTTAGAACTCTGTCTCTGAGTTGCTGCTAATCACCATGGGGCAGTTTCTGAAATCATCTTCTTTATATGTGAAATGATGATGATTCTTGGAAAAAAGGGCATTTTGACTTTAACAGTATGAATGTTAATTTGGCGAAAGGCATGATGAGACCAAGACCATTCATTTTTTTTCTTTTGGGAGGACACATGGCAATGGAAGGTGGGCAGAAGGTGAGGTAGCCTTGGGACTTCATACCAAGAGCATAGATATCAGTGATTTGAGCTGAAAGAGGTCAACATCCTGGAAATCATGTTCCTATTTAAAATAGAGTAGATCCGGGCACCTGGGTGGCTCAGTTGGTTAAGCATCTGCCTTTGGCTCAGGTCCTGATCTTGGAGTCCCTGGATCAAGTCCCGAGTTGGGCTCCCTGCTCAGTGGGGAGTCTACTTCTTCCTCTGTCCCCATCCCGCTCCTGCTCTCTCTCTCTCTCACTCTCTCTCTCAAATAAATAAGTAAAGTCTTTAAAAAAGATAAAATCAAATAGAGTAGACAGCTCTTGCTTTGCGCGATAGTGCAGGACCATTAGTACAACCATGCAAGCTGACTCTTCCCATAACCAATGAGCAAAATTACGATCCTTCTGTGAACTTTAAAATTTTCTATCAAAACATCAAACACTCTTTCTGTCAGTTATAAATGTATAGGGAAATGAAAAAAATAGTAAAACTGATATATATTATCATCCACTTTAAAATGTTAAAAATGTTGAAAATTAAAGTGTTTTTATTTCTTTGTAAAAAATTTATCAAGAATACTTTGTCCGGTGCTTGCCTTCTTCGAATCTTTCCTAGACCTTGAAGCTAATCATTTTCCTTTCCTAAGTTTGCATCAGCCTCCGACATTTTATCCTTTGTGCTTTAATGGGAAATTTTCTCAGAGGTTTTAATGCTATTTTGTTTACCTATTTACTTATTGTTTGATTTCACCCACATCATTTGTTTTAGGACATCCTCAGGTCCTGTGTCGCAACCACCATCCTCACTTACGTGGCTAACCTCAGCTTGACCAGCCCTCTGACTGCCTATCCACGTCTTCAGGGCGAGGGCAGTGTCCACAGTCCCGTGGTCGGCTATTTCTTTCTAAGTCCACTTACATTAATTTGTTTTATTTATTTATTTATTTATTTATTTATTTATTTATTTATTTTATTATTACTTTTTAAGATTTTATGTATTTATTTGAGAGAGAGAGAGAGACAATGAGTGAGAGAGAGCACGAGCAGGGGGTGGAGGAGGGACAGAGGGAGAGGAAGAAACAGACTCCCTGCTGAGCAGGGAGCCCAAAGCGGGACTTGATCCCAGGACCCTGGGATCATGACCTGAGCCAAAGGCAGATGCTTAACTGAATGAGCCACCCAGGCACCCCTGTTTTTTTGTTTTGTTTTGTTTTGTTTTAAGATTTATTTATTTATTTGAGAGAGAGACAGAGAGAGCTTGGGGGTGAGGGGCAGAGGGAGAGAGAAAATCCTCCAGCAGACTCCCTACTGAGCCTGGACCCTGACCCGGGGCTTGATTCCAGGACCCTGAGACCATGACCTGAGCTGAAATCACGAGTCGGATGCATAACCAACTGAGCCACCCTGGAGCCCCTCACTTAACACTTATTTGATAGAAATTTACTTCCAGCCTTAGTACTTTTCGTTTCTTTGCTGCCCTTTCATTTTGATGCCTTCGATTATCCTTTTTCGTGCTCACCTTGCTGGCTGTATGCGAACTGAATAACCGATCGCTGATGGGTGTGGAGGAAGTGGGGTGGCTGGTCACTGATCATGAGACGCATCGGTTACTATGTAGGGATTGGGGGCCGAGAGACTAGCCGCAGTTTGTACTTAATCAGTTTCTCGCAGTTAACATACATCAGTAACTGCAGTTTGCACCGTGTTGTTGCTCGACTCGTGTCATTTAACTAAACTATAGTAACAAAGCCACGCGTAATGGAACCTTCCAGAGGTTCCATTGCAAAGGTGTGGACCACCTGTATATGGAGACAATATGTGGATGGGTTTTCTTTCTTAATTTCTGATGACAATCATGCAATAAAGCCACCTACAAATTATTATCCTAATATAAACTTCTATGTTTATTTACAAAAAAGCTACTCTTAACATTGAGTTAATCCCTGACACAATTTCTCCCCAAACTTTTTCCTTCTTTGGGTCAAAAATGATCCCAATAGTGTTTGCCTTCCTGTATCCTTCATTTCAAAAACAGGTGAAACTTACAGATGTGGTCTTGAATTCCACATTCAGCTTTATGTTAATTTATCTCCCAACGTATTTGCTGCCGGTCATGGCCTTTTAGTATGGGCCCTTTAGTAGGGTTTTCAGCCTTTGTGTTCCTTCTCCCAGTGCCTGTGAGAGTCTCTCTGTAAACTCCCGTCAGGAGCAGGATGCCCAGACTCCAGAGAGAGATGCTTGGACCACCCTGCAGGACGGCTGTCTGATGTTGGCCGCACAGACCCTGGGAGCTACACTCCCTTTGGTGGGAACAGAAGTTCTGCCTTGTGCTCACTGGTGATGCCTAGGGGATGTGTTGTGAATTTAGGACATGTCTGGTTCCTTCCTTGCTGTGTGGAAGGATAGTAAAGTAGTACAGCCCAGGGGTCATGCAAGGCTGAGAGCAGTGAGCTCTGGTGGTTTCCCCCTAGAAACTTAGAGCAGCAGTCACATCTTAAAAAAGAAAAGAAAAAAAAAAAAACCCACCCAGGGTTAGATTGTCTTATTGCAAGAATGTTGATGATAAAAGGAGACTTTTTTTTCCTAAGGGAAATTTCATTATAGAACTTGCTACCGTTGACTTGTGAGCTGCATGCCTTCGTCCTGGGTGTTTTTGCCCACTTTGCAGAGGACAGCAGTCCTTCCAACGTCCAGTCTTTGAGGGTACATGTTTCTCCTGCTTCTCTGCCCTCTGACTGGTGCAGCCTGGGGCTAAAACTGGGTGGTTTGGCTCTGATTCTCAAATTTTTTTCCTGATTATTATCAACATGTAAAAGTCTTCTCCTTTCACTTGGGTCTGCAAAAATTTAAATTAGAAATGTCGTGGCCAAACAAACAAACAAACAAACAAACAAACAACCCTCAGCTACATTTTATCTCATTTCAATTTTGGCTGCTGTCTGCATTTCCTGGCTTCTTGGCAACCCATGTAGGACATATTTGAGGCAGTAACAGCATGATCTGTGCGAGGTCATAGGTGACTATTTGGGGCTTCAGAACTTTCCTGAAATTTCCAGAAATTTCCTGAGTGACTAGCTATGTGTGAACAACATTGAGAGCTGGCATTTTAGCAAGAATTATAATCCAAATATACCACAATATTATTATAAATATTTTAAAAACCTCTAAATAGACTCAAGCAAGAGAAAGGCGAAAGATAACGGGACAGAGCTTGTGCAAAAGGGAAAATGACCTGGGCTGCTCTCCTGACAGGATCTCCCTTGTGCAGTGAGTAGGATGCAAGGTGTGCGGTACTCTCTACATCAGATTCTGGCAAGAAGCTCTAGAAGCTGTTCCGTGACTACTTTTTTCAAAAGGCACATCTTCCGTCTTGATGAAGAGAACAAAGGCGAAAGACACGCAGATAAAATTAAGGGTCTTAAAACTTGCAGCCCATTGACAAATGCTTGACTCAGGCCCAGGATGACCTTCCTCAAGGAACTCAGAGCTGCCTTGATGTCACTGCTTCGCTAGAGGCGAAAAGCAGCCTTAGCTTGACAATAGCCAGACCTCCAGGATCCTGTAAATCTTTTGTAACGTATGAAAATCCCCTTAGAAGCTTCCTTTATCTCCACCCCCGCCCCAACATAAAAGTATATATCAATGTCCTCGCAAGCCCCGTGCAGCTCTTTCTGCCCAAGGGTCTCGTCCCCGGGCTTTCATAGAAACACCGTTTTGCAAAGAGTCTCAAGAATTCTTTCTTGACTGTTTGCTCCCAGCCCACCTCACATCTTACAATTCTAAATGCCAGAGTAAGTATTCAACGGAAACTAGGAATTAAAATACGGAGTCAGAGTTATTTCAAGTTTTCTAAACAGGGCCCTGTCTTAAGTATATCTTAAGAAACAATTGATACATTAGTTCTGTGTTGTTTTGAAGAAAGGCAGAATTTGGGGCACCTGGGTGGCTCAGTCAGTTAAGGGTTAAGGGACTTTTGATTTTGGCCAGGTCATGATCTCAGGGTCCTGGAATTGAGCCTCCCCACCCCCATCGGCTCTGTGCTCCCAGTCTGCTGGAGCTTCTCTCTCCTTTCCCTCTGCCCCTCCCCCAACTCATGTGCGCTCGCTCTCACTCAAATAAATAAATAAATCTTTAAAAAAAAAGAAAGGTAGACTGACGCATGCAGTGCTTTATGGGTGTCTGGGGTCTTGGAAGCTAGAGTACCCCGCCTTCTCCTACAAATGGACCTCGAGAGCTTGTTTCAAGGCTCTGCTGGAGAGAACAGCTACTCCTATCCCCTTGACCAAAGTCGGTCCTCTCTGTCAGGAAAGGTTGTCTTCTTGGACAGAGAGTCCAGCTTTGGGAGGGACGCGCATATCCCGGTGAGGGAGGAAGGGAACCCCACCTGGCCAGCCAGATCAGCTGAGTGAACGCTAGCCATCAGTGGGGTGACAAGTGTTGCGGCCAGATCACCCTCACATCTGGCACATCAGTTTTATAGATGGAAACATAGTAAGAACAAATTCTTTATACTTGGTATAATTAGAGGTAACTTAGCTCTGGGGCTCCTGGGTGGCACAGCAGTTAAGCGACTGCCTTCAGCTCAGGGCGTGATCCCGGCGTTATGGGATCGAGCCCCACATCAGGCTCCTCCGCTGGGAGCCTGCTTCTTCCTCTCCCACTCCCCCTGCTTGTGTTCCCTCTCTCGCTGGCTGTCTCTCTCTCTGTCAAATAAATAAATAAATAAAATCTTTAAAAAAAAAAAAAAAGAGGTAACTCAGCTCTAGAGACTTATTTATATTTGATGCCAGTGAACATAAGCGATACAAGCCAGAAAAGAAATGACCAGAAACCCACCCACCAAATACAGACCTTATTTTTTAGTTCCTTATTACTGCCTTGTTAACAACTATAAATCTCAGCTCATAGAGTCACAGTTTAGGAGTAGATTCTAGGAAATCTGGCTACAGTATTGGCTCTGTCACAAATTCTGTGAATTTAATCAAGATGCTTAATTTTCGTTTGCGTTTCTCTGTTAATAATGCACCATCTTTATCAACTCCTTAGTTGCTCTAGTCCCATTTCTTTTCTTTTTTTTTTAAGTAGGCTCCACAACCAATGTGAGGCTTGAACTCAACACCCTGAGATCAAAAGTTATATGCTCTATGACTGAGCCAGCCAGGCACCCCCTTTGTTGCTCTAACCATTTCAGCAGTCACAGTGTAGCTCGTGGCTACCATATTGGACAGTGCAAATCACAAAACATTTCCATCATCGCAGGAAGTTGGTGGACAGTGCCGGGCCTACACACAGACTTATCTTCAAGTGTAGCTGAATTCTGGGGTTTGAGCAAAGCCTCAGGGGGTCTTGTTTCTTTCTACCTCTCAACTGTTTTTCTATTGTGTTGGTTCGTTCTCAGTCCAGCGACGCGCGCGGTCTTAGCAGCTCTGACCTCCCATCTTGACAAGTTGATGTTCAGCGTGAAAGAGAATCTTCTGAGAGCTCTTGTGCAAATGCTGGTATCTCGCAGATTCACCAGCTCGCAGCAGGTGGAATTCTCTTTGGCTTGGGGCTGGTCACATGCTCTAGCCGTGGAACCTAGAACATCAGCGGAGCACAGACTAGCGGAAAGCAGAAGCCAGGCAGACCAAAGAGCAGGTGCCGCAGTTGTGACAAACACAAGCAGATACAAAATCTTAAAGCATGTTTTTATAAAGTACCAAACTATAAGCTACAAACAACAAGCAAAAACATAAAAAATGAAATAGACGTGTAAGAATTAAAAAAAAGATAGGCAAAGATAAGTCATACAGACAAAAGAAAACAGGAAATAGCAATGTTAATTTCAGGTAAGATAAATTTCCAGGCAAAAGCAGAAGACAAACTGTCATTTATTTATTTACCTTTAACATTCCTTTAAAATGTCATTATTGAAGAATGGTTGATGTACAATATTACAGTAGTTTCAGGTGCCCAGCATAGTGGTTCAACAATTGTATCCATTATTTAGTGCTCACTGTGACAAGCGTAATCACGATCTGTCACCATACACCATTGTCACAGTATTATTGACTATATTCCTTATGCTGCATTCTTCATCTTTGTGACTTATTTTATAACTGCAAGTTTGTTCCTCTTAATCCCCATTCACTTCTTTTGCCCATCTCCTTCCCCCTCCCCTCTGATAAGCTCCCTTTTTGTTTTGTTTTGTTTTGTGAGCTACGTTCTACATGTAAGTGAAATCATATGGTATTTGTCTTTCTCTGTCTTATTTCACTTAGCATGATGCCCTTTAGGTTAATCCATGCTGTCTCAAATGGCAAGATCTCATTCATTTTTATGGCTGTAATACTCCATTGTGTATATTTACCGCATCTTCTTTATCCGTTCATCTATTGATGGACAGCTGAGTTACTTCCATATCTTGGCTGTTGCTGCAGTAAACGTAAAGGTGCATATCTCTTTTCAGATTGGTGTGTTAATTCTCTTCGGGTAAATACCTGGTCATGGAATAACAGGATTGTATGATTTCTATCTTTAATTTTTGAGGATCCTCCATACTGTTTTCCATGGTGCTTGCACCAAGTTTCATTCCCACCAACGAAGCATGAGGGTCCCTCTCTCCACATCCTCACCACCTCACTTGTTATTTCTTGTCTTTTTGATACCAGCCATTCTGACAAGTAGGAGGTGGTATCGCATTGTGGTTTTGGTTTTCATTTCCCTGGAGGGTCATTTTAGATAAAAGGTACAATCCACAAGGAAGATGTAATTGGTCAAAAACCTGTATAAGCCAAAGTACGTGAACTTAAAACTTGTAAAACAACTCCTACTGAAAATAGAAGAGGAAATTGACAACTATCCAAGTGCCATAGAAATTAACACACCTCTCAGTCTTTCACAGATGAAGTAGACAGAGTTAAGAGCAGTGACATATTTCGAAAGTTGAATTAATAGATATACATTACTTATAATACAGAGAACTGACCTTTTTAAGTGTTCGTTGAAGATATACAAGAATCAATCATATACTTGGACAATAAGAATTATAAATCTATTTTACAAAGAATAAATTGCACGGCTTATCTTCTCTTACTGTTTTGTAATAAAATTAGAAATGAATAGCAAAAATGTAAACAATAACAAAAAATTCTCAAATGCTCCAAAATTAAAAATGTACTTAAAAAACAAAACACCATCCTTAAGGACTCTCGTGTTTAATAGTATTTTTAGCTCATCCTTTTGTTCTCGAGAAACAGAGACTCATGTAATGTATCTCAGAGGAAGGGGGCATATTGCTAAGCGACATGAACTAAAGCAGGAGCAGAAATACCATCGGAATCCAGCTCTCTGCTTCTCTTGTTAGGGTGATCTGTATCTCCCCCTCTGCTTTCCTCCTGCCCCTGCCCCCACCCCTGATACAGCTTCAGAAAAAAGTAGTCAGGTTCATGTCAATATCCCATGTGTTGTATTTCTTATCTCAAATGAATACCTACCTCTGCTCTCAGGTTTTTGCTTGTTACTTGGTTAGGATAAGTCCTCATCCCTGTGGCCAGGGAACCCCAAGGCAGGAACAAAACGGAGTTTCTGTGCCTGTAAGGATGGGCCTGACCCTGGGCCGCGGAGAATTTACGGTGTGACACAGCAGGAGACAGCCCTTTCAGCAGCCACTGGCCTGTCAGCCCCGCACTGCACCCAGAGAAACAGGCCCGTCATTTTATTCTAACTTCTATTGCGGGGATGTACCTATTCATGCCCGTTGTAGAGGTTCAGTTGTAAAAATAAGCATTAATTCTCAAAGACATAGCTTGAGTTCCCTTGAAAATAACCTTCCAGATTGTTGTATTCCCTTTAATGTCAAGTAAACAAGGAATTACTGTGTTTTGTAAGGCTGAACGTGGAAAGTAGAAGTTAAAAATAATGTCTATGGTGAGGCTCGCTAGTATTTTTACCTCTTTTTTCCTGTTGTGATATAAAAATCTTGCAAACTGCTGTTCTAAACAGCGCCCCACGGGGCCGATGAAGGTCTGAGGTCTATTCCAGGGCTTTACTTATGCATCTACGGCTTGTCATGGAAAGAGTGAAGAAAGAGAGTGCCCTGTCCGCCTGCCTGCTCATTCCAGTGACAACATTCGCCACGTGGTGGCAGTGATCAGTGATCAGTTTAGGCCAGGCTGGGAGTCAATCACAAACTCCCATGATTCGTCTTCTCAGTCTTAGAAAGCTAATGTCATACATACGCGGGGGCGGCTCACGTGAACTATATACACACTAACCGACCAGAGTAACAGGCTTCCTTACAACGCTGAACCATGTAGCCGAAACAGGTGAAATCCTATCAAAGGGACCCTTCACAAACAGGGAAGTAGCAGATCTTAGATTATAGGATCTCGTTTTTGAACATTTGTTTTCAAATCAATATCCATTATCACCAGTTCTGCTTAGTAAGTATTACAGCAAATATTTCTCGAGGTGTACGGGCAGCCCCTGGGGAGTGGCAGTGTTCGAGAACTCGGAATCCTGGAGGATAGCTTTAGGGAGACCCACCTCTGGGGAGGAGTCTGGCTGGAGAGGTTTTGCAGAGGATGAGGTCTGAAGCAGGAGGGAGGCGGCAGGCAGGTTTGGAAGAAAGACATGGATGTGGAAATTATGAGGTTATAGTGATAAAATTTGGTGATTTACTTGTGAGGGTAGATAAGGGTCTGGGGGAAAAAAAAACCTAACGTCTCCCCTGCTTCGGCTCAATCGGCATTAAGAACCGGGCTAGGCATTTGGAAGGCATTAACATATCTCACATTCTGGAAGAGATCTAGCTGCTTACGGAATATAAAAGCAATACAAACTGTTAGAATTAGGTAAGGGAAGGGGCGCTTGTCTGGCTCAGTCAGTCGAGCGTGCAACTCTTGATTTCGGGGTTGTGAGTTCAGGCCCCACGTTGGGGGTAGAGATTGCTTAAGAAAAATAAAATCTTAAAAAAAAAAAAAAGAATTAGGTGAGGGAAAAAGAGTCTATCCCCATGGAATAGCTGAATAACAGTCCTTCAAAGATGTCCGTGTTCTAATCCCCAGAACGTGTGGATCTGTTATTTTACACGGCAAAGGAACTTCACAGATATGATTAAGTTAAAGATTTTAACGTAAAATGGGGAGATTATTTTGGATATCCTGGTGGGCCCAAGGAAATCACAAGGCTCCTTAGAAGAGGGAGAGAGGAAGGTCAGATTAAGAGAAGGAGCAGAAGCAGAAGCAGAGGTTGGAGTGGTGTGGGGCAATGGGCCAAAGAATTCAGTAGACTCTAGAACCTGGAAAAAGCAGGGCAATGGTTCTCTCTTGGAGCCTCTAGAAGGAATAGAGCCCGGCCAACCCATGGTGGACTCTTGACTTCCTGAACGGTAAGGTAATAGATCTGTAATGTTTTAAGTCACCGAGTTCATGGTAATTTGTTACAAGAGCAATGGAAAACAAATACTTTTGGTATTTCTTCACTTCTTCCATCTTTCCCTCACTTTTTCAACAAATATTTACAGAATGCTTACTGCGTGCTAAGAATTGTGAGATATATAATCCCCAGCTTCTAGGGATTTATAGTGTGGAGGGAATTGTAATTATAGAAGTACTTCAACTTACAACACAGTCAATTTCTGGACCTGTAGAGGCTGAAGGAACTCTCAGTAACTCCCTACTTCTAGAAGAATCTTTGTTCTACAACACTTCTGATGTATGCTACACTGACCTGGTTGCTCATAATAGCTTGAAAATTCAACAGATATATACTGGAAACTTTACTGCACGTATACATTTTAAAGTATTTCCAGCACCTACCCCACTACCCGTATTTCCAGTTCTTTCATCATCCACTTTGTGAAAATCTCCTATTTTGCCTCTGCTGTGATTCATCTTTATGGGTCCTGGAGTGTCTGCTGATTCAGGGCACGCATAGTCGAGAAGATCCAGTGAAGCTGAGCCTCTGTCTGGGCCAGATCAAGGGGCACAGTCCCATCTGGAGATGTGGAGACGGGGAAAGAGTGCTGAGTGGCTCTGCTCCGTGCGGTTGGAAGGGGTACTTGGGGAGAAGCCCTTGCAGGTGAGAGGTGAGACCCGTACTTGCCAAAGGCCTGCTTCACTAACAAGTTACAGTCTGGTCGGGGCTCATATGTCTTAGCGGGTCCTGGCCTCCCCTGGAGAACCTTGGCTCAATCCTGTTCTTAGACCAGATGATGGAAAAGTGGCTGAGATGTTACCTCGTGTCCTGGGGGTGGTCTTCCTACTGTTATTGATTCAGGCTTAATTCAGAGATGGTAAAATAAGGCTCTTAACCAACAGTATTGCAGACCCCATGGGATTTATCAGCAGGCCGCTATTAAGAAAAAATCCAGGCTAAAATGTCCCAAGTACTATCTCATTAACTGGAAGAGGGAATGGTTGTTGTAAACATTGGAATTCCTAGGCACGGGGTAACCTAAGCTGATGAAAGAACCCATTAGGTGAGACCAATAAGGGGGATCTTTGCTTGGTAAGAGAAAGACCCCAAAGGTGTCAGGTTGGAACTGTTAATTTTCCTCATTAAGGAAGCCCCTGTGGGGAGGAGCCCATTGAGAGGGAGCAGGGGAAAAAACTAAGTTTTTGCATTCTAGTCTTAAATACTGGAAAATAGAATTAATTCAACCAACATTACCGGACCGTAATGTGACAGACATTGTACCTTAGGGTTTAGAGTTAAAAAAAATATATAGTCACTACCTTTGAGAACCCTGCATCTCTTAACAAGGAGAATTTCTGCATAGAAAAAGGATAGAATGTAAGGAAAGTACACAATATTCAGAATGTTTTTTATGCAAGGAGGCAGGGATCTTTCTAAATAACTCAGTCCACGTTCCTTGGCTTGCCTGGTGAGGTGAGCTGGGCCAACCCTCAGCTATCCTTTGAGTTTTATTTCTCATCACTTGCTCCTTCCCATACATTTTTAGCTGCACCAGTGGTTCTCAACGTTATCAGATGCAATGCTTCCCTTTTCTCGAGAGAACATATATTAAAATGCCCTGTTTACTATCTTGAAATGAGATTCATAAATAACATAATCTACTTACACATAAGCTTAAAAAGAACAAATATCATGCAATACAGTAATTTGGCTAAATGCACGAGCTTCCCTGGGTTTGAATCCAGGCTCTGCTGTCTGCTAACTGTGAGACCTCAGGCAAATGACTTGATTTCTCTATGCCTCAGTTTCCTCATCTCTGAAATGGGGGTAATAACATCTGCTTCAAGGAGTTACATATAATAGGTCTGGCACACAGTAAACCCTCTATTAACTCTTAATGTCTTGGGACACCTGCATGGCTCAGTCGGTTAAGCGTTTGCCTTTGGCTCAGGTCATGATCCCAAGGTCCTGGGATCGAGTCCCGCATCAGGCTCCATGCTGAGTGAGGAGCCTGCTTCTCCCTCTGTCTGCCGCACCCCCTGCTTGTGCTCTGTCTCTCTCAAATAAATAAATAAAAATCTTTAAAAAACTCTTAATGTCCTAAATGAAATATAAATGTAGCTTCTAATAAAATAATATGTATTTTACATGTGTATTTATTTATTTTTAGAGAGAGCCTGAGCAGAGGAGGGGCAGAGGGAGAGGGAGAAAAGTTTCAGTGTGGAGCCTAACATGGGGCTTGATCTCATGACCCTGAGATCATGACCTGAGCTGAAACCAAGAGTCAGAGACTTGACTGACTGAGCCACCCAGGCACCCCAAGTAATATGTATTTCAATATATAAATGCTCAGACATGATCACACTAGGAAAACAAATCAAACAAATCCTTATGCCGGTTAATAAAATATAAGTTCTGATTTAAGCTAAATAAGACAGTATTCGGCTAACTATTCTTGATACTTTATTGAAAAAAATTTGGTTTTGGGGGTGTCTGGGTGGCGCCTGGGTGGCGCATCCACACTGCCACAGGCTCAGGGTGTGATCCTGGCGGTCTGGGATCGAGCCCCATATCAGGCTCCTCCGCTGGGAGCCTGCTTCTCCCTCTCCCACTCCCCCTGCTTGTGTTCCCTCTCTCGCTGCCTGTCTCTGTCAAATAAATAAATAAAATCTTTAAAAAAAAAAAAAGAAAAAAATTTGACTTTGGAAGTCACGCTCAACTAACCATATTCATATACACGCTGAATCATTGGGAATTTAACAGCTATTGACACAGATCGATACCGGACTGATTCCATAAGCAAGGCTGTCCGTGAGTGCTTCCTGGGCTTTTCTGAAATGGTGAGCAGTTCTCTGCAAACTTCCAAATAAAACACATTTACAAGAGATACATTTGGAAGTAACAACAGTAGCATTCCTAGATATGTCAATGGTACTAAAGCCAAGTAAAAAATATACTTTGTTTCTAGACTCAGGTGGCTAAAACTGACATACTATTCACAGGTAAGAGGACGTCTGAAGTTTTGGGGGACACAGGATGATTCTTTGTTATGCGGGTTGCCTTTTGTTTCGAGGGACATCAAACTTCCCCCGTCATGAAACTCACCCCCAGTCGATTACGTGGGGGAGCAACTCAATCACTGGGACGATCGAAAGCCCCTACAAGCCTCCCAAGGAGGCTCTCCCAGTGCAGTGAGGAGCACTGAGCTGGGCATCACCCTGCTGATCTCCCGCACCCTCACCCGCAGCGTGGATTGTCATGCTCTGGCCCGTCTCACTGTCAGTATTGTCACCTGTGCTCCAAGGATCAGCACCCGCTCTATCCTCCCTGGGAAGTTAGCTCCAACCAGATTCTTTTCTTCTATCGCTGATCTCTCCTACCCCTTCTATTTGGCAATGTCCGTCCCACACTGCCTCCTAGTCTCCTCGTCTCCTTGGGTCTCTGACCCCTCCCCCTTTCCTCGCTCCACGGTCCTCAGGGTCTAGCCCATTGTCTAGCACATCATCACCCTAGAAACACATCCTATGAATACACTGAATAATAAATGAGCAGGTAAGGGTTTTGATATCTGATTGGTGGAAACGGTGAAAAAATATTTCAGGCAGAAATTAGAGATGGCGTGATGTGTATTGGAGATAATATATCTTTCAAAAAAAAATCTTGAGTGTTGGTATGTTTTCACAAATAACACTGAAATCTTCACCTCGCTGATTTGCAATGGCTGAGGCTCGGAAAGCTGTTTGAGTTCTTTGTCTCCATGTTTTACCGATAGAGTCCGCAATCAGTAACACAGCTCCGTGTTACGTGTTCAGAGTGCGAACTTTTTGCCTTCTTTTGGGGCAGGGCTGGTTCTGTCTGAAGGGATGTGACAAATTCATATCAGTTAAGGGTCGCTAGCAAGACTTAAAGACTCCCCCTCCCAGAGACATTTGACAGTGCAAGAGGAGGAAACGCCTTCCAAAAAAAAAAAAGGGAATAAAATTATAATTTTGGCATTTCAGGCATCAGAGAACGAGTCGGAGATGTTTTATGGATAATGTTAGAGTGACTCCATAGCTTTCCTGAAAGATGGATTATGTTCTTGGATTTTAGAGTATAACATTATGGCCCTCAGAAGTAAAATATATCTAAGTATCAGTTAGGCAAATGTCCATTTACTGAAGGGTTTATACTGGCTCACCGGGATGCAAATCTCAGAAAGGATCCATCCCTGCTTTCAAAGAGCTGACAGTGCAGTTAGGAGCCAAATGTCTACACAGACGGCTGCATCCTTCGAGGGGCCCAGTTCAAAGTGAAAATATGAGCTCCTTGTTCACAGATGATTAAGAATTTCGAAAAGGCGACATCAGAACATTAAACCAAGCATGGGGGCCCTTCTAAGGATGGGAACTTGAGAAGGTATGTGCCCTGTGTGCTTATGAATGTAATAAAATATGACAAGCATGATTTGTGGGCTGAACTTTGAAGGATGGACAGCTGGAAGAGCTGGGTGACTTGGGCCAGAGCAGCTAAGAGAAGAGCAGCTCCTGTAACGGCTGTAGGGCGGCTGTGACCCTGTCTGCTGACCGCAGGCTTCCCCCTTAGCTCTCCTGTTTGCACTCCTTGGGATTTCTTTCTTTTTTAAAGATTTTATTTATTTGAGAGAGAGAGAGAGAGAGCGAGCATGAGCAGAGGGGAGGAGCAGAGGGAGAGAAAGAAACAGACTCCCCGCTGAGCAGGGAGCCCGACATGGGCTCGATCCCAGGACCCTGAGATCATGACCTGAGCTGAAGGCAGATGCTTAACCGACTGAGTCCCCCAGGTGCCCCTCTGCTTTCATTCTGAATTGACCGTTTAGTTCAGGCTCAGCCAGCTATTGCCGTGAGCCAGATCTGGTTTGCTGCCTGTGCTTTGCACAGCTCCTAAGTTATAGGATCATCTTTTTACATTTTTAAATGGCTGAGGAAAAAAATCAAAGGCAGAAGAATATTCTGGGACACAAGAAAATGATAAACAATTCAAATCCTAACGATCGTAGATAAAATTGTATTGGAACATACTGTGTCCCTTCACGTGCATGTTATCTATGGAGGCTTTCATGCTATAACTGCAGAGTCAGAGAACTGGTTTGTGACTATTTACTATTTAAATATTTACTCTCTGGCCCTTTTCAGAAAAAGTTTGCTGACTTCTGGTTTAGTTGGTTAGAGTCAAAAACCCAAATACTATGACCCCATGCGACCTACCATAACTATGGTGACCTGGCTTCTTTTACCTTTCTGACCCCTTCTCCTTGGTTCCAGCCAGATCTACCTCCTCGCTCTTCCTCTAGTGCACAGTGAGGCTCTGGAGGCCCCAGGACATTTGCACTTGCTGTTCCCTCTCCCTGTCATGCTCTTTCCTCAGATATCAGCTGGCTCACTCATTTCCTTCAGACCATTTCTCAGAGCTCGTCTTCTCTGTCAGTCCTTCCCTGGCTACCTCATCTAATTTTTAGCCTAATTTCTTCCCTTGACCTCTATTTGCTATCTTGCTTTTTTTTTTTTCCCCCTCCTTAGCACTTACCACTATTGAACACATGATGCGTCACTTATCTTGCTGAGAGAGCCCCCATCCTAATTGGCGCAGGGCAGACTTTTCCTTATTGCTCATGCCTGCTGTACCCCCAGGCCCAGAATGGTGCTCCAGAATCTGTGCTGGTGAGTGACTGCAGAATTCTGGGGTGACATTGAGACCCTGCAGAACTTTGCTCACTTGCCTTCTAACTCTCAGTGCTACTTAGAAGGGATCTGGAACCCTTCAGTTCCTTGTGTCTGTAGAAGTGACTTGTTTTCTCTATTGAGGAGATCTTCGTATTTTCTCTTTGTCTTTGGAATGTGGGACTTTTACAATACCTTGAAATTCTTCACCCTGAGCATTCAGTGAGAACTTTTAATCCAAATACTCATGGACTTCTGTTAAGGGAACTCTTTTATGTTCTTGCTTTCATGAGATCATTGAATACTATTTCCTGAAAGACTTAACTTGAATTTATGCCCTGACCCTTCCATGATAATCCTTATTTGGCCATCACATTTACAATAACCAAAAGTTCTTTCTTGTTCTCAGGTTACTTATTTTACTTAGCACCCTGTTCATTCTTTATGGATGCAATATCTTCATGAAGCTCTGTAGGGAGGCCCATTAGAAGGCCTCTCCCCCCACTCTTTCACAGCATTTCATGGTTACCGAACGGAGAGGTGATGTTATGCCCCAGCACATGCTGAGTGATGCTCTAGTAACCAGAATGAACCAGAATGTGGAGTTTTCTCTCTGGAGTTCCCATAGCCACATACCTTGTTTGTATTTTTTTGCAAAATTTCACTAGTTTTAGAGAGAAATCCTCCACAGTATTGCTTGGGGTGGGGGGAAATGGCTGTCCACAGGCTGGTGCGTTCTTGCTGTGTAAAGGGAGGGCCGATGGAGATGCCTGAATGGGGACTGTGGGCCGGGGTGGGGCTAAGTTCTTATACACTTTGGATCAATCTTCCTTTTTTCCAGCCCCATCATTCATTCATTCATTCATTCATTTGCTTATTTATAAATATTTATTTATTTGAGAGAGTGCCTCACAAGCTAGCGGGGGTGGGAATGGGGGTGGAGGGGCAGAGCCAGAGGGAGCAGCAGGCTCCCCGCTGAGCAGGGAGCCCCATGCAAGGCTCCATCCCAGGACCCTGGGATCATGACCTGAGCTGAAGGCAGACACTTAACGGACTGAGCCACCGGGCGCCCCGCCCCATCACTTATTTAGATTTTCAGACTTGTCTTGAATTTTCGAGTCCTGATCCTCTCAGGGATTCCGCCGCACAGATGGCCAGTTTCTCTACCACCGTGTGGAGTCTTACTGATGGGACGCTCTGGTTTCCTGCCCTCCTGCAGTTCATAGCCCCCCTCTGTCACTCCATCTTCCAGAGGTCTGTTGAAATCTCTCAAGCTCTAATGCTCTTCTTCCAATTTTACTTCTGTTATTTTGGGCTCATATACTTTTTACGCTTTTCCTATCATTTTAAGGGAGTCTGGGGAGGGAGGGAAAAGGGCAAGAAGAATCTGTGATCAATTTGTCTTGAACTGAAAGTCCAGCCACCTTGAGGATTATTCCATTTCTATCAATCAGGTGATCCGTGCTCGTGGAATTTAAGTGGCTCCAATCCCAGCCCCATAATTGTGAATGCCGTGCCCTTTGGGGGATATCTTCGATGATGGCATCGAAAAACCTGATGAGAGGCAAGTTCCTGCTCCTGATGTCACTAAGTCCTTTTCATCCCGTCTGGTGCTTTCGGCTGCCGCCCACAACAGAGACCTGCAGGGACAAGTCCGTGCAGGGAGCAGATTCCCCTTTTCCCAGAAACGGAGGTTCATGCAAACAAGACACCACTGAGAGAACTTTCATTTTATTCCTGGTCAGAATTACAACATCTTCTTGTCATCCTTTCACTCTTCCACAGATTCAATTTCATTTTTGTCTCCTGATGAAAGGGATATAAAGAGAAAGGAGAGGAAGTCTGCAACCGGAGACTGAAGTTGTTTTTCAAACTATTTTCTATTCCCCTAAGGCAATCGTTCTCACCAAATAGTAACTTTATTATATGCCCTCGATTTCTCTGCTCCTCCAATAGCTTCATTTATTTATTTATTTATTAATTAAAGATTTTGTTTATTTATTTGACAGAGAGAGAGAGCACAAGTAGGCAGAGTGGCAGGCAGAGGGAGAGGGAGAAGCAGACTCCCTGCTGAACAAGGAGCCCGATGCGGGGCTCGATCCCAGGACCCTGGGATCCTGACCTGAGCCGACTGCAGACACTGAACCGACTGAGCCACCCAGGCGTCCCAGCATGATTCATTTTTAACATGGTTTTTAACTGACAGTTGGTTTGTGAGGCATGAGGTATGTTGGGATGTAGGCTATGTTGAATCTGTGAAAACAAAAACTTCTGTAGAAGGAGAGACACAAAATGGGACACACAGAGGATCTCCACTTGGCTTTTGAATATGTTGCCCTTCATCTTTTGCCAGTTAAACTGCAAATCAAGTGCCACTGGCTTCCGTCTGGAATGTCAGCTGTTATCCGCACATCATCAAATGAGGAAGATCTAAGGTTAATTGGATTATTTACTTCTCTACCCAGAAAGACCCTTTCCTCCTTGCCCCCAGTGCTTGCAGGCCAGGAAAAAACCCTTCTAAATGCTTACAAAGGAAGATGGAAGGAGTGGTATGTTTTTGTACCATGGGGGGTTGGGGAGGCTGTAGCCAGCAAAGAAGCCCTGCCTGGTCATTCTTAGGAGGGAGAAGATTCGTTGAGTGTCAAGAGGAGAGAAGCCAGGTGTCGAGGAGTTCTGATCTCATCGAGATGGATGCTTAAGGAGACTATATAAGCCCGCTGAGAAATCGCTGGGTTTGCTCGGAGGCTTCTCATGCTTGTGGTTAGGTGAAAAGTTACTCTTTTGATTGAAATTGCAGACTCTAGACTAGTTTTGTAGTTTATTACAGGGTTTGCTTCTATGCTAATTTGTCCGTTTCTTGGGGATTGAATGATTAGGGTCATGGGGTTTTCAGATCTGGGCAATCTGATCTTGGTAATGAACACAGTGGGCTGCAGGATATTAGAATGCCTGGATGCAAGTCTCAGATTGTCTTGTAGCAGTGTGACTGTATTTATGATTTTATCTTTAGAAGAGTTTTCCCTTTTGTTAACATTTGGCTGGACAGGGGCGACTTGAATTTGGGTAAAGTTTTATATACTGTACCTGAACCTGCAAGATGGCCTCCTGGGATCCCTGCCCCGGAAGTTCACACTGTGTGACCCTCTCCTCTTCTTACAAGCACAACGTGGCAAAAGCGATGGGATATTACTTCTGAGAATAGGTTACAAAAATTGTGACTTCTGTCTTTCTCACACTCTCTTCCTGACAGGAGCTCAACGGAGCTGGGCAAGGTGGAGGTGATGAGAGGCTGATTGAAACGACCGGCCACAACTGAAAGCATTAAGGCTTTCATCACCGCGAGGGCAGAAGCAAGAGTCTACAGCTGGAGGAAGAACCAACTCTCCCCGTTCCATCTTCCTCCGTGGAATGGCGCACCTGTGGAGTCGGGTGGATAAGCACAGGTGTGAGGGGTAGTCTCGATTGTTGAGGGAGCCCCCCAAAAAGGCTCCAGCGTTATGGACTCTAGTGGGTTTGTGGGTGTGGAGGGGGTGGTGGAAATTCCCCCTGAAGAGGGGACTGAGTAGTAGGAGAGGTATCTTCAAAGCTTCCCCTCCTTCCTGCATAAAGGGGCCTCAGTGGAATCATCTGAAGAAGACCTTGGCCCAAGGTCTCACATGAAGAGAACTTGGAATGGACACGGGTGTAAGAAAGATGTTAGCTTTTGAAGCTGACAGCTGAGAAAGAATTCTGGAGATGTCTTTGGTGTAAAAAAGGTGGTTTTATTAAAGTACGGGGACTGGACGCGTGGGCAGTAAGAGCTGCCCCGGGGTCATGAGGGGTGGCCCATTATACACTTTCAAGTTGGGAGGGGGTTACGGATAGCATAAGTCTCTAAGGAATTTTGGAAGCAAGGTTTCCAGGACCTTGAGGGGGCTAGCTATTGTTGGGGAAAGGTCATTTATGACTGTCTAATGAAACCTGAGTCATGAGACCCTTCAGATGTATATTGGTGGGTCATATGTTTGGGGGATGATTGCCAACATGTATCTTGGGGGTAGAGATAAAGGAAGTTTCCAATGAATTTTTACATGTTGAGGTAGACTTATAGGATCCTGGGGGTTGGGCTAAGCTTACCTGTTGCTCTTAGCAAGGTATTAACATGGAGGAAGCTGAATTCCTAGAGGAAGGTCACTCTGCCTATTTCAAGGACTTGTCAATGGGCTGTGGGTAGTAAGGAAATTTAATTTTTCTTTTGCCTTTGTTTCTCACATCAGACACCTGGGGCTGAGAATGTAAATAGGCAAAAGAGCATGAGGGGCAAGGGGACCCCCGAGACTTTCACTGCAACTCCCCTCAGAGACTGCAGTGTGCTCGCTGTCACCGAGTGCGGTGTGGGGAGACCAGCTTTCCCCATGAGGCCAGCTGGTGACAGCCTTTGTAAGTGCCTATGATCAGGCCCAAAGGGCCACACATAGGATTTTAACCAAGAATGAGAGCTTCCCTCTCTCATTCCTTTCACTCTTGCTTTTTCACTCTGGTGAGGCCAGCTGCCATGTCGTGAGCTTCCCTGCAGAGAAGTCCATGCGGCAAACTACCGAGGGTGGCCTTGGTCATCAGCCAGCATGAACTGAGGCCCTCAGTCTCGGAGTTGTGAGAAGCTAAATCCTACCAACAACTGCAGGAGTGAGCTTGGAAGTTTCCCTCTCCTGTCGAGTCTTAAGGTGCCTGAAGCCTTGATAGACCCCTTGAGTATATAGCTTGTGGGAGACCCTTAGGAGAAGAACCCGGTTAAGCTGGCCCAGACTTCTGACCTACAGAAGCTTTGAGGTGTTGGTCATTTTAAGCCTCTAAGTGTCAACACAATCAGATAGCCGATAACCATGTTAACAATGCAGCTCCCACATTCTGGAAAATTGCACTGGTCACGAGCTCCATTCTAATAATTTGTTTCCTTTTCATTGAAATCAGAGTATAAATAGAAAGAGATTGTACTCTTCCCAAGAAACAAGATGCTGCTGTTGGAAAGGAGCCGTGGGAGGCCAGGAATTTATTGGTGAGGAGTTTAAGTATCTCTGACTCGCAGCCTGTCATTTTCTTGCCTGGTGGGGGAAAGACAAGTTCTGCTATTAGAGAATTTATGATTTGTGCTGCAAAACAGTGGCAAGCTAAGACTCATTTTTACCCAAAAATGCTTTCCTCCCGTATTGAGAAGAGCATTATGAACTATTAGGAGAAGGGAAAGAAGAGAAATTTGAAATAAGATTGAGCCTAAACGATGTGGGTGATGAACAAATGGCATCTCCACCGAACACATGAGAACAGCTCTGCGAACGTTCCCACCCTCCGTGGCTGTGCATAAACGTCTTTGCCTCCAAAACAGGAAAGCAAAACCAGGTAATGTTTGGGCCTGTGTCCTGGAAACGAAGACACTGGGTGGTGTTTAGGGTTACGTGAAGTTGGACGGACGAGACATGCGCGCTTTGCGTGCCCAGTGCCTTGGATTTGGGAATCGAGGAAGGGATCAATAACAATAAGAGGGAAGAACCAGAAAATTGAGGAAGTAGAGATGACACTTCCTCTTCTTTCGAAAGAGCCTCAGTCTCTGCTCAGCTTCTAATTTGTAGTCCTGTGTAGACCGAGCCTCCAGAGCTGTTGGCTGCGAGGGGTGGAATCCCAGCCTTTGCCTCAGTGGATTATGAGTTTCCTGAACTCAGGGATAACCAGCCAGCTCTTGGATTTACTCTCTTTTTCTTGCATGTAAGTAAAATCACTCCTTGGCTGATGTATCAGACGTCATTGCTTGGCTTATCAAGGTGGCAAAGCAATCGAAACCCTGGCGCTCTCTCTTTCAGCATGGCGATGAGTTTTAAAATGTGACTCTTGGGAGATGATACAATGTTTGCTCAGCTCTTCATGAGCCTGCCGCTGGGAAGTCCAGTGTCAAAATTACTCTCTCATTCCCTGAGAGGATGGTTGTATACTCAGTCTGCTTTTCTCTTTCTTGAATGGATGTTGTATTGACAGTTGCTTGGACTGCGGACCATGTATTTGGTTTAGAAAAGCACACTTAAACATTTGTTTGGGTCCTGAGGAGTTTGCAGGGGAAACTCCGTGTGGCCGCCCATTTGAGAAGCTGTGCTCTTTGTGGAGGACCCCCTTTGGAGGCAGGCAGCTGGAGGGGATTTTACTCTTCGGGAAAAGTCACAGGCTTGAAATCACACCTGTATATAAATGAGAACGTAGGTAACATTGGTCCCGAGGTTTTTACCACGTGCACCTGGGGCATTTGGTTTTCTTTGGATGGGAGAGAACTGGAGTTGTGGGAGTCTGAGTTACCACCCAGCAGGGCATCTCTGACTGCGGTAGTGGGTTTTACTTTTCTGCAGGGGCCCATGTGTTCCTACTCCTGTCCTAGGTCGTGCACAGTCATACACAGAATCTGACTCCTCTCCCCCTAATTATTTTACATAGAAAATAGGAACAGAAAGAATACGGTTTCTTTCATGCAAGTGAGGAGGAAAGGGACTTCAGTGTATGTATTTGTTGAGGTCCTCATTCTTTAATCGATATTCTAATCTTCTTCCTTTCCTTGCCGTCTACATCAAGAGTCTTTTCGGGGGAGGGTGTGTCTGTAAACGCTTGCAGGCAAGCTGCATTAAGCAAACGCACATCAGCCGAGTCTGGAAATAGGAAGTTCTTTCCTGTGGTAGTTTTCTGTGGCAATAAGAGATAAGAAATTACTTCATGACGATTGCCTGAGACTTTCCTTTTGACGCGGGGTATCCTTCTTGAACAGCTCACTTCTGCTTTCCATCCAGCATGGAGGCTCGGCTATGGGAACTGGTAACGCCAACACAGGCTGACAATTTGCAAGCGTGTTTCACATGGCAAACAGTATGTGAACATGAAGACAGTCCTCAACAATGAGCTCTTGGTGTTGAAGAAACACCGCAAATGGGGGAGTTCTTATACCCTGAGCGCTCAAAACCATGTCTGCCACATAGGATGCTCTCCGTCAGCTTTTGTCGAATGGATACATGATGGGGATTGTTTCTAAAGCAAGGGTGGTGGGTAGCCTTTGCTTTCTCTCTGTTACTCTGACACTTAAGAAAATGCTTGTTGGAGGTTAAAGTGAAGCAAGAGAGGAAAATATAAGGGTGAGAAGAGAAGAAAGGGCATCTAGAAATGAAATGGAAAGAAGTGGTGATGGGGATAAGAAGCCCTAAGGGTGGCGATCTGGTGGTGATGGGGGTTTGGAGCTGGTGGTGGAGGTGGTGGAGGTGGTCATGGCGGTGGTGCAGGTGGTGATGGAGCTGGTGGTGGAGGTGGTGGAGGTGGTGGTGGAGCTGGTGGTGGAGGTGGTGCAGGTGGTGATGGAGGTGGTGCAGGTGATGATGGCGGTGATGGTAGAGGTGATGATGGAGGTGGTGATGGAGCTGGTGGTGGAGGTGGTGGTGGTGATGATGGAGCTGGTGGTGGAGGTGGTGGAGGTGATGATGGAGCTGGTGCAGGTGATGATGGCGGTGATGGTGGAGGTGATGATGGAGGTGGTGGTGGAGGTGATGGTGGTGACGGTGGCAGTGTGACAGTAGACATGGCGGTGGACTGGAGGTGATTCTGGGAGAGCAATATGATGTAGCCAGGAGAAAACATAAACATGGGGTCAGACCCATCTTTTCAAAATCTACGAGCTCTGGACCTGTAAAAGTGGTGATTAGAACAGTCTGAGTTTTTGGGGTTGTGTGTGAAGGTCACAAATCTGCCCACGGTCTGCTACTTCATGGGTCTTCACTAAATGGCCATTATCAGTGTTTTTTCTTCAGCTTTCAAATCATCACAGCCACCTCTACAAATTTAACTACCAATTTATATTTTCTTCTTTATGCTTTTCAGTAGTTTCTAAATTACATAAATAAGCATGATTCTTTTAAAGAATTATGTATTAAGAATAAAAGGCACGTATTGCATGGTGCACTGGGTGTTATACGCAACTAATGAATCATCGAACTTTACATTAAAAACCAGGGATGTACTGTATGGTGACTAACATAATATAATAAAAAAAATTAAAAAAAAGGAATAAATGTTATGCTTAGTTATCAGGATGGTTAAGCAGACAGCAGCAGATCTGTATAAAGGAATAACACCAACCCAAGGATGTTTGAGGAAATATTGTCATTTATGAATGCTAAGTAAAGAGAGCAGACGCACAACTATTTCAACTATGTAAAAATATTGTAGAGAAGCCAGATTGAGGTAAATATGCTAAAATGTTACTACATGATTAGTGGATTTATAGCTGATAGTTATATTTGTCTTTGTACTTTCCTATCTTTTTTTCCCTCAAGTTTTCCATTAGTGGAGCATATCTGGGCTGCCTTAATAATTTGAATACAAAATAAATGTTGAATTAAAATAAATGAACAAACATTTAACTCTCTTTTAATCTTCCACCAAAAATAAAACAAAAGCAGCTTCTTAGTGGTAGTATGCTAATGTTGGTGGTTCATGGCAATCTAAGAAATGACACAGTTTATGTTATTTAATGTTTGGGGATTCCTTTTGAGATTAAGATGGGTATGGAATCATGTGATAGCTCTAGTGTGAAAATAAATAAGAACCCAACTGGGGCTGACTGGTCTAATTCGTGCCTAGAATCACTTTAAAAAATGGGTTATTTTCTCTGGATGATTTATAACGGCTTCTAAACCTATATTGGATGACTTTCTAGCAAGTTCAATAGTCAATTCCATAGTTAATAGTTCTAAATTACATTTGGACTTGCCAGCATAAGACTAATTACTTTTTAAGGGCATGTTGACTTATCTTTATAACATCTTGGCATACACAGGGAGAGAAAAACATTTTTGTGAAGTCAAGAAGTAATTCTTGTTGTTAAGCTCTTGGCTACCCCATCTCACAGTGCCAGGGGCAGCCTGTCACTAGTGAGGAGTCCCTGATTGGAGGCTAACCCGGAATCGAATACTTGGATTCGTAGGTGTGTTGAGCAACTCTCCTTTGTCTCAGAAATGATCGGGTGAGAGATTTGCCAAAGAGGCAAATGATGACCAAGTGCGAACAAAAGACAGGCCTCCCAAACTAAGTGACCGTTGAAGTTTTTCAACTCACCCCCAAATTACTAGAATGTGGATAAGCTCTTGCAAAAATATCTGAATACATTAGTGAGAGTGAGTTAAGGTTAGAAACAAAAGAATTAATCTAACAGACAAGAAACCTCCTGCCCAGATAGCCCAGCGTGGGATATGACTTGAACTAGAAATAGCGGGATAGACTTTTGAATAGAGAGTCCGTAGCATTTTCGAGATATTGCGTGTGTGGGGCACTGAATAAAGAGCGACGATGTTCCTGAACACTTGCTATGTTCCAGGCACCGTAAGCAGCACTTTCACTAGTACCTGAACAATTTCAGTCACTTCTCAAAACAATCCCGGGAAACGGGAGTTGTCGTCTCCATGAGCCGGAAGCCCAGAGAGGAAACGTATCCTGTCTAAACCCCCACACGAGGCAGGGGCAGAGAGGGGCTTCAAACCCAGATCTTTGTGTGTCTCCCCTGGGGCCTGGCCACTGTGCCACAGGGCCCTATGCTGTTTTCATTCACATTAGGGATTCTCTTACATCAGCTGGTGGTTTGAGGCCAAGACTTGGGAAGCAAAGGGTGGGTCTGAGCGGATTCATTGCCTACTTTGAAATCGCTTTAAGTGAAATTCCTTTCCCTTTCCTGCCTGAGGAGGTAGTGAAAAGGACTTTCTCTTTTTTCTTCAGGGCACATCCCCTGCCCTACAGGATGGCACATATGGGTGTCACCGTAGCCTACTTTCTAGGCGGTCCGGTGCTATTATGCAGGGACACCACTCAACCAGAGGGGAAGGGAGGGGTCTGGGGGACAGTGGCATTCATGGCTCTCAGGACCGTCCTTGCATAGTCCGCAGCCCCAGTCAGAGCACACTGACAGTTTCATCACAGCAAAAAGCCTCCTTGCGGCCCATTTATAACAATACCTTATCTAATCTGAAAGCATCCAATTTGCATTTTGAGTGTCAGTGGACCCATATTGATGGGGCTTTCTATTAGGCTCTGTGTGTTAGCGGGATCAGCATAGGTCCAGGGGTCAGGAGACCCAGGCTGCCTGTGACATATGACAGTTGGGTGATACCAAGCAAGGCATTTAACGTCTCCACACATAAGTCTTCTCATCTATAAAAGCAAAGATAAAAATTCCTAACCAGTATGCTTTCTGATGTGGAAGAAAGTAAAAACGTTATAAACCAATGGGGCCTTCTGTCTTTGCTATGATTCCAGTTTCTTACCATGTGGAGACTCCTTCGCATACAAGAACTTTCTGGCAGAAGAAGATTAAAGCTAGTAAGGGGGTATTAGTATGGGCTGAATTGTGCCTCCCTCCCCCAAAAAGATATGCTGAAGTCCCAATCCCCAGTACTTCAGAATGTGACCTTATTTGAAAATAAAGTAGTTGTGGATGTCATTAGTTGAATTAAGGTGAGGTCATAATGGATTGGGCCCTTAATCCAGTACGACTGGTGTCCTTATAAGAACGCAGCCCTGTAAAGACAGACACACAGACAGCACGTGATGATAAAGACAGAGATGGGTGCGACAGAGCTGCCAGCCAACGATGGCCAAAGAACTGCCAACCGGCCCCAGAAGTCTAGGGAAAGGCAAGGAAGGATTACCCCCTATGGTTTCAGAGGGAGCATGGCCCTGCCACCATCTTGATTTCCAACTTCTGGCCTCCAGAACTGTGAAAGCATAAATTCCTGTTGTTTTGAGCCACTCAGTTTGCAGTATTTTGTTACACAGCCCCAGAAACAAACAAGGGGAAAGAATAAACGTCATTTTAAGTGCTAGTGATAAACTCATCTGCATTGCTGGCAAGCACTTCTAGGGACCAAATCCAGCATGACTCATTTCTCTGACTTTAACCTGTGGCATTGGGCCTCAAACAGTGGAGTCACTTCCTCATTGAGTGGGAATGAATAAAGACACTAAACAACGAAACACATTTACGAAATGAAAATCAGGCTATTGTGAAATCTATAAAAGGCATCTTTTCATAAATTGAATCTAGCAAGGGACTCCAGATGATTGTACCCATGTGGTAATTTGCTAGATATGGAGCATTTGTGTCGACTTGGGAGGGTATTTACTTCCTCAAGTTGTATATTGGAAGAAAAGGTTAAATATTCTGACTTGGAAAATAATGCAATGTGATGATACTTTGGTCCAAACATAAAATCTACAACTTTAAGCATATAGCAAATGGAAATTCTCCAATTAATGAGCCATCAGGTCATTAATGAATCTAAAATGGTTTAATCTAAAATTGTTGAGTCCTTCGATACATAAAATTAATTTGGTAGCTGCCTAGCTATTTTAATGACAACATAAGTAGCCAGGATTTCAAGCACATTCTTGGGTTTCTCTACAACATAAGAATCTGTTAAATCCCCTTTTCAATAGAGTTTAAATTACCCTAATTCTTATTACCATAATTACCTCTAGCAGAACAACATTCTTTTAGCAGGAAAACATCATTGTATGAGCCTAGTCATTTAATCTGCACAAAACTAAACACATATTTTTGATTCCCCTTTTATTTTTTTAAAGATTTTATTTATTTATTTATTTGAGAGAGAGGGAGAGTGAGAGAGAGAGCATGTGTGGCCAGAGAGGGGCAGAGGGAGAGGGAGAGAGAATTTCCATCAGACTCTGCGTTGAGCCCAGAGCCCGACGGGGGGTGGGGGTGGGTGGGGGGTGGGGGGGTAGAGGGGGGGCTTGATCATGGCCTGAGCTGAAACCAAGAGTCGGAGGCTTAACTGACTGAGCCACCCCGGTGCCCCGGTTGTTGTTGTTGTTTTGCTTCCCCTTTTAATTGACCTATATTCAATTTTCTTTTGACTTGTTATTCATTTTATTTAATCTCTTTCAAAATGCTTGACAGAAATGTGTGAAATTCTATTTCAGATTTGAGCAGGGCGGTTCTTTCTTTCCTATTGTGAAGGGAAATTCTTCCTTAGGAGTCTTATGCACTGATCTCTAATATCAGAGAGAAATAGAACGTTTAACCATTTATGGGCGAATGTATATATTGATACTGAACCTTGGTTTAAAATAGGAAAATACAGATCGCTCAGAAAGGAGAGAAATGAGGCTGACTCAAAATATTTCCCAGGAGCCTCAGTTTAACATTGTTCATTCCTATAGAATGTAATTTGGTGCCCCGTGTCACAGCTCACTCGGCTGAATTTATACTAAGTCATGCTTTAAGGAGGAAACCTTTAATCTTTTCAAAAATTGAGCTATCAACATGAAAACCATACCTTTTTAGGCTACTTGTTTATGATCATCTGTTCGGATACCTCAGACCATAGCATAGTATTGGGGAAGTTTGCAATAGTTTTTGTAGTCTGATGGCCATATGTAGTCTCGTGTGTTTCTTGAACATGTCTGAAGATTCTGCTCTTTTAGCAAATTAATAGTTGCAACAAGAGCATTTTATTAATTCACTTAAAGTGCAGGTCAGTTATAACAACCTTGCTCTTTCCACCTGTTGAACGCATGAAGCAAATTTTGCTAAAAGCCTTATTTTCTGGTTCCTTGTTGGACCATAAACCTCAAACTCTCTTGCCATCCCGACAAACAAGAAAAGGCACATAACTGTCCTCACTGGTGAGTATGAATGTTACCCATGTAATGTGATCGGAGTATGAATGTTACCCATGTAATGTGATCGGAGTATGAATGTTACCCATGTAATGTGATCGGAGTATGAATGTTACCCATGTAATGTGATCGGAGTATGAATGTTACCCATGTAATGTGATCGGAGTATGAATGTTACCCATGTAATGTGATCGGAGTATGAATGTTACCCATGTAATGTGCTCTGAGTATGAATGTTACCCATGTAATGTGCTCTGAGTATGAATGTTACCCATGTAATGTGATCGGAGTATGAATGTTACCCATGTAATGTGATCGGAGTATGAATGTTACCCATGTAATGTGATCGGAGTATGAATGTTACCCATGTAATGTGATCGGAGTATGAATGTTACCCATGTAATGTGATCGGAGTATGAATGTTACCCATGTAATGTGATCGGAGCCCCATTTTGCATATTCAACATTCACCACATGCCTATGGAATACCTAATATTTTCCAGGTGTTTCACTGCACGAGAACGAACAAGATTACCTTTGAGTTCCCTTATAGCATTTGAATTAACACCACCTTTTCTTGGTTAGATTTAGTTGCAGTCATCTGTCAAAGAGACGGATCTGAACTTGAACTCTCTTGGTCCAATGTGGCCAGAGTTTTCCGGCTAGAACTAGATTTTACCCTGGAACAGGAGCTACCAAGATTTTCTGCAGCTGGATTTTCAACTTGATTAAGCAAGTAGAGCTGCTCTTGCGTAGGTAATGAGGACTTAAGAGGGAATTGTCAAGCAAGGGTTGAGCTAGGCACAAGAGCACCAGTTAGTTTTATTGTGTGAACACTCGGGAACATTCCACAGTTATGTACGAATCAGTTGCCGTGAGAGGAACGCCAGATCCCCACCTATTCTGAGCCGGGAAGCCAGCAAGCTACTATGAGGAGAGAGACACCAGAGCGTTTATCAGAGCCGAGTAAGTGAGCAGAGCAAGTAGGCCTTGGGGATTCCCTCTGAGGCGACTTTGCTTTCAAGTTTTGGTGTTCTTCCGAACAGCAGGGGTCTAGACATGGGGTATGGTCATTTCTGCTTTGCATTCAGTACTTACTCCTGTGTGCTTTGTGTTGGGAGCAAATTAGCAAGAGCTTCCTCTCTCAAACTGGACAAGTTCGGGCATTGAGCGCCTCTGTCTATGCCCCACGGGCTCATGTTTCACACCATTGCTCTCAAAGTCTCTGCTTGGGTCAAATCTGGGGCCCTTCTCTCTACTCATCCTTCTGAATTCAACATCTTTTGGGATGGATCACATACCCCAGTTATCACTTCTGTAGGTCTCAGGACTCAGGATTTTCTACCACTTCTACCCTAATGCCCTATACTCTCCCTCAACTTTCTCCCTAAGTCTGTCAACGATAGCATCTGATCTGATTTACTTCTTGGTTCTCTGTCTTGCTGTGTCTCGAGTTTCTCTCTTGGGAAGTTCCCTGACCTCAATTCTTTTCAACTGTTGTTTCACAGAATGATTGGAAAACCCATCTTTCCTGTCTTGATCTAACTCTGGTTCCCCACTCAGTTTCCTCTCGCTAGCAGTGTGCATGTGCAATGACATTCTCGTCATGTTTAAAACTGAATTATTACCCGACATTCTCCGGATGTTCTCCTCAGGCTCTTCTGAGAAAGCGTGGAGAGTTGGTCAAAACAAATGAACTTGGTGAGGTATAATTTTTGAAAAAGCCATTAGGTTCTCTTCTTCCCTCGTCTAGGGGTTAACAGCACGTTTTTCCAATCATGCTGTATTATACCTCGATACTATGTGCTTGTCCCTGTCCCTGGGCCAAGTGAGTTCTGGTGTCTGATACTTCTCTTCCTGGCCAACTGGTCATTCAAGTCAGACAAACGTTCTTCTTTTTCCCTACCTGTTCACCCCAATCAGCAGTCCCCAGGCAATCTCGGCTGTGGCCAAGCATCTTTTCCTCCCCCTGGGCCCAGGTTCTGTGCTTCTTTTTCATTATTCCTCAGGTACTTGGGCTAGTTAATCTCCCTTCTGAGCTCTGCCTTTTGCTTGACTCGTCAGCCTGTGCCTGGTCTCCTTGGTGTAACGGGGAGATTCTGTGATTCTTTGGTTTACTTGAATGTCTTACACCCCCTGGGGCTTTGAGTAAGTCTGCCAAAGACTCAGGTTAAGCTGTCTTTTTATTATGCAGACATTTCCATCGAAAATCTGCGAAGCGTCACATGTTGGTATTTCAGTGTCTGTATTTAGGATGGGCAAGTAGGAAGCTGCTAGAAAAAATGTTTTTCTAGCTTTGTGTTTGCTTTTGTTTTTGTTCTATTCTTTCATAGGGAGACCTCCTCCTACATCCTAAATGCTTATTCACAGGGAAGCTCTGAGCTGTGGCTGCATTACAATCTACTGGGGGGGTGTGTTTATCTTCTTTTATCCATACAAAGACTTTGTGCTGTCTGTCCGTGGGGCAGACAGTAACACATCCATTGAGGAAACTGAGGTTCAGCATGGTTCAGTGGTGTGTCCAGGCCATGCTGGTAGTGAATGGCTGAGCTGAGTCTTGAACTCTAGTTGACTGTCTCTTACAGTCAAGGGGGAGGGAGGTTTTTTCCCCCTTTGGAAAATTCTATTGCCTGGCCTTTATCCATAAGTTGTCTCTACTGATTTATCATCAAAGCGAAGTTTGAGTTCACGTCTAATCATCTTCTGCCCCTCAATGTCTCCCAGCCTGGGTTATCCCACTGGGCACGTGTTCTTGGTCTTACACCTGCCTGGGTTGGGTGGCCCCGTACTCACCTGTCTCGGATGCCCGATGCTAATGCTTACTGCATAGAATCAGACGCCAAACCTATTTGAGCTAGGAGGGAATTGAGAGTCCTTTTACTCCAACACTGCCACCTTATGGATAGGGAACTGAGGTCCAAAGAGATTCTGTGATTTCCCAAATGTGTACAGCTTGTTGGAAGTAACTCTCAGTTCACTGCCTGGATTTCCTTAGTCCTAGATGCTCTTCACCGTTAAATCTGGGTTAAAATGAACATATTCCTGGAAGGGAAAGGTCTTAAAGTTGTTAGGAGTTACTAACACCAATGTGAGAATTAGCCAATCTGATTCTTCCGAGTGAGCACTAATTCAGATCGCCAAACCAGCTGGCCCACATGTCCAGACTCGAGCTGATACGTGCCTGATCCAGATCCTCTAAATATTCACTGCTGAACAGAACAGGCTGTATCATTTATTTTTTAAGGTGCTTTCACCTTTTCTCATTTAAAATGTCTTTCTAGGTAACGAGGTATTGTTCCTCGCATTTGAAGATGGTAGATTTACTTTATTTCATCCTTCTTCTCTTCTAAAACTATTTTCTGTCAAGGCTTTGCATGGACAAGCTGTCCAGGTTGAGGGGCAGTCTGTGATGGAGGAAAAATCGAGATGAATTGGCTTATATGAGGAAGCAGCCCATGACTTTAGTTTCAGTAACACTCTGAAGACCATCAGGAAATGAAGCCCATCTGATTTTTCTGTCCTTGGATAGTATACAGACCTATGTTTCCACAGGTAGAGTTAATGCTGCCTTTTCCGTTAGATCGAGTTTCTTTCAAATCTCCCTAACCACCATCCCCTCGAAGGTCCCCGCAAGGCCTGCTTCAAGGTCAGCTGGGTATCTAGATTTTGTAAGCGATTGTGGGGCTATCCCAATCACACATATCTTTACTGACAGCTTTTCCTGATCCTGTAATGCACCCTTACCACAGAGCAGAGGGTGAGGGAGAGAGAATCTCAAGCAGACTCCCCGCTAAGCAAGGAATCCACGTAGGGCTAGATCTCACAACCCTGAAAGCATGACCTGAGCTGAAATCAAGAGTCAGAGCTTAACCAACTGAGCCACCCAGGTGCCCCTGAAAGATTTTAAATACATACACAAAACAACCAATTTTGGTTTCTTGATTTATTAAGCTTAGACTCTCAGATAAGTACTTGTCATTCATAGGCTTTCATCAGAAGTTGCATTTGCTTCATAAAAAGTTATCCATAGGCCAAATGTCTTGCAGGGTATGAAGTAGGAAAATGTCATTCTCCCTGATTTTTAGTTGCATTTGTCTAAATGTGAATTAATGAACTTGTAGCAGAATATTCTTGATGGGAACTGTGTCTTTTCCATCTGGAAATAAAAGTTTCCTTTATTAAGGTTCACCTTTAGCTAACAGACTGGAAAATGCTGGGTCAAATTTCAGGACTAAGCAAGGCTGTTTTCACCCCTGGAAGTCTTGGAAGCAATGTGTAGTGATAAAAGTCAAGAGGTACTCAGCACATAGGAAGCCTGGTTCCATGGCTGAACATACTTGTGAAGGGCCCTGTCAGAGAAAATTCTTGGATTGGTTTTAGAGTTGCAACCACCCAGAACTTTCTTGGGCCGAGTGCTAGTTGAAAGAGAGACTATACTTTTAAAAGTCCTGTTGGTATTCTGTTAAAAGGAAGGTTGTTTCCCATCCTATTTTTGTTTTGAGGGCGCGGTTTGAATTGGATCTCTTTTGTTCTATACTTAAAAAGAATTGGATTCTGCATTTATTGTTTTTGGTCATTGATGTGTTGTATCGGGGGAGATTATCCCTATGAGGAAGTATCCTATTCTGGTAGGCAATATGGAATCTCAGGGGTTCCCACCCCACACATACTTAGTCTTTTCATTTTCTTCTTGCCCGGGGAACAAGAGCGTGCTCCTTGTGACACAGGTATGTTGTGCTGTAATTTGTACAGATGGAAGCTTCAGGTGAGGTAGGAGCTAATAAGAAATTTTAATAGCATGGATTCCAGAGTGGGGCCAGAAAGTACTCTGGAGTTGCTGAGAGGAAAACAAAGATTCAAGACTGAAACTGGTTCTGATTTGAGCTGAGACTATACATTCCCCTGATGTCAGGAGATCTCTTAATTAGCATAGAGTTGTCTGGAAATCTGTTCTTTTCCTCATTTGCTTCCTCAGGCTTTGCAGCCATTTGACCACAACAGAAGGCTGATGTGGGACTGTTTGGCAGTCAAATGGGTAGGGAATCCAGTAAGAAATAGCTCATTTTCTTTTTTGCATGACCGATCTAGGAAGTCATGACAAAGTCGCTCATGTGAATAGTTAAAAATATTATTCTTAGTCATTTCACAAGAAGGCAACTTTAAACTTTTTTCCTGTTTCTCAGAAAAATTAGAACTATACTAATACCTTCTTGTGCAGTTTGGAATCGAAGATTCTTTCTTTCTGTCGTCTTCTGAGATTTATTCTTAGTAGTCTTGAAGAGAGATTTAAAATATTGTTTCTTGGTATTGATAATAAACCAGTCAGTATTTTAGGTTGAGTATCGCTCCATATCACGTTCACCAATCATAGAGCATATTTTGGAATTTCCTAACCAGATTATTATGTACTTGGCTGTGTTTCGAATCTTTCAATAGCGTCGAGGGCTTAGGTGGCTTGATTTTTCTAAGGGGAAATCAAGAATCTAGCATGATAAAGGGAACCTCAGATACCATCCGGCATCAACTCTTAGATTTGAGACGGAAGGACCTGACGCTGGAGAGAACGGGAGTCTTAAGTGAGGTGACACTGCTAACTGGTGGCAGAGAGAAGAGAGGAAGAAAGAGAGGCTCCAAAGTTAGGCAAACTTCTTCATGCAGGGTTTTGTTTCGGGCCACTGATAAGCTTGTTGCAGGAATTTTCTGCCTTTCGTGCCCATGATTCTTGGTCACGCTGCTTTGAAGAATGAAGAGGTGGACCGGATGAAGAGTGGTGGGCAGGAGAGCGAGGTTTATTGAGCAATAGCACAAAGCTCCCGGAGAGGGAGGGGGGCCCCGAGAGGGCTGCCCCAGAAGTTTCTAAGTTTTGGGATTTTTATGAGCTCTTTTGCGGAACTATCTTAAGCAATCAGGGTGTGCTGAGTCGTGCCAATCAGGGCTTAGGGCACGGATCTGTCTACCTATTAGGTTAATGTCTATGTGCTGATGGTCTTTTTGGGTGGACATCTGGGGGCTTATGTCTTAACTGCCCCTTGCCTGTGATAGGGAAAAATGTCTTGTGGTTAATTGTCTTATTTTAGGATGTTTTGCAGAAGTCACTCCTGGAAAGGCTGCAAAGCAGAATGCTAATGCGGTCTGTCCTGTCTAAGCTGCAAAACAGGATGTCAGTGCTGTTTTATTTTAGCTGTCCGGACTCCATATCTTCTTGTTGAGGACCCCGGCCCTGACTACCTGACTGTCTAACTCACTCCTAACATGCTGATGTGTGTTGTAAATCTCCAATGTGGAGAAAATTTTTAATTGTAGGGATTTTTTTTTTAAAGATTTATCTATCCATTTTGAGAGAGAGAAAGAGAGAGAGAGAGTAAGGGGAGGGGCAGAGGGAGAGAATCTTTCAAGCAGACTCCCCCTTCAGTGAGGAGCTCAATGCAGGGCTCAATCCCACCACCCGTGAGTACATGATCTTGAGCCAAAACCATCTTGAGGCTTAACTGACTGAGCCACTCAGGCGCCCCTAATTGTAGGGAAATTTAATAAGCATCTTTCCCCAATTTATTGGTCAAGGAACACCTTCCTGGCAGAACTGAGCAAGCCTGGGGCTCATGAACCATGCTTTAGAAATACTGTTCTTTACCTTACTCCACCCTTTAACCAAAATATGTATTTTTTTGCAAGTGAAACAGTCTTAACAGCTGTATTTTCACATTTCGTTGTCCCCATTGTTCTATACCTAGGGAAAAAGATATGGGGATGCAACGGAAATGAGAACAGTAAGTGACTCTGGAACTGTTTTTGTTCTGAATCTTCAGGACATGGTTTAGATTTAAATCCTAAAAAATGAATTAACTGGTAAGGGAAGGAGAAGCTTCTTAACTCTCAATAGGTAAACCGTAAAGCAAAGGCAGAAAATCAGCAATGTTTTGTTGCAAGGAGAACAGATTTCTCGAATGATATGGATACATATGGGGGCATGAAGGTTGAACCTCATCTTGCTTCTTCTAACTTAGCAAAGCCCATCCAAATTATTTACAACAATTGTGTCAGTAAGAAACTATAGCAACTACTTTGTATGGAACTAAATATATTCACTTAAATTTTAAAAAAGGACATCCAAAAGAAACATTCATAACATTGCAGTCAAAATTACTAGACCGAACAGAATTCACTAGAAACTTTTATTATCCTCTTCCCAGGAGCATGTTAGAGCTCTGATGACAGAGATTCACGTTTGTTGTCCACTATATGAATTCCCAGCGCTTAAGAGTGTGATTGGCACAAAGCAGATGCTTAGTAAATATTTGTTAAATAAAATAGTTAATTTTATTTACTAGTTATTCTTTATTGATAAAGTGATGCAGACATTTATTTAAAAATTTGAACATTATGAAAGAGCACAGGATGAAAAGTTATGTTTACTCCTCATCCAGGGGTTCCTGACTCCCACCATAGAACAAACCATGGTAACTAGTTTGCATGATGTTCTTCTAGAATGTTCTATGCATGTCTAAGCATACATACATTTATGTGTGTGTATATGCACATATACATTTATATATATGGTTGGTTTTAAACAGGTAGAGACACAATATATAGATTGTTCTACACGTTGATCTTATTCAATTTAATATCTAAATGACATAGATTTTAAGAATTGCTTCCAACAAATGAAAAATAATATAACTTTGACATTTTATTTTTCATTTCTTGATGATTTCATATGTTATAAATCATTTGTGTTTCTTTTCTATGAACTGCCTCTAAGTTCTTTGTCAATCTTTCTATTGATTTAATGGTCTTTTATAACTGATTTGTAAGACGTCTTTATATACGAAGGAAATGAGCTCATTGTCATATGTGTTGAAATATTTTTCCCAGTTGATCATTTGTCTTTTGACTTTGTATGGTATTTTTTTCTGTGCAGAAAAAAACCATTTTTTATGTAGTCATATTCACTAATCTTTTTGGAATTTGGTTTTGTGTATTGCTTAGGAAAGCTTTCTCATCTCCAAAAGGAAATAAATTCTCCTAACTTGCTTCTAATGGTTTTATCATTTCATCTTATATACTCAAATCTTTGACTCGCCTCAAATTTAATTTGATGAAAGGTAGCTTTATTAGATGTTTTCCACATGGCTCATCAGTTGATTAAACCACATTGCTAAATTTTAATGTATTTAAGCATTCATTAAAAAAAATTAACTTTGTTATTAAGGAAAATTCCAAACTTACAAAAGTAGATAGTGAAGAAAGCGAAAGATGCCTGATAGGCAAGATTTTGACATTTTTGACCTTATCTAAAAAAGACTGGAAATTTTCATTTCTTTCAGTTTAACAACTTTAGCTCTGTAAGTTGGAATAACAAGCATGTGTTATTCAAAACTGATCCCTCACATTGCTCCCAACAAATAAAACAATCATTTCCACAAAGGAAAACTTAAAAGTTTTCATAATTTTTAAACACTGTTAACAGTGATGATCACAGGGAGCAAAATATCCAACAATATAATTCTATTTCCATCCTTGTTATCTTTCTATTGCTCTTCACTCTGTGATCTTGGGGGTGCCTACCATCACACGGAAAAATCTGACTCACTGAAGAACAACAGCAACAGAATTCATTTTGTTAATTTTCTAAAAGTTTAAGTGGATTTATGAATAGCAGCTAACACTTGGATGACAGTACATATTAGTGCATTTTGTTATTTTGTGTTTCTGACACAATTTTTTATTTTTATCTTAATTATTTTTCAATATGTACCTAGCCAGAGTTGGTGAACTGAAGGCACTGCTAGTGTTAAAATGTGCTGCATTAAAATATCATTGTCAGAGAATGAGAAGACAAGCTGCAGATTTGGGAAAACATTTGCAAAGGCATATCTGATAAAGGACTGCTATCCAAAATATACAAGGAATTCTTAAAACTCAACAAAAAAGAAAATGAACGACATGATTAAAAAATGGGCAAAACATTTGCGCATACACCTCACCAGTTACAGAAGACAAATAAGGGTATGAAAGATCCTCAACATCTTACCTTAGTAGCGAAATGCGAATTACAACAACCTATTAGAATGGCCTAAATCCAGAAGACTGACAGCACCAAATGCCAGTGCGGAAGTAGGGCAACAGGAACTCCCATAGGTTGATGATGGAATAGAAAAAGAGCAGAGCTATTTTGCAAGACAGTTTGGTGGTTTCTTACAGAACAAAACCTATCCTGACCATACTATTCTTCAATTGCACTCCGTGGTATTTACCCAAAGGAGCTGAAAACTTAAAACTTGCCCAACAGATGTTTATAGATGTTTGGCAACACAGTTGCCAAAACTTGGAAGTAACCAAGATTTCCTTCAGGGAGGAATGGATAAACAAACTGGCACATCCAGATGATGAAATACGATGAAGTGCTAATCGGAAACAAGCTATCAAGCCATGGAAAAACATGGAGGAACTTGAATGAATCTTCTAAGTGAAGGAAGCCAATTTGAAAGGGCCACTGACTGTATGATTTCAACTGTATGACATTCTGGAAAAATCAAAGCTATGGAGATGGTGAAAAATCAGAGGTTGATGGGTTGGGGGTAGGGAGAAGATTTTTAGGGCCATGAAAATATTCTGTATGTTACTATTCTAGTGGATACACGCCATTACAGATTTTTCAAAACCCACGCAATGCGCAATACCAAGAGTGTCTCTACTTATTTACATCTTCTTGAGATCTTCTCTCAGCAATTCACAGTAGTTTTCAGTTTAGAGGTCTTACATGCTTTTGTTAAAATTATCCCTAATTATTCTCTGATGATATTGTAAAGGGGATTGTTTTTAAAATGTTATTTCTTAATTTTTTGCTACTACATAGAAATATAATAGAATTTTTTAGATTAATCTTTTATCCTGTAACCATGCTAAATTCAATGATTACTTCTAGGAGTTTTTGTTTTGTTTTTAAAGAAGATTTGTTCGGATTTGCTACATGGATTCCTTAGGATTTTCTAAACTATGTTTTGATTTTCTTTAAGATTTTCTTTAGGAGGCAGTTATGTGTTTTCCTTTCTAAGTCTTTCAGTCTTTTATTTTTTTTCTTCTTACCTTGTTGCACTAGCTATCACTGCCCAGACAAGGGTAAATAGAAGTAGTGAGATGGGACATCCTTTGCTTTGTTCCTAATGATAGGGGAGTACTTAATATTTTACCACAAATATGATGTTAGCTGTAAGTTTTTTTCATAGATGGCCTTTTATGAGATGAGTTCCCTTCTATAACTTGCATGCTTAGAAGTCTTTTTTTTTTTTTAATCACGAATGGGTTTTGAATTTCGCAAATACATTTTCTGCATTTATTGAAATGATCCTATGGTTTTCTCTCTTTATTCTCGTAATATGATGATTTATATTGATTGACTTTCAAATGTTCCATCTAAGATCAACTCCCCATAGTTATGATATAATATCCTTTCTATATATTACTGGATTCGGTTTGCCAAAATTTTGTTACGAATTTTTACATCTATGTTCATGAACGATGCTGGTCTACAGTTTTTTCATAATATCCTTGTCAGGTTTTGGTATCCAGGTTCTGCTGTCATCACAAAAAGAGTTGGGAACTATTCCCTCCTCGGCCTTCTGAAAGTTTTGTAAGGTTCTTTGGTTTTTTTGGATGCTCACTATGTTTTACCTCTCTAACAGCTGAGAAGGAAATTTAAATGGACATACTATCTCCTTTCCTGAAATGTTTATCTGCTATGTAATGAGAGCTCGTGAATGAAAAATTTTTGCATCATTTGCAAGTTGTCTCTGCCCACATATTGTAATTACTTACCTTCTTCTAAACCTAGCATAGGTATTTGAAGTATCAGAACAGGAAACCAAAATGAGCACTTATGTATGTGTGCACCTCTATGTGTGTATAGATGTATCTTGTTTGAGAAAATACACAGTATTCTGGAAGCATTTCTCGGAGTATAGAGTGTGAGAGCTGGATTTGAGCACCTTTTCATATTATTTTGTAAAATAGAGTATCTACAAAGTATGTCTAAAAATCTATTCTTATGCTTTTTAATCGGTGTGTGAGGAATTTTTGAAGATTATTTAAATTCTCAGATGCACCAAAAGCGTAATGAGAGCCAAGTTTTCTAGGCTTCTTTAAAATAAAGCTTTTCCTCAGGGCTGCTGAGGCAATTGCACTCATTCAAGTTTCATCTCGTTTTATTTTATCCAATCTCTTTCTTTCCAGAGTGTAATGAGCTGTGAAGTGGCCAAAATATAATCAGGGAAGAGAAAAGGAAAAAAAATGAAGGTCTTGAATTAGACACAAATTGGAAAAATGAGTCTCAAAATAGTTGAAAACAATCATTCCTTTTATTTTAGCTTCTTTGATACGTACGAACTACGATCGGCTTCTAGGATTTATAATTCACTCAGGAGTTTTTGATTTATTTTACCTTGTTATTGCTTCTGATAACAATATATGAGTAGAAATGAGAAAACTGGTTTGTGGATTAAAACCCCAAACAACAGAATGAAGTTCATACAAGATCGATTTATTCTAAATTACTGTTCTGAGGAGAATACTCTCATAACGTAACTATGCTTTATATTTTTGGGAAAATATATGAATTTAAAATACAATTTACTTTGTTAAACAGACAGGGGAAGAATTAGAAGAGATGTTTGGGTTGTGATTTAAAATTTTGGGGACTCAGAAATGATTACCTCTAGAAAGCCAAGAACTTTCTTTTCTTCTTCCTCTTCCTCTCCTCCTTCTTCTTCCTCCTCCTCCTCCTCTTCTTTTTCTCTTCCTCCTCCTCCTTTACTTTCCTCTCCTCCTCCTCCTTCTTCATTTTGTTCTGTATTTGGAAAGACCATGCTTGAAGGTGTGCTCTGGGAACATGAAACCGACTTCAAGCATTTTTATATCAGTAGGGACTTGGTTCAAATGCAGTCTTGCTAACCTTGGAGTACCACACCCAACACCTATTGTTGCATTTGGTGGCTTTTTTATTTACATAGGTTATTTTCGCTTCATATCTCCATTTATTTTGTGTTTTTCACACACTGATGAAAATCAGACATGACCCAAATTTTGGTTCGGCTTGGAAAGTAATGATTGCTAGCAAGGGAGTATCCTGTAGCCAGAAGAGGGGAATTGAGAAGGAAACAGGGCCTGAGAGGGGCCATCTTATCTTGTTTTCTTTACATAGAAATGTCTCAGGATGGGAGTGGAAACAATGTTTTGGACAACTATATTAAACAATTGTTTAGTGGGCACATTTTCCAGTCATGTTGTGATGAGAAACAGATGTAGATGCTGTTGAATCATGTCAAGTATGAGCTGCCTGCGCAGCCTGCGAATATGTGTCAATATTTAACTAGAGTAACAGCCGCATGCGAGCCGCTCCGGAGTAATCTTGGAAGCAGGAAACCACACATTATGGGTCTGAAATTTACCATGCATGGCTTATGAGTTCAGATAAGTAAAACCAAATGAAGAGACTCTGAAAGTTTTATAAATAGTTCATGATTTTTGGTAGGGGGAGGGAAGAGAAAGGATTAGGGAGAATTTTAATGTACTTCAAGTACAATCAGTACATTTAATTATAACCAGAGCACTAAGAATCATCCGATAGGAATTCAGTTATGCATTTGAATCTATGTATAATACTTATCAACTTACATAGGAACAATTACTGTGAAATCATAGCTTACCCTAATTCGGTTCTGAAGTCAGCATGGAAGGTAAAAATCATATATATTCGGTCTTACCCTTGACAGTCTCCCTGGAAGGTATCCTGCTGGAGACAGAAAATACATAGTTCTACTAACAGCTAGGGTTGGAAGTGATCCCCAGATCTTCTGCAGGTTTTGAAGGATAAGGATAGCTTTGGTTTATGGGCCAAATGGGAGGGGGGTGACTATGGACTGCAGGAGCATGTTGCCTGGAAAATATGTATCTTTAAAGCTAGTGAGGAGGGCATGTATTGCATGGTGCACTGGGAGTTATACGTAACTAATGAATCATCGAACTTTACATCGGAAACCGGGGATGTACTGTATGGTGACTAACATAATATAATAAAAAAACATTAAAAAAAAATAAAGCTAGAAGCACGCTGTGATGCTTGTCAGATGCAAATGAAAACAGATTTGTGCCTTCCGTCTCCTCCACAGCCCTGAGCATACGCTCCTAGAGGGGAAGAGTGGAATGGAGTTGCCCTCTTTCATTGCTTTATTTGTTTCCAAGTTTAATTTTCATGTCATCAAAATATATCACCTACTTAGCTTCTGTGCTTTAAATTATTTTATTGGAGTATAGTCTCCATATAGTGAAATGCACAGCTCATCAGTGTTTTAGTTCTGAGTTTTCACAAATGCACGTATTCATGTAACTCTCACTGTTACCAAGATACAGAATATTTCCCCTCTTGCTACATTACAGCTAGTCCTGCCTCTCTCCTCTCACCAGCCACAACCAGCATTCTGATTTCGTTCTCCACAGATTAGTTTTGTCTGTTCCAGAACTTCACATCAATGGGGTCACCTGGCACGTGCTCACGGATTTGGCTTCTTTTGTTCAGCAGAATTTATGCTGTTGCATGTATCAGTAATCCTTCATTTCTGTTTATTCCTGCTGATGGGATCATATAAATATGTCACAATTTGTTTACTTCTTTTCCTGTTTTTGGACATTTGGGTTGTTTCCAGTTTGGGACTATTATAAATAAAGGCACTATGAATATTCATATACAAGTCTTTGTGTGGATGTATGTTTTCCTTTCTCTTGAGTAAATACTAAAGAGTAGAAGTGGTGGTCATAGGGTATGTTGTATTTAAACTTATTAAGAAATTGCTGGGGCGCCTGGGTGGCTCAGTCGGTTAAGCATCTGCCTTTGGCTCAGGTCATGATCCTGGGGTCCTGGGATCAAGCTCCGCCTTGGGCTCCCTGCTCAGTGGGGAGCCTGCTTGTCCTTCTCCCTCTGCTGCTCTCCCTACTTGTGCTCACTGCCTCTCAAATAAATAAAATCTTTAAAAAAAAGAAAAGAAAATAAATTGCCGAGCATTAAAAAAAAATGTTGTAGCTTTTTCCATGCTCATCAGTAATGTCTGAGAGTTCTGGTTGTTTCCCATCTTGCTAACATCTTTTTATCTTTTGTCATTTTATTGTAGTATTTCATTGCAGGTTCCTGGTGTTTTCCTAATAGTTCGCTACGTTAACTTCATGTGCTTCTTGGCCGTTTTAAATCTTTTGTGAAGTATCTGTTCAAATCATTTGCCCATTATTAATTGGTCTAGCTGTCATTTTATTATTGGGTTGGAAGAATTCTTTACATATTCTGTGGGGCGCCTGGGTGGCACAGCGGTTAAGCGTCTGCCTTCGGCTCAGGGCATGATCCCGGCGTTATGGGATTGAGCCCCACATCAGGCTCCTCCGCTATGAGCCTGCTTCTTCCTCTCTCACTCCCCCTGCTTGTGTTCCCTCTCTCGCTGGCTGTCTCTCTCTCTGTCAGATGGATAAATAAAATATTAAAAAAAAAAAGAATTCTTTATATATTCTGGATATGGGTTCTTTGCTTGATATACACTTTGTGAGTATTTTCTTCCATCTGTGGTTTGCTTATTCTATTAATGTCATTTTTATTTATTTATTTATTTATTTATTTATTTATTTATTTATTTATTTAATTTATTTTACAGAGAGAGAGGGAGCGAGCCGTGGGGTGGGGCAGAGGAAGAGGGAGAGAGTCTCAAGTCAACTCTGCATTGAGCACAGAGCCCCAAGCGGGGCTGGATCTCATGAACCTGCGATCGATCGTAACCTGAGCGGAAACCAAGAGTCAGATGCTTACCTGACTGAGCCACCCAGGCCCCCCTATTAATATCACTTTTAGTGAGAAGAAATATTTAATTTTCTCTTTTATACTTTCTGCATCCTGAGAGAGAAATCTTCTTGTACGTCAAGTTTTTGAAAATATTCTTTAATATTTTCATCGGGAAGCTTTGTAGTGTTAACTTTTATATTTAGGTCTATGAAGTAGGAACTGAAGTTAACTTCTTTTTTTTTCATAAGGATATCCACGTGTTCCAGGAGTATTATCGAAATGTCTTTTCTTTCTACATTGATTTGCTCTGGTGCTTTTGTTGAAAATCAATTGACGATAGGGGCGTGTCTTTATTTCTCAACCCTCTCTTCTGTCCCATTGTCAAATTGTATCTCCTCATACCAATATCATGCTCTCTCAATTGTCATAGCTTTATTGTAGATCTCTTCTGATTTTTCTTAGCCATGTTTTGTGGATTTTAGTACAGAGGCTTTAGATGTCTTTTGTGAAATTTATCCATAATTTTTTTTGTTTTTTGATGCTATTATAAAGAGTATTATTTTTTAAATATAGTTTTCCATTTATTCATTACTATTATATAGAAATACTGTTGTTTTTGTCTGTTGACTTTGTTTCCTGAGGCCTTGCTAATTCAATTATTAGTTGTGGAATAGCTGTTTCGTAGGTTTCTTTGGATTTTTCTGTGTATATAACCATGTTATTTGTCAGTGAAGAGAGTTTTATTCCTTTTTAAAAAAGTTTTATACTTTTTATTTATTCTTCCTGCATTACTACACTGGCTAAACCTACCAGAACAATTTTAAATAGAAATGATAAGGGTGAATATCCTGGTGGTGTTTTTGACCTTAATTGGTAAGTGGTCAGCGTTTCACCATTAGGTATGATATTAGCTGTAGCTTTTTAGACATGTTATTTTTCATATTGAAGAAATTCCTCTATTCATAATTTGCTGACAGTTCTTTAATTTTATGAAAGAGTATTGAATTTTTTCAAATGCTTTTTCTGAATCTACTAAGACATACGATTTTTCTCTTTCATTGTGTCAATGTGCAGAATTATATTGATTGATTTTTTTTTTAAAGATTTACTTACTGATTTTATAGAAAGAGTGGTGTGGGGGGAAGGAACAGAGGGAGAGAATCCTAAGAAGACTTCCCACTGAGTGCAGACAGAGCCCAACATGGGGTTTGATTTCAGAACGCTGAGATCATGACCTGAGCTGAAACCAAGAGTCAGAAGCTTACCCAACTATACCACCAGGCGCCCTTATATTGGCTGATTTTTAAAAGTGAAAACAAACTAGTATTCTGGAATGTATTTGCTTTTTTATATATTGCAAATGTTTTAAAGGCATTTTGTGTTTGTGTTCATGTGAGACATTTGTTTATAATATTCTTTTCTCATAATTTCCTTCTTTGTTTTGGTAGCCTCATAAAAGTAGTTTAGAAGTGTTTCTCTACCCTTTTCTGGCAAATAGAGTTAGTAACCCTTTTTTACATTATATGGTTATTTTGAGAATTGATTGAATGAATCTATATTAAAATCTTTAAAACATATATGTGGTATAGCTAAATAAATAAAATGTTATTCATCTTTCTAGTAATATTACATTAGTATACCTCATAAGCATCTATTAAATGAAATTCTATATTATGACATTTCTAAGCTGTGGCAACATCATTTATTTGTTTATTTGACATACTTAATTGGAAGACGGTATATTTAGCTCCAGGGTAATAAAAAAATAATTCACATATGGTTACTTTTTATAGAACTTCCTTGTAATGATGAGTAGACATATTATGAAATCCACAGTTCATCCTGAAATATCAGATATAACCCCAATATGGTTTTGTATTAATATTTAAATGTATTCTAGTTTCTGAGATTGGTGGTTCATGTATGGGGGAATTTATAGTAATTATCCACCAACACATTATTATACTCCCTCATACTTCTCCCTTCCCTTGATCTTGTGGGCAAGTAGAATGTTTCCTAGTTGTATGGCTAGAAGATATATATTTGTAATTCAGTTTATTCATGTTAGTAAAATAGCTGTTATTAGAGAAAACCCTTGGCTTTGCTGTATTTTGAAGCTCTTCAGTTGTCTAAGGACTCCCACTCTTAGTACTTTATCTCTACACCTTTCATGGGCCCTCTCTTTCCCTATAGAAATGTCACACACAGGAATGATTTGTCCCATGTCCCACAGAAGCGTCCTATAAATATTTACTGAACACCAAGACTATTGAGTGCTTAGGATACAAGGGCAAGCAAAAACATTCACTCCACCTGTTCTCCTGAGGCTTTAAGTCTGATGTGGAGACAGAGGGTAATGAAATAGTCATATGCAGTCATAACTACAAAGTAGATGGGGTCCTGAAGGGAAAGGAACCCACTTCTATGAGAGCTTATCCCTGAAAATGTTGGAGATAAAAGGCCTTTTCAAGGACTTCTTCCATGGTCCTGATCTAATTTCATATTATCTTTTACAAAACAGAACTTTTCAGAATGTTGTATTTCTCATGTCAAGTTTTGAGATCAACCGTTGAACAGCGTACGAGAATTCAGTGAGAACCACAACAATCAATACATTTCTGAGTTTTCTTTCACTGCTAGGAGAGGCCAAAGAATTCTTAGGATACTGGACTAGAGAGGGAAACATGAGAGAAAGAACAGGTTTAAAAAGTGAGAAGATGTGGAAATCTTTTCCAGGCAGATAGATTTGACCTTTGATTGATTTGTCCTTAGCATCTTAGTCGGTAATGTGTACGATATGTGTATTTGTATATGCCTTCATTTCTGCTGATGGGATCAAACGCGTATGCACTAGCATCTCATTCATCTTTCCAGGCTGCTTTGCATTCTTTTGGGAGATCTGTTGGGCACAGGGTCCTAATGTCTGATTTAATTTTCCTGCTGTCATCATCTTAAGCAGGTTCCCTTGACTCTGCTCAGTTTCTACATCTCCAAAACAAGATGCTCATACTCCAAGGACTTATTTTTATGAACAAAATGAAATCAGATTAACTGTAAAGAGAACACAAATGTAAGTGATATGATTATAAACCACAGAGCAGGGTAAACTTCCTTCTTAATGTCAGAGGAAATGTCAAGGTGACGTGGCAGTGACCATCTGTAGATGGGAGTCAGAAACAGGAACAGAAGATGAAGTTTTGGCTCCTTAAAACTTTCAGCACCTTTATATGTGCATACAGCCAGTTACACATCATTTTGGAATGTATTTACTTAAATATTAATTCAGAAAACCCTTATTATTGGGTCTAACAGGGACTAGATTTAAGGCAAAATATCTTTGCTTAATTGATGCAATAGTATAGACACATAACAAAGGGAAATGTTTCAAATATTCACTAGAATAGACTTTTCTAGCCTCTTAAAACATTTTGGAGGCATAATTTATATAGCATTAGTTTGAAATGCCATCTATCTATTTCTTAGATTCTCTATTCTTTAAAATCTCTAAGACATCTGTGTGGCATTGATTTGTTGTCATAAAGGAAACAAAAATATAACTTAAAAGTACTTTAAATATAATTTTCATAAGGTATTGAATAGTTATTCGTATATTTAGAAGTTAATATAGAAATTAATTTATTGATAATTTGAAAATAGGGAACATGACTAGGTATCAGATTTGGGGACAGGGTGGATGGGGTCTGCCATTCACTGAGATGAGGATGAAGAATATATTTTTTAGGAAAAATGGTAAGCTCATTTTTTCCATATTTAGGAAACTAGTACTTAGAAATGGGGGGATGGCCAGTGGGCAATCTAACGGATATCTCTGGAGCTTGAAATTCTGGCTTGAAATATGGATTTGGTATCCATTGGCATTGGTGACAGTTAAGTAAAATATAGTATGAGAAAGAAAGCACATGAACAGGGCCCCAGGGAGCGCCAATATTTAAGAGATGAAAGGAGACAAGGGGGAGCCAGGGGTCGGAGGAGAGATGACAGGGAGGTGGAAAGAAGACTGGGAGGAAGTGAAGTCCTGAAAACCAAGGGAAGGGAAATATTGAGACAGCATCCTGTGCTGGGGAGGTCCGTAAAAAAGGGTTGAAAAATACCCATTGAATTAAGAAAAAAAAAAAAAGTGCCTGCCAGTTTTGATGTGAGTATCCTGATACAGCTGTGTCTGAAGTTCACTTTCAGGGCTTTGAGAACCAAGTGCATGGTGAGAACTGGAGCACTAAGAGGAAATTTCTCTTAAGAACTTGCCTGAAGGTTGAAAAAACAAGGAGTGACTAAGTAGGGCTTTAGCAGAAGGGATTTTTTTAGAGGTAGGTGGGGTTTAAACATTGTTACCCATTTAGAGGAAGGAAAGTAAAAAGGGTTTCTCTGAAGATACAAGAGAGAGAAGGTATGATAAACGTGCTTTCCTTGAAGAACCAGGAGGAGCTGGCTCCCAAACACGGCGTAGGGACTGGTCTCCGATAGGACGAGAAAAGCAGGAAGTATATAAGAATGGTCTCTAACTCCTCTGAGACGCAAAAGGTCAGGTGGTTGAATGAGAGATGGAAGAAGGAAAGATGTATTGGATGGGAAGGTAGAGGTAACTGTTGTTTTCTTCTGTCCGTCAAGCAGTCATTAAGCACATGTCCTGAGCTCCTGTTACATTTCCGGCACCATAATGGGGATTAATGGTGAAACAAAACAAATATGATCCCTGTCACCGTAGAGTGGGGGGAGGGGAGCAGACATGAATTTTTATTGTTTTTGTTTTGTATTTTTCCAAGAGAGGGTCTGTAGCTTCATAATATTTTCAAAGGCATTCAGGAAGACCCATAAGCTGGGTAGTAAACATTAGAATAAAAATTCTAAAGATGGTCTATTTTTTATCTTCATTTTAAAATATTGATATATAATTGACATAATACTATACTAGTTTCAGGTGTATAACATAATGATTTGATATATGTATATATTGTAAAATGATCACCACACTGAGGCTGGCTAACATTTATCACTATGCATAGTTACAAATTCTTTCTTTCTTGTGATGAGACCTTTTAAGATCTAGTTGCTAGCAACTTTGAAATATTCAGTACGGTATTATTACTTATAGTCACCATGCTGTACGTTACATTCCCAGAACTGATTTTTTTTTAAAGACTTTATTTATTTATTTGACAGAGAGAGAGACAGCCAGCAAGAGAGGGAACACAAGCAGGGGGAGTGGGAGAGGAAGAAGCAGGCTCCCAGAGGAGGAGCCTGATGCAGGGCTTGATCCCAGGACATCGGGATCATGCCCTGAGCCGAAGGCAGATGCTTAACAACTGAGCCACCCAGGCGCCCCCAGAACTGATTTCTATTATAAATGGAAGTCTCTATCTTTCGACCACTTTCACCCATCTTGCCACCCCTCCCCCTCACCTCTGGCAACCACCCATTTGTTCTTTCTATCTGTGAGATTGTGTTTTTGTTTTCATTCCTTTTTTAAGATTCCACATATAAGTGAGATCATATTGTGTTTGTCTTCCTCTGTCTGACTTATTTCACTTAGCAAAACGCCTGTGAAGTCTATTCTTGTTGTCGTATATGACGGGATTTCCTTCTTTTTTACTACTGACTAATATTCCGTTGTGTGTGAGTGTGCACGTGTGTGCATGTACCACATTTGCTTTATCCATTCATCCATCAATGGACACTTAGGTCTTGGCTATTGTAAATAAGGCTGCAATGAACTAAGGGTGCAGAAATCTTCTCCAGTTAGTGTCTCATTTCCTTCAGGCAAATACCCAGAGTAGAATTACTGAATCATATGATAGGTGTGTTTTTAATTTTTTGAGGAACATCCATAACTGCGTTCCATAGGACAGACATTAATTTTAATCATACAAATAAATACAAATTTTTGGTACCAATAAGAGCCCTGAACAAGAGGGTTTTGAAGTTTTGGGTTTTTTGACTCAGTCAGAGAGCTGAGGGAAGGTTGCTTGACAGATTTTTGGAAAATAGGGAGAGAACACTAAATACATAATACTTAATAAATGTTAGCTTTTCTTTCTTTTTTTGAAAATCGTATCATTTGGAAGAGACAGTATGTTTCAGCATACATTAATCTTCTTTCCCCTATGTCCCTTTACAAAACTTTCTTCATCTAAGATGACTTGACATATTTGTGAGGGAGTTCCTTATTTTCTTTTTAAATAAATGTACATGTTTACACTTCCAAAATGAGAACCATGAAGGACTGCATAAGGCATTTTTAATGGGCTGTTCCTGTGTTCCTAGTTTGCAGGTATCACAACTAACCTTAAGTTGAAAAATATTCTCATCCTGTAAGACTGACGACACATTAGACATGCAAAAATATTACCACATTATGGATAATGTAGAAATTGAACATGTTTTATCATCCCATGTATTGCAATAGGAGCTGGTGTATTTATAATTCCTTTACTGCCTTTTCTCAGGAAATCTGAAATTAATATGCACTAGGAGGCTGACTTCTGGATAAGGGATAAGTTTTTTAAAAAATGAATTAAGTGGTAAAATTTTAAATCTTGGACACTCATTAAATATTTCACAAAGGAATATAAGCACATTTATCATATCTTGGCCTCTTCTCATTCTGCTCTTATTTCTTTCCACAATCACCATGCTTTCTTCTTTTTTTTAATTTCAATATAATTAACATACAATGTTATATTAATTTCAGGTGTACAATATAGTGATTCAATAATTCTATACATTATTTAGTGCTCATTATAATAAGTGTGCTCTTAATGCCCTTTACCTATTTCACCCATCCCCCCAGCTACCTGTCATCTGGCAACCAGTTTGTCTGTTCTCTACATTTAAAAGTCTTTTTTTTTTTTTTTGGTCTCTTTTTTCTTTCTTTGTTTGCTTTGTTTCTTAAATTCCACATATGAGTGAAATCATATGGTATTTGTCTTTTTCTGACGGACTTATTTTGCTTAGCATAAAATTCTCTAGCTCTATCCATGTCATTGCAAAATTTATATATATATATATGTATATATATATGCATATATATATATATATATACATAAATAAAATCTGATCCTTATCACCTTCGATATATATATGTATATATCACATGTTCCTTATCCATTCATCAGTTGATGGACACAGTGATATTGCTGGGTCATAGGGTAGCTCTATTTTTAATTTTTTGAGGAACCTCCATACTGTGTTCCAGAGTGGCTGCACCAGTTTGCATTCCCACCAACAGTGTAAGAGGGTTCCCCTTACCTCGTCCACACGTGTTGTTTCCTGTGTCGTTGATTTTAGCCATTCTGACAGGTGTGAAGTAATATCTCATTGTATTTTTGAACTCCTTTAGTTTTTGTTTGTCTGGGAAACTCTTTATCTCTCCTGTTATTCTGAATGATAGTCTTGCTGGTTAGAATATTCTTGCTGCAGCTTTTTCCCATTTGGCATTTTGAATATATCATGCCACACCCTTCTGTCTTGCCAAATTTCCGTTGAGAAATCTCCAGCTAGCCTTATGGGTTTTCCCTTGTAAGTTAAGGACTTCCTTAGTCTTTCTGCTTGTAAGAATTTTTCTTTATCACTATATTTTGCAAACTTAATTACAATATGTCTTGGTGTTGGCCTGCTTTTATTGATTTTGATGGGAGTTCTCTGTGCCTCCTGGATCTGGATGTCTGTTTCCTTCCACAGATTAGGAAAATTTTCTGCTATTATTTCTTGAAATAAATATCATTCCCCCTTTACTCTGTCTTCTTCTTCTGGAACTCCTATAATACAAATGTTATTACGTTTGGTGGAGTCACAGCATTCCCTAAGTCTATTCTTGTGTTGCATAATTCTTCGTTCTCTCTTTTGTTCAGCTTCATTATTTTCCATTATTTTTCTTCTACATCACGTATTTGTTCTTTTGCTTTTTTCAGCCTACAATTCATTGCATCAGTCCTGTTTCCAATCTCTTTTACTGCATTCTTCATCTTTGAGTGATTCTTTTTCAACTCTTTTATCTCTGTGGTAAGGGTCTCTCTGACATCTTCTATTCTTTTTTCAAGCCCAGTGAGTATCCTTATGATTGTTGCTTTAAATTCTCCATTAGGCATGTTACTTATATCTGTTTTGCTTAGATCTCTGGCCATGGACTTACTTTGTTCTTTCCTTTGGGATAAATTCCTCCATCTTGGGATTTAGTCTAAGTTTCTGCCTTCTAGTGTGTGTTAGAAAAGCCAGTTATATCTCCTAAAAGTAATAGCCTTATAAAGAAGAGGTCAGGTAGTGTCCAGGGCCTGGTGCTTCAGGGAGTGTCTCTGGTGTGTGCCGCATGCACTCTGCTATCATGATTCAGCTGCTCTTTCTATCAGGCCAGTCATCTGCAGAGGCCCTCCTTGTCTGCTGTGGGCAGTGTTTGATCCCTGGCCTGATCATGGTGAGTTTTCACTAGGAGTGCTTTGGTTTGCTTGTGAACTGAGACTTGACATCAACTCCACCAGAACTGAGGCCCTGCAGAACTCTTTGGTTGGAATATGTGGTGTGGGCAGAGGTTTGTGCTGGTTTTCTGGGGGAGGGGCCTGCCGCACTGGGAGAGAAGCGAGCTTGACCGAGAAGGGCAGTCCCACCAGATTGCAGGGAGGTAGGGTGTGGTGTAAACAAGGTCGGCAGCCCGTGTTGGTGCTGTGCTCCTTCCTGCAGGTGGCTTTGTGTTCATGCTGAGGGGTTGGGAAGGGAAATGGTGTCAGCTATTTGTTCGCAGAGTGGTATCTCTGCGAACATTGCCTTTCAAGGATACACTCTGAGAAGAGCAACTAGTCTCCCCTCTGTGTGCCCCAGGCTTCCCCCAGATCACCGTTTCCATGCTGTCTGCCGTTGGGTTGTTTGCCTGCCCTCTCCCTAGGAGCAGGGTAGTGCCCTCTGGGCTCTATCCCAGCCAAGCCCTCTGACCTTTAAAACTCCAGGCTGTAAGCCTTGCAAGAACTCACAAAATTCAGTCTTTCTCATTTTTCCAAGCCAATGGCTTTGGGGAAAACTTCTCCTTGTGCATTCCCCTGTGTGCTCCTCTCTCTCTCACCTTTCTCCTCAACCATGGATCCCTTCCCTCCATAGCACCCCGGATCCTTTTCTCCCCTAAACCTCATCTCTGCACTTCCTACCTTCTTCAATGTGGCCTCTTCTCTCCTGTTAGTTTTGGAGTTTAGTCTTTCGGTCTGCAGGTCAATTTTTGGGGTCTTTAGGATGATTTGATAGTTATATAGCATTTGTGGGATGAGATGAGCCTAGGGTTTCCTACTCTGCCGCCATCTTCCTCTCCTCACTATTTGACTTTTTGGGGTTTTAGATTTGTCTCTCATAAAATGGGTTCATTATGAGGTTAATATGAGCACATGTGAAAGCACTTAGAATAGGCCTGATGGGTGTTCCATAGTATTCATCCACCGGCCTCTTCCTTGCCATGTAAGTGCTTTCCTGAGAGGAGCTGATAAAGTTTGGTATGTTGATCCTGAGAGTTTTCTGACAGATGGATGTCACAAGTATCTCTGGGTCTTAGTTTCTTGACTGCAAAGAAATGAGGGGATTGCCCTGCATTGTTGGACTGTCACTGAAGTTTTTTTTTTTTTTTTTTTTTTTTTACTCTAAAACGTTAGGGTTTAAGGAATTGAAGGAAACGAGTTTGGATGGAAAGGTGAGGAAGGGGATTCTCAGTAAAGGTGCAGTGTATATTAAAATATCTAGGGAGAAGCACAAAGATAAGGGGGTCTGGTGATTGTTGTGGAAATGGAGAAATGCTTGGTGAGGAATGCACAATAAAAAAGCACCAAAGGGGTAAAGGAGATGGGAGTCCAAATAGCTGAAAGACAAGTGTGATGAACCAAGCTATTTAGCTACAGCTTTTTTTTTCCCCCCTCCTAAGAAAGACACCTGACTGAATAAGCGATGACATGGAGAGAGCTGAATGGATAGCCAGGGCACCAGCCTTCTCATCTATTTTCCTATGATCTAAAATAGACAGACTATTTTAGGCATAGCAGACTGACTCTGTCTAGAAATGCAGATGAAGATTTGTTTCCTTTTCTGAATTGAAGATACTGTTGGAAATTTCCCAGGTTAATGTTATGAACCAGGTGTGGTGGTGGGAGGTCAGTGGAGAGCCTCGGGTAAGTAACATCTATGGATTTGGTCACCTTCACCTCCTGCCTTTCAGGTTCTCTGGCTACTGATCCAATTTTTTTAAAAAAATTAATTTTAATTAATTATTTTTAAAAGATTTTATTTATTTATTTGACAGAGAGAGAGAGCACAAGCAGGGGGAATGGCAGACAGAGGGAGAGGGAGAAGTAGGCTCCCCACTGAGCAGAGAGCCTGACTGGGGCTCAATCCCAGGGTCCTGGGATCATGAACTGAGCCAAAGGCAGACGCTTAACCTACTGAGCCACCCAGGCACCCCCTGATCCAAATTTTTATGATACCAAATTGGGAAATTCCTAATACATGCAAACTTTTGCTTAAGGTAGCTAAATAGTGATTCATTCTTTTATTCATCTATTAAATGTTCGCAAATGTCCTAGGTAATGGGCTAAGAGTTGGGAATATAATAGTGCATGAGATGTCAGCCCTCACCTCTAGAAATTCTGAGTCTGAGGGCTGATAGGCTTGCATGAACATGTTCTTAAGAGACTGTGGGAGGTGCTGTCATACAACTGTGTTCACAATCTGAAGGGGACTTAGGAAGTGTTACTGAAGCTATTAGCCGGTGATCAAAAGTGCCTCACTAAAGACAGTAACTATGTGTTTGAAGGTGATCTATATATCTGGGTGCTGCAAAGTCAATAAACATGAAAATAAAGGAACATGGAAAGGACAGGAAACAAATAATTCTTTTTTTTTTAAAGATTTTATTTATTTATTCGACAGAGATAGAGACAGCCAGCAAGAGAGGGAACACAAGCAGGGGGAGTGGGAGAGGAAGAAGCAGGCTCATAGCAGAAGAGCCTGATGTGGGGCTCGATCCCATAATGCTGGGATCACGCCCTGAGCCGAAGGCAGACGCTTAACCGCTGTGCCACCCAGGCGCCCCAGGAAACAAATAATTCTTAAGCATCTGTTTAAGTGCCTGACATAACCTGGGTAAATTTATGGAAATGATGTTACTTCATTCTCACAAACACTCTGAGTCCCAAGTGATATTATATTCACTTAACAGGTGAAAACACTTTAGACTTGAGAAAAAGTAGTTTCCCCAAAGTTCCACAGTGAGTTGGAGGCAGAAGCAGGATTTCAATATATGTCCACAGTCCTTCCACCACATCGTGTGGTTACAACCCAATGAGACAAATAAAGGCTTGGGTGAAAGAGGAAGTGGGAGCACTTGGTTTTGCTGCCTCTGTGAAAACGAGTATGTGACTCAGATATTTCAGACAGTGGGACCTAGTGGTTTGGGTTGTCAAGGTCTGTAAATATTTCGGTTACTGACTTCAGGATGCTAACTCAACAACAGAAGCTTGCTGTCAGCCAGAAACTGGGATGAGCTCTGTTTTCGAGTTTGTATATAGACATGCATACGGGAACAATGAAGCCCCTCTGGTTGATTTTCACAGAAAACCGAGTAGAGCTGAATCTCATTTATTTGGAAGTTATAAACTCACACATCTTGCACTTGACGAAAATCAGCAAATCAGTAAAACTCTACGAGTGCTCAGATAGATGTCATAAACAACAAATAATAAATCTCATGCACTGTGCTTTTTATTCCATTCAAGACGTCCTCAAGCCCTCAGTCTATTCAGGATTGCATATCTGGTTTCAAATCTAGTTGGAAGATAAAAGCAATGTCTGACAAGAAAGGATTAGACAAAAATGGAAAAAGCAGCTTCAGGGACCCAAAGGTCTCAGCAGCAGTTCCGATAAGGGTCAAAGACCCTGTGTGGATACTGGAAATTACCCTTGTAACGTGTCCACGAAAGAAAGCGGATGTTTTCAGTGTTGACCCAGAGTCATCAGTCGAAGATTAAACTAATTTCAGGCTATTTTTCTAAGTGTGTAGGAAGTATGTATCGTACATTTACAATACATTCAGTCGTCTAAGAGAACTAACATGAAAAAGGTGTCGCTGCTTGAAAGGCTAAGACATCAGCCATCTAGAAAGCTTACTAATTATACAAAGTGATGTATACTCAGATTTTAGATAATCTGGTGCCTTATTTATTTATGAACTCTCACTTCCAATGAAATGGGGTAAGTGGCCCAGAGATAATATCCTCCTTTTGGCCCAGAGGAGAGCGGGAAGAAATTCCACCATCGCAGGGATCCACTATGCCTCCTTACTCTGGCTTCCCGCTGGAGCTGCAGTGTTGTGGGGCGGGGGGATCTCCCTGATCGGTCCATATTCCCTCTCCTAATCTAAGATCCACGGACTTGGGGAGTGGGGACACAAAGGCCTTTGCCGATGGCTGTTTGGAGGTGGTATGCCCTCCCCCTCAACACACCCACACAGACACTCACACTTCTTTGTACCAGGTCCTCATTGTGAATGTCACAACAGTAACTAAAAATACTTTTGAAGTGTGTGTTAAGTAATCATACTGACAGCTTTTTGTTTTACTTCCTTATTCTTGCCCTATTATAATTGTGCTAAAAGTGCCAAAGTGTCTGATGAAAAGTCAAAAGGAGTCTGACATGCAAGAGAGAGAAAAAAAATAAAAGGAGGGGGCTCAGATAATTTGCAAAATAGATAAGGAGTCTTTACATGATTGAGTCAAATGTACTGCTTCTTAGTCGGGGTTTGAAATGTTAAATCAATTGGTTTTTTTCTCTCTCAGTAAGAGAAATGCTGACCCCAAGTTTCACAAAGCTGTTAGATGTTTTTTTTCAGAAGTTGCGAGCGCAGACCTAAGAAATAGGTTTGCTGGTGTGGGCTCATTGTGACATTATCTTGTCAATGAGGTAGGAAGACTCATGCCACTTCTACTATTCCCTTTTATTGACAGGATGTTGCCACTGTTGTCCAATCAAGAGAAACCACCACTCCCTAATTATCTCAGTACAGATCTCAGTAAGATATTTGCAAACACTCTTAAAGATCTTACTTAAATACCGTTTGTGTTTGTCAGAGTTTTAACTTGTTTTATGCCCTGGACACCCTTGGTAGTCTTAGGAAGCCTAAGCCCACCCTTTTCAGAATGATGCTTTGAAATGTATAAAACAGAATACAAAGGACTACCAGGAAACCAAATACATAAAAATATAATTATAAAAAATTTGTGATATAGAAATAATAAGTTTTTTTATCAATGCATTAATTAACAATCTAGCAGCAGCAAGTGTAGTGACATTTGAAGGTGATGATGAGTGTAAGTGATATTTTCGGATAGCTGCGACAACCCCAATGGGAGACGAGTGTACCTGGGATTTCTACAGGAAACAAATTCACAGATACTGCTAAATACTTCCGTGGTTTGTTGCCAATATTTGTGTTTGAAGGAAATGTTATATTTCAGTTAGAGATCAGTGAGAATGAAGATCAGTTTTCCCCCATCTAAGTGTACAGACTCCTGGACTGTCTGGGAGCCCTAAGTTAAGAACGCCTGGCATACATAAATCATTTTCACAGGTTTGTGAGCATGGTTGAGATGAATTTCTTCAAATACTTATTTGTATATAATTCCAAATGCAGTAATGAACACTTGTATTTTTAATTCTCAAGTGGAAATGTCATTCCTTCATTTGTTTATTCATATTCTTACTTAGAACCTGCCTTGTTTGTGAAAGGATTTGAGGCAAGTTGCATAAATGCATACAGCAAAACGGAGTGAAATTGCAAGGAAGTGGATGAGAAGAAAAGGTTAGTGTGAAGGTTAAGACACAAAGTGTATGTGGGAAGGCTCTAGATCTTTGCTGAGGACGATGACGTATTGATTCTAAGTTTCATGATACACAGCGCAAAGGGTAAGAAACAGTTATAGATTCATGATCGCATCTCCTGTAAAATCAAATGAGATGCCAACGTTTTGTCTACTGAAACTAGAGAGAAATTTCATCCATAGACCTTGCCTCATAATGACTGTCTTAGTCAGCTCAAGCCGCTATAGCAAAACACCATTGACCGGGTGTCTTAAACAACAGAAATTTATTTCTCACGGTTTTGGAGGTTGGAAGTCCCAGATCAGCGTGTCGAGATGGTCAATTTCTGGTGAGAGTTGTCTTTCCAGCTTGCATAGGGCCATCTTCCTGCTGTGTCTTCACAGGGAGGAGAGAGTGCTCTCTCTCGTCTCTCTCTAAGGGCACTAAGCCCATCATGAGGTCTCCACCTGGTGGCCCAATTACCTCTAAGAGGCCCATCTCAAAATACCTTCATATTGGGGGTTAGAGCTTTAACCTTTGAATTTTTGGGGCAACCTGATTCAGTCCATAGTAATGATACACTATAATGAAATTAACGGTACGTTTAAAAGCTTCCTTTCTTTCATTGGTCTATCTCTTATAATTTCTCAGTGTAATCAATGACATATGTTTCTGCTGGCCCAGCTTACTGTTGAAATGGGTTTAAAATTATGTAATGTAATTTAAAAAACCTTTTTGGAGGTATGGAGTATTACCATTTTTTAGTACCACCTCGTTGGAGGTACTTACTCTCAAAATGTAAACTAGTGATTATTAATTTTTACATGTCATGGACGAATTTGGGACTCTGATGAAAGCTATAAAAGAAGACACACGTTAAATTCTCCATACAATTTTAGGTAATCAGAGGCCTCTTGAAGTCTCAGCGCTCTGAATAATAAATCACTCTGGGATATAGAGTAATGGCTATGCCTTTGAACATATTATATAAGTATTGCTTATTGTAACCGAGTGTTTGACATGGACTGAGAGCCAGCCAGTTGGATTTAACACTCCTGGCAAACATGAGAATACAGCTATTCTGTGCTGGAAAGTAAACAAATGCTTTACTAGCTTAGAGAACAGGAAACCTGCAGGCATATTTAACAACATACAACGCTAATATTTCAGGGTCGGAGGGGTGCCTGGATCACACAGCCTCGAATCTAGTGCCTGAAATTCTCATGCCCCTTGGAGGACATCAGAAATCTCAGACTACTACTATTGCAAGGCCCCGGGAGATGACCACACTGATGTGGGTACAGCCCCTAGACCCACCCCTCCCCAACCTCCTCCACCACCACCCCATCCTTTGCCACAGCCCAGCTGAGACCAAGCTGTCATGAGAGGGATCGGATAGTGGGGTCGATCCAGACTTTGTGGGGCCTGAATCTTATATGATTTGGAGAGTCTTCTTAAGGAAAACAATACAAAATTACAAAGAGAGAGTTGTAAGAAACTTAGTATTTAAAAGACATAACAGAAATGAGGATAAATTTCAAATTTTGAAAAGCTGACAAAATACCAAATGCAACACATTAATCCAGAAAAATAAGATAATTTTAAAAGTAAGTGCCTGACGTACCTCTCAAATCCATTCCCCTACATTTCGAGCTGCGTGCTTTTGGGTTGCCTCTTTATATGACAATGATTTTGTAAAGTCATTTTGTCTGGAGAGCATAGAGAGATATTCCCGTCTTTCATCTAGCATAAGTTGATCAGAATTGCTCTTTTGTTTTTATTGATTGTTTAGAAAAACTTCTTCTGGCTTTCCAGTTGATTACTGGTAATGTAAATTTTTAGGATTTCTCGCTCATGCGTCTTTCAACTGTGAGCTTTACATTTGGAAGAATTCCGCATAAACTTGTTTCTGGTTCTGCACATCAGAAACCTTATTTTCCTCTGCTATCCACTGACACAGGGAGATACAGGACTTGTTCATATTGTAATATGACTTCTGGCCCCGAGCCAGCATGTTATCATGCCAGGTGAATTGGCCAGTGGGAAGTAGAATGTTCCAGGAAGTTATTACTATACCTGAAAGCTAGCAATAACTTAACCGTACAAGGAAGAACGTGTAAGCAACATAAGTATATCCCATTAACTACAAAACGAGTATGTCCATTTCTAGAGATGCCTGCTCTCAGAACTGGCAGCTCACCCTCATGTGATTTTTTTTTTGCTTTCCTCTTCCCCAGCACTCTCCAAGGACTGCCTCCATGAGGCTTCAGCCATCTTCATAGCATCTTCACAGAATCCTCTGGTAAGATTCCTTAGAGTAGGGGCACCTGAGTGGCTCAGTCAGTTAAACATCTGCCTTCGGCTCAGGTCATGATCTCAGGGTCCTGGCGTCGAGCCCTGAGTCAGGCTCCCTGCTCAGAGGGGAGTCTGCTTCTTCCTCTCCCTCTGCTGCCATCCTCCCAGCTTGTGCTCTCTTTTGCACATGTGTGCTTGCACTCTCTCTCTCTAATCAATCAATCAATCAATCAATCAATAAAATCTTAAAAAAAAAAAGATTCCTTAGAGTATAGGCTCAAGAGAGCAAGGCCAAGATGGAATGAAGAGGGAAATTTTCCCTACTATGTCTCAGAGGCCAAATCTTTCCAAGTTCTTTGACACTGGGAATGTGGACCCTTTTCTGGAAGGACCCTGTTCCCAGCTGCTGGAGTATGATCTTACTATAGGTTCCAATAAGACAAATATTTCAGAACATACTAGCCTAAGATCAGCATGAGAAAAGGCCACTAGGAACAGCCTGGGATCCATTTCCATTCATAGATACAAGGATATTTAAGGCCATAGATACATGGACCATAATATGACTACAGTGATTTTATGTTGGAAAATTTAAACCTGATAGAACCATATGCTCATTTCAACTATGAAACTCAGTACAGCACACATGGAATATTTTAACTGATTAATATAACTTTCTGGCAAATACCCCAAAATAACTGGCTGCAAAATATATGCTTCGAAAAGTGGCTGAGTTAACTTACTTTATAGATTTATTGATGACAAGCCTGTTACATGTGGAGCAAGTCTAACAAAGATACTCACTTTGGGTTTAGAATAGTTGGTCAGCAGCTCTTCTTTGCAGGGTTCGAGTATCAAGGTAACTTCTCCATTAAGGTCAGTCCTTGCTGGCAATAATAAAAGCTGTTTTTGAATTTAAGAATTCTAATTTTATTACCTATGGAAGGGGAGTGTTTATTGATTTCATCTAAAAGCAGAGTAAATTGCTGAGCACATGAAATGTCTGCTTCTTCCAAGCTGATGGAAAGTACAATGTTTACTTGTTTCAATATAGTTTGGATGGGAGGTTTCTACTTTGCTTGTTTGTTAAAGAAAAAAAATCCATTTCTCTCAATGTCTACATTCAATTAAAAATAAAAATGTTCAGAGGTTTAGAATAAGTGAGAATACTCTTGATATAATGGTTTAACCTAAAATTTCCTCTTTTTTGGTCTTTACCCACAAAAAGACCAAACCTGTTCATTATTTTTAATGGAGATGGACAGAAGATGTCCTTTCCTTCTGGGAGGAGATGCGAGACACATGGTAGTGGGAAAATTTCCTCCTTTGTGCATGAGGTCTTAGAAAATGAGCGGTAGGATGGTGGCCTCGAGGTGGTAATATGTCCAACATTAGCTTCACTTGGCTTATAACAGTTCTAAAAATGGGTTTTCATTGTGTGCTAACCCAACGATTGCTTTTATAAATTATTCAGGCATAGAATGTGTGAATTTTGGAAAAATAGATCAGAAGGGTATCGATTCACAATTTCAGAACAATTTTTTTTTTAAGTCATAGCATCCTTTCTTTGAATGCAAGTGTGCCCTGAAGTCCAAGGTGAAACCAACAAGTGCAGACACACCCGCCCCACCCAGGGGCTCTGCAGCCCTGCCTAGGCTCTCCCTCTGCCCTCGCCGTACTGACACACGGTTGGGCAGGGAGCAGGTACCCGACTTCACCTGCTGGAGCCTGACTGGTCAGCGTTTGAGGAGGCTAATCCTTCACAGCAGCATTTTAAGTCATGGACAGTTCACAACCCTTCTGTGAAGGAAATAGCAGTATTTGCTGAGAGCTTCTGGGTGAAATACCCCAACAAATAGAAATATGGTATCATTTCTTCCTTTGATATCACATGAGTGTGTGTGTGTGAGAGAGAGAGAGAGAGAGAGGGAGAGGATGGAGAGTAAGAAAGGGGAAATGTGGGGCGCCTGGATGGCACAGCAGTTAAACGTCTGCCTTCGGCTCAGTGTGTGATCCCGGCGTTATGGGATTGAGCCCCACATCGGGCTCCTCTGCTATGAGGCTGCTTCTTCCTCTCCCACTCCCCCTGCTTGTGTTCCCTCTCTTGCTGGCTGTCTCTATCTCTGTTGAATAAATAAATAAAATCTTAAAAAAAAAAAAAAGGGGAAACGTCGATGCTGGTAATCTAAATAAGAGTTGCTCATGCTCCACTGAAAGGAGAAGAGACACTTAACAGTATTTCACTTTTTAAAAATATTTTATTTATTTATTTGAAAGAGAGAGCAGGAGCAGAGGGGCAGAGGGAGAGGGAGGAGTAGGAGGCAGGGCTCGATCCCAGGACCCTGAGATCGTGACCGGAGCCAAAGGCAGATGCTTAAGGGACTGAGCCACTCAGGCACCCCCAGTATGTCATTTGTTAAAGGAAGTCTACTCTCTATTTCTTTTGCTTTCGAGTTTGCATCATTTTTCAGTTGAATTAACTGGGCACATTCCAAACAAATAAAAGTGTCCTCTTGATTTGAGATTCTATAATTGATTACTTAATAACTCATGAAGTGTTTGGGAAGTTAAAGTTAAACTGCTGGCTTAAATTTAGTCTGAGTTATTATTGAGAAATTTTCTACAAACTAATTCTAAAAAGACATTTGGGGGACAATTTGAGAAATTGTTAAATCAAAGTAGTGTGTATATGAAATATCATTGCAATATATTTTTCTAATGTGTCCTTACATTTTTTTAAGGAAATTATTTTATGGTTCTCTAGAATTGAGCCAGATGATCCTAAATCTTCTGTTTTCCTATTAACAGTGAATTTGAGTTAAACAATCTTTGCATCCTGCCGTTTACGCAGCTCTTTCCCTAAAAGAACATAGAAGCATTAAACAATGAGATATTTGAGATTGCCCCAATCATGGAGCCTTCAAAGTGTTACTGGTCTTGTTCTCAAAAGCTCTTCTTTGCTTTATGTGCTGGTTTGCAAACACTGAAAATGCACATGTGGACGTTCAGATTACCTGGCCCCCTAGGACCTTCTGCTCAACAACTGAGATAAGAAAAGAATGCTCTTCAGAGCATTACAGCTCATTAGGGTGCTGTCTAAAATCTCATACATGCCTGATAAAGTTAGTGGAACGTCAGGGCCTCTGCCGTGATTAAAGGATCTAAATGTGAGTTGTCAAGCAGCTCAACTATTAGCTATAATCCACATCCATGCAGAGCCCTAAGATTAGGCCTTGTAGACACAAAGCTATATATATAGAATACCCCTGGTTACATTACAGATTTTCCAAATGGATGGAAGAAAATGGAGCAGGAAATACACATTAAGAGTAGGTCTCTCTGGGCTTTGAGATGATGGGTTAACTTTAATAGATTAACTTTTCTGTTGCATTTTTAAGTTTATAACAATGCAACTATGTATTTTTTTATACAAAAATCTTTATTTCTAAGAAGTGGAATTGATGATGTGGTTATTGGGAGAGCCAACTTTGGAGTAAGGACATGATGAACACGGGTCTTGAATATAACTCGTCCCTTCCAGCACTTGATAGCAGGCACCACTGTCAGACGTGTCTATCAACTTTGGGTTTAAAACACATGCCCACCGTGGTGATCAGGGAGCTGCAAGAAGGACCAAACAACAAGAAATGTAGTGACTTCAGACCAATAGGGAAGGGAAGGGGGAAGATTCATGGTGTGAGAAACATTCAGCACCTGCAGGCTATCTACTCCTCCCTCCCACCATGGGAAGTTGGGGATGGGTGGGTCCTGTCAGCCTCCTTCACTTTAATGTTTCTGTGCCTTTACCCAAAACCACAGGTGCTGACATCCATGTAAACAGCATTTTATTTCAAATACCCATTTTGGTCAGAGAAAGGAACAGAAGGAGAATTTTCCTACGTGGAGGAAGTTGACAGATGAGTCTCTACTCATGGGAATGTCTCAGGAGGGTGGCGGAACTTTGGGGTGGGCTGATGAGCTTGAAAGATGTGATTGTGGCCTCTGGGAGAAGCGGAGTAGGGGAAAGTGACAAAACTGAGAGGTGAATTCTGTTCTTAGAATTCTGCCTTCTTGAAGTCCCCTTCTAGGGAAGCTCCTTTCCCCTGCCTCCGCGAGCCTGGCCTCTCTGGCGGTCAAGGTCCAGACAATCACACACCTAGGAATTCCTCACCCCCAAGGCCTCCTTTCCTTCAGGTTCCTCTTCCTTGTTTTCATTTTTCTCAGTGCTTGCCTTCATCCTCATCAAATGTACACAGAGTTCACCCTACATCAAGGATCAAAACATGGAAAAGTCTGAGAGTCACAAATTTTGCCTCCTTCACATAGCTAATAATTTGGAATAATTTATAATTATTCAAATTATCCAAAATAATAGTATTTTGAGCCGCATCAGGATGAGAGTCTGCCAACATGGTCTGTGATGTTAGGCTGCAGCCAACCCACTGCTAAGGCGCACCTGCGTGTCAAAGTGGGTTGCCTCCCCGCTGGCAGAACCAGTGAGCGGTGGGTGAGCAGCTGAACAGCTTCAGAAAGGTGCATCGCAGGGGGTCCCAGAGCCCTGGGGAAGGGGGCAAAACTTCTCAGCAGTTACAGTTTAGACAATACACACTTGCCTGAAGTCTGGGTCCCCAAAAGGAGCTGGATTGGAGGGAGAGCCCTGGGAACCCTGCTTAAAGCCAAGATGAGCAAGGAAGTCTGGCCCCGTGGAAGGAGGCATTGCTCTGGGCATTGACCCTCCCTGTTCTTACTCCTTCCCTTCCTTCTTCTAGAGTGTCTGTGGGTTCCGAAGGGAGAGAGCTCATCATGTAGTCAAAGGAAGAGTCCTCATCAAAGTAATGGTCAGCAACAGGTGTGTGTGGGGGGCGGGGGGCTAGCGGAGGTTGGGGGGCACACAGGCTGCAGATGCCCGCAAGAGCAGCAGACTTCATGGCAGTAGTCTTTACTGTAAAATGGGAATAAAGACAGGACCCATTTCCTAGGGCTGTTATGGGAACGAAATGATCAGTGCGTGCACAGCATTTAGCACAGGACTGCACAAATCAAGTGATGATCCGAGCTCAATACATGTTGGTTGTTGGTATCTTCATCATTGTTTCTGTAACCCCTTCTCTCTAGTTATCTGCTACTTATTTTCAAGTGGGTATATAATTTGATTTTATGCGATCCAATAAGATGAATTTTGGGTGTTTTTGTTTTAAGCCGAGAAATGGCTTCTCAGGATGTATGTGAAAAGGGTCAGATTAAACCTTAAGTGAACTGAGCTCGAGCAAAGTTTTAAAAATAATTGTGGCATCTCAAAGTTGAATTTTTACCGAATAAAAAAAATGGGGCACTGGTGTCATTTCTTGCTCTAGGAAGATTGTGAGAATAACTAATAACACTTGGTGGAAGTTAATATAGTATTGAAAGTAGTAATTTTAACAAATTTGAACTCATTTTCAAAGACATAAATGGAATAATTTTCAAAAGACATCAGTCTTTATTTTTGGGGGAAATTACAGTGATTAAATTAACTGCAGGCAGCCTCTCTTATTGTTATTTGATGATAATAGTCTGTTGTTGAGGATTGGTAGGAAAAAATGAATGATATATGTTCTATTAAAGACTTCACAGCTGAAAAATTTTTCATCACTCTGGCCCACGACAATTTACGTGCTCAAGGCCGGGGTATCCAATGCAGCTTCCTTTACTGTCTTTGGCCTGAAAACGAATCCAAATGAACAATGAGAATAATGCATTTCCTAGGATTAAAATGTAGATTTTTCTTTTAAGGGGTGAATAATACGCCAGTTCAAAAGAAAACGATATGCTTGCAGAACTCTGTGAAAGTTGAAGAAGGAGTTTTGTTCCTTTGTTGAGTATTTCCAGGATTCTGTCTCTGCTTCCTTATGAAATGGATCACTGGACAAGGACAGTAATATCACACCCATTATGTAGGCATTTGAAATTACTCTTTTACTTTGAAATGAGGTATTCAAATCACCGAGTGCTGGGAAACCGTGCACGGATGAAAATGTAAGTGGATCCTGGTCTGTCATCTGAGCTTGAGGCGCTCTGGCAAAGTGGTTTTTATTGGTGGAAAATATCACCCTATTTCTTCAAGACCTTTCAAAACTCAAAATGATTTAGATAGTATATCTGAGTGTGAACACCACCCAAATAAGCATCTGCACTTGTCCTTACCTGGACATGGGTGGTACTGCTTTCTGAATTTCAGTATTACTGTGAAAGTTGTCTGGCTTTTATCCCCACCAGTACCTTTAACTCCCAGTTTGGAAAACCTCTTTATGCTCTTTCTGGCTGGATTGTCTACTTAAGGATCTATGCTACCGATTGTGAATCAAGTTACATACACTGATAGCCAAACTTTTCTTGATTTGACCCTAAACTAAACAATACTGGGATTGTGAGGCCCGGGGGTAAAAGGAAAATGAAAAAGTTATTAATTTAATATGCTAAGAAGTCCTTGTGCAAATACTGATGACTATGCTATGAAACAATGCTATTTTCATGCTCTGGGAAGTAGAAGGAATTGACAAAAAAAGTCTTCAGGGGAAAAAAGAAGAGCTGATGAATTACTAGTCGTACGAAATGCAAAGACATAAACATGAACAAAAGCCAATTACTTGGCATTCAATACAGCTAACACTCATCCACTTTTATATTGTTTCCGCTTTGATTATTGTAATTTCAAATCATTACAGTTGGAAATGTTTTGATAAAGCATAATATTACATTACCTTATAATTGAACATACAACTAAAACTGTAAGGCACGAAGTTTGGACAATGGAGTGTTAACAGGTTGTAGAAGAGAAAAAATGTCTAGATTTATTTGACATGAAAGCACAGGGCTTCTTCCTCAGCGTGATATTTACGGTATTTCTACGCTTAAATTTTGGCCATAGATACAGTCTTCCTGGTTCTATAAACTTGGATAAATTTGCATTCAGCAAGAAAACATAATTACAAATACCCACCTTGTGGGGTGGGTGTGCACATTAAGTAAATGAATCCATATCAGAGCATTTTGTAAATTGCAAACTGTGACTCTAAATTTACTTTATAGGAGGCAATCCCCAAGTGTTAATGATTGAAAGAAAATGTTAATCTATTTTGTTTTTTTCTAATGTATATAAAAAAAGCATTCCCACTTCACATGTGTGCCTCTGCCAAAATTTTCACCTGAGTCTAATTGTGAAGAAACAATTAGATAAATTCAGTTTTGAGGGACATTATGCAAAAACAAGTGGACTCTGCAAAAATGTCGGTTGTCAAAGACAAAAGGAGCTATACACATATGACAATATATGAAATGGTGACCTTGAGTGAGTCCTGGATTTAAAATAAAATATAATAAATACCCAGACTGAAAAGGACATTCCTGAGACAATTGGGAAAATTTGAACTGCATATTATGTAATGATAGCACTTCAAATTTCCCAAGTATGCTTATTATTACGTAATCATGGTAGGATATTTGTTCTCAGGAAGTACATGCTAAAGTTTTTTTTAAGTTTTCATTTAAATTCCAATTAACGCACAGTGTAGTGTTAGTTTCAGGTGTACAATATAGCAATTCAACACTTCCATACATCACCCTGTGCTCATCACAAGTGCCCTTCTTAATCCCCATCACCTATTTACCCCATCCCCTCACCCCTCTCCCCTGTGGTAACCATCACATTGTTCTCTACAATTAAGAGTCTGTTTCTTGGTTTGCCTCTCTCTTTTCTTTTGCCCCCCCCCTTTGTTCATTTGCTTCGTTTATTAAATTCCACATATGAGTGAATTCATATGGCATTTGTTTTTCTCTGACTGACATATTTCACTTAGTATAATACTTTCTAGCTCCACCCATGTCATCACAAATGGCAAAATTTCATTCTTTTTGATGGCTGAGTAATATTCCATTCTATCATCTATCTATCTATCTATCTATCTATCTATCTATCTATCTGTGTGTGTGTGTGTGTGTAGATACACACACAAACACACACACATCTTCTTTATCCATTCATCAGTTTATGGGCACTTGGGCTATTTCCATAATTTGGCTATGGTAGATAATAATGCTTCTTTAAACGTTGGAGTATATGTATCCCTTTGAATTAGCGTTTTTGTATTCTTTGGATAAATACCTAGTGGTGTGATTGCTGGATCTTGGTGTAATTCTATTTTTAACTTTTTGAGGAAATCTCATACTATTTGCCAGAGTAGCTGCACCAGTTTGCATTCCCATCAACATTCCAAGGGGGTTCCTCTTTCTCCATATCCTTTCCAACACCTGTTGTTTCTTGTGTTGTTGATTTTAGCCATTCTGACAGGTGTGAGGTGATGTCCATGCTAAAGTTTTTAGGGATGAACCATCTTTATAAGTAATTCCCAAATAGCTTGGCCAAATATTTATACGTAAAGACAGAGAGATAAAGCAAATGTGGCAAAATGGTAATAATTTAGGAATCTAGTGAAGGCTATCCAGGTGTTCATTGTTAAATATTTGCATAGCTTTCCTATAGTTTCAAAAACTTTCAAAATGAAAAGTTGGGGGAAAATTTAAAAAATTTAAAAACCCCAAATACTCATAACAGATGAGACATTAAAAAACAGATCTTTTTAAGATCTGTCCTTTACACATCATGTTTTTCGGCCATTATGAAATATAAATATATAGGCTTAAAAAAGAAGAATCTTGCAGCAAAAACAGTGCTTGAAGGAAATTTATAGAATTGAATGCATATATTAGAAAAGAAGAAAAATCTAAAATCAATAATCTAAGTTTTGTCTTGGGAACTTAGAAAAAGAAGAACAAATTAAATCCAAAGTAAGAAGAAGAAAAGAAATAGTTAAGAATTAGAGTAAAAATCAATGAAATGGAAAACAGGCAATCACTAGAGAAAATCAATGAAATCAAAAGCTGGTTTGTTAAAAAGACCAATAAAATCAGTAAACCTCTAGCCAGGCTAACTGAAAAAAAAAAAGAGAGAAGACACAAGTTACAAATATCAGAAATGAAAGCTGACATCACTGCAGCTTCTATGAAAATTAAGGAATAATAAAGGAATACTCTGAGTAACTCTGTGCCCACAAATTTGACAATCTAGGTGAAATGGACCAATTCCTTGAAAGACCCAATCTGCCAAAACTCATGAGAAGAAATAGATGATCTGAATAGATCTATACTTATTAAAGAACTGAAGAATTGAATCAATAATAAATAATAAATGAATAAATAATAAATAACTTTCCAAAACAGAAAGCACCAGTTCCAGGTGGGTTGGCTGGCAAATTCTAATTATACCAATTCTCTACAATCTTTTCAGAGGATAGAAACAGAGAGATTATGTCTTAACTCACTCTCTGAGGCCAACATTATTCTGATGCCAATACCAGACAAAGACATTACAAGAAAACTACAGACCAATATCTCTCATGAACAAAGGTGCAAAAGTACTCTATAAAATAATAGTAAATCTAATCCAAAAAAGTATAAAAAGAATTATGCACCATAACCAAGTGAGATTTATCTTTTTTATGCACAGCTGGTCCAACATTCAAAAATCAATTAATGCAATCCATCACATTAACAGATTTAAAAAGAATAATCACATGATCATATCAATAGATACAGAAAAAGCATTTGACAAACTCTAACACCAATTCATGTTAAGAACTCTCAGTAAACTAGGAGGAGAAGGGAACTACCTGTTTATAGTTATATTGATAGGCTATTGATAAAGACTATCTACAAAAAGCTTATAGCTAACACCATAATTAATGGTGAGCAATCTTTCCCATTAATATCAGGAACAAGGCAAGGATGTTTCTTCTTATGTAGAGGGAAAAGACCCAGAATAGCATAACAATATTGAAGGTGAAAAACAAAGTTGGAAGACTGACACTACCTAATTTCAAGACTTACTATAAAATTTCAATAATCAGTACAGTGTGGTATTGATAAAAAGATAAACAGATCAGGGGCACCTGGGTGGCTCAGTCGTTAAGCGTCTGCCTTCAGCCCAGGGCGTGATCCCAGAGTCCTGGAATCGAGTCCCACATCAGGCTCCTCCGCTGGGAGCCTGCTTTTTCCTCTCCCACTCCCCCTGCTTGTGTTCATTCTCTCGCTGGCTGCCTCTCTATCAAATAAATAAATAAAATCTTAAAAAAAAAAAAGGTAAACAGATCAGTGGAGCAGAATAGAGAGCCCAGAAATAGACCCTCATAAATGTTGTCAGTTGATCTTTGACAAGGGAGCAAAGGCAATACAATGGAGGAAAGATAGTCTCTTCAACAAATGGTGCTGGAATAACTGGACATCCACAGGCAAAGAAATGAGTCTAGACAGAGACCATACAGCCTTCACAAAAGTGATTATCTCTACTTAAGGAGGTGATGGGGAAAACTTTGTTTCAAACTGTATCATAGACCCATGTATAAAGCACAAAACTCCTCGAAGATAGTGTAGGTGAAAGCCTGGATGAACTTGAGTATGGCGCTACTGTTTTAGATACTGCATCAAAGACGAGAGCCATGAAAGAAAACATTAGTATGCTGATTTCGTTAAAATAAAAAACTTCTCTACAAAAGGCAACAAAGACACTTAGAAGATAAATTACAGGCTGGGAAAAAGTATTTGCAAAAGATACGTCTGATAAGGGACTGTTATCCAAAATGAACACAATGAACTCCTATAATTCAACAGTAAGAAGATAAACAGCCATATTAAAAAATGGACTAAATACCTTAACAGACACTTCATCGAAGGAAATTTACAGATGACAAATAAGCATATGAAACAAACATGTAAAAATGCTCCATATGTCATCAGGAAATTAAATTAAAACAGAATTGTGATAACCACTTAAACACCTATTACGATGACCAAAATTCAGAACACTGACAACACCAAAAGCCAGTGAGGATGTGGAGCAATAGGGACTCTCAGACATTGCTAATGGGAATGCAAAATGGAATAGCCACTTTGGAAGACAGTTTCTTTGGAGCACAGTGGTTTCTTTAAAAACTAAACATAATTTTACCATATAGCTAGCTCAGCAATCATGCTTCTCGGTATTTACCCAAAGGAGTTGAAAACTTTCGTCCATACAAAAATCTGCACATGGTTGTTTATAGCAGCTTATTCACGATTGCTAAAACTTGGAAGCAACCAAGATGTCCTTCAGTAGGCGAATGGATAAAGAAATTGATACATTCAGACAATGGAATATTATTTAGTGCTTAAAAGAAATATATTATCAAGCTATGACAAGACATAAAGGAAACCTTAATGCATATTACTAAGTGAAAGAAGCCCATCTGAGAAGGCTACATACTGTATGATTCCAGCTGTATGACATCCTGGAAAAGGCAAAACTATGGAGACAGTAAAAAGTTCAGTGGTTGCTTGGGGTGGGAGAAATGAATATGCAGAGCACTGAAGACATTTAGGGCAATGAAAATACTATGATATTGTATCATATGACATTATGATGATAGATGTATGTCACTGCACACTTTCTTATAAACGTAGAGTGTACAACACCAACAGTGAACTATAAAGTATATTATGGACTTTGGCTAATTATGATGTGTCAGTGTAGGTTCAACCTTGGTATAAAATACAGCATTCTGGTGAGTAATGTTGATAATGGGGGGGCTATGCACATGTGGGGGCAGGGAGTATAGGAGACATCTCTGTACCTTCTTCTCAATTTTACTATAAACCTAAAACTGCTCTTAAAAAATGAAGTCTTAAAAAAATCTGTATTTTTTAAACTTATGGCTTAGGCAACGAGTGGGATGATTATTACTAATATGAAACATTTCCCCACTGACAGAATTCCAGGAAAACAGACGGAAGTGCTAAATCCATGTGAACGTCTTTCGAGATATTTAAAAGTAAAGTAAAAATAATCTTGAGTAGTGTTCAAAGGGATTTGAACATTATTTTCACACTATCTTTTAGAAAACATTCAATTCCAGGGGATCTCAGCTTAATGATTTCCTGCTAGTTTATTTATTTATTTATTTATTTATTTATTTATTTATTTATTTATTTAATAATTTTTGTTTTGTTATATTAGTCACCATACAGTACATCCCCAGTTTTTGATGCGATGTTCCATGATTCCTTATTTGCGTATAACACCCAGTGCATCATGCAATATGCGCCCTCCTTACCACCCATCACCGGCCTATCCCAATCCCCTACTCCCCTCCCCTCTGAAGCCCTGTTTGTTTCCCAGAGTCCACAGTCTCTCATGGTTCATTCCCCCTTCTGTTTGCCCCCCCCGCCCCCCCCCCCCCCCGCTTCATTCTTCCTTTCCTTCTCCTGCTAGTTTATACCTAGGTCTTCTTTCCTGTGGGATAGAACTTTCTGTCTCATTTTCCAAGAGAGACATTAGGTAGTTTTTATGATGAGCAAATTACTATTTTGTTGCCTCTTCTGACTTCCTTCTAGGTAGTTGGGTCCAGGCAGAAACTTTATGACCCCTTTCTTGTTTTTTCCTTGCACAGGTCTGAGGCAAAAGAACTGGAACAAGGACACTCATAGCTTTTCGGTATGTAATTGAAAATTCTTCAAAACTAATTCTTTCTTTTACTGATATTTATGACCTGAAGGGCCTGTACTCTACTTTGTTATTCTAATCTGTGAACCAAACTGTAATAGACTAGGTATATTTATCCTTAGGCTAGGATTAATGCAGAGGGAAGCTAATTGTATTAATAAATAACAAACTATGTTTGTTCCTCTGTATTTCCCTTGAAAATGGATTCTTGGTGGTAGTTACTTTTCAGTGGGAGGGTTGTTTAGTAAAGCAATTTATATATAGAATGATCTTTTTTGACCTCCTCGGTGGTCAGGAACATAACATAACTATCAAAGTATCATAGAAGTATAATTATGTGAAGGATTTATTAATAAGCAAGTATGTGTTTTGATGCCCAAATGCAAATCAAATGCTCTAGAAATGAGGCATTTACTGATCTACATTTACTACTGATTCAAATAAAATATTTATATTTAATTATTACAATATAAAAATAAAACAATCTTAAGATGTTCTTGCCTTTAAAGTTCATCACTAATGATCTAGGCAAGACAGGAGTTCTTTGAATATGTGTGTAATTCTTCTCATTATTCCTTTGATTTTATATTTATAAAATAACTTAAAGAGAATTATTATATGTCTTAGTTCCTGACTGGGATAGCCATCTCTTGTTTGGTTTAACTGTTTTTTAAGATAAAATACAATTCTAAACTTGCTGGGGAATGAAAGGGAAGTTTTTTTTTTTTTTTTGAGAGACAGAGAGAGAGCATGAGCAGACGTGGAGGGACAGAGGAAGAGGGGAAAGAGAATCTTAAGCAGGCTCCATGCGCAGTGCAGAGCCCGTTGCAGAGCTTGATCTCCAGACCCTAAGATGCTGACCTGAGCCAAAATCAAGAATTGGGCGCTTGACTGAGCCACCCAGGCGCCCTAACAGGGGAAGCATTCTTTTCACAGCTGTCTATCAAGGACACATTTTGTGAGTGTGTGACTCTATGGATGTAACTGAAAATCTGATAATTTTTCAGAAAATATTAGTATATTAATTTAAGTGCTATTATTTTTCTATGAGCCAAACCACAATAATAACAATCACCATTACCCCTGATAGGCACTTTCTACCACTCCCAATTATATCCCAACTGTCTTTTAAACATTGCTACCCATGACCCATTAGTCACCCCCATTCTTTTTGGTGAGCATTGCCCTCTCTTTTCCTTCTGGAGTTGTTGAAACCCATTTTTTGTGGTTTTCCAACTCAATGACCAAAAAAAAAAAAATTAGTTTTGGTGCATATGCTTGCTGTTAAGATGTCTTCAAACACATGAAGTCCTATTGTTTCAACATGGGTATGCTTAAGATATGCATTTATTCATGAGACAGATTGTGTGACTAAGTCAATAATACTCTCACATCGCCTTCTATGGTAAAGAACCCTTTATTCACCATAACATTTGATGTTTCATTGAGGAATTTTAAGTGACACTTTTTGTTGATGGTTTGCAAACTGGTTACCCAAAGGTATTGACAAAAATTGGTGGATTTTGCCATCTCTAAAAGTTGTCAAGTATTTTTTCTAGCAAAACACTTTTGATCCTCAGATTAGGGGCCTCCTCATTATCAAAGGTATCTAGAAAGAGGCTGGCTTGTTGTCAGAAAAAGGTATGTTATGAGGGAAACCTGCATTGGCAGAAAGACTAGGTAAGATGAACTCTATGGTCTCTTGTACTATAAAACTTCATAAAACTTGATAATTCTTATGGAAGATGATACTGAGCCAATGACCAATTAGAATCTGAGTTTTGCTAAGCATTATAGAAATTCTTGCACTGAACAAAATCAGAGACAGGGTAGTGGTGAAAACGACAGTCTCTGAACTCAGATGGTCTGGGTTTGATCTCATCTCTGGCACTTACTAAACTATGTGACCTTGGTCATGTCATTTAACATTTATGTGGCTTACTTTCCCCCTTGGTGAATGGAGATAGTACAAATACCTCAAAAAGTTGGTGTAAGGATTTAATGAGTTAGTATGACCGTAGCTCTTAGAACAGTACTTTGTATACAGTTAGGCACTCAATCAATGTTAGTTATGAGAGATGAATGAATGACATTGTCATCAGCTGGGGCATCTGAGGCTCTTAGAAATTGTTATACGTTTCTCATCAATCACCCAAATTTATGACCTTTAAGAGTGGAGTGCTTCTGGCAATGATTTCTCTGAGTTTCCAGTAACCGATCTCTTCAAGTATTTTGATGCTGTCTTGGTTCTACCTGAAACCAACATGAAAACAAAGTTCAGACTCTTTATTGCTTTCTACTTACCCCAACGTTGTGGGTGACACTTCTATCATTCCATTTTCTGGGCTTGATTTTCCAGTGTCCTCTCATGGCCTCACACAGGCCTTTCTGCATGCATTCAAACACTTCTGGATCTCAGATTTTACAACAAAGGGGCTTATTATAGTATTTTCCTAGCAAAGTTAGACGTTCACCTAAGAGAAAGTCTTAAACCAGCTACTAGGATAATAAAACACCCTCCAACTTAATACAAAAGCATATTAGTAATTTTCATCTTTACCATTGTCATTAAGCAATGGTAAAGGACCTTTGTTTTTAGAATCACTCTGATACGTTAAAGGCATGATTCTTAGTCCAAATGCATATAATGAGAGTGGAGAGTTCATGATTAGTTCTTACTTACAGATGACTACATTTCTGGTCCCGTGATTATTTTGAGTTCTTCACAGAATTTTCTTCACTTTTTAAAATTGTGGCAAAACACCCATACTATAAAATTTACCATGTGAACCATTTTCTATTAAATATTAAATACATTCACATCCAGTGGTATTATATGCATTCATGCTACTGTGCAGCCATCACCACCATCCATCCCCAGAACTCTCTTCACCTTGTAGAGCTAAAACTTTACACCCATTAAACAAAAACTCTCTATTCTCCCTCCACCCAGCCGCTGGTAACCACCACTATACTTCTTGTCTTTATGATTTTGAAGTACTAGTAAGTACTTCATATAAGTGGAATTGTACAGTATTTTTCTTTTCGTGACTGGCTTATTTTGCTTAGCGTAATGCCCTCAAGGCTCATTCATGCTGTAGCACAGGTCAGAATTTCCTTCCTTTAAAAGGCTGAATAATATTCCATCGTGTGTGTATACCACATGTTGCTTAACCATGTATCTGTTGATAGACACTTGGGTTGCTTCCACATTGTAGCTCTTACGAATAATGTTGCTGTGAACATAGATGTATAAATATCTCATTGAGACCCTGCTTGCAATACTGTGGGTAAATACTCAGAAGTGGAATTGATGGGTCATATGTTCATTCTATTTTAAATTTTAAATTTTTTTCCACAACAGCTATACCATTTTACATTCCCACCAACACATCACAGGGTTCTTAAGTACAGAATGCTTGTCTAATTATTTTGACATATTCCTTCCGGGCAGAGAATATGGTGAAGTTTTAAGGGAATAGATTTTGAACACAAGGTTATATTTTTCCAGTTCATTTTTTCCTGCTGTGCCTATGAGGGTTATGTTCTAAAACCAGCCTAATGTTAATTTATGTTACCACGTGATTCAGAGCGTCAATGGATTTTTTCCAGAACAGAAACATGTGGGGCCAAGTTTCATACCTCTAAAGGAAAAACAACTTGGACTCCAAGGATTTCTTGGCTTAGTTTAAAATAAACTCTATGTTAAAGTCCTGTGTGCTGGCAGTTAAGGAATAGATGACCACATATGTTTTCTTCTGAAGGCTCATAATTTTTTTTTTTTTTTTTTTTTGCACAAAATACTCCAATGTGAACAGGAATGGGGACAACTGGGTTACAAAGAGAGAATTGGTTAGCTGAAAAAATACTTATATTGGGGTTTGAAACAGAATCTGCAAGCTTTTCAAATTATCAAGAGAACAGGTTAACATTTGTGGTATTTTTTCTGGTTAAATAATATTTGTGTTTTCTTAAATTTTGGTTCAAAAATACAGATACAGCTTTCCAAGGGACAGAATCCAATTCCAAAACTGAGAGGTTATTAGCTGAAAATCTCAAAGTCTTTTGAGGTTATTTCCACAAATTAGTGGGGCATTTTCTCAGAAAATCTTCTGCATTTATTGTTTATGGACAGTGAGCGAAGGGAGGAGGAAGCATAAGGTTACTCAGGGAGCAAAAGTACTCTGGTTGTCAGACATTTCATTTTTCCTTAGTTTATTATACTCCATAGAAATATCAATGTCTTTCCTAATACAACCACTTTCCAACTAAAGTGTTCGAAAAAGGCTCTAATGACCTTGGGTGTATGTCAGTTTACACAGGAAAAATTTAAACATAACTTGAAGAAATTTCACAAAGGCTTTTGCAAGCGATTCGTGAGGCACGGGGAGCTCTTACCCGAGGCTAGGTTATGCTGTGGCAGCAAATACACCCTGAAACCTCAGTGGTTTAACACAAGGAATTTTTATTTCTTATTCACGCTGTATGTTCAGTGCTGTTCATATGAGAAGGTGAAGACCCCTCTTCTCCGCACGGTCTCTCGGAGGTGCAAGCTGATGGGAGCTCAACCTCCTTCTGGCACCACCATGGCAACAGGTGGCTTCAGGGTTTGCTGTGACAGGGGCAGAGACAATGTGGGGCACTCATACTCTTCTCCAGACTGGAAGTGACGCATATCTCCTCCACCCAGAGCCATGAGCCAGAACTAGTCCCATGGCCTCTCCCAACAACCTAGGGCTGGTGGTCTTCCTGGGGGATGAGGGAGGAGAGAAAAACTAGATTTAATGAGGACCAATGATTTCCTCTTTGATGAGTTTTGCTGGAAAGTCTTGGATTAGGCGTCGCTGCAGAACAATTGTCCTTCCTAAATCAGTCACATTCATAAGTCCTTATGTTTTACTAAATAGGTAAGTAATTTTCATGTTTTAAATCAATTTCACTTTTTTATGTGCTAATTTTAGGTAGGACTAAATAAAACAAGGATTATTGAAAAGGAGTCAGTGAAGGTATACATATAATCAACCATGGAAAAAATGTCTATGGAAAAAATGGCCTTCACATGTCAATGCATCTATAGGTTTCATTTGTATTATTAGTCATATTTTATTATTTCTTTTTCTTTTCTATAAAACCATAACTTGAAATTAAATGGAACTCCAAATGCTGTAAGGATTGATTGCAAAATTAGTGCAAGGGATATTGAACTGGAGATAAGAAACCATACTTTAGATCAGTTTTAATAGATTGTCCTTAATTTATTTTATACATTTTTTCCCATTGTATGGTCACCTTTTCCTGAAACTTAATCTCATGGATTTTTTTTCTTTGACTTTCTTATATCTCATGTTTTTCTCCTTAAATTTTTTTCTTTCTTTTTTTTTTAAGATTTTATTTATTTATTTGACAGAGATAGAGACAGCCAGCGAGAGAGGGAACACAGCAGGGGGAGTGGGAGAGGAAGAAGCAGGCTCATAGCGGAGGAGCCTGATGTGGGGCTAGATCCCATGATGTGGGGATCATGCCCTGAGCCGAAGGCATACGCTTAACCGCTGTGCCACCCAGGCACCCCTTAAATTTCTTTTTCTATTTATTGAAATATTTTATCAAGCACTATTTTCATATCAGGTACATGGAGAATAGACATGTCTGCAAGTGTCTTTGTTTTGCCCTCACGATTGATTGTGTGCTTGGATATGGACAGTGACATATTTATTTTGATTCAGAACTTTGAAGCATTGCTCCAATACCCTCTAACGTTCCATGTTGCCTGTAAGAGATCTGATGTTATTCTTATTTATGTTTTTTGTAAATAATACCAGTTTATCCTGTCTGTAAACTTCTAGGATTCTTTTTTTTTTTTTAAAGATTTTTATTTATTATTTGTCAGAGAAAGAGCATAAGCAGGGGGAGCAGCAGGCAGAGGGAGAAGCAGGAGCCCCACTGAGCAGGGAGCCTGATGCGGGACTTGATCCCAGGACCCTCGGATCATAACCTGAGCTAAAGGCAGACACTTAACCGACTGAGTCACCCAGGTGTCCCTAACCTTTTAGGATTCTTTGTATGCCTTTGATATTTTGAAGTTCCACAAATCATATTCAGCTCCTCATCTTCTTCAGTATGTCTAGTTCAGCATTTTGTGGCACAGGAAGATTTCTTTTTTCACCTCTTTCCCCGAGCTCTCTTTCCACTGTTTTGTTTTTTTTTCTCTGTTCTCCCTACTGACTCACCAAGATGGCCACTGCTAATTCCAGGCTTGCCCTGTGCTCTTGGCTCAAATCCCAGAAAAAATGACAAGACACTTTCCCAATATTTCAGGTAGAATTTCCTAGCTGGCCTTAGTTCATTTACTCTTCTCTGAATTGTCCATTGTGGCCAACGTGTTAAGTACTTTTGTCCATTTACTTCTTACCACCTCTACTCCCCTCACTGTGGTCCAAGGCATTCTCACATCTTCTCCAGATTAGTGTAGAACCCTCTTAACTGGCCTCTGGGTTTATGTCTTTGCTTCCTTCAGTCTCTTCTCAGTGCTGGAGCCAGAGCTGTTAACATGTGTGTCAGGTCAAACTCTATAAAGCTTGCCTGTTTCACTTCAAGAAAAGCCAAAGTCTTCAGCAATAGCTCAAAAGACCACCCACGATCTGCATGAGTTGGCCTCCCATCATCCCTCTGACCTCATCTCCTACCTCTCTCCGCCCATTGCACACTCAGCCTCTACCATGCTGGCCCCCTTGCTGTGCCTTACGTGTACTAGACACACTCTCAGTCCCAATTCAGGCCTCTGCCTTGGCTGTTCTCTCACCCTGACCGCTCACCCTTGGATTTCCATTGACTGCTTCCTTACCTCTACTTGGTCTTCACTGAAATGCCACCTGTTTAGTGAGACTGTTCCCATTCTTGCATTTAAAATGACAACCCTCGGGGCGCCTGGGTGGCACAGCGGTTAAGCGTCTGCCTTCGGCTCAGGGCATGATCCCGGCGTTCCGGGATCGAGCCCCACATCAGGCTCCTCCGCTATGAGCCTGCTTCTTCCTCTCCCACTCCCCCTGCTTGTGCTCCCTCTCTCGCTGGCTGTCTCTCTGTCAAAAAAGTAAATAAAATCTTTAAAAAACATGACAACCCTCTATAATACTCATCCCTATTTTATTTTCATTTATCTCCATCTCATATGCCATTGATTTTACTTATTTATTTTGTTAATTGTCTACCCCCATGAAATATAAACCCCATGAGGGTAAGGAGGTTTTATCTCTTCAGGGTTGTATCTTCAGGCTCTAAAACTGTGCTTGCTACATGGTTAGCCAATAAATATTTGATAAATGAGTGAATCGTTGGCAAACCTAAGCCATATGCTTGCTCCTGTTTGGGGGATGCGGGGCCATATGATTGACAGTGCCACAGGAGGGGAAAGAAAAGGAGGCGGTCAGACAAAAATTAATCAATGTCCAAAAAAAGATCCTTCTGGTGAGCATTGAGAAATGGGGCCTCTGTTAAAAGGGGATAAGATGAGTAGGTGGAAGAATGGAGCAGACTCTGAAACAGGACAGTAATTTTCTAATTTGTTTGATTTTGAATTTTGAGTGTGTATAATTATCCTTATATGTTACACTAATCTTTAATTGTTAGGTAATTTTGCCTGGAAAAACTTACAGGAAAAAAATTGTTTTTTCTGCTTTTCTACATCATTTGTTTCCAATTTCAGTTAGATTTTTGCTTTCACTGACCACTGTATGAAAGAATAGCTAGATTTGGGCAAAAAATATTTTACTTCTTTTAGGAGAGCAGGTTGCAAGATGGGTTATCAAGCAATCTCTCTATATTAGATTTCTTCTTAACTGTTTGCCTGCATCCAAATGAAATTTTCGAAGTTGATTTCAGGCTGAATAATTGGCAGGCTAAGAGCTGTCACTCAGAAGTTTTTATTTGTATCTAGAACCCCCTCCCCCCTTCATCAGTCTTGCTGGAGTTCTATTTTATTAGTTCTTGTCCAAAGAACTAGCTTCGTGGTTTATTAATCTTCTCCTTATTTTTCTATTTCATTCATTTCTGCCTTTATTTTTCCTATTTCTTCCTTGGTTTGCTATTTTTCCAGTTTCATGTGTTGAGCTTTTAGCTTATTTGCTTTCATTCCCTCTTGTATTCTGATAAATGTATTTAAGGTATACAGTTCCCCCTAAAAAATGCTTTAGTTCCGTGCCCTAAAGATTTTGATGTGTAGTGTTTTCAATGGTGATAAATTCTAAATATTTCCCATTTGATTTCCTTCTTGATTCATTTCGAATCAATGTTTTTTAGTAGTGTGAGATTTTGTTTCCAGATATATAGACATTTTAAAGCTATGTTTTCACTATTAATTTCTACAATTAAAGCACTATAATCAGAGAACATAAGCTGTGTTAAATTGATTCTGTGCAACTTATCAAGACTTCTGTTGTAATATAGTACTTTGTCAATTTTTGATAACATACCATGTGTGATGGAAATGTGTGTATTTCTCAAGTACAGAATTCTGTGTCTCTGAAATTTACTAATTTGTGTCATCTGCATTTCTGTTTACTTCTTGTCTGCTTTGATTTCTGGGAGATGGGTGCTATAATCTTCAACTGTAGTTGCCAACTTATTTACTTCTTTTTCCAGTTTTATGAATTATGGTTGCTTGATGTATTTTGAGGCAATATATTTATGTTTATGAAGGTTATATTTTCTGGCTTTGTTTTTTTACTGGCTTGTAACATCTTTCCCTATTAAATGTATGTTTAACAATGCACGGTAAATATACATATATGTGTACAAATTTTATATTTTCAGATATTAAAATCTTCACCACAGTTTGCTTTTCCTTTATGTTTGCTGGATATCTGTTTCCATCTTTTCATTTTTAACGTTCCATATCCTTTTGTTTTCTGTTTTTCTTCTTTTAGATACATATTGTTAGAGCTTGGTTTTTAAAATAACTTCTGTTTTGCAATATAAAATACATTATGTTAAATAAAATCTAAATACAGAAGAGCAAATAGACAAATTTGAACATCTCAGTGATTTATCACAAAGCACGAATTCTAGACTATGTGAGTCAAGAAATAGAATACTGTCGGGGCACCTGGGTGATTCAGTTGGTCAAGTGTCTGACTTTGGCTCAGGTCATGATCTCAGGGTCCTGGAATCGAGCCCTTTGTCAGGCTCCCTGCTCAGCGGGGAGTCTGCTTGTCCCTCGCCATTTCCCTCTGCCCCTCCCCTCTGCTTGTGCTTTCTCTCCCTCTCTTTCAAATAAATAAATAAAATCTTAAAAAAAAAAAAAAAGAATACTGTCAGAACTCTGGAATCTCCTCTTGTGCCTCTTCCAATAAATCTTTGCCATCTTCCCAAAGGTAACCACTCTTTTGCCATTTGTGGTAATTCGTTGCTTCCTTGAATTCCTGTATAGTGTTATGACCCAAGTGTACTTTGCTAAACTGTATAATCTAGTTTTGCCTGTTTATATTCTTTTGTGTTTGGCTTCTTTCTCTCAGTATTATGTGACTGTGAGTAGAAGTAGTTTTTTCCCTTTTTATTGCTAAGTAGTGTTCCATTATATGACTATACCACAATCCATCTGTGTTCCTGTTGATGAACATTTGAGTTGTTTTGAACTTTTTGGCTATTATTAATAGAGCTGCTAGAGACATTGTTACACGTGTGTTCAGTGTACAGGTGCATGCATATCTGACGCATGTGCATCGAACAGTCAAATTTATGGACCATAGACTATGCACACGATCCCCTTTGGCAGATATTGCTAAATAGCTTTCCAGAATGGTTGCCCCGATTGACACTCCCAATAGTAGTGTTTGAGAGTTCTTTCATTGGCTTTACAATGTTGTTGACACATGGTAGTGTCAGTCTTTTAAAATTTCATGATTTTGGCAGTTTTGCCTTGCATTTTCCTGATTGTTAATGAGGTTAAGCACCTTTTCATACATACTTGGTTAATTGATATCCTCCTTTGTAAAATGGCTAGTAAGTCTTTTTCCATTTTTCTCTTGGGTTTTTTTGCTTGTTTCTTATTGATTTATAGGACTCCTTCACACATTCTGGTGTAGGACTGTACAGGCTACATGTATTGCACATGGCTTTCTCATTCATTTATTTGCTTTTACAATCCCTAATGCTGTCTTTGGGTGAGTGGAAATTCTGAATTTCAGTGTTTTCCAACTTTTGAAGCTTTTCCTTTATGGTTAGAGCCGATAAGGAAGTGGACGTGTTTTCGATAAACGATACTCAAACAGCTAGTTATTAATTTTAAAAATGAAACTTTATTCTTATCTGAAGCTATGATCAAAAATCAATTGTAAGTAGAGGAGCACCTGGATGGCTCAGTTGGTTAAGTGTCCGACTCTTGGCTTCAGCTCAGGTCATGGTCTCAGGGTTGTGAGATCAAGCCCCATGTCAGACTCTGCACTCAGCAGAGTCTGCTTAAGATTCTCTCTCTCCCTCTTCCCCTACCCCTCCCTCTTCTCTAAAAATTAATAAATAAAGCTTAAAAAATCAATTGTAAGTAGATTGTCAATCTAATATGAAAGGCAGACAATGAAAGTTCTGGAAGAAAAGGTAGGATAATATCCTTATAACCATAAGATAGTAAAATTAACAGCAAATTAAAAACACTAATCATAGTCATCTTTACACTCTTGAGTATTATAAACTAATTAATGAACATGACATATCTTTCCATTTATTTAAGTGTTCTTTAATTTCTTTCCATAATGTTTTATAGATTTACAGATTTCTTCATGGAAGTATTACACATCTTTTGTTAGATTCATTCTAATGTATGTGAAATTTAATGATGTTGCTGTATATGTATTTTCTTAAAAATTTTATTTTCATGCTATTTGTTGTGGCTATATAGAAATGATATTGATTTTTACATATCTAGCAACGCTTCTATGTCCACTCTTTAGTTTTAATAATTCATGGGTAGGTTCTTTTCCACGTGTGATATCATCTGAAAATACTGTCTTAATTTCTTATTTTTAATCATTATAATTTTTATAATTTTTTTAATGAGCCCTTCTAATACAATGTGGTTGAATGATGGTGAACATCTTTGGTTTATTCCTAATATTAAAGAAAAAGGTTTCAACATTTTACCATCAGATATGTGATGGAAGAAATAAGGACCACTTTACTTATTGAAAATCGTGGAGTAAGGACCTCTTTGTTTTGCCCATGATAGGATTTGGAAAGGGGTAGGCTTGGCGGCTCATCTCTGCTCCACCCGGTTTTAGCTGGAGTGGTTGGGAGGAGAATCTACTTCTAAGATCACTCATTCATCTACACATCTACAGCATTCTTTGTCTTCTGCACACGGCACTTCATCCTCCTGGGACTAGCCATCTGCGTTTTTATGGCATGGCCGTCTCAGAGTAATCAGAATTTATAAATGTCATTTGGCTGCCCCCAGAATAAGTCTATTTCTTTCAGATCTAAAATCCTATGAGTCTGAGTCCCTGAGGTTATATAAATTGCAATTAAACATATCTATTTAAAAACAATTTCTCATCTAAACTCAGGGCATAACCAAATTTTCGTACTACAGGGTAAAGAAAAAATTGATGATTCCTTGTTTTTTGTGATGACAGACTTTTACTTTTGAGGTTAGATGATGTTATGTAGGGTGGTGGAAGCGTGGCAGGTGCACATGTAAGTTGACTGTGAGGAGGTGGGTATAAAACTGTGTAGGTGAGGTGTGAGTGAGAAAGGCAGTGTGAAGTAACGAGGCTGGGCGGGCCACAGGAAGCTGGGCGGACCACAGGAAGCTGGCTGGGAAAAAAAAGGTCTTTGGCTTTACTGAATTAAAAGCAAGAATAAAATAACCCAAAGACAAATGGAAAATCTCACACACAAAGTCTAGAAAGGGATGGAAACAGAAAAATAATATACATGTGTTCAGGGAAAGGTGAACTCAAGTGTCTGGCCAATTACAGTCTACCCTGTAATTTTTGTATTGCTTCTCAGGACTTTATGCAGTAAGATTGCCGAATTAAAAAACAAATAGAGGAGCAAACACTTCCTTTAGAAAGAAACACAAAATATTCTTTCATAAAACTGAAATTTCTCGGTTTAGAATGCTAGTAGTTAAAAAAAGAAAAAGCCCCATTGAAATCAAAAGAATGTTAAATGAGGGAGTCAAATAATGTTTCAGTCTTTGGTCTCTAGCTAAATAGCGTTCTTACATGTTGGGCCACTAGGTGTCTCTTTGCATACATGTTATCATTCCAGCTAGACAAAGCTCGTCTATTCTTGAAGGAAATTGTTACACGGATTTGTCAACAAATGTCTTAATTTGAGGGTATTTAGGGATGACTTTAATGTAACAATTCTTCCGAAAGGATAAAAAGATGTGTCTTGGCTACATCTCTCTCACTCTTGCGTTAGAAGTTTTGGAAACCTTAACCCAGGATTGTCCGCAGATGCAAAATTCAGGTACTTACACCGCCGGGGGGGTGGGGGGTGGGGGGTGAGGGGGGGGGTTGGCAGGCTGAGGTGAGGGAAGCGCCAGCCCATTTAGGATGAGGACCAGGAGGTCAGCCCCACATTATTCCTGAACGAAGCCTTGGCAAGGATACTCCATTTCCAAACAAGCTGTGTTTGGCTCTCCAATGTCTCTTTCTAGGAGCTCTAGTCCTTCCTGATCAGATCCTTCAAAATTACCCAGTGGCAGCCAATCTGTGGTCGCACATGGCCCTTTGAGTACAAGGTATCAATTACTTTAAGTCATATATGCCCCCTTTGAATTGCCCAAATTTGGTAAATAATTTAGGCACTCTCTTTCATCCTGCAAGAATGTAATGAGTACAGTTGCAGAAAAATTAAGCGTGTTGCTATGACATTAAAAAGGCCAAGATTATTATAAGAGACAACACTGCTAATGTCCATAGGGCCCTGAGCCTGGAGTCTGAAGACCTGAATTCCAATTCTGACTTCCTAACAGGCTAGCTGTGGCATGTAGGTGGTCTACCTGCTCTGTATGTCGGTTTCTTTGTACAAGTATAGGTGATGTTACTTTACAGAGTTGATATGCAGACTACAAACAGTTTGCAATAATTCTGCCAAATATCATGTAAGAGTCTCTAAGAGAAGTCACCCTATTCTTTAAAACTTTTTTCCCAGTTTTTTTTTCCTGAGAAATAAATGACAACATCACTGTATAAGTTCAAGGTATACAGCACGATAGTTTTTTTTTTTTTATTGAAATATGGTTGACATATAACGTAATAGTTTCAGGTGTACCACATAGTAATTCAATACTGATATAAATGATGAAATGATCACCATGATGTCTAGTTCCATCAGTCACCATACAAACTTATTACAATATTATTGACTGTATCCCTGACAGCATAATGGTTCGACTAACATATATTATGAAATGATTACTCAAATTGCTTTAGCAAACATCCATCTTCTATAAATACAGTAACAACAACAACAACAACAAACAACCCAGAAAGAACAGAAGAATAAAGGAAAAAAAAATTCTCCTTGTGATGATAACTTCTAGAATTTCCTCTTAACAACTTTCTTATATGTCATACAACAGTGTTAGTCAGCCATCATGGTGTACCTTATATCTCTAGCACTTATATATCTTGTAACAGGAAGTTGGTGCTTTTTGACCACTGTCCTCCAATCCCCCCTCCCCCACTCCCTGCTTCTGGTAACGCCAAGTCTGATCTCTTTTTCTACGAGTTTTCCTTTTTTTTTTTTTTTTTTAGATTCACATATAAGTGAGATCTTGTCTTTGTCTGACTTATTCTACTCAGTGTAACACTTTCAAGGTCCATCCCTGTTGTCCCAAATAGCAGGATTTCCTTTTTTTATGGCTGAATAATATTTCATTGCATATATACATACGCACCAAAACTTCTTTATCCATTCATCTATTTAGGACATTTAGGTTGTTTCTGTGTCTTGATTATTGTGAAAATACTATGAACAGGGAGTGCTGATATCTTTTTAAGTTAGTGTTTTGATTTCCTTCAGATAAATACTCAGAAGTGGAATTACTGGATCATATGGTAATTCTATTTTTAGTTTTTTGAGGCACCTCCATACTGTTCTCCATAGTGACCGTACCAATTTACATTCCTACCCGCAGTGCACAAGGGTTCCCTTTCTCCACATACTTGCCAACATCTCTTGTCTTTTTGATGGTGAGTGGCTCTTCTAACCGGCAGGAGGTGACAGCTCATTGTGGTTTTAATTTGCATTTTCCTAATGACTAGTGATGTTGAGCATCTTTTCATGTACCTGTCGACCTTTCATTTGGAGAAATGTCTGTTCAGGTCCTTTGCCCATTTTTTGATTGGATTATTTGTTCCTTTTGCTCTTGAGTTGTAGAAGTTCTTCCTATGTTTTGGATATTAATCCTTTATCAGGTACATGGTTTGGAAGTATTTTTTCCCATTCTGTAGGTTTGTCTTTTTGCTTCGTTGATGGGTTCTTTGGTTGTGCAAAAGCTTCTTAGTTTGATTTGGTCCCACTTGTTTATTTTTTATTTTGTTGCTTGTACTCCAGGTGTCATATCCAAGAAATCATTATGAAGACCCATGTCAGGAAGCTTTGTTCCTTCTATTTTCTTCTAGGAGACTAATGGTTTTAGGTATTCCATTTAGGACTTTAACCTATTCCAAATTAATTTCCATGGGTGGTGAAAGATGTGGTGTAGGAGTGCTGACAATACTGACTCCATCTTTGGCCCTTGTTCATGTCTGCACAATAACCCCGTTAGGGCTATGTGTTCCAGGCCTGTTGGATGTTAATGTATGCCCTCACTGGAATGCAGGAAGGCTTGTTTTGAGCTTCTCTCTGGCACACAGAAGACACCACTTTAGATAACTACCTTTTGACCTCACCATAATGCCCCTCACTCTACAAAAGCTGTGGGTTAAGGTCTGCACTTTCTGGAGAATAGCTGAGTAGGGACTGGGTCATCTATCTGCCCAATCTCACCATCAGTAAGTGCCAGTAAAACTGTGCAAACAGTGTGGGTGGCTTACTTTGTTTTTTGGTCTCAAAATGCCTTCTGAATTTGGAAGATACTTAACTGTCCCTCTTTCACCTGTTAATGTATGGGTTCAGTTTCATTCTTTTACATTTGATATCCAATTATTTAGCAATATTTATTGAAGAGATTGTCTTTTCTCCACTGAGTATCCTTGCCTCCCTTGTCAAATGTTAGTTAACCATATATGTTGGGTTTATTTCTGGGCTCTATTCTAGTGGTCTATTTGTGTATTTTTATGCCATTACTGTACTGTTTTGATGAGGATAGCTTTATAGTACAGCTTGAAGTTGGGGAGTGTGGTACCTCTTGCTTTGTTCCTTCTGAAGATTTCTTTGGCTACTTGGGGTCTTTAGTTTTCCATATCAATTTTAGGGGTGTTTTCTCTACTCTAAAAAATGCCATTGGAATTTTGATAGGGACTGCACTGAATCTATAGATGGCTTTGGTGGTACTGACATTTTAACAATATTAATTCTTCCAGGCTGTGAACACAGAATACCTTTCCATTTATTTGTATATTCTTCAATTTCTTTTTTCAATGTCTTGTAGCTTTCAGTTTAGAGATCTTTCACCTCCTTAAATTTATTACTAAGTATTTTATTGTAAATGCGATTATTTCTTTTCTAGAAATCTTATTGTAGTGTACAGAAACACTACTGATTTTTATATCAGTTTTGTATCCTGTAACTTTGCTAAATTCATTGATTAGATCTAACAGTTTTTTGGTTGAGTCTTTAGGTTTTCTTTCTTTCTTTATTTTTTTTTTAAAGATTTTATTTATTTATTTGACAGAGAGACAGACAGCGAGAGAGGGAACACAAGCAGGGGGAGTGGGAGAGGAAGAAGTAGGCTCATAGAGGAGGAGCCTGATGTGGGGCTCGATCCCATAACGCCGGGATCACGCCCTGGGCCGAAGGCAGACGCTTAACCGCTGTGCCACCCAGGCGCCCCTTTAGGTTTTCTTTATACAAAAGTATGCTGTCCACAAATAGAGACAGTTTTACTACTTCTTTTCCAATTCTGATACCTTTTATTTCTTTTTATTGACTGGTGGCTCTAGCTAGAACTTCCAATACTATGTTGAATACAACGCGTGGTGAGAGTGGGCACCCTTGTCTCAGTATTGATCTTAGAGAAAAATCTTTCATCTTTTCACCAACATCAACAGTATGATGTTAGCTGTGGGTTTGCCATATTTGGCCTTTAGTATGTGGAGTTATGTTCCTTCTATATGTAATTTGTTGAGTTTTTGTTTTGAATGGATGCTGAATTTTGTTTGCTTTTTCTGTGTAAATGGAGATGATTGTATGATCCTCTTATAAATGTTTGCTGTGTACACTATTGATTTGAACTATTCTTGCATCCTAGGGATAAATTCCACTTGATCATAGTGAATGATCCTTTAATATGCTGCTGAATTTGGTTTGGAGTATTTTATTGAGAATTTTTCCATCTAAATTCATCAGGGATATTGACTTGTAGTTTTCTCTTCTAATAGTGAGTGTTTTTACTGGTTTGGTATCAGGATAATGCTGGCCTTGTGAAGTCATTTTGAGAGGCTTCTCTCCTCTTTGACTTTTTGGAAGAGTTTGAGAAGAATTGGTGTTAGGACACCTGGGTGGCTCAGTCTGTTAAGCATCTGCACTGGGCTCAGGTCATGATCCCAGGACCAGGACCCTGGGATTGAGTCCCGCATTGGGCTCCTTGCTCAGTGGGGAGCCTGCTTCTCCCTCTGCCTGCTGCTCCTCCTGCTTGTGCTCTCTTGCTCTCTCTCTTGCTCTCACTCTCTCTCTGGCAAATAAATAAATAAAATCTTTAAAAAAAATAGAGAAGGATTGGTGTTAATTCTTTATATATTTGGCAAAAGTCACAACTGAAGCCACCTGGTCCTGGGCTTTCTTTGTTGGAACATTTTTATTACTGATTCAATATCCTTACTGGTAACTGTTCTATTCAGATTTTCTGTTTCTTCCTGATTCAGTCTTGGTAAGTAATATGTTTTTAAAATTTTTCCATTTCTTCTAAATTGTCCAGTTTATTGGCCTATAGCCTCTTCATAATAACCTCTTATTATCCTTAGAACTTCTGTGGTATCAGTTGTAATGTCTCCTTTTTTATTTATAATTTTTTTGATTTGAGTCTTTTCCCTTTTTTTCTTGCTTAATCTAGCTAAGGGTTTGTCAATTTTATCTTCTCAAAGAACCAACTCTAAGTTTGGTTAATATTTTCTATTGTCTTTCTCTTCTCTATTTCATTTATTTCTGCTCTAATTGTTATTTTTTCTGCTCAGTTTGTCCTTCTTTTTCCAGTTCTTTAAGATGTAAAGTTAGATTATGTATTTGGGATCTTTCTTGCTTCATATCGTAGGCATTTATTGCTATGAACTTCCCTCTTAGAACTGCCTTTGCTGCATCTCATGAGTTCTCGCATGTTGTATTTCCATTTTTGGAAACTTTTATTTCCCCTTTAATTTCTTCTGTGGGTCATTGGTTGTTTAGGAGAGTGCTGTTTAATTTTCCTGTGTTCGTGAATTTTCCAGTTTTCCTCTTGTTATTGATTTCTAGTTTCATGATATTGTGGTCAGAGAAGATACTTAGTATCATTTCTATCTTCTTGAATATGTTAAGACTTGTTTTGCGGCCTAACATATGGTCTATCTTAGAAAATGTTCTATGAGTGCTTGAGAAGAATGTGTATTCTGCTGTTGTTGAATAGAATGTTCTCAATATGTCTGTTAGATCCATTAGTAATGTTCCAATTTGCTGTTTCCTCATTGATTCTCTGTCTGGATGACCTATACACTGTTGAAAGTGGGGTATTAAAGTTCCCAACTATTATTGCATTACTGTTTATGTCTCCTTTTAGTTCTGTTAGTTTTTGCTTTATATCTTTAGGTGCTCTGAGGTTGAGCATATAAGTATTTACAACTATTACGTTGTCTTGAGGTGTTGACCCCCTAATCATTATATAATGTCCTTCTTTGTCTCTTTTACCTATTTTTAGTTTAAAGTCTATTTTGTCTGATATAAATATAGCTACCCTTGCTTTTTTTGGTTACCATTTACTTAAAATGTCTTTTTCCATCCCTTTACTCTCAGTATAGGTGTGTCTTTAAAGCTCAAGTGAGTATCTCATATGCAGCACATTGTTGGACCTTGTTATTTTATACATTCGGCCATTCTACGTCTTTTGATCAAAGACTTTAATCCTTTTGCATGTAAAATAATTTTTGATAAATAAAAACTTACTACTGCCATTTTGTTAATGGTTTTCTGGTTGTTTTCTAGATCCATTGTTCCTTGTTTCTTATCCTGCTGTCCTTTTTGTGTGTGGTTTGATGTCTTGGGGTATCTATATGCTTGGACATCTTTATCATATCTGTTTGCATGATTATGATTTCCCCTTGCAGTTAGCAGGAGGCTTACATAAAATATCTTCAACTTTTAAATTTGATAATGAATTAACTTCAATAGAGTTTGTATACTTTACATTTTTATTTTTTATCCCCCTCACATTTAGGTTATTGCTGTTATAATTTACGTGTTTTTATATTGTGTAAGTAAAATCCGATTATTGTATTTATGGTTATTTTGCTACATTCATTTTTTAAAATTTTAAACTAGAGTTGTGAGTTATGTACCATTATCACCATACTGCAAAATCTAACTATGACTATATATGTACTGTTGCCAGTGAAATTTATACTACTTTTTTGTATTTTTATGCTGGTAATTAGCATTCTTTTACTTCCACTCAAAGAACGCCCTTTAACATTTCTTGTAAGGCAGGTTGGTTGTAATGAACTCCCTCAGTTTTATTTGTTCAGAGAAGTCTCTATCTCTCTTCATTCTGAAGGACAGGTTCACAAGGTATAGAATTCTTCGTTGATAGTTACTTTCTTTCGATATTTTGAATATGTCATCCCTTTCCATGGGGGTTCCCTTGTATATAACATCTCTCTTTTCTCTTCCTGCTCTTAAAATTCTTTGTCTTTGGTTTTTTTTTTTTTTTAAGATTTTATTTATTTATTTGACAGAGGGAGAGAGAGCACAAGCAGGGGGAGCAGGAGAGGGTGAAGCAGACTCCCTACTAAGCAGGGAGCCTGACGTGGGACTTGATCCCAGGATCCTGAGATCATGACCTGAGATGAAGGCAGCCACTTAACCAACTGAGCCACCCAGGCACCCCTGTCTTTGGCTTCTGACAATTTAATTATAACGTGTCTCGGTGTAGTCCTATTTAGGTCTAACATATTTGGTATCCTTCAGGACTCACGGATCTGGATGTCTATTTTTTTTACCAGGTTCAGAAAGGTTTTCACCATTATTTCTTCAAATATACTTTCTGTCCCTTTCTCTTTCTCTTCTTCTGGAATTCCATAATGCAAATATTGTTGTTGTTGTTTTCTTTAATTGTGTCCTATAATTCCCATAGGCTTTCTTCATTCTTTTTCATTCCTTTTTATTTTGCTCTTCTGACTGGATAATTTCTTTCTTTTTTTTTTTTTTTTAAGATTTTATTTATTTATTTGACAGAGAGAGAGACAGCCAGTGAGAGAGGGAACACAAGCAGAGGGAGTGGGAGAGGAAGAAGCAGGCTCTCAGCGGAGGAGCCTGATGCTGGGCTCAATCCCAGAACACCAGGGATCACGCCCTGAGCCAAAGGCAGAGGCTTAATGACTGAGCCACCCAGGTGCCCCTGACTGGATAATTTCTGATGTCCTATCATGCAGATCACTGATTCTTTCTTCTGCATGGTCATGTCTACTTTTGAAACTCTATTAAAGTCTTCAGTTATTACAGTTTTCAACTTGAGGATTTTTCTTTCTTTCTTTTTTTTGTGGTTTCTGTTTCCTTCACAATTCCCATTTTGTTCATGCATGTTTTCTTAATTTTCTTTGTCTATCTGTGTTTTCTTATAGTTCACTAAACTTTCCAAAGGAGATTATTCTGAATTCTTTGTCTCACAGTTCATAGATATTATTACTTTTTTTTCCTTCAAGTTTTTATTTAAATTCCAGTTAGTTAGCATACAGTGTAATATTAGTTTCAGGTGTAAAATTTAGTGATATCCATTTCTTTTGGGCCAATTATTAGAGGTTTATCAGTTTCTTTTGGTGGTGTCATATTTACCTGATTTTTTGGTGATCCTTATTTCCTTATGTCGGTGTCTGTACGTTTGAATATAGGGCTCCTTTTCCAGACTTTACAAGTTTGCTTTGGCAGAGGCAGTTTTTTTACCAGTTAGCTTAGTTTGGGTTTCTAGGTGTGTCTCCTGGTTCTGTCTTTGGGCAGGTGAGACCTGCTATTGTCTATTTGGGGTGAGGCAACTGTTTGAACTCTGATGATGGAAATGGGGGGTGTGCCACTGGTTGAGAACAGTTTCATAGGAGTACTGGTTTGGTTCCTTACCCAAGTGAGGCTGTAGGATAGGTCTCACAGTTACCTGAATTCTTTGGTTAGGCTTACTAGATGGTTGGGACTGGGTACTGTATTTAATAGTAGCTGAGGTTATAAATTAGCTTCCTAGCCCTGGGAGGAGAGTAGGCCAGGGCCCAGGCCTATATGGCTTATTGTTTGGGGACCTGAATTAGGCCTGAGGGTGCACTGAATTCCCTGGTCAGGTGAATCCACAACTTTTGCTCTGCAGATGAGGAAAGCCACTGGCTGTGCTCTCTGTTCCAGTGCCATTGTATGCAGGGCTGTTGGGAGTACTGTGCAGCTCTGTGTGTGCTCTGGTTAAGCTCTTGTCGGACAGGCTGAAGGCTGTCTTCAGTGACGAGTAAGTAGGGCTATGAATTAGATTCCCTGCCCAAGTGTAGTGGAAGCAGCTCTAAAGCCTCTTTGTTGTCTTAACTCAAGCCGACCTGAACCCTAAGTTCCCTGGCCAAACAGGGCCACTGGCTTTGCTCTGCAAACTGCTGGCTCTGTCTGCCCTACTCTTGACTCAAGGACCCTTGGGCTGCACAGACAGCTTCCAGTTGTTTTCACCAGCCCTTCTCCTTTGATGGGGCCAGAAGACACTCTCCACAGCTGGTGAGGCTATGTCTCAGCCCCCTTGCCTGGGTGGGAGGGGAGGAGCCATTCCAGGCTATCCTCAACTTTCCAAATAGGCTGTCTGGTTGGGAGGGACCAGGAGCTACCCTCAGCCTTGACTATGAATGAATGCCCTGCCCACATATAGCACAGGAAGCCTCCACACTTGGTACTGGCGTTGCTCTGCAGGAAATTGGCTCTCTCCACCTGCCTCTTGGCTCCAGGGCCACTGGGCTGCACAACTTCCAGGACTTGTCATCAGCCTTTTTCATCAGATGGGGCTGGAAGGCACTCTCTGCAGCAGGTGGGGCTCTGACTCAGCATCTTGCCTGGGTGTGGGCAAAACAGCTCTGGGGCTGGCAAAACTTGTTTTAGGATCCCAAACAGACAGACCTGCACCCCCCAGAGTTCCCTGTCAGAGTGCAGTCCCAGCTTGGTTCTACAGGTGAACAAAGCCGCTGGTTGGGATTACTACCTGGCACTGCAGGCATGAACTTGGTTTGCCAGGATCTGTGTGCTGGTTGTTGCAGGCCCCTCCCAACTTCTCCCTCACAGTCAGATTTTTGGTGGCTGGGCCCCGCAGATTCCTCTGCCATCCTTATGGTGCACTTTCAGAGTAGAAGCTCCTACAAAGTGACTCACAGTGCTGGGGGAGGCCGGTTGTCCCCCTGGGTTCTCTTTTGCCACTGAAGGAACTAGAGACTCAGGCGGACCTCTGCACATTGTGTGGCCCCGTCCTGGGGGAGGGGCAATGTAGTCAACATGTAGCCTCTTCTCTTACCCTTCTAAGGCATGGTCTTGGTCGTTGAGGTGCAGGGGGCTCCTTCGGTCTCACCCTTATGCTCCAGGATTCTCTCAGTGGTGTCTTGTTCTTGAATGTTACTTGTTCCTCTTGTGAGGGGAAGCAAAATAAGGAACAATTTATGTCACCATCCGGGTAATATCACTCCAGTCACCCCATTCTTAATAAAGGAAGCCTTCCCATTATTATGCACAGGAGTTTAGTTCTTAATGGTCTCTACCTCTCTTGTCTGACAAGGCTTGGCACACTACCTCTGCAAAATCGTAAGGGCTGTTAAAGTGATATTTCCCAGCGAAAGAGCTAGCCAGACAAAAAGGGAATCTTGGCTCAACTCCACAGCAACAAGTGCAAACAGCAGGCAGCTTGTGTCATAGTTTTTCTTTTTCTGGCTTTCTTCCAGCCAACAATGGTCCTGTGGTAGGGACCACTGCACTATGGAGGGTATACTCTATTAACTTTTGTGGAAAGCATTCAGTGGCAGGTCATTCGGGAAAGCTGAATTAGAGTGGTTGGCTGCCTCAGAGCAGTGCCCGTGCAGTCTGGATTTTACACGCAGAAAAATGTACTATTCTTCATAGAGAGAAAATCTGATTATTCTTCTTGTAGAATAAAGAATAATAGAGAAATTTAGGGGTGCAAATTGCAGAAAAGTAAGGGCCATCCCTTGCCATCCTTGTCTGGTCCAGCTTAGAGCACTGCATCTGCTCTTACTCCCATAAACTGGAGTGAAGGCACCAGGTGTCGTGACTTAGGGGCTGCCATTGTAGAGAACCAGGGTATGTTCCTGGGTCAGACTGTAGTGGATCTAATCCTTGATACTTTGTCTAGCGGCTCCCAGTGTTTCCTGTGGCCTCATCATAGGCCTCGTGACCCTTTCCCTACCTGATGGAGCATCTTGGTGGTAGTACAAACCTTGGAGGAGGTTCCTTGGGTTTCAGTCACAAATCTCTTAGATTGGACCTAAACACACAGATAGACTGAATCTTAGAATGACTGTCTCCTAGAAGTTCCTGGGATCTGTCACTGGCCTAGGAGAGGAGGCAGGTATCCTGCAGGATACCTTTTTATTACCTATTTTATTACCTATTTATTTTATCTGCATTGTTGTACAAGGCTTTTGCTAGTGTGTACGTGCATATGTGTGTTTAGGAGGGTGTGTGCAAATATGTTTTGCAGGACCCCTGCCTACAGAAATAATTAGAATAGCCAAAAGTCAGTGTGCAAGCCTAATTCTGGAAGGTCTGTGGGAGCAATCACTTACAGGGCTGACATTATGGAATTTAAGACAGTCATGGGAATAGAATCAGTCCCACAGAGTTGAGTCTCTTCCGGTATCTGGTCAACTCTATGAGCTGGGAAAGGGAAAGTGCCTCGGTTGGGAGCCATGGGCACAGGGTGACCTGCCATGGCCCCACTGGGAGATCAGCATGGCTCTGCCCACTTGCCTGAGCCCTAAGGGCATGCGGGGGTGCAGACCATAATCTTTGAAATTTTGGGTTCTGGAAGCTCAGGGAAGGGCCAGAGACCCTTGAAGTCCACAAAGGAGTTTCATGCCACCCCCAGGAGCATGGCCAATAGCCACTTGTATTTGGTGCAGGTTCTTCAGGAGGTAAAAGAGGCAGATTGTTCGGGATGTCTTACAGTTTGCCGCGCTTGTTACCATGGTGAAATGGTCCCTTGGGAGCAGAGATTGACATGATTGGCTGAAAGAAAAGCTTTCCTTGCTAAGATTTGTAGATTTTTCTGTCTGAGTCTTGATTGTCGGGACTGACAGCTTCTGTGGGAATGCAAGAAGGACAAGTGAGAGAGGTCTGCCAGTCTCTTCAGATGATGTATCACAGTATTTTAGTGGTGTTGAAAATAAAGTAATTTTAATCATCATAGTTTCTGTTTAAAAAAAGCTATGGCTCTGAAAACCATCTGTCAGTTCATCCTCAAAGAGGAGCGAGACCAGAAATGTAGCAAAATGAGTGGAAAAGTTAACAATAAAAAGAGAAAATAAATGAGAGAGAAAGAAAGAATAAGATGTTTAAAAGCATGCAGGAAATGGATTGGAATCAGGATGACAATGGAGCTTAAATTTAAAAGAAAAGATGGGGGCACCTGGGTGGCACAGTTGGTTAAGCGTATGACTCTTGGTCTCAGCTCAGGTTGTGATCTCAGGGTCGTGAGATCGAGTCCCGCGTGGAGCCCCAGGTTGGGCTCTGCGTTGAGGGTGGAGTCTGCTTGAGTTTCTCTCTCCCTCTGCTTCTGCCCCTCCTCCACCAGAATAAATAAATCCTAAAAAGAAAAAAATCTTAAAAAAGAAAATGAGATAGTTTGGTTAAGCCATTTTTCCTTTCATGAATTTCCTGGGCCAAGGAACAACTCCAGACCATCCCCCCCATACATCATTGTGTATGTGTTCACAGGGGGGTTATCTTGTGTTTTGCCTCCTTCTCTCTTCCTCTGCCTTAACAAGAGATCTCCTGCTAATTGGCAAAACTAATGGATTATTTCATGTCCTTTGCATTTATATATGAGCAAAGATGGATTTTCTCTCTTGCTTCCCATGGCGTTGCTTTGACGGACTACCGTGTAACAGAAGATGTTTGCTTATGGTTCTCACTGCTAGTTAAGTTTGTTACCACACGTATAACATGCTTTTTGATGTCTGAGACTTCTGCCTCCAGGGTGACCAGCATTTTCTATTTCCTCTCTAACTCTGGTTCCTGGATAATGCACATTGTTTGCCTTTGTTCATGGACTTTCTATAAATTTGTTTGCTGCTCTGAGAATATCTTGTCAAATGCTAGTGTTGTGATTTTAAGGATAAGCATGCTATGATAATATGTTAATAATTAAATTTTTAAAATTTTAGTTCAGAGTTGTCTCGGTCTGTGAAAAAAAAGAATAAACCTAGGTCATAGTTTATTCTACCTGAAACACTATCTTTAATAAAAAAAAATATAGTTTTTTTTTTTTAAGTTTTTATTTAGGGGTGCCTGGGTAGCGCAGTTGTTAAGCGTCTGCCTTCAGCTCAGGGCGTGATCCCGGCGTTCCGGGATCAAGTCCCGCATCGGGCTCCTCCGCTGGGAGCCTGCTTCTTCCTCTCCCACTCTCCTGCTGTGTTCCCTCTCTCGCTGGCTGTCTCTCTGTCACATAAATAAATAAAATCTTAAAAAAAAAGTTTTTATTTAAATTCCAGGTAATTAAAATACAGTGTAATATTAGTTCAGGTGTACAGTATAGTGATTCAGATAAATTCCATATAACACCTGGTGCTCATCTACATTGTCTTCTTTTCAAAAACCTTTAAAGCTAGGCATGGTGCTTATTTTGCAACATCATCCCAGAGATTGTAAAGTCTGGAGGAGAATAATCAAGGCTGTTATTTTGGGATCAGTTGAACCAATAACTGCCTTTAGTGAATTTCTTTCATTGTTCTTTAAAAAAAAATACCAACTATACGAGCAGTTGCCTTCTTTATCAATAGAGCATTGGTTGCATGTTGATATTTCTGGTTTCTTTTCTGGTTTTAAAACGATATAAGACCAGAGTCCATATTTCTAACTTAACTAATTTGCTAAACAATTTTTGAAATATGTTGCTAGAATAAACTTGAATTTTGTTTGTGCCTTAAACAAAATAGAATGATTCTTCACTGGCGTCCTAGTCAGCTTGGGCTTCTATACTGAAATACCATAACTGGGTGTCTTGTCAACAACACAAATTTATTTGTCATAGTTCTGGAAGCTGGGAGTTCAAATCAAGGGGCCATCATGGTTGGGTTCTGGTAAGAGATCTCTTCCGGGTTGTAGATTGCCCACTCTTCCTGTCTCTTCACGTGGTAGAAAGACAGGGAGCTAACTAGCTCTCTGGCCTCTTTAAGAGCCTTAATCCCAATTATGAGAAGTCCACTGTCAGCTCCCAAAGACCCCACCTCCAACCCATCACAGGGATTAATTTTCAACCTATGAATTTTGGGTGGGGTTGGAGAACACATTCATTCAGTCCCTAACAACCAGTATATATTAAGGAATTTATCTTCTTTGGGATTAGCTTTATTATCTATTTGGTAATGAAATGGGTTTTCCACTTTTCAGTTACAGAGCTTATCAGAAATACATTTGATTTCATTCCACAAACTTAAAGTATTTACAGCCTCATTGTTTTGGCGGAGTCTCATGTGGTGGTGTGTTAAGGAGTTGTTTTTTTAAGGAAGATAACCGTCTCAAATGGGACTGAGAAAATTATTTCCTTAAACCCTTAAACTCTGAAACAAGGTACCAGAAATGTCTCTAGGAGAGTAGGTTAGGGAGTTTAATCAACCTTGAAGAGTAAACGCTATTTTATTTGATGAAACCTGTTATCACACTTGCTCACATCCTATAGTGGTGTGCTAATTCCATCAGGAAGAATAGTTTTCTATAACAAAGCCATTTCCAGGTAATTGCTCCCATTCAAGATAATTGCTACCACTTGGTGAACACGCATTGGGTCTTGCAGGTTTCTCATATGATATTTCATTTAATTCTCACAAAATCTCTGAGCTGGTTATTATTTCTGTTTCACATATGTGGTGTCTACTATGCAGGCAAATTAAGCGATTTTAGTAAGTTTCCACATTTAACAAGTGGCAGAGTGCAATGTTGGACCCTAATCCCTGTGTGGGTAGTAGTTTTGAAACCTATCATTTTGGTTGTCTACCCAGAAAGTAATTTGGAAGCCCTATGTACTCCTTGACACCTTATATTGTCACCTAGAGTTTTTATTGTATGTTTGGTTAAACAGTTGCAAAAGATGTCACTTCTGACATATGAAAAATCTTGATAGTAAAAAGGTTATATTTCTTTTTAAATATAACCTATGTGATAGAGATAGCACAGAGATTTGGTATGTCACATATATTTTTTTAAAAAAGTCATCTTTGGAGTTTAAATTTACATTACTGTGTTTTCTTCCCCTGTGGAGCTCCTATTCTCATTCTACTACTCCATAGATTTTTATCCAATTATTTATATGTATATATACATATATACATATATACATATATATATTGCTTCAAAAACTTTCATTGATGATTTTATACATTTCAGCAAAAAATACATACTTAAACAGAAGTTGATTTATTTTTTTTGTGTGTGACATAATTCTTTAAGCCATATAAGATTTCATTTGAGTGGGTTATCACTATAATTATTATTAGTACACAATTTAACAGACAACATGAGTATGCTATTTTGACAAATAATGCTTAATACAAGAGGTACATATTTTTATTGAGAATGCATCATTTAATGCGATAGATGAGGCTTTCCCCTTAATTATGGAAGTACTTATAAGTGAATAATATTTATTGCTTGAATGAGAGAGAGTTCAGAACGAGTTTTAATTCTTTTGTTGGTTTTTACGTATGTGAGCACTTAAAACTGTTTTTCACATAAATAAATGGAAATGAAGCACTTTTGAACCCCTTCCAAGTATATGCCAAATACCTCATGTGATCTATCACAACAACTACTTTTACTAATTAACAGACAATTAAAATAGATTTTTCTTTAATTCTGTTGAAAGCAAAGAATCAGAAACCTCTTGATTTATGAAAGTTATTTGTTGCCTTGTCATTAGGTTCTTATACATTTTTAACTCCTGGGAATTATTCCTTTATGAAGACATATCAAATAACCACTCCTTCCTCCTTTAATTCTTTTTACTTATGGGCACCTTGCTTAAACTGATATTCTCAGGGTTAGGAATAAGGTAAAATTATTACTTCCAAAACACTTTTGTCAGCGTCATTATTATTTTTCATTAACTGCTTTTATTGTGTGGCTTATAAATATTTTTATCAAAATCTTGCAGCTGCCTATTTAGCTTATCAATATGTAGATAACATGTACGCTGTAACTTGGTTAGCTCAGCTGGTACTCATTATCTAAACAATAAGCAAACGTGCTTACATGAGTCTCCACGACCACCATTCCACTTCTTAATTCTTTGGATTATGGCTATGTGCTTTTTATGGAAGAGAAGAAGCAAGAGTTGAGCTTAAATTGTTTTGATGATTCTTCTGCCCCAAATTATCTTTGAATAATTTTGGTGAAATTTTCAATTTCACCTATGTTCACTACTTTAAGAAATAAAGTACTGAAACTCTAAAATTATTAAGTAAATACTTACATATAGCCTGTACAATGGCACATCCATGCCTCCGTAACCCGTTCCCCTTATCCTTCCCAGCCCATACCACTCATTGCATGGTGCTTCTGTACATTTGCTCTTTGACTCGGAAAAGTCTGACAACAACAGTCTCGTTTCCATATCCTGCAGATTGGGAAGGAGAATTCTAGAGGGATATTCCTGACAACACTACTCCCCTAAACAAAAAAAATTTGGCATTCATAGATTTTGTTTATGGAAACTCATCTATAGTTTAGTGTTTTTACTGGTGTGTATTTTTAATTCATTTACTCAACAAATGTCTATTAAATCACCCTGTGTGAAAGGACTGGGGATACAGCAGTAAGCAAGAGAACAAGATAAGACACAGTGCCTGCCCTCAGGTTAAGTTATCCTATAGTGGGGAATCAGATATGAAAGAACTAATTATAACATCAATAATTCAGTACAATTATGAGAACTTCTTTGAATAAAAGACAACATGCTATGAGAGCATGCAAAAGGGGAACTGATCTCCTGTAGGAACTGGGGAAAGCTTTCTTGACTAAATGACATTTGGTCTAAGGGCTGAATTAGATGGTATCTATAAACCGTCTTGGGTGGGGGCTGTTGAAGAGCATGCACAAAGCTCCTAAGATTGGTGGAAACATGTTTAAGGAATTAAAAAGAAACCCAGTGAGGGGCACCTGGGTGGCACAGCGGTTAAGCGTCTGCCTTTGGCTCAGGGCGTGATCCCGGAGTTATGGGATCGAGCCCCACATCAGGCTCCCAGCGGAGGAGCCTGCTTCTTCCTCTCCCACTCCCCCCGCTTGTGTTCCCTCTCTCTCTGCCTGTCTCTATCTCTGTCAAATAAATAAATAAAATCTTAAAAAAAAAAAAAAAAAGAAACCCATTGAGTCAGGAAAGAAAGAGACATGGGAATGACCCAAAGTGGGGCTAGAGAGGAGGCAGAGGCTAGGCAGAGGCTTCCTTATAGATTTTCATGATATTCGTCTCTATCGCAAGACTCAATGGCCATTGTAGAGATTTAAGGAAAGAGATGAATTGTTAAATGTGCATTGAAACACATTGCTCTGGGCAAGAAAGCAAACCAGGACATCAGCTGGGATGTTTCTGCAATGGTCCAAGAGAGAGGTGCCTTTGACAACAGTGGTTGCAATGCGTGTAGACAGAGTGAACACACCTAAGAGGTTATTAGAAGGTTAAGGGTTACAATATTTACAAGGGAAATATTGCACATGATCAAAGGAAGGCTTAATATCCATGACTAGAGCAGTGTATTGTCAACAAACCCCAATGCTTTACGGAAAATTTGAGATGATTTTTTTCTTATTTGTCTTCCATCGTCTTCTGTCAATTCTGCTTATTTTACTATTAGAAAGCTGGCTGAGCAAAGGGATTCAGAATTCCACTGAAATAACAGTTTCCTGATGAAGTGATCTATTAATTTAAAAAAATCATTTTGACAACTCTTGCCTAAGCTGTGTGCTTCCTTGGATAGGCCCTGGGGCATGAGGAAGACTGGGTCTTGGCCTCTATCTTTGATATACTCATTGTCCAACCGGGAAGACCTGTCCACAGCACCATGGTACATGAGATACCATGGCCATTGAGGGGTTAATTATGAATGATGTCCTGTGGGAGACTTTGGGGGAGTGAGGGTGGTACCATGCTGTTAAGAGAGCAGCCTGTGGGGTCTGGGCTTGAATTTGGAATTATCCATTTACTAACTTCTTCCTTTAAGATGCCTACATTGTCTCATCTAAGACATGGGAGTAATAATAGGGGATTATTTATAGGTGGTTCTAATAATCATATGGCATGATATATGAAAATCATCAATTGGCAGAGGACATAGTAGTGGCTTAATAAATACAACAAATGTTCTAAGGGAGGGACTGATTATCATATTTAAAGGGTATATATAGCTGAACTTTATTTTAATAAGTTTGTGCTAAAGGAATAAATATGTTTTATGACAATAACATAATTTATTGAATATTTATTACATGTTAGGTAATACTCTGAGTATTATAAAGATATTTTCTAACTTCATTTTTGTCTGACCCTAAGAAGGAAATACTATTACGATGCCCATTTCACAGATGAGAGTCCTGAAGTCCCCAAATACCCATTACTTGCCCAAGATTACACAGTAAATTGCTAACCTGAGATTTAAATCCAGTTCAGACTAATCCAGAGCTTTGCTCTTAACTTTAACAAGTTTACAAGCTTCTTTACCTAAAAGTGCTGCTGAATTCAAACCAGCTTTTGCTTATTATGTATTTGCTCAATCAATAGACATTAAAAATACATTGCTATAATGAGTCAATAAAATATTTACAGTATATTATCAGAACATTTTTATTTTATAAATGAACACTTATTGTAGGAAATAAATACATAAGGGAACAAACAATACATTATTGGTTGTTCCTATTCTCATAGATGATTACTGTACACATTTTGCTGTACATATCCTCAGACATTTCCTCCCAATGCACTGATGTATGAGATGTATGGATATAAACCTATATTTTTATGATGAAAAATGAACAGGATCACCCTGCTCATGTTTTTACCTACTTTTTCATTACGGATGCATTATAGAACCCTGCACGTTTAGTACGGTAGTGTGTAGTATAGTTGATAGTAGATAGTAAAGACTCGGCAAATGTTGGTGGTCATTGATTGTCATCATCAATTCACCTTGAAAAATCACCCTCCAGCTAGGCTGTAATAATTTGACATCCTAACAACAACACATTCTTTCCAGCACACCTCCACCAGATGTGGCTTCTATTACGTAATTTTTTTGTGTGTTAATCTTGAAGATTAAAAATGGAATGATGTTGTTTTATTTTGCACTTATTTTATTGCTAATGAGGTTAAACTTTAGCATTTTTCTTTTTTTTTTTTTGAAATTTTCTTCACTTGTTTTTCTGTTAGTTTGCTTATTATTTTCATACTGGTGTGTAAGACTATATTATGATTTTTTACGTTTTAATTTTAATTCCAGGTAGTTAACCTACAGTGTTATGTTAGTGTATATAGCTTACACAGTAATTTATATAGTTTAATAATAGTTTAATTTATATAGTTTATAGTAATTTAGCGCTTCTGTACATCACCAGGTGCTCGCCACTACAAGTGCACTCCTGAGTTCCCATCACCTATTTCACCCATCTCCACACTCACCTCCCCTCTGGTGACACCAATTTGATTTCTATAGTTAGTCTGTTGCTTGGTTTGCCTCCCTGTCTGTTTTTTTTCCCTTTGCCTGTTTGTTTTGTTTCTTAAATTCCACATATGAGCGAAATCATATGGTATTTGTCTTTCTGTGACTTATTTTGCTAATCATAATACACTCTAGTTCCATCTATCTTGTTGAAAATGGCAAGATGTCATTCTTTTTGATGGCTGAGTAATATTCTGTTGTGTATACCACGTCTTCCTTATCCATTCTTCAGTCCATGGGCACTTGGGCTGTTTCCATAATTTGGCCATTGTAGATAATGCTGTAGAAACATCAGAGTGCATGTGTTCCTTTGAATTAATATTTTTGTATTCTTTGGGTAAATACCTATTAGTGCAATTGCTGGATCATAGAGTAGTCCTATTTTTAACTTTTTGAGTATATTCCATACTGTTTTTCAGACTGGCTACATCAATTTGCATTCCCACCAACAGTGCAAGAGGGTTCCTCTTTCTCCACATCCTCACCAACACCTGTTGTTTCTTGTGTTGTTAATTTTAGCTATTCTGACAAGTGTGAGGTGAAGTCTTATTGTAGTTTTCATTTGCATTTCCCTGATGAGCAACTTTTCATGCCATCTGTACGTCTCCTTTGGAAAAACATCTATTCATGTCTTCTGCCCATTTTTTTTTTAAAGATTTTATTTATTTATTCGACAGAGAGAGAGACAGCCAGCGAGAGAGGGAACACAGCAGGGGGAGTGGGAGAGGAAGAAGCAGGCTCATAGCGGAGGAGCCTGATGTGGGGCTCGATCCCATAACGCCAGGATCACGCCCTGAGCCGAAGGCAGATGCTTAACCGCTGTGCCACCCAGGCGCCCCTATTTTTTAATTGATTCCTATGTATTAAGCATATGTTGCAGATACTTTTACCAGCTTGTGATTTGATTTTTACTTAGGCTTTAGTTAATTAATTAATTAATTAATTAATTAATTTTAGAAGATTTTATTTATTCATTTGAGAGAGAGAGCAAGAGTGGGGTGAAAGGCAGAGGGAGAAACAGACTCCCCGCTGAGCAGGGAACCCGATGTGGGGACTCGATCCTGGAATTCTGGGATCATAACTTCAGCTGAAGGCAGACACTTAACCAACTGAGCCACCCAGGTGCCCCTCGTCTATTCTTTTAAGTAAATAAAAATAAGCAACCAAATTTATCAATCATTTTTTGCTGTGGTTTTTCTCTTTGGCATTTTATAAATAAGTGTTTTATTCATATCTACATAATATGGATAGGACAGTTTTGACATTAAAAAGGGGGATCCATTCTTTGAGATTTGGGAGCCATAAGGAATAAAGTCTCACAGAGCGGGGATCTGTATTTCTGGCGTCACGGAAAGAGACTGAAATCTCTCTGTGTTGGGAAGAGTTTCAGTGGCTGGTGGATATTTAACAAGTTTCTTTGCTTGTCAAATTCTGAAAATATGAGTTTTTGTTTTCATCCGCTTTTCTTGAAACCACAGAACATCTTGTCTTCCAGGTAATCTGCTACAAAGTGCAATACATCAGAAGGGGCTCATCTTCATAGTAAAGTTGGGACTTCTGAGGCACGGGCATTAGTTACATTTTTGAAATTGTTTAGTTCATACAATCAGAATAATAGTAATGGATCAAATATTTCTGCATCTTACACTGTGGTGTTCATCATGAAGAGGAAAATAGTTTTGTTTTTCAAAGATACGTGTTTAGATATACCCCAATATTAAGTATGTAAATAATGTGCATGTCCTGCTGTAGACTTGAAAGGATACTGACCAATGTGCAGATGAAATTCTGGCTTATTTTATGAACACCGTTTTAAAGGTTGGTTTATTGAGTTCTGTGTTAAAAAGCCATTTAGTGAATTGCTTTTATTGTGAAATTCATCGATCAAAATAGAAATGCCTTTCCCCCGTCAAAAAGATATATGCCTTTACGAACACTTTAATCCCACATTTAACTTAGAATCTTTTTTTCTCTTCTAGCTTTTGTTTCTACCAATTTGACAGTGTACATGGCGACTGATGGCAATACTCTCGTAAGTACCCTTTGAGACACCACTGACTTAAATATTCATTGTCAGTTTGACAAATGAGAAAAAAACCAAACAAGTTGATCTTAAGTTTGGCTAACTGTTTATTGTCCTCCATTTCCTTAGTCATGTTGGATTTAATGACCTTTTTGTTAGGTTTCGGGGTTTCTTATGATCGCCAAATATTTAAGACTGCTAGCTATTTGCTTTTAAAGATCAAAAACATAATCATGATTTTAACGTATGGTACGTAATGTATGTCTGTGTTTGAGGTCACCTGTGGTATTAGCGCAACCGAGCTCATGCAACCTCTATGGCAAACATTCTGCCAATTATTATGCTGACATTGTAGGTTTTTTAAAAAATAATTGTACAACTATAAATTTGCCTATTAGGTAAGTCAACTGAGCAAGTATATTACCTCTATTAGACAAGGACACTTATGATATAGGGAAAAATAAAAAGTTGATATAGATAACATGATATTTCTAGTAGGAGGGGGTGTGAGGTAGTGTGGGATCGTGGGGTATGCATCTTTTAGCAAATCTAATGACCTCGTGATGGATGCACAGGATAGAGTTTTTAGAGTAGAGCCAAAAGCAGAATCAGAAGTGGGGTGTTGAGAGAATATAGTAGGGACTTCCTGCCAAACAGGGGACATGGCCAATGGTTTCCTGATGCAAATTAGGAAGTGGATATCAAGGCATGTTGTAGGAATAGTGATGGAGAAATTGAACTGGATAGCTCCTGGAAGGGACATCTTACTGAAAAGCAGGGCAGCTGATTAATTCCCTGCTTCGTTAACAATTTCATATCCCAGAAATAGAGAAAACAATGAGAGCACTTTGATTCTGATGCTAATTCTAAATGAGGAAGAAAAGCTTGTTAGTGATGAAAATGGTCGTAACTTTGGGAGACAGGACTGCAAAAAACTAAAAATGAAAACACAAATTATAGTCACTTATGTACCCTGGGAAATTTGCCATCTAAAAATTGCAGAAAAGGAAAATGTGATCCCTTGGACACAAATGGGTAGGTGTTGTTTGATCATGGAAATGTGAATAATCATGATGAAGATAAGAAGAACAATGAAGAGCATAAATGCAGCTGCAATGGGAGCCTTGGCCAGGGTCAGACATATGCACAGGGTGTTAAATAGGGTCCTGTGGTCCTGTGGTCAAGGGTAAAAGAAAGTGGGCATCACCGATTTGTCAAATAGAAACACTAAAGTTTACAGTACCTAATGTTTATAAAATTTAAAAAAAATGCATATGATTATAAGGACGTGTATATGTGTTATATGGAGCAAAGAAATGGAACGGGAGAATTAGAATGTTTGGATCCTTGAGAAAAGTAATGGAGGGTTTAATTTTTACTGTTTGCCTATCCTACTGAAAGAATGTAGTGTTCCAACTGAAAACAGTTCATGCTATATGTTTAAGAAGAAATGGAAACTAAGATAATAAGAAATCACCTAAACACTTTAATGAATTCATTCATTCATTCATTCATTCATTCATTCATTCAAACATTCATTTAATGTTCACTGATTACCTCTCCTGACTCTATCATGTATCAGCCATTATACTACGTGGGACCTGGAAATGGAAATATGATTTGAAACAAGTTCAAATCTCCACATCTTCAGGCAAGTAAAACCCTGGCTATTAGGACAGACTACAGATGTGATAACCAAAGGACTAACATACCACCCGTATGATTTCCAATCGAGAGCCAGTACTGCTGTAATATGTAACCTGCTTCCCCTCGGACATGGGCACAGGTGGATTCTGTCCTTATTGGTGGGAACTCTGGCTATTGATGGGCCTATCTCATTTCCCGAGCCATCCCCACTCCTAGATGGAATCAGCTCCGCTCTCTTTGTGTGCCTATTTACCTGTTGTTTTTATCTCATAGTCATCAGTGTCTAGGTGGTATAGCTAAACATCTCTCTTAAGCATTTCTTCCAGCTGCTTTTCAGTGGTTACCCTACTTTATATTTCCATTCAGAAAATTAGTTCAATTTTCTGCTGTCATTTGTTCTCTAAATAAAATGTAGCACAGGAGACCTAGTTTTATGCTAGGTAGTTTCAGTAGGCTTGACGCATTTGACCTAATCGCATCCCGAATTACACTTCATTTCCACTAACCTAACATTTATTGAGCTCTGTGTGCTGAGCATTCTGCTTGCTGCTTATGATGAGGAACTTACCATCTGTGGGGGGAAGGGCAATACTTTTAAGGCACTTTTGTTGATCCTGACCTGGCGGTTATTGAGGTTGGTATGGTAAATGGTACCAGCCAAACTGTTCAAGAAACTAAGCATTTGAAATGTTATTATGTATGTGGTAGAAGAATATTTTTTCCCATTAAGCTGAGTTGTTTGCTATCTGATAGTGGTCTTTTCTGTCCTCTGAAGGAAACAGCAGAATTTTCAGAGCTAAAGCTTCACATAGAACTGAGGTATTACCTCACCAAGTTCTGTTGGTTTTACCTTCTTAACACGGGGAAGTGTCCGCCCGCTGCGCTTCTTGCCTCTGCACCTGCCCTCTCCAATCCACTGGCCATGTGGCAGCCAGAATGAACTTTCTTACATACAGATCAGATTGTGCCACTTGCCTGCTGACATCTGTTCAGTGGCTTCCCATTGGCTTTTGGATAAACCTTAGAGTTTCAAACATAATTTTCAAGGTCCCACACGGTATGACTTCTGAATATGGTCATGTCCCCACAGTCTGGGGCTGGTGCCTCTAGAATCACACCTGCGTCTCTGTATTAGATCCTCCTATGCTCAGGTCTTCACCTTTCAGGCTTTTGTTTTTATCAGTTTGTGGGGTATCTCCCCTGACTTCCCAGTTCTGGGTAATAGCACTTCCGTGTCGACCTCATGATCCTTGTTCAACTCTCTCTTTTCTGTGTTTGACTGGAAGGTGTGTGAGAGTTCGCTTGCCACTGAATCTCTGGTCCTTGGCACCAAGTAATTGTTCAATAACTGGTGGTTGAACAAACAAAAGCCATAATTTACCCAACTGTGGCCTGAAAGAAAGAATTAGCATAATCATCTTCAGGATCTAGGTCATAGCTTGTTGGGAAACCTTCAGCATAATTATTAGATTTGGGACAATCCCTAAGTATCTCTAAGAATCCACTTGTGTAGTCCTCGATATTTATAAGGCTTTCCATACATCACGCTGTGGTGTAACAAAGTATTTTACACTAAATCAGTATTGCTTGGTTTTCTTTTATGATTAGTTTCTCACTAAAATAAAGAAATAGATGAATAAACAAATAACAACTAGCATATATGAATCCTAAAGGCTTAATTAAGAATGATCTCTGTTCTCAGATTGTAGTAACAATGTTATAGCTAAGAAAGGAAAACAGCTTTTACTTAAAGATGACAAGGCTCAGAGGGAATGTGTCACATCGTCTCTTTTGCTGTCATATGTCATTCTTTTACGTAAAGCTTCTGAGAATTCTTACTTTCAGGGAGGCTCTCGTGGGGAAGCAATGGTCAGATTTATCTTTCGTAAAAACTTTATGACAATGATTTCTCAAGAATTATTTTAAATAAAATTAATTTGTAAATATTAACAAACTTTTAATAATAAAGATGTTAATATAAATTAATATTAAATCAAATATCAAGGGAAAACTTTCTTGAAACAAAAGTCTCTGCATATAAATCATGGTAATTGTGTTCAGTTTTCCTGCTCGATGGGGACAAGCTCATTGAATGTGAACGGATGTTTACTCCCGGCACTGTGGCTGCGTTATCTGCCATTGCCTGGATCTGTGGGATGGCTGGTCTCACAGCAAACTGGTATTTGTTGTGTTTCCTTCACAAGAAAGCTCTGCATTCGTTACCTACACATCATGTATTGCCTGGTCGTTGTGTACTGTGTGTGCTAAACGTCCTGGACCTGATTCCAGCCCCCATGGGAAGCTGCCTGTTCCTTCAACTCTATGCTCATGGTGTTTGTCTCAGGAATATGGGGATAATTCAGTGATGAAGTGAGGAATTTATTTTTCACATTTTTGATCAACTAAAAAGAGCTCACATTTTGGCAGCTCGTTTTTTAGGTTACATGAACATAATGTTATGTTAAAATGGCTTTGCCAGCGTTGTTGTGCACAAGCTTGACATACAGATCAAAGCTGGGGGACTATTTAACACATTTGCTGTTCCAAGTAGGACTTCCAGCAGAGCAGTGCCCGACAGCTGTCTGGGGAATAGATTCCGGGTAGGGTCTTGATAGCTGCCACGGGAAAATTTCTGTCCCTCCTACTAGTACCCCTCCTCCACCCCATGCATTCTTATTTCTTCGGTTTTAGATTCTTAGTATTTGGAGGATATGGTTAAAACAGGATGTTGGAGAAAGCTGTGATAGTTTTTGAGGAAATGGTATTTTAGATAAAAGTAGAGATTTGGTCAACGCAAGTTTATTTTACCTACAAGGAAACGGCAAGGGTCTATACTTCAGGTGAGTTCAAATTGAGTGTCAATCAATACAGAAGCTTTTCTCGATGCGTGTGCTGCTTTGGGGGGTGAGAAATGTATTGGAGCAATCTCGTGTTGCTTAACTCTGCTGATGTTATTTAGTGGAGGCATTTTTCAGCTCTGAGTAATCAAGCAGTAGATGGCTTTCTGGATATTTGTTAAATCACCACTTGTGCCAGGACTACTAGTGAGGCATCATATGAAGTAAAAATTGACATAAGACACGGTTAATCTTTTGGTAAATATTTATTGAGTGCTCCCTACGTGTCAGACATTGGGCTAGGTGCTAGGTTTTGAAATCAGGACATGTTCAAGAACATCGTTCTACCTTAAAGTCTTGGCCAGTCATTGAATCTAAAGATAGTTGTAGTCATTCACCTACAGAGCTGATAAAAGATTTGAACACTTTAAGAAGCAACATGAACAGGGGTAGTGACTGAGTAAACATGTGAACTAAGGGAAAGGGCTTGTCTGAGATTACTCACAGGTTCTGGGTTGGACCATCGGGTGGGTAGGTTTACCATCATGAATGTACCACACAGATATATAAACAGATAAATTATAATATCCACTTCAGAGCATCAGCAAAGTGTTGTGGAGTATAGAAGACAGAATAAGCAAAGCAACATAGAGTTAAACAATAGACTTAGTAGCCGACTGGCCTGGGTCCCACTCTTGATTCTGCTATAAGTGTGATCTAAGGAGATGTTACTTAACTACACTGAGATGAAGTTTCTCATTTGTGGAAAGGAAGATAAAAATAGTACCTATCGTGAAGATTTTGGGGAGATAATATGAATCAATTATTACAGCGACTACAAATAAATATGACTTCATGCATACAAGATTCTTATAGGAGCTAACTGTCTTCTAAAGTCAGAGAAGGCTTCATGGTGGAGGTGGCATTTGACTTGGGTCAGAAAGGATGAGTAAGCCTTAACCAGATGAAAAATGGGGTAGGGAATAAAGTATTCAAAGTATGGAGTTGTCAAAGTACTTGACATTTCTGCATAATAGAGTAAAGTTTAAGGTGCCAGAAAAGGAAATGAATGGATGTCTTGTTGGTATATTAATGCTACTATGGGAAAGGGATTGCTTGTCATTTGAACTGTGATTTCAAGATAGACTTTTATTAATAAATGACTGGCTTCCAGCCAATAATAGTCCTCTGAGTTCACACTTTGATATTCCACTCTGCTGGAAACAGAACAATGCCAGACAAGGAGAAACATGGAGAATCAAAAAAGCACAGATAGGTTGAATAATACAGTAATCATCTCTGTGGATCCAAAAGGAAAAGCAGCAAGGAAGATGGAAGCTATGGGCCTAATGGGTACCTTGTCTGGAGGCAGGAAGTAGTTTGCCTCCCAGGGTGGGGGGGGGGAATGCTCCACTAAATATGAGGAGAGCCATATTCACTTCTTGACAACAAGTAAGTGAAAGCCCCACTTGTGAAAGGGGCTGAAGATGAAAACATTTGTCAAACCACTGCCTGGGGTTATGCAATTAGCCCCCTAAAGGTTAGGGAGGGAGGGGACACAGCTTCAAAATCAGGGACCAGACCTAGTCGCCAGCTAGATCAGTGACTGGATATGCAAGATTCTTTATGTTCACCTCAGGACATGATTGTAGGGCTGATTCTGCATCCAGTAGAGGCAACCTACAAACTGATAGAGAGGGAGCCATGGGCACAGGGGAGAGAAGGGGGTGGGGTGGGACTACAGAATATCAAGGATGATAAGTATGTCTTAAAAGAGTGAAAAGAGAGGTCACATACAAAGACTGACAGACTGATAGCAGCAATTTCTTCAATATAATAAATGATAGAAGACAGATGGTCAGAATATTCAAAGTGCCAGGTGAACATAATATTATACTCAACTAAACTATCATTCAATTTTTCGGGCAAACTAAAGACATTACTATTTACATAAAGATTAAGAATTTGCTACCTACAAACCCCCATTAAAAGGACTATTAAAGGAGGTACCCTAGTAAAAAGAAAAGTGAATCCAACAGACAGACATTTGATAAAGGAAAAATAGGTGATCACAGAAATTGATAACATGTCACTAAATTTAATTGTCCATTGATGAGTAATGATGATAATAATAACATTTTAACAGAAAAATAAAAATCTAGACTATCATACCAAGAGAGAAGACACTGAAGTAGGAGTTAAAAATGTGCTGAATTACACGCTCTATTCATGATTAATTTAGAAATACTATATTGAGCATCCGGGGAATAGCACGTAAGGAAATGGGGGAAATGGAAAAAATAAATGTAAACTGAAAACACAAAATGAAATTACAGTAAATGTTAGTAGATTAAACACCTATCAAGAGGCACATATAATCGTATTAAAAAAAATAAAAACCTGGTTATAGGTTGCTTATAAAAGAAACAACAAAAGTAAAAAAAGAAAAGAAACAGCAAAAATAAACAAACAAAAAACTGTACACACAAAAATGCCGCACAGAAAGACTGAAAATAAAAGAATTGAAATACTAACAAGGTTATAGCTCCAGCAACAAAACTCACATAGAGATAGGGAATGTTTGGGAAACAAAATTAACGACTTTGAGGTTTACCCAGAACGCTTACAAAGTTTGACTATGTAGTAAGTCACAAATAAATGCTAACACGTTTCAAGAAATCGATGTCATAAAGATCATGTTTTGTGGACAAAAGGCAATGAAGTTAGAACTCAAAAAGAAAACATGAGTAGAAAGTTCTCATCCAAGTACATTCTAGAATATCTCACTGGATGGAAAGAAATGACTTAGAATTGAAAAACAGAGAGGTATAGGTAGAATTTAGATGTACACTTATAGCTCCAAGCGTATTATTAAACACAAGGAATAATAAGAAATGAGGTAAATATTATCTGCAGGAATCAGAAAAAGAATAACAGAGTAAATATAAAGAAATTTGAAGAAATAGGAATAATAAATCAAGAGCAGAAATTAATGGCATAGTTAAAAAAAAGAAATAAGTAGAAAGATTTCTGCAATTCTGAAGTAAGTCACAAAAATACACTTGAGTTTGCAGAAAATTGAACATTTTATATACTGCCGGAGATTGTAAGTAGGCCCCTGGAAAGCAATTTGGAAATATCCAAAAAGCTAAAGAAGCATCAACTATATTCATATTCTAACTCATTGGGTACAGATTTCTTCCCTCTTTTCTTTCTTACTTTTTTATGTTTTATTTATTTATTTATTTGTTTGTTTGTTTGTTTGTTTTTATTATTGTATTATTATGTTCAGTTAGCCAACATATAGTACATCACTAGTTTTTGATGCAGTGTTCAACAAATCATTAGCTGCATATAACACCCAGTGCCCATCACCGCAGGTGCCCTCCTTAATACCCCTCACCCTGTTCCCTCCCCCCCCGCCTTTCTGTAACCCTCAGTTTGTTTCCTGAAGTCCAGAGTCTCTCATGGTTTGTCTCCTTCTCTGATTTCTTCGCGTTCAGTTTTCCCTGCCTTCCCCTGTGGTCCTCCATGCTATTCCTCATGTTCCACATATGAGTGAAACCATATGCTAATTGTCTTTCTCTACTTGACTTATTTCACTCAGTATAATCCCCTCCAGTTCCACCCATGTCGAGGCAAATGGTGGGTATTTATCCCTTCTGATGGCTGAGTAATCTATTGTATATATGAACCACGTCTTCTTTATCCATTCATCTGTTGAAGGACATCTTGGCTCCTTCCATAGTTTGGCTATTGTGGACATTGCTGCTATGAACTATTTTTTTAAAGATTTATTTGTTTATTTGAGAGAAAGAGAATGAGCAGGGAGAAGGTCAGAGTGAGAGAGAGAGAGAGAGAGAGAGAGAGAGAGAGAGAGATGATCTTGAGCAGACTCTCCACTGAGCATGGAGCCCAATGCAGGCTTAATCCCAGGACCCTGAGATCATGACCTGAGGTGAAATCAAGAGTCAGACACTTAACCCGCTGAGCCACCCAGGTGCCCCTTAATATTATTTTTAAGGTAATAAAACATAAATACAGTTGTGTTTTCCTACTAATGCCTCCCTTTTACTATTTCCCTGTCATTCACCCCTGGTTACATCATGGTGTTTATCATTCCCATACAATGTTATTATTTATAAGCAGTATTTAACCATCTATAAATAATAGCATTAATAGAGACATTTAATTTTCAGTATAATGTTTCTGAGATTTTTTTCCATGCATTTCTAGTTCTGAGAGAGCATAGCAGTGAATGAACATGACACTGTTTATCCACTCACATACCGGCACGCATTCAGCTTCCTACAGTCGGTCCCTTCCCCCACCGTGTTGCAGTGATCTCCCTTGTGCATGCGGGCATGTGTTCCTTCGGGCTGCAGTGTATAACCTGAGAGTGGATCATCCTCTTTTCTATCAGCAGCACTTGATGGTGTGGACTCACCTGCCTTCCGAATCTCTTCCTCACTTCCACATTCCACAACAACCCCTCTCCTGATTTCCTTTATCTTTTCACTGGCTATTCTCAGTCTCCTGGGTTGTCTGCTCTGTTGCTTCTGTTTAACAAACTGGGTCTCCTTCAGATTCTGAATTCAATTCTTTGTCATTCTACACACATGGGTGATCTTATCCCAGCTCAAGGTTTCTACTCTCTATACACGGATGATTCCCAATTTTATATCCTTATTCCAGATTTTCTCCAAATCCCAGACCCTTAAGTATAATACCTGGAGCATTTCTACTTGGATGCCTCAGATATACATCAAATTCAATGTTGACTAGGGATGTGTATTTAAAACTATGCTGTCTCTACTGCTGTCATTTATTCAGTTATTAAAGCTAGAAACTCCAGGATTTTCCCTGGTATTCCACTCTCCCTCATTTTCTATGTTCTCACTTTTCCTCCTCCTCACCCTCCCCTTCCAGCCCTTCCACCTTTCTCTGGCTCCTCTCCCTGGCTTCTTCTCCCCTCTCTCCTTCTCTCCCCTCCCCTTCTCCCCCTTCTTCCTAGTCCTCCCTCTTTCATTTCTTCCCCTCATATTCTAGTCCTTGCTTCCCTGTCCTACTTCTTTTTATAACATCCACAACAAACACATAAATATTCTAAGAGGCTACCCCTTTGTGAGTTTTATTCTTGAAATAAACATCTGCATGTTACCATTTACTTTTGTGACTCTGGGCAAAACCCTGAATCCTTTGCTTCAGTTTTCTTCTTCTCTAAGATGGGGATAAGAATAGCACCTAAGCCACGATTACCATGAAGATTCAATCCCGGTATTTGCGAAAAGATTCAGGGCAGTGCCTGGCACATGGCAAACATTACATATATCTTCTAGCTGTCATCGTTTTCTACTGCTGTCTTTTATTATTAGAATGTCTATTATCTGTCTCCATTTTTCACTATTAGAAATCTTCTTTTCATATGAATTATTAAGTAATATTTAAGGTGCTTAGTCTTCTGAAAAAAAAATAAGCGAGATTTTCATGTACTTTCTCTGGTTAAATTTTAAGAATTGAAAGCTTTAAAATTCCCTTTGTAATGTTGAGTTTAATTTTCCAGGAAGGAGAAAAGATCTTTGTAGAGGAAAGACGTTTGTGGAGAAACATTCTTAACAGCTCTGTCAGCTGAAATTGATTTGGCTATAAAATATTTAGGAATTTTGTGGCTTGGTTAAAGTATTGGTAGCCTGAAATGGACAATGATGTGAGGCTTCACGCCATGGAAACTGGTAAATGCTACAGATCGGGGCCCATTTACCAGTACATCACTGTATAATTTTGCTAAAGACCAGGATCATTATGAAGTTTCATGTAATGACAAGCCATCTTACTGTGAGTTTTAATACATCATGGGGGTAAACTGTGCCTGCAAGATTTACCATTTACTATATAGATTAGAAGTCACTATAGTAATTGCCCTGTAACTTGGGTGTTAACATCATCATTCAACATCAAAGGAGGTCCCTTTGTATATTTTGTACTTTTCCTTTGCGTGTTTATCTGTGTGTTCTTTTTTTTTTTTTTAAGATTTTATTTATTTATTTGACAGAGAGAGACAGCCAGCGAGAGAGGGAACACAAGCAGGGGGAGTGGGAGAGGAAGAAGCAGGCTCCTAGTGGAGGAGCCTGATGTGGGGCTCGATCCCAGAATGCCGGGATCATTCCCAGAATGCCGGGATCATGCCCTGAGCCGAAGGCAGACACCTAACGACTGTGCCACCCAGGCACCCCTATCTGTGTTTTTAAATGATTAGTAACCAAATGAATTTTTGTAACCATTTTGTAAAATAAAAGTGCCATTTTCCACTAAAAAGGAAATATATATTTAAAAGAAAATTTCCCCCCCAATTTTAGAATCAAGTTAGTGCAAATTCAGAATTTAGAGTAATTCTTCACTTTTACCCACAACATCCCAATGGGAAGATCTTAGGCCATGGATACTTGTTATGATAATGAGTTGTAATTCCTCTATTGAAAAACTATCTCAAATTGCTCAACCGGTTGCTTGGCTTTTTTTCACTTACCTAGTGAAAAAAACCGCATGTAAGATCTTTTTGAAACTGACTAGTTCGTGGGTTCCACTTCCTGTTGTGAGGAGTAAAATGTATCTTCAACTCACTGAAGTTCTCAAGATTGTTTTCATTCTCTCATGTAAACCAGTGTAGGTTTCAAATTCATATACATCAGATGAAACCGAAACTCCCTATAATTTGTTATTTCTATAATATGCACTTCTGGTCGGGGGAAACAGTTTGAACAGTTAATATAGATTTTATAATAATTTGTCTTGGAGAAGTATTGTCTGAGGCGGGTGTAGGCAATGACTAAACTCCTTTGTCCTCCTTAAAAAAAGTCTGAACAAAATCGTTTCTTGGTGTTGGGTGTTCATCCTGTTTGAGGTATTGTCCTTCTGCTTGGAGCTCCCACTCTGACCCAGCCGAGGCACAAGAATCTAGCAAACACCGAGAGCGGGTCTTGGCAAAATGAGACGAAACCTGCAGTTTCATTTGAGCTTTCCCTGGAGCCAGCCGTAAGGTTGGAGGGAGTTGCTGGCGAGCTCCCTGTCCCACTGGAGCTCAGAAGGGGTGAATGGAGGAGATTCACAGGTTCCGGGTGAGGAAAGATGGTCTGAGCGCTGCCTCCCTTCACAGGTTCTGCAGTTGTCCTCTTGAGACTTTCCATTCTTTGGTTCTTCTTAGCATTGCTCTTTTTGTATGAATAGTGGGACTCACCTTGTTCATCTAGGGCCAGAACCCTTTGGGAATGCCTCTGTTCCCACATCTACATTTATTTACTCTCTTCTTTGCCTTTAGTCCTGGCTCTCGCCCAAGTTTTAACTGTCCAAATGATACAGGTATTGGGGCTAAAATTTGTGAACAGGTACTAACTGATTTCCCTGATCTCAGGTAATTGCATAGTAAAAAGACCCCAGGAGACCATTTGAGGGAATGGTGGGAATTTCAGACCAAGATGCAGGTCAGGGTGGGAGAGAGTTGGGGAAGTGGAGCTGAGACTAGGACCTTGGCATCATCATATGCCGAAATTTTAGTCATGTGTCATGACTGCAATAAATGTATTCTTGCCTAAAATTTAGGGCAAATACTGCCTTAGTTATGTCCACGTCTCGCAAGGATGATTGATTTCTTCCGGGATAAAATTTTATTCTAACATTTGTAAGATAAAAAGTCAGTAGGAGATTTCCCAGGAAATATAATTTAAGCATATTGACTTCATCATCATTGCTGAAAGAAATACAAGCGCTACTTACCCTAAAATGCTGAAACTTTTGTTTGTTAGTATGAAGTATTTGCTTAGATCTATAATAATATAATATTATGTGACATATAGTCATATAATGCTTTTTAGTTTTTGGAGCATTTTCACGTACAATGTTGTTGAGTATCTGTGAGACCTATAGGATTGGAATTATTAGAAACCTCTTGCTTTTACAAATGAGGAAGTGGGTTCTGAGTGGTAAATCAACTTTTCCCTGCGTAATAACAGCTACTGATTATGACAGCAAGGAACTGATTTCAGGCCTCTGGATTTACAAATCCTATCCTCTTTCCCCTAGATCATATTCCCTCTTCACACATATAGAACCATATACAATAGCTGTTAGATCAATGGTGAGATATGTAGAATACTAGCCAAGTGCCTCTAGAATAACATTATAGAATGTTGTAGTATTGCTGGATGCCAACCATTAGACGTCCTTTGCAATTATGTGCAGTGTTTTCAAATTCTCTACTTGTTAACCTATAAGAATAAGTCTTTATACCCGAGTAAATTCAGCTTAGATATTGTGGAGAAAAAGTGAAACTCCTTTAATCTAAAATGTCTCTCTCTATGCACCCACACACAGGTCATTTGAAAGCATTTTTATTTTTTTTGGTTATCTATGTTTGCTGATAGTCTGATCTGACACAAATTGTTTAAAATGTATTGTGAAAGATGTGTACTTTGGATATGTTATCTCATGTCTGATTTGAATATTTGAAGAGCTAGTATAAAATAGAAATTGAAATTAATTTATCTTCTGTAAAACATGTGAGAAATATTCAGAGATGCTTAAAAACAGAATGAGTAATTTAAACCTGGCTGTAGATAAGATTTTCCTGATAAGAAGGGTTGATAGTTACTTCGATGTCACCAAAAGAGGTTGTGGAATTTCTTTTTCTGGGATATTTAATTCATGTGGTTTACGTATCACCCTATGTGGGGGCAGGGCCATGGATTTAATAGTCGGATGTGAACCTGTAATATTGTGAGATCACAATTATCCCCATTTATTGAAATAATTGGTGTTATTTAGAAATTGCAAGAGAGAAGAAGCAGGATCCGGTTTTTTTTCTTCTCTCTCTCTCTCTCTCCATCTCACATACACACAATATCAAAGGGGAAATATTTCACTATTTTTAAGAACTTCAGTGCCCATCATCCTGTCCTAACTGAAGTGATAGCACGAAACCTGCCTGCGGTGGAAACAGGAAGCGTTAGTGATACATACCGAGTTACGCATCTTTGTATCTTTCTTCAGGTTCAGCTCAATGTATACCGATTCTAATTAGCACATTGTGTGCCTCAGCGAGTAGCTCCCCTTTAGCTCTGCTTGGAGAGTTTTTTTTAGCTTCCATCCTGCTCATAAACACTGCCACCCCCTCCCTCCTTCTCTCTTTACAAATGTTACAACACAATCAGAAATTTCCTCTTTTCTTTCCTTCTTGCATTATCAGCAGGTTCCCTTGCGTCAGAAGCAGAGAAAGAAAACTCAAGGTAATTAGATCTCTTTTGTTTCTTTATCCCCTTTTTGTGTGCGTGAGTGTGGGTTTTCTGTCCGATGCCTTCTCTGGGATCAGATTTTTGTCTGTCTTAATGCTAATATCAGAGGGTGGATGGCAGATTAAATTTTTGGTTATTTTTGGATCGATTTTAAGAAATGACGGCATGCTGTTCATTTCGATTAACCCCTCGTGGTGTGTCAATAAAGCTTAGAAAAGCTGGCACTGAGTCGGGAAGTGGCTGTGTTTAGGGGGGCATTAACCCTTCTCCATCTATTGCATAATGACTGCTATTATTTTGAAAGGAGCTGTATTAGTGCAATGATATGCCTGCCAGCCTCACGATTTTAATTTTTTCAACTTATTCTTGTTGAATAATATTCTTAGACTAACACTTGCATTCTAGCCTCACTGTTTCTTTCGTCCTCTCTTGTACCTTCTAAGCACCAAATGAATGCTTAAAAATAAAATAAAGAAATTAGTCTTTTTTTTTTTGCATTTACTTTGCATAAATCTTGGTTAAAAAAAAATTCAACTCCCAAGAGGTAAACAATTAACAGTTACCTTTCACTCTATCACATAAACCAGGGTAATACATTACCTACCTCTTCATATAATTGTTGCAGGGTTCTTCACGATGAGTCGGAGGAGGATATCCTGTAAAGACCTGGGACATGCTGACTGCCAAGGGTGGCTACATAAGAAAAAGGAAAAAGGAACTTTCCTGGGCAACAAATGGAAAAAGTTCTGGGTAGTGCTGAAGGGAACGTCGCTATATTGGTACAGCAATCAAATGGTGAGTCTACTGTCTTCTCTCCTTTTCAGCCGATTTGGCAAGGGTGGATTAAGGAGCTCTGAGAAGCAGGTGGTCCCTATGGGAAAGTTCGTTTTTATTTCTGGGACTTGGAACAGAGCCAATACACAAATAAGTTCTAGAAACTGTTTCTGATCCAAGAGATGTAGGTTATTCTACTGTATTTTATGCAAGAGGAAATCATCTTGCTTGACTCATCTTGGGTTGGAGAGGGATGTCCGAATTTGTATCCTTCCTGAAGGAGGCTTTCAGCTATTAATGTTACTATTCCATGACAAATTGTATTCATTTCAGGATTTACATGGACAGTACTTTATATGGAAACTTTGTGTTATTAAGATTTCTACGAAAAAAGGGTATCAGCTTTGAGACCTATTAGGGGTGTAAATTGATTCAGTCCACAGAATGTATTTTCATTTCTCCTTCTTTACTCTATCTTCCTCTGCCTTTCTTTATTGGGTGAGTTGGTTTTGGGCTCACTAACCTGTGTGCCAGCACTGTGTTGCTGACTGTTGTCTCTTGTTCCTTGGCATGCTAAGTGACGGCATCAAAGAGCGAGGATCAGACAACGCTTGAAAAGAAAGTTGCCTAATTTATCTTTAATCACAGTACCCTTCTGTGGTCTGCTTCACAGGCTAGTTTTCTGTTGGGAAGGGCTGGAAATAAAGTTATTGTTAGAAGGTTCGCTGATCTTGCCTGGCTGGAAACATTTTGAGGACAACGATGTTGTTGAATATTGAATGAGAAGAGACTTTTCATATAGGAATTCTCCCCACTAACCTCCCATAGCCAATTGCTGATGTCAGGAGAGCTGGAGTTTCTTTTGGGGTCTAGTGAAGACCAGCAATGGATGTCCTTTCATCAGTTAAGGGGAAATAGCTTAGGGATTTCCCATAAGCATTTTTTTTCCCCGTGGCACCATTCTTCTAAAATGGCTTGTGGGTGCCCACCACTCAGGCAACAGAGCTTTAGAGCATGTAACTTCGTACATGTAATATAGGTGCTGGGTATAGTTTGTGGGTAAGATCTTTAGTATACAAATTTACATCCATTGACCATTAATAAGAAATTTATGTTACCCATGTGCCCCTAAGCACCTGTTCTATAAAAGTTTGGTAAAACTGGACCCAAATCCAACTCCAGTGCTCTGGAATAAGCATTCTCCCTCCCACTCCCATGCTTCTCTCTCTACAACTCCTCTCCAGTCCCCTGTTCTCAAGCTTATTGCTTTGGTTTCACCCCATGGGAAACATGGTACAAAATCCTTCATTGAGTTCCGCAGAAATATATTTTTTCGGGGCTTTAGTGAGCTTTAACAACTTTATTGAAGACTTGGGAGGGTTGCAAGAAAGAATCACCTTGCAGGGTATACGCTCTCCCACTGTGTCCCTTCTTTCTTTTCATCTCCTCTTCTGGATACATTCATCATCTCTTGTGTAAGGTTGAATAGTTTTACCCGATTTAAGACAACCTGGGACTGGGGTCTCACTTTCAGTCTTCAGGAATAGTTCCTAAGTGAACACAGCTTTTTTTCCTAAGAGGAATTAAGGTCAATATCAATTTCTTCCTCTTGTTTCATATTATTTTAGGCTCTTGCTTTTGGGTAGTTGTGGCAAGTGATAATCTGCATCTTTTATAAAATGAGAGGACTTACTGATAGACCTTTTAATACCCTCTGGGAATTTCCAGAGGCTGTTGGAAGGATTGGGTATTGATGGGGCATGGCACATCCGTGGGAAGTAACAAAGTCAGATAAAAGTATGGCATTAATTTTCTCAAACAAATTATTCAACAGATATGTTCTGAGTGCTGTTTGTCTTCATAGAATTTAAAGGAAGCCCCCTCTGAATCACACATAGTTACAGATTTGGCTGATACGGCTTCATTGGCTCATTTGGCTAAAGCTTCTCTAATAGGAGCAACTTAGAGGACAGCTACCTATTTTGGCTGTTAGGAAACTCATGCTTCCATAGCGAGCAGAAGTGTTGGCTGAGACGAGATTGGAAAGAGGACAAGGAGAGGGCATCAGACACACTCAGGCGCCCAGTCCTCACTTGCCTTCCTTCAAATGTACGAAGCAATAGTTAGTTAGCAAATCATGCACTTAAATAGAGTAGCATAGAATGGAGAATGAGTTTACTGTTATCTGGCCTTGGAATTATCCTAATAAACTAGTGGTATGTAACAGAAGGACCTTCCAACTCCCTAATCCTATGACTCTATTATAGACGAATTCTCTTTCTTTACACACACACATACACACCCACACCCACAAGAGTGGGTGTGCATGCATACCGTGACACCTTAATTATATGTTTGTTACAGGGGAAAAAAAGGCTACTCAATGAACACTTAATTAGCAGTCATATTCCTGGTATCTGTGTGAATGTCAACTGTGAAATAAGAGCCAAACACATATCCTCAAGCTAAGAACATTTATTTACTTTCTGCCACCCAAGGAATTCAGATTCAACAAAGTAGCTCCCAGGGCACCTACGCCTCCTGAGCGAGCTTCTCGAGCTTCTCGTTGTTCTCCCTCCCCTATTCCTTGTTCTTTCTTCCGTGGCCTGGTGCTGGGAGGTAATGGAGCCAATAGCCTCCCAGCAAGAACCAGCTTTTATTGAATGCCTACTATTATGCCAGGGGATAGTCTAGGTACCTTTCACACATGCTCTTTCTTCTCCGAGGTAGTAATTTTCACCAGGGTTTGAAAGTTGGGAAGGCTGAGACTCAGGGAGAGTGCCTGCATAGCCCCAGGTGACACACATAGTAATGGGGAAAACAGATCACCTTGAGCCCCTTTGATCCGCAGCCAGGCTTGTTGCCACAGGCCAGCCTGACCCCATGCAGACACCGGGCTAAATGACAGCCTCCAGTGGGGTTCGGAGGGAACAGCTCTAGACGCGGAAGCTAGGGCAGTGCTCACATGAAAGTACAGCCGTCTCATGGGTTCCCTTTGCTTGTCTCTATTGCTTTCTGACACTACCCCAGGAGAGGGGTCACCCTCGCCACTCTGGGCGCCTCTCTGTTGTACTGTTGCCCAGTGATGGATGCCTGGGGTACCTTCTTCCCTCGTGACACTTCGCTGCCTCAGACAGCCCTACCGGGATTTCCTTGAGAAAGGTCAAGTCCAGACACTCATCTACCATGTTCACACCCCGTATTACGTGCTTAGACTGTGCTACAGCACGCAAGAGTGCATGCCAGGGCCTACAAAACCGTATTCAAGCTTTACAGCCATAAAAATCCAGGCTGTTTACAATCCTGCATTTGCAATCCGCACAATTGTTTTCCCTTTCCCCTTGGATAAAGTATAAATTTCTTTCCTCCCTTGTGAGAGTCTCCCGACCTGTTTCTTTCTTATTTCTCCACCCTCCTTTGGCCACCCAACCTTCAACTACAGAATTTTTTTTCAATTCCTTGTTCGCATCACATGTGCTGGCACTCTCTTTAAGCCTTTTTGCACATGCTGTTGCTCTGCTCAGAAAATTTTTGTCTCCGTACCCAAAAAGTGTTTCTCCCACGCAATCCCATTGACCTCCCCAAAAGTCAAATTTTAGCTTACGTAGCCTTTCTTCTACATGGTCTTACTCGATCCTCTGACCTAAATCAGGGCGCCTCTGCCTGTTCCCATAGCAGCTTATACTTTTCTCAGGTTTACACTCCTCTTTCTCTTTTGTACATGTTTGTTAGGCTTGCTGTTTTCCATAATTGATCATCTCTGCAGGACAGGACCACAAGTATATCGTTAGTGCAGTTTCTGACACATGCTAGGCACTCAGTATTTGTGGATTTCATAAACTATATGAGGTTTAGGAATCAATAGCATTTACATTACGTCTGGGAATTTTGAGAACTGGGATGGCTAAAGACTGCTTTTGATGGAAAGCAATTTTCCAGTAAAGAGATTTCCACTTGTATTCTTAAAAACAGATACAGGAAAAGGTGCAATTGGAGATTTGCTAGAAGGGTTCCATGGTCCTAAGTAGGTTCCACACATCTGCTCCCATTTGGTGACACTTTAATTAGGGGCGATCTATTTTTTTAAAGATTATTTCTAACCATGTCCCATGGCTGTAAACAAGGGTCGATCAAGATCACCAGACTTGGGGCAGAAACGTAGAAAGGGCGATGGCAGTTTTCCCAGGGAAGTCCGCGGCATAGTAGCACTTCACCTGGACTTCAGGCACAGCTGGAGAAGTTTGGGACCAACTTCTTCTCTCGGGTGAGGGAGGAGCAAAGTTCTGAGTTACTGTTTTCCTTCAGGCACGTCACTATAAATTAGCGACAAGATTTAAGTCCTTAGGATCTTATTACTTAGTTATCAAAACTATCTTACATATTTAAGGTTTTAGATTTTTCCACGTTTGCTATAACTGATTTTTCTTTTCTAAGAATTCTTAATTAAAATCTTGCTTCATTCCCTGGGAAATATATTGTGGATTTTATTTATGTCCCAGACAAATTATAGAGTAAATGTATATTATATAACCCATTTAAAATTAGTGAAGTTCTGAAATGTTTCTATTCAGAGAGCATTTACTCATCTCAGCGGTGTGTTTTCTTACTTTATCCAGCAGTGTGTGCGGACTATTAATGTACACCACAGGGACGTATACGTGATGCTGGTATACAACTTGGAGGCATTACCTAAACGGCTCAGGCTTTAATTAACAAAGCACAGTTTAAGATGAGTTCCAGAAAACAGATTTAAAACATTTTCTTTTTAAGGGAACCCAACATGAAAAGTTTATCATCCATCCACCCACCCACCTACATATCCTTCTACCAGTATTATTGAGATCTTAAAAATAATTTGGGCTACAGTTGTAAATGCTATTATAGGAATAAAAAATAAGAGACTACATTTCTTCTCTCTGTTAAGAGCTTCTAGACTGGTAGAGGAGAAAGAGCTATGTAAATGACAATCAGAGAAAGGTTGGTGAAAACAATGGCTCTGAGATTGAGCAGTACAGATGAATTCTGTAAATTCTAGGGCTAGAGGAAATAGTTTGTGCCAAATGTGAGGGAGTTCTGCCACAGTGATTTTTTTTTTTTTTAACTCTCTGGCAGTTTCTCTCTCTTTTTTCCTATCTAAAAGGTATGTTTTTCCTTTTTTTTTTTTTTTAAAGAAAAAAATCATTTTCAAAGCTGCATGATTTCCTTGGTCAAAGATTTCCTTTACCAGGTAAACACAGTTTTCACCAATCAGAAAACATTAATTCTGTGCATTGCAGTGAATATAGAAAATTTTCGGGGAGAAGATTCTCTTAAGATATGCCTTGGAAGGCAGCTTTTTTTTTTTCTTTTTTTTTTTTTCCCAGGGAAGGAGGGTGGGGGGTTGGGTGTTCCAGTAGGGGGCCTATGTGAACAAAGGAATGAAAATAAAAATGAGCTGTGCCAACCCACTGTGTTGGGCATGTTATTGAATTCCCACAACCTAGCAAGACAGATATTATTATTCCCATTTTTCAAGGGAGTTTACTGAAGCTTAGGGAATTTAAGTAGCTGCTCAAAGTAGCATAAGGAATAAATGGCAGCGCTGGGATTAAAAGACAAGGTCTACCAGTGCCAAGGCCAGGCTCTTTTCCCTGGGCTGCTTGGTGTCCCCACTGAGAGGTGAGCCAGGGCCAGTACATGGGGCCATCAAACAGCATGCAGGAATGTGGATTTGGTCCAGTAGGTAGTAGGGAGGCACTGCAGGTTCTTGAGCCCGAAAATGATCTAATGAAGTTAGAGAGTGAAAATATTAACGTAGCAATAATAAATGGGATGTATGGAGAATAAAGGAGCTTCTAGAAGGTCAGTAGTAGATATGACAAATTGCAGGCACTGGGATGGGAACTCCTGGCTGGTAGTAGACGCGGTGAAACTGTGGGACACGTTTAACAGTAAGAAACGGCAAAGTCTGTTGAATGCTTGGATATAAGACACAAAACATTTGAGGCTAAAATAGGAATGATTCCAAGTTTTGGTACCTGGGAGATTGAGAAAATAATATGAAAACTGAGGGAGGAAGAATATGGTTAAAAATATGTATTTCCTTTAGACTCATTGTCTTTTACTGTTTCGGTCTTTTACTGTTTTTTTTTGTTTTTGTTGTTGTTTTTGGTTTTAGTTTTATACATTCTAACTTTGTATAAAATGACTAGAAACCTGCCTTGTTTAGCAGTGAAGTAACTGTTCGTTGATTTCATTTGCTCTGTTGCATCTACAATTCAAGGGAGCCTTGGGGCCCCTGGACCTCACATAGAAAAGGTGAATCAACCAACGCTTGATTTCATGAGAACTGATGAGGTTTGAGGTTAATAGCTGGTTTAATACACATGCAGGCTTTTCAGTTTTTGAGAATCCAGTCTGCCTGCCCAGCTGTGACCTCTGTTTCCTCCCTCACCGTCCGAATGGTTCCACGTGTCTGTGAGTTCAAGCACTTGGGTCTGTATCATGTGTTTTTGGTCTTTAACTGCATGTGCCCTTCATGTGAATTTCAGAGGAAGGGATTTTCCTTGGAATCAGTTGTATGAGAACCTCTACAGCAAAGATCTAATCAGTTTTAGATTAGGCAGAATTTACTTTTGCACCAAATGATCCTTGAAAGCCAGAATTTCTCTTTTTGTGAGACAACTCCTCTGAAAGTTTCAGTGAATATAAAGTGTCTTTCTTTCAGATAAGAAAAATAAAGAATGAGTTCACTTTGCCTTGGAAAAAGACATTTAAGTCTAATGCACCTTTAGCAATTACCTATTAGCAATTACCTATTAGCACACATTTTGGAAAAACGTCTGCATGCGTTCACCATAGATTGGAAAAAATTTCTGAGGAATTTATGAAGACTTCAGTCTGAGCTTATTATATTCTTTTTCTTCTTCTTCTTTTACTCACTACAGTGTAAACACCTGAGGGTATATTCTTTACCTTTCTCGTTTAAACTCTGTCGCTAGAGCCTAGAACTATCAGGGACAGAGTGGGCACCAGTATTTTGTGAGTGAGTTACTTATTATATTGCTTAATCATCAATTAGTTCTAGAAATCAATTAATCAAAGCATTATTGAGCACCTTATGTGTTCCCAGAGTTATACCAAAATGAGATGCTTTATTAAGAACGGGCTTTAATTTATTCGAACTTCGTATATATTGTGTTAGTCAACAACCAGCTTCTGAGTGTATCCCAAACAAAATTCCGTTATTTAAAATTGTTTCTTCGGAGAAGACAGTTCAGACTAATTGTGTAAAACTGATGAACTCTGCCAACTATATTCCTAGTGTTTGTACCAGAAAGGGGAGATTGGAAGGTGTAATACTAGTGGGTCTGCATAGGGCAAAATAGGATGTTTTAGCAGCTGTAAGTGAGCAGTTTACCTCAAGGTGACAGCTGATGGAAGAAAAGGGTGAGAAGGATTGTTTAGGTACCATTCCAAAATCTGAATGTAAGAATAATTGAGGACTTTTTGAATCTGTTACTTCCCTTGTTAAAATTTCGGGTATGTGGGAAAGATCTTTAAAGGGGACTTTGGTTTAATTTATTTGTTGTCTCTGATGCTATCTGTCGCTGTGTCTTACCATTTATTTCCCTTGGTAGGTCCCAGAATGGATTTCTAGAATCAATCCACCCTAGCTTTATGAGCAGCTCAGTCTCTACTTGGGGCAGGCTGTTTTTAATAACTTCTTGTTGCTCAATTCAGATGACGTGGGAACAATGGCTTGTGTTGCCAATATGATTCTCCTTTAAAATCTTTCCAAACTTTACATAATCAATTGTGAAACACCACGACTATGAAATCCTTTGTTTCCTTCGTCTTGTTCTCAGGAGGCAGTGATATGCTCGGGCACTGCCGATTTGGAAGAGGATACCAGAGTTAACGATGTAGGATGGGTTGTTGGAAAGGACCATCCTCTTAGCTCACAGCACTGACTGATATGCCCACGCAGCGGTTGTGGCACTGTCTCTCCTCACAGTGTGTTGTGGGCATCTCCAAGACTTCTCTCTGTTTTACTTTATCTGTTTTTGGCACCATCCATCTTCTTGCTTGCTGGAAATTTAAATTAATTTTGAAAATGCTTAAAAATCCTATAAAATAGTATGTGTTCATTGAGAAAAATTAGAAAATAAAATTAAGCAAAATAAAAAAGACAGGGAGGCAAACAGAAAGAAATAAATGAATTAAAATCATTTATTTATTTAAATGAATCACAGTCTTGCCACCTTCAGGGGATCACGGTAAACATTTTAGTGCATATGTTTCCAATTTTTTTCTATATTTTCCAAAAATAAAATGATACTATGTTTAATACTGTAACTTGATTTTCTCGCTAAGCAATATATTATCAATATATTTTCTTGTCAACACATCTACATCCACATCGTTTCTAGTAGCTGTAATACATATAGTTATACCATCGTTTATCAATCCATAGAATTTAAAATCCGAAATGCCTTTTATTCTAAAACTTATTAAAATAGTCATCAGGTGATAGAATACATAAGGACACATATAGTAACTTAAAAATAAAGTGATATGTATTTTAGCTTATATGTATAAATATGTGTATGTTTATATAGCCATTAGTATGTGTATGAGTATTAATATCTGTATAAACATATTGATATGTGTGTATACATACATGTATGTATGTATGTATATGTGTATATAACTTATAAATTCTTTAAGCAAGTAGCAGGAAGGTGGATTTCACCAGCATGGTATAAGGGAGAAACATCACCTGGGTTTTAGTCTTGCAGTTTCTTACCAAGTTGGGTACCCCTAGGTCAGTGATGTAACTTTCTTTCTTTTTTTTTATTATAATAATATTTTTTATTATATTATGCTAGTCACCGTACAGTACATCCCTGGTTTTTGATGTAAAGTTCCATGATTCATTAGTTGCGTGTAACACCCAGTGCACCATGCAATACGTGCCCTCCTTACTACTCATCACCAGCCTATCCCATTCCCCCACACTCAGTTTGTTTCTCAGAGTCCATAGTCTCTCATGCTTCATTCCCCCTTCTGATTATACCCCCTTTCTTTATCCCTTTCTTCTTTCTATGGATCCACTTTCTTTGACCAAGAATAATATCTTTACATAATTCCGAGCAACTTTGAGAAGATCAAATGCACCCGAAAACAATATAAAAAAAATCAAAGGAATACACAAAGAAAGACAATTTTATATATACTTAGGTGAAATGTGCCTGCATAATACTGTGATTTGGAGTTGTAAAAGAATTGGGCTAAGGCTTTTAGGCACTGGAAATGTTTTCTTTTGGCAAGAATGGCCTATCCTGTGCTGGAAATTCTAAAAAATGCACCTACTAACCACGTGTAAAAGTTGATCTTAAGCTATAAAACAGAGGAGTGAGCTAGAAGGCCCTGGGGGATTCTTCAGCTCAGTAGTTCCCAACCTGGAGGAAGAATTCAGGTAATACATGATTGTGTAGTGAGGCTTGTGTGCACATTTCCCAAGCAATAGAATGACACGTGGCCCATGGGATGAGCTGAACTTTTGGTTACAGCTGAGGATTTTCCTGAGAAGTCATTATTTGCAGATTTATCGTCCCTCTGGAGCAAGCTTTTTTAAGGGCCAAGGACCCAGCTGCTTCAACAAAGAAGCTAACTGATGAGCTCATCTGTCCTTGTGCTGCTGTGTCTGATCCCCTTTAGAGCACGTTTCAGGAGCATTTCAAAAGGAAACTATGCAGTGGAAAGAAAAAAACATTGATATTTTTTTAAAGATTTTATTTATTTGAGAGAGCGAGCGAGAGAGCGAGAGAGCGAGAGAGCGCAGGAGCAGGGGAGAGGGGCAGAGGGAGAGGGAGAAGCAGACTCTCTGTTGAGCAGGGAGCCCAACACGGGGCTCCATCCCAGGACCCTGAGATCATGACCTGAGCCGAAGGCAGACACTTAGCCGACCGAGCCCCCACGTGTCCCTAAAACATTGAATATTTTTTAAAGGAGTCAGAATTTAGGAGAACATGTTTGAAACAATGTCTTCAAAAAGGCACAAGGAAAGAACGTGCTACAGTGGGAGATGTCCGTGGATGTGGAATCAGGACAGTTCCATCCTGATGCTGCAGCCAGTTACCACTTTAAGCAAACCATCTGCTCTCTCTGAGCCTTCTTCCTCTTCCGTTTCACAGGTATGCGAATAGATGGCTTTTACCTGTGAAAGGGACGGTGCGCATTAGCAACACGTTAACCACGGTTTTCATACTTTCAGTCTTATGAAAATTATCGTGCTAAATGCGTTTTCCTTTACTGACAAATAATGTTTTGCAGTAGTATCTTTAAAAAATGTTTTAAATTTGTTTCTTGTTTTTGAAGACTCGTAGTGAAATACACATAACAGGAAATTTCCCATTAACCGCTTTGGAGGATATAATTCAGGGGCAAGAGGTATATTCACATTATTATACAACTGTCTCCAGAACTCTCTTCATCTTACAAAACTAAAACTCTGTACTTAATACACAGCAATTCCCCTTCTCTCCTTTCTGCCATCCCTGACAACCACCATTCCGGCTTCTCTGGGAATGTGACTACTCCAGTACTTTCTATGAGTGGAATCACAGTGTTTGCCCTCCTGTGACTGGTTTATTTCACTCAGCATAATGTCGGGAAGGTTCATGCATGTTGTGGCATGGCTCAGAATTTCCTTTCTTTCTGAGGCTGGAATTCCATTGTATGTGCATACCATGCTTTGTTCATCTCTTCATGTCTGTCGGTGGACACTTTGGCTTGTGTCCACCTTTCGGCTGCCATGGACATTAGTGTACAAATATCGGTTTGAAAGCTTGCTCTCAGTTTTTTTTTTGGTTATGTTCCCAGGAGTGGGATTGCTGGGTCATAGGGTAGTTCTATTTTTAATTTTTTGAGGAACCGATGTCCTGTTTGCCATAGAGGCTGCTCTATTTTACATACCCCTCCAATAGTGTACAAGGGTTCCAATTTCTCCACGTCCTCAACAACAATTGTTATTTTCTGTTATTTAAATTTTTTTGAAATTTAATTCTATTTATTTTTTAAAGATTTAGTTATTTGAGAGAGAGCATATGAGGGGGAAGGCAGAGGGAGAGGGAGAAGGAGAGAGAGAATCTCAAGCAGATTTGCACCGAGCGTGAAGTCCGATCTCACAATCCTGAGTTGGATGCTTAACTGACTGAGTAACCTAGGCTCCCCCGTTTTTTTTTGTTTTTTTTTTTGTTTTTTGTTTTTTTGTGTTTTTTTTTTTTATAATAGCCATTCTAATGGTGTTAAGTATTATCTCATTGTAGTTTTGATTTGCATTTCCCTCAAGATTATTAACCTTGACCATCTTTTCATGTCCTTTCTGGCCACTTGCATATCCTGTTTGGAGAAATATCTTTTCCCATTTTTATTGAGGTTGAGTCATACCTTAATGAGACTCCTGAAACTCATGAAAACAGTTTGAAGATATTTGAAAGCTCATGATATATTGGAAGACTTAATATACATTGTGTGAAGACAAGATTATGTATTATACTGACTGTGATTTTAAAAGAACCAACCTTATTTTTTATTTCTCCTTAATTTCTAATTTTGAACGAGGATGCACCAGATTTTTAATTTTCCTGAATGGTATTCCTTTATTTACTCTTCCCCCACTCTTGCTTTAACCGTGGATGGTAGATAACGTTTCTTAGATAGTAAGACATGCAATTTATTCTGTGATAGTGAGATTTTATCAAATTTCTTCCTATTCATTTAGAAACCTTTCCTTCCTATATAGTGCTTTCTCTTCTTTCTCTCCTTCCTCTCCTTCCTTCCTTCCTCCCTCCCCCTCCCTCTGTCTCTCTCTCTCTTTTTTCTTTTTCTTTTTTTCTTTTTTCCTTCCTCCCTTCTTCTCTTCCTCTCTTCCTCTCTCTCTCTCTTTCTTTCTTTCCTGCTGGCGATACCAATCCTATGTACGTGAAAATTATTTCTAGGTTTTTAAGGCTTCTGAAAAGTGAGAGGTGATGTGGACAGACTCAGATCACGAGGGTCCTCATGTGCTCAGGATTTTCTATTATAGAGAACAATAACCAAGACTCTTTTATATGGTGAGGTTTCCGTCTTAATTGTTTTTAAAATGATAGTTCAGAAGGCACTGACTATCTTCATATGTCAGACTACCAGAGAGTTCACTAGTAACTTAATTTCATTTAAAACATGATTCCATAAAAAGAGAATGGAAGAATATAGTAAGAATGCTAACTAGGAGAGCTGATTTACAAATCACAGAGTAGGATGCCAGTTACTTCTTATTCATCGCTGAAATGTGACCTAATATGAGAGTCAGGTAGTCATGGCCTTGGCTGGTACGTAGGAGGAAATGATGAAGAGGGATTATGGGCGCCAAGCAGTTGGGCTGTTCATGAGTAGGGACCATGAGCAGAAACATTTCTGTGAGAGAAATGGCATCCTATGTTAGATTTCCCAGAAGCAGACCCTGAGATGAGGATTTGGGTACAAGTAGTGCGTTTGGGAAGCGATACCAGAAATACTTGGAAAGGGAATGTGGAAGTGGGACAGGGTGGAAAGTTAGATGGTAAAACTCTCTTTTGTGGGCAAATTGTGACTGGGGAACTGAAGCCCAGTTCTGCTGGGGAACTTTGAGAGCCTTTAGAAAACATGCGCCTCCGAGTTTTCCCCCCAAGGGGCCGGGAGCTGGGGTTATTTGAACACCGAGTCCCATCAGTCATGGCTGGAGGGCTCATCCTGAGGCCAGTGCTTCCCGGGCACCTCCACGCAGGTGGAAAAGTGGAATCTGGCAGCCAGAGAAGCCCCCACAGAGAGGTGCAGGTGCTGTCAGTGGGGAATCCGGCAAGCCTGGCTTCTCGGTAAGGAGGGGGGCCCGTGGCTGGCTTAGCCACGGCATCTGCTACAAGTGGTCTGTGGTCTGCTTCCTTCCAGTGGGTTTCTCTCCTCCTTAGAGCATCCTCAGAGCCTTCACGATGATCAGCGGCAGAGCTTCAGTCCACTTTTATAATTCAGGCCAGGAATGTGTGGGTTCTGTAGAAAATTGGGCCTTGCTGCTTCTTAGTTAAACACATCTACCTAATAGAAATTTTCTATGTGGAATATCTATTTCTAAGCATTTGTAAGAAGAGTCTCTTTGGATCAAAATCTCATTACATTCATAGGGTAATGTTAGACAAACTCAAATGCAACGATATTTTAACGAAAAACATAACCTAGGTAATGTATGGAGGATATACTGAGCTTGCTAGCATTATTGCTGTCCAAAGAATTTAAAAGATTTTGTTTGTTTGTTTATTTATTTATTTATTTATTTATTTATTTATTTATTTATTTATAGCATGCATGGGGCCAGGAGCAGAGGGAGAGGGAGAGACTTTGTGCGGTGGAGCCTGAGGCAGGGCTCAATCCCAGGACCCTGAGATCATGACCTGAGCTGAAATCAAGAGTCGGATGCTTAACCGACTGAGCCACCCAGATGCCCCTAAAATATTTTTTACAGCGATTGATCTGATGCAAAGGAGCTCAGACATAGAGACAGTTATTCAGAGGGCTCAGCTGACAATGGACAGAGTAAAAACTTATTTTACTTCATCTTTTTCTTTCCAGATCATTCTTTGTCTTTTCTTTCTATTCCTTTTCCCCATTCTTATCCTTGATACCTGAGAATTAATGTCAATAAAATCTTAAAATTTTTTTACAACTCTTACAATTTTACAGCACGACCTGCCTCTGTGCTAGCTCTAGTTAGCCTCGATCTGGTTATGTCTGCTTTTTCACTGTACGGACACTGACCCGAGAGCTTCCATGCTCTGACTGATGTCACACGGTCAGCGTGACACATCTGATTCCAAATCTGGGATTCTTCTTCTGTGCATCCATTCGATGGTAGATTCTCTTCTATTTTAGCTCCTGGTTGAGGCCGTTCGATCTCATATTTAGAATTAGTTAACTGATTTCTGGATTCTGGTCTGAATTTTGTTTCTTTAAAAATAAACCCATAACTTTCGCATTTTATGATGCCCATCTCGTTTGGTGGCGAGATTAAAAAACGATCAGTTTCCTGAATTCTGGTGCTCCGATGTGATTAATTTCCCTCCGCTGGTTAAGATGGTAGTACCTTCATGGCCTATGCTTAGCACTCAGTAAATGTTAGCTATTATTAGATGTTTCTTGAGTTTATCATGTTTCTTAACAGGATTTCAGGCCTCATCACTGTCAGGCCTGCTTCCCGTATCTAGAAGAGAGGAAGACGATACAAAGGCAACCATCATTTTTTCTTGCTCCCCTTGCAGTGCTTGTCACAGCCCAGTGCTAATAAGCTCAGCTCTCTGCCTGCAGGTCCAGGTAATACTTGCAGAATGTGTGTGCATTTCCTTTTCTGAAAGGAAGGGGGAGATGAGCTGCTTATCAGAACAGAGCAGCGTGGTGGCCTCTAGTGCCAACAGAGAACGAGGGAGGCTTTGGGTTCCATGCAGGTCTTTTATGTGTGTGGGGGGAATGCTGGAAGAAACTACTTAAAATGATCTAAAAAAAGAGCAGTGTTGCTACTAAAAATCCTTAGCCTGTGTTCCACCAACTCTGTATCGTCAAAATTCTGGGCTCTAGGGTCTCTTGGAGTAGTTATTGTAATGTGTGTGGGGTGACATCACCATGTTTAGGTGCAGTGAGGTTCATTTGTTTCTATTTTTAATTTTAGGAATTGCTTCATTTTTGTTTAAGTTCAAAAATCATATACATCGTCTCCCTAATTCCAAAGTCAAAACTATGTAACAAATTACAACCAGATAAATCTTGCTCTCATTCCTGTTTCTGCCTCCCTTTGTGTTTGCATTTCCTGTATGGTTTCCTTCTACAAATATAGGCAGTATGTATGCACGCAGAGGCAGGCATATCCTCTCACTTTTTGTACATAAAATTTGCATGCTCTATCTCCTGTCCTGTACCTTTCTTTTTCTCTTACTGTGTCTAGCAGGTTACTCTAAATATATATATGTCATGTTTTGGATTTATTCGTTGCATGTGGGTGCCACAGTGTATTCAATGGTCCCCTGATGATACACATTTGGATTCTTTTGTTATTGCAAATAATGTTGCCATGCACATGTTACTACACATTTTTATATTTAGGACAGATCCTAGAAGTTAGATTTCTGGGTCAGAGGGTAAATGCCGTTTTGCCAGTTACTGCCCAGTTTCCTTGCACTGGGTGCCATTCTGCACCACCACCAGCAACTCAGTATGAAAATGACTGTTCCTCTGTAGAACTAGAGCTTTCACATTTGATTGTACGTTCTCTTTTCTTTTCTTCCATAGTGGTTTGTATTTGAAAGACTGTAATTCAGATTTCAATAGTGGTCACAAGTCCGTGTGTATGATGAAGTCTTAGTAACAACAGTTCAAGATGACATGAGAAAGGATGGCTCTGCTTAGAGCTTAGATTTTGCCTGTTTCCAGCAGGCTGGGGCTTTTAAGGCGGAACTGAGCAAACCATGGGTTAATTTGGAGAAAATGGAGTTTTGCAGCTTCTCCTGATTCTGATATTCACTGGAGAACCTCACGTTTCTTTCAAGTCGTTGCAAGAATATTAAATCCATATTCAAATGTAAACACAAAAACATCTTACAAAGAAACATATATTTTGTTTTCTAAACTATTTTTTTCTTCCAATTTAAGATTCTATTCATTTAAAGACCTACAATTTATTTAATATCAGGTTTTGGGTGGAAATGATGCACTAAAAGTACATATAGATTCTAAGGTGCCTCTTGATTTCAGAATTGTTGAAGTGTAAAAAATCAGGTTTCTTAGAATCAGGGAACTATGATTCCATCGAGAATAGAGAGATAATTATACTTTTTATTTTTAACCGTGAAATATATAACAGTTTCCTATATCACACTTCCTTTGTTTCTGGTTTGGTCTTCTTTAACCTACTTACTCTGGAATATATATATCACTCTTGTTTTTCTAGGTCTATCCTTCTACCTTTTTGATATATGTAGATACTCATGGAGTAATATTGTCTATTTTGGAAGGTATTTGTAGTGTGAAAGAGCCAAACATTATCGATGGCAACGGATACTGATGTTTGCATTTAAATATTAAAACTTGATGTCCCATTTTAATTAATTTTCAAAAATATGTCTGAAGTGTGGCAAATTCTATATAAACTATCTTTGCCTCTAAAATTCCTAGAGTCCAAAACTGAAGCTGTAATTTAGCTTAAGCCATAGAATATGGGAAATATTAAACCAATTTTGTCTAAAGTTTGAACAAATCATATCGAGTCACCAGTGAAGGCATCTGAGACCTCATATTTTACCTTCTTTCAAGTCTTACTGATAACCAAAGAGGAGGGAGTTCATTATGGTTTTCAGTTCCCCGAACTTTCCTTCATCTTATATTTTTAAAAACAGTTTTATTGAAATATATTTGACATATCATAAGACTCACCTTATTAAAATTTATAATTCAATAATTTTTGGTAAATTTACTGAGTGATGAAGCCAGCATAATGAATCAGTTTTAAATAATTTTTATAACATCAATAAAATCCTTCATGCCCATTTACTACTTAATCTTCATTTCCAACCCTGACTCCAGTCAACCCCACTATTTTACTTTCTTTTTTTTTTTAAGATTTTATTTATTATTTATTTGACAGAGGTAGAGATAGCCAGCGAGAGAGGGAACAAAGCAGGGGGAGTGGGAGAGGAAGAAGCAGGCTCATAGCGGAGGAGCCTGATGTGGGGCTCGATCCCACAACGTCGGGATCACGCCCTGAGCTGAAGGCAGAGGCTTAACCGCTGTGCCACCCAGGTGCCCCCACTATTTTACTTTCTGTCTCTGGAGATTTGCCTTTTCTCTACATTTCACATAAAGGAATCATATAGTAATATGTGGTTTCTTTTTTCTGGCTTCCACTCAGCACCATGTCTTCAAGGTTCATCTGTCTTTTAGCACGTGTCGATAGTTCACTAGACAATATTCCATTGTTTGAGTAGGCCACACTATTTATTTACCCCTTGATGGATATTTAAATTGTTTCCAGTTTTGAGTTATTATGAATAATGCTGCTACAAATATTTGCATGCACATCTTTGCGTGGGCATAAGCTTTCATTTCTCTTGTGTAGATACCTGGCAGTGGAATTGCGGGGTTGTATGGTAATAATATGTTTATGTGTTTTAGAAATTGCCAAACAGTTTTCCAAAGTGGCTTCTGCATCTCGTTTAGCTCTTTCTTTATTGTCAGAGGAAAAAGACAATGTTGCTGTCATTCATTCATTCATAAAACTCCTTTCTTTATTTCACTTGTATTGAACACCTACATTGTCCCAAGTATTAATGATATAACAATAAATGACAAACTCATTTCCTTTGAAGTGCTCACAGTCTATTGGAGAAACAGAGAAATAGATAACTAAATACAGGAAGTGAAGTATAGAGGCAAAGCCTGCTTCTGGACACAAAGAGGAGGACACTTATTCTAGGCTTAGAGGAACAGGGGCAAATTTTGGAGAAGGTCACACCTAAGTTAATTTGTGGAGCTATATCTAGGGGAGTGAGGTTGGAAGGGCATTGTAAGTCTCGGAGCAGAAGGGAAACCTGCCCTGCCTGTAGTTAGAACCCCTTTACTCTGATCAGCTTTACCTTTATTCCATAGCAATTTTTGCCTGCAATGGGCTATGTAATTTATGTTGATGAATGTGTTTATATGTTGCGCTGTTGTCTGTTTTCCCCTCAAGGGTAGAGATCTCTGTCTGTTTTGTCCACTGATATACCCCAGATGTCTGACATGGTGCGTGACACAAAGAAGGTACATAATAAATATTTGTTGAATAAGTGAATGTGTAACACAGTTTTGATAAAAATGTGTATTTAATGCTGTCTAATACAGCAACAGAAGCTGGGATCCCACTGAGATGAACGAAATCAGAGTTGCTGGGAAAAGTGGATGGACTCATACGTGAGGAAGAATACCTTTGAGATTGTTGAACATTATACCAGAAATGGAATAGCATTGTCTCACTTCAGAATTTAAGATAGACTTGGTAAGACAAGGTTGCATAATGGCCAAAGGATGGTTTGATACCTCGGGTAAGAGAACAAGATTTTTTCAAAAGATAAAGATAGAGATAGAGAGAGAGACACGTGCACAAGAGTGGGAGGGGGGAGGAGGCAGAGGGAGAGGGAGAGAGAGAATCCCAAGCAGACTCCCAGCTGAGCGTGGAGCCTGATGTGAGGTTTGCTCTCATAATCTTCAGATTGTGACCTGAGCTGAAATCAAGAATTGGACACTTAACGGACTGGGTCACCCAGGCACCCCAAGAGAACAAGATTTTTTTTACATTAGGATACAGAGAGAAAATTGCGGCTACCAATGCAGAGCTTTCAAGTAAATTTTCAGAAAGTTAGGAATTTTTGAGGAGGAAGGACACATTCAAGAAAAGTTATTTTGGTTAATATAACAAGGAACAAGGAATGTGAGGGGGTAGGAGGAGAAGAAGGAGGAGGAAGAGGAGAAAACTGTCATTCCTTTAGGATTTTCCCAATGTGATTGTCATCTTTAAGGCATTTTTGCAAGTCAAATAAGCAAAGGCAATTTTTGACACAGTTATCTGTGACTTTGAATACAGCTTGAATGTCTTCGGTACAATGAAAAAATGCCTTTGCTAGTGAAGGAAAGATTTACTGAGGAAAAACTACTGAGGAAAAAATCTTTTACTCAAATTCATTTTGGTTCTTAGTTGAAGGACTCTCAGCCGTTTCAGTGGTGCAGGAAAAAAAAAATCCACCCGAATGATGATTTATAATTTATTTACATTTCGGTTTTCATTGATTGACTTTATATTGTTATCATCTAAGATGGGATTTTGTTCTGAAAATAAATTGTCTACAGAATAATAATGCCATAAATTTGGTATCAATTCTAATTCGGCTCAAGTGGAATATAGCTTTTTCTTTGTTTGAGTTTTTTGTTTATTTTTGGTTGAGTGAGGGGCCAGGGAGATTGGAGGAGATGAAATTGTGTAATTAAGCAGGCCTTGATCATGAAGGGTCTTCCTGCTCTGCTAAGGCAGTCAGACTTGGCCCAAGGGCCATTGGGAACAGTGCAGAATTTTAATGAGACAAGTGACACAAAGTGTGTTCAGGGAGTCACGATTTGCCGTGACTGTGATTTGGACACCAAATTGGAGGCAAGGACAGAATTAGAGGAAGGTTGAGAATAGTTTGCCAGACTTCACAGTAAGTGAGGTGAGAATCGGTGGTGAGCTGAAGGAGGTGCTAGGTGGTGCATGGACGGAATCCTGGGACAGAGGCTGTGGTGATACATCTCCGTGATGACTTGTATGCGTGCTGAGAAGGGGATGGAAGCGTCAAAGATGTCTGCCACATCTCCTTTTTTGACAACAAGATTGAAGATAATATCAGTCAATGAAGTAGAGAACACAGGAGAAAGAGGAGCAGGCGTTTTGTGGACTAAGATAATAAGTTTGGTGTTGGATTTGTCACTCTTGGAGAGTGTCTTAGTTTGTACAGCTATGACAAGATATCTTCAACCGGTGGCTTAAGCAACAGTCATTTATTCCTCACAGTTCTGGAGGCTGGGCAGTCTAAGATCAAAGTGCTGACAGACTCTGTCTGGTGAGGGCCTTCTTTCTGGGTTGCAGATGGCTGCTTTTTTGCTGTAACCTTACTTGGAGGAGAGAAAGAGGTGGGGGGGTTCTGTCTCTTCCTCTTTTTAAAAGGGCATTGATCTGATCATGGGGGGTTCACCTTCATGACTTCATCTAAAACTAATTACTTCCCAAAGGCCCCACCTCCAGATACCATCACATGGGGGCTTAGGGCTTCAGAATAGGAATTTGGGGATGGCGGATACAAATATTCATTCCGTAACAGGGAACCTATGGAATGCTCATGTGAACAGATAACGCCAGGCAGTTGGATCTCTGGGACAGGAGCTCAGGATTAAATCCCAGTTTGAGGTATAGGTTTTGAATATGTGGGTTCAGTTGTGATACATGCCACCATGGTAGTGCATATGGTCCCTCACAGAGAGTATTGGAAATAAGAAGAGATTAGGTTTGTGTTCCGAAGTCTGGGGAACACTGACATTTAAGAAACAGACAAGAGAAGAGGACCCCGTGAAAGCAAGCAGATAGTTGGAGGAGAAAGGATCAGCAGGAATATGTCAGAAAAGCAAGAAATGAGGTATTTCTAGAGAGAGACCTTAAGCTTTAGTATCGGTTACTAGAGTTCAGTTGACTGAGGACCAAAAAAGGTAGATGGGATTTAGCAACATGAAACTCATTGGGGTTCAGGTAACTACAGCTTCTGTGGAACACTGGGCATAACAATGAATGACGGGAGGAAATAGAAACAAAGGATGAATATAAGTTGTTTTCTTTCTAACACAATTATAGAAATTTACATTAAATACTTTAGCCTAACATAGCTTTTGTTTTTAATTGAGGTGAAATTCACATAAGATTAACCCTCCCTTTTTTTTAAGAGGGAGTGGAGGGAGGGGCAGAGGGAAAGGGAGAGAGATAATCTTAAGCAGGCTCCACCCCCAGCATGGAGCCTGACTCGGGGCTTGATCTCAGGACCCCGAGATCATGACCTGAGCCGAAATCGAGAGTCGGATGCTCAACTGATGGAGCCACCCGGGTGCCCCAAGATTATCCATTTTAAAGTGAGCCGTCAGTGGCGTTTGGTGCACTCACAATGTCCTGCAATCACCACCTCTGTCTAGTTCCAAACATTTTCAACCCACCGAAAGGGAAAACTCATACCCATTAAACAGTTTCTCCCTATTCCCCACTTTCCCCAACGCCTGGCAACCACTCATCTGTGTTTTGTCCCTGTGGATTTGTCTCTTCTGGATAGTTCATATAAATGGAATCGTACGACGTGTGATGTTTTGTGTCGGGCTTCTTTCACTTTGCATGATGCTGCTGGGGTTCATCCACACTGCAGCGTGCATCAGCGCTTCCCTTGGTTTTATGGCTGAAGCTGCCATTGTATGGGTATACTACAGCTTGTCTATCTGCTCCCCTGTCCATGGGGCTGTTTCTACCTTTTGGCTACTGCGAGTAGTATTTCTATGGATATGCATAGTCCTATATTTATTCGAGTACCTGCTTTCACTTCTTCTGGGTTTATATCTAGGAGTAGAATTGCTGGTGCCTAACAGTTTTTCAAAATTATACTTTTTTTTTTTTTTTTAAGATTTTTATTTATTTACTTGACAGAGAGACAGCCAGCGAGAGAGGGAACACAAGCAGGGGGAGTGGGAGAGAAAGAAGCAGGCCCTCAGCAGGGAGCCTGATGTGGGGCTCGATCCCAGGACCCTGAGATCACTCCCTGAGCCGAAGGCAGACGCTTAACGGCCACCCAGGTCCCCCCCCCCCGCCTCAAAAATATACTTTTATAAATGCTGATAAGAATCCACAGGAAGTATTGTGCATTATAGAAAAAGTTGATTTTCACAGTCTGTGTTCTTTAAGTACTTTACATTCTTTTTGAGAGAGGATTGGTGAAATGATGAGTAAACAGCTCATCAAGAAATAAATGAGTTGTATGAAAGAATGCATATATATATATGTATATATTTACATCATTTTTTAAGAAGGAAGTTCCCTTTAGAATTGGGTTTTGAGCCTTATAAGAAGAAAGTATTTCAAATGAAGAGATTGGATAGATTAATTCATGTAGGAGAGGGAAGATAGGACAGGCCTAGGTTTGAATGCTTCAGTTTAATTTTTCTGAAGAAAGGGTAGGAGTTGTACTCTGGCTGGGGATAAGGGAAAGAGTTGCAGAGTGATGAAGTAAGAGGACCCGTGACGCTAAGTTAATAGCTAGCAGACGTCTAAAATTACAATTGTACTTTCAAAATCAGTTTTTTTACTCCTCTCCCATTAGCTGCTGATTGATTTGTGATTAATCTTGCAGACTGTATTTCTCTACTTAGAGACACCAGTGTAGATGGAAGAAGATTTGGGTTCTATATGTGACAGGCGATCTAGTCTCCTTGTGTTTCAGTTGTATTTTATCCATAAAGATGAACAAATGCTCAGAGAGGTAGAACGATAATTACATTTCCTTTAGAATTTTTGGTGTTTTGAAGGGACATTCATGTGATGTCCAAAAGAGTCATTTTTTTTCTGCAGTCTTTCCTTTGTAGAAAGGCCTCCTAGGAATTGATTATGGAACTGAGATTTTCCGAGACATGGCTTTGTAGTTGGGAGAAGTGCCTACAGACTTGGGAGAAGAACTATTGTTTGTTGAGTATCCATTAAGTGTTTTATTTATCTGCCCTCATTTAAGCCTTCTAACAACCAATAAGTTGTTAGATACGTTATGATATGAACCTTGACTTGCCAACTCCAAAATCCGGCCTCTGTCTACCCTATGCTAGGATGCTAATTACATTCTACCTTCTGTGCTTGTAGCTTACTGGAGTATGAGAACTGGCTTACTGGAGATGAGAATGATGCTGAGGCTGTCTACTAACTCAGCAGGGAGTGGAGCTCTGATGGGTTAGCACTGGTATTTTCCAGGGAGACAGGAAGGGGTGGGCCAAGTCCTCTGCATGCCATACCTTGGCCATCCTAAGCTGTGTCATGTTACTTCTCATGGAAGATTCTGGATGACTTACCAGGAGAATATTAATTTCTCTCATAAAATACATATTTGGATAAGTCCAATGCTGATTCAGGGAGGTATCTTTTAATTTTCTTTCATTTCATTATATGATCTCTATTCAATGTATATGATCTCTATAAACTTACTTCTAGGATTGACTCATTTATTCATATCTGTTATACGTATTTTTCTCAGGCAGAGAAGGCTGATGGATTTGTCAACCTGCCTGATTTCACTGTGGAGAGAGCATCCGAATGCAAGAAAAAGCAGTAAGTTGCCTATCATTTTCCACAAAACCCCGAGCCAGAATAACATCCCTTCATAATTTTAGTTTCTCGAGTGATGTGGTCATTTGGAAGTTAGGGAAGGTAACACCCAAATATCTAAGAATTTTGAACTTTATAGTTTGGCATCCTGAACAACGGTGTAAGCGTTTAACCTCTTGTTTTCTGGAATTTCATTTTGTGGAACAGATGGATTTTAAAACCCCATGGAGCCTTGGCATGGCATCATTTGACAACCGTGTCTGAGATGGAACGAAAAACAAGCTCCCGTCCAGGATGGGCTGGGAGATCAGATGTCAAGATATTTTCTGGGTTAAGAGAATGACTAGTTCAATAGGACTCACCAGAGCTGCCGAAATGATCGCAAGACCAGTTTCTTTTTCTTAGTTCATAACATTGTCATCCTTGAAATAGAATTCTTTGAGATATCTTAGACTTTGGGAGTATACCCTGATAGAATTTAAGTCCAAAAGATTTGAGAACAGACAGGAAGCAAAAAAAAGTCACCGGCTTATGGTGAAGGGAACAGCCCAGAGAGCCTGAGCTTGCCTAGAGCTCACGGGAGAGTTGCTCTGGATCCGCCAACCATATGCCCATTGCCTGCTCTTTCCATGGTAGCACCTGGCCGTGTTTTGCAAATGTGTCCCCTTCACCTTTTTCTTGTTCTTCTTCTACCTTTGACATCTTTTTTTGTTTTCTCAGAAAGGCATTTATTTCCCTACTCACCTGTTACCAGTAGTGGCAATTGACTAGATTTTTCTAAGAAAATGCATAAATGATGTTAGCTTTAAGTCTCTGCCCCTCTAGTGTTGCCGCACGTATCCAGGGATACAGAAGATTGTATTGATTTTCATGGTTTTGACCAAACTGGTTATTTACCAAAACGCTGGCCTGTATGGTAGGACTTCCGGTCTCATGATAAAGGGGAACTATTTCATTGTTTGCTAATCTTCAGTATTTTATACTTTTAAACTGAAAATAAATATTTTTCCTTTACTCATAGAGGGTGGCTTGGATAAAGTTTTTGATGTGTTGTTGCAGTGTGGACGTTCTATACTTGATTATTTTCCTACACATAAAATTCTTGTATGTATTTGATTGAATTTGGATCAATATTTTGCTCTATTGATCTGAGTATTTAAGAAGACGTTTTTACTCGAGACGGTATTTTTTAAGAAAGAGTATTTACTCGAAGACGGTAAATTTTAATTTACTGTGTCTTTCTAGCAAAGCAGTGAGCAAATGAAAATACAAGAATATGCCCATATATTTTAAAAGGAAACTATCGACTAGCCAAGACTCAGCCCTATTCTGGATGTCTCAACATGATAAACTAATTCTCTGCTCTCTACATGAAATAGAGATTAGGCAATGGGTATTTAATGTAACTAAATCATTTTTTATACATTTACAAAGAAAGCAGATGATTTTGCCACACTTATATTTGATTTACTTTCAAACCCATTGACAGCTACACTAATTTCTAATTTTTAATGTGTCTGTGTTTTTCCCCCTTCAAGTGCTTTTAAGATCAGCCATCCACAGATCAAGACCTTTTATTTTGCAGCTGAGAATGCACAAGAAATGAGTGTGTAAGTAGAGAAAATTGCTAAATCTAACCTTTTTGGGAATAGATTACTTTGGTCAGGTGTTAGAATTTTAAGCATATGTTCATATCAATTCTTGTTTTATTTATTTCCGCTGCTTTAAAGACTAACCTCTTTAGCACTTGAAGTGTTCTTGCTTTTTTCTCCACCATTGGAAGCATTTTGGGGAACTACATAGATCAAAACGGCTATTTTAGGAAGAAGTAATAAGATTCTTCCGAGGGAACCAGTAAGTTGAGAAAGGAAAGGACAGAAGTCATTATAAGAAAATGTTAAAGTGAGAATCAGCATCACAGGGAGAAAGGCCTGAAAGTACCATGACCAATCTCACAGCTTTTAGAATTCTATGTGAAAAATATCTATAACATTTCTTATGTGCTGTGGAATTATCGTGATGACCCCTGTGTTTATCACTAATCCATATTCTATCCTGAAAATTTTGTAAAATGTCCTTGCTCAGAGTACATCTCACATAAAATTGTATATCCCTAACTCCCTTTCCTGGTTTTTTTTTTTTTTTTTTCTGTGTAAGTAAGTGGAATAAATGCATAGAACACTACCTGCCCCACTCATTCCCTGCTGGTTTAGATTATAGTGTGATCACAATGGCTGTTAATTGAATGAGGCTATATATATTTGAGGCGCTTGAGCATCAGACGGGCCTTCTATTTAACTGAAGCCCTATTCTCAGATTTCTCAGTGTTCCTCATTACCTTCACCTAACTAATAAAAACGTGTCCGTGAAATACCTACTAGGTGCCCCACTGCGGCAGATCCTGGGCAATAGAAATAAAAATACATACATAACTCATTCGGAGAGCTTATGGTTTAATCTCTTTTGTTTCATTATACATAATGATTTCCTTATCAATCTGCTCTATTTAATTTCTCTTTACCCTCTTGCTCTAGAAACCCAAAGAAAAAAAGCTGCTTTTCAACAAACATGTGTAAATCGCAGACACACACACACACACACACACACACACACACACACACACACCCTTCTTACAGGATAAGCCCTTCAGCAGCCTCAATCTTCAGATGAGGGCAGAACAACTCTTTATAGACCCTTGGGAAACCCCATTTTAAATGACAAGACAAGAAATTGACAAATTGAGTCTTTCAAACAAGACTTTTATTTACTTAAATGAAGAGAGACGTTGTTTCTACCCTCCTGATTTTAGCTCTCTCCCCTTGGCTTTCTCAAGCCCCTGAGAAAAAGAAGAGCAGATGCCCCCAAAGAAGAGAAGAGATTTCACAAAGCTCTTTCTCTTTTTGTTGGTATTGGTAACTAAATCCCATCAATGAGCAAGCCATACATGTGAAAGGCTTAACCCTTACCCAGCAGTACTTGGACCCCGCCACAGTGAGGGTCAGTCTGGAGCTGAGCCACCAAGTAATCCCCAGTGGTCCTTTCTGGCATTCTCTGGTGGTGGTAATAGCCATCGAAGCGGCATCTCTTTGGGCCTCCAAGTTAACTTCTCTCTTCTCCCACAAGATGATGCAGATGACATTTAAAGCTTTGTCCTGAGTGGCACCTGAAAAGCTCCCTTTCTTACTGAGGGGGCCAGTTTAAGCCAGTGAATAATGTAGCTGGGTATTTCTTTGTGAGACGCAGAGAATCTGGGCGGGGAGGGAGTGGCGTGTGGAGAGATGGGTCCTGTTTTAGAAGTTCGCTTCCTTGGGAAACTGCAGTTTTGGGTGGTGACGTTTCTCCCAGGGACGATGAAGGGAAAGGTAATTATGTTTAATAGAAATGCTGTGTGTTCGCAGGGACCCTCAATTTACAAGTATCGGGGTAAGTAATTAAGGGGAATGGAAGAGTTGCTTTCTAAACAAAGACTGGTTGGTAGCTGCCTTTCTCAGACGGTGTTTGTAGGAAGAACCTTCTTGTTTTGTATATCAATTTCTTAGCACTTGGGCTCCTCCAACACATCGAGTTAATATACAACAAACTCCCAGGAAACATCTGTCATCTTCTTTTATGTAAATATAAGTCTTTTCGTGCATCTATTTATTTAGGCACAAATAGAAATTTTTCTACTGCCTTGATGTTTTCTTTTTTAAAAAAAAATTCTTAGCAAAGGAGGTACTCTAAGCCAGTGGATTCCAGAAAGGAAACAGTCAAACAAGATTCTAAACAGGGGCGCGTGGGTAGCGCTGTCCTTAGGCGTCTGCCTTTGGCTCAGGGCGTGATCCCGGCGTTGGCGTTTGGGGATCGAGTCCCACATCAGGCTCCTCTGCTGGGAGCCTGCTTCTTCCTCTCCCACTCCCCCTGCTTGTGTTCCCTCTCTCGCTGGCTGTCTATCTCTGTCAAATAAATAAATAAAATCTTAAAAAAAAACAAACAACAACAAGAATCTAAACAATCACGTTTTCCACAGCAAGTAACTAAATGTGGCAATTAAAAGGACATAAGTTTTGGGTAAGAGCTGGGAGGAATGATTTCTTTATTGTCAATACTCTTTCGTTTTGTTATGTTTCTGTATTTCTGTGTTCTGGAAAGGAACTTAGAAATGCCTTTTCTTGTTTCAAGCATTCTAAGTTCAAAGGTATTTCTTGTCTTGATATATTAAAAAAGGAAAGGAACTTAGAAATGCCTTTTCTTGTTTCAAGCATTCTAAGTTCAAAGGTATTTCTTGTCTTGATATATTAAAAATTGTCTCTTTTACTTTTAGATGCTTTTTTGGGGGGAGGGTCAGTATACAGTTATGAAATCAGGTATAAACTAAGAATATTTTGGTATTTTAAAAGTGAACCATTAAATTCACGGTGCTTTGCCTGATCAATTTTTAAAACTGTTCATTATAATGTTTCTTTTAGTTAAATGACACACAAAACATGTTCTTGCAAAAAAAAATCCTATAATACAGAAGCACGTAAAGTGAAAACCTTCCCATAACCCAAACTTCACCCTCCAATTCAACTTCTCTCTTTAGGATTAACTACTTTTAACAGTATGACTGACCTACATCCTTCCTGATGCTTCTCTTTGCATATTGATTCATGCACATACACAAATTCATAGTTTTAAAAGTACATTGAATTAGGCCAATCATATTGTTCTGTACTTGCTTTTTTCACTTAAGAGTATGTTAGGATTTTTCCAGGCCATCACAAGGCTTCCTATCTGTCTTCTTATTAGATTTATTATTTCATTGATTGTACTGATGAAATTAGTTCTGTACTTTATCCATTTTCCTATTAATGATTATATCGTATCAGTGTTTTTTTCTCTTTGCCATTGCAAGTCTTGTTGAATTAACATTCTTCCACATTTATTTGTGGTTTGTAGGATAGACATCTATAATTAAGGGGTGCATATTTAAATTTTGATTAGTATCATCAAATTGCTTGCTTAAAATTGGCTGTATCAATTTTGATGTTCATCTAAGCTAAGGATGAGAATGTTCCTCCTTCTAAATTCTAGAAATCAGTGGTATTTTAAAGTTTTGCCAATCTAGTGGTGAATATTTTCCTGTCTTTGTATACGCATTTCCCAAAATACTATGGAGGCTGATAAATTTTTTCTATTTTTTTATCAGCCATTTGTATTTTTTTTTTCCTGTGATTGCCTGGGTGTTTTTTTTTTTTTTTTTGGTTGTTTTTTTTTGGTTGTTTATTATTCTATCAGGTCTCGATGAACACTGTCTGGTTCCCATGGTGGGATCTGGGCCCACGTATTGGTCTGGTTTTAAATGGCCATTAAAGAGCTCATATTTGTCATGATGCTGAAGGGTTTTCTTAAAATGCCTTTAAAAAATATTTTATTTATTTATTTATTTATAATGCAATTGTCATAATTCTATAGTTGGTCTAAACATTTCCAGAAACAGCATAAATTTGTGGTATTAAAACCTAGAACTACTTATTTATTTAGAGAATGTGTGCAAGTGAGGGTAAGGGCAGGGGGCAAGGGAGAGAGAGAGAGAGAGAGAGAGAGAGAGAGAGAGAGAAGCAGACCCCTGCTGAATATGGAGCCCCATGCGGGGCTCAGTCTTATGACCCCGAGATCATGACCTGAACGGAAATCAAGAGTTGGACGCTCAGTGGACTGAGGCACACGGGCACCCCTGAGGGGATTCTTAAATGAGGCTGAAGCTCATCTTCCTTCTTGTAGAAAGCCCTATTTGTTTTTAAAAATGAAATTTATATATTTCCTGTTAATAAAAAATAAATATGGCAAGACCATAGCAGGTTGAGGGTTGGATAAGGATTCTTAATTTGTTGACAATTGAAGACTTGGGAATATGTGATCATTATGCAGTGGTGGGGAGCAGAGTGCTGGATAGTTCACAAGGCAGTACAGGACTAGAAGAAATAAGTGAGTCAATAAGTGCATAGCTTTCTTCTTATTTTATTGGTATTAGTTGACTTAGGCCACTACTGAATGCACTGGTTTCTCAAAAAAAGAAAAAAAAAGTGAACCTATAATATGGAATACTTTTTAAAAATATAGAAAACTGGAAAGAAGCGGGAAATAAATCAGGTTATTACCACCCCAAAATAATATTTTACCTTTAAATAGAAGGTTATATAGTTGGGAACATGTGAAATAAACTCATTTTGTGTCTTTTACAAATTTGTGTGATAAAGTATGTTTTTGACTAACCCCTTGGGAAGAAACTCCAGTGGCCTGAGGTCATGAGCCAAGTTTGAGTACCTTAAGGTTTGTCTAGTTCTATTTTTATTATTGATGTTTATTTGAAAATCATTGCCAATTAAATGGTAAATTGATAAGAAGATAGGACATTGTCCTTTTCTACCTAACATAAAATTCTTCAAGGAATTAAAAATTTCCCCATCTTAGGAATACCTGTCAAACTCTGAGATCTTTTATTGATTTAATATTAAAATCCTGGCTTAAAAATGGATAATCTTTTCTTTATTTTTTTGTGAAATAAAATTATATTTTAGCAATTACAGAGATGGAACTTTAATGGTTAGGTTACTAAATTCAATGATAGAGTTTTGATGTCTGCTAAAAATTTGAAATGCACAACTACAAAAGACATATTTATTCATATATTTAGAATATCTAATGTGGTTGACCACCTTAGCAAGCTGGATAATGAACCACCTTGTTTCTTGTCTTTCAAAGACTATCCTGAGTAAGGAAAGTATTGTGAAACAAGTGGTTTTAGGTTTTGATACCACAAACTCAAGCTGTTTCTGGAAATGTTTAGACCAACTACAGAATTATGACAATTGCATTATAAAGTCTGGCACAAGACCTTCCTTCAGGGTCTAGGGGGCAGGTGGCTAGGAGATGACCAATCTCTTGGGCTAAGCATTTATTTTTCTATTTGAATTTTAGGTGGTTAAACAAGCTTGGGTTAGCTGTAATCCATCATGAATCTGGTACAAAGGATGAAGGTATGTTCTATTTTAAATTTCTGAGAATTTAGCAAGAATGTTAGAATGAGATAGGATGGAAACACAATGTCAAGTTCTATGCGTAGCCTTGTCCTAATGAAACATACTATGGCATTTAAAATTATCTGAAAATATGGAGAAGCAGACATATTCACACAGACTCACCAACATGGAATAGAGCTTCCCATGCTGGCTAAGAATCCTTTTTACACTTCACCCACACACTAGCAGCTGTAGGCTTCACTGACATCTCAAACAACTGCCTGTGCAAATGTTTTATTGCCCCACTCGCTGAATTTTGACTCAGAGACATGATCTCGTCATGATCTAGACAGATCACTTTCACCCCACTATTTCCTCTCTGATATTTTAATATTTCCACCAGGTGTTTGCTGAGGCTAATTACTCCAAATTTGTGCTAGGAAACAATGTCAGATTGGGACACAGGCCATATTTTTAGCTCAGTCTATAGTTCTCTGGGTTCAAAAGCTACAGGAGTTGAAATCTTCTTAATGATGCAATTACTCCTGAATATTGAGAAGAAGGAGGCTTTAGGTGCTGGGGTCGCAGAGTTGATACTATTTCTGAAGGGCTCAGACCACGTAAAACTTGGGAATTGGAAGGTGGGGAGTTAATCTTGGGATAGCAAAAATTATAAAAGCTGAAACTGAGAAAATGAAAATGACAATTTGATTTAAAACAATAAAGAACTAAAATGCAAGAGTGTGAAATCACTGTCCTGACCATCTCCTTGGTCCTCTTTGCCACAATATATTTGAAGTGCATTTATAGATTGTGAGGGAAAAAAAATCACTACACAAAAATCTTCTCCCTATCTTGGTGTTTAAGGCCTTCTGTGATATGGCCTCAAGCAAACTTTCAGCTTCGTTTTTTACCACATCCCTCTGGGGGCTCCGTATAATTGGCTCAGCCTGCACCCTAGACCTAGCTCTCATTACTCTGTGCTCACTGTGGATGGTTTACTTATCCTGCCATTTTCAGCTCCTTATGTCTCCTACAATCAAAATTAATCACTACTGATTTTATGATCCCTTAGCATATGACTCACACCTCTTTTGAGGAATTATTTTACTTTTCCTGAGCTATGGCTAGTCCCCTTCCAACATATTAGACCCTCATGGGGGCAGAGACCCTAATGTGGCTCTTCTTTTTTTCCCCTCTTATGTAATCCCCTTGCACCAGGTAGCTCAGTAGATGAGTCCTTTCTGAATTGGATTGGAATTGCAGTAGCCAGATGGAGCAAAACCTCTGCTCATGCATTATGGAATGAGTGATGACAGTGTTGAAACATTAAGCATTTTCATTTTTGTATAGAATGCTACAGTGAGAGTGAACAGGAGGACCCTGAAATAGCTGCGGAGACACCACCCCCTCCATACTCCGCGGAGACTTTCTCTCCTTTGGTACGTACTGACCTCATTAGTCTATTGGTCATGATCAAGTGCACGGACGTCATTCCTTCCAGTGGCATAGAATCTACTTTGACCAATAAATTTTTAGAACGGGCTAAATTAAGGTACCTGCCAAGGAGCAAGTGCAGCTCTCAGATTTTGAGTCTTCTCCATAGCAACCCCCTGGTATGAAAAACTCGGTGTATTTGTGTGCGACCCGCCGATGTAGCACGCTGGCAGGAGTCACGGTAATGCAGAGGGCTTCTAGGTGATAGGCCAGTGCTTGCAGACATTTGTTTTATAATGTTTATGTATACCCTACTGGTCTTTAAAAAGAATTGAAAGTGCCTGTCCTGGGCGCCTGCATTCTAACAATGCAAAATGGGGGGGGGGAGAAGGGGAGGGGTAAAGGCAATAGATGAAGAGAAAGTTAGAGTCTGAAAGGTATCAGGAAGCCAGGAGTGGGGTTAGTGCATTCAATCTGCTCGTGGAATAATTCTTCCGTATATTCACTAGAGAGAAGTCCAAGTGTAAGTCTCAGCTTTGGAAGCATCCAGCGTAAGTTCAGTTTATTGATGGATGTTAAGACTGTGGCATGATTTAGATGCTCGTTGGCATTATAGTGATGGCCCCAGAAGGATTCCAAGCAAGGATCTTCGGGGAACCTTATTTATGGTTCTTCTACCTCCCATGTGTCAGGACTTATGTAGGTACTTTAAATATATAACCATTTACCTCCCCGCCCCCCAAATAACCCTGAAAAGTAGTAGTATTGAACCTGCATTTCACTGATTACTGAATGAGCTTCTCTTCATATTTATTGCCATTTGGATTTTCTGTTTTGTTTAGTGTCTGTTAAATCTTTAGCACATTTTTAGCTTTTTTACGATTATTATTTTGTATTTATAAAGTTTCTTTATTATCCTTTACATTAGCTCTTTGTCACTTAAAAGTAAGGCACATCTCCTTTTCTGTTTCATGGCTTTTACTTATTTAGACTGTTTCATATTTCTTTCTGTAGACAGTCGTTCTTGATATCAGACTGGCAGATGCATCCATTACTTCTGTTGTGGTTAGTGCCTTTGTTTCTGATTTTAAAAATGGTTTCCTCTTGCTAGGTCATGAGGAGGTAGATAAGGCTATCCTCATTTCATGATTTAGGAAACAGAAGTTCAGAGGTAGAATGGGCTGGCTACACATGCCATGAACAGGGAGCCTCAGAAGGGAACCGCAGTGTGTCTCACTCTACTGCATGTGTTCTTTCCACCCCACTACGGTACCTGTCCATCCGTGGACCCAAGTGACGAGAGGTTCTGATAGGTTACAGCAGCTCCTTCACCTACTGAACTTCTTTTGCCAGAATTTTCTATTTTGTGTGATGAAGTTTGCATCTTTGTCGTTTTGCCAGTTTCTGGGTTTAGGATATTAAATAGCATTTAAATGATGACTTCTACTGTTGTCACCTGCTGTCAATGGAGAATTGTGGTCCCTTTTCTAGTTTACTTGGCTAGCAACCAAGACCAGAAATAAATATTTGTTGACTGGGTATGTTTATCAAAATCTCTATGCAATAGGACTAGTCTATTAAATTAAGTAAGATACAAATAAAATTAAACTTTGAATATGGTAAAATTTAGACTGGTTTTTGAACTAGACTTACAATATAGCCGATCTTAATATATTCATAACTTGCCCTTAACATAGTCTTTCTCCTCTTTTAAAATCAGTTTCTGAATTTAAAAAAGACTAAATAGATGTGCCTCGTTGGTTTAATAGAGAAACATGTATTTTTAGTTAGTTTCTCTGTTTCTCTCTTTGTCTCTCTCTTCCCTTTCTATCTCTCTCTCTGTCTTTGTCTCTCTTTTCTTCTTCTCTGTCTTTCCCATTTTAACCTGTGACATAACAATGATTTCATTGGTCCTCCGTCCTTCTTTTCCTGAAATTCTCTCTCCCTCCTACTGTCCGCCCCCCGTGACTCTTATATGATTTATTTTGGTTCTAAAATACTGTGATTTTTAGTTTTATAGTGGCAACTAGTATCACAGATTACTAAGAGCATTGTCAGGCATCTAAAAACTGTAGTTGAAAGTAAAAGCAACCAAATTGTCTTTTCAGATGAGGGATCATGGCTCAATTGCATTATACATGACAGTCTTACCTGACGTTAGAGTAGAAGCTCAGGGAATGCTTGTTTTAAAACAAACAAATGAAGGGATGCGTATGAGACCAGTAAGTTAGGTCACTGAACTAGGAGGATTCTTTAGAATTTTCTGAGTCATTAATCAAATGTTATTTTTTTTGAAGTTCTAAGTTGAGGATTTTTCTGGAAGGCCATGAAGGCTAACATTTTTTTTTTTCTGAAGAAATATATTGGAAATAGATAAATGTTGAACAGTTAGGTTTTATTTTCCTTAGAAACAGAATATGTTCCTCCTGCTCACATATTTTGCAGGCAGATTTTGTTTGTGTTTCCTCTTGTTTCTGAAAAACAGACATGCAAGACACTTGGTTAAAATAACATTTAAGCTTTTTATTGAAACAGATGAAAATTGAAAAACTCATGCTTTTATCCAGAGAATGAATCAACTTAATGTTTTGGCTCAGTCTGGCATAGGCTAGCCACGACTGAGCTATAGAAGCCTAGGTGAAAAATTTTTTTCTCCAAGTTCTTGCTTTTTTTTTTTTTTAAGATTGTATTTATTTATTTGACAGAGAGAGACAGCCAGCGAGAGAGGGAACACAAGCAGGGGGAGTGGGAGAGGAAGAAGCAGACTCCCAGCAGAGGAGCCTGATGTGGGGCTCGATCCTAGAACACTGGGATCACGCCCTGAGCCGAAGGCAGACGCTTAACGACTGCGCCACCCAGGCGCCCCTCTAAGTTCTTGCTTTAAAAAATATATTTTGGGTAATGAACTTTCATTTTGGAATGATGATTCAAAAGTGTAAAATAATGCTATTCTGGAAAATTATCTCCCTAAAATTAGAATCTTGAATTAGAAATGTAATTCAATGTCCAGTCGTTCTAATCACTGCAAACCGTAAGACGCCTGCCGCAGACCAGTTTGGTGGCACCACCTTCCACAAGAGAATGAAGAACACTTCAGGGTCTTCTCTGAGTGAACAAGAGGTTTCTGTTTATGTTGCTGCTTCTTGAGAAGACTTCACAGGACGGAGAGTGGAAAAGACATCCATTGATTCACAGAGAAATTAGACATGGGGGCCTTTTGACAAGCTTACTAAAAAGGCTTTGAGTAGACGGGACCCTGTAGATTTCACTTGGGAAGGTTCTCTGTAGAAATCAGTATCCATGATTCCTTGAAACCCACAAAAGAGCAAAAAATTCACATTTCAAACTCAATAATAAGTTACAAAGTGATTTAAGAGCTTAACCATCATTAAAAATCGGTTACATGTGTTTTTTCTCTAGGTTTAATTATGAAAAAGCGTTGTCTGGTAACTCAATCTATGTTTATAAGCTTATTCATTCATTTAACAAATTTTGTTGAGAACCACTTTTCTAAATATTTGGGACACATGAGTAAATAAAAAAGACAACAATTTATTTCTTCATGGAGTCAAACTTTTAGTTGAGGGAGACTGATAATAAATAATCAACAGACAAAGTCAATTATCTACCATGTAGTAGAAATAGAGTATGGGGAATATGGGGATACGAATATGGGGAGATAGGGGTGCTGGAGGTGGGATTGTGGCTGTGAACAGAATGCAAGGAGAAGCCCGAGTGAGAGCTGAGCAAAACTCTTGAAAGGTGGTGTGAGAGACAGTCCAGTGGATGTTTGGGGAGGAGTTTTCTAAGCAAAGAGAACAGTTAGAGCCAAGATCTCCTTGGTGCATAGGTAGCAGTGCAAGGAGGTCGGTGTGGCTGAAGCAGGGTGAGTTAAGATGAGAATAGCAGGAAATGAGGTTGGAGGGTAGTGGTGGCCATACCATGCAGGGCCCCTGGGGCCCCTTAAGGACTTTGATATTTTGAGTTACTTAGGGAGCCTTTGGGAGTTTTGAGTAGAGGAGTGACATGATCAGTTTCCCTCTTAAAAGGACCACTCAGGCTACTGTGTGGGAGAGACCCTGGGAGGTGGGGGTTAAGATAGAAGCAAAGAAATCACAGGGAAGGTTGCAGTGATCTAGTGTGAGAGATGGTGGTGATGCAGGTCAGGGCATAATTGAAAAATGCAATGGGCAGATTTTTGGACTTGGTGAGAAGCTAGACCACCCAGTGGATTGATCAGATAAGAGAGAAACTGAGAGATAAATATTCATAACTCCAGCTTCAAACAGCTCCTGCAGATAATCTTAACATGATTGTCCTCATATTTTGATGCTTTTTAGAAGTACAATTCCTTTTATATCTAAATGATCAAAAAAATCATCTAAAGCAAACCAAAGGATCTGTAAATAAAAATAAACAAAGCCAACTGTGGCCCCTTGGTCAGTGGCAGAGGAGGAAGTAAAAAATGAAACACAGAAAAGGGTAAAATCAGTTTTAGAAATTCAAATTAATTTTGGTAGGACGAATCTCACACAGCCGTTTACTAAAGGTCACTTCTTTCAATACATGTACCATATACTAGAAATGCTCACAACTGAGATAGTTGTATGAAAAATTATCAGTGACTGCAAATACAAGCCAGATAAAGGTGGAAAGAAAATTCATCCTTGCAAGAGTTATTGCAAGCTCTATGGTTGAACATTTAACTGATTTCAAGACTTTTTCTTTTCTTTTTTGAAGACTTATTTATTTGAGAGAGGAAGAGAGAGAGAGAGAGAGAGAGGGAATGAGTGCCCTAGTTGGGGGAGGAGCAGGGGAAGAGGGAGAGAAGCAGACTCCCTGCTGAGCACAGAGGCCGATGCAGGGCACCATCTCACAACCCTGAGATCACAACCTGAGCCGAAATCAAGATTTGGCTGCTTAACCGACTGAGCCACCCAGGTGCGCCTGATTTCAAGATTTCTAAAATTAGCATTTATATCTTTGGCCCTTGTTTCAGCAGTTTATTTCAGACTCCTCCTCTGGCAGTCCATCACAAGGCATGGGGCTGCTCCCGACCCCTCATGCCTTCTGGTCCCACTGCCACTGCCCTAATTGGGGTCTACAATGGCTCTTGCCCGAGTTATAGAAACAGCAGGTATTTTTCTTTCTCTGTCTCTAATATCTCTCTCTTAAAAAACACATCCAGATCAGTCTTCCCAAAGTCAGTTCTGACAGTATCGATTCACCTGCACAAGACTTTCCAGTGACTCCACGGTGCTTATCAAATTAATTCTCGCCTTGTTGGTGTGGTTTTTAAGGTCCTTAGGTTTATTTCCAGCTGCCATTACAGTCTTGTTGGTGATTTCTCTTTTATCCACAGTCCAGTAAACTGCCTGCTGTTTCCCCAAAGCTTTCCAGACTTTCTTGCTCTGGTACTTGCATTGATAAAGTTTCTCCACTGGTAGGAACCACGTGCTCCCACCGCAGTTCCACCATCTCCGGTTCAAATGTGACTTCCTCACTGAAGCTTCCCTGGTCCTCTAAATCAAGATAATCCTGCCCTCTTCTGAGCTCTTCATGTTCCTATTTTTGTGGTGCGGGGGACAGAAACCTTTTTCATGTTGTTATCATTTGCCTTGTATTACAGATTTTTGTGTTTCTGGCTTATTTCCCTAATTATTAAATTCTTTTTTTTAAAGAAAAGATTGATTTCTTTGAGAGAGAGAGAGCATGTGTGCAAGTAAGGGAAGAAGGAGAGAGAGACTCTCAAGCAGAATGCCCTCTGAGTTGGAGTCCATTGTGGGTCTCAATCCCACAACCCTGAGAGCATGATCTGAGCTGAAACCAAGAGTCAACCACTTAACCAACTGAGCCACCCAGGCGCCCCTCTAATTATGAAATTCTTAAAGTCAGAGGCAGTGTCCAATATCGTTTTCCTTACCCACAACATTTATGACTGTGCCTACCACAATTTGAAGTGAAATACATCTTTATTTAACGGACCGATAAATGGGCAAGTGGGTGATTGTAACTTCATCCATGTTCCCTGCCAATTTGTTGCTCTACTGTTATTTCCCCATGTGAATTAGAACATCACTACTTTACATTTGTCTAATACCTTCACATGGCTTTGAGGAAAATGATTGCATTTGACTTTGACAAAAGTTCTGCATTTTTTACCAACGAGGAAGCCGAAGAGAAATAAATATAAATATCGCAAATATCCTTTGCAAGCTTAAGTTCACCTTTTACGAAGAATATTCTTTCATGTTATCCCACTTGCTCCTCTTGATAAATCAGAGTCAGGCAGGCAGCTAATACATTTTTTGTGCGTATCGACCATGTGCCAGGTTCTGTTGCAGGTAAGGGAATGCCGAATTGAAATAGACAGTTTCTGTTCCCCAGAGCAGGCTGAGTTCTAAGTTGAGGAAGAGGCACAACAGATTTGTAATTCAAACAAGTAGTCTCAAGTGCTGATAAATGCTGTGAGGAAGATGAACAGGGGTAGTGTGCTCGGGAGTGGCCGGGGTTGACGGTGGAGAGGATGTTCCTGAGACTGTCAGGGAAGAGCCTGCTGATACTTGAATCAACACCAGAGTGCTCAGAAGGAAGCAGCCAGCTAGAAACCCACAGAGAGAACGTTTCTGGCGGAAGGAACGGGCACTCAAGGGCTGGAGAGAAGGCCGCTGTGACTGGAAAGGAGAGGGAGGGGGAGGTGGAAGGAGAGGGACTGGTGGGGCAGATAGGGGTCCACGTAAGCCTTCTCAGCTATAATGAAGACTGTGGCTGCTTTTCTACTTGTGGTGGGCAGTTGTTAGAGGATTTTCAGCAGGGAATATTGTGATCTATTTTATGTTTTAGAAATACTCTCAGGGAGCCTGGGTGGCTCAGTTGGTTAAGCATCTGCCGTCCGTTCAAGTCATGATCTCAGGGGCCTGTGATCGAGCCCCACATTGGGCTCCCTGCTCAGTGAATGGAGAGTCTGCTTCTCTCTCTCCTTTTGCCCCTCCCCCTCACTCGTGCTCATACTCTCTCTCTCAAATAAATAAAATCGTAAAAAAAAAGAAAAAAGAAAAAAGAAGCACTCTAGTTATTGTTTGGAAGATGGGTTAGGATAGGGAGGGGTGGGTAATGGTGGCGGGAGGAAGTCAAAGGAATAGGACTTAGAGGTAAAGTGGCTTCTTCAAGGTCACTTGGATATAAGGGATTGCAGAGAGGAGCCCGTCCTCTGCCACCTCATTGCCCAAGGTCATACAGGAGGCCAGGGGCAGATGGGGCTGTGCTCTATAAGGTCTTTGGGTTTTTAGAGGAATGCTTCTACTAGCGTGTGGTAGAAATACAGACAGTACTTCCTGGGTTTAGCAGCAATTGACTGGTTTGTTTTTATTAATGTGGTGAATAAAAGAGAGGAAAAGCCATACAGATACATTCTTTTTTATTTTTCTCATTTGGTTTTATTATGTTTAGTCTTAAGTCATTCCTGTATTTTCTTTTTTTTAAATATACTTTGACTAATGTTGTTGAACATTTATATGCTGGCTCACTTCTTCTTAATGTTGGTGGCTATCTGAAACTTTTTCCCAAGTCAAATTTGTGTTTTCAAACAATTCAAAGAAAAAGCTAATCAACATTTGAACTAAGCTTCTTTGGTAAATAGAAATATCTTATGTAAGTGTTGAATCACCAAATTCTATACCTGAGACTAATATTACACTGTATGTTAACTAACAGGAATTTAAATTAAAAAATATGCATACAATGGAAAAAACCATACTCACTTTGGCAGCACATATAGGAAAACTGGAACGATACAGAGAAGATTAGCATGGCCTCTGTGCAAAGATGACACACAAATCCGTGAAGAAAATGTGAAAAAGCAATATGGATTTTTAACTTAATCATATAGTCTCTTCATTGAAACTTAGATCTTGAGAATGTCTTTAAATTTTCTCATTAAAAAGTAAAATATTTAAAACCCAAATGTTCTGAAATGAATGAACCACCATGCAATTATTAACCTCTACTAGATAAAATAATAATTTTGTTGGAGATCAGGAGAACATTTTGTTGGAGTAGTGCGTTATCGTCAGTGACAGTCACTCCTAGATCCTGGGGTTGGGATAAATCATTTGTAGCAATTCCATAGAGAATTTCGCCGTGCTCCTCCATAAGAGACTGAACGACTCTGGGCTGTTTTTCTTCTAGGCTTTTGGATTGGCATTAATTTATTACCAACTATATATCAGGTGCAGATGTAAAAAAAATAGGCAAAAATAATTATTAAAAACAGCCTGTTCTCAAGTAGCTCACCAAAAAAAAAAAAAAGAACAAGTCTGTCAGCAGTCATAGTATTAGTTGACAAATAAAATGACATTCCACCTAGTAGGATAGAAGGAAGCCTGGGAGCACCGTGCAGAGGTACCCATGCGGCCTTGAGCCCACTGAAGGCTTCCTGGAGGAGGCAGTCCTTGAACTGGTATTGAAAGATGGGCTTCAGTCTAGGAGAGACCGTCACTTCTCTCTACCTTCATTTGATTTGCAGGGAGAAGTTTTGTGAGTGTATTACACGGAGGTTCATAGAAGGCACTGAGCTAAGTGTTCTGTGTTCTGTGGATTTTGGTGGCTACACAGCGGTAGAAACAATGACCTGTGATTTAGCACTACAGTATCTACGAAGTGCATTTCCCTGTTCAGCCCTTCGTGATGGCGCTCCAGGATCGCTTGGACTCCTATTTTGCTAATCTCTCTTCTAATAAAAGCTCCCTCTGGCCTGATACACATCATCTTTTTTTCCCTCATTTTCTCTTTCCATCTCTCTAGTTCTTCCTTGTTTTTTCTTGCTCGCTCTTCTTTTTTCCATTTAAAAATCAAATTTCTAAGGGTGCCTGGTGGCTCAGTTGGTTAAGTCTGCCTTTGGCTCAGGTCATGATCCCAGGACACTGGGATGAGCCCCACATCAGACTCCCTGCTCAGCGGGGAACCTACTTTTCCCTCCGCCTCTGCCTGCCACTCCCCCTGCTTGTGCTCTCTCTCTCTGTCAGATAAATAAATAAAATCTGTAAAAAAAATAAAAATCAAATTTCTAAATATTACACAGTGCAGTAGAGATGATGGATTGAAAACATGTGAATTGTGTTTGAGTAGTAAGTACCTCCAAAAGGAATATACTTCACAGAAATTTCTGATGCTCAATGAACATATCTTTCCTGGCCCATTAAACAGAGTTTTGGGGACCAGAAAGCTTATGGAAAATGCTACAGCAGCTATGTGCACAGGCTTTTGCTCAAATAGCCCATTTTGCTAATCAAATTACAGTAATATCAATAGGAACAACAGGAAAACCTTGCAGTTGGTCTCTTTTCAGAAAAGGAAGCTGGCCCCATCAAAGCCAAGTTTTACTAAAATAGCTCACAATGGGGGAACATGTCAGGACTGGGTCTGAATGGTATTTTTGTTAATATTTATTTCATAGATCATTCTAATGAGTAAACAAGTCTTGGCATTTATTTGGACAGCTTGGGGGCTGGGCATTATCTCCTTTAGATAACTAAGATTTTATTTAGTGAATTACAGATCCTTAATCTCTTAGTTGTTGAATGGTCTGAATGATTTGAGGCAACTGATTTGTAACTCACTGACACGTTCCTGAATGGAAAGTTTTCATGTCTGTACAGTATGTACAAACATATTATTAGTAAGATATATGATGAGCAAGTATCTTAACTGGATATTTTAATGTCATGCTTCTAAAAAGTGAATTTACTGGTTATTTGACAATGCATGTCTAGTATTCAGCAAATTGAGCATATGTTGGGTAAATACGGGCTTTTCCCATCAGAACTCAGAGTTTAGAACCTGCAAAATTCTTGGGAACATACTGGATGGAAACAAAATCAATCATTCTGAGTTAATTGCAATGATTCTGAGGTTGTGGGGAGAAAATCCTAGTTTGCTCTTTGGCGTCGTCCCACTAACAATTTCCTTCCTACTACTTCTTCGACTTTTGAATGCTTGAAATTGATGAAACTGAACCATAAAATGCCTTCTCTGTCTCATCTGCCATTGGAGATATAGGGTGACCCAGAGACACTCTTGTCTCTTTTGTCTAGATGTTTGGATTTTATTGACAAATAAAATTAAAAGTGAAGGATTAACATATAGTTGCCATTTTTTTTTTTTTGCTATGTAGGACATAAAAAAATACTTTAAAAAGACAAAAACTAACATCTATTATCACCATTTTCCAAAAGAAGGCATGTATTTTACCATCAAAATGAAACAAGGATAAAATCTCAGGATAAATGAAGTCCTTTCCAAGAGAGGGCGATTGGTGGTGTTGCATTGATGTTTTCTCCGTGGGCAGATGAACATTTTGCCAAGGACTCTTATTAATTCTTGCATTGTTTCTTAGGAACTGCTTTCAGAAGATCCTCTATCGTCAAGCTATTTCTCACAGTCTAGGAACAATTGTTGGCTTCTCTTTATTTATTTATTTTTTTTAAATGATTTTTTATTATATTATGTTAGTCACCATACAGTACATCCCCGGTTTCCGATGTAAGGCTCAATGATTCATTAGTTGTGTATAACACCCAGTGCACCATGCAATACGTGCCCTCCTTACTACCCATCACCGGTCTATCCCATTCCCCCACCCCCCTCCCCTCTGAAGCCCTCAGTTTGTTTCTCATAGTCCATAGTCTCTCACGTTTCATTCCCCCTGGCTTCTCTTTATTGAGTTAAGAGCTTGCAAATGGATTCTTATCTTTTTTTGGTGAAAGTTTATTGAAGGTTTTAAATTATTTAAGAACTAATGAGCTAACATGATTTCACCTGTGTAGTTACGAGCTATTGCTGGGTGTGTGCTAAAGAATATGTAAATGATATTGGAAAACTGAAACGTATGTACTTTGTCCACATCCGTGGTCTCCACTCAGTTAATATTTTGCTTCCTGTCTGGCTTCAGCTTTTGTTTTCTTTCTCTTAATTACCTTTCTCAAAAGTTTTTGCTCAATCAGTGAGAACTCAGTGATCGATTACAATCTGCTTTTTGCTCAAAGTATCCTTCAGTATTTCAAAGAGTCCCCCAAAGAGACCTTTTACATTTCTAGAGAGCGTTGAAGGATAGGGTAAATCACATTAAGGAGACCTTTCAGATCCTAAAACAGAGAATTCAAAGTTATACAAATTGGTTTTGGGCAATGGCGTGATAGTTCTTGTTATATGAATATAAAGATACATTTTTCATTGGATTATTTTTTTAGAGTAGTTTAGGTTTCTTTATATCTTTTTTAATAACACATTACAATACACAACTGAGCTCCGGGCGTGTCATTTAAACCTGTGGATGTAGATCCCTAAGAAGTAGAATGGAATTTACATTTAAATGTAATCTTAACTTCATTCCTTGTGGCAACTAACGGAAGTACTGAATACAAACAGACCAATTCTCTCTCAGTGTATTTTATCAAGTCCTTTTAACAGTTTTATAATGAACTTTGCTGTGATCTGTTTAAGAATCTTCAAATTAAGTAATGAGGAAGCTTAAGAATTGTAATTTCCCCCATAGCAAATTGAACTCAAACAGAATAAAAAGGGGTTGTACTAATAATCCTCACATGAAGTATGAGAATTAAGGTCGTAGGCGAAGCCAATGCAGCTATTTCCCTATCACTGAGATATAAAGTTAAACATGGTGTCTTCAGCTGTTTGGGAAAAAAAGGGTTAAATGCAAGAACAAAAAGCAATTATTCTGAATTACAGTTGGTAAAACAAATGAAAAAAAAAAAAGCGAACCCAAAGCTTGTGAATGGCTTTTAAAACGATTTGTTACTAATAATTTGTTTCTGAAACACTGGAGTACCTTCGTTGAAAATGGAAAATAGAGAATGCCAGTTTAATCGTGATTTATTTATTTTATTCTGTTTTGGTTTTATTTATGAAACAGGCTGCACAGCAGGCATCTTCCTCTTCACCCAAATCCTGTTCTTCCTCTTCCTCGGAAAGTACAATCAAGACACAGAGCAGTGTGGCCTCCTTATCTAGAGAGAGGCAGTCCTGGACTGACATGGTGCATAGTTCCGCCGCTGCGGACGACGAGGGACAGTCTATAACTTTCGCCGTGCAGGTTCACTCACTTGCACCCTCAGAGGCAAACAGCTGCAGGGCTCTGGAAAACAGCCTTGCCACATCGGAAAGTGGATTTTTGAACTCTTTGTCTAGTGATGACACTTCTTCACTGACTAGCAACCTGGACCATCTTATTGTCCCAGACAAGCCCACTGGATCAAAGATGGCGGACAGAGGTAAACCAACAATTTGTTTACTCTTTCCTAAAGAATGAATATTTGCGTGTGGATATAGAACTCTAGGTTTAATTTGTAAGAAGAATGTTGAATGTCATGAATGATGATTCAATAATTAAACAGTCAGGTGGGCTAAGCCTGAGGGCTGCTTCTGTAGAGTTTGTATGTGGAGGACTCCAGCTTCAAGGCCATTAATTACCCACCTAAGTGTCCCTGGCCACAGGCTTATAGTGATGAGACTTATAATGTTCCACCAATCTGAGGAAAAGTTTGACTCCTTTTTGGTCCCATGTCTTATGCCCTGGAGCTCGTGGTGATTAGATCAAGATTTTGTAGGTTGATATCTTGTGGTTCCAAACAAACGGAGAGCAACCACCTTCCCTGGGCCACAACCACGGGAAAGGCCTAGATCCTCGTTAGTTGGCTCCTGAAGCTGTCAGTGTGGTTAACCGGAAGATGGACGGTTTGCACGCACTTTGGAAGGCAGCACTAGAACTTTTTTTTTTTAAAGATTTTTTTATTTATTTATGTGACAGAGAGACAGCCAGCGAGAGAGGGAAGACAGCAGGGGAGTGGGAGAGGAAGAAGCAGGCTCCCAGCCGAGGAGCCCGATGTGGGACTCGATCCCGAAACGCCAGGATCACGCCCTGAGCCAAAGGCAGACGCTTAACGACTGCGCTACCCAGGCGCCCCAGCACTAGAACTTTTAAACACGAAGGAGAGCACAGTGTCTGCTTTTGAAAAAAAACAACAAAATATTTTTAAGTCTTAGCAAAGGAAACAGTGAATGGAGTATAGAAACGTGAACTTTCTTAATAATCTGTGATAATTGGTCTTATCTTTTGTTCAGACAAACTTTTTTTAAGTATTAGTTTTCAGTCATGATGTGGCTTGGTGGATGGTCTGTACCTTATTTACTCGGGTATAAAAACAAGCCAACCTGATACAAGATCCTGAGCGACAAGACAATGCTGAGTTTGGTCTGTATTTTTTCAGGGTACTTTTGAAAGAAAGTTGACGGGGGCAGTTCTCATGATACCTTGCCAGAGTGGCCCGAAGACAGATGGCTGCTCTCCCCTCTCTCCGAGCCTGATAATCAGGGAAAGTTTATTTAAGGTCTCAAATTTTCAGATATACCCTATTAATTTAATATTTGGTGTCAGGGTTATTTGAGCCAAGGATCGTGACTATAGTCCAGTTGCGTGTGTGTGTGTACAGTATTTTGAAGTATGTAAATTTGAATGCTCAGGCTGGGAACTCACTCTCTAAGTCACCATGATTGTCATCACTCCCTATGGCCTCACCTGAAGATACTTCCCACGGTTGTGTTACCTGCCTGGCAACTGATGGCATTTTTGTTTAATACCCCTAATCTAGGCCAGTGGTCTACTTTACATTTAAAAAAGTAGACTGAAAAAAGTCATTGGCGAAATAACCTATGTCTAGAGGTGAAGGAAGTGGAATAGGGAGGAGAGTGGAAACAGCACCAGTGGGAATACAGGGGTCACAGGTGCGCTCTGACAGATGGAAAACCGGAGACAGGAGCCGGCCTTAGGTTTGAGACGTGCTGTCACGTAGAGGAAATATTGGGCGTAATCTGTGTCTCCTTGGAAGTGCAGAACTGATGCAGATGGTGAGGCTAGAAGCACAAGCAAAAGGGAGGTGGTTTTAGATTCAGCATGAGAAACTTCTTGTAATGTTGAAAATGGTTCAAAATTGAATGGGTTTCTTGGAAAGTAATGCATTCCTTGTCACTGGAGGTGTTTCCTCATTCTGAGACAACCATTTTCATTGGGTATTAATTGCATATTGATTGTAATCTTTATTCTTTTTTTAAAAAAGTTTTTATTTATTTATTTTAGAGTGAGAGAGAGAGAGAGAGACACGAGCAGGGGGAGGGAGAGGGGCAGAGAGAGAGGGAGGACTCGATGCTGAGTGTGGAGCGAGACCTGGGGCTCCATCTCATCACCCCGAGATCGTGACCTGAGCCGAAACCGAAAAGTCAGACGCTCAACCAGCTGAGCCACTGAGACGCCCCACAATCTTTGTTCTTATGAAGACATACTGAAGAGAGCACTTAAGTATCTTGAGCTGGACGGCCTCTAACTTGATACTTGGAGGAGTCTTTCAGATACAGCGTTGTTTGAACTAAAGAAAATCATGAAAAGTACCACATCTATTCTTTTCCTGTGAAAAACTCTTAATCATTGGCCCATAAGTAGAACTAAAAAGTGTCATGTGCACACATACACACACATACACACACACCCCACCCCAGGATGAGGGGGGCTTTAAAAGCAAAACAGAGCATAAAATTCCATTTGCAATCTTTCCCGAGAGATGACCCTGCAGATTGAGCTTTTCTTTAGGATGAATAAACTGCGAGTCATGGGAATACATGTGTACCTCGTGTCCATGTCCAAGTGTCATTCTGGGGAGGCACGAGCTGCAGAGCTGGCTGGGGACCAGCATCTCTTTCAATCTAAGGGAGAACAAACCTAGTATTTAAAAATTTTAAGTTAAGTGCTGGGTGACCAACAAAATCTCTCTGCTTCTTCCAGCAGCTTGACATGAAGGTATTCCTCTCAGTAGAAAGGAAGAGAAAATAAAAGTCTTTTTCCCTCACTGATGTGTTGGCAGTTGCCATATGTTACAAAATTTTTGCTGATGATTTTCTCCTGCTGCTGGGGATTTGGTTAAATTCCCAGAAGAGTTAAACCACATAAAGTCATTGCTATGGAAACAGCAACCAGGTCTTTTCTTGCGTTTGAGATGATTTGCTGTTGAGTAATCAGACTGCATATTATACATTTTTTTTACATGTGTATGTTTGTGTGTTGGAGAGGAAGGTAGCTTTTCATTTCTCTGACTGCTAAAAATTATTTTTTAGCTGCCAATTAAAAAAAGAAAAGCTCTGACATTCCTGTGTCTGAAATATTGTTCAGGGTGTTTTTATGACAGGGATTGAAGTGTCAACATGGTCTAAGACAGGAGTTAGGATTTTAGGTTAAGTCCCAGTCTCAAGATGCATTTGCTAGAGAAAGAGGCTTTTCTCCTAGAAAAGATTCTTAAAGGTTAATAACTGAGTCCTGAAATAAGTAAGAAGCATGCGTTACAGCCTTCTTTTTATTTCGACGAGAGAAATGTTTTGCGGTTGTGCAATTAAAATTGTGCTTGCTAGAATTTTATACTGAATTTAAATAGCCTTTTAGACCTTTCTTCCCTGTGGTGTAAGCTAATAAAAAAATGCAGAGTGTTAATTGCATCCCATTGCCTTTCCACATTGGAAGTTACAGAGTTCCAGAGCTTTCCAGATTCTTCACTGAGTCTTTCCTCAAAGCACAGTGGGGAAAAAAGGTGATGGGGTTAGTGGAATATTCATTTCAGTTCAATTTTACCCTATATTGTTTCCTTCTGTGAGAGGTTATTTGGTCTGTTACTTATGCCTATGTGATGATAACTCCCATGTATGTCTCTATTTACATTATGCTGACAATGTGGAGACGATTTTATTTATGCTTACACCATGAACGGAGTGACCATACCCTGGATGCTAAAGAGCTGAATAACCACCAGTGACGCTAATACTCCATGTAAATAAATGGTCAAGGACAAGTCCAGTCAGAATCAATATGGGAACCATGTAGAAGAAAAAGAATTGTTAACGAAGAGCCAAGCATACTGGAAAATGCGTGACAGCTTAAGAATGTGACATAAATGAGCCGGATTTTAAGAGTTACAAAAATTGTAGGGGCGCCTGGGTGGCTCAGTCAGTTAAGTGTCGGCCTTCAGCTCAGGTCATGATCTCAGGGTCCTCGGATCAAGTCCCACGTCGGGTTGCTTGCTCAGTGGGGAGCCTGCTTCTCCCTCTGCCTGCTGCTCCCCCTGCTTGTTCTCACTCAATCTCTGTCTCTCTGACACATAAATAAAATCGTAAAAAAAAATTTACATAATCTGAGTGAAAATAGTATGGATGCTATATTATTTTAGCTAGCTAATTCAGATGCTGTTGTAGGAATTATTCAGCATGTCTCTTTAGGAAGCAAGAAGATAATAAAAAAAAAAAGTTAAATACTGAAGTCCATTCAATTTACTCTTATTTTTTTGAGTACCTAGCATGTACTCATGTACTCAGTCCTAACAGGAACACACAGATGAACAAGACACAACTTCTGGGCTAAAAAATGTTAAGATCTTTATGGGGAGGGTGGGAGGAATAAGACTCATTTAATGAAAGAAAGCAGAGTAAAGTAAGTGCCACACAAAGACAGAAGGTACTTGAGGGATTTAAAGGAGAGCAAGAACTCAAAGTACGGAAGATCACATCTAAGTAATCTGTGATCCTAGTGGGAAGATCTGCAGAGAGGGAAGCCATGGGAAGGAGGGATGGAAAAGAAATTTGGATAATGTTGAATTCTAGGCTAGTCATTAGTTTTATTTCAGTAGATAATGGATGACCGTTTCTCATCAGGGTGCTCATATAATCGATGATATACTTTTTTAAAATTATTGATCACAATTTGTTTTAAAGTCATGAAAGGCCAGCAAGAGTCAGGCTGGACAAATACCTGAGATGCTATACTTCAGAAAAATTATGTCGCTCTAGAATGTGGGGTTAGAAGCATATAAGGGGACAGAGGAAATCAGAAGAGTTAGGAAATTTTGTAATAGCTGGGGTGGCGGTGGAAAGAGGAAGCAAAGGAGAGACTGGGGGGGTTCCATAGCATGCCTACCAAGGTGAGGACTGATCTTGGTCTTTGTACCTCTATGACTTAATTTAGTCTCTAGAAGATTTCCTAGTGATCCTATTTTTTGAACTATAATTTAAGAAGCGATCTCAAAATAGAAGTAAATATTTAGTGTTGGGAAAATCAGAATCTACAATTGTTGACCTCAATGGCATTGCTCTCAAGCATAGATGATCTACCGCCTTTTTTGTTTGCTCCATGCCCAGTGGTTAACGATCCCTAGAAGATGTTATGAAATAATGCTGATTAGATTACCTGCAAATTGGTGCAATATAACTAGTTCATTTTATTTATGATTATAAACATCTAAGTTATTTTTTAGTGAATATTCATTATGTGATGTGATTAAACAGATTCTTTCCCCAGTGACTTGTACTGCTACCTTTATGGTATCAAAATTCATATATATATATATATATATATATATATATATATATATATATAGGCTTATTTCTGCAATCTCTGTAGTCTTTCACTGATGTTTTATCTTCTATTTTGTCAGTACAATAGTTAATTCTACTTTTATATCATGCTTTATTATTCTGTAGAGCATTACTCTCTTTGGCACTATCTTCAGGTAAATTTTTGGATTTGATTTTCAAGTTTAATTTTAAAAATCACATTTGGATTTTGATGAAAATTTTCTTGACTTTGTTTAGATTAATTTGGTGAGAACTGCTATCTTTAAAGCACTGAGTCGTTTCATCTATGAACATGGTATATTTCTCCATCGCTGATGTGAAAATAGAAGGCTTTTTTTTTTCATCTTTGTCTTATACTAGTCACCCTACCTTATAGTTGGAAGTTGTTTTATTTCTAGATAAATTATCGTATCTTTATGATGACCATTTTAGCTTGTCCTCTCTAATATTTACGCTTCATTTCCTTTTCTTACTTGTGTGATCGCAATTTGCCTGAAGTTTTTTGCTTTTTTACTCTAAAAAATAGTCTTTGGCATTATTGGTTGCACATTATTTTTATTATCCCGTTAATGAAATTCTGCTTTATCTTTTTTTTAACTCTAGAAACTAGCAAAATCATTAAAGATTTTTTTTATTATGTTCAGTTAGCCAGCATATAGTACATCATTAGTTTTTGATGTAGTGGTCAACGATCCATTAGTTGTGTATAACACCCAGTGCTCATCACTACACGTGCCCTCCTGCTTTATCTTTATGAAATCTTTCATTTTACTTGGAATTATTTTGCTGGACCTTTGCTAGCTCCTTAAATTAACTGCCTCGTTGATTTACTTTCACATCTTTTTCCTAGTACATATGTGCGTGTTCTGCCTCTTGGACTAGAACTTGCAGTTTGTGTTACATAGTACTTTCATTGTTGGCCATTTGCAAGCCAGAAGTTTTAAGAGTAATTTAACTTTTTTTTTTAATGATTTTTTATTATATTATGTTAGTCACCATACAGTACATCCCCGGTTTCCGATGTAAGCCTCGATGATTCATTAGTTGTGTATAACACCCAGTGCACCATGCAATACGTACCCTCCTTAATACCCATCACCAGCCTATCCCATTCCCCCACCCCCCTAAGAGTAATTTAACTTTTAATTTCTTCTGTAACCAAACCTAGTTTTAAAAGAGTGCTCTTAAATTTCAAAGTGAGTGCTCACTTCAGCACACACAGTAAAATTGAAATGATACAGAGAAGATTAGCATAGTCCCTGTGCAGGGATGACACACAAATTCATGAAGTGTTCCGTATTTTTGTTCACTGGAATTAAAATAAGAACTTAAACACACACAATATTTAAAAATATTTCAAAGCGATTATGTTTTCAGCTGTCTGCATGGGATTCACAAAAGGCCAATGACAAAAGTCAATGACATAATTTAAGGAACTGTGATCTTCATAGAAAAAGATTGTAGGTTTCTTAATGACAATGGCTAAGGCAATCTCTCTTAGGGATATGGTTACACAAAACTGAAGGTGACTTCCCCTGATCTACAAGTCTTCTCGAGAACAGACTCCTACAGGATACACTATTTGCTCTGGGAAGATTCCTGTGTAGTTCTTTGAAATGCTTCTAACCTCATGGTCTCAGATTCATTTTTTTGTCTCTATAATTATATTCTTGGCCATATTTTAGTATTCTGGAGTTGTTTCTCTATTCATCAAGAGCAAGGAACTATGAAGATACCAGCACATATCTGAATTTGCAGCTAGAAAGGTCGATTTGAAGGTCAGTTTTCCAGGGAGACCCTTCTCATCAGGATAAGGTCTTAAGCCTTTGAGGTCTATTCCTGCACTGTCCTTTTGTTGTTAAGTTCTAATTTCTCTCCCTACAATGTTATGCTGTCCTAGTTAAAGCCAAAGCAAATAAGGTTCTCTCTTCCTCAAACTACACAACTATAGTAAGTAATAGATTGAAAAATAATTTTTTAGTAGACTTTTATCTTTCTTGAAGAAATTTTAAGTTCAGAGCAAAATCGAGCAGAAGGTACAGAGATTTCCCATCTGTCTCCATCCCTCTACATGCATAGTCTCCTCCATCAGCAGCATTCCCTCCACAGGAGTAGGATATTGTTACAACCGATGAACGTACACCGATACATCATTACCAGCCAAAGTTCATAGTTTACATTAGGATTCCCTCTTGGTTGTGTATTCTGTGGGTTTGAGCAAATGCATAATGACATTTTTCCATAATTATGGTATCATATCGAGTATTTTCACAGCCATAAAAGTCCTCTGTACCCCACCTGTTCAGCCCGCCCTTCCCTTACCCCATTGGCAATCACTCACCTTTTTATTATCTTCATAGTTTTGCCTTTTCAGAATGTCATATAATGTAATTTGCAAACAAAGGCAGTTTTATTTCTTCCTTCCCAATCTGTATACCTTTTATTTCCTTTTTGTGTTGCATTAGCTAGGATTTTCAGTAGTGTTGAAAAGGAGTGGTGAGAGGGGACATCCTTGCCTTGTTACTGATCTTAGTGGGAAAGCTTCAAGTTACTCACCCTTTATGAAGTTGGCTGTAGTTTTTGTAGATCTTTTGTATCAAGTTGAGAAAGTTCTATTTTTATTTACCGAGAGTTTTTTCCATAAATGGGTCATTATTTTTCAAGTGCTTTTTCTTTTCTTTTCTTTTTTTTTTTTTTAAGATTTTATTTATTTATTTGACAGAGATAGAGACAGCCAGCGAGAGAGGGAACACAAGCAGGGGGAGTGGGAGAGGAAGAAGCAGGCTCATAGCGGAAGAGCTTGATGTGGGGCTCGATCCCATAATGCCGGGATCACACCCTGAGCCGAAGGCAGACGCTTAACCGCTGTGCCACCCAGGCGCCCCTCAAGTGCTTTTTCTGTAGCTATTGATAGGATCATATGATTTTTTTCCTCTTCTTTAGTCTGTTGATGTGATGGATTACATTAATTAATTTTTGGATATTGAATCAGCCTCACATGCCTGGGCTAAATCCCACTTGCTTGTGGTATATCATTCTTCTTATACATTGTTCCATTCAATTTGCTAACATTTTGTTGAGGACTTTTATATCTATGCTCATGAGACATGTTGGTCTATAGTTTTCCTTTCTTGTAATGTATTTGGGTTTGGTATTAGAGCAATTCCGGCCTCATAGAATGAGTGAGGAAGTGTTTCCTATGCTTCTGTCTTCTGTAGAGAATTGGTATAATTTCTTCCTTAAATATTTGGTAGAATTCACCAATGAATCCATGCGGGCATAGTGCTTTCTGTTTTGAAAGGTTATTAATGTTTGAACTTTTTAAATAGAGATAGGCCTATTCATATTATCTATTTCTTCTCATGTTAGTAATGACAGATTGTGTCTTTCAAGGAACTGGTCCATTTCAGCTAGGTTATCAAATTTGTGGGCATAGGGTTGTTCATAATATTTCTTCATTATCCTTTCGATGTCTATTGGAATCTATAGTGATGCCCCCTTTTTCATTTCTGGTGTTAGTAATTTGTGTCCTCTTTCTTTCTTAACTAGCTAAATAATATATATTTTTACTTTTGGCTTATCTAGATACTTGGAATTTAATAAGTATAATTTACTTATTGAGTTTTTAATAATCCAATTCCAAAATTTACTCATTGTGCTAATTTGATAGGATAGGTGAAGGGGATAAAAATGAGATCAAGAATTAACAGTTTGACCAAATAAATGTTTATCAAATATTTATTGAGAATCTACTATCTTCCTGGCACAACTGGCATTTGGAGATATGCGAGTGAATAATAACAGAGACAATAGCCCTCTTGCGTAGAATTTACAATTTGGTATATACGTCTATTATGGCAGGGTAGGGAGACACTTAGGTAAATATAAGAACAGGATGATTTCTGGTAGTGAATAAGTTCTATACAGGAAATAAGGTGGGAGTATATAATAATGGGGGATTGGGGGAAGGACCTTGATTTAGATGATTGGTTGGGGAGGACTTCCCTGAAAAGCTGATCTGAGAGCTACATGGCACAAAGCAACCTACATGTGAAAATAATAGCTGGCAAAGTGCCCCAGACAGAGAGAAAATAAAATGCAAGGGCTCTAGGACTAGCATAAGTTTTGCAGTTCAGGAAACGGAAAGAAATCCAGTGTGCTGGAATAGAGTGGGCAGGGGAAACACAAGGAGGGATTGGAGAAGTGGGTAGTAGCTGGCTTATGTGGCGACTATTGGGTCCTGTAAGGTGTTTGGATTTTGTTCTAAGTGCAACGGAATGATTTTGGAAGCTGGGGAGTGTTCTGATGTGCCTTATTGTTTAAGAAGATTACTTTGCTATATATGGAAAATGGGTATTAGGAAGCTGTAGCAGACCACGTATGTAGTTGTTGAGAGCAGTGAAATGTTGGTGGCCTGCACTAAGTTGATAGTGAAGTGGGGCAGGGAGCAGAAAAAAATGATCATTTGGGATATATCGTACATATAAAATGTAAGAGTATAAAAATCATAAAAGATTCTTGCCTATTTAGTCTATCTCTAGTCTCTAAAATACACTGCCTTAGCTCACAGTGAACATTCAAAGAGTATTTGATGGATGAATTGAGTAAATGAATGGATCAAATGTGCAAGGGAAAGAGAGGAATCAAGGATGCATTATACCTTTTCCAGCACATTCAGTCTCTTGTATTACTAAATATAATTGCAACTCTTAGGGATTTGTATCATTTCCTGGGAAAAGGTTTGCTAGTAGGGATTTAACGCCATAATTAAATACATAACTCTAAATATGTACACTGTGGATTTCCTATAAGGCAAAAAGAAGGATGTTATACAAGTAATGATAGATTACACCAGACTATAATCATTGAAGTAAGGAAAAGAGAGTGCCATCTTAAGAAGGTAAGAGCATTTTTCTACTCCAAACCTTCATTTTCTGCTTAGTGAAATTAAAATAGGTTAATGTCTTCCTTTCTCTCGCCCCACTGCCCCCCCATCCCTTTCCTCCTCTTGCATCTTCTGTTTTTATATTTTGTGCTCATTTGCCTTTATCATGGACTCGTATGGTCGATGGACTCAGCAGTTTATGGAGCCAAGGTTGACATATTTATCTACAGTACATTGGATTTGGATCCTTGAATTTAGGCAATTTTCCAGCTATTTTCCCCTTTTAAGTTCCCTTTCAACCTCTCCCTTGCAAGTATATTTTAGAAAGAAAAAGAAACCCCAAGGAAATGCCTTTCTGTGTGAGCTTGCCAATGTTTTTTTGTTTTCTTAGGATGTGAACAGATACAGAAATTTTATGTCTACATTAAATATTTCACCTAATTATAGGTGCTCTTATGATTGGATGAATACATTTTAAAAACAAATGGAATATTTGTTTTAAGAATGTAGAGCTGCTTATCAGATACTTGGACCATGGACTCAACCTAAGATTATTTTTAAAAATCACTGCCATAAGATGCAATATACTAAAAAAGAACAACAGTAAAGATTGCCCAATAGACTAGGCTTGTTCTTCTCAATAAAAGCAGTAATATGGTAGAAGAGTATTGAGTCACCTTACTTAATAGAAACATCAAATATCCAGGAGAAGAAAGATAAATGACTCTGGTGGAGAAGGTAAATCTAATACCTAATACCTAATATCTAATACCTAAAATCTAATACCTAATATCTAATACCTAAAAAAAAAATGAGGGAAATAAAAATGAAACTACTCTTATAAGTACAAGCACAAGTACTGACTTTATACTTGGAGGCTTTGTCTTGCTCAGTGTGATTTCTCTCTAATAGAATTTATTTTACCGGCTGTCTTTTTTGTTGTTGATGTTGTTGTTTTGTTTTGTTTTAATTCCTTCTTTCCCATCGAGTATTCTTCCAACATTCTATTCTCCATTTCTAAGCTCTTCTATCTTTGTTTTACACAGAGCCCAGACTACCATGACCATGACTCGGCTTCTGCTCCTAATTGGAACTAGATTATCCCCAGGTGCCCAGTTCAGATGCCGAGCAGGGAATCTGATTACCCAGCCTGTCTCCTAGGTTTCTGGCCAGCTTATGAATTTCCTGGTCGGGTGCCCTATGGCCTTGTGAGAACAGAGTTTGCAGTGTAAAACCTGGCCACCTCTGGGTGGGGATTATTCCCTTCGAAGACAGAACAGTGGGAGTAGGGATCTGAACCTTGGTCTGTCTGGTCCAAGTGGCTATCATCTCATTGACTGTGTATTGCCTGATTTGAAATCTTTCTTCATTGGGCTTTATTCAAAAGACAGTTCATCAAATATATTTATAGTATAGCATAGTGTTTAAGGCTGTGGGTTTTAAGTCACAACCTATGTCTGTCACCTTGTGGGTTTGGTCAAAGTTTTTAATGTTTCAACAGTCTCCCTTCTATCAGGGCTAATAATACTTTTTTTCATAGGGTTGTTACAAAGATACTGAGGTCATGTTGGTACAGTAGTTAATATGGTACCTTTTACATACTAAAAACTCAATACCTAAGACTGTCTCCATCAGCAGCAAGAGGAGGCAGTCTCTCAAGACTCTACCATGATAATGTTCTTGATCAGTAGTATCCTTACTGTTAAAATGGATTATCCACATTTGTCTTAGTGACATAATTCAAATTTGTCTGTCAGTATGATTCTAAGTCTTTTGCTATGTTGGAGAGTTGTCAGAATCACTAATTAGAGGAAGCCTGTAAAAGTTTTTGAATCTCTTGGCATCAGGTGTTCTATTAAATAACATTTGCCAAGTCTCAATGGCTGCACATAATGTCGAAATGACTATGTAGTTATCTTGTTGTGATAAGTGCCTTCCGTGGTCTTCCCTTTCTCAAACACTTTGAACGTCCCACATAAAGCAGGGAATACTGTTTTCTATGTAAACCTTTCCAAGTAGTCCATGTTTGGGAGCTAACCTTTTCTTCCTTGGGACATCATATAGACTTTTTCAGTCTCAAACAGGGTTCCTTTCAAATTCTGATATGAAATATGGCATGCGAATTTTCTTCGGCACTTATGTTCTAAATAGAAAATAAAAACCACATTCTAGAAAGCACAAGGAAACACCAAAAATAAGATAGTGGGGGAGGCAAAGTTGAAAGTACTGCATTTAAAGAGATAATCTGCATACGGTGTTCTCGACAGCCAAATTCTGGGCCTACGGGAGCATGCCTGCCCTGTCAGAGGCAGACAATAGGGTGGGTTACGTGGGAGGATGGCAAGGGAGCAGCACATTCATCTGGCATAATCTTGGAAAGGAGTGAACTTCCAACCATTAGTTAAAATGTTGTTTTGCCTCGTTTGCTAAAGTCACCAAGAAAGATCCTATTAAAAAAAATTCAGTTTCTTTCTTGAGTCTAAATCTCTACATTACAATGACCTAAGTTTAGAGAACGTTTGCTAGTCAGACCCCTGAGACATTCTGAGCTAGCCTAAGAGGTGTACAGGGTCACAGAGAAAGTAGGTGCTGCTTTCTGGATGGGTCCCTACTTCTTAATTGTAACTCCAGTCCCTTTCTCTTCAGTGAGTTGAAACTGGTGTTACAAGACTAATCGGACAGGCTAGCCTTGCTACACAAAGCATGGTCCATGGGCCAGCAGTTCCAGCATCACGTAGGGCCTTGTTAATAACTTAGAAGCTCAGAGCCATCCCAGACTGGCTGAGTCAGATTCTGCATTTTAACAGGAGCCCTGGGTGGTTGTTCGCCTATTAAAGTTTGAGAAGACTGGTCTAGAAACGCATGGGCCTGCGCAATGTGGAATTGAACTTCTGTCCTAATTCCATCACTGATTTACATTTTGGAAAGATCACTTACTGTTTTTCAAGAATCTCCATTTTTTTTCTCCTCCATAAAATAAAAATAGTTTTCATCTTCCTTGGCAAAGCCTTGGGAGCTAGTTGAGGTAGTTTGTAAAGTGCCTTATGTGGTGGAGGGAGTGAAAGTCCTGTTATTTTATGCAAGAAGAGACTGAGATAGACTCTTGAGAGGAAGGCTAGCAATTGCATTGGAAACACTTGACTGTCAGACAGAATTCATTTCTTTTGCTGCAGAAGACAAGCGAGGCGGAAATGATGGACTTGGCTTCTCTTTCTAGCGCGAGACAGACTAGCGGTCTTTGCTGGCAATCTTTTTCCTTGCTCCTTCTACAATCTGGTAAAATACGATAAATAACCTAGTGCTTCCTAATATGATATTATAATGTAGAACAATATTTACATAAAAACATGAAAGGGAGATTTTAAAACATTACTTAATGCAGAAGCTCCATGAAGGCCCGGGGTTAACACACCAGCACTACCCTCTCTGGAGGGACTGGGAAGACTCTCACCTGGGCTCTGGGGTCAGATGTAAGTTGTATTTTGCTCTGTGCTTATCCCCTTTGGGTCTTTTGCTGTCCTATGAATTCTGTTTCTCATCTGCTTCCGTTATTATTGGGCGTTCATTTTATGGCCCCATGAAGACCTAAGCCCTAGGTGTTAGCAGCAGTAAAGACAATACAAAGCTCCGAGTTGGGTTATGGACATGGTTGGATCACAGGTATGTCCCCTAAGTATTTAGCAATATATTGTACATCTCACGGATTATGACACAAAAAAGCCAATAGGGGTATTTTCTTCACTCCTAACATCATCATTTATTATTTTATTGTCCTTATGTCTATGGGCAATTCTGGAATCTTGTTATTAGAGGTCAGATGTACATAGAGTCTTTCAGTTTCAGGTTTCCCCCAAGAAGGGATGGATGGTTAGAGGCAAGAACACAGCAAGAACATTTACCTTTCAGGTTCCCCCCATCTCCCCAACAGCTTTAACCTTATCTGAGCATACTTGCTCCTTTCCATTATCTCCAGTTTCTAAATAAATTCAAATAGAGAATGTTTTTTGAACATTATTTGGTCATATTTTAGGTGAATTCTGTGTTAACTTTCAGTAATCCCAACAGGTCCACTTTACCTGCGTGTTAATTTTAAAGTTCCACTTTTTCTTGGGAGACTGGAAGATCAAGTTGCACATGAAACACATGCCCACACATGCCCACACAGTACACATACATACCACACACACACACTCCACACATGCATACCACATGCACTCACACCACACACACCACACCACATACACACATACATACCACACACACACACTCCACACATGCATACCACATGCACTCACACCACACACACCACACCACATACACACATACATACCACACACACACACTCCACACATGCATACCACATGCACTCACACCACACACACCACACCACATACACACATACATACCACACACACACACTCCACACATGCATACCACATGCACTCACACCACACACACCACACCACATACACACATACATACCACACACACCACACATGCACTACACACAGATACCACGTGTGCGCACACACACACATCCCCATATTCTCGTAATTAATGCCCCCAAATTTAAGTCAGGGAAAGGAATGTGTATGGGGGAGAAAGATAATTTCTGATATTTTTAACAGCTCCATTTTGCATTCTCACCAGTAATGTATAAGGGTTCCACTTTCTCCATGTCTTTGTCTCCACTTATTATTGTCTGTCTTTGTAATTTTAGCCATCCTGGTGGGTGCAAAGTAGTATTTCATTGTGGTTTTGATTTGTATTTATCTAATGACTAATGATGTTGAGCACCTTTTCATGTGCTTATTGAGAAAAACTCACTTTTGGTGTGTGTACACAGTCTGAGCCAAAAGTCTAATTGTGTTCAAATGCAGTTTTAAATATCTCCCCCTTTTTGGGGTCTGCTTTGGTAGGGGTTTACTGATTAATACTTTAAGTTAGTCGTAAAGTTAGTTCAACATCTTTGCCCTCTATTTTATGAAAAAATATTGGGAACACCTGTGCCAGCTTTCTGGCAGTAGATGAGGAAAATTTAATTATCGTTTAATGATTTCTATTCTTACAAGTGTAAACTGTAAAGTAAGTCAAGTTTGCTTGATTTTGAAGCTCTTATATTAATATGGTATGAGGCCTCTTTGGTGAGGCCCCTTTTCTCAGTTCTTCTTAATGCCATATTTTTTAGATGGCCCTCTATCAAGCTTATTCTCAGCATAAGACTTGAGACACATAGACACTAAAAAATACATGGTAGAAAAAGAAATCTCACTATGCATCTTTCTTAAAATTATTTTCAGGGAATGAAGGAATAAAGGACCAAAGCTCTTAGTGGGATATTAAAGTGATATCAAGAGATGAAGATTTTTCTTTGGGTAACCTATATCTTTTGGGATCCTTTCAGTTGTATGTGACTGAAAACTGCACTGATAGTAGTTTGACAAAGGCAACATTTTGGCTCCCATTAGCTGCAAGAGCTCCAAAAGAATCACCAAGATCCATGTTTCAGCCATGTCCTGTAGATTGGCTCCATTCTTATGATTCTTGGGGTGATCCCTGAAAGCTTCTAGCTCACATCATTACATGTTTAGAAAAAAAGAGAGATTGATTCTCTGATACCCCAACCAAAGTCTCAGAACTGAGTCTTCCTGGGTCCAGTTGGCCTGACCTGAGATACATGCTGATCCCTGAATCAATGAGTGTGGCCAGTAGGGTGGAACAGCCATTAGCTTCGCCTAGTTCATGTGGTCCCCCCTGGATCGTATGTGATGTCACTTCACTGGAAGCATTTGGGCTGAGGCTAGAGGTTGTGGTTAAGAAGTGGGGGTGGAAGTGTGTGGCAGCATGAAGAATGATCATTATTTGCTCAAAGCCACAAAGATCACATGGGGATTCCTTTTCTCAAAGGGTAGTTCTAAGAAGGACATTAAAAACTCATCAGGGGAAATGGTTCTCAAGCTTTAGGTTATATATTAGTTTGCTTAGGGTTTGCTTGCCCCACCACTGTGTTTTAGAAGCAGATAACTTGTTTCACAGGTTCACAGATGGAGAGGAATTTTGCCATAGGATGAATCATGCTCGGTTTCTCACCAATACCACATTTAGATGATATTTGGATTAGATTTTGGATTTAGAATTGATGTTGCAATGGGTTAAGACTCTTGGAGATGTTGGGATGGGGTGAATGCATTTTACATGTGAGAAGGATGTGAATTTGGAGGGAGTTAGATGGTGGACTATTATGGGTTCAATTGTGTCCTTCCAAAATCCTCATGTTGAAATCCTAGTTCGGAAGTACCTTAGAATGTGACCTTATTAAAAATGAGGTTGTTGCAGATGTAATTAGTTAAGAGATGTCAGGAGAGGGATCCTCTAATCCAATACAACTGGTATTCTTACAAAAGAGGGAAATTTGGACACAAGGACACACACACAAGGAAGACACCCCATGAAGACTGGAGTTTTGCTGCCACAAGCCAAGGAACTACCAAAATCTGGGAGAGAGGCCTGGAACAGATGCTTCCCTAGTGCTTTCAAAGAGAACATGGCCCTGTCCTAACAAAGTACCATAAACTGAGTGGCTTCAACAACAAAAATTTATTGTCTCACAGTTCTGGAAGTCAGAAGTGTGAGATCAAGGGGTCAGCAGAGCCTTGTGTTAGGATCACAGCATCTGATGTTCTCACCTTGATTTTAACTGGGTTTATTGTAATTGCTTTTTTTTTTATTTTAATAGAAGAAACAAAATTGTCTGAAGATGATGAAATGGAGAAACTCTACAAATCGTTAGAACAAGCTAGTCTCTCTCCTCTTGGGGACCGTCGACCTTCAACCAAAAAGGAGTTGAGGAAGTCCTTTGTTAAGCGATGTAAGAATCCATCCATAAATGAGAAACTTCACAAAATCCGAACCTTGAATAGCACATTGAAGGTAAAAAAAAATTCAGATTGTGGATGAACTCTGTGAACGGGGGGCAAGGCTGGTTCTGCAGAGAGATTCAGGCTCACCAGCGTGTTTGTATGGATGGAGGGGAGGGCAGTAAAAGCAAATGCAATCATCTGTAGGGTCAGATGACCTTTGACATCCTTAAAGCACTAGAACATTCACACAATAGCACCCATTTCACTTACCTACAACAGGCCTTGATTTTTACATTCACTTTGGTATAAAAGTTCAAATGCTAAACTCCCAGACCCTTTACCTACCACCATAAATGTAAATGGGGGCTTAAGATAGTCAGCTTGTGAGAATAAACAGTAATATTAAATAAGATCTTGGAATTTCACCTGATTCATTAAAGATAGGGCCAGTCTTCTCTTAACTACATCCAGAAGAAAATCTGTAGATTTCAGATAGAGCCAAGACTTCGTGATTCTCAGCCCTTGGCTCTGGAGCCAGGAAACACCATGAGAGATGGGCAATGGGAAATATACAGTAGATAGGCCAGCAGATGTTTTCACAATGGGAATGGGGGACTGGGTACAAAATGTACTGAGGCTATTTTCAGCGCCTCCTGAACTAAAATGGTTCTTCAAAACAAAAGCATCTTGCTTTCACATGTAGATTATAACATGAACAGGAGGAGGCCAGGATACTTTGTAAAATAGTCCCAAATTAGCAGAAGATTTATAGATTCTAAAAAGCCTTGATAGATTCTGCAGTATAATTTTGATTTGTATATGTCCTTTTGCATCAAGAATTTGAGTCTCCTTCCAGGAAGAAATACCAGCAATCAAAGGACAAGGCTACAAAGAAATGGCCGAGTGACTCTTAGATGTCCTTGTTAGTCGGTAGAATAGCTAAGCACCCCAAAAGGCTGCAAAAATGAGGCTGAAAAAGAAAAGGCAGAGGAGTATTTTAATTACACAAAGAAAACCCAAATGTAGAGAAATTCTCCTTTATTTAATGATGAAAGACATTGTAGCACTCCTATCAAAGCCAAATATATTATATTCCACGATATGTATGAAGTTGATAAATACGTTTGGTCACTCTATGTAATATACCATAGTATGTTGGGATTTTACTGTCTTATTTGGGATAACCAGTGTGAGTGAATACATTTTTCATTAGACAAATATTTTCTGAATCTTACTATGTCCCAGACTCTGTTCTTGGGCACTGGGAGCATTGAGTGCACCCCACCAGATGGTGGAAACAGAGAGGAAAACAGAATGCAGTGTGTTGAGAGGTGTGGCTGATACAAGTGTGGGTGCTTCGGTAGCCTGGGGGGGGGACGTGGCTGCCTATCTGAGGCCACTGGGGACAAAGTCATGGAGGTGCTGACAACTGACCCATGAGTAGGAGATGAAGAATATCAGGGTGAGAAGGAAGGACTTTCATGGAGGAGGACCTGGCCTAGACAGATGTGTGTCAGGGGAGGATCCATTGCAGCCCATGTTGGGAGAAACAAGAAACAGGCTAAGGAAGGATGGTCAGTTCAGGCCATTTCTAGAAGGAGAAAGACTATGGTTTTAGCTTTCCACAGAATAGCGACTCAAAACTCTAGACTGTCACAGGACCATGCCCTGACCTGGCCACTGGGAGGCCAGGTTTGTACAAAGAATTTTGGTTCTCTGTGACCTCCTGCTCTCCGTGCACTGTGGCCATGGAATTTGTGAATTCAGCAGCCTTTTGCTTTTCTCTCCGTGTATTAGTTATCTATTGTGAGGTAACAGAATACCCCCAAAGTTAGCAACTACAAATAATGACCACTTGTTAGTTCACTTTTTCTGTGAGTCAGAAATCTCCCCATGTGGCTTGGTTGGGTGCTTGTCCAGGTGTCCCACACGCTGCAATCCTGGCATCCACTGGGGCCCCATTCATTCCTCCACCTGGAAGGTGAGCTTCCAGGCTCTGCCGTGTGCTGGTTGGCAGAATTAAGTTCCTTGCAGGTTGTTGGACTGAGGTTCCAGTTGTTCACCCAGTTCCTTGCCCTGTGGAAATACGGTAGCTTCTCCAATGGAAGCTGGCTTTCCTCAGGGTGAGTAAGAGAGCAACAGTAAGTGAGCAAGATGGATCAGATGTGTCTCAGCAGGGACACCACATTACAATGACAGTGTTCTATGCATGAGGAGCAAGACACTGGGTCAGCCCACGTTCAAGGAGGGGAATTCATAAGGGTGGGAATGCTGGGGAGCAGGGAGCATTGGGGGCTGTTGACCACACCCATCTGAAGATCTGTCAGATCTTCACATCTGTCTCTGTGCATTCCTGGAGAGAAGCCCTTTCCACAGATCCCTTAGACCTCACAAGAGTGTAATGCTGGGGCTGGTGAAGCACAATTCATGTTAGAGGGTCCTGTGAACCTCATCACGAGGTAGGAAGACACACTGATGTGGAAACTGGCCTTCTTGGAGAGAAAAAAGCACATCAGCCTATTCACTGGAGAAAGATAATTTGGTATGTTTGTTTATTCATGTCAAAAGGCTATAAGAATTATTTTAACTATCTGTAATTGAATCAAATTTCATGATAATTACCTTTAAAATTCCGAGCAGTCAGGATAGTGGTTGCCTTTGAGGAGGAGACAAGAGATTCCTGGGAGGGGCCATAGTGTAGCTTCTGAGAGGCTGGGTAAGGGTCCCCTCTAACCTCAGTGCGGTTACACAGATGTGTCCGTTTCATTGTAATTCATCAAGCACAAACCTTTTTATATGTGCCTTTTTGTCTACGTATATTATATTGCGATATAAATGTTTATTTAAAAAACTACTTCAAAACTGCAGTATGAACAAGGAAAGACAACATAGTTTCATGCAGAAACAATGACACTGTTTTAACAATAAGGTTTATATTCGTGATAGGCACATTTCATAAATAAAGAAAAATCCCTACACTGGGATTGTATTGGAACAAATTCTCTTTACGGAAATTCTTTTAGGGAGTTGAGCAAACCATCATGTCATACCCTAAATGTCGATCTTTAGGAATTTCTGGTAATTTGATATCCATTGACTTTTGGCTAAGCCTGTCTTTTTTTTTTTTAAATGAATAATTAGGTGTGCCCGGGTGGCTTAGTTGGTTAAGTGTTGACCTTTAGCTCAGATCATGATCCCAGGGTCCTGGCCTTGAGCCCCATATCGGGCTCCTTGCTCAGCAGGGAGCCTGCTTCTCCCTCTGCCTGCTGCTCCCCCTGCTTGGGCGCCTCTCACAACTCTCTCTCTAATAAATAGGTACATTTTTTAAGAACAATAAAATGAATAAGTAATGGAGCCAACTGAAACTTGTTCTCAGGGTTATTCTGGTCTGTGTCAAAAGAGGAACGAGCCTCCTTCCCCAGCTTCTGTGGTAGAACACGTTTCCAATGCTTGCGTCGTGAGTCAAGTCATGTACTGACTGTTGGGAGTGAGAAAGGAAAGTAGAGCATTGTCTCTCTCATGGTATTTTCTGGAAGGCCTGCCAAACCCTGCCTACCAGAAGGCAAGGAGGCTGTTGTAAATGTAGTTCAAAGCATCTGGTGAGCCCGCTCTACCACAGGGGGAGGCAGGGCCAGCGCGCCGTGCTGCTGACTGGGGTGCCGTGCTGGGAAGCACTACAGAGCCTTCTGTTGTCTCATTAATTTCCTTCCTCTCTAGTCTTATCTACAGTTATTCCTTTTATCCATAAAAGAACTTAACACAAACTTGAGCTAGATGGTAAGAAATTTGAACTATTTAGAGCTGAAGACCATATGAGAAATGTTAGCCCAAAGTTGAAGAGACCTTTTCCTAAAACCTTTGATCAGATTTATAGGGGCGGTTAACTCATTTTGCCTTAAGAAAATCAGTTCTTTAAATTTTGTTAATTTGCAAAGATCTTATTTAATTCTTTCAATAAAATTCTGAAGCAAATGTCAACAATTTTTTTTGTGGAATAAGTTATAGTTTTTAATAATTTTTAAAAAATATTTTATTTATTTATTTGAGAGAGAGAGAGAGAGCGAGCAGAAAGCACAACTGGGGGGTGGGGAGTGGGGCAGAGGGAGAGGGAGAAACAGACTGCCCCCTGAGCAGGGAGTCCAATGCAGGGCTCCATCCCGGGACCCTGAGATCATGACTCAACTGAGCTACCCAGGTGCCCCTTTAATAATTTTTATTAAGTGTTTTATTTCCATTCCAGTACAGTTAACATACAGTGTTATATTAGTTTCACATGAACAATAAAGGGACCCAGCGCTTCCATACGTGACTCAGTACTCGTCATGAGAAGCACACTCTTTATCCACATAACCTATTTCACCCCAGATGTCAAAATTTCTTAAGAACAAAGCAAAACTCCTTAAACAACTTCATATGAATAGCACTATGGTGATATCAAAGGATGAAAGCTTATTGTGAGGGGAAAGATTATTATTTGAAGTGCAGATGTTGAGAACTCAGAGGGAAGAAAGAAAATTCTCTTGGCCTTGCTTGATTTTCTACAAGCAATCTTTCTAGTTACCCACTTACTTAACCAGTCTTCCCTCTGCTTCTGGTTCTTGGTCAACCTGCTTGTTATCACTCTTTGGTTACTTTCTCACTACACAATTTTTCTTTCCTTCCTGGAATCCAAATATATATTTTAACCTCCATCTATCATCACATTCTTGCTCTCTTAATTCAAAATCGTAAATCCTACCACTCAGATTATTATATAGGTAGTAAAAAAAAAAGTAAAATAAGTAGGAAAAAAGAAAAGAAAATGTAATAAAATGCTTCAAGTAAAACACAAGTTAAAGCTAATTGTAAACAACAAATAATACATTTTTTTTGTGCCAGTGTTTGCGATCATCGAAGACCAGACCCCTCATTTGGGTAGAATAAATGCTACCAATTCTAGAATCCCTAAGACTGTATGCAAATATGTAGATATAAATATCTATCTATATATTTATATATAAACAAATATGACATATATAATAAATAATATGTATATAAAACACACATACATATAAACCTTTTTTTGTTTTGTTTACGGAAAGGATTTCTTCAGGCTTTAAATAGGGTTCATGATATAAAAGAGATTTAAAAACAAATGGATAATTATTCATTCACATTTTATTTCATATATTCATTTTTTCCAGCAAGTATTTAGTGAATGTCTAGCATGTGTGAATCATTCTTTTATGCACTTGGGGATAATAGCAGTGGGCATATCAGACAAAAATGCCTGCCGTTAAGAAGCTTACGTTTAGGTACAAGAAGAAATGAACTAACAACTAACTAACTAACTAACTAACTAACTAACTAACTAACTAAATACATTTTATAGTCTGCTAAGTGATGATAGATTTGATAGAGAATAGAAGGATGAGGAATGCTGATGGATTGATTTTTAATTAGAATAGGCATGAAAAGGCTCTTCGAAAGGTAGAACTTGAGTAAAATCTGGGAAAGGAAAGGGAGTGGGTCAAGGCTATCTGAGGCAGAATGTTACAGTAGAAAGAACAAAAATGCAACTGCCTTGGGGTGGGAATGTGCCTAGTAGGCTTAAGGAAGAGCAAGGAGGTCCTGTGGCTGGAGTGTTGCAGGAGAATGGGGCCTGGGGAGACCACAGTGGGTCAGAAGGGTAATGAGGGATTATAACTTATGGTGCTTTATTGTCATTGCTAATACTTTAGCTTCTACCCAGTGAGATAGGAAGCCTTGGAAGGTTCTGAACGGAAGTGTGCCGTAGTTTGACATAGTTTGAGGGTAGAACTCAGGATTGGCAGTGAGAGCAGGACGACTGCAGTATTTGGCCTGAGCTACTTTGGAAAGGTGGAGTTGTCATTAAATGCTTTGCAAAAGGCCATGATAGGAACAAGTTTCAGCGTGTATTGGAAGTTGGGGTGGGTGATCATGTAGAGAATAATAGGGCATGTAGAGAATAATAGGAGCTTAGTTTTGAAGATTTTATTTATTTATTTGAGAGAGAGAAAGAGAACACCAGAGCATGTGAGGGTGGGGCAGACAGGGTGGGAGAGGGAGAGAGAATCTGGAGCAGACCCTGCACTGAGCAGGGAACCCCATGTGGGGCTTGATCCGACAACCCTGAGATCATGACCTGAGCCAAAACCAAGAGTCGGGAGCTTAACTGACTGAACCGCCCAGGCGCCCCAATAGGAGCTTAGTTTTTGGACATGTTATATTTGAGATGCTTAGTATGTGTCCAGGTGGAGCTGCTGAAGAGGAAGGTTAGACAAACAAGTATGACGTTCAGGGGAGAGGTAAGGTTTGCAGGATGCATTTGTGACCCTTTGTATATCGGGAGATTGGGGGACATGAGGTTACATGAGAGTAGCAAGAACACGGATACACATAGCGGAGAGAAGAGGCTAAAGGCTGGGTTCTGGAGCTCTCCAATGTTAAGAGATTGGGCCAGAACGAGGAATCAACAAAGGAGATTAAGAATAACTGGCCGTAGTCCATATGAGAAACAAACTGAGGGCCTCAGAGGGGAGGGGGGTGGGGGAATGGGACAGGCTGGTGATGGGTAGTAAGGAGGGCACGTATTGCATGGTGCACTGGGTGTTATACACAACTAATGAATCATCGAGCCTTACATCGGAAACCGGGGATGTACTGTATGGTGACTAACATAATATAATAAAAAATCATTAAAAAAAAAAAAGAAGAAGTGGCCGTTTTAGGATGAGAAAAATCAAGCAACTGTGTCATAAAAATGACATGATGAAAGTGTTCCAGAAGGAGTAGGCAACAGTTTTAGGTGTTGTTGATAAGTAAGTTGCAGATAAATAGTTATTGGATTTAGCAACATGGAAGCCATTGATGGTCCTAACAAGAGCAGTTTCGGTTGAATCCTGGTGGGTGTGGGTCTATGAGAGAATGGGCATGGTGGCGGGGGGTGGGGAGGAGGGACACGGAGACAAGGAGAAAAGTGGAGCATTCCCTGGAGCAGAGATGTGGAGTTGAGAGAGAGCTTCAAAGATGGGAGAGGTGACAGCCCGTATAATGATCAAGAGGAGATTGGAAATTAAATTTTTCACAGGAAAGAAGGGAGAATTGCGGGAGTGAATTTCTTGAGTATGAGAGAGTGGGTGATAATGCACAGATGGAGAGATTGGCCTTTGCGGGGAGCACAGAGATTTCATCCAAAAGAACAGGAAGGAAGGCGGGATATACCTGTGTTGATGAAGGTAGCAGGCAATAGGAACTTGGGCGAAGTGTTCTTCTGATAGTTTCCATTTCCTCAAAAAAAAAAAAAAAAAAAAAGCAAGGTCCTCAGCTCTAAGGGAGGATGGGGAAGGAGGTTTGAGTAGAGATGAAAAGTTTTGAAATGGTAATTTGGGAGATTGGGAGAGAAAAGGGGTGGGAAGATATGATGACTGGATAGTAGTAGAAGCCACTTAATGGCAGTAGTCATGAATCTGAACTGCATCCAGTGAGCCTGGTCGTGAATTTTCAGCTACACACATGCTGGTCTGGGGATAGACTGAAAGACTGGTTCAATAATACAGATGTACTGAATGTCTCCCTGACACTTGGCATCGTGTTAGGTGCAAGGAATGCAGGGACAAATAAAACGTTTTCTGTCACTTTCCTTAAGAAGCTTTAGAATAGGGTGCACGACAGATCTGTGAACATCGAAGGATAACATGGTACGTTCTAAGCATTCGAAGGCATGAGAGCATAAAAATCGCTTCTCAATCCAATTTAGGGGTTCCGAGGTTTTCTAGAGAACATGATGCCTGAAGTGGGTGTAGAATTACGAAGTAGAGTAAAATCTGGTAAAGAAAGATGGGCAAGTGTTCCATGGGAAAGCAACTCTAGGAGGTAGAGTTCCCCAGAAGAAAGAAATGGAAGGTCCTCCATGTGGCATAGTATCATGGAGCGTGAACTGATGTTATGTGGGGGAAAATGCACACCACCACTGTTCGAGCAGGAAGTGAGAAGGAAGTGGGGTCAGCAGGTGGAGCTCAAGTCCATAGAACCTTGGACATGAAGGGGAGCCATTACGAGGACTCGGCATATTAGGTGACGCCCTGCACTGCAGTGCAGAGGGCAGATTTAAAGTGAGGACTGGAGGCAGGGACACATCAAGTGTAATGAGCTGTACGTAGTACCCCAAGTTAGGATTACAGTCAGAGGGATGGAGCAAACAAGAATAGATTTGAGGTAAAATTGTCAGGACTGACCTTTTTTGAATGTAGAAGCTGTTACACCTCATTTTTAGCCCATTCCTTGACTACAGAACATTCCCCTAACCTAAGCCAGACATTTCAGAAATACGTGGCATTGGCTGTGGAGGAGCAGGGCACACGAGTATGAATAGATTTGTTTGCTCTATTAGCATTATTGGGACACATACTGTTTTGATGGCAAGTTAGTAGTCTTTTCTTTGAATAAAAAGGTAGCCTATATATTTATTTGGTATATATTAATTAAATACATGTGTGTGAGTTATTTAAAAAGATAATGTAATAAAAATAAAAATATATTTTGTGTTATCTGATGTCTGAGGGAAAGTACTATGTCCCAATTTTGGTTAGCGGAGTTGGGTGGTCGATGAAATAACGATACAATTATGTTTCAGAAGGAATAAGGCTCACTCTGAAATAGAAATATTACTGAGGTGTGGAATAAGGATTGATCGGGGAGGAGCCAACAGGAAGATGCGTCTATATGGCTAGTTCTTCCACCAGCCTTTGCATAGGATACTTCACTTCTTTTTGGCAAATACATGCAAATGGATATCCTGCCATAGCCCCTAGGCTTGGTTAGGGATTAGAATATTCATGTGTAAAAACACTTGGATAATTTTCTGATGAATGTATCTGGGTATTTGTAAAAGGGCTGAAGAGGGTTTATTAAAATTAAGATACTCACCATATCTCACCCCCTCCCCCCGCCCTTTTTTTTCCCCCCACGGGGCCAGTGTAAAGAACATGACCTGGCCATGATCAACCAGTTGCTGGATGATCCGAAGCTGACAGCCAGGAAATACAGGGAGTGGAAGGTGATGAACACCCTGCTGATCCAGGATATCTACCAGCAGCAGCGGGCCCCCACGTCTGCCCAGGAAGACACCCCCGAGGGACTCGAGAAACCACCTTCTTCTGCCCGTGTTGAAAATTCTATTTGAGAACAAGCCAGCATTCTCTCCCCTGGTAACTTACCCTAAGGGACTCTTTGGGAGGTTGCAAGGGCTTTCCTTCAAAGGAAAACTGAAACCAGTTCCTCAAGCATTGCCTCCTTCTCCAAAGATGCAGCTGAGGTGAAGACCCACTGGGACGGCAGCAGGACTCCTCGTCCTGGTTGGAGTGCTTTCATCGAGGCTGGAGGGATTGAGTCCAGTTGAACGAACATCGTGTTCCTACTCGGAGCTCTCGGTTACGCTAGGCTTTAAGTGGGATGTGAGAAGTCTATGTTCCTTGCTCTCAAGAGAACCATGGTGTTCTATGGGCAAAGGTCACATTTTACCAGGGAGAATTATTCATAGAGATGTTCTGTTTTCCAAAAGAAGAATGTACATATTCCCCCGGGTTGGGTAGTGGAATTCCTCAAATCATTTCTTGGAGTGGAGGAACATGTTTTACAGCAGAAACTGGAAGGGAACAAATGTGGTTTTGTGAAACCCAGATTTCTTGCCTTTGGTCTGGAATGGCTGTGCCTTTTCCACGAGCTGAGAAATGCTTCGTGGTGATTGGTGTGTGGGAGAGCCCAAGGGGGGAGGCAGATCCTATTGAACACCCTCTCAAAGGAGAGCTTGGTGTTTCCACACTTGACCCAGGGGTTGGGGGATCTGATTAAAGTTTCCTTTCCACAGAACAGCTAAAGAAATCTATCTCATTACGCGTAGAGACTCCACTCCCTCCTCGCTTTTCTAAACCACTGCAGGAGATAGAAATATGTCCATCAAGGAATGTTTGCTGCTTTTGTCCCTGGGAGTGGTGCCTACACGCAGTGTCAATTTACATCCCGTTTCCCCAGGATCAAGATTGACAAGCTAATTCTGGTGTCTGAATGGGTTTGATATCTTTACTCCAAAAAACCCAACAAAAACAACAAAAGAGTTACAATATGATTGTTTTATTTTTGTATGTTTGTGTCACTTTGTGTCCTATGTGAATAGCTATCTATAATATGTTTGTTATTTAAGTATATTTATAGAAGGTCAAATTACTAGTGTTTCAAAAGATGGTAAAGTAATTATATGTTTTGCTCAATATATAGTCTCCATGTATATACATTTTGCTTGAGAAAATAGGAATACTGTTGATTCACTGGAGTTATTATGTTGCACTATAACGTATGAGGAATGCTCAGGATATCTTGTGGGATAAATGTGGAGGCATGCATTTATAATTGTTCATTTTCTGGCTTCTCTCTCTCTCTCTCTCTCTCTCTGCCTCTCTTTCTCAACCCAGAGAGCTCAGAATTCTTCACCAGAAAAGGAGTTAGGTTATTTCTTCTAGTAAATAAACTTTTTAAGCTTTATGCCATTTATGCCCACAAACCCTAAACCAAATGAAACACAACTAACATAGTCTAAGGTCTAATAGAAATTTTGGGGTCTGCTGTTAAAGAGAACTCATTTTATTAGAGAAGTAATATGAAAATCGTCCCTTATTAATCACCATGAGTATTTTTCATCCTACGAATAACCACAACCCACCAAAAACCCATTTTGCCCTTACCCCTAGCTTAAATTGTCAGCCCAACGCGGCCTTGCTTCAGAGAGTCATGTGTGGCTTGACATTCAAGTGGAAATAACCCTCTGAATTTTATTTGCAGACCAAATGGAAAGAGTCCTTGAAGGTTTCCCCCGAGCTTTACTCAGAAGTGTTAATACTTTGTAAACAAAAACAGTCTTAGTGTTAAGAAAACAGTGTTAGTGTTAAGAAAAAGAAAAAAAAAACAGGAAACGAGTCAGAGTACTAGAAGCTTCTGTAAAATAAGAGGGCATGTCAGGCAGTAGGGCCTAACCAACCTTTAGGGGCACCTGTTCCTAGTGGAATGTGTTGTGGGGAAGGACACAGGCTATACAGAAGCGGTGGGGGTGGGGGGGGTTGCTGTGAATTTACTGTTGGCCCTGGGGCTGGAGAGAAGTCCTCAGATGGGACCCCGAAACTTCTGCTTTGAGAGGCCAGTACTTTCGTCTCCTTCCTCTGGGAATTACCATTGATTATTTCTACAATTAGCAGGTGATAGAGGGTTCATTGTTGAAGATTCACAATGTAGAGAAAATGTTGAGGGAAGGAGAAGTACTAAGGGAGGAGGTAATTGCTGGGCAAAGTTTTCTTCCACCTTCTTTGACCTGGCTTGAAGTACCAACCTAGAAACTTCTAAACAATCTTTTTAAATTGAGGTCCTCCAGAAGCTATTGGCCAGGGCTTGTGAATACACTTTAGTGCTTTGTTTCGGCATTTGACCATTTAGTGAGAATTCCTTTGGGGACACTCAAAGGCAGAATGGGTCCATGAGATTACCGAGTCAGACCTTTCAGTTATTTTTCAAAGTCGTCAGTCTAGAAGCTTTGGCTTCTGTGAACGCACTTACTCCGCAGAAGCTCCCCAGATGACAGACCAAACTGCCCAGTCTCGCACCCCCACTTCGAGACCAAGCTCGCCTGCTTCTCAGTGTTGGCCCCTCTGTAAACGCTTTCGCTCTGCATTACCTTGTGTTAGGAAGTAGGGGGCTGCCTCTGTGAGGTCCCAGCTTCAGCTGTGGCCACTGAGAGGAAGTGGGGGTGGGGGGACAGTAGGAAGTGACAGAGTGGGCGACACTTTCCATGACATGCCATTTAGGAATAACCCTGCCATTTGTCTGGTGCAAAGGATATTGGGAAGACTGGATTACTTCCAGTTTATTCCTGGGAATTGGGGCATCTCTGAAATGGATTTTGGGTAGTTTCATGGAGTCTAAGGGGTGACTCTTTTACCCACTCCTGTAGACATAGTGTCTGAGGGCTGTGGAATGACCTAGAATCACGGCGGCTCAGGAAGCAGAGGATCGGAGCAGAATCTGGTCCAACCCTGGAGCCCTGGCTGTGGGTTAGGATCTGGATGGAACGCCTCTTTGGGGCTGCAGGGAGGACGGCATCTCTCTGCGGTTAGCCTGTAGACCCAGACTAGTGCCTGATAAGACCCCTCCGTGGCTGGTACATTGCAGCACCTGCCGAACTGAGCGGTCCCACAGCCGACGGGCGTACCGCTATAGGATAATTTTGATAGTATAACACTGGCACTGTCTCAGTGCAGCAACACAGACCCAGGAAGAATCATGAAGGAAACTACTGCAAAGACTCCAGGAAGCCGAAGAAAAATTGTGTTTGGAGTCAGAGTTCAATGTGAAACCCAAGCCTTATATTTATGTAGCACTTTGTGGTTTGCAAACCTGTATGTTCAGGCTCCCCCTTCCCTCCCCAGTGGTCTTTGCGGGGATGATGGTGGATTATCATTCCTCCTTAATCACGGGGGAGGAAATAAGCCCCTCTCACCCCTCTCTCTCTTCTCTTTACCTCCTGCAGTCACCGTTGGGTCCCAGCCCTGTGACGTGCGGTGTGTGTGAACTGCACTGGACCGGGCACAAGGCTGTGGGGGCTTTTGTGAAGTCAGCCACTGGAAACCCGAGGGGACCCCTTTTCCTTGAGCACAGGCTCCTCCTCAGGGCTGAAGGGCGACTGTCCCTCCTGCGGCCGGGGCTGCTGGGCTGACTGGATTGCGGTGTGACCTAGTCACTCTGTGTCTCCTTTCCTTCCTTCTGGAAATTATACTGCTTGTTAGGTGCTGGGAGATCCTTGGGTTAAAGAGGTAGTTAAAGAAATGGAATTCATTTATTTTCTTTAAAAGAGTGCCAGGAGGGTGACTAGGAGTTAGGCCCTCCACCTTCCTCTCCCAATTCCTTCTCCTGTAATTACGGTAGCTTCCTCAGATAGGCTTGAAATGACAGACAATACCACAGAGCTGAAACAGATAAAAAGAAAACACACTTTTAAGTCTTTTGAGGAGAGGTACTAGACAAATTCCAGCCATATTTAGATTCATGGACACACACCTCTTTTACTCTCCTTGAAAGGTAATATTTTGGTATCCAGTCACACAGAAGATTTAAGTGAGTAATTTAGATATAGAGGATGCCTATCCAAAACAAGCCAATATAATAAAAATAACCAATAACTTCTGGTTAGTTTTAGTATACATCTCTTCTTCAGTCTAATAAAACATGATATTTGAGATTTCCCATTTTATTTTCCTTCCAATTTTTTGTGTGCTTACCTCACAAGAGAAATCGAGTCCTAGAAATGTCAGGTGACCGCCCTGCTAGGGTTTTGTAATGTGTAATTAAGGAAAGCCCCTGAAACTAGATTTTAATAACCATATGAAATGGGTGGGGGAGGAGGAATAAGTCTAGTCTTCACAGGAAGCCGCCCCTTTCTGTGAGCAAGGTACTGAACAGCTCCACGGTTTTCTATGTTGTGAGGGAGGAAGCAATTTCCTTGCTTCCTCTGCACATTTTTCCTCTTTCCCATACTACCACAGACCACAGAAAACATGAGAAATGATTCTACATTTAAAAAAGTTCTTCCATATCTCTTCCCGTGAGACTTAACGGCTCTATATTGATATTTCTCTATGTTGAGTCCAAAGGGGAAGCATGCTCCGTGGAGACATTTAGCATCCCATAATAAACACCAGGATTTGTAATCACCATAGACTTTAATGTCCTTGCATGATGGGGATGTGACTTCTAGCACTGCATGGTGTTTGGGGCAAGATGACGATGTGGGAATGATCTCTTCGATTTCATTGTGCTTTCATTCTCTGTCACCTATCCTCTTTGAACTGGAAGAAGCGGCATGGCTCATTTCTTCTGCTTTGTTTTTCAGATTGACTTGTAAGATACAAATAAAAACAAGAGAAAATATATCTAGTAAAATGACATAGAAAAAAAATGGAAATCTACTACTGGTGTTCATTTTCTGCCCTGCTAAGTTGCTTCCTCCAAGAACAAACTCGCTGGGAAGGGTTTGATGGCTGGGCTTTCAGCTTCTACAAAGGTTGTGGTGCCCTCTGGTGGCCAGCATAAGAATAACGGATCTGGACTGGATGCTTTTTACTTTTTAAGTACAGCATTTAAATATGTTGGGAAGTCTATCTTGATAATAACTGTTGTGCTCTTCTGCAGTGGTCCTTAGCTTACAGGCTTGTTAGTAAAAAGATATACTTTTCAGAATTGTTGGTCCACAAAATTTGACTTGCACGTTACATACCCCTTATCAGTACAAGGCACCCACATTTTGTTTAGGGAATTTGAAAAATATGCAGACCATAAAAATTAAGACCTGTGGCACATATGTCCCTTAAAATGCATAAGCTGTTTCTGTGTGAAAAATGAACAGAGAAAATATTGAAATAGCATAACAAATCGCCTTTATTTTGGGTCACTGATGGGAGGAAATTAGCCTGCATTTGAACTTGATTCACAAATCCTTGATTGCTGTCTACACAAACAAATAAGGGGTTATTTTTTCTCTCTCTCTCCCAGTTATCACTTCACATGTTGAGCCCTACCCTTTTTTTCTCCATCCAGCCACCATCCATTATGTCCAGGCTCCCACACAGAAGCGGGAAAAATTATTCTAGGCCAAAGCGTTCAGCATAAGGCACAGGGACAGCATGTTTCTGATTTCTACGACAACCGTGTGTTAGTTTTCTATTGCTGCTGCAATGAATTACCACAAATGTAGGAACTTCAAAGAATGTGTTTTCTTGTAGCCCTGGAGGTCGGAAGTCTGACAATGGCTTTCTTGGGCTAAAATCAAAGTGTTGGCAGGATTATGCTTCTTCTGGAGGCTTCAGGGGAGAAATCATTCCCTTTCCTCTCCAGGTCACCTACATTCTTGGCTTCTTGGCTCCCTTCCTCCATCTTCAAAGCCCACAGCACCGTATCTCTGTGCACCCTTCTTTCTAGCCACACCTTCTTTCAAGGGCCCTGGTGATTACATTGGGCCCATGTGAGTATCCAGGACACTCTCCCTGTTTTTATGTCAGCTGATTAGCAACCTGATTTCAGTCTGCCACCCTAATTCCCCCTTGCCCTTAGTTCCCCTTTGTGGCATATACACAGTTTCCAGTGATTAGGAGATAGGCATTGGTCTGCCTACCGCAAACCTCCATTTCAAATATCCTGTGTCATCCCCTAAACCATCGATTTCTCCCAGAAGCTCTAGGATTTCCAATTTTTTTTTTAAAGATTTTATTTATTTATTCAACAGAGATAGAGACAGCCAGTGAGAGAGGGAACACAAGCAGGGGGAGTGGGAGAGGAAGAAGCAGGCTCATAGCAGAGGAGCCTGATGTGGGGCTCGATCCCGTAACGCCGGGATCACGCCCTGAGCTGAAGGCAGACGCTTAACCGCTGTGCCACTCAGGCGCCCCTAGGATTTCCAAGTTTTAACCACAAGCACGAAAGTTCTTTGTCATGCTCTGTGACATGAATTTGATTTCATCAAAATATGTTCACTGTAAGAAAGGTAATTCCATCTGTCTGAGAAAACGAAGTCGTAGCTTTTAAAAGCACATGTACACAGGTGTGACAGGCACAGTGTTTTAATAATCAGATCAGGTTTTAATAACACCTGCATTTAAAGACAAAGCCTGACAAAGTCACTTTCAAGGATCAAGTATCACGAATCATTTTTTTAGGTTTGTGAGCTGTCCTGTGCCTGCCAGACTGATGGAGGGTGTGACCAGGGCACAGGATAAAGACACTCTTGTGAGTGCGGGTCGATGTTCCAATATCCTGATAAGCATAGAATTTTCAGACGTCTTGGCCTTTGGAAATCTGAACATTATATTCATCTTTTCTCTTAAACAAACAAAGAAACTTGTATTTACAGGTAATTCTGTGATGCTGGTTAGTTTTTCTAGTCACATTTTTTAGGAAGTCGTAAACACTCTACTAACACGGAAGTCTGCACTCAGTATGTCTTGCCGATTCTGTCCAGAGCAGGAAGTGTAGGGAAGGGACAAAATTCCCAGGCCAACAGGGTGCCTGGATGTTTAGCTAGTTATTATCCAGTGCCAATGGCTATTGCCGTGGATACCGTGGATGCCTGCCCAGAACCCTTCACCTGGCTGGAGCTTTGATTCCCCAGTTGCTATGAGGTTTTGTAGCTAATGGCATCCCTCATTTCCAGAAAACTGTCCTCAGCTAAATGAGAGAGGCCAGGAGGTTCTGTTCCCCAACCCCAACCAGGGTGGCCGTGCCCAGTGATTAGTTGAGACCAGATGGTAGCACTTAACAGTTATCAGCAAGGTAGTCAGCATTACTGTAATGGGCAGTAAGGTCAGAGTGATGGCCTGGGACTGGTGCTGGCTGTAAGGATCTTTGAAGATTGCTAGTAGAAAATGGTTTTCCTAGGGACAAGATATATGGGAAGCCAGCAATACACAGTACATATATTTTCAAGGGATACTGGATAAGGGTCTACCTTGTTGCTGATTCCCAGGAACCACCCCCAAATATTATAGCACTGTATTAGAGTAGGGTAGGGGCACATAAAGTCAAGGGATAAATGGCCCACCCATATCCTTTGGTTTCTGAATGTATAATTGGAATGGCAATACTTAGTGGCTGGAAGAACTCTCATGTTGGTTCTTTGACCAGTAATAGCTATTATACTAAGACAGGCCAGATAAAAGTCCATGAAGCTACCTCCTTTAGGAAAGATAGTAAATAAAAACCAATATCACATTAAGGGGAATGACAGAAACTCGTGCCACCCTAAAAGACTTTCAGAATACAAGAGTAGTGGTCCCAACTCATACCAGTTTACCAGTTTGACTCCTGACAAACGAAGGTGGATCATGACAAATTATAGTGGAGTCTTGAGAACTTAACCAAAATATAACCCCAATGATAGCTGCTGTGTTGGACATGGTATCTTTATTAGAACAGACCGTGTGCATTTATGGTTTTGCCCCAGGTCTATGTTAATTCTGCTTCTACGTGTCACAAAATAGAAGTTGAGGCATTTTCCTCCTTTATCTGACAGTGAACCATTTAAACAGGACAACACATTGATCCACTATATTGATAATATCATGTAATAAACAATGAGAATTTGATGAGCAAGAGGTGGCAAGTGCACTGGAGGCTTTGATTAGACACAAGAACCTCAGAGAGTGAGAGATAAACCCTACAAAGATTCAGGGGCCTGCCGAATATGTAAAAGATTTAAGGGTCCAATGGCCTGGGAAAAGCTAGGACAGCTCATTCAAAGTAGAGGACAAGTTACTGTATCTTGCATTTCTACCAGTAAGAAAGAAGCATTATGCTTGGTGGGCCTGTCCTGGTTTTTAAGGACTCAGCAGATCCTTTGGTAATAGAAATATATACAATACAGACAGGAAACTACTATCTAATTGAACAGAACTTAAAGGGACATGAAAAAGAACTAGTCCACAATTGGGGTTGAGAGAAGGTCACACCTAGTTGATGGATTGCGGGACCACCAGGTGAGATGGGAGCAAGATGAGTAACAAGGCCTGTGGGACTGTAAAAATACAAGTTTGGCAGAAAGGGCCAGTGGTTGGAGGGGACAGATTGCTTTCTGAAACTACTGTTACACTGATACCAAAACCAGATAAAGTCAGGAGAAAAACAGACACACCAATGTCCCTCATAAATATAGATCTGAAAATCTTTAAAATAATAGAGTTCAGCAATGTACAAAAAGAAATATGTGCTGTGACCAAGTGGAATTTATTCTAGGGATGCAAGGCTGATTCGGTATTTACAATCTGTCAAGAAATCTACCATATGAACGCGCTAAAGAAGAAGAATCACGTGATTATAGTAATTGATACAGAAAATTCACTTGACAAATTCAACACCTATTTATAATAAAACTTAAAAAAAAAAAAAGAATAGATGGGAACTTCCTCAACTCGATAAAGCATATCTACCAAAGATCTATAGCTAACATTATACTTACTGGTGAAACACTGAATGCTTTTCCTCCAAGATTGGGAAAAAGACAAACATGCTCATTCTCGCCACTCGCATTCATCATAATACTGAAAGTTCTAGCCAGTGCAGTAAGAGAAAGAAACAGAAGGGGAAAAAAAAACAGAGGGGAAAAAAAAATACAACTTTCCCTGTTTGCAGATGATATGATTGTCTACGTAGGAAGTCCCGAGGAATCTTAAAAAAAAAAAAAAAGGCAAAAATGCAAGTAGCAATGGAGGCTTGTAGACTGGGAATGCTTTGTCGTGCTGCAGCCCAGGAGCATGGGACATCAGACAAGAGGGCTGCAATTCTAGCCTTGTTGTCCGAAGTTCTGTGTGTCAGGGCTGCTAGGAATTCCATCATCCCCACCCCCATCAAAACTTCTGAGGGAATAAATAGAGAAGGAATTAATGGAAAGGGCTGGACTTTAAGCCATGATGGACCTGGGGAATATAGGCTGAAGCTTAGGGGTAGGGCTGACCGTTAGAATATTTATACTTACGGCTGGTAAAGGCTGGGACAAACCGGTGACTTCTGACGCTAATACATGCTGTGTGTAAGGCAGCGTGCTTTATATACATATGTCTCTTGTGTGAGGTTGGTTTTATCCTTTTGATAAATGAGGAAACTATACTAAAGCTCAGCGTGGTAAATGCTTTGCCCCAAGTTGTGCATCCAGTAAGAGCTGAAAGTGGATTCGATTCCATTCCAGTTTGGCTTTGGCTCCATTACGGAGGCTCTGGGACTACGCAGGGGTCATTTGTTTGTTTTTGCTTCTACGGTGTCTAGTACTGGCCTATAATTGGAATGTAGCAAATAATGATTGATTTGATCACATTACAAGAGCATCTGAGTTGTTAGGGTGTGACAATGTGGAAGCGGTCTGCGGGAGGCTTGCAGAAAGGGGGAGCTCTCTCAGAAGGTAATCAATAGGGTGGTGAGTGTAAAGATGACGCCCCCTGTGGGTTGAGCTATTAAATCTGTGTTTCATCGTCTCAGAGCTTTCTGGGGCTGCACGAGATTCTTGGGAGGGACATCTGTAAGCAGGTCTTCATCAATAAATGGCTGAACTTTATATTATTTTAAGGTTGATGATGCAATAAATCATAGTTCTGGGAAGAGAGAGAGCGCTTGAAAGTTGGAGTTCTGAAAATCTTACTTCCTTTGGGGAGGATAAAAGCTGTGGTTCTTTTGTTGTGTTAATGACGGACTGTCAGTGTCTGTCTGCCTGATTCCTGCTCACAGAATAAATGCTGGTAATTGCTAATTGCTTCGAGAAGAATACTGACTCATCCGGAGAATGACTTGCATATCAATGTTTCAGGCCCCCTGTCAGCACAGAGGGTATGCAAACAGGGGTATGTGTCACTCCTCAAGTCTGCACACGTGCTTCCTCTTCTTTCTGTGGGGTAGGCAGATTCAAGTGCGAGATACCATCACGGGGAAATTCAAAATGTGAGTAGTGGGATCTCATGCTCCTTGTTTCTGGCCATTTTGGTCTGCAGATCATGTCTTTCCTTTCATATACAGTGGAGAAAATGAAGACCATTTGATTACATTTCTAGCAAGCCAGACGATAGGGGCTGATGTGAAAGGCCACCCACACTTGCCTGGGTCTTTAAGTATCTTTCACCCTGATTGCTTCTCTGAAAGCATATTAGCCAGCTGCAGCCATAGTGACTCTTTTCCTTTCCTTAAGGACAATTCTATATTAAAAAGGGTGTCCCAGTGATCCCCATGTATGGGGCTCTTTCTGACATGCCAGTTACCAGATTGGAGGGAGTGATCACGGTCAGAGTGAACGGGAACATGGCCACTCAAAGGACACTATTATTGATTGCTGTCCCTTCTACTGTGGTTTTTTAACTATGTGTATTTTCTGATTTGTGGTTTGCTGCAGGTTGAAAGAACATTTAAAGACAAGAGATTATAAGGGGAGAACTCAAGGAGTTTGAGATGCACCATAAAGGGGAACCATGCTTAAGTCCCCAGAGGACTGCTCCTGACCTTTCCAACATGTGGTGCACACCTGACCTTCTTCCCATCTTTTCTGCTGGATTCTGACACCTGTCAGCATAAAATGAGCAAACCTTTTAGAATCTCTAAAAGTAAGAAAGAGTTTTATTCGAGCTCAAGTTAGGACAGCTGCCCAGAAAACATGCTCCTTATAGGGAAGAAGATGCTCTGGAGAATGAACAGTATTTATAGGGATATATACTTTCTACAAAAGATTTTAGATTATAGATTAGCATATAGGCAGGAATCACAAGTTTCATCGCAAAGGAATGCAGGAGTAGGAGCGTTGATTGACATCTCAAGGACAAGATGGTTTTTCTTGAGCCTACTCATGCCCAAAGCAGATGTACAATGCATGCATGGTGGCCTCTCATTCAGGCTCTTGGTTTGAACAAAGTCTATACACAGTCATGTTGACTTAAAAGAAATCTAAGCTGACTTTCCTTGTATATCAGGCCTTTAGAGAGTTTTCCTCTCATCATACCTGCTGTACAGGTGAGAGATCATCAGTCCCAGGACATCTGCCTTGGCTGTCTCCCCTCCCTGCCTTATCCCTTCTGCGTGTAAAGGCACACATGTGAGAATTACCTGGGGAACTTTTTAAAAGTCCTGATTTCCAGGCCCCACCGCCAGATACTTAACTGACGTAATTCAACTGGGGTGCATTGGCATTTTTTAAAACAATCAGACAACTTTAGTAAATAACTGGGATGAGAATCACTTCTCTATGAAGGCATTCTAAAATACTAACACTAAAAACCACGTACCTGTCATTTTTGGTTTTACTGAAAGCTAACTGTAAGTTGTCTACTTTAATCCTCATTTCAGTTATTAGTGATTTTGTAGCAGCAGAAACAGGCTCAGAGAGATTAACAATACACCAATGAACAGAGGAGCCGAGGGATTAAACATGGTCAGTGAGGCTCTAAAGTTAAGAATTATTTTTTTATAATTTTTATTTTGTTATGTTAGTCACCATACAGTACATCCCAAGTTTTTGATGTAATGTTCTATGATTCATTACTTGCGTATAACACCCAGTGCACCATGCAATACGTGCCCTCCTTAATACCCATCACTGGCCTACCCCAATCCCCCACCCCCCTCCCCTCTGAGGCCCTCAGTTTGTTTCCCAAAGTTAAGAATTTTATGACGTGCTACATGATTATGGATGTTGCTTTAATTTCTTGTTTTGTTTTGTTTTGTTTTACTCTGGGATCTGAGCCCCATGAAGACGAAGACTGTGTCTTTCCATCTCTCTTTTTCTAGCACTTAGCATTGTTCCCGATAAAAATTCGCAAGAAGTGAATATACATGTTGTTCATGAATTCCAGGGCCCTTCAGCAGAGACATGAGTCTCAGCACTGACCTCTGGGTCTTCAGTGCTAAAAAAGCAAAATTCAACTGAGTAAACGTCACATTGGCTTTATTCAGCAATTCCTGAATCAGGCAGCATCCAATGCAGCAGATAGAAAGGTGCTCGGAAGAGCTGTACACAATGAGACATTTTACAGGCAGCAGGGAGCAGGAACAAGGAAGTGGTATTAGGCAAGACTGCAGGCTGTTGAATTGGAGGTTCCTTTCCTTATAGGGGAGAGTAGGGGTCCATCAGGAAGGTTGCCTCAGAGTGCTGGCCAGGAGATTCCTGATTGGGCGAAGATTCCGTTTCTGGGAAAGCTGAAACTGTAATTAAGTTAAGGCTCCACTGGTGACACGTGGCTTAGCATAAACAACTCCATTTTGGGTCTGTTGCCTTGTTTTTAACCAGAGTCCTTCCTTTTCTTGTGTGCATCCCTCCTGTGAATCTCTTTCCTCCAACGTTCCTCATCATCCTACGTGCTGATCGTCATTTTATACTTTCTTCCTTCATCTTACCTACCTCATCTCACTTTTCCAGGCTACCTTGGCTGGAATGGTTTTTCTTTCTCTCATTCACATGGCACATAAACATGTATTATATTATATGACCGATGACTGAATCTGTACCATTCTCTGTTTTATGTGTAAAGACCATACACCTCCATTTGGATCTGTAAGATAATTTCAGTAAGAGTGTCAACAGACCAGAATCTTCTCTTTTGAATTTCTAATAACCCCCTCTACTCCAGGGATAGAGCACTTGCTGGTTAATTTCTATTTAACTTCCTCTGTCCAAATTATAGGAAAAAAATATTTCTTCCATTAGAAAAAAAATTACTGACATCAAGAACTGAGTATGTAAAGGCTTATTTCTTTATTGAACCATAAAATAATTTGTTGATCTTGTATAAGTCATGCCAGGGAAAATAAGCATATTCAGAGATAACAGATACGTTTTTTAAAATAGTAAATATACTCCTGTCTATCCTTTCTTTTTATCAGTGTACATAGCTGTAATCTTCTCTTGACCATAACCTCACCTCTAACTTTATTTTTCTAATTATGGATTTTTCTTTATACTTCATTTGCATGTCACCTATAGGCTTGGGAATAATTTTAGAAAGAAGTAGTATAATGTGGAAGTTAAGAGCATAGTTTCGAACTAACTTACTACCTGGATTACATGGAGAATATAATCTCTCAGTCTTGATATCTTCATTTGTAAAATGGGATGCTAGTAGTACTACCATGTAAGTATATTGTGCGATCAAACGCGACAATAATTGTAAAGCGCTTAGTAGAAAAACTGTAGGTAGTTTGGGCTTGAGGAATATTCACAGTATCCTTTTACATCTTCATTGCCAGTAACAGGATTATGAAGTAAGTGTTCTTCAAAGACACTTTACATTCCCAACTAGTGTAAGTGTGGGCAGCTAACTATACTCTGCTTGCTTCATCCATTTGCCTTTCCATGGCAAGTGAACAGGTTGGAATTCTTAAGTCTAGCTCCAGCCACGTCATATGGGTAGATCATGGAACATACCTGCTGGTTTCCATTGCATTCTCCATGTATTTGAATTTAAGGAGCTGTGAATTTTTGTCGTGCCTGCATTTCACGTTGTGGCTTGGTGACTGTTTACCAGGATGTGGGGCCAGTAAGAGAGGAGGGCTCAGAAAAGGGGCCAAGGAACTAAAAGTTTAGCTGGTACATGAAGTCCCTTAGTCAATGTAGAGAAGGAGTATAAGGTGAGCATAAGGGATATAGTGAGCTTAGAATGCAGAATCACTTGGCTATATCTAGTATTAGTTTCTACATTATTCCATGGAAATTTGATATCATTGTTTTACTGGAAGTGTCAAGGAGAGCTGAATATCATAAATTCCCATAGGGTTTTCCTCTCAATTCTTCTCTCCTATATCTTAGGCAGAGTATTGAATTTTATATTAAGCATATAGCTTCAGAACGGGGCTCTGGTGCAGTCAGGAATTCGAGGAGTGTGGGAGTGATAGCAGGGGTGAAGGAGTAGCAGGCCAGGAAGACAGCACTAGTGACAGGTTGTGACACAGGTAGGATTGTGCACATGATCTTTTTTATATGGCTTCTTACTTTTTTTTTTTATGATAGCCCCAAACCAACAAATTTATTCAGTCATCCATGTGACCAACTAGGCCTCCCTGAGATACGTCTTAGGCTTTCTGGATGGACAGAGCTGAATTATGTCTCTAAAGGCCCTAAACACCCAAAAAATTATGGTTCATTACCTTCCCTATGCAAATCAAAATAGTGAAAATACTCAATATTGAAAAAAGAAAAGTCCCAAGAGGTTTTGAATTTTTCTATTATGATTACATTGGTGCTTCTTCAGGTAATACCTTCTATCAAATTCTTTCAATTTTCTTTCTAGCTTAGTGTTTTTAGTATATGTCTGTTTTGAATTTCGTCTAAGAAAGGGCTGGTCTAGTTTCAGTGGGAGATCCTGAACACCCTTGCCAGCATGGGCTGTGCTAGGAAAATTGTGAAAGGAGGCCCCCTACTGCTCATCATTGGGAGTTTCTGTCTCCCTGAGGCTGAGAGGCTCTAGAAGCCTGGATGAGAGACCCCGGTAGCTCAGAAAGCCTGGGCACTGTGGCTCGTTCAGTCTTTCTATGCTTACATGGAGCCTGTCACTAGGGACAGGATAAAATTGAAAAAAGAACTTAAGACCCCCCTCCCCGGATCTGGACAGAGATTAAGTCCATCAATATTCCTGAGGATGGGTACAGACTTAGTAAGGGAAGACATCTATTCTCACAGACTTCATGTTATTCTGGTCTAGTTTGCTTTTGCAAAAGACAGCTCCAAGTAATCCATGATACCCACAGTGAACCAAGCTTTGTCAGGATGCAGACGATAGATCTGACCTATAGAAATGGCCCAAGTCTCCGTTGGCCACCAGACTGCTCTGAAAGCCCCATGACTGCATAGGAAATTGGTGGGAAACAAAGAATAACTCTGAGATCTTCTCTTCAAACATGAAATCTAATTTAAATAGACAGTTCTTGTCATCTATTTTTGATAAGTGGGCTAACTACGATTCCTATTTCCTCTTCTTGAATAACGTTTTCTCTTTGACTCTTGTCCTAAAAATGCATACGAATTTTTAAATAAGCTGCTCAGTCAGCCAGTTTCTGGAAGAGAACTGTCTGTACTTTTGTAGGACTGTCTGATTGCTCCTGCAGTCTGGATCAGAAGTTGGAATGAAAGGAGTCTGAGTCATGGATGAAGATATTTTAATAAGTTGCCGTTTTGTGTGTGTTTTATTGTACATAATGTGGTTTCTGTATGTGTTCTGTGTCTAGCACTTTTATGCTAACTGTGTTCCCTGCCTCTGCCTGGGGGTTACAGGAAGGGGGAGTGAGAATGAAGGAGATAAGGTGGATCATTTGGGTACAACTCCAGTATAGAGCCATCGTATCTGCTCTCATTACCTTGATATCCGAGAGAACTATGCATCTTTCCTGTAGACATGAACTGGCTCAAAGAGGGTGACACTCTCCTGAGTCTCAAAACAAGCCTTGCACTGAATGTTGGTGCATTGGAAAGGAACACATTGCTGGCTGTGTTTACTCTAACATGTGGGGAGGCCTCTCCCCACCCCAACTTTAAGCATGAAACAACTTCTCTGCTTTGAGGTTCTAGGGAGAATAATCTATTGTTAGAACCTGGGTATAAACATAACTCTATTTTTAAGGTAGGTATCTGGGAATTTAGGTGGTTGGAGTTCGGCATGGATGCTGCTTCCTAGTGATCTTTTAAAAATACAAATCTAATCATCTGACTTTCCAGCATAAAGATCTCTGATGGCTCCCTGTTGTCCACTGAATAAAGTATACATTCCTTAAATAACACTCAAAGTTCTTTAAAACTTGGTTTCAGCCAAACATAAAGCTGCTTGCATTGTTCAGCTTTTAAACCCAATGCCCCAGTAACAGGTCCTTCTCAGCAGGCAATACTTCATATTAATCAAAATCTCTTTGGCCTTTTCTGTAGAAATCAACAAGCTGATTCTAAAATCTATATGGAAAAGTAAAGGGCCAAGAATAGCTAAGTCAATCTTGATGGCAAAGAACAAAGTTAGAGACCTTACGCTATTAGATAATCAAGACTCCTTGTAAAATTTCTGTATCTACAATATGTCTGTAGACCAATGGAATAGATTAAAGAGGAACAGACCCAGATATATAAGGTTACCTGAGTTACAGCATAGATATACTACAAGGCAGAGGGGATCCCATCTTTTTGATAAATGGTGGTCGGTTAGTTCAACGTCCATATGGAAAAGTCTTTTTAATTTCATACACATAAATAACTGTATATTATGAAAAGATTATGGACTGCAAAAGGTAAAAGATTTTAGAAAAAAACATAGGATAATATCTTCTTCATTTTGTAGTCAGCAAAGATGTCTCAAACAGGATGTAGAAACTACTATCATTGATAGAGTGTATTACAGTCTAGAACTTTCATTCATCCAAATATGCCTCTGAAAGAGTAAAAGACCAATATGTAAAGTGGGAAAAGATACTTTCATGAATATATCCAATAAAAAACTTGTATCCACAGAATGTAAAGAACTACAAGTCATCAGAGAATGACATACAACCCAATAAGGAATAGGCAAAAAAACTTATAAAGGCATTTCAAAAAAGAGAATTTGCAGATGTAAATGAGGATATGATGACATGCTCAACATAATTATTATCAAAGAAATGCAACTTAATCCCCTTATAAGATACTATCATATACCACCAAGATGGCTAAAATTGTTAAAAAATGACAAGATGAAATATTAGCAAGGATGTGTAGCACTGAAAGTCTCTCACACACTGCTAGAGGGAGGGTAATTTCATGAAGTCGATTTACAAAACCATTTGGTGTTATTAACTAAGCAGTTCCATCTTCAGGTATGTACCCAAAGAAATTGTTATATATATATGCACCAGAAAACAGAGACATATAAGCATTGTTTATGACAGCCTAAGGCTAGAAATTACCCAACTGTCCATTAATAGCAGAATGGATGAATAAATTGTGGTATTCACAAGGAGTATGAAGATTCTGAATGTCATGGGAAGGCATTAGACTTTAATAGTTAGGTGCTGGAACACCATTCAGAGGTTTTGAGCAGATGAACAAAACTGTGTTTCGGGAAGTTCATCTGGTAATGTTAGGCAGAGAAGACATGTATTGGGATTTGGACTTAGGTTTTTCTTTTCAAAAGGCTCACATTTATATCTTTTTAAAATATGCAATATTGTCCAATATTATTTTTAAAAAGTTTTTTCTTACCATGAAGTGTTTTCATGGGGAGACAACTTCCCCATTCAAAAAATCATACCTAACAACTTAAAGTATGCTCTAAAATTTACCGTATTGAATTTCTTGTTTCTTGGAAAGAATTTTGCTGCTTAAGATATCAAATTCATTTTTTGAAAAGTAGACTAGAAGTGAAGGTACCTACATTTATTTTCAACAATGGACTTTACAGCAGAGGATTTTTTTTTCTCTATACAGTTGGGTTGGCAATTCTAATTGAAGGAGTCATGGTTGTCAAGGTTTGGGGACATTTTAGTTTTAAAAATACAAACAACAATCATTTTAAAGTACTTATTCAATATAGAAAACCAGAAAGACTCCACCAAAAAAACTGCTAGAACTGATAAATGAAGTCGCAGGGTATAAAATTGATGTACAGAAATCTGTTGCATTTCTATACAACAATAATGAATCAATAGAAAGAGAAATTAAGAAAATAATCCCATTTACAATTGCACCAAAAATAATAAGATACCTAGAAATAAACTTAGCCAAAGAGGTGAAAGACCTGTACTCTGAAAACCAAAAAACACTGATGAAAGAAACTGAAAATGATACAAAGAAATGGAAAGACATTCCATGTTCATGGACTGGAAAAACAAATATTGTTAAAACCTATACTACCCAAGCACTGTACAGCTTTAATGCAATCCCTATCAAAATACCAACAGCATTTTTCACAGAGCTAGAAAAAAACAATCCTGATATTTGTATGGGACCACAAAAGACTTCAAATAGCCAAAGCAACCTTGAAAAAGAAAAGCAAAGCTGGATGCATCACAATTCTGGACTTCAAGTTATATTACAAAACTGTAGTGATCAAGACAGTATGGTACTGGCATAAAAATAGACACATAGATAAATAGAACAAAATAAAAAACCCAGGAATGAACCCACAAATATATGGTCAATGAATATTTGACAAAGCAGGAAAAAATATCCAGTGGGAAAAAGACAATCTCTTCAATAAACTGGACAGCAACATGTAAGAAAAAGAAACTGGACCACTTTTTTACACCAAACACAAAAATAAATTCAAAATGGATTAAAGACCCAAATGTAAGCCTTGAAAACATAAAAATCCTAGGGGAGAACACAGGAAGCAACCTCTCTGACATCAGCCATAGCAATTTCTTGCTAGATATGTCTCCAGAGGCAAGGGAAACAGAAGCAAAAACAAACTATCAGGGGTTCATAAAAAAAAAAAAAAGCTTCTGCACAGTGAACTACAATGAGATAGCACCTCACACCTGTCAGAATGGCTATAATCAACAACATAAGAAACAACAGGTGTTGGTGAGGATGTGGAGAAAGGGGAACCCTCTTGCTGTGTTGGTTAGAATGTAAATTGGTGCAGTCATTGTGGAAAACAGAATGGAATTTCCTTGAAAAGTTAAAAATAGGACTACCCTATGATGCAGCAATTGTGCTCCTAGGTATTTACTCAAAGATACAGAAACACTAATTCAAAGGGATACATGCACCCCAATGTTTATAGCAGCATTATCCACAATGGCCAAGATATGGAAAGAGCGCAAGTACCCATAGACTGATGAATGAATAAAGAAGAAGTGGTACACACACTGGAATTTTTTTTATTATTTTTTTAAAGCTTTTTTTTATTGTAGTGAACATGAGGATGTGAAAAATGCATTGTCCCTCTGTTATGTAGGCACCTAGGTGTGCAATAATTGATCAACACCCCTGAAAGAAAGTGTGACTGGAGACAACAAAGCGTATAAAAAGAAATCCTATAGTTCTAAAAAAGTTTAAATATATACATATATATTTATATTTATACATTTATATTTCAGAATTCAAGTGACACAATGGAATATTATTCAGCCATAAAAAAGAATGAAATCCTACCATTTGCAATGACATGGATGGAGCTAGAGTGTGTTATACTAAGTGAAATAAGTCAGTCAGAGAAACACAAATACCATATGATTTCACTCATATGTGGAATTTAAGAAACAAAACAAACAAAAAACAAGCAAAGGGAAAAAAAAAACCATAGAGAGGCAAACCAAGAAACAGGCTCTTGACTATAGAGAACAAACTGATGGTTACCAGAGGGAAGGTGGGAGGGGGGTTGGGGGAAATAGGTGATTGGGATTAAGCAGAGCACTTGCTGTGATGAGCACCGGATGTTGTATGGAAGTGTTGAATCACTATGTTGTACACCCGAAACTGATATTATACTGTATGTTAGCCAACTGGACTTTAAATAAAAACTTAAAAAAAATAAAGTACTTATCGAAGTCGTATGTTAGTCAATTCATGGGGTCCTTATCTACAGTATCATTCACTTGGAGAATATTCTTTTTTTTTTTTTAAAGATTTTTTATTTATTTGACAGAGAGAGAGACAGCCAGCGAGAGAGGGAACACAAGCAGGGGGAGTGGGAGAGGAAGAAGCAGGCTCCCAGCGGAAAAGCCTGACGTGGGGTTCGATCTCAGAACTCTGGGATCACGCCCTGAGGGGCGCCTGGGAGAATATTCTTTTTAAACAGGTAAGTTATGTGCAAATGAGAAAGACAAGAGGAAAATCTATATATCACTATCAGATTTTCTTTATTAGTCATATAGATCATTGTACATTACATGCAAAAATATCACAACATAGCCCCAAATGGTTATGTATTCTGGCACAACAAGAGTAATACAGTCAAAAGTTTCTATTTTTATATACAACTATCTTCAACAGTTAAATAGGAATAAGGTAAAGATAATTTACTGATGTGCTCACTGTTTGATGTCAAGTCAACATTTTGGTTTGCACATGAGACCACTGTGATCTGGCAGTTCATTCTTTTGAAAGCTAAAGCTGATCATCCTCTCCGACCTGGAAATGTGCATAAAGTGCAAAATGATAGCTTCATCTTTACTTCAAGTGCAAATATTAATTTTTCTACAATTAAAAAGACATTATGATGAGACCAACCCATTAAGTAAAGCCAAAAAACAAACAAAAAACTAAAGACAAACTACCAGACCATCAACACAAAAACAATGTTGTGTATTTTTTAACATTCCTTGTTGGTGTTAGCACAATCAACAATATACAGTTGATCCTTGCACAAGGCAGGAGTTGGGGGCACTGACTACCCTGACCACATAGCTTAAAATCTGCATGAGACTTCTGACTCCCCAAAAGCTTAACTACTAATAGCCTAATGTTGACTGGAAGCTTTATGACCACCATAGAACAATCACTTAACACATATTTTGTATGTTATACATATTATGTACAATATTCTTACAATACAGGAAGCCAGAGGAAAAAAATGTCATTAGAAAATCATAAGGAAGAGAAAATACATTTACAGGATTATACTGTATTTATCAAAAAGCCCCCACTTACAAGTGGACCCATGTGGTTCAAATCCATGTTGCTCAAGGGTCAATGCATTCATTTGTCTCTGTTTTCCTGGCAGGGCCATATAGGTGAAATACACTACCTAGGTAAATATTTTTGACTTATTGTGGTAAGGGCAGATATGGGGAAGTTCTTAAAAGTAAACAGGAAGCATGTTGTGCTCACTGTTAAATCTATGGACTTCATCCTGTTTTTCTAACGATGGGGTTATGTTATCATTTACTTGACTAGAAAATCTGTAAGACATGAACTACTCTAGACTTTTCATGCTACCGGTTGGCGTTTGTATACTCAGCTCTTTGGGTATTTGCTGCATAGAAGCTGAATCCATGTGCAGAGCAGAAGATCTGTTTCTCTCCTTTCATCCCCAACACGTTCAAGGAAAAGGATCGATTCTGCTTTTCTCTCAGACCCCTGAGTGGGAGCCACGAGACCAAAATCAATACGTGCCGAGTTGATTGCTTACGTTAGGTTTGACTTCAAACTTAGAAAAAGGAAGCAATAATTCTGCTGCCATTTCTACTGCTGGGGAAAAAGTAGTTTGTGGATAGTGTGGGCATGAATCTGTTTAAAAATATTTGTACTAAGTCAACCACAGAGAATCTCATTTAATAAAACGTTTTAAAAATAATATTTTGATCTTTCCCATGGAAACATGGGTATCTTTTTAAACTAAGTGATTTCAGTTGCTTGAATTTCAAATATAATTAAAATCATGCAGCACACCGTCTCCTTTCTAATGGAAATTATCTTTGGAAAACAAAAATGTGCCATTAATGTTACAAAAAATTTAATGACAAGTGATGGAGCACCTAATGCTTAGATTCACACTTAAAAAAAAAAAACTCATCTATTTGCTCTTCTTGCTAGAACAGATTTTTGAATTTCTTTTTTTTAAAGTTCCACTTGTATTTTTTTTTTTCATTTAACAGAACAAAATAAAAGCAACCAGATCACTTGTTTTAAGTTTCCAAAATTATTATTAGTAGATGAAAAATTCAGAAAATGTATTGCCAAGAGAAGGATGTGTTCAGTGGAAACTGGCATTTGTTTTTTAAATTCCTATTAAATTAATGCGAGTTTATATTTTTATATTCATATAGTAGAAATTTTTATGGTGGGAGTATTAAATTATAAATTGTAGCATTGAATTTTATGGATTCAGGATTTATGACCATGCAAACTTTTCAGTGAAATTACTGGTTTGGGTGGAGATAAGAGCATCATTTGAAATTCAAATTAAGATTTAAATAGAGAATGTATAGCTTAAAGCATTTTCTAATTTTTGTTTTATTTCAGGAGTATAAATATAAAAAAGCTTGCAAGTAATTTATTGATTCAGGGCCTTCCAAATAAGGAGCTAAGTTCTTGATACATTTTATTTCATCGATTGCTTTCTATTTTGATTACAATTACCATATAATATCCAAGGCTCCAATTTGCTATGTGTGTGTGTCCGTGATAGTTATTTTCAAATATACTATATAGTGCAAAGTACCTGATTGCTAACAGAAGCTTCAGCCAAGCTGACATTTCAAGAATCATAGAGTCCTCTGACCTTCAAGAGGCTGCAGGGCTATTCCCAGCCAGTTTGGAAGGTCACATGTTTGTTAAGCCATGAACTAAATAAATATGTTTGAGAATATGTATAGAACTTTTTTCAAAGTAATGTAGATGTTCTTATGACATGAAATACACATCTAAAAGTCTTATTGACATTTTAGCTCTTCCATTATGGATTTTCTCAAATAGTGGGCACTCAAACTCAAATTGTCTTTTTTGTATGTGGGAGTCTCCAACACCATAAAATGTTGACAAGAGCTTCTTAGAGTTCAAATTATTACAAAATACAGTGAGAGGTCAAAACTACTCTCTTTTAACATGACAGAGTCAAAATGACTTAGTTTATAGATCCAATCTAGTATTGACTTCCTGCTTTTTACAAAGACGTCTGTGCACCATGCAAAACCAGAGCCAGAGGAAAGACTTTCAGCTTTTACATCTACGCCAGAAGCAGCATGGCCACTACCCAGCAGTTACAGGGAATCAGTGGACTCCCCTATCCTGTCCCTCAGCCCTGCGTGAAGTGTAGGGTGGCTTTTCCCCCATGATGTCTTTAACTGCTCAGGGTCCAGCTGTCTCTCGGTGAGAAACAACCAGCATAATCACTTCAATGGTCTTCAGGATTAATAAGAGAATGAACCATATTGATCTCTTAATTTCCTACTGGAAGCTTCGGCCTCGTTATGAGAAAATGATACTTTAAAAGAGATGTTCATATTTTTATGTGCATATCCATGCTTACGGGCCAAGCTACATCCTGGTGTAGGTAACTTCAATGGACTGTCTTAGATTTGACTGGAATTACATTATTTTTAGATTTGACTGGAATTACATTGTCGTGAACCTTACAATGAATGGATCACCAGCCACTATTAGGAATTGTATTGTACATTTGGTTTATGCATTTGGTTATGATAAGACTTAGTTCATTCTTAGAAACGGAAGGATTTCATAATAAAAGTGAAAAAGATTGTGTATTCAACATTAACTCCATCTCCCATCTCCGGTAAATGGATGAAATTTATTAAAACAAACAAAAATCATGGGGCAGTTTTTGATGTAAACACAAGTGTTTCTTCTTGTTATTTTTCTCCGCAGTCCATGCAGCAGTTATGTGATTGATTCATAGGCAGCAAGGGGATCCTAAGAACCACTTGCCAGGTTCTATGATTTGCAATATTGAATTTATAAATCTTGAAAATAACCTGAGGCTATTTGCACCTAATTTATATAGATGTAGTAGATAGTAGGGAAGGTACCTAGCTGGGTAGGAGGCCTATTGGTTTTCTCCATTCTCTTGAGAAATAAGGGCCAGGAATTTCCATAAGGCAAATGAGTTTTGAGTTAATACAGCAATGATCAGTAGCAGCTTCCCAGAGAGTCAGAGCGGGTGAGCCTGGGGGCAGATGGGAACAAATTGTCTCACAGCCAAAGAGAGTAACAGGAAGGCCTTGTTATTTTTCTGTTTTTCGAATGGACTCCTGCAGAGGCAAGAGCAGGCAATAGGAAGCAGGCTTACTACCTGCAGAGATGCAGGAAAAGAATCAGCTGATAGGTTTCTTGTTCTGGTCAGGATATTAGAGATTGCATTCTGATTGGTTCTAAAGTCAAAATGATACAGAGAAGAGGGACATTATTTGATGAAATGGGGAATGTAGGTGGCCCAGCCTGATGTCAAGCCATGAGCAAATATATGTCTCAATTTTCTACTTTTTTTGGGCAATGATGACCTCCCACATTGGTCATTACAAAGGGAAATTCACTGAGTAGTGAAATTCGAGTAACCTGCATGTGTATGATAACAAATACCCCAGGACGAAGTCCAAAATTTTGAACAGCAGCAAAAAATAAACCACCAACAACAATGAATCCCCAAACCAACCAACTAACCAGGCAAACAACAAACAAAAGAACCTCAAGGAGTTGGCAAATAAGGAATAGGCATTCTGAAACACTTGACTGACCATTTTATCCTCATTTACTTTGTAAATGGGAACTCTTCTCTTTCGAAAGTCTCTGGTAGTCAGACTCTTTAGGCAATAATGCCCACTGATTTCAGAGCATGATACCTTGACCACGGCAGGAACAGTGTCAGATGTACTACTCTGCGAGGAAAACTGTAGAAATTAATACTGCATTTCAACGTTACACTCCATAATGGAAATTACATGCAAATTGCATTGTCTTATTTTGGGAAAGCAAAAACCCTAATATGGCACACAAAAACCAGGGGCAACCACAGGTTAACCTCCGATTAGAGACCTTTTGAGTGCATAATAAAGACCATATGCCTGTAACTGGCCCTTCCCAACTCAGAACTGGGAATATCCCTGGGAGCCAAATCTATGCAGGCACTTGCAGACTCTGGTCTCTTCTGAGAGGCACCAGCTGATCTCTAGGCTTGGTTGCTTTGATGTCATAGCAGTATGGGGTGGGGACTTTATGGCTATGACCAGATGTGGAATGTGGAAAGTATCTCTGCATCCCAGAAGCCCATCTCTGAAGGAACCACAGAAAGGAGAGCCTATGAGACATGCAAATGTTGCAAATATCATGTGGTGTTGGGACATTGCTTCCCTCCACCAAATGGGGAAAATAATTGTTGTTTTTCTTGGTGATTCATCTGCTTCCCCCTCCACTATGGGTGGTAAAACCTCATTCATCAGGTCACACAAATGTGATTTCCTCTGCCTTTTCTCTGGGAATCATGAATTCAAACAGTTTTACTGTGCTTATATTAACGAAGCTCACTCATGTTCAGTGTATGTGACTGCTCAGTTTTACCCAGGCTCTCAGAAACGTAGTGTCTGTTCCCTCCCTTTCTCTTCTCATATCGCCCTCTGTTGGAATCACTTCTTTTTTCATTTCCATCTGGCATTTTGTAACCCTGTGTATTCATTAAAAACTTTCTAGCTTTAGTGGGTAATGCTAATTGAATAAAACATTTATGTATGGGAAGGAAAACAACAGAAATTTCTTTTAAGAGAATTGGAAGGAAATATGATAACCTGTTCTCAAGATTTAGGTTCTTTCAAAAATCAAGTAGCAAAGTAAGAAGAAGGAAGTTGTAGATAATGTTAAAGTACATCTTTTCCTGGAGGATTTTTTTTTGTTGCTAAACATGCCTGTTACAGGACATATGACAATACTAAGATAATTTTCCTTGCTGTGTCCAAAAAGACCTCTGTGTTCTTTCTCTGAAACCATAAGACCAATATACATTTATTCTGTATAGGTAACGCAAACATTGCTAACAATGCGACACTATTAGTTGGAACTTAAGCAATAAACTTTTTTTTTTTAGTTGCCCTAGTTTAGATTTCATGAATATAATTGTAGGGTGAGAAGCAAACTATGTGTGACTCATGAGATAGCTCGGAATGACAACAAATCATTGAGGTGTGCAATCATTGAGATGTATAGAGGCAAATTCAGTTCCTGCAAAAATTGTATCTCCCCTTGTGACGTATATTTAATATTACCATTCTTTCAAAATCAAAACTGAAGACACATCATCTGAAAAATCGAAGCATATCTATGCTTTCATTGAAACATTTGGGGCTGTTATGACTAATTTTAGGCAATTTTTATACGACATAGGACTGTTTTATGCTCTTTCTACAAGTATATAGAGGTTTTACTGAAACACAAAGCTATAAAACTTGCTTGCATTCAAGTGTGTTTCCTGTAGGTCCTGTTTCTTGTCTAATATATTCTAAAGAACGTTGCAACTTTGAATAGATCACTACCCGCTCTACAAAAATGCACACTTTTTAGAAACAAAAATCTTTGTATAAAAAGTAGTAATGCCAACCAGCTCCTCTGAGTGGTAGTGAAGCATGATGCCAAATAATTCTGATGGTAGAATGATAAAAATGAGTAAACATTTTTCTTCCTTCCTTACCCCTTATGGTTCCACTTGATTCTTAATTCATTTTTTCCAAATAAATAGTAAAACTTTTGCACTGTTTTAGACCTGGTAGTACCATCTAGGAACATCTTAATCTATTATCATAGAGTTTTATTTTGTCTTCAAGCAGGTGGGGTACTTTTCTGGATGTGAATGGATCAGAGACTTACTAAGTTTCTGGAGGTTGGGAGAGAAGGAAGTAGCTCACCCCTTGTACCACATGAAATCACAGGGCTACTTTTTCTAGGTGTGGGGTCAAGGGCATGGGGACGTGAGAGTTGTAAGCACTGGTTTCTAGGTAGGTTGGCTAAGAAATGTAAACCTGAACCCCGCTCAAAGAGCAGAGGAAGCAGCAATTGTCCCAATCTCCTCTACAACTTTGTAAAGTTTAGGTGAATTTGAAATGCAGATTTTAATGGAATTCTCACTTCATACAAGGTTATAGAAAGTGCGAAGTGAGTTGAAAAAAGTATAGTTGCATTAAGTACGTGATGGAAAGAACCCCAGAAAAATTAATCTGTCTTTGAATATGTGCCCATCTTTTCATATATTTGAGTCAAGACATGCTTTCAAGGATTGATATATTCAATTTTAATTTTTTCTGAGCTTTTAAAATTCCTTTAAAATGTATATGCAGCTATTCAATGTTATTTGAAAAGCACCTTGTTATAGGATGCATTTTCAGTCCACCCTCAATTCACTGTTCATAATCCTAAAACCTCAGCGTCAATGGTCCTTATATTTGTAACTCAAGGGTCTAGGACACAATAATATTAGGTAAATTAAGTTGAACTTGACTTATCTGCTGCCTCCTTTAAAAAATGCCAAGGCATTACATGACAAGAGCTTGAATATTTGCCACGCACCATAGCACACTAAGGTTTTGCCATTTGGTTTTGCTTACTTTTGAACAGCTAGCAACGTACATACCTCCTTGTGGTTTTAGTTTGATCTCAGTGGTGAACAATGACTGGGTTGAAATTATTTCTATTTAAATTCAGCTGCCTGCTGGCTGGATGACACATAGCTAGACCCTTTAGTTGATTTGTCACTTTAGGCTCTAATGTTCCAATGGCAGTTGTCTTAAATATGATCTGGATGCTATATTCTGTCACTATGATCCTGAAGCATCTCCTACCAGGGAAAATACAGTGGTTAGGCCAAGGCACTGATGAACGTTTGTGTTTGTTCCCATCCTTTCCCTTCGCCGAAGTCATATGGCTCATGAAAAAAGAAGTATGTTGAAAATCTAGGCAAAAATCTTGATGCTTTTGCAATGGCAGTGAGGATTCCCGAAGACACCTATTTCCTATTCGTGGATATTTCTATGAAAAGGAGAGTATTTGTGGGTATAAATGCACAGCCATAGTAGGAGCCGGTATGTCTAGTAGAGAAGCTGAGAAGCTAAGGCTACTATGTCTTACCCTTAGTTTACATCTATAGTCTGCTTCACTGGAATGCCAAACCAGAAGAAATCCTATCCATAAGGACGGGAAGGTGAAATGAGAAGGAAGAACAAAGCAGAACATTACATTTTCTTTACATGTAGATTTCATAAGGAACTGTAGCTCATCCGACTGAGTCAGGCCTGGCACTTCCCTATTTGCCATGGAACAGCAAGGCAGTTCTAGCAAATTTGTGACCATGGTTTTGAAAGAAAAATATTGAAAAACATATTTATTATTTACTTTAGAATATTTTAACTAAGAGCTGGTCATTAGGCAGAAATGATTGTTGAGAAACATCCTTATGAGCGGAAAGCAGTACTGCATCATCTCTTGAGAGAACGCGTGTTATTACAGCCCATTAAAGGCAGGAATTTTCCTCCCCAGTGACTTACATGCAGTTATTTCACTCTCCTTTATTGTGTTTCATTTGGATTATCCTTTTACTTGTGGAAGCTCTCATAGTGTATATGTGCATATATGTACTTACACACAAATGCATTTATTTAACATCCTACAGCTTCTTAAGGCTCTGGTTTAAATTACTTTGATCAGAAAAAAAAAAGAAAAATAATGCATATCTATTTTGGGACATAATATTTGAGAAATAGAGATTTATTAGAGACAATGTAAGACTTCAAGATTCAAGATTCAAGATAAAATATCATCTTGGCTTTTGTTTTCTTTTCATCCAGTGGATACATATGTTGGGTCCACATAATGGCAGCCACCTGGATCTGAGACAGTAAATTTAGTTATTCTGATCCAAGATAGCTGTCTTCCTGAAACACTGCCTTTGGATGTCCGGTGCATATTTGTGTCTTACTATATTGAGGAACAGATACAAATTGTGATATTGAGTCTACTGGCAGCTTGTAGACTTAAAAATACTTTCATAAGGGAGGTTGGCACCCTGTTGTCTGCTATGTCTTCATGGTTAACTACAATGTACACGACTCATTTAATCAACACGGACAGAAGTTCAAAGTGTAGGGCTTTTTTGCACGGGCCATCTGACTTGACTGTCTACATCGATCAAATGAAATGGGTGATTGCCCAATCTCTACTATATTTTATACCAAGGAAAACCAGTCAAAGAGGAGAGTTGTCTTACAGAAATTGCTTAGAAGACTGACATTTTACAAAGGAAATCTTGACATTTAGCAAAGATCAAAAAGACCAACATATTGGTGATGACATTATATAAACACAATCTTCAGGAAAATATTCCTGGGTCATTGTTAGTATTTCATGTCCAAGTAAGTCCACAGGATTGAAAAGAAGATTAACCATTTTTATCTATGGTCATTTGAGTCTTTCTCTTTTCAGATTAAGCTTATTGGATCCATGTTTTTAAAAAGGCTTAAACTGTTCTGAAAATCGACAACAACAAAAAATCTGTCATTTTATAACATTGATTCAAAAGGCATAAGTGTGCTGAGAAGAGTTTAAAAAAAAGATAAAATAATATGCAAAGGGAGCGTGCAGTATGGAGAAACTACTGAGAAATGAAGGTAAGTACATTTTAACGCTTGACTTCCTCCACAGATGAAGGACTGAGCTCATTGGTCCACTATTACCTTTTATGAATACTTACATTAAAGACGGGAATTGCACAGTTAAAACTAGGGAGCAAACCACTGAAAACCTAAGAATGGACAATCTCGCATGAAGACTCTCGGGAAGTACCTGCAATGCACGAGAATTGACCTTCCTGCAGCTGACACATTACTGCCGTTCACATTAACTTTCATGTTAATTTCTTCCCTTGCAATGATGGAGCTAGGTAAGAGATGTTATTCTTTAAAAGAATACAAAACCAAGAAATGAAGGTGGAAATGATGTCTTAATCAGAAGATAATTTTAAGCTTAATATTAAAGGTAAAAAATAGAAGAAAGTATTCCTTACAGAAGACTAAATAAAGTCAGAGAAAGTATCCCTTACAGAAGACTAAATAAAGTCTTGGGCTTTCCACATGGGGCCCTTTGAACAGAGGTAGCACTTACTTGACATGTCACCATGCTGAATTTTACATTGATGGTTTTTCTTTGATGAGGTCATAAATATTCACTTGAAAACAAAACGTTACACACAGAAAGGCCATCTTCTATGACGATCTCAATTCACATACCACGGTGTGTTTTGGTCCCACTGGGCGTCTTCCTCATGATTATGTACACAAGCTGGACTCTCGAGTGTGGTATAGTCTTTCCTTCCCAGCACTTGACTTAGCAGAGACGTCCTTCACATGTGCAAAGTGGAGTGGCCACAGAGGATCAAGTTTTGATGACTCAGAAGCAGGCCCTTTGCTAGGAAACTAGAGCCTCCCAAAGGTTCTTACAGTGACCTGTTTCCACATAGATGGTGGCTTCGGAGCTCAGTGAGGGTCTGAATGGCATGAGACCCACTTAGGGCAATGGAGCAGTTTCCGCTTCCAGATTTTCTAGCTGAAAGAAGAAAGAGCAAAGACAGTGAGCATTTCAAATTGGGCCGCAGTGCACATTTATCAGGCATCATCTGTGTGTCAGAACTGTCCTGAGGGCCCTCAGAGTACTTTCACCTGCAAACCTCAGAGCTTTTCCTAAATGTCAAGACATTAATTAATCTCTTGGTTCATTATGAATAATCTCTCAGATCATTATAAATATGCTTTCCATTTGTACACACTAATGAATAAGAATTATACACTAGTCATCAAAGAGATATTTGATATTGGCATCCTTGAAAAAATACATTTTTAATCCAAATCCCTTATCCCCCTCTGCTCTTGACCTTCTTTCTCCTTCTTTCTCCTCAAATTATTCACGACTTGACAAGAATTTCAAAAGAAAAGCAGTGTCTCTCTTTGCAACACCGTTCAGGTTCTTTATTTCTAGATGAAGACATTTTTATTTTTCATCTAGTTCTCAAAATGAATGGATTTTTTTTTTTCTGAAGCAAACGATTTGAAATACAGGAATTTTGCCACCCCCTCTTCTACTGTAAAGCTGGTATATACCTTGAGCAATAACGTGACATTTGTTCACACACCTAAAAATGTGGCTTGATATTTTCAACTATGGGAGGAGACTTGTGGGAAAGAAACACGTTTCGTAATTAACAAATAATCATTGCCGTCATTTTTACTATAGTTTTTGGTGAAAAGGAAAGGAGGTTTTTATAGAGTCAGTGTAAAGGGATGAAAGGGCTTTTCCCTTAATTTTATTTTGGTAATTTTCACACTTCAGGAAAAGTGCAAGAATGAGAATAGCATAAAGAACACTTGTGTACACTTTTCCCAGACTCACCTGCTATTAACATTTTATCCCATTTGTTTTATCATTTGCTTTCTATTCTTTTTTTCTCTCTTCTTCTACACACACACACACACACACACACACACACACACACACACACACACATTATCTCACAGAACTGTTTGATACTCAGTTGACTTTTATCACTACATATTTCAATATATTTCCTAAGAATAAGGAATAGAAAGATCAGAAGCACCACTTTGGAGAGGTAGTCTACCATGGGCCCTGGGTTTCCTGCACATCCTTGCTGACTGTGCCAAACTGCAAGGCTTGACTGTTCTCTGGCCTGGAACAGTTTCTGCAGGTGCTCACATAGGCAATTAGGTGGGCCAAGGTGACCACAGCATTGATCACTGTGTGAAGTGCCTGTTCCTAGGGAGGTTGGTTTATCACTTGCCCCCAAAGGGGCTGAGACTTTAGCGCTGGGTTCCTTAACTGTGACACAACCCATTGTGTGTGCAGCCACCATCTGGTCCCATCATGCTGCCCTGTGGGATTTGGGGGCAGAAGAGGCACTGCTGTGCTAAAGTTTCTGCAGTTGCTGTGCTGTGAGTACTAAACTGACTTCAGTCTACTTTTGGCACCTGAAGAGTTGTGGCAAGACAACTTGCTTGCTTGCTCGGTCAACTCCTTTGGAATCTGGTTACTTCTCTCCACCTTCTAAGAGGTTCTTCCCAAACTGGCACCATGAGCAGTTTGTGAAGATAGACAATGACTTTTTTGGAAGAGAAAAGGCAAGGGCTCATGGACTGGGTTCGAGAATATGAAGAAACTCCTTGGGACCAGGTAGCAAATGTTCTGGCAAAAGTGGTACAGAAAGATGGAGTAAGTTGTCCACTCCTGTCCTCCCTGTTGATGAATGTGACTTAAGTCAATGGGTGGGGCTGAATGGTGAGGGATCAAGTCTAACCAATTGCCCAAATGGTGCCATGGTTGTTGCTTGGACTAGGAGGCTAAGAGAGCGCTCTGAGCCCCACCAGGGAGGAAAGCACAACTTCACCAGTTTTAAGTCAAGACTAGAATGAAGGCGGTGGGGGGGGGGTGTAAACAGAAGGGGGAATGAACCACGAGAGACTATGGACTCTGGGAAACAAACTGAGCACTTCAGAGGGGAGGGGGTGGGGGATTGGGATAGGCCAGTGATGGGTATTAAGGAGGGCACGTATTGCATGGAGCACTGGGTGTTATACGCAAACAATGAATCATGGAACACTACATCAAAAACTAATGATGTACTGTATGGTGACTAACATAACATAATAAAAATTAAAAAAATAAAAATAAAATAAAAGGAAAAAAAGGACTAGAAACAACTAGAGGACAAACGCCCTCTACAGTGAGCATTATAATGAATATTAAGATATAGACCCACAGTGAGAGGGAAAAGAGGGATATCCAGGAGTGCTTTGACCAACAGGCCGAGGGACTGTCAGACATGTGGCTGATGAAGGAGTAGGGAGCTCATGCTCTTAGTGAACAAAGCACTTATACCATCTTACAGGAGACCCCATACTTTAAGCCAGTGTTTAGATCATTTAACTGGGACAGAATCATGCCCCACAATGAGGTTTGCTATTGTGTATTTCTGTTTCAATGGTCACATTATGACCAAACCAGGGAGATTTTCTTGAGGCCAATAAAATCCCACGAAACCCTATGGAGAAAGCTACTCAAAGGCTGAGGCTACTCTAGACTTGTTCTATCCTGAACAGAATGATAGCCTGATTATGATCCCACATCCAGAGAATGACTGGTTCACTTTTAAGATTACCCCCCCTCCCTGCAAGGTGGAGAATTCGACCACTTTTTTTGGTGGGAGACCCTGTGCTGAAAGCTGGCTGACTTTGGGCATTAGATGCCCAGGATAAAGAGAGCACTCTCTAAAGCAGGCTGTCTAAGACAAAGGCCAGGATGGGAACAGCCAATGTCCTCTAAACTGTCAGGCAATGGGATATGCCTCTTAACATGGGGGATCCCAAAGTACAGGCTGATGGGATAATCACCAAAGAAATGCAGTCCACATATAAGGCTACAATGGGCCCCAAGGGGGCAGTTAGTAGTTCATACAAAGAAAACTCTGTGTGCTCCTGTAGGACCAGATTCCTTTGTGGAGACCAATCTCCATTGATTGAGGAACTAGGAAGCCACGTGGCTGCCTTAGAGTAAGTTTCTCCCCCAGAACCTCTACTGCCTGACCCGCATTTCTGTATCATGACTTGAAAACCTTTAAGGATAAAGGATGAAGTAGGGTATTTTCATTTCCAGCAGGGATCAGAGGCCTCATACCCTTAGAAGGGCAGAATGGGGTGGGGGAGAAAGGTAAGAAGGGGGGAATATAAAGTTATTTACTTATGTATTTATTTATTTTTTTGGATATCTGTACCTGAATGACTAACATGCTAGGTTCTCTTGAGAGGCGAGGACTACACATTCAATTAGCCAGATTTGAAACAGAATAAAATGGGAAAGGAAGTGACTGTTTGGACCCTCATTATGCACCACTTTTGTTGCTCCCAAGACTGAACGTGTAATTGGTATTGATAATTTACAGGCTTGTTCTGTGTAGGCTCATAATGTCCTGGTATGGGAGATGTTCCTGGTATGGTAGAGCCTCTTGTAGGTGGGTGATGAGGGAGATGCATGTACAACAGATCACACCTCCACTTCAGTTCCCCTTCCATGGTCTATAAAAGAAACAATTTAGAATTCCAGGAGAAGAAAAGGAAATCATAGTTTAAATGTAATAGTACATATGACAAACACAGTATCTTAGTATAATAGTTCTGTGTGGCTAAAAAATCTAAGGCAATCTGGAGGCTCATGCAGGATAATTGCCAAGTGAATTCAGTTGTTGCTCCTACAATCTGGCTATTCCAGTAATTGTGACTATGACTGAAGCAATTGCCCATGATGGCGCCTGGTATGCTATCCTGTCTTTTTCTCAACTTCTTTAGCCCCTGGAAGATCCAGATCCTTCACCTGGCTGAGCCTCCAGAACACACTGTGCTGCAGTGGTCATACCTGAACTCTCAGGATATTTGCCACCAATAGGTAGGTTGATATACGGAACAAATCTCTTTTTTTGTTGGTGACATGGTCCTACTACATTGATGATATTATCATGATAAGCCCTAATGAAGTTAGCAGATACGAACTCATATGAAGGCCCAGGAAAGCTTGTTAATTCTGATAAAATACAGGAACCAGCCACCCAAGTCAAAATTTTGGGAGCAATGTGGGCTACAACTCAAAAGTGGATCCTACAGACAGTAAAGAGATAAGAACTATGGCGCTCTACCACCAGAAAGGCCGTCTCACAGTTGCACCGTTCAGGTATTGGAAATAATATGTACCTTATCAATGTATGCATTTGTTGAGTCTGAAAGTTAATCAGAAAATCTGCCGAATTTGACTGAGGACCTAAGCCTCCCATGATCCTGGAGGTTGTTCCAACACCCCAGTCCCAAGGTGCTTTCAAGCTCCATAGAGGGAGGCAGCCTCCATGAGGAGAGCCCCTTCATGCCTCCTTGGTACCATTACCTACTTCAGTTGGGGAAAGAACTCCTTAAACACTAGAGGTGCTGGGAGAGGGAAATAATGAACCCTCTCTTTGTGTCTAAGTTCTAGCTCTACAACCTGGCAAAATAATCACATGGTTCATTGAGACAAGAAGATCTCTGACTCAAGAAAACTCATAAGGGCTTGGCTGGCCCTGAGTTACTCTATTGTGTCCGATGTTATCAAAGAAAATTCCTAAATGTGAAGCCCTTTGCCCATGTACAAATGTACAGATACACGTGATCTTGTTTTAGGCTCATACCAATTCATATGCTTCTCCTGACACCTGAGTGTTCTTCGGTTATGCCATGTATGGCTATCAACGTTATAACTACTTGATGACCTTGCCCATACGGATTATCCAAATTAACGTAATGGTGATCCAAATAAAATTTATTGACAAATTCTGAACTAAAGTAACCTGTCCCGTCAGTTATATGTTTGTATGTGGAGAGAATGGGCCACAGGATATCTCTCTACTGGGCATGTTTGGAGGCTGCTGGTTAATTCTTCTTTGTCCCCTGCAATTTTTGGCAATGACACCATTCCTTGGATTGCATTCCCTTTGTTAGGCCCCCAGATAAAGAGGGCTGTCCAATGCTGTCTGACCTGAGGGATACGTGGATTCCTGTTTTTGTGTAGCAGTGTGAAAATCGTCCCCCGCCATCAGATTCCACACTGTAGAGATAGTCAGGAACCTATCCTTTAGCTACCATAGCCAATGAAATGTAACAAGCCATAAAAGATCAACAGATCAGGCTAAACTCTCTGATTGTAAATGGATCATTGTTGGGATTTAGGCTATATTCTTGTTGATGTGATTGAATTAATTTGCTGCGTTTGAATTAATATCAATAGTATGGTGGTACAATTCATGCATACTATAAGAAAGAAAGCTAAATGGTTATTGGTAATAAGACCTATTAGCCCTCTCTAGGACTTGTTCAGTTGAACATAGATCCTGGGGTGCATGGCTGAGGTTAATACTATAGATTGTCCTCATCCTGGGATGGGATTCTATGGATAATAAGTCTAATCAACTATTGATTGAAATAAATAGGACAGATTTGGTTCTAGCCCCCATCAGTATGTTTAATCCAAATTGCTATGGGGTGGCATATGAAAATTGAGTTCAGCCAAAAATATGTTGAGCTGACAGGTGAATTATTGGGAAAGACAGTCCTCCAAGCATCCCTACACATTGCTGACTCAACTGTATGACAAGGCCTATCTTCTGACTCTGAGTTCTTCCCATGGTCACATAGTCAAGAACCTTTGCTGCCTGACCTCAGGAGGACCACGGCACGACCATTTTGGAATTGCTTGCTCCTAGGACAGAGGATTGGTTTGCTTACCACTTGCTACAAAAGGTGCTGAACCCCTAGCTCTGGGCTCCTCAGTTGGCTGCAATCCTCTGTGTGCATAGTGACAGTCTGGGCCCATTGCGTTGCACCATGGGACACAGGGATGGGGAACCAGGGCTCCCGTGCCGCTGCTCCTGCAGTCTGCAGTGCCATGAGTAGTACATTGTTTTCTCTGGTCCATTGAGTCACATGGTGTATTTTTGGTACCCATGGAGCAGTGCCAAACCTGCTTGCTTGCCGAGATACCTCCTTTAGAAACCTGTAACTCCCTGCCATTTCCTAAGTCTGAGCTTCTGTCCTGACGTGACCACGGCATCATTACACATTTCAGTAAATTTGACGTTTGACCTCGATACACTATTTTAATCCACCTTCAGTTCTCCAACGTTGTCAACAGCTTTTGGAACTGTTATTTTTTTTCAGGAAATCAACTAGCAAATCCCCTTGGGCTATTTTTTAGCCTGTTTTGAACAATAAAGTTTTGAAAAGCTTTTAGATTCAAAGTGAAGTTTATTTGAGGCACCTTTAATCTCTAACCACACAATGACTGGAGTGTGTTTCCTACCCCTGAAGGGAATTTAAAAGATTTTTTTTTTTTAAACCAGTGTCATCATTCTATGGAAGGAAACGGAGGTCTTGAAAGATGAAGGGACAGGCTTGAGTATTGGTTGAGGAAAGATAGATCAATATCCTTATTTTTGCTTTTTGCAGCCACTTTTTTCCACTTCTGTTTTTCTCTTTCCTATTTGTGATGCCATCCAAAGTTGCAACTGAAGCCAGTAACAGAGTTGGGTACTTTTGAAGCTGATCAGAGTTTTAGCCAGCAATAGGCTTCAAAATTTCCTTACTACAGAATCATAAAAACAAAGCCACACAAAAAACTGAGAGCTGATGCTTAATAGACAAAACTCACCATTTACCTCAATGATACAGAATCCATCCCTTTTTTCTAAGCTCCTTTGTCTGAGTAGACATATTGGAATCTAGAGTATGACAAGGGGTCAAACTTCAGGAGAATTCAAGGAGAGGTGACGTAATCTGGTAGTTCAAAGGATACGGACTTTCTGTGCCATATGCTTCCTCCTACTCTTAATGTGTGTTTATTTTGTTCAATATAATAAGTCTTTTCTCTCACAAAAGGAAGCTTTCGTGGCTACTTTTGTTGTTCACTAGGAGAAGCTAGTCCCCAGAGTCTGAATGGGGTGATTAGTCAAACCCCACTTTGTTGGCAGTTGAAAGAGTCCAGAAATGTCCTACTTGGGAAGATGTCCTCTGCAGCCACTGGTGTGGGATGCGGAGCTCACATAGCTGGTTATCGTCAGCCTGGCACTGGAACCCAGGCTCCCTAGTTTCCAGGCTTGTGTTCTTTCACAAGAAAGATCATAATTATTCAACTTTTTTGGCATGCATCTCACTGTTGAGTATAGATGATTTTTAAAAGAAACCTATTTTCCTCAAAGATGCTTTATTCAAAACAGAAAAATGTGCCAATTATGAGACTTATTCCTAGTAATGTGTAGTTTAAATGAGTGAAAACACATCCCAAAGCTACATAGACATTGTCCCCCTTTAGGACTGTAGCCAAAAAGCGGCAAATTTCAAAACAGAGCAAAACAAAAGTGAAAACCCAAACAAAACACAACCTGTTCAATAACAAGCAGAAACAAGTTTCAGTCTCTTGCTTGTATTTAGGCCATGTATTTTAAATGAGTGAGACTAAGAGATCAATGATCAATTTCTGAATCCTGGTTAATAGCTGGGACAAACGGATGTTGCCATTTATTCTAGTAAGACATTGGCTTTTGAAAATAATTGTGCCTAACTGGCACTTATGGTCTACAGTGGGCTTTGAAACTGCTTGGTGAAAACTTCATTCTGTTGCTACCAGGCATCCTTTGAAACATTGGGTCTGTGTTCAGATATGTTTGAGAACTTCAGCTTAAAAAACAAAATGCAAACATATATGTAAAACTAAATGCGGCATACCCACGCGCGCGCACACACACACACACACACACACACACACACACACACAGACTTTTCAAAGCCTTTACAATGTTAATATAGATTATCAGTCCCCATGACCAAAATATGATAAGCAGCATTTCTGAAAATTTGTTTAAAGAGTTATTTTCTCACGGACTGCATATTAATATTTCACTGTAGCAGTATGCTGTAAAATCTTATAGAAAGTCATTTGCTCTGATTCCTTAAACATCAAATCTTTACACCCGAATTCTGGCCACATTCCCTTTCATGGAGGCAAAATGCTGATGCTTGAACATGCAAGACCTCCAGCGACAAGGAAGTCCTTGTATTTCAAGGCTTAGAAAAGTTTTTCTTTGGTTGGATTACAATCCTTTTCCCTGTAGCTTCCACCTGTTGGCTTTAACTAGTGGAATTGTACTGAAGAAGTCCAATTCCCTCTTCACATCCTTTCAAGTATATGAAGAGAACTATCTTGTCCTCTCTGAGTCTTCTATTTCTCAGGTAACTACGTGCAGTTACTTCAACCATTTGTCATATTGAAGAATTTTAACTTCTTTCACCTTCTTAGTTGCTCATCTCTGAACACGTTCCAGTTTGCTTATTTCATTCCTGAAGAATGTGGTGTATTAAAGCGAACATGTCTTAGGCTGATAGGTCTTCTGTTGATATGATTATCTATCATTGCAATATTTGAGATGGCCTATACCGTATTGTTGATCCATGAAATAAAATCTATGACTTTTTTTTTTCCATATCTGCTATCACTCACATTCTGTGTGTCTATAGGTGGATTTCTGGACTAAATTTTTTCTCTAGTGACTACTGTAGCTGTAGCTTTGCTTACTCTTCTACTATGTTTGTTCCCTTACCCTATCATTCAGGTTATTCAGCATTCCTCCATTGATTGGGACTCCTAAGATGGGAATCTTTCAAAGCTTATAAGCCTATCTCATTATACCATTATATTCAGATCATAATTCAACATACTATAGCATTATTAAAAACTGCAAGAGCTGGGCAAATCTCTTGCAAAAAACACCATCGATACTGTGTTTACTTGATTTCCCTGTCCTCTAAGAAATCAAGATTCTTAGAGAGCTTATCTTGCCTCCCAGAGGTTATTGCTTCTTTTCTAAATGCTTTCAAAATATATTTTAATAATTTGTTCTAGGTCCTAAAAATAATTAGTGCAAAGCTAAGTGTTCAGTGAGGTTTTTAGTTGCTGCAAAGTTGCCATTTAAACTGTGACTCTGTTTCCCCCCAACCCCCAGTTTTCCAGGAATGTCTCCCATTCTTCTTTGCTTCTGAGGTTATGATTTATGTTTCATAATTGTGTTTCATTTACAAGTTCTCTTAATGTTTCACAATATCCAGGAGACTTGACCTCATTCTGAGCCTCCCATTATCTTTTAACAATATCTTCACCCTTACTGGCCTTTAATTCTTTCTTAATAATGTTTGAGACTGAAGAACTTTTCTCAGAAAAAGAAGCTTTAAATAAAATAAAGATTGAAGAAGCGTGCTTTCCTCTTGTCTTCCATTAATACTGAGTCTTAATCTTTGCAATCTTAGTGCAGAAGGAAGCTTTCTTTTGCGAAATTAGTGTGGTGTCTCTCAGGACACCTGGGGTCTAGCTCCTATTTTGGGGCAGTACTTTAAAGACATCACAACTAATTTCTTCATGAATTAAATGCAGTTGTCAGGTTAGATCGATGGTTCTCAACTCATTCTCCCCTCTCCTCGCTATACCCCTGCCACCCCACCCCAGGGGACATTTGGCAATGTCTAGAGACATTTTAGCTGGCACAACTAGGGGTGGGTGGGTACTGCTTGCATCTAATGGAAAGAGGACAGGCACGTTGCTAAACATTGCAATGCACATTCCCCCACAACAAGAATTAGCTGGCTCAAAATGTCACCAGTGCCAAGCTGAGAACCCTTGTCAAGAACAACCTTATGATTCCTTTTGGTACCATTATTTTATTCCTTTTAAATTTTCTTTACAAGAGCTGTAATTCAGTTTCTTGGGGAAAAGAGAAGAAGGAGATGAAAAGTGTAAAGCCTCATTGAGTGGCTTGGAATAATAATGCTAGCCAGTTGCCTGGCAAAGTATGTGGACTAGGATACATCACATTGAAGTCTAAACTAAGTGCTAACTACTACAATTATCACCATTCTCACAGATGCAGCCAATGGAACTGGAGAGTTCCAGAAACTTAGCCAGGAGCATTCAGCTGGTCAGTGATAGACTCTGGATAAATAAATGCACCACCTAAACTTTCAGGATCTTATATTATATTTGCTATTCTTATCTAATTATAAAATGTCCCTTACCGGCTGAAATTTTTAAATAAATTTACATATACCAGAGTATGTATAATACATAATTACCTGACTTTTTCTTTAGTCATAAAAGTTCTCCTAAACTCTATTTGAAAAGATTCTCACTATCATCTTTTATATTTAGGAAAAAAAATCACAAAATTTAAAAAGTACATATCTGGACTATACTCCTCATTTGTAGGATAAGGCAGTTTGGATTGGATGATCTCCAGTGTTATTTTTCCAGTTCCAATCCCCTAAGACCTGTGAATCTTTTGCATATGCTTGATAAATCCAATTGCATTAATGGGATTTAGGTGTTGATATTTACTTATATGTAGTCATTTGAGAGTCTACTTGTCCCACTGCATTTCTGAAATAACCAGAAAAATTCTCAGTTGTTAAAGCACATAGTAGCCATACTGCAAGCCTCCATCTATCTGCAGCATGGTAAGGTTCTAGGAGTGACGTGTATCTCTTCTATTTCCCAAGAGTATCTCCAAGAAAACATTTTTTAAGTTGATGTTTTGAATTTGAATGAATCCATGTACAATTTTGCTTGGGGATTTTTGACGATAAAGACAATTTGGCAACATGATAGAGAAGAAGAAAGAACGGTAAGAGTGAAATATTCTTGCTAAATTGGTAAATTATAGGATGGACTAAATAAGTAATCGTATTGTCAAATATATAGTGACCACATTCCCTTCTACATTCCCTATTCACTGCATTTTTTAAGTTTTTTTTTAAAAAAATAATTTGGCTTTTCTTGAGTAAAATTTTCTTATTTCTCAATGGCATTTTCCATAGCCTTTACTTTTTTGCTTTTGTATCAGATGTCTTAGAGGTAAATATCACAATAAGAAAAATCTATGCATTTGTTATGCCTTAAGGGACTTAGGCATACCATTCTGGGATTCTGGATCAACTCTATCTTTATCTCTTTTGACCTTTATGAAGATTTGATAACGTGGGTAGAAAAAAGGGGAAACAACTAGGTAGGGCTCAATAGATTTCCTAGATTTCTGGTATCCCTGGGATTCCTGGTATCTGTGTGGAAAACAAAATAGTAGGAAGAATATGGCTGATTTCAAACACGAAATGTACTCTTTTTCTCTCTCTCCCTCCCTTTCTTCCATTCTTCCTTCCTTCTTTCCTTATAAATACAATGCTTTATAGACAAATGACATTAATTATTTTTCTCTGTATTCATTCGTGGACTGAGAGAGCCATTAGTTTAAATCACGATGAAACTTTCAGCTTATATTTATTTAAGGGTATCAGGTTAGTTATTTATTTGCATGTGTTCCTAGTAAGTTCAGTTGTTATGGAAAGAAAAAGTAGTTCATCTTCTTTGATTCACAAGCAATAAAACCATAAATATTAAATTATATTTAAACTCACCTCCCACCCAGGTATGGTTAGTAAAATAATATTTATGGGTATTCACTCCTTCAGCATACATCACTGGTAATGCAGAAGATCAAACTCATATGACATCTTGAGAGCTGCCATTATAATCTTCTGGATATGTATCATGAAAACCATTCATGTTTTGAAAAAGTACCATTACAATTATTTAGCATTCAAAATAAATCCTGTTAGTAGCCTCCTCTTATCCACTTTCTACTCATTTCAATGCCAGGAAATCCATTATATAAGTAAGAAATTCCTTAGTGTAAAGGGAGAAGGACAACAAAAGTTGTGACCCCTTGATTTCCATGGAAATAATAATTAGAAAAGAAAAATTAAGACATGTTTTATTCTAGAAACTTGCAGTTCTTATAATGTAATCCCCAAAATAATTTTGTCATTTGTAAAATTGTCACAATTTGCAAATATTTATTGCAACCTACCAAAAGATACAACAATCAGAATGACATTCCAAAGTTAATGACTGGTTTGTGATAGGTCATCTTCATTCAGTTTGTTGGTGTGAAGAAAAAAAATGCAAAAGCAAAAAAATACTATGTAACTGCATTTCAAATTCATAGAGGTAGAAGGAAGAATAAATGTGTTGTAGAAAGTTAAGAGAGCAAAATTTCCACCTTTCATATTTAGCTCCCAAGCTATAAATATAGATAACAACTAAAGATTGACATGGTTCAAAACACTAAATTTTCCATGATAAATGATTATGAAATAGCAATTCATCACTTGAGGTCAGCCAAATAAGTAACATCTCATTTAAATTTAGTTTTTTAAAGATAAATATGTTGCCGTGTTTTATCAGTTTGTTACATCAATTGAAACAACAAGCCCAGGAAAATGCTGCAGTAATTATATTAGTTAATCTAATCTTTAAAACTTAACCTCCCTGAAAGATGAGAGTATTCATTCAGGAAGAACGCTAGCTAATTCATGCATCAAGGTTCACTGTATGGTTCTGATATACAGAATAATCTTCTGGTTCAACCGTCTTATGCACGAGTTGAGAAAACTGAGATAGCATAAAATGAAGGGATTTGTTCCATCACAAGTTGGACAGGCAAAGCATGACCACTGGAACATTCACCTGACTCCCCGTCCTGGTCTCCTCTGGCACCACCGCCCACCAAGCTGCCTTCTCTAGCAGGATAAAAGTGATTTATGAAAATACTAAGTGATCCTCTCTGACATGAATGAAAAATTCTAACTTGTGGAAAAGCAAATGGTATCATTCAGTGAGAATCAATACGACCTTTATGATGGCAAAAGATTTTAGTTCAAATAATTTGAACTCATATAATGATAACCGAAATCCTCATTGTTAAATTTCTAATTCCCCAAGCTATTCATTAATCTATTTGGTTGTTTATCTTTATACACAGACACACAGATAGCTATGAATATATCTAAACAAGCCTACATAAAGACCTTATGGCATTTGAATCGCTAGTATGTAAATACTACAATTTAGTTCTGAGAAGAATGACAACCAGACTGGTGGAGCAGTAGGGCACATAGATTAAAACAAAATTCAACTGCATTCATTCCTCAGTTCTTTTCGTAACTATAACTTCGGGCAGGCGAATTCTGTACACATTGGTTTCCTCAACTGTAGAGATAATGATCCATCCCTCATAGGACTAAACAAGAGATACTGGACACAAACTGGTCCAGTCAGTGTTATTTCTAACAGTCTTAAAGCCAAATATTTTCTGCGAATAAACATATTTTCAATTAAACAATATTTTCTCCTCCCGGATTATGGCCAAGTTATAGAAACATGACATTCTTATTTATTAAAGATATTATTCGTTTTAAATCTAAATACATTCTTGCGCTACACATACGTAAAGAGGCGTACCAAAATCATGCGCATGCGCCCAGACATGCATGCGCACACACACTCGTAACTGGATCCATTTTCTTTTTAAATCCCATAATGGAAAGAATAGCCATTTGGTTTTATTCACAAAATATGCACTAATGTGGTCAAGCTCTGTAATTTTGTGAGCTATTCTCATTTGGGCCTTTTGTGATGGAATTGAAATGCTTTTCCTTCTCGAATTATCTCTCCACAGATGTTTTATAAAAAAAAATCAAGGTCTAGTTTTTGAGAGTGATGTGGTTGATTTAAAAAACTAGGCTTCTGCTTTTAGTTTAGCTGGGGATAATATAGCTTTGTAGTTAATACGATTGCAAAGCATCTCCTGATTTCTTGACATGCTACCTGGATTAAAATGTTAGGAAAATGCTTTAAAAATGGTAACCGGAGGGCTTAGGGCTGGGCTTGTCATATTAATGAGAAGAAGTTGGCAGGAAGTACCATAATATTAGCTTTATCAATGTTATATCACTATATCCTATAAGACTCACTGATAGAAAGTGAAGTCTTTGTCCAATTATAGCTACATTATTTTGCTAAACACAAGACTCATTTGGTGAAAAAATTCTTACTAATCAGCTTGACTAAAATGGTAGCCAGGTTAGACAAAACAGTAACTTTAATAGCATTTGGATAAAGTTACAATTTAAATCAGTTTTCAGTTTCATGTTTTATTCAAAATGCAGATACTTGGACCCTACCTTGACCTTGACTCAGTGAACCAGAATTTCTTAGAGGAGTTTCTCAGAACTTATACTCATAATAAGGTTTGAGAATCTCTGGCTGAGACCACGTAATAATATTTGAGCACAAAGTGGCATTGTGTAGGAAAGCAGACAAAAGCTTTGGATTAATATTAGAAGCCCAGATGTTTGTCTGGGTTCTGCCATTTACTGGTGGTTTTATCTTTATAATCATTGAGCCTCCCTGAGCATTTAGTTTTTCATGTTTACCCATCAGGGCTGTTGTAGGAAGCCAAGGTGATAGTGCCCACAAAAGCACTTTTTAATCTGTATGCTGTGATACAAATGTAAGATAGCATTATTATGATGGTTATGGTTAATACAAACTCTTAAATAATAATCCAACTGGTCTAATAGAGTTGTTTCTTTTCCCATATAAACATTAAAGGACATAGTCCAGATATCACAACAGAAAATGCATTATGGAATGCAATCAGGGTGGGAAACCAAGCAGTGAAGGCAGGTTGGCGTGGCCAGCATCTCAGGTCTGAGCTGATCTGAACTGATCTGCACAAATGGGGAAGTGCTGTGAAGCAAGGTAAAGTCCAGTCACAATGGTTGTGTGGTACACATAACAGAGAAATTAAATTGCACAGAGAGCAGATGGAAAATGAATGTCTATGCCTAAGTCTACTTAATAAAAATCTAGAAGCCATAAAGACAATGTGCTGAACATAAATCAAGCATGGAGTCCTGCACCTGGAGCAGGAGGCTGAGCCCTGGAACGCACAAAAGGACATGAGGACATCTTTTATTTTTATTTTTTTATACATAGCCAAGGCAAGACCCCTTTAGGACACTGAATCCAGCTCTTGGTCGGCTCATCAATAGCACTTGTGAAAAATAAAATTAAAAGACAAGCACAAATGTAACAATTTTTTCTTCGGAAAGTAGAAATTTTGATCAGACGATTAGAGAAAAGAAAATGAAGAAACCCTCCTGTGAATATTTTCCAGTTACTGAAGGGTGAGCCTGGAATAACATCAGAGTGTCATGTAAGCATTGAGGTTGTCAATCAGTTGCCTAGGAAAGGGGTCATTCTTACCGCCCTCCATATCTTCTGAAATATCATGAGCCTTCTGATCATTCATTCATTCAACAGATATTTTTGGAGTACTTTTTAAATGTGTCAGACACTGTTTTAGGTAGCTGCTGGAGGAAGAAGAAGGAGCAAGGCAAATTTGGTTCATGCCCTCAGGAAGTTATGCCTGTCCAGGGCAGCATGGGCCTACTGTAGGTAGTTGGCCAAAGGGGCCACAAAGATTTCCCTCCCTATATCCACACCCCTTTGCCATGTAACTGTAGCTCCTATCATCAAGAGGTAAGGTCTGTTTGCCCCCTATTGAACCTAGGACTTGGGACCACCATGAGGTCAGCGGGGGCTAACGTGCTGGAAGATGAGGACCCATTGGAGCTTGACACTCTTGCAGGGCTCATCCCAGATCAGCTAGCTGACGTCAGTTCTGCCAGCTGCCGCCGCCCCTTGCGTGCACCCAGCTAAGACCGGAAGAACATTCTAGCCCAGCCCCACTCAAACTACTGATCCACAGAAGCACGAACTACATAAATGGTTGCTTTAAGCCACTATGTATTGGACTGATTTGTTATGTAGCAAAAGCTGACCGAGTAGCCCTTAACTATGTAAATATGATGCAAAGTTTATTTGGGACACAGAATTTTCTCATACGGCTTATCAAATTACCTTGATAACATCCAACTCTTCATTTTGCGCTGTAGGGACATGGTCTCAGTGTACAGTTGTCAGAATACAGACACCCTGGGAAGGTTTGATATTGGATCTCTGATCTGCAGAATATGAAGTTGACTAATGCGCTTGAAACATGACATATAGAGTAAAATCTATGTCTTGGAGAAAATACAAATACGTAGGTGGGACATAAACATGTACGACAGCACCAACTCCAAACAAGCAGTCAAAAAGTTCATGCAAATCCAATTAGTTTTGCTTCGCAACATAATGGCTCCTGGCGTCAAAACAAAAACACAAACGAACAAACAAAAAACCCCAAAACCTGTCTGACAGATTCTGAATTTGTCTGACTAACCAACTATATTCTATAGACACGGCCATAAAGTCTCCGATTTTTCCTTCAAATAATTTCATTATTTTAATATATTATTGAAACTATCACCAAAGGCTTATGTATGGTTCCAGATGTCTGTGTGTAACCGCCTCGATTCTAACAATGACACATCAGTGGAGATGAGTGAAACAGATCTTGGATTTATCTTAATTTTCAAACGTGTCTTTTCCTCTTTTCCTGGCAGCCGCTCTTCTCTGTCCAGCCCTCCCAGCTGGGCATTTTGGGAAAGCAGCCAATTCCAGGGCTAATGTGTTTCTGCTGTTATCTGACACTGATGTTGCTTCATAGAGGCTGCAATGAAGATAAGCCCTAATTGGATGTATTTCTAAAGCAAACCTTTTAGTTACTTAGAACAGAGCTTCCTCAATTAGCTTCCTTTCTCCTCTCTCTGGCTATGCAGGAACCACACTAATGTGAAAATGCTGGGTCTGGACGGGAGTCAAGAGCAGGGTCGGGGCAACTGAAGGACAATCAGACGGAACTCAGGAGAAGCTCTCTGCCAGGCAGGTTGGGAGCTGTGTTTTCAGGAGAGCAGGTGAGGGAAGGGCACTGGGAGAAGCAGAGGTGACAAGAGGCCCTGGGGAAGTGGCCCAGCGTAAGGCTACCCACAGCCCCACCCCAGCACGCCTGCAAGAGAGGGAAGGTGGGGCAGCTCCCGACAGAGCAAGAATCAATACCTTATAGCGTGCTCCATCCCTGGGCGCCAACGGAGGTACTTTGTTCCAAGGCAAAATGTGTTAACCTTGGTTTAGGATTGGGAGTTTTAAATTGCATTCTGCAATATATTATCCTCAGGTCAGGGAAAATCTATCTGAATCCCTACCCTCTTTAAGTTACCCACAAGCTTTTGGTAGCAGCTGAGAGGGAGAGCTGGGTCGTAGAGGAAGCAGGTTTAGAGTTCTTGATGTGAAAAAAACATAGCGAAAAGAAGCAGAGGAGAAAAAGATTTCTGTCTTTTACTCAGTCTGAAATGGAATTAGAAGTGACACAAAGTAAATTAGTAATTTCCCCTTGGTTGGTAGTGGGTCGGCCATCATTACCTTCTACGGCCTGGAGGGCCCAAGTGCCAGCGTTCCTTTCAGCATTATTTAATATCAGAGGTGTGAGCATTAGCGCCCCCTATGGCAGACCACGTGGGCCTCCTTAAGCTAGGCCTGTGGTCAGTAGGAAAGGGTGAGCCTGGGTGGGTCTGGGCTGGGGCCGGTAGTGGTGGTGGGGGAGACAGAGTGGGGCCTGGGGAAAAGAAAATGAAGAGGAAGCAGCCGCTCTGTACTGTAAGGCTTTCCGTCTGCCTCCTCAATTAGACTTCCTCGTCTTTTTTATGGAGGCATCTGTTCTCACAGTCCTGGCTTCCGACCAGGTTCTGACTGAAGGATTTACTTCACTGGGAGTTCGAATTTCAGTTCTGTGTTATAAAATTATGGAGGCTGCGATTTTTGGATGCTGACCCTATTATTTGAAAATTTACTTATTTAAATTAATATTAAGAGTTAAGTGGTATGTTTGATTTACCTTCTAGGTCAGATTCCAAATTTTGCACATGTGGCTTATCAAGGTCATGTTAACTTAGAGACAAATTTTTCTCTTTTCTGATTCTCATGCGATTCTAGTACTGTGTATAAATCTTGACTCGTCCATGCAGGCTGCCCTCTGTACTCTGCGCATAGCAATCTATCTTCCAAAAAATAGTCACTCCTCACCATATTAACCCGGACTGGTATAATGACTGTTAAAAAAGTAAGGTCGTTCTAATAAGTAATATGTTTGATGTTTCCTCTAGAGTTCAGGTATAAAAATTGACAAAGCAATGGCTGGAAAAGTTAGGGCTGGCTGTTTTCTTTCTTTCTTTCTTTCTTTCTTTCTTTCTTTCTTTCTTTCTCTCTCTCTCTCTCTCTCTCTCTCTTTCTCTCTCTTTCTTTCTTTCTTTCTCTCTCTCTCTTTCTTTCTTTCTTTCTTTCTTTCTTTCTTTCTTTCTTTCTTTCTTTCTTTCTTTTTTTTTTTCTCTTTTCTCCTTTGCTGTGGCACTGATTTGCTGGGAACATCTGGCACCCATCACCACAGTGAGTGAAGTGATGACCCTTTCTCTTTAACTACAGAACCAGAACAGGGTTGACTTTTGAGAAGCGACAGGCATATTGGAATGATATGCATGAAACATAAACACTGGGGGAAATGAGAAGAATTCTAGAACAGCAACACTTCCACAATGTGCTAACATCATTAATTTTGCATAGAAGCAACAGCTGTGAAGATACTGACTTTTAGCAGCTTTATGGATTTCTAGTTGGTGTATCTCTGTAGCTAAATAAATACATACAAATACATAGAGCTGTTTATATAATATACACCATAATTTGCTCTTCTCCTCCCTCAGTCCTCATGGGGGGGAACCGCCATCCCTTAGTTACTGATTCACTTCTAATGGATTAGAAATTTGGATTAGTACAAACTCTATAATTTTTATGTAACCCCCAGTAAGTGTACCCGATTCTAGAAGCTGCATACCTGATGGTTAGTCCTATCCACTGTATTGGCCGTGGAGGGGTGGTCTCTAGTGTTCTGACGGATTCTAGTGGAGTTTTGTTGCTCAATGGTGGAGGAAGTTGGGATACAGAACTCTCTGAAGCATCGTTTGAAGTTTTCATCCAGAAATGCGTAAAGGACTGGGTTCAGGCAGCTGTTTGTGTAACCCAGAGCAATGCAGAAGTGCCAGGAAACGGTCTGGAATGTAGTTTCTGGGATTGTAATCAAGGCTTTAATAATGACATAAATGTGAATGGGGGTCCAGCAGACAATGAACACAGCCACCACCACCAGCACCATCCTGGTGATTCTTCGCAGATTCCTATCCTTTTCTTTGGAGCCAGAGAGCATACGGACACTCTTGAGGCGTAAGATCATCAGTCCATAACACACCGTAATGATGAGGACGGGCATAATGAAGGCAAAGATGAAAACACAGATTTTCAGCAGGTTTTCCCAGTACCAGGTTGGGTGAGAGAATGTGAGTGTACAATCTATGGAACCTGGAAAACAATAATTATAAGGAAGAATTAGCAGCAACATCTAATTATAGCTTTGACCAGAACTAACTTAAAGACATTAAGAGAAGCCAATAAGGGAAGATTTAAAGAAATTGAGGGAGAAACAGCTCTCTGTTGATTTTCAGGGAGAGTTATTTTTAGATTTTTTTCCCCCTAAATATCTCATTTTTTGTCCATTTTGGTCACAGTCAGCTTTCATTCAGTCAACAATTGTGGAACCTTTCACTGTGAGCTAGATCCTCTATGGAGTATATGTTGACATAAAAAATACAATAACTGTCCAAAGTCTATAGGCAGTTCTAGCTAATGGATATTTTCATTCTACTTTTTGATGCGTGGTTGACCATTCTCATACGAGGACTAGAAAAATAAATTTGTCATATTGGCAGCCACTTGAAATTTTTAAACAACTTAATGTTTTTTGGGGTTTAAGTTCTAATCACTCTTGTAGGAGCTATATTCTTATTTTCCCATCATTTTGATGAAGTCAATGCAGAGAAACCAGGAAACAATAGATTATATTCTCTTTAAAATGTTTAGTGTGCTTAAAACTTGCGGGAAAATTCCTATTACAAAGCATTCAAAGGCATTTTGCTAGAAAAAAATCACCAAAATTACAATTTGACTAAGAAGTTGGACCACTCATGACTTCACCAGCATGTCAATCTATAAACCCTTCGTCCCTCAGGCCTGCACTTACCATGCCTGTACTTTGTTGTTGCCATGAACATTACAGGCAAACCAATGGCCGAAGAGAGGATCCAGTTGCAGACATTGACAATTTTGGCATTGCGGGGAGTACGGAAATCCAGGGCCTTGACGGGATGGCAGACTGCGATGTAGCGATCGACACTCATGGTACAGAGGGTAAAGATGCTGGTGAACATATTATAGTAATCTATGGAGATTACAATCTTGCAGAGGATGGTTCCAAATGGCCATGTGCCCATTAGGTAATTGACACTCTGGAAGGGGAGGGTACTGGTTGCTAAGGCATCTGCTAGAGCGAGGTTGAAAATGTAGATGTTGGTGGCAGTCTTCATTTTGGTGTATCTAGAAGGTGAAGGAGGAATGGTGGCAAAGTCAGAAAAAGACCAGTGTGAAATATATATAAGATTCCAATAATAAAAAATACTACAAGGGTTAGTGGAAAGCACTTAAGATTAGATATGGAAGAACTCTTTTCTGATACTAGATTGGCTATTCATAATCACGTGTCTGTGAGCTAAATGGTTTCTCTACCAACCAGTTTTACAGTCTGTAAGATGGCCATAATAGCAGCTGCCATACTGATTTATTAAGTCTTTTTTTAATGTGCCAGACACTGTGATAGATGTAATAGACACAGGGAGTGCTCAGTCATATATCCAAGTCCACTGATATTCATGAAATGAATATAAAATGAACAATAATTAACTTTAACTCTAAATATGTAAAAAAAAATTTCAGATGTATATAGTTAATAATATGGAAAGTATAATCATGCAAAAATGTGTATGTATATATATTAATGTAATAGTGCAAGTATGTTTATATGTATGTATAAATATATCCGTGTACACACACACACACGCACACACACACACACACACACGCTATTATGGTGGCACAAAGAAGGAATGAAGGGGTAAGATAAGGGAAGAAGAATGGTATCCTGGAATTGCAAATGTGCAAGTTTAATCTCATATTGGTAAGAGTAGCTTATTCTAGATAGAATACCTAAATAAAGGCATAGAGTTGAAATGGTATGATGTGTGTGTTTTGGCACTGCCAAAAGGTAAAATCGCACCAGAGAATGACAGTAAATCTGATTGCGTAGGACTACGGAGGCCAGTTCATGGAGGGATTTGTATGCCCTTGTAAGAAGGATGAACTTTATCCAATCCATGATGAGGCAGCTAAGTCTGTTTGTTTTGTTTTTATTTTTTAATAGCTTTATCGAGGCATAATTGACATACAATAAATGGCATATAATTAAAGTGTACAATTTGATAAGTTTTGACATATGTACACACTTGCAAAACAACCATCTTAATCAAGATCAGGAATTGGCAAACTGCAGCCTGCGGACTTGGTTGGGCTGCTGTCTGTTTGGTTGGAACACACTCACATTCATTTAATTACTTCTTATCGATAGCTGTTTTGATGATGCAGTGGCAGAGTTGAGTAGCTGTGATAGAGACCATATGGCCTGCAATGCCTAAAATATTTACTTTCTTGCCCTTTACAGCAAAAAATGCCAACTCTTGATCAAGATAATGAACGTATCCATCACCCTCAGAGTTCCTTGTGCAGCTCCTTAATCTTTCATCTTCCCTTCCCTGCCTTGACCCCCGGCCCTAGGCAATCACTGGTCTTGATCTGCTTTCTGTCATTATAGGTTAGTGTTCATATTCTAGAATTGTATGTAAATAGAATCATTCAGTAGTATTCTTTCTGTTTAGCTTCTTTCACTCTGCATAATATTTTGAGATTCATCCACATCTTGTTGCATGTATCAATAATTCATTCTTTTTTCTTACTAAGTATGGATATTATTATTATTATTACTGAGTATGGATATGGATATCATTGTGTGGATATGCCAGACTTGTTTATCCATTCATCTATTAATGGGAATTGAGTTGCAGCTTGTTTTTGGATACTGAAAGTTGGCTGTTATGAACATTAATTAAGTCTTTGCATGAAAATATGTTTTTCTTTCCTTTGTGTGAGTATCTGGGAGTATTGTATGTTTTCAAGGCCACAGAAATTAGAACTTAGAAGTGATGAGCAGGTGGACAAGTGATGACAAGTGGACAACACTAATAAATTACATATGATGGTAGAAATATCTTGCTAATGTATTGTCCACTTGTCAGATGTATTTGGCATTCCACATTACCTTAATGTTAGGAACAGTATTCAATTTCATTCTGGAAAACCATTCCTTTTCCACTTTTAGGCTGTAGGCTTTGTAGTGGGCTCTGTTACTAGTTCAAGGTATCAAAATGTAAAGTGTAAAGTGATTGGGGCCATGATGAATGTTGAGGGATGGTCTCATGTTTCAACCAGAGCCAATAAGATTTGGGGGAGACTTCTGGAGAAAGGGTAAACTATTTTTAGATAATTTAACTGGAGAGAATGTAAGGTTGTTGGAAAAGCCTGTCTGAAAGTGCATCCGATACAGAGGATGTGGATTTGAGAGAGCAAGAGAGGACTATCTACCTGAAGCCTTGGACTTTTTGTTTACAGGGTGCAATCAATTCACTTTAAACTTTAGCCTGTGTTTTTCAGTTACATGAAATTAAGAAGCTAACTCATTTAGCCCAAGATGGCTGTTGGTTGGAGGCAATATTATTATGGACTCATTTTTTAGGGCCTTAATTCAGTATTCAAGAAAGTTTGCTTGGTTTCAATAAGCACCAGGAAGCTGCAGTTATAATGGAGAATTTTATGAACTCTCTCAGGGTCAACAGACTCCAATTGTTTATTTGAGCTCTAAAATTCTGATACCCCATCTTGTCTGTCAAAATCACAGAAGTTGCATTAATGCCCGAAAGTCAGATCTGGGGTTTTTTGAATTGCTTTTGAAGTTTTATTTCTTTAAAAGATTTAAAAAGGAAAAGGTAGATAAATCCATTTAACTTGAGGAGGTAAACCAATTTGATGTTAGTGAAGACTCTAATTGTGGCAAACGAAAAAAAGTGATTCAGACAAGATCCTCCAAAGTCCAACAACAGACAAATAAAAACAAAATTAAAACTATGACTTTAAGGATTTTAGAATAACTGACCTGGATGCTCAAGAAGTTTAAAAAATTTTGATATTTATAAAAATAAATTTCTCCCACAAAGAAGGAAAAAAACCCAACTCTTATTTGCTACACCAGTGATAATAGACCTGCATGATACAAAAGCATGTTCAACTCATTAGTCACTTTCCCACCCAGCTGACCTTACATTTCACATCTTATCTTTAAGAACGTATTATGTTAAATAATCAGGTTCTTTACTGTCAGTTTTATGACTCAGAATACCTCTAACCTTTTCTTTGGGCTCATCGTGGCACTAGATATTTATTGATGTATGTTTATTTCAGTTAAAAAAATTTTTCTCCCCCAGAACGAGATATTTGTGAAACAAAATTAGGTTAGGGTCCTACATGACAAGAGGAAAATTGATTATCTACAAAAGCTGTTTCAACTGGTATTTTACAGGAACAAAGCTGTTTGACTTTTCTCAATTTATCCAAAGATCCTTTCTCTAAAGATAGCCAGTGTTCTTACCCCAATTACTCACACTTTGAGTCACGGCAGCATATAAAAGAGGGTTTAGCAATTTCCTAAATGTGTGTAAGAGAATTATACAAGACCAAAGGTTTGAGAATTCCAGTCGCCTCCAACGTAATCTATGGGACAGTCTGATCAGAAAAGGGGTCATGCAGTCCAGCAAACACGAGGTTTTCATTCTGTTCTGTTCTGATGCAGTGGTATGAATGTTGCCTCAGAAAAGTTACACGAACAATCGGAGTCACACTATAAGTTATAGGAGTATACAAAGCAGTGTTAGCAAACATGACAAAGAGGTGAGTTAAAGGAAGGATCGTCCTTGTGCTCAGTTTACCTGAGTGGACCTAAGTAGAGCCCCTAGATATTAACATACAAGCCTCTTTCCATCCTTTGTACCTATTCCTTCTTACTGTTCCATGAATGAGTTTGGTGACAAAATGGGCAAGTGACATGGAGGGATATATGACATATCCTTGGAATGTCTCTCCTGGACTCAGAGGGCCTTTCTGACCTTGGCTGGTTTTACTGTGCCCACTGAATGGGGGCTTTTCCTCGAGGTAGAGGCTCAAGCTATTTTTTAAAAAAGTTATTCCCATTGAAATTTTCCTAGTATGTATTTTAAAAAACCTGTTCCAGGTGATTGAGTAGCTTATTTGCTATATAAATCCAAATATATTACCATGCAATTATTATTTTTGAAAAATTATATTCTCAGGACCTTCAGCGTTTGACCCATTTTAGGGAGCTTCCAGATGCTGTGTTGGGGAAGAGACATTATGAAACCCATTTAACTGGTAGCTCAAATATTCTCCCAGGTTTCATATATGCTTTTTATTTGTAAATGCCCTTCTTCTCTTTGTGGTTATAAAAAAATTCTTATTTATTTTCAGACCCATTCTTGGTGTCATTTTTGCAATTATTACTACTTGCCAAAACATCATTGATTTTGACCAACATATGTTGAATGAAGCCATACTGAATAAATTACTTGTGTATACCCAATGGGCTTTGCAATCCTTTTGTTATTGTTTTATTTTGAGTTAATTTTTGTATTGTGATGGCCTTGTCTCTGGCCAGCAAAATAATGACCAAGGAAGCTTGAAAAGAGGAAGAACATATTCTAGAATCCAGCTTGTCAGTTTTGTACCATGTCATCCCCTACACATTGCTCCACTAATTTCTCTAGGAATTCACTACAGCGCCAATTGGGATGTGCAGAAGACTTTCACCTCTTTTTGGACTAATTTTCTGCTCTTTCATGTTTTTACCAAATGGAGTTTTTCTCTCTTTTTTCCTGTTTGCTAATCCCAGTGAAGTAGAAAGTTATCTGATCCAGTAAGGATTCAATGAGCCCTTTCCAGCACTGTGCTTGGAAAGATACTTTTCTTCCACCTGCCCTGGCTTTTATGTCTATACAACCTCACATAAAGAAATCCATGCTTTCAATAGAGAAAATAAAGTATTAATTAGGTGAGCAAAGTGGTTATATGACTACCTACTTAAATTCCTCATTTATTGTCCATTTCATTCTGATATTTCAGGCAAGCATGTGTGTGTGTGTGTGTGTGTGTGTGAGAGAGAGAGAGAGAGAGAAAGAGAGAGAGAGAGAGAGAGAGAGAGATTGAGATCTAAAATAAGAACCAAAGCCAAAGCCTATGATAATACTCTCATTAACATAGAGAGACCATATACTAATTTGTTATTTTTTGTTATGTTCTCCACTAGTTTAGGGAAAGAGGGAACAGGCGATTTCTCATTTTGCTATAAAATGTTTTAAAATATTTCACTTATATTTATTTCAAAGTCGCTTTATGTGGTCAATGACCAAATTTCTAATAAGCTTATGCTAAAAAAAGGAGAGAGTAGTAACCTCAGACCTCTGAGTCCTGTGGACAAGAAAGACTATTGCCTGCTAGTTTGGCTCAAAAAAGAAGACAGAGAGAGGCTTATAGGAAATTAAACAAAGAGACACCTCCTTCCAGAGGTTAATTGGCTCTTTCCATCTCTGTGTCACCAGAATGTGATGACCATCAGGGACTTTTTGGGTGAGTGTTACTTTCTCTTTATCTACACCTTCTTCATTTTTCATTCTCTCCCATCTCCCATTAAAGACAATTCATGAGAAAAATATCTCTCAAACAGAGCAAGGGAAAAATCTGCTTTCTTGAAGTAGATTGAATGGATTAACCTTTTAAATAGAAAATGTGAAATGAATAAGTGATTATATTTTTGCATTTGTGGCTTGGAAAAAATCAAAGTAAAATCCGTGTTTCCTCTTCATAATTGTGTAGAATCCTAAGAACATTAAAATCGAATACATTTCTACCGTATCAACTCTACTGCTGATCTCATCATTTCATTCTCTGTTGCCTATTCTTTGCCTACTTTCATCTTTATTTCTCTTATTTTATTGTATGCATTTTTGTAAGGTTCTTTAAGTTCTCCTTTTGGAAATGGAACTGAGGTGGAGGATGGAGTGAGAACATGGCTACATGCCCATACACCACTCCTCTGGTCAGAGGAAAAAGTGAGAGACTTCCATTATGGCCAAGAGACTTTGCTTAATCATTTTTTTTTTTTTTGAATTGTGCTTTTTGGAAGTGCTTATTTCCTGCTTTATTTCATTTCTGAAAATTTTACTTCAGAACATGAATAGCATTTATTTCATCAGAAGTTTATATGGAAAAAATTATGTTTTGCCTACTGATGCCAAATTCTGTGATAAATAATATTTAGTATCATAGAAAAATATTACTATGCTAAATCCTCTGATGTATTTAACCATTATAACTGGTTGAAATATTCTTGTCTTTAGCTTTAGATTTTTGTTTGCAGGAAAATCTTGCAAATAGACGAACTGACTTACAAAACAGCATGAGAACATTTACCTCAGAGCTAGAGCTTTTGGTTCATAAATAACAATGTTTTGCTTTTATTTTAAAGAACTGGTTTTTAGAACTTAGAAATATCTTAGATTTCAAATTTGGAAACTCTAGGAGAAAAAGAGATGTCTTCTATTTTAGAATCTGTAAGTTTTGTACTTAAAAAGTAATCAAATGTACATTACCATTAATTTCAAATAATGGTATGTCCCCAGGTACTTGATTAATAATGAAGGAACAACAATAACAAAAAAGAACACGACTTCAAAATATGATAAAACAATTCTATCAACATCAGTATTAGAACATTGCTTTCTGAAGAAACTCAAGCATATGCTACAGATTATAAATTTTTAGAAGACATGCTCTGCCTGTAAAATTATTAGCTATTATACTTAATACAACAAATATAAGGCTTCATTTATACTTTTGGTGATGATGTGCATATAATCACTCACTATCAGTGAAATATGAAAGATATCACAAATAGGAAAGTTAAAAGAAATAAAAATAGAGAAAATGTCTCCATTCAGCACAGAACTCAGCAGAAGATGGGCACCAATAAATGCTTGTTGAATGGAATTAAATATAGAATGAAGGATTTAGGTTATTTTATTTTATTGTGGTAAGATAAGCCAAACGTTTTTTAGGGAACCAGCAGTTTTTAAAGTAAAAATCAAGAGGGAGTATTCCTTTTTTTCTATCAATTCTTTGTCAAATTAAAAAGAACTTTGGTCAAAAAGGTCATGTAATGATAATTAGGTACTGAAAGGGGCTTTCCAAACCATGTTGTTTGATCACCTGGTTTTATGGTAAAAGGGCCCAAAGAATGGAGAGATGTACAAATGTTTGAGATTGTTTCCCTTCTTCTTTAGGCTTCACCTGAAAGTACAATGTGCCTTCTGTACTGTAATGTGGGCCATGTACATTTCTGGGAGTGTGTTGCTGATAACATTGCAAAGTAGTTTGCCCCAGAAATACTCCGCCTACTATCTAGCTAAAACATGGTAGGTATGCAAAGCTTTTTAATCTTCTTCTCAAAAATGGTCATGCTGGAACATCTTGGAAATCTTGAGACATTTTATCGTTATATTGAATGTTGCAACAGAATCAGAGTTTATATTTATTTATTTATTTATTTTTTCATTTATTTATTTATTTAATTTATTTTAGTATGTTCAATTAGCCAACATATAGTACATCATTAGTTTTTGATGTAGTGTTCAACAATTCATTAGTTTTTTTTTTTTTTAAAGAATAGCTGAGTAGATATTCTTTGCTTTACTTTCTCACAATCCTTTATCAGTTCTACATAGTTGATCCACAACCTCTCTCTCAAGGGCTCTGACTACCTTTCCAACTCTCTTTTGAATACCTGCGCCTGCTATTGGCTTCTCAAATGCAATATTTCCCCACATGTAGTTATTCTTTCTTACTCCTTAATCACCACTACCACCACCATCACACAATCAACAACCACAAAATAATCAGTAACATCATTTAAAAAGATGTAACATATGGAGAATTGAGGTGATTAGGAAGAAGGATCAACAAGACTTAATTACTTTAAAGAAATAAGGAATAAAGGAGGACGGGTATAATATGAATCCCAAATTCTAGTATGGAAGAATGGAGAGGGTGGTAATACCATTATCTAACAGGGAAGGAATACAGGGAAAGGAGATTTGGTATTGATAGTTTGATTTTGAGCTTATTATGTTGTGGGACAAGGAAAAATGATTATATTTGAATGTCAGCTAGAGCAATTCATTTATAAGTCATCAGCCTCTGGATGGTAATTCCAATCATGCAAGAGGATGAGATCACCTTGTGGCAAGATGCAAAATGTGAACAGTGTTAAGCCAGAGAAGGACAACGTTTCAGAAAAGGACAGAGAAGGAAGGAGGTAAAGGGAAAGGAGAGGATATGAATGTGTTACACAGGATGCATCAGAGTGTGAGTGGGAAGGAAATGAGGTTTAAAATGTCAGAGCCAGAATGTGGGCACAAGTCCTTTAATCACCAGACATACTTTTTTTGTAAGTGGGGGGTTTGACTTTTATAAATATCCAATCAAAATAGTTCTTTCTTATCATGACTGTATTTGATTATATAGTATAAAATGCAATTACTCAGGAATAATAAAACTCTTGATAACTGTTTGAAATAGAGTTTATCAGATTCTTTATTTTGAAAGCATGAATTTGTAGCAGTCCTACAGTCATTAGCACGTTTATATGTGAAATTGCATATTTCATACGTCCTAACATATTGGATCACATCTTACTTATTTGATAAATGCTTTTCTGATAAATCTTATAGCTCATATAAGAAATTTTATATGTATTTCCCTAAATTTGACAATTTATAATTTTGTACAATGCCACTATCAATCTATAAGGGAAAGAAGTTTTTCCAAAGAATCAATAAAAATAAATAAATTTTGATTGGCTATGTTAGAGGAAAATTAAATTAGTTTTCTTCTTTTCCATAGGAAAATGATAATGCAAAATGGTATCAAATAATAAGGCATTCAAAAACTATACAGCCTAAAATTTAGGAAAGTTTTACAAAAGTATGGCAGGGAATTAACTAATAAAAATAGTATTATTATGGATTTTGTGATGTTTGTGGTATTTATCAGCTTTTAAAAATTTGTATTTTTAATGATTTTTCAACCTAATTATTTGCTTTAATTTCTAATTAATTTCAACTCAATCCAATTTAGTTCAATTAATTTAAATTTAATTTCTAAATTAATTTTTAATTTAATTTTAAAAAATCAGTGTCTTAAAGTTCCAAAGCATATGAGCTGTGAGCTCTGCCTCACATATTCTGAGGCCATCCCTGCCTACGTCTCAACTTCCACTCACAGGGTACTTCCTGAGATTCAATCCCGTGATCTCTCTGGTTTCTGCCCTGGGCTTTCTACCACACAAGTTAACTGGAAGGCTCATTTATTGAGTCCGGCAGGGGTGCCTCTGGATGGCACAGTAGTTGTCAATTTAAATAATCTCCTACATCCCATTCTTGGATCTCCTCCATATAATGCAAAACCATCTCATTTCCTCTCTCTGCCTTGCTCTGCCCTGTCACCATTTTACTTCACCATCACTATCCGATGGTACCATGGGATGCTCTATGAGGCATCTTATTCCAGAATTCTAACCAGGAGTGAGGTCAAATCTCTTACTGTTTTGGGTTCACAGATTTGTGATTTATATCCTCCTAAAGGGTTGGCCCCTGGAGTAAGGTAGCGAGGTACGTAAGTGATAAAGGCAGGGCCCCAAATAAAGAGTTGACCTCCCTGTTCTCTTTTTCCTATCCTTCAAATGGACTTGCTCTAGCCCAGAAAGTTCTCTCTCCTCTTTGTGTTGCAGGAAAATTGCAATTTTTGCTAGCTTTCTGTCCTAACCTATGGTTTATTATATAAACTCTATTCTCCCAGTCCTTTAGGCTGAGCTTTCCATAATCAAGCCCAAACTTTTAGAATTCATTCAAAACATTTGTATTTTTTGTCTACCTAGTCTTGCATTTTAAAGCTAGGGCTTTCAAAACTCTATAATGGAACTTACAGTCAAGACCTTATTTTTTCCATCCACTCTGGGTTCTTTCATAGCCTCCTCTTTTTTTGGAAAATAAAGCTCAGCCCCATAGTTTGGTTTTAAATAAAAAAGAGCTGCAGGATTAAAAAGGAATTATTGAAAGGGAATATATGCATTAGATAGTATTTTAGTTTATTGTTTTGCCAAATTCCTATTAGATATCTGGTGAAGAAATGAAATAGGTAGTTGGAGTCTGAAGTCTAGGAGAGAAGACACACAGGAACTGTGAATTTGGGAGAGGTTAACATTTGTATAGTATATAAGCCTGGGGCCATGGAAGACCACTTGAGAAAAAAGTCTTCACAGGGGAGAGAAAATGGCTCAGGTTAAAGCCCTGATAAAGATGGAGAACTAAGGAATAGCCAGGATTTAAAGAAGAAACCCAGAGCTAGGGTGAAAGAAACCAAGAAAGGAAAACTGTTATGGAGTCTGTAGTGGTCAAATTCACCGAATACTGCAGAGATTAAGTAAAATGAGGACAGAGGTATGTTAGTTGGTTTTAGCAAAATACACATTATAAATGGTCTTGACAAGTACCATGGAGTGGTGGGGCTGGAAGATATGTAGATAAGAGCTAAAAATCTCCGCCCCCAAAAAGAGTTAAAAAGCAAATGGGGAGCGAGTTGGGAGGAGGATGTAGAATGCTTTTGCGATATTGTGCTATGCAGAATACAGGGAGTGTGATTTCAAGAAAGGATTTTTTAAAAAACTTAATCTGATGTACCAGAAAACGTGCGTGTAGTATGGAATCATGTAGTGATGAAAATTTGATGAATCGGGGAAGTAAGGGATACTCATGGGAGCAATGTCCTTGAGAAACTGAAAGGAAATAGGATTCACAGCACACATGAATGTCGGGTCCCTTCTTGATTATTACTAGCAGCAAGACTAAAAGTAGGGAGACAGATACAGAAAAGGTCTGCAGACTCATTGAAGACTTTTTTGCATGCTTATATTTTCCCCATGAAATCCTTCTCTTGGCCTCATTTTCCATTTTGTGGTTTCCATTTCTGTTTTTTGTTTCATCAAGCTTCTAGGGAAAAAAATCCATGTTCACTGTCTTCACTTCTACTGTGTAGGCATGCAATAAATATTCGTTAAATGAATGAATGAAGTAAAAGTCTGGGGCATCAATGAACAAAGTTGATGGAGCAAGAGAGGGGAGCAAGATGGGAGATCTGGCAGAGAGGAGAGCAGGAAAGTAAATTCATCAAAGAAACATTTGCTTGGCAGTGGTGGGCACTCACTTGAGATTTGTAGTTTGCAAAACAAGTGGTTAGAATGATGGATGGGAACACTCAGTTTTGAGGGAGTACCAGATTCAGGGTCTGAATTAGAAGGTATGAGTCTGAAAGGAGTAGGGATCCCTAAAGGGGAGATTTTGGAGTTGTTGATGAATCATGGTAGGGTGTGACTATGGAAGATGAGGTTAAAATCAAGCTAGAATAAAATATCACCAGTAAGCCCAATTCAAACACCATCCTTCACAATGCCTCTTGTCCTTCCCATGGTGTGATCTAGACTCTTCCCATAATGACTACTACTGTGATGCTGTTTCTACTACTACTATGTACTCCTCTTGTCCTCACTCTTTCTCTTGTTTTTCTGCTTCCTTCTCTTTCTCTTCCTCTTCCTCCTCCTTTCTTCTTTCTCCTGCTTTTCCTCCTCCAGTTAATCTGGTTTGCATGCAGTTGTGCATTTCTGCTATCTTCCGTGGCACATGTCTTTCTTTCAAAATAGTTATTACATCAAACTTGTCTTTTTTTTCTCTTCAGTCTTTAAATTCATTCAAAATCCTCTATGGTAACACAAGTTATACACAAGTCCCAGATAAAACTAAAGACCGTTGAATTCCCAACTCCAGTATCAAATGGCTGTCTTTTTCCCAAGCGCATACACACACAGTCTTACAGTTTTGGTCTATTACACAGCTTTTACAATAATTATATGCATAAACATATAAACAAAACTCTTAGAAAATGTGCAGTGCTGTATTATTTCCTTAACTCAAGAAGTACCATGCTGTCTGCAGCATTTTTGAGTTTCTTTAGTTTTTCAATCAGCAATATGATTTTGAAGACTCTCCATTTTAATACCTGAGACCTAATTCATTCTTTTTAACTGCTCTCTAGCAGTATTTTATATATCCTCATTTTACATATCCTTTTAGTTGATTGGCATTTGTGTTGTTGACTTCTTCAATATTGACAAGACCGCATGGATTTCGTGTCTGTCCCTTATGCTCATGTGCAAGTCTTCCTCTGGGCCGGCAATGCTGGGCCATGGATGATGCGTGTTTTCTGTTTAGAGAGATCTCCCTAATCATGTGGAAAGAGGGCTGTACTCCCACCTGTAACATGACAGTTTCTGGTTCCTACACTTTCCCCATATTTTGTGTTAAAAAACAGTCTTATGAGTGATATATACTATATCATTATCATTTTAGTTATGACTTTACTGATTATTCTAGAGGTTGAAAATAATTCATGTATTTCTCAGTGAGTTGTATTGCCTATTCCATTAATATGTTTTCATTTTTTGCCCATTTTTGTTGGGTTATCTTTTTCATATTGATTTCTTAGAGGTTAAAAATATATATTGCAAATATTTCCTCGCAGACTACTGCTCTTTATTTTATGTTATTTGTGTGTGTGGTTTTTTTGGTCCCTTAGAAGGATCAAATTTTAATTTACCTTATGGGGTGTGTGTGTGTGTGTGTGTGTGTGTGTTTGTGTGTGTGTGTGCGTGTGCACATTTTTCACAAAGGCCTCTTTTATTCTATTTCAGAAACCATTAAAATTTGTCTCTAAAATTTCCTTTTAATAATTTAAGAAACTTTTTGAATGCATTTTTAAATTAAAAAATGGTGCATGCTTAATGTAAAAATAAATCAAATAATACAAGAAAGTGTGAAGAATAGAATAAAAAATAAACTGAAACTCTAGCCCCTGAAGAGAGGGGATTTCGCCGTTTTGGCCAATATCCTTCCAAACATCTCATACACAAGAAGAATAACGTTTATTAATATTGGCTACATGCCTGTTATGGAATAAGTTGTTTACAAAATTGATGGGACAGGCACTTTATCATTCCCATTTTACAGATGAGCAAACTAAGGCTCAGGAATCAGCAGTCTTACCCAAGTTTGTAAAGCCAGTGAGTGACAGAACTGGGATGCCCCCTGGTCTGTTCACTGCTCTGGTTCCCTCCCCCCAAAAAACAAAAAGTTCCCGAGTCAGGGTCTGAGTCTTAGTACTCTTCCACCAAGCTCATAGTAGGCACTCAAAAGTGCTTATTTTATTTGATTACTTAAAAAATACCCTTAACCTTTTTCAAAGAAACCCCTGCACATAATTTCATCCTGGTGATGAAAGATGTCAGTTTCTCATATTGTGTCTCATTCCTGAATGTGATCAATTTTAGTACTTGAAACAGATTATTTTGGTGCTTACTTCAACATCTGTAAATAACATGCTTATAGTGTACGTAGAGGGTGTAACCTCTAAAGTATCTAGTTTGGTTTGTCATTCAAAGTGGGTTTTGCTCACCTTGTAAATGCTTCTCCATTCATCTTTTTCTTTACTCCCACGGTGTTGATGAGGACTGATTTTATTCCCTTACATCATATTATTTTCTTCTCTCTTTTTTTGCAATTTTACCTCTATCTTTTATGTTTTTGAGCCTCATTAAAATGTGAGAATTTCTTTTTAAAAATTTATTGTGCTTGGCATTCAGAGAACCCTTCCAGTTTAAAGTCTTATCACTTTCTTTAGTCCTGGGAAATTTGGGGCTCTTCTTCAGATACTGCCTCTCTGCCATTCCCTCTGTTCTCTGCTTCTAATAGAGTCATCTGAGCTATTTTGTCTTCCCTTTTGCACCTTATTTGCTTTTCCACTCTCTACTCCTATCCCATTTACTATTCTTCCAGCTCACTGATACACTCTTAGCCTCCCTTCATTCTGTTTTTCAGGTCACCCATAGAGTCTTGAATGCTAAAAATTATGGCCATTATTCTCAGGATTTCAAATTTATTTCTATATTTCACAGACACTTAAGTGTCAGCTATTGCTCTGAGTGTTTTACAAACACTAAATAAATAGGTAGGTATTATGATTATCTCCATTATACAGATGCAAAAACTAAGACAAACAGTGGCTAAATAAATTGCCTTCAGGGCTTCTGACTAGAAATTGCTGGGGCCAGGATTGAGCCCAGGTTGTTTGGGACCTTCATTGCCATCCTTTTTTATTAATAACCATTTCTTATTTCCTAATTGCTTCTTCTTGTTTCATGGGCACAATACTCTTTTTCCTCCTCCTGAAGATACTAAATATATCTTAAAGTCCTTGTGTGATTGCTTTTTCATTGTTTCTTCAAGTGTCAATTCTTTAGCTTGTTGTATTCCCCCCCAGACATCATCTCTTTTATGGCATAGTCATTCTATTAACAACATGATGACTATTGATTTTGAGATGATCCTTGAAATTAATATTCCTTGGCAGACTGTTCACACCTGTGCTGTGCAGCCTGACTGGCAGCAGAGGTTAGAATCTGCTCCTGAGCCTTGTCCACCATAGTTTTCTATAAGAAATGATGGCGGGGTGGGCTTGAGTAGACATAGTCCATTGGTGGCCACCTTCTAATTTTTAGAGCATTTCTGGTCTCTCAGGTACAGCCTAGTATGTCTGCCCCAAACACTGCATCAGTTTTAAAATGGAGAATGTTGCTTCTGTCTAGTCTGTAGACTGGAAAACACACAAAGGTCAACTAACATGGCTGCCAGCTCTGTGGAAATCCAGTCTGTTATGAAATTCCCTGTGCTGTGTCCTCCACAACCCGAGGCTTAGATTGTCTGTTCTCTGTTCCAGATATTCGTTCATGGTTCAGTTTGTCTTATGTAAAAGAATCTTTTTTCTTCTGAATTCATATTTCATGAGTAGAGTCATCAATGACTCTAGCATTCAATCTCATCTGCTGCATCATTCACTCCTTTCAAAAGGAGGAAGAGTGACATACCTAGTTTACATGTTTAGGGTGACGAGTTGGAACAGGGTAAAGAATATGTATACCTTTAACCCTTCTCCTATCTCTTTTTGAGACTCCGATGCTCAAAGGAAACACAGGTTATATCCAACTACTTCACGTTCTATATTTTAAAGGGGCTGATTTCCAAATGAGGAGGTCACCGGTGGTCCAGGACTATGAATAGGTGGATGAGTGTATTTCATTCTGGATTTAGAATTAGGAAACAGTTAATACTGCATATCTAAGTCACACCTACCAGCAAAGGATTCATCCTAATAAAGCTGGTTTTTTTTCTCCATTTCATCTCATCTCTCAGTTGGTTCAAACACTGACAAGGAAAGTAGGTGTGGCATTTAATAGACTCCTATAAACACCCACATTACTTACCAAGAATTTCTCTATAATTTTCATAAATTTACATGTGTCTGCTGATTGATTTATTTTTCTAATTTATGCTATTTAAAAAATAATTTCTGGGGTGTCTGGCTGGCTCAGTCAGAAGAGCATGTGACTCTTGATCTCCAGGTCATGAGTTTGAGCCCCATGTTGGGTGTAGAGATTATTTAAATAAATAAAACTGAAAAAATAATTTCTAAAAGTTGTTCTAGAGTTTGGAGGCTGTGAGTGGAGTGCTGTGCTTGTTTTCAGTCGATCTGAAAATGAAACATTGTATGGTATTTACTCTCAACAAGTCCTTGAGTATTCAATAAAGGCAAATCTTGTACTATTAATGAATCTGAGAATAAATTTCAACTTTTTGCATGCTTGCATATGAAATCTTAGTGCCGTGCAACCTATGTGGTGATTATATTGGAATTAGCTGTTTTGTCTTTTGGTCTGTAAGCTTCTGGAGTATAGGGACCACACTCAATCTCGACTCTACTGTCTGCTTGCCCAAGCAACATAATGAATTCTCCTGACTCAAATACCTGCATCTATATATCTCTTTAAATACGACATTCCTGTTCATCTCGTATTCTTAAGGAATCCTCTCTACCTTAATAGAAACAAATCATACCTTCTCGTCTGATGTCATCTTATCACTCACATTGATCCCCATTATCTCTCCTCTATCACCAGAGGAGAGCAGGGGATGGCATGTAATGGTAGGGAGGTAGAGGAATATGAGGGGAAAAGCCCCTGCCAGCTTTCAGGGAGCTAGCCTAGTTTCTAACAGCCTGGCTGTGGTATTTTTCTGTGGAACATAATTCTATAGAATATTAACATCATAGGAGAACTCTTCTTGGCCGTGATGCAACAAGACGAAACCAAGTTGACTCTATAACTATGTCTGAACAGAGATAAAACCCAAATCACCCACAACCATAAAAATGCCAAACATCTCCCCTCTCCTGGTTAATATTAAGTGACCGCTGCTTCTTCTTCAATGATGACTCCAGCCCTACTTTGTTTTTTCTGTGTCCTAGATAAAAAAAATCATTGACAGTCATACATCAGATTACTCTTGCTTTGAGACAACACCCTGTCCAGATAGACCTCTGTTTCCTTGAATCCCATCTTAAATCACTAAACAGGAACTAAAATTCCTGTGGTGTACTGTCTCTTTGTGCCAGGCATTGCTATACAGTAGTCCCCCTTATCCGTGTGGACTACATTCCCAAGGATGCCTGAAATTATGGATACACAGGATCAAACCCTGTGTATACTATGTTCTTTCTTATACATCTATACCTATGATAAAACTAATTCCTAAATTAGGTACAATAAGATAAGAGGCTAACCACAATAACTAATAATAAAATAAAGAATTTATATCTATTTCTCTATTATAAAATAGAGAAATTATATCAATATACTGTAATAAAAGTTATGTGAATGTGGTCTCTGTTTCCACCAAAATGTCTTATTGTACTGTGCTCAGCCTTCTTGTGATGATGTGAGATGATAAAATGCCCATGTGATGAGATGATGTGAGGGGAATGAAGATAGACGTTGTGACACAGCATTAGTCTATTGACCTTCAGATGCTAGTTTTAGAAGAAGGGTCATTTTCCTTGAGAGGACTGGTAACTGCAGGTCTGGAAAGCGAAGCCGCAGGTAAGGGGGCACGGCTGTAAGCAGTTTACTTGGATTTTCTTGCTCAGTCTTCCTAACAGACTTATGGATTGCATATTGTCACTTCTTTTTGTAGAGGAATAAACTGGGGTTCACGGAAGTTAAATGGCTTGCTCAGGAATAACAGCGGCAGAGGCAGAATTTAAATCCACATCTCTTATGCTTTACACTCTTCACTATTACATGGCACTGCTACAACACAAACCATGCAATATAAGCTGTCTATATAACAAATACTAACTTTTAAAAAGTGCACTGAGGTTTACAAACACTTCTACATACATTGTGTAGACTAATGCTCACAAAAGTCTTACTGGTAGCTGAAGCAACTATGGTTATTGTCCCCATTTTAAAGGGAACAGAGGTTTGGAGCAGCATCCAGAACAAACGTGTAGCATTATACATTTGAAATACCAAGGTATTTTGTTGCTATGCGAACAAAATACCTGTATAATTTAGATGTTTTGCATGTGGTTGTGTGTGTGTGTGTGTGTCCTGTGGAAAGAACTATTAACCAGTGTTTAACAACAGCACAGCATGTTGGAGAGAATCGTGTATCAAGATACTGTGTAGTGAGTTGAAATAGAAATGTTCTCATTGCTCCTGAGTTTTGCAACAGAGAGATCTAATTAAGATACACAAAGACTCAATTTCAAATTCCATTTGTCAAAACTGTTGATGGGCATTCCCTGTCTACCTCTTCTAATGTGTCATAGAACCTGCCGTTATCTAAATATTTTGGCATTCAATTAATTCCTGCAAAAATAGCTGTCCGAAATCTTTCAGGACCGAATGAATGAGAAATAAAGGTAATACAATTAGTTTCTCTCTAGATCTTCACTTATGTAAAGTAGTCTATTTATGAAGACTGTTTTCCATCCAAGAATTATACATTCTTTATCACTTAATGACCTGGGATGCTGGTCATGGGGATGATCAGCTCATGATCATGATCTCAACTTATATTTTGGGTAAAGAGCCCTCTAATGAATATCTTATTCCTTTTTAAGATCATCTATTACTTTAAAAAACTTTTGTCCCCTTTTATTTTCATATTATTGTGTTCTTCTTCATTATAAGATTGTATACCATTATAAAAAACATGAAGAATATAAAAGTGAAATACCAAACATCATAAGCTTAACATGTAGAGACAAACTCTTGTAACATTTTATTATATTTAATAGTTTAATTTTGTGATCAAAGTTATACACTTCACATTTCCTTTAGCTTAATATAAAAACTATAGGGGACCTTTTGTTATGAAATAGAACATCCGAAGAATTATAGGCATGTCTTTAATTTTCATAAGAAACATTTATATTTTTTTTACAAAAATATTATTTATTTATTTATTTTTGTATGTTATATGTATTTTTTTATTTCAAGCTTTTATTTAAATTCCAGTTTGTTAACATATAGTGTAATATTAGTTTCAGAAGTAGAATTTTGAGATTCATCACTTACATACAACACTCAGTGCTCATTACAACAACAGACCTCTTTAATACCCAACACCCATTTAACCAATCCTCCACCTACCTCCCCTCCAGCAAGCTTCAGTTCGTTCTCTATAGTCAAGAGTCTATTTTATGGTTTGCCTCTTTTTTTCCCTTCCTCTATGTTCATCAGTTTCATTTCTTAAATTCCACATACGAGTGAAGTCATATAGTATTTGCCTTTCTCTGACTGACTTATTTTGCTTGGCATAATACACTTTAGTTCTATCTATGTCATTCATTGCAAGTGGCAAGATTTCATTCTTTTCGATGGCTAAATAATGCTCCATTTTGTGTGTGTGTGTGTGTGTGTGTGTGTGTATCCCACATCTTCTTTATTCACTCAACAGTAGATGGACATTTGAGCTCTTTCCGTAATTGGTTATTGTTGATAATGCTGCTATAAACATTGGGGTGCATGTGTCTCTTTTTTCTTGTATCCTTTGGGTAAATACTTAGTAGTGCAATTGCTGGATAGTAGGGTAATTCTATTTTTAACTTTTCGAGGAACCTCCATACTGTTTTCTACAGTGGCTGCACCAGTTTGCATTCTCACCAACACTGCAAGAGGGTTCCCCTTTCTCTGCATCCTAGCCAACGTCTGTTGTTCATTTTAGCCATTCTGACAGGTGTGAGGTGCTATCTCATTGTAGTTTTGATTTGTATGTCCCTGATGATGAGTGATGTTGAGCATTTTTTCATATGTCTGTTAGCTATCTGTATGTCTTCTTTGGAAAAATGTCTTTTAATGTCTTCTGCCCATTTCTTCACTGGATTATTTGGTTTTTGGGTGTTAAGTATGATCAGTTCTTTATGGCTTTTGTATACTAACCTTTTATCAGATATATCATTTGCAAATATCTTCTCCCATTCTGAAGCTTGCCTTTTAGTTTTGTTGATTGTCTCCTTCACTGTGCTGAGGCTTTTTATCTTGACGAAATCCCAACAGTTTATTTTTGCTTTTGTTTTCCTTGCTTCCAGTCTCATATCTAGTAAGAAGTTGCTATAGCCAATGTCGAAGAGGTTACTGCCTGTGTTCTCCTCTAGGATTTTGATGGTTTCCTGTCTAACATTTAGGTCTTTTATCCATTTTGAATTTATTGTTGTGTATGGTATTAGAAAGTCAGCCCGTTCCATTCTTTCATATGTTGCTGTTCAGTTTTTTCAACACCGTTTGTTGGAGAAACAGTCTTTTTTTCATTAAATATTCTTTCCTGCTTTGTCAATGAGTAGTTGACCATATTGGGTTTTCTATTCTGTTCCACTGATCTATCTGTCTGTTTCTGTCCCAGTACCATAAGGTTTTGATCACTACAGCTTTGTAATGTAACTTGAAGTCTGGAATTGTGATGCCTTCAGCTTTGCTTTCCCCCTCCTCCAAGATTTCTTTGGCTATTTGAGGTCTTTTGTGGTTCCATACAAATTTTAGAATTGTTTGTTTTAGCTTTGTGAAAAATGCTTTGGTATTTTGATAAGGATTGCATTAAGTGTGTAGATTGCTTTGGGTAGTATAGACATTTTAACAATACTTGTTCTTCCAGTTCATGAGCATGGAATGCCTTTCCATTTCTTTGTGTCCTCTTCGACTTCTTTCATAAGTGTTCTATAGTTTTCAGAGTACAGATCTTTTACGTCTTTGGTTAGGTTTATTCCTAGGTATCTTATGGTTTTTGGTGCAATTTTACATGGGACTGATTCCTTGATATCTCTTTCTGCTGCTTCATTATTGCTGTATAGAAATGCCACAGATTTCTGTACATTGGTTTTGTATCCTGCTATTTTACTGAATTCATGTATCAGTTCTAGCAATTTTTTGATGGAGTCCTTTGAGTTTTCAACATAGAGTACCATGTCATCGGTGAATAGTTGAAGTTTTACTTCTTCCTTGCTGATTTGGATGCCTTTTATTTATTTGTGTTGTCTGATTGCTGAGGCTAGGACTTCCAGTACTATGTTAAATAAAAATGGTGAGAATGGGCATCCCTGTCTTTTTCTTGACCATAGAGCTCAGTTTTTCCCCATTGAGAATGATATTAGCTGTATGTTTTTCATATATGTCTTTTATGATATTGAGGTATGTTCCCTCTGTCCCTACTTTGTTGAGGCTTTTTATCAAGAATGGATGCTGTACTTTGTCAAATGCCTTTTCTGCAGCTATTGAAAGGATCATATTGTTCTTACTATATTTTCATAATTACTTTTTTTTACCATAAAATCCTCTAAGTGTCAATACTAAGTCAAACATACATTTATTTAACACCTTTTAATTTTTGTGGTAAGCAATGGTTTTGTGGTAAGCAATGGTTATCAACTGAGACATGACCCTCCTGCTTTGAAGGGATCCTTAGTCTGGTAAGAGATGAGAACTGATTGATTTCAAAATAGTATGTTAGATATTATGGCAAGGTAGGGGTGACGTGGCAATGTTGAGAGGAGAACCTAACCTTCATTTAGTGTCAGGAAAGCTGCAATTATTCAAAATATGTTTTATTACCTGGGAATATCCATGAAAATATCAAATTTGCTTCTTGGAGTCATATGCCTAGTCCATGCTGTGGAGGATTGTGTATCTGATGGTGGTAGGAAGAGAGTAGTAGAGGGATGGCCCCAAATAAGCCAATCTACTATCTGTTTTCTAGAAATAAAAGTAAATCTTGTTCTTCCAATTATTCTATCATGTATCTGTTTTCCAGAAATGCTGTTAAATACATTTAAATTGGCAAATTTTACTATTCACTTTACTGATAGTAATTATCAAAATTTTATTGCCAGTTTATTTTCTGCTGTGTGAACTAGGACTTCTTTTTCTTGACCTAAGCTTCATATTTTTAAATGTCTGTGAAATGGTTAGTCCATTGTGTGGATTCATCAGTAAGATGAATCTGGATTTCTTAGCCATACGTTATCTTATAATTTATTTCTTTCCATTTTCTGGGGAAGAACCCCACTCTCATTTTCCCTTGTTATTATGGGTATTGTCACCTCATCTTTCTTCTCCTGGAGAGGTGTAGTCCATTGGCTTTTCAGGGGGAGAAACATCTCACCACTGGTAATTCTCCTAATGTTTGTCAGTTTTTGGTCTATCATGTTTATGCAAGAAGCAGAATTCCATTTACTCATAATCTCTTGGGATATTTCATATTACCCAATCTGTTTTCTTTTTTTCTTTTTTTAAATAATTTTTATTTTGTTATATTAGTCACCATAGAGTACATCCCCAGTTTTTGATGCAATATTCTGTGACTCATTACTTGCGTATAACACCCAGTGCACCATGCAATATGTGCCCTCCTTAATACCCATCACCAGCCTATCCCAATCCTCCACCCTTCTCCCCTCTGAAGCCCTCAGTTTGTTTCCCAGAGTCCACAGTCTCTACCCAATCTGTTTTCAAGGCATGGCATGTGGAATGAACTGGAGTAGAATGTATGGAAAGAATTTGGCATAGGAGTTGAAAAGGCTAGGTTTCCATATTTTTCATAAATGGCCCCATAAGCCATTTGAGAAGAAAAAAAAAAGTGTCACAGGTAAGAGCCACAAGTGAGAAGGGAAGATTTCTATTGACTCTATTTAGGCTGTCTGAAGTAACACCAAGATGCCTTGCTACTTTTATCTGGAGTAATTCCAGCTAGCTTGCCTCTAGCCTGTCCATCTGATGTTTTGCTCACCAGGAAGATAAAGGCATGAAATAGGATGCTTTTCTTTGAATATTTAATTAGGTGACTCCTGAATAAAGGCCTATCTTTCCTTGCAGAAATTCTTCTCAGATTCTTTTAGAATTAATTCTTCCAGATTCAGTTTTTCTCATTCACTAATATCTCCTTACGGCCCTTATCCCATTTGGACTCCTTGGGACAGTGAGTTGGAAGAAGGAAAACGCAGACTCTACGGACTTGGGTTCTCTACTTGAATGTGGAAAACAACCCTGGGATATATATTTGCTTCTAAATTAAACAATAGAATTTTAGAATAGAATTTTAATTTTAGGAATTCTAAGTTTATTTCAATCATTAACTCTCAGAGAAGTGATAATACAAAAGTTATTATTTTCACAAACCAGATAGGGGGCACTTAAACTCAGAGGGTTAAAATTAATCTAGCATTAATATAACAGTGTAATCAATTCAATATACTGAAATATTTCAGCAACCCTATGTCCTATGACCATTTCTTACTCTTTTGGCTTCAGGATAAAAGAGTGAAAAAAATATACAGTCAAATCCTCAAGAAGCTTACATTTTCCAAATTGGAAATTTCCTCTTTCCAGAAATGTACGAAGGGATCACTGATGTAAATAGAAATATAAAAATGGCATGGTGTTTGGCTAGATAACAGATTCAAAAGCCAAACTTGATCTATAGCTGTCAGCACTGAGTCTGGCATACAAACTCTCCCCTGATCAGTGTGTTGATATGAATTATTGGCATCCATTTGTCACAGCATAAAAACATGCTATTGGGGATCTGTCCAAATTAGACAGTAGCTATGGATCACAACTGAATTTTTGTAATTGAAAGTTTCACAAATAATGGTTTCTATTAATTAGAACTAATCAGTCTACCTTTCAGCTGAAAGGTAGACCCAATTAGACAGATCCAGTTGGTCCAAAGGCATACGTCCACTTCAAAGTGTCACAGTCCAATATTAAGGAGAAACTCCGGATTTAGACCCTGTAAGGACACGAGTTTTCTCTTTGCTTCATTTCCATGTCAGTGGGGGCACAGCCTAGCAACAAAGGGAAAATCATGAACAGGTTGTCAGTTAAGGAATGTTCTTGGAGGTATGATGTAGAAGATAAGATAAAAATCTAATCAGCCCTGATGAAGCCTCCATAACTGGCTTGAAAATCTTGCCTTGATGGAATTAAACATAACAGTTTTGAAAGTTAAATTTCAGGGTCACGTATATCTTGATTCAAATCTTAGTTCTATCCTTTAGTAACTGGACAAACTTGGGCTTCTTACTTATGTTTTCTGAGTTCTATTTTTCTCTTCTGTAAAACTCGGAATATAATTAACACCTTTTTTAGGTGGTTCATGTAATGATGACAATTTTTAAAGAATGGTGTATTTAAGGATTGCTAATATGGAATCTAATGTGTAGTAACTTTCAACAAATGTTAGCTACAAGGATGGATATGTTTCTGGTGGGTTTCAAGTTTATTGAGGCCGATACTATTCTCCAACAAGACACTGGTAAATGTTCATAAAAGTGTTATTTTTATTTTGCTTGTACCAACAGTATTTGTAGCATGTTTCTCATGTATGCTAAGGTTGCATCCTGACCTATGATTATTCTAAAAAACACAGCTATAATCTTTGACCAATTATCTCTCCCCAGAATATTTTGGTTCATTAAATGCCTGACCTCATGTATGTTAGCTAGAGTGCTGATCAGTATGTTTTACATATCAGCTTAACTTCAAACAACTGTTGAACAAAACATCTCAGTTACACCAAAGCATGGTATCTATCACTGTACTAGAATTAAACTTTTTGGTGGAGCAGAAGCCATATAATTTTATATAAAATATATTTTAAAAGGCAATTAAAGCAAGGGTGTGTAGATGACATGTTAATTCATATGTTCATGGATTATTTTGAGTTTCTAAATTGTTGAGAAAATAATGCTCTTGTGGAAATGATCATTGGTGTGGTTCATGTGTTTTAATATATGTGTTGTGGCATTGATTCATGTAGTAATGTCTTTCATGGAAATGTGACATATTTATTTTTATGCAGGAAGTATCTCCTTTGTTCAGAGAAATAATCCTTTTCAAAGGATGGCATCAATTTTTCCTTTTAAACTTATATCCTAAATTCCACCAAAAGGATAGTAATTTTAGATAATAGAAATTTGCTGTCTGACTTCCAGGTTGAGCTTTCTGCTGCCTGTGTTCATGTTACAAGGTATTCAGAAGACTGGTCAGGGTTACAGTACAGTGACTGTAATGAATCTCCTAAAGCAATGATTCTTGGGGTTTTTCTTCCTCTGTATCCTATTCATTTAGGACTCTACTATTCCATTGCAATATCTGTATTATTTGTAAAATGTTTACAATAACTGCTTTGAGAAATACTTGTAAGTTATGGCTGATAGGATTCTCTTTCATTGTTTTCTTAAATTAACCAGGGACCTGTCCACTCACTTTTCTTTATCTTGTCTCTGAGACATAAATAATGCCTTTAAAAATTTTGGAAAAGTGAATAAACACTTAAATCAGGAGTTAACCCATTGCTGGGCTTGGTAATAGAGAAAGAACTATACTAACTGATTGTTAAAAAGCTTGGGAATAGTGTTTGCCTGATAGTGTGGTTGAAAAATATAGGTTAGTGGTTATAGTTCTATCCTTGGCATTTATCAACTGATGAAATGGTTTGATTTTCTTCTCCACTAGACTGTACTTTTAGGGACAGAGAGGACTATATCAATTTTCTCACTGATATATCTAGAGTCCCTGGGAGAGTGCTTTGTACGTGGTTAGTATCCAACAAGCGTAGCAAATAAACCCATGAGCCTCACTTTCATCCTCTTTAGTATTAGTCCAGTTAACAATTTTTTTCCCTGTCTATGGTCACAAAAAATTTATGAAATTCAAATTAGTCAATATAATGAAAAAATTAGGGTCCTTTAAAATTGTAAGGTATAATATTTTTTATTTAGATATATGTTTTATTTATTTTACAAAGAAGTTAAATAAGCTTTCTTTTGTTTTAGAAGGAAAGACTGTGGGATCTCAATTTATGCTGCCTGATTTTAACAGGACCTCTTATTTGGGTGGCCTTGGTTCACCAGCATCATCAGAAGCACATTCATACTTAATTTTATTCAACTCATGTGGTTGCCTTTTCATAGGCAATGGGGGCTGGATAAGTATGAAATTATAATGTCTATAGTAATTTCCCTTGTTCTTGGCAGGCACAATCAGGTTCTGATGTTCAGGTTATACTGCTGGCAGCATTTTTTAATTAACATTTAATACTCCCCCTCAAAATGCTCAATCTCTCATTGGCACTGAACCCACTGTTTCAGTGGAAAAATGCTCAGAAGGCCTTCCCTTTCATTGATCTCCTTGTTCCCCACAGTTTTTATACTTGGAATAGTCTTAATTCTCAGGGACACTAAGTTCCATGGATGTTATTTTTCTACAGCGTGGTTGCTTATTTATACAATTCATTACCCTTAGGACATTTACAGACATGGCTTTGCAAGTTCTGAAAAAATCTATTAGGTAGGTGTTAGGAATAGACAGACACACAGACTCACTGTATCATCATTACTGCATCCATCATGAAGAGCTCCACCTTTTTGACCAATTTTACTGTGATTAGTGAGTCAGACTCATAAAAAAAGCTAGGACTCTCTTCCCAGAGATGGAATTTTAAATGCCTACATTTCCAAAGCTAGTGTTTGAGAACACCGTTATTATAAGTTATTTCTTCTAATTCAAATAAACAACGCTGATGGCTAAAAAGGAGTTTCATCACATGCAATCAGCATTTTGACTTAAATTCTGCTTTAGATGCTTTGACTGTAATATCAATTTAAATGTGAAACATTTAAGTAACAAATAGCTATTTGCTCCCTAAAACAATTGGTTTGCAAATTTTTATATGTATTTTATATGTATAAAAAGGCTTATCAATAAGGAACCAAGTAAACTGCACTTCTCTGTTTTTAGAATTCTCTTAGAATCATCATGGTGGTCAACAAGATGATCTTGGAATGATCCAGTGTTGGGAAGAAGTTGACTCGAATGAAGGGAAGAATGACAATAGTGACACCCATGCAATGCCCTGCTTTGCGTCTGCAGAAATTGTGATTCCAAAACAATAAACTGTATTTCAAAATATTATAATGGGTAATATATTTGACTTATGAGAAAACAAAGCACTGGCTGAGTGTTCAGATCCCACATGCTCATGGTGTGAGCCTAGTGGGAAGGAAGATGAATTCACAGTAGGAGGGGAGCAAATTATAAAAGCAAGGAGTTTTGTTATTCATATATCACTTTCATATATCTCGTGTAATTTGGACCTAAAATCCATGTGAGATTGATTATGGTTATTATTTCTTTAGTAAAGATTAACTAATGAGATTTAGGGAGATTGAGTGACAATGTTAACTAGCAAGAGGCAGGGATTCAAACACAGTTCTTCTCGTTCCAGGTTCAGCACTCTGTCCACTCCACCATATGCCTATTATGAAGAGAGCCAATTGGTCAATTTTTGGGAAATTTTGGAAACATCCTGAGCTTTAGCTTTTCTGAGAAGTAATTTAATTTACTACTTACTCTATAAACAGCTTCTTAAAGTTCAGAGAAGACATATGTATAAACCTCTTAAACCTTGACAAACAAGCTTCAGTTTTCTCATCCATAAAATGAATGGTGTTTGTGCCTCTTAATCTCGGCTGAACATTAAAAGGCCTTCCTGCCTATGTCCAAAACTGCCCCCAGAAATTCTGATTTAATTAACCTTAAACTTGGTTGGAGATGGGCTTCCATTTTTTTTTTTTTTAAGACTTACCAGGTGATTCTGATGTGCAAACCAAGATTGAGCACCACTGGAATGCATGATCTGGGAGGTCTCTTTCTATGTGTCTGAGCATATTGCAAGGATTTATTCAATAGTTCTGATGTTCCAAGAGCTAATTGGAATGAAACTAAAATTTTATTATTTATTTTAACCTCTCTGGGTTCCTTGATAGAATATAGATCTAATTCTCACGTATGTGATTCTGGGATCTACAGAATTGCTTAGCTGGACTGTCTATCACCCAGTTAAATCTCTCCTCAACTTTGCTCCCCTTGCAAACTTATACCCAGTGGCTATCTGGATGAGCTAAAGAATTCCTGTACATGCCAGAAAGTTTTCTCTGAGCACAACTCTTCAAAGTAGCAGCCATTTGGAGACAGATAGAGACTGAGTTAAAGAGGCGGAGCCAGGCAGAAAAGAGATTTCAGTGAATCCTTAGAAAATCAATGAGTAAAACCATGGACAAGAAACTACGGGATTACAAACACCACAGAATGCGTCGGCCTAACTGGTTCTCCTTTTAATCCAGCTAGCCAGTCTGAATACTAAAACACAAGGGATAATATTTCTCAAAGCAAACTTTGAGAACTGCAGAAAAAGATTTTTTTTTTAAATGAGCAAGTTACATAAATTGGAAAGAAAAAAAAAAATCCAAGCAATGAGCTTTTGTGCTTGAAAGGGCATAATGAGAGGTTGAATGAAATGAAGCTGCCAGTCACCATCTGGGTGCATGGAGGTGGGTGCAGAGTGGCTGCTGTGCAGGCATAGGTGTCTTTGAGGGCAGATTTTGTATTTGCTAAGAAGTTAATATGAATTTGCAGATGACAGTTTCAATTTTTCCTGAAAGCTTCAAATAGTTGAAGATGAAAATACTGTGAGAAAGCCTAGAAAATTGCACCGATTTAAGATAACCATAAAGCATGTCCAATTGAGGGAAACTTTTCAGCAATGCTATTTTCTAAGCACTTATTCCCTAATCACTGGCTAAAGGTGGTAATGAATATTGCCGATTATCTGGGGGGAGAAGAGCTCAAGATAGTGGCATAGGAGGATCTTGAACTCACCTTCTCTCACAAACACAACAAACCCACAGCTATATATGGGGCAATTCCTTCTGAAAAGGACCTGGAAGCTAGCTGAACAGTGTCTTCATGACAAAAGTTAAAAAGGTCACATCAAGATGGGTAGGAGAGGCAGACATGGTCTTGCAAGAAACCCCAACCCCACATGTGGAGAGATTTCTTTTTTTTTCTTTTCTTTTTTTAAAAAATATTTTATTTATTTATTTTGTCAGAGAATGTGTGAGCACACAAGCAGAGGGAGGGGCGGACAGAGGAAGAGGGAGAAGCAGACTCCCTGCTGAGCAGGAAGCCCAATGTGGCACTCCATCCCAGCACCCTGGGATCATGACCTGAGCTTAAGGCAGTCACTTAACTGACTGAGCCACCCAGGCACCCCAAGGAGGGATTTCATAATACAGAGCTTGTCCCTCAGGAGTGAGGGGTTTTTGTCCCATATCAGGCACCTCCACCCTTGGGAACTGCACCAGACAGATTAGCTCTGAAAGAGTTTGGCCTTAAAAGCGACCAGGGCTTGCTTAAACCATAGGGTATAGGGACAGAAAATCCACTCTAAAAGGGCTCAGCACAGATCCACTCACACGGGGACCCAGTACAAAAGCAATAATCTGAAAGGCGACTAAACCATATGAGAAGACTTGTTAATTAACCTTAAAGCACCTTCCACAGGCAAGAACATTCTGGGACTCTGTCTGGGTATGGAAGTGCTGGCAGGTGCCGCTTTTGCATTCACCTTCTGCCTTATTGGTGCTGGGGCTTGTGGGTACCATTTATCACACCTGCCTTCTGGCCCGTTAGCTCCAGGGGCAGTGCCCCATCCCCTCACACCACAGCCATAGTTGTTGAGTGTCCTGCCCTCATGCACCACAGCTGGGCAGTCAAGTACCTCACATTGCACCTTGGCGGTGGGCTGCCCTGCCCCAGTCCCCATGTGTCACAACCACAGCCTGCTGCTCCACAGATGATGGGTATGCACAACCCACATAGGGAAGGCCCCTTGAGTGCCTGGCTCTGGTGGCCAGCAAGGATTGTGTTTCTGTGCCTTATGGGTCTAAAATAATCAGAGAGACAGTCCTTGACAGGCTACCATCTCTAAGGTAATGCGTGAACAGCAGACTGACACATATCCTCAGTCTCCATGAGAAAAAAGCCTACTTTTTTGTCCTGGAGCTTCAGCCTCAGGGGCAGGCTTCAGATTTGTCATACGTCCATATGCTATAGAGGTGTTCCCAGGGAGTGTGGGCAGGGAGATACCATATTAGAGCCCTCCCTTGGCTTTACCACAGCTCATTGATGCATTCCAGAAATAAGTTTATACACATGACTAAAGCCACATTTTTCAAAAATGTTGCTGACGGACACCTCCAGATCTCCTGGTCTAGAAGTCAATAGGATTTATGATCACAGACTCAAAAGATATATGTATATATAGATATAGATATAGATATAGATATAGATAGATATATATAGATATATATAGATATATAGATAGATATATATAGATATAGATATATATAGATATATAGATATATAGATATATATAGATATATAGATATATAGATATATAGATATATAGATATAGATATAGATAGATATAGACAGATAGAGATATAGAGATATAGATAGAGATATAGAGATATAGATAGATTTAGATAGATATAGATATATCTGTATCTATCTAAATCTATCTATATATCTATATCTATCTAAATCTATCTATATCTCTATATCTATCTAAATCTATCTCTATCTATCTATATATAGATATATATGTATATCTTTAAAGTTGCTGTCTGATCTGATGATCCATTAACCTGAAATTAGGCACTGTCTGAGATCCATCCCTTTGGAACACTGACAGACTTGGCACAATGTCAACAACTGGGACAGATCAAAAACAAATCAGACTACTTAGATAATCAAAGAGGTCTGAGAAATAACCAAAACCTAGGGCAAAGTTGAATGATAAGGTTCATCCCCTATACAAGGCCACTGTTTCAAGACTGGAAGGCAGCATTTATTCATCTAATAAGTAGAAACAGAATTGAGCAAAATGAGGACACAGAAGAATATGTTCCAAATGAAACCATAAGACAAAATCTTAGAAAAATACCTTAATGAAATAAAGATAGATTATCTACCTGATAAAAAGTTCAAAGTAATGGTCATAAAAATGTTCATTGAACTCAGGAGAAGAATGGATGAACACAGTGAAAACTTAAACAAAGAGATAGAAAACATAACAAGGTACCAAACAAAAGTCATAGAGCTGAAGAATACTATTGCTGAATTGAAAAATAAACTGAAGCAGTGCAACAGCAGACTAGATGAAAAAGAAGAATGGATCAGCAACCTGGAAGATCACCCAATCAGAGGAATGAAAGAAAACAGAATTAAACAAAGTGAAAATAGTTTAAAGGACCCATGGGACAATATCAAGATAAATAATATCTGCATACAGAGGTCCCAGATGGAGAAGAGAGAGAAAGAGGTAGAAAAGCTTTTTAAAGAAATAGTGGCTGAACAGTTCTCTCGTGAAGGAAATAGACACTGAGGTCCAGGAAGCAAAGAGAGTTTCAAATAAGATGAACCCAAAGAGATCACACTAAGACACATTATAATTATAAGGGCAAACATTAAATACAAAGAGATATAACAGCTTCAAGGGAAAAACAACTTGTTACATACAAGGGAACCCCCATAAGACTATCAGTTAATTTTTCAGTAGAAACCTTGCAGTCCAGAAGAGAGTGGCATGATATATTCAAAGTGCTGATGAGAAAAAGCTTCCAACCAAGAATATTCTACCCAGCAAGGGTATCATTCAGAACTGAAGGAGATATAAAGAGTTTTCCAGATAAACAAAAACTAAAGGAGTTTATCAACACTAGACTGACCTTGCAAGAAATGTCAAAGATATTTTTTTAAGCTGAAAAGAAAATGCACTAATTAGTAACAAGAAAACATATGAAAGTAAAAATCTCACTGGTAAATGCAAATATATAGTAAAGGTAGTGGATTAACCACTTACAATGCTAACATGAAAGTTAATAGAAAAAAGTAGTAAAATTAACTATTACTATAATAATTAATTAAGGGATATGCAAAATAAAAGATGAAAAATATAGTATTAAAAACAGAACACATGGGGGAGAGACTTGCCCCATAAAAGAGGACTCTGAATAATTTTAGCCAATACATTCCACAACCTAGAAGAAATAGATGAATTCCTAAAAACATGCAGCCTACCAAAACTGACTAATGATGAAATAGAAAATCTGAACAGAGTGATTACTAGCAAGGAGATCAAACCATTAATCAAAATCTCCCAACAAACAAAAGTCCAGACCAAAGTCTTCACTGGCGAATTCTACCAAACATTCAAAGAATATTTAATACTTATCCTTCTTTTCCAAAAAACTGAAGAGAAGGGAATGCTTCCAAACTTATTTTATGAGACCAGCATTACCCTGATACCAAAACCAGACAATAAAATCATAGAAAAAGAAAATTGCAGGCCAATATTCCTGATGAACATATGCAAAAATTCTCAACAAATTATTAGCAAGCTGAATTTAACAACACTTTAAAAGGATCGTGCACCATGATCAAGGGGGATCTATTTTAGGAATGCAGAAATTGTTCAACATCTGCAAATAATCAGTGTGATACACACACCACATTAACAAAAACGAAGGATAAAAATCATGTGACCATTTCAATAGATGCAGAAAAAACACCTGACAAATTTCAACATCCATTTATGATAAAAACTCTCAACAAAGTGGATATAGAGAGAATGTACCTCAATATAATAAAGGCCATAAATGATAAGCCCAAAGCTAACATAATACTCAATAGTGAAAAACTGAAAGGTTTCTCTAAGATAAGTATTAAGAAAAGGGTGCCCATTCTTGTCATTTTATTCAACATAGTATTGGAAGTCCTAGCCACAGCAATTAGGCAACAAAAAAGAAATTTAAAAAATCCAAATTGGAAAGGAAGAAGTAAAACTGTCACTATTTGCAGATGACATGACACTAAATATATAAAACCCTAAAAGCTCCACCAAAAAACCGTTAGAATTAATAACTGAATTCAGTAAAGTTGCATGATACAGTATCAATATACAGAAATCTGCTGCACTTCTATACATGAATAACAAACAATCAGAAAGAGAAATTAAGAAAACAATTCCATATATGATTGCATCTAAAACAATAAAATTCTTAGGAATAAATTTAACTAAGGAGATAAAAGGTCTCTGTACTCTGAAAACTACAAGATATTGATGAAAGAAATCAGAGGACACAAACAAATGGAAAGGTACCCCATATTCATGGATTGGATGTATTAATATTGTTAAAATGTCAATATTACCAAAAGCCATCTATAAATTCAATGCAGTCCCTATCAAGATCCCAAAGGCATTTTTATAGATGTACAAAAAACACTTCTAAAATTTGTATGACACCACAAAAGACCCTGAATAGCCAAAGGAATCTTGAGAAAGAACAAAACAGGCGATATCACATTTCCTGATTTCAAGCTATATTATAAAGCCATCATCATCAAAACAGTATGGAGCTGGCATAAAAACAGACAAATAGACCAATAAAACAGAATCAAGAGCCCAGAAATAAACCCAAACATATATGGTCAACTAATATTTGACAAAGGAGCCAAGAATAGTCAATGGTGAAAAGACGGTCTCTTCAATAAATGGTGCTGTAATAATTGTATGTTGACTTGTAAAAGAATGAGACTGGACCCATATCTTACACCACTCTCAAAAATTAACTCAAAATAGACTTAAGACTTGTATGTAAGACCAGAACCATGAAACACCTAGAAGACAACATAGGAACAAGTTTCCTTGACATTGGTCTTGGTAATGATTTTTTGGATATGACACAAAAAGCACAGGCAACAAAATCAAAAATAAACAAATGGGACCACATCAAACTAAGAAACCTTCTGCGCAACAAATAAACCATCAACAAAGTGAAAAGATGACCTATGGAGTGGGAAAAGTATTTGCAAGCCACATATATGATAAAATGTTAATAGTCAAAGTATATAAGAGAACTCGTATAACTCAATAACAAGAAAACAAATAACCTGATTAAAAAATGGGTGCAGGACCTGAATAGACATTTTTCCAAAGAATATATACAAATGCGCCAACAGGTACATGGAAAAATGTTCAATATAATTAGTCATTAGGGAAATGCAAATTAAAACCACAATGAGATACCACTTCATACCTGTTAGGATGACCATTATCAAAAAAGTCAAGAAATAACAAATGCTGGCATGGTTACAGAGAAAAGGGACCCTTATGCATCATGTATATTTTTAAATTAGTTGTGCCAACCTAGGTATCTAGTGACAGAATGATGGTTGATTCATATGGGAATCCATTTTGTTTTCAAGCTATTCCCTTTGATTATGATAAATGATAATAAAAACATAAAACTTGCCTTCATGTTATGAGATTGTATTTATATTTAATATGGAACATACTTTCTGATTTTTCTTCAGCCATGTTTTTAAAATACCTCCTTGGAAAACATTTGCATATGCAGTCAATCCTCATTATTAATGGATTCTGTATTTGCAAACAACCTTGCATGCTAAACTTTATTTTAACCCTAAAAATCTATACTTATGAGCTTTGTGGTCATTTGCAGATCTGTACAGAGTGACAAAAAATTTTGGGTTGCTCTGATGGGCAAGTTCTCAGCTGAGGTCAAAGCAACACTTTGCCTTCCCATTTCAGCTCTCAGACTATAAACGTCTCCTTTATGAGGCCTATATAGTGACACATTTTTTAAAATTATTTTTTAAAATTTAAATGGAATTAATTAACATATAGTGTATTATTACTTTCAGAGGTAGAGTTCAGTGATTCGTCAGTTGCATATAACACCCAGTTATCATTACATCACATGTCCACCTTAATGCCCATCACCCAGTTGCCCCATCCCCCCCACCTCCCCTCAGCAACCCTCAGTTTGTTTCCTATAAAAAGTCTCATGGTTTTTCTCCCACTCTGATTTTCTTATTTTATTTTCCCCTCCCTTCCCCTGTGATCATTTGTTTTGTTTCTTAAATTCCACATATGCATGAAATCGTATGACAATTATCTTTCTCTGATTGACTTATTTCACTTAGCATAATATCCTCTAGTTCCATCCATGTCATTGCAAATGTTAAGATTTCATCCTTTTTGATGGCTGAATAATATTCCATTGTATATATAAGACATCTTTATCCATTCATCGTCAATGGACATCTGGGCTCTTTCCATAGCTATTGTGGACATTGCTTCTATAAACATTGGGGTGCAGGTGCCCCTTCAGATCATTACGTCTGTATCCTTTGGCTAAATGCCTAGCAGTGCAATCGCTGGGTCATAGGATAGCTCTTTTTTTTACTTTTTGAAGAACCTCCATACTGTTTTCCAGAGTGACTCTACCAATGTGCATTCCCACTAGCAGTGTAACACGTCTTCAAAGGCAAGGGAATCAAAAGCAAAAATGAACTGTTGGGACTTCATCAAGATAACAAGCTTTTGCACAGCAAAGGAAACAGTTGACAAAACCAAAAGACAACCTACTGAATGGGAGAAATATTTGCAAATGTCTTATCAGATAAAGGGCTAGTATCCAAAATCTATAAAGAACTTATCAAACTCAAGACCTGAAGAACAAATAATCCAGTTGTGAAATGGGCAGAAAACATAAACAGACATTTCTTCAAAAAAGACATACAAATGGCCAACGGAGATGTGAAAAAATGCTAAACATCACTTGGCATCAGGGAAATACAAATCGAAACCACAATGAGATACCATCTCACACCAGTCAGAATGACTAAAATTAACAAGTCAGGAAATGACAGATGTTGGCGAGGATGTGGAGAAAGGGGAACCCCCTTATTTAGAGACACATTTTAGCATTTTTGTGTTTTTTGTTGGTGATCTCAGTGTTTAAAAATGGACCTCAAACAGAGGGCTGAAGGCTGTCAGGTGTTTCTAAGTACAAGATGGTAGTGATGTGTTTAGTGGAGAAAGTAGGTATCTTAGATTAGCTTCATGCAGGCATTAGTCATAATACTGTTGACCATACATTCAATGCTAATGAATCAACAATATACATTAACTAGATGCCTTTAAACAGAACCACAAATAAATAAAATGCCCAGATTTTTCAGTCAGAGCCTTTATCATGGGTTAAGCTGCAGGGAACTTGGTTGTAGAAATACTATGGGGTAGGCTGCAAAGAGACATGGATTTAAGTTGAGACTTAAAGAATAAGAAGCATTTTATTAGAAAAAAGTAGATGATAGGGGAAAATAGAAAAAGTAAAGAAAAACCTATAGAAAAAATTAATAGGTAGTGTATTTGGAGTCAGTGAATGTGTCAGGTTAGTTTAATTTATTTATTTTTAATAAGATTTATTTATTTATTTTAGAGAGGGCGAGAGAGCACATCAGTGGGAGGGGCAGAAGGAGAGGGAGAGGGAATCTCAAGCAGACTCCACACTTAGCAAGGAGCCTGATGCGGGGCTGGATCCGATGACCCTGAGATCATGACCTGAACCCAAACCAAGAGTTGGACATTTAACTGACTGGGTCACTTAGGTGCCCCCGGTGTAATTTATTTATACATTAATTTAAATTATAAAGAATAATTTTTAGTGTGATTGCCATTTGAATCACTTTAAGACATCTACTTATATGTAACTAATAAGATAACACATGATTGAATTAATAAAAAACATACAACAGTACTTGACAATATTCTTGCCTGGGCAGAAGCTTATATCCAGAACAGAATAATGTCTCTCTCATTCAAACCCATCCAGGTTTCCATCATGTGTCAAAGCCCTATCCACCGTACTTTAGAATGCAACATCTAGAATATAATTAATTTCTGAAAGCAAATATTAAAGCAATCTTTACATGAATTAAAAAGAGAATGAGAAAGAGGGAGGGGAAAAGGGAGATAGAGGGTGTTAGAGGGGGAGAGAGAGAAAGACAGAGAAGAGAGGGGAATATAAGTGAGGAGAGGAGAGAGGTGTCAGGGTTTAAGCTGAATCTGAGAGGTCTGAGTTCAGGCAAAATCCTATGTGTGATCTTTGAGGCTTAACCATAGGCAATTACAAAGGTTTACCTGGCGGGGTCATGGGGAGAAGCTACCCTCCTCACAACAGACTCGGTACATAATCTGGAGGGAGTTGTGATCTAGGACTCATGCCTCTCCTCCACCTCAACAACCATGCTCTTAGATGTCTAAGTATTGCTAGTCCAACAGCCTCCATTTGGAGCCTCCTTATTGAGGAGCTCTTCACAAGGCTATTTCCGGGTGTTTCAGTTGTGACCTCCATATCAGGAGTTCTTGAAGAAACTCCTCTCCTCTTTGACTTCATACTTTCCTATTCCTAGTCCTTCTTCTCTCCCTCTCCCTGGCCCCCAGGTCCATAAAACATGTTTGTTTGGGGCTCCCTGTACAGCAAGATGACAATGCTCTTTCCCCCTCTGCCACATCTATACTCATACATGTCACCTGGTGCTTTTCTGTGGGGAAAAATGGAACACTGGGGAGCTGACACCTTTTTCCTGTCTCAGGCCTTGCTTATACTTTCACAATAAGTGAATAAAGTCTTGACTGTTGTTTTCAGTTTGGCTCATTGTATTAACTGACCACCGCAAAACTTGCAGCTCGGCTTTTTCTCTCTGACAGAATCCATTTGAGCTTATATAGAATTCAAGGGGGTGAGATGGAATTGAAACCAAGGTTATTTGATTTGGTCAATCATTACTTTTTTCTCTAAATAGTATAGCTACAAAAATTATGGAGAAATAGTCCTTGAAGTTGCCATAGGAATTCTTAGTACTGGAAGGGACTCCAAGATTTTTAGTTTAATTCTCACATTTTACAGATGAGGAGAATGAGACATAGAACAATTTGAAGTTGAGCCACAATTGACACTTGGGGTTCTGAGCTAAAGCAAAAATTTTTTTCCAAGTGACCTTTCCATTCTAAATGTCTATCTTGGTTCAAGGACCCTCAGCCTGAAGAATTGGTGGGGAAAGAAAGAAAGTGGCCTGAAGCAGGAACAGATGGTTAAGGGAAAGGAGATGCTAGAACAAACTCATTATATGATGTTTCTTGTATATGACATTTCTTGTACCTGTAGTTTCAGTTCACTTTGAGGATCCTGAAATTTTCTTGAGCCTAGTTATTATAAGAACTCTTATAGTTACTATACAACTTGGAATCAGTGGAGAAGGGAGTGGTAGTTTTTGTCTTCTGATAATTTGTTAGACGGCACAGGAGGCTTTATTTCTTTTACATATCAGAGAACCTACTGCCACCATCACCTTGAGCTCAAGAAGTAATCTGAACGCTATACAAGACTGTTGTCTACTCCCTGTCCATAAAGCAAAAAATGTACTAAAATAAATAGTTTCCTGAATCCTGAGGCAGGAAAACAAATAAAAGAAAAATCTTCACTCATGAACTCTCTTCATTGTTCTTATTTGGGTTACTTATTCAAATTTTTCTTAAGAAATTTTAATTATTAAGAAAAACTTATATTCTATGAATATGTAAAGCCCTGTTTATTAGTTGGATTTTACTGTGCCAACATGCTGTAGCCAATTATAAAATAACAGGAAGCTTCTTATATATATATATATTATTTTTTGTAATATAATTTATAAATTACACAACATTATGTCTATATAATCATGTATTATTATGTAATACATTTTGTATATATATTAAATTGTATATATTATGTATATATGTTATATTATGTATATAATTATGTATATATTATATAATGTATATAAATAATGGATATTACGTATAATATATAATATATATTACTTGAAGTATATATAATTATTATAATTATATATAATTTTTAAAGGTGAAGAATCTCCTATTACTCTATATACATTTCTTTATGTTGGAAGTATTTTATAAAATATAAGATAGCTCATTCTTTCAAGAAAGAGCGGAGAGAAGGAAAAAAACTCAGTGATAACGCTATGCAAATGACAGACACAGCTTACAATAGAGGAAATGAAAAACAACTTTTGCTTTTGGGACACTCTGAAGAAGACTGTTCTGATAGAATTAACACCTGTATGGGAAATAGCAGTTAAAGTTGAAATTGTAATAGATGATACTAGAAGCTCTCCAATGTTAAGTGAAAGGAATATAATTAAATTCTTATGTTTTCATGTAAACCATTATGTCAAGGACAGCTTTTATTTAGTAGGATTATTTCCCCTTTAAATCCATTGTTTAACTGGGTATTTTATAGTTTTAAAAAAACAAAGTGAGCTTTATTAGTATTTGAGCTTTCTAAATAAATAACTCTTTTTTATTTTATAAAAATTACTAATGATCACATTCAGGGACATATGCATTGAAATTAATTCATATGTATATATGTATTTGTAGAAGTAATATATATTGTATTTATATATGTATTTATATATGTTGTATTTGTAAATACAACATATATAACCTTAGATGAAATATTGTTATTCCTTATTTCCCCAGCAACTTACATATGAAGTAAAAAAGCTTGTACTTCTGTTCCAATCAGGCATGACTGATCACTTTGTAGTTTAAACCTGAATCAAATATTTAGTGTATAGAACAAGTGTTTTAAAATGAGAAATACTTTTTAGTGAAAGAAAAATGATAATAAAATCTTGCATATATTTAAATGCTCTGCTCTAATAACTAGTCATATTGAGAATTCATCTAGTTGAATTAAGAAATAATCTGAAAAATGAAGGCAATATCATTTGGCACTCTTCATTGGAAATTTAGTGGGAAGGATGGTTTATACAGCTCATAAAGATCTAACAGTTTCCAACCCTCTACTTTTTTAAAACAGTGTGTGCATAGGCCATTACATGATTATATGGACAAATCTTTTTGAAAAAAAAATCTCACAAAATAAATCCACGTGGGACAATATCAGTTTTTATATTTATGGTTAATTCTATACTTGGGTCAAGTGTTCTCAGAAAGTTAAACATTCTTGGTGGCTATAACTTTGTGTACTATTTTGGTTAATTTAAAAAAAAATACGTTCTTTTTCTTTTAAAGATTTGATTTTTAAGTAACCTCTACATTTAACCTGGGGCTTGAACTCGCAACCCCCAGATTAAGAGATGTGTGCTCCACTGACTGAGCCAGTCAGGTGGCCCTAGAAAACATTTTTGACAATAATAAAGTATCATCACATTTTAAATAATCGCTACATTTTATAATATTTTATCTCTAATTCTTTAGAATCAGTGGTAATTTTTATATTATTATCTTGCAAGTAATTTTTTCTTTAAAACCAAAAAAGTTTGCATGTGGTGAATAGTTATAACATTTTTATCATTTAACATCTAGATTTTAAATCTTTAGATCATACGATGGTATCTCTTTTCCTCTCTTATGATCCTCAGAATAGCACTGCATAAGATTCCTACTTAAGTTATACTGTTTAATAATGTTATTGATGAAGGCATGATGATGATGCAGTTGAGACACAGAGCAGAGAAGTATTCATCATGGCATCTGTATTACCAGTTACTTTTGTTGTTGTTTTGGTTGCTATAGTCATCTAAGACTCATAATTCATTTGATGTATGTTCTAATATCACCTTAATCTGAGTAGAAGACTGTAACTTGACCATTAACTGCACTTGACCATTCAAAAGCATTGGTTGAATTTTAAATAATAGCAGGAAGTGAGAATTTCATCTCAATAATTTAATGGATGTAACATTATAGTCATCTTTTTAACAGGGGCAATAATATCTCTGAACTATCATTTGTAGTGAAAACACCACTGCCTGGAGACAGTCCAGTTAAATATTCTAAGCTAAATAAACATATTTTTTTCAATCCCCAAATGCTTTCTTCATCAATTCATTGGTCACTAAACTGTCCATTTTTCTGTTTTGCAGTCATATTCCCAGAGGTTTACCTGACTATGGAATTAAACACCCAACTTGCGATAGGTGGATGTTTGGGGTGACCTTTCAAATCATACTGCATTTTGTTCAAACTTTCAGTACAGAGAAGTAAAGCATAGTATCATGTTCTCACTAAGATACAATGTCACTATCCTCCAAGTCATCAAGAGGTCAGAGGTAATGCCTTTAAAATAAACTCAATGAACCAGCATTCTCTTAAACACTGAAATAATACAAATCTTCTTATTTCACAGCCAGTTGCTAAGCTTTATTGGCTCTCTCTTTGTAGAAAAGAATAAGCTAGAGGGGAGAAAAATAAGGAAGGAAAACACCAAAAGAAGCAATAAAAGGGAATAAAGGATTATGTTTCAGACAGCAGGATTTCTAGACACTTCGGTAATTTCTCTTCATCATTTATTCTCCAGGATTCCAGACATAAATTTGGGGTATTTTATTATTTCCACATTATTACTGCTAATTAAATCTACTCTGTCAATATTTTAGTTGAGTTAACTCAAATCATGATTTGCCACTCCAATAACAAGAAAATTATATTGGCTAAGATAGATACTATATTGAACTAATACAGTGTTATTGAACTAATGAACTATCTGTCCTTGAAGAAATCATTAGTATTTTCTGTGCCTCAGTTTATGCATCTGGCATAGATAAACCCTAGATTCCCTTCTAGCCTTATCAGCTTATGATTCTATGAATTTTCTTAGGACAAATGAGAAACGTATTTTCTCTTCATAAGGCAGGCCTTTAATTATGATTTTTATTATCATAACTATAAGTGAGACTCGGTTTTTATCTTTGATATGAGCCTTTGTATTAGATTATACGCAGTAAATGTTTTAAAAAATAAATTCTTCCATTGATTTCCTTCCTGCATTTTCCCTTCTGTTGTTAGCCTTCTTCTCAATAGATGGTGCTCTTTTCTCAGAGACACTACTTGTCTTATTCCTCATCAAAATATTAGAGAAATTAGTTTTATTCTTTAACAATCATTAATTAAGGAAATCAGACATACAAGAAATAATTGATTACAAGCAACTCACATACCTTGATCATGAAAGCATAATAGGAAAAATGATTGTTAAATGATTAAGGAACTCCATGAAAACCTGCAGTACTTGCTGAGTAGATGAAGTAAATATTGTAACTAAGTATGAAAATGCCATGTCCACTACATACATATAACCTCTAGTAGGAAGAAAATCCCAAATTAGAAACCATTTTGAAGTGTTAAAATATTTATCTACTTTAACAAAAATGAGTATATAGCATTCCATTATTAGCATGTAGGACTTGAATATGCACACCAATACTAACACAGTCTACATTAATGTCAATTAATATTGAAAGCTTGCACACTCTTTGCCAAGTAAATGTGGAGCACTAGGTATACAGAAAATGGGCCACAAACACTTTTGAAATAATTTCACTGATAAAGACACTTTTTCCTCCCAGAGCAACCACTGTAACTTACTGTATACTAGTTTATAACCCAGAATTAATGCTACTTTTGGTCACTTCTATTTGGTTCCCACTTTCAGAGGATTTGGAAAACAGTCATGCCCTGCATTTCTCCTGAATCACACTACCTGTTCCCAATTCAGTTTGTGACTCCCCTAGCAGATCTGGCAGCTGCCAACTGCAAAATGGTCTAGGCAACACAAATGTCACGTTTGTTACTACAAAGCAACACTATTTACTGTAGAGAGACACCAGAAAAACTTTCTCACTGAGTGTGGCCTCAGGATGGAAGGAACGGTGGGGTAAGGACAAGTGTGACAAGAAATTGGGGGGGGGGGTGGCTGTGGTGCAGCAAAGTACAGGGAAACCAGCAGGGATAGGAAAGTTGCCAAGGTTCATGTCTGAAAAGAACTGAGAAGGACATTGGCCCCCTCATCAGGAAACCTAACTAGAATTCCTCTTCCATTATTCACAAATTACTGTTTCCACAGCTCCTGTGGAAGGGACTGTGGGATTCTGTGCCCAAGAGCCCTCTTGGCTCAGTGTAAGTGAGCTCTAAGACAGAGCATATCTTTTTTTTTCCTCCCAGATCTTTACATCTTCTACCAAGGCAACTTCTCTGTTTCTGAAATTTTTGATTCTTTCTTTAACAGTGGAGGGGGAAAATAGAAAAGTGGATTTTTGCACTCACAATAACCACTCTATTCACTGTCGCCCCCTTATTCTCCCTTGTTTACCTCCCTTCTCTCATCCTCCCGCCAAACACTGCCTGGGAGGGTCAGGTGTCCCTTTATACCCCTATTAGCTGCTGAAGTCTCCGTCGGAGCCCTGGCGCCTTCCTTACCTGACAATGACATACATGACCAGGAAGTTTCCGAAGAGACCCACCACGCACACGATGGAGTAGAGGGCCATGATGGTGATGGCCGTGATCATGGAAGGACTGCCGGTCGGAGGGCACGAGCTGTCGCTCCCGCCCAGCTCGGTGCGGTTCGGACCGCATGGGTCGGACAGGTTGCCATCTAGGTGGGAGAAGTTGACCCAGGAACCGGGGCTAGGTGCTGGGGAGCAACTTGAAGAGTGCGTATAGGGATCAGTGCAATTGCTGGCGTTGGTATGGACGGTGCTGCTGTCCATGGTGCTGACGGCTGGCTGGGACCTAGCTATGAGGTAACCCCGAGCACCCAGACTTTTTCAGGTTCCACGCGTCTCAGCCGCTTCCTCTCGCCGCTGCCACAGTTCCTGCTTTTTCTTACAGAGACCAACCCTGGTGCAGCCAGAGAGGAGCGTCAGGTAGAAGGGGAGAGCTGGGCATCTGACATTATCCACTGCTTGTAGACCCCTTCCGCCTTAGTAGTAGAGACACATCCTCAGCCCCACACCGCTGTGGGGAGGGGAGCGAGGGCTATGCGGGATCCGGAGGCTGGAGGGGAGGGAGGAGAGAGAAGGGGTGGATTTTGCGCAAAGCGATGCAACGAGTTGGTCTGTCTCCCCATTCGGCACTCGTCCGTGCAAACACATCTAAGGAGGGGCAGAAAGGGGAAGGGAGTTGGAAGGAAGGGGCGGGGGAGACAGAGTTAGTTCTCGGCAGCACTAAAGCATAAGAAAGGGGGCTGACATCAGTCTATTTTCCCAGCTCCGTTTTCTCTGTATAATATGAAAGGAAAGACATTGGCCTGGTGCAACCCGGACAATCCTTACACCCCAACGCTCCTCCAGCCCTCCAGTCTGCTGAAATCATTCGGGACAGGGTACACAAACTCCTTTTCTTTAGTCTTTCTTGCCTCCGTCCTGCAAGTCCACACAAAAGTAACCGTGTTTTTTACATCACTAAATGAGATTTCAACCCTTCAAACCTGTCTGAAGCAAAAGTGGTCCTTTCTCTGAAAAAGAAGTGAGAAACAAACTTTTGTGTAGGAAACCTATTCCTTTCACTCCATATTCCCCTAATTTCTCTTAAAGTAGAAGTTCTAGTTACATCTGATTTCTATCCTGGTGGCGACTAGGCACAAGAACTTGTTACAGCAATCAGGGGGTTGTGGCATCCAGGAAAGCCAAAGAAGTATAATGGTGATCCTCCACATCTTAAATCTCAAAGATCCGTTTAGAATTATTTATTATCCCTTTCATTGCCAGACTTCCTACATGGACATGTGCTTCTCAGGAGAAAGTTGTCAAAATCAAACATTTGCATTATTTCAGTCTGTTTTCTAGTGTAGAGATTCCAGGAGGAATTTCATAAACATAGGAACTGGAGTGGCCCACACAAGGTTGAGGAATATTGATACATTTTAAAATTTGATATCTAACTTCCAAGACCCCAAATACTTCTATTTTAGAGATAAATTTGTAAATCAACTGTGGGTAAGATGTGTTTGTTGTTGTTTATTTGTTTGTTTTTTGGCAAATTAACACTAATTCTGAAGTAAATCTTGTAACTCTATGTGTGTATTTGTGTATGTTTATATCTTCTAAAAATAAGCATTGGTGTTAGGTATCCCCAATTCGTTGTAGAAAGCAACACTCTTGGGGAACAGGGAGAGGAGTGGGTTAGGGAGCTTGCAAAAAACATTTAATTCCAGTATTATTTTACCATTATCTTGAAAACAGATAACTCATAGGTAAACTCCATTAATCATAGGTTACTTTGCCAATGTTCAGTATTATTTTTATCCTTTTACACCAAAGGGTATAATTTCAGCAATAAAAGTTCATAGAGATCTCCTAAGGACTAGTAAAAATACCTTGCCACGTATTCTCATGTGAACTAGTTTATCAATTCACACACATTGAGCTGAAATCTGCCTGGCATTAGTCTCTTGAGGACACATAGAACCAGTTTAAGCTTACTTCGTGTGAAAGACAAACACAATGTAATAAGCCCTGGCCTTGGGCTTGAATCATTTTGTGAATTTTGGTTTTATAACTTTCTAGCTGTGTGAGTTTGAATATGTTACTTTATCTCACTGAGTGACAGTTTTCTTATCAGTAAAAAAAAGGTTAATAATACCTCATAGGTCTGCTAGCAGGATTAAATGAAATATACAATAGTAGTTATTTAATAAATGATAGCTTATTATTACTCTTTCATATATTTGAAAATAACTAGCCTCTTCTAAAGTTAAATATTAGCTTCTTTTGGCTGTTCTTATAAAAGGTAGTTTTGGTTTTTTTCAGTAGCCTTTCCTTTTTTCTATTCACCTTGCAGTTTGTATGTCTATTCTATTTTTTTTTTTTTTTGTATGTCTGTTCTTAAGGTACAGCTCCAAAGCTAGAAACAGTACCCTAAGTTTGGCTTGACCAATAAAAACAGCAAGATTATAAACTTTTCTTTCTACCAATATAGGTATTGGAAGGTCCCATTAACCTTTTTTTTTTTTTGATGTCACATTGCTTTCTTGACACCCTTGAGGTTTAGTATTGACAACATTCTCTAAACATGATCCAAATGAGTTCAATAAATATTTATTAAAGATCTACTTTGGTCAGGTGTTGGAGTTTTAAAAGATAGATACAATTGTTTTTGAACACAGGAGCTGACTTCTTATACCTTGTAAGTTATGTTTTTGTTCTCCTATAAATTTGTAGTTGTTTAGAGAGTTCTGAGTACAACAAACATTTTTAATTTTTAAATTACATCTTGTTAGATCTAGTTCATGATTCGCATCTAACAAAATCTTTTGGAATTGTGATTCTGTCATCTTTTGTATGCCTGCTTCTGACTTTATATATTTTATTTACCCTCCCAGCTTTATATACTGTAAAATATGATTCCTGAGGGCAGGCCTGTTCATTATGTAGTATTTAATACATAGTGGACTCTTTCCTTCTCTATGTATTAAATATATAGTATATGTACATATATAATATGTTAATTTAATTGAAATATAATTAGCATATGTTTCATAAATGTTATGGACTGAATGCTTGTGTCCCTCCAAAATTCAGATGTTAAAATCCTAACACCCAATGTGGTGGTATTAGGAGATAGGGTCTTTGAGAAGCAATTAGGTCATGAGAGTGGAGGCTTCGGAAATGGGACTATTGCCTTTATAAAAGAAACTCCAGAAAATTCTCTAGCTCTCTTTTCACCATGTGAAGGTACAACCCAAAAGAGCAATTTGGCTGTTTGCAGCCTGGAAGAACACCCTTATCAGAACCTGACCATGCTGGCACCCTTAATTTGGAATTCCAGCTTCCAGAACAGTGAGAAATAAATTTCTCTTGCTTTTAAACCACTCGGTTTATGGTATTTTTGTTATAGCAGCCCAAACTGAGTAAGACAATAATATCTTTTAAAATAATCTGGCACTGGAGGAGATAATGCTAAGTGAAATAATTCAAGCAGAGAAAGACAATTATATGGTTTCACTCATCTATGGAACATAAGAAGTAGGAAGATTGGTAGGAGAAGAAAGGGATAAAGAAAGGGGGGGTAATCAGAAGGGGGAATGAAGCATGAGAGACTATGGACTCTGAGAAACAAACTGAGGGCTTCAGAGGGGAGAGGAGTGGGGGAATGGGAGAGGCTGGTGATGGGTAATAAGGAGGGCACATATCGCATGGTGTGCTGGGTGTTATACGCAACTAATGAATCATGGAACTTTACATCAAAAACCAGGGATGTACTGTATGGTGACTAACATAATATAATAAAAATATTATTATAAAAAATAAAATAAAATAATCTGGGTGAGTTTTAAACGGTACAACTTAAAAACAAAACACTTTTATGAGTATAATAACATTTGTCCTTTTAAATTCAGGATATTCTGTCAACTAGCCAGAACTTAAATGAACAGACATATGGACTGGCCATGGGACTTTTCTCTTAGAATTACTGTCACAGAGTACAAATTCCTGTTGTCTTTCTCTAGAAACATCATTTGTTTTTCATTCTATTTTGTAAATGTATAATTATTCTATGGAGTAGGTATTTGAACTCTGGGCTTCAACTACATATGTTTAACTGAAATTTGATATTTTCCTTTTCTATTATTCTTTCACAAGTTTCATTAAGGAAATTATTATGTCTATTTTGAATGCAGGATTTTCTGGACATCAATGCAAGTCTTTCCTTAAATTATAGTAACATCTACATCTCAGTATCTCCTATCTATTCAATATAAAATTTGAGAAAATGCAGGACAAACTTAATTTCTCTTTCAAATATTGTAGGACAGCCTTGAGAAACCCAGGAAAAAGCTGTTATAGAAATAAAAAATTGCTATCACTTAATAGATAGTACAAAATTTCAGCTTCCATTATATCTTAGTTGCCTATTGGGTGTTCTCTTTTTCTCCTAATTGTAATGTTTCTACCAGAGGGGTCTTAAGTCTGCTGTGAAATCTCAGGTCTCCTGTAAAAGGAGGTGAAATGTAAATATGTAAGTCAATTTATTACATGCCTAATTATTTTATATAACATGGATTCTAACCACATAATCTTTAATTTCCTTAAGCCTTGGTGTGTTATCTGTATAATAGGAATGTTTGCTTTTTTGTCAGTATTTCTTGATTAGATTAGGTTTTTTTATTTGAAGAAAAACGGATCTATCAGTCAAGATTTAACATTGATATCAAACCCCTGTCATAAAACATTTTTCATACAAAAATTTGCTTCAAAGCAATGCGTTTAGTAATAGAATGGATTCTAGACAAGGTTAAAAGCTATATGCTTCAAAATATATTAGCTTTAGTTATTCATATAATTGCCATTATCCCACACATATTTTAATAGCTTAGTCCTGATTTTTTGGAGACTGACTGTTAACGGAACCCAAGATTAACAGCTATTAATGAAGAATACAGACATAAATACAATGCATAAAACTATTACAGTGGATTGAAGTTCAAGAAAAATGCAATATCTAAGGTTTCATTAGAAGACACTTAATGTGTTTATTGACTGATATTTTCTATGCTATCTGACATCTAAATGTGTGTAACTAAAGAGAATTTAAATGCATTATGATGCAATATTATCCTTGATCTCTGTATTGTTGCATAAACATTCAGTAAAATGGAACAGGTTTGTTTATTTATATGGTAAAAATAAAACAAAAAAGAAAAAATAATTTCACAACTACCTCAACTTGATAAACCTAAGAGAGAGATGTCTGGGATAGAGTGGACAAAAATCCCGGACTTTATTTATTTAAAACATTAAAAAGTTATTTATTTATTGAATTGTAATTGACGTGCCCTGTTATATTAGTTTTAGGTGTACCACATAGTGACCCACATTTTGAGGGGGTTGGATAATTCTTTATTAGGGTTGTGGGGAGTGCTTTCCTGTAAACTTTTTTTAATTGAAATATAGTTGACACACAATGCTGCAGTAGTTTGAGGTGTGCAACATAGGGATTCAACAACTCTGTATCTGTGCTCACAAGTGTAGCTACCACCTGTCACCACACAACACTATTACAGTACCATTGACTATAAACCTTATGTTGTACCTTTCATCCCCATGACTCATTTACTTTATAACTGGAAGCCTGTACCTCCTACTCCCTTACACCAATTTTGCCTGTCCCCCCTCCTCCCTCTGGCAACCAGCAGTTTGTTTGTTCATTTGTTTTGTTTTTCAGGTTCCTCATATAAGTGAAATCATGCAGTATTTGTCTATCTCCAACTTTTTTCATGTAGCATAAGACCCTCTAGGTCCACCCACCTTGTCACTAATGACAAGGTTTCATTCTTTTTTACTGGGTAATGTTCCATTATGTGAAAGTATTTATCCTTCACCTTTTGGATTTTTATATCTTGTTGTATGCGGCTTGAAGATTAGCAAGACGAATTATAGGAAATATTACAGTGTATTTAATAGCACAAAACTGACCTTAAAGGGCCTGATTCCTTTAAGGACCTGAAGATGTTATCTATGAGTCCAACTCTGTTAACTCTCTTGAATAATTCATAAAAGCAGCTAGTTGAAGTGAGTCATAGACCTAAATATCTTTCTTAAAATCTGGATCCTCATTTCTGTTTGAGTCTTTCTCTTCGATTTCCAGTTACGGAGGACTGCCATTATTCTATTAATATAGTCTTTTATCACTTTATAGTTAGACAAAACGCTGTCAGATTTTTTGATCTCAAGGCTCTACGCATTTAAAAATTATTGATGATTCACAGAAACTTTTGTTTATGTAGGTAATTCTTTATCACAATTTATAACATTAAAAATTCAGACAAAAAATTTCAAAGTATTTACCAATTCATTCAAAATAACAACAGTAAACTTATTATAGGTAAACATTTTTTTTAGCAGAAAAAAAATCACTATATTTTCCAAAGTAAGAAAATATTTAGTGAGAAGAGTGACATTGTTTTACCTTATGGGTTTATTTTTAATATCTGGTTTAGAAAAAGACATTTGGATTCTCATATCTGTTTCTTCATGCAATCAGTTGCAATATGTTGTTTGGTTGAAGGATATGAAGAAAATATAGCCTTACACAAATATGTGGTTAGAAAGGGGAATGGTATTTCAGTGGCCTTTCCTGATAATTGTGGTTATTTTTCTTTGATACTAAACCCAAACTGAACAAGTGCAGGTTACTTAAAGGTTAGTTGGAATGTGGAAATTGAAGTAGTGATTTTTTTTCATGTGTTCTGTTACATTAAAATCCATTGATTTATCTTCCATTTTGAATGAATCTGCTGTACAGATTCACATAACTGGATCATTTGGAAAATGTTGGTTTACTGGATTATGTCAATTTTCCAAATGCTGTAACAGTTCACTATATAATATAAAAAAAATCACGTTTGTTAATGTCACCACTGGTATTATAGGAAATTTCTTCAGATGTTGGGATGTTGTCAAGCTGCAATAGAAGACAAATGTTTCTAATTTCCAATTTTACTTGAAAGACTGGATTTTATCATTGGTAAGAAATATCTTCAGTTTTCCTTGAAGTGACAGGCTCATTTCCTTCATTTTTAGGAAAGTATTTGCCAAACATTCAACTCTGAATACATGCAGTTTATATTTCAGTCATATTTTAAGTCTAATAGTGGTCCATGGAAAAGTTCAGTTCACCCCCCATCACAGAAATGCTTTTCCTGGAGATGGCCATCCTACTGTGGTAAGCAGCAGAAGCACTTTTTGTGCACTTCCCGTTTCATCATTCAGAACATCAGAAAGACATGTACTCAAGGGTCAAGATTTAATAAAATTAATTATTTTTACTGATCTGTCAATGACATTTTAAAAGTGAAACTTTTTTTTTTTTCTGTGAATGTGTGTTTCTGAAAAATACTGTGACACAGTTTTGTGTCACTGCCTTGATTCCTACTAAGGTGCTAGCAGTTTCAACCCATCATTTCTTTGGTACTATTGATGCAAATTTCAACACAGTGAAAAAGCTGTATAACTTTCTAGGGTTATTATGGAAACAGTTTTGACCTCATGGATCCCTTGAAGGAGTCTTAGAGACCCCCAGGAATCCCTAGACCACACGTTCAGAACCACTGGTTTAGACTTTTATAAATATTTCCTGGTTTCTGCTTTTGTTTCCTATCAATCTACTGGACATCTGTGTCAGTGCCATATAAATCTTCTTAAAATCATTCCTTGAGCAAATCATTCCTTTGTACCATAGCCTTTAACGATTCACCGAAACCAACTTTATTAACCTGTATTCTTATCTATACACTACTCTATATTTCCTCTTTCTTAATTCATTTCCCCATCTTTCCCGTCCTTGAAATTCCATGCTCCACAGATCACATAGAAAGTGATGGTGGCAGCCTTTTCCTAGAGTGTTAATTTTGCATTCAAACCATTTCACATCTGCCTTTGTACAAAAGACTCTTTTACTTTGTGTTAATAAAATCAAGCCATTCCATTCTCATTAAAATGGCACTTTATTCATGTTTATATCTCTAACCCAAGCCCTGCCCTTAATATTTCCTCTCTTTTCTCACAGCCTCATTTACTCCTCCACACTTAAAAATCTGGCCTTCATTTCCAAGGACATTAGGGACTTTCATAATGCTAACCTCCTGGCATTTTCAGTCTTACAGGATTTCTCTTCCTGATCCTCCTCAGTGTCTCTCCTCAACTCTATTTCTTGATTATCCTATCACTCTGATCATACCTTTTCATTTATTTTATTTTATTTTATTTTATTTTATTTTTTAATTTATTTTAAATTCAATTAGCCAACACATAGTACATCACTAGTTTCAGATGTGGTGTTCAACAATTCATCAGTTGCATACAGCACCCAGTGCTCATCACATCACATCCTTTTTGTTTATTTTAATTGTTCCTTCCTCCTTTACTTGCTCCTTAAATATTGATGTTTTTCAGCATTCCCTCTACTAACCTTCTCAACATGCTTTTCCAAAGTAATATCAAACCACTCTTGATTTTAACCTATATGCTGATGGACCGAATCAATTTATATCTCCAGCTCTGTCTTTATCTAAATTCAGATTCTAATGTTTGGTAGACATTTCCACTTGAACAACTCATGGGTACCGGAAATGCCACATGTCCAAAGTATTTTCACCATCCAATCCAAACATACTTCTCTTGATGGTGTCACCATCCCCTGAGTCTCCCAACTGAGAAACCTGGCAGCCATCCTAGCATTTCTAGATGGGCAGCATGTGGTGGTTAGGAGTGTGAACCCTAGTGCCCCATTCATTGGTAAAATCCCATTTTAACTGCAAACAAGCCATGCGACTATGATCAGCATACTTAATCTACTGATAGCCAGTGTTTTCATCTGCAAAATTGAGTTCCCATTATGGCTTTTATGGGTATTGTTTCAGTTGTTGTTAATAAGAGCACTTACAAGAGTCTTTGCACATGTAAACATGCTATAAATATTTGTTAAATAAATACATAGACTGTTCCCACTATTTTTTTTATCCCCTTATTCAGTTTCTGTGATTGCTGATTCTACCTGTTAAATTTCCTCTCATTATTGCTATCAGTCTTCTAATTCAGGCTTTTATTACTTCTATAGAGTTAAATAGTAAATTCTTAACTGTTCTCTCTTTCTCTCTATGCCTTACACAGCGTTGCCAAAAGGAGATGTTAAAAGTGGAAACCTGACTGTGCTGCTACTGATCTTGTTTGTTGGCTTCCCAGTGTTGATAAGATAAAGTTGAATTTCCTATTATATACAGTCCTTCAGGATAAGCCCTTTTAGCTTCATCTCTGGGGTACTCACAGTTTGCAATTCGCTCCCTGTGAATACTGAACAACTTATAGTTCCTTGTACTTGCCATACTCTTTCTTGTCTCTGTATTTTCATCATTGTCTTCTCTGGAACACAGGAAGTGTTTAGTAAGTATTTGTTGACTGACTGTAAGGCACTGTTTTGACCCCATTTGACCATGTGGACTGGCACATTGATGGAATACCACAAATCTTCAGTAAACATCCTGTAACACTGATTAGCAGGAAAGTGGTGAAGACCCAATGGTTAGATGCATTCTAGACATATGGAGCAGAGTGTCTCAGAACTTAATGCATTTGTGCCCAACTGATCGGTCAATTCCCCCTTAAGCACCTTTAGTAAAACAAAGTAAAATTGTCTAAATGCAATATTTTTATATTAACATTAAGGCACTGTGTTTTTGAGATAGGGTTTAAAGAGATATAAACTGTCACAGAGCTTTTGATGGGATTAAACTACCATAGATTTTTCTTTAATTTCTTTTTTCTTATTGTTTTTAATATAAAGTTAAGACAAACTTCTATGATAACTCCACCATTAAGTAACACTTGGATTCTTTGTGGTTGTAATTTCTTTTTTTTTTTTTTTGAGATTTTATTTATTTATTCGACAGAGATAGAGACAGCCAGCGAGAGATGGAACACAAGCAGGGGGAGTGGGAGAGGAAGAAGCAGGCTTATAGCGGAGGAGCCTGACGTGGGGCTCGATCCCATAACGCCGGGATCACGCTCTGAGCCGAAGGCAGACGCTTAACCGCTGTGCCACCCAGGCGCCCCTGTGGTTGTAATTTCTGACCATTACCTTGGATTACATATTCTAGCCTTCACCCGTGTCCACTTGCAGGTTCAGAGAGATGTTAATATAATTTTTCCTTATTTTTTTTTGTCTTTTCTGTGATCCCTTTTCTACAGGAACAATGAAAGCAATGCATATATTTTTAAAGCTGTTTTTAATTCTGGTTGTTTCTGATCTTCATATAATTTTCCTCCCTTTCCATGAATAGATTGCACAAAATTTGAGGTAAGACAATGTCTATCACCCAAACATCTTGTCCAATCTCCCTGTACGTCCCAAGTCCTACAAGGAAAATATCCCAGAATTTTCTTTACTAAAAACAAATTTGTGAGGGGAAAGCTGAGTACATATCTCTGATTAACACTATTTTCCTTTGATTTTTAGCTTATAATTTTACTTTTCACTGCACTACTCTTGAAAGATTCCAGGCAGTCAGTAAGATTTTTGATTCAGGCAAACTAACACTTCCAAGCTCATACTTGATAACACACTCTTATTAAAATTTTTAATTCTTAAAGGAAACAGGCATAGTCCTATTTTGAATTTTTATAATTTTTTTCAGCATAAATGAAAATTTCTAAAATCCTAATGTCCCCATAGTACCTGTCAACTTATTTCCTTAAACAAGTTTAAAGAACCTCAAGAGCAAAACCCAGGATTTACACTCCCTTGTATATATGTTAATATATCTTCTTAAGTGTAAACACATACCTGGATAGCACGAGGAAACTCTGAGAAGGGTACAATATGTCAGGTATACTCTGAATGTTTAAAGGAACATTTCTGAATATAAATATAAATGGGAATTTGTCTCTTCAAACTTTCCCTGATAGGAGCCTTCAGAATTATCAATGATAGTCCATCTCATTTGGATAGAAAATCTCACCTGGAACTGTGCTTCTTTATAATTATTAATGTGTCCTTTGGAATAGCTGCAAATGTTAGAGTCTTCTTTCTTTGAGGTTAAGATTGATTTTCTAACATAATAAAAATGTCATTTAGAGCCAAGTTCACGTATTCTGATTTTATCATTTTATTTTGGGTTTAAAACAAGATAAGAGAGTCAGCCTTAGAGTATGGAGATGGATTTTTAAAATATTTGGTTTATACATTTTTTGAAGGCAACGTCAAGATTAGTTCTTGAAACAGGAAGCTTTTCTAGAAGTATAATGTTATAAAATGACCATACGAAAAAGTACTCTCACTTATGTTCTAGAGTGCTTAGTTTTTTTTTTTAAATTTAATTTTCTGTCATGTTGAATGTATACTACCTTAGAAAGTGTTAGTCTTATGTATATTAAATATTTTAAGGAAAGATCAAAGCATAAAGGGGAATTTTTTTAATGTATGAAACTATATTTGAGCTCGGTGAAGGCCCATGGAAGGGATATAGAGACCTGTACAAAAAGGAGGGGAGGCTATAAGCTGGACAAAATGAGATGGTCACATTGTTAGAAAAGTGGCAATAGAATGAAAAAAAAAAAGTTTGTAGGGGAGAAATTCTGTGTTCAGAAAGAGGAAAGAGGTATTAATGGGGTGGGAGTAGAGTGCTTGGGAAAACAGCTTAATGATGGATCCAAGAAGGGGAGATCTTGCACCCAAATAGAAAATGGTTTCTTTTTCCAAGGATGTACAAAACACAAAAAGAAAGATTATCATAGGTCTGAGCATAGTAGTATTTTCAGGACTTGAGTACTCATTCCTGGGCCTGAAGTGTGGGTGAGAGAATGACAGTGTACCTCAAAGAGAAATCTAATGCTTTCTCCTGGGGCAATAAGTGACCTTAGTCTACTTTTATTATTTCCCAGAACTATAATAGGTTTTGGACTCCGTATTTTTGATGAGCACAAGTAGAAGAGATGGGAAAGGGAATTGCTGGGGGAAAATGGAAAATGAGAAAGAACTTTGAACCAGAGATGTGTTCTTTATGAAAAAAATCTCTTCCATGTTTACATGTGGGTGCTAGCAGCCAAATGTTAAGCAAAAGTCAGAAGACCCTATTGAATCTTTGTGTGGTTTTCTTGGGCAGTGCCATGAACAGCTAAAGCATTCTGCGTAATTCAGTACTTTTCAGATGGGATGAGATCATAAATATGAACTGAGATCATAAACATTGACTGAGCAGTTGACTTATTTGACTAAATGGGTAGATGGCAAAGGACACAGCATGGCAATTCCATTTAAATTGTCTGATTTGATTCTCAAAACAACCTGGAAATGGAGCTTGAGTAGAAATCATTTCATTTTACTAACTCAGAAACTGAAGCTCAAATTATTTCAACAACTTAACAATGATCACCTGTATGGAAAATAGTAGAACAGAGACTTGAGGAAGTCAGATGTTAGAGGGCAAATTTCTTCAGTCTTCTTTCTTAATCCCTTCTCACAGCATATGAGTATGAATAAGACATTTCCTGGGAGCCTACTATATGCCAGGCACAGTGGTAGATGCTTTAACTGGAATAACCTTATGAGATAGGTACTATCATGAAGCTTTCTACACAAGTGAGTAAAGTAGGCTCTGTGAGAAGGTGAAGTGAAGACTCCAGAGGCTCTTCTCTTTATGCACTACATTCTGCTGTTGATCTCATGTACCCCAATGTCATTAAAAGCCTAGAGATTATGCTGTGCATCATAAACACCTGGGTTTATACACATGGTCAAACACACTACAACCATATCAAATCTTGGGTAGGTTTTTGGCTATAACATTTACACATTCATTTATTTATAAATATTTATTGTCAACTTGTATATGCCAGGCCCTGGAACCAGATACTAGGATAAAAGAATGAACAAGTCCCTGTGTTAACGGAGCTTACATTCTAGAGGGAGGAAGTGTAGAGGGGTGGGGGGCAGTTGGAGAGGGAGAGGGAGAGAACAAATTAGTCTATGACTAATTTATGATTAGTCAGATAATAATAAGTGCTAAGAAAAAAACAAGTTAACGTTGTGATAAACCATATTGGTAGTCCAATGAGGAACCAAATTAGAGGTATATTAGGATGTGTGCCTTTGATTATATAAATGAGATCATAGCCATTAAGAGAATAAAGCTCAACCATATTTTTATTTCCTTGTACATTTATTAACAATTGAGGTTTTAATTGATTAATTAATTAATTTTAAGAGACTGGGGTTAGGGGGAGAAGCAGAAAGAGAATCCCAAGCAGGCTCCACACCCAGCTCAGAGGCCGAGGCAGGGCTCGGTCTCACAACCCCGAGATTGAGCTGAGCAAAAAATAGGGTCATCAGGTGTACTATATTGTACACCTGAAACTATTACAACACTGGATGTTAGCTGCAGCAGAATTAAAACAAAGTCTTATAAAAAGTAAAAAAAAATAATTGAGGTGGTTAATCTTTTTCTTCTTTATTTTAGGAGTAGTTTATCTATTAGGGATATTAACGCTTCAGTTAGTATTTTTTCCCAGTATTTCATTTGCCTTTTGCCATGCAAAAAGTATCTTTTTATTTTATGTATTCAAATTTATCCACGTTTCCCTATATTCTGGAATTTGAGCAGTAGGTAGGCAAAGTTTCCCAGATTATAGTGGAATTTAACCATGCTGACTTCTAGAACTGTTTTATTTTTTACGTCTACTTTTCGATATTTTTGGAATTTATTGTCATTTATGATGTAAGGAACGGATTTAATTTTTATCTTTTTTATATGACTATCCAGTTATCATAATTTCATTTACTAAACAGTTCGTGTTTCCCCTCAGACTTGAGATGCCACTTCCTTATTGTATTCTGTATTTTATGTGTGTATATGTAAATGAGTTTATTCTGAATATTTTATTCCATTCCATTAGTCTCTCTGTCTTTTTAATGCAACAGTTTCCACACTGTTATGAAGCTTTACGGTGTATTTTAATAACTGGTAGGACTAGCCACTTCCCCGGTTCTGTTTCAATATTTTTGCTTGTTTGTTTTCTTAAATGAAATTTATAGTTAACTTGTCCAGTTCTGGAAAAGAAAAAAAGCCTGATATTTTTCAAGTGGTATTGTATGAAATTTCTGAATTACCTGAGGGAAAATTTATCTATTTATCATGTTGATTCTTCTTAAGTACATGGTCTATTTTCTGATTTGCTTACTTTTACTTTTGTGTCATGTAAGAGTGTTTTAATGTCTTCATCATAGAGGTGCAGATATTTCCTGTTTAAATTTGGCCTAGGTATCTTATGTTATTTTTATCATTTTTAGCTGTTACATGTGTTTTTTCCCATTATATCTTCTATTTGGTTACACACACACACACACACACACACACACATTTCTGTATATTAACTTTTTATACCTGCTACTTTATTATTTATGGTAATTTTTTTATTTTAGGGGATTTCAATTCATTTTTGCCTGGGGCTGCATATTTTAAATAATAACCATTGGGAAATTACTTCAGTTTAAAATTCAAAGCCCCAGAAAACTTTTCAGAAATAAATATAATACATAAAGTAAAGAATATCTGCGCTCAATGAGCCTCTAAATAATAAATCCAAGACCATAGCCCATATTGAAGTCTAAAGTCTCTGCTTAGTTGGGCTATATTCTAAATTCAGCATAAACAAGTTGCAAATCACCTTACTTTGAATAGCCATTAGATTTCCTTTAAGGTATCATATACAGCAGTCCCTCCTTATTTGCAGTTTCTTTTACTGTGGTTTCAGTCACCTATGGTCAACCAAGGTCTGGAAGCAGATGATTCTCCTTCTGAGATATTGTCAGAAGGTCAGTGGTAACCTAATGCTACCTCACAACACCTATGTCATCTCCTTCCCTTTATCTCATCATGTGGGCATATTATCCTCTCCTATCATCACAAGGAGAAGAAGGGTGAGTACAGTACAGTAAGATATTTTGAGAGAGAGATCACATTCACATGACTTTTATTATAGTATATTAATATAATTGTTCTATTTTATTATTAGTTGTCATTAATCTTGTACTGTGCCTAATTTATAAAATAAACTTTATCATAGGTATGTATGTATAGGAAAAAATACAGTATATATAAGATTCGGTACTATCCGTGGTTTCAGGCATCCACTGGGGATCTTAGAACATAACCCTGTGGGTAATGTGGCACTACCGTATATAGTTTTGTATATATGATTCCATATGTAGAATTTACCCATTCCTCTTATTGTTGTATGTCTGTGGCTCTCAATTTTTCAATTTTCACGGCAATTTTTAGCCTGCCCAGCATTCTGTCATTTGTAGTTCCCTCAAATATAAAGTTTGTTTCACTTCATCTCATAATCTTCAAATGGCTCTTCCTCTTACTTAGAAAAAAATAAACATACTTTCAAAGGCTTACAAGGCCCTATAAGATCTGTGCCTCTATTTGCCTCCTTCCACCACCTATGTAGCCTCATCTTCTACTTCTGTCCCCTCATCTCCTCCATATTGCCTCATAGTCTTTGAACTTATTTCTCCTGCATATCCCAGTGGCTCACCTCTTTGTCTCTTTAAGGTGTCTAATCAATTGTATCTAATAGATCAACAACCCCTTTCCTGATCACTCTTTTTAAGTAGCCTATACAGTGTGGTTGATGTAACATTGGCCCCATTTTTTTACCCCTCCCTGTGTCTATAACTCTTACTATTAACTCTCCAGTTTTTTCTCCCAGTGGGTGGGGTGACATATACAGTTCTTTGAGCTTAGGTTCAACAATATGACTTTCTGTGGCCAGTAGAATGAATTAGAAGTGACTGTGCCAGTTTTAAGTCTAAGTCTCAGGAAGCCTTGGCTGTTTCCATATGTTCTCCCACACCTCTTACAGCGCCCTGAGAACCTGCTCAGTCTAGCCTGCTGGAGGTTGAGATACATCAATTAGAGCTGAGTTGCCCCAATCACCTTGGTCAAGACTGACATTGAGCATCCTAGAGTCAGCCAACCACAGCTGAGATCAGCATAGCTGATGCATGTCCAATAAACACTTACTGCTGAATGGCACAATTTTGTAGTAATAGTTAACTAATAGACACATCATCGCCACTTTATTCTACTTCATAGCAGTGACCTTTCTTTAGCACTTATCACTTATCCAACCAATTACAGTGGACCTTTGAACAATGACAGGGTTAAGAGTGTTGACACCCACACATTTGAAAATCTACACATAGCTTTGATTCCCCAAAACTTAACTACCAAAAGCCTACTCTTTGGTTGGAAACCTTCTTGATAAATAAATAGTTGATTAACACATATTTTGTATGCTGTATGTATTATACATTGTTACAGTAAATTATTATATTCTTACAGTAAAGTAAACCAGAGAAAACAAAATGGTATTAAGAAAATCTCAAGGAAGAGAAAATACATTTACAATTCTGTACTGTATTTATTGAAAAAAATGTGCGTATAAGTGGATCCATGCAGTTCAAACCCATGTTTTCAAGGATCAACTGATTATATGCTACTTTTGTGTTTATTGTTTTCTACCATTCAATACTACTTCCATGAAGATAGGGAATTTTTCTGGAGTAGATTCTCCATAAACATTTGTTAGATGAGCAAGTTCACAAATTATTTCCATAAGTTTTGCTAACATACATTAATTATTTCAGGCACTTGAATGACATTGCTAATAGCGTTTCCTAAACTAATTATATTCCTAAACACACTTATACTGGTGATTTAAATTAAATGCATATAGCTGCCTTTAACTCTTCTTAGAATTTTGTGCATTATTCTTTGAAAATGTCCTGACTGCAACTGGTTTGTACTCAACACAAAACCACTTTCATTGTTCTTGTTTTCTCTGGATTATTGGCTGATTTAAAAGGCAGAAATCAAAATAAGGCTCCAGGTTAACACCCACTTGAAATTCTCCCCTCTTTTGCAAGTCTAACTGATTAAGGATAGTGAGCAATAAATATTACTAAGCAAATTCCCTCATATTTCATTTATTTTTGGAAAATATTTCATGAACTTTTTAAATTTTAGAACATTGTTGAGAATTAATAAGTTTAAAGTTAGAGAAAATGTTGTTAATTGATTGAAATGTAATTAAGAACATAGAGCAATCTTGACCCAAATTCTGCTTTTAATGTGAAACTCTAGTCTAGGCTTTCAGGTGCTAGAACGTGGCATTATTTGCCACTTCAACCCTTTGGCGGTATGATACCCAGGAAGGACTTGGGAAACCAGATGTCATCATAAATGCCACTGTTGGGCCAATAGTGGGGACTTCACAAATTAGTATTTTCAGCTTAAGTTTACAGAGCTCCTCTTAGAGGAAGAAAAGAGATGTAGCCATTGATAATCTAGACCAAAGGCTGTTGAATTACCTATTGCTTCTCTCTGAGTAGTACAATTCAATAATAACATGTTATGGAAAGTTTCCATCATGACAGCAATTAGAAGACAAATGTTTATTTCTGTTGAGTTTTACTTGCGAATATTTCAGAAATTCATCAAATATTCAAAGCCACCTTTATAAAAATTTCATCTTGTTATATTTTTATTATTTAGCCTATATTGTCGTTTGTTGAAACAATGATTATAGATACTCAGTTCCATTGGTATTATTGAATTGATCCCATCACATAAGTGCTAAAGATATAATTATTTCTCTCTTTCAGCTGAGTCCTTAAGACAGAGACCTAAAGGCACAAGGAAAAGAATTTAAGGTGATATTTAAGTTTTTACAACTGGAATTGGAAATGCGACAAATTATTTTGTGGATAAAGTATTGCTTAAGTTACTTGGAAGGTCGTCTCATCGTGGCTCTCAAAGCATCACTCTTTTTGGTTCTGAGTGGACTTTTTTCCTCATATTTGAATTTAAATACCACTTCTCTGTAAACATTGCTGTAACATAATTTTAATAGCACCATCTGTATTAGGAGTCCATCTGTGAAAGAAATAAATGGGACCTATTTTGTTCTCCATTCCAACAGCTGCCAAAGATTTTTTTTTTAAAGAAAAATGTCCTAAATGTTCTAAAATAGTCTACACATGATTGAAATGGAAAACTTATTGTGGTCAGAATAGTTTTTACTTTTTCTTGTAGCATCCAGATAATTGAAACATACTTATCATTTCAATTTAAATTGCTTGCCCTTAAATTCTTTCTGTGTGCAACCACGCGTGAATGTACAAAGACATGCACACAGATAAGGACACAGTCATGAGGTAGTTAATATTTATGTTGAAAAACAACGCTTTCATGAAACTTCTCATCTGTTGAAGCTTTTGTCTCTTCTCTTCTGCTTTTAGCTGATTTTTCTGAATATTGAATTCCATAGCTAGGAGCCTATATTCCCTTCCCTCTGCTTTCCAAGCTTCTAGATGTATAATAAAACTAAGAAGTAACCACAGGAACTCTAAAATGACTTGCATAAACCATACTTCAGCATAAATATTACTTATTCCATAGCCATTCTGGAAAAACACAGATATGCACACATACATGCCTTTTCATTTAACTCTCAAAATTGTTAATTACTCTTTTTGTGTTTGCTGTCCCTCATTTGTCTGCTCTTCCATCACAGGGACAAGGCAGAATGCACAATATTCAAAAGATGAGTCTTAAGTAGCCCTTACTTTGCTTTTCCAGCAAATTCAGTGGAAAAGGTTCTACAACAAAACAAATCAGCCCTATCTCCCCTGTACCATGTTATTTCAGTAATGTGCCTTGTACTGATGCTTTTCTGCCACAATATGAGAGGATATCAGAGTTCTATGCTCCAGGTTTCCGAGAAAGATTTTGATGGGATGCAAGAGCTGGTCCTTCTCATAGAATAACATTTATTGCATCTAACAAACTACAAGAACAAGGAGTTGCAATTATATAAAAGATAGGAGTCCTTTTCTGTTATTTTAGAGCAACTCAGTTTTGCCACATCTACTTGACTGAATTCTTCTGTTCATAAGAGAAAGACGCAATTAATGTAGGCAAAATCATTACCGCACACTGAATGGAGAGGCCCTTCCGACCCAGCTGGTCCATCTTGTTTGCTTTCGCTTTTCCCAGTGAGTTTTTAGAATGCAGACTTAGTGCAAGCTTACAATACTATGACAGATCACACTTCCCTAAGCTCTGTGGAGTACTCTCCAAATGATCCTGGAAGCCTTCCCAGCTTTGGAGCTGATAGATTTAGTTGCTGTACTTCTCAGACAAACGGAGACTTATTGGGGTGCTGGGGTGGTGAAAGCTTGAACAACAAGCAGGTACATAAGCAATGAGGAGACAAAGACAATTATATCTGTATTTTGAAATTAAAATTCTAGTTGCCTGTGTTCTGATATAAGATTAAAAGTGGTTTAGGGTGATTTGACTGGGAACCATCTTTGCTCACTGAAGTCACTAAGAATTCCATTAAAGGGGTAACTTTACCAAAGAGAGAACTGTTCCTATACTAATGCCTATCATTTATCAAAATCCATTGTCCAAGGTCTGTTTAATTAATTTAAGTCTCATGACAATGCTATGAAGTAAATATTATCTCACTTTTATAAATGAGAAAACTGAGATCGAGTAGAAGAAACAACCTGCCCAGTATGGGGTTGGGGTTGATTTAAGTATCAAACGGAGGCAGCCAGATTCCCAGCCTACAGTCCTGTTTCCCTCTACTGTTGAGCATGATGCTACAGCTTTGGAGGCATTGGCTCTGGAGTTGGACAAGCTGGAGTTACACCCTGGCTCTGGTACTTACCAGCTGTGTGTCCTTGGGTAAGATGTTTTACTTCCATAAACCTTAGTTTCCTTATCTGTAAAATTAAAATAATAAGGTCAACCTCATTGTGTTCAGAAAGAACAAATGGAATATGCTTGGAGTCTTTACTTGGGTGGAAACTATACAATTAAAAAAATAGTCCTTTCATGTAAACTTTGTATGTTTTCATAGTAAATAATAAGACTAATTTCTTGACTGTTCCCTTGCAACTAGCTGTTCTCCTCATTCCTTCACCCACCTATGCTTATTTATCTATTTTCACCCCTCCATATCTCACCAAACATTGGGAGAAGAACTAAAGAATTCTCCTATTTCTTGAAAATATCCTGTGAGTTTGGCTCCTTTTGCTGTAAAATTACAGGAAAATCACACCTGGAAGTTAAATCTGAGGTCGAATCCTCTATCTTTGCTCTGGTTGTGCTTAGTGCTTTTTTTTCATTTTTAATGATAATGCTTAGTTTTACATAGAGAAAGAGAACTTTCATAGTAACGTGTCACATGACTTACTGCAATTTTACAAGAATTTGCACCAAAAACCATTTCTTCTTGTTAAATAGAAAAAGAATTATTTTTGATTAGACAGTTGTTCTGTAAAATTGTGCTTTTGCAATAGGTTGATTTGTACAAATATTGATAGAATGGATTTCCACGTATCTTTCAGTACTGTGAATGACTATGCAGCGTTTCTTCCTTGATGATGCTAGATAACACTGATTTCTTTCCCTAACTTATTTATATATGCTTCAAATTGGTACCATGGCAAATATTCAGGGTCTCTTTTAGTGAGGAAAGTGAGGAAACATATATATGTATATATATATACAAATCTCTTGATGTCATGTCTCCCTCTATCACTGCACGTCATTGATTTCTTTCAAAACTATTTTCCCAAGTTATTTGTCACACATGCTGTCTCTACTTCTTCACTTCCTACCTCTTTTTAACCTGTTAAATCTGGCTGTCACTTCTAATGCTTCACAAAAACTGTTCTTCACAAGAGTGCTATTGAGTTTTAGAACTAATTGACACATGTCTTTCCACAAACTACTCACATTATCTTTCTTAAAATACTTTTCTCTTTCGGCTTTTATGATATCACACTGTCCTCTCCCTTCCTGTTTGATACTCTTCTTCCTTTGTGTGAAATCTAGGTGTTAGAGTTCCTTGGTGTATATTGATCAGGGTTCTCCAGAGAAACAGAATCTATCTATCTATCTATCTATCTATCTATCTATCTATCTATCTATCTATCTATCTAAAATGTCTTGGATCAATTGATTATGGAAGTTGATAAGCCTCATGACCTTTCATCTGCAAGCTGGAAACCCAGGAAGACCAGTGGCATGATTTGAAGGCCTGAGAGCCAGCAGTGCTGAGGACAGGAAAAAGGTAATGCTCTAGTTCAATAGTCAGGAGAGAGAGAGAGAGAGAGAGAGAGAGAGAGGGAGGGAGGGAGGGAGGGAGAGAGAGAAAAGATACTTCTTTCCTCCTTTTTCTTCTCTTCAGGTCCTTAGTGGATTGGCTGGCGCGCACCTGCAGTGGGAAGGGCAGTGCGCTTTACTCAGTCTACCAATGCAAATGCTAATGTCTTCTGAAAATATCCTCACAGACGCACCCAGAAATAATGTTTAACCAGATATCTGGTCATTCTGTGATCCAGTCAAGTTGACGTATAATATGAACTATCACACTTGAGGTCAGTCCTAGGTTCTCCTGACCAAGTTCTTTCCTTAGGTGAGTTTATCCAGTTTCATGCCTTTAAATATAATCTAAATTTTAACAACTACCAAAATAATATTTCCATTTCAAATTCCTCCCATAAATTATTTATTCAGCTGGCTACTTAACATCTCTATTTTGATAACTTAATGTGCATTCCAAACTTAATGTGCCCCAAGTTGAATTGCTTTTACCTCCCAACCTTTTCCTCATTTAGTCTTTTACCATCTCAATGATTGGACATTGTTGTTCACTTAGTTGCTCAAACCAGAAACTTGTCCCCCATCTCCATGCCTATCCATACACAAACTCTCTGTTCAAACATATAGTCGCCCACTCACTGCATCTCCACCACCTCAGTATATTTCACTATCATTCTTATCTGGACTCCTACATTAGTCTCTTACTTGATATTTTCTTTTCCAGTCTTACCTTCCTCTGATGTATTATACATATGGAAGTTAGAGTGGTCTTTCAGAAACATAAGGATGATTCTGCTGTCCCTGTGCTTTAAACTCTTCAATGACTATTGCATGTAGGACCCTGTATGGTATGGCTTCTGCTTCTCTTTCAACCTCATCTGGTTCCACTCTCTCCTTTGCTACACTTCAACCACGGTGGCTTTATTTCATATCTTTGAACACACTAAGTTCCTCTTTCCTTTCTTAATATTTCAGCACAAACATATCTCTATGTCCGCTCTTTTTTGTGCTATTCCTGTGATTGATTGCTTTCATTTGGTGGGTCATTTTATAACTTACTGTCTTAGGAGTTTTCTAAATTATAAAAATTGATCCTTTTTTTTTTTTTCCTGCAGCGTAGTCCCTTGTTAATTTCCTTCACCTCACCTAGTATGACATGTGTTTAAATACTTGTTTACTTGTGTTTAAATACTTGTTTACTTGTGGTATCCATTTCTTCACTGGATTATATACTCTGCTAGTAAAAAGACTATTTTTTGTTTCAGATATTATAATCTTAGTGTCTCACACAATGTTTTGATGTAGTAGCCTTTCAACAAATATTTCCTAAATAAACACGTAAGTTAAATAGAGCGCAATATTTCTTTGCGAAATGGGTGTGTGTCAGCATTCCTTGGAGCAGAGCAAAATAAAGAACAGTTACAGTTGTAGAGTTTGGGACATGATTTATGAATTCCCTGGGTTTTCATTTATTAAAACTTCTGTGAACTTCAACCCAACTACAATACAAAGCCCATAAAAGCAGCAGTAAAAGGGAAACACAACTAAGCACTATTCATAGTCTTCCCCAAATTATTCCCAGAGTGATTCTCTGCATTGTTCTCAATGCAAAAAAAACTCAAAAAACCAAAACTGAAACCAAAACCAAAACCAAAACAATTCAAAACAAAAACCAAAAACTAAAACAAAACAAAAACAGTGTCCACACTGAATGACAGCTAGGCAGTCACTGAATTTGGTGAAATGTTCTTCCTTTGAAGTAGCTGATGGGAAAATTAATAGGTCATAGCAGTTGAGAAAATAAAAGTCTTCAATGGGCAAAATCTATCTTCTTCCCTTTATTGTGTATGAAATGAAAAATATTAAAGTAATGTCAGTTCTTACCATTCTTAATAATCATCCATTTTCTTTTACAAATAATTATATCCCTGGGAGGATTCAGGGTACACTATATTAAACTTGGAGTCTATTTTTATTTGGGATCAGTACTTCGTAATTTTAAATCTTCGGTTCTGGGACTTTTGCTTCCAGTGGAAATGCAATAAAAGGAGCTAGCCTTAACCTCTCAAATAAGTAAAAATATATGAAATATCTATGAAAGTGGTCTTTAAGATATTGGACATCAGACAACAAAGGACAGTGATGCCTGGGAAGTAGGAAAAAAACAAGGTGAACTTGAACATTGTCCCAAATTCTTGCTTGAAGGAAGTTTAATGACTATAATACAGGGAGCTAAAAACCCGTATAGAACCTGCTCATTCCTTCAACTGAGAAGAGGGGGCTCGAGTTCATGGAGGCCAAGCATGGTTTACGTTGACAGGGGAGAGTACTAGAGAAGAAACAGCTGCAGTTAGAGAGGCCTATAGAGTTCTTTCTCAAGTCTTCTTGTATAGGGACATGATAAGTACATGTATGTGAGGGAACTGAGACTAAAGAAAGAACCACCTGAAAGGATTAGAGTTAATAGTACTTGAACTAGGGCTGAAAATAGTCCCCCACCAGCTGGAATAAAAAACCTCTTAATTGATGGGATATCAAAAACAAGTCCTCAAAAGGCTTTTATTGCAGGAGTGGGAAAATGCACCATACACAAAATACTGCTTTGGTCTTGCCTAGCAAAGTTTAAAAGCAAGACCTGAAAGAATCATACCAAAAAACTTATCTCTATCCCAGAATAAAGGTAAAGAATATTTATAGAAATACGAAAGCATCCAACATACAAGGTAAGAGTCATAATGCTGGCAAATAATAGAAATTGTTACCAGGTGTGCCAAAGAAGGAGGAAAATATAACCCTTAATGAGCAGTTAAACTAAAAATTAACGGAAATGATGCACATGACAGAATTAGTAGATAAGGATGTTAAAGCAGTTATTGTAATCAGAATCCACCTCTTCAAGAAGCTGGGGGAAAATGTATATACCTCCTTGTTAAACTTCTTAGGATGAAAAATATAATGTCTAAGATGATAAATACCCTGGATGAGATTAACAGTAGGTTAGATATTGCAGAAGAAAGAAATCAGTGAACTGGCAGATATAGCAATAAAGAATACTCATAATGAAATAAAAAGAGTTAAGAATGAATAAAAATGAGGATAATATCAAAGAGCTGTAGAAAAACTTCGAGCAATGGAATCTCCAAATAAGGAGAATAAGGAAAAGTATAAAGAAATATTTAAAAAATGACAAATAAATTTAAAGGAAAATGATGGGAAAATATACCATGATAACAGTAATCAAAAGAAATCTGGGGTGGCTACATTAATATCAGAAATCGTAGATTTCAGAATAAATATTACCAGCAATATAGAGAGCCATTTCATGATGATAAAGGGGTCAATTCATGAAGAAGTCTTAATAATCCTAATTATTTATGCATTTAATAGTAGAGACTCAAGCAAAAACTGACAAACATGAAAGAACTGCAAAGAAAAATAGACAAGCCCACAATTATAAATAGTCCATCATCTACTCTTTTTTTAAAAAAAGATTTTATTCATTTATTTGAGAGAGAGAGAGCGAGAGCATGCATCAGCTGGGGAAGGGACAGAGAGAGAAGCGGGCTCCCCCTGGAGCAGGGATCCTAATGTGAGGCTTGATCCAAGGGACCTGGGATCATGACATGAGCTGAAGGCAGGCTGAGCCACCTAGGCATCCTGTCATTATCTACTTTTAATATTAATAGAACAGGTAGACAGAAAACCAGTAAGGATATGTAGAACTTGAATAATACTTGCAACCAATTTGAACTAATTGACATTTACAGAACATTCCCTCCTCCCATAAAAGGGGGGGATGCATAATCTTTTAATTACACATGGAACATTTAACAAGGTAGAATCATGTTCTAGCACATAAAATGAGTCTCAATAAATTTTCAAAGATTCGAGTCATGAAAAGTATGTTCTCGGTGGAATTAAATTAGAAAGCAGTAATAAAGATAAATATTTCTGGATTCTTGGAGATCTTGCAAGTAACCCATAGGACAAAGAACTTAAAAGGGAAATTAAATAGTATTTTGAAGTGAATAAAAATGAAAACACAACTCGTTAAAATTTGTGTGATGCAGATAAAGCAATACTTAAAGGGAAATTGATAGCACTAACGTCTTTAACGAGAAAAAAAAAAAGGGTCTCAAATCAATGGCCTCAGCTTGCACTTCAGAATATTAGAAAAAAAAGAATAAATTAATCCCAAAGCAAGCAAAAGAAAGGAAATAATACAGGTCAGAGAAGATATCGATGAAACAGAAAACAGAAAAACCATAGAGAAAAGTAGTAAAACAAAGGCTGATTTTTGAGAAGCTAAATTGCAGTGAGATCATTTCCTGTCCCGACCCACATACCTTTGTGGGGTTTTTAACTAGTAGATTAGAGGACCTTCTGAATATTCTACCCAATGCCTCATAAAATAAGATGTTTTTCCACTTGGCTGGTAGAAATGGGCCCTCTAATCCTTTTGGGTGGTTCTTTCCTCCGCCTTGCAATACCTTCTTCACACACATGCACTGTTGGGTGCTATGTTGACTACTCAAGAGGGATCTTCTGCAGATGTCAGGATCTTTTTTCCTGTGCAGCCCTTTCCTCTCCAGGATTCTGCTGGATGACATCTAGCTGTTTGGACTATTAGTTCTATCTCACAATTCACATTCTCTGCCCGTGTTCCCCCTTCCTGTGGCAGTGGACTGGGAGCTCTCCCAAGACAGTAATTTGGAACAATTGTGGGGTTTACATCATTTGTTTCTCAGGGTTCACTGTCCTTTGTTGCCATAGTCCAATGTCTTGAAGGTTTTTGTTTTCTGTATCTCATCCTGTTTTTGATTGTTTCAATGGGAATGTTAGTTAAGTCTCTATTACTCTTTTTGCCTTACAGGAGAACCTTACTTTTTTTTTTTTTAATACATTTGGATTTATGTTTGTTCTGTTTTCTCTTTTCTTTTTATGCTTCTTTTCTGTGCCTCAATATGTTTGGCCTTTTTCTTTTCTCTCTCTCTCTCTTTTTTTTGTTCATCATTGGAGTTTTTAACTGTGTCATCCCATTATCTCCTAAATTCAATTGAAATTTATACATTCTACATTTTTTTTGATGGCTGCATTAACAGTGGCAGTTAATAAGTGTTTGATTGCTACACAATACTCATAGGACCTAGAATTATAATGATTACAAGCTTACAGTTTTTTTCAGGAAAAGGAAACAATATAGCTACTTGGGATTAATTTAATAACTTCCAGACAGCAATTTGCCGAGTGCTTTTGATCTTGATATTGGTTTGTAACCATAAGATACCAAAATAAACATTGAAATCAGTAGGCATAGCACTGAGAATTACTTAGAATACAAAACTATTATTGGTCTTGTAAAATTTCACATTTTATGCTCCTATTGTTTAAGTGTTGCCTGCTACCTTGATTTGACCCAGAAATCATTTAAGGCCACTGATTATACATATAACGAGTTAAGATTGCTAAAGCTCTTTAGTCAAAGACTATCAGAAATACAACCGTAGTTGAGCAACTTGGGTTTACTGCTTGTTTCAGCAAGGGTAAATCCGTGCCATCAACCATGAGTCATTTCGGTAAAAGAGTTTTAGAAACAACTTTGTAAAATAAGATTTGGGCTTGGTTTATCAATTTGAAGAGGATCAAGGAAGCAAACTTTGTTTTGGATTGGATGCTGCCAGAGAGTCAAGGTAATTCTGTCTTAATACATCTTATCAACAGGGAGAGAAGAGTAGACTAAGGTTAAAATTGAAGTCATTCCTATCAGCCAGGATAGGGGGATGTGCAGACATTTTTGTGATTTGGACGATGTTAATATTTTTGTCTGTATTCAGACATGATTATGGTCTTGTCTTTGTTTTGATCCATTGAATCACAGATTGGCCTTCGCTGATATTGATGTTCTCTGAAATTATGTGCCATAGGAGAACACCACGGCCTAGCTATGGACTGGCCTGTGGCTGTTAAGAACTACTTTTCTCTTTCCCAAGAAATATTGAAATGAAACTATCTAAGAGAAATCAATAAAAGAGACATTAATAGTAGGAAAGTATATTAAAGCTAAAAGGATGCCCGATATGCAAAATATGCATCATTGTATTAGTCAGGGTTCTCCAGAGAAGCAGAACAAATAGTACATATATAACATTGCGTGTGTGTAGTCCTTTCCACCACAATGAATCTGGGTTGGTCTTTGAGTTATGTTAACCAACAAAATGTTACAGAAGTGATGCTGTACCAATTCCAGGTCTAGGTTTTAAGAGGACTTGCACTCATTTTGGGAGCCTTTGGCTACCATGTAAGAAGGCTGGTTACTCTACTGGAGAGATCACATGGAGAAGACAAGCCCTGAGACTACAAAGGAGAGAGAGAGAGAGACACCCAGGTTCTTCAGTATCCTAACCACTATGCAACAGCCCCTGTGTTAATGACATCAACTGAGATCAAACAAATAATTGCTCAGCTGATCCCAGTCAACAAACAGAATCATGAAAAACAATAACCCTATTGTTGTTTTCAAGTCCCTATGCTTTGAGAATGTTACACAACAATAGATAATCCGAATGTGGATGTGGCAAGGCAAAAACAAAAACAAAAAAACCACAAAACAAACCAAAAACAAACAAACAAACAAAAAATCCAGCCAGAACAGTTATAGGGTTAGTCAGTTGTCCGGGTGAGAGATGATATGGCCTTGAACTAACATTTCAGGAGGTAGGAAGAGATTGAAGTCAGAGATAACAGGATTTGTTGATGGGCTGCTGGTGGGTGTGAGATAAGGAGAAGAATCAAGATATTTTATGTTTACTGGCTGGAGCAACTGGAGTGGAAGCATTTAGAGAAAAGTCTATTTAAGAGGGGCGAGTAGAAGTTTAGCTTTTAGATATCACATTAGTAGAACTACGAGGCATAAGTAGAACTGTCCTGTAAGCAGTCGCATGAATACCAGGGACATGGGTTAAAGAACAGGTGTTTGATTTGGGTGGACTTGGTGGAGGAGGATGAGGAAGTTATCTGCTGAGCACTTCTGATTTTCCTGCGAGAATGACGTTTTGAGGAGACGATGTTGGTGTTTGGGGGAGAAAGAAAATATTGTGAAATAGTCGTCTTAGTAGAGTTAACGCTGTAGACATTGGGAAGCATATTGGAAGTTCTGAGTTTTTGCTTCTCCACAAAAGAGTGATCTGATCCTGACCCTCTGCCCTGTTGTCACATATTCTGCTGTTTTGCCCGAAAGTTGTTGAAATTATTCTGAATTAAGGTTGCCTTCGAGCTTACGCACGCGGGCTGAGGGAGACACCACAAATTCCATATCTGCTGGGGACAGACTCAGGAGGTGTGAGATTGGTCAGGACACCCTACTGGACTCTGCACAGGCAGGGGGATTGCTGAAGTGCCTTTGCTTGTCGTTGTGGAAGTTTTAGCAACACCACGTGGCAGAGTTATTTCAAAGGATGTAATTCCATTCTGTAGGTAGAAAATGTATTTGCTCTGCATCTACTGAGCTTTTGAAGCCATTCAGCTGGCCTCAGGGTGGTACCTTGTTTTTTTGGCTAACTATGAATTACTGTCGGTGTGATATCATTCTGTCTTGCTGCGCCAGCATTCTCTGCGAACACATTTTCATTATCCATCCACAAAGGTATTCTTTTTTCTTTTTTTTTCCTGGCATATACTTATTTATACTTTATACATAATACTTACTTATTGACAAGGAACCACAGAACTACAGGAAGATCTTATACTCCTGAATTATACTCCTGAATTCCATAGATTAGTGGTGTCCAGAAAAGCCTGGAGATTTTATGTCTTTATATATAGGGGGGAGACTGGTATATTTATATATGATATTATATTTATATATGATATATATATATCACCAATTTTTAGGAAATAATCATTCAATTATTCAAGTGGTAAGTAAAAAAAAAATGGTAGCGGAGCCTGTCTAAATTTTAAAAAAAGACCAGTTATTGTATTTTTAAAAAAATAGAATTATCCAACATTGTAGAGGGAATAAAGAGGGGGTACTAGTGATGGAACCCATGGAGAAGTAAGAGAGAAATGTGATTTGTCTTCCTCAATACCAAAAAAGAAAAATCATGGCAATCAATTTTTAAGCCATAACTTAGGTAAAACCAGACATGTATGAAAACAAAGTCTTACCGGCCAGACCATAAGTATTGATATGTCATGAAACACGTACTGATACAGAGAATATATTTATAAAAGATAAATTTTTGGTGCTAGTTCAGAAATGCTCTAAGTGTTCTGATGTTAAATAAAACCCTTCGGCCAATTTCAGAATGTCATTTTCTGCACTGCAGTAGATTTGTAATTTTAGACCAAATGTAGGACTTTTCACTTGGGGATAAAAACATCTGGCTTTGAGTCACTGAATTATCTAATGGAATAAGCAGTGGAAGCATTCAGAAGTGATAATAGGCGGATGATTGAAACATGCTCTTTAGCTTCCTTAGCTCCCCTAGGGGATAAATATTTCATTCTGTGGAATGAGAATTAGCTTTTGAAGTAAGAGTGATAGCACCCAGAATTTTCCCAGCTCTGTGTCTCTAGAGAAACAACCTAGTCCAAATAATTGAACTTTTGGAAATGAGACTGGTGAACGTTCACAGGCTGAGGTTAAACTCAGACCACAGCACAGTAAGAAGTTATTTGGGCATATAATAAGTCGGGGTAGCAAGGCATGGCCATACACCAATTATTGTAAAGACTTCAAGGTGAGATAGCTGAGTGCATATACTTCCCGTGCACTAGAGGGAAAAGCCTAGAGGGTGCCTGAGGATGCCTGTCTTTGCAAAGATGAATTAGAATAGGATAGTCTGGGCTCTCAACATAAATACTGGGAATTAGAATTATAACTATTAGAATTATAACTATTGCTGAATTAAGAAATGTTAAAGACCCCTAGTTTGCATTTCCTTATCTATGAAAAAAATCCACCTGATATTAACTTGCATTTAATTGTCATGGAAAGTTTCACCTTTCCCCTAACTGATATGTAGAATGGATGTACTTTTGGGCATTTTTCTGATCTACTGATGTTGGACATGGATGAGGAGCTCAGGCATGATGTGACAGTAATAGGAAAGCTTTCATTGGCAGGAAGAGATATTCCAGGATGCTTAGAGTTCAGAGACATAGGACAAAGACTCTGAGAACAAAAAACTGCTAGTTTAGATCCATGACGATGTATGTAGTAAGGGGAAAATATTTTTCTCTTTCTTATATATGTATTTTTTTCAGAAGACGTGAGGAGTGTGGTTCTAATCCTATTCTGTCTGCCACAAAAAAATAAATAGAAATCTCCTAAGAGATTTGGAGAGCTAAAGTGATTTAATTTTAAGAAAACCATAAGGACAACAACTACTAAATGGTGGCAATTGTAATAGCCCTAGCTTGAGGTGCTCAGAGAAGCAGTATGCAGAGGACAGAGACGTTAAAATAATTCTAATCCCGAGAGCCACGGGAAATCTTCGACAGAGAAAGAACAACAATAACACTAACAACTAACTTGCTTCTGTGGGAAAAAAAATACCATTTAGGTGGTTGAGTAACTTCAGCTCTCAAAATATTCCTCTCTTTCCCATAAAACCTAAGTGAGGGACAAAGTAGTTGAAAAGAAGGCAAAAATACAGCAGTGATAGGCCTGTAGGTAATTACCCTTGGGCTCTCTTGGGGTCCATGCAGGCAGACTGTGCAGAGTTTTTGACGCTTTGTCTGGAGTTCTGGCAAAACTTTGGAAAGTAGCAGACTGAGCAGCACTTACCTTCAGGGAGCTTAGTTTCCCAATCATCCAGTGAGTCAGAAGGAGCAGAGGAAGGAATCAGTCATTTCTGTCCTTGAGGCCAGAAGAGTTCAAGATTCTGAGAAGAGAGATTCTTCCAGATACACTGGCAGGAAGCACACCTAGGTCTATATTACAGCCACTTTGCATTTCACCATCTGTGATGACTGGGGAAAGAATAATTCATCTCATCTAAGGGGATCCAATAGCTGTGAAAACGATTATCAGTAAAGACAAATAGGACATTTAGTATAATAGAATTGATTTTATGGGCAGATGAAAAATTTTGGGGACTCCCCCAAACCAGCTTTTAAGGAGATATAAATTTATTACACAGAAGAATGTTTCTGGAGTTAGAAACTACCTACACACTTTCCCAAATAAATCCATTTAGTAGATGAGTTGAAGGAACATATTGTCACTGTTGAAACCTGAATTAAAAGCCTTTGAAGTTAAAGGGCATGAATTATCTCAAAATTCAGAGTAAAGACAAGGAGATAACAATTATGAGGAAAAGATGAAAGATTTGGTTGATAGGTCCAGGAATCTAACATGCGAATAATTTAAAAAGGAAAGAAAAGAACAGATAAAGGATATGTACTGATTAAAAAGAGAAAAAAAAAAAAAGATCTCTGAGATAAGGATAGAGTTGAATCTATAGATTGAAAGGACTAATCAAATTCCTGGTAGGAATGACGAAAAATGAAAATGTCTACACATATTCTGATAACATTTATTGCCTCTAAAGATATAAAAATCTTACAAAAGTCAATAGGGAGAGAAAAAGTTCTAGTCTGGCAATTGACAATTGATTTGCAACACTGGATGCTCTGAGTCAGCTGTAAACCATCTCCTGACCACTGACAGAAAAAAATTGTGACTCCAGAAATTATTGAACTGTCACAACAGGAGAACTCAGATAGGACCTCCTGGGGTAAGTAGCCCTGAAACAGAAAAGACAACATAGCTGTGGATGAAATGTTTAAAGAAATGAACGGTGGCATGAAAACAAACAAACAAACAAAACAATAGAAAAAAATGGACTGATTGAAAGATAAGCCAATAAAACTTTTAGAAATAGGAAGTGTTGAGGTAACTCGAAGGATGCAGATTAGATACAGCACAGAACGAATGTTCTGGAAGGTACTGCTTGAAGTCATTAACTAGAATGCATCCCAGAGAGAGAAAGAGATGAAAAAATATGAGAAAGTTTAGGATATAAAGAGGAAAGGATGAGAAGACTTAACCTGTATTAAGAGGACTTCCAGAAAAAGAGGACAGAAAAAAGTGGAGCAAAGGAACTACTTGAGGAGATAATGTCTGAGAATATTATAAATTAAAGAAATAAATCCATAGATTTTTAAGAAAGCGAAACATCTACCAATCTGGATAAACACTGAGAAATGTATGCTTACAGAATTTGTGGTGAAACTGCAGAAAACAAAAGGTAAAGAGAAAAATTTTGAAAACCATCAGTGAAAAAAAGCAAGTCACACACAGGTTAAAAATGAGTAAGCAAGGCAGCCAACCTAAGAAGTTAGAAAAAGAACAAAGCAACTTCCACTATAAGATGAATAAAGTCTGAGGATTGAATGTATAACATAGAATAGTTGATAATACTGTATCATGTAATCAAAATTTGCTGAGAGTGTTACGTGTGCATATATAATCTATATATAATTATATATATAGATTATGTTTATACATAAATATATAATTTTCATATCTATATATCAGAACACAATTTTTAAAAGATGGAAGAAAGGTATAAAAAGGTTGTGGTAGAAATTAATAAAACAGAACCAAAGATGACATAAGGAATCACAACCTATAGTTAATTCTTTGGAAAAAAAATTAAAAAATATTTGTAAAATTTTAGCAAGAAAATATTGGGCAAATAAAGTAAGATTAAGTGGGTAAAATGGACAGAAATGTAATTTACTATATAATTTATTAAAAATAAATAGAAATCCTGAATACATGAAATTAACTCTGTAGCTAAAACTTTTTCCCCCAAGGGTAACAGTTGAGCCAGACAGCTTTACAGGCTGATTCTAATAAATTCTTAAGGAATAGAGTATTGCAATCGTATACAAACTATTCTAAAAGAACAGAAAAAGAGAAAACTCTTAATTCATACATTGAATTCAATAGAAACTTGTTGTCCACATCAGACAAATTTTAGGACTGTCTCATTCAATAAAGATGCAAAATTCCCAAGCAAAATGTTAGTGAACAAAATCTATAACAGAGGGGCATCTGGGTGGCTCAGTCAGTTAAGTGTGTGCTTTGGGCTCAGGTTATGATCTCAGGGTCCTGGGATAGAGCCCCACGCTCAGCAGGGTGTCTGCTTCTCCCTCTCCAACTGCTGCTCCCCCTGCTTGTGCTCTCTCTCTTTCTCTCTCTATGTCAAATGAATAGATAAAACCTTAAAAAAAATCTATAACAGAAAAAGAACGTATCATCACAAGTTGAATTTATCCCAGGAAGGCATAAGTGTTCAGAAATATCTTCTACCACATTAACATATTAAAAGGAAAAAGACATATGACTATACTAATACATGTATGAAAAACCTTTGATGAAATTCAACATCCACTCATGATAAAAATTCTTATCAAAATAGAAAATAAGTCTTCCTTTATCTGACAAACTCATCTGACATAAACCAAAAGCAAACATTCTGAATGGTAAAATACTTTAAAAAATTGTTTTAGGAATAATACAGGAATAATACAAGATTACTATTACTACTGTAAGACAAGAAAATAAAACAAAAGATATGAAGATTAAAAAGGAAGAAACAAAAAACGTAATTATTCATAGATGTTCTATTATTTACATATAAACCTCAAAAATTATACTTTCAAATTGTTGAAGAAATGAGATTTCATTAACATAGCTGAATAAAGTGTCAATGTATAAAAACTCATTGAATTTCTACATACCAGAAATTAAGTTGGTAAAATAAAATGCCATTTGAAACTAACATATGAATTACCTAGATTTAAGTCTAGCAAAGGGTATGTGAATCTTGTATGGAAAAAATGTAACCATTTTCTGCAACATTGTCAAGAAAATAAATGGAGAGATGGAGAAGTGTATTGTGGCTTAGGTTAAAACAATGTTGATTTTTCCCAGGTTGATCTATCAGTTGAATACAATTCAAATCAAAATTTCAAAGGGGTTAAAATTTCAATAGAATATGTGAATGGAATTTGACAAGGTATTTCTAAAGATGGTTGTAGGAAAAAAAAACTGATCACAAAACCTTTATAAAGATACAGTAGTTAGGTACGTGGCATTGGACTTAATGAGAAATAAGCTGACAAATCATATGGACACAATAGATATAAGAAGTAGAATTGTAGAAGAGGGAAAATTGAATAGACAGTTGTGGAAATAGACTAGAAATAAGGAAAACTGAAGTTAGATCTCATACCATATACAAAAATGGATTTCAGCAGATTAAAGCATTAAATGTAAAAAGCAAAATGAAAGCTTTAGAAAAAATGTAGGCTGAACCTGTATGAACTTTGAGTAGTAAAAATAAAAATAATAATACTTATAAAGTGATAATAATAAGTAAAACATTTGACTAATTTCCCTAAATTAAATTTAGGAACTCTGTTTATGAAAAGTCATCACTAGAAGAAGTAGAAAAACAAGTTACAGAGTAGGAGATGACATTTGAACACTCTGATCAAAATTCGATAAAAATTAATTTATTCATAAGAGACCTGGAAGATAAGGCAATATTTATTTAAAAAAATTGAAAGAGCAGAGAAACAAAATCAACAAATAAAAACTTTTCATAAAGAATTATTTGATAACAGAGGAAATTTATACCAAAATTGCAAAATATCTGAAAAAGAAAAATAATAACACTACATATCTGAATCTTTGACATAGAAATGGAATAAAATAACTGTAACTAAATAATCAAGAAAAATGAAAGGAAAAGATTAAAAACTCAACATAAGAACTTAGAAAAAATAAAATTAACCGAAGGAAACCAAAGGAAGATGCAAATAAAAATGAAAGCAGGAAATAATAAATAAGAAAACAAAAATTATTAGAAATAATGAATAAATCTTGTGCTGGTTCTTTGGGGAAAAAGAAATAAGACCATAAACTTCTTAGCAAAACCAATCAAGGAAAAGAGAGGAATACATCAATAGAATAAAAAATGATAAGGAGGAAATAATAAAAGATAAAAAATTAAGGATGTAAAAGAAATGGTTCTGTCCATATTATGCATTTTAATTTGATAGAATACATTTTCTACAAGCATGTAAATTGCCCAAATTGCCCCTAGACGTGTTGAAATAATAGTACTGACTGCTGTTTATTTTATGCTGCACACTGTTCTAGGAGTTTTACATATCTAATTATTTTAATATTCACAACCTTATGAGGTAGGCACTATCAGAACTTTCTAGCATTCCTATTCTCCAATGAAGCTATAGAGGCACAGAAGGACAAGAGATTTGTTTAAGGTCACACAGCTTGTAATGGATAGAACCAAGATTCTAAACCATGGGCTTGGCCTCAGAGTCCACGCTTTCGGCCAGTTTACTTCATTGCCTTTAAGAAAACAGAAGCCAAATGCCACAGAAGAAATGGGGATTGCTTGTCACAGTGTTACTTTCTGAAAAAAGTACCCGGCTACAGAGAGGCAAAGAGAATTCTACCTTGCTTGTAATTATTCGGCCAGTCCCAGAGGAGAGAAAAAGAAACAATTTCCAATTTATTCTATGAAGCAAACATAGCCTTCATATTAATGCCCCCCAAATACAGCACATTCAAGTAGATCAGGAAGCCAAGATCTCAAAAGAATACGGATAGAAACATTCTAAGTAAACAGAACTCTAAGCAAAAAGAATGGAGCAACACGTTAACAGCATAATAAATTGCATTTTATTCTAGTTATATAACAAAGTTTCAGCACTGCAAATCTGGTAATATAATTCATCAACTAGTACATTAAAATGAAGCAATTTTATATGCACAGAAATGCTGAAAATAATGTTGATAAAGACTATTATATGTGGTTAGAAACTTTTCTTAAATAACGTTCTGGAGCAGGAAATCGAATCATCCATACTGACAGTCTATAGGCAATAACTTTAGAATTGTGGTACTTTGGGCCATGTTCTCCTCTAAACGATTGATAAAGAAGCCAGAGAAATGAAGTTAAATATTGAGAAAAAAAGAGAATAAGCACAAATATGATTCTGCTACACACTCATGAGAATGCCTATAATGAAGCAGACCAACAATACAAAATCTTGGCAATGGTGTGGTGCAATTAGAGCTGTCCAGCAATTTGGAGTGTAAATTGGGACAATTTACTTGGGAAACTAAATCTGCAATAACTATTCCTAATAAATAGATACACAACCCTGGACCTGAAAATTTTATATATACTTACATGTGTGTTATATAAATACATTCAAGAGAGACGAGTATATAAATCCACTCAAAGACATATGTGTAAAATGTGTTTGTGAAATGCTTTGTACAATATGTAACAGCTTATTCATTACAGTCCCAAACTGGAAACAGCCCAAATGCCTATCAATAGTAGAATGGATAGATACAATTTGGTATATTTATTCAACAAAGAAACACACAGCTACAAACTAGAACCACTGTTAGCTGCAACAACAGGCATAAATCTCACTGTCATAATATTGAGTGAAGAAAACTAGACAGCAAGGGTACATAATCTATGATTCCATTTATATGAAGTTGAAGAACAAACAAAACTAATGTCTGGTTGTAGAGTGGTTGCTGTCTGGGTGTGGGGGGTTAGGGGGAAGAGTGTATTTGGCCTGGGAAAAGACACAAAGGAAGCTTCTGGGGTGCTAGAAATTTTTATATCTTGATCTGAGTGGCATTTACAAGGGTTTATACGTATATAGATGTCCATAAACATTTGTCAAACTGTACACTCAAAATTTGTGCCCTTTATAGATCCTTGACTGCAACAAAACATCAAAAAATAAAATAAAAGTAAAGCATAGAGGCAAAATTTGTGGGTTTTGAATACAACACAAGGAAAGATTTCTGTCACACAAATAGCATGGATGAAATTAACAGGTCACAGGCTTGGAAATGATTCTGATACCACATACAACTAAAAAAGTTCTTAATATTTATAAGAAAGCTTAAATATATAAGAAATTCTTTCAGTTTAGACAGAATAAGACAGGAAAATCTCTAATTAGCCAAGAAAATATGTAATTGATCAATTACATTCACAGAAAGAAACATGAATACCTAAAAAGTGAAGATTATTCAATCTCAATAGTGAGGAAAATTATCAAATTAAAAAGCAATAATGACATGCAAATCTTTTGCCATCAAAATTAAGGTCAGGTATCAGTGTGGAAAACTAAATCTCTTCCTGCTTCTGAAATATAAATAGGTTTAACTATTCTGCAGAGCGATCTGTATTATGTACATATGTCACCACTCATTAACTCTGTTCCTTGAGATGTACTTCTGAGAAAAATCTCTGTACATATCCATGAAGCAATTGTCCAGTATTGCTGGTAAAGTCAGAGTGGGAAACAATCTATATGACCATCAGTAGGGACTGGAAAGGGAAATGTCACTGTGGAATACTTTGCCACAGTGAAAAAAAAAAACCCACAAAAATACAATAAACCCTTCTCTATCTACAGGAAGCAGGATGGAGGAGTCAGAAGTATTTTCGATGAAAATTGTGAAGTGACACAAAGAGGTGAATAGCCCCACAATATTCTATAAGTTGTGGTCACATAATTTACGGTGACATGATGGGTTGGGGGAAGATGAGATGATATTAGGGATGATATACAAAGGGATAAAAGCAAGGAAAATTAAAGCACATGGAAATACATTTAAAAGGAAAACTACAAGAAGCAAGCATTAGAGCATGCCACAAAATGACTGGTGGTTCCCATTCCATGCACCTGAAGTCCAAAAGAATAAAATAACCTTCCAGAAAACACAGCAAAATAACCTAAACTATCTTCTATTTCCTTCAAATTGTAATCCATGCAGCTAAATCATATCAAAAGTGAACAAATTGGACAAGGCAAGAATAATATTATTTGTAATATACTTTGTTGCTACAACTTGTTGAAGCTCAATCTATGCTTAGCCTATGTAATATTCTCTTAGTTTTTTTTTAAAGATTTGTTAATTTATTCTAGAGAGAGAGAATGAGTGGGGGGAGGGACAGAGGGACAGGACAGAGAGAGTCTCAAGCCAACTCCCCGCTGAGCACGGGAGCCCGACTGGGAGCTCGATATCAAGACTCTGAGATCATGGCCTGAGCCAAAACCAAGAGTCAGACGTTCAACTGACTGAGACACCCGGGTACCCCAGTCTTGGGATTTTCAATTAAAATTAAAATGTCATTAAATCTGTTGCAGTGTGAAAGATAATGCCATATGAATTTTCTGATTTCTAAAGATCTAAGTGTCAGGAAAGTTAACCAGATTTATTTTTACTAATTTAAATCTGTCGGTTTAGCTATAATAACGTAATTATATTCTTTTTTTGGCAATTTTATTCTTTATAGAAATCTACAATAATAGTCCTATTAGCTAGTCAAATTTTGTATAAGACAATAAACTGAGAGTATGCTTGAATAATCATCTTCAGAATGGTATTACTTTAAGTAATTTGTGATTTCCTCAGTGTACAACTTTTTGTATTGTTACAAGAGAATAGGGAAATTGTGTTGCTAAATAATGTATCTACTTAAGCTCTAATTTAATGTATGATCAATTCTGGCAATTCTACTTGTTTCATCCGAAAAAAACCCCACAATTTTATTGATATAATTAATACCGTCTTAAAACACCAAAAAATTTAAAAGTACTGTACTAATTTCAACTATAATCATCACAGTTTTCATCCTACATTCTAACATGTTAAACTTGCAGGCAAACTAGTTCTAAGCTCATTCGGTTAAGTAAGGAAAAGCCAGAGTCATGATGAATTGCAAAAGGCCATTATATTAGTGCAAATCTGCAGGTGTTTCTGATCTGTAGATCAGCAGGTCGCACACTGGAGATGGTTAATATCAATACAACATATCCACTGTTTGCCACTGTGCCATTTTTGTTTCCCCTTGAGAAAATCAATGTCCATCTGTAATGCTTGGAGTGGCAACTATGGAGCAAATTCCCTGGTTTCAAATCCTAACTCCCCACTTAGCACTCTGTGTTTCTGTGCATAAGACATTTGATCTTTCTGTGCCCCAGTTTTCTCTTGTGTTAAATTGAGCGAATGTCATTATGACCTCTTATTTGGGTCTAGTTAATTAGTGTCCCGAATATTGTGAAAAGAGGCAGAGAGTCCAGCAATATGGAGCTTAGCCAACCACCTCCCTCTGCTAGTCTTAGCAAGGAGTTTTTGTCTTAGCCAAAAGGAGCCCCCCCAGAGCTCCTTGGAGCAGGACTGTGATACACCCAAGTTTTCTGCAGGTGATGGGCACTAAAGACTTCACTGCCACACCCTGGTCAGTGTCAACCACCTTGATAACTCCTTTCGCGGTCAGCTGCGAATAAGGGTTTTGTATGCTGTCAGGCGGGGTGTTGTCTCCAGCACCCAGAGGTTCATGCATACAGTCCCAGGTTGATGTATGGAGGTAGGCAGGGGCTCCTGGTGGGTGCACTTGCCCCAATCTCTGAATTTTTGTTTTTACATATTTCAGATACTTTTATCCTTTGTGGTTGATAGATCTCTTTTATGATGTTTATGCTAGCTATAGAATATTGTTCTAACAATGCATGGACATTCTACAAATTAAACCTACATCAGTAATTTGAGATAGTTTAGTTGACAATGTTGAATTGGTTTTCAGAATTCATCCCCATTTCCATAAGCAATTTCAAAACTAATTTGACAGTTAAAGAAAAAGAAGAGCCGTTGGGATCTTCAAATATAATTTCCACTGTGGTAAATTTACTTTTTCTGCAAACTTATTATAAACAAAGTTTTATTGATAATCACACAAAAAACTTGAATATATCATCATGTAAAAGCCTTGACCAGGAGCTTCATCTTACCATTTCAAGTATAAGATCTGATATTAAAAAGACATGTTTACAGAAACAGTTCAAGTTTCTCAGTTACATTTTTGAAAAGCTATAATTTGAATGTTTTATAGAAATTCATCATACAATACATGACTGAACACATTGTTTTTCTAATTATTAGCTAATATAAAAAGTAACATTTTTTTTCACCAAGAACCATACAGATGTCACTAGTATGACCAAATCTCTGGTATTCACCCCATTTTACCACAGAAATATTTTTCTTGTGTGCCACAGTGTGAATAATTTAGGGAAGTACTTAACTAAAGTATGGTATAAATTCAAACTGGAATGAAAAGAAAAAATTGGCTTATATTATTGATAAGGGAAAAATCCAGGCACGGTAGACATTACTAGTTCTCACCAATATTCCTGGCATTTGGTAGAGTGCATTTCCCATCTTTCTCAGGGTTAGGTATGAACAAGTGACTAGAACTATATGCTGTCATGTGAACAAAAATGACATGTATCACTTCTGATGTGAACTTGTTTCTTTCCTTTTTACCTTCTGTGGTAACTAGCAACATTTGCAATGTAGAACTATGTGGAGTAATAAAGCAGCTGTCCCCAAATCCAATGACCTGAAGCAAATCTTAACATTTATGTGTGAGTCCACTGATCACTGAAGGTTATTTGTTCCCTTAGCATAAGCCTAGCTTAACCTCCCAAACTCACCAAAATATTAAATTAAAAAATAGATTGAAAAATGAATGGGGCTTATTTCTAAACCATATTAAGAATTATAATTTTTGAATGAAGCATGAGAGACTGTGGACTCTGAGAAACAAACTGAGGGCTTCAGAGGGGAGGGGGGCGGGGGAATGGGATAGACCGGTGATGGGTAGTAAGGAGGGCACGTGTTGCATGGTGCACTGGGTGTTATACGCAACTAATGAATCATCGATCTTTACATCAAAAACCAGGGATGTACTGTATGGTGACTAACATAATATAATAAAAAACATTAAAAAAAAGAATTTTAATTTTTAAGAAAATAAAAAGAGATAGATGACCTAGTAAAATTATAGGCAAGTCGAAATTAAAAGTCGAAATTATTTTTGCCTTTTACCTTTCCTCTCCTCAAGTAGCTTTGTTTTCTTCAGTTTTAATCTTACTGGTAAAATCAGGATGCAGTCTGAGGCAAACAATTGAATATGTTGTTTGATCTTATTTGCTTCTACGGCCAAGTGATCACACCACCTCTCTTGCCCTGTATCTCACCCACTGTCTCTCCTTGCAGGCAGCACTCACCCTACAGCCCATACAGCCTTTGTCAGGGGTGATCTATTATCTAAAAGGGGGCTTCCTCCTCTCTTCTAATCCATTACAACTTCCATTTTCTGGGTGTAGTTGTTTGGAGAAAGTCATTTTCACAATTCCACACAGTGAGAGATAGCATAGCCTAATGCATTCTCTCTCTTAGGGTTGGAGCTTATTTTATTTTTTTTTCTGGCAAACAAAGAAGCTAAGTATAGAATTAGAGCTGATAAAGTAATCAAGTGTATTTCATCCAGAAAGAACATGGGGAGATATCATGTAGGAGGGATATCCTCCAATCTTGTGTAAGTTCTGTACCAGCTCTCCTGGGTCCCAAAGGCATTGGCTTGGGCAACAGGACCCAATTCCAGTAGGTAGATTTCCACTTCCACTTGTCCTCCATACAAGGGTTGGAAACTATTATCCAGAGCTCAACTGGGGGCAGCCCATGAGCTAAAAATGATCTTTACATTTTTAAATAGTAGAAAAAATACCAAAAGAAGAATGTTTTGTGGCACATAAAAATTATGTGAAACTTAGCTTTTGGTGTCCACCAGTGAAGTAGACTAGAACATGGCCACTGTCATTTGTTTACTTGGTGCCTCTGGCTGCTTTCAGACCGCAGAGTTGAGTAGTTGTGACAGACTCCATATGGCTTGCCAAGCATAAGGTGTTTACAATCTGGTTCTTCACACACAAAATTTGCCCAGCCTAACCTGGAAGACAGAAAAACACCCATACAGAACTGCAGCAGCAAGTTACCACTTCCTAATCTTGAATAACACTACGTGTCTCTACGTTCATACTAACGAATACATAGATCTTTCAGGAAACAGTTTTTTTCTTATTTTGCTTTTTGAGGTCTTAAGACTTTAAATTTTAAGTTGCCAACGTAACACTTGCTTTATACAAAAAAAAAAAAATCAAAGAATTAAGAGACTTTTTCAGAAAAAGTTAAAATCTTTTTACCAAACCTGTAAAATCTCTCTACCAGAAATAAGCACTATTAACAGTTGGTCTATATATTCCACAAGTTACTCTATGATTAATCAAACAGAAACAAACATTGTATAGAATATGGGTATTGTGTTGTGTGTGTGTTTAAGAACTATCCACTATATATAAATCTGTAGCTTAGGGGGCAGCCCCTGGTAGATTTTCCACAACGCATTGATTTTAGTGGTTCTTTGTAGCTTCTAGCTGGTGATGCCATAGTTTATGCAGCCATCCACTTGTGGATCCATGTGCATTTGGCTCGCACATGGTAGACTACGTTACGTACAAATCCTCACATAAAGGAGATTGATTTCTGTAAGACAGAATCCAATGTCGGATTGCCGTACCAAAAGATTTGTGTAATTAAAAAATCCAGTTTTCTTCTTTGTAATACAAAAAAGACAAACACTCTATTAAGAATGCTAAAAGAAGTTTAAATATATTTTATGACATCTTGCTTTTTAAGACTTAGTATTGTAAAGATGTCAAATCTCCCTATCTTAATTAATTTATAAATGCAGTGTCCCTCTTTGATTTGGGTAACATTATCTGCTGTGAATTCAATATTATTATTGCTATTATTATTATTATTTATTTATTTATTTTAATGTTTGAAACTTTTTATTTCAGAGAACAAACCCATTTTTATTTCCTATCTACATCTACTTATTACCTAACTACCAAAAATTCAACCTTATTATTATTGTTGAAATTTCAATATTCTTTTTGTTATTACTTGCTTGACTTAACATTTTACCCTTTTACCTGTAATCTGAGACACTTTGTTTTTATTGTGTCATTTGTACAAAATGCACAGCTTGTTTTAGCTTATGCCATCGGGTAGGGATCTTTGTTTCAGTAGGTGAGTTTATCCTCCATTTCAAATTCCTGATAAAACTGGGATAATTAGTATTACGTGTTAAATCTCATCTTATTTTTCTATTTAAAATGTTTTCTATACTCTTTCTTTTGCTAGTTGGATTTCCTTTTTCTATTTAGTTTTCTTTGTGGCAGGCAGAGTGAACGTATGAGTTCATATGTGACTATGTTTTTAAGGTTCGTTGTCTGTTTTTAGTCTTCTATCAGGTATCTTTGTATCTATAAACCTAAGCCTTGATCTTTTTGTATAACCACTGTAGGTGAATCTATTAATGTCCTATTTTGAAAGATGAGAAAATCAACACAATTGTACTTCTGCCCTCTTCCCTTAACGGATTTCATTTCTTCTGTTTTAATAGGTTTATCTCATTGGCTTACACCATTCATCCTTGATTTATCCATTACAAGAAGTGACTGTTGAATTTCCTTTAAGAAATATGAGGAAATTGCATACATTTGTCAATTTATTTTCTGTTTCTATCTCAGCTTTTACTTATTAAGGTGTTATTTTAGCTTTTCCCCAATTTATAGTTTTTATCTTCTGTGATCACATATTCCATGGTTGCTCAGATTTATTCCTTATTCTTAGAATACAGTCAGTAATCATAAACCATCAGACTTGTCTATGACATGTCCTCCTATCCCTTGGTTACCTGCATTTTATTGTTGGGTTCTGTTTTTAAGAATGACTCAAGTTACTCAAGAATGACTCTCTAGGGTTCTTTTGTTTGGATTTTTTGGATTGTATGTCATCCTAGTAGAGGACTCTTAGTCATGCTTTCCCTCTGTACTTTGTTACTCTAGCTTAGTAGTTCTGAGCTAGAGGACAATTTTGACCCCAGCCTCCACCACAGGGATTGTCTTAGTCCATTCAAGCTGCTATAACGAAATACCTTATATTGGGTAGCTTCACAGCAATAGTTCTCAACCTCAGTTCTGGAGGCTGGGGAGTATAAGATCAAGACACTGACAGATTTGGTATCTGAGGGGGGCCTGTTTTCTGGTTCATAGAGGGCATTTTCTCACTGTGTCTTCACATATGGAAAGGGGCACGGGATTTTTTTTTTTTTTTTTTTTTGCTTCTTTTATGAAGGCATTAATCCCCATCATGAGGGCTCCAACCTCATGACCTGATCACCTCATAATACCATCACCTTGGAGGTTAGGATTTAAATACATGAATTTTGGAAGGACGTAAGCATTCAGACCATGGCAAAGACATAAGGCATCTGGAGTCATTTCTGGGTAGAGGTCAGTGTACTATGGAATCTTGTAGGTAGAGGCACGGGGCAGCTCTCCCATAACAAATACCTGACCTAGAACATCAGTAGAGCTGAGGTTGAGCAATCTTTGCCTCATTGTTTCCAGAACTGAATGCACCTGGGCAGAAATATAAAGCTAGCCTGATTCTTATAATCTCATTGTAATAGTCACTTGATATTTTTGCACAGATACCCAAATAATTCATTTTTTCAGCCTTGAGATCTCATTATTAAATGATCTGCATCAATTTTTATCCAACATTGTTTTTTTTTTTTTTTTTTTTTGCTCTCCAAATTAGCCCTACTTTTAAGGAGAGGTTTTTTTTTTTTTTTGAAGTCTCGTAGAAAATCTAGGTGTTCAGTTTGGATTGGTAGGGCTACAACCTCTGCCAGCACTATGTGATCTCCTGAATCTCATTCAGCCAACACCCCCAGGATCTGTTTTTTGTCTGACTTGCTGTCTTGCTTTTGGTATGAACAGCTTATTCTGTGGCCAGAATTGCAAATATGGATATTTCTTAATCAGCTCTTCTGAGAAGTACCTACCCTAATTCCAGTCACCCCAGCCTCCTTGGAACCTGATTTCTGTTTCTTCCCCTCTGTGAGGCTGATACTCCCTGTTTGAACTCTACTTCCCTGGACTACAACTTGACAGTTGCCATCACGTCAGCAGCCAAGATGAATGTTGAGATCATTTCTTTCTTTCAAGTGTTTCCTTTCTTTCAAGTATCACAGGCTTTCAATGCTTGCCGTTCAGTGCCTGAAAATGGGTGTCTTACATATTTTGTTTTTAGAGGGTATTGGGTAAGTTACTCCATCATGGCTGGAACTGTATGTAGGTTTTACACTTGAAACTTTGTCCTCCACTTCAGTCATGGAAATCTATTCTCTTATATTTTAATTTTATTAAAATAATTTCACGTTTTTGAACTTGTCTCTATGTTTATAGATTGATTGTAAGTTCCAATCACAGGAGAAATAAGTAAATCTCAAAAAGTGCAAGATACGGAAAATTTAGAAATGATTTATAGAACTCATCTTAAAGATATAGAAAGAATCTGCATCCAAGAAAGATAATATAAATTCATTTTTACCACACACAGAACACTCCCAAGAAAGTCAATCAAGTACTAGGTCTCAAAGGAAGCCTTAGTATATTCTAGAGCACTCATAGCATACTAACATTTTCTGTTACAATGCAATAAATTTAGGAATCAATAGCATTAGTTTAGCATAAGAAATCCCAATTGTCCAAAATCTAATAAATTACTTCTGAATAACCTCCATTTCTTTCTGTGATCATTGCTTTATATATGACATCGCAACCTCATTGGTTACTATTTAAAGGTTGCCTTTTTAATTAAATTTACCCTTTACATTGGTAAAACAACATCTTTTTCATTAGATAAGACATATCATCTTCAGGTCTATAAAAGAAATTTTAATAATATTCATTTGCTTTGACCAGTTTCCAAACATTACATTAGCAGTGAGATATCAAGAGTAATTTTCTCAAAGTGTGGAGGAAAAGCTAGCCCAGGGAATGTTTGTGATAGGAGACATATGTGAATGCATATTTTCTATAGTGCAAATAATTCGTACAGTTTTACAAAAAACAATTTAAAATAAAAGGCATTTTTCACTTTTAAAATATTAGAATGGAGTATTCCAATGATTATTAAGTTACTGAAATTGCTGATCATTTTAATGAATTTTTATGTGCTATGGGAACCAAGTAATTATTGGAATTGTGTTTGCTCTATCATAATTGTCATTCAGGATATGTTGAACTTGATCTTCACTATGTTGGAGATTTGGCAATTTCTTTTCTCTGTAGTCTTTCTGAATACATCATTGGGGTACTTTGTGATGTCTGTCAACACAGAGATATTTACATCTGTTTGTTTGTGGATATCTATCTATATCTATATCTCTCTATATCTTAATAGTCAAGTCTCTTTATTTCCTGAGTGTGGTTAATGAGGCTTTCAATAGTAGCATCAGATATAAAGCGGATATGTTGATATTCAAATCCATTTGGATCCTGGATTTCAGACAATGAGTAGGGAAATTTTGAATAGTAAAGCATTTATCAAGCATTTGTCCAAAATTATTTAGTTCCAAAGTTTGGACAACAAGATTTTCAGTTGCCAGGGATGATGATATGTAATTGTTTTACACAATGCTGAGCAACATCGGAGGTTTCACTACAGTTATGACGAAAGTTGACACACAGAGAATTAAATTTCAGGGAAATGTCAGTGATTTATTTTATTAACCAATTTCTGCTGTAGGAAAACTCATACCATGTCAGGATTTACAGTGAAATTAAGTTGACAAAGCATTTAAGGAAAGCCAAGTCTCCTGGGTAAAAGAGGCATAGTTCCCAAGAATACATGAAATTCTAATTCACAGTTTCTTTCAGTGTTACCTACTTCAGAATGAATAAAAATCTCTTTCTGCAGAAACATCTCTACCAACTTTCAATTATTGTTCTTACCCATTTTATGGATTAAATTAGAGCTTTGTAATAGCTTGCTCTATCTTCCTGCCTATCTATTTATCTATCATCTATATCTATCATCTATCTATCTATCTATCTATCTATCTATCTATCTATCTATCTATCTATCTATATCTATCTATCTATCTATCTATCTATCTATCTATCTATCTATCTATCATCATCATCATCTATCTATGTTTATCATCTATCTATTCATCCATCGGTGATGGAGTTTGGAGTGCAGTCCTAGTCTAAGCTAAGAACAGCACAAACTCTTTGCTACATTCATTGTTCAGTTATGAATTATTTTTAAAGCCCTCTCCAGTTCTTCAGAAGAACTCCTAATATGACAATTCCTAAAGACTGACAAACACATATTTTTATGTGAATCTGTGACATAAGATTCTTTTGACCCATTTGCCAATCTTTATTTGAGGAAGAGTAAATATCACTTGCTTAGGAAAAAAGCAACCCGTAAGCCCTTTACATCAGCAAAACTTCAGATAAGACAGTTGTGAACTTATCTGGTATAAATATAGATCATCTCTATATTTAGGGTAATATTTATACAGTAAAACTTCTTAGAAGATAAATAAAATTGGGGAATTATAGAGCTCTGAATGACATAATTATAAAAAGAAGCTTATCTAGTTACTTATATATAGTATCAGAATTTGTGCCTAATTTGTTTCTGCTAGTTAAGGACTTCTTAGAAATAAAGTTAATAGATTTATAGGAAACAAACTGACAGTTGCTGGAGGGAAGGTGGGTGGGGGATAGGGTAACTGGGTGATGGCATTAAGGAAGGCATGTGATGTGATGAGCATTGGGTGTTATATGCAACTGATGAATTAATTGAACTCTACTTCTGAAACTAATGATGTATTATATGTTAGCTAATTGAATTTAAATTTAAAAAGAAAACAAAAAAAAGAAATAAAATTAATAGATTTAAAGAATTAAAAACAAACTGGAATAAGTATAAAAAATAGAATTTATTTTTTATATCTACATGGATCTTGCTAATATAGGTTTAAGTTCTTTCAAACAGCTTTCCTTCTTAAGTTGGTTTGCATTCTTTCCCTCCAAACTCCATAATCTAGTTTACTCTATATTTGGTTTGTCATTCATTGTTTTCATGACATAATGCAAAGTGCACAGTAATAGATTTTAAAGTACTAGAGTTAAAATTAAGAATGCTTTAGGCTTTATGGTGTGTAAAGTGACTTTGAACAAATGTAGAATACATCATGAATAGGTGGTACTGCTATATTTTCTAGTTTATGTGAGGGAAGCAATATTATATTATTATTAACATTACAATATCATATTGATCTGAATGTGCTTTTAGAACTAACCCAGTATGTGTTCAGAAACAATGCCATGTAACAAATATGGAATATAACTAGGACTGTTGGATAAATTAGAGGATGCCAAATATAATAATATTTATATATTATACATAATAATATAATAGAATTAATATAACAGAATGACAGTCAAGCCAATAGGCAGAGCCAGCTAACAACGGTGCTTTAAACTGCATCATTTCTTTAGACACATTAAGAGAATGTTTAAGAGAGTGCTTCAAAAATACAATTTAAGGACTTAATGCAGATAATTTTTGCTTGCATACATCTTATAATTTTTAAAAGTAATACTTAAATATTGCAAACTTAAACTTACTATTGTGTTTCCAAGTTGACCTTTTAGAGAGTAAGCACATTAACTTAAAAGGATAAAATTAAAATACTCCTTCTAAGACTATTTTTCTTCCACATAAGATGGAACCAACTTGTAAAAATTATATATCTTGAGCAATGTCATACAGCTGGTTAACAGAGTTGTTGGGACTCAGACCCAGGTTATCTGGTCCCAATCTTTGTGCCTTTTCCATAATAGAATGATATGTAAGAGATAGAAGATTTTGCAATTTCAGGAATAAGTCTGTGCTCAAGAGTTTATTAAAAATTATTTGATGGAGGGTACGTGTTGTGATGAGCACAGGGTGTTGTACACAACTAATGAATCATTGACCACTACATCAAAACCTTATGATGTTATATGCTGGCTTATATGCTGGCGAACTGAACATAATAAAAAATTATTTGATGTTTCAGGTCTATGTAATTAGTCTATACTCCCATCCATCTGCAACTCCAACTAGAAGTTGTGTTAAGGAATTAACTTCAGCCAAGTTGAGGCCAATGAATTGTTTTAGTATTTTCTTAAGAGATAAGTGGAAACTAATATTTATTAGGAGTCCAAAGTTCAGGAAGAATGAGATTATTATGTCATTTACCAGCAGCTAGCAGGAGACTACTTAGAAATTAAATTTCATTCCAACTTTTACCTTTATTTGCCTGCTTATTTGCAGAACATCAAATCCATTTTCACTGCTCCCTGGTTTTCAATGCCCAGCTTTGACAGGCTGGTTGTTCCTCATGATTAAATGATCATATTTTGGTGTCCTGTCCTGCTGTTTTTTTCATTCTTTATATGGCATCTCTAATTCTTTTGTCTATTTCTGGCAATCTGACTATTCATGTTTGAGGCTTTCAGTCGCTAAAAATTATTGGATGATTTTCCATTTGCTGCCACATTGCAGCACAAAGAGAGACTGCAGAGAAAATCGTATAGTATTTCTAAGTAGTAGGTCTTTGGAGGGGGCAAGAGAACTTGAAGGAGGAAGATCCCTAATCTTGGCAAGATCTAATATAGGGGACCGCTGAGACAGTCTTCTTAGAAGCTCACATAGCAAATTATGCTGTAAGTATTTTACATTAGAATTTCACCTTTGCAAGGGAACTTGAGTTAAGATTACCTATTTAAATCACTCATCTAATGCTCCTACTCCTACAGCATGTGGGCCCTTCATCAGGGATGTGGGCACTTTCAGTGCTCATGACCTGAGCCGAAAGCAGATGCTTAACCAACTGAGCCACGCAGGAGCCCCGGATATGCCTGCCTTCCTTCCTTCCTTCCTTCCTTCCTTCCTTCCTTCCTTCCTCTTTCCTTTCTTGCTCTCTTGCTCTCTCTTTCTCTTTCTTTTTACCATATTTATCTTCTAGTAATTTTCTACTTTTAGGCTTTCTAAAACTTACAAACTTTCTCTTTTATTCTAATTTTTCATCTTTATTAAAATAATTTTATATAACTTGAAATTTTTATGTGCTTATTATAAAAAAGTAGAAAATAAGCAAAATGACAAAAAAAAATCACCTGTAATACCACCACCAGAGAGAACTATTATTTTAAAGATTTTATTTATTTATTTGACAGAGAGAGAGAGAGCCAGCAAGAGAGGGAACACAAGCAGGGGGAGTGGGAGAGGAAGAAGCAGGCTCCCAGAGGAGGAACCTGATGTGGGGCTCGATCCCAGGACCCCGGGATCACGCCCTGAACAGAAGGCAGATGCTTGAGGACTGAGCCACCCAGGCGCCCCAGAGATAACTATTGTTATCATTTTGATGTATTTTTGAAAGTGGATGGTGATATAATCATCTTTTATTCACTTAATATATTTTGTAAGTATTTTTGTAAGTTGAAAAAAACTTACTTCTATATTATAATATTAGAGATGAATTACATCCATTGTATAGATATTTCAGCATTATTTTCATCAATCTTTATTGTACATTTTTGAATAAAATACTTATGATTTCATTGTAGCAATTTTCAAGAAATAAGGAGGAACATTTTAAGACTTTGTGAAACTAAATCATCTGTAGTACCAACTCTTGTGTCTTTCCTTTTGATTATATATATATCATGTTTATCTTATAATAAAAATGTGGTAGAAGCTTATATTTATTATATTCATTATTATTTCATATATGTAATGTAGTAATAAATACTATCGCAAAAACACTAAGCAAAACTCCTTGAAGGTAGAGACCATATATGACTCATCTCTGGGACCTAAGTGCTTAGCCAAAGTCTGAGGTGTGATGGGTCTACGCTTTTGTTTAATAAGTGATTGAACATGAATGGAACCTTACATTTGGGAAAATCATTCGAATTCAGGATTTCTAAATCATTGTTTTCTCTTTCTATATTTGATATGAAAATTAATACAGAATAAAATTATCAATAACATTTATCAAATTATCTGAGATAGTTTCATTTTTCTTAATTGAATTCATAGTGAGGGATATAATCAGTATTGAAAATTATCTTCTGCTGTTTTCTCCTAACGAGGACAAAGCAGAAATGGACATGACATAAGACATCAGGATGTCATATGTTGGCAAAAACAATCAGCAGCTGTTTTGAATCTGTCATAGTTCATGATCATACTGAGAAGACACAGAAGTCACTTTCTAGGCTCTTCTCTGTTAACAGTTTAAGTCAAATCCATAATTGGGAGAGGATTCTGTTTTTGTATGTCTGATGTAAATTTGAGGAAATTACTAAATGACAATACAAATTAGGTAGTAGGATATTTTTTAAAAATACAACTTGTTTTTTATTTCCCTTTACCAAAGTAACATTGAAGAAATTATAGATAAGAAAAAAGATGACAGAATCTTTCCTAACCTAACATAGTGCTTCATCTTTCCAACTTGTTTGCTAATATGTTTATATAAATGGATAAAAAGATCATTTTGTGGGGTGCCTGGGTGGCTCAGTCCACTAAGCATCTGACTCTTGGATTCAGCTCAGGTCGTGATCGCATAGATTGTGACATAGAGCCATGGGGCTCCACGCTCTGCAGGGACCCTGCTTGAAGATTCCCTTTCATTCCTTCTGCCCCTCCCCCACTCACATGCACACACACTCTCTCTCTTCTCTCTCTCTAAAATAAGTAATTAAATCTTTTAAAAATATTATTTTGTATTTCTAACTGGATTTTATAAAAGATAAATTATATTAAGAAGATAACTTTCAAAGTTACTATTTCTTTTTCTCTTTAGGTAATAGTGATACCAGAGACATAATACAAAAATCAGTATATTTTTATTGGAAAATATAATGAAAGAATAATTGTTAATCAGTTTAATACTTACATAATCAATATATATTCTTGTCTCATAGATTATTGGAGCACAAGAATACATTGTTTAAACAGTGTGCTTCTTTCTTCCTACTTCTAGGGAAGGTAGATGGGTAGAGAAGCTGGAATGGTTTTTTGGGTTGTTTTAAAGATTTATTTATTAATTTAGTGCAGTGGGGAGGGGCAGAGGGAGAGGGAGATAGAGTCTTAAGCAGACTCTGCTCTGAACGTGAAAGGCTCACACCAGCAGATCTCAGAACCATGAGATCATGACTGGAGCTGAAACCAAGAATTGGCTGCTCAACCCCCCAGGCACCCTGTGAAGTGGGAATGCTCTTTGCACAGAAAAGAAAGCCTGCATCTAAATAACAACATGAAACAGAAACGATGTTGTTTATCCTCAGGAAGTGTCAAGTTATGTAAAGAAACCAATGTCATGTCTGTGTTCCCCTAAACAAGGGTTTATTCTCAAGAGTCTATCCAAATATTATTTGTAGAGATGTTTTAGCTCTACTTATCCTTAGGTTTTGTTTTTTATTTTTTCTCTCAGATATTATGAACTTCTCAGTCTGTTTAGCAGTTGGCAGGGATTATGGAGCCTAATAAACTGTGTCTAGTTATAGCTTTATTGCTTCTATATTTCTTCAGGAACTTCTGTCAGTTGGTTGAGTGAAGTTATTGAAACTGCTGATTTTTAAACTCCTGAACAACAGCGTCAGAAAGGAAGATCTGTAGTGAAGATTCTAGATCTAGTAGGGGTTATCACATGTACATCCAGAGCACAGCCTCAGTCCAGCCAGAGAAACTATGATGACACTTCACACCAAGAATTAGAGAACTTTGGAGAATCCAGACACACTTCTGAAGGGTCAACCTCAACTGATATGTAGAATTTGAGACTGAGTCCAAAATGGACTGGCTGAAATCCATATGGAGGATCACACATGCTATTTTTGTAACATGTTCTTGGTTCCAAGTTGAACTTTCTTTTTCCAAAGAAAGAAGAAAGGAAAGAGTCAATTAGCACTTAGTTGTTTTCTCCTATTAATTGCTGTTTCTGTAACGTGCATTGGCAGAAAATGTTTCTGATCTTTATTAATTTGGCACAGTGTTAATCCCCAGGTCATAGGAATTGCTACAGTCTACACAGCTAGGGAAAAGAATGCAGGGCTTAAAGGAAAAATAAAGTCAAGACTGTACCATACTATATGTACATGGATGTTAAATGCAGGATATTCTCACTCCAAATAGTTCTGTCACAGACAGTGATTTACATATGGACAAGGGATACAGGGGTAGCAAAGAAGAGGAGGAATTCTGGATGCATTTGAAGAGTTCATCTATTGCTATGGAAACAGATACATCCTAGCAACAGCTGCTTGCTACATAGCTGACATGCAGAGCTTAAGGCCTTAAACAAGAGGAAAACGAGCCATGAAGAAATCTTTAGTATATATAGCATTTATATTTTTAAAGGTTTGAAATGGAGAGTGGGAAATTCATACATAATTATGTCAAAGAATAGAAAGTTTCAGAAATCGAGGTTTATCTTCTCACCATCATAGAACCCAGAATATTACTTGTTATATTGTAATTGCTACTATTATCCTGATTGCAAGACAAAAATGTCACTTATCAGATAGCCAGGGCTACTTGAACATCTTTTGCTGAGTCTAGAAGATAGTATTCAACCATATTTTAATAAATATTCTTTGTTCTTAGTTCTTAGAATCTTATCAGTATAAACAATTTCAGACCTTCCTCTGTAAAAGGAGAAAATTCAGACAATGGCTTAAGGTTTTTATTTAAAGCTTGAAAAATATTGTAATCATATGTTTTTAATTTTAGTGAATAGTTTTCTGATGCTTAAAATTTTCTGGGTAAGTGTTTCAGCGGTACGTTTTACATATTTAAATAAACAGTTATATAAAATGAAAATAGCCAAATATTTGTCATAATTTCACATCACTCCCTATGAGTGGGATGTGTGTGTGAGTGTGTGTCCATAGCAAATAATTTCCAGGGAGCAGAGAACTGTTTCTCTAACTTTTAAATATCTGAATGTAGATTCAACACATATCTTGTAGACTTCCCCTTCTCCTATTTCTGGAGCTATCAAAGTTAGTGACCCAACAGTGGAACTAATCGTATTGCTATAGACCCTTTTAGGAACCTATGCTGCTCTGCTGTTTTACCTATCACTTTTAACTTCTAGAATCACAATTTTAATATTTAAAATATATTCTCACACTAAGCCATAGGACAGACCAGAAGACAGCTATTGAAAACATGACCTGTTAGAGAGAGCAATTCAGAAGATTATAGTAAATCAGTAGAATTCACTTTGTACTTAAATGGCAACACTGCTAAGTGGCCATCAGTTACAAATGTCATTTTTTATATTAGTTTCAGGTGCACAATGATTCAACAGTTCTATACACTACTTGGTGCTCATCAAGGTACATGTACCCTTAATCCTCTCTATCTATCTACTTGGGTGAAATAGAAACGTCATTTTGTTAATCCAGAGCTTAAAAATTTTTCATGTCTCTTTACTAAATAATTGAGAGGCATATTGTTATCTGCTCTGTCAAAATTGCAAGACTAGGGCTCAGAACATTTAAATGTCTGTTTGCCATCACATAAAGAATCATCCACGTGATTCAAGAACCACGATCTGTGACTGTTGATTTCCCCATTAAGTGAACACTGTTGTCAGGATGACCTCTTAGTTGTGATTTATAGCTCTTGTTTTGTAATACCCAGGTATTTTATTAGCTCAAGATGCATCAAGAGCCTCCAAGAGCCTAAATAATTCATTCTATTTTATTTTTAATTTAATTAAATCCCCACTCACACAGGTAACAAAACCAAATATCTGAGAGTCATCCTAGACTTTTTATTTCTGATCTCTTATATCCAATCACTAAGTCCTGCCAATTTTATCTTCATTAATGTTTTTTCCTGAATTACTTTAACAGCCTGCTCTGCCACTGTCTGTCCTCACTCCAGGCAGTTCTCGCAGTTGCTACCTGAGCTTTCTTTCTTTCTTTTTTTTTTTAATGTTTTTTTATTATATTATGTTAGTCACCATACAGTACATCCCCGGTTTCCGATGTAAAGTTCGATGATTCATTAGTTGTGTATAACACCCAGTGCACCATGCAATACGTGCCCTCCTTACTACCCATCACCGGTCTATCCCATTCCCCCACCCCCCTCCCCTCTGAGGCCCTCAGTTTGTTTCTCATAGTCCATAGTCTCTCATGCTTCATTCCCCCTTCTGATTACCCCCCCTTTCTTTATCCCTTTCTTCCCCTACCGATCATCCTAGTTCTTATGTTCCATAGATGAGAGAAATCATATGATAATTGTCTTTCTCTGCTTGACTTATTTCACTTAGCATTATCTCCTCCAGTGCTGTCCATGTTGCAGCAAATGTTGAGAATTTGTTCTTTCTGATAGCTGAGTAATATTCCATTGTATATATGGACCACCACTTCTTAATCCAGTCATCTGTTGAAGGGTATCTCGGCTCCTTCCACAATTTAGCTATTGTGGACAATGCTGCTATGAACATTGGGGTGCATATGGACCTTCTCTTCACTACGTCTGTACCTTTGGGGTAAATACCCAGTAGTGCAATGGCTGGGTCATAGGGTAGCTCAATTTTTTTTTTTAATTTTTACTTTTTTTTTAATGATTTTTTATTATATTATGGTAGTCACCATACAGTACATCCCCGGTTTCCGATGTAAAGTTCGATGATTCATTAGTTGCGTATAACACCCAGTGCACCATGCAATCTGAGCTTTCTAAACCCAATTCCAGTTATGTTCTCTCCTGCTTAACAATTTTCAATGGCTCTCCACTCCCCTTGCAATAAAGTACAGCTTTTTTCATAGGGTACAGAATCCTTGAAGATCCAACCTCTGCCCACCATTAACCTTGTATTCTCTCTGCTCTTTAAAGCAACAACCACACAAATGAATTGTTTCCTGAATTGTGCTTACTTACACTTTTACACTTTTATTCCTCAACCATTAACCACTTTCCTTTAACCTCTAATTTAAGTTCCATTTGTCCTTCAAGATTATCAGGCATATTGTTCTAACTTATTTTATTTTATTTTTTTAAATGTAGACTGAAGAGTATAATGAAACCCCATGTAACCATTACTCAACTTCAACTACTAATCCAGGGTCAATATGTTTCAGATATACCTGTTCCTCCTGTATTATTTTGAAACAATTACATTAGCCATTACTTCTGTAAATTGTTCAGTATTCATCTCTTAAAGAAAACTCTTTTTAACTAAATCACAATAACATTATCGAAAAGAATTACCCAAAAATTCTTAATTCTATAATATATCCAGTAAGTGTTCAATTTCCAGTTGGTTCACGTGTTACCATTTTTAGAAATTTTCTAATTTTTAAATGTTTTATAGTTTGCTATTTGAATCTGGGTTAAAGTCCAAACTGTGCAAATGGTTCATGTGCCTATGACCTATAGGTTCTGCCTCCAGCTTTTTTCCCCTTGCAACCTAACTGTGGAAGAAATTAGGTTATCTGTCCAGGGGAATTTTCAACTATCAGGGTTTTGCTGATTTCCTTCTATGTTCTTCAGTGTTTTTACCTCTCTTGTCTGTGTTGCTAGTTGGTTGGCTCTCTGAGACTTACCGTATTCAGTTCAATCTTTTTTAAAGATTTTATTTACTTATTTTAGAGAAAGAGAATGAGAGAGAGAGCAGGAGAAGGGGAAGCTGCAGAGGCAGAGGGAGGAGCAGTTTCCCCAGTAAGCAGGGACCCCCGATGCAAGGCTCCATCCCAGGACCCTGGGATCATGACCTGAGCTGAAGGCAGATGCCCAACCTACTGAGCCACCCTGGAGCCTGAAACAAGCAATATTTAAAGAAATCTAGCATTCACCTCTACTTGCTTGTAATTAATTCCTCCTCCACTTATATAGGTATCTGTTTTTAAAATGTTTCTTTCTTTTCTTTTTTAATATTAAGCATACACATATATAAAATTACATTAGGGTTTTTAAAGAGATAAATGATAGCATATTATATAATTATATAATAATACTCATATATATCAACTTTTCTTCACCTTGCTTTTTTTCTCTGAAAAATATTTCCCTAAGATTGATCCCTAGTAGTATTTAGAGATATTTCTCTGTATGGTAATCCATTGTGTGGAAGTATCATTTAATTCAATCAGCTTCCTACTGATGTATGTGATGTAGGTTTAAATTGCTCTAACAAATATTCCTGCAATGCAGTCTTATGCAGAAGCTTTTTTTTTTTTTTTTTCTTTGCCAGTATATCTGTGAGATAGATTCTAGGAACTGAGATTGCTGGGTCAAAATATAAATGCTATGTAATTTTGCTAGCAATTTCCAAATTTTTTTCAGTAGCAATTGCTCCATGTTTCATTCTCCCTAAAGATAAATGAAATTGCTTCTTTTCCCACAGTTTTGCCAACAGAGTATGTTTTCTGATTTTGTTCCAAGTTAATATGTAGAAAATGCTCTCTTGGTATAGTTTTAATTTGCATATTCTCTTATTATGACTGAGGTTGAATACTTATTCACATGGTTAAAGCCATTTGCAGTTCTTATTTCTATGAATTATCAATTATTTTCTGTAGCTGGTCTTTACAGGGCCATCAGTCCTTTCTTATATTAGAAGCACTTAATATATTTGAGATATTACTTATTTATCTATGATTTAAGTAGCAAATAAGTAATTTGTTACTATTTTGTTTATGATGTTTTTATTTTTAATTTTTAAAGATTTTATTTTTTTAATTTAATTTTTTTCTATTTTTTGAATTTAAATTCAATTAGCCAACATAGAGTAAGTACATCATTAGTTTCAGATGTAAAGTTCAGTTATTCATTAGTTGCATATAACACTCATCACATCACGTGCCCTCCTTAGTGCCCATCACCCAGTTAACCCATACCCCCACCCACATCCCCTCCAGCAACCCTCAGTTTATTTCCTACAGTTAAGAGACTCTCATGGTTTGTCTCCCTTTCTTATTTCTTCCCATTCAGTTTTCCCTGGGAGCCTGATGTGGGGCTTGATCCCAGGACCTTGAGATCATTACCTGAGCCTAAGGCAAACTTTTAACTGACTGAGCCACCCAGGCACCCCTTAAAATTCAAATTTTTTTAAATGGCAAAAAATTAAGATTTGTTATGTTGAATAATAACATCTTCGCTTGGAAATGAAGCTATCCTACCCAGCAGGACCCTGAAGATACAGATCCCAAGGCAAGCAAGTTATAATCTAACAACAGAAACAAGTGCTACAGCATCCTACATTTTAGTAACTAACTCTCTGACGTAAATCCCATAACGCTTAACAGATATAAGAAACTTGAGAAACCAGGTACGTAAGGGAGGCAACTATAAGGTGTCAGCCTACCATATAGCCAGGTTATGGGATAGTGGGCTCTCCTTTGAATGATATGACTACAAAATTTACATAATTTCTATACACTGTTTTATTATACAGTAATTTATGTGTGTGTATGTATCTATACACATGTATGTATTTTACATGCATGTTTTATATATAATGCACATATAATAATGTGTATTCCTGTATGAGCCCCTTACATGTTTGGACTCTGTCCATCTCTCACTGTAACCCATTCTGTAGCACAGTGCCTAGAGCAAAATTGGTGCTCAAACGTTTTATCAAATGAAAAAATAAAGACCAAACGTTGTCATTTGTGCCTAGGTCTGACCCTTCGTACGCAAAAGTTATCTGTGCTTGGAAACAGGCTGCAAACAAATCCCACAGTTCAGACTTGAACAAATTCCCATACGGCAGGATTTCTCCCCATAGAAGTAATTCAATACAGAAGAATAACATTATTGCTGTCTTGACTTTCATATTTCTGAAATGGTAAATTGGCTTTTGCATGGAAAGTTTTGCTCTGTAGGAAAAACCAACCACTCTGAAAGCTGGAAGCTTAAGATATTGTACCTAAATGGAGGGAGATCTCGGATTATTTTGCCGGTCACCATCAAAAGTGAATCTTGAGTAACAGTGCAATTTGCTTTCTGCTGGAATGACAAAATGTGAAGATCTTTATCCTTGAGTGGTCTAGACTGAAATGGAGGAGCCAGATAAGAGTCATGAAGGTAAATCAGATTCAGAGTCAACAAAACTAGGTTTTTTGGTTTTGGTGTTGGGGGTTTTGTTGCTGTTATTGTTGTTGTTGTTTTTAAGAGAGAGACAGAGCATGAGCAGTGGAAGAGGGGCAGAAGGAGAGAGAGAATCTTGGGTAGGCTACACACCCAGGGCCGGAGCTAGACGTGGCTTGATCTCACGACCCCGAGATCATGACCTGAGCTGAAATCAAGAGTTGGTCCCTTAACTGACTGAGCCACCCAGGTGCCCCTCAACAAAACTTTTAAAGAAATATTTAATTTTTGCATATTTCCACTGTGATGCACAAATTTTAAGTGCATTCTTTTTATGTAACTACATAACCGATGTCATTCAGTCATTTAGTATAGTTAACCATTTTTACATTTTCAAATTCTCTCATGCTCTCTTGTACTTTATTTAAGCACAGAGGCATTTTCAGTGTTCAGAATTTTATGCTTCCTTATTTTGGCCAGCGGTTTTCAGTAACGTCCTTTTTGAGCCAGAAGAGCAGAGATTAATACTTTGCTTCTTTATGATTACAGCGTTCATTCTTTCCTTCTAGAGATTTCAGAACATGAGGGAAATAACTATAACGAGAAGAACACGTGTGACTCTCTTTAATTTAAACAAAAATGCCTGAGTTTAGCAAAAATATTTTGATGAATAGAAAAAGATAACATTTTGTTCACATATTAAATATTATTTACAAATAGCACAATTTGGTTTACACTTGATCTAATTATAGAAAAATGGAGTGCCTATTTTTCGAATGTTTAGACATGGTTTAGCCACACAAGTTTTGTCCCAGAGGATGCCAAAAACAAAACAAAACAAAACAAAACAAAACACCCCAAACCTTGAAAAAGAGTGGAAAAAAGACTGAACGTGATATAAGACAAAATTAAAATCTATAAATATAGAAAGTGTGCCTGAAACACACAAAATAAAGTAAAATTGGAGGCAATTATTTACATAAGTAAGTATCCATTGAAACTCTGCAAAATGAGTATATCTAAAACATCCCAATAATTGAGGATATTTGACAAAGAAAACGTTATCTCAGGTCTTCACCTGGCACCATATGTAGTCTTGCCTCAAACACATTAATCGGTTCTCAGTAAAAACTTTCCACTTGTTCAGGGGTGTGAGAAGGTTATAAAGGCATTAGTTTGGCACTGATTACGCTAAGATTAAAGAGTGTGGCAGCAAACTATTGCCAAATTCTTAAGCAGAATCTTCAGCAGATACAGCAATAAAAATGCAAACCTCCTTACAGGAGCACCCTGGGTTCAAGTATGACACAGGGATTTTTCTGGCTTGCAGTTCCAGCTCATGACCAGAGATGGCGCTGAGTGTACAGGGAACCTCGGCCAATCTGAATCAGAAGTCAGAAAAAAATCGGGCTAAAGTCTGTGTGCATGAATCCTCGGCAGCACATCTTAGACAGTGAATATGGAGGAAAGGGAAAAATGCATAAAGAACAAATTTAAAAAGCCTTGTATTAGGGGAATCACATATGGGAAAAGAGATAGGAATGAAAATCCTGACGGGTTAATATGGGGAATATCAGGAACACGGATCAAAGCACTGACAGAGTTGGGGCATCGATGTCTTTTCTTAGGTTAAATAACCCATTAGGGAAGTTCTTCTAATATTGTAAGTGTTTATTTGGCAGAAGGGCTGTGGGAGTTTTAGTGTTCTTAATATTATATTCTGAAGGTGTGTGTGGACTGGTTATACTTCTGTCTTTAACAAATAAAGATCCAAAAGTAATTTGACGTAGTCAGATAGTACAACCCCCAAAGTCTAACGATGCATTTGAAATTTCTTTTCCATGAACAGATTTTTGGCAAGCAAAGATATCTTAAGTGAAAAAGGCACAAACTGCTTTCAGCCACAGCTGATGTGCATATCTCTTGACCTGTATTCAGAAAAACAGAATTGAAGACACCACATAAAAATAAAAATAAAAATAATTACTCATTCTCCTTCCAGTAAGTATGGCAATGATTTCTAAAATTATTTTTATGCTTTTGCATTCTTTACCTTTCAGTGTTTTTTAAAAATTATAAAAGTAAAACCAAAAAATTTCTAATTTATACAAAAGGACTTTAAATAGAAAACCAAAGTGTCCTTCCCTGCCTTGTGTATACACCTCCCTTCTTCATCTCCCCTTGGAATTCAGAACTAGAGCATACACAGCTGGGGACCAAAGGTGCTAAGTACTTTCCCTTGCTATGCAAAGTGTGGGTTGTGAGTCATCAACATCAGCATACCTAGCAGCTTGTCAGAAATGCAGAATATGAAGCCTCAGCCCAGATTTAACGGATCAGGATCTGTATTTTAACAACACTCCCAAACGATATATATGCACATCCAAGTTTGAGAAACTCTGCTCCAGATTCCAAAGACAGAACTATTGAGGGCAAATCCTTCTCTTCCAACTTCGCAAGAGGCTGTAGAAATAGTCTACAATGAATGCCTCATCCTTAGACTGTAGAGAGAGGGGACTAGGGGGAGGAGTCTAGGTCCACTATCATCAGAGACATTGAGAAGTGGTGCTCACAGCAAGAGACTGTGTCGTCTCTAAAGAAGTGAGAGGAGCTCCAAGGAAATTGGTGCTAGATATTAATGGTGCTGACAATGAAGGAACGCTTGCATCTCCATCCAAGCTGGATATTTGTTTATTTTCAGAATCTACACAGCCACCCCGGTGTTTTCCTTGGAGTAAAAGGGAGCATGCAAGTGCTTGGATGAGCCTGACGATGTTTCCCTAGAATTTAGGGACATATGTAAACCATTTATGGTCTTGTGATTTTAAATGTGGGAGGCTTCTTGTAGTAGCCTGTGATAATGCTGTGAGAAGGGACCGTGGTGTACTATGGAAAGAAGATGGGGGTCAACCAGTTCCCCAAACCATCTCAATTCTCTATGTTCTCGGGAGGGGTCCAAAACAGGATGTGCATAGTTCCTGTGGTTCCATGAGATGAGACCTAGAGATTCAATGACAGGGTATGCACCCAGGTGACTAATAAGCCTAGCAAGGTTTTGTCCCTTCCAGAGAAGTAATTATAGGCATGAACCACTGTCCTAGCTGACAGAAGTCTTTGTCGCTATCTCTGAATGGAGCATCGGTGACAGAAGACGACTGGGTGAACACTAGGTGAACACCGCCCTAAGAAAAACTTACCACCACAGGTGGGACTGTCCCCATCACGGAGGTCATCCGCAGCCAGAGAATGAGCTCAAACCACAGCAAGACCAGGGTCTACTGCCTAGCAGTGGCATTCAGGTAACTATATTAGATGAACCTCGCTGCCACTATCTATCCTTTTGCATGTCTTCCTCTAAAAAGTTCTAAACAGAAAAAAAGGAAAGCAGGAGAAAAGAACAGATCCCATCTTCCTCCATCATTCCAAGAACATGGGTTATAACTCAAATCTATTCTCGAAAGTGAACAAGGAGTAAGAAAGGAAGAGCTAAGATTTCAACTGTGTTTATGTTCTTGGTGATTGAAATTAGATTAGACTTCAATAACTAAAAGTGACCAGAAAGTTATAGAATCTTCCCAAGAGGTAGTCAATGGATGAGAAAGCATTCAATGTAGCAGGGTTGGAAGTCATGGTAGAAAACATAAAACCAATGGCATCTATTCACTTTTCTTTAAAGAAAGAGTAATAAGTGTAGATAACAAATATGTTTAGAAATCTTGGTAAATCATCTTCTTCTGTTTTCTCCATGATAAGCAAGATGAGGAAAGTGCAATTGTCTTATCTCTTGTCTCTCCCAAGTTCACCTCTCTTGATTAGGGGGAGTTACATCACTGCTGTTTTTACTTAGTGGGTAGGTTTATAACTTTGCTAAAAGTAATATAATATTAGTTATTGTTTAGGAAAAGGAAATACAGCTAGCACTGCAAGTAAGTTGAAGAAATAGTGAATGCCTTTACACTCTATCCACATTTTCTCTTAGCATCCCTACATTTGGGTGAGTTATTTGGGAGTTACTCTACATGCCCTGTCCTGATCTCCTAAGAACTCCTGAGAACTCACGTCTCAGTATCTGCAGAAGGAGTCCCCTCTGCCTGTGGGGAAGGCTGTAAGAGCTGAGGACATAAGGCTCCTGGGAGAGTCCTCGGCCAATGATTGACAAGAACTGCAGGATAAATGCCCCCCTTCTCTTTCCTCGCCTGTCAAGGAAGGACAAATCTGGGGTATGTTGTACACCATTGCCCAGTTTTGGGTGAGGAAAATGGCAATTATTAAAAATAAAGCCACTGTGACAGAATGGGTCTAACATGTGCATTATTACATGAAGCTTGATGGACTGACTGAGAGTCTAAAAATCATAATAGTTAATTTGCATAATGGAAAGTGAGCCTTTCTCTGACTTGCCAAATGGGATTAGCAAAAAATATAAAATAATTTGTGGAAGTTCACAATGATCATAAAATGGTGTTATACGATACTGTGAATAGAATCATTCCTTGTATAATAAATTTTTATATTCTATTTAGAGACTTTTGCCGGGGCTGTTTATCCAGTTTATGTTTTTAGTGTCTTTTATTTTTCCTCTTCCTCCCTGAAACCAGCATTTTAAGACGTGTTAGTATTATTATTATATAAGTTTGAAAGAAGTGAGGAGACAGAGAGATAAAACTCAAAGTAGTTTGTTTTACTCTTGTTGAAACAATTTTGCGGAAAAGGCAAGAAGGAAGGATCTGGAAACACTTATGTAAAATATCTCTGAGACCATCTGTGGATTTTAATTTTTTATGATAGTTCAGTGTTTTAGGTGTGCTGCTGATTGTCAGGAAGAGGCCACCCACACATACACCAACACTCACTGTTCTCCACCCATGAGGACATTCGATTATGTCTAGGATTTAACTCACCAGGACTACAAAAATGTGATGGAAAGTAATGTGACTATGCAGGGCCTAGGGATCCAAAAATATATGCAGTGGCTGGTGAAACTGCCAGCAATTTCAGTAAAAGGGCGATTCTTTGTGCCCCACAGCCCTTTAGTTTTGGACCATACACTATGACTCAGGCAGAATTTATACAAGGAATCTGTGTGCTTCCCCTCGAGGCAGGGCTGCTGACTTTGGACTGGAATATTCTTGCTGTGGGGGGCTGTCCTGGGAATTGCAGGATGTTTAGCAACATGCTTGCCCTTACCCCATCAGATGTTGTGACAGCCAAAAATGACTCCAGACGTTGCCCACTACGCCCCGGGGGAAGAGACAGCATGCAGTCGAAAACCACCGAATTGACCTCATGTTTACAAATAGTTGGCTGTCCTGGTGCTTGCTCTGCACTTAGCATCATTAAGGCAATGTCATCATGTTGGGGGAAGAATGGAGCCAAGGCCCAGGGGCTCCTGAGCAATAGCTGCGCACAGCCGCTCTAGTCCCCGAAAGGTCATGCCTGCAATAGCCCTCCCCTCGCTACCAAGCGTATCACCCTGGTAGTATTTTACATATTGAATTGTATGACATGAACTATTTAAGTGCTTGTTCGTGATCTATAAATATGACATTATAATCATTTTATCTCTTTCCTACCTTCCCTTTTTGTATTCTTTTTCCTTTTCCTGGTGTTTTTCTCACTTGGCACTTTTCTGTTTATTGGGCATGTTCGTTTTTGCAAGTGGGACGTAACATAATCGTGTCTGGAATATTGTTGTTATAAATTTGGGTTTAATCCGCAGGGCAGCCAGTCAGTCAAATGATGAAGTGGTTACAATTTGTTCTGCATTATATGATAAAGTCTTTTGATCATTTATCTAAACACAGTGTAAGTTTCTCAGTTACGTCTACCCTGCCATAATTCCTGTTTGTATTTTACCCATTCCACTTTTGTTAAGATCTGTTTTAGTAAATATTGCCAATTTCACAGAGAAATAACATTGTATTTGCTACCAGGAAGATAAATAGACTAGCCAGTCGTCCGAAGAGCAGTAATAATGCATATTATATTCTCCATTCATAACCGTCAGTAACAGGTCTAAGATAGGGAAGGTTTAAATGAAAAGAATAAGCAGAGAGAGGTCTCTCCTCTAGAGTAAAGCCTGAGGCAGAACGTCTCTAACTGAATTTATTATTTTCTTGGATGCACACCTTAATAATAATGGCCCTTCACCAGCTAGTTTGAAAAATAAACAAGTCACTTCTTACTCACTAGAATGGCTTTAATGAAAGAGGCAGGCGATAATAAATGTTGGCAAGGATGTGTAGAAGGTGGGACCATAACCTGTTAAAACTGCTTTGGAAAACAGCTTAACCATTTCTTTAAAAAGTTAGACATAAACTTACCATAAAACCTGATAGTTGTACCGTACATAGCTGCCCACGTAAAGACTTGTCTATGATAACAGTATTATTCATAACTGCAAGGAGTGAAAACAATCCCAAGGGCCATCCACTAGTAAACAAGCAAAATGTGGAGTATTCGTACAGTAGAATAAAACTCAGCAATAAAAAGGAATAAAGCACCGATTGATGCTACAATACGAATGAATATTGAAAAAACCCCATTATGTTAAGATGTCCAATGGCAAAGCCTCCTTTTGTAAGATACTTTTGATATGCAACATCCAGTCCAGTCAAATCTATAGAGACAAAAAGCAGGTCTGAGATTTTCTAGGGCTGGGATTAAGACTAGGGATTGATTGACAGTTGGCACAGTGGATCTTTCTTGGGTGATGGAAATGGTCTAAAACTGGATTGTAAAGATGTTTTCACAGCTCAGAAAAGTTTAGTAAAGATTATTGAATTGTATAATTAAAATGGGTGAATTTTATGGTATATAAATGATACCTTAAAAAAAGTCTAAACAAATATATGGGAAGACAGATTGCAAACAGAAGGACCTGCCTTGTTGGCCTTTCTTAGATTATGTTAGCTGATATTTGTACTTTTGTATACATCATATCAATTTCATGTGATTCTGTCCTAGTCTCACTATGCATCCCTCACTTGTCTAAGGGTCCTTTTATTATAATTCTGATTGAGTTAAATCTCACTTATTACACTTATGTAGTGAAGAATTAATCTTCCTCAAGGAGAGGTCTGGCTTTTGCCCTCTCTGTTGAGAAGCAACTTCGAAGTCCTTACAATTTCCTGCCTGTTAGGAGTGTCTTTGTTGGACTGGAGACTTTGACTGCTAGCAATCTAATGACGTGGTCTTATGATGGGACCTTTGGGTTACATGGTGTTAGTTTTGCCTCCAATAGGAACTGGAAACTGAAGATATCAGCCTGCTCTTTGGGTGGGGGAGCGTGGCAACTGAAGATCGAGTGCCCGGCGTTTGTGATCCAACTCCTGACAGCAATGATCAGGCGGGCTTCCCTGGTTGACAGTACTCCAATCACATTGTCATGCTGGGAGAGTACTATGTCCTTGCTCATGGAACGAGGACAACAGAAGCTCTGTATTTGGTACCTGTCCTGGACTCTGCCCTATGTACTCTTTCCCTTGGATGATTTTAATTTGCCTCCTTTCCCCATAAGAAACCATCACTGTAAACATAAGCTTTCAGTGAGCTCTGTGAATCCTTCTGGAGAATTATTGGAAATGAGGGTAACTATGGGAATCTTCCAGACTTGCTTTTGTTGTCAGAAGTGAGTGTGGTAAGGGAAGTGAGGGGGACTGTATCCTTGGCTGAACACTTTCTCTCTCTCTCTCTCTCTCTCTCTCTCTCACACACACACACACCCCCCACAATAGTTACTGATTTTTATATTTTAAAGCATCCTGTGCTTCATTTTTCAGCCCTTTGAAATGGTCAGACCTTGAGGATAGGGCCTTAGTTGGTGTCTTTTGGAAGTCAACAATTGATAAGTGATTATTGGAACCCTAGAAAGATATTTTCAAGACAAGATTTTAATCCTTTTGTGGAAAGGCATTCTGTGGGGTACTCCTCAATCTAGGCAGTGTTCAGCGAAGGACCGCAGCTAAATGTAGTTCAGTACGTACTGAAGAGAATCACAGAAATTTCTGTCTCAGCTGAATTAAGTTAAGAAATTCTAACCTCAGACTATTGGCATATTTGAGAGAATCTTTGGCAAGCACCTTATCACTGAGGACTGACCACAAGCGAATCATTACTACACAGAGCTAAATGATTAAAAAATTAAATTTATGCACATTCATATCACATATATTACTTACTTTAGAAATTTCAAATGGCTTTCACATAAATTATCTTGTATGATGACCACAAGAATCTTGTGAGATTAGCACGGAAAGCTTCAGGATGCTAAATGACTCACTCAGACTTCCATCCTCTTTGAGAGAGCTCTTATTATGTACCAGGGCATGATCCTTGTAAGCGAAACTTTCTCATCCAAATTCCCTGCTGTGAAGGCCATGTGACATTCCTGTTAGCAGCTGACTGGGCAAAATGTGGGCATAGGACCTGCGGACCAGCTAGACATCTGCGCCGTGGACCGATGTGAGAAGGTGAGCAGGAAAAATCACATCACCTCTCCTGGGGAGGTGAATTGGGAAACAGAGTTGCTGGTGTAGAAATTGAAGACGGAAGGAGGCCTTGAGATAGAGCGGGGCCTCATGGGCTCTATCCGGCAAGGCAAAATCACAGGGAGGACATTTATGGGTCAAACAAAAGTCAAGATGAAGAAAAGAGAATAGTACTAGAAGACAGTGATAACAAGTCAGAAATAAGCAAATACCCAGCAGTAACGGAGCCACGCTGGTGGTGGGCATGGGCGTGAAAATATGCGCCTCCGTGCCTGACATCTCTAGATTGCCCTGGATTCTTCACAAATACGCTCTGGTTTCCGTGATGCCCGGATGTGGGGCTGGACCCGGGCACTTCCTCATTTGTGTCCTTCCTATAACCTCGCTATATCATCACCACTGTCATTAGCATACGGTCTAGCTTTATTTTTAAAAATTATACATCTTTTCCACTCAAATGTGCAGAGCTGATTTATTTATAACTTGGATCGAATATGACTTATGGCTTCAATTCTTCTTCGAAAAAAAAGGACAAGTTAAAATGAAATATTTTCCACAGAACGCACCTCACATATATTACTCAGCTTTGTTCTGAAATACTTGCCCCATAAATATTTTAACATAGCTACCAGAGAAAGCACTTCAGTTATTTCACTGCAGGTGGCTTTAATTTCAAAAGTTTGCTTTTCTTGTGCTTTCTTGTGCCATCTCCAGGCTCTGTTACGGAATCTAAAGCTTAGAAACTGGTTAAGTACATGTTATCTGAGCCTCAAGAAAAGCCCACTGGAAACTTCCTGTGAAAAAAAGGCATGTGATCCTGGGAATACAGCACGTCGACATGTTTATACTTGATCTTGCCGGTCGCGTAGGCTGCGGAACATCTCATCCACACATTTTCTTGTGGCTTATTTCCGACTATGTGGTGATAAAATATACTGACCCATTTTGATGTCCTTGCAAAATGTCATGGTGTTTACTGGTTTCGATTTCTAAAGTCGCCTTTATAGCTTGTCTAGATGTGAGGCTTTTGTTTTTGTTTTTAATGCTGAGCAAAATTCTCATGCGCATTTAAAGCACCTGCTTATTTTTTGTTTTTTAGAACGTGTAGTCACTGTTACCTTTTTGTGTACTTTCTCTCCACCTTGTAAATTTTATCAGCTCCTTCTGCATCTGACACTGCTTTACCTTCTTCTTCCTTTTTACTTTCTTCTATTTAAAAAAAAAATGAAGTATAGGGATGCCTGGGTGGCTCGGTCAGTTAAGCGTCTGCCTTCAGCTCAGGACATGATCCCAGGGTCCTGGGGTCGAGCCCCGCATCGGGCTCCATGCTCAGCGGGGAGCCTGCTTCTCCCTCTGCCTGCCGCTCCCCCTGCTTGTGCTCTTTCTCTCTCTGACAAATAAATAAAGTCTTTAAAAACATAAAAATTGAAGTTTAATTGACATACGGTGTCCTATCAGTTTCAGGTTCACATCACAGCAACTCAGTATTTTATACATTATGAAATAATCCCTATGATAAGTCTAGTTACCATCTGTCACCAGAGAGTTATTACCACATTATTGACTATATTCCCTATGTTGTCCATTATATCCCCATGACTTATTTATTTTATAACTGGAAGTTTTTATTTCTTAATCACCTTCATCTATTTCTCCTGTCCCCCAACTGCCACTCTGGTAACCAATAGTTATTTTCTGTATCTGTGAATCTGTTTCCGTTTGGTTTGGTGTTTTGTTTTTTGTTTTGTTTTGTTTTAGATTCCACATCCAAGTGAAATTACACAGTATTTGTCTTTTTTTATTTCATTTAGCATAATATCCTCTAGGTTTATCCATGTTGTTGCAAATGGCAGGATTTCATTCTTTTTTATGGCTGAGTAATATTCTATCGTATATACACCCAATCTTTTTCATCCATTCCTTTATTGACAGACACTTAGTTTGCTTCCATGTCTCAGCTATGATTTCCTCTTTCCTTTTTTTGGGTATATGGGTTAAGTTTAATATTTCTGTTGGTCGGGAACATTATTCTCATTAGAGAGAAAACTGACTCTTGAAGAGGAAAAAGTACTTGTCTAATAAAAAATGTTATGAGGTGGCAGAATCCATGCTTGAAACTCTGTCTGACTATAAACCTGTGTTAATGATTTCTGTAGTATTTATGGCTAGTTTTTGCAATCAAAACTACCAAAATAAGTACAAAATTAAGTACAGAGTCTTAAACTGGACCAAGATCTACTAACTACAATGTCTGTGTTATTTATATTACGTCAGGCTACCATCACAGAAATAATTCCGTTTTACTTACTTTGGCTTTAGTATTTTCACATTCATTATTTCAACTTGACCTCTGAGATGGGTAAGGTAGGTAGTTTACAGTTAAAACCCAGGCTAAAAGACATTTAAATGATATACCAAAGATCACAGAGCTAGTAGAATTTGCTTTCAAAAAGACTCAGTGTTTATAAGATATTTTATTCATGTGTCCTTATGTATTTTAAAAATCAGACCAGATTTAAACTCCAGATAGAATCTTCATATTAACACATGAAAAATCAACTTTCAAATCCTCTATTTAATTAAGCTAGATATTTTTTTCTAATTCCTCTTTGTCTTCATTGCTAACAATGGCATAGACTGGTGTGAAAATTAGGAAGAGGATTCGGTCGGTGGGGATGTACCTCCATGGGTACAAGCAGCTCTTCGATAGCGGTTATCAGTAACAGTCTGTTCTGGGGCTGGGCTTCCCCTTATTTCTCAAGTATGAGTGAAATGGACTTCTTCAAAGAAAACCACCAGTACCATAGGAACGAAGAGCAGATATAGGTTGGGGGTTTCCCGGGCAGCATTCTCAGTGGGGTCAAGTGGATGCAGAGTTTACCAGTGGATAAGACCATGGGATGAAATCTTCTTCATCCCATGGCCACATTTTGGTCCCATTTTAAAAAAAGTAATCAAGTAGCCCAAATTAAATGGGAATTAAGTCCCCAAGAAACCACAGGAATAAAACCCAGCGTGTAATATCCAGTAATTCTTATAATCAAATTTCAAGTTATTACAGCAAAGCCAAGTACATATTTGAGAGGAGACACATTAGGGCACAGTTTGCACAATTGTCTTATGCAGCCTCCAGATCTTTTCTCATTGCAATGGCAGAATAGCTCTGTATCCTTCCAATCACGTTTCTTGCCAGTATGGCAGGTCTTCAATTCTGGAAAAGGATTTTGTCACAAGAAAACAGAGTCACATCTATGAGGGATTTTCTACTTGTTACGACCATGACCATGATGACTTTCTTTCTTTTAGGTAAACCTCTTATTCTCTATCTATTTAAAACCGTGGATAATAAATCACCGAGACTGAATTTCCCTGGGAAAAAGGTAAGCTATTAATTAATTAATTAATTAATTAATTAATTAATTTATTTAAAAGATTTTTTATTTATTTATGTGACAGAGAGACAGCCAGCGAGAGAGGGAACACAGCAGGGGAGTGGGAGAGGAAGAAGCAGGCTCCCAGCGGAGGGGCCCGATGTGGGGCTCGATTCCGGAACTAAAGGCAAGCTTTTTAAACATATTACCATTTCTTTGAGTCATTCATAAAAAAAAAAAAGTACGTATATGCCTAGATTCTTTATTTAAAGAGAGACAAATAAAAATAAGAACAATGAAGAGTCCAAACGACTAAACGATCATTTCAGACGAGGATGAGCCTCAGAGCAGCCATGATTCCCACTGTTTCTTTAGGTCTGACAGTAAGTGGCTTCCAGTATGAGCAAAGGTTCAGAGGGTGACAGTCCCTATGATCAGAGGGCTCTGTTGATTGTTGTGAGATGTGCTGTTTTTGCTTGCCCAGCATGCATTCCTCTGCCTGGTAGCTGTGTTCTGATTCCCTTTCGCGGAAAGGAACTTCCTCTATTTTTGTCAGCAGCCTGGTCCAGCATTTCAGTCAAGATGCCATGATCTCCCCTGGCCCAGAGGGGTAAGTGTGCACCTTTGCTAGGCCAATCAGCGTCTCTTTCCAGTAGGGGAGAAACCAGGCGAGGAAGCAGTTGGTGCAGAATTCTTCATCTGGTGTTGTGGGACCTTCTCTCTTCGTCTCTGTTCTCACTGTCCCAAGATATTGTCTGGTTACTGTCCGTTGAGAAGACTGGTTTACCAGCTGTTTTGTCAAATCTATTAATAAAGGATAGTTGGAAGAAAGGGACAAGAGGGAAACCACCCTTAAAAGGATTTTACAGCACCCTGGATGGAACCCCCCGCCCTTTCCCAGGTGCTAGGGAGATGACAAAAACCTGAGTGGGTGACAGGCGCATGAAGGGTTAATCAGATTAAAACAGCCTGCCAACAAGCCCATAAAAATCCATAGACTTAGAAACTTTGGTAGCAGCCTTCTCGGGTTTCCTCCCTCTCTGGGGGGCTTTGTTCTATTGCTCAATAAACTCTACTATCACTCAATAAACTATGCTTTGCTGTCCACCACTCTTTTTCTGGTTTACCTCTTCATTCTTCGAAGCAGTGTGACCAAGAACCGTGGGCACCAAAGGAAAAGAAATCCCATAACTCTATGACTACCGCCTTTGTTTCTAATTAGTTCTTTTTATTATGTTGCTTCATTTAGCCATTTTTTTTCCTGTTGTCTACAACCAAAGAACCCTAAAAGATACAGAAACTTTCCTCCTGTGTGGAGGATAGGGCTAGCTATTGTTATAGAGGGAGGAGGTGATTAACCCTGTATTGCAGTTTGAGGAAGTCCCTAGGGCACACTTCCAAACACTCTCCACTTTGGGCTTCCATGATTTATAATTCCCACATTGGAGTCACCGGATAATGGTAGAATAATAGTTCTCCGGACTATTTAGGGACCCTGGAAGCAATTCATCATATTCTTACCCATATGTAGACCCCTTCGAGTGTCTTCTCTAAGGTCACAAGGCTGGTAAATGGAAGAGATGGCTCTGGAACCTGAGTCGTCTGATCATCAGTCTAATTCTTTTTATGCTGATATGTGGCTACTTCTCTGAGGACCTGTGAACATTTCCCCAGTCGACTCCTGTGTTGGCCCAGTTTAATTGAAACATCACATCTGAGAAGGTTTAGAAAATTGAGGAGGGATTTAAAACAGAATATGTGACCTCTACTTCCACACCTAGAACTTGTCCTGACAAGGGGAGAGGGAGTCATATCGGAGTCATTCCCAAGAATGGATAAAATTGGATAAGGGGTTTGGTGAGATCCAGAAGGTTCCTGAGCACCAAAGCATTGATTTCTGAATCTCAGCTCACCGCCGGGCTTTGAGGATCATTTAGGTTCTCAAATTTCAAAAACAGAAGTTTTAATTCTACTTTTACAGATTAATTGCATACAATTCTATCAACTTTTATTTTTATGTGGGGTTAAGTTATAAAAGTCACTTACTAAAATGCCTTGCTGTGTTAACTAAACATGCTATTCATAAATTTAAATTAGCCCCGGAAATTAGGCTTTTGGAGTGTTGTCTAAGAAATGCTTTCCCAGCTCCATCTCCCAAAACAAGCTTCTAAAATTTCCTTTAAAATGTTTTATATTTGCATAGATTATGTTACAGTAAATCTTCTGATTCTTTTCTTCTTATGCTGAACCACTCTCCCCACGATTATCTAATGTATAACCTGTTCTTTCTGCTCTCCCTTGTGATGCCCTAACCATGTTTCATCACATTCATATGACCGTTTAGGGATCCCGCCTGATTCTGTTGACCTATTTGTCATTTCTTATACAAGAACTGTATAGATTGGACACCAGTGGCTTTCTAATATGTGTTCATATCTGGTCGGATGGCTTTTCCATATTATTATTTTTCAAATTTTTCTTAGCTATTTGTAACTTTTATTCTTTCAAATTCATTTTAGAATGAATTTTTCACATTTCCCTAAAATTCTGGCTGAGATTAAAGTTGTAATTGCATTGACAAATTAATTAAGAAGAAATAACATTTAAAATATTAAGAAATCCCACCCATTGACATGTTATATCACTTCTTTTATGTCTTTTGGGAGAGTTTAAATTTTTCTTCATGTCGACCTTACTCATTTTTATAACGTTAGTTCCTAGATAAAAATACAGATTTTCTTATCATTGTAAAATGTATCACATTTTCTATCTCATTTGCTGTATTAGTCAAAGTGTTCTAGAGAAACAGAATGAACAGAATTTATTTATTTACTTACTCATTTACTTATTTATTTGAGATTGGCTTACATGCTTGTGGAAGCTGGGAAGCCTGAAATCCATAGGGAAGGCCAGCAAGCTAGAAACTCAGGCAGGTGTTAATGCTGCTGTCCTGAGGTAAAATTTCTTTGGAGGGAAACCTCAGCTTCTTCTCTTAGAGTCTTCAACTGATTGAATGAGACCCACCATATTATTGAGGGTAATCTTTACTTGAAACCTTTACTTGAACGTGGATGTTAACCAGATTTACAAAATATCTTCACAGCAGTACCTAGATTAGTGTTTGATTAAATATTTGGATAGTATAGCCTGGGCAAGTTGATACATAAAAGTAACCATCATTTAATGCTGACAATATAGAGAACGCTCTTGATTTTGCACATTGATACATATAGCAAACTTCTGACTCTGATTATAACCTCATTGTAATTTCTTTTGATTATCTTGGGTTTAATACATAAATAATGACCTACTGAGCACATGAATAGATCTTCAGTCCTTAGGTATTTTTTCCTGCCCTCTTATCACATTGGCCAGAACCTTCTGTTCTGAGGTGAAGTGTATGGGGAGGTAACCTATTCTTTTTTAAAGATTTTATTTATTTATGTGACAGAGAGACAGACAGCGAGAGAGGGAACACAAGCAGGGGGAGTGGGAGAGAAAGAAGCAGGCTCCCAGCGGAGGAGCCCGATGTAGGACTCGATCCCAGAACGCCGGGATCACGCCCTGAGCCGAAGGCAGACGCTTAACGACTGAGCCACCCAGGCACCCCGGAAACCTATTCTTGTTTCTGACCTTTTATAGTCTTTCTATAAGCAAAATGTTTTCTGAAGGGATTTTATAGGTTTTATCAAGTTAAATAACCTCCCTTATATTTCTAGTTTCTAGCTTTTATTCATAAACAGGTATTAATTTTCATTAAATACATTTTGACTCCTAATAAGAGGACTATTTTAATTTTTCTTCCTTTTTTCATTGGTGAGGTATATTACTTTGCTAGATTTTTAAAAATATTGAATTATTCTTGCAGTTCTGGATTATACTGCAAATGATCATGACGTATTTTTTTTTTAATGATTTTACTTTGTTTATTTGAGAGAGAGAGCGTGAGAGCCCAGAAGTGGGGTGGGGGGCAGAGCAGACTCCTGGCTGAACAGGGCGCCTGATGTGGGGCTTAATCTGAGGACGCTGAGATCATGACATGAGCTGAAGGCAGCTGCTTAACCCACTGAGCCACCCAGGCACCCCTTTGGTGTATTATTTTCGTAATATAGTCAGGAATTTTGAAACGAAGTTTCTAACTAAAATAACTATTATTATAGTTATTTATAAAATAGTATAGCTTAATATAACTAAGTTAGTTAAATAACTACAAATAGTTATTTATAAAATAACTATTATTATAACTTAAAAATTATTTTTCTTTGTTGTTACTTAATAAGATTTTGTTATTGAGAAACCTGACTCTTTCAGAGTTGGAGCATGTGGGTAGAGAGACAGGCAAGGGGAGGGGAGAATTCTAAGAGACTCATGCTTTGATGGCACTCTAACATCGACACTCCTTAAATATGGCGGGTGTTCAAAACTGACTTTCATGAGTGTTTTTGTGAGACTTTTGGAGTCTCTCCCAATGTTGGATATCTCTCACCTTGCAATTTCTTTGGTGAGGCTGAATGTGTCTCTTTTTCTGTTGATCATGTCCTCCTTCCTCAACTCCTGAGCATCAGGTGAAACTCCAGCTTCTTATTACAGGAGTCTGTTTGCTTCTCGATGTGGTCTTGTTGGAAAAGTCTCAAGACAAGCCCTTTTTTGCATGTGGCTCACGTTTTATCTGTAGAAAATATTTATGCATTAGCTCAACAAGAACTAGGAGTACCGGATGTCCATTGCAACAACAACTATTGTATTCTAACATTAAAATGGTTAACCACCCTTTTAGATTTTCCGCACAAATTAGAATGAGTACTTCCTCCACGTTACCCCTAAATTGCAAAGGAGTGATAATAAGCTCTAAATGACCTTAGCGAAGCCCTTTCATTAACTTAAGGAAGCATCCCACACCTGCAGCTCTCTAAAATGAAATGCTCTTCAAAATCCTCCTCTGATCTCTAATCCCTGATTCCTTTATACCTTCAAGGAGTGTGAGAGATCTGTGTCTCAAAACTAGATGTCCAAACATTTACCATAAATTCTGCGCCTTGCTTTGGAATATAATGTCTATTTTCTTGAATCGTCAGTTAAAAAATGTTGTTTGTCATATTTGGTTATATACACGTAATCCCTCTACCCTCATAAATGTTTTTCGATATTACCACACTATTATACAAAGTCATTTTCTAATAATGAGTAAGAAAACAAGTGGGAGACTCTGTGGTCTTTACATGGTGGCTCATGATGTTTAAAGGCACTGCCTAAAACTGGGTTTTGGCCGGGATTTAGTGACTGTAAATTGTCTGAAATTATAGGATAAGGTGTGTGTGTGTGTGTGTGTGTGTGTGTGTGTGTTTGAGAGAGAGAGAGAAGGAGACAGAAACAGAGATGGTGAAAGAGAGAAAGAGAGAGTTTGTACATGTATAGACTTATTTTAATTTCATTAGATTCCCAGAGGGACTTTGGAATCAAAATCAAGAACTGTTGTCTAAATTTGTGTTCCTCTGCAGATTAGTCAACATCAGCAGTCTTCCGCTTTTCATGAAGACTAACCTAATAGGTATTTATATTTGTATATAAAGAAGTTGTGCTCCAATATATTTGAAATTACTATGTGATCTCCTCTTTCTGCTTGATTTAAAGTTTAATCCAATGTTGCTTAAATCCTAAGAAGACGCTGCATCCCTTCTCCCATGATTCCCTAATCTACATGGAGCCTGAGCTTTCTTCACATTTTCTCATCTTACTGCCAGTTTTAGTGTTCAGGGAATAATTTTATTGAATTTCATAGGATCGAAATCAGTGGCCAGTAGGTGCTTAGAAAGAAGGCTTATTTAAGGTGGGTTGGGGTCAATGCTTTTATATAGGAATTTAAAAACAATGAGAACAACAAAACAGGACACGAATCACCAAGGGAGAGAGAAGAGAATACTTCTGACTGGGGGAGTGGGCTTCCAGTGAAGTCCATGTGTGCTGTGTTTCTTTAGACTACACACGAAAGGATTTTCCAGACAGATAAAATATATTTTTTAAAGATTTTATTTATTTATTTGACAGAGAGAGAGAGACAGCGAGAGAGGGAACACAGGCAGGGGGAGTGGGTGAGGGAGAAGCAGGATCCTAGTGGAGGAGCCCAATGCGGGGCTTGATCCCAGGACTCTGGAATCACGCCCTGAGCTGAAGGCAGACGCTTAACGACTGAGCCACCCAGGCACCCCCAGACAGATAAAATATCTTAAGCATCGGCGAGATGTTAGAATGTGAAGGACATACTCAGGGAAGGGTGAGAAGACTGGGTATGATTACTCTGAATTATCTGTAGAGGGGCAGGTCTTATTTTTCTATAAGTAGCTCTAAGAAACTATTAAATGTTTGGTTAAATTTTTTTGAGGTTATGTATAACATATCCATTTTGGTGTTTGGGTAGGTAGCAATTGTGACAACTTGCTTGTCTTTTATCAAGGGTGTCTTTAGCTTCCTAAGCCATTCCTTGTAAATCTTTCAATTCAACCTTCCATGCTATTTTTCAAAAATAACCCTGTCAGAAATATAATAGGCAAAAAAAAAAAAATGAAGTAAAATATAAAGATTACTGATTATTCACGGTAATGTGAGTCAGGATTCACAGTCCCATTTCTAATTAGTTATTTGTGTCTTTGATTTATTACCACCTCCCACAGAGACAAATAGTTCTGGAGTATTCTAAGAGTGACCCTGTTTCTGAACTCACCCACAGGCTCTCTTCGGCTCCTGGTACTCAATATTCATCCAGCAGAACTTTACTGCTTATTCTACTGCAAGGAGAAAGCCTTTTTAAACAGGTGCTCCAGGAGAATTTAAAGTATTGATTTCTACATACAAATATTTTCCAAGGGTATAAAAACAGAAGCTCAGTTTTAAACACAATAAATAGACCAAGACACAAACTGGAGTGAGACTGATTCCAGAAAGTTCTGGTGATAATTTTATAATTCTTGATAAGCAACTGTCATTTTTAATGAAAATGTTCTAGCATTTCCTTTGTACATATGTATGTTACTTGGTAGCACAAATATAAATGTCATAAAATAGGATTTAAAATATTATTTGTTAATTGATGTTGTTTACTTTTGGTTATTGCTCGATAGATGAATTTGACACATATCAATTAAGCATTTAAAGATAACCAAATATAATTCTTAAGTAATCATGTAATAATAACAAATACAATAATAAAAATAACAAAACACTTTTTAAAAAAGATTTTGTTTATTTATTTCAGAGAGAAAGCACAAGAAGGGGGAGCAGCAGAGGGAGAAGCAGGCTCCCCACTGAACAAACAGGAGCCTGACACGGGGCTCGATCCCAGGATCCTGGGATCATGACCTGAGCCGAAGGCAGATGCTTAACTGACTGAGCCACCCAAGTGCCCCAACAAAACACTTTTTTACGACTGTAGCAATTGGGATAGTTAAGAAAAAAAAAAAAATAGAAATTCCAAAACTTAAAATAAGTTCGCAGCTGAAAACAAGTGAGACTTTGAATTCTCATTATATATTTTGCACATAAAATGAACATATAATCATTGGAACAGCATTTATCCTTTTAAGTAAATTTGGATCTGTTGTTGTATCTCTGCATAAGAAAAAAATATGAAAGCATTTTGTTTTGGGTTTGTATGGAAACCTGTACTTTGATTATTGATGGCTTTCAAGTGTATTGCTTCTAGTCCCACAGGCATAGTGTTTGAAGGAAAAAAATAAAGGATAGAGAAAAAAAAAGAAGTCTGTGAAGTAATCAAGAATTTTTCCTAAAATATTAATATCTTCAGAGCCATAGATAGGAGAGGTTCTGGAAAAAACTCCAAATTCATTTTTAGCCTTAATCAATAAATGGTTATTGAGTGCTTACTAGGTGCCAAGCACTGTCTCTGTGGCTTACAGCAGTGAATAGAGAAGATAAAATTTAATAAAAAAAAATTTTTTTTAAAGATTTTATTTATTTATATGACAGAGAGACAGACAGCGAGAGAGGGAACACAAGCAGAGGGAGTGGGAGAGGAAGAAGCAGGCTCCCAGTGGAGGAGCCTGATGTGGGACTCGATCCCAGAACGCTGGGATCACGCCCTGAGCTGAAGGCAGACGCTTAACGACTGTGCCACCCAGGCACCCCAAAATTTAATACAAATTTTAAATGTAACTTTGCTAAGAAACTTCAGTAATAATTTGGTGTTTGAGTTTTGAATTATTTGGATTTTGCTATTTTCTTACCAGTATTCATGGAATGTCATAATCAATGGATTCTTGACATAATTTATTGAAAAGTCTGTGTCCTTTCTTGAAGAATAACTTTTAAGTTGTTCTTTTTCATTGGTTCCCAGACACAGGTGTAGGATAGCAGTGAAGTCTGCAGTGTTTTCAGCAGTGGTATCGGCAGTGTGACATGTTGAATCCGTGCTGGTTCTCCTAAGGATGACACTTTTTCAAGTGATATTCTTATGGCTTTATTTTCCTCATTTCTAGTCAGTGTAAACTCTCTGATGGTTTCCAAGGAAAGACAAGCAGAGGTCAACATTAACACAGGAACTGGTATTAACAGCATAAAATAGTGGCAACTACTACTTCCTGGTCACCACATATAAAATACATGTGTATCAGAGTTGAAGCTGCTTCTTTGAATTTGCAATTCAATGACATACATTTAAGTCCAAATACTGTTTTTAAGTTAGGTGATAAAATAAAATGTTTTATTCATCTAAAAAACCCAAAACAATAATGATATGGCCTCATAGTATATTTTTTAGTGGTTGTTTTCAATTTGGGATATATAATTTAATTCATATGGACTTTTTTAATGTTGTGGAAGAATATTTAGTTACAAGGAGAGTGGGAGAGAAGTGGTTTGCAAAATAGTACGCACAACACGATCGGGTAGATAGACGGGTGCAGAAACTGGAAATTTATCAACCAAATATTAATAAATAAGCAAAATATGACTGTTGAAATCTCTGGATGGTAGAATTATGGATGGCGTGTATATTCTTGTGTGCTCTCTATATTTTTAAAATTCTTACAATGTAAATGTACTACTTTTATAATGAGAAAAATTTCTTTATTAAGAGATGGTAATTATTCTCTAAAGGTTTGAGGAATGAATGAATTTATTTCCTTTTATATTGCTTCTGCTTTGGGGACTCTCTATATGTGAAAAGTTGTAATTTGGAAAGGAAACCTTAAAGGTATAATTCAAGCAAAGTCTCATTGGGACCTGAAAAAGAACATCAACAATTATCTCAAAATGTCATTACACATAGACATGTGCATATGAATATTGAGCCTGTCATATTCTAATATTAGCCAAATGTGGTCAAATTATGGTTTAGGAATAATGGTTTGGGGACAGCCACAAGCGACCTAGTTTCAGCGACTGAGACTTTGAAGACTGAGATTGCAGTGTTTTCTTAAATTCAAAACACATGAACATCTAAATTTAATTTAATAAGCATGATTTTTTGGTAAAACTTCACAATTTTTTTGTGCATGTTAATGCACACACACATGTATGTGTAAGCAGACCTCAAGGTTCTGGCAAAATGATGGTACAACACTCAAACATGCTACAGGTCTTTGCTAGATGAGTTCTGCTATGTGCATTCCATAGATCCCAGTTCACCTGACACTTTCTTGGGAAGTATTCCATCACCTCAATGAGTAGGCTAAGTGTTCTTTTATCTACCCAATAAAACTATCATTTGCAGCAATTTTACATTTATTTGGAAGCTGTATGTGTCTGCTTTCAGCATCTTATTGAATGAATGAATGAATGAATGAATGATCAACTCCTTAGCTGAAAGCATTTATCTCTTCCCTTCCCTTATCTCCTGCTTATTAAATAAAAGTCACAATGATACTACAGTGTTTCTTCTACTTCATTCTGTTCACTATCCATTCTGTGGTTGAAAAACTTTATTTGTGAGTTTTCTAAGATCAAGGCAAACTCAACAACAAACTTAGGTGCATTTTAGGAAGTGTTCTTAGGTACAAGACGGATCCATTGCAAGAATTGTTTTAATATATTATTTTCCCTAGTGGTCTCTGGGCTTTTGAGTACAGGGGTTAAGCCCCTCCCTGCTCCACCCCCCTCCACCCCCTTGCTCTTAGCACAGTTCTTTGTGCCTAACTCTTAATAGTCTACATCAGTTAGAATGTTTTCAGTTGCAGTAATAGAAAACTAATAGTTCAAATGTTTGGAACATGAATGGGAATTTGTGCGATAATGTAATTCTCTGGGAAAGCTTGAGACTCAGTTTGAACAACCCTGTTGTTCCAGTTTTTTGCAATTTTCTGGGCCATGATCTCATCTCTGTATTGACATCATCCTCATCCTAGCTTCCATGATGTTAGCAAAATGTCTACAGTGGTTCCTTGCTTTATACCTGAACACTGTTTGATTCCAGAAGAATATAAACTTTTGAATAAAAGTCCTGAGCTTCACTCTAATTAAGGTGGGGAGAGTGCATACTCCTTCTCAGTTGCCACAGGTCAGGGGGATTGTCATTCACTGATTGCCTTAGGTCTCTGTTATGTGTCAGATCCTTATCTGGTAACAGTGGGATAATTTCAGGCCAATCAGAACTTTGTATCAAAGCTGAGGGTGGGGCCAATCGTGCTCAGCTTAGATGATTAATCGTAGAAATGTAAAATGGCTCAGGAAGAGGCAACTGAAAATGCTCACAATTCATTTGAAAGTAGGAGAGATATCACATTGAATATATTCAAGGTTATGTTTTCCGGTCTAGCACTCTGAACGAAACAAAAGTCATTCTCAGGAAGGTGAAAGGCAGATTGAGGCTTAGAGATTTGCTTATGTACATTTTTTATGATTCTTGTGGATATTTGTGGATATTGCTGGGTTGAATAAAAGTTTCTGTTTTTTTCCTACTTGCATAGAGCCAAAATGGAAGATTATACAATCAAAAATTTCAGAAATTCTAGCTCCATTGACTAAGTGGAAGTAAATGCTACTTTACAAGATTATACATTGTAGCAAGGACTGAATTGAAGCTAAGTATTCCTACACAAATGTAGGCAGCAAAATAAAATATATATTTAACTATGTACATTTCACTAGGTTGTAATAAACTGTTCTAAAATGGTGCTTTTAGAAAATAGTAATACCTTTCACATATATGTTAACTGACAAGAAAATTTCTCACAATGATATGATCACACATACACACACACAAATACATCTATGGCTAATCCAAGAAGAGGTAAAGGGAAACGCAACATTCAATAAGAGATCAGCAGGAACTATCTGGGGTTCTGGTGTTGGAGATACGAAGCATATGAGTTTCTGGTACTGAAAAACTAGGAAAGGCATAAAGAGTCAAAAAAAGATGAGAAACTGCAGCTCATAAGACAAAAACCTAGTAGAAGATTGGAAACAGGACAATACTTCAGACTTCTGAGTGAGACCCAGCTGTAACTGGGGATAAGAATACCTCCTTATTAAGATAATCCTGAGGCTGAGATCAGGCACGCAGTATCTAACACAGACTACAGGCTTAAAATGTGAAATGTTTGGAAGAATATTCCAGTGAAACCATCTGGGCCTGGTGTTTTCTTTTGTTGAAATATTTAATTTTTGATCCAGTTTCAATAACAGTTATTCAGGTTTCAGTTTATCTTTAGGTGGATTTTGGTAGTTTTCATCCTTTAAGGAATTGGCCTATTTCATCTAAGCTATCAAATTTGTGGGCATAGAGCTGTGTCTTGTGACTTTATTATCATTTCAATGCCCATTCAATCAACAGTGATACCCCCTTGAGACTTTCAATTTTTTGCAATTTTGTGTTCAGCATCAATTTGAAAGTTAGAAAAAAAAGAAAACAACAAACCCCAACATGTAACACTCTACCAAAAAATGTGAATCAGGAAATAAACTGCAAAGATAAAGATTTATGATAAATGATGACTCTTTTAACTGTTTTTCAGGATGGTATAAATTTTGCAAGGCTTTCTCTTTTAAAATTGCAACATTTTCTTTTTTTTTTTAATATTAATTGATTTTTTTTATTATAATAGTCTTTTTTTATTATATTATGTTAGTCACCATACAGTACATCCCTGGTTTTTGATGTAAAGTTCGATGATTCATTAGTTGTGTATAACACCCAGTGCTCCATGCAATACGTGCCCTCCTTACTACCCATCACCAGCCCATCCCATTCCCCCACCCCCCTCCCCTCTGAGGCCCTCAGTTTGTTTCTCAGAGTCCATAGGAAAATTGCAACATTTTCTTTTGCCCATTCCATTCTCCCTCCCATTGTTTATCGGAGTTACATTGTATACTTCCTCCTGACATTCAGGTCTAATACTTTCAGCCAGTCCAGATATACTAGTGCGTTGAGACCTGATAAATCCAGATGCCCTCATTTATTACAGCAGTATCGTTTGGGTCTCTGTCCATGAAGATATACAAGTAAAGTTTTGTAAGTTTTGCCGTTCTAAGCCACAGGTTCGGAATTGCTGCTGCTACTTCCTCAAAAGCTTAACAACTCAATTTTTCTTTTTATAAATGAAAACAATTTCTTTCCAATGACTGCACTTTGAGAAAGGTAAGCAAATTGGAAGATGAAATCGAAGTTAGCAACAGAGTTCTAAAGATTCCATTTCCTTCTCTATGACTAACTTTGACAAACTCCATCTATGCAACCTGGGTTTATTGTTATCTACCGAAGATAAAATGCTTATGGAAAATGAAACTAGATGTTTAAGTTCATGACATTTTCTGGGAAGAATCCATAAAATCTATGGAGAAACTTCAACTGACATGTGTTTGGAAGTTTTGATATTCTCTGTTTAATTTTTTAAAGCTTATCCTATAATGCTGCTTACTTAAAATAATAGAGGGGTGCCTGGGTGGCTCGGTGGGTTAAATGGCTGACTTCGGCTCAGGTAGTGATCTTGGGGTCCTGGGATCCAGCCCATCATGCTCTGCTCTCAGTGTTAGCCTGCTTGTCCCTCTCCCTCTTCCTCTGCTTCTCCCCCCGCCTAGGCTCTCTCTGTTTCTCTCTCAAATAAGTAAGTAAAATCTTAACAAAAAAATAGAAATAGAGGCATATGAGCTGCTTAGCTAGGGAGGGACACTCTGCCTGCACCAAGCAGTCAAGTTCTGACTGTAGAGAAATTACACCACGCCAGAGGTGAGGGGTGAGTCTTTAGGGGAGAGGCGAAGTATATATTTCACTGTAATAATAGTGAAAACAACAGCAATAGGTATTTTTCATTTCTGATCACATCAGGTGTTCACTATCTCTAATCTTCATATGAGGACCATGTGTTATATTATAATTTTCATTTCAACCTATTAGAAACCTGAAGTTCAACAAAATAAAATAATTTGCCAACTATCTCACGAAAGAGTCCAGATTAAAATCAGTGTTGATCTGATGGTGAAATTACTATGTAATACAAATTCAGGTAGCAAAGATATAGAGAGTCCATGAGGAGGCAACAGAGATCGCTCTGTGGGGCATCTGGGAGACTCTCTGAGGGACCCTGAGGTAGAATTCTTCTTAATCCACATGGGAATGGGAAGACTGAGGTAGTCCTGGAATTTTAACAGAATTTACTGCAGCATCGTGGAGAAGAGCATTTTCAAAATGAAGCATCCAAAGTAGTTTCTTTAAAGCGATTGCAAGGCATTGCTGGCAAGCTTGTGCAGATGTGTGTGGGGTGTGGGTGAGTAGGGACCAATCAAGTTATCTCAGGTGTACAGTCACTCATGTGAGCAAATGCAATATGAGACTTCTCGTCAAGTGAAATATTCTGGTATGTTTTGAGCCTTTCTTATTAAAAGATAAAGCTACTTCCAAATAAAATAAACATCTCAGTTTTCACTAGAACAGAGAGAGAACAGAGACAACCATCACAGATTTGAAAGGCAACAAACTTGCCAGATTCCAGAAACTGGCATATGTGGCCAGGGTCCAATACCTTCAAGGCAGTGGGGAAAAAAAAAAAGGCTTAAAAGCAACAACAAAATGTGCTTGGGACTAGGGTTTGTATCAAACTGGATGTTAATGATGGTTAGAAGTTGTGAAAGGATTTCAGGTATGATGTGAGTTAATCTGCTGTTGGCCCAGTGACTGAATCCCAATACTCCTCCAGCCAATAATTTAAGACCCATTTCCTGATCCATTTCCATAGAAATCAAAAGTCTGTACTCAATATGAACCTATAAATTCAATATCAGAAAGGTATGCTTGAGATCTTTGAGAAGATAAAGGAAGAAATAGAGTCTTTTGGAAAAATTATAACTTAAAAAAAGAAAGATATTAATCAAGAGCAGACTAATAAGAAAAGAAACCAACTGAATTTAAAAAAGGAGACCTGAAAAAGTAGACTATGTCTGGAGTGAACACAGTTGAAAAATACTGAGGAATTTACACAGAATGCAACATGGAAAATAAAGTTAGAGAAGACAGAATAAATGAAACATGAAAGAAAACTACATATGTCTAGTGGAATTTACAGAAGGAGAAGTTTGTGAAGAATGAAATAGTAAGGAGGGCACGTATTGCATGGTGCACTGGGTGTTATACGCAACTAATGAATCATCGAACTTTACATCAAAAACCAGGGATGTACTGTATGGTGACTAACACAATATAATAAAAAAAATTAAAAAAAAAAAAAGAAACAATATTCAAAGAATTTGCCAAGGGGCACCTGGATGTCTCAGTCGGTTAAGCATCTGACTCGATTTTGGCTCAGGTCATAATCTTCGGTTCCTGGGATTGACCTCCGCATCTGGCTCTGTGCTTGGTGCAGTGTCTGCTTGTCCCTTTCTCTCTGCTCCTCCCCCTTCTCTCTCTCTCTCTCTAACAGAAATAATAGAATCTTTAAAAAAAATTTGCCAAAATTGAAGAAAGATATACATCCCCAGATTCGAAATAACCAAACTAGAAAAATACAAGTAAGTTCAAAGACTTCCAGTAAAGTCTGAGTTTGCTAATATCCCCAATACCCATTCTTCCCTTTTTTCTTTTGGTCATATGACACCTTGAGTTATATCTGAGTTCATTTTCTTGAATTAATTAAACCAACCCACTTAACAAAAAACAATTTCTATTCTCGATGAGTATTTTCCTCCTTGTACCCTGAGTTTTCTTCTTGTTGGAGGGAATCTTTTGATTGTTCTTTTAGTAAAAATCTGTGGTTACTAAATTCTTGTAGCATTTAAATATATTGAAGTATGCTAATTTCCCCCTACAATTAAGTGATATTTGTCTAGATATAATAGTCTAGAATTACAATAATCTTCCCTCAGCACTTTAAAGTTTTATTCCTTTGTACGAATAGATGGATAGGATTTCATGCCTTCAGGGCAATTGAAATCAACATCTCTTGCTGCTGATAAAGTTTGTTGCCAATTTAACCAACGTTCCTTTGAACATTATCTTTGTTCTCTTTTCAAGTACAAGTTGATCCTAAAGGGCATATAGAAAAGCAAAATATTAGCAAAAGAGTTAATATGGTTTTAATGAATAGGAACCAAGTGAGATTATTTGGCTTTTGAGGTGTCCAATTTTATTGTAATAATTATAACAGCTTAGACTGCTGGATATTACTACAAAGATAAATAATTAGGTCATGAGGCAAATAAAAATATATAAAGTGATACATATATGACAACTTGAAATATGTCAGAGGTAACTTTATAGAAGAGCGGGAACAAGCTGCCTGGTTTTCATTCACCTATCCATTCATCCATCTTGAAGGAAAAGCCTAGATTACTGCCTCATATACACAAAAATAATTCCAGATGAAAGGAAGAGTTCTATGTGACAAGAAAGCACTGACATGCTTAGGAAAGAGCATAGCAGAATATTTTAATTACTTTGGGAATTCAAACCATAAAGGAAAAGATTGCTGAGTGAACCCACATTAAAATTAGCACTAATCTTTAGGTATCGCCAAAGACACCATAAATAAGGATAAAACATCCCATATAGACTGGGACTAAATATTGTATTTAAGTCACAAAGGATCAGTATCCAGAGGATATAAAGAATTTCTGCAAATAAGTAAAAAAACTGATGAACAGCCCAATAAAATATATGGACAATGCACCTAAGGAAGAAAAAGATTGGGCAATAAATATAGGAAAACTGCTCCACTTCACTAATGAGGTAAATAAGAAATAAGGCAACAGTGATATCTTTCATACTGATCTGAATGATAAAATATTTAAGAGTCTGATAATACCAAGTGTTTGCCAGGATGTATGGAGTTGGAAACACAAATTTTTGGTGGCTTCTAAACCAACATAATTCTCTAAGGAGCAATTCTGTAACACCTGGTAAAGTTGAACATGCTTCTATCTATCCAAGGAACAATTTTATTTCTGGTACTTCCTAAGAATAGGCTCACATGAGTGAACAAGGAAATACGGGGAAAGATAAGTGCTAACATTTTTTATAACAAAAATAGTGGTAACTATTCAAATGCCCACCAGTGGGAGAACTGAGAAATAAATTGTGACATATTTTTATAACGTTCTTTCTCTGCTTTAATTAAATAAGTAAGCTATATAATTCCTTTTGAAATTTTATTGAGCATACAAATCACCTGGGGTTCTTGTTAAAACATATATTCTGATTCAGAAGTTCTGGGGTGGAGTCGGAGATTCTGCATTTCTGATAAGCTCCTAGAAGATGCTGATGCCGCTATTCTGTTTTCTACACCTTGAGTAGTGATGGCTGGATTAATACATATGAACATGGAAACATCTCAAAATATTGTTGAGTTAATAAAGTTACTTTATATAGAGTAAGTGACAGTATACTATCTGGTGTAATTTATGTAGACCAAAAATATTCCAAAAGCTAGATACTCAGAACACTGGCAACACCAAATGCTGGTGATGGGGGCAATAGGAACTCACATTCACTGCTGGTGGGAATGCAAAATGGACAGCCACTTTGGAAAATGGTTTGGCAGTTTCTTACAAAACTAAATATATTATTACTAGACAATGCAGCAATTGTGTTCCATGGTATTTATCCAAAGGAGCAGAAAACATATGTCTGTACAAAAACCTGTACTTGGATATTTACAGCTGCTTTATTCATAATCGCTAACACTTGGAAGCAACCAAGATGTCCTTTAGAAGGTGAATAGACAAATAAACCATGGCACATCTAGACAATGAGCTATTATTAGGCACTAAAAAGAAATGAGCTATTGAGCTACAAAAAGACATTCAGAAATGTCAAATGCATATCACTAAATGAGAGAAGCCAATCTGAAAAGGCTACGTACTCTATGACTCCAACTATATGACATTATGGGAAAGGTAAAACTGTTGAAATAGTAAAACAAAGAAAAAAAAAGTCAGTGGAATGGTGCCACGGGTTAGCAGCAGGGAGGGATGAATAGATGAAAGCACAGAGGAATTTTAGGGCAGTGAAAATACTCTGTATGGTACTGTAATGATGTATACATATTACACATTAGTCTAAACCCAAAGAATGTACAACACCAATAATGAACCCTAATGTGAACTATGGACTTTTGGTGATTATAATGTGTCAATGTAAGTTCCTCAGTCATCAACTGTAACAAACATACCACTCTGATATGGATGTTGACAATGAAGGAGGCAATGCATGTGTGGGGACAGGGGTATAAGGGAAATCTCCATACCTCCGTCTCAATTTTGCTGTAAACCTAAAATTGCCCTACAAAATTAAAGGCTTAAATTTTTTTTAAGAACCAATTATATTACTTTTTAAATACATATTCATAGAAAAATTACAAAATATTAGATCAGATACAGAACAAACCTTGTATTTGTCACCTTCGAGAAGTGAGGGAGTTAAATGGAATGAGAGATTGCAACCAAGAGGGCTTCAGTTTAATGAAAAACAATGTATTCCTTTAAATATCAACTTGTTAGAGAAATAAAAACCATATGTATAAAGGAATTGTACATGAATGTTCATAGAAACAATTTAATATCCATTAATAAGTGTATGGATAAATGAGCTGTGGTATATTCACACGACAGACTATTAGCCATAAAAGGAAAAACCTTTGATATGAAGTTTTCATGGAACCAAAAAAAATCATTATTTGGAGTAAAAGGAACTAGATTTATCCCTCTCCAAAATGTAGACAAGATACAATTTCATTTATATGCATCTTAAAAAATACAAACTAATGTATTGATATCTTAGATCATATTAATATATCTATAGTCATTGGTTGTTTGCGGATGAATTTAAAAAAAAGCATTGGGGAATAATGGTAATGTATGTTATCTTGGTTGTGATGGTTTCACAAATATATACATATGTTACCATTGATCAAATTGTACAATTAAAAATGTGAAATTTACTGTATGTCCATTATTTCTCAAATAGCATTTTAAGAATTGTTCTGAAGCAATTGTTAGGCCCTTTATCTTCTGTTTATGAATAAATGGTCATAATATTAATATTTTTTTAAAAAATTATTTATTTATTTGACTGAGAGAGAGAGAGAACACACAAGCAGGGGGAGAGGGAGAAGTAGGCCCCCTGCTGAGGGGGGAACCAGACCTGGGGCTCGATCCCAGAACCCCTGGCATCATGACCTGAGCGGAAGGCAGACGTTTAACCGACTGAACCACCCGGGCGCCCCATATTAGTATTGTTTGCCTTTTCTGATGAATTATTTTTATTAAGATAACATATTGCCTTCTGTAGTGGATTTTGTGTTACACAGAAAATGGAAAAGCTGCTCATTTTGTCTTAAGAAAATGTGTCCCTTTTGATAAAGAGAGTAAAGAGAAACAAAGAAAAATGAGAATAAGTTGATGATGGAAATAATTTTTAATGCTATGAATCCTCTATCTGAGTCCCCATCCCCAACCTGAGCTTGCTTTTTCTGCCCTGACCTGGGCACATCAAGATGTGATGAAGACATTTTTCTTAATTTTACAATGTACGAAATTGAGGTGGGTTTGCCCAAAGAGGGCCATAATGTCATAATAAAATCTCATTCTGGAGACGCCCAAATTAATTCTATTGCTTATGAGCATACAACATGGACAAACATTTCCTTTCCATTATTTTTCATTTTGTAATGGAGGATCAGAGAAATGATCAATTCAAAGACAGCAAGATATAAAATCACAGATATTTTACACAAATAGCATAATACTTAAAATTTGCAACCATGGTCAAACACAGTTTGACAAATATACCAGGACACAACCATCAGAATCAAAATCTCTATTAATTATGAGAAGTATTTTGTTTATGGGCATTATCATTTCAGGTCAGCCATGGTATCTAATAATAAACCCCTCAGTAGAAGCCATTTCATTTCTAGGAGATCAAGAGTCATTTTCCCAGTCAAAATCAGAGCAGCAACTTACATTGTCTTCTAATGTCTTTAAGACTTAAGAAAGTGTCTTTGAAGATGATAATTTTCACCACAAGTCAACCTACTTGAGCATTCCAAGAGGTCTTCTATCTAGAACATTAGTAAAAGATGTATTTCTTATCTTAGATTTTATTACCCAGGGGATTTCTGTTAGTTTAGTACATGCTAACATATATTAAATACTGTCATTGTTTGCTCAAGTGGTTGTGTCCCGAATGTGTGGAAGAGTTCTTGTAAGATATTTTTATGAAAAGGTTTGATTTTGACACTGATTCAAGTTTCCGAGAACTTGGTTTAATAAATCCTTACTGGGGTAAGTTTTACAATTTTTGAAGCCTAGTTTGGTCCTGAGATCAACCTGAAAGAACCATGAAAAATATTTTCAGTAGTAAGAGATTGGACTTTCAGGTTTATTATGAAAATGTAGAAATAAAATTGTCAGTTGCTTAGTAGCTGGGAGTAAACTTTTGGTGTTGCCAGAAATGCGTGGGAAATGGAGCTCTAAACACTTTGAAAGATCAGGAGTATCTGAACACCTGTGTCAGATGTTGATTTGGTTTGCAGAGTGTTGGTGTCAACAATATGATCCCAGTTTCCTTTATTGTTTCTTCGTCCATTGACTTTCTTCAAACGATGAAGTAGATATAGGGAATACATTGTTTTTAGTTGTTCGGTGATGTTGTGAACTAGTGTTTTGTAAACCTATTACTATCTTATGCTAAACTATTGTCTGGATTGCATCATATATCATGAGACATAGACCTTGAATTTTGGGAAAGATGAATAAAGAAAAATGAGAAATATTGGATGTAGATATTTAAACTTCATGTTTCAATTATAACTTTGGTCTTATATCCTCTGGTACCATTTTGTTGATAGGATTGATTTGGAGGTAACTGAAAACCTTATAAAACAGAGATATATGAAATTAAGAATCCTTTCAGTCTAAGTCTGAATTTAATCTGAAAAAATTCTGAGTGGTCTTCTATATAGCTTGGGAATGACATTAGATTTATTTTCAAAGCTATCAGAAAGAAATAAACCATGTGGGTTAAAACCATATCCTAGAAATTGAACAAAATTAGTAACATTTGAGCGAAGAAAATGGAAGGTAATGACTTATAGCAATAAACTTCTCTATTTCTCTTACTGTAAACTATTTAATTCATTAGAAGTAAACTTTTAAAATTACTTTTAAATTACATTCACTGAAAGTGCTTCTGTACCATCTAATGTAAAAATGTACCATCTAATGCCTTCTCTCCTGTGGTATCTTCCTTATTTCTGATATTCTGATTTATGAGGGAGAAGAAAAACTGGGAAGGAGAACATGGAAGCATCTTTTCTTAACTGTCTTAGAAGGAACATTTGCTAGGTTATTTCTGTGAAATCAACTCAGTGTCTCTGAAAATGAGGTCAGGATTAAAAAACCAACTTGCAATCTAAAGATCCTTGATTCTGTTCCCTGGAACCAGGTAAAATTTAGCAGAATCGATTCTAATAAAATAACCATATAAGAGTTCTCCAGTTATTGGTATCTTTTTTATTAAAATTGTAAGAACTCGTACATTAAAAAAAAAAACAGACTGGAAGGTAACAGATTTTTCTTTTTTTCCAAATGAAACATTTTTTGGTATTTGAGAGCCTCATGTATTTAAGGACAAGCAATTATCCTAAAAGTTATTTCATTAAATACAGAAACATTTCAGCTGTACAGGCAATTCAAAAGGATTTTAAATTCTAGAAATTCCATTTTATAGTAAACAGCATAGAATGGCATTTACTTAAGGTGTAGGCCGTTGCTGGCAGCATGAGTTCATGCTTTGACTGATAATTGTTGAGTTGTCTGCTTCCAGAATACAATTATTTTCCAGGTGGCTGAGAACACGCAGGTCTGAAGAAAGAGTTGGGCATGAACACATGTTTATTCTGCTTTCAGCACAGTGAGTCCTTTCACCTAATCAGGCCTGCCTCTGGTTTCCCAGTCTAGAATAACCTTGGGTCTCTGTGCCTATGCTCTTTGTTACACATTTGTGGTCTGTACACGTCGAAAGCAAGAGGACCCTCTAGGTCGCTCCATGCTGCTAAGGTGCTTTATTGTCAATAACTTATCTACTTCTCCAAGTTGTTGATCGTTGATCGTTGACATTTTAAAGTCAAGTGGGCCCCACTATGGAGAAACAAGTTTCCTGAGCTATGCGGTAAGAGCTAACGTTTATTTAGCACTTCATGAGTTACAAAGATTTCTCATATATGTGATTACATTTGACACTCACTAGAACTCTTCAAAGTAGACGTGATTATTCCTCATTTCACATTAGCCCTGTGAAGGGAGATTCACCTTTGTTTCAGGTTTCTATCGCTGCTAGAGCAAATTACCACCTGTTCAGTGTCTTATATCAGCACACATATGTTATCTCAGAGCTGTAGTGATCAGAAGTCCTGAAATCAAGGTATTGGCAGGGCTGAGTCCCTTCTGGAGGCTCTAGTGAGCAAGGAAAGTCCATTTCCTTGCCTTGTCCATCTCCCAGAGGTCACCTGGATTCCTTGGCTCTCGGCCCTTACTATATTCTAAGTCAGCACTTCTGTATCTTCCAATCTCTCTCTCTGCTTCCCCTGTCATATTGCTTTTCTCTGACTCTTCTGCTTTCCTCTTTGCGATTACATTGGGTCCACATCAATAAACCAAGATAATCTCCCCATCTCAAGATCCCTAACTTAATCGTATCTGTAAAGTCCCTTTTTCTGTGCAAGGTACCATATTCACAGGTTCTGCGGATTAGGATGTGGACCTCTCCAGAGGGGTGGGGAGCTGGCCTCATTCAGCCTGCCACACCTATATTATCTCACTTAATCTCACATCAACACTATGGAACTGACATTATTTTCTGTTTTGTAATCAAGGAAGCGGACTCAAAGTGACTGAATGAATTAGTGAAGTTGTGGTAAGTGGCAGACCAACCCTCACACTCTGTTCTGTCTGCCAAACCTGTGCTTTATCCTTACATAGTAATTTTTTTTTAAAGATTTTATTTATTTATTTGACAGAGAGAGAGACAGCCAGCGAGAGAGGGAACGCAAGCAGGGGGAGTGGGAGAGGAAGAAGCAGGCTCCCAGCAGAGCAGGGAGCCTGATGTGGGGTTCGATCCCAGGACCCTGGGATCAGGCCCTGAGCCAAAGGCAGACGCTTAAGGACTGAGCCACCCAGGCGCCCCTTTCCTTACATAGTAATTTCTAAATCTTGTGTTCTTAGAGATTCTCTCCCATATGCTTCAGGCAGAAAAGATTCTCAGTGAAACAGTTGGAAAGAAAGCTTCATGTCATAGCCTTATCAGAAGTTCATGGTGTTCATGATGATTTTGTAAGCTCCAGATATTAAAATAACAGCCACTCCCCCCTCCCCATTAAACCTTGCTTAGCCCAGCATTTCCAAAATTATCTAAGATAGAACAATTGTTATATTATTTGGGTTTAAAAATTTTTTTTGAGGGGCAGGAATCATACCTAGAAACCATTCCCCAAACAGAAACAGTTTAGTTTTGATAAACATTAGGCAGATTCTGCATTTCCTTTTATAAAATGTGTGTAGTTTTAAAAGTAACATTATTTAACCGAGTTCTTGCCGGTAGCTAAGTTGCAAGTCAGAACCTCAAAGTCAGGTTTTCTGTATTTAAATAAAATAGTCTTTCCATGACATTACTGTTGTAAAGACCCATGAACATTAAAACACAGATCTTAAAGATTTATTTTAATAAAATGCATGTTGCAGGTATCTTTTCGTTGAGTCAGTAAGAGACAACTGGTTAATGGCAGCTAGGGGAGAAAAAATTAATATTGGGCTTAAATATATACTTCTTTATCTGAAAGCAATTGTTCTTTGTTCACACCTAAGACAGATTGTCTGAACTTTCTGATTCTGCCTTCATCCCTGTAAAATAGAAGTATTGTAAACCATATCAAACTTAAAGGCTGTACCCTCTGCCACATGCCTGTGCCTTTGAGTTTCGAACTTGGAATTTTGAACTAAGAATGTAAAAGCCAATTTCGATAGTTTCTTTCTCCTTTTGAAATGATTTTGGAGTAACTTTAAAATAGTAAATTTCCTTCCATGTTTATCTAATGGGAAACCATTGATTTGATTTAATAGGAAAATAATTAGATTGTCACTAGGACATGGAAGCTCTTTTCTTGGATCATCATCAAATAAACAAGTAAAACTCCAGAGGTTTCATGTTGTTTTTTCAACTTGTGGATTTCATGAATGAAATTTTTTCCCTTTTCTGAGGAGCAGGATGTAGTTGTAATGGTTGCTCTGGAGTTGTGAACTTGATATAAATAATTCCTGTTTTATTTCATTATTTTGGTCAGTAGTTAAATGTTCATTTAGCAAAGAATTTGGCATTGCAGAGATTTCAACTGAGCTGGTTGAGTTCTGAATTCGATGAGAATAATTTCTTGTTTGTTTTCCTTGTGTGACCAGTAATTCAATCTTCACTAAATAAACAATTAGTAAAGCCCTGTTCTCAAATTGTATATCGACCATGTTCATCAGCAGTAGCTTTACTTTAATCGATCACAGTTTTCAAAATTTAAACCAATTGTCTCTTTGAAGATCATTCTCAATGATCTAAAAGACCAACAAAAAGTAGTCAAGGGCTACATTTAAATATATGTTTTATCAAATATGTAAATAAAAATTATTATAATATTAAAATTGTCATTTTCTTCTCAAATATTAAAAATTTTCTATTAGAATTTGAGTACCAAATAAAGCTGAATTTTTCTATTTAATTTTATGAAAATGTAAGTATTACATATATCTGCAAAATAGAAACACTTGCCATTCCAGTATTCACTATCTATCTAGTTGCCAATGTAAAAGACAAAAATCATTATTTGTTTTATTTATGTTACATCGGGACACACAAATGCACACATACACACACATGCCCCAAAATATAATAGCAATATGACTGTTAAATTTTGCAAAGTATTCCTCTGCTGTCGTGTTCAAATGTTTTAGTACTGCTCTGATTAGTTAATACCTCTGCACTTACAAATTAGCATAGAAATAGACGGGAAAATAGATACTTTGCATTAATTAGAAACAATACATTCTAATGCAAGCATCTTCTGCAGTCATACACTCTAAAAGGAAGAAATCAATAATGAGGGTAATTTGCCTTGCCTCTTTCCTAAATCAACCTTCTGCTCATATTCTCCTCAGCCTGTAAGGCAGTGTCTGTTGGCAAGGTTGGCATAATGAACCTAAAACCCTGTGATATTTGAACAGTTGCCTTTTGTATTGAGGACATATGAGGAGTTGCTGGGGATGGCCCAACATTGTATGCAGTTTTCTTGTTCTTCACTGACAATCATAGTGGTGGTGGTGTTTTTCAGTTGAGCATCCAGCAAACTTTTATTTTTCATTTCTTTAAATATATATTTAATAAATATATAATAATTTTCCATTATATGGAAGACTCAGAGCTAGGTGTACAAAATTTGGAGGTTAGAAGAACAGAATTTTTGGAAAGTTTACATTCTGATGGGGGACGAAAGACAATGTACAAAAATGGATAGGAAGTGGGTAAAAAGTCCTGTGGGGGTGTTAAGTCCCAGTGATAAAGTATGGCAAGAAAAGGAGGGATTTGAGGTTTAATCACAAGGGTAATTTACTCTTAAAGTTGAATTATTAAGGGGCACCTATTGGGTGGCTGAGTCAGTTAAGCATATGACCCTTTTTTTATTTTTTAAAGATTTTTTCTATCATCTATCTATCTATCTATCTATCTATCTACATCTATCTATCTATCTCTATCTATCTATCTATCTATCTATCTATCTATCTATCTATCATCTATCTATCTATCTATCTATCATCTATCTATCTATCTACATCTATCTATCTATCATCGATCTATCATCTATCTATCATCTATCTATCTATCATCTATCTATCTATCTATCTATCTATCTATCTATCTATCTATCATCTATCTATCATCTATCTATCTACATCTATCTATCTATCTATCTATCTATCTATCTATCTATCTATCTACATCTATCTATCTATCTATCTATCTATCTATCTATCTATCTACCTATCATCTATCTATCTATCTATCTATCATCTATCTATCTATCATCATCATCATCTATCATCTATCTATTTTAGAGAGAGAGAAAGAGAGAAAGTGAGTGAGCAGAGAGAGAGGCAGAGAATCTCTAATCTCCAGAGTTGGTGAAGTCGGCACTTAACCAACTGAGCCACCAAGGCAGACCTAAGCATCCGAACTCTGATTTCGGGTCAGGTCATGATCTCAGGGTCCTGAGATAGAGGCCCAAGTTGGGAATCCGTGCTCAGCAGGGAGTCTGCTTGAGATTCTCTCTCTACTCTTGCTCTACCTTCTGCCCCTCCCCCTTTTCTCTCTCTTTCATATAAATAAATAAATAAATAAATAAATAAATAAATAAATAAATATTTTTTAAAAAAGATGAACTATTAAATTACAACACTAGATCCACCTTTTAAACTGTGCTCTTCATCCTGTTTTCCTTCCAGTTTGCTTGTAGCCATTTTTATTTATTTTCTCAAACAATGAAAATTTCCAGAAAATGTACCTAGTATGTGCTTCATGTTCTTAGTACTGAGATTCTAAATCAGAGAATTAAGTAACACTCTAAGCCTGAAAAATATTCCTTCACCATCCTTCTTTTCATTTTGAAATAAGTTTATTAAAACTGAAAAACTGACATATATCACCCTTAGCCAATCCAATCTAGAAAGCTCTTCTTTTATAAACAACAGCATATAAAGCAATGACCATAAATGTTAACGTTTTATAACAAAGGTTTATAATAACGGTTTATTAAAAAGTTTGTATCACTTAATATTTCACACCAATAATAACAACTTATTATTTTTTGTTATTTTTACTATGTACTAGTGTCAAAGAAAATTTACATTGGACAAATTTAACAGGCAAGAAACACTTTATTCAAGAACATTGCAATTCAAGGAATTGAACCCACCTCTGCTGAGGTGAGCTAGTGGGAAAGTACTGGCTGATATAAGAGGGTGATTGGCCACTTATGTTAGCTAATTGTTGCTTTTGAAGTTAAGCTCCTACCATACCATGAGACTGGGAGATAAGGGTGGTATCTTCTTCAACAATCACAGTTCTAAACAATGGCTCCTAAATTCTTGAGAAGAATAATCCTGGGTTGTAAAACTGTCAAGAAGTTGGGAAAAGATTTACCACATCTCAAAGGGGCAGAGGAAGAATTTACAACAGGAAGTTGTCTAAAGTAAACACTTTAAAAAGAGGGAAGTTGGAAGCTAGAGTCAGGAAGAAGGCTAAGTTTAGTCAAGTTGAGGGGAATGCTAAGACTGTCTTGGTCACTAAGCTTTGAGTTTGTACATAGCTATCTAATTTAATTTTCATAAAAATGTGTGTCAAGCAGATTTTCTATTAAATTTTGCTTTAAGTTTACGAAATTGAGGCACCAGGAAATCAAACAAATTGCCTGAGATCGTAGAGCTTTTAAGTGGCATAAAAAACAGAAGAACCTGGGGTGTCTGACAGGGTGTGTGATTCTATGCTGTGTGATGTGACTTTAGGACATTAGGGTGTACCAAGTACCTTTTTCAAATTGAATCTCACAGCGACCCAATGAGATTGTCACTTGTTTACATGAAGTGAACGTCAGACTCACCGAGGGATGATCAAAATGAAACATGATCGTGAGTGGATGTTGCCTCTTACTGTGTCAAAGCTGCTTTATTAAAGTGTTCATTGCAGTAAATACTTTCCACTTCTCAGAGAGTAACTGGGCTTCACAAACAACGGCTAGAGCTGATGCCTTGCAAAAAAAGCATTGTGTATTTTTGCTTGGTAAGAAAATGACTAGAGGTAGTTTTTTTTTTTCTTTTTAAGAAATATTGCAAGCTTTCCATGAGAGACTATGGACTCTGAGAAACAAACTGAGGGCTTCGGGGGTGGGGGTTGGGGGAATGGGATAGGCTGGTGATGGGTAGTAAGGAGGGCACGTATTGCGTGGTGCACTGGGTGTTATACGCAACTAATGAATCATCGAACTTTACATCAAAAACCAGGGATGTACTGTATGGTGACTAATATAATTAAAAAAAAAAGAAAAAAAAAAAGAAATATTGCAAGCTTTCAAAAATTTATGGAAAATAATAAAACTGAACCCCCATACACTCACCATCCAGGCTTATCAAGTCTTGTTCTTTTGACATATTTACTTGAGCTTTTGTTTCTTTTCTTATTTTTTTAAGAAAGAAAACAGAAACTTGGAACTCATTGTAATTCTGAACACGAGGTTTTCTATTTTAATCAATTCATGAGAAATTTCACGATTAATTTGCAATTTTGAAGTTTCAACTAATTCAAGGAAATTGGAAGTTTGTGCAGGTCTCAATCTCTGCTGCCCACGTACCAGAGGAAGCCTTATCTCTTTTTCTTGGGCAGGCGTGAAACCCCCTGTCATTGCTTACTAAGACCAACATCATGCTCCCTCTACTGGAACTGTGCTTTGCTCCCTGCTTTGCCACAGAAGATTGCAGTTCTACCCAAGCTGTTGTCCCTGGAACTATTCCTAATTTTCTTGCAACTCAGTTATGAACGTAAAAGCTTATATATATTTATACATACATACATATATATATGTTTATATATAGCTTAAATAAATAATATAAATATATATAACTGAAATGTATATACTTAGAACTTTCAGCTAGAATGTGTATCTTTAAACAATTATTAAAGCACTCTGGTTATATGCACTCTTATTATATACAAATATATAGACCGAGTTAAAAGCTTCAGATTAAAAAGTGTTGAATGTGGATTTTCATATGCTTTTTATCTGCATTTTATCTATAGAATGTTGAATGCAGCTGAGTTGTGCCATAAAAAATAAATATATTCTTGGTTTCTCATCTGAAGGTTTTTACAGTATGTATGCTAGCCTAAGTGCTTCCTTGCATAGACTTGCATTTTATGGAGCTGTGTGGAAATTCAGAACCACTTGCAGAAATGAGGAAAGGCTGGGGCACCTGGGTGGCTCAGTCGTTAAGCGTCTGCCTTCGGCTCAGGGCGTGATCCCAGGGTCCTGGAATCAATCCCCGCATTGGGCTCCCTGTTCAGCTGGGAGCCTGCTTCTTCCTCTCCCACTCCCCCTGCTTGTGTTCCCTCTCTCGCTGGCTGTCTCTCTCTCTGTCAAATTAATAAATAAAATCTTAAAAAAAAAAGAAATGAAGAAAGGCTGATGGATGGTATAGAGACAATATACAAGTTACGTATTATCGTTGATCCTATAGTCTTTGTTTGAGCATAGTGTGGTTTGGAGAGAAGTGACAGAACAAGGCTTATCAAAAAGTCCCCTTCTTGTTCACAAGGCATTTTCTAGAGAAAGTTCACAAAATTTCCACTCATCAAATTAAATATTTTTTTAAATATCTGAGTCAATTGATGTAATTGGATCAATAGCTAGTGAATGAGAGTTTGGTTATGGAGCTATAAATATTATTTCAACTTAGATTCTTTTCATCTATAATTTTTCCTAATTCCTTTTTCTCTAATTTCATTATATTGGAAGTTTTCCATGTTACTAAGAAACACAGGATCCAGTCTAATGGATTCTCCAATTATCATTTTACTTTAAGCCAGTCAATAAATCTCACATACATTTGAATATTTGGAAAGGTTTTTTAAGCAATTAAAATGTTTTAAGAATTCAAAACTACTATAATGTTAAGATTTGACAGTAAATGTTTTGTCAGATCTTTTAAAATTATTTTAAAGATTACATGTACTCACTATAAATGATACAACAACAGAGATAGACACAAAAAAAGAAAAAAATATCCCAAATCACGTTCTCCAGATGTAACGTTTTAAATGCTCTTTACTATAAAATATCTGTTTTCTCTGAGAGAGTGTGTGTCCACATTCCCTTTCCACCTCACATACCTTCTCTCTCTCTCACACACACATACACACACACACACATACACACACACACACGTAATTTTAAATGTTAAATAAAACATTTTATGCATAGAGATGGAGATGTAAATAATATATTCGTATATAAGATATATAAGGATATAAGAAGAATAATAAAATATTCACTTACGGATCTACCACCTCACTGAAAAAAAGTAAAACTTTACCAATATTGTTGACATCCTCTGCGCGGACCTTCCCAGTCTGTTTTCTGTCTCTCACGCCAAGGGTAAGAACTATTAAGCATTTGTGGTTACTCTTCCCTTGAAGCAGTGTACTGTCTAGTACGTGTAGCTAAAGATGACTCGTTTTTCGTGCCTCACATACGCTTGTATGACTGTTCCAAATTTATTTATCCGTTCACCTTGTTTCCTCACTGGGTCTCTTTGGGGGACAGTGAATTTTTTCTTAGCTTGCCCTTTCAGTGACTGTATAGCCCTACCTGGAATTTGGTTTCATATAGATGCTTACACTGCACACACTCAAGGCCTGGTGATCACTTCTGCACCTGGTTATAAGCAGTCAGGGCTCCAGCTCTTTGGCTGAGGTCTTGCCCCAGATATTCCCTACTCTCCGTACCGCCCGTGCACCGTGAACTGTCATGTAGATTTCAGGTCAGTGCAGCTCCAAGAGGCTCCATTCACAAGCAGTGCCCACCACTCATATTAAACATTTGTCTGTTTGGGTCCTTGTCATCCTTGTGACTTCAACAATGCATTTTAAATATCACTGTGTGTTTATTTGGTTAAAAAGCAGGTCATTGCAAGAATTGTGAGAATATCTGATCTGCTTTATGGTCTGAAGAGATGTTCTTCTGTTCACTTGCCTTTTCAACTCACAAATTCATGAACATTTTCTGTGACATAAATCTGCCTCTAACTATATTATCTTCAATTGTACAGAAGTACATCGTACAGATATATATTACTTAACGAATGTCAAATGATCTCATTACATTTATAGAAATTCCAAATTTAGCTAATAGTCATAACTTCACACTTATTCATAATTACTTAGGATAAATTGCCAGATTACCTTATGGAAACTTTTTTTTATCTTTAGAGTCCACATATAAGTGAGATCATATGGTATTTGTTCCTCTGTCTGACTTATTTCACTTAGCATAATGCCTTCAAGTTCCATCCGTGTTGTCACAAATGGCAAGATTTCATTCTTTTTTTTTATAGTTGAATAATATTATTCAATATAGAGAGAGAACAAGCAAGGAGAGTAGCAGGCAGAGGGAGGTGCAGGCTCCCCACTGAACAGGGAGCCCAAAGCCGGACTTGATCCCAGGACCCTGGGATCATGACCTGAGCCAAAGGGAGCCCCACGTCAAGGCAGACACTTAACTGACTGAGCCACCCAGGCGCCCCTGTTCCTATGTTTTCTTCTGGGAGTTTCATGGTTTCAGGTCTTACACTTAAGTCTTGAATGTATTTCACCTTAATTTTTGTGAGTAGTATGGTTATGGGTCCAGCTTCATTCTTTCATATGTGAATATACAATTATCTCTGGCGCCATTTATTGAAGACACTGTCTTTTCTTCATTGAGTATTCCTGGCTCCTCTGTCAAACATTAGTTGACCATATACACTTGGATTTGTTTCTGGGCTTGTGATTCTGTTTCATTGGTCTATTTGTCTGTTTTTATGCAACTACCATATTGTTTTAATGACTTTAGTTTTATAGTATAGCTTGAAATCCGGAAATGTGATGCCTACTGTATTGTTCTTTCTCAGGATTCCTTTGGTTATTTGGGGTCTTTTGAAGTTCCATAAAAATTTTAGGAGAGTTTTTTTCTACTTCTGTAAAAAATGTCATTGGAATCTTGATAGGGATTGCATTGAATCTCTAGATGGCTTTCGGTAGTATTAATATTTTAACAATATTAATTCTTTCAGTCCATGAACACAGAATTTGTATCTTATTAGTATTTGTATTTTCTTTGATTTCTTTCATCAATGTCTTGTAGTTTTCAGAGTAGGGATCTTTTACCTTCTTAGTTAAATTTACTCCTAAATATTTTATTGTTTTTGATGCTATTGTAAATAGGATTGATATCCTTATTTCTTTTTCAGAAAATTTGTTGTTAGCGTATAGAGATGCTACAATTTTTGTATGTTAATTTTGTATCCTGTGACATTACTGAATTCATTCATTGTATCTAATGGTTTTTTGATTCAGTCTTTAGGGTTTTCTCTATATAAAATCACATCATCTGCAAATAGAGACAATTTCACTTCTTTTTTTCTCCCGAATTCTGATACCTTTTATTTCTTTTTCTTGCCTGATTGTTCTGGTTAGGTCTTCTAGTACTATGTTGAATAGGAGGGGTCAGTGCGGGCACTCTTGTATTCCCGATCTTTGAGAAGTTTTCAGAGTTATGACATTACATCAATTAAACATTAAAATGAAATTTAAACATTTTTAAGTTCTCACTAGGTTATGTGTGAGAGATTTTTCCCCACCTTCACGCACACTTACTAGAGTCCATCTTTTTAATCGTTAATAATAATACTATATAATATTAATGATCAAAGCATATTTTATCGTACATGCAACTTGTACTTCCTTGGTTACTAATAGTATTCAGTTTTTAAATTTACTTTTTAATCATTTCTATTTTTTCCTCCTTGAATTCTTTGCCAGTTTTCCTATTGGACTATTTATTTTTCTTCGAAAATAGTGTTTCTTGTAGATCAAATATATTGTAATTATAACTTCCTATCTCATTGATTTGCATTTTGCCACATTTATGCTGATTTTTGACTCCACAGAAATTAAAATTTTTTTTTTGGTCAGTTTTGTTTAATTTTGCCATATGTGCTCTGACTTTGATTCTTCTATTACCTACCTGTTCACTGAAGAAATGTGATGTTCCTAGAAAGGTCCTAGATATAAGATGCTGGGTTGGGATAGATAAGATAGAGAGTAATCTCTTCCTTATGTCAAGATTTTCATACAATTAATTTATATTTTATCTATTATCTATATATTTTTTATAAATTCATATTTTTCTAATATATTTCAATCTTTAATCTATATCTAATCTATTTTAGTATGAAGAATAAGATACACACTAGTGTTGTTTTTCTCCATAATTGTATTTTGCTTTCTTAGTGATATTTATTTATTTTTTAATTTTTTTTCTATCCATTTAGATGCCATTATTTTAATGTATTCTTGAATTTATCATTGGACTATTTATTTTATCAAATTAATTTATCAACCTGCTCTTCCACCAGCATCAATTAATTTCATTATGTAGCAACATAATAGCTTTTATATTCTGTACAGCATGTAACCTCTGTACTCCATTACTCACTTATTTTAGAATTAGCCAAGCTGTTCAGATCGTATGTTTATTATTCTAGATTAATTTTTAGAATCATGTTCAAGTTAAAAAATCCATGGGTCTTAATTGGCTTTATGTTACATTTAGAGAGAGACTTGTGGTTAATTTATAAAATTTAGTCTATTAGCATGGTAGTCTCCATTTATCTCCCCACACCCAATCTCCCTCATTCTCTATTCTGTTATGTGCTCTGGGAGACTGACTTTTTTGGACCATGTCAATTGGTAGAGGCCATTTCAAATAGATATAGGCAATAGAAGAAGCTGGCAAGATGTGGGGTGTGGGTCAAGGAAAGAGTGCGGTATGGTTATCGGTCTCCTCCTTTCTTCTTACTCAAGCCAGCACCTGTCAGTGACTACATCCCTTAAGCCCTTATTGAACAGCCCTCTCCTGCTACACAATCCGCCTTCAGACAACTGCTTCCTCCTCTTAGTCCTTCATGCTTCTAGGAGATGATGTCTTCCATCCTTGCTAAACCGAGGGTGCTGTATCTCTCTAATTTTTTCCCCTTAAACACATATTTGTTTGTTTCAATTACCTCTTCAAATATGTCTTCTGATCCTTGTCAGAATGCTGCTTGATACCTCATCCAAAAAAATATGTTTCCTTTTTTATTTCATGGTTCTTTTGTTTTCCTCAGTACCTTTAAATTTTCCTTAAGGTTTTTTTTTTTTAAGATTTTTTTTTTTTAAGATTTTATTTATTTATTTGACAGAGAGAGAGAGACAGCCAGCGAGAGAGGGAACACAAGCAGGGGGAGTGGGAGAGGAAGAAGCAGGCTCATAGCGGAGGAGCCTGATGTGGGGCTCGATCCCGGAACGCTGGGATCATACCCCAAGCCGAAGGCAGACGCTTAACGACTGAGCCACCCAGGCGCCCCTTTTTAAAGATTTTATTTATTTATTTGAGAGAGAGAGAGAGAGAATGATTAGGGAGAAGGGGCAGAGAGAGAGGAAGAAACAGGCTCCCCTCTGAGCAGGGAGCCCAACACGGCACTCAATCCCCCCGGACGTTGAGATCATGACCAGAGCCGAAGGCAGACGCTTAACCAACTGAACCACCCAGGTGCCCCCTTATAAAGTTTTTGCACACTTTTTAAAAAAGTTTATTCTTAGGTGTTTTTTTTTTTTTAATGGAAATTTCTGTACAAATCCTGCCGGACCTTAAATGTTGCCTCGAGCCTTTCAACTTTACTTCCTATTTTGGAACGTGCTTACCTACCTATTCCGGAATAGTCACATGTGGTTCTCAGAACTATGACACTCTAGAGCATACACACCTAGGAGACAAATAAAGACACAGATATTCTACTAATAATGCAAAGAAGAAAAATCTAACATTATTGGCTGTGTAATTTATATATTATGTTTTGCATTACTTCATCTAAGCAAATGACATTTTGAACACTGTTCTTTTTCTGAATGTTAGAATGGTGATAAGCAACTGCCCCAAATTTTGAGTTAAAAATGAGCACACACCATGAGGCTATTAAAGCACAACGTAGACTGCGTTCACCACTGTAAAAGTCAATTCCTATTTGACTCAACAATAAGACATTTGTTAAAGCATTCCAAATTAGATCCAAAATGTTCTTTGGCACAACATTCATCACATCGACTCCTGATCAAGTAGACATTAACATTTCCATTCTCAAAACAAAAACAAAAAACAAAACCCAAAAAACAGTTCCCTTTTTATTTTTTTTTTATTTTTATTTTTTTTTTAGATTTTATTTATTTATTTATTTGACAGAGATAGAGACAGCCAGCGAGAGAGGGAACACAAGCAGGGGGAGTGGGAGAGGAAGAAGCAGGCTCATAGTGGAGGAGCCTGATGTGGGGCTCGATCCCACAACGCCGGGATCACGCCCTGAGCCGAAGGCAGACGCTTAACCGCTGTGCCACCCAGGTGCCCCACAGTTCCCTTTTTAAACATGAGCTCTTTTGAGCATCTTCAGAGACCCTCATTAACCTGGCCTGATACTTAATAGAGCATAGTTTTCCGTCTCCAAGTCTGGCTACTCCTTGGTCTCCTATACTGTGTTCTTTATCTCCTCAGTGTCTAATCATTGGAGTGTTCCAGAGTTCGTCCTCGTATCTCTTACTTCTCAGAGCTCTCATATGGTCTGTGTCACTTCCTCTCAGCCTCACCTCTGATTCCAGCCATGACTGCAGCAACGTGTGGGCATCTGCTATTTCATGCTGCAACAATCACCTCATCTTTACTTCCTGTCCTGGGGCTTCTAACCTCAGTGTGGGAACCTGCTAGGGATATGACCTTCAGGCTCAGCCTGGAAGTTTCTGACAGGAAGTCTCTCCACTCTTTCCATAAACCCTCAACCACTGGAGTACAGGAGCTGATGGATAAGCATCTCTCCCAGTCAACCCATAAGTGGGACAACACAATGAAATATTTTAAATAATATCCAGAAAGCTTTACAGGAATGAAGCTCTGATTGCCTAAGCCAGTGACTGACGTGATAATGTATGATTGTATTGGCTTTTCTTCCTTCCCTCTTTTCTTCTCCATGGTCTTTCATCCGGCTCCCTGAGATCACCTCTTAAATAAACTACTTGCCTGTAAGTCCTGATTTCAGGCTCTTTTCAGGGGGGACTCAGATTCTGTGATTTCATCCAACCAAATGAATTAAGTACCATTAAAACAGTGATCAATTCTAAATATATATTCCTATTCAAAGCTTTGCCCCTCAATCTACATTTGTGTAACCAACTTTATACTGGACATCTCTACTTAGATATCTAGTTGTTCTGCTCAGGCTATGACTATAAGTGAAGGAATACTTCCACACACATACACAGCAGAGAAGGTAATAAGAAAAGTTACTGACAATTCTGTGGTAGGAAGAGGGCTTATAGTGTTATACAAACCTTTGTAACATCATAAGGAATTTTTCGCCTGGGACAGACTGGAGCAGAGTTTTTATCTTTTATGAATTTGTCAAGATGAGGTTGAAGAATATAGATTGCCCCCCCCTCAAAATGGCCCTCTGTTTCCTGATAGCTAGATTCAACAGATGTCAAAAAGAACCATGCAGCACCATATTTCAATTCTGCTTCACGTCAACTTCATGGGCACAGATATTTGTAATTGTTAAAAAAATTTAGTTTATTTAGTTCTTTATATAAGATATTCAAATAATAAGAAAGTGGAAAGTCCTTCTCTCTCATCATTTTAGTTCCTACTGCTTCAAAAACAAAAATAAGCAAAACAACTTCAGTCTCCCCACCCCCAGCCACATACTTTACTTAACCTATTTATTAATTTCGTGCATATGCTTTGAGAATTTATTTATGCATACATGTGCAAATACAAATATATATTTTCATTTTTTTCTTTTTTATGGGAAAAATAACATGTATAGAATGTATAATAACAGATTTTTCCAAAACAGTACATAAACAGCCTCTTCTCTTTTTTTGAGCTATAAAGTGTTGCCTTGTATGGATATGCTGTAATTTATTTCACCAACATTGTACTGGTGCTTGTTAGGTGTTTATGCTGCCAATTTTTCCACAGGGAAAATCCTTTGATCCCAAACCATGGTTTGGCCATATCTATCAAAATTACAAATTTATACAAATTATATAAATTTAGCTTTCTATAAGCCATGTCTGAGAATGTCTGTTTCTCCACACTTTACCATGATTTGTGAAATTTGTTTGGCCAGGACCGTAGGTGAAAATAATATCTCAGTACAGTTTTCATTTACCTTTCTCTCCTAAGGAGTGAGGATGGTCATCTTTTCATGTTTTATAGGTCATTTGTATATTCTTGTGCTGAACATCTGTTAACAGTCTTCTCATTATGAGATAAGTTCATCAAGTGTAAACCATGCTATACGTGAGTCATATCTCATCTCTTATTCCTGCTTAAGGAGGATCTTCTTAAGCGACTTTCTTTTTTTAAGATTTTATTTATTTATTTATTTATTTATTTATTTATTTATTTATCTATTTATCTATTTATTTATTTATTTGAGAGTTAGAGCAAGAGAGTGAGAGAGGGTGAGCACCAGTGGGGGGAGAGGGAGAGGGAGAAGCAGACTCCCCCCAACACTAAGCGAGAAGCCCCCCCAGGGCTGATCTCAGGACGCTGATATCATGACCGGAGCCAAAGTCAGACACTGAACTGACTGAGCCACCCAAGTGCCCCAGGTGACTTTCTTTTATTTACCTGTAGCTACCACCACACTGACCTCCTGCCTTGGTGGAAATTTGGTGCATATCAGATTTCTCATAAATATTTGCTCAAGTCAATAACACTGTCAAGAGCTGACCTTGACTTTACAGTTACCAGTTTATCAATATCAATAGAGAATTCATAGTGGCAGCTTTAACAGTATAGTTAAAGTAAAATATTGTTTTATATCTAAGTATATAATCAAGGAATATGGCAAGGGAAGTGTTACATTACTCAAAAATAAATGGCACCTAATTAACAACATAAATTCCAGGACTTTGGAGGATGTAGTGAAGGTCTAATGAAACGTAGGTCATGAAATAGCCATCGTGGTTCTCCCCCACAAAGATATTGTTAATGTATTTTCTGTGTTTGGGGATAATTTGTGCTGAACCTTTGTGCTCAATTTGTTACTTTGAACCAATCTCAATTTAATCATAAACCACCCTACAAACTAGTTTTCTACAGAAAATGAATGTCAAAGCTCAGACCTAGAACTTTTATACATGGCATTATAATTGTTTTTTAGTTAGGTAACCATTTGGTAGACATTACACTGTGAGGGTTCCTTTCTTGCCTACAATTGAGTACTCTAGCTAAAATTGCATGAAAAGGGGGATGGTGGAAGAACATGGGTAGCTTAAAGAATCAGGAAAAAGATGAAGGACCAATCTCAAAAAGGAAAAATAGGAAAGGTACAGGGATTAATATGTAGAAGTTAGCTGGCGGTCTTAGCAGGGCATCTTAACTGGGAAGAACAGACATCTGTCCTGTTCAGATTCTGTATTATTTTGCTGAAGATGCAAATTCCAGGGAGACAGCTTCTGATTGACTGAGTTTGGTTCAAGAGTACCATCTTCCCATTTGCAGGGGAAGGTTGGACATGTCAGTCAAGTTTGATTCAAATTGGGAGCAAACTAGAGCATCAAGGCAAAATCAGAATGCTATTATAGCAGGAAAGGGATGCATGCTGAGCAAGCAAAAGCAAGATGCTTCCCACACACATAAAGCCCTCAGGGTCCTGGGCTTACTTAATCACCTCACATGCACTCTCTGAACCGGAAATGTGCTTCACATACGCTGTGCAAATCAACAGTCACTGAGTGAGCCGCCATCCTTCGTAGAACCATGCACTGTCATTACTGCGCTCTGTCTTATTCCTATTCCCTGCTATTATTACGCTCCTTTATGTAGCAGATCACATTGCTTTCTTGGACTATTAAGCAGTATACAACTAAGACTTCAACTATGTTTTCCCATTTGTCTTTAAGATAGTGACAGAATAAATGATATAGTAAAATATCTCATAAAGCAAAATTTCAGTAATTAAGACTATTTGTGGAAAGGTCAATCTAAATTATAGATGTCTGTCTTATGGACTATTTTCATCCTAAATATCTATTGTAATTAGAGGGACCACTGGTAAGAAACTCTTGCCAAATAGAATCTTTTAAGGTCAGTTTTAATTGAACATGCTTTTGTAATTAGCTCATTCTAAATAGAGATGTTGAAGTTCCTGGAACCATTTAGCCAGTCTAATCTTCTATACTTTATAATATTACTCTAATTTACTTCGAAAGTTGTTTTTTCAGAGTCCATGAATAAATTTTAGTCTCTATCAGTTAGTTATCATGAATTTTAGTTGGTATGTGCTGACAACATGAACTTTTACTACATTTGAACAGAAATTGTTCACAACATAAATAAAACAATGTGACAAATAAATAATAAACACCTAGTGTGCTCGGCACTCTTCTAGGTGGTGGGGATGCGGTAGTTAATATATTGAAATGACCTGACTTCAGGGAGCTTAGACTCTAGGGGGGAACTTTCTCTATATAAGCCATTTTCTTCTGGCATTTAGAGTTTGATTATGTAACTAAATAAACTCTTTTTATATTTTTAGAAACTCATCTATTACACAAAAAGAAGTCTACATATTAGTAACAAAACAAAACAGTAAGACATCTGTACAATTTTTTCCAACAAAACATTCTGCATTGATGCAAATATTTTTTGTACGTCCTGTCCTGAAACGTAACTACTAGCCAAATCTGTCCACTGAACACATGAAATATAGTTAATATGAGGACTATAAATAAATTTTATTTATTTTTAATTGGTTTTAATTTAAATAGCCACATGTGACTAGAAATTACCACCTTGGACAGAATAGCTTCATGTATTTACTCTAAACTTGGTCATTGACAATACATTCTTTTTTTTTTTTTCTTAAAGATTTTATTTATTTATTTGACAGAGAGACAGCCAGCAAGAGAGGGAACACAAGCAGGGGGAGTGGGAGAGGAAGAAGCAGGCTCCCAGCGGAGGAGCCTGATGCGGGGCTCGATCCCAGAACTCTGGGATCACACCCTGAGCCAAAGGCAGATGCTTAACGACTGCACCACCCAGGCGCCCCGACAATGCATTCTTAAAATCAGTAGATTTTGCTGTTCTCAACTTTGTCACACATGCTTACAAAGCTAGGAATGATATTTATATTTTTAATTTTCAGAAGACCCAGAGTGTTAAAGTTATCTGGCATATACTTTCCCTTGAACTATTCCCTTCAACTTTCTTACTGTGATTGAGCCAGTGAGGTGGTGAGAAAATATGTTTTCGTGAATTAATTTATCTCTAAGATCCTGGGAACTTCCCAGCGAATACAATGTTTCATGTTCTAGCTTTACACTATGAAGAATTGAACTTCCATGGGGCCAACATTTACACATTATTCAGACTGAGATATGTGTGATATTTTCTAACTTTAAGTTTTCTCTTTTATATAAACAGTATGTTAAGGTGTGTCTCACAATCAGATTAAGGGTAATATATCTAAAACTTTTTCCTCTATAACAGTACAACTTATATACATTCTTCTCCTTATGGTATATTCTTTAATGACTCTTTCTTTGAAAAAATCTTGGATGGGTTTGGAAGAAAACCACCAACACCATCCAATTTAAGTAGAATATCTTAAAATGCACTTGAGCTCAATACCATATTTCCGGGAAACTGTGGGTCATGTTTGATTGGATTTGGGAAAATAATATTTTACTTTGGAATTCTCCTGCCTCCCATGCCTATGAGCTGGGTCTGATAGATAAAACAAATGTAGGATTTGTAAAAATTCACATTTGTTGATCAGTAATTATGACCTTTTACTTTCTAAGTAGTTATCCAGATTCAAAGATAATCTAAGGATTCTCTGCCAGTATCCAAATATATCCATTATCCTATCACTCTGAATCCCTCCCTTGTATTACGGATATCTGTATCTCCTTTTCAACTAATTCAATTTTCTTCCTCAAATAGTTCCCATTGTATTATTTATAACTCTTTGCTGTTGGAGGTATTTGAAATGTTTAGACTAATAACACACTATTATACATTATTGAAAGCTTCTCTTTATTTTTTAAAATCTACTTTAATTAAATTAATGTTTTTATTTGTACCTGGTACTTGAATTTTAGGATACATACATAAGAGTAAACACACACACACACACACACACACGTGATATTTCAATCTTGTAAAATAAGATCTCTTTGTCTAAGAATATAGTAATGTTAAGTGATGTTTTACTGCTTATTACCAATTAGTCCCACTCTTGGTACTAGGAGTACTAAGTCTAGTGCTGGTACTTAAAATTTAGCAACATCACATCACTTGACTTCTACAAATGAAAAAGAATGAGTCATAACATACAGATGGTACCTAAATTCCAAATTGCTGTCCATTCACTATTTTTGTTTTCTTGTTTTTTATGAACAATTGTCTATACTTTTTCCATTTGCTCTTTCCTTCTCTTTGTCTCTCTCTCTCTTTGTCTCTTTCTCTCTCTCTTGCTCACCCCCATGTGCACCCATGCTTGATGTAAGTCTTTATAGCTTTAGATGTTAGTGAAACAAAGTGAATTCACACCCTCTTTAACAAAAGGATTTAGCATCAAAATAATGAGTTTCATAAAACAGAACAGTGGAACATAACCAGAGATGCCTAGAATAGTCATGAGATTAAATCTAAGTAATGTCTAATGCAAAATAATTTAGGTTCTTCAATTTTTAATGTATTTTCAGTAAAAAATATTCCAGAAAAAGTGTAATTCATTTCTATAAGCTCCACTTTTATTAAATATTTTCAACTTTATTATTCATTCTAGTAAGACATGGAAATGATCAAAATTTATTGGAATTATAGGCTATAGAGCTGACAAAAAGCTCTAAGCATCATCCCATTATAAATGAGAAGACTGAGGGGTAGGGATATTAAGTAACTTGCTTGAAATCTTATATCTAGTACAAGACAGGCTTCCAGGTGGTGAGAGAATAGTCTTCCTTTGTGTCTCGTTGTTAGAGGTACAGAGTGTAAAGTTTGGTGCCCAGGTCTCCATGGTATTTTGCCTCTAATTTATTGGGTATTTTGTAATTTTCTTTGAGTTGGTAGGCTAAATATGTAGTTTTAAATACATTAGTTGAAGAAATTCTAAAGTTCCTTTTTATATCTGTTGGCACTAAAATTTAAATTTTAGCTTGGTTATCCACTTCTCCCCGTATTAATCCAAACTCCACAGGTATTGACTAGCAAGCAGTGATTATGCCTAGGGAAAGAAACAGTTTAATTTTGTAAATGCTTCGGATTTGGGGGGCTTAAGGGGTTTATTTGAGATATCTAGGAAGTTGAAAAAAATGCAATGGTCTGCCTAGAACTTTAACACTCCTAAGAGTCACACATTTCCAGTTGCACTTAAACCGCACATTTGAAAAGAGAGCAAACCCATCAATTATCCAGTATGAGAAGACAGATTGGAGAGAGATGCAAAAATAATTTAACTTTGTAGTTAAGTAATCATAGAGCTTAGAAAACAAGTTTGCTCACTTGTGAGTAGATCAGAAAAAAATGAGATTTGAAACACTGTTATATAGTTTCTCATTTTCTTTTTAAAAGATAATCATGTAGGTTACTTACAGGACAATGCTTCCCACATTATGACCAGTTGGAAAACAGATGCAACTGGATGAACTGACTCTTGGTTAGTTTCAAAGCTAGTGGCTGTGGTTGGCAATTTACCACAGTAGTAACACGATGTGATTAAAGACCAAGATATTTGGCATTGCCACCAACTAGGATCTGCTGCCTTGTGTATGATCAAGCAGAACACAGTCTTAACGTCTTAGAGGCCTGGTATTCAGGCTGTTGATGTCATATTTAGAAGGGCTTTTGACACGCATCTGCCCCAGAGCCCTGCCTCAATGGTGAGTAGACAAGTATCTGGGAAACGAAATCATGTGATTTGGGATGAGAGAATAAACTGTAAGATTTCTGAAATTCATTGAGAACCATGAATTGTCTTCTTTCCCAATTGGAGTTCATAGCAGGGGACTTGTGTTCTAAGTTCAGCTGTGATACTTCATCATTTCTAGCGACTAATATGGTACATGTCGATAAGGGAGGTCATGGCCTTCTGCACCACACGTGGTTTAGGTTAAATCTAGGTTCTTTCACTTTGTTCTATGTGTCATTGGTAATTTACATTTATAATATTTAGCTTTGTCTATCGGTAGCAATAATAACACATATGTTGGGATTATCGTGAAGAGAGCATATGCAAATGTAAGTAAAGGATTTGGCACAGTGGTTGGCATCATGGAACTGGAGAAATCCTTCCCTGAATGTGACCAGAGGGGCACCATTTCAGATTCTTTTCTTCTTTACTATCCTGTAAATTTCCCAATTCCCAAATGGAAGTTAATGCCAAATTTTCATGTGTATTGGTTGTAGTTTGTACTATAGGATTATATTTTAATTAAATATTAAGTAGATTGAAAAGTTATGTCATGAGTCTTCTCAATGATTGCATTGTTCTTATAAAATTCTAAGTTAAAGGAATCCTGCTAAATATTTGTAAAAACAAATATTTGAACCGATTTAAACCACATTACCATTCAATAACAACTACAAAAATTCTATCACCCAGACTATATAGGTCATGTAGGCAGTATTTCCTTCTAAGAAGCACCAGAATGATGTTTTGTGCTTTGAGGGGTTGCTATGTGTTAGCAAAATGCTATATGGACTTTGAAAGCCACCTGATTGGCTGAGTTTCTTACAACTGCTCCCTTCTTAGAGGAAGCATATAGTGATGACCAAACTATATAGCTTAGTAATTATGGAATCAGATAGACTTATTCTGCCACTTTCTGGTTGTGTGAGCCATGGCAAGACCCTTAACGTCTCCAAGTTTGGTTTCCTCATCTATCAAAGGATTGTTTGGAGAATTAAATATATTTATATGTATCAACTTCCTAATATCATGTTTGACACATAGTAAGTTATCAATACATGGTATCCATTTAAATATCTTTATTGAGATAAAAATGACATACAATAAAATCCACCCATCAGAAGCATACATTTCAGTCATTACCAGTATCTTAACTGAGTGGTGCAACCATCACCACAATTAATTTTAAATCATTTTCATCACTCCAAGAAGAAACTCCCATACCCATCAGCAGTCAATCCAGGCTTTCCCAGTAGGGGTCTACTCTCCAAGCTTGAAGTGACCCCTCATCTATTCGTTGTCCCTGTAGAGCCACAAATTCTGAACATGTCATATAAATGGAATCATGCAATATGTGTTCCTTTGTGGCTGCCTTCTTTCACTTAGTAAAATATTTTCAAGGTTCATCCACATTGTACTGTGTATTAGTACTTCATTTCTTTCTATTCCCAAATAATATTCTATTGTATGGATGTACCCGATTTTGTTTGTTTATTGGTTTATGGAGATCTGGGATGTTTCCACTTTATGGTTGTTACGAATAATGCTACTATGAACATTCCTGTATAACTTTTTGTGTGGACACGTGTTTGTATTCCTCTTGTGTACCTAGGACTAGAATTTCTGGGTATTATGGTAACTGTGCTTAACATTTTGAAGAATTGTCAAACCGTTGTCCAAAGTGGCTGCACTGTTGGTATCCTTTTTTGATATCTTAATGATCATAATCAATTCTCAGGTGAGAATAAAATTGAGATCACCCTGAATTTGGGGTGCTTTGAGAGCTGGGGTAAGAGATGTATCCTCAGACATCACTTAGAAGATCCCAGTCTTCCTAACACCTGTCTCTCTCCTGGGGGCTGGGTGGAATTGACTGCTACTAAGTTCCTTTGCTTCTTTAACACCTAGAGAAACCAGAACATTCAGACCTTAATGAGCCAGTTTCTGAGTCAGCGGAATGTTATCTGCTTTGAAGAAAAATAGGTTGTTTGGGTATTTTTTTTTTAATTAACTTGTGACATCGGGGAGACAACAGAAAGCTGAAACATATAATTGCTTTTTATTACAATAAGTACCAATAAGGTGGTAAAATAATATTTTAGAAATGGTTGTTTAGTTGCTATAGTACCAAATGAAAGAAAAATTCTGAAAGTTTTTAGCAAAACCAGTACAATGATAGCAGTCCACAGGGATTTGGACACAGAACTATCCTGCTAATAAACTGTGCAGTGGGGGCATGGGGATAAGCTGCTTACCGTTAAGTAATTTAAATAATAAGTTAATATCCAGTGCAGCTCTACACGTGAGGTCCTGAGTTATTAAGTCAAATGCAATTTATGCAGCTCATGTCATTTACATCCTCGATTCACTGGGAAAACTTGCTCTCAGATGGGGTATTTCTTGTCAGATCAGTCATTTCTCCAGAGGAGATAAGAGTTATTGTAAGTGATGGTTACTTAGAGTTAAATACATGTAGTTAGAAACATTGCTAGAATATCATCCCTGCTTTCTAAAGTTCTTCGTTTAGTCTTAGAGAAATAGTCAACTTTGTTTTTCAGAGTGCTGAGTTATTTACTTTAAACTTGAAAATAAGTGTTTTAATTTTGCTCAATGCCTGATATTAACTTTTCTAAAACAACTCACTGAGTGGAATGGTGCGAAGATGAAATTAAGTTCAAGCCAGAAATCAGAACAGTTGGCTGAAAATCTTCCACTCCCCCCGCCCACTCTATCAGCCTTACATTGGGAGTTAAGTTTCCACTATAATTTTAGGGTCATTGGACACTTTCACGACACATTTTTTTCTTTATAAAGAAGAATGGACTTGCAAACCTCTTTCACGCATTCTACAAAGAACGGCTAGCAGAGCCTGCAGCAGAAGAAAGCACACCACCTGTTTTTGTTTTGGAAGAGACAAGCAGAGCACTGTATAGTGAAAATAACCAGAGATAGTGAACGCACGCACGCAGTTAAGCTGCAGTGAAGTCTGCAAGTCCTCTTGGCGTGTCATCTGTCAAAGTCGGGTAGCTTTGATTCAAGTGAGTGTATTGAATAAGGAAAGAAGTTTATAGACCGAGCAATCCATTAATGTCATGAAACAAGAGAAAATTATAAGCTCTGCACAAAATATTTTTGAAAAGGCAATCCAGGCCAGAAGCAATTTTAGAAATGCATTGAACATTTCCGAGATTCCCATGCTGTGGCCCTGGCCATGGCTACACATCAACTTCTGGTAGAAAAGAGGCTTTAGCGATGGCGACAACAGAGAGGCACACTGTTTATACACCAGCTCATGCCTCAGGGAAGGCTGGTAAGATAGGAATGTACGAATATGCCACCACTTACGAGGTCAATGCTGTAAATAAAACCTGATGAGGAACTGTAAAATCTGAGATGCAGTGATTGGTGTAAGAATAATAGTAGAGTGTTCAGGACTTACACAACAATGACCTCAATTTAAAAGGGGAAGGTCAAAATCATCATATTCTGTTGGGTAGCAGGGAAATAAAAATAATACAAACTTTAGAAAAGAGGATTTATTTTTTAAAGAGGGAAGAGCGAGGGGGTGGGGGAGGGGCAGGGGGGAGAGAGAGAGAGAGAGAGAGCGCGCGAGCATCCTAAGCAGAATCCACGCCCAGCGTGAAACCTGACATGGGGCCCCATCTCACAACTCGGAGATCATGACCTGAGCTGAAATCAAGAGTTAGATGCTTAACCGACTGAGACACCCAGGTGCTCCTAGAAAAGAGGATTCTTATTTGGGGAGCTAGACATATGCAGAACTGGTCTCAGTTCCCTCTACATTGTTGAAACGTGGAAGAATAACTCAAAAATATCAAAACACTACTATCAGCAATCCCAGCACACATATCAGTTCTATGTATTCGGGTACTATTATAATTTAGTCTCCATGTAAACATGATTTTGTGCATCTAAATCTTCATTATATTGAGTTATACAACTGTAATGTCTCTTCATCTTAGTAGCAGAAATCAGAGAACGCTTGCTGTGTCCAACATGTGGTAAATTGGTCAAGTGTCAGGCAATGTCAGTAATAAGCCACTCCAAGGAGCTCTGTTGGAGATGTTTTTGGTGGTCTTGCTAGTGAGTGTTTTTGTTTTTGTTTTTTTTTGGAGGGGGAAACTTGGCAATTGATTAATATGCAGATGGGTCATAACTCCACCTTTATTCTTGATGCCCTATGACACAGAAGCTTTGTTCTCGGTCGCAGTGTCCCAAACCCATCTATGAAATATGTTGAGGCTAAAGCATTTAGAATAGTGAGTGACACAACATTGTTCTACATGTATTTGCTAAACAAAAATAGTGTGTTTTCAGTTTCATAATTCCCAGCCAATACCAAATCTTGTACTACGAATGTGATATAAGTGGTAGGACAGCGTGTGGAATAGAGTCCATTGTTTAGCAGACCCTCAAGTAAATACTGAGATGTGGTCACTTAATTCATCATGACTTACTACTGTCTGGAATGTGAGCTGACAAGTCACACAACAGAACACTTGGCAGGTCCGGTTGGCCAATTTCCTGTAGCAATTTGCTTCAGGGCATCCTTAGTATTCTGTACTAATCTTTAAATATAACCATTTAATTCAGGATGACAAAGCATGATATTGACTGCGCGGATCAATGTTCTCTTCACAAATCCCTTACCTTTTATTTGAGATAAACACAGAGCCATTGCTAGAAACAATAGTCTTTGGAAATCAGTGCTTCTGAAACAGCAGAAGCCAAGCTGAGATTCTGGTGGTAGAGGTTTGAAATGGAAGCATGACCTCATGAGGTAGATCGAGATGAAATCCCTCTCAATTAGGAAGTTCTTTCCTCTAAAGCGTTCTTACAGAATCAAGGAGAATTTATAACAAAGCTTCCTTGTTTGTATTTCATGGATTGCCATCCTAAACCATCTGGTGAGAATGGTCTAGAACTCATTGATCTGGCCACAGTAGAAGTCTTGCTCACAGTGCAGTTTGACTTCAACAGGACTGTCACGATAATTAAATCTTGTACACCTAGCATAGCTTACTTTTTCAGTATGGATTTAAATGGTCTAAATATAAACTTAGACGTTTCAGTGCATGGATCCTAGAAAGTAGGCTAAAAAGTATTCAGTTGATATAAAAGTAGTCAAGAAATACCAAATAGCCATTTTAGGCCCAGGGTTCTGCTGAACTGCTACAACGGAAGTGTTTTTGTTGTTGTTGTTGTTATTGTTGTTGTTGTTTTGCTTAACCAGGAGCCTTTTAAAGTGTATCAAGCTTCCTGTGGGGTCCCAACATTCTTCCTGCAGGAGAAGAATATTTGTGTATCATGACAAATAAAAAAGATGATTATAAAAAAGGAATAAATAGAATTTCTACATGATCTGCATTTGTAAAAAAGAAAGAAGAAAGAAAGAAAGAAAGAAAGAAAGAAAGAAAGAAAGAAAGAAAGAAAAAGATTAAAAATCACTTAAAGCAAAGGAAAACTTCTCCACAAGTTGGTGTTAGAGACAATATATAAGAAGAAAACTGACATTGAACCACACACAAGTGCCTTTTGACATATGAAATAAATGCATCCCCAAAACTTTTGTTGCTCTACCATCTTAGGTTAAAATTTGCATATTATCTTAGCAACATCATCAATAAACATGGAACTAAAATGTGAATTCAATCAAGCAAGGCAAAACAGACACAGTTTTATAAGCACTGCTTTTTTGTTTGCAGAACTTTTGTATATATATATATTTTTAATATAAAGATGAGGGTGATCTGGTGGTCACATCTACCATGTCATTGATTTCAGAAGGTATCAAGACAATTTGACTAGTGAGTGGTTGTTTCACTCTGCCCGATAGTTTCATGTGCAGCTCTCCAGAAGCTGTGAATTTTCTCCAAAAACACAATTGTCTCTGACATGAGAACTGATACGCTTTCTTGCAGAAATCTGTTCTTTGCAATAGCTTCCTGGGTTAGTTTACCGTATAATAGCATCATTGTTACAGTGAGCAACATCCATGACAGTAATTCATCAGTGTGATATTCATTCAAGTAATATTGAATGAACATTAATATATAACAGGTCATCTGCTAAGCATGAGAGAGTCAGTAATGGCCAAAAATATCATAGCCTCTATGGAAGCTCTTTAGGAGCTGATAATGTATGGAGAAGACAGATTTTAATCAAATAATCACACCAGTAAGCATATAATTAAATGTATGGTAAGTTCTATGAAAGAAAAATACAGGAAGTGAGGAATGTCTACAATAGGGGGAATCTGACCTAGTTGGGTGAAATGTGGCATATTGCATGGAGAAGGGTTGGGTCAAGGTCAGGGAAAACTTCCTAGAGGGAGTGAGGATTGAGCTGAGCTCTGAAGGATGGGAAGTAGTTAGATAGCAGATACTGTGGGATTTGCTCAGATTCTGTCTTGAGAGCTTATACATCCATTCCTAGTTGCTGAGAATAGTGGCTGCTGTTTGTTCACCGCTGTGCCCTTCCTTGGAAATTGCCCTCAGCCTCAGGGAACTATACTGCTCCTGATCATAGCTACCCTTTCTGCCACGGGTCAATGGTAGATGCGGAAATACTAAGGCTCTGCTCCTTTACTTCTCTTTGAGATAACTCCAAGGGATCTTCCCAGTTCCAAATCTTTCCTTAGGATTGTCTGAGGCCTTAGCTGGTCAACTTTTCCCTCTGCCCAGTCCTTAGATCTGTTCCCATACATTTTTGCACACAGTTCTGTGTCTCAAAGTCTGTGTCCAAGTTGCCCAACAGAAGGCAGCTGTTAGTAGTGGGAAGCCTCCTGGGAAGCCAAATCTAAAATGGAATTTTGGAGATGGATCAGTTGCCAGCCATCTGGCAATGAGGACCCTATCCCTGGTGGTAGGTGGTGTATGGATTGCCCCTGGCATGTTGTAATGGTACAATTGTTAAACATACCCCTGTGGAGAACTAGAATGGGATACTGGTTGAAGGAGATGCTCTAACTGATGCATGTATTGGGGCTCTTGAAAGGGAGAAAGGAAAACCGTAAAGACTGTGGAATTGGATTAATAAGTGCCACTGATTCATTGAAAAGAGATTATTACAGGCTCAGGCTGATTAATCACCTATTTTAGGCAACATTTAAAACTGGAGCACTTAATCTACAATCAGAGTGCATAAGATTGAGGGCACTGATCAGAACCTAATCATAAGAATAATGGGAATTCCAAAAAGGTTGAATTCTGAGCCCTGGTAGGTATCCTTATGAAGGTCAAAGCCCCATAAGGAAGAAAGGAGACTTTGAAAATTGGGATGAACATATTTGGGAATTTGAAGGTTGAGGACATCGAACTCAAGATTCCCCTTATTTGGCTGGTCCTGAAGAACTGGACAACTCCCCCTTGTGAGAAGATAGGTTCCTCTAATACATCTTCTTGATTTGACCTTTTGTTGAAAATCAATTAGAGTTCTCAAATTTGGTAGACATCTTACAAGACAATCTTTGCTCCTAATAGGAATTTACATCCACCTCCCTGCCTGGCAATAGAGCAAAACAGAGGTCAAATCCTAGCGTAGCTTGATGAGATGTTCTGGACCTGCTGAGGGAAGAGAGGGGCTATTTACCTGTGGAGCTGTAGGGTCTACTGATATGTACCAGCAGGAGCTGGAAGAGTTTGCATGGGAAAAGGGTGCTAGTGACACTGGATCAAGGGGCAGCCTATAGCTATGGGGCATTCTCCTCTGATACAGCGGTTAGCACCATGACAAGGACTCTGAGAGATGGCTCTTATTAATTTTAAAAAGTGATATCTCACATTAAATGGAGATGATAGAACTATCAAGACAAAGGAAAAAAAGATCAATAGGCTCAGAAAAATAGTATGCTGGGGTAGTTATATCAGATTGGAAAATTCACTTGTCTACTAAGTTCTACAGAGGACATCCCATTTACCAAAGGACATCCCATTTGCTGGTGAGAGGGGCAATACCATCATTGAGAAGGTCTGTGGTGCCTTTCCTTTATATGCTGGGGCTAGAGCAGGGGATGTTCTTATAGAACTGGACTCCCCTGAAATAAGACAGATCAGGTGAGGTGCCTAACTGCCAGAAGCAGGGACGGGGGGTGGCACAGTTACTGCAGTGAATAGAAAGACCAAAGTGGTACCCAGGGAGTCCCGATCTGCAGAGAACTACGGAGATAGTCATAGAAACTGAGTTTAGGGGCAAGGTATACGGTAAACTAACAAGGGCATTGTTTAATGATACAACCAAAGGAAATCGGTTGGGTCTGGATGATTGCCAGTTTCTGGACCTGAGATTGTTCTAAGACCTTGGAACCCTCTCTGAAGGAGAGGCCAGGTCTCTAATAGGAAGGAGTCTGCAATACTGTGACAACCATATTCAGCAGTAATTCCCCTAGTCTTCCCCCAAGGGATCTCTAGCCATTTATATAGATAATTAAGCATTGGCAAAAAGGAAATACCCTCACGTTTCCAAGATTATGAGAACAGAGTCTAAATTGACATTGATACGTAAGTATACGAATACTACCTTAGCCTGCCTGTTTGAGCGAAGGCGTGTGGAAGCTAGGGAATAAATGGATTCTTGGCCCAGGGTCCAAATCACAGTGCATCCACTGGATTTACAGAGTTACTTGGTTTTAATGTACATGGTCCCTGACTTTATAATTGGAATGGATGTAGCTGGTAGCTAGCAGAATCCTCCTATTGTTGTCTTGACCCAGGGCTGGGGGTAGATGGGGTGAAAATGCTATTATAATGGCTTGAAAATGACCCACTTCCCAAGCGAAATTGCAAATCAAAACTAATATTACATCCCAGGAGGACTGACAGAAATCAATACTATTTTCAAAGAATGTAGAGCTAATAGTCACTCTTACATCCTCATTTAAATTCACTGTTCTGGCCTCTATGAAGACTGGATGGATAACGACAGTTGACAATGGATAACCATAGATTTCAACACATAGTGGCTCTAATTGCAGCTGCTGTGTGAGATGTGGTAATTTTACTAGAGCAGACAAAGGTAGCCTGTGGTGCTGGTATATGCCTTTCTTGGAAATGCATTCTTTTCCATTCTATCAGAAAGAAGACTTGAAATCTCTGCTAATGTCCTAGCTATGCCTGGATCCTGAAAATAGAAAGATTAGAAGCTTTGGGACAGGATGATCAGGGGAAGAGGCACAGGAGGGGATCCATAAGAAGAGGCATAGAATGTGAAGGTCTCTGGATCACAGCTCAATGCCCATCAGAGGAATTAAACAACCAACACCTCCAAAGTACTAGTCACTTCTTGTTCATTTGGAGCAAGGGTATACACTGAAAATCAATGATATATTGGCCAGCATCTACCAGCTGGCCACAGAGCTGGCATAAAGGACACATAAATGGAGTTGCCATGGTGACAGAAATTATATCTAAAGCCCAATAGCATGAATCTTCACTGAATGAGGATGATTTTGCTATGAGTGCTGCCAAAAGTCCAACTTGTAAGTATCATAGACCAACAGTTAGCCTCGATATGGCCCATTTCCCCCAAGGTAAACTAACTTACTAGAAAGTTGACAGCATTGGCTTTCTTTCACTCTTGAAGAGGCAGTGATTCATCCTTCATGGGTTTGCCACAGAGTTTGGAGATGGGATTTCTTTTCCTATGGCAGGACCTTGACAAGCATCTCTATTAAAGATTTCTAGATATTGATCTGCTAACATGCAATACTGCACTGCCTCTCTTTAGATCAAGTGAACTAAATAACAGCAAAGTTGTGTGTAGTCACCATAGTAGACACAGGACCAAGAGGTCTACCTGTATTACAACACATGCTACAGACTGGATGGTTACGCTCCCCTCCCCGCCAAAGCCCATATATTGAAACCTAATCCCCAATGTGATGGTATTTCAAGGTGAGACCTTTGGGAGGTGATTAGGATATGATGGTGGAGCTCTACAAATGGCATTAATATCCTTATAAAAGAGACCCCAAAAAGCTCCCCTGTCCTTTTCACCATGTGAGGGCATAGAGGGACAATGGCCATCTTGAACCAGGTATCAAATCTGCTAGCACCTTGAGCCTGGACTTTCCAGCCTCCAGAACTGTAAGAAATAAATCGTTTATAAGCCACCCAGTCTCTTGTATTCTATTACATCCGCCTGAATGGACTAAGACTGAGTCTCACAAACCAGAAACCATCAGTCTGATATAGTAGTGGAATGGTGTTTTAAACCTGCAACTGAGGTGTTGGGTTGGAAATCACACCTTGTAGAGATGGAGTGCCATACTTAGGGACATGGCATACACAGAAAATTAATGACTATTTTACTGTCTATATCCTCTGTGTCTAGAATTCGTAGGACTGGGAACCAAAAGATGGAATTTGAAATGGTGTCTCTCACCATCACCCCTAGTTTTTCTCTAGGGCTTTTGTGATTTCTGTTAAAACAGTTTTAGGCTTAGTGGGTCTAAAGATCATGGTTCTCAAATATGCAAAGATTTCACCAGGAGAGAGAGTAAGTCTCACTAGATTTTAATTTATGTCTTCCATCTGGATACTGTGGTCTTCTCATGACAGGGGAGTAGCTGTGAAAGAACGGAAAGGTAGAATGTGTTTTGAGCTCAGGCGACTTACTAAAGCATCTCTCTCTCTCCGTCACCCAGCTTTAAGATTAAATGCATCAGTACAGTAACCATTACCTGAGAAGGACATGGTAACTCCTGGGACTCAGACCTCTCGGGATAAGGGACTCAGTGGCCCCCACCAGGCAAGCCACCATCTAGGCCAGCAGAGGAGTTGGCCAAGGGTGAAGGGGATCTAGAATGAATACTGGAGGAAAGGATGAGGAGTATCAGGTACAGCCTTCAGATCAAGTGCAATAACTCAGCTTGTGTTTCTTTCCATTTATTTTCAAGCTCCCCAACCAGCACCCTGGGAAACCTCTTTCTACATGGGGCAAACTTCCTACACACAGCAAGTGAATCTGACAGTGCAAGAGACCCCGAGGTACTTCACTCACAATCCTGCTTCAGAGCCAGTGCGCCTCTCCCCTCGCTGGTGGAAATATGAATCTCTGACAGGTCAAAGCTGTATCCTTCCCTGGGAATTGTCTTCAGACACAGCAAACTGCTACGATTGCCCATGCTGTTTCCAGTGGGCAGCTTGTGACTAGTGACCCGCTGTTGTGAGAATACAAACAATGGGCCCTTTTCTATTGTTTGGGACTAGTCTGAAGGACCGTCCTAGCTCCACAGCTCCCCTCAGGCGGGCAGATGCCTCTGTTGCAACCACACGGCAGGTCGGCTTCTCCTTCGCCCAGCCCTGCCTTCTGTACTTCCTCACAGGTGTAACCCCGAGAATGAGCCTCCCTAAACGTCCGGGGTGCAATTGTCCTTCTGTTCTGGACTGAAAGCTTATGTTCTCCTAAAAAGTATACATTTGTCGAAGCTATAACCCCTAGTGTGGCTAAATTTGGGGGTAGGGCCTCTAAGGAAGTAACGAAGGTTAAATGATTTCCTAAGGGCAGAGCTCTGATGAGGTAAGATTAGTGTCCTTCTAAGAAGGGACACCAGAGAGCTTGCTCTCTCTCTCTGCACTGAGGAAGAGCCGTGTGAGGACATGTCTGAGAAGGTGGCCGTCTACAAGCAGGAAGAGAGCCCTCATGAGACGTGGGATTAGCAGGTACTTTGATCATGGATTTTTAGCCTCCAGAACTGTGAGAAAGTAAATTTCTGTTTCGTAAGCCACCCAGTGTGTGGTGTTTTGTCCTAGCGAACTAAGATACCGTCCCCATCCCGGTGCAGACAACTCCACCCAAACACACCCTAACCGGCCCCGAGGCCATCAGCTGGCTGAGTCCAGAGCTCACAAGAGGATTTCCGGCTGCAGAGTTTTGGATATTGTTCTGGACCAAAGCGTTCTGGTAATATTTTTAAAGAAGCTGACTTTAAATGTATGTTTGATCGCTCTTTATTTGAAGAGGAAAGAGGAGCCTATAAATTATTTTAAAAAATAAACACCTTTCTCAGCAGTTTTTATTTCAGCAGCTTTAAAGCTATCATGGTAAGACTTCCAAAGAATGATTTTGGCCATTCGAAACAGGTGGATTGCTATTCCCCTCATAAGTGATACCAGAGGCAAGCATATATAAATATGCCTGTCAGTGAGCTGTCTTCAGCAAATTGCTGGACATATGTTTACTCCGATATAATGCATAAAACAAATGTCGGGGGGTTAACAGGAGTTAGGCAAAAGGATCACGTTCCCTTTAACTTCACCCCCTATAAACTCTCCTACCTCGAAAGTGAACCATTATTAGGGTCTTAAATGTAGGGGAAGGAGAGAGGTGGAATAAAGCAGGTGGAAAAGTTGAAGGAAAAATTAATTGTACAAAATAAGATAAAGGGAGATTGTGGGAAAAAGATTTAAACATAGTTTAAGATTAAGATGAAAGAAATCTGTTACAGATCATCTGTTCACATATCAGGGAGAAAGGCCACACATACATTGAAGACTTCTGGCAATAACACCCCCACACACCCAGATATGCACACCCACACCTGCACACACACACACACACACACACACACACACACACACACACACACACCAATAACTCAATCCATCCTTCTTTATCCTTCTATGTCAACAACTATGTCCCTTGGGATATGTTACCATCTCTAGTTTGAAGCAAAAACAAAGGAAACCACTCTACTTTTTTTTTTTCCCATTATTTCTGAACACAGAGTCAGATACAACATGGGTTCTCATGGGTGCGTACAAACACTGCCCATAGCAAGCCTCTAGGGAAAGAGGTCCCGAACCAAAGTGGCGGTCGGGGTCTCTTTCCACAACAGAAAATGGCCTGAAATCCATCCCTCCTTCTTATATTAGTTCATTCTATAATTCAATATTTATTTGAGGGGACCATCTCGATGAAAAAATGAAGTTTTCTCCCAAGTCAAAAAATTTTCCATTATGTTTTTTCCCATAATGAATTCAAATGACACGGAGTGAGAAGAGCTGTGGAGAGTGAGTCTAGTTTAAACAAGGTTCCATTGTGTGCAAAACCTTCCCCTTTATCCATAAAATGCATTCTTCACGGGCCAAATAGCATTGTTCTCCTTGCAGCTATGACAAATAAAGGATATTGGGTTTAATAGTTTTTTGCTTGCTTTGGGATTTCAGAGTTATTATATTTTCTTTTACGGGGAATCTTGTTTTCGCATTTTTGGGTACAAAATATGTTGCATTCAAATCTAGCTTTGGTTTGTTTGTTTGTTTCAAGTTTGTATTCAAGTTCTAGTTAGTTAACGTGTAGGATAATACTGGTTTCAGGTGTAGGATTTAGTGATTTTTCCCTTACATATAACACTCAGTGCTTATCACGACAAGCGCCCTCCTTAATGCCAAATATACTTTTTTAAAATTTTTTTAATTTTTATTTTTTTAAAGATTTTATTTATTTATTCGATAGAGATAGAGACAGCCAGCGAGAGAGGGAACACAAGCAGGGGCAGTGGGAGAGGAAGAAGCAGGCTCCCAGCAGAGGAGCCTGATGTGGGGCTCGATCCCAGAACGCCGGAAACACGCCCTGAGCCCAAGGCAGACGCTTAACCGCTGTGCCACCCAGGCGCCCCCAAATATACTTTTTAAGAGTCACTGTTTTAATGGAAACCTGTGGGTTCAAATTTACTTAGTTAATGTTCCAGAAGGCTCAGCTACTTCCAACACCTCAGTTTTTTTGGCTGTTAGGATCCACCTTAAATCTGGAACGATTATACTTCGGCTATAAGATCCTTTAGGCAACAACTAGAATTTGTTTCTTTCTCCCTAGAACATAATACACTGGTATTATGCTCACAAAAGCTAATTTTGCAATTGGAACTGATTTTTTTCCCTACGATCATTTATTTTCCAGAGTCTGATTTGGCTTGTGACTGGATAATGTCCCACTCTTGCTGCCCTTCTGTTTTTTTCTGTATGTAGTGCATTTTCCATCTGTAAGTTCCAAACTCAGTCCAGAGTTCCACTTGAAGTAGCCTGAAGCTGTTCCCAGCTTTTAAAATATATTTCATAGTTACGTTCTCTTATTTTCCCAAGATTAGTTTGACAGCACTCTATTCCATGACAATGAGCTAACTATTAAATATTTATTGAGCACTTTCTAAATGGATAGCAGCACACCAGATGACCCACGTAGAGTAGAGATTTGTTATATTTTAAAATTATGGCATAGCCAGAGATGTTTCACATTATATATAAAATGTGTTTCTTTTTCCTACAGCTGTTTTCTCATCCTGGGTATGGACATGCATTTGTTTCCTGGGTTGGCAGGGCTTCAAATCAATTTCTCTGCTACTGAATAGTCACTTCTTGAGGCATTTTTACAAAAAAATAAGTAAATGCATCGAACCTGTCCTGAAATCCTCATCACCTTCTTTGTGAAGGAAAAATGATACGACTTCACAACTGTCTTCTCCATGAGCACAGATAAAATCCCCCTGAAAACATTGCATAAATCGAAACTGAAAAGGTTTTCTTTATCTGAGGGGTCTTCTGCTGTTGTGAGGTCGAGGCTCATGGGAATTTCCTCTGACTGTACATCGGTCTCCAGGCCACCTTCTAATCCAGGCACTGGAAGCTTCCACTGAGGATTTAGGTCATCTTGTTTATAAAGGGATGGAGCCTCATTCTGGAAAGGCTGATATATTCTTAACTTTCCCTGCAGGTATATATTTGCTGGGAGAGGACAAAATGGGGAGTAAATGTGGGGCGCCTGGGTGGCGCAGTCGTTAAGCGTCTGCCTTTGACTCAGGGCGTGATCCTGGCGTTCCTGGATCGAGTCCCACATCGGGCTCCTCCGCTGGGAGCCTGCTTCTTCCTCTCCCACTCCCCTGCTGTGTTCCCTCTCTCACTGGCTGTCTCTCTGTCACATAAATAAAAAAAAAAAAAGGGGAGTAAATGTAAACACATGCAAGTATAGAGGGTTTGTGTGGTTCCTGGTGAGCCTGTACTTATGAGGAGATATTAGCTACTGCGTGACATGCCCATGTCCCTGATGCCACTCATTTCACATTTGTAAAATTAAATCAAACACCTTACATAACATTGTGAGGTAGAAAAGTTATTTTCTCAGACATTTGATGTGAAATAATAATAAAACGAGCCATGTAACTGACAATTCTCCAGCATGGAAAACCTCATCAGTACTTCCTATAGGCAGAGCAGTGAAGAGGCCAATAGAGGTGGAGCACTGACGTTCAAAGATCCTGGGGTCACTGGCCCTGAGTCCCTGTGCTGTGTCTTACTGCACGGATACTCCCGGGCAGCACCCAAAGTCAAAGCACCATACTTCCCCTCAGGTAGAAAGCACATTAGAAAGTATTCTAAACATGGCAGGGTTCCTTCAGTGTCTCAGAAATGTAAGGTCACCCAGCTAGCTTTCCTTAGTCCCTTGGAATAGTGTTTGCTTTACCTTTACTTTCCCCAAATGCACTTACTCTATAAAGAACAATAAAAATTTTCAGCCCAAGTACCATCCACCTCTCCCTTGGCATCTTGCTTTCAAAGCAGGATCCAGTCCCATAAGCTTGTATTTGAAGTGGATCAGAACAGGTCCATTATGACTGATGACTCCATGCCTATAGACCTTCTGAATAGCCTATTTTATGCGAAAATGTATCCCTCTAAAACTTAAAACCTTCTATGCTGGTATTTGGAAGAGAATCTTTGATAATGTCAGTGTGCAGTAAAATCTCCTAGCCTGATGTCTTGTTGAACAGAATAGGTAGAGGTCAAAGATACTCTGGGGACTGTGAGCCTCCGTGCTGGAGAGGAGGGACACATTTCGAGGGACAAGAATAAAAAAAAGAATTTATATTTTTAGGCTGCATACTTAAAAGAGACTGTTGGATGAGAGAGTGCAGCCAAAATTTGAAAAAAAAAAATCATCTGGCTTCTTTTCTAGGCTGCTTTACTCATCTTCCTGCTCCGTGTGTCCCCAGGTTATGGAACACATGCATTTGGCAGGAGAAAAGCAACAGCTACATCCTGCTCCTAAACAAATATCATTGCACTTCTTGTCGTAGATTTATATGGAAACACTGTCTAAATTTCATGTCTTTTGGACACCATCCATGTTCTGATTTCCACATCAGTCACCTCTATGTTATCTTGCTTAGTTTTTCAAAATAGCCCTATGAAGGAGGCATCATAACCCTATGAAGGAGACGGTTATAGAAACCAAGCCTGAGAGAGCTTAGGAAATTCATTTAAGGGTAGCTCACCCACAGGTGGCTGAACCAGTATTTGAATCCAGGTCTCTCCAGGAAATTCCATGATGTCTCCATTATTATTTGTTGCTATTTGGCTCAGCTAATTGATGCATCCACAGTTCAGCATTTTAGTATTCCTGCCTTGGTTTCCATGGATCTCCATGTGCATTGCGTGCTCACTGCCACAGTCTCGAATACTGTTGCCCAGTCGATGTATACCGGAAAAACAGATGTCCGGTCTTAGCAGCAACACACTCCTTTCCAGTATTCCTTTCATGATCCTGTCTCTGATGCTGCAGGTTCGTATTTCCATGAAGTAGCAACCCTACTTCTGAAGAGCCATTGAAAAAACATTCAGAATTCTCTGCCATAGAGGCAATCAGTCATAGAGTAGGGCTTTGCAAGTGATTGCTCTTTTGATAATATGATACCATAAGAGGGAAAGGCGCTGAGTATAAGCCATTGCTCTGTTCGCCCCAGAGAGCAAGTAATATGTCAGAGTGGTGGTGTGACCTTGTGAAAGAGTGTTATTAAAAATTCTGCACAGTGTCTGCCAGCCATTCTGATATACATACCATTACTCTCTGTAAACCTGATTTTTCCTGCAGGCTGAGATGTGGGGGGATGTGTCAGGTACTGGGTCAGATAAGGAGGAATGAGGTAGAATAGAGTCCCAAGGGGTCAGGTGATACTGATAGAACTGCATAGAATTGATAGAATTGCTGCATAGAATTGGCCTCCCAGAGACCAAAGAAGAGGCAAGAACAGAAAAGACATTCTTAAGTTCATTTCTTTTTCTTCCCTTCCTTCCATGACTTCCTGGTATGTGGCCTTCATCTTTTCTCTTCAGTACCACTGAAACTGCTTGGAAACTGTTCTCTCTGCCTTAAGTGTCATGCCCTCCAGTGTACTGAAACAGGTCATAATGTTGTTCCTTTGTCTAAAATTCTTTAACAGCTTCCCGTTCTTAGATGATATAATCCGCGTGCCTTATGGTAGTAAACAAGAACTTCTACGATCTGGCTTCTGCTTACTATGAGCACTCCAGCCACATCCACGCACGGTTCCTTTGCCCTACTGTAACTGTTCTATTTTGTTGTATTTTTCTCTATGCATAATGCTGTTCCATGGTCAGTGGATTTTCTCATGCTGGTTCTTTTTCATGGACTATCTTCCATTTTTCTGAGCTAGTTCTTCTGAAAACTTATTGATAATTCAACAATTAACCTTAGTGTCATATCTTGGTTGAAGCATTCCTTCCTCACCTCAGTGACAATTGCACATGAACTTCCCTGCCCTTCTCCCCATACTTAGACATGCTTTTTGTAATTTTTCCTACTTTATTCACATGTATCTTTTTATAGGCTTGTTTCTGCTATTAGTCTTTCAGTTTTTTCAGAAGCAACAACTTGTTATATTCATCTAATGTGGATGATTTCCTTTCCAAATAAGAAAAAGCCCAAGTAAAGCTAGCCTGGGGCAGGGAAATGTGTGTGCGGGGTGGAGAATGTGTATTCGTGTATATTTTTCAGAAATCTAAGGAGTGAGGGAGGCTCTAGCTTCTTGCAAAGAGGAGCCACATTTCAAACAATTTTGTAAGTTCTCATCCTTTCATCCCTTCCTGCATCTCCGTCTTTATCTCCCTGTATCTCTTGGATCTGTTCGTCTTTGCCTGGGGTAACCCACAGTCACACTTTCCTTGAGTTCATGTCATCTTTATGACTTAAATAACAGAGGAAGAGAGATGCTTTCTCCTTCCAAATGTTTCCAGAGTAAATTGCATGGACAGATTCTGATTGGCCAGGGTCAGGATCTGTGTCTATTTCACTGCTAGGGTTTGAATATTGCATTATTTAATAGTTCACCTGAACTACATGGATTGGGAGAGTAGCAGTTTTCCAAAGAAAGAGAAACTGAGCAAGAATATAGAAAATATACTACAAATGGCCCTTGAACAACATAGATTTGAACTGCGCAGGCCCACTAACATGCAATTTTTTACAGTACTGTAAACCTATTTCCTCTTATGATCTTTTAAATAACATTTTTTTCTCTTGTTTACTTTATTATAAGAATACAGTATAAAATACATATACAAAATGTGTATTAATCAACTGTTTATATTATTGGTAAGGCTTCTGGTCAACAGTATGCTATTAATAGTTAAGTTGGCAGAAGAGTTAAAAGTTATATTCAGATTTTCAACTTCGTGGGGTGTCGACACCCCTAACCCCTGCCTTGTTCAAAGGTCAACTGTATACATAAGAAATGTGCAAGGTAAAGGATTTGTTAGATGAATACATAATTGGATATAAGTAATTTTTAGTCTAACACAGAGAAGCATATGGATTGACAAATGGCAGTCAGGGAGTGAGGAAGAGAAGAGATGTTCCCTGGAGTGATCAGACAGAGTCTGAGTTGTATGATTATTATTATTATTTTACAACTCAGTGGTTTTCAGTATATTACAAAGTTATGCAACCATCACCATTAATTCCAGTACATTTCCATCATCCCAAAGGAAATCCCATAGCCATTTATATTGTACATGTTTTATAATGAGATCTTAAAGTGCTTGCTTTTCTACCCTGTACCACCAGAAATTGGGTAGCTTAAGCAATGAGGAATCGTTCATCAAAACAAATGGGGGGAAATGGAATGGTTTGGTTGTACCTTACTTCTCGCTTAAATCCAAGGAACTTGGTGATGTGGATGACTAACTTTGTTAAAAATTCAGAACTCCCCATTTCCCTTTGAATGCTGACTCAACTTCCGCAGGACCCATCTTCCTGTACTTTGATGTTTTTATTTTTTATTTATTTATTTTTAAGGTTTTATCCATTTACTTGACAGAGAGAGAGAGAGCAAGCATGACCAGGGGAACAGCAGGCAGAGGGAAGAGCAGGCTCCCCACTGAGCAAGGAGCCCAGTATGGGTCTCGATTCCAGGACCCTGTGATCATGACCTGAGCAGAAGGCAGATGCTTAATGATTGAGCCACCAGGTGCCCCTGATATTTTTAAAGCATATTTCTCTCTAAGGTTGTTAGAGAAAAATTTTTTAAAAACCTCAAAATATATCTTGATCATATCAAATCCACATATATTTTATGCCAATCAATTAATAAAATTAGCATCTTGACATAATTTTTTAGTGTCTTAGAATGAATAACTATAATTTTAGACAGTGGAAAGATGTTAAAGCAAATAGCATGTTCTCTTGCTGAGGTGCAAAGAAACATCCACAGTCTCTCATAGAAACCCAGAGTTTGTTTCTTTAGATGCAAGAGTCACCTCTGGTTTTTATTCCAGGCTACTGCTCTCCTTATGATTCTTAACTTCCCTTTCATGGGAACAGGATCCAACAATCCAATTTCCGCTTGGATACAGCCAATAAATCTAAGCTCAAGGACAAAGCCACCGATGGAGGAACAGAATTCTAGTTTAGAATACATAAAGAGAAGGAAAGGGAAATGAGAATTGCATTTCAGCATCACCGAAAGCAAATTCTGCTCAAACATACTGTATGGGTTCCAACACTAGATAATTTAGCCATTGTTCCTTATTTACTCTCTTTTAAAAACTTGAAATATTAGATAGTTCAACAGGCACTAGTTCAAGGGTTAGAGGAAAATCAATATATCTGTCAAGTACATGAAAAAGCAGAATTTCATATCGTATAAGACCGAGAAATTGTTTTAGTACCCCCAGTAGGTAACTTTGTGATCGTTAGCAAGCTACTTGATTTCTTTTGGCCTTACTTGTGAAGGGACTCAGTCATATGGAAAGAAAATTAGAATTTTCCCATGCTTCCTTATAAGGCAGTCCAAACGTAACAGTAGGAAGTTATAGGGAGCACATTGTAGACACTCAATATATTGCCTTCAATTATAGGGAGACATAAAAAGACCTACTTAATAATTAGAATTGTTTAGCAAAATAAAATAAGGACTTCTCAATCCTTAGAAAATGTTGAAGTAGGGTTTGTATGACTGTCAAGACTATTTAGAAGGAGAAACTATTGATAGGAAATGTTACTAGAGATAACAGTTTGAATCTGTAATCTTAAAAAATCACTATTGAAAAACTATAACTTTAAAGTTACCACACACAATTATATTAAAAGAATGCCCATAAATACATAAATATGCTTTTCAGATGAAGGGGGTCTTGTTTTCATCAATGAATTAGATGTTATCTAGTATCTACACAAACATTTTCCTTCAAAATTTCCTTGAGAAGGGAGCCCTGATATTCTTTTGAGTCTGGGCAACCAAGTGCTTCAGCTTGATTTCTCTAAGATGATCAGATGAATTCCAGCCCCTGGGTGGTAATTGGCCTGGTAAAGAACATGGGCCACCATTACGCCCAGTGAGATCTGAAGAAAATTTATCTAGGAAGATTCATTGCTGTTAAGAATGGATCATGAGAAAAGGATATATACTCTTCTATTTAGGCCGTTGATTGAAATAAGTGAAGAGTTGATGCCTGGAGACTGCTGCAGCTTATCTCCTCACTTCTAATATAGATGTTGTGATGGTTAATTTTATGTGTCAACTTGACTGAACCATGGGGTGCCTAAATATTTGATCAAAAATTATTTGGGGTGTTTCTATGAGAGTATTTTTGGATACACTTAACATTTGAATCAGTAGACTGAGTGAAACATACTGCCCTTCAAAACGTAGGTGGGCCTCTTCAACTAATTGAAGGCCTGAATAGGACAAAAGACTAACGGTGCGTACGTGAGAATTCTCTTGCCTGATGGTCTTTAATCTCGGACATTGGCATTTCCTGTTTCCAGAGCAGCTTCTGGGCTTTGGACCTAAACTGGGACATCAGCTCTGCAGATTTCAGACTTCCCGGCTTCTATAATCATGTGAACCAAATAAATGTCTTTCTCCATATATACACATCCTATTTGTTCTTTTTCTCTGTAAAAACCCCGACTAATAATACAGGTGTATCATAGAAGGATGAGGAACAAAACGTAGAGAGTGCCTGGTTTTTTTATGACATCATTGGCAAATTGATCAACCGACCCTATACCAGATTACTTTCATATTTCTTGTTATGTCATGGAGAGAGGAACAGAGGAGGGAGTAGGAGAGAGCCTTTGTGTCTGACTAATTTGAAATTGGACCTTCTGTTACTTGTTACTTTAGCCAAAACCATGTCCTAACTATTTACAGTCATGGAGAGTTTATCCTGAGTGTTCTTTATGGTTCCTTCCTGCTCTAAAACCTTGGGATTCACAGAGCCATGAAAATAAGACGAAACATTTCTTTGGGAAAATGTATAAAGTTTGATGCAATCGTCGGGAACTATTAGCATTTGTTTTATGATGACACAAATATATCCCTTGGCTCCTGAGTTGACAAATCGTTATGAATTTTTGAAGAAAACGCCAAACATCTGTAGTAATAAAACAATGCAGGTACAAGTGAAGTTCAAGGTGGATTGGAATCCAGCAAAGTAATATTAGATAAAGCTGTGCTTTGACACTAATGAGGAAGAATCTTTAACTAGAAGGGAGAGAAATTCCATGAAGGGAAAAATTCCATGAAGGAGATTATCCTGTAACGGAGAGAACTAGGTCAGGTCCGTGGTAAAGAGCTACAGTAGGGAGATTTGAGAGGTGTGACAATAAAGACACCAGAAATTCTGTCATTGATGGAAAAAACAAACAAACAAACAAACAAACACAAACACCCAAACCAAAACAAACCCAAAAAACTTGTGCTTAGTCTACAGCTAAGCTTTCCCTCTAAGATTGTTCTCTCAATGGTGCTGATTTTTTTCACAAGCTGAAATGAACTCTAAAATGATTTTTAGCTATTTGTGCCCCATAAAATAAAACCATTCCTAAGGTTTTTAGCTGCTAGGTTAGCCGTCAGCTCTTAATTTCCCCACCTTCTTGTATCTTTATTTCTGCTGCTTTAAAAACACATTTCCTGCCCCCCTCTTCTGCTCTGGAAGTTCCATTTCAGTATCCATATGCTGCTTCTGCCTGTTTCTAGCTACTCTACGCTCCCTCACAGTCGTTCCCAGAAAGAGCGCGTGAAATTTGTTTTTTATCTTGCTCAGTTTTGAATATATACAGAAGTGCAGTCACACTCAGTCACACTGACAAGCCCTGAGGTCTAGAACAATGGCATGGCAGAGTAGTTATTCCCTCAGAGTGGATTGGGCATGGTGTTTCAACAACTCATGCTTTAAAACAAATACAATGTCAGCATCAAATAATTTTCAAAGATATTTTGTGAAGCGTCACAGATTAAAGCGTGTTTCGGAGTCGAATGTCTTATGTGACAAAATGTAGTTAATTATGCAGAAAGGGCACAGCAGTCACCGCTGAGTAAAACCTATAATGTAATCTATTGAAAGTGCAGGAACAGCTAACACTAATAGCTACCTTTTATTCCAGGTGTGCACTTACTAGGTACTAACATGTACCAGTTAGCATCCAGTCAATACATAGAAATCACACCAACTATTTTAGCACAGATAAATTCATACGAAGAACGGACAAGCAAAAATGGAAGACTTAGTATGAAAGTAGGAAGTGTAAGAAGCAGCTCTTACATCTAGGTCTGAGAACAGAGGGAAAAGTGTTGAAATGATGAAAACATCAAAGTTTGATGGTGGAATGCTGGACTTGAAACTTTGGCCTCTGAGGAGGGGGCTCTCTCTCTGGATATCATCTGTAAGGGGAACACTAAGAATTTGGTTCTGTAAGGGTTGGAAAACTTCCGATCTGAAATCGGTTGCTGCTAGTGAAATAAATTGCCATTATCCAGTTGGAGACAAGGTGTTAGGGTGGTTCTAAAAGGTACAGCCAACAGAGAAAGAACAGGAAAGGGTCTGTCTTTCTCCCTCTCTGGTGCCGTCTCCCAGCTGAAAGCAGAACAGGGAGCAAAGAAAGGCAGTGTACAGAGGCAACTCATCACCATAACACAAAGGGTGAAGGGTGGGCTTGAAGCGGAGAGACCATGTCTTAGTAAATAACACGTGGAGAATTAAAGATTAGCAAGACTTTCACCTTGTCCTCGAAGAATTCTCATTTTAGTAGGAGAGAAAAATATGTAATCAAATACTTGTAATAAGAAGTATAAAAATATCTACAGAGGAGGTGCGCCTGGGTGGCTCAGTCAGTTAAGCTGCCAACTCCTGGTTTCAGCTCAGGTCATGATCTCAGGGGCTGGGGATCAAGCCCTTACACAGGGCTCTGTGCTCAGTGGGGAGTCTGCTACTCCCTCTCTCTTTGCCGCTCCCCCCCACTTGCGCGTGCACTCTCTCTCTCTCTAAAATAAATAAAAAAATCTTAAAAGAAAGCTACAGAGGAGATATCCATAGGTATATGTTTTGAATAATAAACTTGAAAATATATGTAATTTTGTTAATAATGATATTGGTATATTTCTTCTTAAAGGGACAATATATATTTATATAATTTTGTAATTATATAGTTATAGGTTAAATCTGGGCTAGACCTTAAGAAATAATGTGACCCTGTTCTAAATTTCCTTCAGATAAAGTATTCTTGAAATGACTTGCCTGGGATGCAGTGATGACCTTGCCTACGGTCCCTTGGGTGGTACAGTGGGAAAGGTGAGCTCGAACTCACGTCTCTGCCTCACAGCAGAATGTTTTATCTGTCATTCTCTTCTGGGCCTCACCAGCCAGATAAAGAATAACAACTCTACTTCAAGTTTTAATTTAAAAATCACTGGTACCACCAAATATTTCTTATACAGTGCTATATCACACATAAATGAAAGTGTTGTAAGCTGGACAGTTAGAGCTGTTTATTTTTAAATCTTGTCATCTCTTTGACAGGGTAATTCTGTAAGTGCCAATCTTTTGAAACTTATATCACCCTGACCTGCTATCCTTTCCTTAGTTTCAGTCTGTCTGTATCTGAAGAAAATGTATAGCTAGAACATAAACAAATGTATCATGATCTTGCCTATAGGTATGCCTGAGAATATTTGATCATAAAGCATCAATTGCTGATTTATATATGTGTATGTATGTATGTTTGTGCACATATACATTACATATATATTACACATATTATATATTACATATATATACACAGGGAAGAGCTAGTAGTCCATGTCTTTTTCTTTTCCTATCACAGTTCCTTGAATAGTGTATCATTTGTTTTTGAGAGGCAATGTGGCCTTGTGCTTAAGAGCGTGGAGAGTGGTAGCATCAGACACCTGCTGCAATTATCAGAACTCACGAGCTCTTGTAAGGGATGTCAACTGCCCAAAGCTTGTAAATATCATATAGACATGTAGCTTCATTTATTCGAGTCTTTCGTCCTTTCAGCTATCTGTTCAGTTCACGTATATATGCATGTTTACTTAATTTCAATGATAACACACTTGATAAGCATATTAACAATATGCTTGATAAGATGCTTGATATACCTCAAAATTCAGGTGAATGCATCTATTTCTTCATGGAATAAAGTTGGATTCTTACATTTCTGTTACTTGATTACTTCTTTTCTGGGTTTTGAGCGTGCATTTAGTATTAGAATTCAAAATTCCCATAAAAATAACAAAATGATAACTTAACACTACAATTTAGAGTTGACCAAATGCCCTTTTGTAAGGAGATGGATTGTGACTCTCAATGACTTTATTCTAATGTCCTCACCCTCAGTTCTGTCTATGGAAGCTAGGCAGTGGAGACATTTCAGAAGGCTGCCTAGAATCTTCTAGTTTGGACTGTGTGCTGGGGCACAGGGAGAGACAGCATGTATCTGGTGTAAGACTTAGACGTACTCTCAAAAGGGGCTGCACATATTTCTTAGCTGAGAAAAGAGAAATAGTGAGAACCAAAACTAGGAACGTGTTCTGCAAGAAAGTTTTAATGACTCCAAAAGAATAGGAAAAGGAAAACTGCATAGTACTTACCATATGCCCGGAACTATTTTAAGAATTTTATGTTTATAACTCACTAAATCTTCATAACAATTCTGTGAGGTTGGTATTCCTGTCATTGCCTTTATTTTACACAGAAAGGAACTGATATTCAGAGGTTAAAATACACAGCTGGCAAGAGCAGAGACAGGATTCAAACCCAAGAAATTTGGCCTCAGCATTTGTGTACTTACTAATATACACCATTGTTTTTCAAATACTAGAAAAACATGTAAGTATTTCCTGCTGTTCAGGCCCTGTGCTGATTTGTTTAATATGTTATTGTATTTGTTTCCTGACATTTAAAGTAATATAATCAGATAATATAAGTAATATTATCTTCTCCGTTTTACAGACGGAGAAATGGAAGAACAGGAAGGCAAAGTGTGATTCCCAAGGTTACAGGATAGTAAATGTGAAGCTTCAGGACAGATCCCTATGTCCAGAAACACTGAGTCAGAATTTCTGGTAGTAGAACTTAGGGTTGGCATTCTATCAAGCATTCTGAGCAGTTTTTGTAGACACTAAAGTTTGAAAAATCACTGTGAAGGGGCCAAGATTCTTCTAATTTAGAATCAGTACCAATCTTTTTATCTTACATTAGAATAGCACCATTTACATATGTAGACCACTTTTAATCAATAGTTAATTAACTCAATATAGTTTTAATGAACACCTGCCATGTCTCAAGTACTCAGCTAAACTCCTAAGCTAGGAAATTGAGTAAGAAATTGTCCTTGCTCTCAATGCCATAAGAAAATAGTAGGGAAGATAGAAAAATATGTACTTATAAATGGAAAATTTTATAATAGAGATTTCATTAAAATGCAATGTGGCTAGAAAGAACAGAATACCTAATCTGGCCAGGAAAATTCACAAAGACAGTGACATATCAGATGAATCTTTAAGAATTTGTAAGAGATTAAGGAGGGAAATAAAAGCTTTCCAGGGAGAGTGCAAATCGTGTGTCAAATTACAGAGATATGAAAGAACATAGTGTGTTCAAGTGGCTCTGGGATATTCAACAAGGATAGATGCAGAGCAGCAGCAGAAAATGTAACTGAAGTAGGGGTGGAGGAAGGCATCTTTCATGGGACCATCGTTGTATTTTGTACCAGCACATGTTGCAGTAAAAACAATGAAAACCACAACTCAGATTGGCTTAATGATAGTAAAAGCGTTTATTGTTTCACAAATCTGGAAATTCCATATTGAGCGTTGACTGGTCGATGGCCCAACAGTGTCATTGAGGTACCAGTTTCTGTCTCCCCACTGTCTCATCCAGTGTTTGCTTCATCTCAAGTCTGGTTTTTGTTCTCAGGGTCATATCTCACCATGAGCTGTGTTAAAAGCTTCTCTACAGAGTGGAGAAGTATTTCCATCTTGGCGGGCCAGGAAATTGTCCTAAAATTCATACTCGTTCTGTTGTCTATTAGGTAGTGAGTTAGCTATCTATTGCCATGTAACATCCTCAAAACTTAGCACCTTAAAACAATCAATATTAATCATCTAGCACAGGTTCTGTGAGTCAGGAATACATTGGTGGCTTAGCTCAGAGGTTCTGGCTTGAGGTCTCTCATGAAGTTGCAGTCAGCTGGACCTATGGAGATCTGAGGATCTGACCTGGCTGGAGGATCTGATTCAAGATGGCTCATTTGCGTGGAAGGCAGGCTGACGTCGGCTGTTAGCAGGAGGCTTCATCTTTCCATTAAACTGATCGAATTTCCTGAGTAAATGATGCAAAGAGAGCAAGGATGGACGAAACCACAATATCTTTGATTCCCTAGCCTCTGAAGTTGCATTCTCATTTCTGCAATATCCTATTGGTTATGCGGGTTATTCCTATTCATAGGAATAGGGAGGGGACTATACTTAACAGTTTATTGCAAAGGCTTTCTTGTGCCTTGAAATTTATCTCATGAAAATTATTTTAATGACAATTGTATTCACATCACATAGATATATTGCTATTAATTTTACCAATTTTCTATTATTAGGTATTATAGGTTATAATTGTTACTATTATTACTATAAATCAAAGAATTATTGCAGATAAATATATAATAACATTCATTTTTTCCTGAGGCTAATGTCTAAGGTTTTTTTTTTTTTTTTTGAAAAAAAATTTGGTAAACTATGCTTAATTGCCTTTCAAGATGATTTTTATTTATTTTTTTTACGATTTTATTTATTTATTTGAGACAGAGAGTAAGAGCGTGAGCACAAGTGGGTGAGGGCCAGAGGGGGAGGGAGAAGCAGGCTCCCCCTGAGCAGGGAGCCCCACACAGGGCTCGATCCCAGGACCCCAAGATCATGACCTGAGCCAAAGGCGGGTGCTTAACACACTGATCCACCCAGGCCCCCTCAAGATGATTTCTTAAAATCAATTTCAGATCTACACAGAGCACTAGGTATTATCATTTATAAGTAACACCAACCTCATCTCATAAAATTTTGCTTTCATTTTAATTTATTTTTTCATCATTGGTAAGGATAAGTATTTTTCATATGGCTGGTGTATATTGACCTTTCTTCTATTATTAGCTACTCATGTTCACATCCTTGGTTCTTTTTTCATTGGGGTGTTAGTTATATTCTTTGTTCTTATTTATTTTGAAGAGCACTTGTTATTAAAAGACTAGATATTTTTGTCATTTATTTTGTAAACGTTTTAAAACAAATTTTTCATTTGCCTTTTATTTGTATTTATGAATTTTTACTAAAAGAATATTCAATTCTAATTTGTCGTAACGTATTGCTATTTTTCCATTATAATATTTTAGTGCGTGGTCACATGTACATTGGACTAGATTTTCAACTAAATCAGTTAAATTTATCTATCTTTTTACATTTGGCTCAACAATCCATTTGGAATTTATTTTTATACAATGTGAGTGAAAGACATATGTCTTTTGAAAATAGATAAATTGGCAATATGTAGAAAAGTAAGTTTGTATAAACTTTTTCTTTTTTAAGTAATAGAAGCATTTTAAATCAGTAATCCTGCTTCTTTGTCTTCTTACTCTTGGCCGTTGTGATCCTAAGTATATAGCTTTATTTTAGGGAAGGAACACCAGCAACCAAGATACACATACAAGAATATGTATAACATAATTTATCAATAGCAAAAATTAGAAGTAACAAAATATATAACAATAACATCAATAGTTGGTAAATTAAAAATTACAATAAGAAAGATGTAAGAATGGGGCGCCTGGGTGGCTTAGTTGTTAAGTGTCTGCCTTCAGCTCTGGGCGTGATCCCAGGGTCTTGGGATCAAGCCCCGTATCGGGCTCCCTGCTCTGCTGGGAGCCTGCTTCTTCCTCTCCCACTCCCCCTGCTTGTGTTCCCTCTCTTGCTGGCTGTCTCTCTCTCTGTCAAGTGAATGAATAAAATCTTAAAAAAAAAAAAAAAAGAAAGATGTAAGAACGGAAATCAGGTATTTGAATAACATTTAATTATCTTAGAAAACTCAAGGCATAATCTTACGTAGAAGTAGCAGGCTACAGAGGTGTCTGTGCAGTATAATCTACCTTCCATAGATTGCATTTAAATTATATTTTGCTTGAAATATGTTCTGTGATTTTTTAGTTTTCCAACTTGACTATATATTACTATATGAAATTTAAAACACAATGATGATTTTTGAAGACTAAATATGTAATTATAAAATCAAAAGAAAGTAACTATTCCTTTTGGACACAATTTTGTAATGGTTAATTATGAACTTATTTCTGATTTCAGATAGCCTCAAGTGTACATGCCTAGGTTTAGTCACCATAATTAGTAAGCAAGCATGTCTTGTAATTATAATGACGGGGCATTTATTAACTCATTAATATTTATGATGAAACATAGTCAGTGGTAATTTAAGAAATGATTCCTGAAGCTCTTTCAAGCAACAAACCGTAGCAGTTTTTACACTGGAAGCTTCTCTAAAAAATGATAAAACCTGGTAGCACTAGAAAGCAGGATTGTTCTCCTGTTCAAACAGACTCTATAACTGAATTAAACTTGCTTTTATTTTGATACGCTTTGCTTTTTATGGAAATTTTTTTCCTGAAGTTACTTCTAAATATTATTTTGTTTCTTTCCTTGTATATTCAATACTTTTTATGTTATGTAAAATCACTTATATGTGTACAATCAAAACAAATTTTAATTTTTATACCTACATAGCACAATGTAGGAATATTAGGTAGGAAGTAGATGTTACTAAGTTAGATTTTAAACACACATGGCTATATTCAAAGCCATCTTCAGAGGCAGGTGCACAGATCCTTGCCCTTAGAGAGATCCCACCCTTGATTCAAGGTCATGCCATTGGGGTCTTAAAGTTCTAATAATTTTTGGGAAGAGACCCTGTATTTTCATCATGCACTCAATAATGCCAATTATGTAGCAGATCCTGACAGTATTAGGAATTTTTTGGAGCATAACAAAAATATCAAAACTACAACTACAGCTACAACTACAACTAAGCCAAAAGAGGAAATTTTGGAAGGGGGGTATATCAAATGTTTTCAGTGAATGGATAAATCAGGTGAGACTTTATGCAGGGCTCACACTGTGGGATCAGGTTGTGCTGCCTCTGTCTGTGCTGGCTTTGTTCTCAGACCCACCAGCACTCAGGTTTTGGAACCTGGATGGCTACCAGCAGCTTCTGGGACTGCATGGTCTATTTTCTTTGCCAGGAAGGAAGACTACCTCTTCTCCAAGCCTTTAACTCAAAGTTCTGGATTTCACACTGGTTGGCTTAACTGAATCTACCACTTAAAAAAAGAAAAAATCATTAAGAAAGGAAAGGGGAACGTGATGCTGTTTGGCCCAGGTCTGAACCATAAGAATGTCTCTAAAGATAGCATTGAGTTGTTTGTTCCTGAAACCACAGAGCACAGGAAAGAATGAGATCAGGGAACTCCTACCAAGAAAAGAGGAAATGGATGCTACATGGGTAAAATTTGTTTTGATGACTTTACAGAGGAATTAAAATCTTATTGAAAAAAGAAAAGGCAATGTCACTAATTTAATTTCATTTTAAAGCATTGTTTGAGAAAGTAGAACGTTATTTTAGCATAAATTTGCCATCTATTGTCTGCTCTGTAGCTGAAATTCAAATATTTGATGAATGAATGACCAACATGGATTTAATAAGCTGGAATGGGATAATTTCACATATTAAAATACAGTAGGAATAGCATGCTCCCTTGCTGCACTGAGAAAAAATGACCTATTGAAGCAACAGAATATATATATATAAGGCATTTGCTAGGATTAGGGCAAGGTATTTGGGGATTTGGGGGGTATCTGTAAATTACCATAATTAAAGGCATGTCATACAGTTTATTATTTTGTACAAAACAATGAGGAACCACAATATTGAAGCATTCTTCTTTTTGTAAACTAATATTAGAAGACTTTCTTCTTTCAATGAAACTAAACTATGATTTATAAATTAGGCTTGCAGCATTATTCTTACTGTACCGAGGTGCAATACTTTCCTTTCCAGTCACATTAATTTACTTAACTAACAAGTTAAGTGCAGAATAATAGTTTCATGAAGTCAAGATCATTTCCAAAACAGAGCCTGACTGTTCTCAACGTAGATTATCATTGTTGTTACCTGGCTGGTCAACCAATGAATGATGTGTCTGTTATTGGGCAGAAAAGGTACCAATTAAAACTTAGAAGACAATAACCTGAAGTAAAAAATGGTCACCTCTTTTAGAAAAGTGTGAATTGATTTGTTAAAGGAGGGAAGCTCAGGCTCTATTTCAATGTCAATATAGTCAAATTACATGAGTCAATTACATTATATAGTATAGTGTAGTCAATTACATTAATTTAAGAAAAACTCAACTGTATGTCTGCTAATGAATGAGAGAAAAGTATTCTTTTTCTAGCTGAGTGGTCAAAGGGAGGAAAAAGAAGTTGAACAGGAGAGCGAAAGAGATGTCAATGATCTAGATAACTTCATGTTGAAGAGGCGGTGGAGGGGGAAAGACTTTCCCAGGTAGAGGGAATCATTGCAGGGAGTCCTGGAGGAGGGGGAGGACTGGGCGTGGTGGGGCTTTCGGGTGGTAAGGTACAAAAGTTCATGAGAGGAAAGGGGTTTGGTGATGTAGTTGACTAAGTGGACATAGAGACGATTTGCCTCTGTATGCAATCTCAAGAATGAAATGGAGGCCAAAGATGAGTTTTTAAAGGGAGGGATGTTCTTTGAAGTTTTTATGGCTTTCAGTTTTCGGACTCCAACCACGTCCTCCTGAACCCTCTGCTGTTTGGTTACCCTGCATTGTGCATTATTTCATTCACCATCCCCCACTTCCCCCCTCAATAAACTAGTGCAGTAATTCTCTTTATCCCCAATTTACTAATGGATAAACTAAAGAATGAAGAATATAACTTCCCAGAGGTCACACAACCAGTAAAAGGCAGTGGGATGCAAACTAGCCAAAAGGTGACATTCACTTGAGCCCCTGTACACGTCTGTGCAGCCCCAGAGCAGGCTGGAGGAGAAAGGCATGTTACGGATAGAGCTTACATTTTCCCGCCCTGCACACCGTGTCCACAGCTGTCACCCCTGATTCTGCACAGGCTTTCCTTTTTGACAGTTTATGTTGTACATCTAACCTGAAACTCCTCCTGGCTGTTCCGGGCCACAGCTCAAATCGCTTTACCAAGTTTTTAGCAGCTAGGTTCAATGCTGCTCTGCTCAGAGAGTCGACATTGTAATCTACATTTTAATTTCATTTTGTTACCCTCCAGGGTCTTACTTGAATGCCATCTTTTACTTGGCTAATTCATTGTTCATTTGTCAGTGTGGTGAAGTACACCCAGTGCTCTCCATCCAATCTCTTTTTTTCTTACCACTTAAAGATCCAGGACAGTTCCAGCTATACGTGAAGAAACAAGAATGGTGATGGTTCAGTAATTTTTAAATTAATGTGTCTTAATAATGGCAATCTGGCTGGAAGAATTAGAGGACAAGAGGATTGTCTTGAGAATTCGTTTGCATAGTTAGATGAGTGTGTGTGAGTGTGTGTGTGAGTGTGTGTGTGTGTAAAGGATTGTTTTGAAGGCTTTTATCATTATAAAACTATAATGAAGAACGTATTTGTTAAATCTCCACCTCTCATTTTGAGAGAACAACCTGCTTTCTTGAAATAGATCGTTTGCAACACCTTTCCAATTTTTAGCAGCAAAGATCTCTGTAAGGGATGTCTCCTGGTGAGAGAGTCAATAATTTGTCAGTCTTAAGTATCTGCCAAACCTCTGTTCCTCCTAGAATTGATCTATTAAACAGTTAGGCCCGATATAGGGACTGTGAGGACGAAGGACTCTCAGATCCTTACTACAATGTTGTTTTCTTCTAAAGTTTTGTTTTCATCATTTTCAAGGACATGTCACTTACAATACTTGTACTTTGTAGCAAAGGCAAAATGTCACTTATTCCAACTCCATTAATCTGTCAAACCAGACAGTTTCCGGCTGTAGTTAGCCTTTGAAATGGTAAAGAGCAAGTGATGAGCACATTTCCAAAATGTTTATCCCACCTTCTTTAGAAGGTAATATTTTTAAGCACTTCAAAATTTCTATTTACAAAAAGGTATGTTTTTGGAGATCATTCTAATTCCTTAATGTGCTATTTTCAAGACAATCTTCGATAACAACAGACAAAGAGTTGGAAATCTGAGCTATGCTGTTGACTAGTTGTGTGGCTTTGCATCAATCAATAAATATTCCTTATCTCTTTCTTCTTCATTCTCAAAGAATATAGTGTTTACCTTCCAGGATCATAGCAAGAATTAAATAATATCTGTGAAAACCTCTGAGAACTAAATAATACTAATTAAAGCTAAGGTACAAACAATTAATTTCTCTGAGACTCTTAATGCCAAGAAGAATTAAGCACTCATGTATTTTGGCCCCAGAACTTTAACATCAATAAATATTGCTTATTGTCATATTATTGTGTCAGCTTTGTATTTTTCTGGTTCTTCAGTTTCACCAAATTGCTTGAGGGCAGGGCTCAATGTCTTATTTATTTTCATTGTCAAAAGCTAGCTCACTTAGTAGACGCTGTTATAACAGGAGCCTATTTTAAAGAATGGAGTTAAGCAAATGGTAATGGTCAACTTTGTGTTTGATATTTTTCCAGCTGCCTTTAGATATTACGTGTGTCCGTGACAGCTCTTCCCATTTCTCCCTTCGTCTACCTTTGACTAGTCAGTCTTTCAGGTAGGTGCTTACTTATTCCTAATTAATTGGTACACAGCTTAGGATGTATTCGCATAGTTGCAAACTTTCAAAGGAAGAAAACTCTCAATTCTCTGAAATGAGTATACAAAAGTATAAGTTCAGACAGCATTTTGAGTAGCAAAAGTCAGAATGGGCATTTTGGTGCTAAGAGGACTGAAAATTATACCTAAGACATAGCCACCTTCTTCCAACATTCCTCCTGCTTTTTCAGGTATTCCAGCCACATATTCATAGCATCAGCTGTGTATTCAAATAGATTTTAGTAAAGTTGATTATGATAATGTGATTAAAATGACCTCAAAACGAAGAATTAAAAAAAGAAAGAAATTATAATGAAGCACGAAGTTCTAATTTTAGGACTACAGGAAGGAAAAGAAAATAAAGTGTATATCTGCTTATTGAGAACTAAGTGCGGATAAAATACAGAAACTGAATTTTTAAAGCATGAACTTTATAAAAGATATTTCCTAACCATTTTTCTATAGTTTGAACCTTTACCATCAACTAAAACAGGTTTGTGAACCACAGTTTGCAAAACCGTTCTGACACGCATACACTAAATTGTGATAAACACTTCACATTTTCATGCTTCTCAAAAGATATAATTATCACAGGTGTATAGGTATCAAACTTCTGGATTTTTAAATACTTTGTTGTTGAATAAAGCAGACATTTCAGTTATATAGACCCTTCTTGGGGGTATAATTTGTAAACTGAAGGACATAAAATTTTAAAATGCTAGGAATGCATTTTAGTCCATTTCAAGTATTAGAACACGTATGTGAATACTTTATAAAAGTGCTCTGGATTTTGACAGGTAAGAGATAAGTTATACGCAGTACTGAAAATGAAAGCAAAATCCCTTTTAAAGAAGTAAATTTAGTAAGTTATTTAAAGAAAAAATACAGGCTACAAAATTTTCATGGTGCTTTATTTTTGACGCCTATCCACTTCATAATTTTAATTCACTTCTCATCATTGTGAGCTCCGTAAAAATGGGTCCTGAAGAGACAGGTAGGATTTGTTTGCAATTTGACACATCATCAATGTATTCACACAATGTCGATCTATGTGTTGTCAGCTGTTCCAACATGGTTATTGTCCTAGGTGTCTATTCTCAAACCCAGAACAAAATGAATAGAAATCAAACCAGCATAATTGGGACTGTGCTACATTTTAAAAATTTTGACATAGAGTTGTTCCTAAGACACTTAATGTGCAAAAGCCTCTTGAAAGAGGATCAAACAACATTAAGAATCATACACTAATACAATTTTTAAAACACCTTATTTATTTATTTTACAGAAGTAAATGAGGTTTGGAGAAGTGAAAGAACTTGCCCAACGTCCCACAGTTTCTTTGTAGCAGAGATAAGGTAAGAACTCGGGTGTTCTTTATACCAATCCCAAACCATTCATGTGCTGGAATCTTATGAAACAAACATAAAGTATATCTGGAAAATGTACATGATAGCATGCCAAAAGCCCTTGAAAATTAAAAAGAACAAAGTTAAAACACTCTAGTAGAAGTCTCTAATTTGTTCTTAAAACAAGATAGTATCAACCAGGAGGATGAAGAACGGGCAAACCCAAGGTAATTCTATGGAAGAACAAACAGACTTGCCATTTTTGTCTTAAGGGTAAGAACACAGTAGGAACAAAGCTGAAGCCTAAGTTTTTAGCCTGTTGTCAAAATAATTGTGGATTTACTTATAGAGATTGATTGGTTTGAGGATTGGAATGCACCGCTAGCTATAAAAAAAAACAAACTTGAGATTTCTACTTTGGAAGATGGAGTAATATGAGACTAGATTTACCTTCCCACCAGAAACAATTAAAATACTGGACAAAATATATTAAACAACCTCTTTGAAGTCATTGAACTTCAGGTAATAAAGGATAGTTATCTCTGAGAATGGCAAACAAATGAGGTGAGCCCCATTATGTCCCCAGAATACTGCCAGGAGAAAAATTACAGGTGTTAGCTCTGGGTTAGAAAACCTAGGTAGAGCCTGGTAGTCTTTCTGATTTGAAAATATGGAGATAGAAATCTGGGAAAGCCAACATGCCTAGAATGTTCAAAGCAGAGAAGAGAGAGCTATACAAAGAGAGAACTTGAGATCTACAGAGCATGCCTTGAGAGTTCAGCTGAGAACTGATCAGTGCATGTATGTGCGGAAACTATCTGAGGCTGGGAAAGATCCACCTGAAAGGATTAGACAGAACAGGGATTTAACAGGTCTGGAAATACCACCTGTTTCCAACAGCTAAAGTGGAAAACATAGTTCTCAAAGCATTGGTTAGGATACTCAGAAGGGTTTATTTTTTTCTTCTAGGACAAAATTAGCCTGGGACTAAATGTTGTTCTGGTTCTGTCTAACAGTGTAAAGGAACAGTGTAAAAATCAAGCTGTTACCAAGTTGCTTAGCTGAAACTCAAAACAAATCTCAGGAATTTTTTTTTTTTAATTCAAAATTATCCAACAAAGTAAAATTCAAGATGTCAGGCATCCAATTAAAAATTACCAGACATGCAAAGAAGCACTAATGTACAATGAATTATGAAGAAATAGATTATTCATTCAAAACCTACTCAGAAATAACACAGATAATTGAAGTAATAGAGGACATCAAATTATTATAATTGTCTTCCAATTGTTTTACCGAGGTAGAACATGTTAAGTAGAGAGATTAAAGACATAAAAAAGACCAAAATCAAAGTACTAGAGATGAAAATTGCTATGCATGAAATAAAAAATACATTGGCAGATTAGACATGGCGGACTATTGACCAGTGGCAGCTGTACACAATAAAACACACAGAGAGAAAAAGTGGGAAAAAAAATAAACAGCATGATTGAACTGTGGTACAAATTTAAGTTATCAGACATATATGTAATTGGATCCCTGTAAAGGGTGGATGTGATTTTTAAAGAAATAATGGTTAAAAATTGCCAAAATTGAAGAAACTATAAATTTGCCAATCCAATAAGTTCAATGAAGCTCAAGCACAATAAACATGAAGAAAACTATGCCATAACACATCAAAATCAAATTGCCTAAAAACAGATTAAGAGGAAATATAAGCCAGAGAGGAAAAAAAAATCACAGAAAGGAAAAAAGATAAGGCTGATAAAGATAAGGCAGACTTTTCATCAAGAACGAGAGATAGAAGACAGTGGATCAATATCTTTAAAGGCCGGAAAGAAAAAAATAACTGACAATCCAGGAATTTTTAGAAACAAAAATACATTTCCAAAACTAAAGTGGAATAAAGATTTTTTGCACACATAAAAGCAGAAAGGATTAATCATTAACACTGTAAAAAATGTTAAAGTCCTCCAATCGGAAGGAAAATGATACCATATGGAAACATGGATGTACAAAAAGTAAAAAGCTTACTTCTAAATGAGTTTGAAAATGTTAGCTACATGGAAGACATATGTACAATTTTAAATCTTTTAAAAATGTAATCAATAAGTTAAAGCAAAAATAGTAACAAAGTATGGTGGCATTTATAAAATTTGTAGAAGCAGAATGTCTGATATCATCATAAAGTCCAGAGCGGAAGAAATGGAAGTACACAATTGTAATGTTCATATACTACACATGAAGTAATAACAACCCTTGGAGGCTAAAGATGTATACTTAACCCAGAAAGCAACCATAAAGTCTAAAGTAACAGACAAAGAATTACTCCTAGTAATCCAACAGGAAAGATAAAATGGAATTATAAAAACTACCCAATTAATACAAAATAAGGCAGAAGGAGAGAAAAGGGGAAACAAAGAATAGATAGAAGAATCAGATAAGGGACACCTGGGTTGGCTGAGTCAGGTAAGTGTCTGCCTTTGGCTCAGGTGATGGTCCCAGAGTCCTGGGATGGAGTCCCTCATTTGGCTCCTTGCTCAGAGGAGAGCCTGCTTCTCCCTCTGCTTGCCGCTCCCCCTGCTTGTGCTCTCTCTCTCTCTGACGAGTAAATAGATAGAATTTTTTTTTTAAAATAACAATCAGATAACAAATAACAGAAGGATAGATTGAAGCCTAGTCATTTTGAAAATCATAGTAAATGTAAATGGGCTAAATTTTCTCATTAAAATAGATTGTCAGTTCAATTAAAAAAAAAAAAGCCCTAACTATATGCTGCCCATAAGAAACTCACTTTAAATATAATGACAAAAAAAGCTTAAAAGTATGAAAAACAATATACCATGCTAATACAAATCAGAAGAAACCAGGAATAACTATGTTAATATCAAACAAAGTAGATTTCAAAGGGAGTGAGAGTTATTTCATATTTACAAAAGTGTAAGTTTAAGGAATAACAATTCTAAATTGCACCTAAGAAGAAAGCTTCGAAAATACATGAACAAAAACTGATGAAGCCACAAGAAGAAACAGACAAATGCATATTTACAGTGAGAGATTTTAGTAACTCTCTCTCAATAACTCTAGAAAAGGAGGCATAAAATAATTCAGATTACACACATCTTAAATGACATTATAAACCAATTGACCTCACTGAAACTTATATGGAAACAAGTCTCTATAATTGAAAAGTATTCAAGTAATACAACTGATTTAAATTAATAATCAGTAACTGGAAGATTTTTGGGGAAAATTCTGAAATATTTGGAAATTAAAGCACACAATTTAAAATAACATATGAGTAAAGGAAAAAATCAAATAAGAAATTAGAATTGTTTCTTAACTGAATGAAAATGAAGACAGCTTTTCAGAATTTGTGTGATGCCATTAAAGTACTATTTTGGGGGGAAAGTTATAGTACTAAACACCTATGCTAGAAAAGATTACAAATTAAAGACCTACTTTAAGAAACTCAAAAGGAGGAGCAAAGTAAACCCAAAACAATAAGAAAAAAGGAAATGACAAAGATTATAAGCAAAATTAATGAAATAGAAAAGAGAATTCCAGTAAAGAAAATGAATAAAGTTTTGATCTTCTTCGAACAGGTAAATGAGAATAATAAACTTCTGGTCAGAGAGATCAGGACAAAAAAAAGAAGATACAAATTACCAATAAACAAATAAGAGAGGTGACATTACATAGTCTACAGATAGTAAAAAGATGAGACCATGGGGGCAATAGTAAGATAATACTATACATGGTAAAAGCAGTGAGAGATTGCTATCAACAACTTTATGACAATAAATTCAACAACTTAGATTAAATGAACAAATTCTTGTAAGGCACAGACTAAAAAACTTCACTTAAGAAGAAATAGATAACCCAAATAATTCTATATTTATCATAGACTTTTAATTTGTGGTTTATAAACTTCTCACGAAGTTAGCTCCAAGTCCAGATGAATTCACTGACAAATTCTACCAAACAATTAAGGAAGTAGTAATACAATTCTACATGAAGTCCTTCAGAAAAATTGCATGATCAAAGGCAGTATAAGAAGAGAAAATTACTAATATCTCTTATGAATATAGATGTGAAAATTCTTAATGAAATTTTAGTAAACATAATCAAACTATAGATAGAAGCATAACACATTATACCAAGTGGGTTTTCACTTTCCAGGAGTGCAAGCTTGGTTTGCCATTAGAAATCAATCAATGTAACTCACTATACTAAGAGATTTCAAGAGAATAAAACATATGGTCATCTCAACAGATAGAGAAAAAACATTTGAAAAAAATTCATCTTTTATTCTTGATAAAAACTTTCAACAAACCAGGAAGAGAAGGAGACGTCTTCATTTCAATAAAGGACACATATTACAAACCTACTGCTAACATCATTCTTAATGGTGGAAAACTGAATGTTTCCCACCAAGATCAGAAACAAGGCAAAGCTACCTGCTCTAGTCACTGCTGTTAAACATTTTCCTCGAGGTTATAATATGTACAATGGGCAGGAAATTTAAATAAAAGACATGCAAATTGGAAAATGAGAAGTAAAACTGTTTTTATTTGCAGATGATATAGTTCTCTCTGTAGAAAAAGTTACGGCACCTAAAAAAAGCAAGTAGAACTACTGAGTGAGTTTGTGGTTAGTTTGGTGATGTTAGTATGATATAAGTTCAATTACACAAAATCAATTTGCATTTTCATGTTTGCAAAAAACATTCAGGAATTGAAATTTTAAAAATATTATTTACAATAACATCAATAAATGTGAAGTAGTACTAAATATGACAGAAGATGTGTAGTAGGATATGTGTATGAAAATACAGAGCACTGTTGAGAGAAATTAAGACCCAAATAAACAGAAAAACTATGTTCATGGGATATGGATGAGAAGATTAAATTTTTCCCTTACTTTGTCTATACATTCAATACAATTTCAAATGAAAACATAGTAGGATTTTTTTGTACAAATTAATAAGCTGCTTCTAAAACTCATGTGGAAATGCAAAGGACTTTGATTGGCCAAAATGATTCTGAAAAAGAACATTGCTTAGAGGGCTAATAACACTATCTGACTTCAAGGCTTATTATAAAGCTACAGTCACCAAAACAGGGTGAGAGTCGCATCAATATAGACAAATAGATGAATGGAACAGAATAGACAGTACAGAAATAGACCTATACATATATGATCAATTCGACTTTTTGACAAAGTTTCAAAGACAGCTTCGCCTTTCCACAATTCAGTGGAATGGGGACAGTGTTTTCAGCTATTGGTCTTTGAATAGCTGGAGATCCATATGTAAAAAAAATTCCCCAAAGCAAAAACAAATGAACAAAAATCCTGCAGGGTTTTAAGGCAGGAATAAAAACACTTTGTAGAATATTATCCCCTGGACATGTGGGAGGTTGTCATTATTGCATTTCATTTATTCTCAGGCACACTTTTTTTTTCTTCATTTTAAAAAGTACCTTTGAAATCCATTTGTGATGAAAATTGGTGGCATCTTGTATTTCCTGTCACGTGGCAGTCCTGGCACAGTTGTCATTTCCTAAATGTGTGTGAATTTGATCATAGTTGCAATGGTTTATTACCTTCAGGTCATAGATGTATCTTAATATAAGAAACATAACTTCATTTTGACCATATTCAGTATAGGCAACCTACATTTCATCTTGAATCTTACGTTTTTGCTGACGGTTGCAAATTATTCCGAGCTAACGTTGGTGAATAAGATTGAGCATCCATCCAGGGAATTGTTTTAGGTCAAAAGCGATACAACTACAAAGAGAGAGATTATTTCTTGTGTGGCTTATAAACTGTTGAAAAGAATGTTCCTGGCATATTTTGTGCGGTATTCAGAACTTCAGGAAGAGAAAGACAGTGTCTTTTTACATGTAAACATAAGGATGTGTATGCAAAGAAGACTTATTACTTTGTAATCTTACTTCAAAGTAATTATGCAATTACTAATTTCATCCAACAAATGTATAATGAGTGACTACTCTACAGGATCATTCTAGGAGACATAGGTAAGACAATACTAATTAGTAATAATATAGACATGGATAAAGCAAAGTATTTGAAGAAAATAATTTTCAAGTATTTAGAGACATTTGCTATCTCATTTAATCACTATAACAACCCTGTGAAAAATGCATTATTATCTTCATTTTCTAAATGAGTTAGCATCACTCAGTGCTCAGTTAAGATGAGGCAGAGCTCAGCCAAGCCTAGCTACGACAAATACCTCAGTGTGACTTGTGAAACTCTGATCTTAAACAGCTTTCACTTGATAAGGGAACAAGTGGTAAGTGCCATAGAATAGGCCATGGTTTCACAAGGAGATCACACCTGGAAGGAATTTCATGAAGTTAAATTTTTAACTGAGTCTTGAATTATTTCAATAGGTCTATTTAGAAGGAACAAACTGTAGAGTTGGAAGGGAATTCTAGGAGAGGAGGCGTAGAGGTGATAAAATGCAGGACAAGCTTGTAGAAATTACATTTAACTCATTGATATTACAGCATGGGTCCATGCCTAAAAAGGAAGGCTTAGAAAGGAAGCTAAGGAGTCCATCTTCTAGGGTCTAAACACAAGGGTGAGAGCCCTTTGTCTATTTTATTAGGTTTGAGTAGAAGAATGGTGCAGAATTTGGAGTTTTGTGTAACTCTGACAGCTAAATTTTGTTGAAAAAGCTTAACGTGGCAGTTAAATATAGTCTGGATTAAAGCAATAAATCAAGAAGAAATGTTAGGAGTTTGAGCTATGATAATGGCTTTGAAAATGGAGCTACAGGGGGTGCCTGGGGGGCTCAGTCGTTAAGCATCTGCCTTTGGCTCAGGGTGTGATCTCGGAGTCCTGGGATCTCGGAGTCCTGGGATCGAGGCCCGCATGGGCTCCCTGCTCCACTGGGAGTTTGCTTCTTCAGACTCTCCCACTCCCCCGCTTGTGTTCCCTCTCTTGATGGCTGTCTTTCTTTCTGTCAAATAAATAAATAAAATCTTAAAAAAAAAAAAAAAGAAAGAAAGAAAATGGAGATATAGGGATAATATAGGCAAAGTAGTGTATTGGCATGAGTTGTCAATGTGCTACCAGAGACTTTTTTGGGGGGTGGGGGTGTTGGAGAGAGAGGAAGAGAGAGGGGAATGGGGTGAGAAACACTTACCTGGTGACTGCAATTCTTTAAGAATTCCTAAAGTTAAATTCTGAGAAGAAATGATTGATTTTGCTCTTGCACCCAGAAAAAGGTACCCTGTTGAAACAGTGGTCTAGTGTTTTAAAGCGTATGCAGCTATAAAGAGATAATACATTATTTCTTGAGTATCTGTCTGCCTATATCTCTATTTAACTATCATCTATCTATTTATCATCTAGCCTGTCATCACCTATCATCTGCCTTTAGCTTATTGGTTCAGGGCTGAACTTGGTGCTAGACAGAACTTTTTCTCTCTACAATGTCTAATAGTTGCTCTTGAGCAAAATTTCTTTACTGTGTTTAGCCTAAATTTTCTCATATGTAAAATGGAGACGTTAATGGTGCTTCCCAAATAAGGTTATTATGATTATATGAAATAACATATATATAGTATTTATCATAGTCATAGTCAGCACTAAAAATGTGTGAGCATACACATATGTGCATATTTTAAAACATATAAATATATTCGTGGATGGGCTATTGATTCTGCTGACTGTGTGTTTATTTCCTTTGGGGACTAATTACAGTACGGACAAAGACAGATTGTTGAAAATATTATCCTGTGGGAAGAGTTAATGTTTCATGCCTTGTCAATCCTTTTCCATCTCCTCTGGTGGCTACTTGTAGCTAAAATACCCCCAATTCCCTAGGTTCTCTCTGGGATTCTCCCTCTGGCACTTTCAATTGCTCTTGGTACCAAGAGACCTTCCTAACTTATCCGTTCATCACTGGAATCGGGTTTTATTCTTCAACTTCATTCTCCAAGTACTTAATACAATAACCTTATGTATGTATATGTGGATAGTGATTGCTTAATGAATTACTTTTTCCAGAGAATGGATTTACATTTAACTGAACTAAAGAGCTTAAAATAATGGTTCTCAAATTTGAGTATGCATCAGAATCATGTGAGGGCAACAAAACACAGCTTGGTGGGCCCCAGTCCCATCAACTCTGAGTAGGGCTGGAATGAGACCTGAGGATGTGTATTTCTAATAAGTTCCAAGGGTGCTGTGCTGTTGTGTGGGGACCACACATTGAGAACTAAGGGATACTATTAGAAGGAGTTTCCAGAATCCCAAATAGCTTACTAGGGGAGGCATTCGGTGTAAGAGAGACTTTCAGTAGTACTTCTGGAGAATAGGTGGAGATACCGTGGCAGTCAAGTGACTTCTACTGTTAATAGCCAGATTTTTCTGTGCCTTTATTTATTTATTTTACTCCCAGGTGTCTGATGAAGATTCATTTGCCCCCAAAATATATTTTATATTGGAAAACTTGGATTTTTTTCTTTTCTTTTCTTTTTCCGTTTTTTTTTTTTTTAACCATAGGTGGGCCCCTAGTTTCTTTACTCCACAGAAATTTGTGTGTGTATACCACGCTGACTTCTCAAATCCGCATGCATTAGCAATCTAGTGTCTCTTTGCAAACACATTTTATTGAGATTTAGATTTGCTTTCTAAAAGTGTAAAAAATCCAAAGATAATGCCTGCTTCCTTGGGTCTCCTCAGTGATCCGTGTGTCACCATTAGGATGGGAAGGAGGGAAACTGCCACCTCTCTAGCTTTGGAATCTGTATCACTTCATAAGACAGTTACTGACCTGAATCCTGAACCTTGAGGGCTCCTTGTTTTTAACGTCCACGGTGAATACAAATGAAAGGGAAATGCATGCCCAGTGTTACAGGGTTGCCTTAGTACTCTGAATTGTTCAGATGATTGTTTCTTTGTAATTGTCCATGTAATAGCTTTAATTTTCTACTTTACTTTGCATGTATAAACCTGGCTGAAATCCAACAACTGAATTCTTTAGGATAATTATCAGGAGTGTCTTGTAACAGTTGGCAATCACATGGAAATTCATGTTTCAAAGAGTGAATAATTATATGTACAGGTATCAAACAATATGAATTCTAAAGTACTCATTTGAACCGATTATAAATGATTGGCCAAATTATACTGAACTTTCCTATTCTTAACGGTCTGCATGTCGAGTTCCAATCCAACTCAAGCTTAGCTTCAAAGCTTCCTTTTGATCTCTGAACGTCTGCTGAAAATAGTTCATCTGCAGATAGCTGTCACACTAGCACACACTTTCATGTCCTCTTCTTGCATGCCCAATCTCCTCTACTTCCCACAGCAAACTCACGTATCTGATCAGTCAATTCTCCTTCTGAAACATTTCTTTGTCTCTGTGAAATTTCATTTGTGTATTTGGTACTATGACACGCCATCTTGTTGCACATCTGTATTTTGCCACAGTTCATCAATTTAAAATGAGCTTCTTGACTAGTCTCGATTTAGCTTTAGATTTTCTTCAACGTTTGAATTTAATTTCTTGACCATTGTCTCACCTGTCTGAAACTTGATAGATAGGTTAAAAATAAATAATTTAAAATAGATGGCTATTAGATTTAGGTGTACGTAGTCGCTTCTTTCATCCTTTCCTATTTTTCCCCCTCTAAATCCAATCTGTTTATATGGGCAGTATTTTATTACACTTAAGACCTCGTACCTGTGTTCTCTTTTGTGCTTCTCTTCCTAGATGTAAGAAGCTGATTGTGGATATTAACGACAGAGATGAAAACACCACTTTGCTCCTTTTTATTCCGCTCTGTAGTTTCTTTACTCATTAGGTCTCTTTGCAAAGGGAATGATTGGCTCATTAGTCCTTTGTGGAAATGGTCTAAAATCCTCTAAGGAAGACAAAGCCAGAGGATGTGCTTTTCTGCTGGAAATGCCACCACCGTTAATGATCTCCAGTCAACAATGTCGAAAATACAGGTGGTTTTGAAATGTCTTAAGTCTTATGAACTTGTTCCTCTTCTTTCCATACCTTTCATGCCTTGTGAATTTATACGAGCAAATGGTGAAAATTCATAGTGAATTATAAAAATAAATATTTTGCAGTGATTTCAAGGTAAAAGGAAAACCTTGCTTTGACTTGATTGATTAGGGTGATTGAATTTGATGAGGTAAGGAGAAGAGAAAGCATTTTTTTGAAAAGATTTGTGGAAGCATTCTGTGTGGAAGCAGGAATAGGGATTAGGGAGAATGCATATCTATCATGGGGCTTTAGTTCTCATGTTTTTATGTCCTCTGAAGACAATTTGTGTAACAATCTGAAAAATGGGTTTGCATGGAAAAATCTCTGTGTGAGACTTTGGTGGTGAAACAGTGTTCTTTGATACCTAAGGTATGGTGAATGAGGGACTCAGGCACCAATGCACAGGGAAGACAAAAAACTCAATAATCAAGATACACAATATTTTAATGGGATATATTAAAAAATTAAAATTAATACAATAATCTATGATGGGTAAATACAAAATTTTAAATAAAAACTGGATCAATATTACTGATTTTTCCTTTGCCTCTATCTCCAATATGACTCCATATGGCACTGCTTTTAGGGATTATTGTGTCAAAATGCAGTATAAATTAATTTGCATATATATCTGTGGTGTTGGGTAGGGTAAAGAGTTCTACTTTAAGCTTCATCTCAGTGGAGAATTGACATAATAGGACTACAGAATCCATCAATAAGAAACAACTCTGTTGGCAAAACCATTAGTTTGTGTAGCATATTTCCATCTTTTGGAGGGCAGCTTCATCAAAGAAACTAAAGATGAAGATAAGAAAAATTATCAGCCTGACAGCAATTGCTGTCAGAATAACTGGCTGGGAACATTTTGAAACTTATAGAAACATACACGGAAAAAGCTAGGTTGCCCTGTGTATTATCAAGTAGAGAGAGGATAAGCAAGAGATATACTTACTGCTTTTACTTACTTTGGGTAAATTAACACTAAATGATCTTAGAAGCAAAGAATAATTTAAAGAACAGAGAGAATGGGAAAGTCAAATAAGCCATCATCACCAACCTTTACTGGGAATCAAGCATGGAAGCATCATTGTTTATTTTAAGTGATGATTCCCCAGCCAAGTGCTTGTCATGACAATATCCCATTTTATATTATGTATTCTTTTGGGAACTTTTTCGGAAATAATTTAGAAAGCCAAATAACCTTTTGGAATTGAAAAAAGACTAGGGCTCTTACTTAGAAAAATAGAAAGTTTAATAAATAACATGACATACATTATTCTTCAAATTTATTGTGAATAGGAAATGTATGTTTAGCAACGTTGTCAGAATGACCCCACAGGGTATCACACAGAAAGTTATAGAAAGAAAATGGAAGGTAGTGTATTGTACTTTCCCTGAAGACAATATCTACTAGTCTTTGCTTCTTTGTATAATTATGCCGACATTATTGTTGCTTCATAGTTTGTGTTTGCTGATTTCATTTGCATGTCGTCTAGTGGGGAAGGACCTTACAAGTCACTCAGTTTGCCCCTTTAAATGTCTTTTGGGCTTGGCTTACAAAGTTCTGGGTGGCTTCCTCAGCTCCTTGTATTTCAATAAAATATTGTTGGGTGCCTTAAATATGTTAGACACATATTTAGTCAGTGGATACACAGATATTAATAAGACATGTTCTTTGCACTTAAGGAGCTCATATTTTCTTGAGGACAGACAGCATGGTAAAGGGTTATAACAATAAGAAACACAATGACACTGAAGTATGAATGAACATTTAATCTCCTCTGTTCTGAATTATTCCCTACTGGTACCTACTGTCTTGACAATTTTGGACTTTCTTGGACAACTTTGGACAAATTTGGACATCTCTTATTGGACTTTCTGGTTTACAATCTCTTCTAATTCTCATTTACTTTGTCATTCTGAACGAGTGGGGTTTCCTGACATGTTTTCTCACACTTACCAGCATTTCCTCAACTTTCAAGGCTTCCCAGGACTTCAAGAAAATAAATCCAGTCTCCTTGGCAAAGTCCTCCTGACCTTTCAAATTATAGCTTGAGTCATTCCAAGTATATGATCCACTGTTGTGTTCATCTCCCCAGAAGCTCTCATTCTCATAGTCAAGTAGATCTCTATTATTTCCTATACATTATCATCTCATTAGCTTACCCCGTTTGGAACAGTGCCTCATATATTTTCTCTTCTCTAAATACTTCAAGGCACAGCTTAACCGCAGTGTCTAGTCAAAGCTCTTCTTAGTCATCCCAAGTCACCTTGACGACAGGTCTCAGAACGTCTGAGATTCTAATTTTTTGTATCTTTTGTATTTTGTAACTTTTTAGAAGTTACTTTATGTCATAAGTGGTCACTTTTGAATATTCATATTCTATCATCAAAAATATTAAGTATTTATGGACAGAATTCTCAAAAAAACTTGTTTCAGGAACTTCCAGAGATTCCCCATAGTATATACACAGTAAATGTTTGCAATAATGATGGTAGATAGTGGAGTGGTGGTGCCTCTTAAGAAACAAGTCAAAACTGGTTTGCTCTCTGAGTGAGCATTGTCAGTCAGTAATAAGTGAAAATTACCGTGAATCCCTGAATTATATTCTGTTGACAACCGGCCAAAATTTATCAGCAGAATGGATTTTGGAAATTATGATCCTCTGAATGCTCATTAAATTAGTTCATTCAATTAATAAAACTTAACTTCAAGTTACAATATTTATATTTAAATTTTCGGAACTTTAAAGAAATCTCCAGCTTTATTTAAATAAAATGAAAAATGCACTTTTACCATAAATGGATATTGTTTCCTAATATGCACTAATATGCACTGATAGTGATCTGACAGCTCTAACTGAGTAGACAAAAGGGCAATATTTTTCATTATTGGAGACAAGAAATTTGTCAAAAACTAGACTGGCATATCAAAAAGCAAACTTCGTGAAAGCGTAATGTGATTTTACTTAACATCACACATTGTTTCATTTCCTGCCAGAAGATAATTATATTAAGACATATTAATATGTATTTATCCACCTCATTCTTGTACATAAAAAATGTTTGAGATGGTTTTTGATAAAAACACATTGAATATGCATATGAATGGGAAATAAATGGTTGTATGGACTCTGAAGCCAGACTACCTGTACTCAAGTTCCAGTCCACTAATGACTTAGTGGGTAATTCCTTAACATCTCGTTAGTTCAATTCAGTCGTTTGAATGTTGGGATAGTAACAGTACCTGCTCATAGAATTCTTAGGAGAATTAAATACTGAATTAACATTTGCAAAGCAGTTAGAGCAATGGCTAGTACAAAAACATAAAAATATTGTTGTTAAAAAATATCACTAAAATTACCAGGTTGAAGACTTATTTATAAAGGGACAACAATTATATTAAATTGGTGAATGACTTTCAAATACAGCAAAACTTGACAGAAGTTAATTATGCAATACCTCCAAAGGTCTGAAGGAAAATATAGGTCAAACTAGATTTCTATATATAACTAAACTATTTTTTAAAAGTGAGGTCTCTGATATAATATAGAATATATCTGGTCATGGGCACCTGGGGTGGCTCAGTTGGTTAATCGTCTGCCGTCTGCTCGGGTCATGGTCCCAGGGTCCAGGGATGGAGCCCCGCATGGGTATTTAGAGGGTATTATACTAAGTGAAGTAAGTCATTCAGAGAAAGATAATTGTCATATGATCTCACTGATGTGTGGAATTTAAGAAACAAAACAGAGGCTCATAGGGGAAGGGAGGAAAAAATAAAACAAGATGAAACCAGAGAGGGAGACAAACCATAAGAGACTCTTAATCACAGGAAACAACCTGAGAGTTGTTGGGGGGAGTGGGGTAGAGGGATGGGGTCACTGGGTGATGGACATTAAGGAGGGCATGTGATGTAATGAGCACTGGGTGTTATATAAGGCTGGTGAATCACAGGCCTGACCTCTGAAATCAATAATACATTATATGTTAATTAATTCAATTTAAATAAAAAATGTTTTAAAAAAAAAAGAATATGGCTAATACTAGGGCTGTAGTTGTTCCTATAACTACACTGGGACGTCAAAACACATTTTTTCCCCTAACAATTTCTTTAAGAAAAAGATATTCTCACTATTTGGAGGCAACAATGATGAAGCTGCTCTGCCAACAGGAGGAATTGAATCAGGAGGTGAAAATCTTTGCAGAGCAATGTTCTCTGGGATTTCAAGCTGGATAAATGTGGCATCAGCAGGGGCTTTCAGTAACATGTGCTGGCTTTGCGGATGCTTTTATTACATGGTTATATGATAAAATATTTAGGAGAGGAAATTGACTTCAGTCTTTCTATTCCCGTGAAAGATAGTCATTGTATCTTATTCATCTACGTATAACCGGTATATACAGAGATTGAATGACCTTTGAATGTACTTCAAACTGAATCCTGTACTTTAGGTTCCAAGATTACAAAACAGTGTCTTTCCAGGCCGGTGAAGTCCAAAGAGGCTACTTCCCATACCTCATGAGGTCTTCAGCTGCAGCTGGCTATTTGTTTAAAAGGAAATTAAAGGACCAAAGTTGGCAGCTTTACACTGTGTCAGCTCCCAGTTCCTTAATAACTTAGGTTTTGTCTTTGCTAGGTTTAAACTCTTTATTCATTTCGTTTTTGTTTAACAAAGCATCATATGCAAAAAATTTTAAGTGGTACTATATTGCTTATATAGAAAAAAAAAATGCCATGCCTTCCATGCCAGTGCTCAAGCACTCACAGTGTCTCAACACCAACTATTTCATATGCGATTCCTTTTTTTATTGGACTGCTCTAATAATTTAGAAATTCCACCTTCTATTACACTTGAATCAGCCTCCTTGCAACTTTTAACTATTAGGCATTGTTTTTTCCCCTAGAAAAAGAGATCTTTCTTTCTGCAGACATTATCAGTTGCTTTTTGAGCTTATATTTAACCCTCGTAAGTAAAAGGTAAAGTACTTTAAGACAATATTTTTTTTTGACGTTGAGAAAGGAATTTGGTATTGAAATCTATGTTTTGGGGTGCCTGGGTGGCTCAGTTGTTAAGCGTCTGCCTTCGGCTCAGGGCGTGATCCCGGAGTCCTGGGATTGAGCCCCACATCAGGCTCCTCCGCTAGGAGCCTGCTTCTTCCTCTCCCACTCCCCCTGCTTGTGTTCCCTCTCTTGTTGGCTGTCTCTCTCTCTCTGTCAAATAGATAAATAAAAAACTTTTCTTAAAAAAGAAATCTATGTTTTATTTCATTGACAAATAGCAATCTCATATGAATATCTTTTAAAATAAAAATTGAAATACAGCTTACAATAAAATTAGACTTTCTCTTTACAGACTGAAAATCTTTCAAAAACATTTCTTATTTCATTAAAGTACTAGAAGAATGAATTTTAATGTAGGAGATTAAGTATCATTAGCAATGTAAAATTTTACATTATGTCTAAAAATATTACATTATTTTATTTTTTCTTTATGTGATAACATTTAAACCTCCAGGTAAAAATTTGCTTTTGATTTCTAAAAACTGGTTGAACAATATTACGATAGACTATAATATGATTCAGATTTTTTGGCTGCACAGAATTTGTTCCACTAGATATTATTTAAATAAAGTAAGTTTACTGCTAAGGCTTGTCAGTTTTAGTGTCACATGTAGTTTGGGGGTAAAATGATATTAGCTGTGATGGAATTGAATCTGAGAAATCTCTTTTTTTCCCTCCTTCCTCCTTTCCTTGCTCCTTTATTCCTTCCCTTCTTCTCCTTCCTCCTCCCCTTCTTCCCCCTCCCCCCTTCCCCCCTCCCCCTCCTCATCCTCTTCCTCATTCTCATTCTTATTCTCCTCCTCCTCCTCCTTCTCCTCCCCTCTCCCTTCTTCCTCATAGTTTACTTTGAGAGCAAGCCCTCTATCTTCCTCCATGTATTTTTTAAGTGTGTGTGAATTAAAGAGAATGTAGACACTACCTTAAATTAAACAAGTACTTATCTGGGGATCGTTGAGCACACTTAAACTAAATGATGCAGTCAGTTTTTCTGATCACCTTCCATTTATCATTTATCTGTATACTAGATACTAGCTGTGTCATTGCACTCAGAGTCAGCAACTTCCAGACCTCTGCTTCTCCTCAAACTGACCTCTTAAAAATAAATCAGGCCAAGTGTACTGGCTGTATAATCAGAAGACTCCTTGATATTTAAATAAAAAATTGCTTTTCCCCTCTACAGATCTGCATTAGAGACCACAGTCCATTGACGCAAAAGGACAAACCACGTTACAAATGTTTCACCATTTGTGCGCATTTTTTTTGAAGATTTGTGCTTTTTCCCCTGTAATATGGGTAAACTTTAATTATCAACCATATTAGTATAGAATTTGAAATAAATCTTTTTCCTAAGGTTAAGTTAGCTTCACATATAAGACTTACATGTACACACACATACATATATGTAATAGAGACCAAATAAATATGTGGGTAAACACAGTCTCACATTTTTTATTAGAGAATATACTTTTCAAGTATTTATCAAGTACTGATTTCTTCAAATGGTCCATTTGCTAAATCTTTGCAGGTGGTCCTTGTAAATAAGCAGAAATTCTGAGACTGGAGGGCAAGCCCCAGGTTTGCAATTACTTGACGGTAAACTTGGCCAAGTTACCTAAGCTGTTTGAGATTTTGCGTGTTCTTCTGTAAAACTAGACTAATGATACTTAAATCTACTTAAATCATGAAAGTACTAAGTGGATAAGGGGCGATGATAAAGTATAATGCAGATAACTAAGAAAATTTAAACTATTATTATTATATTATACTGACCTCACTTGGAAAGGTTATTAGACTACCACCAGGTGACCGATGGTCATGTGGTCTATGCCATATGTGTGCTAAGATCAGACTTATTTAATAAACGCCTGCCAGGACCAGGGATAGTACTAGCAGCTACGGGACACAGCTTAATCAGACAGAGCCCTTGGGCACCTTATAATCTAGTGAAGGAAACAGACACAAACTTTAAAGTGTTAGGATAGAGCTTTTAAAAAATGAAGCAGAGAACAGGGAAGGAAAATTAATTCCAGTGTGAATTTGAGAGGATCTTGTGGAAAAAGCAGGGTTTGTATTTGAAAAATGGATATAGCTGACAATCATCAAGTGTAAATTGAGAAGAAATTAGATTTAGGTCATCACTCTGTCCATATTACAAAGAATGTCTACATTGTAACTAGTGAAAATTACTAAATATTAAGGATAATATTGAAGAGCAAATTGAAAAGAAAATTGCCAAAGGCACAATTAAGTACCTCCTCCAATATTCAGAGGCGATTTTCTTTATCAATTCATTTAGAATGTCAGATTAGAGTCAGCAGCCCTTTCTGGAGATTTTGCTCTGCACTTGGTTTTGTTAATTGTCAAATGTTCTAGAAGGGACCGCTCTTTCTGTTTTTGCCATTAATTTTAAAGACAACCATTCTAATTTTATAGCTTTTCAACCTTCCCTCAATTAGAACTCCTGCTTCTTCTAGACTTCATAGAAGCAGACAAGTACAAGAGCCTCAGAAATGCAATGAAATTATGTAACAAGTTGTTGCAAATTTCTACTCCAAGGCTCTTTTCTTTTTTTCCAAAGAGATAAGGGATTTTCCTGGAACTGATTGTGTGTGTGTAGCGGGGGAAGGGGTTGTCAAGGGAAAAACTGAATTAGTAACTTTTTAAGCAGTGCTTGCAGTAGTGTTTTCAATTATAAATGGAATTATTTAATAAAAATTACTTTTTCTAATACCAAACCATGTTGACTCATATTTAATCTTTTAGGTATGTATGTATTTTAAAATGTTAAATTTAGTATGAATCCATATTTTGTAAAGATTTATTTATTTATTTGAGAGAGAGCACGAGGGGAGGGGCAGAGGAAGAGAAACTCAAGCAGACTCCCTGCTGAGTGCAGTTTGATGCAGGGCTCCATCTCATGACCCTGAGATCATGACCTGAGCTGAAATCTGAAATCAAGAGTCAGTCACTTAGCCAACTGAGCCACCCAGGAGCCCCCAGGAGCCCCCGGTCTCTGCTTTTAAAGACTCTATTGATGGACTGTGCCTCCTTCAGTAATTTGTTTTCACATCCTCACATTGATGGTTATATTATTATTATTATTATTATTATTATTATTATTATTATTATTTTAATAGGAGAGGCATTTCACATTCTTCACTCAGTCGTTTCACCTGAAATTGTATACTTAACATTTTGAGTCTAAAAATCTACCTATGATTAAAAAAAAAAAAAAAAGTGACCCCTTTACCTTTATATGGTCCAGACTACTGTGCAGAAATTTGACTCATGGCCAAAGGTCTTGTTTGTTTCACCCAACTGCTTTGCTTGTTTCATCCTCTTTGTATGTAAGTACCTGAGGTTATCTCCCAAAGGCAAGAGAATAATCGGGACAGGGCATCGTGCAAATACCATTTGAAAATTTTTCAATATTACTACCAAAGCTTCTTTAGCTTCGGGAGACGCTGCCAATATATGAATGGGTGCATCAGCTTAAAGGCCAATCCTGGGCTAGGATAGATATACCATGAAATAGATTGTATTACGGCATGTGGCATTTTTAACCTTTGAAATGCAAATATAAGACACTGATGTCTGGTGCAAAATTACTTTCTCAGTCTGTTCCCTCTTTATCTTGTTTTGAACACCACTACAAGAGCTATCACCTCTCATGATAAGTGGGCTGGAAGTAACCTACCAGGTGCTCTCAATCGGACTGCCTTATTAGTTACTTGAGAGCCCAGACATGGAATCTTGGGGAGCAGGACAGTGGAGAGACAAGTGGAAAGACAAACACTTGATGATTTAGTGACCTTTATATGAGGCATCAAGATATTTAGGCACCCCTCCATCTCTTTCTGAATGAACGCATTTCAATGGTGGTTAAATAAAATAGACTTCCAAAGGAGAAAAATTTTCCCTTGTATTTCTGCCTCCTAAACTTTTGCCCAACCCCCAATTAATTCAAGGAAAATTACTAATCTAATTCATCCAGTTCTAGGAAACTGAGTAGATTATATTTTCTAGACTAATGTTGTGCATTAAACAGTCAGAAACATGTGAATCATCCTCCCTGTGTTCTCTCTTTGGCCCAAGCAGCAGCAGAGATAGCTGATTCATGACTGGTTCTCCTCCAAACTGGAGTTCAAGATTTCAGACCCATGAATTCCAGAACAGGAAACTCAGCAGTGAACACTGTGGTGGAAATGCCAAGGGCTTCTGTGGTTCCTGAGATCTTCAAGGGCTTCTAAGAATCCAGAGCTCTGAGTACCATCTTTAGGAAGTGCAGTGCTGGGGTCAGGCTGTCTGTAGTACAGAAATGGGGTGATTCTGATTTTGGAAAAAAAACCCTGTTTCTTGTTATGCTTAAGTTCTAGAACTGTTTCGAAGGTGTGTTCCTCTGTGTACCTTCATGAGGGGAATATGAGACAGGGCCCATTAGAAATGGCTAACCACTTTTACCTGGCTTCTTTTAGTTATTGACATACTTAGAAAGATTTTCTCTTTCTAAAATGGATTAATGTGAGTTACTTTTTTTTTCTATGATAACTAAAAATATAACTTACTATTTAAAACAGATAATCATTTAAATATTGATATAATTGTATAATTATTAACCCCTATGTCCCTCATCCTTAGCTCCAGGTAAACAAAAAACCGTTTTCACGTAAACTAGCTCTAATAAATTGTTTTTAAAGCCTAACATATGGTAATAAGACAATCTTCCTAAAATTTTGTCTTCTCCTATGTCTTCTGTTTATCAGTGAATGTGGGAGGACATGGTCAGTACCTCTGTCTTTCTAGGGAAAAACAATAAAAAACTAACCACGTAAGTTAGTTTTGAAAAGGCTTGATTCTCCACACCTAATACAGCAGACCAATGTTATGAAGTAGGGCATTGCGAGATCTAAATATAAATCACAGAATGAACCAGAACCCAGATTGGAGGTCTACAAACCACAGGCACAAGACAAATCAATCGGTCCTGCTGTGGTGCTTGTTCTTACGGATAAAGATTCGTTGGAACACTGCTACACCCATTATTTATTTTACTACCTACTGTCCATGGCTGCTTTCACACTACAAAGGCAGAACTGAGAAATTGCACAGAGATGGAATGGTCAGTAAGGCTGACAATATTTACTCTCTGGACATTTAAGTAAAGTTTTTCAACCCCTGACCTAGATCAACGATTTGATGATACATAAAAATCAGGAGGTCCTATTGGAAGGTACTGATAAAACCAAAAGATAGGCAGAAGAGAATAAAAAAAAAAAAAAAAAAAAAGACCAGAAAGGAAAATTAGAAGAGAAAAAAGAATGGATTGAAGATATCAAAAAGGGATATTACAAAAGAGTAAGAAAACGGAAAAGACAAAAAAAAAAAAAAAGGAAAAGAATCACATTTTAGTTGTGGGTAGTACAGTATCACTGCCTAATAGATTCCGTAGAAACTCAGGTACCTGCATGAGAAGCTCTCTGTTTTTTAGTTCAACCAATGAACGTGTTATGCAGCAATAAACTTTTCAGAGGTTTTGAGATGAAAGAAGTATTACTGACCAATGAATAGTCTGCGATTGCATAGTCTCCAATACCATATCAATTTGCTGTTTGATTAATTATTGGATGAATCTGAAAAAAAAAGTGCCTTAACGAATGTTGCTACTGGTAGTTTCTAGTTGCAATCAGCTTATCTCTTTGTGAATATCAAATTTCTTACAGACTTTTTCTGGAACAACTGAATAGTAATCATTCTCAGAATGCTAGGCTCATCAGTTCTTAGAAACAATTTTAAAATTGGGCTTTGAATCTGACAAAATCTTAATAGCAGCTCCAATGGCACAGACTTAATCTAAACTGACAATAAAGTTTTTTTTTTTAAGTTGAACATTGAGTCTCAGTTCAGCTTTGTTCTTATGAAAAGGGTAAGCATTTGAATGTATTAGAAGAAAAATACATTAAGTGTGAACAAAAGCAAGATTTGATTAAAAAATAAAGTGAGATACCATCATCCAGAAAAATGTTTGTCAAAGTAAATATTCTTGAAAGGTAATTTTGTTGGGGCTAACACTATTATTTTGACTGCTTTTAATGAAGTGCTTATATTATTTTAATGCTCTTAACTGTGTTTAAAATAACACTATTATTTTAACTGCTTTCATTAAAAGGATAGTAGAAAGAGGTAGATAAGCTCAAGGTTTGTTCCTACCACTTGCTAGTCATTTGGCTTTTGGTGAGCCGTAGTATATTTCCTCATGAGTAAAATCAAGGATGTCATGCCCTATTTTATAAGGATTTTGTAAGAAATTAAGTAAAATAATTCATAAAAAGCATAGATCACAGAACTTGGTAAATGGCAAATAATAATAGATGAAGAATAGTTGCTTCTTTATTTTTTAGATATCATGTACCTCTCTGCAACAGTAAACTGAATAAATGTAAATTTGCTTCTTTTGTGAATTTCAGAGATGATTAGACAATTTTGAGCTATTTAGTTCTATGGTAGTACAAAAGAGTGAGTTGCTTCTATGTATTTGACTTTTTAAAATTCCACATAGAACTGAGATCATGGGGCGTTTTCTTTCTGTGTCTGGCTTATCTTGTTTAGCATAATGTTTGTCTTCTAGCTTCATCCATGGGGGAGCCAATGGCAGAATCTCCTTTTTTAAGGCCAAATAACATATCATTATTTTTGTATTTTACTTATATACATATAAAATCTCACAATTTCTTTTTCCATTCATCCATTGGTGGATGCATAGTTTTTTTCCATATCTTGACTACTGTGAACAATGTTGCAGTGAATGTGGGAGCACAGATATCTCTATGAGGTAGTGATTTTATTTACTTGGGGGTTATACCCAGAGGATTGTTGGCTCCTATGGTAGTTCAAATTTTAGTTCTTTGAGGAACCTCATGCTGTTTTCCATAATGGTTATGTCAATTTACATTCTCACCAACAGTATGCAAGGGTTCCATTTTTTCCATACACTTGCCAACATTTGTTATCTTTTATTTTGTTGATAAAGGCCATTTTAACAGGTAAGAAGTGATATCTCGTGGATTTGATTTGCACTTCCCTGATAATTAGTGATGTTGAGTATCTTTTCTTGTACCTATTGCCAATTTGTATGTCTTCTTTGGAAAAATGACTATTCAAGTCCTCTGACTACTCATCAATAAACACATTTCTTTGGAGAGTAATGGCTTCTAATCCTATCTTGGTGATGTTTGAGTCCTTTTGATTACTTCTACACTAGTACCTTCTCCGGATGATATCAGTTAATGTATCTTCTTCTCCTTTGTTAAGAAGCAAACAAAACCCTTGGGGCGCCTGGGTGGCGCAGTCCTTAAGCGTCTGCCTTCAGCTCAGAGCGTGATCCCAGCGTTCTGGGATCGAGTCCCACATCAGGCTCCTCCTCTGGAAGCCTGCTTCTCCCTCTCCCACTCCCCCTGCTTGTGTTCCCTCTCTCGCTGGCTGTCTCTCTCTGTCAAATAAATAAATAAAATCTTAAAAAAAAAAAAAAAAAAAGAAGCAAACAAAACCCCAAAAGTCCCACTACTTTACCTTTAGTACTACCTGTTTAGAATATTTTACCTAGAAATCACCTCAAATATTTACACAATTTAAATAATAGTAAAATGTTATATATATATAAAGGTTTTAGGAAAAAACAGACTAGAATTAATATCTCAGAAATACTATAAAGCAGAATCTTTCCTAAAATTTTTCCCTAGGAATACTATTTTTGATTGGATTATTTGGGAGAAAATGTTAGAAAGAAAAATACAGTTTTATGTTAAAGTAAAATTATTGTATGAACCTAGGGCTTTATAAAAATTGGTGTTAATTCACAAAATGCGTTAATAAAACCAAGGCAGATTTTTTTCATTGTGAAAATATTATAACACTAACCAAAAATGTATTGAAACAGTTTGTTGAAGTTCCTGTTTGTTCATAGGATTGAACAGAATATAAATAAAAGCTGAATTAATAATACGAATTAATTCTAACATTTAGTGCAAACATGTGATTAGGAAAATTATTTTGTTGGCAATCTTTATTATCAATTTTTCCACAAAAATTGAAAGACACAGAGATTTCAAATATAAATAACTGCTAAGTGATATAAACACCAAAACCAAAAAACTCATGGAAAAATAAAAATCTGTTGATTTTGTCTTCTCAGTTTTAATTCTAGTGTTGAACAGTCTTACGTATTTCATTCTTATGTAAAGTGTTTTAACATATTTTTAAGGGACCCTACTGATAATTACATTGACAATATCTTTAGATAGTTTATCTTCAGAAAAATATTTAAAAAGATACATTATGTGAAATTTCTGCTGTTTACTTGCAGCATTTAGAGATGAGAGGATTGAAACTTGAGAGCTAGACAGGGATGGTAACCCCTCTTAATAATAACAATGTAGGTATCAGGTGTTACCTTTCACTATTCGCACTTTGTTTCACAATTTTAATTCTATAAATACTGTTTTACCAACTGTATACAAACATAAAACATATAGATATGCCTTTTATAAAAGATAGCTCTTTAATGAAGCCTACAGATCTGCTATTTCTCTCTTTTGAACAAGAGCCTAGAAATCCAAATTTGAAATTTTGAAGAATCACATTCTTTCATCCCTTTAATGATAAATATTATGTAAGCTATCTTACTAGGGCTTCAAAAACTGAAATTCAGCAGACTATACTTAGATCAAAGATTCATTACCTCATAGGCCCAAAGGGACCTTTGATGTTGCACTGCTTTGTTTATGAATGTCTTGGGGCACTTTTGAATTAAAGCAAAACAACTAACTCACTTTGTTACCTTTCAACAAAATAAAAGCAATGTTATCTCCAGGGGAAGGAAGTTTTCTAGTACTGGTATTAATTTGTGGTTAAACACACAAATAAAGAAAATATTTTTGGTGGATTGAAGCATGTTGCAACCAAACAATACATGAATATTAGACATTTGGCTTTGTCTATTGATGATTGCCTTTTAATTTTAGAAATCAGAAATCTTTTGGAAAGAAAGAGTCTCCTTAATGTTTCATTCTCCTACTTATACTAAAATCAAAGGTTAACATGACTTTCACCAGATTTACACAACTCAAGATTAAATTGAGGAAAGATGGCTATAATTATATTTATGTAGTAAAGATAGCCCATCTTGATATTCTTAGAAAACCCTTAAATTATATGAGAACCTAAGAAAAAGGCATAGAATAGATTTCTCCCTCACAGCTCTCAGAAGGAGCTAATGCATCTTACATCTTGATCTCTGATTGCTAGTTTTCTGACTGTGAGACAACAAATTCCTATTGGTCTAAGCGACTCAGTTTATGGTACTTTATCTTCACTGATCCCAGTTAACGCATCTTTGCCAGAAGTAGGAGTCCTGCTTTGTTGCATATTTTAAGAGACCTTATTATTCATCTCATATTTAGGCAAGAGTTATAGATTTCTTTTCTAACTTTTGTTAATATTGATAAAGTTTTATAAATGCCTATCCTAGCTAGGGAAGCCAATTTTATAGAGCACTAGAAATGGAAGTGCCAGTATCTATTAAGAATTGTCAATCATTCAGAAACACAAAAACATTAATTAATCCCATTAGATTTTTGGAGAAGCTTAGTTAAATGTCTGAGTAATTTTGTGTGTGTGTGTTTTATTTTGTTTTGTTTTAGTGGAACAGGCTTCTTAATGTTTTTCTTTACTTTTCTTTTAAATTGTAGCAATCACCTATCTTTTTTTTATTATGTTCAATTAGCCAATTAGCAATCTCCTATCTTTAGCCTTATTTAAAATGTTCTGAAGAGACACTAATCTGGAATCATTTTATCATTGAAGGTGTTTCTATTTACAAAGGTCGACCATTGCATGCTAGAAATTTGGTTTCTTTTTGTTCAAAAGCTTTCCTTGAAAGAGGAATATATATAGGTAAAAATACAAATCATATAACCAGAGAAGATCCTACCAATAGTTAAAAAACAATAAAAACATGTTACTTCTTGGCTTTCATATGTCAGGAAATATCAGAAATTTAAGATAAACACAGATATACAAATTAAATAAGGACTAATAGGAAAATGGGTCCAGATTTCTTGTCCAGCTGACAGAGACATGTGACATCTACCACATGTGAACTGCATAATTCAAAATCAGAGTTCACCACAGTTGTTACCAGAAACAGACTTGATTATAAATCGGGTTACTGAGTAGGGCCAAAAAGCTCAGTCCTCATTCATAATATTTGCCAAAGGAGCCAAGCAAAACCAAGCCAAGGCCTCAGCTGGTCCAGGTTCAGACAAGGCATGCCATTGACTTTCATGTTTCTATTGGCTTTCACATCCAAAGAGAGGTGTACTATAACCCAATGGAACCTATAAGAATGCCTGTCAAAGAAGATTCAGAGACAAGTACACTTAGAAAAAAACATCTTGTGAAGAATGCAAGGGAATCAGATTTCAGAAGAAAGATTTGTCAAATATAAAACATAACAAAGAAAAAGTATAAATTAATAAGATTATTTAGTGTACATTCATCAGCTGAGGTTGGCAAACAGTAATTTTTAAAATTATAATATATTCAAAAATAATGTGATATGTCTTCATATACCAGGACATCAAGAATTAACAATAAAATTGTCTTTGTTAGTTTAGTTTAAGGAAAATATTCAAAATTTTGTTATGGTGGGGGCAAGAACCAATCAGAATGACTCCTTTATTTTTAGCTTATCATAGCTTTTTCCCCCTTGACTGTGGTTTGTAAGTTACATAGTAGTTGTTTCAAATGCAGGACAAAGTATTGGATTTGATTTCTTCACAACCTATTACCTCTGCTCCTTACCCAAGTTTCTAACCTTCGTGCTCCAGGTTTTTCATCTGTAAAAAGTGGAGGGCAATGAGGTTATCCTTCTCAGTGAATTGTTAAAAGGATTAAATCAGTGTCTATCAGGGCCTGCAATATAGTAAGCAATATAAAAACGTTTGTCATTATTGTTATTTAATTGATGGAACCGATTCAATGGAGAAGAAAAATTGATGATGCAGGAGAGGACAATTGCTGCAGTGATGTCCTCAAGTAGATGAAGATAAACAGATGGGATCTGGAGCCCAAGTGGGAACAGGGCTTGGACAGAGACATAAATGGTTTGTCCATACAAGCATGAAGCAAAGCAAAGCAAACGGGTGCAACTAGGGGACAAAGTATACGGGAGTTGTGGTAGAGGGAAACTTTTCTCCAGACTGCTTATGTTTTCTCCATACACTAAGAAGTAATGTCCTCATCTGAAAGTGAAAATAAGGAAGGAAGTATTGGAGGAAGAAAGAGGAGGTGTGATATGGTCATCTCAGAGAGCAGTAAGTTGACAAAAACAATGGAGTAGGATTCTGAAGGCAGAATCTGAAATACCAAGGATTATGGCAGAGAAAATACTATTGACATAGTCTGAATATGTTATTTTTAAGTTTTTATGAAGTTTTTAGATTCAAGACCAAATTCCACTTCATGTTGGACTTAAATCCTGTAAACTACTTTATAGAAGTGGCTATTATAATTTTTATTCATTTTCGTATAGCATTAACTAAAAGTAATGTTATTTATCCATTGGGATATTTTGACTATATTTCTAAACCTTCAAAAAACTTATTGGTAGATAAAAGCACATTATTATATATGTATAGCTGCTTTATGGATATCCACGAATTTGGTTTGAACGGTAAAATGCAACAATAAAGAAATTTAGCAATAGTGAGGGCCCACCTGAGCTTACTGGTTATTAATAAAAAATGAAGGCAGTCCCGCAGATTCTGTAAATAAGGAGAAGTTAAACACTTGAACCAAGACAGAGGTGAGAAAGAAGGTTAAATGTATGCAAGAAGTTCACCTAGAGATGAATTATGCAATCTTAGCTGGATAAGAAAGGAAGCAAGAATTAAAGTGAGTGAGGTTCAGGGAAAATATGTTAGAATCAGTAGATGATAGAAAGGGCAATGGCAATTGGCAAGTAAGAGGCTGAGCTAAGTTAAGGGATGATATTATGGAGTAAAGAAGGCCGGGTCTGGGAGAGCTGTATGTTGGATGGGTTATCCATATACAAATGGAAAAATCATCACCTTTATTTCAATGTAATAATAGTCTGGTGTTGGTGAAATGAGATCTGTTACACAACCCTAACCTTAGAAAATATGGTTTATTTATTTATTTATTTATTTATTTATTTATTTACTTATTTATTTATTTTACCATGAGCTCTAGCCATGCCAGTCTTTTGAAAAGGAAAATTCATAGTAAGATAGCCTTTTCACTCTTAAGGTAGTTGTACAGCATGCAGATATATTTTTTGATGTAATGAAGATTATAGGATGGAAATGAGTCCTGGATATTTCTCTCTTCACACGCAAGTGGTTCATTCTCAATGTACTCTTTATCTGGAAGAGAAAAATCAAGTGTCATGTTGCCTCTGAGGAGAGTAATTCATTAACTTATCCTTTCTTAGAATACATTTTGAAGAGTTTGGTTTTTGAAGACAGTAATTTGAAATTGCCATTCACAGTAGGGAAATGTTGAAAATCATATGAGCGAATTAAAAAAATTAGTAATAAATCTCATTTGGCTTTAATTTAAAAATATTAAAAATAGATTTCTTTCATCTGTGAATGATTCATAAAGTTCCCCTTTTCTTATATGAAATTGTATGTAGTCGATCACGGATTTTTTAGTTTGCAAGATAAAAGGTCTGTAAAGCACGTCTAAACTTGACTAATGAAAAGAAATATTATAGACTCTTATGAGAAAAATATTGTTTGAACAAGATCATTTTACCTACCTGTAGTGGTATTCCTAGCTCTACTTTGTAAAAGAATGACAGAAGAGAAGCCTGCACTCTTATTAGAGTCTGTACTTTCATGTTCAAGAGCTCATTCTTTGAAGCAGAATCTGAAATATAAAGTATTACTGCCAAGAGCATCATCGGCAGAGCCTGGACATTTTGTTTATATTTTCACAGTGGATTAGATTTGTGCCCAGTTTCCACTTAGTATTGAAAATAAATCCTGCCAACAGCTTTGAAGAAGTGACCGTGGTGGACTTTTATTCTTTGTTTTCTTGTCTATATTTAATTAAAAACAACATAATTATTTATCTACTGGGGAATGTTTATCCCATGATATTCTTTTTAAAAAATTATTTATTTATGTTTGAGTGCTGAAGTTATAAGGAATGATTTTATTCTTCTTTTAAGTTTTTATGTAAATTCCAGTTAGTTAACATACAGTGGAACATCAGTTTCAGGTGTACAATATAGCGATTCAGCACTTCCGTACAACAGCAGGTGCTAAGCCCAAGTACACACCTTAATCTCCCATCACCTGTTTAACCCATTCCCCCACCCACCTTCCCTCTGGTAACCATCAGTTTATTCTCTTAGTTAAGAGTCTGTTTCTTGGTTTGCTTCCCTCTCTGTTTTGTTTTTCCCTTTGCTTGTTTGTTTCTAGAATTCCACATATGAGTGAAATCATATGGTATTTGTCTTTCTCTGACTGATTTATTTTGCTTAGCATAATACTCTCTAGCTCCATCCATGTCATTGCAAATAGCAAGATTTCATTCTTTTTTATGGCTGAATAATTTTCCATTATATATCTATATATCTATATCTATATCTAGATAGATAGATAGATAGATGATAGATAGATAGATAGATAGATGATAGATAGATAGATAGATAGATAGATAGATAGATAGATAGATAGATAATCTCACATCTTCCTAATCCATTCATCTGTCAATGGGCAACTGGACTGTTTCCATAATTTGCCTATTGCAGGTAATGCTACTATAAACATCAGAATGAATGTATCCTTTTGAATTAATATTTTTGTATTCTTTGGGTATATACCTAGTAGTGCAATTGCTGGATCATAGGGTAGTTCTATCAAATGATATTGTAACTGGAAATTTAAACTCTGTTAAAGTAATCCTAACTGGCAATAAACATAGTACTTTCCATATGTACCTATCTAATTGGTCTGGAATTTTGTGTTAATGCTGAAAAAAAGGTGAAGAAAGTGTTAGTTGGCATAACTATGAGAGTTTCTATAAACAGTGAGAGTTTATAGAAGATTATAACTTCTTATAAATAAACCTATAATATAACCACATTCAAAATTTAATCTGAGCTATTTGTAAGCCATCAAACTTACCCAAAAACATGATGATGTTCCAGATGCTGAAGTTATTTTATTTTTATAATGGTGAAGTAAAGTGAATCATGATTTCAGAACTAACTAATCAACTTTATTAAGAGAGCATTTTCTGCATCTTCATGAGTCTAAAATGACGTCCATTATCCTAACGAAAGGGCAAAATTAATTCTTGTCTACATCCTGATGTCATGATGGGCTTGACTTTTTGGGTAAGAATTATTCCTGTTTGATAAAAAGATCTAGCAAACATATGTTAAGTGTTAAATGGCATTATTAATTCTTTTAAATAAGTGAATTAGTTGATAAAGATTTCAACAAGCCTAGTGAAACACTGACTTTATTAATGTTTACTTTCTCTTATCTATAAATCAGTCTGGATATACAGAGTGAAAGATGCTACTCCCTCCCCATACAATGAGTCTTTTATAGAAATGTATGATTTGCATAAGTATGCTTTTTTTACAAGGGAGTAGGACATTTTGCTTCTTGAGATCTCAATGAAATATCGTGGATTAAATTTGCCTACAGGAAGGACAAAAACCTAAGAAAAAAAAGAGTTTTATTTCATCAAATGGCTCTATCTAGACAATCATTTCCTCTCCTATGTCCACCATAAATAAGGAGTCTATTTTTTTGCATTTTTTTTCTTCTTTTAGCCTTTGGTTTTCTTCTGCGTGAAGCCAGGATTGGCTACTGTATGTTCACTTTTTTTTTTTTTTTTTAAGATAATGGGCCAACCCTATCAGCAAGTCCTTGAGTTATACTTGAGCCCCTTTCTTGGCTTCCTACATCACACTCTAGACAGTGGACAGAAAACCACATTTTCACAAGGTCTTCAGGAGTTTGTGACATAATTTCAAAAGGTAGCTTTCTCTCTTCTGGTGAGAGCTTAGAAAAATTTCCTCTTCTGTCTCAAAAATAGACATCCACTCTCTTGCTCAAGACAGGGAAACATTCATATATCCCTAAACACAATCAAATTTGTGAACTCAAATATGCTTAGTTATCTTCTTAATGAAGTTGAAGAAATAATTTCATTATTACGTTGATAATCACTATTTGCAACAGGTTGTTAACAATAAGGACTGGAGAGACAGTTTGACTTGTTTCTTGATTTCTATTTTTGATCGCTATTAAGGAAGACATTTTAATCCATATTACACCTTGAAGTCATGGCAAATAGAGAAACTCAACATATAACATATAATAGCCTTCAGAAAAGTACTTGCAGCTTGATATTGAGTATTTATATAAAAAGAAAAAATATCTAATAAAATAAATTCCTAAGTTTGTTTGTTCCATTTTTCACACACCAGTTCTTTTCCTATAGCGCAGTACTGTTTTAACGTCTCAGCTTGACTTTTAACAGCTCTTCCGGTCCGTATGAGCTCTACAAGCAGAAGAATAGAGGCAAGAAACACTTGTACTGCTTTCCTTTTTACCTACATTACCTCTACTGGTGCTCTTTATTTCTGCACATGAATTTGAGTTACTGTCTAGTGTCATTTTATTTCAGTCTGAATGCGAATAAATGTTATGGGCTGAATCACGTTTCTCCAAAATTTGTATGTTGGAGTCTTAACCCCCAGAATGTCCCTCAGAACGTAACCGTATTTGCGGATACCTTATTTAAAGAGGTCCTACATTTAAAATGAGATTTTTAGGGTGGGCCTTAATTCCACGTGACTGGTGTTCTCTTGTAAGAAGAGGACACTTAGACGTTTATTCCAGTGTTCCAATTGCTTTTATAGAGGGGAAGATTTTCACATGAATGCCAGCTTGTGATTTAAACTGGTTCTTCAAAGATTTTAATTTTACTTTCTACTCAGCCCCAAGGCCAGGACAGTGTGTGTGTGTGTGTGTGTGTGTTTGTGTGTGTAGCATGTGTGGATTTTATTTACTGTTTATATTCATCTTTTTTTAAAATTTAAAATTAAAAAAATAAGGTTTTACTTTTGTTCCAGTTATCACAGAGTGTAATATTAGTTTCATTTGTACAATATAGCGATTCAACACTTCCATAAGATACCCAGTGCTCAACATGTAAGTGCACTCCCTAATCCCCATCACCTATCTCACCCATCCCCCCCACCTCCCCTCTGGTAACCGTCCCTTTGTTCCATAGTTAAAAGTCTGTTTTATGGTTTGTCTGTCTCTCTTTTTTAATCCCATTGCTCATTAGTATTGTTTTTTAAATTCCACACATGAGTAAAATCATACGGTTTCTGTGCCCTTTCAAATAAGGCTGTAATACTTTATATTTTATTTTTTTAAAGATTTTATTTATTCATTTACTTGAGAGAGAGTGTGTGTGTGAGAGAGAGCATGAGCAGGAGGAGGGGCTGAGCAGGGAGTCCGACTTGGGACTGGATCCCAGGACCCGGGAATCATGACCTGAGCCAAAGGCAGACGCTTAACTGATGAGCCATCCAGGTACCCCAATAAGTCTGTAACTCTTAGGAGATCCACAGGTATCCAGGTGTATTCTTTTATCTGCATTTTCATGAGGGAACACTAGGCTTTATCATATGTTCCCTTTGTTCTTCAAAGCCAGAAAAATGGAGTTCAATGTCACAATGATTTGGCCCATCAACACTTGCTTTTTCTCTAGGCTTTCCACTTATTTGATTTTTGTCCTTTATTCCTCCTTCAAATTCTTGCCATTTATGCAATCATCTAATTATTTAAAGTGCACTTTTTCCAGTTTTAAAGTTGATTTGTTCAGTTGTTCAAACTTTCTCATGTACCAAACTATCAGAAGTAGAAGTCAGATGTTTGTTTTTAATGAACAATATTCCCTAAAACTTCTCCTCTCTTGTTTCATCTCCCAGTAGTAATAAAACTTTAAAATCAAAGTTTCTAAATTAATTTTGCAGTGATACTTCTTTTTCACTCCATGTAGTATTTATGCCTATGCTATCATTTCAGAAATATCAAAAGAGTTTTCCATTACTTTTAGTTATTTCCTCTAATCCTAGTAAGGAAATCGTTTAAGTAGGAAAGAGAGCTTGTCCTTGACTTGATCAGTGGGACAGTGATAACTAGCAATGACTAATACAAAGCAATCTTTTTAAAAAAAGATTTTATTTATTTATACAGGCAGGAGGCAAGGGCAGAGGAAGAGGGCAAGAAAGAATCTCAAGTAGACTTCATGCTGAGCATGGAGCCCAACACGGGGCTCCATCTCAGGACCCTGAGATCATGACCTGAGCTGAAATCCAGAGTCTGGCACTTACCTGACTGAGCCACCAAGGTGCCCCTAGTACAAAGCAATCTTGCTCAGAGATCAATTGTTGCTATTATTACTTACATATATATTACTATTACTAGATTGATACCTAAATGTATATTGTACTTTCTGCTCACAAGACAAAGATAAGTCAATAATACATTTAGACATTAGTCTAGTCCCGAGGTATAAAATACATTTATTGCGCATATCTTGCCACTGTTGCCTCTCACCTACATTGCAATTATGACAGATCAATCTTGACAATTGACCCTTTATATTCAGGCATGACCTTGTAAGCCTTCTTAACATGGTACACTAGGCAAGCCCCGCTAATTAGTCATAGTTGGCACAACATGTGAAACTGCCATCCATAGTTAATGACTAAAAATTCTACAGAGAAATAACCAACTCTGTAAAGGTGTCTAAAACCAAACTCACCTCAAATTGTTAAAACCAGAACTATTTTATAAATGTATTTTTACCTCTATTGTCTTATCATAAGTATTCAAACAATTATGTGATGTAATCTAGCTCTTTCACTTTTAATCAAATACAATGAAAACTTCTTTATTCAACTTCCTAAAGAATGCACTCTGGGTGACAGGCTTTGGAATATCTTGGCAGTTGAGGTCAAATGCTCAACTGCATATTGTTGCTGTGTCCAAGAAAACCACAAATTGGCACAGAGCTGAGTCTGAGAATAGAGAATGAGTATTATAGGAGGCATCTCAGATGGATTACCAAGATTTCATTTAAAGATGCTGTAAACTTTGCAGAAAAAGCACTAAACATAGACTTGTAAAGGTAAGCGTGGGTCAGGATTTAAGAAAATAGCCAAGGTAAGAGGAGATGAAATTCTCTGAACTCTCTACTGTAACTGGACTTACCTAAATGGTATCTCTCTTAATTAGGACATTCTTTTAAAAAATTATGAAATGCTTTATAGCTTTTACACTGTAGAATCTTATCTTAGGTGACATTTAGAATATCCTTTATGATACACCTCATATATACTGTGTGAAAACTCTTCAACCCTACAAAAATATCATCATTTTCAATTTCCAAGTTTATCCAAGTAGTTCTGCTACATGAGAAACAAACATCTCATCATATTTATGGGTGTGCTTAATAGAAACATTTTTGAGAGCTTAATTACTCTTCCTCTCATATGTAATTAACTAAAAATTATTTTCAATTTTAACTCCAGAAGTATATTTAATATGCAGCTTTGGTTTGTCAAGATTCCATATGGTGTTACTATATAATGCATTATCTCTTTTTTTGACATTTTAAAATTAATTGTTCTTTCTGTACTTGGTTGTGTTCCAAATTGTGTCCTGTATTTCAGAATCAAAAAGATATTATTTGATTAAAGTATTAGATATTGGATGTCAAATCCAGATAATATTCAATCATAAAGAAATCAGATAGAGAAAGACAAATACCATATGAGTTTACTCATGTGGAATCTAAAAAACAAAACAAATGAACAAAGAAACAAACCAAAACCAGACTCTTAAATACAGAGAAAAAACTGGTGGCAGAGAGGAGGTGGGGGGGGGGGTTGATATCGGTGAAAAAAAGTAGATAAATCATTGAGTGTTTCCTATGATGGAGCATTGTGATAGACTCTTATGAAGTAATTGTGAATAAAGGAGACGTGTTCCCTGCTTTTGTGGAGTTTATAATCTAGTAAAGAACACAGAAAATAAAACAGGTCATTATAATAAAAGTTGATGTCAAGTAAAAACAAATCTGGACTCAAGTAAGTAGAGCCTTTATTCAAAAGGATAATTGCAATAATGGGAGGGAAATACTGTAAGAGAGGTAGGGAGACTTTGGCAATAGGGAGAGGCTTCTGACCATAAGAGCTGAAATTATCTCAAAGGGCAAGCAGAAAATGGCTTTTCTTTTATTGAGAGGAGGAGTAAATAGAGCAAGAAAGAACCACAGTGGGTGGTGAGGGGGAAGAGGAATGAGGTGGCACAATTGCAAAATAGATATTTCTCCACCAGGATCTATCCTCGGGAATTCTTTAGGAAGGACTGTTCTGTGTCCCAACGCACTCGGGTTGACCAAAGCTCAGGGGTCTAGGGGAAGGAGAGAAGTTTGATAAAGTTTGGTCAAGTCAAGTTAGTGGACGTTTTGTTCTGATGGATCAGAGCAGACAAAGAGTCGAGCTCATTGTTTATGAGACAGAGAATGGGCATCTGGAGAGGCTGGCTCGGGTCCTGTCCTAGGTAAACAAGAGGAACTATCCACAAATTTTTACTAAGTCATATGGGTATGCGTGGTTCTTTGCACTAAATCATTTTCCAGAACACAAAGGGTGGAAGGATTTCTCTAACTGTCCCTGTTTGCCAAGAACACAGGGCTCAGGTAAAGTTGTTCGTATCAATCTACATTGTCCATAATAAAAGCTATGAGGGCGGAATTGCAGAGTCCTATGGGAACATAAAGATGGAGTCTGGGAGGAAATGAGTCCAAGCTCTGATTCTGAGAATTAGTAGGACTTAAAAAGGACAGAGGGATCAGTGAATTAAAAGGCAAAGAGCATATCATTTATAGTCAGAGTAAATGACCTAGTAAATTGCCTGCTTGGAAGAATTAAAAATATATTCCGCATGGATTTGTGAACTTGCACAATCAGATTTTCAGTTTGTGTGTGTGTCCTTGAAAATGTAGCTTCACTTAACCAGAAGTGTTTGGGAACTAAGACGTGTTTGATGCCTACGCAGAAGACGTAGCCAATGGCAGGCCTCCAGCCCCTGATACTGAAGGCCGACAGGAATTACATGGGCACCAAGGCTGAAGATCAAAGCATAGCCTAGTGTTAGGTAAAGCAAGGAACATAAGCATGGCTGAGACACAGGCAGTGAAGGGAGAAAGTAATGGAATTTGGGTTTTCTGGCATGTTAGCTCCTGAATCTGGGTGATTGTGGGGGGGAACCTGGAAAGAAAACGTTTATTCCAAGACCCTTGTTCTATTGGTATGACTCCATCTTCTAAGCAAAGTCCTGCTTCATTCAGGTTTAACTCAGGATTCCAGGCAGCATTTTGCCATCAATGATGATGGCTAAGCATGGTGGTGGACGGTTCATATGTATTATACTCATTCAGTCCTTTCAACAACTTTTTGAATTAAGCACTGTCATTATCTTCATGTGTTCAGAGGAACAGAGAAATGTAATGACTTGTCCAACGTTAGGCAAACTTGCAAACTCAGACAATCTTGCTCCTGACTCTGAGCTCTTAAGCACCACAACCATGTGGCCAGCTGGCAACCACACACCATGTTGCCCAAAGTCAGAGATGCAAAGGAATTTATACTGGGCTTGTGGAATATGATGGATCCTTTCCAAATGCAAATGGTTCTTGATTGATTCGTTTATCATCAAGGTTTCAATGCTAGTTTTTCAACTCTTTTCTGGCCCTTGGAGGATGATAGAGAAACTTGAAGACCTCTAAGAGGAGACAGAAAGCACTGGGAAGAGAAGAAGGCAGCAAGGCAGGAGCTCCCCCGGCCCAAAGTACAGCTTATGTTGGGCTCAGTCTGAGGTGTGAATTTAAAGTCAGTTTGCTGAGAGCCACAGCTGCGGCTGCTAACAGGGACAGGATGGATGGCCCTATCTCTGATTCTCAGTGTCTCCTGAGTAGTAAATCTGTGCTGATATATGTTATCTGCATTCCGCTTCAGCAAATCATCAGCCTTTTAAAACTCTGAAACAGTACTTTGTGTCTGAAGACAAAATGTCTTAGGATACTTTTTCCCCTTGGATTTTTATGGAAGTCAAGTTTTTAAACAGCTGATCCCTCAGGAGTTAACAATGAAATGCATCACTGTCAGTCGACTGACTGAGCTACTGACTCATCGGTTTGTTTTTCTCTTTCTGTGAGACGCTTTATTTGAGAATGCTTGAACACAATCCACAGAGTTCTAGTGCCTTTACTTTTATTTTATAGAAACTTTGATTTGGGGGCATAGGAGGGATTCTGTTCCAAGCTTTAAGAACTCCTTCATCTAGCAACCATTGGAGCCTCTTTCCCACCAAGAGTTTTTTAATAATAATTTTTATTTTGTTATATTAGTCACCATACGGTACATCATTAGATTTTGATGGAGTGTTCCATGATTCATTATTTGCGTATAACACCCAGTGCACCATGCAATACGTGCCCTCCTTACTACCCATCACCGGACTATCCCAGTCCTCCACCCCCTCCCCTCTGAAGCCCTCAGTTTGTTTCCCAGAGTCCATAGTCTCTCATGGTTCATTCCCCCTTCTGATTACCCCCCCTTCTCCTTCTCCTACCGATCTTCCTATTTCTTATGTTCCATAAGTGAGTGAAACCACCAAGATTCTTTGAATATTTTTCTTCCGAACCTACTTTTTACTTAGGCTTCAGAAAAATCTGATGTTTGATGGTAAAAACCAATATAAAAATGTGATTTTGTCCATAGAGGAGGTGTAATCATACGGAGGCTATGTTTGTGTAAATAACTCTTTTATGGTTTGAGCTTATTCCTGGCCCTCCTATACATATCAAAATATGTATCAAAAATGCTTTACTACGTCTTGTAGGTGACTTTACCACTCTCATAGAGCTTGTTTAATTAATGTTTTTTTATTTTTTTTATTTTTTTTATTTTTTTTTATTTTTTTAAAGATTTTATTTATTTATTTGACAGAGATAGAGACAGCCAACGAGAAAGGGAACACAAGCAGGGGGAGTGGGAGAGGAAGAAGCAGGCTCATAGTGGAAGAGCCTGATGTGGGGCTCGATCCCGGAACGCCGGGATCACGCCCTGAGCCGAAGGCAGACGCTTAACCGCTGTGCCACCCAGGCGCCCCTAATTAATGTTTTTTTATTATATTATGTTAGTCACCATACAGTACATCCCTGGTTTTCGATGCAAAGTTCCATGATTCATTAGTTGCGTATAACACCCAGTGCACCATGCAATACATGCCCTCCTTACTACCCATTACTGGTCTATCCCATTCCCCCACCCCCCTCCCCTCTGAGGCCCTCAGTTTGTTTCTCATAGTCCATAGTCTCTCATGTTTCATTCCCCCTTCAAGCTTGTTAAACATCCCTGCCCTTAGTAACATATTGCCTCCGGAAGTTGAAAAAAAAATACAACCACGTCTAGCAAAATAACACTGTGGCTGCCAGAGTAATACTCCTCAGCTATCAGCAGCTTACCTGTTTTTTTAGTTAATATTTATTTAACATAGCAGAATTACAGAAAAATATAAGAATGTAATACACACTTAGCTACTCTCTACCACAAGTAACAATTGTTAGTGTTATATTTGCTTCAGATCTTTAAATAAAAATTTACATTTATGGGCACATGGGTGGCTCAGTCAGTTCAGTCTAACTTCAGCTCAGGTCATGATCCCTGGGATCACGATCCCTGAGATAGAATCCTGGAGTATGGCTCTCTGCTCGGCAGGGAGACTGCTCCTCCCGCTCCTTCTGCCCCTCCCCCTGTTTGTGCTCTCTCTCTTTCTCTCTTTCATTCTCAAATAAATAAAATCTTAATAAATTTACACTTACATGTCCATATATGTTTATATAAAGTTGAAATTTCATTTATCCTCTGTCTCCAAAATGTCCCTTCATCTCCACGTCCCCAATCTCCTGGCGACCACTGTCAAAAATATAATGGGTTTCCTTCTAAGCCAGTTTTTATACTCTCGTATACCTACAGGTGAACATAAATAAGGTATATTTTTGTATGTTTAAAAAAACAATAAATAAGTTGTATATATAATTCTGTAATATTCTTTTTCATTTAACATTTTGTTTTTGAGATCTGTATAATACTTTGACTTTTTTACAATTACTAGTATCTCTTTAAGACAAGCATTGATAGTGTTAATAAACAGGCTCTGCAATATTGTCATTAAAAATAGCATTAAGCAGGTAGATTTGCTGCAGATAAGAATTATAAAAAGAGCATAACAAGAAGTGTGACTCAGCCACGAAGCCAAGATGGAGGGGGCACAGATACAATGTTCCATAATGATACTAATCATTATAAAAATGATGACTAAGGGAAGAAGAAAGGGGGAGTAAACAAAAGGGGGGAATGAAACATGAGAGACTGTGGACTCTGGGAAACAAACTGAGGGCTTCAGAGGGGAGGGGGGCGGGGGAATGGGATAGACCGGTGATGGGTAGTAAGGAGGGCACGTATTGCATGGTGCACTGGGTGTTATATGCAAGTAATGAATCATGGAACTTTACATCAAAAACTAGGGATGTACTGTATGGTGACTAACATAATATAATAAAAAATTATTATAAAAAAATGAAGTATATTTTAGAAGCCAGCTGCTGAAGAAAATATTTCTCTCACCATGCTCTAATGGAGGGAATCTCCTGGGGTGGTGATCCCCATTTGCCATATCCTCAGGCTTGCTTCGCCCAGCTTTTGAAATGAGAAGGACAGAGTCTCGCTGCGAATGGTGGCTTATACACATCGCCCATCACCGAGAGTGACCACCAGGCACAGAGATGGTAAAGCACATATTGCACGTGCCTCCATCTGGCCAGCCTGTTTTACATGCTGTCCTTTGGAAATCATGATGCATAATGGATGTAGTCTTAGAGTGAATTCTGTAAGAGAAGGCTAGGGGCTCAGCTTCCCCATGTGAAAAGGGATGGGGGCGCCTGGGTGGCTTAGTCGGTTAAGTATCCGATTCTTGATTTCGGCTCAAGTCATGATCTCAGGGTGGTGAGATAGAGCCCTCCATTGGGCTCCAGGCTGCTGTGGAGCCTGCTGAAGATTCTCATGTCTCCCTCTGCCCCTGCCCCCACTCCCCACTCGTGTGCACACCCTCTTTCTCTCTCTCAAATAAATAAGCAAGATCTTAAAAAAAAAAAAAAAAGAGGAATGCTGGGCCCACCTCAAAATATTTGTGAAGACTTACACATGCATATTATTTTTGCCAGCTGCAAATGTATTTCTACAGACTTAATAGGGTATCTCCATTTGCCTGAAGTTATATTTTCTGCTGAAATGTTGAGAGATGTACCATTCTAAGCAATGATAGGTAGATGACCCACATCTCACATCTCAAGATGACCTTGTGAATTCTAAATTGAATTTCAACCTTTCTTGGCATTTGATAGGAATTATCTACTCAGAATTTTATTTTCCTTGAATTTGAGTTGCTGACATGCGGGAGAAAAAATAAACCTAATTCATCTACTACAGTTAAAATTTCAGAAACTAGAATTTTTCTTTTGAATATGGGTGATCAAGGTGGTACTCCATACTTTTTCATAAGCCTACAAATTTCTATCCACCCTTCAATACATCGTAAATTCTTTCATTATAGCTGCTAAGTTCTCTCTTGCTCATATGAGGTGTGCACTTCCTCTGAGCTCCTGTAGCATTTTGTTATCTTGTGATATTTTTATCTCCTCACAGTTTTGTTTCCTATCTTAGAGTTATTTACATGTTCTGTATAAAATATACATCTTATTATATTTTAATTACTTGTGGGAAGGAACCCTGTCCATTAATCTTTGCATCCTTCACAGTGTTCATCACAATTCTAGACAGGTAGGAACTACCTGGTAAATATGAATCAAATGCATGAATGAACAAATGAATGACCAAGGACAGGCACTTTAAACACGTGCAAGATATTGAGTCTTCTTAAATAAATAATTTTATTCAAATTGATTACCAGCTTAAATATTCTATTAGATAATCATAAAAATTATAAGGTATAGATAACATACTTTTTCAAATACCACTTATAAATATATAATAGTCAATATCAAGAATATATATGTATATATGGAGAGAGAGAGAGAAGAAATAGCAATGAAAATGTAGAGTCAATTAATAATGAATACAGTACCTACTGCATGCCAGCTGCTTAATTAAGCACTTTTGTTACATTATTTAGTCTCTATTTAAAACATTTTATATTAGAACCTTATTGTACTTATGTTTGCCTTGTAGAAACAATTGCATCAGTATTATGTTTCAGATCACGTGTCTGAAACAGCAGAAGACTTGTACAAAATAAGCATCAACAAATTAAATATCAGTTATTTCTGTTAGAATTCCAGTAATCAGAAGAGCATTTATTTTATAATTAGAAAAACGTAAGCAAAAAGCAACTTGTCAGCACTCTCAGAAGGGTGAAATTTTCAACACAATAGTTTGAAAAGTCTGAAAACGAATTGAATTTATGTTAATTGAAGATATGTACTTATTCTCTTTGTCAAAGTTCAAAAAAAAGACCTATTTCTTCATAAGCCACAATTATTCCATTACACATCAAGTTTTTTATTGTTGTTATTGAGAAATTATTGTGATTGCCGGATCATACTAAGTCCAAATGCATATGAGAGCAAGCTCAGTGCACTTAGTTGTAGGTCATGGTAAGTATAGCAGAAATGCCAGTTTTGTGGCATGTTTGTGGCATGGGTTATCTAGATTGACTTTGGATCTAGTCTCTTTTTACCATATAATTGCATACTTATCCGGATTTTTCTGAATGTCAAGACCAATCTTGCTTATTTGTTGCGATATATATTTATGAATTTAAACATTCGCACCTGAAAAGTTTATACATTTTCCAGGGCCCATGGAAGTGGTTGAAATAATTGGCAAAGGAGAATCCCAGAACAATGAATAAATCACCATTTCATACAGTGACTGCATTTTTGTTTTTGATTATTCCTCATTGTTTTATTCAAAAACACATATAAAAATAGTCTTTTGACATTTAATGGCTAATAATGCAATGTGCTAGTAATACCAATCGTACATCACTGGGGAGAGAAGAGCACTTTTTTTTAGAGCTACCATAAAAGGGCAATAGAGAGTACTTTGTAGAATTTGCAGCCAATCCCAATCCATGAGCCACCGGAGATCAGTCCATGAGCCACCATTTTCTCAGCTGGTGACAGTCATAGTTTCTACCTCATCAGACTGTTGTGGGGATTACAGAAGATGATACATGTAAAATACACAACAGAGTTAGTACTCAGAAAATGCTAGTTATTTTAAAGGATATTATTAATTAGTGTTCTATGTTTAAACAATTTCAAAAACTGATTATTATAGTAGTATCATGACTTCATTTAAAAATTGGTAATCAGTTATAAACTATATCAATAAAAGAATGAATTATAAAGTGAATTATATCAATTCAGAATGTGTGAGCATGGAATGTTTTTCCATTTCTTTGTGTCTTCTTCAATTTCTTTCATAAGTGTTCTATAGTTTTCAGAGTGCAGATCTTTTACCTCTTTGGTTAGGTTTATTCCGAGGTATCTTATGGTTTTTGGTGCAATTGTAAATGGGATTGATTCCTTGATTTCTCTTTCTGCTGCTTCATTATTTGTGTATAGAAATGCAACAGATTTCTGTATGTTGGTTTCATAACCTGTAACTTTGCTGAATTCATGTATCAGTTCTAGCAATTTTTTAAAAAGATTTATTTATTTGTCAGAGAGAGAGAGAGAGCACAAGCAAGGGGATCAGCAGGCAGAGGGAGAAGAAAGCTCCCTGCTGAACAAGAAGCCAGATGCAGGACTTGATCCCAGGACTCCGGGATCATGACCTGAGCTGAAGGCAGTTGCTTAACAGATTGAGCCACCCAGGTGTCCCAGTTCTAGTGACTTTTTGGTGGAGTCTTTCAGGTTTGCCAAGAAGACAGTAATCATTTATTATTATTTTTAAACTGTTTACCCATACCCATAATTCACACCTATACCCAAGACATTGAAGGGGTACAGGATTTCTCACCTGAAAATATGTCTATAGCAGCAGTGTCCACAATAGCCAAACTATGGAAAGAGCCGAGATGTCCACTGACAGAAGAATGGATAAAGAATATGTGGTATGTATAGTACACACACACACACACACACACACACACACACACACACCAGAATATTACTCAGCCATCAGAAAGGATGAATACTTACCATTTACATTGACATGGGTGGAACTGGAGGGTATTATGCTGAGTGAAATGAGTCAATCAAAGAAAGACGATTATCATATGGTTTCAGTCATATGTGGAATATAAGAAATAGTGCAGCAGATTTTAGGGGATGGGAGGGAAACTGAATGGGAAGTCATCAGAGAGGGAGAAAAAACCATGGGAGACTCTTAACTATAAGAAACAAACTGAGGGTTGCTGGAGGGGAGGTGGGTGGGGGGGAATGGGGTAATTGGGTGATGAGCATTAAGGAGGGCACCTGATGTGATAAGCACTGGCTGTTACACACAACCGATGAATTATTGAACTCTACATCTGAAACTAATGATGTATTATATGTCAGCTAATTGAATTTAAACAAACAAACAAAAAGAAATAGAAGACACAGAAAAGTTATAAAAACTGGGTAGAATTACCGTTTTGGAACAGAAGTTTATACTCATATGGAAAATCTCTGTTTGTAAGGACATCACCCCCTCTGCACAGGGAAGAGAAAGATGACTAAATTTCTAGAAACTCTTACCAATGGAGGAGGCAATCACTTGAATCTGCATACCAAACTTGCCCTTGTTTACTGTGCTTTTCCTGATAGCCTCTCCTAGCTGGCTCCCCAACCCCTCAACATTTTGTTTTTTCTTTAGCTGAACATGTGAAGGTAATGGCTTGGACCATTTTTGAGAGTTACTCAGTTTTCCAGGATCTCTCCCATGTATATAGGAGGTGTACATGTTATTAACTTCTTTTATTATGGGGGTGGGGGGAGCTCAACCAAAGATCTAGAATAGTAAAGGGAAAATTATTTTTCCTCCCACTGATTTGCTGTTTGAATTCTCACATACTGTTTTCTTTTGCCTTTTAGAAAAGTCTCCATCTCATCTGATGCCAATTTGCTCCTATTGTCCCCTCCTAGTTTCCGTTTTCTCTTCTTCCCTCAGAGATTACATGATGTTGCTGTTCATTTTTATTCTCTTACTTTCCCATTAACTTTGCCTTTATATCTTTCTCAATATATTATCACATTTCCCCCACCCAAATATAAGTCAATTCACTTTAATAAATTACACATTTAATAAGTTAGTTGTAGCCTAAGTAGGGAAAAATTATATCATGCTCTTTTTTTTGTGGGTGTCTTTTCTTATCCCTTAAATGTAGGTAAGTCCAAAAACCCATTTTTGTCCCTTGTTCTTCTAATTCTATGAGTTCATCCTGGGAAATCTTACACACTGGTTTAACACCTGCTTTCCTGACTCTGAGACCTTTAGCCTGGGTTTCTCTGTGGGGACAACAGCTTCTTCCTTCCAACTGCCATTTCCATTTGATATCTCAAACACATTTTAAACTGAATATCTTGAAAACCTCCTGTACTCACTAAGTGAGTAGGATGCAGTTACCCAAGCTGCAAACATGGCAGTTACTCTTGACTCTTCTCTTAAATCACACATGTAATTGGGTTCAGCTAAATTGTTCTTGGAATTTTCCCCACCTCTCTATGCTGTTAGCTTCAATTTCTCTCAAAGACAAACACCATATGATTTCACTCATACGTGGAATTTAAGAAACAAAACAAATGAACATGGGGGAAGAAAAAGAGAGGCAAACCAAGAAGCAGACTCTTACCTATAGAGAACAAACTGAGGGATACTGGAGGGGAAGTGGGGGGATGGGTGAAATAGGTGATGGGAATTAAGGGGGGGCATTTGCGGTGATGATGAGCACCTGGTATTGTATGTAAGTGTTGCATCACTAAATTCTACACTGTATAATAATAATATTAATAATATATTAGTAATATTACATTGTATGTTAACTAACTGGAATTTTTTAAACAAAAACTTGAAAAATAAAAGATTCAATTTCTCTCTTATCTACACCTTATCAGTTAAGATTCTTAGGATTGCAAGAAACAGAGAATGTTTGTGTCCACTTGAGCAGCTCATGAAAAAGATAGATTGCCTAACAGCCCAGCCTCTGAAAAAGAGGGAAAAGGACAGCTCCAGAAGCCCTAGAGATTCATGGTTTTTCTCTTCAGTTATATTATTTGGAAAAGCATAACCATTGTAACAAACAATGACATATTATGACTCAAGCACAACAGAAGTTTTATTTTCTCACTCACAGAAAGTCCAAAATGAGTATGGTTCATTAGCCAGAGGCTCCGTTTCCAAGTCAAGATTCAGGGATACAAGACTTTTACTACATGTGGCATCCAGGACAGCTGGGCTCATTTGCATCAGGTGGTAAGATGGGAGAGAACTTGGAGGGTTGTACGTGGGAGGTTTTTGTGGGTAAGCCTGCAGGTGGCCCATGTGTCCATTCACATGTCATTGTTTTGAAAGCAGTCACAGGGCCACATACATCAGCAAGAGAAGCTAGGAAATATCTTGTAGCTTTGTGCTCAGGAGAGAAAGAATCGGTTTTGTAATTTGCTAGTAGTCCCTATTGAGCCTAACTTTCAGTTACTCAATACCTAATTCATCCTTCCTCCCACAACGAGAACATGTGCATCCCCTCCCCAGGACAGACAATTCAAGGCCCATCAGTGAATTCTTCCAGCTCAGTTTCTCAGCTCCCTGGTCGATGTGCAAGTCAGGACCTAAAATGACAATTTATTTAACCCTGACACCCCCCCCCCAATATACGATGAAGGCACAAGGACAGGAAAAACACAATAAGAACTCCCACTAAGAAAAGAAAGAAAAGAAAGAGAAGAGAAGAAGAGAAGAGAAGAGAAGAGAAGAGAAGAGGAGAAAAGAAGAGAGAAGGGAAGAGAAGAGAAGAGAAGAGAAGAGAAGAGAAGAGAGAGAAGAGAAGAGAAGAGAAGAGAAGAGAAGAGAAGAGAAGAGAAGAGAAGAGAAGAGAAGAGAAAACATACCAGCACACCAATGCTCCATTAACAGTTATAAATTCATGGGAGGAATTTCTGAAGGCCTCTACCACAGTTGGGAGGCTCCTTGATTAGGCCCCAATTCTGCTTCTTTGGAGGAGAACCCTTATCTATTATCTGGGGCACTTGACTTCATTCCTTTGGGTTGTTTTTTTTTGCCCAGTTTGAGTGTGCCTTGAGGCTTATGTTCTCCTGGGAATTTTGCTCTTTCTGCAGTCTGTTTCCTGGTTATATAGTTCAGGAAGCACAAAGGATTGTTTTAAAGTAAAACAGTCAAAAACACTTTTAGTCCAGGGGCACAGGTTCTTTCCAATGTAATGATTCCCTCAAAAAACTGTATTGTTCCCCATCTGTGGTTTCTTGAAGTCCTGTCTGCTAGTAAACATCTCCAAAGTTCTTTTTCCTAGGTACAACTTTCAAGCCTGATATATTTCTTGGTTTCCTAGGTCCTCTTTTGTTTTCCCCCTTTAGATGTAATTGTTGTCGCATCAAGGCCATCTGAGAAAATGGGTGGGAAAGTACCTACACCTGATTTTTTTTGCCTCACAGTTGACACATGCTTGATTGAAAAGTTTTGGGGTCCTTCCTCACTAACTACCTTTCTGAGTCTTATCTTTCAGAGTTTGAGGTACAAATGCAGTTGGAATTTCTAATCCAATAGGACTCATGATCTCTGGACAGTCTCCATTCTATTTATCTCTGCTTTTAAAAAAACTAACTTCTTGCCTAAGCTTGTGAATTTATATATTTCTTTCTTGTAAGGCCTTAATGAAGGCAGCCAAGAACAGCCAACATATCTTACCCTCTCCTCCCAGAGCTCAGGCTCAGTAGTCTTCCAGGTAACCTTGAGCATCTGGCCAATTGCAGTGCCTCTGTGTGCTATGATTTTTCAGTGCTATAACCTGTGCTGTGCTAAATTCTGGGAGACTGTGGGTCTTTCACCTGAACTTGGGCCCTCAGAACTCTGACTTTCCTAATTAGAGGGGCTAGATTTTGCTCATCTTCATATCTCCAGTGCCTACCCCACAAGCTCAGAGTGTAAGTACTTAGTAAATATATTTGTATGTAAATGAATCATCTTGGGCTAAAGAACTAGCCATTAGGCAGCTGGGTGGGTCATTAGGAAGATTCTTGTTTGCACTTACCCATCCTGTGCTTTTTTTTTTTTTTCTCTCTCTCTCTCTCAATTGTACAATGAAGAGGTTAAATGAGAAGACTTCCAGCCCCAGTGTTGTACATTTCTAACTTTCTATGCTTGTTCTCTCTTCACAGTCAGACTTCTCACTGGATAAGAAACAAAAGGTAAGAGAAGTGAAGAACAATGAAGAAAATAATGCATACATTTTCTCTCCTTTTCTTCCTTTCCTTGCTCATTGACTTGTAGTATATTGCTTTCTCTAGCTAAGTTCTGCAAAGAACTTTCATGGATGAGTAAAAATCCTTCATATCTTCAGTGCACTCCTGAAAATTGTAAATATAGTATTATTACCAAATTAGTATGTTCTAGCATTTAATGTGCCATGATAGTGCTTAGTGCAAAGTGCCAGGGAAAGAAAGATTTTACCTTCCTAATGGAGATCAGGTACAGAATCAAGCAGAAAGAGAACACCTGAGCTGAGCACTGGAAAATAAGTACGAATTTAACAAGAATAAAAGTACAGAAAGGGGCCTTCCTGGCAAAGGAACAGCTTGTACAAAGAACATGAAGTCATACAAATGAAAGGCTTTGTTTCAGGACTGAAATCCAGGTGGGGTGTGGAAAGACTGTGTTTTTGGTCAAGAGTGGTAGCAGATAAGATGGAAAAGCTAATATAAAATTTGCTTGATTCGTGGTTGAGAAAAATTATCTGTGACTTGAAAATTTCTTTTTTTCTAAATAGTTTTGTTGACCTGTTTGCATCCTTTCCTTTCTCTCACGTTCTTCATCCTTAGTAAAATAAACACCTGTGGCTTATGAAATTCCTAGAGGCAGGTGCTTGTTTTTGCATAACTCTTTCATGATCTTTGATTTGATTTCTTTGCATACAGGGCATACATAAAAAAAAAATTCTTGCAGCCTGATTCCAAGATTAGCATCTAAGGTACTAATGCATGGTATTGCATATTTAAGACAAAATTCATAAATGCAGCTTTCTTACGGTTTTTCCCCTCCAGTGAATTTACAGTCCCTCAGCCAGTACTTCTGTAAGAAGGGAAGGAGAGGGTAATAAGTCAGCATTTCCAAAGAAAAGCAAAGTAAACATTTCCTCCCAAAAGGCCCATTTAGAAGTGGCATGAACATTGAGAAATGATACTGGAATAGAAGAACAATTTGAAAATTGGGGGTGGGTGTTCAGAATTACTGCCACAAAAAGCATTTGTTAAAGGGGGATCAAAGTTGTCAGCTCAGATGTAAGCAACCAGGAGTTAAGACCCACGTAACAAGCACTTCACAGTGCTGACTATCTCCCCCCCCCCACCCTTTGGCCTATTCTATTTTTGGTGTGTTATAATCATCTATCTTGCAGACCTGCCTCCTACTTCTAATTAATTCCAGACTCCAATCTCAAGAGCCCATTTCCCTTTCACCTTCAAGGAGACTGATAAATATCAGAAGGCGTTTGGCCACTTCAGCCTGTGACCGTTGAAGGAAAACTTTCTGGGATGCATTGCTGCTGCTGGCTGGCAGGAGCCAGATGGGAAATAAACCGGTTCAGAAACTCAGGGGCAAGCAATGGAACGACATTCTCAGAGGCGAGAGCAAAGAAACAGCCAAGTATCAGGCTTTGGTGTTTGCTTTGCACTTTTGAGCCATGACATGGTGAGAGTTGCTGTGGGGTAGGACAATAAGTGTGTGAAAAGATAAAGTAGAAAAACTATCCTCAATATGCTCTGCATTGGCAGTCTCTGTCAGATGTCAAGAATTTCCCAAACTAAGGAGCATTTTCTCTACTGAGACATTCTTATTGGCTCAACTTTAAAGATTCTGAGCATTTTCAGTATGAATCTGCCTGGCATTTCTTATATGCAAAATGAGGGCCCTGGGATAGTTCATTTCTAAGATCCTGTCTATAGATGTGATGAAGAACATCCCTCCAGAATACATGTGTTTCTAGCAATCCAAAGGGAGAGGGTAAATTCTTATCTTTCCTAGAAGTTTCTGGGAAGTTTTATGTCCCGTTCTTGTGCTTGAAAATACCAGTGATCCACCAAACTCAATTTCCTTAATCAAAAACACCTGCAAGTATAGTATTGAGCAAACAAAAAAATAACCTCCGTGTATATTTGTTCTCTGTTTTGTAGGAAAAGGAGTTCAAACTGAATAGATTGTCAGGTGACTCATAGCATACTTAGTACTTTCCATGACTTCATTTATGGTCTTTCTTGTTCTCATGCACAGTCACATACATTCACATATCCTCTACACACACACACACACACACACACACACACACACACACACGTGGGCATGCGCATGGCTATTCTAGGGAGGAGGGAAATAGCAATGACTAATTCAAATAATAAGGTAGCAGCATACACACACACACATACATATATACATATGTATATATTTTTCCTGTGTTTCAAATTTTGTACCTAGACTAACTTCTATGAATTTACTTGTTATGCTAATCAGAGCTTTAGGAAAACTGGACAATGAATTAGTATTATCAGTAGTTTCTTATGGTCTGAATTTATCAACCAAATAGACAAACACTGTTCATGATTGGATTTCATCTTTAATTTGCTAACCTTTGGAGCAGTTAATTTCATTAGAAATAATGTTTTAATTGTAGCTCCTCACTTACGATCAAGTACTTAATGACAGAAAGAAAAGAATTTAGTTGTCTAATATGAAGAAAATAAGGAAAACAGAAATGAAAGGAATATTAAACTTACCGATCAGTTTGAAGAAGGCAAAATGGAGATGTCCACAATTGAGAAAAAAGAGAGAAAAACAAGAAAATCAGTATTTCAATAGGAAAAAGCTTAAGTTGGATTTCAGGGATAAGTTCAGAAAGATTGGTATTCAAAATGAGACAAAATTAATGAAAAAGTAGAAGAAGAAGAAGAAGAAGAAGAAGAAGAAGAAGAAGAAGAAGAAGAAGAAAATGTTACAAATTGGTAGAAGTAAAAGAAAAGTGATAAGAAGATAGGAAAACAAATCTCTGTTTTTAAAATCTACCTGTATATAAATTGAATAAAGTAAGCAAATGAGGAAATGACAAGAAACACTAGAACCATATAAGATGCTGACATGAACACCCTTGCAGATAATTTAAATTGTGTCATCGAGACTTTAATTTAAATATATTTAGTATGGACTCTCTTAGGATTACAAAGAAATATTGACCGTGCAGCAAGCACTACATGATAAACACAGTAAGAGAAACCTGAACGTGCAATCTAAACACAAACGTGTTTCAGGCAATAGTGGATGCTATGGTCTGAATGTTTGTGTCCTCCCAGAATTCATATACTGAAAACCTAACGTCCAGTGTGATGGTGGCAGGTGGTGGGGCCTTTGGAAGGTGATTGGGTCATAAGGGTGGAGACCTCACTGAAGGAATTCATGCCTTTAAAGATAAAAAAGGTCTGAGAAGCTCCCTTGCCCCGTCCTCCATGTGAGGACATAGCCAAAAGACGGCCCTCTGGAAAGTGAGTCTTCACCAGACGCTCAATTTGCCACCAGACGCTGAATTTGCCGGCCCTCAGGTCTTGGACTTCCCAGCCTCCAGAACCATGAGAGATAAATTTCTGTTGTTTATAAGCCACTCAATTTCTGGCATTTTGTTAGAGCAGCCTGAGGGACAAAGACACTGGATAAATTTTCTGGAGGTAGTTTGTTGATACTGTACTAGCCGCTGAGGAAAGCCTAAATCCTAGTCTTTCTTCGCTCCTCCTCATGCAAGGCTTCCCTGCAGAGCAACGTCTTTCTAAGGGAAAAACAGCAAGTGGGAAATGAAATATCTGGACAAATAGCTGGTAACTCCCAATGAATATATCTGGTGAAGACTCTATTAGAAACTGGGAATCAAGTTTAAACGAGCCGTTCTGCTTACAGCACCTCGTGAGGTTATTTGGTTTAATGATTTTAGCAGAAGCAGCCCAGCTGCAGGCATGGCGGGGGAGTAACACACAGGGACAGGCTGTGACCCTTGTGCCCTGTGCAGATACGTTCTACCTCATTTGCCTACTGAGGGGTGCAGAGAACAAAACCAGAATGTAGGTGTCATGGCTGTTGACCTTTAAAGGTCAGTAATCCAACACACTAGTAAAGTGCCACCTCCATCCCCCATCTTTCCAAACTCACAGAGAATATCAATGTCTTCTCTCTATGCACCGGAGTCAAGGCACAGGGAGAAGATAGTCAACATTGCTTACCTATGTAGTAAATTTAGAAAAAAGAGATTCAACATAATAAATGGAGAGAAATAGTATGGACCAAGACATGAGAATGAAAGTGGTATGTTTAGGGAAGCACCCGCAGGTCAAACTCCCTGCAGAGCCCTGACGACATAGCAGATAATCTGTCTTACAGGTAAACACACACTGTGTGTGTTGAGTGATTGCAAAGCAACCATAGAAGGCTATTTGTCGGGGCCCCTGGGTGGCTCAGTAGGTTGAACATCTGAATCTTGATTTTGGCTCAGGTCATGATCTCATGGTCATGGGATTGAGCCCCCCTCCAGCTCAGCACTGAGTCTGATTGTCCCTCTCCCTCTGCTCCTACCCTACTAGTACACTCTCCCTCTTTCAAATGAAAAAATAAATAAAATCTTTGTAAAAAGGCTATTTGTCTCCTTAAAATTGTCTTTTCTGTTCAGTGAATTTTTGATGAGCCTTGAAGTGCATCAAAGCCTTTACTGCCGCGCTTAGAATTTTCCTGTGCACATTAACAGTGGAGAACTTAACACACTGCCCTAAATATAACGCAAAGTCCAAGTTAGCATTTCCAAAACATTAAGATTTAAAGGGTCAGGAAAAAAATCAACAATAAAAATATTGAGGGGTACTGACATAGGTGGTTATGTACATTTTATCATAAGTAGTGAGTACATTAAAACAAATTTACATATAATAATAATATCATTATGATGTAATGAGCAATGTGTATTATATAAGTGATGAATCACTGAGCTCTACCTCTGAAACTAATAATATACTATATGTTAATTCAATGAATTTAAATAAAAAAACAAAAAAAAAAACCAAAAGCATTGAAAATGGGGGGAAATAATAAGATCATTATGGAATGGATATTTTATTGTGGATAGAATTAGTTCATGAATTTATATGTGGATAAGTTGATAAAGTTTTCCCTAGATAGTTGGACTTTGCTTTTTGCTCCGCAAACGTAGTATAAATAGTATATATCTTACTTTTCAAACTGAAAATCAAAATATGATCAACAGGAAATCATGAGTAAAATAAATGTCAACTAGAATAAAAATCTTTTAGTCAATGAAGGGGCTTTTTCTTAGAAGTTTTTAGCCAAATACTTCCCAGATTACTTAGGAAATAAAATGAAATCTCAAAGATACTCATGATGTTTAATCATTAATGATAGGTTGATGAATTGGTATCTTTGATGTTAAAGAAAGAAAATCTGGCAGAGGCTTTTTCTATAAATCATAAATTAAAGAGTACTTGAGAATTAAAAACCAGTTGCTCAATTTTCATGCCTCTGAAAAAAAGTATTTTAATAAAAAATCAATCTGGGAGCTCTTGGAACATCAAATGTTAAGTAGCAGTGAATACAGATTTGTCAGAAACAATTCCTCTGAAGCAACTCTAAATTTTATCTCTGTCTAAATAATTTACTTTGTAAATGGGGAAGAGTTGCCACAAGTAAACAGCATCCACTTCTATTTTAATAAGATATCATTAAAATATATCAAAATAATTATAGAAAAAATATGGTCAATTGAACAGAATGACCCTTGTATTGCAAGTTTCCAATTGCATCTTACACAGGTAGAAATCATTGAAATTTACCCAAAACACACACAAGAAGTGACGGCAGTATCTTTAACAATGTATAATATTGGACAAAGATTATAGATTTCTTTAAAACTTCATTTCAGTAGATTGTAGAAATACTAAATTTTAAACAATATTTTATACATTTATAATTCTTTTATTTCCATGAAAAAAACTGAAATAAAACCATAATTACAAAATGCTTTTTTAACTTCACAAATCTATTATTTTAGTATCAATTGGTGAACAGTGCTGATGAATTGGTTTGCATAGAAGTTCATATTATTCTGGGTATAGAACCTGGGAGAAACATGAATGATACCACAAACTGTAAGTTTTATTTATTTTTTATTTAGTGCTTCATTTCAATGTATCAGTCCTCAAAATTCTCATATATATTTTATTTATTCCCATATCCACTGGTCTTAAAACCAACCCATATTTCACCTCTTATGATCCAGTCTCCCACTGGCAATATTTTACATTTGGATAGAAATCTAACACTTGAAAAGTGCTAAAACCCATTACATATGTAGTCTACCCAACCTCTCTGCTGTTGTCTCCATTTTACAGATTAAAAATAAATGGGACTCAGAAAGGTTGAATTGGCTTGGCCAAATTCACCTTGTAATAATGAGGTATGGCATTTATTTTGGGTCTTCTTATTAGAACCCTGGTGCCCTTCCACTTCATCCCATTGAGCTAATTTAAGCCCTGGTTTTGGAGATGGAGGAGGTGAAGGGAGAAAGGCTCGCTTCCAAATGAAACTTGGGGGTCTGGAGGAACTTTCTCAGTCCATATTTTATCAGTTCACAGGTGCCACCTAGAGGTAAAGAGAATGAAAAAAATAAAGCCATTGTTTTCCAATTTTCTCTTAAAATAAGTATTTGTTAGAGAGAAAAGAAACAACTATTGTCCAAATTCTTATATTTGAGGTATAAAATATCACAAGTGAAATGAAGAGTAGAGAAAGAAAAAATTATTGAATAGATTTTTATTAACTGCTAGATTCTCTTCACTGAATGTTTACTTTTTTTTTTTTTAATATTTTATTTATTTATTTGACAGAGAGAGAGACAGCCAACGAGAGAAGGAACACAAGCAGGGGGAGTGGGAGAGGAAGAAGCAGGCTCATAGCAGAGGAGCCTGAGGTGGGGCTCGATCCCATAACGCCGGGATCATGCCCTGAGCTGAAGGCAGACGCTTAACCGCTGTGCCACCCAGGCGCCCCTGAATGTTTACTTTTAACTTTTCTTTCATCCAAACATGTGTTTGCTTGGTCCGTTTTTTAAGATCTCTGATCCGCGCGTTTTAACCAATTTCTTCTTTTTTCTCAAATGAAGCTTCTTTCCCTATTTGTTGGTGTCTGCTCTCTGGGTCATTTATCTCTGTTCTGTCCGCGGAAGTTTGTTTTGATGTGCCTTTTAAAAGAACTGCGTACTGTTTCATTATATATGTATCTTGAACCAACTCTTCATAACTCCAGATTCCTTTAAGTATATGGCTTTTTGGTGCTCAAACTCATGCTTTTAACATTGTAAAAACATGAGCACTATAGAACATAGAATAAAAATTCTTAAAGAGAGTTTTGTCACCTTCTCTGGATTGGCTACTCAAGGCACAAACTTTAACTTCCCATGTGAGTTATTAGAATGTTTAGATACTAATCTAAATATGAGAAGTCACTTATTTTGAAATAAAATTGAAAACTTAAAATTCTGATTAGAAGTACAATGATATATGAGCAAAAGTTTTTTTTTTTTTTTAATGGTAACTCAGCATTTCTTTCTTTTGTTTCTTAAGCAGAGGAATAACTTGCCTACAGCAAAGAATGCAAAGTGCACTGATGGTAGTAGAGTTGGGTGAGCTGTTCAGAGGTTTGCTCACGTGTCAACAATCCAGATCAAGATGTAGACCACTTCCAGCACCCCAAAAGTCTTCCTATGCTCTTTCCCATTCAATATTGTCAAACAGCGAGTACCACTATTTGGATTTCTAGAGCCATACATTAGTTTTGCCTATTACTGAATTTCATAAAAATGGGGTCCTGTTGGACAGCTTCTATTCTGTCTGATTTCTGTGCTCAATATTTTACATGTGAGATGTAACCATTTCGTTTCCTGTGGTTGTGGACAGTGCATTCTTACTGTGTGCAATATCTTGAAAGCGGAAATCATGATTCAACATTTACATTATTTGTAGCAAAATGTGAGGAAGATAATATGGTAATATTGCCATGTTAATATATACGCTGAACATTTTATGATAAGAAGACCCTGGAGTTAAGAAAACATACTTTACAAAAGTATTTTTAACATGATACACTTGCTTTGTGTTTCATTTTCTGTTGTTTTATAATGTTCTTTGTATTTATCGTAATTAAGTACTTCTTGTTTTGCTTACTTTCTCTCTCACTGACTAAAGTTATTATTTTCATTGTTCTAGGAGAAACTATGAAAGAATTGATTGTTCCCCTGAGTTCTGTTTAAGATGTACTTTCATTGGTTCAAAATCATTAGCATTCAAGGAAATTCAAATCAAAACCACACTGAGATACCACCTTACGCCAGTTAGAATGGCAAAAATAGACAAGGCAAGAAACAACAATTGTTGGAGAGGATGTGGAGAAAGGGGATCCCTCCTACATTGTTAGTGGGAATGCAAGTTGGTACAGCCACTCTGGAAAACAGTGTGGAGGTCCCTTAAAAAGTTAAAAATTGAGCTACCCTATGATCCAGCCATTGCACTACTGGGTATTTACCCCAAAGATACAGACGTAGTGAAGAGAAGGGCCATATGCACCCCAATGTTCATAGCAGCAATGTCCACAATAGCTAAATCATGGAAGGAGCCGAGATGCCCTTCAACAGATGACTGGATTAAGAAGTTGTGGTCCATATATACAATGGAATATTACTCAGCTATCAGAAAGAACGAGTTCTCAACATTTGCTACAACATGGACGGCACTGGAGGAGATAATGCTAAGTGAAATAAGTCAAGCAGAGAAAGACAACTATCATATGATTTCTCTCATCTATGGAACATAAGAACTAGGATGATCGGTAGGGGAAGAAAGGGATAAAGAAAGGGGGGGTAATCAGAAGGGGGAATGAAATATGAGAGACTATGGACTATGAGAAACAAACTGAGGACCTCAGAGGGGAGGGGGGTGGAGGAATGGGATAGACCGGTGATGGGTAGTAAGGAGGGCACGTATTGCATGGTGCACTGGGTGTTATACACAACTAATGAATCATCGAGCCTTACATCGGAAACCGGGGATGTACTGTATGGTGACTAACATAATATAATAAAAAATCATTAAAATAAAAAAAAAAGATGTACTTTCATTGGTAAAATGAGATGTGTTCTTTATATGTTGTTATGTGTAGTAGTTACGACACATGAAATTGTCAGCAATTAATTAAATAAAGGATAAAGGCAAATGATTACTTCTAGTTTTCACAGCTGGATTGTAACTGATTTCTGAACATGCATTATGAATATTATTTAACATACTTAAATAAAAAATACCAATATTCAAAAAAATCATTCTGATATAAAATGACAATGACTAACAATGCAGACAATATTACTGATGAAACTTTATTGTCAAAGATAAAAACTATGATGATGAACAAATGAAAACTTAGACTTGATCAAAATGAGGGGAAAATAAGACAGATTATGCTTAAAACTGCACACAGTTCAAACTTTGACCCAAGAAAATTAAACTATGCAGAAAAAAATATTTCTAAAAGTTTACTCAAAATGGGAGAAGTTATATTTGGTAAAATCAGATGTCATTTAATAAATTGATAAATGTTTTATTGTAAAATACATTTGGAACATAACTTATCCAGAAGACTGTTTGATAAACTTCAAATAGGAAAAATTATAAATTACGAATCAGAAATTAGTTCCATAGCAAACAACTAAAACCTGCTTATAATCAGCATACCAGGTAAAATGTTTGCTTCATGTAACAAAAATGTAAGTTTAGACTAAGTTCGGTTTGTACAGCAATACTGAAAAGACCCAATCTCCTTTTATTTTCATGCTCCAAGTCATATATTTTACTCTTCAGGATGGTAAGGTAGCTGCTGCTTCTCCAGTAATCCCAGCCATATACAAGGTAGAAAAACAGAGAAGGAAGAAGGCACAAAGGACAAAAACCAAAGCAGCATTCTAGCTAAGTCTATCCCTTGAAAACAGCTCCCCTGTAACACCCCACTGTATCTTCCTCTTATATTTCATTGGCTGGAACTGAATAGCATGGCCACTCCTAACTGCAAGACTGGCTGGACAAGTGAGTCGTACAGATTTTCCACCTGGATAGTGGAGGAATGCAGAGAAGGGGACTCTGATTTGGGGCAAGCAATTCAGTGTCTACTATATGGTTCCACTGTTCTCTTTGGGAATCTGAACAAAGGATTAAATTGGCCAAAGTTTTCATTACATTAAAACAAATGTATTAAAATTTGAATACTTTTTTCTAAATTTCTTTTATAAACAAAGTAAAAAAAAAATATTCACATTGCAAAGTGGCTCAGTAGACATGGCCACTGGTCCAAATGCTGGGCACAAAATGGGGACTAGGTTCTAAACATTTGCTAACTGTAAAAAAAAAAAAGCAGGATCTTAAACTTGTTTAGTGATAATCAATGAAATTACACTAAGTATAGTAAAAACTTATTAAATGTTTCAGAATCCATGAATACAAAGTATTTAGAGAAATAGTGGAAGCCATGGTAAATTGTCTTCCGTAATAATGCATCAAATATTGATCGAGGGCTACTAATTTCTCCTGAATGCTAATTATCCTTTAATTTTGTAGCTGTTTAGTGCCCTGTATCTTGAGTACACGGAGATAATATTTTGTTTAGTTTACTTGTTTGTGATAAACTCAACTCAAGCTTGTATTACTTGTTTTGTTGACTTTCTCTATGTTGACATATGCTGCTTTGCTATCTCAGGTTTTCTGTTTGTTTATTTTGCTTTCATGACACCTTGCCAGTAAGTGATCATAGAAAGACAATGTTTTTATTTCCTTAAAATTTTTATAATCTTTATATTTATTCTATCTTTAGAAACCATTCAATTTTCTTTTGTTAAGGACATGTTGTTCTGTACTTACCTATTTCTAGCTGATGTTTTTATTTTAAGTTCTCTGGGGATTCGTTTCTGCTACTAGCACCCAATGGAAAGAAGCAGAGTATTTCTTTACCTAATTTCATAGCAAGTCATTAAATCTTCTTGAGACAGTTTTGAAAGATGTTTTATTTCCTATATTGACGTTCATAGATGTGCACCATTGATACTGAATTTAATAAAATTTGAAGAAGCATATGAGGAAATATCCTTTTCTTAAATTCTAGTGACATCTCATAAAAACCATATGTATGCATAATAACAGTATTCAGTTTGAATAATCACTATTTCCGGTGCCTGGGTGGCTCAGTCGTTGAGCGTCTGCCTTCGGCTCAGGGCGTGATCCTGGCGTTCTGGGATCGAGCTCTACGTGGGGCTCCTCCGCTGGGAGCCTGCTTCTTCCTCTCCCACTCCCCCTGCTTGTGTTCCCTCTCTCACTGGGTGTCTTTCTCTCTGTCGAATGAATAAATAAAATATTTAAAAATAAATAAATAATCACTATTTAAAAGGATTATTGAGTTCATAGAATCAAATGGATTTTACAAAAATTTCTTTTTTTTACTGCTGATGGACTTTTTATTTTACCCCAAGAAATGGAGGCCTTTATTAGATATGAAGGGGTTTCCCCCCCCCAAACTGTTAAATAGAGGAAACATTCATTCTGACATTAAACAGTGTGGTTTTTATATTACCACTCATTTGAAGGTTTATAAAAATGGTATTACATATATAAAGAATTATGTTTCTTCCAAAGGTCAATGAATCCAGAACCTGGAGAATATGAATTAATTTTAGGGATTTTAACAAAGACTATTAATATATGCCTTGTCACTTCCAGGATTCTTTCTGCATCTGAGGCAGCATTAAATACCAGCTGATCCCTCTTCATAGATCCAGTAAGAAGTGGAAAAAAGTAGGAAAAAAAGAAGCAAAAACTGGAGTTGTTTCAGGCACTCCAGGGCTACAGCTTACACCTTGCATTCAGTGAAAAGTCCCAAACGTCCTGCCTGTGTGAAGAGTCCTTAGAATATATAACAGGAATGTGTATGTGTGCTCATATTTGTATGTAAGAGCATGTGGGTGGTAGACATAGGGGGTTTGTATGCATAAGAAACCTGGGGTTCTCAAGAAAAAAAAAAGTGTTTAGATATACTGGGGAAGATGGTCATCCTCCAGTGCCAGGCTATCAAGATGCATAAATCACCTATTAAGCCTCCAAACAATATCTCGGTTGGTTAAGAACCACAACTTGGGAATTTACAACTTGGGAAGAAAGATCAGTAGGATCCATAATGGTTCATTCCTTCATTTACCCAACAGATAGCTGCAAGGGTACAGCAAGGAAAAAGTTGACAAAATTCCTACTCTCCTGGGCTTATATTCTAGTGGGGGTTGCAATCATTAAGACAAACAATCCAAATACATTGTGTATTAGATGGTGATACATTCTTTAAAAAAAAAACAAAACACAGCAGAGAAGGGAAGGAAGGAGAGTGGACCTAGAAAAAGTAGTTGTAATTTTAGTTAGGGTGATTATGTAAGTCTGCGATGAAAAGGTGTCATCTAAGTAAAGGTCTGAAAGAGGTAAGGGAGCAGGCTTTGCTGGTATCTGATGAAGAGAATTCCAATAAGAAGAGATAGTAGGTTCAAAGGCCTTGACTACGACTAAGTGGTCAGTGTGGTAAGGATGAACAATCGTTATCAATTTCACGGGTGGGAAATATTTTCTTGACACTGAGACTATGAATTTAGAGAGTAGCATCTACGTGCCGGAGATGGAAAGAAGACTGAATTCTCCCAATTCCCTATTCATTAAATTGCCAATTAAAGTTGCCTATAGCCATGTTATCCTGTGGAAGCTTTAATTAAAGCCCTGATTTTTTGACTCAGGATCAATAACACCTAACAGATACCTTTCTTTTCTTTTAAAATGAGCAGTTTTTTTTCATGGCAGTGTTATTACTATTGTTATCAGTAGCCCTAGTAGTAGCAGTAGTAAATGTGGAAGAGACTGGAAATAATACATGTAGAAGGGAAAATTTTTTTTAAATTATCCAGATTGATCCATAGGTTGAGGTTGCATGGTTTTTTTTTAATTTATTCTTATCTTCCAAGGTTCAGGCAAAATTAAACTCTTATCCCCTGGGAATCTACTCTCAGATTATGTTCCACAGAGCGATAGTTAAGTCTGATGTGATGATTCATAAAAATAAGGAAAAATAATCTTTAAAAAAATTGGGAAACATCGGGATAAAATTAAAAAGTTTTTTGGGTTTTTTGTTTTGTTTTGTTTTGTGTTTTGCCTTTTTAACCATATAACTTCTCAGAGTTTAATTTATAAAAGTGCCTGGTAAGTCCCTATGGGGAAAAATAGTCTGCAGTGATCTCAAAACTCATTTGACCATGACAACCTTTTATTTCTACGGGAATCTCGTGAGGATAATTTCTCACTGGAGGAACTACTGCTTTAATGCGGATCCGGACAGGCCGACATAGTCCCAGTACCGGCCGGAATGCTGACTGAAATTCTAAAATACGCTATGGTCGCAAGATGCTTAATATCAATTTCATTCTTCCGGGCGTGTGAGACTACATTTTGAGACACTTTGCATTTCAGCGGGGACCAGCTAGACTCTGGTCAACAGATGGGAAGTGAAAGTGATGTATTTGCCCATCCATATGAAGTCCTGCCTGATCGCTCTCATTTTCTCTTCTCTTGTCACCATGACTCTGAAAGCTATGCTGACATTGGCAGTGTCACAGGATGATAGGGATCTAGATTGCAGAGTCGCTGCCTGGTGTCTATCTGCACAGGACAATGGTCTAATCTGGTTGGTACTGAGTGAGAAACTTCATGTCACAAGCACTGGGATTATGGGGTCTAATGTAACTGTATCTTTATCTGGCCAATACTGCGATTCCATTTAATTCAACTCACTGAATACCATGTTGCTAATGTGGGAATGGTTCCAAGACATTCTGTTAGTAACACAGCTGTTAGTAGCACAAAAAATGAATGAGCCGATATTCTGGCCTTCAAGGATTAGCAAACACAGATGGCTCACACTCTCGGGCTCATTCTAGCGTTTTAAAACACTAGCCTTTTGTTTTGGCTGGGTTGACTTCAGATTGCGTTCTCGTCCTTCCCCCCTCTTGCAATAGTCTTAAATAAGGCTTATTCCTTACCTGTTTAACTTTTTCCAGTGCAATTTTTGCTTGGCAAGACTACTATTATGCTCTAAATCAGTAAAGTATGCTACTTGTCCCAATGTGTCTATAGGTTCTGCTGAACCGGTTATAATGGGGAGATACTTTATATTCACATTCTGGCCTTGTGTACCTATTGCTTCTGGTGGAAAATACAGAATTAATGGCTTTCGGTATTTTCCACCCATGTTTAGGAGACATGACTGCAGTTCAAGATGGTTGGGCATAGTGGACTAGCTGGACTGCTCTGTGAGTCCTTTTCTAGACTATCATCCAGATAAGACAAAGCCTAGATAACGAACCTGGGTTTATTTTCTAAGGACAAGGGGTGGAAGCTGTAGTTGGGCATGAGACTATCAGTATGCAGAGTATGGAGATGAAATGGGATGAAATAAAATTGGAAGTTAGAAGCAAATTCAAGCATATAGCACCATTAGGACTGATGTCTGAGCAGAGAAAGAGAATGGAAGTGGAAACTGGAGACATTTGTTGACCCTGTAAGGCCTCTTTATAGTGTTCCCACAGCTTGGGTCTGGGTAAGAGCCCTTAGGGCAGCCATATGGTCAGATAAACTGCCATAGCTCGGTCCATTGTCTCTTCTGTGAATTGTTCTGCAAACCCACGCTCTTTATTCCTGCATACTGGCTACTCTCCACCCCCTGCTGGAAAAATCCAAAGAGTATGGTGGATCAGTACCACCGCTGGAATAAAGGTAGGGCTTTTCGGCTTAGTCTGACCTTTAGTACGGCTTTAATTAATCTTAACTGTTGTCAAATGTTTGTTTTTTCAATTGTCTAGTGTGGCTCAACTACATCTTCAATTTTTTTTTCTTTTGCTTTTCTCATTTTCAGCAAGATATAAAGGCTCAAAGAAATAAAGTCACAGTATGCTCCTCCCCTCTCCCTCATTAAATTTATTTATTTATTTTTTTAAAGATTTTATTTATTTATTCGACAGAGATAGGGACAGCCAGCGAGAGAGGGAACACAAGCAGGGGGAGTGGGAGAGGAAGAAGCAGGCTCATAGCGGAGGAGCCTGATGTGGGGCTCGATCCCAGAACGCCGGGATCACGCCCTGAGCCGAAGGCAGACGCTCAACCGCTGTGCCACCCAGGCGCCCCTATTTTTATTTGAACATATTTTCCTTTTTTTTCTCCTCCCATGCCAAAGCATTCCTCTTCTCCTACCTTCTCCAAGACCTTATTTCATACTTTTATTTATTCTCTTTAATATTTTAATTCATCACTTGATTCTTTCCGATCAGCATAATTCTCTTTCTTTCCCTCCCTCCCCTTTCCATTTTTTCTCTCTACCTCCCTCTTTCTGTGTTTACACCCCCCCACACACACACACACACATACACTGGAAATTTAACCTCCTCTCTACTATTTTTTTTAGATCTGCCTTCATATTAGGTCTTTGGAAATAGTAATCTACATTTGCTATTGTCACTCTCTTACTTTCTTGTTAATCACAATTTACTAAATGTCATTTTGCTTCTACCCCAAGTCCACTGAAACCACTATTTCCACAAGTGCAAATGACTTTCCTTATACTCAAGCCAATAGATCAGTTTTGATCATTTTATCTTATTTTATTTATTTATCTTTGAGGCTTTGACCATTTGGTCATTCTCTTCTTCCAACTCTCTCTTTCCTTGTTTTGTATCATAGCATCAAATCTTCATTCTTTTCCTGTCTTTGCCTCATTTTTAAATTATTGTTATAGTTGTTTCCTCTCCATCTAATGTTTATTCGGGTACTGAATTTCTTCAGCGTTCGTTCGCTAGCCCTGTTCTCCTTTTCATCTTCATACCCTCTGTTGGCCACATATTCATAGCTTGTGTACATCTTTGAAATCTGTCCCTTCTTTTATGTTCCTTATCTGGGATATTGGCATGTTCATTCACAGCTCAAAAAAAAAAAAAAAAAAAAAACTAGGAAGGATTAGAAACCCAGCATATCTTTGTGTGATACTGGGATTTATAATTAGGAATATATAATTGGTCCTCATCATGGTTCCAGGCACACAGCTATTAAAACCCTCCCAATTTTCAATATAAGAGCCAGAGAAGCCTTGTTTGTTATAATACTTAGTTTTGTTCCCAGTTCCTGAAATAGCTCCAGAGCAATGCAAGTGAAATGGATGTTTTTTGTTATTCATAACAAGCCCCTTTCAAGCACACCTGTTTATGCTAATGCTGTGACAATTGGAAAGTCACTAAGAAGGAGGGCTGGTTGCCAGGGAAATCAACCTCGTGATCAGAGGGTTGAGATTAGGAGGCTCCAGGTTAGTGAACACAGGACATAATGGGAGAGTAGTGCCCCCAGAACAGGCAGAGAAACTTTGAGTGCTTTCCATATAATGTGCCCTATGCATCTTTTCCATGTGACTCTAAGTTATATCTTTTTACAATAAATTGGTAATCTAGAAAGTAATGTTTCCCTGAGTTCTGTTGAGCCACTCTAGAAAATTAACTGGACCAAAGAGGGGGTCATGGGACCTTTTGATTTATAGCTAGAAGCACAGGTAATAGCCTGAACTTGCTGTCTGCATCTGAAGGGGACCAGGGAGCAGTCTTATAAATCAGAACCCTTAACCTGTGGGATCTGACTCTATCTCCAGGTACGTAGTGTCAGACAGAATTGAGTTGAATGGTGTCACAACTGCTGGCAACATACACTCCCAAATCTCTTCTTCTTTTAATCTCCTTTATTTGAATGATTAGAACCCCTTTGCAAAGAGCAAAGCAAATACAAAATCCGAAGAGTATTGAAAAATCTATTATAAATATTTTTACAACTCCTGTATCTTGTTGGTGAGACTTGCTTAAAACGGAAAATTCTCCTGCACTCCCGGTCTCTCTTATACCACTCTATTTTTCAACATAACGTACAATTTACTTGTTATTTTTATTATTTGTTTTCTATAACGTGTAAGCTTCCCAAGGATAAAGACATTTTGACCATTTTAGTCACCAAAGTATCTTAAGCATCTAGAACAGTACCTGACACATTTTAGTCACTCAATAAATATTTGTATAGAGTGAATTTGTAGAAAGAATGAATATTTGTAGATTGTAGAATGTGTGGTGTAAATACATTCTTTTGTCAGTTGCTCTCACAGCTTACGCTTCTTTGAGATCGTGGGTGCTTATTAAATATCTGTTGAATGAATTGATGACAAGTAAACAACTCAATTTCCATAAACAAAATTTTCATGGACTCCTTGGTGCCATGGATTTTAAGTGAGATAAACTGAACAGACATAATGGCCATCATAAACTACAGAAATTATACTACGATTGTAGATTTTGTCATTTCCACTTGAATTTTATTTTCTAATTATCCAATAAGCAACAGATACTCCATCATCAGTAACTGTATCGTCTATACGTGGTGGTAATAAATAACCCAAACATTTTCATAGAAGACTTAGGTATGTAATTTCACTTTATCCTTTGACCTGGATTACAAATGAAGTCTTATTTTTTTTAAAATATGGACCAAATTTTGGTTTTACAAACTTCATCCATGAATTAACCAGATATGTTTTACTCTGAGTAGTCAAAGGTTTGGATACAAGAAATTATATTATTATTATCATTATTATTATTGTTGTTATTATTAAAGAAAGAATGTGCATGCACCATTGGCAGGAGGGGCAAATGGAGAGAGAGAATCTTAAGCAGGCCCCATGTCCAGTGCGGAGCTGGTCTTGGGGCTCCATCTCATGACCCTGAGATTATGACATGAATTGAAACCAAGAGTCGGACACTTAACCAGCTGAACCACCCAAACTCCTTGAGAAATTATTTTTTGACACATTCTTCATTCTATTTGAACAATAAACTATTTAAATTGCAATGTATGTGACCTTTCTAAAACTGCTAAGTCATTTATCGTAACTATTTGTCAACTGGAGTGACCATATAATCTGTCATCCAATTTAGGACATACTTAAAAGTGAGAGAAGGCACAACTAATTATTCTGGGGTTCTGGGTTTAGACTGTCCTGAGGGAACAGGGATGTCAGATAACTTGTTAACTCATTTCATTTGCATATTGGTCCATGATAAGATAGTAGCACAGTTCAATAACACAATGGTTTTCATATAAACCATTATAAGCAGGAAGAATAATTGATGATTTTCATGTTTTACTTCAACCAAGATATAATAAATACGATCTTCTTAGAAGAGTTTACTTACCATGCTATCTCAAGTGATTAAAATATACAAATGAATTTTTTAACAAACAATTTAATTTAATTTATAAAAATAAATTTATCCAATTCAAGCTATGATAGGTACTTCAGGACCCAAGAACAGTAAGCGACTACTAAGGCACAATGTTTTGTGAGGATGGTAACATTTTATTGCCTTTATTTTGGTCTAAATGGCAGAAATCAAACTCTGATGAAATGAGTAAGTTTTTAGAGAATGGATATTTTAAGAGACATGAGTCCATTCAGAATATATGATCAGGAAGCAGTGTTGCAGACCAGCGCAGAAGAATAGAGAAGCTCCATGTCATTTGTTGTCCAAAGGGAAAAAGTGACAAGGACACTTCTGACTGCTTTCATAGTTTGCTAGTTCTTAGCTCTGCCTATAAGTTAAATATTATTAATCTTTAAAAAAAAACATTCTTTATAATTCGCTTCTCTTTTTACTTACACAAATCTTGCTCTAAAGAGCAAAAAGTGGGGCACCTGGGTGGCTCAGTCGTTAAGTGTCTGCCTTTGGCTCAGGTCATGATCCCAGAAAGCTGGGATAGAGCCCTGCATCAGACTCCCTGCTCCGTGGGGAGCCTACTTCTCCCTCTCCCACTCCCCCTGCTTGTGTTCCCTCTCTTACTGCTTCTCTCTCTGCCAAATAAATAAATAAAAATCTTTAAAAAATATAAAAAATAAAAAGCAAAAAGTTACATTTATTCAATTCTTTAAATTTTAAATACTGCTTTCTATTTCTATAGGTTTGATTACATTTATCTTCACTGTCAGTTCTGCAGATAGTTAAAGAAACATAAGTGCTAGATAACGGAAATAAAATGGAAAGACTCCATTTGATCTGCTTACACCTGATGGGATTATATTAAGAGTTCTTGGGTGGTTGTCTGTAGTTGTCTTTCAACAATATGCAATTTTTGGTTTCTTAATATTACAAAGTGCAACACAGCCTAAAGGACATTTATTTTTCTGGGTCAAAGCTGTAACACATACTTGAGCTAAGTTGAGAAAAATGTAGACAAATCCTCAAAAAATAATGTAATTAACATAGAATTATATTGGCGCCCCGGGGCGGCTCCGTTGGTTGAATGTCTGACTCTTGGTTTTGGCTCAGGTCATGATCTGGGCTTTGAGGGGATCACCCAGAGTGTAGGGTTCCCTGCTTTGTGGGGAGTCTGCTTCTCTCCCTCTGCCCTTCCCCTGACTAGAGTGCACTCTCTCTCTCTCTCTCTCAAATAAATAAATAAATTTTAAAAAACAGAATTCGGCTTCAGAGGGGAGGGGGTGGGGGAATGGGATACACTGGAGATGGGTAATAAGGAGGGCACGTATTGCATAGTGCACTGGGTGTTATACGCAACTAATGAATCATTGAACTTACATCAGAAACCAGGGATATACTGTATGGTGACTAACATAATATAATAAAAAAACATTAAAAAAAAAAGGATTTAAGTTGCAGGTGTGTTCAAGACTAATGGAGAGATACTGATTAATTTAGAGCAAAAACACATATGTAATTGAAGATGGAAATTTCACACAGCATGTTAGTATTTAAAAAGTAACCTGTAAAAGAATAGTATTCAATGTTCATAAAAAAAGAGGGAATAAAGAAAACTTGATAATCTATAGAATTCAGAAAAGGAGGAAAATAATAATAGAAAAATCAGGATAAATAGCAATGAAGAGAGCGGAAATAAATCCATATACATAGTTAATAAAATAAATGTAAATAGACCAAACTGGGTTATTAAATCATAGTGATTGTCTGATTAGATATTTTAAGTCAAGCTATATGTGCTCTTAAAAATAGGAAGGCACTGAAAGCTTAAAAATAATAAAAGAAGATGCATCAGGCAAATAATCACCAATGGAAAATTGGTTGAGGCACATTAAAAACAAATTAAACTTTGAAAGAAAAGGACATTTTGGTTTAAAAATATTTAGTGCATATTAGAAAAAGAACAATTCAACAAAAAGCCACAATAAAATGATAAATATGTGTGTACCTAATACCACTGTTACTTAATTAAGCAAAAATTATTAGTATTACAATGAGTTGTTGAAAAATCATACCCAGAGGATTGTATAATAAAACTTTCTGAAATATCAAGTAAACAAATATGAGCAAGGTTTAGAAACTTTGCAAAACACCATTAACAAACTACCTCATGACCATATACAATCCTACAACCAATAATCAGAGTGGACACATTCAATTCGAACACTTATGGAATGTTTGCAAAATTTAAATATGTACTGAGCCAAAGGCATCTTGTCGTATATTGATTTGATATAATTTTAAATCTACTTGTTTATGACAAAAATAAAATTTTTCTTAAGAGTACAGTTATTTTGATTAAGAGTGAAGGAAGCTGTGACAGGCTGTCATCATTGATAAGCTCTCATGAGCTCAGCTGCTGAGGGACCCTGCTGGGGGCTTATCAAGAAAACCATGAGGAAGCAACAATGGCAAAGACACATTTAGACTGTAAATACCCAGAGTTTGTGAGAACTGTCTGAGGTTGGTTCCAGGTAAGGCGACTCTTTGCTGGTCTAAATAGCTCTCCTGAAGACCTTGGGTCAATTAGCTGCTGCCACAGTAAATGGCAACTCTTTTACGGGCAGGGATGAAAACCTGCAGTGGCCCACTAAGGAGATCCTCTTGCTTGTCAACCCCGGGGCGGTTGTTCCCTAGCAACAGCGGACTTTTACTTTTGCGCTGGCAACTGGAGGTCAGCTTTTAATTGGCTAAGCCTCTCTCCCCAATACCAACTCATATAAAGATAGACCTCAACCAAATTTGGACTTTATTCCTTTCATTTCCTCTTGCCTGGAACAACAGTGTGATTAATCTATCCTTGTTTTGGAGTATGTTATTTCTTTATTGGCTTACTAAGAGGCATTATCCTGTATGCTCTTGCTTGTGAAATTCCCGCAGTAAACACGTGTTAATAAATTGCCGACAAAGACAAAGTCTGAGCATTAATTTGCCCCTTGAAACAAAACACATGTCTCAGTTACTACTTGGGAACTGTAACCATTCAGAGCTAATTCTATGATTGAAAATCAATTAAGGTAGAAATGAATTACAAAATAGCAGACCTTTGGTATTTCTATAATACTCATAAATAGCCATACCTATTGGTCAAAGAGGACATCAAAATGTAAATAAGAAATGCATAGCCATGGGCAAGATTACATTTGGCTTAAATGTTTACACTATTTTTCTAAAAAATGAAAGAAAAACTAATGGGTGAGGTATCTGATATAAGAAATTAGAAAAAGAACAATGCAATAAATCTCCAAGAAGCTGAATAAAGAACATAATAATTCTAGTGTGCTTAGATTTGAAACAGAAAACCAAGGTATATTAGAAAATGTTAATAATCCCTTTACAGATCTTTTTTTTGAAAAGACTAATAAAACAGATAAAACTCTGGAAATTAATCAAAAAACATAAATTCAGCAATGGTGAGATGCTTAATTATAGATATAGGATAGAATACTATAAAATCCTATAAAAATCAGAAGGCAATCATATCCTGTAAAAATCAGTAGAGAATTTAATGCCAATGCATTTGGAAATGTACGTGAAATGGACTTTGAATGAAAACATATATCGAAGCTAAGAAAGTAATAGATGACCAAAATATACCAGTAACCACTGAAGAAATTGTGTCGATATTTTAGAAAATCTCTACAAAGTCCAAAACATTATGCTGGCCTGTCACTATAAATAAAAAGAAGAAATAATCTTTTTTTTTTTAAGATTTTATTTATGTATTTCAGAAAGAGAGAGAGAGAGAAAGAGAGCACAAGTGGGGAGAGGGGCAGAGGGAGGGGGAAAAGCAGACTTTTTGCCCCATGTGAGGCTCAATCCCAGGACCCTGGCATCATGACCTGAGCCAAAGGCAGAGGCTTAACTGATTGAGCCACTCAGGCGCCCCAAAATAACCTGTCTTAAGTGAAGTGTTCCAGAGAGTAAAAGTGAGAATTCTTTTTTTTTTAAGTGAAAGTTCTTATTTTATGAGGTTAGTATATGCTTCTTACTCAAATCAGTTAGGTATAATATGAGAATAGAGAATTAATGAATAGTTTCATTTTGAATATGACTCACAATTCTATTTAAAATCTTGGCAAATTAAATAAAATTGTATATGAACATGAAACACACACCCCTCTATAAATTGCATAATTAAGTGGAATATATCCAGGGAATGAAAGCTGGCTGGTTGTCGTCTTCAAATTCCCTTAATAATACAATTTTAAAAGGGAAGTAATATGTGGTCAGCCTCCACAGATGTGTAAAAATATTTGATACAACTTATATATAACTTATAATGATATAAGAAACAACATTTTAGCAAACCGGAGATAAAATGGAATTCCCTTAATTTGAAAGGGTAAGGATATTTTCAAACCTTTTTCTGAAATGTCACAACAAATTGTGAAATTCAAATGCATTTTCTTTAAATTTAGGAATAATAAAAACAAATCTGCCTTTATGGCTTTTAGCTGTTAAGAGTATTTAGTCAACAAAATAATAAAAAAGGATTTAAAGTTAAAATAAATTAGAATAAACAAAACCCTCACCCTCTATACTTTTATGAATGTATTAATAAAAGTCCCTTTCCTGCCATTTTTCCACGTCTGAAACTCACTCCATAGATATTTTCCTTATCATTTCAAAGTTAAAAAAATTTTTTGAGAGCTTTAAGCTGGCCAGCTAAAAGTCTTATGATAGCCAGGGTTTTGGTCAATAAATCTCTTCCATTTCAAAGGCTAGATCTCCAATGGGCAGGTTTTAGTATTAGTAACAAGCAGTATCAATTTGACCACTCCTTGACCATTCAAATTGTACTTCATCAAAAACTGCATGATTGGGCTCTGCTGTCTAGACAGTGAGTGGATGATCCAATATCACACCGTCATTCATAGAGTCTATTTCCTAGAACCACTTTTGTTACTAGTTCTCTTAGGTCCCAGAAATAGATCTTAAGGTGAGGATCCTAATGCAAGTGAATTACTGAAGAAAAATAGAAGCTAACTGACTTGTATCTGCATATATTCTATCAATCTTTTCTGAAATAGCTGGCATACAATTCAATATAACAAATAAATAAATAATGGCATGCTTATGTGCTGTACTTATGTACTTTCTTTTCTCTTTCTGGTAATGCTATACCCATTCCTTTGCAGAACCTCCCTACCGACCGTAGTTATTCAATAAACATGTAACCGAGGTATATTCAACCAGATGTTTACCCCATCGCCCTGGTCATAATGACTGGACCATGGATGTCCATTGAACACAAATAAAGTTGATCTAGGTCTTTTAGGTTGTTAGCAAGAACAAGAGGGTTTTATCCATTATTGACTATGGAGATGTTGAAATCTGGGCCATCTATGAGCATACTTCCCTCTCATGCCATACTAAGAAATAAATTTGGATAAATACATAAAGAATTAAACCAGAAATGGAGGGAGGGTGACTCCCTATGATATCAATTGTGCTCTGGATCCAGTCCTGGATCTTTGACTCCTTTGCCAGTATGGGGGCTGATTTAGCCTACTTTTTTTTTTTTTTTAACTCATTTGTATGGGTTTGCATTACTTGAAGGTGAAAGGGCAAGATTACTATGCTTAATAAGCTGAAACTGTTAATGTAGTGAATTATAACTGAAAAATCCAATAAAATCCAGAAGAAAATTGAGTGACACACTTAAAATGATGAAAGAAAATAGCTATTAACTTAGTGTTATAAAACTAGCAAAAATATCCTTAAATGATGGAGATGAAATTGAGATATTTTCAGACAAACAAAAATTTGAGAAAATTTGCAATGAGCAGACTTGAATTCAAGAAAATGCTTAAGGGAGTTGTTGAGAGAAAGGAAAATGATCCTAGGCATAAAGAGAGAAACGCAGAAATGAATAAAGAGCAGAATAAAGGGTGAATATGTAGATGAATTTAAATGAATGTTGACTGTGCAGAATAATAATAAAAAGTCTTTCATGATTTAAAACCAAATTAAACTACATGTCAAAAATGGTGTAAACGTGGGAGTAGGCAAAGGTGCTTAAAGTGTTTTAAAATTTTTGTATGCCTGTGAAGTAATAAAAGTACTAATTTATATTAGGAGCAAATAAGTCAAGATTTCATGTTGAATCTTTAGGGAAATCACTAAGGGGTAATAAAAAAAATGTACAACTGACAAGCTAACAAAGGAGAAGATTTAATAATAATGTTTCATTCAACTATTCCAAAAGAAAGCTAGATAAGAGAGAAAAAGAAACAGAATAAGTTGGAAAAATAAAAGACACGTTTTAATATGATTAAATGGCAGTAAATATAATGGGCCTAATGCTTCAAGTAAAAGTAAAAAATTAATAGACCCATTAAGAAACACGAAGATGGGGCTCTTGGGTGGCTTATTTGGCTAAGCATCTGATTCTTGATTTCAGCTGAGGTCGTGGTCTCAGGGTTGTAAGATCGAACCCTGCATTGGGCTCCATGCTGGAAGTGGAGCCTGCTTATGATTCTCTTTCTTCCCTTCCCTCTGCCCTTCACCTCCACCACTCTCTCTCCCTCTCTAAAAAAACAAAAACAAAAACAAAATCTAAAAAAAAAAAAAAAAAAAACTTAAAAAACAAAGAAATACAAAGCAAAATATATACAGCTTATAAGAGTCACACTTTAATGAAAGAGAAAAATGAGGGTAAGATGATGAAATATACACCAAGCAAAACTGTATATATCAGATAAAATTGACTTTAAGGCCAAAAATCTAACTAGGAATTTGTGTGCTCTAATAATGAATATCAGCAGTCTGTAAAACTATGGACTTTCTCCCATACGTAATTTGTAATCAAGTTTTACTAGAACATAGCTACAATGTAAAAATCATAATGAATGGGATGCATTAAAAAAAAATCAGCAGACTTGCCAAAAAGGAAAATAACATCTATAACAAGAAAATCATGCATCAGCAGAAGGAGACTCATAAATAATAGAGATCATTTGCATATAAGGCCAAAATAAAAAATAATGACAACAACAAATGATGGTGAAGATGTGGAGAAACTGGATCATTGGTGGTTGCTGTGGGAATGTAAGATGATACAGCCACTTTGGAAAACAGTTTGACTATTTGTCAAATTAAGCATGCAGTTACCATACAACCCAGTAATTGTGTTCTTGGGCATTTATGCCTGAAATTAAAAATTATGTTCACTCAAAAACCTGTGCACAAATGTTCATAGTAACTGGATTTTTAGTAGCCAGAAACTGGAGTCAGTTCAGATGTTCTTCAAGTGAATGGTTCAACACCTTGGTGTTTATACCAGGAAATGCTCTTCAGCAATATAAAGGAATAAACTACTGATGTGAAAAACTAATAAAAAAAGTTGCATAAAATTCCATATATATAACATTTTTAAAATGTTATATAAATTTATAAAAAATTTTGAAATGTCAAAGCTTTAGGAGAGGGGGACAGCTTACTGGTTTCCAGGGATTAGAAACCAGTAATTTGTTAGGGGCAAATAGGAGGCCGGTGTGGTTACTAAAAAACAACATGAGGGATTCTTGTATTGATGGAGTTGTTCAATATCTTCACTATGGTGGTGAACACAGGAACTATAGAGGTGATAAAATAGTGTAGAACTTAATATATGGACATGCACACACACACACACACACACAAATAAGTACAAGTACAATCGGAAATCTGAGAAAAACCAGTGGGTTGTGTGAATGCTGAGAGTCTGAGAGCGACGTAATACTACAGTTGTGTGAACTGTTAGCACAGTGAAAATTGAGTGAAGCGTACAAGGGATCTCTTTGCGTTCTTTCTTATAACCGCATGTGAAAAATTATTTCAATTCAAATTTCAATTACAGAATTGGGATACGTCAAGATTTCTCATAGAGCACAAAAAAGCACTAATCCCCCAAATAATTGACCAACTAGAATTAATCAAAACTAAACATTCCTTTATCATTAGACATTACTAAGGAAGTGAATCAGATCTTACACCAGTGGCCACAAAACATATATCTGATATAGATTTTACACCCAAAATATATGAAGAACTCTACAAATCTAATAAAAACAACCCAATAAAAGTGGGTCCCCAAAAACACTGAACATCATTAGTGATTAGAAAAAAGCAAATATGCCAATAAAAATTCATCAAGTACCCACTGGAGTAGCTTAAATACAAGAAATTGAAAACACCAAATATTGATGAAAATGTGGAACAACTGAAACCATCAGACATTTTCTGGTGGGAGCGTTAAAGAAAGTTTGATAGTCTTATAAAGTTGCTTATAAACCTATGGCCCAGCTACTCTACTTGTAACAATTTATCCAAGAAAAGAGAAATATTTCTCCACAAAAAAGTCTAATGCATGTGTGTTTATAGCAGTTTTATTCATAATAGCGAAATGTTACACACATCTGTCAAAATTAGAATGTATAAATGACACTGTAATATACTCATACAATAAAATACTCCTCAGCAATGAAAAGGTATGAACTATGAATACAGGCAACAACATGAATAAACCCCAAAAAGCATTATGTTGAAAAAAATGTCACATGCAAAAGGAGAGAATTTATATAAAATTTAAAAACAGGCAAAACTAATTTTTAGTATTTAAATCCAAGTGTGGCTGGATATGGTGATGAGGATATACTTGAGGGGGACATAGGAAACTTTCTGGGTAGGTAGAGATGTTCTGTATCTTGTATACATTTATCCAGTTTTGCCCCTAAGAATTTTTCATTTCACTGTATATAAATTTGAATGCATTTTTAATTATAAAATGCATTTTTTATATTGAAAAGAAAGCGTACAGAAAGTTTTTAAAAATAGCTATTATAAATATGGTCCATTTATTTGTGAAGATAGAAGAAAGCATGATGATGATGATGAGAAATGGAAAATAAAAAAAGATCCAAAAAAGTTCTGGATATGAAAACCATATCTGAAATTTTAAAAATACTCTTTATAAGATTAACAATATCTTAGATACTGCAGAAAAAAAGATAAGTGAATTTGATCATATGGTATTAGAAACTATTCAAAATTAATTTTAAAAAATGACTAAAGAAAAAAACTGAACAGAGTATCAGTGACCTATGGAACTATATAAAGAGTTCTAACATACATGTATTTGGAAAAGGGAGACAGAGTGGGAGAAGGAGAGAAAACAGGAAAACATTTTAAAAATAACTGAAAATTTCCCCACATTTGAAGAAAATAATAAACGTACAGATCCAATGTAGTTTAATTATCCCCAACAGGGGAAACAAAGAAAAAAGGAAAAAAGAAAGCCACATTAAAGGGTATCACAAGCAAATTGGTGAAAATATTAAATGCAGCCAAAGAACTCATAGATTGTTATTTGAAGGTGGACTTAATTGTTTAAATATAAATTGTAGACACAAGAGCAAACACTATGAGATTAAAAAAAAAAAAAAAGAATTGTAGGGGCGCCTGGGTGGCTCAGTCGGTTAAGCATCTGCCTTCAGTTCAGGTCGTGATCTCGGGGTCCTGGGACTGAGTTCCACATGAGGTTCCGGGCTCAGTGGGGAGTCTGCTTCTCCCTCTCCCTCTGCCCCTTCCCACTGCTCATGCTGTCTCGCTCTCTCTGTCTCAAATAAATAAATAAAATCTTAAAAAAATAATAAATTAAAAAATTTAGAAAGAATTATAAGTGATGTGCTAAGAAAGAGATAAATATGAATAAAATAAAATGACCATTAAACCTAGAAGAGACAGAAAAAGAGGAAAAAAGAAATTAAGAACAAGAAATGGAAAACAGTTACAAAGATGGTAGATATAAATCTAACTACATTAATAGTCACTATAGGGGTGCCTGGGTGGCTCAGTTAGTTAAGCATCTGACTCTTAGTTTCTGCTCAGGTCATGATCTCAGGGCATGAAAGGGAGCCCCATGTCTAACTGGGCTCTGCACTCATTGCAGAGTCTGCCTGGGATTCTCTCCCTTCCTCTCCCTCCCCCTGACCCTCTTCTTGCATGCTCTCTCAAATAAGTAAATAAAATCTTTAAAAAAAATAGTCACTGGAAGTGTGAATGGCCTAAAGACACTAGTTCAAAGTCAGAGATTGTCAGAGTGGGTAAATAAACTTGATGCAACTATGTGTTGTCTGTAAGAAACCAATTTCAAATACAAAGGTTTAGATGGGTTGAAGTAAAGAGATGGAGAAATAGTCAATGCTAATACTAATCAAAAGGAAATTAGATTTCAGAACAAGAGATTATCAGGGACAGAGGAGGGTCATTCCACAATGATAAAGGGAACAATTCTTCAAGAAGATATTAAAATCCTGAATGTATTTGCTCCTAAAAAGACTCAAACAAAATACTGGAAGCAATATTTGATAGAACTGGAGAGAGAAATAGTCCAACACACTATTATAGTTGAAGATTCAATGTTCCTCTCTTAGTAACTGATAAATTAAGCATCCAGAAACTAGTAAGGATAGAGATGACCTGAAAAATACCACAAACTGTTTTAACTGATATTTATGGAGTACTCCATCTTAAATTGACATAATACACATCTCAAGCTCACAAGAAATAGTCACCAAGACAGACCACATTGTGGGCCATAAAACATACTGTAACACATTTTAAAGAACGGATATCATAAAAAATTACGTTCTCAAATCACAATGCAATCAACCTGGAAATGAATAACAGAAAGTTACAAAAATCCTCAAATATTTGGGGATTGAACAACATATTTTTAAATAGCACATATGTCGGTCGAGGCGCCTGGGTGGCTCTGATGGTTAAGTGTCTGCCATGGGCTCAGATCATGATCTCCAGGTCCTGAGGTGGAATCCCACGTCGGGCTCCCAGCTCAGCGGGGAATCTGCTTCTCCCTCTTTCTCTGCCTCTGCCTCTCCCTCTGCTTTATTCTCTCTCTCTCAAATAAATAAATAAATAAATAAATAAATAAATAAATAAATCTTTTAAAAAATAAATAAACAGCACATATGTCAAAGAGAAAGTTTTAGTAGGAAACTCAAGAAATTTTTTGTTTTTTTAGATTTTAATTTATTTATTTGACACAGAGAGAGAGACAGCCAGTGAGTGAGGGAACACAAGCAGGGGAAGTGAGAGAGGAAGAAGCAGGCTCACAGCGGAGTAGGGAGCCGAATGCGGAGCTGGATCCCAGAACCCTGGGATCACGCCCTGAGCTGAAGGCAGATGCTTAATGACTGAGCCACCCAGGTGCCCCAAAACTCAAGAAATATTTTGAACTAAAAGAAAATAAAAATAAAATTTATGAAAATTTGTAAGATCCAGCTAAAACAAAGCTTAGAGAAAAATTTATAGCATCAAATGCATGTATATTAGAAAAAAAGAAAGATCTAAAATTAGTAACTAAGAATCTGCCTTAGGAAACTAGAAGAAAAAAGTGTAATTTATGCCTTAAGCAAGCAAGCGAAAAAGAAAAAAAAAGAAGAAATAATGAAAACTAGAGCAGAAATTATTTAAAATGGCAAAAAAAAAAACAATATGTAAAATGAATAAAATAAAAAGCTGGCTCTTTGAAAAGTTCAATGAAATTGATTAAACTCTAACCAGGTTAGCCGAGAAAAAAGAGAGAAGACAGAAGTTACCAGTATCAGAAATGAAAGAGGAGGCATCACTATTGATCCCATGGATATTACAAAGATAATACGGGAATGCTATAAGTAACTCTATGTCCACAAGTTCGGTAAGTGGATGAAATGATCTGAAAAAAAAAAAGTTCTAGATTAATTCTGAAATTAAACTGCATGGCTGTATGCAAATTTCTACAACAGAAGTGTATGGTGTGAGAGAGGAAATTCAATAACAAAGTATCTTAGTAGCAATGGGCTCTTGAATCTGATTCCCTGGCTTTGAATCTTAATTTCGACACATCCAGGCTTTTTACCTTGAATAAGATGTTAAACTTCTCTGAACCTTGGTTTTCACTGCATATAAAACAGGAATAAATAGTGTTTTTAAAAAAGATTTTATTTATTTGACAGAGAGAGAGAGAGAGATTACAAGCAGGGGGAGCTGCAGAGAGAGAGGGAGAAGCAGGCTCCCCGCTGAGCAGGGCTCAATCCCAGGACCCTAGGATCATGACCTGAGCCGAAAGCAGACATTTAACCAACTGAGACACTCAGGCACCTCTAAAATAGTGTTTTTTTAAACAAAGTAAGAATTAGGCATAAGAATGTACAAAACCATTCAATGTATGCTTGAAACCTGGTAAATAATCCATAAATATGGGTAATAATGATAGTAATAAAAAAATACCAAAAATCATACACAGGGTAAAAAAACAATGTACAAAACCATTCAATGTATGCTTGAAACCTGGTAAATAATCCATAAATATGGGTAATAATGATAGTAATAAAAAAATACCAAAAATCATACACAGGGTAAAAAAACAATTAAAATTTGTTATTATATCCAATTTAAATGTACTTGCTATATTATGTAAATCAAATTTAAAATTAAGTTTTCTTAATGTACAAAACCATTCAATGTATGCTTGAAACCTGGTAAATAATCCATAAATATGGGTAATAATGATAGTAATAAAAAAATACCAAAAATCATACACAGGGTAAAAAAACAATTAAAATTTGTTATTATATCCAATTTAAATGTACTTGCTATATTATGTAAATCAAATTTAAAATTAAGTTTTCTGGGGTGCCTGGGTGACTCAGTTGGTTAAGTATCTGCCTTCAGTTCAGGTCATGATCCCAGGGTCCTGGGATCGAGCCCCCTGTTGGGATCCCTGCTCAATGGGGAGTCTGCTTCTCCCTCTGACCCTCCCCCCTCTTGTGTTCTCTCTCCTTCACTCTCTCTCAAATAAATAAATAAAATATTAAAAACCAAATAAAAGTGTTCTAGTATAAATATCACAAACACTCCAATTTTCCTGAAATAAATTCATTAATACCTCTCACAAAAGCTAAGAAAATTTTTTCAGTAGGTTAGTTTAAACTCCATATTTTTTAATGATTTAGTTAAAAATTGATAGTTTTCTTAGCATGCCGACATGAGTAGTGTATCTTCACACTTTTATGTGATGCTCAACATAGTTAATCATCCGAAAGCATGGCACCAACCAATCAGAGTGATACGTGGTCCTGGAGACATCTTACTTTGCAAGGAGTCACTCCAAGATGGGAGGTCCTAGTGGAATTACAGGGAAGTGCAAAGTCATCATCATATTGAGACCAATGATAAATGGGATGCTTGGGTTGTGGAGAAGGAGGTGTCCTGGAAAACAGCTATTAACTGACCATATTTGTACAGCTGGCCATACATGTTTGTACTATGAATATTACACAAAGAAAACCCACTCTACCCTGATTATTTATAGAAAAGGTAGCTATGTAAAAGTGGCATCGATACATTTTAGTTATTCTAATAAATGTAAAAGAAAGGGCAACTTTACTTATACTCACATCAAGCCAGAATTAGAAAAACGTAAAAAACTTGATCTAGCACCATCTTTTTATAGTTGAAGAAATGTTGACCTAGAAAGGTTTCCCACAAGACATTTAGTTTGGCAAAAGAACAAGTATTAGGCTCCATATCTTCAGACATATTGATTGGCCCTATTTTTTTGATAGCAAATTATAATTAATATTATTCCTATTATCAGTGACTGATACCTTCTGAAAACAAGATTAATTATAGAGAACACCATTCTACTATTAAAGAATTTATGTTTGTGATCCCTTGATAGAAATATTTGTTTTGGATTGTTAAATATCCTTTCACAGAAATCAAAAGGAGAGGCTTAATAGCATTCTTCAATCTTAAGAAGTTGAAAAATTGTTCCTAGACACATGCCAAATCTTCTACCATAGAATCCAATAAAAACTAAAAGAAAATGTGTGATTAATGTGAAATATTCCTAAAATTCTTATCCTTCCCTTCCTATACTTTGCCAAAACACAGATATTCTTCTTTTTTTATTGACATGGAATTTTCTAAGTAATCCTTGCCAAACACTTCTTTTCTATTCAATTGTGATCATTAGAGGATCAAAATGTTCAAATCCTATTTTCACACAGTATTTATTTTCATTTGAAGTGATAGTCAATATCCCCCTGAAGTTACAATATTGTACTTAATCAATACCCCCTGATTTTGAAGTGTAGCCATTATATTCGATTACAGGCACAGTAAGGCAAAATTATGAGTATCTTGTCCTTCTTTGTTTGCCCCTTTAACTTTCTGGAAAATGATGTAAAAAAAGGACATTAAGTGTTCTTACAATTTAAATGTGTCTTAATGAATGCTTTATGACTGGTCTCACTAAATGACATTCAGTAATGCAGCCTGCCCCATCAGATAAATGATCTGCTCTGAAACCATAGCACTGGGCTACAGTACTGGAAATGTTTGTTAAGTGTCAAAGGATCCTCTAAAGATTCTTTAGACACAAGGCAAAATGTTTAAGCAATAATGTGTTTTCATTATAGTTTTCCCTATCATTAAATCACTTGGTTCTCATTTTTTTAATTTAAAAACACTGACTATTCAAAAATGTACTCCAAGTTTCCTAAGCATTTAGTGACTAATAGTGGCCATGAGTGTATTTTGGGAGAACTGCATTCTATTGGGACATTTCTGAGACTTGCCAAAATTTAATATACAGTTGTTATAGAGGGAAATGCCTGTTTTCTCTTCTATCCTAAATCAGTACCATCCTTAGACATAGGCAGGATCAATCATTATTTCTACAGCACTCATTAAATAATTTAAAAGAATAGATTTAAATCTCAGTTTTTATTACCTATTTAAAATATGATCTCTTATTACTTTAATTTATCAGGAATATGCATACCAAATTATTTGCACTTAAGGAATTAACAAGGAAGTGGAGGGAAGGTATGCTGTGAGGTTAAGCCATGAAGAAAACAGGAATAGAATCATGAATGTCTATAAAGAATATATTTTTTAGAACATATGAACATACCTTTATACATAGTGAAAAGAGCCTGTTAAGAGGAGGAGATAAAAATGCAAATAAGATATAGCTGAATAATCTAAGTATTAATGTTGTGAAGAATAAGGTCTATATAGCAAAATTGGTGCCACACCCAGATCTTGGAGCATCAGCTCCTCCCACTGTCCCTCAGGTCCCTCATCCTTTGCTGCTAATGGTTCCCATGTGTGACCTTTGGAGGATAACTTTTGATAACTAGAGCTAGAAGTGCACCTGACATTGTTCCTTTGCTTAGTCTCTTTTCCTTTTCAGTTTTCTTCCTCCAGACCCTTATTGTTTTCTCCTGAGAGCACTTTAACAAATGCTATGCACAAATATTTCATCCAAGGGTCTGCTTTTAGAAAACCCAAGCTAAGACTGATACATTTCATCATTTGATGCAAAACTGAGACAAAAGAGTGAAGGTAAAGATGCAGAGTGCTGTGAATTTTAAGGGGCAGAAAATTCAACATGTACACTAAGGGTGATCTTAATTTCATTAAAATAAATAGCAAAGAAATCCATCAAATTGTCATAAAAGGTGGTTTGAAGACAACACCATTTTAAGGGTTCTTCCAATTAATAGTAGAAGGATTTCAGAACCACTGTTAGAACCTAATGGGCATTTTAGATCATGGATTCTTTATAAGGGTTGGGAGGTTTGTATTAAGAAGGTGAGGTGGTGTCAAAAGTAGAAGTAATTTAGAGCATGGAATGGGCAAAGGACAGGCTTACAATGTGCAGTGTGATGTGAGGTTCAGGGACTAGAATATACCATATTGCAGTGGGGGTAGCTGGAACCAGAAGGAAGGTAGAACATTCATTGATTGTGCATGGAAATGCAGAAAGCATATATGGAAGTGCCCAATAATGCTTATCTAAAAGTTAATTTTTTAAACTGGACTTGACTCCCCCTCCAAAGTATGGCTACTTACTCTTAAATGGAATACACTTAGTAATTTTGGGTGAAAGTGGCTCATTTTTAACCTCACAACGTGGGAATAAAGATTAACTACACAAGATCCACTCTGCCTTATTCATAAATGGCCACTACCAAATCAAAATGTATTTTTCCTATTATTTAAACTTCAACAACACCCATAACTTGTTGATTTGCTTTTTCTCCCATTGTGATCTGCATTCATAAAAAAAATATCCTTCTCTTTACGAAAGCGGTGGATTCAAGTCTGACTAAGGGAGATGATCCTGACAGTGTATGCATGTAATAGATAATAAATACATTCAGTAGGTTGGTCACTAATCAAAGTATTCTTTAGTACCTCCCACAACTGCCCCCCCCAACAAACCATCTTTATTTTTTAAACTTCTTTCCAGCAGTATTCTAAACACATATTGGCCCTCTCAGAAAATGTACCCATGAAGGGGTACAAAATGAGGTTGAAGTGAAATGAAAATAAATAGAATGAGGAAGAATGAGCCTCAACCACCATATTCTTTCTTTCTCCTCTCCCTATATGAAACAACCATGAACAGACTGTACTTTATTTTGTGAATAATGAATTCCAATCCTTACATCCTTAGCCATTTTTCAGGTAGTGCACAGTCACTCATTTGGAACAGACCATACCTAATACTTTTCTACAAAGATATCAAGCTTTAATTCATAGGGTTTGGGTTATTTGATTGGCAACACAGATGACAAAAGAAATGAATGATGAAAAATTATCAGCTTCTATCCAACTCCTTTAATAATCAGTTTCTGGTATCTTGAACACTCAATACACGATGGAGCGTTATTCAGCCATCAAAAAGAATGAAATTTTGCCAGTTGCGAAGACGTGGATGGAACTAGGGATATTATGCTAAGCAAAATAAGAGAAAGTCAGAGAAAGACAAGGAAATGGAGGGAAGGTATGTATTTGTCAGAGAAAGACAAATACCAAATGATTTCACTTATATGTGGAATATAAGAAACGGTGCAGAGAATCATAGGGGAAGGGAAGGAAAACTGAATAGGAAGAAATCAGAGAGGGAGACAAACCATGAGAGACTCTTGACTATAGGAAATAAATGAGGGTTGCTGGAAGGTAGGTGGGTGCAGGGGGGAGGGATACCTGGGTGATTGTCATGAAGGAGAGCACTTGCTGTGGTGAGCACTGGATATTATATGCAACTGGTGAATCACCAAATTCTACCCCTGAAACTAATAATACAATATATGTTAACTAAATTGAATTTAAATAAAAAAAATTTTTTTAAACACTAAAAAAAAAGAATAAGAAGCCATGCTTTTTTGGCGTGTGGGGGGAGTCAAGTTTAGTTTTTTTTTTTTTTTTAAAAACTCTAAGATAAGCTTTTATTGGGAATTTTACTTTCTTTTTCTGCATTTCCATGCACCATCTTGCAAAAATCTGAGCTGTACTGAACACTCTCTGTCCAAAACTTCAAGACATTTTCCTTTTTGTTGTTTCACAGGAAAGGAAGCTGAAGATTTAGAGTGGCCACTGTGACACAAAACATACTCTGAGTTAATAACTTTCATAATGCAGAAAATCATTCTTATTCTATACATGGAATCAGTGAACTAATTTAAAATTATTAGCCTCTGAAAATTACCTCTGCTCTTTTGTGCAGGAATAAGTATCATATCTACTCCATTACATGGGCTACCTATTTGAATATATCACCAGGATTATATCTAGCACACTAGTCCTTTCTGTCTAAAGAACAATTTCCTTCCATTTTCACTTACTTTTTTTTTTTTTTTTTATTCTGGGGCCTTTGCAATGAAAAAGCAAAAAAAGTAACTGTTCTACAGTCCAACTGCATTAGTTGGAAATATTTAATGGAATTCATATTTCTAGACTTCTTTTTACCCATTTATTTTTTATTTTATTATCCTCAGTCTCACAGCATGCTAAAAAAATTATCATCATGGAGTATGTGAAGTCCTTAATAGTATTGCGATGGTTGATCAATAAGAGTATCTAAAGATATTTCATTTCTCTACTGCTGAGAAAACTTGGAAGTTATAGTGCACAGAAGATTGGCATCCTCCATATCCTAGCTGTACTCTCTGGTTGGAGGAAAGTAACTAATGAGAAGAGAAATCTTGAGGGGATCAATTAAAAGAAGAGCTTCATTATTTACATACTTCATGCTAGTAGATAATATAAGGCCTCTTGCTTCAATAATTTTTGATAATAAAACTGAAGAGATAACACATTTTGATACTGAATATGAAAAGTAAAAAATTACCATTGGAAAAATTAGTCCTGTCACATTTATTAGCAAACGTGCTGTTTAACTCATGATATACTCATTGTGGTGAACTTTTATTTGGGAGAGATTATAAATGAGTGCTAGCAAACTGTTCCAAAATGATGACTGCAACATTATATTCATGCATTTTACTCATGCACTTTGAAATGGATTTGAGGTATCTCACAAAACAAAAGATAAGACAGAGTACATATGTAATAATAGTCACAAGAAAGAACCAGAAGGATTGGAAATTTCCAGGCAGTTATGATGAATAATTAGCACAGTTAGAAACTTCTCTTTATTTTGAATTTCTTGGAAACTAAATCAAAACTGGTATATCTGCTATGTTACATATTTTTCAGTAGGAATAGAATAAGTGCATTCATATTAATCAACAAAGACAAATGTTTTCTTCCCTTTTTTTAAATTATGATGTGTTAGTCATCATACAGTACATAATTAGCTTTTGATGTAGTGTTCCATGATTCATTTTTTGTGTGTAACACCCAGTGCTCCATGCAATATGTGCCCTCCTTAATACCCTGCACTGGGCTAGCCCATTCCTTCACCACCCTCCCCTTAAAACCCTCAGTTTATTTCCCGGAGTCGATAGTCTCTCATGGTTCCTCTCCCCTCTGTTTCACCACCCCTCCTTTGTTTTTCCCTTCCTTCTCCTAATGATCTCCCTGCTATTCCTTATGTTCTACAAATAAGTGAAACCATATGATAATTGTCTTTCCCTTCTTGACTTATTTCACTTAGCATAATCTCCTCCAATTCCATCCAGGTTGATGCAAATGTTGGGTAATCATTCTTTCTGATGGCTGAGTAATATTCCGTTGTATATGTGGACCACAACTTCTTTATCCATTCGTCTATTGAAGCGCATCTCAACTCCTTCCACATCATTAGCCGTCGGGGAAATTCAAATCAAAACCACATTGAGATACCATCTTACACCAGTTAGAATGGCAAAAATTGACAAGGCAAGAAACGACAAATGTTGGAGAGGATGTGGAGAAAGGAGATCCCTCTTACACTGTTGGTGGGAAAGCAAGTTGGTACAGCCCCTTTGGAAAACAGTGTGGAGGTTCCTCAAAAAGTTAAAAATAAAGCTACCCTATGACCCAGCAATTGCACTACTGGGTATTTACTCCAAAGACAAATGTTTTCTTGGAACAAAGCTGGGGGAGAAGTTTGTGTGGGTTTGCATATGAGCAAGTTTGGGGTATATTGGGCCATAGGTTTCTAAAACACTGTTTTTAAAAATGCTAATGGGAGGCACCCCACTCCCTGCTTTCAAACTGTATTACAAAGCTAAAGTAATCAAAACAATATGGTATTGGTATAAAAATACATATATAGGTAAATGGAACAGAACAGAGACCCCAGAAAAAACCCATGCATATATGGTCAACTAACTTATGGCAAAAAGCCCAAGAAAACACAATGGGGAAAGATAGTCTTTTCAATAAATGGTGCGGGGAAAACTGGACAGCCACGTGAAAATGAATGAGACTGGACCACTATTTTATAGCATACACAAAAATCAACTCAAGATGGATGAAGACTTGAATGTAAGATCTGAAACCATAAAACTCCTAGAACAAAAAAAAAAGTGTGATAACCTTCTTGATGTTAGTCTTGGTGATGACTTTTTGGGTTTAACACCAAAACAAAGGCAATAAAAGCGAAGATGAACAAATGGGACTACACTAAGCTAAAAATCCTCTATATAGCAAAGGAAACCATCAACAACATGAAAAGACAACCTACAGAATAAGAAAAACTATTTGCAAATTATATATCTGATAAGGAGCTAATATCTAAAATATATAAAACACTCATACAACTCAGTAGAAAAATACCCTAAGCAATTCAATTAAATGATGAACAGAAGTTTTGAATAAACATTTTTCCAAAGAAGACATATATGTGAACAACATGTGTGTGGAAAGGTGCTCGACATCACTAATCAGGGAAATGCAAATCATAACGACAAGGAGATATCACCTCACACCTGTTAGAATGACTATTATCAAAAGCACAAGAAATAACAAGTGTTGGTGAGGATGTGAAGAAAAGGGATCTCCTGTGCACTATTGGTAGGAATGTAAATGTGTGCAGCCACTATGCAAAACAGTATGGAAGGTCCTCAAAAAATTGAAAATTGAACTACCATATGATCCAGGAATTCCACTGCTGGGTATTTATGAGAAGGAAATTAAAATATTAACTGAAAAAGATATATATACCCCATGTTCATTGTAGCATTATTTACAGTAACCAAGACACACCACAACCTGTGTCTACTGATGGATGAATGGATAAGGAAAATGTGGTATCTATACACAATGGGATATTATTTAGCCATAAAGGGAAGAAAATCTTGCCATTTTCAACAACATGGATGGACCTTGAGCGTATTATGCTAAGTGAAATAAACAGAAAAAAGGCAAATCCATGTGATCTTATTTATATGTGGAATCCAAAACCAAACCAAAAAAACTCAGACTCATAGATAAAAAGAACAAATTGGTAGTTGCCAGAGATGGGGTTTGGGGAATGGGTGAAATGGGTGAAGGTGGTCAAAATGTACAAGCTTACAGTTATAAAATAAATAAGTCCTGGGGATATAATGTACAGTATGGTGAGTATAGTTAATGATACTATATTGTATATTCAGAAGTTGCTAAGATTAGATCTTAAAAGTTTTTGTCACAAGAAAAAAAATTTGTAACTGTGTGGTAACGGATGTTTACTAGATTTATCATGGTGATCACTTGCAAGCCATCACATTTAACAAATAATTACGTTGTATACCTGAACCAATACAATGTTATAAGTCAATTTTATCTCAAAAAATGATGACATCACAATGAAAAAAATATGCATTTAAGCATGCTTGAATAAAAACCTTCCCATATGTTACAGAAATAATAGAAATCAAAAAGAATAAAAACCTAAATAAATATAAATTGTGAAGTCAGGTATTTTTTAAAAGACATTTCAACAAATATAAGCCAGAATAAAAACCATAATTTACACTTCATTCATTCATTCGCTGAGTGCCTATAGTTCTTCTAGACTTGTGCTAGACGTGGTAAATATAGAGATACGTGCTGTCCTTATGAGACCTAAATTTGAAGGCGAAGGCAGGCACTGAACAAATAATTCTAAATATGACAGAAGAATTGTGTATAACATGACAAAGGAGAAATACAAAATGCCACTATACACAGAAACTCTTCACTCTTACAAATAATAAAAGAAATGAAAATTTAAAATAAGACTTTATTTTTCTTCTGTTAAATTGTCAAATTAAGTAAAAGTGATAATGCTAGATATTGACAAGAGTAAAGTAAGACTGGCTCTCTTGTATATTTCTTTGAACGTGTTGTTTGATCCATTTCTAGAAAGCAGTTGGTACTATGTTGAAAATACTGTATAAAAATGTCATATTCTCAAATTCTGTTTAGGGATCCTTAGGGAAATAATCATATATGGGTCATTGTTTATGTAAAAAATGCATCAATGCTTGTTAAAGTTTTATAAGTAATTATGAAAAATTGGAACTAAGTTATATGATAAAATATAGATGGTGTATGGATAATTTATACATTTAATTCTGAATAGAAAATTCAAAATTCTATGTAGGACAATTGATATATTTTATAATTTCAGACTATGACTATTTGCATATTTAAAAGTCTTAAAAGAAATACATGAAATGCTAACCTTGGTGTTATCTGGGGGGAAGTGTATCAATTGATGTAAAGTTTTTTTTTAATCTATTTTTAAGTATTTTATTCTTTATTCTTTTCTGTATTTGTTTTAATTCTCTTTCAGTAATCATGCTTGAATTCCACAAACAAAAAATTACATGTATCTCATTACTATTTTTACTTTAGGCAGAGTATTGGAATACAAGTCTGAAAAAAATAGTGTTGGTATATTCTCTCATATATTCAATTTAATCAACAACTTTCTATTACTTTTTTATTACATGAAAACAGTCTTCTAGTGTCTGTAGCTACATCAATGAATATCAAATAATAATTAGAGTTCAGAAGGAAACATTTAGTAGGATAAGATGGTCGATAGCCATGGAGTACATTATTTTAGACTGGTGGGTATTATTTGAGATCGCTTTAGATTGGTACAGCCTTTTTGAAGGAATGCCATTCATTGACCAAATAACTGAATATAGTTGAGAGAGTCAATCATGGAGATATCAGAAGGGACAAGTGTAAAGGGCCTGGGATGGAATATGCCTGGTGTGCTCACAGAACATGAGCAGCACGACTCTGGCTGGAGTAGAATGGCTAAGCAGAAGGGAAGTAGGAGCTGGACTCATTTGCTTGACACTGTTAGTCTCTTTAAATGACTCTCTCTTTTTTTTTTTTCTCTGTTTTCTTTTTTTACCCAAGTATAATTAACTTACAATATTATTTTTGACTGTTTTCTTGATGAAATTCTACTATTTGACGTTTTAAATTGCATATCAAAATTAACAACTTGTTCTTAGAACTTATTAAAAATGTTTGAAAAACACACACACATCTAAGTTTAAAAAAACATATGATAGTTGAGACTGTACTTTGGCAATGATAGAGTGAGGGCTTCTTCAAATCCACTTCTCCATAAAACCAATGAAAACAGTGGCAAAAAAAAAAAAAAGGAAAGGTAATTTGAGCAACAAAATAAATAAATAATGTACCAATGGGTTATAAAGCAAATTATAAGAAAAACCCATGTGTCCATATTGTTTTAGATAAATGATTAAACAAATAAATAAATGGGTGGGAAGAGACAAATCTCACATATAAAAATCCGAGTAATTTATGTAGATACTTCCTACTCAAAGAAGTGGAACATAACTCTCTGTTCCTTGAAGGTGTGGTTGCTCACAGTGACTTCTTTTTAAAAAGAAAAAAAGGGAAGGAGGGAAGAGAGGAATTTTACAGTGGATAGACCTGGCAGACACTACCTCAGCCAGCTGGTAAAGGTTAACGATAGTGATGACGTGTTGATAATATGCACTGTTGCTATGACGTGATGAAAGTAACACTTATCCCTGTGGTCTTCCTCCACAAACCTCATAACCCCAGTGTAACCATGAGAAAACTATCAGACAAATCCCAGTTGAGGGACATTCTACAAAGTACTTTACCAGTTTTTCTCAAAACTGTCCAAATCATCAATAACACTTTAAACCGTCATAATCAAGAAGAGTCTAAGGAGAAAAGACAAATAAATGTACCATTTATTTGGACAGGATCCTTGAGTATAAAATGGATATTAAGTAAAAACTACAGAAACCTAAATAACGTATGGACTTCAGTTGATAATATAACACTACTGGTTCACTAATAGTAACAAAACACTACTCCGAGATGTTAATAAAAGGGAAAACTGGTTGAAATACGATCTGAGAACTCATTTTTCTATAAATCTAAAACTGTTCTAAAATTAAAAGATTATTTGCAAAAAAAAAAAACAAACCCTACTAAGCACAGTTTCTGCTTAGCATAATGGTTAATGAAGAGAATTTTACTACTTAGCACTTTGTGATGCTGGGGAAGTTCCATATCTTCTTTTGCCTAATTTTCATTCTCTGTAATATGAGAATGGTAATAAGACCTACCTCATAGTGTTGTTGTAAGGATTAACATTTGCTAAAAAGCTGAGTAAAGTGCCTAGCACATACTAAGCACTATATAAATGTTTATTAAATAATATGCCAGAAATCCTCCAAGGAGAATCCTGAATGAAAGACTTTCGATAAGCCCCTTGGACGACACGAGGAGATAGCTAACAGTCATACACGTAAATGAAAGCAGAGGGTTGCCAGCAGCTTTCCAAGGAGGGGAGGTCCCATTAAGTACATGGTTTTAATTTTGCCCTTAAGAAATATTCGAAAACAAGAAGTTTAAACATAAATATTTATAGCAGTATTATTGATAATAGATAGAATGTACAAACAACCCAAATGTCAGTCAATGGGCAAATGGATAAACAAATATGTTATATTGTTTCAGTGGAATATTATTTGTTCATAAAATAGGAACCAAGTACTGACACATGCTGCAGCTTGGATGAAGCTTGAAAAAAGTAAAAAAAAAATTCATATATTATATAATTCCATTCATATGAAAGTACAGAAGAGGGAAATCTAGAGAGACAGAAAGAGGTTAGTGGCTGCTTGGAGGTGGAAAAGGTAGGTTGGTGTTAGCTAAAGTGTATGGGGTTTCTTTTCTGGTGATGAAAATGTCCTAAAATTGACTGTGGTGTTGATTGTACATATCCACGAATATACTAAAACCCCCTGAACTGTATACCTTACATAGGTGAACCGCATGGTATATATAAATTATATTTCAATAAAGCTGTCTAAAAATAAAGGCAAAATGAAAAGTTTCCAATAAACAAACAAAAAATAAAAATTATTAGTTTACCTTGCTTGTTCATATTTCTCAAACTGTAGATGCAGTCTTGATTCTAGAAATGCAAACAGAAAGTTACGTGCAGAAAATATTTAGTATCTTGCCCCGTAACAACCAAAATCTGGTTCATCAGTCGAGAAACGTGCATGCTTTGTTGACAAGTTGATGAAGATTAGCTGTAAGGAGTGTCAACACAAGGTTTACTTTTAATCTCACGATTTCACGCGGGGGATTCCACCCACTGTGTACGTTTACTGTTCTTGCTTATAGTGGGGAATAGGTGAAGAATGGAGTCTGCTAGCAGTTAAATACTAAGCAGTAGACACCATTAGTGATTTAATTCCTTTTTTAAGAGAATGAATAAAGCCAGTTCTAGGGATACCAATCAGTCTGCTTTTGAACTCAGAAAGGAGAACATAGCAAAATGTACACATTTGCACGCGATGCTTCTTCGCACTATTGTACAATCTGTTCCTAGTGGAGTGTCTGCCCTTCCTCCTCTGTGTCCACACCTGCTCACCCCCTTGCCCATCTGCTAAGCAGACTCCCAACCTCCTTTTCCAAACGTTGCTGCTGCCCTGCCAGGTGTGTTTCTGTGCTCAGCTCTGTACTTCCACGGCGCCATGTCTATACCGCTTTCTCTAGCTGTCTACTTCCATTTCCATTTCCTCATTAAATCCTCACCCTCTTTAAGATCAGCCAGTTATCTCATTTAGTTACCTCAACACTTAGCTGAAGTTATTAGAGGTAATAAGCAAATAAATATTTAATAAATGAAATCCAAAGTTAGTATATCTTCTTTTGCACGTAAAAACAAATAATCTATTACATTTATTCCATATTCCCTTCACAATGACCTCTCTATAACACATATCACATCGTGATACTCATGCGCCAAAAACTGTGAGTGAGCCTTCATCACCCCTAACGCAAAAACTCTTCACATTTCCATCCTCCCCTGCTGCTGTCCATCAGCCTGGAAACTCCAACAATGAGAAAGCGATTGCATATCTTGAATTCCATGATTTCATAGTCCTTGCTTTTGCATAAAACCTTTTAGTCCTTATCTCCTGGTAAAATTTCTTTGCATTTCAAGATCAAACACAGATTTAATATTTCCAGAAAGCTTTCTCTAACTACCTCCTTTCTGCCTGAAATAAAGTTAAACACAATTTTTTTTGTTTATGCTAAGTGTTTTACTTGCTTCTATCCACATCTATTACACTGAATTTTAATGAAATTAGTATTCCTAATTCATTGGAGAGAGAGATCACCATGATCAGGACTTCTATTGTTCTTCTCTGGCGCAGTATCTTGTAAGTAGTAGGTACTCAATAAGTGCTGGGTTTAATGATTGAATAAAGGAATGGATGAACAAATGAATACATCCACACTTGGTTTTCGAAATGTTTCTCATGCATCAGGTCATGTATTTCTTTCTTTTTTTTTTTTTAAAGATTTTATTTTATTTTATTCGACAGAGATAGGGACAGCCAGCGAGAGAGGGAACACAAGCAGGGGGAGTGGGAGAGGAAGAAGCAGGCTCATAGCGGAGGAGCCTGATGTAGGGCTCGATCCCATAACGCCAGGATCATGCCCTGAGCCGAAGGCAGACGCTTAACCGCTGTGCTACCCAGGCGCCCCAGGTCATGTATTTCTTATATCCATACTGAATTAGGCTTTATATTAAGTATCAAACTCCTTTAAGAACCAAGAAAACTAAGGATCTGAGAAGTGTAATGACACCAAGTCCAGAGCTCTCGCGTTTTTGACTGCTGGGTTCCTGCACCCTGCTGAAAGGGCATCTGAATTTGAAGCAACAATATTTGGCAGACATGGAAACTACAGAATACAAGTCATAAGAAAGAGAAAGAAATTAACTCAAAGACAGACATGTTATTGTAATTTAGATTATATTTTATTGTACACGGGGAAAGCAATCTTATATAAAGCCTTCCTTGGAGAGTTGCATTTCCTCTAATCACTATTAAAGTCATTTTCATCAAATGGCACAACTTATCACAAATGAATTAATGTTGCTTTGGGAACATTTACTTCCTAGGTCAATTTTTATTTAGGAATTGTAGTCTCTTTATTAAGTTAATATAGATTTTTGTTAATTAGATCAGAAATCTCATGTCACTAGGTATTTACGCATCCTGGAGAGTACATGATAACCTTATATCTAAAGAACTGATTCCAAACACTTGATGATGGGTTATATATTACTTCAGTGAAAGAAACCTTAGAAATCATCACTACCACCTCTCACATTTTTAAGTTAAGAAAAACAAAGACACTAAGAAGTGAAATAATTTGTTTAAAATGACTGACTAGGTTGCAATGGATCTGGGAATTGGCACCTGGCCTCCTGATTTGAACACAGGCTCTTCCTTTACCCCTTGTCTACACCTTATTCTATGCAAATTGATGAACATACTCCTGCATCAAATTTGTTTTCATACTTCCACAGCTGTCTCTACTGTGGGGAAATTCATGAAGTTTTTTTAAGAGTTCCCTCTCTTAATCATATTATTATGGTAAAAAGGTCAACATACTGTCTTTTGATCAAATAGTATGGAGGAATCATCCCATATGACTATGGATAGAGGTAGAATTGTTAAAAACAAGTGTGTGTTTTAAAAATATCTTGCAACATCAATTTGGAAAGCGATGTCTTGGTTTAAAAAAATGTTTCAGTGAATAAATACTATCAATTTAAAGTTAATTGTAGATAAACTTATAAGTCTTTGTTTTCAGCTGCCTTCTTTGCATTGGTAATTCTCTAGTTTTTTCTCTGATCTGGTATTTCCTCCACTCATTTCTTGGCCTGCAGGCGAGATTTAATTTTCTTTCTAGTTCTGGAGAACCAATGCATATAGATTCTAGAAACAAAGGCATGGATTAAAATCCTGTCTCTGTTAGTAACTAGCTGTAAAAAGTTGGAAAAATCACTGAATTTTTCTGAATTTGTTTCCCCGTTTGATAAATGTAGGTAATATTAGTGCCTACCTCATGAGGTAGTTGTCAGAATTATATAAGTTATTCCATTTCAAACTAGTAGCAGATTATATACTATTTAATTACTCTTTCATAAATGTAAACTATCAATATCGTTATTACACAACTCTCTATGAATATGGAGAATGACAGTTGTGATTTGTCTTAACAAAATCATGTGACAATATGCTATAGCCATTTTTCTTACTTCCCCTTTAAAATATATATTTAAAAATAAATGGCATTGAAAACCAATTTTGAACCAAAATCCCTGCCAAATACTGCCTCTAAAAAAAATCACAAATCTTATGAATGTAAAGTTATTAAAAAGGCTTCCTAAATTAGATTAAAAATAAGAATGTGGTGATTGATTACATTCATAAAGATGACAAATGGTTTCATTTTCACTAGAAAATTTGACACATCATTAGTCCACAGTAATGTGGTCAAATGACTTTCCTTAGTTGGGTAAATATACAGGCTAGCGGAGTGATAAATGAATGCTTTGTAAATGCAAATAGTTCGGAAACTTTAACTTGCATGGCAAAATAAAAAAGGAGTATGATTCAGAGGAATGACTCAGAAGAACCTGAGGATAACTTTTACATTTTGTACCAAGTGAAAAAAAGCTATTCTTTGCAAGGATCTCTGTTGATGTATTATACCTGCACACTGAATGCATAATGAAATCAATTATCCCTTACTTATTAAATACAGTATTCCTATTTGAATATTTTAATACAAAACCTTCTCATCTGTATAGAGAGGCCTGTTCAGGACTGGGAAGAAACAATGCATGAGCTCAGTGTTGAGGGCTTACTGAGAATGACTATCTCTTGGAGCTTTCGGTGTCTTGGCAATTGAGAAAGGGAAGGACGTCCCGGTGTTTTTGAGTACTTCTCCTCTAACACCAGTGCAAGAGAATAGAGAATAGAATCTTCTACTGAGGGATGGGTAGAGTACCGGCTAGGGGATGAGGTGTAGGAAGGCCTTCTCTCTCCGGAGCATTCCCCTTTAAATATTGGCTGTTGCCCAAAATATATGCAGCTCTACATGCCTCTCTCTGGGCAAGCAAATCATCTCTCTTCTGCCTTTGAATTCTCTGCAGACTAGGTCCATGAGGACAAGAAGTAATCTGAGTCATTTCAAATTTGACATTAAAAATGCTACTTTCCCAGCACTTGGCTACATTTTTTTAAAGATTTCCATTAAATGCCCCCCTTAGAAAAAGTGGCTTGGAACATGGTCATTTAATCATTAATGCTCGATACTGTGGAATAGCTGCAGGTCAGATGGAGACAGCTTTCACCATTATATTTTATTCAGTTCACACCATTATGAAGCCAGAACAAAGAGAATTCGATTTCAAGCGATCTTTTGCAATACTATTTTCTGGTAGTCATTAGACAACTTGTCAAACGAGAAAGCAACAAAGCTATAATCAGCAATAATAGACAACAAACAATCAGACAGCAGATATTTTATGGACTGAGCCAGGTTATTTCCTAGTGTTATCGTTCATCTTGAGAGAAACAGGGCAAAGCATAAGCCAGAGGCCAATTGAAGGGCAAAGAGAGAGAGTTGTCATTAAGTTGGCCCCAAACACACTTTTCTAATTAAAGAAACACTGTGGAGATGGACATGATCTGCAAGGTATTCGAGGAATTTATACAAGGTTGGGATGGTTTTAAATGAACAAATTTTATATAACTCAATGTTACATGGACCTTCTGTAAAATTCCTTGTAGAAGAATTTCAGAGTGTGGAAAGCATACTCCATTTGTTCCCTTGGCTCTCAGCTTCATTCCCACCATCCTATGCCCTCCTTCGTGTGTTGGGGACATCAGTAGTGACTACGGGCTTCAGTAGCACTGGGGATGTTTTCCCAAGAGCAGAAACCAGAGGGCAAACTGCTGGTGGTTTGTTGCCGTGCAATTCAGAGCCAGTGGATGCCAGAGAGAAACTCTTCCCCTGGTGGTAACAGAAGCATGAGAACACAGGCAAAAACTAGAATTGCTTAACTTTGTTTAGAACTGGAATGCCAACAAAAGTGTCTCGTTCCTTTGTCTCAGTACAGGTAATATGATTGAGCCCAAAGTCAAGGAGTAGGGAAATCTAGGCTGGTCCTTCAGTGTGGGGAACTGCAAAGTACATGGCAAAAGGCATCAAGGATTGGGGCCAATAATGCAATCTGCCCCCACGCTCTGTGTGCTCCTAATTTGATGATACCTGACATTACACATGAATGCCAGAAACATCTTATCATGATCATTCGGCTTGAGGGGCATGGAGGGCTGTTTTTCACCTTTTCTGTTTCTTTAGGGAAACCAGCAGGAAAAGAAGTGAAGATTCTGAAAGGGGAAATTGTATCAGAACAAGGCAACTGTAAATGTTACATTTAATCAGGGAACAGCAGATAAACCCTGTGAAATCTAAATTGTTGCACACTCGAAATTATTTTTGATGCTAAATACAAGCACAATGTTAAGAAAAACTGATTTCTTTTTTTTTAAAGATTTTATTTATTTATTTGACAGAGATAGAGACAGCCAGCGAGAGAGGGAACACAAGCGGGGGAGTGGGAGAGGAAGAAGCAGGCTCATAGCGGAGGAGCCTGATGTGGGGCTCGATCCCATAACGCCGGGACCACGCCCTGAGCCGAAGGCAGACGCCTAACCGCTGTGCCACCCAGGCACCCCAGAAAAACTGATTTCTGTAACTATCATACTTGTAGAAAGTAGTGATCTCTATCAAACCTTTTTCTTCACTTACATGTATGGTGATAAAAAATACATCAGGGTATGAAAATATTTGCAATCACATTAGTTTCTGTTTTTATTTTCCAAAAAGGCAATCTAAAATATCAAGGATTTTATCTTTATTTTTACAGCAATGAGAATATACCATCATCCTGAGAGGAATCTTACATAAAAATCGGTGCTCAAAGACCCTAAATAATGGGGGAAAAAAGGTAAGGTTCTGCAAAGAAAGGCATGAAAAAGCTATGAAAATCTTCAAAGAGACAGAATTTTATCTGATGCCAAAATCATATCGTAGAAAAAAAATACAATAAATTTCAGGATTTTATAATTTTTTTTAAGATTTTATTTATTTATTTGACAGAGATAGAGACAGCCAGCGAGAAAGGGAACACAAGCAGGGGGAGTGGGAGAGGAAGAAGCAGGCTCATAGCAGAGGAGCCTAATATGGGGCTCGATCCCAGAACGCCAGGATCATGCCCTGAGCCGAAGGCAGACGCTTAACCGCTGTGCCACCCAGGCGCCCCAAGGATTTTATAATTTTGCTTCTATCCAATAAAGACTGTGGCTGTATTTCTAATTTCTGCTATTTCAGCTCTTCAAGAAATTACAGAAGAGGGTCTTGTAACTCTCGGGACTGGGAACAACCGCAAGAGGAAAGAAATGCAAAAGTCTAGGAGGTATTTTTCTTATTTCCTATCTTGACATCTGTACGAGTGAGCTAAAAGTACTCAACACATGTGAATACAGCCCAAATGGAGTGGCTCCAAAGGAGGGGGACAAATCAGTTCATTATAAGTATCTCTAGAGCCACCCGAAAGAAAAATGCAGACTCGACTTGGTTTATTCCAGGGTCTAAAGACACAAAGCAATTGAACACAAAGAGTGACACATTAACAAATTAGTTCCTGTCAAAAAATATCTTTAATTTCCATCTTTCATGGTGAAACGACCTTCCCAACACAGAGCCAGTACTTGGGATTAAAGCGCTCAGTGGAGAAAGCTTAATTCCAAACACAAAGAAGTACGTTCTCTGGAGCAGGAGAGCTCTGATATGTTGTATGGCATTTGTACCCCATGATCAGGTGTTAGGCACAGGAAAAGAACAGCCCTAAAATTTTGAAATGATTTCCAGGTTTGTTTGTTTGTTTGTTTGTTTGTTTGTTTTAAGATCTCTGCTTCCTGCTCTGATGGAGTAACAGGAACGGGATTATCTTCCTGTTATGAATACATACATACCTACATATATACATACGTACATCAGTAAATCAGAGAACGAGGCAAAATCAGAACCTATTCCAGGTAAACAAATGTGCAGTGCTTTTTCTCCTTTGGAGACACCTGTCTCTGTAGATTTGGGTTTAGTTGTTTGCCAAGCAACTGCTGGTTTCTGATGGGTTCAAGAAAAGTTGTTAATTGGCATGTTATCCAGACTTTTGTATAAATGTGAGAGCGATGTTCTTGCTAGTGTTCCACATCTCTGAGCTAAACTGGAAATCTCCCTATTCTTTTAAACTTTATAGTATGCTTTTACATTTTACAATATCCTGCCTTCTTTTAAGCAAAATTATCTAAGCATCCCTTAATATATTGTTTAATTTAGGGTGAAATGATATCTCTCAAATATTAAGCATATCTACCAGTAAGTGTGATACCTTTGTAGTTAATCAGGCTTTTATTTTTGCTCTCCCACAGGTATTGTCATTCCTTTTTTATGTAAGATATCTAGTTCTTATTAGGTATGCACTTTATACCAAGGAACATTTTTTTGTTGTTCTTGTTATTTCAAGTAGGAAATTTCATCTGATTACATTTCCTAATTGGTCATTACTCTGTATAAAAATGTTTTATTGATTTGTTGTTCTATGTGTCTCCATTTTGATGAATTCTATTTGGCAATTGATTCTCTTGAATTTTCCATGTAGACAGTCATATCATCTACATATAGGTAGTATGCCATTTTATTTCCAATATTAAAATGTACGCTTTTTTTTCTGTTTTTGTTTGATCGTATCTCCAGCACAATGACTAATGCTTGTACTAGCTTAGGAGTAATTGCATTATTCTACATTATGGGAATACTTCTATTATTTTAACATCAGGTATAATATTTGCCAGGTTCTGAGAGTCAAACTTTATTAAGCAAATTTCTTCTTTGTTTTTAAAATCATGAATGAATGTTACATTTTGTAAAATACTTCCCACCTTTCTTTGAGAAAAAATTTGACATTGCTCCCTTAGATTAATTTAATAATTTACATTAAAAAATAAGTGTTGAGCAAGTCTTGCAATTTTAGATAATCTTACTTGGTCATAAAAGCTTTCAATTCATGGTGATCTGTGCTACCCCTGTTCTGTCTGGCACCTGGGTAAAAGAAAGTCATATAATGGAGTTGTATTCTGTACTCTGGAATGCTTTCCTAAGACTGGAATTTTCTGTATTCTATTCTTTGTAAGAATGCCCTGCTCACAACCATCACAACTAGACCAGCTAGAGTAGAGACAGACCAGAGAAACTCTGCAGATGGCCGACAAGACTGGCACCATTACCTGTCTATCCCCTCCCACCCTAACTTGAACAATCTCCCTGCTACCACCTGCCTCCATGATCATTGGCACCAATCCCCCATTATTTTTTTAAGATTAACTTATCTGAGAGAGAGAGAGTCGGGGGGGAGGGGTAGAGGGAGAAGCAGACTCCCCGCTGAGCAGGGACACCACCACCCCCAGTGCAGGACTCGATCCCAGGACCCTGGAATCATAACTTGAGCTGAAGGCAGATGCTTAAGCAATTGAGCAACACAGGTGTCTTATTTTTTTTTTTCTTTTAGAATTTTTTTCTTTCTTTTTTTTTCCTTTTTACGTTGGTAATGAAGAGGCCAGTGACTCCCAGGTCACCTCATATACTGGACTCACAAAAGATTGTGTACAACCTTCATGTGCCTCCTCTCCCCACTCCTCACCAAACCATGCACTTCGCCTTCTGAAACGCATCATTAGTCAATAATAGAATTCCCTATGCCCTCATCTCGGATTTTATGTAAATAAAATGTACCCTATTCTTTCTGATAACACTGACTCCTCTTTAGCATTCTCAAATGGTGGCTGATTCATCGCTTACAATGGTCATGGCACTGGGCCTCGAATAGAGAATTGTCGTCCCCCCTCTTTATTGTTACAGACCATTCTCTCTGAGAGCCCACTATTCTGAAGGCAATTTCCACAGTGCATACATCAGTGTGTACAAATCTCTCTCCATTCATGTTTTAGTCAATCTACAGACCTCACTATTAGTCCCTTTCATTTTGTGAGATTTTAGCTTCTCTATCCAACTCTATCGAATATTAGCTCGTAATTTTGGTGATTTAAATATTCATTTAGATAATACCTCTCACTGCAGTTATACCTCTCCTCTCCTTGACAATTTCTGCTGTAATAATCCTCCATCCAGTGTAAGCCTCCTGCCCCCAAGTTCATATTGAAAGCTGTGTTATAACCAATAATTGAACTCAGTGCATGTATGAAATATTAAGCATTCCAATCTTTTCTGCTTGCTGTTCACTCTTTCTAGGATTCTGACTCTAATAATTCTTGAATTTGGTTGAGATCTATACTTACTGATTTTGCCATCTTCTTACTGATCTTCAACCTCTTTCTGTCTTCACCTTCCACCCTTCTGCTTAGATTCCATAGTCCAGGGGCACCTGGGTGACTCAGTCAGTTGAGTGACTCTTAGTTTCGGCTCAGGCTGTGCTCTCATGAGTCGTGCGATCAAGCCCCTCATCGGGCTCCGAGTTCAGTGCAGTCTGCTTGAGATTCTCTTCCTCTGTCCCTCCCCACTGCCTGCCCTGTGCATGCACTCTCTCTCAAATAAATAAATATCTTAAAAAAAAAAATTCCATAGTCCAAGCTGTAATCATCCCTTTACATGTATTTCTAAATCTTTTGGCCCTGCCTCGCATGGTTGAACACACCTAACATATTACTATTCTGGTTGAATTATAGCTTTTTGCCTATTGCAGGAGGAACGTAGTTGGGAAAAAAAAAACAACTATGGTGGATGGTTTCACTTTAAATTTATGATCCTTAACCTCAACTGAGCTCATAAGGCTTTCCAAAACCAACCCCATTTTCTCCTCTCCATTCACTACCCCTCTCACTCGCTGACTAATTCACATGCATGTTGAAAAACAACGTCATCTACCTTCACCATCTTACTGCCTTATTTCTTACCCCCATTACCCTCCTTTATTTTTCTGGCAATAGTTATCTTCCTCGATGTCCTAGTATTTATATATTTTCTTCTTCCCCAGTCAGCAAACTACAATATAAGCTCTATGATTGCAGGCAACTTGTCTATTTTGTTTACCATTGGATCCTTACTGCATAAGACAGTGTCTGTCGTAAAGTATTGGCACTCAACCATATATTTTTCTAAGTAATCTCTACACCCAACGTGGGGCTCAAATTCATGACCCTGAGGTCAAGAGCTGCACGTTCCTCTGACTGAGCCAGCCAGGCACCCAGGCACTGAACTATGTTTGTCGGATGAATTTAGAGATTGAATTTTTCCTTCGATAACTTTGAAATATGCCAGTTTATTTAGGACTGATATTTTTTTATTACAATTGGCAGGATCTAATTAGATCCTGTGTAGAGGAAAACAGTTTGTGTGTCCTACCATTCTACCTATGTGTAAGTTAATGTTAATGTGTATTTTTAAATTTAATTTATTTGTTTTCTTATTTTTATTTTTTAAAATTTTTTGAGAAAGAGAAAGAGAGAGATAGCATGTGCACAAGAGTGTGTGAGCGGTGGTGGGAGGGGAGAATCTTAAGCAGGCTCCACGCCCAGTGAGGAGCCTGATGTGGGGCTCAATCGCACACCCCTGAGATCATGAACTGAGCCAAAACCAAGAGTCCAGCACTTAACTGACTGAGCCACCTAGGTGCCTCATATATTTCTTAATTTAGATACACATTATTAATTGACTAAGAGTGCACTCTCTTCAATACTGAAGTTTTAATCCTGGGCTCCGCTTGTCCCTTTAAGGATGCGAAAGGCCTGAGTATCTCAAAGACAATAATATGTATCCATTTCTAAACTGCCCCCTATAAATTTTTTTTTTAGAAAATAGAAGTTTCCTACTCCATCTCATCATCTTCCCTCATTTCTCATTTCTAATAACGTACTATACTCTCAAGTTTAGTGACTGTCATGGGGAATGAAAGAATCTTCGAGTTAAGTCAGCTTCTGACATGTTTGTGCTTTGGAGAGTAATAACTGGCCCGGCACACCAGATTGATCCTAAAACGGTTTAGCCAATGAATGACCCCTCCAAACCATCTGTGAGATATAATCACATAATCTCTGGGATCAATTCTGAAGAAATTATCTTATCATCATAATTACTATGGTTGGATAAATCACTACTTTGGGGGCTAGAGGAAGAGTGGAGATAAATAGAAGCTGGGAATAATTTCTTTTATGATCTCCCAAAACAACAGGTGCAATTTAGTTGTTCTAAGGATGTCACCAGGCAAATTCAAAACTGACATGTTACAATATTAAGAATTATAGAAACATTTCTCTTTGGTCAATGATGCCAGGTTCCATATTTACTAAAGTTTTTTTTTTTTTTTTTCCTCTGAAGCAGCACCTGTGGTGTAACAATCTTCTGCCCTAATTATTTGCTGCGTCTAAGTGAGATTTTGACAGGCTCTTAAATGAGTTTCTCCCTTGAAAAGCATTCACTTTCTCCTAGAGTTAATGTCCAGTACAACAGATTAGAATTTGTCTATAAGCCAGGAGAACATAATTTGATTTTCATTATATGTGGATATATTAATTTTGTTAAGCTTAACTTGAAATAAATACATTAATAAGCGTTGTGATTTCAAGTGTTCTGAAAATAACTATATTTTAATGCTGGTTCCACCACGTAGAAACTATGATGCTGGCTAAGTGTATTAATCTTTCTGCACGTGAATTTTTCTCTATATAAAATAGGGCTGAATAATAAGGATGTTTTGAAGATTAACTTATGCATGATATCTTCTTTTTTATGTGTTTTATTAAATTCTCTACCAAATTACCTTATTTTCTTTCATCCCCACTCAACCAAATTGGCTCCTATCCTAATTAATCAGATCTCTTAACTGCCAAATTCAAAGATTCCTCTCAGTCTTCACTCTCTTGAAATATCCTTCCCACTTGGCATTATGATCTTCTTTTAATCAAGAAATCATTTTTTCTTGGCTTTTTTGATAATATTATCTTCTATTATTTTTCTGTGAGAACTCTTTCTTCTCTTTGAATGCAATTATTCTCAAGATTTCATTCTTTATGGTGTTTGCAATCTAATTTAACACTCACTTGAGTATTAACTCCAGATATTACCTATTTAATGGTGACCTTACATTTTTACCTCCAGCCTTAATCTTTCCTGAATTAATCCAGATATCCTACAGACATTAAAGTAATCATTTCTCCAAAATTCCAGACTATTTGTATCCCCCTTTGTCACAGAGTATTCTAGGCTGAAAGTCTGATGGTTTTCTAAATACCTGCAAAAGGAGTAGCAATATCATTATCATCGTCATCACTGTCAAAATGATAATATACACCATTTATTTAACATCCAATATGACCCAAGGATTATTAAATGCTTTGGAAACATTATCTCATTTAATAATCCCAACTCCGCTATTTCACAAAATGGGAAAAAAAGGATAAACGAGGTTATGCTGATTGCCTCTGGTCTCGTAGTTACTAGGTTGGGAAAGCTGAAATGATAGCCTAAATTTATTTGACACCCAAGCTTATGATTTCAACTACCACAGTCCACTGCCTCTCTCATTGGACTTCACTGTTTCCAATCACTTCCTGAGGATAACTATTTTGTGTCTTATATGTGTCTCAAACTTGTCTCAACCTATTGCTAGTGTTCTGTTTCAGACTTTTCATTCTTTATTTATTCTCACTTCAAGACAAGTCAACTTGAAACTAATTTTACTTCAAATCAAATTTAAATAAAGAAATAAAATTCTTTTTATATTCCTGGCTTTTCAGGAAGGTATTTTTTTTTTAAATGTCAGTTTTATTTTATATATGTGAGGCATGTGGCCCATTATATTAGGAGAAATAAAGAGTGATAATGCAATTTATCCAAAATGGGATATGGACTCAATCATTGTTTGCTATGATCATATCAGTGCTAAAGATATGGCATACACATTATTAAAACTTAATCTCATCCTATTAGATGACTAAATCAGGTAAAATCAGGTAAAAATATTTAAATCCAGTTGGGATTCAAACATTTGCATATGTAGTGAAAGAAAATATACAGAGTATAATCTACAGTAAAATCTTGCCATTTTATATTATGATAATTTTTCTTCAACTGTAAGAAGAAAACATGATTTATTTTGGGTTTGATTCTCCAAAATAGTGCCATTTTAATGTTTTCTGACTCATGGGCTTATGACATCCTTGCCTTTCGAGTGTTCTGGACCTGAAAGGTGCTCTTTTCTATTAATTTCTTTTAATTAATAGGTGCTGCCTAAGATATAGGGTTGAGTGGAGAGATGGATAAATATTTTTTTGGTATATTTCTAACATTTTTATGTTTGGTGTGCATTTATTTTTAACTTGAGTGAGTTTTGTTTGCCTTGCTGCAACTGTTTCACATTCCTATTTTTTTAATTCAGGTTTCTAATTCTGGCCATGATGGACTGCAGTCACAGAACTTAACCTCCCAATAGAAACAGAAAGCTGGAAACATATAAAATACCTGTTGTCAGACACTGGGACAAGGGAGAACAGGACTGTGATCCTTGAAATAAGTGAAATGTATGAGGTGAGTTCAGGGAATGTCCCAGCTTCATGCCTGGAGGCAGTTCTGGACCATGGACACAAAGAGATGGAGGCCAGAGTCCATGGCTTCTCTGAGGAGGGTTATAATAAGAAATTTTGAGTCAAAATGAGAATTTTTTCACTCAAAGAGGCTATTTCTTTGTAAGATCTAGAAATTCTGTCAGTATTTCACCAACCTTGCTGATATGAAATGGAACAACTTTTCAATGTTCAAATGTATTTTTATTATAAAAATCCAATGAGAGTTCATTTATTGCGATTCCAAGTTTCAATTGTTCTTCAGGTGGTATTATATCAGGGCTGCCTCCTGCCCCTATGAACATGCTGACCTAGGCTAGAGAGGCAGCTCTGAGGGAGGGCAGTGTGTGTGAACATCCCAGTAGCTCAGCTTCCGTTGCAACGTGAGATGGAACTGAATTCTCCCGCGCCGATGTCCAAGACCAAAAGCAGCCATGGAGAGTACCTTCATGGAAGCAACTAGAGGAAAGTTGTCTTGTTTTGTTTTGTTTCTTAATTTTTTTTTAAATTCAATTTAATTAACATATAGTGGATTATCAGTGGGTTTTTTTTTTTTCCATTCAGAGTTAATTCCTAGTACCATGGAATAGTGCATATAAGCTACGAAATGCCTATTTCTTCCCATAGTAAAGATGTAGCCATACTTCTTTATAGAAACAGTGCGAAATCAGCCACTTTAAAGATTTCAAATGCATCCTAAAGAAGGCAATCTAGCAATTTTTAAAAAAGATTTTAAAGATTTTATTTATTTATTTGAGAGAAAAAACATGAGTGTTGAGCAGAGAACCATATCTGGGGCTCAATCCCAGGACCCTGGGATCATGCCTGAGCCAAAGGCAGATGCCTAACCGACTGAGCCACCAAGTGCCCCACAATCTAGTATTTTTTAAAAGTACTTCATTATATATTACTGATGCTTAACCAGAAAAAATAACCCTTATGTTATATGTCAATTATATTTTAATTAAAAAAAGAAAAATTATAAAAACTATTTTATTCTTGGCAGTTCATCTTTTTTTTGTACTTGAGATGTCAATCATCTAAAAAAATCAATCTTTATTGAATAAGTCATGGGTTATTAATACATAGCATATCTTTCCCATTCAAAGTAGTGTTTTTTTGTATTATCTTATAAGTCAAGTTTATGATCACTAGCATTTGTTAAGGGCTGAATTAGTGTCAAATATTGTTTTAAGCACTTTACAGGAATCAAACTATTTAATCTTCACACCAACCCCAATTTGCTGGTAAGGAAACTGAGGCATAGGAAGATTATATGATTTGCTCACAAAGAAAGGCTAAGTCTTATTATCTAGTCCAGAAACACATTTTTTTTTTAATAGAGAGAATCAAGAAACTTAGACTACCTCCTTAATGTTCCTGATACTGGTTACTAATGCAATTTTCCTTTTTGTATTTATCATTAATGACAAGGTCTAAAGGAGACAGTGGGTGGTATGAAGCTTGACCAGGGCTATAATTGTATCTTATTATAAACTAACCATATTAAGAACAGAGATCTCTTATACTGTCAATTTAATGACAGCGAAAAAAATGTGTGCTGATTTAAGTGCAGGATGAATCCAAAATCCTAGAACTTCTGTGTGTCAAGGATCACATTCTTGTCTGAATAACGGACCAACAATCCTTACTTACAGTTGTATTTATTTAAATTTGACACTTATTGCAATAATGATCACTGCATCACATGATATTTCCCTCCTTCGTTATATGGGGATTAATTTTTCCTTAAGGGAAAATTGTTTCTGAAATGCTCATATTACCAGGGAAAGGGTTAGAATTGAAATTTTCAGTCTTTTGAAAATATCAAGCAGTGAGCCTTCCAAAAATGGTTTTGAACTCTTAATCTGTTAACCGATTTTGTTAGAAACACGATTTAGAAATAATCATTGCGGATAGCATTTTCGAAGACAGGCAAAATGGGCAAGGTAACTAGGAATTCAAGCAAGTTAAGATAGATGGACTTAGTTTAGTCCATTTTAATGGTTTTTGTAAAGTATTTTTTTCTTTCTTTTCTATTTCTCAGGGTTTTTTTCTTCCTTCAAAGGAAAAAAAAATTTGAGACCTACTTATTTTTTTTTTTAATTTGCTGGGCATAATTGCTTAGATTTCCTTTATAGCTCCAATTCTTTATTAAAATTGACTCTTAAGGAGAAAATATGGTCCATATTTTCTATATACATTATTAATTCCTTGAGTGCCTCCTTTATTCTTTACTCGTATAAACACCTAGTTGTATTATATTCTCAGTTGCAGTCTGCAACCTCCTTAGCATTCATCATTATCACCTGGCAACATCGCCAAGCTAAATCATCCCTCATTTCTTAGCTCACTTCAAAAAAAATACCTGCTTCCCTCACCAGTATTTTGAGAGAATATGAAGTTAGTAAAAAGATAATGTTTTTTTCCTGAAATCTTATTATATCTGAAGTACCATCAACCTAAAATTTTCTCAAAAGTTTTTGGGTTTCAAAGTGCATGAGAAATGTATTTTAAAGTACTCATGTATTTTATTATTAGCTGTCTCATGGCATCACATTTTTAGATAATCTGAATGACCTCAAAGTAAGAGGGGACATTTTTGACATCACATATACATAAAGAAATAAAAAAGTCATTGCTGAATAATGAAGCACAAATCAATAGCACTTTTCCAAGGGAAGGTATGGATTTGATCCTCATTGTAGAACTGAAGATACTCTCTTGAATCAGTTGATTGTTTTTCTAATGAAAGTTTTGTTACATAACTTATTAAGGTTCTCACAAAGTACCTGGGAGTGATATTCAGCATAATGCAATAAACTTTCATTTTTCAATCGTTATATTAGTTTCAAGAGAGAAGCTATGATCAGAACCTAGATTAAGTTTAAAATGGATAAAAATTTGATTCGAATATTATGTTTTTAGAAAATCCAGCTGGCGTGCATGTCCCAAGGAGCAGAGCTCAGAATCTGAGAGTGAACTTTAAAAATAATTAAAATAAATATAGGATAAGTATACATGACATAAATTATGAGGAAACTTGCTAGTAAGGAGGAAATGATCAAAAGGGTTATACAATGTAGCAAAAACTCATGAGATTAAAGCTGACTTTTCAAATATAAACTCCTAACATAGGGGCACCTGGGTGGCTCAGTTGGTTGAGCAACAGCCTTCAGCTTGGGTCATGATCTCGGGTTCCTGGGATTGAGCCCTGAGTCAGGTTCCCTGTTCAGGGGAGAGTCTGCTTCTTCCTTTCCCTCTGCCCTTCCGCCCACCCCCACCCCCTGCTCATGAGCGTGCACGCTCTCTCTCTCATATAAGAAAATAAATAAAATCTTAAAAAAAAAAACCTTGAAAGTAGTGGCATCAACCATTATAGGCATTGTAATAGCAATTTATGAAATTTAATGTAATGCATTATCTGATCATGATGTTTTCCTCAGTACCCTTATGAAAAAACCAGCTTGTATGATGGTCTAGTGACATTTTTTGATTCTTGTCCAAGTGGCTGTTAAGTGCTGACCTTCTCACTTTTCCATGCGAGTCCATAGCAAACAGAGACAGAGTGCAATTGTAGTGCTCTGATCATGGGACCCTGGCAGAGAGGCACAGAAACAAGACAATGATTAGGCAAAATTGTAATTAGTAGATGATTCCGAGCTTTGCATATTTTAAATATCTTAATTGTTTTAATTTTTAATCAAGTAAGGCAGAGATAGATAAACTTCAAAGCCAAAATTAAGAAGTCAGAAAAAATTAAATTTATGTAAGTCAACTCAGAATAATCACTGGTAACATTTTTGAAATATTTATTTCCAGTCTTTAGTCTTCTGCTTCTTTTAAAAGAAATCTAAATCTCAGTAAAATATAGATAAGCTATTTATTATTTATTATTGTTTATTACAATAATCATAATGGCATAGTTTTACTACAGTTGATCCACAATACTTCATTCCTGCAATAATTAGATAATTAGATAACAGTCCCATTTTTAGATAAATTCCAACTTTTTTGTGTGATAAGTGAATGAAATCATCTTACACTTCTGTTTTCCTGTATTAATGAAGATGCATATCCGTCTCATCCAAAAGTAGTATTTTCTTTTTCCCCCCAAACACAATTTTGAATCATCTGCCTGGAAACATTACTTGCCTACACTGATCTTTAGTACCATTAAGTTTTTGTGTGTGGTTCAAAATATGGGGAAAGGAGACAATTGCTAGAACTCTGTATAATGTGAAATCTTGTATTCAGGAACAAGACAAGAGTTCAAGGCCAGAAAAATACTGGTAACCAAAGTGCTAAAGGGTTTTATTACTGAGCCCAGATGTATTATATCACCAGAGCCTAAATACAATTTGGAAAGATCAGAATTGCTCTTCTGTTGTAGAATGAGTCATACAAGGAAGCAAAGTGAGAAAATGATATGAAAGATGAAGGTTTTCATTAGTTTTCAAAACTTAAGATTCTGAAATTGAGATAGAAAGGTATTACAGTTTTGCCTTAACCCCTGTTTTGAAAACACAAATTTGTTCAACTGTGACTCATATATTAAGGAACAATTTGAGTATAATGTGAATTTGATATTTGTTTATATATGATTTCCGCAAGAAGCACTAGGTACTAGAACACTATACCTAGCCGAACCCAATAGCATCAAAACCCATAAAACGCACACACATACTCTCTTCCAATATCTATTTGCTACCTCAGTTTATGATGTATGTTACCCATTCACATCTGGTGTTAGAAATTTCGGATAAACTTCTGCTACCACTTTATAAAAATTCACAAGCTGTAACCTTTCTGATGACCAGTCTTTTTCCAGGTAAAATATCATATTTATTGCAGTATTCATATATTTTTTAACAATTTTACATGTAAAACTTTGCTGTTTTTATTAGTTCTCTATTGTTTATATCTCTATCTCTACCTATCTATCTATCTATCTATCTATCTATCTATCTATCTATCTATGTGTTGTGCTCCTAACCCCATTTTCCTTATACTTCCCAAAGTTTTATTATTGATTTTGCGTAGGACAGAAATCTTTAGGAATATATATCAGGTTATTTCAGAACTGAGACTGTATTTTATCCTGAGGATATTAATTAATGTATGAGAACTTGGCTTATTTGTTAAATTTAAAAAGATATTAAAATAATTTCTAAATAAAATAAAAATTGAGGATGTAGATTACTATATGAAAACTTTGCTTACTTTAGATTTAGAAAGAGTAAAGTAAAATTTAGATGAATTTTATTTCTTGAGTGCTTAGGAAAGAATGTGAAAAATGACTATAAAGTAGCTTGTTATAAAAAGACACCAATATCTAGAATAATTATGTCTATTTTACTACCATGAACCTTTACCATACAACCTAAGTCCTGTAGAATTTATTTAATATGGATTTTTACTTCAAATTTAAGAAGAAAAAAATAACTTAGTCTGTATAAACAGGAACAAATACCATGCCATTTTATTCTGCTGGTAAAACAATCATTGAGTCACAAAAAAGTTGAAGAAAACAGAACAGAAAATAAATTGAGCCCTAAAGCTTCCAGCAACTCCTCAAATTAGTTGATTTGAACTTAGCTTTCACTGTTATCTCTAAAATATCTTTGGCAAAGTTTTCAAAATGGCATTATTTTCATTTTAAGCCGGGATACCAATTAACGTTGATCGAGTTAAAATTGACTAAGTTCTAAGGCATATTTTAGCAATTTATCAACATTTTCTTTATGCAAAGACTTTGGATTTAATAGATAAATTTTATTAGAAAGCTCAGATGTCTTAATTTCTATTTGTTTTCATTTGTGGTTTTCCTACTTACTTTCAAACACACCCTTTGCTCCACCTAGCTTGCTGATGTTAAAGTGCTTAAAAATATATCATTGATAATATTGTCAGCCTTACCTATTAAATTTTAAAAGATATTGTTGGTACTCGTCATCTAAAACCATCAGGAAAACACTGATAGTCAAATAAAGCTAGATTTAATGATTCATTTCAATGAGGAAGAAAACAACAAAGTGGCAATTTATAGCATGTGGTATTAAGGGTGTTAGGGGGAGCTTTCTATGGATTTGAGCTATATTTTTCTAATATAATATCTCAGAGGAATATTGTACGCAGTTTTCTTTTGTTTATTATCTTCTGGATATAATTGTGGATGTGATATCTTTCTTTTCTTTATTTTCAACAATTCTGGTTTTTTCAATGTGTCTTCTGTAAGCCCATATAGCTGAATTCTAACATAACCAGTGTCTTTCTGCTTCTCTCACTCTCTCTGTCTATATATAGATATATAGATATGAATGATATAGGTATATAGATATATAAATATAGATAAATATATGTATAATTTATTTCTATATGTAACTCATATATATGTAGAAAGACATATATACACATACACATGTATCTTTCCCTCAGTAAATTAGCTTACTCTTGTAGCATTTAGTATGGTGATCAAAGGTATATTTGGATTTTTTTCTGCCACCTTATTTGTGTTTTTAATTACCTTGATAATATTAGCTATCAATTGCTGTGTAACAAATTATTTCAAAATTTAACAGCTTAAAACAACCTGTATTTATTGTTTTATAGTCTGCAGGTCATAAATCCAGACACACCTTAGCTAAATAAGTCCTCTACTTCAGTACTCCTCACAAGACTGAGTCAGGGTGGTGACTGGAGCTGTCGCCTCATCTGAAGAACTGACTGGGGAAGGATTCACTTCCACATCCACTCACGTGGTTTTTGGTACGGTTAAGTTTCCCAATCACTCTTGGACTGGAGACCCCACTACCTCACTGGCTGTTGGTCAGAGCCTCCCACCCAGTTCCTTGCCATGTGGGCCTCTCAGTAGAGCAACTCACAATATAACAGCTTGTTTCATCAGAGTTAATATCAAAGAAGAGCCAAAGAGAGAGAAAAAGGGAGAGAGCAAATGTGCAAGCAAGATGGATGTCACAATCTTTTATTACTTAATCTTGAACGTAACATCTCATCACTTGTCCTGTTAGAAGCAAAACACGAGGTGTCTACATTTGTCAAGTAAGTAGAAATATTTTTAACTGAGTTGACTCAGATTGATAGCATTTAAAATTTTATGAGTGCATGTAAATAAGAGACTTGTGAGCAACTATCATTTAAGACATTCTTTTAAAACTTTGATTTTGTATTGCAACTTAAATATTTATTTAGAATAAAAAAGAAACTTAAATATTGATTACTGATTCAAATGTTAAGATTTTATTTTATTTAAAATAGTGCTTCTTATTCCTGGAGATTATTTTAAAGAATCAGGTCCACTCTTCACCTTGACCTTAGCAACTCAAACTTTCCTAATCATAGCAGTTGACATTGACACCATGTGATACAGAGCTTTTAAAATGTTTTAGACCATTTACTACAACTTAGGAAAAAAATGAATTAAAATAAGCAGAGCAAAATCAAAGCTGACTGTAAAGAATAAGCTCACATTGTCTGCCTCATAGTTCACCTGGAAGATATGCCTCAAAGAGTGGGCACTGCTGAAATGATTTCTTTTGTTGCAAGAAATATCAGGTGCAAAATATCTGTGGCAAGAATGATCATCTTTTTCATTTCTCCTGGATAAAGAACTATTTTCTATTCATACTTATTTATTGAAAGTCTTTCCAATTCCTAAAAATGAAATCATTGCTAAACACATGTACATTATTTTTAACTGATAAGCAATATAAAATGAGCTCATTTTCATTTTATCTGGGCTTCCTTTAATTGAGTGCCTTTAAAATGAATGAAACAAAAAAACTGTTCATGTAATTATGAAAAATAATTTTACTTTGTATGTTACTTTCAGTTTATAAAGCCTTTTTTTACTTTTCAAAAATATAGTCTGACATTATCTTAATTGATTCTTTCGTCTTTTGAAGTAGATGAGGTAGTATTATTTTTAACCCTAGGTCTTCCTGTGAAATTAAGTTAAAATGGACTCATACTTTTTGAAGAAAAATAGTTCAAATTCCACTGTGTAAGTTTTCTTTTTTTAATTTGAGGAGATTCATTTTAAACTAGTTAACCTTTATAGTTCAATCATCCTCAAACGTAGTAGAAGGAAAGGAAATAAATATCAGAGTGGAAATAGAGAATAAAATGATGATAGAAAAGATTAATGAAACAACTGTCAGTTCTCTGAAAAGACAAACAAAATTGACAAACTTTTTTCTACGTTCAGGAAGAAGAGAGAGAGCTCATATAAATAAAATCAGAAATAAAAGAGAAATCACTACTGATGCCAAAGAAATACAAAGATCATAATAAACTACTATGAACAATTATAAATCAACAGATTGGACAAACTAGAAAAAATGGATACATTTCCAGCAACACACAATCTTCCAAGACTAAATCATGAAGAAATAGAAAATCTCAATCAACTGATTATTAGTAGAGATTGGTTCAGTAATCAAAAGATTCCCAATAAGCAAAAGTCCAGGACTAGAGAGTTTCACCAGTGAATTCTACCAAACACTCAAAGAAGATTTGGTACCTGTCCAAAATTCTTCCAAAAAATTGTGTGGTGATGAATGTTAACTAGACTTACTAGAATGATCATTTCACAGTTTATATAAATATTGAATCATTATGTTGTACACCTGAAACTAATATAATGCTATATGCCAATTATACCTCAAGAAAATAAACAAATAAATAAAAAAAGACAGCTTTTTCCCAATTTGTACAAGATAACTTCCAGTTGCTAAGCTGTTATTTTATGGCATTTTGTCTTCGTAGAGTAGATCCTTTTTCTGAATTTGCACAGCAATGCCATATGCATGAAGAACAGATGTATCTAATTATCAAGAATTGGACTCCATTTGTCTTACTTACATTCTATGGTGATAAAGCTATCTAAAATGACTCAGAGCCAAGACAATAGATGTGTTTCACACTAAACTCAAAAGCTAGCCCGGATGAAAATATATGGACCCAAATATACAACTTCTTTTAGTTAAAATACTGGCTTACATATTTGCAAGGAGACGTATGGAACATAATCAATTTGGAATTGAAACACATTTTTTAATGAAATTTTCTGTAGAATTAGTAGAATAAGATTTGATTCAGTAGAACAAAACCATATAGTTATTAAAAGGCAGATTATTATGTAGCCTCAATTGATTAGTATTGATAATTTAACTCAAAGTTGAACAAAAAGTTAAGTGTATTGTGTTCTAAGCCTCAAGTTTTCACTTAGTTGAAGCAGCCCTCTCCTTACATCTTATGGTTCTTATGTTGACAAATGAAATGGAGATTTAATCATTTGTCAAAGTATGTCAAGCCCAGTGCATGATCAGTTAAACATAAACTCATTATTTATGAATTGTAGGACTTACATGTTCCCTATACTCTTTAAATACCTCTTTAACTTACTTTCCTGGTCGTTCCTATAAACAGATCCAACACAGAACAGTCATGTTTTCTTAACAACTCTCCTCATCTTCTTTTATTACTTCTTTTCCAACTGTAAACAGCATTGACCCAGTCACCAACATCGTCTATCGTCTCTGCCTCCCACACTTGTTCGCTTGTTATTCCTTTCACTTCTACCTCCTACTTGCACCCTAATCTTTCCCCAACTAGCCAGTGAATTTTCATGAGAACTGTTGGAATGCTTTCTGCTTCTAGCGCTAACGTAATAATAGTTCAGTGAGCAAAAGCCAAACAATACATAAGTGGTGTGTGTGTGTGTGTGTGTGTGTGTGTGTGTGTGTGTATGCATTCGTATGAGCAAAGGTAAGGATATGTGAAGATATATGCCAATCTGTTAACATTGGATGAACTTGGATTGGGATGGGGAGAAACAGTAAGATTTTACTTCATAAATCATTTAAATATTTCCGTATTAAAAGAGAAAAACACTTCTAAAGATGCCCTATTATCTTGCTTTTCTGTGACACATTTCTATCCTGTATCAAAATCACACTATGGTGCCAATTTCTTAAGCATTGTCTGTATGGCAAGGTTAGCAGATAATTGCCAGTTGAAAGTCGGGCAAACTCAATTTGCAGTAGAGCTTTTTATCTGGGCAAAAATGCTTCTTGATAAACTGTGAAGGCTGAACTGTAATTTAGAATTTAGAAGAATAAGTGAATAACCCACAATGATTATGTAATGGATATATAAAATTGATTATATGAAAATGGGTGTATACACATATGTGCAAATATTTGTATATGCATAGAAGCATTTATAATATCTACACATTTATGATAATCATGTCAATTGTTCTTTTTAATAAATTAAATAAAATGGCACCTGTAAATTCCGTGTATACCTCTACTTTCAAAAAATTGTACACAATATGTTTCATTTTGACCTAAAAATTTCTAAAGAAACGGTCATTCTGTAATTACCAAACATCATTTGGCACTATTACCTCATAGGTGATATTAATGGAAGAACTGGGGTTTGTATATATTGGAGAGAAGGGGGGACATGAATTCCTCTATTAAGGATCTCTGGGATATACATGGAGTTGAATCTATTTATGTGACATACTTTTAGTAGACATACATTTAATTTGTTCAGAATAAAATTGTATTTCTTAGCCTAACTTGAAATGTTTAAGGTAAAGTAATAAAATGTGTGTCTGTGAATTTGTGCACGAACACACATTTATGGGTGTTGTTATAAAAGGATGTGTCTCAAATCACCCCCCTTTTTATTTTGTTCTACGCTGAAGAATATTTAGCAATGATTGATCAGTCTCACAGACTTCAGTGAATCTTCTGTGGCCTCAAATAACACTTCCAACCAACTAGAACACAATTTTCTAAGAAATCAGTTTAAGGAAGATTATAACAAATTATCAAACTGTTGACTTTTGCAAACTTAAGAGAGTTCTCCAGTTTATTAAAAAAGAAAAAATCAATATCAATATGAAATATTGGAGTGTGTCAAATGTCTTCTCATTTCAAACTGCAGAAAATGTTTGGGTATTCAGAAAATAATCAGATTTGATGTCCATTTTCCAACTGTGTCAGTGTAGAAGAATTGAGGTCTTGAGAACTGACCAAATGGGACTCGGGAACAACAGAACAAAATTTTGCTTATTGATTCCAGTTTTCACTTTGTGACTCAAATTTAGCTCTGAAAACAATCGCTGAGTTCTTTTAGCATAATCTTATTTTGCAAATGAGCAAACTTAGCCCCAGCAAGCTTCATTGCCAAAATGACAGTTAGGTCATGGCACTCACAGGATAGAACCCAGGCCTCCAGATCAATTCGGTGCTCTCCATTTTACCTTTGTCTTCTGCTCCTCACTTTGTTGAGTTGAAAGTAACATTTCAATTCACTGTAAACAAGTGGCAGAGGACAATGGTATGAATGGGATGGACAGGAACATTCTCAATGTCCTGCCTAATAAAAACATAGAGAGTGGCTGAAGCCCTATCTCTGGAAACTCAGTAACTGACAGAGATAGGGGCGGACCTGGTGAGATTCGCCTGCAGTTCTTTCCTCCTGCCAAGCATCAGCAACATAAATTGACTGTAGGTGCTCATCAGGGGATTGCTCTCCTTTGCAAAGAAAGCTGTTGAGACCAACTAACTTCAGTTAACTAGAACATATTCTAAGACATCAGCTGACTGTTGGTAAAATCCTCTGGATTTTTTGGGTAAGAAGTTATCAAATAAATGTTAAATATTCCAAAGCACACTTAATTTTAGAAACTGTTGTTTTGCAGTACCATTTTCAGTTTCCCCAAAAGAATACATATAGATGATAGATAGATGATAGATAGATAGATAGATAGATAGATAGATAGATAGATAGATATAGATTTTAAAAATCAAGGACCTAGCAAAGATTGTTAGCCGTCCACTTAAAATTTGTGCTCCTTAATGGATAGTTATTTCTGAGAAATGGCTGCCTTCCAAGAATTTCACATAAATCTGGAAGGTGAGCTTTCTCTTCCAGGGGTTGATTTTAAGGAAAGAATTAATTTTTGGGCCCCAACAGATAGATTACAGAACTAGCCTTCTTAGGTGACTTGAGAATGTGATCACAATGATATTAAATTAGAGACAACCAAATTAGTTATTGAAAGGAAACTGAACAGCCATCTTATAGTAGTATATTCATATGTTAAAATGTTATTTAATAGAAAATGAATGAGATACCACTTCAACAGGATTAATGTCACAAATACAAAATTGAGCAAAAGCAATGTCACAACTCAAAAAAATGACTGTTTTTAGGTGCAAAATCAAATGTGCAAAACTTTATGTATTTAAATATGATAGACAAATTAAATTCAAGTTAATGTCAAACATACCTCTATGATAGTGGCAATATCTGGGAGTAGGGAGCTTAATGTCAATGTCAGGAGGGATGAATTCACCAATTGTTTCAGATGGTCATCTACATCTGAACATGTGTGATGAGCATGTTTGTGTCCTCTTACTGTTAATAGTTAAATGAATAATTTAATTATTTGATCTGTATGAAATGTTCAATGAGGAGCAATAAAACAGATTGGAAAATACATAGAGGGTGTTATTCTTTAGGAAAAAGTTAAAACGATCACTAATGAATAAAGTATTAAAATGCAGTTGTCCTAAAGTCTTTTTCTTTTCACTAAAGAAAAAAAAAGGCAATTGGCTACATATTAGGAATGGCATTTCAGATTAACTTGCCTATTAGTAAAATAACCACGGGGGGAAGATACAAAACTACATCTCTTTTTTACTCCCTTTCTATCACAAAATTCCAGATGCAGTACACAGCTAAATGTGAAAATTAAAATAAAAAAGCTACTAGAAAAAACCGCAAGACTTAATTTTATAATTTTGAGAGTCCCAGATCTAGGACTAGAATGAGCTGAATGAACAAGACAAGTGTCTCACTCAGTTTTTGTGCACGATTAAAGGAAATACCAAAAAACTTGTGATAAAGATAATATTTTAAGCATCGTATTTTAATATATTACATTAAATGATTTAAAAATCAAAACAAATGTGAAAATCCATAATGAATGAAATGTCAAAGTATTAATAACGACAAGATGATTATTATTGGCTTTCGAATGATATGATTGCTCCAAATCCAGAAGCCATGACAGAAACAATGAAAATGATGGCAGGACAAATAAATGGTGAATGGAGATGATCAAGAATAATACATGCAAATCTCCATGAAAACATTCAAAGGAGAAAATTGCCTGTAAATTAATCATAACACATCTTACAAATGACCAATTCAATATAATTTAATATAATCTGAAAATTTCAAGAAAAAAGGAATCATAAATGTCCAATTAGTAGGCAAAGATTTTTAGCTTCACACATAATTCTGCATCAGATCAATAAGATACAGTTTATTATATATTTAAATATATATTAAATTCTACAAAATAAAAACCAACGATTAAAGATGTTTATATGTATATAATACGTCCCGATATCTTAAAATGTGAACATCACCGACAAACCATCAGGTAAAACTTGAATGAATAGGCAAAGGGCATGAATATAAAATTTGAGTGTACAAGAATGCAAATTGTTACAATAATGAAAACAATTCTCATACTCTACATTAAAACAGGACAGAATTAATGACACCCACTTTTGGTAGACCTTGATTTAAGGAAGTTTTTTGATACTTCTGTTCAGTGTATAGCGTATATAGTAATATTAACTCTGGAACTTTCTCCAAACAAATAATTGGCTAAAAAGCACAAGGTAAAAGGAAATTCATTGAGTGCAAACTATACTGTGAACACTGTGGAATAACTAAAGGAGCATTTGCCAAATAAAAATGATTAACTCACACATTTGGACATTATGTTATATTCATATTTATTAATCTGGAAAGGTGTTTGCAATATAGTGTTATCTGAAAAATCAAGTTACAAAATAGTGTACACATTATGACCTATATTTACTTAAACATTATGTGAATATTTGTGTGTGTTCATTTGTTCCTACAAAGTTTGGGGAGACTATTTACCAAAATATTATTACCAACCATTTCTGTAGATTAAGGGTGATTTTCACTTTCTTATTCATGTCTTTTCATAGTGCTTGTAAGATCAGTTTTCTAATTCAATAAATTAATTAAACCAACTAAAATGTAATTTAAGAATATAAGAGGGACACTTTTATTAAAATACTTTTTAAAAAGTAAAGCTGTCCATGGAAAGTAATTACTCTGACCAAAGTTTAGTGACACTTTATATGCACTTCAAGAAGGAACAGCAGAAGAGTATTCTTTCAGGTTGAACTGGGACAATCTAGCGCATTTCTTCCCTGGAGTGAGAAGCTCTCCATTGATTGAGGTAGGTTGAATTACAATGTCAAGAAGTTGTGTCAGCTTATATAGTCAGGATAAGTACAAGTATGACACATTTAAAAAAAAATGATAACATAAACATCTCTTAACATCCCAAGTGAATGGGCATACCAGTGAAATCCAGTGTCTAGATATTAATGCCAAACAAAGAAGTGTATTTGCTTTCATGGGAAAAGTCTGGAAAACTAAGTGTTATGGGAGTGTGGAAATGCAATCAGATATGCTTCACAAAGCAGCTTTCATAATATTACCCTAAAACTCTTATTTTGAAGAATAAAGAAAGGCAGGTTGGGAAGACAGCCCAGCCAATTTGCATTACTGTGTTTTCAAATTGTTATTGTTGCTGTTGTCATTATTGTTGGCTTATTGTCGATATTTTAAATATGTGGTGCATTCACATGATGAAAACTCAGGATAGCAAAAAGACAGACAATCACCCTCTGTTATGTCCCGAAGATTCTGGTTTCTGTCTGCAAAGTCACAGCCCTTACAGACACCGTATTATCACTGAGGGATGAGGGTGAGGATGACTACTTTCACAATTTATTGCATAAATTTTATTTGATGTTTATATATTCAAGGTTAGTAATCTTATCTGGAACACTTTCATTATTTTCTTAAGACATTCTGAGAATAGAAAAGATATCTTTTAACTGAATCATTATCATTTTCTAAAACTGATTTAAAGGATGAAGACATGGGTTAGATTGAAAAAGAGAGTTTATTATTACTATTATTGCTATTTTTAAAAACAATGCTTTCACTTAGTGAGTCCTTCTTTGGCATCAGGAGTCATATCAAGTGTTTATATGCATTCAATCTTATTCAAGACCTCGCTGTATAGCTTTATTATCTTATCCTTATAAATAGGCAAATTTGAATCAAAAGAGTTGGAGAACTAGTCACATGATATCATAAGTGACAGGTGCAACTAATCTCTTACTAACTACTCTCTGACACCATATTAACAGTAATCAAGTCCATACTTTTTTATTTTTTTCCCTCAAGTCCATACTCTGAATTAACTATCTGCTATGACTGAATGTTTGTGTTCACTTGCCCCCAATATTCATATATTGAATCCCCTAGATGATAATATTAGAAGATGGGGCCTTTTGGAAGGTGATTAGGTCATCAGGGAGAAGCCCTAAGGAATGGGATTAGTGCCCTTCTAAAATAGGTTCCAAAGCAGTGTCTAGCCCCTTCCACCATCCGAGGTTATAGTTCACAGAGTGACGTGTCTATGAATCAAACAGCTTGTTCTCACCAAATACCAAATCTGCCTGCACCTTGATCTTGGACTTCCTAGCTTTCAAAGATGTGAGAAGGAAGTTTCTATTGTTTACAAGTTACCCAGTTTATGGTGTTTTGTTAAAACAGCTCAAATGCACCAAGACACTGTCTTTCTAAAATAAGACTATAAACAAAAAAATCAGTCAACATTTGGAAATGAAATAGAAATAGCTATATTCAAGGAATTGTTAATTCACTTTTTTTTCATTGTGGTAAGAGCACTTACTATGAGATCTACTCTCTTAACAAATTTTTAATTGTACAATACAGCATTGCTATTTATAAGCACAATGTTAACTTTAATGTAATCGGAAAACTTAGTTATCATTTTATGTAGTTGGCCACATAAACTTCTTAATTGTGACATTTCAAGTTATAAATTTTGATAGGTATGAACAAAGATTCTTTCCTGAGAAAAAATATCACTTCTGTCTGCCATGGAGGGCCTTATAATTAGTACACTGTCATTATAGCCTCCTTTGTCATACTATTTCTAATCATACTGTATGCACATTTTGTCCTAAGTGTTGAGGTATTTTATAACTAATTTAAGCCCATCATGTTTGATGAGTACAAAAAACCATGAAAGAGTCAGAGGTGCCAATAAGATCAAGCATACAGGTACAATGAAATGAAAATATAAGCAGAGATAATTTAAAACCTCAGAGGAGTGAAAAAAAATCAAACCTGTTGACTGTGCTTATGCAAAAAATCACCCCCTACCAGCAGCTCAGGCTAATGCTGATCTGATTTAGTATTGCCTGTTCAATGGGGCACCTGGGGGGCTCAGTTGTTTGAGCGTCTGACTTGATTTCGGCTCAGGTCATGATCTCAGGGTTATGAGACTAAGCCTCAAGTCAGGCTCCACCCTGGGCATGGAGCCTGCTTAAGATTCTCTCTTTCTCCCTCTCCCTCTGCCCCTGCCCCCTTTCTAAAAAAAGAAAAGGAAAGGAAAGGAAAGGAAAGGAAAGGAAAGGAAAGGAAAGGAAAGGAAAGGAAAGGAAAGGAGAGAAAAAGAAAAAATATATATTGCCTGTTCAAGAATTTCCTATAAAGCGACCAACATGGGTATGTACTCTATCTGTCATAGCTGGCTTCTTTCACTCTCATGATATTTCAGAAATTTATCCATGATCTGTGCTCCATCATTTTTTTTTGCTGAGGAGCACCTCCCTCTAACTATATCTGTGGATATCCATTCACCTGTTGGTGGGCATTAGAATCTCAGGTTTGGACTATTTCTTTACTTCTATTGTCAACTATCAACAATTTTTTATTTAACGTTTGAATGACATTAATACTTCACTAATATGAAGCTAAATTACATTAACTTAGTTGTTTAGGTTTGGACTATTTTTAATAAAGTGGCTATGAAAAATCATGTACCAGTCTTTTCGTGGGTATATATTTTTATTTCTCCTGGGTATGCCCTTAGGAGTGGAATTACTAGGACATGTTACTTACTGTATGTCTGACCTTAAAACAACTCTAAAACATGTGGTTGTGCTATTTTACACTTCAACAGAGATGTATGACAATTCAGTTGTACCTGTAGGCACATCAAAACACCTGATAGTGTCTTTTTAGTATAATTTAAATTTAATTTTAATGAGGTAGTGGTACCTCACAGATTTTAAAACAATGTTTTAATGAAATAATTTAAAAAATTTTAAATATTTTTTAAAAATTTATTTGGCAGAGAGAAAGGGAGAGAGAGAGAGACTTCTCCCCTTTTTCTTTAACAGCATCGTCAGAAACTTACCTAATTAATTGATCTGTTTAAAGAAACAAATTTTGGCTCTTGTGATCCTATGTTCTATATTTATTTTCTCCTTCATTTTTGTCATTCTTTTTCTTTGTTATGTCATTCCTTCTACTTTCTTGGATATATTTTACTTATTTAAGTTGGATTCTAATCTGATTAATGCATTTAATTTTCTCAAAATCTAAATACCACTTTAGCTGCTTCCCACAAATTTCGATATATGATATATTCACTTTATCCCGTTCTAATTATTTCCTAACTTTAAGGACTATTTCTCATGGACTAGCTGATTATTTAGAAATGGGTTATGGTGCTTTCAAAGTTATATGTCTTAAATATTCTAATTTAGTTGAATTTAAATAAGACACTTGTAAATAAGAGGTTAAGTAAGATTCTTAGGCTGAGGATAACTCTGAAATTGGTTGAGATTGGCTTCACAGTATTGTCCATAACCAGTTTTATATATACTTTTCCTTTGGGCTTATAAAAAATGCATTTTGTAAGTCATGGATTATAACTCCCTGCATGTGACTTTTAGATAAACTTTGTTAGTACGATCAAATAGCCCACAACATACTATTTAACTAGTTGGCTTATAAATTACTAAGAGAAGAAACAAGGTCACTTTCTATGTGCATTTTTCAAATGCTTCTTATAACTTTGTCAATTCTTATTTCTATTACTTTGAAACTATTTATGAAGAGAATACAAATTCAGAATTATGACATATTTCCTAGTGTACTGAATTTTTCTGGCCTCATGTAATTTCTCTTTTATCTCTAATAATGCCTTTTGGCCTATAGAGAAAAAGTCTGTTTTCCAGACATGCTTCATCTAGTTTGGTATTCACCTGGAATATGATTTTCCAATGTTTTCAGTCAGGCTTTCTTTGTCCTTATAGTACAGATATGTATGTTTTAAATAATTATAACAGATATGGATATGTTACATTAGTTAGGAAGTTAAGTCCATTTACATTTATTGAAATTACACATAATTGTAGCTTTATTTCTATTATGCTGTGCATTTTATTCATCCTTCTTTCTCAAAGTATCTTGAATTTCTCCTATCTGCTTTTCTTGTTTCTTAAATTGAAGGTTTTAAAAAATTTATCTAATATTTTTTACCTTTCCTAATTTAAAGTTGGATGTAGTTGCTAGTTTTGGTCAATATCCTTACAAAGGCATATTTAGCCACATTCTAATTGTAATCACTATCTTTACCTTATTCCCAAACATCATAATGACTTTGCTTTTTTGCTGTAATTATGTCTCTCCCATATAACAAATTAATGTTTTTAGCAATTTATATTCACATCATTTGTTCTCATTGAATTAAAAGTTGTATTAATGTTTTAAACAGTTGAAATTTGTTTAGAATTACCAACATGATTGCTAACATTTTTGTTAACCATTTCTGATTGGATTACTAAAATTCATATTGCCCTTTTTCTTGAAGGTTATTTACTTTATAGAAGGTGTGTTAGTAGAAAACACTACCTTTTAGTTTGAAAATATTCTGAAATGCTAGTTTTACTACGTATATAACTCTAGGTTGACAACTATTTTCTCAACACTTTTTACTTGTTATTCAGTGTTTGGTTCCTCCTCTTGCTATTGAGAAGGCATTTACCAGTGAAATTTTTATTTTGTGCTATATTTTCCTTTGCTGGCACTCATTTAAGGTAGCTTTTTGGGCTTTGTTATTTATTTGTAGAAATAGGGTGAGCTCTGAAATAAGTGCCAACTAGAGAGGCTTTGTTCTTACAGGGTCTTGGTGGCTAGGATGCTACCAGATTTTGACAGTTTAAGTTAATTTTGTAGCTTAATATTTTATAAACCAAGAAGGTAGGAAACATTTGAAATAAATTTGTGGGGATGCCTGGGTGGTTCAATCAGTGAAGCATCTGCCGTTGGCTCAGGTCATGATCTTGGAGTCCCAGGATAGAGCCCTACATCAGGCTCCCTGCACAGCGGGGAGTCTGCTTCTCCTTCTGCCCTTCACCTTGCTCATGCTCTCTCTCTCTCAAATAAATAAAATAAAATCCTTAAAAAATGAAATAAATCTGTGTAACTATAAGCCTAGTGTTATGATTCCTAAGGAACCATAGTCTGAAACAGGGAAGTTCCCCTCTGTTGAAAACAGTTATTTTTGAGAACACTTTTTAGTGAGAATATTTTGTCCTTGTGGGTCCTGGATTGAAGTGAAGACTGCATTTCAGACACCTTATTTTAGTTTCTCCTATGTCTTTTGCTTTACCATTTAATCAGGACTTTTACTTATGTGGATCCAAAAATGCCACAGGAAAATTGCATTTTCTGTATGTTCACCACTCTAGTGTGTAACTTTCTTTTTTTGTTTGTTGTTTTTATTTATGATTTGCATATTTTTTTTCTTGTTGCTTTTGTGTTTGACCTGGGGAATTTGTTTACCTTCTTTGGTACTCTGTTATGCATTTAAATATATGTTTTTGGTGATTCACCCAGCATTTCTAAATATTCTGTATGTGGAGGTTTTCCTGGATCAATCTGCCCACTATACCACCAGCTACTGAAGTGCAAAATCTGTTTTTTTTCCCACTTAATAGCATGTTAATTATCTTTTCTATTTTGATGCATAAGAATTATGCTTCGTTTTCATTTCTTCTGAGTAGAAACACCCAATGGGCACATTGAAAGTTTTAACCAGTCATTTCTCCTGTGATGGGCATCTTAGTTATGAGACTGTAATGAAGCCCTAATAATATGTGTCCTCTTGTGTAAAAGTGGAAATGTTTCTCTATAATAGAGGCAAGAATTTTGGAATTATAGGGTATGCTCCTTTTCTATTTTAGTGAACTTTCATATTGCCCCTCAAAGTGGATTTGTCTCCTTACATTGAAGTGTCGTTTTCCCTGAGGCCACATCAATAGTTTCAAAGTTAAAGATTATGGCTTAGCGAATGGATGAAATACCACGCCACGTTTTTCTTTTAAATTTACCTGATTGCCATTAGTTAGTATGCTTGCACATATCAGCTGGCCATTTAAATTGCCATTCCTTTTGAATTACCTATTTTCATCATTCATCCATTGTGTTTTTTGTGTTTTTCATGATAATTTGAACAAGTTTATCCTTTCTCATATTATTGTTCTGCTTTTAATGTTCTGCACTATTTTTTTCTCAGTCATGCACTTAATCTGCTTCCATTCATTATGTCTATTTAAGAACATACAATGAAGAGCAAAGATTATTCTGTGCTGGGTTCACAACGATTGTAGATTTTTTGCCCAATCATTTTGCTCTGTTGAACTGAAGTGGCCCTTACTCGTTCAGAACAAAGACAAAACAAAATGAAAAACTGAAGAGAATTTAATGGATTATGATGAGCATTTCTCCTCTTGTAATTTCTGAAAGGCTGTCGGTGCTCCTTGCATGTCTTTACGTCTTTCTGATGATGTTCATATAACTAGGTAGCTGCTCTGAGACAAAGAGGGGGGTGGGCGTTCTTATTTGTTTGGCTTTTGTTCTTGTTCACTGTCCTTTTGTGACAGCTTCCCACTCTTTTTGTCACTCCACTGCCAGGATTCTGGAGAAAGTTCACCCTGTAAAATGACACGTTAACCTTATAACTACGATGTTTGTTCACTCTTGACATTCCACCAAAAGCATTCTTCTGTTTTCTTTCCATTAGAAACATACTTAATAGTCAAAAGCTTCCCTGGAACTTTAAATCTTTTCAAAGAATGAAAAAAAAAGGCCAACAAAATTACAGAACTGTTATTTCAGTTACTATCTGAACCTGCAATCCTAAATGGCATGCTGAAAGACTCATCATAGAAATGTATTTGCTCTTCATATAATATTACCCCTCGCCCTGCAAAAAAAAAAAAAAAAAAAAAAAAAGCCCATAACAGATCTTTTAAGCTCCCTTCAGACAGAACTGTAAATAAAAAACAATGCTAAGGAAATGAACTCATTTTAACTGCATCTACTACAATTCTATTTCCAAGTAAGGTCACATGCTGAGGTACTGGGATTTGGACTTCAATATACGAATTTGGGGTTTCACAATTCAACCCATAACAACTTAAAACAACTTAGGGGCGCCTGGGTGGCACAGCGGTTAAGGTCTGCCTTCGGCTCAGGGCGTGATCCCGGCGTTATGGGATCAAGCCCCACATCAGGCTCCTCTGCTATGAGCCCGCTTCTTCCTCTCCCACTCCCCCTGCTTGTGTTCCCTCTCTCGCTGGCTGTCTCTATATCTGTCAAATAAATAAATAAAATCTTTAAAAAAAAAAAAAACCAACTTAAAAATGATAGCACTATGAGTTTGGTTTACTTTTTTATTCCTGAACTCGATGTCAATGAACTTACATTTTACTTTATTCTTCAGATAAAGTTTGAAATGTTTACTCTTTTTTTCTTCTTGTCTTTCAGTTTGGATAATTTCTATTAACCTATCTTCAAGATCGCTGGTCTTTCTCAGCTCTACCCCTTCTATTGTTAACATGTTAAAGGACTTGCTCAGCTTTCATATCTCTTCTCTCTCTCTCTCTCTTTGGTAGCATTTCCATTTGACTCTGCTGAAATTCCCTAACCGTTTTCTATCTACTCAACTAGATGATTGATCATATTAACAGTTTCCTTACTATTCCTATGTGATCATTCCAACATCTAGGTATTCTCAGAGTCTGTTTCTGTTGATTGCTTTATTACTTGGTATGGGTCGTATTTTTCTTTTCTTTGTTCCCCCAGCTTTACTGAGATATTACTGACATATAACATATGTAAGTTTAAGGTGCACAATGTGATGATTTGATACACACATATATTGCAAAATGATTACCAAAATTAGGTAGGTTTTTTTTCTTGTTTTGTTCACACGTGTCTCATAATTTTTGATTGAATGTCACTGATATGTGTAATGAATATTATCTATTCCCCAAATAGATGGAGAACGGTGGAAGATCAAATCGGTCCAATCAGGAGTTAAGTTTGGCTTCAGTTTCATTTACCTTCAGTGTATTACATGTTTAGTGGTGGGTTCTTAACTTGTGTTTTGAGTGAGCTCTGGGGTATCCACAAAGATTTTCTCAATGTTCCATCTCCTCTTTTCAATTTTGATGAGCCCTATATGCCTGTCTGCCTGTGTCTCAGAGAATATTTCTCAAAGGTCCTGCTTCTCCCTGCTCCCCATTCCCACTATAAATCACAGGCTCGGTGTCTTCTAGGCTGACCCTATGCCTCCTTTCTCAGCATCCCTGCCTCTGTTTGCATTGGCAAACAAACTCTGACTTTTATCTACAATTGATCTTAGGGGCAGTAGATGTTTTATGGTGTTAGTACGGAATCCTAGGCCTCAGAGTTTTCCTTCTCTCCCCTCTCAGTGGTAGATGATTATACTTTTGCTTCTCCAAAATAGTATATTTTTGCCTATGTTGACAGATTTTTGCCTAAAGAAGACAGATTGTTCTCTACTCCTTGTTCATATACTTTGTAGGAACTAGAAGCTGTTGATTCATCCGAAAGAAGAGAGAAGGATTCAGGGAAGCTGGCATAGCTTTATGTCTTCCCCAGACACTGCCAATCATCTCCTGCATTCCTCACCCTCCATGACACCTGTCCTCACTCTTCTGCCACCATGCCCTCAAACTTTCTCATGACACCCTTGCATAAGTGAGCTTGGGACTGAATGTTAATTTCCTTGTGTCTAGGGAGCTATTCGAAACTGACATGCTAACCTACATTTGGTCTAAAAATTCAGTAAATTGTAGCTGATTTCTTCTTACACACTTTTATGGAAGCCACCTCTTTCTCTTATGGTCTACCAATGATAGTTTGTCATTTCTCCTTAGATGGATTTTTCCTCCTTGGAATTCAGTTCACCTGTTGTCTTATAACCTCAGATTTCCAATGAACTAAAAAAACCTATTTGTGGATTATCTTGCTTTTTCTCATTGAGTGGGTGTGACATTTTTACACTTCTTCATTTCTTAAGAGTAGAACCCTTACTATCCTTTTAATGTCTATAGTAATGTCCCCATTTTCTGTTTTATATGCTTATTTGAGTTTTTTTCTCCTCTTGTCTTCACCAGTAGGTGAAGGTAGGTATTTATCAATTTTATTATTCACCTTAAAGGAGTAATTTGGCTTCATTAGTTACCTCTATTTTGGGGTATGTCTTGTAAGCTCGTCCTTTTTATATTTCCCTTGTATTTTTTTTTTTCCAGATAAAATTTTCTCTCCTTTTTCTAGCTTTTACAGTTGAGAGCTTAAGTTGTTGATTTTAATTTTTTCTTCTCCAAAATAAGCATTAAAAGTGTGAAGTTTCCCTCCACGCATGGTCTTCAGCTGCATCATATAAATTGTGATTCCATTACCACTGAGTTTGAAATATTTTCTTGCAGTTTCTTCCTTGACTCATAGATTTTATTTGAAATATGATTTTATTTCTAAAATCTGGGTATTTTATTTATATCTTATTTTTATTGCTTATTAATTTAATTCCATTGTGGTCTGAGGACATATTTTGTATAATTTCAGTATTTTGAAATTCATTAATTCTTGCCTTACACATCAGCATATGGTCTATCTTGGTGAATAATCCATTTGGACTTGAAAAGGATGTATTTTGCATTTGTAAATGTGGAGTTCTGTGAATGTTATTTAGTGAAGTTTGGTGATAGCATTCTCTTTTTTACTGTTTTCTTTTGTCTAGTTAATCTATTAATTATGAAAAGATAAGGGTAAAAAATATGCAAATATATTTGTGACTTTTTAAACTTCTGTTTATTCTGTCAATTTTTGCTTCTATTATAGACATTTAAGAAGATGAGGAGGAAGATGAAGATGAGGAATTGATCCTTTTAGTTATGCTCTGTTTCACTTTATACTTGTAAGAGTCCTTGCCTCAAATTCTACTTATCGTTAGTACTTGCATGATGTATAGCTTTCTATCCTTTACTTTTTTTTTTTTGTAATTGAAGTTTTATATTTTTAGAATAGTTTTAGTTTCACAGCAAAATTGTAGTGAAAGTACAGAGATTTCCCATATATCCCTGCCCCCATATATGCAGAGCCTCCCCCATTATCAGCAATTGCCACCAGAGTGATGCATTGGTTACAGTTGATGAACTTACTGTGACTCAACATCATCACCCAAAGCCCATGGTTTACATCAGGGGTCACTCTTGGTGTTTCACATTATATGCATTTGGGAAAATGTATAATGACATGTATTAATCATTATGTATCATTCAGAGTATTTTCACTGTCCTAAAAATCCTGTATCCTCTGTCTATTCATCCCACCACCACCACCACCACCACCACCACCCTATAACCCCTATCAACCACTAATCCTTTTACTGTCTCCATAGTTTTGTTCACATAGTTGGAATCAAACAGCATGTAGCCTTTTCAAACTGGCCTGTTTCACTTAGCAATATGCATTCAAGTTTCCTCTATGTCTTTTCATGGCTTAATGATTCATATCTTTTTAGCTCTGGATGATATTCCATTGTATGAATGTATCACAATTTATTTACCCATTCACCCACTGCATGGTTACTGGATCATATGGTAAAAATAGGCTTAATGTGGTAAAAAGCACCAAACTGCCTTCCAAAGTGGCTGTATCATTTTGTATTCACACAAATAATGAATGAGAGTTCCTGTTGCTCCATATTCTCTCTAGCGTTTAGTGTTGACAGTGTTCATATTTTGGACATTCTAATAGGTGTACAGTGGTAACTCATTGTTCTTTTAGTTTGCATTTTCCTGATGCCACATGATCTGGATTCATATAGAAGAAATGCCTAGCCTGTAAGCATTTAGTAAATGTAAGTTTTTTTCATACTCACTAAATTTAATCCTTTTCATAATTTCAAAGTATAAAGCTAAATTTCCTTGTAATCAAACAGAATCTCAGGGGAAAGAACTAAAGAAACAGATAATTAATAAAAAGTATTTTTGCAAAGTTATATTTCCGAGTTGCAAACCCAAGTTGCTGAGCTTTAATTCATAATGACTCTTGGGATTCCCGCAAAACTCTCTACCCAATTTAACACACTTGTTTGTGATCAAATATGATTGTTATTAGAAATTAATTAATAATATAATATATTAACTAATGCATTAATATAATAATATATTAATGTAACATATTGATATAATAAATACCTATTTATACTTCAAGTTAAATTATACTTTAATTAAAATTTGTACTTAAATAATGTACTCTTTATTTTTAAGGGAAAAAATTCCTTAAAGAATAGGTCTTTGAGATAATCAAATGACCTGGGCATGTGGAGTCTTTGGATCTGGGCTGGGCTCTCATAGATAAATGGGTACACCTTAACTTGCCTTCTCTGTGTGCGTCACTCTCTTTATCTATTGAATAGCCTTGGAAACACCTGCCCACCTGCATCAAGCAGCTTTTGTTCATATGAGATGAAATAAGTTGAAGTGCTTTGTAAAATATAAATCATATGGAAAATTATGGGCTTAATAATAATACAGAGATGTGTGTTGAACACATTTCAACAACTAGGTCAGAAAAATTATTAGCTACCAAGAGCAGAAAGTGTGACAGGCTTCTTAGTCATCCAATTATCCCATGATAATACAGATGTAAGTCCATCTTTCTACATCATTTTCAAAGACTCATAAAAGAAAACCTCTCACCTTTAATTGAAGCTTTTGACAAGACAGTATTTTCCAAAGCCAACTAAGTTCATTGTGAGATGATACAGTAAACACAATTTGTATATCCATCTAAGAAGGGGTGCATTAATGTAAACTATAAAATAATTGGCATGCTGCGATAAGGATACCAAGGAAATTATTAATTTCCTTAATATATAAATATTTCTTAGAGATTAATTTTTTAAAACAAGGTTTGATATTGGTTCTTTTTTGTCTACCCAATGTATCTTCTTTTGGCAGAGTGACCTCATTTCTATTGCCATGATTCTGGTAAGTTACCAGTCATAGTACTCCAACCCTCAATCAAAATAATGGTCAAATGACCCATGGAAATAAATCAAATTCTCTTCTGAGATTTGAAGAGACTTGGCAGGCACTGGATCTGTGTCACATGATGTTTCTGGTCTCTGGTTTTGAGTCTTGGAGCTGTCTTTGTTCCCATCCCTCAAGAACCCTGGTTATTCAGCTTTTCCTGAATCTGTAAATTACTCTATATTATATCACTAAGTTGCTTTTACCTTTTCAGCGTTAGTTATTCAGAATTGCTTTACATTGTGGGCAAAGAGGGAAATTTACTCAAAGTGACCAAAATAAATAAAATATTTCCATATGTAATTTATAAAGCAGGAAAATAATTGGTATTAAAGAACAAAATAGCTAACCTCATTAGTAATCAAAGATACGCTATAAAATCTGTAAGTGGATCTTTACTAAGAAACTTACAATCATTCTCAACCTATTTCATGCAAAGTAAAAGCCACGTTTGAAAAGTGATAATTAATATCCCGACATCTACAGGTGTCTCCTACTTTCTTCTACCTGTCTCACCTATGGCCTCCTTGCTCTTCTCAATTACACCAGGCGTACTCCAGTCTTAGAACCTTACCTCTAGCTATTCCTCTGTCTCTAGCTACCCCCTTGGCCAGCATGGTCATGCCTCTCTCTGCTAAAAGCTCTCCTATTCTGTTAGTACTTCAACCTGCCATCCCTTTAAGTCCTTATTCCCTAAACCTATTCTAATGTCGTTTTTATAGATAGCACTTATTGAGTTTTAACATAATATATAACATACTCATTAATTACAAAACTTGTATTTTCCCTTCCTTTCCTACCATGTAAGCTTCATGGAGGCAAAGATCTATGTCTGGTTTGTATATTGATGTATCACAAGTAATTAGAACACTGTCTAGGACACAGTGATGGCTTAGCAAATACTTATTGAATAAAGTGCATGGTACTTTAACTTTCTCAATTAGCAAATTTTTTAAATGCTGAAGATGTGGTATAATGGAAAAGCAAATAAAGCATCATGGAGAGGCATCCAAAAACCAGAACCAAACTGCCTTGCTTCAAACTTTAGCTCCACTGCCTGCCTTCTGTCTAACCTTAAGCAATTTACTTTATATATTTGTGCTACAATTTCTTTATCTTTAAATGGGAAGGGCGACAAAAATCAACATTATATGGTTCCTGTGACGCTCACAAGTAAAGCACTCAAAAATACTACCCAAAGCATGGAAAACAATAAATGTTGCCTTAAACAGAATAAAGCTTGGGCAAATGAAAAATTATCAAACTTATTTCTGAAAAGCCGATAATGCTATTTGTCTCAGTAAATCTGGGAGACAGATTTTTAACATATTTTAATAAGTGTGGACAAAACATAGTGAAATGATTATAAATAATTTAGGTATTTAATAATACAGAGTAGCTACATAAATGATAAGATAATTTTAGGCATTAAATTGTATCCACATAGATATAATCGTGTCTGGAGAAGCTTCTGTTTTGATAACATGTGAAGAGAGTAGGATATATTTTAGAGTGCTATTACCTAAAATATGTGAAGAGTGAATAAAAAATATTATAAAAATAGCAAAATACAAGCAATTGTTTTTGTTATATATTTGCAGGGAATTCAAAATATACTTTTTTACAGTTTTCTTTTTCTGTATTAGTTTTATAATCATCATAATTTTTTTAAAAGATAATTCATCTGACTGCAGCAAACAAATCTATTTCCCATATGTAATCTCAATCACATGAATGTACAGTTTAATATAAAATTTCCAAGAGAAAGCATAGAATATAGTGTTTTATGGGACAAACATATATCAAGCTGCTGGCAGTATGTTTTCTTTCTTTCTTTTTTTAAATATGAGGCTGCAATAGGAAATTTCATCATACTGTGCTGTATTTCACAGAATTGAAAAAAATAAAACAATGTCTGCCTATGCATTTTGAGTAATACCATTCTCTGGTTAAAATGTCTTCCAATGCGAGAAAAATAACAGAGTTAGGACTTATATTATTTAGAGTTAGAACTTATATCAACTCTGTATGTTTATCTGTTATTGAACAGTCGAGTCTTCTCCAGAAATGAACGTGAAACTTTTAAACATTTACTAAACTTAAAAAGACAGCTATTGTCCAGTTTTATCTCTGACATGAAAAGAGTTTGGGACTCAACTCTCTTTTATCCCTACAACAAATATAACCTGAAAAAGCTGAGAATCGATGACTTTTATTAACCCTATAAGAGAACGGGGGTCACAGGGTAAATCACCACTTCAAACCTAAAGAGTGCATCCAGAGACACAGAGCAACCAAGAGCCACTCACTTGAAGCAGAAGCCACACTTGCAAAGGCTACACCTTGACTTATGACCCAATAAATGACTAACATTTAATTGGAAGATTAGAAAACTCCCCATCTCCAACTCCTTAGGATACCTTCAACAAGACTCTAGAATAAAAAAAAAAAAAAAAAAAAAACAGTGGATTACAAGTGTAACAGCTGTAGACATAGACTCTCTTACAAGTACTTAAGAAAGACCCAGGGCCAAGAGAAAAGATTAAAACAAAAACACTAGACAAAACTGGAGCCTCTGATACCTGTAGGTACAACAATGAGTAAACACAGAACAACTCTTAACCAAATTGACATAAATGTTCCTATTAAAGGACTACTTATCTTGGTCTCTTTTATCTAAACAGTAAGTCTGGCTTTCAAAAAAATTACAACATATGCCCTGTGTGGGACTCCACACTCAGTGGGGTACCTGCTTCTCCCTCTCCCTCTGCCCCTCCCCACTGCTCATGTGCTCTCTCACTATCTCTCCCTCTCTCTCAAATTAATAAATAAAATCTTTTAAAAAATCATGAGATATTACAAGAGAGGAAAACTATACACTGATATCATTTATCAATAGATATAAAACTCCTTAACAAAACATTAACAAACTGAATCCATCAATATGTGTAAAGGATAACTCATCACCACCAGTGTTGTTCACTCCAGAAATGCAAGGCTGGTTCAGCGCTGATAAAATAATCAGTGGGCCTCATCATACTAACAGACTGAATTCGAAAAAAAGCATATGGTAATATCATAGATGGAGTAAAATGGTTTGACAAAATTCAACGCCGATGTATAAAACTGGGGATAGAAGGATCTTTTCTCTCTCTTTTTTTTAAAGATTATTTATTTATTTATTTATTTATCTGACAGAGAGAGAGCACAAGCAAGGAGAGCGGGAAAGGGAGAAGTAGGCTCACCCTCCGAGCAGGGAGCCCGACGCAGGGCTCAATCCCAGGACCCTGGGATCATGACCTAAGCAGAAGGCAGACACTTAACCGACTGAGCCACCCAGGCGCCCTAGAAGGATATTTCCTTAACCTAATAAAGGAAATACATGCAAAACTAACAGGTAACATCTTAGAACATAAACCAAAAGGTGAAGCAGAATGCAAATAGCTCTGGTAATCTCTTGGAGTATTGGTCAAATCTCCACTTTTTGGAATACATTAAAATACAATAATATATCCTAAAGAGAAAATGTTTCAATATTCTCAGTATAATTTTAATAGTGAAAATTTGAAAACACCCATAATGGAGGATAAAAGGGAGAATTGCCCATAATGGTTATCAGATTTTATGCTTTGTCAACTAACAGCTTACTTGATTCCCACGTCATAGTTACAAAGATGTTTAGAGATGTCATGGGAAGGATATTCAGCAACAAATACTCTCATAGGAGAGCTCCCCACACTCCCTTGGTCCTAGAAAGATGCACTTTATGCTATCAATAGCCAAAGTATCTATCTCCTTCACAACCATGTATTCATCTTCTTATGTACCATAAAAATAAAGACTTTTCTTGAAGAATAATTTTTAGGTGGCAAAACTAGGGCACAAAAGTATCCTCAGAGTAGTTTTCCTATAGACACCAAGCCTTCTGATGATAGTATATTTTTATTCCAATTTTTCTTATCTATCATTATATAATGTACATATTCTGACCTGAAAAAGTCATTTAACTCCTCTAAATGTTAGCTTTTTCTCTTCTACAAAATGAGAAGTCTGTGTCAGTTTATGTTTCTTTTGAGTAATAGGAATCTATGCTTCCATGTTTATTGGTCAGGGTAATTGATGGTAGCTGATATAGTGATGGGCCCTAGCATTTCAGTAGCTTAACACAATAAACCTTTATTTCTCATTAATATTGCAATCCATTTGGTTGTTTAATAACCTCTTCATGGACTGTTCAGTGGTCCCAGGTCCTTCCATCTTGTTGGGCCACCATCTTCCTAGGCCTCCTCTGGTTCCTTACTGCTCTGTGTTCAGTGAACTAAGGAGTAAAGAGAGAACAAGAATGATTGGGGTATGTTAGGTGCCAGGTCTAGGGGTGGCATTTGTCATTCGAGCTCACCTTCTACTGGCCAAACCTCTATTGTATAACTCCACACTAACTGCAGGGGAGTAGGGAAAAAAGTAGTCATCTTTTATACTTGGAAGGGAAAATGGGCTTAGGGAACTTTTAGCTTGTGTTTGTCAAACTATGGTTGAAAACATATATGTGGGAGCCAGATAGCCTGAGTTAGAATCTTTGTGTTGCTGCTTCTTTGTTGAGCAAACCATGCTTTGCATAATAATAGAACTTATAGGGTTGTGAAAATTAAATGAGATAATATATGTAAAGTTCTTTGAAAAGGGCTTTGCACTTCTTAGACACAGTAGTGGCTGAACTGTGTGCCCCCAAACGTTCATATGGTGAAGTTCTAACCCCATCATCTCAGAATGTAACTGTATTTAGAGATAGGTTTTTAAAGGTAATTAAATTAAAATGAGATCAGTAGGTTGGATTCTAATCCAATATGACTGGTGTGCTTACATGAAATTTGGGTGCAGACACACATAGAAGAAAGACTATGTGAAGACACAGGGAGAAGACAGACTTCTACACGTCAAGGAGAGAGGTTTGGAAGAGATCTTTCTCTTGACCCTCAGAAGGAACCAACCCTGCCGACACTGTCATCTTGGATTTCCAGCCTCCAGGGACTGAAGAAATAAATTTCTGTAGTATTACAGTACTTTGTTATAGCAGCCCAGGCAAACAAATACAGGCTCTATTATGTGTTAGCTGTAAGTAGCAATTTCTTCTGAAAAACAAGCCATTTAATCTCTTGATGTAAATTTAAACTATATATATATATATAATAATGGGGAAAAACTACTCTTTCCTAGGGACTAGATCTCATGTCACACTTTCATGAAACTGAAGTCTCTGTGTCTGTCAGCAAACTCCCAAATATCTAAAGGAGGTAACGCAATGCACTTCATATTGTGGACAACCCGTAGTTGCCTTCCTCCTTCTGCATTTTATTCCTACTGCTCCAATTTGAGCTATCTGCCCTTCTCTGAATTGATCATTGTATGTTCCAAGCCAAGAAAGACATCAATCTCTAGGAAGTTCAAGCATCATTTTGTAATGATAGCTGAGGTTACAATTTCAGTTAAGAAATCATTTCTTTTCCCTGAATCCTTAAAAATGTCATACATTTTATATCACAGAACTCCAGACTGAAAGTGTTCTATGGGGCTTGCCTTCTACAATATCTCATAGAAGATAGCGCACGGCTCATAAATGATAATAACAGTGTTGACGATCATAATGTCATCGACTTTTAGAGTTTAAAGCAATCTGAGAAATCATCTAGTCCATTCCTGCATTTGACTGATGTGGTAAGCAAGCCACAAGGATGGTGCCTGGTTCTCACAGATGAGCAGGGGACTTAGTTCAGGTCCCCTGACACTAGGCTCTTGCTCTTTCCACTCAAGCGCAGCATCAGTAATGAAAATGAAATGTACATTCAGATGAGAGTGAGAATCTACTGGCACAAAACATTGAAATTGTGACATTTTTCCCAGACAGAAGGCATCAATTTCATTTTGCTCTGCCTTGTATATGACTAAACCTAAGTCTTCCGTGACTACAAATGATCTCTCTCTGAACTCTGAGAGATCAAAACAGCATAGCAGGGAAATGTTGATGGCTGTGTTTTTTAAACTATCTGGTCACTTGCCATGATGAAACGGCGAACCAACCCCAAAATTGTGGCAGTGACAGAAAAATACATTACAGTCTTATTACAGACTAGTCCTTAACACTTACTTTGTAAGATGGCCTTAAATACGCCTACTTTTAGAACGATATCGACTTAAGACTCTGAGAGGCTAGCCTAAACTGGTGGGTTCCCATTTCCTTACATTGCTCTAATACTTAAGCTCATTAATAGACTCACAAAACATAAAGTGATAGTGGTTATTCTTTCAGAAAGGAAAGACATTCGTGCTCCTGTTACGTGTAGCAGCATAAATATATCAAATTTTGTTTCTCTCTTATAATAAATCAATTAAACCTTAAGGGACCTATTCAAAATATTATGCTACTTTTAATAAGAAGCATGGTATGAATCACATATATATTTTGAATAAAATATATGCATATTGCAAAATAATGCAATATGGATTGCATTAACCTCTTTCCAGGAAATTGTTCAGCCTAACAAAAACACAGTAGATGAAAGTGACCCTCCAGGAGAGTGGTGAATTACACCTAAGGATCCTCTCCATTTGGAGAAGTGTTTATTTCTGGTGGTTCTTCAGCAAAAGAAAAAAACCAGACTTTTCTGGTGTCAAGAGAAATACGAAACTTTGAATAAGATATGTTTGCCATCCTGATATTTTAGGCCTCCTTTATCCTATCGGTAATATTCCTATGATTGGGGCAATTTCAGGATTATTTAAACCTTTCTTCCCAGGCAATGACAGGCTGTGGAGTGAGAAAAACATTGTCTCATTTCTCATTTGTCTCATTTCTATAGATTTGCAGGACTTCCAGTGGGAAAGAGGGTACGTTTGTTGTTGTTGTTGTTATTGTTGTTGTTGTTCATCCAGGAAAATTTTGTGTTTAAAATTTTTTCATTTGTATTATGTTTTCCTGTGATTTTAAGTTGAGCGGTCTTCAGTATTTCATTAGTCCGTAGACTTTTCTGCCCACTGAAAAGGGTGATCTCGCTAAATCTAACAAGTCTTTAGTGGAGCTGTACTTGAAGCTGTGGTCCTATTCTTTTCCTTGAGAATGACAGAAACATTTCACAAATGGTAAGAACACGATTATTTTCCTTATTTACGTGGAGTCCTTTGGCAGCACAAAGAACATCTTTCTTACTCAGTGTGTCTTTGAACAGGTGGGCACTTTGTTTGGCAGGAGGGATAATCACATTGAGTGATCTGAACTGCAGGCTTCGAAAAATCGATCTCTAGGGAGAAGCAGTAGCCATGCTTCAATTCCAACTCACATCTTGGGAGAAATAAAGTGAACCATTTCTTTAAATGGCTTTTCAAAGACTCTGCACATTTGAAAAGACTTCCATTTAATCATGCCTTTTCTGTATATTAGTTACTTGTCTGTTAATGCCACCGACATTAACCACACATGAATGAGAGGCAAAAACTCCTGTAGAGATACCAATTAGAGCTGGTTAACTCTGAAATTTTAGGCAGACTAAATAAAAGTGTCCCAAATGAGCCACAACAGAAAAGACTTGTCTAATTTTTCTGTTTATTAGCCGGATGACCTTTCTCCTCTCCTTATCATTGAAGAGAGGGAAGTCAAACTGTGAAAGCCTTGTTATTTATTTACTTACGATCAGAAAAAGATTAAAGTTCCAGAAATCCTTTCCCTTTGGTGATTACAAACCTTATCCTGAAAATAAAAAGCAAATCTTTTGCTTATTTTATGGAAGGCATTAACTTTTCCAAGTCTCCTGCTGTCTGGAACTCTCTCCCCTGACCTGACCCTGCCCACCTTGCTCTCTCTTGTCCGGAGTAACACGTCCTCATCTCTGAAGAGTCCATTCAAGGTACATTTCCTATATGAGGTTATTTGTTAAACGCTGCTGCATTCCCCCACCACCCTGCAATCCCAACCATTTCCTCCTGTTCATTCGCTCTATACTCACTTCAATCTCAATTCTCCAACTTTCTTCAGAGTTCTCCCTCAGTGGGAAGGTAAATTTTTTAATAGTGGAATCCTGCATCATTTGTATTTGATTCCCATTCCTTCATGTATTATTAGGTACATTATTGATGATAAACCCATATTTGTTATCATAATACATGGGTTACAAAAAATTTACAATTTTCTCCCTGTATATTTATTTAATATATATACAGTCACACCGAGATACACACACACACACACACACACACACACACACACACACACACACATATCCTCCATATTGTCATAATCACTTGTAAAATTATTAAGGGCATTCAGTAAGACTCTAAGATAAGAAAAATTATAACCGTTTGACTAGGTCGTTATCACCGTTTTGACCTGTTCTAAATTTCTTCTCTAGCTTTGTCCAAATTTTGCTGCTCCTACTTGACACGTCCTGCAGTGGTCTTGCACTTCACCAACTATCTAATTTTCCTGACACAGAGAGCCCATCTTCTGTTCTCTCCAGCGAGCTCACACAAAGGTCACCTGAAGTGTAACCCACATCCATTGATGTCATGGGCTTGTCTCTGCCAAGCCTGCCTGCTTTCCTTCTTATTCCAGAAACAGCTACAACTTCTGTTTTTCTTTATATGCTGTTATGATTATGCTCCTGAAACACGTCAGGAAAAATGCCTTCCATTGCTTTAAGTAGACAGGTTTTGGTGTGAAGGGAACAGTTCAAAATGGTTTACCCACATGTGTTGAATATGCCTTAGAAAATTCCAATGGCCTTTCACTATTTTTTCAACAGAGGTAAATAACTAGTAAAGCAGGGAAAAAAGCCTGTCAGGTTCAAATGAGATCTTTAATTCTATAAGTAAATATGCAGTAAGCATAGTGATGATTGACTGATTTAATACGTAAATAGTATTACTAAAATAAAAGGTGACCTGGTATTCCTCCATCACAATGGCTTATTCTTCATACGCAAGATTTGCACTTATTATCTAAATGCTATTAAGTCATTTGAATTAATTTTATTTGTCCAGAATAACTTTCAATACATTGAGGGCACAGTCTATATTTTCCTAAGCCTGGTGACTCAGGGACAGCATTTTTTTTCCTCAGAAATCTTAAATTCCATCCTTACGTATGATTTTCTCAAAATTAGCTGTAGTTACAACCTTACACTTACAGTCTTGGCATGTTCCTTTGCAAAAATTGCCTGATACTCTGTGCTCTCAGTTGGCTTGGTCCTGCTTCACATTCTGGAAGGATCTTAGAGAATAAGACATTGATAAAGAAAGTAAGACAGCACAAAAACATCTCCAAGTTATACTTCTTTTAATCCTTTCCTCCCCTGAGTTCAACTGGTTTATGAAAAATGATGTCATCTGATATTCTCATCTTTGAAGATCAGAAACCACTTTGAGAAATTGAATTAGCTCAGTTCGGACATCTTGCATCATTTGGGTATTTTTTTAAAAGACTTTTTGAAAGTAATTTTAGGTATACAACAAAATTGAAAGTAAGGTACCTAGATTTCCCATATACCCCATTCCTCTATATAAACATAACTCCCCTCATTACCAACATCACTTACCAGAATGGCACTACTTTTTTTTTTTTTTAATCAAGGGTGATCCTGCTTTGACACATCATCATCATTCAAAGTCCAGAGACAACATTAGGGTCCATTCTTGGTGTTCTGCATTCTACAGATTGAACCAATGTATAATGACATGTATCCCTCATTATCCATCACGATCTTTTTTTTTTTATTTTTTTATTTATTTTTTTTTTTTTAATGATTTTTTAATTATATTATGTTAGTCACCATACAGTACATCCCCGGTTTCCGATGTAAGGCTCGATGATTCATTAGTTGTGTATAACACCCAGTGCACCATGCAATACGTGCCCTCCTTACTACCCATCACCGGTCTATCCCATTCCCCCACCCCCCTCCCCTCTGAAGTCCTCAGTTTGTTTCTCATAGTCCATAGTCTCTCATGTTTCATTCCCCCTTCTGATTACCCCCCCCTTTCTTTATCCCTTTCTTCCCCTACTGATCATCCTAGTTCTCATGTTCCATAGATGAGAGAAATCATATGATAGTTGTCTTTCTCTGCTTGACTTATTTCACTTAGCATTATCTCCTCCAGTGCCGTCCATGTTGTAGCAAATGTTGAGAACTCGTTCTTTCTGATAGCTGAGTAATATTCCATTGTATATATGGACCACAACTTCTTAATCCAGTCATCTGTTGAAGGGCATCTCGGCTCCTTCCACGATTTAGCTATTGTGGACATTGCTGCTATGAACATTGGGGTGCATATGGCCCTTCTCTTCACTACGTCTGTATCTTTGGGGTAAATACCCAGTAGTGCAATGGCTGGATCATAGGGTAGCTCAATTTTTAACTTTTTAAGGGACCTCCACACTGTTTTCCAGAGTGGCTGTACCAACTTGCATTCCCACCAACAATGTAGGAGGGATCCCCTTTCTCCACATCCTCTCCAACAATTGTTGTTTCTTGCCTTGTCTATTTTTGCCATTCTAACTGGCGTAAGGTGGTATCTCAGTGTGGTTTTGATTTGAATTTCCTTGATGGCTAATGATTTTGAACATTTTTTCATGTGTCTGTTAGCCATTTGTATGTCTTCATTGGAAAAGTGTCTGTTCATATCTTCTGCCCATTTTTTGATTTGTTTATTTGTTTCTCGTGTATTGAGTTTGAGAAGTTCTTTGTAGATCTTGGATACCAGTCCTTTATCTGTAGTGTCATTTGCAAATATATTCTCCCATTCCGTGGGCTGCCTCTTAGTTTTTCTGACTGTTTCCTTGGCTGTGCAGAAACTTTTAATCTTGATGAAGTCCCATAAATTCATTTTATCTTTTGTTTCTCTTGCCTTTGGGGATGTGTCATGAAAAAGGTTGCTTTGGCCGATGTCGTAGGGGTTGTTGCCTATGTTCTCCTCTAGAATTTTGATAGATTCCTGTCTCACATTGAGGTCTTTCATCCATTTGGAGTTTATTTTTGTGTATGGTGTGAGATAGTGGTCAAGTTTCATTCTTTTGCATGTAGCTGTCCAATTTTCCCAGCACCATTTATTGAAGAGACTGTCTTTTTCCCACCGGATGTTTTTTCCTGCTTTATCAAATATTAGTTGCCCAAAGAGCCGAGGGTCCATTTCTGGGCTCTCTATTCTGTTCCATTGGTCTATGTGTCTGTTTTTGTGCCAGTACCATGCTGTCTTTGTGATCACAGCTTTGTAGTACAGCTCGAAATCCGGCATGGTGATGCCCCCAGCTTTGTTTTTCCTTTTCAACAGTTCCTTGGAGATTCGGGGCCTTTTCTGTTTCCATACAAATTTAAGGACTGTTTGTTCCAGTTCTTTGAAAAATGTCCTTGGTATTTTGATCGGGATAGCATTGAAAGTGTAGATTGCTCTGGGTAGCATGGACATTTTAACTATGTTAATTCTTCCGATCCATGAGCATGGAATATCTTTCCATCTTTTTATGTCTTCCTCAATGTCTTTCAAGAGTGATTTATAGTTTCTAGAATATAGGTCCTTTACGTCTCTGGTTAGGTTAATTCCAAGGTAACGTATGGTTTTTGGTGCTATTGTAAATGGGATGGATTCCCTAATTTCTCTTTCTTCGGTCTCGTTATTCGTGTATAGAAATGCAACTGATTTCTGAGCATTTATTTTGTATCCTGCCACGTTACTGAATTGCTCTATAACTTCTAATAATTTGGGAGTGGCTTCTTTTGGGTTTTCCATATAGAGTATCATGTCATCTGCAAAGAGAGACATTTTGACTTCTTCTTTGCCAATTTGAATACCTTTGATCCCTTTTTGTTGTCTGATTGCTGTTGCAAGGACTTCTAGTACTATGTTGAATAATAGTGGCGAGAGTGGGCATCCTTGTCGAGTTCCTGATCTTAAGGGAAAGGCTTCCAGCTTTTCTCCATTGAGAATAATATTTGCAGTAGGCTTTTCATAGATGGCTTTTATGAGATTGAGAAATGTACCTTCTATTCCTACACTCTGAAGGGTTTTAATCAGGAAAGGATGCTGTATTTTGTCAAATGCTTTTTCAGCATCGATTGAGAGGATCATATGGTTCCTGAGTCTTTTCTTGTTGATATGATGTATCACACTGATTGATTTGCGAATATTGAACCACGCTTGCATCCCAGGTATGAATCCCACTTGATCGTGATGGATAATCCTTTTAATGTACTGTTGGATTCTATTAGCAAGTATCTTGTTGAGGATTTTGGCGTCCATATTCATTAGGGAAATCGGTCTGTAATTCTCCTTTTTGAGGGGGTCTTTGCCTGGTTTGGGGATCAAGGTAATATTGGCCTCATAGAATGAGTTTGGTAGCTTTCCTTCTGTTTCTATTTTTTGAAATAGCTTTAGGAGAATAGGTATTATTTCTTCCTTGAATGTTTGGTAGAATTCCCCAGGAAAACCGTCCGGGCCTGGAGTTTTGTTATTTGGAAGGTTGTTTATCACTGACTCAATTTCTTCATAATTAATTGGCCTGTTTAAGGAATCAATTTCTTCCGGTTTCAATCTTGGTAGTTTATAGGTTTCCAGGAAGGATTCCATCTCTTCCAGATTGCTTAGTTTATTGGCATATAGCTGTTGATAAAAATTTCTAATAATCCTTCCAATTTCAATGGTGCTCGTCGTGACCTCTCCTTTTTCATTCATAATTTTAATAATCTGGGTCCTTTCTCTTTTCTTTTGGATAAGTCTTGCCAGTGGTCTGTCAATTTTATTGATTCTCTCAAAGAACCAGCTTCTAGTCCTGTTGATCTGCTCTACTGTACTTCTGGTTTCTGCTTGATTGATTTCAGCTCTAATTTTGGTCAACTGCTTCCTCGTGCGTGGATTAGGCCTGTCCCTCTGTTGCTGTTCCAGCTTCTTGAGGTGAGAATATAAAAACTGCATTGTAGATTTTTCTATTCTTTTGAGTGAGGCTTGGATGGCTATGTATTTCCCCCTTAGGACTGCCTTTGCAGTATCCCATAGGTTTTGGACTGTTGTATTTTCATTCTCATTGGTCTCCATAAATTGTTTAATTTGATTTTTGATTTCCTGGTTTATCGAGTCATTCCTGAGCAGGATGGTTCTTAGTCTCCAAGTGTTTGAGTTTCTTCCAAATTTTTCCTTGTGGTTGAGTTCCAATTTCAGAGCATTGTGGTCTGAGAATATGCAGGGGATAATTTCAATCTTTTGGTATCGGTTGAGACCTGTTTTGTGTCCCAGAACATGGTCTATTCTTGAGAATGTTCCATGGGCATTAGAATAGAATGAGTATTCTTTGGTTCTGGGGTGTAGTGTTCTATATATATCTATGAGGTCCAACTTGTCGAGTATGGCATTCAAAGCCTTTGATTCTTTGCTTAGTTTTTGCCAGGGTGTTCTGTCTATTTCTGATAGTGGAGTGTTGAGGTCCCCTACTATTAATGTATTTTCATTTATATGTCTCTTTATTCTGGATAAGAGTTGGCTTGTGTATCTTGCTGCTCCCCTGTTGGGGGCATATATATTTATAATTGTCATATCCACTTGTTGAATACTTCCCTTAAGAATAATATAGTGCCCTTCTGCGTCTCTAACTATAGTCTGTAGTTTAAAATCCAATTTATCTGATATGAGAATTGCTACCCCAGCTTTCTTTTGAGGACCATTTGCGTGAAAGATGGTACTCCATCCCCTTACTCTCAGTCTGAATGCATCTTTGGGTTCGAAATGAGTCTCTTGTAGACAGCAAATGGATGGGTCATTTCTTTTTATCCAATCTGCAACCCTGTGGCGTTTTATGGGATGGTTCAAACCATTTACATTAAGACTGATTACTGAGAGATATGATTTTAATGTTGCCATGTTGCCAGTAAAGTCTTTGTTTGTATTGGCTGTGACTTTCTGTTCTGTATCACTCTTGGGGCCTTTTTACTTTTATAGAACCCCCCGTAATATCTCCTGTAGGGCTGGTTTCATAGTTACAAAATTGGTTAGTGACTGGCGATTCTGAAATGTCTTTATTTCTCCATCAATTCTGAATGACAGCCTTGCTGGATAAAGGATCCTTGGCTGCATGTTTTTCTCTGAAAGAGCTTTAAATATGCTCCCCCAACCCTTTCTCTCATTCCAGGTCTGTGTAGACAGGTCTGACGTAATTCTGATGCTTTTGCCTTGGTACGTGAGAAATTTCTTTGCCCTGGCCGCTTTCAATACTGTATCCTTGCATCTAATATTTGCGAATTGCACTATGATGTGACGTGGCGTAGGTTTGTCGTGGTTGAGCTTGGGAGGGGTCCTCTCTGCTTCTTGGACACGAATGTTTGTTTCCCTTGCTAGATTAGGGAAGTTTTCAGCTACAATTTGTTCAAATATCTCTTCTAGACCTCTGTTTTTCTCCACCCCCTCGGGGATGCCGATGATTCTAACATTGGATCGTTTCATTGAGTCAGTAATCTCCCGTAACCTACATTCGTGGGCGTGGATTTTTTTAAGACCATCTTCTATTTTCATTTTTTCCTCTATTAACCCATCCTCCAATTCACTAACCCTTTCCTCTGCTTCTGCGACCCTGGCTGTCAGAGCCTCTAGTTTTGCCTGCATTTGGCCCATAGAATTTTTAATTTCTGTCAGATTCGCTCTCATTTCTGTCCTTAGGGATTCTATATTCTCAGTAACCTTTTCGTTTATACTTTTTTCAATTCTACTCATCATTTTGACCATCGTTACTCTGAATTCCATTTCTGATAATTTGGTTACATCCATATCCATTATTTCTGTGGCAGAGGCCACAGACTCACTGTCTTTTCTTTGCTGGGGGGGGCTTCTCCTTCTTGTCATTCTGATGAGGAGAGGTTGCGGGGTTGTCCAGAGCCCAAATTATTGACTGGGTCCCAGGCCGTGCCCCTTGTTTTATAGGGATCTTAGGGATGTGGGCTTCTTCTTTAAAGATTTTATTTATTTATTTATGTAGCAGCCAACCAGCGAGAGAGGGAACAGAAGCAGGGGAGTGGGAGAGGAAGAAGCAGGCTCCCAGCGGAGGAGCCCGATGAGGGACTCCTTTCCGGAACGCCGGGATCACGCCCTAAGCCGGAGACAGGCGCTCAATGACTGCGCCACCCAGGCACCCGGGTTGTGGGCTTCTTGATTTTTCAGCCTGCCTTCTGTGTTCTGGGGGAGGGGCCTGCCGCGCCGATACTCAGGCAACCCTGTTTGGGTAGAGTCTCCGTGTCCCCTGCGAGGGGGGATGGGGTTGGGCACTCCCTGAGCCGGTATTTCCAGGCTTTTGTTCTCTGGCGGCTTTCCCTGGCGGTTTGCTGTGCCTCTTCTGAGAGTCAGAGCCGCAGCGGCCGAATTTCAGCCTCTGTCACAGAACAGAGGGATTGCGGCCCGTTCTCTACTAATGTTCTGGCCACTTTAACTCTGTTTCTGTTGGTGCTGCTCAACCCTGCAGCGTCCCGGGATGTGCGCCCCACACCCGGCGTCCCAGCCCTCACTTCCAGGGCCGGCGCGTCTCTGTCCTTTGTGTTTCTAATGCCACCAGCCGCCAGCCGCCCCGCGCGCGCTTCCGGATCTCCCGGTCTCAGTCTGGATCCAGTGAGCGCACCGGGATTCCGGTGTTCCGCGAGATGCCTGGTGGCGCGCGCACCCGGCTCACGGTCTCAGTCTGCTGTTTTGCGGGTGCCGACCCCGAGCCACGCCCGCTCCCCCGTGCAAGTGGCTACCGCTTCCCGGCGCCCGAACGCGGCGGCTCCCTCCCCCTTCCGTTTATCTTCCGATATCTGTGCACAGTTTCATGGCTCCCCGCTTCGTACCTCAATACTCAGCGCTGGAGATGTTCATTTGTAGAGATCCAAATGCGTCTTCCTGCGTCTCAGGCTGGTTCCGTGGTTGTTTAGGCTGGTCTGGTACCTATCCCACTCGACTCGGAGGACCGGCTGAAAACGGTGTCTCCTACTCCTCCGCCATCTTAACTCCTCTCCTCTATCCATCACGATCTTAAAACTTCTTTGTGCTCTGCCTATTCTCTTCCTCTTCACCCTCACCCCAGAAACCACTGATCTTTTCACAGACTCCATAGTTTTATCCTTTCCAAAATGTCATAAAGCTGGAATCATACTGTATATAGCCATTTCAGATTGGCTTCTTTCATTTAGTAATATGTGTTTAAGGTTTCTCTATGTCTTTCCATAGCATGATAGTTCATTTTTTTTTTTTAGCACTGAATAATATTCCATTGTCTGGATGTATCACAGTTTACTTATCCATTTACCTACTAAGATGTCTTGGTTGTTTCCAAGTTTTGGCAATTACGAATGAAGATTAACTGAATGTTTTGAAAACAAAGCAAAACAAAAAAACAAGACACCCTTCACCCAGCATCCTAAACTACTGTTTCTCAAACTTTCATGTGTGTATGAATTGCCAGGGGATTTTTTAAAATGGAGTAGGATGGGGCTGAGTTTCTGATTTCTTACAAGTTCTGAGGTGACATCCACACCACATACCCGGGCCACGTCCTGAGTTCCAAGGTCTTAGCATCCTCTTAAGACTTATGAAATAATGGTGTCTCACAGTGGGACAAGGCACTTCATATTTTTAGCAAGCTGCCCTGGTGAGATATATTTAGTGAGTTGACTTCCATGGATCAGCATTGGGGAACAAATGGAATATATGATCTTACCCTGACTTTTAGTTTTCTGTGACTGAATTTTCTTTGTTTGTATACAGACAACATTGTAAAAGGATGCTTTTTATAGAATAGTTCAGTTCCTATGGACATTTATTAAATATTAAAAAAAAAAATGAGGGACTTGTAATTTGTATCATAGGGTAATTTACACATAATACTCATCATTTTAAAATTAAAAACATGAATAGCAGAAATCAACGTGCGTGTACCCTTAACTCTATGTGCTGTCCCAAAGGTAAATTGAAATGATTAAGTATGTTTTTTCATATATAGTTGAGATTTTTTTTAAAAAATAATGTTACAAAACACTGCCACTGGCATGCAGGATTATTCCTACATCTCCAGAATTATTATCTCTAACTTGACACTTTGCCATTCATCAGCTTTTATTATCTAATATCAGTTTGAGAAGATTTCCCTTCAACTCAGTATCAGAAAAAAATTGAAACAAAGGTAAGTTATATAAAGTCACATAATTCATTGATAAAAGATAATCTGGGACAGTGGTGAGAAACAGAATGCCAGACAAATGACTACTATTAAATACTGTATGTATGATAAGTATGTATCTAGAGAGACTAAAGCATGTATCTGATATACACTCAAAAGACAGCAGGCTTAGAATTATGATACTTTAGACACTAGGAATGGAGCCTCTTTGTCTCATAGTGTCGGATTTTATTAGCATGGTCTTTGACAAATATATAACTTCAGGTTATCAATCCACTTAGGGAACACACTGAAATCTAATTGTGTACTAATTATGCTATGCACACATGGCTACCTCTACATGTATTTACATATTTTCATAAAGGCCTGTGTTCAATTGTAGCTACCAGTTCAATAAATAGTATTTTGTTGTGTATCCAGAAATTCTTAGGGTCTGGCAGAAAACAAAGACAAGAGCCCAAAGACTCTTTGTACCCTATCTAGAGCTTTTTTTGATGAAAACCTTTCTTGATCAAAACACATTTAACTAGGGGTGCCTGGGTGGCTCAGTCAGTTAAGTGTCCAACTCTTGATTTTGGCTCACATCATAAGATCATGGGTCCGGGGATGGAGCCCCACGTTGGGCTCCATCCTCAGTGGGGAGTCTGCTTCTCTCCTTCTCCCTCTCCCTCTGACCCTCTGCGTGTGTGTGCTTTCTCTCTCTCTTTCTCAAATAAATAAATAAATAAATCTTTTTTTAAAAAACCACATTTATCTAAATAAGATAGGTTTTATTTGTTTTTAAATATTTTAGCATTGATTAATCATATCTCTGAGATGTGCAACTGCTAAAGAAATACAGCATTACCCTTCTAGCTCAAATTTTATGGTACAAATTGAAACAATGCAGAGTATAGGAAAATTTGATCTCTTGGCTTCAGTTATATAAATAGATACTAAAAATCTTGATTATACCCTTTCTACCTCTCATTTAAATTTGTAATGATGACTTCTGGAACTTTCTTTATAATGATAGTAATTTTAAATGCTTTTAAACAGTTTCTAAGGTTTCCTATATTTTTTAAAATTAACATATTTTTTATTCTTTCTTTTGTATCATCACTGAATATTAAGTCTCATCTCATTTGCGGCCATAAAAGAAAAGTAAGCAGAATATCTTAAAATTTAAAATCTTGAGCAAGCTTCAATAATTTTTCCCTATCCCCCCCCCCCCACCTAAAAGGCTTTCTAATGCCTCAGCCCATGTTTAAATTAGTAAGAAACATTCCACACTTTGGACACACTTCTACAAATGCACTATTTCAGTGTTACACAGAATACAAATCTCTCGAATATCTTATTCTTCCCCTATATCTATTTACTTCTAGGTTGGTTGGGAGAATCACAGGTTTTGCAGAATAAAGATAACAATTGGAGAATTTATAGATATGAAGAGAGATTTCGTGACATCTCTTGAGAAGGAAGTATGCATACCCAAGAATCTTGACCTTTAGAGAAGACTCATGAAATAGTAAACATGTTTCAGCCTAGAATTTGTTAATAATCAGTGGAAGCACTAAAGTGTAGAATGCATGATGAACCAAAGGAGGAGAAAGACAAATGAGACATGTTTCCAAGAAAATTATTTGCATCGAAACGTGCAAAATAGCGTCTCTGCTATTTCTAAGCTTTAAATAGTTCCTGAGCTTTACTTAGTTAGATATAACAAGCTAATCGAAAGAGTGGACTCATGAACATGACTCCAGTGCTCCCTAGTTCTGTCCCAGGTTGGATCTTTTCTGGGGCGGGTATTTAAGTCAGATGTATTTGTTTCTTGTTTCTGGCCCAGATGAATTATGCCTTATTAATTTCTGCGTTACTGGTATTTTGAGTTTTAATTCATTAATTGCTGCAAATATTTTGCTTTCCTCAAAAATGGTTTACAAAATTACAGTTATGGAATTCTACGGTCTTTCTAAATTGGATGCTATTGATCCATCACAACCAGCAATTATTCTTCACACTGGGCTGCTAGCAGGCTTGGTTTTTTTAAAGCCCTTTTGGCATAAAGAACATTTTCTTATTTGGGGTCTAAATTAAAAAATAATGATTTGTATGCGGTCATTTCACTTGCCAATTCCTCTGTGACACCATTTAGCCGCACCTTGTCAGCACTGTAACTCTATAATCATCTACGGAAATTCTGTGGTGTTCTGAACTGATGGGAGTTGGAGAATAATTAAAATCATATATGCACTTTAAAATGCACATGGAAATAACATGAGTGAACACAATCTTCAGGTGTACAGCACTATAAGAAATGAGGAGGTAATTTTCTGGGCTAGTAAAATACACACAGTCCCTGCCTTACAGTGGTTCAACTTAGGATTTTTGGCTTTATGATGGTGCATAAGCCATACACATTTAGTAGAAACCGTACTTCGGATTTTGAATTTAGATCTTTCCTGGGACTAGTGATATGATCCTGGGCAGGAACAACTCCCAGTCAGCCACACAATCACAAGGATAAACAACTGCAATGCTCACAACCCTCTATACCCATACAGCTATTCTGTTTTTCACTTCCAGTAAAGTATTCCATCAATTACATGACATGTTCAACGTGTTACTATAAAATAGGCTTTATGTCAGATGATTTGCCCAAGGGTAAGCCAATGTAAGTGTCTTGAGCACGTTGAAGGTAGACTAAGCTGTGATATTTGGTAGGTTAAATACATTAAATGCATTTTCAACTCATGATACATTCAACGTATGATGAGTTTATCAAAGCATTAGGTCAAGAAGATCTGTATTATTGTCAATAACCTTTGGGCAATGTACAACGGAGATCCAGAATTCAAACAATAGTCAATATACATTTCAGGAATTTTAGAGTTGGTTTAATAAATAGAGCATGAGACGAAAGACATGGGATGTTCCGCACAACAACTTTTATTTACAAAGCAGCAAAGGTGAAACTGACTGGCATCACGGTAAGGTACAAAAAATGAGATATTTGATCCATATTTCTACTATACCTACAAGAAATAAAAGAGTCACATTTTAAAGCACAAGATGCATTGGAAAGGACTTTTGGGGAAAAGAAGTTTCTGAAGTAAAATAAACAAGCCTGGAAAACTAGATTCTTCTTCACAGAATCTGGATGCAAGCTGTATTTATTCTTAAGGCACTTTGTTTTGTTTCTCAGAGTGAAGGGGGAAGCAAGGGTGTTCGCTCTGTCCAGCTAGGTTTGTAATTCTAAATTTGACAAAGGAAAATATAATAAACTGCATTAGTTCTATCACTATAATAGGATAATGTAAAGTGATTTAAGAAAAAAGGGTTATGGACAATAACATCCACTATGTATGTCACACTGTGTGATTGCACACTGATGATGTTACAGAATCATCTCTGCTTACCCAAAACTGTCCTGGTAAGTATACTTATTATTTTCCTTTTACAGGTGACAAAACTAAAGTTCACATATGACATATAGCTCCCCTGAAGATACCTCTCTATGGAACTTGGGCAATCTTTAGATCACATCTCTCTAACCCCAGATCTCTGCCCTGGGCCATGTTATCTCATGACCGAGGAAGTTGCATTAGCATGGAGAAGGCACGTCTAAATGCATTGACTCTAAACAAAAAGTAAATGTGAGAATGAATACACTCATTTCAACACTTTTTGGAATTTGCTACATATTGTTATTTTAAGTATGACTAAATCAAAGAAAAATGATGCATTTCTCTGACGTGTTCAGAAAGTCCATTTAATGAATGTATTTTAAATACATAATCATAAAATATTAATGATTCAGTTAAATGAAGAAATATAAGTTTATTTCAATGCCTGATTATCAAGCACAGTTTGCTAGGGCACCTACCACTGTGTGGATTTTATAATCCAATATTTTATAATTTAGTTTGGGAGGCTCTGAGGAAAATAGCTCTTAGAAATTCCAAGAAAATTTAGAGATCGAGAACAGACCCCTTGGGGTTCCCTAATGAAAATAATCATGGTAGTTGCGGACATGTCTAAATTTTTAAAAATGCCCAGGTGTACCAAAATACACAATTACCCACATGGACCTCACTTAAAGTCAGTTCTAGACTTCTCAGGGCTTGATTAGTTAGGCTATACATTTTCCAACCTCCATCTATCATTAAGAGACAATATATCTTCTATTTTTATGAACACATGTTGGGTGTATAATTGCAAATAAAGTTGAAAATTGTAATTTTGCAATTGAGTTATAAATAATAAGGCATTTTCAGTTATTAGGTCCTTATGTTCAAGAACCAGAAAAGGCAGGGGCACCTGGGTGGCTCAGTCGGTTTGCCTCTGCCTTCAGCTCAGGTCGTGATCCCAAGATTGGGCTCCCTGCTCAGAGGGAAGCCTCCTTCTCCCTCTCCCACCTGCCCTGCTTGTGTTCACTGTGTCTCTCTCTGTCAAATAAATAAATATAATCTTTAAAAAAATCTGAAAAGGCAAATTTCAAAATATTAGTAATGCTGATTTTTCTCCCCAGGCCATGTCTCATGTATTTCCTTCTCTCTTCTCTGTCTCTTTCCAGATCACATTTTTCCTATTAGAAACTGTAGACGTGTTGAGCAATAACACATGTTAAAATAATTTGTGATAAATGAACAGAGAATAAAGATATTACCATACCTCCCAAACTCTTGGCTTTCTTGTTACAAGGTTGCCCGTGAAGGCAGTGGCACTGTGGCGTAGGAATCTTTGATGAATTTCTCAGTGTTGGTATCCCTGGGTATTTGGTCATCACATAAGTTCTTGTTGATTTACAGATTAAATAATACAGGAAAGTTTCCAGTTATGGAATGAATAGGTCACAGGAATAAAAGGTACAGCACAGGGAATATAGTCAATGGTATAACAGCATTGAGTGGTGACAGATAGTAGCTACAATTGTAGTGAGCATTGCATAACATATACAGTTGTTGAATCACTATGTTGTATACCTGAAACTAATGTAACATCATGTGTCAGCTATACTCAGTCAGTCAGTCATTCAATCAGTTCCCTGATTTAGTTAGGTGAAGCGTATTAGAAATGACTTCTGTTTTCATGAAGATTTTTTAAAGTAAGTATGATTACCTTGGGTTTTGCATAAGTTCCTGAGTATATCCCTATATGTGCCATTCCATTTTCATATAATTAACAGATTATGTATTTTCTTATGGTAAGAATAAGACTTAAAATAAATAATTCCTTAACCATTATTAAATATTTAAAATAGATCTAGAAGTATACTGTAAGTGCCTGTCCTTTCCCCTCTTACCAGCTATCATGAAAATTATCAATTCTGAGAACTTGGCTTTGGGGTGTGTGTGTGTGTGTCTGTGTGTCTGTGTGTGTGCATATGTGCGTGCATCTATATGCTGACTATGACAGATAATTAACTAAGAGTATTTACTTTGGAGGGCAGAGAGTTGAGTCATCATCTCAGTTTGACAACAGTTGAAGACACCCAAAAAGAAGTCTGATTGGTGATGAAGAACTAATAAATAAAAATGGCATTAGTAGTAAAAAGGGAAATAGTTCAGCCAGGGTGCCATTTTCTTAGACTGCTTGGAATCATATTTTAGGGCATTAGTGTTATTTAATTTGAATTAGAAACAGCAGTGTCAATAATTCAAAAGGAATTGTAGACACAAGAAAACTATGAACCATTACGAGCAATGGATCAATGAAAATAATTCAGAAAATAATAAAAGGGGGGGTTATATTTTGGACTCTTTGCATACCACTAAACTTGATAGTGCTTTAAAAATTGGTAATATTTATTTAGTTAGAATATAAGGCTGATACGGGGTGCCTGGCTGGCTCAGTCAGTGGAGCATGCAACTCTTGATCTTGGGGTTATGGGTTCAAGCCCCACATCAGGTGTAAAGTTTAGTTAAAAATAAAATCTCAAAAAAATATATAAGGCTAATGAGAACCTACTAATAAACAAAATATGTTCTTTGGTTCTTTTATTCAGCAGCTCATGTATCTCAAATATAGTAAATCAACTTTGCAAATACCTACTTTCCAGTGGTTAGAAATCCACTAGATTGGGCAGTATTAAGATCGTTTATTCTCTGATGTACATGGACTTTGGTAAAAATATGAATAGCTTATTAGTAGTAAAAAATAAGTAAGGGAATTAAATCATGGAAACATAATAATGATGAAAGGGCAAATTAAAAGCATTTTTAATTAGAATAAATATATGTTCTTTAACATGCAAGAATATGAGATGTATTAATTTTATAGGAATTGGCTGTAAATTAGAAATAATTCAGTTACTGTAAGAATTAAATAAGAAAAGCACTTGAAAAATGCATTTTGTCAGTTGGAGACATTTGATAATCATAGTGTCATTACTGCTAATAATATCTGCTAAAGTATGTGCTAATGCTAAATGATATGAAATCATATGTGTACATAACTCAGGCTCAGTATTAGAGAATTAAATATAATTTACATATTCACTTTCAACTAACATCTCCAGTTGATTGAATTGAAGAAAATGACCAAATCATCTTAATGCATCATCTTGCCAGAGCTAGGAATCATTTGCCTACTGTTCATAAGTATACAATTTATCATTCAAGCAGCTCAATCTAGTCAACTAAATAAACAGAAAAATATGATTACTTCAGTAATCAAAAAAGCAAAGAATATTGGGCTTGGGAGAAGACTTACAGAAAGACATTTAGTCTGATTTCCTTTCAAATGCAGAAATCCCTTCTACAACATTCTGGGAAAATAGACTTCTAAGTTCTACTTAAATGTGAATAAAAAAAGAAATTTTCCTTGCATTGATGGGTTACCTAGAAACAGAGTGGAAACTCTCATTTGCTGTCATTCTCTTATTTTCAACAAAGCCTTCTATTTTAGTATTTTCCCATCAGCATTTAATGTGATCTCAAATCTCTTATCTAGAAACCACACTCTTCCAATTACTATCATCTCACAGGACAAATAATCTTTATGTACATTCACACAGTTAATTATCATTATATATGTTATTCTTATCCCTTAATACCTAAGGATTTTGAAAAAATAAATATTCCTTCTTAAAATAATTCCTTCCTGTTATTTTTTTGAGACCGCAGTCCCTGGACTTTTATTGCACTTCTGTGTCTTCAGTCTTCCTCAGGTTCTTACTCTTTCCTTCTGTTAAAACAATGCTATTAGTTGGCCCTCTCTGTTCCTTACGTTACATACTACTTCCTCTGGCTAAGTCTATCCTATCGCATGGCTTCAATTACCATCCATATGTTGTTGAGGTTACTAGGTCAACAGTTGTTAACCTACTTTGAGTCATGTTTCTTTGAAATTCTTTTTTGTTTTTATATATATTATGTTAGTCACCATACAGTACATCCCTGGTTTTTTATGTAAAGTTAAATGATTCATTAGTTGCGTATAACACCCAGTGCACCATGCAATACGTGCCCTCCTTACTACCCATCACTAGCCTATCCCATCCCCCACCCCTCCCCTCTGAAGCCCTCAGTTTGTTTTTCAGAGTCCATAGTCTCTCATGCTTCATTCCTCCTTCTGATTCCCCCCCTTTCTTTCATCTCTTTCTTCCCCTACCGATCTTCCTAGTTCTTATGTTCCATAGATGAGAGAAATCATTTGATAATTGTCTTTCTCTGCTTGACTTATTTCACTTAGCATTATCTCCTCCAGTGCCGTCCATGTTGCAGCAAATGTTGAGAAATCATTCTTTCTGATAGCTGAGTAATATTCCATTGTATATATGGACCACAACTTCTTAATCCAGTCATCTGTTGAAGGGCATCTCGGTTCCTTCCACGATTTAGCTATTGTGGACAATGCTGCTATGAACATTGGGGTGCATATGGCCCTTCTCTTCACTACGTCTGTATCTTTGGGGTAAATACCCAGTAGTGCAATGGCTGGGTCATAGGGTAGCTCAATTTTTAACTTTTTAAGGGACCTCCACACTGTTTTCCAGAGTGGCTGTACCAACTGCATTCCCACCAACAATGTAGGAGGGATCCCCTTTCTCCACATCCTCTGCAGCAATTGTTGTTTCTTGCCTTGTCAATTTTTGCCATTCTAACTGGCATAAGGTGGTATCTTAGTGTGGTTTTGATTTGAATTTCCCTGATGGCTAATGATTTTGAACATTTTTTCATGTGTCTGTTAGCCATTTGTGTATCATCATTGGAAAAGTATCTGTTCATATCTTCTGCCCATTTTTCGATTTGTTTATTTGTTTCTCACGTATTGAGTTTGAGAAGTTCTTTGTAGATTTTGGATACCAGTCTTTTATCTGTAGTATCATTTGCAAATATATTCTCCCAATCCGTGGGCTGCCTCTTAGTTTTTTTGACTGTTTCCTTGGCTGTGCAGAAGCTTTTTATCTTGATGAAGTCCCACAAGTTCATTTTATCTTTTGTTTCTCTTGCCTTTGGAGATGTGTCATGAAAAAGGTCATAAACAAATGATGCCCAAGTACGTTTTCTTTGAGTTCTGGCAGCTACTAGCAGGGAATGTCTCTAAAGCCAAGTCTCATTATATACCCAGATAATAGCAATCTATTTTTATAAAATGCTTTCAAGAAACCCAAGTAGAATGTTAACTATGCTTCTGTGCCCTGGTGGAGATGGGGTACTTTTTGGTGGTGAATTAAATTAAAAGCTGCCATTATGAGTTAGATTCTGTTCAACTTATCAAGTCATAAGATTGGGCAGGTCCAAAAGCAGTCAGTCTTTTTTTTTTTTTTTTTTTTTATTCATTTGACAGAGAGCACAAGTAGAGGGAAGAGCAGGCAGAGGGAGAGGGAGAAGCAGGTGCCCCACTGAGCAGAGACCCCCCCCCCACCATAGGACTTGATCCAAGGGCCCTGGGATCGTGACCTGCGCTGAAGGCAGCCATCCAAAAACAGTCAATCTTAAATAAAAGTGGTACATCCAGAATCACATAAACTGTGTAATTTGAAGACATAGAATCTCATGTCATATACCTTGTCTTCATTTTTCCCTAAGCTCCCACGGTGGTTGTTTTGGTGCTGGTGTGTGTGTGTTGGGGGAGGGTTAGAGAAGGCTACTAACAATCTATGGGAGTCGGAAATAAGCAACTTTGGGTCAGAGAGGGGCCATCTTGGTATGTAGACCCAAGCCAAAAATGGACCATGCTACAGGACAGCTCCACTCAGGGAGCCTTGAAGAACAGTGGTGTGGGAAATCGTCCCAAAAGGCATTGCTTTGGGCAGTGTATCTTAAAGTTCACATTATGTGGAAAGACACGTGATCCATGTAAAGAATACTATTAACTCAGGAGTACAGGTGAATTGGCCAAGGTACTGGCAGGAAATAGATTGGAAGAATAAGAACAAGGAGCTCTGGGTAAGTGGCACAAGGGTAGAATACAACCATATGGTCACAAAGTGTGAAGATATTTTATCACGTGTGAATTCCCCCCAGAGAGCATCTACCACAGAAAAGACATCCAACAGCCAAGTAGACTGAACAACCTGATAGTGAGATCAGTCACCTTGGTCAGACCACCCCAGGACAAACATGACAGGTACAGGAATGGAGTCTCCGTGGTACCAGGGTGGAGGGGTATAAAAGCCTCCCACTCACTCAGACTGATCTGGGTCCAGTCTCCAGATGCCCCACCTGCCAGCAACAGTCTCCAATGCAGACCACCCTGATTCATCCCTCAAGGAGACAAACTAGCCATTTGGCAGAAGCCTAACATTAGAAATGGCAGTAATTCATCTTGACTGGAATCAGTGTATATTCTGGGTTATTTCCTTTCCTGCCGTCAGTAACTAAGCCAGCATTACTACCCAAGGCCTTATTGAGTGTTTGATTTAGCAAAGCAGGATCAGACATAATATCACATGGGACCAAGGGACTCCCACTTTTACCACCAGTTCAACTTGGACCTCTCCCAGTCCTGATGTATTCACCCCTAGGTTTTGTTCCCCAGAACGCTCTGCAGTAAATCCCTTCCTGCACGTCAATCTCAGAGACTCAGTATTTTCTCAGGGAACTCAGCTAGGACAAGTGGAATGGGATTGTAAGGTGGCTGCTCCCTTTAACTCCTCTGTCTTTTACACCAACATCAAGGAATGTAAGATTTCCTCCTGTTCCTCCCCACACCCCATGCCTGGGAGGGGTCAGAGAGGAGTACGTCCACAGACATCAGTACTTGATTAGAAAGTTCTGTTAAGATCGTAAAATACCCGGGGACACCTGGGTGGCTCAGTTGGTTAAGCATCTGCCCTCAACCCAGGTCGTGATCCCAGGGTCTTGGGATCGAGTCCCACATCAGAAAGCCTGCCTCTCCCCCTGCTTGTGATCTCTCTCTCTCTCTCTCTGATCTGAAAAATGAATAAATAAAGTCTTTTAAAAAAAAGAACATAAAATACACTGATAATTGATGTTCAATTTCCTATTTGTTTCAAAGTGTAATTGTGTTGGGGTCAATGTAGAGCGTGAAATCGGCTGTAATACCTGGCTTGCTACAATGTAACACAGAGGCCTCTGAGGGCAGGGAAGGTTTCGGAGAAGGGCACAGGCCTTTGGAACGCCGAGGCCTACGTGACCACTCTGCCCTTGGAATGCCACAGGGAGTTGCCTTCCGGAAGCCTTCCTAGCCCGAACAGTTGCCCTGTGATTTCTAAGAGATGTAGGCATTGTCCCTTAGGCTCTGTTTAGCAGAACGCGTGGAACGTGCAAATTAGCATATTGTATCTTTCCCGGTAAACAGATCCTCCCAATTTCAGGAAGACCCCTTGTCAACATCACGTGCTTGAGGAACAGTGATAAAGGATTTGTGATTATCTTGAAGGACCAATAAAAGTGAGAGCAAAGAGCAAAGGGTCTTCGCCTCTGAGGCATTGACCCCCTTGCCTTCTCCCCTCTTTCACGGAGAAGTTTGGAGTCATCTTTCATCCATCGGTGCAGGGATTGCTGGCCATTCCCAGCATAACTGGCTTGCAGTTTAAGAAATAGCTGTGGTTATTTAAAATAATGAAGAAAATAACAAGCTATAATAATAATAATCTGTGCACATATATATACACATAGATAAATAAAAATTTAAAAAGTAGTAATTTGGATGCTATTAATCCAATTAAGTGTACAAATAAAATTACTTTCCCACTATACTATTAAATCTGTTTGACTTGAGAGAAAGAATATCATCTTTTAACGTTACTTTGAAATAATTTTGGATTTATAGCATAATGCAAAAGCAGTACACAGCATTCCCATATGCCCTTCCACCAGTTTCTCTTAGTGTTAACATAACCATAACATAATTATCAGTATCAGAGAGAGAGAATTGTTGCAGTAGTGGAAAGGGTGTTATTTTTAATTTTTGGCTGGAGATAAATCTTCCCGCTAACCTGTCTAGTACAGACTTGTAAAAGTGAGTAAAATGGTGGCTTTATCTTATACTGAGCAAATAGGTCATTACATGGCTAATTGAAGCTGAAATTTCAGAATCTTAGAAGCGATTTTTTTAAAGATTTATTTTATTTTAGAGAGATAGGTGGAGGGAGGGGCTGCCAGAGAGGAAGAGAGAAATTTATGCAGACTATGCCCTGAATGCAGAGCCCAACGAGGGGCTCAATCTCAGGATCTTGAGATCACAACCCAAGCTGAAACCAAGAGCCAGTGGCCTAACCCATTGCACCACCCAGGTGTCCCTCTTGGAAGTTAATTTAAAGAATATCTAGCCTAACTTGCATCTTACGTAATAATCTTAAAGTCATTTGCATATTAGTAAAATCAGTATAATTATCATTTCATTACTTAAAACGTTTCCATTTTCAAGGAAGCTCTCATTTTGAGAAGTTACTCTGTATTGATCAAATGTTTAAACTTCCCTTATCCTGAACAAAATTATGCAAAATTTGGTCTATTCGTTTTTGTTTAACCAGTAGGCGTATGATATGGTTTAAGGATCATTTATCACTTGCTTAACTTTCCTGGTCTAGAGTACAGTTTATCAATATCATTTTTTTTAAAGATTTTATTTATTTATTGGACAGAAAGAGACACAGTGAGAGCAGGAACACCAGCAGGGGGAGTGAGAGAGGGAGAAGCAGGCTTCCAGCTGAGCAGGGAGCCCGATGCGGGACTTGATCCCAGGGCCCTGTGATCATGACCTGAGCCAAAGGCAGACGCTTAACAACTGAGCCACCCAGGCGCCCCTATCAATATCATTTTTAAAGTGTGGTGCCAAGAACACTCTATCCTTTCTCCCATGGGTGACTGAATCACACAATAGAAAGAGGCACCACATCTTTTCTCTTGAAGACTGTGCTTGCATAGATGCAGCCAATGGCTGCTTTGGTGTTTTGAGCGCCTCATCACACTGTTAGTTTATATTTCACTTGAACTGCAGAGTCCTCACTACACATTGTCCTATTAAGCTAGCTGCACATAGCCACGCAAATATTGACAATCTTGGAAATCTGCTTATTTTAGTAAATTACAAACATTTTCATCTGAGCCTCGAGTTTGGTAATGTAATCAGATATGCACGATCTTTTGTTATGTTACCTAAATATTTAGAAACATGTGATACAGAAAATATCAGGCTGAGCAATACAGTCTCCCCATCTACCAAGAACTACTCAAAATTATAGATATGTTTACTTGTTATTTTCATCACAGAAACTCTAACAATAAATGACTTTGCATTCAGATCCAGAAATCTATGTCATCTGATCATTTGATTTTTCTGAGTGATTATCTAAATGGATTTTTGCCTTCTAAAGCAATATTCTACCTTGAAAAACTTCCCATAATCTTGGGTTTACATCCTGATGGGACACTGAATTGTGTTTCAAAAATGCAAACTCATTTAGGAGAAGTGATGCTATAATTACAATCTGAGCTCCTGCCAAGAAATATCATCTTCGACTTATGTCAAATCTTAACAAAGTTAGTTGCAGTAATAATAAGGATTACTATTTTCAGAGAACTGTATATTTTAGCTAACTGCCACTTTTGAAAAAGAGTTATCTGAAAAAAAATCACAGTTTTGTAACAAAATTTGCCACCAATTTTGTCAGTACATATGTGATATCACATTAGTGATAATTTGCAATTAATAATGCTATAGCTAGTAGAATAAACACGGACAATAATTTGTTTAAAAAGTATTAGAATAATTTATTCTGATGAAACAATTATAATACCAAAAATCTACCAAATTAAAAAGGAAACCGTATTTTTTTCTTAATCAAAATTGAATGTTTCATTATCATCTTATATGATTTTATGTATACATTATGAATAATGTGGATTTAATTTTCAATGTCACATATGTGGTAGATTGGTTCACTACACATGTATTCCATCATCTTTCTAGGATGTTCCTGCATATCAGAGGTTGTGAAAATGAAAACTAGGTTTCCTCAAAAATCTTGCAAAAGAGATCTACACTTGTTTTGCACTCTGATCCCCAGTGTGTAAGACAGCAGTTTTCCTCATCTAGCAGATGTCAGTCGTTCTGAAAGCTACAGATTTTTCTGGAAGTTCAGCTAAACTGTTGTAATTTGGAGCCAATAAACGTGACGGCAGCTTTCTGAGTATGTCATTTTCTGGCTAGCCCAATTCCCAGGATTGTTCTGGGAATTCTTTCTGGAAATTCAGCCTATAACCTCCTCCTGTGATTCTTCCAATAATCTTATAAACATTGATTTTCCTTAAAATAGCTAGAATGTTTTCTATCATCTGCCAATGAACACATTAATAACAGTTAATAGCTTTAACAGAATAACAGATTAATAACAGTAATATTTCAGTGGAATTTGAAAACTTCTATATCATTGTATTTGCAACACTACTTTGGATGTTATGCAAATTCAAACTTCTACCTAAATGAATCCTCCTCCATATAGAATAGAAGATGGCAACAATAAAGTGAGTTTTCTTCCATTTATGCAAACCTATTAATTTCTGCTGATTTAATGTAGGTAATAAATGTTATAAACATGTATCTCTTTGAAATGTACTGTTGCAAATTGAATCAAATAAGGGAATAACTAGAATTTTATTTACCATCATATTATTCCTTTCAGAGTCAATTGAACAGACCCAATAGCCCTCTCCAACAGGATTATTTTAAATGTTTTAGCATATGTCAGTCAATCTTCCTCCGCCATCAGCTGATAGCATCAGTTTGAAAGTCATAAGATGAAACTGTTTTTGTATCTATCTTGTAGGTTTTATCTCCTGAGTGATATTAAAGTATTTCTAAGCATTATATTAGTTTGGACTGATTATCACTATGTCAACATAGTGGCATAATCAAAACAACAATAAATTTTTTATCTCAAAAAAATTCAAGGAAAATCCAATACAAGGAGCTTAACCAAACTTATGGTCAGCATTTCCCTCAATAATGTTGTACCTAGACTTACCAACAAAGTCTTAGGCAATGAACTCTTGCTGGATAGGGGTTGGGATTTAGTACATAGCATTGTGTAACCACTTTTGTGTGATTTTATAGTTGGAAAGAAATTGAAAGGTCTCACCATTCAGTTCTTATATCTCAGATTTTAAGGTGGTAGACCATTTGCTGACCACCATCTACTGGGTTAGGTATGACCCTAAGGTTGAGGAGCTCCCTGTTGCCAGAAGAAAGAAGAGCTTCCCTGACCCCCAAACTCTCAGTCCAGAGTTCCCGTGGTTATTCTGTACACAAGCACATATTCAATAAAGTCTTGTATTCTGTTTACAAAATGCATTCTAACAAATCTTTCCTCACAGTAAAAAAGACAAAAAAAATTATAAAAGCTGTGCAAACTTGCCCACAAAACTTGCTCAAAGATATGCAATATATTCTAGCTATTTCTCACAAATTATAAGACCAAACTAGGCTCATTTCGAACCTTGTTCCAATATTAATAAAGTGGGATTCTATATAGCAAGAGAGAGCTTAAAACAGAAGTTTATTATCTAAAAACATCATTTAAAACTAGAAGAAATTATTGTAGTTCATATTTGAAAAAAATGAGGAAGAGCATTAATTTTAATATAATTTATTTTTCATCTGGTTCACGTAGGGGATAATTTAGTTTAAAAAGATCAAATGAATTGATTAAAATATAAGTTTCCAAATTCTCAACAGGAGGGTATGGGTAATGAAAAGAAACGGCTTTCATCTTGATGATGTACCACGCTTTAACATTTTAATGAATAGAGCAATTTATGTGGAGTCAAAGACTTGGCATTTGATATTAAGGTCATCCTTTCTAGAAGGATGTTAAAGTTTGAAGTATCCTTTTGTGTTTTTAAATTTCTCATTTACTATCAATTATATAGTATTATAATTGATGAGAATAGATGAGAATCCCCCACAAAAAAAATCAGATTTCCTCTAGTTTATTTTTTATATTTTTAATAATTAAAAGTGTCTGTTCACTGGTACTAAAAATACAGTCCCCTTTAAACAAAATGACAGGTAATCTTTCCTTTTCATTCTTTAACAAACACAAAGTAAAATTGATTTTTCAGAGACATCATTTCGAAGTCAGTTGCTGAGAAGCTGAGAGAGTCCAATGAGGAGTCAGCTTAGTCTGAGGGCAATTCCTAGACATAGTTAATATAAAGGGATCAATCAGGTCCCAAGCATTTTCTTGGTTGAGAGGACAGGTATCTGTAGGAAGACATGGGGTTCCCCTCCCTGCACACTAACCACATGCCTGTGTGCTCACACTGTGCACCAAGATCATTAGACGACCAACATTGTAGTACAAGTTTTATAACCGACTCCACTGCAATGTAGTGGCAAAAACCCAGACTTATCAACCTGGATACGTGAATTCTAGAATGCCCAGGATCTTCTGTTTATTTTGCTAATTAGTGCCAGAGAATTAGATATGTTCTTCTCTTATTGAAAAATATACAATAAAATGATAAGAGAATCAAAATAGAAAATGAGTCCAATGTTTATAATTATGTATATTTTAAATCTGAAAAAGACTGATATTAAAAGCATGACCAAAAGCATATTAGGACTGTGGGTTTACTCTTCTACAGGAGAACATTTCATTTGCATATTAACAACTCAGTGATTCACATTCAATCTAATTCTCTTTGAGTTTAAAAAAACTAATTCTGTGACTTACTGAGCATAAAATGAAATTATGTTATTTTTTTGTTTGTTTGCTTGCTGGATGTCCTTCTTTGACATTTCATATTTCATCCCCTGGTAATTCTCAATAATGACGCATATTAGAATTGACTGTGGATCCTTTAAAAGTGATGATACTAGGATCCTGTTTCTAAGGATCCTGATTTAATTGGCCTTTGGGGGACTTGATATTATATTTCCAAAGTTATCCTACATTAACCTAATATGTAGAAGAGTTTCCTTACATGAAGTAAGATGCAGCTGTTAGCCCCCATGAAAATAGCCTACCTCCAATTTTCCTAACTTCTAGGTTCCAAATGAGATCTATGTCTTTGATGGAACAGCAGATACCTGTTAAACAGGATGTCACAGAATACTTTTGTGGGGCTTTAGGGGAAAGATAAAAGTCTGGAGAAGAAATAGAGGGAAACAGTCTTCTTATTTTTTTTTAAAGATTTTATTTTATTTTATTTTATTTACTTGACAGAGAGAGAGAGAGACAGCCAGTGAGAGAGGGAACACAAGCAGGGGGAGTGGGAGAGGAAGAAGCAGGCTCCCAGCAGAGGAGCCCGATGTGGGGCTCAATCCCAGGACTCTGGGATCACACCCTGAGCCGAAGGCAGACGCTTAACGACTGAGCCACCCAGGCGCCCCAAGGGAAACAGTCTTCTTAAACATAAAGTAGTCTCAAGTGATGAATACATAATCATCGAATTTTGCTTAGTATCATCTTGAATAAATCTTTTCATTGCACTTACACATGCATTGCCTATTCTAAACTTTATTAGAAACTTCAGTTATTCAAGAGAAACCTTGTCTGTATTTTAGATTTGGGGTAAGTTTGTCTCATGCTGCTGAGGGTAGAAGGCAACATATAAACTGTTTAAAGTCAAAAAATGAGTTCATCTTGGAATATAAGTCCTTTGAAAATGCCATGTACCACATTCTCCCTGTAAAAGCAACTATGCATATTCAACCCCTATCGGTAGGTTGACAGAGCACATATTCTTAGCTACATTTTCGTAATGGTGATGGAATGACATTAATGCCGCTCAATTATCATTCACAACTCATCTTGTTAACACTGACATATGTTTGGAATATAGGTTTTCAAGTTCAGGGTACAAGTAATACATACAGTTCCAGCATATGACTCACTAGGCTTCAGAAGAAGTCAAAGTCAGGACTTCAACTGTCTTAACAAAGCTATAAATAATTCCTTAAACAGGGCACCTGGGTGGCTCAGTTGGTTAAGCAACTGACTCTTGATCTCAACCTAGGTCAGGGTCTCAGGGTCATGAGATTGAGCCCCACGTCGGGCTCCATGATGGGCACGGGGCCTGCTTAAGATTCTCTCTCTTTCTCTCTCCCTCCCCCACCCTCCCTCTAATAAAAAATTCTTTGAACAAGAAACACACGAACTTATGTAAAATAACTCATAAAATAACATTTTATGAGCCCCTGCTCTGCATAAATAGTTTTTTGCAGATGTTCTAAGAGTGCAATGAGCAAAAAAGTGTTTGGTGTCTGGAAGGAGGAGATAAGTAGGTGCTATGATGAAGATTACTGCATAGGACAGTGTGGTAGCCTGCCTCTAATATCTCAGAGATACATGGCCCTGGTATTCATGCCTTGTCTAGCTTCCTCCCACAGCACACTAAGTTTGATCTATGTGACTAAGCGTATATGGAAAAAGCAATGGTACGTCACTTCTGAGATTAGATGGTAAAAGATTGTGGCTTCCATCTTTAGCACTCATAGTTTCTTTTGGATCAGTTTCTCTTGGACCACTTGCTTACCAGTTTGGATGCCTTTCATTTCTTTATGTTGCCTGATCGCTGTGGTTAGAACTTCCAGCACTGTGTTGAATAAAAGTAGTGAGAGTGGACATCCGTGTCTTATTCCTGACCTTAGGGCAAAAGCTCTCAGTTTTTCCCCATTGGGGATAATGTTAGCTGTGGGTTTTTCATAAAACTGCGCCCCACCATGGCTGGGAACCAAATACTACTTATAACGGGCAAAGAGAGTGCATACAGACGAATGGACCAAAGGAAAAAATGGATAAGACACAACAGCAGGGCACATGCAATACACATAGGAAACCTCCCTGAAGTGCTAGGTACTGATGAACAGAAGACCTTGGATTAGAATGCATGTATCCAAATTGATAAACCTGGGTTTTTGCCACTACATCGCTCCTCTACTTGACTCATTTCAAGAGAGACCTTGAGCTACAAGGAGCCACCTCAGATGCTCATCAATTCCTGATCCTCAGAAAATGTGTCGAAGAATAAATATTTGCTATTTTAAGCTGCTAATTCTTGGAGTTCAGTTTTACACACCAATGATGAACACAGAAAATATTTGGAAGAAAGAGGAAGAGAGAGATCTGCTATAAGTGGAGAACTAGAAGGAAACTTAGGGAAGGGACTTGAAATAGGGCCTAAGAGATGAAGGGCCTTCCTATGGAGCAGAAGAGCACAGTCCTCCCAAGCTGACTGAATGGTCCGCGTTAACGCAGAAACATTGCCTGTGGTGGGGTGATTGATGGAATGTGGGGAGATGGGTTAGTGGAACTTCCCATAAACACATAGAGGATGGGAGTGGCCGAAAATGGTAACAGTGGCAGAGTTTGAATGCCAGCCTGAGGAGTTTCATGTTGTCTGTGTCTGTGGAAATAAATCCAGCCACTTTTGACAGTGAATTGCAATAAGAAAAACTACTGGCAGAAAGACCAGCCAGCAGCCTGTCAGGGAAATAATGAGCACTGCATGAGCTTTGGCTGGGGAGGGGAAGCAGCAAGAGGGAAATAACTTGATAAATACTGCTTAGTCCTAATTGAAAGGGGTACAGGGTGAATTGATGCAGGGGAGGAAGGAGAAGGGGGACTAACAATGACTCATGTTTTCAGCCTGTAGGTCAGGGGAAGAGTGATGTCTTTAATCAAACAGAGGGAACATAGGAGGGAAAGATTGGGGGAAGATGATAAGAATGAACCAGGCAGATAAATAATAAGTCCTCACATTAATGCCACACACTAGCATTTTCAAAATAATTTGGAGCCATTGTATTATTTGTTCCTCACAACCCTTCTGCAGAGAAAGGGCAAACCTCATCCTCTTCATCTGGGACGTGAAGAACACCAAGAAAATTAAGTGTCATTAACTCGACCAAGGTCACAGAACTGGTAAATGGCAAATCTGGGACTAGAATTCATCTGTCCTGCTGAACAGTTCTGTGTTTTTCATTATATTCAACTAGTAATACAATTAGTAACACGACTTTTAATAAAATCTCCTGAGATATGCACATCAGTGTGTGTTTGGATAGAGGGGAGGTGGTGGAATAAGGCAGCAAGACTGTTCTCGAGATTCCTATGCTATTAACAACCTAGAAAATCAGTGAACCACCTGACTTAACCATTTCTGGGATCTACTGTCAACCTTAGCGGAAGAGAGTTCATTCTTCATTGGCCTTTCTCAGTTTCTCATTGACAGCTTTTCAATTTCCCTTCTGAAAATCATGTTTCCTTGATGTCCCCTGAAGGACTTCCTAGTCTTTGAAATTATCTACCAGCTAAAAAACATGCATTTGAATTATGTGGATAAATGGTTTATTCATAGTACACATTTTGTTTCTTGTATAGGAACTTCCATTTCAAAGATGTAGATAATGCCATTGGTTAAAATGCCAGTATCACAGTGGAAAATGTTTTAGAATGGCAATACAAACTTGCTAACATTTTCTCCATATTTTGAGAAAGACACAGTCTGGTAGATTAATCAGATAATTGGATAATTATAACAACATGGAATTCTAAATTTTCAGCTCCTTTAGGATTGCCAGAAGCACGAATTTACCTACAGGAAATTCTTCATGTGAACTTGTTCTTTTTAAAACAGAAGGTTTTGCAACGTAATTTTTAGAAATCATGCTTAAATCAAATTTAAGCTGTGTTTGGTAATGACTGCATTTCTGTACGGCATGCAGAGGCAATTGTAAATCTTTCTGGAACTGAAAGAAAGACTTTACAAAGAAGGCATTACTTGAAATAGGATTTAAGCTGAACAGAAGTATAAAGAGAGAAAACGGTCAAGAGCAGAGCACTCTAGGCAGAGATAGGAAAAAGAGATAAGAGAACTAATGTATTCTCTGATATTTAAGTAGTTTTGTATTAGAAAATATATACAAGGAGTAATTAAGGCAGAAATTGGGTAGGTATCAGATCTTAAAGTAGCTTGGGTATAATGCAGAGGTATAAAGATTTGCTCTGAATATAAAGATTCCTTTAATATTTTTATACAGGGGAGTGATAAAATAAGACTGTGATATTACAAATACCACTCTGAGGTCACTATGAATGATTATGAATAGATGAAGGTGGAGGAAGAGAAACTTTATGTCTAAGTGAAAGAAATTGAGAGCTTGAACAAAATCTGGGAGAGGAGAGAAGTGGGTTGTGGATTACTTGCGGGGAAGGAGTGCATCTGAGGGAGGCAAACGAATGAGTAATGGTTCTCATCATAAAGATGAGAGAACAGGGGCCTCAAAAATTATGTTTCAACAGAATGTATAAATACAGATGAGTAAACCTCAAAAGACTGGGTTTCTGAAGTCCTGTAACATGCCAATAAGAGTTAGCCTGAAGAGTCTTGTGCTGTGACTTGAGAAGAAGGAGAAAGTGTCTCCAGTGGGTTCTTTGACTAGATGAGAGCTGGAAAGAACTCAGTCAAGTAGAATTGGTGAATCTAGAGAAACAGGAGCAAGTAGGAAAACTGGATGAAAGCCAGTTATAAACACTCTGGTGTAAAGTAGAGCTATGAGTGATTTGACAAGTCATAATACATGTTAAAAGAGTGAAAATAAAATCAAGAAGACAATGTGAAGGAGATAAAAGGGAAAGAAAAGATGTGGAACCCAGTGACAAATGAAATGTACATTAAATGAAGCAAAACAAATTAATAATTTAATTTAATAAATTAAAACAAAACAAATAAATATTTATTTCTATATTCAAGGAGTATATAAAAATTAAAACTAAATAAATAAATAAATAAAATTAGTTAATAAATTAAAACAAAATAATTCAGAGTTGTTCTAATTCAGGATGTCTGTTCACATTATACAATTCTAAAAGGGAAATTCCTCAGAGATTGAGGAAAATGTGGTTTCTTCCTCGGTGGGAGGAAATGCATAGCAGTTCCCACAGGGGAGTCGTGTTTTTCTCTCCAGCTGTCTCCTGCATCTCCGGAGAGTCCAGATCAGATGTTCACATCTTCCAGTGTCATTGAGGCCTCTGTCCAGCTCGTGAGGATCACAGAGGGGCCATGGCAAGTCCCTTAAAATCTTTCTCCCCTGGAGTTTATGGAAACACGATTCTAAGCAGAGAGGCTGGATCCTCACCAGTGCCAATTTAAAATTCTTCTTTCTCAGCCTTAAACTCGCATTTTGAAAAGACTATAGAAATATCTCCTCTTTAATTAGAATCTGTCCAGTGTCTACCATGTATTCATTTTCCCCAGACATTTGACTGATCTCTGGGCATGCCAGGGTAATGAATCCTTTCCTAAACAAGCATTGAGCCCAAACGAGCATTTCTTTTTCTTTCATTATAAGTTTTCTTATATGAAGTCACTCCAGTCTATATATATCAAGAGTCAACTTTTCCTAAGATATAGCAAACTGAAAAAAGTTATGTTTTGTTTTAATTAATTCATGCCAATCCATTACTTCTATTTAAAAAACCAGTTTATTTAGTGAGTAGTGTGAAACTAACTCCTCAGTCTAGTGCTTTGGGCAGTGATCCTCTGTGCATGAGAATATCACTCTGGAGGTATGTGTTTTTGCAGGGCTCGTAATGTTGTAGGAATTAGTCATTTTAATGGATTTGAGTTAGGTGCTCTGGACAGCCAATTCTGTTAGAGGATTCAACCATTCCGTGTTTACAGTTCTGTACTTCGCTGGGTATCATAATTACACCCACTGGCTGCTGAAGGAATTTTGAAGGAAAGTATTTAGTTTGTGGTTTTCTTGACTCTTGGGTTCCTGGAAATGAAAGTCACCCTTCTTCCCTAAAGCCTCACCAACAGTCCTTTTATTTCTATTCTATCATAGTGAAGTTTCTTTCTGTTTACATCCTGAACATCTGACAGAAAGAGGAATACAGATAATTGAGCCGATAACGAATAGAGGCAGCCAGAAAGTAATGTTGACAGAAGTTCTTACATCAACTACTTCGTTACTGTTTCTTAATGCCAACTTGGACTGAACTGTGAAATTGACTTTAGATTAGATGGATTCCATAAAAAAGATTACATTTTTTGAGATGTGACTAGATAATCCCATTGGCAATCAAGAAAAGGAAATACCAAATTGGTTCAGTTTCAACTAAATGTTCTCTTAGTTTTAAATATAAAGTTTTGTGTGTGACAGATTTTTATAGTCATGAATATTATGCACAGATATTGTTGCTATCACTTTCATGTTAGTATTCTAAAATATCTGCTTAGCCACCTCCCCTTTAGGAAATAAGATTAAAGGAGGAGAAAGAAAATTTACACTCAAATGTTTCTTCCAAAATATTTATTTATTTATTAAATTTCTTTGAGAAATATTTATTTATTTGTTATTTATTTATTTATTTATTTATTTATTTATTTTTTTCTCCCAAAAATATTTAGAAATTCCAGGTTATTTTCAATGATGGAACTATCTGGTGTTCAACTCAAACAAATATCCCTGCTTTTTTAAAAAAATTTATTTAAATTCAATTTAGTTAACATATAGTGCATTATTAGTTTCAGGGGTAGAATTTAGTGATTTATCAGTTGCATATGATACCCAGTGCGCATTACATCACGTGCCCTCCTTAATGCCCATCATCAACTTACCCCATCTGCCCACCCATCATCCCTCCAATAACCCAGTTTGTTTCCTATTATTAAGAATTTCTTCTGGTTTGCCTCCCTCTCTGTTTTCATCTTATTTTTCCATCCCTTCTCCTATATTCCACCCTGTTTTGTTTCTTAAATTCCACATATGAATGAAATTATATGGTGTTTGTCTTTCCCTGACTTATTTTGATTAGCATAATACCCTCTGGCTCCATCCACATCATTGCAAATGGCAAGATTTAATTCTTTATGATGGCTGAGTAATATTCCATTGTATATATGTGTACCACAACTTCTTTATCCATTCATCTGTTGATGGACATCTGGGCTCTTTCCATATTTTGGCTATTGTGGACATTGCTGCTTTAAATATTAGGGTGCATATATCCTTTTGAATTAGTACTTCTGTATTCTTTGGGTAAATACCCACTAGTGGAATTACTGGACCATACGGTATTTCTATTTTTAATTTTTTGAGGACCCTCCGTAGTGTCTTCCATAGAGGCTGCACCAGCTTGCATTCCCACCAACAGTGCATGAGGGTTCATTTTTCTCCATGTCCTCCCCAACACCTGTTTCTTCAGTTTTTTATTTTAGCCATTGTGACAGGTGTGAGGTAATAGCTCATTGTGGTTTTGATTTGCATTTCCTTGATGATGAGTGATGTTGAGCATCTTTTCATGTGTCTGTTGGCCATCTGGTTGTCTTCTTGCGACAAATGTCTGTTCCTGTCTTCTGCTCATTTTTTAATTGGGTTATTTGTGTTTTTGGTGTTGAGTTGTATAAGTTCTTTATATATTTCAGATACTAGCCCTTTATCAGATATGTTATCTGCAAATATCTTCTCCCATTCAGTAGGGTGTCTTTTAGTTTTGCTGGTTGTTTCCTCTGCTGCACAGAAGCTTTTTATTTTGATGTAGTGCCAGTACTTTATTTTTGCTTTTTTTCTCCCCCTTGCCTCAGGTGACCTAGCTAGAAAAATGTTGCTATCACCAATGTCAGAGAAATTACTGCCTGTGTCCTCTTCTAGGATTTTTATGGTTTCAGATCTCACGTTTAGGCACTTACTCCACTTAGAGTGTATTTTTGTGCATGGTGTAAGAAAGTGGTCCAGTTTCATTCTTTTGCATCAAGCTGACCAGTTTTCCCAATACCATTTGTTCAAGAATCTGCCTTTTCCTATTGCATGATCTTGCCTCTTTTGTTGAAGATTAATTGGCCATATAATCATGGGTTTATTTCTGGGCCTTCTATTCTGTTCCATTGATCTAGGTATCTATTTTTGTGCCAGGACCATACTATTATGATGACTACAGCTTTGTAGTATATCCTGAAATCTGGGATTATAATGCTTCCAGTTTTGTTTTTCTTTTTTGAGTTTTCTTTGGATTTTTGGGGTCTTTTGTGGTTCTATACAAATTCTGAGATTATTTGTTCTAGTTCTGTGAAAAATGCTGTTGGTATTTTTATAAGGATTGCATTAAATCTGTAGATTGCTTTGGGTAGTATGGACGTTTTAACAATATTTGTTCTTCTAATCCATGAGCATGGAATAATTTTCCATTTGTTTGTGTTGTCTTCAATTTCTTTCACCAGTGTTTTATAGTTTACAGAGTACTGTTTTATAGATTACAGAATACAGGTCTTTTAACTCATTGCTTAAGTTTATTCCTAGGCTCACTAATTCAAGAAGCCCAAATTCTGAGCATCCACAACTCCCTGTATTGCTTCACTCTAAGCTCCTGGCCTGTCTCACAGCAATTTGTGATTTTTCAGACTATGAAGGAGAAGACCCCATGCCAGCTCCCTCTTCAGATTCTCAACAGAGCTGCCCCCTCACTTACAGTCAGTACCATGCAGTTTTCACAGCTCTCTCCTCAAAGAAGGCAAGTAGCTGAGGGTTGGAAGTAGAAGGGAAAGAAGAAATGCTCAGTCCTCTCTGCATCCCATATTTCCAAACTGTTCTTAATGTAAAAACATTAAGAAGGAAGGTATCCAGGATTCAGAATATAGGTCTCGGTTCATTTCTTGGCACTTTACTTCATGCCTCAAGAATTATAGGATATTAATATATCCATCATCTAAAATTACACTAGTTATTATGTTTCTGCAATATTAAGTTTCAGAAATAGATGTGGCTTTAATTATGTTTAAGAATATGAGTTAGACATCTCATGTTCTTTCTGAGGTTTTGGGTTTTCTCTTTTTTTTCTTACTTTATTGTGGAATATATGGAAATAGAAGAATTGAAACATATAAGCACATTTAGGTTCAACAAAATCTGAATCTATTAAACTGTAAATTCATCAATGACCACCCTCAAAATTACTCAGTCAACAGCTTTGAAATCCATTACAAGTGAATTCAGCCTAATGGTATTCAAATTCAATATAACATTTTCTATTCGATTGGGATTCAAATTAGAGGAGACATAATTCATATGGAAGTCAATTAGAAGTTTTGCTGAAATCAGTTCAGGACATGCTGTTCCATCAGAAGGAGCCCTGACAGTCTACCTGGAGATGTTCCAAAGAGTAATTCAGAATTAGCACAATTGGGTACTTACTCTCTACTGTGTCAAGAACTTATCAAAGCCTCAGGAAGAGACATATATTTAAATCTCTCAAAGCAAATAAGTAAGATTTCTTGGTATTAGATTGCACCTTATAAAAGTGAAAAGATACCTCAAATTTTCTGTTTTGAATTGTTAATTATGTGTCTCCCGTGCTCGCTGCTCTTTAATGTTTATAGTGGCAATTTATGTGGACACAAGGCTTTCTAATAGGATATCAATTCTACAAAGTTTCATGCGTTCTCAGTCAAATGACCACTAATAAATGGAAATATTAAAAAAAAAAAAAAACAGGGACCACAAACATCAGTGCTGTTTTTGGGGATATGTTGTGAATGCAGAAAGAAGCAAGTACGTAAGTGTGTGTGCCCACACCAGTCTGTGTGTATACGTGCTTGTGGGCGGCCACAGGGTGTGGGGGGACACAGACCTATCAATAAACTATCTACCAGAGCTGAGAGAACCTTGGTCCACTTGCCAGATAATCTTCCTTAAAAATTTATGGCTGACGTAAGATTTTGACTGGAGCAGCTCTTTTTCCTCTCTGAGGATTCTGCTCAGATAAAATCTCAATGATAGCCAGTCAACCACTCACTAGAATTTTTTTTAACGGAAAACAAATCATTACTAAAATTGTTAGTAGGTACTGACAATGTAATGTGTCATTTTTAGTGTTACGCTCACATTTTGTCAGACTAGAAGTAAAACCAGAACGCCAATAATGAGCAAGGTAAACGAGGTATTTACAAGGTAAGCTAAATTGAGAAAAGGATTAGAAGAAAAAGAATCTTTATAAACCTGATAGATGGAGATTAATCTTTCTATTAAAGTTTTTAGTTAATAATGACAGAAGTGTCTGGAATGTCAATTTGCAAAACTCGGGGAGTGCACATCATGGAAGTTCATCAGACAGTGCAGATCTCAATCTGCGTTTTGAGAGCACTTGTTCTGTGAGATACTTGTTGAGAAGAGGTTGAGTAGATAAATCAGCTTGTGCATAAAACTTACTGGCCACCCTCCTTTCTGTGTTCTTGGTATCCACTTACTGCATACCATTAGCCAGCTTGCAGGAAAAAAAAAAAAAAACAACAACAACAACAACCAACACACAACTCTTTAGCTTTCTTTAACTGACTTTCAAACAATCAGTGTATACTTGATAGAATAAATGTCGTATGGAACACATTTGTGGAAAGACTGCATAACAAAATTCTATAGCTCTATTACTTTTCATGTTCTGATTTTATATGTTTAAGAGAGACTGAAAGACATAAATATTTAACCATCTGTGAAATGGTAAATTGAGGGAAAGGGACATCAGAGAATCCTTGAATGATAAAATGTCACATTTCATACATATCTTTTTATACCCAATGATTAACCCAAACTCTCCTATATTTTGGGAGGAGTAAGTTGTTTTATTCTAGGAGCTTCTTAAACAGCTTGTATACACCTTTATTATAATACATAGTACAATTTAAATTAATGTTGTAATGTGAAAAATAACATAGCACACACAAATACATATGCACTTAATTTTTTTAAATTAATACTGATAGACTCATCCACCAGATTAATTATCTGGTTAATAAAATTTATCAAAACAGTATCTGACAAACCCTCTGTCATCCCTCATGATTTCATTCCCCTCTATTCTTCCTTCAGAGTTCATCACTGCAATGAATTTCGTTTCATCATTTACTGGGCATCTTTAAATGAGATTTATCTTCTATGGATGTATCCCTGAATAATATATTGCTTATTTTCATTGCCTTATCGATTTCTAATTTATATATCATGAAATTACCTATTTTAAGTATATATTTCAGTGACTTTAAGTAGATTTATGGAGTTATACCACCATCACCATATTCAGTTTTAAAACAGTTCCATCACCTCCCCAAATTCCCCCCTCGAGGGTCCATAGTAAATCCCCGTATCTACTTTTAGTCCGAAGCGACTGCTTCTCTGCTTTCTGCTCTGCTTCCCTAGTTTTTGCCTTTTCTATGTATTTCATGTATAGGGAATAATACAACATGTGCTCTTTCATATGTGGTTTCTTTATCAGAGCATGTTTTTTTCATGTTCATTCATATTTTTATAGGACTCGATGGTTCATGCCTTTTTAATGCTACGTAGTATGCCATCATTCGGATACTCCATGTTATGTTCCTCCATTAACCAGTTGCCTAATATGATTAATGCTACTTATGCACATTCACGTTTAAACCTTTGTGTGAATATACGTTTTCATTTCTCTTGACTAGAAACCTAAAAGTTGGGGGCGCCTGGGTGGCTCAGTGGTTAAGCATCTGCCTTCTGCTCAGGGCATAATCCCGGCGTTCTGGGATCAAGCCCCACATCAGGCTCCTCCGCTGAGAGCCTGCTTCTTTCTCTCTCACTCCCCCTGCTTGTGTTCCCTCTCTCACTGGCTGTCTCTATCTCTGTCAAATGAATAAATAAAATCTTAAAAAAAAAAAAAAAAAAAGAAACCTAAAAGTTGAATTGCTGAGTAGTAAGGTAAGTGTACTTTGTTTTTAGCAAACACCAAATTGTTTTAAAAGTAACTGTATCATCTAAATCCCCACTGCGATGTATAAGAGTTATAACTTCTCCACCTCACGAATGCATGGGTTTTGTCAGTCTTTTATATTTTAGTCATTTTAATATATATTTAATGGTACATCATTATGATGGTTAATTTGTATTTCTGTAATAAATGATCTGTAGTATCTTCTTACGTACTTATTTGTCATTTGCATATCTTCTTTGGTGAAATGTCCACTGATACATTTTGTCTTTAAAATTTTTTGGTTTATTTATAATTAAATTATAAGAATTCTTTTTATATTTTGAATAAAAGTCCTTTATCAGATATATTTTTGCCAATGTTTTTCCAGACTATTGCTCGTCTTTTTATTTTCTTAATGGTGTCCTTCAAAGTGAAAAAGTTTTAATTTTGTGAAGTCCAAATTTTTGATATTTTATTTTATTGATTATGTTTCCAATTTTATATCTAAGAAGTTTTTTCCTAACCCAAGGTCACAAAGACTTTTTTTTTCAGGAACTATTTTTATTTTTCTTTTTTTCCACTTCTTTTTTTTTATTTATTGAAATTCAATTAGCCAAGGTATAGCACATCATTGGTTTTTGATACAATGTTCAATGATTTATCAGTTCAGTATAACACCCAGCGCTCACCACATCACGTGATGTCCTCCTTAATGTCCATCACCCATTTACCCCATCTCCCCACCCACCTCCCCTCCAGCAACCCTTAGTCTGTTTCCTGGAGTCAAGAGTCTCTTACGGTCACAAAGACTTTTTTTTTTTATTACTATGACTTCTTTTAGAGTTTTTTAATTTCAGTGGATATATTTACAAATGCGATCTATTTTGACTTACTATGACTTATTTTAGAGTTTTCTAGTTTCAGTGGATATATTTACAAATGCGATCTATTTTGACTTAATTTTGATATATGGTATAACATAAAATTCATTTTCTATCTGACATCATCTGTTAACAGTAAATTCAGATTAGTTGCAGGATACAAGATCAATGCACAACACTCAAACTCAATTCTATACACTAACACCCAACATGTAAAACCAAAATTAAAAACACGATATCATTTATAATTAATCCAAAGAAAATGAAGTACTTAGATACAAATCTAACAAAACATGCGCAGAATATTATTTTGAAAATTCTGATGAAATATATCAAAGGAAACCTAAAAAAGTTGAGAGACATACAATGTCTATGGTTTGGAAGACACAACATAATAAAGGTTTCAATGAGCCATCGAGTCATGAAAAGACATATAGGAACCTTAAATGCATATTGCTAAGTGGAAGAAGTCAGTCTGAAAATGTTGGGGTTAATATAAAGCATGAAATCGGCTGTAATACCTGGCTTGCTACAATGTAACACAGAGGCCTCTGAGGGCAGGGAAGGTTTCGGAGAAGGGCACAGGCCTTTGGAAGGCCGGGGCCTACGTGACCACTCTGCCTTTGGAATGCCCCGGGGAGTTGCCTTCTCAAAGCCTTCCTAGCCCAAACAGTCGCCCCGTGATCTAAGAGATGTAGGTATTGTCCCTCAGGCTATGTTTAGCAGAACTCCTAAAACATGCCCAAATTAGCATATTGTATCTTCCGGGTAAACAGATTCTCCCAGTTTCGGTAAGACCCCTTGTCAACATCGTGTGCTTGAGAAATAGTGATAAGGATTTGTGATTATCCTGAAGGACCAATAAAAGCGGGAGCAAAGAAGAGCAAAGGGTCTTTGCCTCTGAGCGTTGACCCCCTTGCCTTCTCTCTTTCATGGCAAAATTTGGAGTAACCTTTCATCCGTTGGTACAGGGATTGCTGGCCATTCCCGGCATGAAAATACTATACACTCTGATTCCAACTGCATGACATAAAGATAAAACTATTCAGACAGTAAAAAGATTAGTAGTTGCCAATGATTTGAGGACAAGGAAAGACAGAGGGAGAGGTGGAGCATGGGAGATTTTTAGGGCACTGACACTGTTCTGCTTGCTATTGTAATGAAGGAAACATGATGTTGTGCATTTGGAAAACCCATAAAACTCTATGGCACAAAGAAGAAGCCCTTAAACTTAAGAACTAAAGTTAGTAATCATGTATCAATATTGGTCCATCAATTTTAACAAAGTTACCACATCAGTGCAAGATGTGAAAAATAGGGAAACAGAGACAGGGAAAAGTGGAATATGAAAACTCTGCACTGTCTTCTCTGTTTCTCTGTTTTTCTGCAAACTTAAAATTGTCTTAAAGAATAAACTCATTTAAAAAAAAAAGCTGCACACTGAGTCAGGTAGAATTTAGGAATGTGTACATCTGGCATGAATTTAAAATGGTATGTTTTAATTAAAAATAGGGCAAACACTATATAAGCCAGGCTGATATATTTTCAAAGAAATAAAATAGAATAAATCAAATAAACTTCCAATTTCCATTTCACATAAATTTTTTTTGACTACTGTTACAAACTCTAATACTATTTTCTTAAGTCACCTGATTATGATTTATTAATGAATTCTAGGAGAACTAGATCCTCTGTTGATAAAGTTCTATTTAATAAGAAGTTGGTTATGCAATAGTTAAAAATGGTTGGCAGTCAGCAGATAAAAGTTCTGGGCACTGAATGTTTATAAACATTTGCTACCTCACTTCAGATCTGTGCTATGAGCTACTGAACCGTAAATAGAGTTGACAAAATATAGAAAAATATTTTTCTGGGTGATTTATTAAAATTATAAATAAACTTTGGCAACTACGTTTATCAGGGCACTGAAGTAGGCCCTCAGGTTACACTAAGGGATTTTCAATTCTCAGATAACTCCAGAAATAGGGTAACATGTGTGACATGGTGAAGTTTGTCCCATAGAATGCACTTCCTTCAAGTATTGGCCCAAACGTAACATTCTAAGAGATGTGAACCCTGACCCCTCTGTTAAAACTGTGGCTTCCTCTCATCTCAGCATTCTGACAGCCCTCGCCCTTCTCTGCCTTCCTAGTGCACTTTGGCCTAGGAATGCACTATAGGATATATTGATCTTAAAAGAACAAGTTCTGAGTGTAGGGGAGAAGGGCAAAGAATAACTTAGGTGAGGACATAGAGTGAAGTGTCTTGAATTAGGTGGGTGGTTGTTACTTCCAGCACGTAGTTTAGTATGGCTTTTCTGGTAACGTGACGAAGGAGCAATCACCACAGATAGTCCATAGGCTCTGAACAGTCACAGCAACAAGGCTGGCTGGCTAGGATTACACTGCACTGTTAGAACCACTGGAACAAAAATAATCCTTTGAACCATCCAAAGAAAATGAGAAGTATTTGCATTTTTTGTATGTTTTTTTATGTGTATTTTTTATTTATTTTTGTTGAAAATAAGGTTTTTTAAAAAAAGATCTCTGGATTTACGGTTTCTGTGTCTGATTCTTTTAATTTTGACATTGCCAACTTTGTAGTATCTTTTTAATAAAATTTCTTCTACGATTGTATTTATTTTTGAGTGAGTGATGAGAAAGTAGAGAGGGAGAGACAGGGAGGGAGAGGGAGAAAGAATCTAAAGCAGACGAGCACGACGTGGGGCTCAATCCCATAACTGCGAGATCATGACCTGAGCCCCAACCAAGAGTCAGATACTTAACTGACTGAGCCACCCAGATGCCCCAGTAGTATGTTTTTAAGAATCCATTATTCTTTCCAAATCTCATTCTATCAAGAAAGATGAATGTAGGGGCGCCTGGGTGGCACAGCGGTTAAGCGCCTGCCTTCGGCTCAGGGCATGATCCTGGCGTTATGGGATCGAGCCCCACATCAGGCTCCTCTGCTGGGAGCCTGCTCTTCCTCTCCCACTCCCCCTGCTTGTGTTCCCTCTCTCGCTGGCTGTCTCTATCTCTGTCAAATAAATAAATAAAATCTTAAAAAAAAAAAAAAAGAAAGATGAATGCAGCTTTTATGGCACACAAATTTTGAGACTACAAAATCCTCGAGAAAATTGTTAGAAATCAGCAGAAGTAGCTCTGCGTAAAGACATTTCCTCCCTCTCGTTTTAGTCACGTGGGTCCTCGGGAATTTATGTATTATTTCCTCAGAACATTATCTATCGTATTTGTGTCCATCAGAAAGTTAAAAGTATAACACATCCAGTTAATATGCAAAAGCCTTGCCAGGTGGCAATGCAAAGAGCCGTGCTGCCACGCGTTATTGAAAACTGTGAAGGGCAGGAGCTCTGGCTGTGATTACAGTGGAAGTTTTGGGGTTGGGTTGGCCCGGTGGTACTTGAGTGTCACAGACGGGCTACCCACAAAACTAGCACTTGGATAGATCACCATGGAGACGACTTTTGAAATAAACACAGGAAATGTGAACATTTCCATCTGGCTGTAAGTTGTTCACCCTTGTGTAATGGTCAAGGGGGATTAGCCTGTCCAATACATGAGGCCACAGAAACTGCAGACCACGAGACTGGATACCTTTTTTTTTGGACCCATGTGAGAGGTCGGTGTTTTGACCTAGAATAACCTGTGGGGATTATGTATGTAAAATGAAAGTGCAACAGAAAATTCACATCCTTGCATGTGCTTCACACTGTTGACGTAATTGATCTCCTCTAGGATGTCCCTCTCAGGACATTCATTAAGTTAACCGATGAACTCCAACAGCAGCAAGATACAGATTTATAGGATGTTAAATTTTTTTAAGGAAGCATTTTGCAGATAATGGTAGGTAGGTATCAGTTAGGTTTATGTTTACTTTGAGGAAAAATAAAACCCTTCTTTCTTTGCTTGTTAATATCCTCCAGTCCAACACCACCCCCTTCAATCTAGCTTAATTGGACCTTATTTTGCAAGTAAATGTATATAATAAAGACCAGATTTTTTAAAAAAATGTCCAAGTCAAAAAAGCAAGTAGAATAATGGGAAAGAAAAAATGTTGTTGTTCTTCTGAGAAATTCTATAGTATAGAAGGCACAGAATGAAGGTGAATTAAGGGATAGACTATTGTAACTAGAATTTGGGCTCTTCCATTAACTAATTATATGTCCTTGGACAAGCCACATAATTTCAGAGTTTTACTTTTCACATCAGAAAAAAATGAAAGCAGTGGTAAACAGTCTCATTGATCTACCTGTTACAATTGTGTTGTGAAGACTGAAAGACAATGAAGTTAGGGAGTGCATTGTAAATACTCAAACACAATGCAAACCAGTCACTATTACTGATATCTGTTTGCATTACGACAGAGAAAAGAAATGTATTAGCTGCAAATCAGCCCATGGTAAAGTGAAACGTACCATATCTAGGAGAGGATATGCCATTGATCCCAAGTGTCTCAGTAGACTCATATTCATGAATAGCTGTGGCTGAGGCCCACTAAAACACTTGATGTTAATTAATTTGCTTTTAATTTTTAAAAAATTAGCTAAAGTCATATAAGGGCATAAGTTCTGCTATTAAACATCATTACAGGTTCATTGTCAAATGCATATAATTTAGAATCATATTTAAGCCCCCTTTTATAATTATTTTTTAAAATTATATGGGGCGCCTGGGTAGCGCAGTCCTTAAAGAGTCTGCCTTCGGCTCAGGGCGTGATCCCGGCGTTCCGGGATCGAGTCCCACATCGGGCTCCTCTGCTGGGAGCCTGCTTCTTCCTCTCTCACTCGCCTGCTGTGTTCCCTCTCTCGCTGGCTGTCTCTCTGTCACATAAATAAATAAAATCTTTAAAATAAATAAAATTAAATTAAAAAAATAAATAAATAAAATTATATTTTATTATATAATTAAATTTATTTAATTATATATTTAACCCTAAATTATAAATTTAACCCTAAAAATATGTTTTCATTCTTTGATAAGATAATCTCTTTTAAAAATAAGTTGATAATTGTCAAGATAGTCCAGCTAATTATTCCTAAATATTTTGCAATCTTCTATAAATTATTAATTTCAGATTCATAGTTTTCTGCTGCTGCCATTCTATTATATATGCAAAGTAGACCAGTAGGCACAATGTCCAAAGCAGTATTCCCCAAGGTACAGATCAATATATGTGCTAATACACAGATCTTTGACATATTCTTAAATCTAGTCTATTTCTTTTCTTAAAAAAAAAAAAAGATTTATTTATTTATTTTAGAGAGGGACTGAGTGCAAGCTGGGGAAGAGGCAGGTGCAGAGGGAGAGGGGGAGAGAGAATCCCAAGCAGACTCCCGATTGAACATGAAGCCCAACACAGGGCTCAATTCCAGGACCCTGAGATCATGACCTGAGCCGAAATCAAGAGCTGAACACTTAACCAACTGAGCCACCCAGGCACCCCTAATCTATTATATTTCTATTTCACACAAAATCCAGCCTGTAACTAAAACATTTGAAATAGACCATGGTATTTGTATGTGTTTACTTTTGTCCTCATGGGGATAAATGTACTTTTTTTCCCAAAGATTATGGTCATAGAAAATTTAACCTCTCTATTCTGTCCTAAACATTACATCCTTTATCTGTTTGTCAGAGTAATCCTCAGTAATATAACATTAAATTTCCTGGTTGCTCAGTAGTGATGGATTCTCATTTGTTATTAGTGAGGATATATGGATCCTTTTATTTTTCCTTTTCTAAAGAAATTTAATCTCCTTCTCAATCGTCACCATCAAAATTTACCTCATCGCTTCATGTTTAGAATATGTGGTGCTTGTTTACAGAGTCCTTCAACATCCCATAGTGGATTTTTCTCAGTTTTAGTCCAATTAAATACATATACATAATATTATGCACCTAGAATTATGAAATTTGAAATATCATTGAAAGTATTTTTATTCTTCAAGGAAACATTAACTCACTGACACAATTTAAAGGGTAAAATGTCTTGCTTAATAAAAAATACTCTGAAGATTAAAAATAACCATGAATTATAATGGCAAAGCTTGAGACTATCTCATCTAGCCATTAAAACGTAATCAGGTTCTCATAACAATTTTCTACAGTGTCTGGGTGATAGAATACATTCAAGTGCTGTCAGATAATATTCTTCTTACACCAGTGAACGTGCAGTAAGTGAGAGCTCCCCTTCCTAATTCTCTAATCCTCAGAACTGAGACGATAAGGAAATAACTTTTGTATATTCCTCCCAGCTCCACTCTGGAAACTCACAGCTACAAGCATTTAGCTGTTTTTCAAACTCTCCTCTCCTATACTAGAAATGCTTAAAGTGGGGCGCCTGCGTGGCTCAGTCATTAAGTGTCTGCCTTCGACCCAGAGCATGATCCCAGGGTCCTGGGATCGAGCCCCACATCGAGCTCCCTGCTCTGCTGGGAGCCTGCTTCTTCCTCTCCCACTCCCCCTGCTTGTGTTCCCTCTCTCGCTGGCTGTCTCTCTCTCTGTCAAATAAATAAATAAAATCTTAAAAAAAAAAAAAAAAAGAAATGCTTAAAGAAAGGATCTAAGAAAGTGCATATTTGGGACATCATAGCACAATGAACAGTACCCCAGAACAAACATACCACAAACCTCTTTCCTTGGGTGACACTGGCCAATCCTGAGTGTTTCCCCAGAGCAGAGGCAGAGCAGACCTCAGAAGAGGTTAAATCTGCAGAAGAGCCATGTTTGTTTCATACAGTAGCCTGCTTTCATGTTCTTCCAGTTAATTTGTATTGAAAATCACTGGAAAGCAAAGCAATGCCAACCTTTCATCTGCATTCCAATTGCATGCTCTCCCGGAATATTTTCTTATTACAGGAGTGCTGTGTCTTCTAAGAAACTGGATCTCAAATGATGTGTTTTACAAGGAGACAAATTTGCTGGTATTCAAATAATAATTTAGTTACTTTGGATCAGACTTGATATGACTACATGTTTGGAAAATCCCCCAGAATACATGTGTGCAGAATGTAGGTGTATCTTAAATGACCCATAATTTGTCAACTTAGGCGTAAGAGATCATTCAATTAAACAGGAAGTTCAAGTTGAAGGAGGAGGTATGTTAAGGAAGTAGGTAAGGTATAAGACGTGGTATTGGGATAAGATTTAAACTTTATGGCCAAAGATTTGCAATAAAAATCAAATTGAAAAACTCTAGCATGCAGATGTTAGAACTGATGAAGAGAAAATAAAAATTAATCAAGTATCTTCATCTGAAAGGATGCAGGGAATCGTGGGCAGGCATCAGGGTATCTAATAATCATCTTCCACGGGATGATTAGATGCTTTGTTTTTTCAGAGCAAGGATGTTTTGTTTTTTCATTCTGGCACCAACTTTTGGGGCCTTATTGCTTCTACTAATTTCCCTGTTTGTCCTAATGACTAAGCTGTTTTCAAAGCTGAGTGATTAACAATACAATGTGCAGCCTCTGTTGTTTGTATCAGGAACCGGCCTGAGATTTCCTGAGCTTTCTAACACTAAACATGGTCAAAAGCAGTCCCTGGAGACTTCAGTGTCTTAAATTATTCATTTAGCTATTAGCACACAGGAGATAAACAATCACATGTCCTTGGAGGAAACCAAGTAGGTACAGAGAACTCTGGGGCAAAAATTAAGACACAGAGGAGGAGAAAAAAAAAAAAGATGATCTAATATGCATCTGACAGATTTAGGAGAAGGAAAGTATTAAATATGAATTGGCTGAAATTTTTCCAGAATTGATAATTTACATTAATTTTCATATGCAGGAAACACGATAAATATTAGGTACAATAAACAAATATAAACCCACTTGTGGGTTTCATCATAATGACAAGGAGAAAAAAGCTAAAGGCCAGAAATAAAAGGCAGATTGACCATAAAGCAAAGATAACACGACTGCAGTGAATTTCTTAAAAAGCAATGATAGAAGTGAATATATGAAAGAATATGAGGATATAAAATAGTGCAGATATTCTGGATAAGAGTAGCCAGTTTCTTGAAAAACTAAACACGCACTTAGCATGGAATCCAGCGCGTGCACTCTTAAACATTTATCCCAGAGAAATGAAAACTCATGTTCACACAAAATCCTATACACAAATGTTAATGGTGACTTCATTTTAATAGTTAAATACCAGAGGGGCACCTGGGTGGCTCAGTCGGTTAAGCTTCTCCCTCTGGCTCAGGGGCTCAGGTTATGATCCCAAGGTCCTGCGATCAAGCCCCACGTGTAGGGCTCCCTGTTCAGTGGGGAGTCTGCTTCTCCCTCTGCTTGCCCCTCTCCCTGCTCATTCTCTCTCTCTCTCTGTCAAACAAATAAAATCTTAAAAAGAAATAGTTAAATATCAGAAAGAACCAAAAGGTCCTTCAAAGGATGACTGATTAAATAAGCTGTGGACACCCACGCCGTGGAACACCACTCAGTTATACAAAGGAACAGACGGTTGAAATACCCAACAGCTTGGATGGATTGCAAGGAAAATATGCCCGGTGCAAACAGTCAGTCTCAAAAGGCGATAAGCTCTATGACTCCATTCTGTATTAACATTCATGAAATGGCAAAATTGGTGAAATTAAGAACCTTAATAAAGATTAGTAGTTGCTGGGGGGGAGTGGCGGAAGGCTGTGGTTATCAAAGGGGTTCTTATAATGAAACCGTCCAGTGTTTTGACTGTGTTGATGGACATAAACCACACAGATGTTAGAACTGCATAGAACAAATACACACAAAAATGTGTGTACGTGAAATGGCCAATTTCCGAATAAGGTTGATGGAGTGTATCATTGTCAGTTTCCTGTGGTGCTATTGCTCTATAATTATGCGAAATGGCACCACTGGGGGAAACTAGGCAGAGGATTTACCAGCATTGCTCTGTATTATTTTCTACAACAGCATGTATATCTCAAAATCAAAAGTTTTAAAAAAGGTTACTACAAAAATTAAAAATAAAGAAATAGGGGCGCCTGGGTGGCACAGCGGTTGGGCGTCTGCCTTCGGCTCAGGGCGTGATCCCGGCGTTATGGGATCGAGCCCCACATCAGGCTCCTCCGCTGGGAGCCTGCTTCTTCCTCTCCCACTCCCCCTGCTTGTGTTCCCTCTCTCGCTGGCTGTCTCTATCTCTTTCAAATAAATAAATAAAATCTTTAAAAAAAAATAAAGAAATAAAAGGGGAGGAGGAAGATTGTCAGTCACAAATTCAAAGGGAATTAATTGCCAAGTTTAATTCCAAAATGAAGTTAGTTTGTGAGAGTCTAATTATAGTATTTTCATGCAGAGAGAAAAGAAATATAGACTCAGGATTTTATAAATACCTCCCCCCCCCCCCCCGAGACTTTAGGGAGATAATTAAGATCCTAATGTGAGGCCATACTTTGATAGGACTGGTGTCCGTATAGGAAGAGAAAGATACACCAGAGTTTGCTTGCTCCTTCTCTCTCTCCACATGGACACAGAGAAAAGGACAGCACAGAACACAGCAAGAAGGCAGCCGTCCACAAGCCAGGAAGCAGCCTTCAGCAGAAGCCCACCCTGATGGCGCCTTGCTCTTGGGCTTTCCAGATCTGTGAGAAAATACATTTCTGTTGCTTAAGCAAACCAGTCTGTGGTATTCAGTTATGGCCGCCCAATCAGACGTATCTAGTCACTAAGGAAACTGGTAAAAAAGTGCTGTTCGGGAGGAAGAAAATTGAAAGTAGGAATGGAGTGATGAGCAAAATCAGTGATCGATTTCAGAGAAAATCCAAATAAATAGTGACTGCACAAAGCAACATCAGAAATAAGGATTGATTGGAGAGATGAAACTGGAGTGTTATTAATAAACAACAATTATATATGTTATATATATATTTGAAAATGATATCAATGTTGAAGTATGGAAAAGATGTATTATCTGGAAGAAAAGCAGAGGTATTATTTTTGTCTTTAACTTAAGAAAATGCCTTAGTGTAAAAACTTACCAATAGTTCATTATTGGATAGAGCAGTGGAATTCAAAGATTATATTTAATACATGTCAATGATTCCCCAAAAAAGCAAGAAAGGGTAATTTAGTGTTAGGAGTCTTTATATTGTTTGAATATAAGATCTTTGTTAGGTATATACCTTCCTGTGAGCTATCACCTATCTATCATCTATCTATCTATCTATCATCTATCATCTATCTATCTATCTATCTATCTATCTATCTATCTATCTATCTATCATCTATCTATCATCTATCTATCTATCTATCTGTCATCTATCTATCATCTATCTATCTATCTATCTATCTATCTATCATCTATCTGTCATCTATCTATCATCTATCTATCTATCTATCATCTATCTATCTATCATCTATCTATCTATCATCTATCTATCTATCATCTATCTATCTATCTATCTATCTATCATCTATCATCTATCTTCTATCTCTATATATGTCGTTTCGTATCTTAAGAAATCTATGACTCAACAAACTGCCAAAGATACTCTGTTGTGTTTCATTCTAAAGTAATTATGAAACTTTTTAGAGGCTTATTAAGGTCTTCCTCCCCTAAAGGGCATAGGAAAAGAGTCTGGGCTGATGAAGCAGCATCTGCTGTTCTCCCTTCCAGTCAGTACTTGCAGGGGTGAGGGGTGAGGGGTGAGGGGTGAGGGATGGGCAGTGGTAGAGCTGGCTCCAGGTCCCCCCATCCTCCCTGTAAGAGCTTGCTGGCATGCTTCCTATGTCTGTACACCTCCTCTTTCAAGGCTTCTTACTCACTCTTGCCCACACTTGCCTTTAAAAATTTGTTAAACAATTGAAACGAATATAACATTCTATGCTAACTACACTGAAATTAAAAAAAAAAAAAAACAGTAAAAAAACTTGTAGGTGAAAATTCTTGCCAGTTTATACAGCATTTAGTGGCTTCTGTCCTAGGTAAGTAAATGCTTGGGTCTGGTTTCTCCCCGGAGGCCCTTTTCTCTCTCCAGATTTCTAATTAGTTGTTTGCCCTGAGAACTTAGTTCTCTGATAAGTTCAGGAAAAGCCACCACTTTGCTGATTTCCCAGTGTTGTTGCCATTAAAAGGATGGATGTCAGATTCTTTCCAGCTCCCCAAAATCCCAATATTGAACCTGCATGCCACTCAAATTTATTATATTATTATTTATTAAACATTGTGATCAGACATATTCTACATTCAATCAACAACTATTTCTGTTTCTAAAGAGCTTAGAAATATACTGTTGATTCTTGTTTATTGTATCTTATCTTCTATGGGTTCATATATTATTAATATTACACCAGAGGCCTCCTTTGGGATTGATCTCTCACAAAGAGGCTAGTTTTGCTGATGGCATGAGGCGGGGGACCACTTCAGACCACTGCCAGTCTTGGAGCAACATCCAGACGTCCAGCTTTCCCATCTTCCATGGACCCAGTGTTAGGTCTCAAACCCAGAGCTGGAGCATTTTGTCACGATGGAAAACCCAATTCTTACTTATGCGGTTTTGTTTTTTTGTTTGTTTGTCTTTAGCTGTTTTCCCTACGTCTTGAGACTCTAGTGATGTTCTTTAAATATGTTTTATTGAAAACCTTGTTCTATTATAATGAAATATATATTCACATGGTTCGACCTTATATTTTTAGTAAAGGATTCCTTCAAAATAACTCTTTCAGTATTTTGCTAGAAAACCATATTTTTGTCCTCACTTTTTTGTATACCAGTCCCGGTAATGCAGTATATTTTTTAAAATGAGAAAATTTAGATGATTACAAGAATTCTAGGTAATGGGACCTTGAAAAACAACGCTTGTAATTCAGAATGTTTATAATATATTTAGACTCAAATAACCAGTTCATTTCTTATGGGAATTCATAAGGAGAAAATTCATAAAGGCAACATAAGGCCCTATTTTGAAAGCTTTTATATGCCAGTTTAACATCTTCAGTTATAAGACATGAGCAAATTAGTGTCACCAAAGGATTAGTAATGAGAAAGAATCTCAATGTAAAATGACATCATAATATAATTCATTTGACTTCAGAGTCCAGATAGGACCTGATGACAGAACCTGAAGTTTAGGGAGATGTCAAGAAGCTCTTATATGCATGAAGTGAGCAGAATTAATTAAAATCACAAAAAAAGCAGTAAGAATGAAAAAGAATGTGGTAGAAATGCCAGGATTTCACATTTGACTGAGTAGATGGGGAACCATAGATAAAACCAAGGTGAGATAAAGCTAATGCTAATGGCCCCAGAGAAAGAATATATAATTTATGAATAAAAAGGAAGAAAATTCTCTTTTGGCATCAAACAAGTAATATATGTAAACTGAGCATAAATATAAACACCAAAATCACTGGAAGGATAGAATAAGTAAAATTAGAGGGAATATTACGGTCATTTTAGACTAGAATTTGTATAGAGGTAAAGCTACAGATAAAATTATTTTCTTATTTCAGTTTTAGTTAAAGAAAGCTCTGTATAGCAAAGATTTTTGCTTTGTTTTGTTTATTTGTGTTATATAGCTGTTAAGTTTGGCATGTAGATGTTGGGGTCTACAGGGAAGTTAGCAAGCTTCTTAATATTGTGATAATCCATTGTACTTGTGAAGTGAACCTCAAGAAATATAGCCAGACTAAGAATTTAAGTAATGCTAGTATGATACATTACTGGTTGCTGCTTTGCTACATTCAATTAACATTCTGTTTCATTGTTTTCATTTACCATAGAGTTTGTGTGGTGCTTTTTGTTTGAAAATACTCACAAACCATAATTAGAAATTCAAGATGGCATACGTCAACATTCTTTCACAAGAAGAACACATTCTTTCACACGATAATTTTTTTCCCTTAATTTTTAGAACAGTTTTGAAATTCGGCAACGGGAGTGCAACACTTCTCTTAGCTAAGTGAGAATTCTTGAAAGTATTGCAGACAATGAATATTTAAAGAATGGTTTGTTGTGTGGTTGACTGCCATTTCAGTTTTTATGATTTCTAAGGGCTGCCAACTGAAAATATGACAGAAATTAAATACACTAGCCCATATCCAGAAGCAAATTTTAATTAAATTATAGATGGTAGGGACAACTGGGTGGTGTTAAGCATCTGACTCTTGGTTTCTGCTCAGGTCATGCATGATCTCATAGCCTTGGGCTAGAGCCCTCCATCAGGCTCTGCGCCTAGCCCAGAGTCGGCTTTGGATTCTCTCTCCCTCTCCCTCCTGTTCACTTTCTGTCTCAAATAAATAAAAGTCTTTTTAAAAAATTTAAAAAATATATGTAAATGGTAAACTAAGACAGCATTTCTGGATTAGTATCATTAGAGTACAGATAAAGTTCCAATCTTCCACTAAAAATAAACGAATAATTTATTTTATTATTGCGACAATACCTATCCCATCCTATTCATGTTCGTTCTGTCTATGCTTTGTAACATAGAACCGTATATCAATAATGTCAGGGAAATTCACAGAGCATCAGTCACAACAATCATCTCAAAATAACATTCTTGTATGTCTTGCGTTGAACTGTGTACTCAAAAAGGTATACTGAAGGCTTCTTACTCTGAACAAAATGAAATGAAAACTTACTTGGAAATAGGGGTTTTGCAGATGTAATGAAGATAAGAGTTGAGATTATACTGGCGATGAGTGGGGCCTTAATCCAATACGAATGGTGTCCATCCAAGGAGAAGGAAGTGACACAAAGGCACAGAGGGAGAATGCCATGTGGAATCACAGGTGAAGATTGAAGTGAAGCATCTGCAAACCAAGGATCGTTGGGGACACTAGGAGCTAGGAGGCAGGCCTAAAACTCATTCTCCCCTATAGCCTTCAGAGCGAGCATGGCCCTGGTAACACCTTGATTTCAGACTAAGCCCTCAGAACTGTGAGGAAATAAATTTCCTTTGCTTTAAGCCACCAAATTTGTGGCACTTTGCTTTGGCAGCCCTCTGAAGCTAATACTGTGGAGTTGGAAAATAAATTATATTAGACAGACATTGAGAAAAATATATTCCAATCACTATTTGGAGGTGTTGGAGGGCTTTATTCATCATTAGATAAGAAAATGTGGTTCTAAGAGTTGAAGTAACATGCCAAAATCATACATACAGGAAGAGGCAGAGCAATGAGGAAAAATGATAGATTATTTCTTTCTGTTTCAGAACAAACAGTATTATGAATGAGAATTGGCATGATTGGATGACCAACACACACAGGATTCGTAAGGTGACAAAGTTTCCAGCTCTGGTCCTGTTATCTATTAATTATGTGAGCCTTTTAAAAAATTAATTTTCTTTGCTTCTGTGTGCTTTTCTGAAAGGAAGAGATTGAATGAGATATTCTCTAAGATTTATCTCAGATCTGACCAACTAGGCCAAGCTTTGTTTCTTATTAGATATTAATGTGTTTCTCTCTTTCACTAATAATTGCTCATAAGTTACCTTCATAAGGACTCAGGAAATAGCCATAAAGTCACTGATTGTGCACTAATTAATCCATTCCAGTTATTCACATAAGCAATCAAATATTCTTCAAATAATGAAAAATTCTTGATATAAATTTCAAGAATTGGATTGATTCATGAACTATTAAAAGATGTAGGTCTAAGACAAAATTCTCATTAAGATAGAAAAGATACATATTCAAATTACTTAATTTGCAGATCGTTCATCCCAGGAAAAAGTTTCACTATTTTTAAAAAGTTAAGCGTTACAGTAGAGTGTCTGACACATGGTAAACACGCTATATTTTTAAATTTTCTCCTTCTTCTGACCTCATGAGAGGTTAAAGATATAATTACTCTAAAGTGAGCAAGTTCTGTCTTCATGGATCCAAGAGATACTCTGAAAAGGATAATACTTGAAAGTACTAGGGTTTAGATAAAAAATAAAAGTGGAATATTTTAGATTCTATGTCCGTGGAAATTATACGCTGGGATACCGAAAATATTTACAGCTGTGATCATAAAAGACCAATGCAAAACTAAAAACTCAAGAGGAAGAAGAGAAATTCAAGCTGCCAAAGAGTCGAATGCCCACCCAGTATCTAAAACAAAGTATTGAATTTATTGTTTGCTAAGCAAGGGAAAGCTGCTTAAGAGAGACAGACTTATCGCTTACTTTCAGAAGGGTGTTCAGTCAAGTGAGGAAGTAGCTGAATTGGCCAATTTCAGAAGCACAGACTGTTACTGATTTGCTGGCCTTCAGAAGCGTCACTGAGAGTAATTGATCCAAGGGGATGGCTTTAAACCTTGTTCTGGTGGTAACTTATTTTTATGGCCAAATAACCGTCACTGTTTTCCTAGGACAATAAACATTTTTCTCAGGGAGCATAATCTTGCTACTTTGTTAATTTGCCAGCCAGTAATAAATACACTTTTATTTGCTGGCACCTTAGAAGATATATTTGGGCACTTTAAAAAATAAATTTCAATAACTTGATACTTTACTCTGGAAAACTCAGAATATATTATGCAAAAATGTGTGGGTATTTAATTAAGAATACCCTGGTACTACTTTGATATCATTAAAAATAGATTTTTTTTGCCAGGGAAAATCTTGTTTTCCTTATTAGTAAGCTCATAAGAGTAGATCAGGAATTGTGAAATAATGGAGATGCCAGAAGCCTGGGGTTTGCATACCAACTCAGCTCCTCATTGATTATAAGATTTTCATAGCACGCTTCATTTCCACGCTATGTATCAAGAGCATAGGCTCAGAGAACAATTTAGATACATGACCTCAATATTACTATGGCTTTGGTTGCAAATGTCTAACTGATCTATAATGGTAAATTGGAATGGGAAATATATGAGACTTAAGGAGTCTTGTTGCCCCATTTATTCAGGCTTAGTCTAAAGTCATGTCTCAGCAGTCTGACCCATATACCAGTGCCTTGATTTTCCCTCTGATATTCATGATTTTGTATCTTATTTGGTCCTTTAGAATGCAGGGCCTGAGACAGGGATTAAAGTTATGATATTCTATTTGGGAAGGTCAAACCTAAGGAAGAAAGAGTTATTAAGAGACAAGAATCGAAGTAATTAAAAGAGTGAAGTAATGTGCTTTAAGATGAGATGCAAGATGGGCAGGTTGCTTTGTTGGTATTTCTGCGCTCCATGGTACCTAAGATGTCTTCCGAGGAATTCCAAGGATAATGCACACTGAGTCACAGACCAAGAAAGGGGGATTTCATCTCCCTCGTTTCATGTTTCCTGCTTCCCATCAGCTGTGTGATTCACCTCCTCATCTTTGAGTTACATACATGGTCTCTCTCAAATCTGCTCAGGAAGGCATATCTCATGCCAACTCAGGTTGGAATTTCATCCAAGTCTGGAATTAGAAGGAGGACAAGTGCAGAGAGGCTCTGGGTGGAGGCTGTGAGCTGTGGAGTAGCCCCAGGTTTTCAGATTCATCTAGCTGGTTCTTCAGCTGATCGAGCGAGCTGCAGGGAGATAGAGCATCTGCAAGAGCCCTAGCTATGCTGGGTCCTGCCACCAAACTAGGGCGGACTTGTGATAGCTTGAGAAGGAAAGAGGTAATAGAGAAGATCCATAGAAGCTCCTAAGATTTGTATGTGACCGGTCCAATGGTCAGAGTACTAAGAGAAAAGAGAATTTGGTCTGAATTTCCCATTTCACGTTATTCTTCCTTAAACTCTATACCGGGTCCCAGTTGGTCTACTCCGGGCCAAGGACTTCTAAGCAGGACTCCATATCCTGACCCGAACAAACCTCACCAAATCCCCTCATGGGGGGAGTCCTCATCCTCTCCAAATCCCCCCTCCCCACAAACATTTAATGTAGTTGCTTCAACTCATGTTCTTGATGATTTCATTTTGTTTTTTAAATACATCCAGTTTTCCAGAAGAGGAGAAGGAACGGTGTTTTTGATCTCTTTTTAAAGTTTAGAATGTCTTATAAACAAGGCCAACCAATCTAAAGATTGAAATAATATTATATTAATTTCTCAACAGCTGCTGCATTAGTCTGCTACAGCTGCCGTAACGAAAGACCACGGACTGGGCCACTTAGTGACAGAAACTTATTTTCTCACAGTCAAGGTGTCAGCAGGGTTGGTTTCTGGTGAGACCTCTCTTTCCAGCTTGCGGATGGCTACCTTTTCACTTTGTCCTCATTTGAACTTTGCTGTGTTCATCAGAGATCTCTGATGTTTTTTTCTCTTCTTATAAGGATACGAGTTCTATTGAATTAGGGCCTATTTTTATGACCTCATTTAACCTGTTACCTCCCTAAAGGCTGTATCTCCAATGCAATTCAGTTTCTCTCTACCTGCTTTTCAGCTTATTATTATTATTCAAATAAAAATAAGATGGGGGAATGAATACTTTTGGCATAACCAGAGATTTACTACAAAGCAACAGAAATTCTAGTTACAAATTTGTTTGTTTTTAAAAAATCACTTACACTATTTTAATCTTTAGACTCACGAAACCATGCATTCACACATAGGGAACAAAACTGGGGAAACGAACTGATCAGTTAAATGCTTTTGGTCACATAAAACAAAAAACAATGTTAATGGGCTTAAATAATGAAAGGAATTGGTTGTCACATGTAATTGAAAAAATCTCTATCAGTAGAACAACTGTAAATCATGTCCTACCCAGACTTAGTTTTCAAAGTAGCCTCACCCTCAGTGACAAGGTGTCTGCCCCAGTTTCAACTCATGTGTAGACACCGCACCATTCAGAGAAAGATAGAGCTCCCAGAAAAGTTCCTAGATGTACTACGAAAAGGACATTTTTTAAAGGTAACCTGCCAACCACTTCACTAATAAACATGGCAGTGATATGGAATGTGCTTATTGGCCTATTCTAGAACTTTCAATAAATATCAGGGGTTCTCGGCAAAGAATAAAAGAATCACAGATGCTAGGATTGTAACAGGAGACGCCTAACTCCCCCAGTTAATCTGACGTGAGTGTATTTTTTAGGCAAAAATTTACAGAAACAGAGTGGTTCCATTATTCTCATAAATGAGGTACAGGACTCAAAGAAGGTTCTTCTGGTTTATTACAATGCATAAGTTTCCAATATGTTTTTTAAGTAAACTATTATAACTTAATTATTTGGCAGTATGTTAATGAAGCTAAGGTCACTGTAATATACTAGTTTTTCTATCTTAGAAAACCTGGTGGATGAATAGAGTATGGGCTTCTTATAGCAAGATAGACATTTCCCTGTAATTGTCAGTAAAATCATAACTACTGCTAGAACTACAGTTCATGATAGACTAATCTGGCTATTGACATCTCCTTTCCCTTAAATATGTTCCTATACATAACTTAAAGTGATTTTTAATGATTCTTTAAAAGTCTTCTTTATTATTTAAGTGACCAAATACTTTGGTGTCCCCCTAAAAATATAATACAATAAAGATTGTGAATTTCTTATGGCAGTCAAAGCAGCTAAACTGCTCTGAGCAACAACAACAAAATAAACAAAAAGTAATGTCTTTTAGAACAGCAAGAACTAAATTAAATCTCTGTGTAATCTATGTTTAGGATTTGTAGTTTACATAGTTATAAAGCAACATGAATTTTAAAAATATTTATTATATTTTAGTGTATTTCACTAATTCTACTCAAAATTCATATGATTCTGACTCTCAAGATGCAAAAACAAATATGCATATTGTAAAAATTAAAAGCTGTGTTTATCTCCTTTCTAAAACCTTGCCATTAAAATGGGCTTAAAAGCCGCTTAAGACTTTTAAAAATTATTAGACACCCACTAAATTAGTATGCAAGGTAGCAATGCAAGAGAAATTGATTTTGTTGTTTTTTAAATCAAGAACTTAAACTCTTCTCAAATTTCCTAGGGGAAAACACAATATTTGAAAACTCCTTATGAGAAAAGTTCATAATCTTCACAGTGGCAATCCTCACACACTGGCTGTGAAAAATCTAATAATCAGTGTTACAGTCAAGTTTGTTTTGAAAAGACTAAAAAGAAAAAATTATAGGAAAAGAATAAGTGAATCTAAAACAATCTTTACTGGATAGTTTCAGAGCTTCAAAGTGAAAATTCATCTGTCTTTGTTCATTTCAATCCGTACTTATTTTCAGGGGAATACTGAAATCTCACAAAAATTAAAAGCAACTTTTTCTAGGAATGGTTTGTGATCATACCCCTGAGAGAAATGGCATGTTTTTCTCATTTCTTTCCTCCGCTTAAGTTCAGTTATCTTTTCCCACATATTCTAACCCACTTGTTAGAAGGTGGTATGATATGAATATTAGTAAGTTTGGTCCTGAACACAGTTGGTAATATAGCACCTCACAGCTAACAAAGAACAGTAATATGCATGGGTTTATTTAATGGTACGACCTGATTTGGGGAAGTAGATATTATTCCCATGATCTCTGCAGAGAAAGAGCAGCTACTGTTTGGTTGAGCAAAACCACAGCTAAGGTGCACTTAAATGAATCATTAACTTTGATCTATAAATTCTCAAATGTATTTAATTGGTAGAAGAATGATATATTGGACCATGCTCTCATTCAGTAGTAAGAACATGAAGATCCTAATTCTACTCACACTACCTTTGGCCGTGTGACCTTGAGCATGCCACTTGCCCTCATTGCATTTCTCTTCTCCTGAAGAAGCAGGATGGCAGAAACCCTGAAGCCAGTCTGCGTGGATCTGAATCCAGGTTTACTGCCTTTTGTCTGGATGACTTGTGAAGTTTACTTAACCTCTCTATGCACCATGTTCTCATCTGTAAAATGAAGTAAATAAAAGTATTAACTCTTGAAGATATTATGGAGATTAAAATGAACAAATGCAAAGTACTGAAAACATTGCCTGGTATTCCGTAAGTACTATATTTGCACTAGGTAATGAACGGGTCAGCTGCTTTACATAAATACATTCTTTAAGTCTTATGACACAGTCTTGTGGAGACAGTAGAATTTGCTTTTTCCAAATAAGAAACAAAAGCTTGGAGACCTTCAAGAATTATTTAATGAGTGCTAGAGCTGGTATTTTTAGTTCAAGTCTGGTGTGTTCCAAAGCCTCCGCTCTTTCCAATATCAAGTGGAGAAGATCACTTCCTAATGGGAGAAACGAACAGAGAGGAGTACAAGTAAAATCTGATCCAATGTGTATCTGAATCTGCTGTTTCCAATATTAGCGCTACAAAGTGCCATGGGAGTATTGAGGAGAAGTAATAAATGAACAAATGAGGTAACATTTGAGTTATTTGTGGAAAAATAAATAGTGCTTAATTAGTGGAGAAGTGGCAGCTAGACCTTGCCAGTACAGAATGGCTTGTGGACTATTTTCCACTGACTCATCGTCTCTTCACAGAGTGCCTGGTGGTCCAGTGTGGAAGAAGTGGTTTGTGGAAAGGGATGATTCTTCTCTGTTTTTCTCACAGATTTGGGCGCATTACGTGATATACTACATGTGGAAGCGCTTTCCGAGCTTTGAACTGCACAAAATGACTTGAAATTAGACAGAACTCTTAGTCCTAGATACTAAACCAATGTTTCCATTTCCACCAGCCTGTGCTTGAAAAGCTAACATCTGGAGGGGCATTTGTGGTAAAGCATTAACCATCAATGACACATGTGATTAGCATTGTCAGTTTCTTAGTCCAAACACCATATTGTGGTTAAATTGTAGTATCATCCTTGGAAAGTTAAGTCCTATTACTCTTAATCCAAATCCCAAGAAATTGCATTGGACAGTTGTGTATTCTAGCACACCGTACCAGTTATACTGTAATATAATAATGTGCTTCCTCTTGAGCATTTTTTAAAAAATTTATAATAGTGTGTTGATTTGGGGCCGCTTGGGTGGCTTAGCTGGTTAAGCGTCTGTGTTTGGCTCAGGTCATGATCTCAGAGTCTGGGATTGAGTCCCGTATGGGGTTCTCTGTTCAGAGGGGAGTCTGCTTCTCCCTCTTCCTCTGTGCTCTCTCTTTCACTCTCTCTCAAGCAAATAAATAAAATCTTTAAAAAAACAGTGTGTTGATTTAACTTATGGTTTTCCAGCCTTCAATATTATTAAGCTCAAGTTTACATTAAGATTAAAACAACTGTTGTCAGCCTATTCATGCATTTACTGATTCATTAAATAGTTATTTGGTGCTTGGGATATACCAGAGAACTAAACTCCCAAATTTGCTCAATATAGCAAAGGAGGAGAGAAAAAAATAACAACAAATACAGTAAATAGGTAAGTGTTCAAAGATGTTAGAGGATGGTGTAAGCTGTGAAAAAATGAAGGTGCATAGAAGGAATGAGAATGCTGGCTGCCCCAGAGACATGGGTTGTACTTTAAAACATGGCGGTCACAATAAGATTCGTTGAGTAAGTGATATTTGAACTAAAACTTGAGAGGATGTTAGTCATGTGACTATTTGGTGGAAGACTCTCTGGAAGAGGCCAACAGTTAACTAGAAGCTAAATACAACTGAAGGAACTTGAACCACGGCTATAAGAGTAGACGATGAAGTTGGAGGAAGACAAGAGACTGGGTTACGTAGGGTCTTATTGGCATTTTCAGACTTTGGCTTTTATGCTGAGATGGGAAGCCATTTTCAAGGGTTCACCAGAAAAGTTACATGAGCTGATATTCATTTTAAAGAGCTGATCCTGACTGCTGTGGTGTGGATAGCCTATAGAGGTCAAGAGCAGAAGCAGAGTTAGTTCTTATGAAGTTCTATGTTTTTTTAAAAAATATATTCTATTTATTTATTTGAGAGAGAGAGAGAGGGAGAACGAGCATGAGAGAGAAAGAATAAGCACCAGTGGGGTGAGAGGCAGAGGGAGAGAGAGAGGCAGTCTCCCCACTGAGCAGCTGAACAGGGAGCCCAATGTAGGGCAAAAAGTTACATTCTAAAGAGAAAGAACTGACTTTCACTTTCTCCATGCTTTTTCCTTGACTCTTCTCCTGGTTCTCCACATGACCTTGATCAAATTGCCACATCTCTCCTGGCACACATTTCTTATTTATAAAAAGAAGGTTGATTCGAAAACATTGTTGCTCTCCTTCCAGTTCTGACGATGTGAACCATGAATCTGCACATTTTTATAAAAAGCAGTTTTCCCGAATACTCAATAAAATGCTGATTATTTTAAAAATCATTGTTTAATTTCCTTATTTGGGGCAGGCAATTATTGATTTCCAAATTGCTGAGAATCTAGTTTTAATTTGACAAATATATGCTGAGTTGAAATAACGTATCTCTTGAAAACACGTCTCATGTTTGTGGCTATTTTGTCAAAGGAAGAGAGAATCCAATATGATGGTTGCAAAGAATCTTGAAAGAACTCAGGAAAAGTTATAAAATGAACCAAAAGTTAAGATGGTAAATTTATTCATATAGGTGAAAAAATGATTTAGAACAGATTCAGGAAAAAGGGAATGTTGAAGAGCTACAGTTAAAAAAAAATTCTGGCCCAATTAAATATTTGAGTATTAGGAATAATTTCCAGAATATGAGAAGTTATTCACTTTCTATATTACACAAATTTTTGCTTTACAAATTTATGGAACAAATTGCTTTATAAATTCATGAAAGGTGTTCCATATTTGTTTTATAATTTCTTCATTATTATTACAATATTCAGTAAATTGTGGAATGTGATTTTTTTTCAATAGGGCCTATATGAAAAATGTTAATATGACATCTATCTTTTCATTAGAAAAATATTCATATTATGTAAATTAAGTGAAATTTCAAATGTACAAATTGTTGCTTCTTTTGGATATTTTTTCTGAAATCAAATAGTTATTTGGGTAAAAAAAAAAAATGTAAGTTTGGAAGAAATAGCCTAGGTGTTAGCTCATGATCTGGCCAGACAGAATTTAGCTTAAATTATAATTCTGAGACTTGCTCATTCTGTGACCTTGAGAAAACTTCCTACTTTTCTTTGAGGCTCAATTTCCCTCTAAAATGGATCTAATAAGGTTAAAGGACATAATGTGTTAAGTGCTTAACAAAGTAGCCAAAAGATGCTGGAAATCGCTTCCTATTGCACTTCTTGAGATTCTTTCTTGACTTTCATTGTTGTCATTATTTCCATGGAAACTGGGTCCTGGAAGAGAGAAAAGGAATTTTACATTTTTTTCCTTATATAGTCTGAGTTGTTACTTATTTTTAAGGATGGTTGCAAAATACAAAGGGAAATAAAAGCTATTTTTAAGGCTGATGTTTTATTTCACATGTTTATTTTCACAGCCACCAGTAACATACAGAGAAGAAAGAGAAGGGTTGAACATCACCAAGATGTAGCAGGTGAGCCTCTGCTATGCAAACCTAGTCCTTTGAGGTGGTTTCACTTTATAGGATATTAAATACAGTCAGGTTCATTTTCTTTTCATCTGCTTTTCTTGATTTTCTGTGTATTGATTTCTCCACAGCTGTCTCATTTCCAGGAACTAAAGAGATCGTATTCTCAAACTAATTCTTAAACCATTTTTAAACAAATACAAATATTGCTATAAATGTCTGGCAGTTTGTTGGTAGGGAATGTAATACACCATAGTAGTCAATAAAAAGTCATGCAAATATGCAATAGGCAAATTTGAGTAATATAATACATATAGTATGATATAAACATACATATATAAATGTATATATATTTTGCATATATATAGAGTAACTGCAAGAGGATAATGTTAGTGGAGAAATGAGAATTACAAAGAGTCATATAAAGTAAAATAAATTCAAAACAGAGGTAGAATTTGTTTATTAATTCAACAAGTGCCTATTAAGTACCTAATATGTGCTGAGCAGATTGCTAAATACCAGGGATATAGTAATAAATAAAACAGTCAAAAATGAAAATCCCTTCCTTATAGAGCTTATAGTCTAAGGGGAAGGAAAGACAATAAATAAGAATTTATTCTTATTTATGCTTTTATGCTATTTAGTCTAAAGAACTAAATAGCCAAAAAATATATGTTGGACAATACATATGCCGAGAATGGGGCTGGGGGGGCAAAGCTCAAGCAGTTGAGAGGATAAAAATCATCAGAGGAAGGGGTGATGAACTTCAGAGAAGGTGGCCAGGAAATGGCCACTGAGGGAAGAGGATTGCTGAGAAAGGACGGGAAGTGGAGAACGAGCCATAGAACCTTGTGGGGGAGGAGTGTCCCAGCAGATGTGCCGAAGTACCTGACATGTTCAAGGAACAGTGTGGCTTCATGGGACCGTGAGGAGAGAGCAGGGGGAGAGGAGCAGGAGGTGGGTCAGATGGGTTTCCCAGCCGCATCATGCGGAGACTTTTCAGTCCAAGTTAAGACTTGTCTCTCTCTCTGTTCTTTCTTCCTTCCTTGCTTTTTTTTTTTCTGCGTAATATGGAAATGTACTGCTGTGGCTCAAGTAGGGAGACATGATGTAATCTAAGATTTAAATATATCACACTGGCTGTTTGTTAGGAATGGATAGGAAAATCTGTTCCTATTAGGAAGTTATAACACCCCAAAGCATTAGATTGGCTTTCCATTCACTTAACAGCCATTCCTGGCTCCCTTTATGGCTATCAGTGTAACATTGAGAAAAACCATGAAATCCTCTGGGCCCAATTTCCTTATTTATTAAATAAGTAAATTGGATCAGAGACTTAGACTTTTTCTAACTCTGCTGATTTATGATTCATGAAGCGGAAAAAAATTGTAAAATTATTTTTTCTGCTACGTATTTAGGCTGAAGGTGGCCGTAGGCAATACCAGTTGTACCACCGGAAACTCTTCATAGTGATGACAGCAACATATTTCTAGCTTTAGTGTTATATAGTATTCAGAACTCTTGTTATTTTTCTTTGAATGCTTATGTGCACACAAATCATTTCTCTGATACTATGTCCAGCCTGAAAACTATTTGTAGAAAGTACTATTGCCAAAAATTTCTCATGGATTGAGACCTATGAAATAAAATGGTCATTGCAACAGTAGAATTTTTTTTCTTTCTTAGAGACAGTGTAAGGCTGACATTAAAACATATTTCATAGCATTCTGAAAAATGCTTCCTTGGGCATTTAAGATTGTCACATTCTTCATAGACCTTTCATGGTCCTGGCATGGAGAGAGGTTAAAAAGCTCCTGACATTCATTCTATATGGACTGTTCAGCAGGTGCTTGTACAGACACAATGTCATTATGTCACAGCAGCAACCCATTGTGTTAGTTTTTACTTTCCACTTCATACAGCAAAAGAATTGCTGAAAACACAGAGAAGGTATATATATCCAATAAGTGCTGAGCAGAGATTTGGGCTCAGGTCTGTCATATTCTATGTGATTTCCACTTTGCCTTTGCTACTCTGGGTGTGATTTGTGGACCAGCAGCACTGCTATCACCTGAGATCTTGGAAGAAAAGCGAAATCTCAGGGACCATCTGAGACCTACTGAATCAGAATTTGCATTTTAACAAGTTCCCCAGGTGATTCATGTGCATATGAAATTTTGAAAATCACATTGTGCTATGCCTCACGGCTTTTTATCACTATGGATAGTGTTTGTATATTGCAAGGTCCTAAGCTGGGCACTGCGGAGATCTGAAATTTGCACTCAACTCCAAAATCAATCTGATAAAATTCACTCGACAACTTGATTATGGTGTTCAGTATGTACTTATCGAGTCATATAAATATGCATGAACATACTTACCCACCTGCTCACTTATATACACGCCTGGCCGAGAGAAAGAGAGAGAGACAGAGACAGAAACAGAAAGACAAAGAGAAGACCTTACTAGAAAAAGGAATAAAAAATATAGATATTGACCTAGGAAGTAGATTTAATAATTTTTACAAAATTAAGATAATGCAAATCATTGTGATCAGCAGAGCAACTGCAAACCAGTGCCTCACACTCCTTCATGTGAGAAATGTGAGACCCACATGCCAGGAGAAGAGAAAACTACAATAAATTGTGGGTGTAGATGCCTCACTTATCCCCAGATTACTGTAGGTTGCCAGACTCTTTGTTATTAAAACTCCAAAAATATCGAAAGGCCTCCAGGCATCATTTACTCTGCATCTGGAAAGAGCCTCCAGTGTCAAAGTATTAAACATATTTATCACTTCAAACTCATTGCCTTGTGCTGTTTGCATGTTTTTAACAAAGTAATAAGCATTGTAGAAATGATGAAAAGTTTCTGTGCAGGACTCAGGAAGCATTACGTGAGGCCCTGGGAACTCATACCTAACAAGAGTATCTGGATCTTAGAAACAGTTGGAGCCTGGCTCTGCTGCCCTGTGTTTCCTGCTGCAAATTTCCTGCTCTTCGAGTTCCCTTTTATTTTCTTCTATTTATTTCTAAAATATTATATTTTATGACTTTGAGATTTTCTTAACATATGTTTATGTGTCCTCTTTGGTAAATATACAAAAGTGTGAGTCCATAGTTCTGACACACTGTACATCCTGGGGTATAGGTATGCCAGGCACTGGGCATGAAGCCATTGACACCCTGGCTCACGTAAACTCACGTTCAAGTGCTAGAGCGTGATTGGTTGAGGTGAAGCTGACACTGAGGTGATGTCATTGAAACCGACGAGGCTACTAGGTATTGGAAGTTAGGGAGGACTTCTTGATAAAAAGTTGGGCTTTATTTTTGTTTTGTTTACAGTCTGATGTAGCATAATCAGCCTTCCTAATTCTGGCTGTGTAACTTTGAGAAGTTACTTGCCTTTTCGGTAACTTGGTTTTCCTGATCATTCCACTGGAAATAAAAAAATACACCTACCTAATAATGTGGTTATGAGCATAAAAGGGATACTTGGTGAGTACTCAATAAGGCTGGTTGTAATGACTCTGTTCTTTTAACAGGACATTTTTTTGAGAGTGCTTCTCTAGGTACACAATTAAACGTTCTTTGCAAGGATGGTTTTGAATAATTGCATAAAATCTCATGGTTTGGCTACGCCATAGTTTATACACCACTCCTTGAGTGTGCTGGACATCCAAAGAGCATCATCGTTTTTCACTATTTTAAATTACCTATGGCCTATATTCTTACCTAGAGATCCTTGTTCAAATGTCCGATTATTTACTTAGAAAAAAATTCTTGTTAGCTGAAGCAGATAGATGTTAAAATCATTATTGTAAAACAAAAATGTACTAATCAGGACATCTGCCAGCTCTGTAGGAATGCCAGTGAAAGCCACGTCTCTGAAGTTCGTTTGGTTTTTAAACCTACGAATCATCGATCAGTAGCCTGCAATCACCTTAAGGGGTGTGCTGCAGAGTGGACACAGGGGATATTGACTTTTATAGTGCATATCTAAATGGGATTAGTTTAGAACATAAAAGAGAAAACTTTTTGCTAAATTAGGGGTAAACTCAACAAACCTGCACCATTCATCTTTTCCTGAGTACTTTCTATTACGTCCCATGCCATCTACATGGAAGACTTTAAGCTTTAGGAAATTACATAAAACAGAAATACAGGAACAGAGCTATCCAGAGATAACCACTTTCATGTTAACTTGACATCTTCATTTATTTGAACCTTTGAAATTTTTCAGTTAAAATGTATCTTTTTTCATCTATATTTTTAGATTACTAATGCAGTAGAAATTTTTTCTAATGTTTATTACCCACTTGCATTAGTTTTCTGTGACTGCTGTAACAAGTTACAATCAACTTAGTGACATAAGACAATAGAAATTTATTTTCTTGAAGTTGTGGAGACTGGAAGTCCAAAATCAGTTTTACTGAGCCCAAATCAAGGTATTAGTAGGTAGGGCCTCACTCCCTCCAGAGGCTCGAGAGGAGAATCGGTTCCTTGCCTTTCCAGCATCTGGTGGCCACGAGGACTCATTCACGGGCTGTGGCTGTGTCTCTATGATGTCTTACACAGGCACTGCAGTGGCATAAGTACCCATCTTGTTAATCCAAGAGAACCACATCCCAAAGTCCTTATCTTCATCACATCTGCAGAACTTTATGACATAGACTAACATTCATAGTTTCTAGGAATTAGGACTGAATAGGGGGCCACCATTCAGCCCATTTAAATTTTATTTTTGAGAATGAGCTGTTGATATACTTTGTCTTTTTTTCTAGAAGCTTTTAATTTTTCTTATAGCATTAGGTATAGTATCCTCTTATCTATATTTACCGATACAGGTTTCAAAAATTTCTTCCCACTTTCACTTTTTAAAATGTTTCTGATTTTAAAGATGGAGTTATAATGCAGGAGAGCATTAAAATATAGCTTGTTCTTAGATAAGAAGACACAATATTATAAAAATATCAATTCTTAATGAGCTACCCATCTTTTTTTTTTTTAAGATTTATTTATCTGAGAGAGAGAAAGAGAGAGAGAGAGCATGAGCTGGGAGAGGCGCAGAGGGTGAGGGAAAAGCAGACTCCCTGCTGAGCAGGGAGCCCAACATGGGGCTCTAGCCCAGGACCCTGAGATCACGACCTGAGCTAAAGGCAGACACTTAATTGACTGAGCCACCCAGGCACCCCAGTAAGCTATCCCATCTTAAACCATGAATCAATAGTATTTCTTAGAAAGCACCCACGCTATCCTAAAGTTTATTAAATATTTTTGGCATTGTAATTTTTAAAATGAAACAATCAAAATTACTTCTCATCGCCTGCATATATTTGTATAAACACAGAGAAAGATGAGCAAGAATTATGGATCAAACTATTAGCAATAGCTGAAATTGTTGAAAACTGAAGGACATTGAGGAGTTTCTGGGTAGTTTTTGGTGCAATGCTATGGTTTACATATTGCACGTATTTTAATAGTTTGATGATAAACTTAAGGCATTATTAAAAGGTCTGAAGCATAAAATTTAAAGAACTTGAGGCCATTGCTATTTTACTTGACAACTTTGAATTCTCATTTACATACAAAAACCCCACTAATTTTAAGTGGAGAGTTCAATGAGTTTCCTTTTCCTTTTCCTTTTTTTTTTTTTAACTGAAGGTATAATCGCCATATAATAAACTGCCTTCATTTAACATGCATATTTTTATAAGATTTTACACATGCAAAAATACAAAAGCACCACCACAATCAAAATAGTGAACACATCCATTATGTCAAAAATGTCCCTGTATCCCCTTTGGAATCCCTTCTTTTATCACTTCCTGCCCCCACACTCCTGTTTGTCCCCCAATCATTGATCTGCTTTTTGCCACTATATAATTTGCACTTTCTAGAATATAATTTTTCTGAATTTTTTTACTCAGCATAATTATTTTGAGATGCATTCATAGCAATTAGGGTTTGTTTTGGTTTTGGTTTTTTGTTTGTTTGTTTGTTTTTCAAGAAAGAGGAGGAGAGCTGCAGAGGGAGAGGGGGAGAGAATCTTAAGCAGGTTCCACGCCCAGTGCAGAGACCCACACAGGGCTCCATCTCATGACCCTGATATCAAGACCTGAGCCAAAATCAAGAGTCCAAGGCTTAACTGCCTGAGCCACCCAGGCACCCCATAGCAATTTGTTTTTAATTGCTGGATAGCATCCCCCAAAATATGAATATGTTAGTACTTTTATCCACTTTTTCTTGACATTTTAATTTATTGTAACTTTTTACTATTACAAATTAAGCTGCTATAAAAATTCATGTGCAAGACTTTGTATAAACCTATAGTTTCGTTTCCCTTGGATAAATACTTAAGCTAGATACTATGGTAGCTATATGTTTAATCTTTTAAGAAACTGACAAACTGTTTTCCACAGTGTCATACTACTCTACGTTCTCATCAGCAATGTACAGAGTTCCAGTCCGTCCACATCCTCACTGACACTGTTATTGTCAGGCTTTATAATCGGGGCTATTCCGATAGGCATTTAGGGGAACTTCATTGTGGTTTCCTTTATAATAATGATGTTGGCATTTTTTCCTGTGAGTACTTGCCATCTGTATACCTTCACTTCTGAAATGTCTTTTCAATCTTTTTCTCATTTTTAATTTTAAAAACATTGGATTGTTTATTTTCTTATTGCTAACTTTTGAGAGTTCTTTAGCTATTCTGCATACAAGTCCTTTATCGGACATGTAATTTGCAATATTTTCTCCAGCCTGTAACTGTCATTTTTATTCTCTTAATAGTATCTTTTCAAAAAAAGACGTTTTTTATTTTGACAAAATCCACATTAATTTTGTCTCTTATGGATTTGTTGTTGGTGTCATTTCTAAGAAATATTTACATACCTTAAGGTAAAAAAGATTTCTGTGAGGTTTCTTGTGGAAGTTTTAATTGATTTGAGACTTTCTAGCATAGTCATTTAATGCTAGAAATTTTCTACTAAGTTTTATTTCAGCATCGTAGCACAAAGTTTGATAAATTTTCATTTTTACTCAGTTAAAAATATTTCCTGATTCCCCTTTTGATTGTGATTTATTTTTATGAGTGTTTTAGACACATGGGGTTTAGTTTCTAAATATTTGGAAATTTCCCGGGGACCCTTCTGTCATTTAACTTCCAATTTAGTTCTGTAGTCATACTTTGTATGACTTGAATAACTTTACATTTATTGAGATTTGTTTTATGGCTCAGGACTTATAGTTTTGTACTGGCAAGTGTTTCATGTGCTCTTGGTAAGAATGTCTATTTTGCCATTGCTCTGTGAAGCACTCTGTAAACGTCACCTAGATCCAGATTTTGATAGTGTTGTTTAAATTCTTTGTTTTCTTACTGATTATTTTGCTTATTGTGTCTATTAATTGAAAATAAAAGTATTAAAATCTCTGGTTACCATTGTGAGTTTGTTCCTGCATTCCTTTTTTTTTTTTTTTTTTTTCTTTTTGTATTTTGGAGTTCTGTTTTTTAGGTACATACACATTTAGAATTGTTATTTCCTTTTGATGAACTGACTGTCATTGTCATTAAAAAATTACCTTCTTTATCCCTAGAAGTATTTTTTGCTCTCAAATCTAAGTGGCTTTATAATAATTTAGCCATTTCAGTTTTCTTTTGCTTAGTATTAACATGGTGTAAAATTTTTGCAACCTTTTACTTTTAATTTATTTGGTCTCCATGCTTAAAGTATGATTCTTATAAGCAACATTTAACTGGTTCTTGCTCTTCAGAATATATATAATCTAAAAATCACTGGCTTTTAATTGAGGTGTTTAGACAATTAATATTTATGATGATTATTGATATGGTTAGTGCTAAATTTATAATCATTCTATTTGTTTTCTAGTTTCCTGATCTGTTCTACTTTCCTTTTCTGCCTTCTTTTGGTTAGATTTTTTTTTATTCCATTTATCTCATTTGCTATTTTATTAGTTAAAACTGTTTTTATTATTTTAGGTAGTATTGCTTTAAGGTTTATAATTTTTACTTTAACTTATCACAGTTCACTTTCAGGTGATATTGTGTTACTTCATTTATATTATAAGGACTTTTTACTAGCATACTTCCTCCCTTCCCCTCCAACCTTTATACCATTTCATCATACAGTTTACTTTTAAATATATTATAAGCACCATGCTATGTTGTTATTATTTTTATTTAAATAATTTAAAAATCTTATATATTTACTTTCATTGTTATCATTTCCAGTGCTCTTCATTCCTTTTTATACATCCATACTTCCATCCGTTACCATTTAACTTCAGCCCAAATGTCTGCCAGTGATTAATTTTTTAATGGTGTATCCAAACAGTCTTTATTTTGCCTCCATTTCTAACAGATGTTTTAAGAGGTATAGAATTCTATGTTAATAGTAATATTCTTTCAATATTTTAAGTATATTGTCCAACTTTCTTCTCATTTGCATTGCTGTTATAAAGAAATCTGCCATAATTCCTATCTTCATTGCCCTATATATAACATGTAATTTTTTCTGGCTACTTTTAAAATTTTCTCTTTATCATTTGTTTTGAGCTATTAATTTATGGTTGGCTCTTCTCTAGCTTTCTTCATGGTCTTTTCAGTTTATTGACCTTCTTGGGTCTAGAGCTTTATTGTTCTCATTAAATTTGAAAAACTTCACCCATTATCACCCCAGTTTCTTTTCCAACTACCCTTCACTTCCCCTCCTCCTTTTTGAATCCAATTACACATACTTTAGATCACTTAAATTGTTAAGAACTCACTGATATTCTTTTCTCTTATTTTTATTTCAATTTTCTCTCTGTAATTCATTTTAGATAATTTTTATTGCTATGTCTTCAGGTTCAGTAATCATTTCCTGTAAATGTTAAATCTGTTGCTCTCATCCAGAGTACTTTTTTTCTGTAGATTCTACACCCAACATGGGGCTGGAGCTTATGACCCAGAGATCAAGAATCTCATGCTCTACCGACTGAACCAACCAGGTGCCCCTCATCCAGGGTATTTTTTCTCACAGATCTTTAGTTTTTATTTCTATAAGTTAAGTTTAGTACTTTTTAAACATTTTCTGTGAACTCAACTTAACATTCTGAATATATGGAATGCAATTACAATAACTCTGTTAATATCTTTGTCGACTAATTCAACATATTCATCAGTTTTGAGTCAGTGTCATTTGATTGTCCTTTCTCCTTGTTATGGGTTATATCTCCATGCTTTTTCCCATGCTTTTTGACTAGGGGCTAGATGAATATTTTAGATTTTATCTTGTTGGGTGCTGTAGATGTTTGTATTCCTATAAATATCCTTGTGCTTTGTTTGGGGATGCACTGAGGTAGACAGGAACTTTATGAAACATTCTGATCTTACTTTCAGATTTGTTAGATATGTTTAAACTAGGGTTAATTAGTTCCCACCACTGAGGTAAGACCCTACTCCACGATATAGAAAGGGGGTATCTTTTCCATAGACCAAATGTGGTCTTTCTGAAGGGATATGGATCTAATTCTGCTTAAAAGGAGATGCATTTATGAGAAATCACTGAAAGAAAATGGTGAACCCAACAGATGGGGAGGATGGACTGCTGGAAGCCAGAGGTTTAGAAAAGGACTTTGTAAAGAGTATTGCTTATGTCATGGCACTATGATTGGTAACCCTCCAAAGAAAGTGAGGAAGATGTCCTCATGAAGAGTCAGCCAGCATTTGAATATATGATACACCAAGAGTCTTGATGCCTGTTTATAGCCTCAAAAGCTACTTAAGCTGCTTGAGATTCTTATCTTTTCTTCAAACTCTCCCTTATCTTGGGGATAACCCAAGTGTGAAGTTTCCTAAGAATTGTAAGAGTAAGCAGAAGAGGCAATGAAGACTGAAAAAAGGAAGAAACTTTCAGTTACCACCACACCTCACCTTGCTTTGGTGTGAGTCTTTGCCTAAGTCAGGTCTGAGTGAGGACAGGAGATGAACATTATACTGAAACTTTTATTTTAGTTTACACTCGAAATTTTCATACTTTAGAATTACCAGAAAATACATGGAATCTACCTGAGATCTCAGTCACGGTAGAAAAGATATTTTCACAAGAAGAGTTTAAATGGGCATAATAATAAATACTAAAGTCATTTCAGCTTGTACCATGCCAGATACAGCTCATTAAATAAACTGGTTAAACTTTTAGTGGGTCACTGAATATATTTGTTTTAAAAATAAAGAGCATGTGTATCAAGAAAAAATAAAACCCAAAACCAAATTAAAAGAGAAACAATAGGAAATACTATAACATTTATGACAGCAAAAATCAGTATCAAGAATATATGTCAGTCATTTGCAAAGTAATTTAAAAAGACAATAATCTAATAAAAATGGACAAAGAATTTGCATAAGCACTTTGCACACACAAAAAGAAAACTAAAAGGGAAATAAATACATAAATATACTCAACTTCCTTAGTAATCAGTGAAATGCAAATTAAAATAATAGTGATATATAATTACTTCTATCAGATCGACAAAATTAAATGCTTGACAACACTGTAGGTTTCTATAAACTCTCACACATTCTCCTGGAAGGTGTAAAACTACTTAGGAGAACTACTGGATATTATGTCATAAATTTGAAGGCCCTCAATTTCACTCTTTATTAATCTGGAAATAAATCTCAAAGCATGTGAAAGTATAATTGTTAATTACATTGTCATTAATCAATAGACAATTTTTTAAATCATAATATTTTCATACATCTAAATATTATACAAATGTGTCAGTCTGGGCCAATCAGGAGACAGAGCCACAATGGGTTAAACAAGAGAAGCTTAATACAAAGAATTATTAAACTGAGATTTAAAAAAATAAGAAGATATCAGGAAACTCTAAATGGTACTCTGTGGGTGAAGAGGAGTACTCAAGGAGGGACAAACTTGGAAAGTGTTTCAGACTTTGGTGAAGTGTAGCTCATTCCACTGGATAATAGAGAAGTTCACTGGGTTTTCTGAAGCTGGAACTGGTCTGCAGTCACTGGGCAAGCAAGCAGCAACTTTCCAGAGTGCAGGCAGGGGCAGGCAATTAGCCCGTGTGGCAGAGGGGGTGGAAACCTTCTGGGCTACAAATGAGCTTCGTAGGGGCCTGAAGAAGGAATTGGAATGCCAGAGCAGGCAGGAGGCCTCCAGGTACCTACGCAGCCAAGAATCCTTCAGAGGACCAGTTTCTGTGTCAAGAGGACCATAAGAAGGTTGTCATCAGGCCAAAGCTACAAAATCACTGGGACCACACATTCTTGGATGGGGCACAGCTCCATTAGATGTTCTTCAGTGCATACTGAACTGCAGGAGAGTCTACAATGTCCTTATAGTGCCCTCTACTGAGAAAGCTTAATATCATGCTCACTTCAAAGGAGAAGTAGAGGGACTCTTTCTATCATCACAATATATATTGAAAGGAACATTTGGAGCAGAGGCAATAAATTGGTAACTGCAACAACAAAGTAGTCAGATGAATCAACTTGAATAATCCCCAAGAGGTGAATTTTGCTATACACTATGCCAATTTGGTCCATGATCTTTAGGAACTCAAAGTCTGGGATAAGAAGACAACAAACAATAAATAAAACTCATAAATGAAATTGTGATGTGGGATAGATTAAAGTAATTTTTTTTCTTATGGGAGAATAGCAGGGTTCCTATTTCAGATGAGATAAGAAATGAGCCTTTCTCTCTCTGCAATAGTAACATTGAAAGTGCAGACATGAATATAAGAAGTAGTCTCTTTCAGAAAGTAGAAAACAATCAGTGGTCTCTAATCTGCTAAAAAAAATTAGTGAAATGAGGAATATTTGGTGTTTGTTCATTTTGGCAACATGGAGGCATTTAGTATTGTTGGCAAGAGCAGTTTCAGGGGGAAGACGCTAGATTGGAAAGCTTTTCTCTCTGCTCTTACTGTCATGTCACAGACATTCACAAACTAGATCTGATGGCTTCATCTTCCCTGAATCTCTCAGTGTTCTGCCTGATTGTACTTTTCACTGTTGCTGGGTTGCAAGGTTTTTGTCTCACTGAGTCAAAGAATGAATTTCCTGGACACAAAATGGTGAAGAGAAGTGAAAGTTTATTAAGTGAAGGTGAGAACAGAAAGGAAAGAATAAAACTCTCTAGCATTAGAGGGGTCCCAATGAGTTGCCACTGAAAACTTTTATGGTCGGTCTTTTATAGAAAAGTGAGGAGGGAACTTGGTAAATTTTTGTCAATATCATGGCGGATTTGTAAGTAGCATGATAATAGCCTGTCTATATATAGAACAAACATGGTGGACTTGTTACTATCATGAGAACAAACAAGGTGTTCTTATAAATATCATGAGAATATCCTGTCTATATTTAGAACTAACATGGTGTTCTTGTAAATATCATGAGCACAAATAAGGTGTTCCTTCTTTCTGGTTAATATCTCCTCTATAACATTTCTCAACATCCGTGATACCTGTGAGCCTGGTTACTTAACCCCCTGCATGAGCCTAATCACATAGCCCCATACCTGTCTCTCCCTACCTAGCCTCACTTGTCCCTTATCATCACCAGACTCCGATCGGTTATTGAGAGGTTTGCTTTAACTTTAGTATAATGGATTTTGCTTTGTTCTGTTTTGGCTAAAGGAAATGCAGTGTTTGCCCAAATCTAGTGGAACTAACTCTATGTTGAATTTTATACAAAAATGAAATTAATATTGACTTCAAAGTGTGATTTTAAAACTTATATTCCACACGTATAAATATCAATCAGACTGGTTGTAAGAATGAAAAAAAAAATATTTTACCAACCCTAAATCATATTAAAGCTTTCAAAACTAATTAAAGATTTTATGGTATGAAATATTTTCAGTTTCTTTAAAAAAATAACATTTTTATATTTGCAGTCATGCTTAACTTCTTAATAGAGAAGAAGGAAGTCATAGTTTTATAGCGATAATAAAATTATTTTAGTAGACTTATAAATCCAGGTATTACTGTTTACAGCTCTTGACCTATAAAATTAGATGTATCTCTTAGGACTACATAAAGGACAAAGTTTCATCATAATATGGATTCTGGCAGTGAAATGAGAGAAAGATATTTACCCAATATAATCATATATACTACTTACCTCATATTTAATTACTATTAATTGTAAATGTGGTGATGGGAGGAAGAAATATTCGCATTTTTGTAGGCTTTAAAGCCTCAGGACTCTCCCAAATCTCATCAACTACTTGGATACATGGTAGCTTATTTACTGCCCCTCAGCATAGAACTGGTCTGATAAATAGATGAAGCATATTCTGGTTGTCATGGATGTCAATGTAAAGATTTGAATAAAGAAGGTTAAGGACATTTTGTGCAGAACAGTTATATGAAATCAACATTGGTATGGTAAATATAATCTCCCCCTCACTGAGCACTCTTAAAAATCTATTTTAAAAATGAAGATTTTAAAATACTGCTACAAAATACTCTTCTCTAAGAGTGCCTGAAGTAGTAACAAACTGTATTGCTTTGTGGAACTATTTCCCTCAACCTCTGGCTCAAATCATAAATGCATCCATACTGTAGTTTCTCTGCTCACTTAAAAACAGTAAAATGTATTATGTAAATGAGCGTATGAGTGTATACACATATAGGTAGAGTTTATAAGATAAAAGTAAATGCGTCTATACTCACCACACAGCTTAAGAAATAGTGGAGAGGCTCTTGGGTGGCTCAATCGGTTAAGTGTCCTACTCTTGATTTTGGCTCAGGTCATGATCTCAGGGTCCAGCCCTGTGTCAGTCTCCACGCTCAGCATGAAGTCTGTTTGCCCTATCTCCGTCTCCCCTTGACCCCACTCCCACATGCACTCTCTTTCTCGAAAGAAAGACAGAAAGAAAAAAAAGAAAGAAAGAAAGAAAGAAAGAAAGAAAGAAAGAAAGAAGAAAGAAAGAAAGAAAGAAAGAAAGAAAGAAAGAAAGAAAGAAAGAAAGAAAGAAAGAAAGATAATAGATCTTATAGTATAGAATCCCCCTTCTGCCTGAATCTATCAAATATACCAGTCTTGCCCACAGAGGAAAGCACTACCGCAAATATATGTTAATCATTCTCTGATTTGCTTACAATTTTACTATCCATATATGTATAGATAAGTAATGAAATTTTTATTATTGCTTATATTTTCCCATGGTTTTAGTTTTATGCTCTGCATATATTTTTGAGAATTATCTTTATTAGTCCTATGGGTGTAGTTACTCGTTTTCACTGTGATACAGAGTTCCACTGTTTAAACAACATTCTTCTGTTGATGGACCTTTTGGCGTTTTTAGTTTTCTATTCTTGCAAACAATATTGTTATGAACATTTGTATATATGCACCCTGATGTAATATACCTGTACAAAGTTCATAGTCATATGGACTTTGAGTTCTAGAATATATATCCAGGATTGGAACTGCTGTTACATGAAGTTTACTGAGGTACATTTATTAGATTTCACCAGTTTTCCTAAGTGGGTATACTGATATATGCTGTGACCGACAGTGAATGGGAATTACCATTGCCTCATATAAAATTTGCCATAGACAGACTTAATTTTGACAGTCTGATAGGTCTGATGGTATATTTCATTATGGTAATAATATGCATTTCCCTTATAAATAATGAAGTTGTACATATTTTCATTTATTTGTGAACCATTTGTGTTCCCTCCTCTGGATCATATCTTTGGCCCATTTTCCCACTGGGTTGTTTATCTTCTTCATACAGACTGGTGGGATATTTTATGTATTAAAGATGCTAAAATTTCCGCTGTATAAATGTTTCAAGTATCTTTTGCAAATCTGTGCCTTGCTTTTACATTCTCTAAAGTTATCTTGTGATCAAAAGAAGTTCTTACTTTTAATCAATGGAAATGGTGAATTATTTAATTTGTTTTAAAAATGTTTGGGTCTTGTTTAAGTATCTTTGCCACTCCAGAGTTGATGAAGATATTCTCCTAACTTGGCTTCAGAAAACTTGTACAGATCTTTCTTATTTGTAGATTTTCATCTCCCTGTTCCTTTTGAGTAGTACCTCAAAATGAAATCCAGTTTCTTTTTTTTTCTCACATAGATAACTGATTGTATTAGCCCCATCATTTTTCCAATAACCTGCAGAATTTGCTCTCAAATTCCCTACGTTCATGTTTTTGCTTCTCGCTTTTATTGTGTTCTAGTGTTCTGTCTTGTGTCCTTCTAAAATGTATTGCTTTGTAATTATATATAACCACAGGTGCAAATTATCCTATCTACTACTTCTATTTCAAGAATATCTTACTGATTTTTGGACTTGCACTTCTATGCATATTTTTAAATCACCTTTGTCAGGCTCCATTAAGAGACCCTATTCAAATTTTAATTGGAATTTCATTCACTGTAGAGAGTAGCTTATGATTAATTGGTATTTTTATACTAGACTTCCTTTTCAAGAAAACAGTATATTTCTCCATTTTATAGGACATCTTAATGTCTTTAAATAATAATTTATCATTTCTAACTATAGTATTTTTGTACACTCCTGATCAGGGAATTGTTAGATACTCTATTGGTTACTATTATAGATGTCATACTCATTTAAATCGCATTATCTTGGGGTGCCTGGGTGGCTCAGTCAGTTAAGCATCTGCCTTCAGCTCAGGTCATGATCTTGGGGTCCTGGGATCAAGCCCTGAGGCAAGCTCCCTGCTCTGCAGGGAGTCTGCTTCTCCCTGTCCCTCTGCCCCTTCCCCCACTCATGCTTGCTCGCTCTCAAATAAAAAAATGAAATCTTTAAAAAAAAAATTGCATTATCTTTCTGATCGTTACTGTTGTTTCATTTCGTATGATTTTATCTAGCAAACTACATAAACTATTGTATTAATTTGAATTATGATTTTCTTTGATTTGGAGAGGTTATACATGATAATTACACCATTATAACAGTTTTATATCTTTTTTTCAGGATCTTTTTAAAAAAAGAGTAGCTTTATTGTGATATAATTCATATATCATAAAATGAACCCTTTCAAAATATATAGTGTTTTCAGTATACTCAAACTACTGTGACACTATCGCCATGACCTAATTGTAGAACGTGCCCATTAGTAGCCACGCTTATTCCTTTCCACCTCGAGCCTTAAGCAACCACCTAGCTACTTTCTGTCTTATGGATTTACCTATTCTGGATATTTCATTTAAGTGGAATCATACAGTCTATCTCGTGTGTGTGTGAGTGTGTGTGTGTGCGCGCGCACGCGCGCGCCTACATGCCTGGTTTCTTTTACTTAGCATAGTGGTTTCAAGATTAATTCATGTTGAAGCATTAGATCAGAACTTCGTTGCTTTTGAGTGCCAAGTGATATATTCTATTGTGGGGTATACACATTTAGTTTATTCATTTCTCAGTTCATGGATGTTTGGGTTGCTTCCACTTTTTCTTTCTTAAGAATAATGCTGCTCTGAACATTTATGTATAAGTGTTTGTGTAGACAGTTATTATTATTTCTTTTGTCTATACCCCAAGAAATGGAATTGCTTGGTCATATGGTAACTCTATGTTCAGTGTTTTGAGGAACTATCAGAAAGTTTTCAAAAGTGACTGTGCCATTTTAGGAAGTTCTTGGCCATTGTAGCTTCAAATATATCTTCTGAACCAGTCTTTCTTCTTTTTCTGTTGTTTCAATTACACATATATTACATCTTTTAAAATTATCCCACAGTTTTTTGATATTCTGTTTATTTTTCCTTCTATTTTCTCTTTGAATTTAAACATGGAAATATTCCATTGGCAAATTTTCAAGCTCACTGATTCTTTTCTTAGTTATGTCTAGCCTACTGATAAATCCATCAAGGGTATTCTTCATTTCTATTACAAAGGTTTTGATTAATATCATATACTTCCTTTTTATTCTTTCTTAAAGTTTCTATCTTTCTGCTTCTGTAACCATCTCTTCTTGCCTGGTCTCTACTTTCTTCATTAAAGCCCTTAACATATTAATCATATTTATTTTAAATTCCTTGTCTGAAGATTGTAAAATCTGCGTTATACCTGAGTTTTCTTTTGATGCTTGCTTTGTATCTTCATACTTTTGTTCTCTTCTTGTCTTTTTTCATGGCTTGTAATTGCTGATAGCCAGACATGCTGTATGTGGTAATAGAAAATGAAGTAAATAAAACTTGTGTGAGCTTTATGTTAATCTGGCTGGGAGTTGGGTTGTATTTAATGTTCCTAGTGGCTATATGCACCATAGACTTAAAATTCCTCCTGTGTCCTTGCCTTTGTCTTCCCTCTTAGCTTTGAGATTCCCTAAGCACTCCTCCTCAGAGAGAGTCTGTGTCTTTTTTTTTTTTTAAGATTTTATTTATTTATTTGACAGAGATAGAGACAGCCAGTGAGAGAGGGAACACAGCAGGAGAGTGGGAGAGGAAGAAGCAGGCTCATAGCAGAGGAGCCTGATGTGGGGCTCAATCCCAGAACGCCGGGATCACACCCTGAGCCGAAGGCAGACGCTTAACCGCTGTGCCACCCAGGAGCCCCGAGAGTCTGTGTCTTTTAACTGTTGCAGCTAAAATCCACTGTTATGCTGGAGGTTTGTTAATATGATGATAAAGTGTATTGAGAGAGGGTGAGTATTCCATAATCTTCCAATTAAATCATTAGTTTCTTAATGGGCCTGTGTCTCTGGGCTGTGACCTTCACAACTGTGTCCTCAGGGGACAGCTTTTTTTCTCCCTGATCCCCTATTCTCTTCCCTGACTACAGCATTCCAACCTATTTCCTTGCAACCTTGACCCCTGTTGACTTTTTTCTTCTCTTTTAGGTGAGGAAGAAAGGCTACAGGGAGTTAGAGTGGGAGGAATTCTCTTCCCTGAATAAGGCTCTGACCTGAATATAGAGAGGAGGCTTTTGTTATGGAAAAGGCTCATGGCAAATTCCCCAAAGATAACTCTTCACTTCCTCCTCCCTGAGCCACTGGGATCTTTATGTGGTCTTTACCATGAGAATCTGAAGAGCTTTCTGAAGGTAATGCACACCAAGGTATGGAGGGGTCCTTAAGACTTCAGCCCCCAGGATTTCTCAATCTCCTGCTAGTTTACACTAAGTCTCTAACAATTCTAAAAATTACCATTGATCAATTAAAAACAAAAACAAAAACAAAAAAAAACCCAAAAAAACAACTAAGCATCTCATTAAAACATGGGCAAAGGACTAAAATAGATATTTCTTCAAAAAAGATATACAAATAGCCAGTAAGCAACCAAAAGATGCTCTCAACATCACTAATCATCAGAGAAATGCAAATTAAACCACAAAGTGAAACCACGTCACACTCATTGGTGTGTTTTATCAATTGGTGTACTACAAAACAGACAAATCCAAAACAGAAAATTGTTAGCATTGGTGAGGATTTGGAGAAATTAGAACCTTTGTGCATTACCAGTAGGAATATAAAATGGTACGGACACTGTGGAAAACATTATAGCGGTCCCTCAAAAAATCAAACATGGCAGTACTATAATTCAGCAATTCTATTTCTGCACATATACCCAAAAGAATTGAAAGCAAGGACTCCCAACAGCCACTTGTACGCAATGCACATAGCCGCAGTATTCACAATAGTCAAAAGACAGAAGTAACCCAAATGTCTGTGGCTGAGTGAGCAGGTAAACCTACAGGGTATAAACACACAATAGAATTTATTCAGCCTTAAGAAGGAAGGAAATTGTGACATATGCTCCAACACAGATGAACCTTGAAGACATGCTAAGTGAAATAAACCCGAAACAAAAGTGATGTAGGAAAGATGTTAGGGTTCGAAGCTGACAGCCAAGAAAGAATTCCTGAGACGTTTTTGGGGCAAAAAGATGGTTTTATTAAAGCATGGGACAGAAGCTGTGGGCAGAAAGAGCTTACACTGGGGTCATGAGCAGTAGCCAATTATATACTTTCAAGTTGGGACAGGGGTTAGGGATAGTATAAGCCTCCCAGGTATTTTGGAAACACGGTTTCCAGGATCCCGAGGGGGCTAGCTATTGTTAGGGAAGGTCATTTATTACTGTTTAGTAAAAACTCCCATCAGGCGATCCTTCAGATGTACTTGGGGGATGATTGCCAACATGTATCTGGGGGGCGGGGGTAGAGATAAAGGAAGTTTCCAAAGGAATTTTTATATGCTAAATAGACTTACAGGGACCTCGGGGTCAGGCTAGGATTGCCTTTTGCCCTTAGCAAAGTATCAGCATTGAGGCAGTTGAGCTCCTAGAGGAAAGTCACTCTGCCTGTTTCAAGGACTTGTCAATGAACTGTAGGTAGTAAAGGAATTTAATAATTTTCCTTCTACCTTTGTTTCCCACATCAAAAGGACAAATATTATATAATTCCACTTATATAAGATACCTAAAGTTAAAATCATAGAGACAAAAAAAAAAAAAAAAAAATAGAATGGTGGTTACCAGGGACTGAGGTGAGAAGTAAATGGAGATTTGTTGTTTAACGGGTACAGAGTTTTAGTTTGAGGAGATGAAAATGTTCTGGAAATGGATAGTATGATGGTTGAACAACAATGTGAATGTACTTCATAGCAATAACTATATAGTTTAAAAGGGTAAACACGGTAACTTTTATGTTATTTATATTCTACCACACTTTTAGAAAATATCCATTTAAGTGTACCTACCAATTTATTGCTACAATGGCCTTTGTTCTATGTAGGCAGATGTCAGCTGTTTCTCCCTGAATTTCTCTCTCCAGATTTCAGGGTGGTAGTTAGCCCTGGGACCTCAGTTCTCCAATGGGTTAAAAAAAAGAAAAAGCTGCTTTTCAATTTGTCCAGATTTCTCCTGTACATACAGGAATATGATTCCTAAGTAGTTTATATGTCAGAGCTAAGATTTAATTTTTCCCCAGCAATGTAAGAGAATTCCGATTTTTCCATATGCTTGCCTTTTCAGAATCTTAAACCTTTTCTCTTTCATGTCTTACTGCAATAGCTAAGATCTCCACTATAAATATCAATGTAAAAGTGAATATATAAATATAAACATAAATATAAATGGTGTAGCAGAATTGACTTATTAGTAAACTAAAGAGATGTGTTCAACATTTCACCATTATGTATAATATTTCCTGTAGATATTTTTGGGACAACAGCACACTTAATAAAATAGCTATAGAAAGGTAAACTTCTTGGAGAGTTTATCTCTGTCATACTTAAGTAACTTATCCAAACATTGGTCATTCTATAGTTAAAAAAAGAAAATTTGTGTTTAATATTAAAATTTTATGAAATTAGAAAAGGTTTTGGAAATTTAATTGCCCCATATTCACTAAGACAGACTAGCATAAGCCACCGTAAGATATTTTTGGCTCTAATACTTTTTGAATAATTCATTCTAACAGTATAGAAATTTTAGGACATGAGAATCTCTCCTTACTTAACTAATCTCTTAATGCTCATGGAAGAATGTATAAAAAAGTTCTTATAACCTTAGTTATTTCAAAATTTCAGTACAGGAAAAAATAGAAAAGTTCCTTCATTGATTATTAAAAAAAAAACTCCATTCCCAAAACAGAAGGGTGTACATTGAAAGATTAAAATCACAGTGAGACTATCACTATGTGTTAATTTACTGTGGCGTTAGAGTAGATGCCTTTATAATGATGGTCATTACCCAGGTAGTTTTAATAACAATTTTAGCAGCATAAATTTTAATTTGTAAAAATGTAGTTTCATGACTGAAAGTATTATAGTCTTTTTAAAAAACGATGATTTTGAAACTACTCAACTAGGCTAGAAGCAATATAAGCCAAATTGTTTTTATTAAATTGTCTTTCTAGGCCATAATAATATGGCAAATTACTAGTTTATTAGATCATTTCGTTGTAGTGCACAATTCACCACTGTAATTTACCAGTTCTACTTCCCATGCTCTGGAGCATTTTCATCTTTTCAGTTTAATGGGTTTAGCTTTAAGGTAAATTGAACTAATCAAATCTCCTTTTTAAAGCAGTTTCTCTTCTGACTTCATTTTGTATCTTTTCACACTCTTCATTGACTGTTTACATTTCATACCTGTAGGCAGAATATGATTAACAATGTCAATAATTATTTGATACATGATTTCCTTTTTCTATAAATGGTTAAGTAATAAAAATTATAATTCTTATGGTACCTATTTACTTAACAGTTGCTAAGTGGAGAGAGAAAAAATCCAAGTACAGTTTTATTTAGTCAAAAAATGTGTGTAATAAAAATTATAATTCTTATGGTACCTACTTACTTAACAGTTGCTAAGTGGAGAGAGAAAAAATCCAAGTACATAGTTTTATTTAGTCAAAAAATGTGTGTTAGGTAAGTATTGTGTTCCAGAATATACTGGCTTCAAAAATTTGGTAGTAGATAAGATGGGCATGGTCTAAAACTTTAATAAACCATTTTATATGCTTCACCTTATGGATTTAGATTTGTCCTACATATGATGATGTTAGAAATTCAATTTTATTGAAATACCTCAACATGAAAGAAATTTTATGTTATTGATAGAAAAATGTGTATTTTTTCTAGAGAGTGATGATATCCGAAAGGGAGAAATGAAACAAAGCATACTTGAACAAAAGAGCTTTGTTGTGCTATAAGTTTTCCCTGAGTTTTTTGGTTTTGTTTTTGTTTTCTGACCCAGAGAGGTTGGCAAAGGGGGGGAATAGTATGGAAAAAATAAATATATATTATATACTAAATACATTATATTAAATTTAATATTTAGCTCTATTTTCAACTTTTTGAGGAACCCCCATACTGTTTTCCAGAGTGGCTGCACCAGCTTGCATTCCCACCAACAGTGTAGGAGGGTTCCTCTTTCTCCCCATCCTCCCCAACATGTCATTTCCTGACTTGTTATTTTTAGCTATTCTGACTGGTATGAGGTGGTATCTCATTGTGGTCTTGATTTGTATTTCCCTGATGCCGAGGAATGTGGAGCACTTTTTCATGTGTCTGTTGGCCATTTGGATGTCTTCTTTGCAGAAATGTCTGTTCATGCCTTCTGCCCATTTCTTGATTAGATTATTTGTTCCTTGGGTGTTGAGTTTGATAAGTTCTTTATAGATTTTGGATACTAGTCCTTTATCTGATATGTCATTTGTAAATATCTTCTCCCATTCTGTTGGTTGTCTTTTGGTTTTGTTGACTGTTTCCTTTGCTTTGCAAAAGCTTTTTATCTTGATGAAGTTCCAATAGTTCATTTTTGCCCTTGCTTCCCTTGCCTTTGGCAATGTGTCTAGGAAGAAGTTCCTGTGGCTGAGGTCGAAGAAGTTGATGCCTATATTCTCCTCAAAGATTTTGATGGATTCCTGTCTCACATTTGGGTCTTTCATCCCTTTTGAGTCTATTTTTGTGTATGGTGTAAGGAAACAGTCCAGTTTCGTTCTTCTGCATGCGGCTGTCCAATTTTCCCAATACCATTTGTTAAAGAGACTGTCTTTTTCCATTGGATGTTCTTTCCTGCTTTGTTGAAGATTACTTGACCATAGAGTTGAGGGTCCATTTCTGAGTTTTCTATTCTGTTTCATTGATCTATGTGTCTGTTTTTGTGCCAGTACCATACTGTCTTGATTACAGCTTTGTAAGAGAGCTTGAAGTTTGGAACTGTGATGCCACCAGCTTTGGTTTTCTTTTTCAACATTCCTCTGGTTATTTGGGGTCTTTTCTGGTTCCATACAAATTTTAGGATTATTTGTTCCATTTCTGTGAAAAAAGTTGATGGTATTTTGATACGGATTGCATTAAATGTGTAGGTTGCTCTAGGTAGCCTAGACATTTTAACAATATTCGTTCTCCCAATCCATGAGCATAGAACATTTTTCCATTGCTTTGTGTCTTCCTCAATTTCTTTCATGAGTATTCTATAATTTTCTGAATATAGATTCTTTGCCTCTTTGGTTAGATTTATTCCTAGGTCTCTTATGATTTTGGGTGCAATTGTAAATAGGATCGGCTCCCTAATTTATCTTTCTTCTGTCTCATTGTTGGTGTATAGAAATGCAACTGATTTCTGTGCATTGATTTTATATCCTGCCACTTTACTGTATTCCTGTATGAGTTCTAGCAGTTTTGGGGTGGAGACTTTTGGGTTTTCCACCTAAAGTGTCATGTCATCTGCAGAGAGTGAGAGTTTGACTTCTTTGCTGATTCAGATGCCTTTTATTTCTTTTTGTTGTCTGATTGCTGAGGCTAGGGCTTCCAGTACTATGTTGAACAGCAGTGGTGATAGTGAACATCCCTGCCATGTTCCTGACCTTAGGGGAAAAGCTCTCAGTTTTTCCCCATTGAGAATGATATTCACTGTGGGTTTTTCATAGATAACTTGGAACCTTTATTAATGGAGCTGCACACACAGTGCAAGACCGGAAACATTGAAGAATGAGTTCCATAGTTGCTGGAAGAACTGTGGACTAGCCTGCTGCCCCCACCAAACGGTGCCCCAACAAATGAACAACAATGTACATGAGATCCAACGTACCTGGCAACAGTGCCTGGCAACAGTGCCTGGCAATGCACAATGACCTTCCCAGAAGCCACAGCTCCTTCCTTTCTGCCCTCCAAATCCATGCAGAGTTTCTTTGTGGACAACTTCACTCTGAACCATGCAAGGAAAGGAATTCTGGGGTGGTAGGGGGAACAAAACAGTTCCAATATAAATGAGTCGATCTGGTACAATATCATCACAATCTTTCCCTCAGAGGAATGAAAGGGATAAAGGTAAGTAAAAGGTAGAACATTTAGATCATTTGACCTCAGAAGCACGACTTCATTAAATTGAGTTGCCGATCAATAAGAAAAATTACATGGTGTGCACAAATAAATCATGGCAGTATCTGCTTCATTTTCTTTGCTTTCTCTACAGTATTTGTGAGTTTGCTGATTCTTTTGAAGCACATACAGACAAGGACAGCTTTTCCAGAATCTTTAATTGATACCTGAATTTAAATAATGATTCCATTCTTTAAAGAATGCATTTTTAAATTCTTTGAAGAAGGTGGGAAAGAACAAGGTCTCTGGAGCCAAATTGTCTCAGGATGAAACTCAGCTTATTTATTAGCTGTATGATCTTGGACAAGTTATTTAATCTGTCTATGCCCTGCTCTCTCTTCTGTAAAATAGGGATTATATGCTCGCCTATCTCAAAATTGTTGTGAAGATTAAATGTATATGTGTGCCTGAATATTTATGTATGTTTTGTATGTATTTTTTATGTATGAACACATGTATATTCATACATATGAACGTATATTCATATGTGTTTGATATTAAGTTGCTGTATAAGTAGTAATTACAAATTAAAGCATTATCCTTTTTAAGCATCTTTCTTAATATTCCAAAAATAGAAAGAATCACAGAGCAAGTTTTTCTTATTTATGTATTTTTTAAAAGATTTTATTTATTTGTCAGAGAGAGAGAGAGCAAGAGAGCATGAGCAGGGGAGAGGAGGAGAAGGAGAGGGAGAAGCAGACTCCTTACTGAGCAAGGAGCCTGATGTGGGGTTCGATCCCAGGACCCTGGGATCATGGCCTGAGCTGAAGGCAGATGCTTAACTGACTGAGCCACCTAGGTATCTCTTTACTGATGTATTTTATAATAGAGTGAAACTTGTGTGTATGATTCAGGTGGAAAGCTTTTCACTTGTTGACATACATGCAAGAAATAATCATTCTCTTCAGTGCCTTTACATTTTTTGATAACACATGACATGTTCTTGGTAGTGTTGAGACTACCACTTTGGTATAACATGAAAAAATGCAAATACATTTCTTATAAAATCATCCAAAACTACTAGGATCTATGATATTGCATATTGGGAGATAAAGTAGTTAGTATTTTATGCTATGTCTTCTATTTATATGTAAAGTGTTTTACATGTGAAAACTTCAATTTTGACATCACTGAGTAATTTTTTACATTTAAGCTTAGAAAAAATTATGAAGTGTAATTTTATCATTTAATACATTTAATCATTTAATCATTTTTCTTATATTAACTAAATTTTGAAAAATACTAGAAAAGAGTCTTTTTCAGACATCAAGTATATCATTTCTGAGTTTTACATCTTTAACCCAATTTTGTTTGCTAAATTAATATCATATATTACTACATAGTAATTCATATCATATATATTTTTGGGGGGTTTTGCCTGTGTTAAGAACATTCCCAAAAAGGAAATAATGACAGAGGATATATTTTTTGGCTACTCTGAATGATACAGTAAGTATATATTTGGACACTTTTTTAAATGAGAATATGAAACCTCTCCTTTTAAAACAGTGGCACATAGCAGAGCACAATAAATTAATACAGTGCTAACTCAGGAGGGTAAAGCAGTAAACGGGATGAGAATTGATGTGGGGCTTCCAATTTTACCTAAAAATATATTTGTGTATTATGTATATTATTTAATAAGATGAGGAAGCATGGAGGAAGGGCTGTTACAAGAAAAGTAGAAATTTTCATTGAAGTTTAAAAAAAATATGTATTAGGTACTCAATGCCTGACTGTATAAGCTTCAAAAGAGTCAACAAACGTGCCGATACTGTAGAAAAAGTGAATAAAGATGAATAGATGTGGCCATTGTGTTTATGTGCACACCATGTAATTTTATGTATTGATTGGCAACTAAATTTAAATAAATACATTTCTTTATGTTTTGACTTGATTTCCTAATGGTGACAATAGGTTTCACTGGGAAATCTGTAGATTCCTTTGTAGTTACCCTTGAGTCTCAGGACACAAACTCACAAGAGCCATTTTTTTTTTTAAAAAGTAACTATGAAATTGTCTCCAGCATCTAGAATACATCCTGTGGGAGTGGAGAAATGACAACGGCAGGACCCCTTCCACTCCCATTCGGTTATTCATTTACAGAGGAAGTGTTGCCCATTCCTGCAATCAGTCATGGCATCTGCTGGGTTCTTGTGATCTGTGGTGATTCCCAGGGGGAAAAACTTCCGGAAGACAAAATAAGGGTAATGTTGAGCAGAAGTTGTGACTAACAGTTGACTCTTTGGGTTCTTCTTACCAAATCAGCAGGATCCTTGCCTATCTCAGGAAGTGACATTCATTAAAATGCTTTTGAATCAGATCCTCAAGCTTAGAACCTAAGTAGCGTCTAGGATGAGAAGGTGGCTCATCGTAATTGCTTCTGTGGCATTTCACTAATGAGTATGAGTTTGCCTGAGGTTAACAGGCTTTTGTGATTCATTATACTGATTCTGACCTCCTGAGGCGCTTGGATCTCTCAGAGTCTGGGCAGAAGGCTGGATGTGAAAGTAGAGATTGCAGCAGTGCCCAGCCACTCAGGCAAGAACGCGGAGATTATACAGCTGTAGGAAATCTCCCCAACCCTGTAGTACTATGTGTACTGGGCTTTTTGAAATCCTACTGAGCCCTCCAAGTATCTACTCTGCATAAGGCTACAACTAGGAGAAAGATCCTATTCTAAAATGTCTTCAGAGAGTGTGTTATTTCACTACTGAATTGAGCTATAGCCACGGTGTTTCTTGAAAAGAATGTGGACCCAAGTAATTGAATGCAGGGTCAAGTGCAGAATATGATAACCTGAAATTATGTCTTCTACAGGTTTATAAATGCCATTTTCAGAAGAAAGAATAACAATAATTACTTTGGACAGGGATGAGGAACTCTTCTAAGATGTGCTAATGTTATTGCACTGAAAGAAGAAATGCTTTGTACCAGCCAAGGGAGGAGGTGGAGAAAATTAGAAAAGGAAGGAAGAGCTCAGGAAAGATGGCAAGGATATGCCAAGAACTGCAAAGGTTTGGAAAGATGAAAAGACTACTTGTAGTACAGATATACCACCCAGTGTCTCATGGACTAAAATATTTGCAGGCAAACAGAAAGGTCATTGTCAGGTCTTTAAGAAGGGCATGGCGAAGAAATGCTCTGATCACCATGATCTATTTGGGGAGTTTCAAGGCAAGAAGGAGATCCTGGCTAGTGTCATGTACTTGTCTGCACTTGGCTCTCATCATCGGGGACATCTGCACAAGAACTACCCTACACATCAGAGTGGAAAAACATTCGCCAGGCAGATAGTACGCCCGGGGAGGGAAAGGCACTGCTTGAGCATAGTTCCAGCAATTACCTAAACTTAGCAGGAACCACAAACAAATAAAACACTCAGAGAAACAAACAAAAATATCAGGGAGCATGAAAGGAGCCAGACTGCCAGAAGCTCCCTGTATCAACTGGACTGTGTACTTTCATCACGAGATCCTCTGTCTAGCCTGGACCACAAGTCTGAAGGTATTAAGCCGGGCAAGCCCTATAAGGTGCCGACAATCCAATTTACTAGTTTGCAGCTCTATTAGAGTCTGAATCAATAGTCTCACCCCGGGGTTCCTAGCTGGCAGCCCTTAATCAAAAGATTGAAGAGGAGAAAGAAAGGAAAAGAACCATGCTGGCAGCAGTTCATCCTATATCCAAAAAAAGCTATGAAAAAGGAAACTACACGTGACAAAGAGCCTTAGCATTATTAATAACAGGGCAAGGCAAAGTTATAATTCATCATAGCACTACTCACATAACATTTGGGGGTTTCTCTCTCTCTCTCTCTCCCCCTCTGCAGGAAAGATAAAAACAGCAACCTGTTTCCAATGAGCACTGTCAAATCAGAATTTAAAAGATGTGTCATGTTAGGTGGATAGTGTTATAAAAGTTAAAATTCAGTATAGAGAGGTTGGAATCTCACAAAATAACAAATAAGCCACTTCACTTTTGTATGTCCCTCTCAACTGAAGGTAAGCCTTAGACGACAAGGGGCTGCCTGCGGCTTCTTGGGAGTGATGCAGCTGGAGAACGTAATCCCAGCCTGGGGAATGTGATGTCATAGAATGGGCCTTATTACCATCCAGCAGGGATCGGAGCCCCTCCAGCAGGAGGTCAAGGGCCTTCTCACAGCCGGTCCTGGGTGTAAGCCCAGGCTCCCCTCTAGCCATTTGTCGGTGGGGTAGGGACAGGACCACAGTTTTTGCTAGTGTTTGGCTGACTAGCACCATTACTATCAAACCCTTTTCTTTCTAGGCTGCTTTTTCCTAATGCTTTTATTGGAAAGAGCACAATTTTTTGCGGACTCTCTGTGACCTTTGATGTCACTGGGTTGCCGACTTCCTCACCTCCAGTCTGGGATATCTGAGGCAGTAGGGAGACACGTGGATCTCACCACCATGTAGTCCTTGGGTCTCAAGCCTCCTAGCTCGTCTGCCTGCTTTCTCTCCACCATTCGGAGACATTTTATGTTTAAATTATGTAAAATATCCAGGGTGGTAGTAGGAGGCATAGGGAAAAGTACATCTACTGCATGCATCTTCCTCAAACCAGAAGTTTCTCCAGACATCATACTTTTCATTTTTAGATGCAATGCTTGCTTGCCTTATAGTGAAAGGCAATCTGCAAATTCTTATATTTTTGCTTTGTTTGGTTCTGTTTTTCTTATGACTCAGAGTTGTGATTAAGAGAAAACAGTCCTGCTTTGAAATACTAACAAAAGTCCTTATAACACTGTACCACTTTTTCTACAACAGGAAAAAAAAAGCAGCAAATAAAAAAGTCATCTGGTTTAAAAAGAAATGATGATTTTGTAAGGTACACTAAATAAGTATGTTCCAGAAATTGATGGAAGCTTATTCTTTATAATCCAAGATCATTTTTTTTCATTGCTTCTGCCACATTAGAATTCTAGAATAAATTGTAAAGGCTAAGAAAAAATTTGTAGTTTCTTGAAAACATTCATTCACCTGCAAAGTTAAGAGACCTCATAGGAGAAAGAAATAGACTCTTTCAATTCCATTTTTAAAAAAATACATATTTGTCCTAATTTTATGTAGATTACAGGATGTTTTTCACAATGTACCTCAGCAGGAAAGATAATTTGTGGTCTTCTGTTCCTGAATCATATGGTTATTACCTTATTTACTACAAAGTTCCACTATGATTTCATAAAAAATCTTACAATTTCGGAACATAAAATTGGTTTCTTCGTTTGGATAACTCTAAATATTCAAAAATTTACATTTGGTGTCAAGGAGATGATCTCAGGCTGTTCATAAAATGTAATAGGGGGAAAAATCCTAATGGTGAATAGGTAAATATTCTAAAGTAGTTTCTCAAATGTGAGCAATGTAATAGGTATTTTAATTAAAAAAGGATTTTTCTGGCTCCAGTAAAAGCAAGTTATTATCAGAATGATATTTAAGTCTGTACTTACATAAAGTTATTTATAAGTTCTTAAATTTAAAGTACATAAATGACTCTAAAACCTAAATATGTGTTTGTGAATTGCATAAAAAAGTCCTAAAGCAATAATATTAAAATTGACATTAATACCATATGATATGTGCTACTATTTTCCTAAAACCAATTTACCTACTTGCCATCAACATAGTGTCACTTTTATTTTACTAATGCTTTTTGATTTCAAGCAGAATATAATTTGAATCATAAATGCTTTCACTATTCTTATTTTCTTTCTTCCTTCCTCCCTCCCTCTCTCCCTACCCTTTCTTCCTTCCCTCCTTCTTTCTTTCTCTTTCTTTCTTTTTCTTTCTTTCTTTCTTTCTTTCTTTCTTTCTTTCTTTCTTTCTTTCTTTCTTTCTTTCTTTCTTTCTTTCTTCCTTCCTTCCTTCCTTCCTTCCTTCCTTCCTTCCTTCCTTCCTTCCTTCCTTTTTTCCTTTCTTCTTTCTTTTCTTTAAGTAGGCTCCATGCCCAGTGTAGAGCCCAACTCCTGGCTCAAACTCAGGACCCTGAGATCAAGATCAGAGCTGAGATCAAGAGTCAGATGCTTAATGGACTGAACCACCCAGGTGCCCTTTTTTCTTTTTAATGGTATACTCATTTCAAACTGACAATTCATTCTCTTAATGAGCCTCTTATATTAATCAATACCGAAAAGAACATCTCTTCAGTGAAATATTCCTCCACTCTATAGTAGAAGAATTTCATCTACTTAACTGTTGGAATTTGGGACATACAAAACAAGTGTGTATATGCTGGTGACAAAAGGAATATAGTCCCAACAGCTAGTGTGTAGGCACTTATATTGTTCTCCCTAGTGTGTATATTTGAAATGATTCACTAGACTCCTCAGCGTATAGTCACATAAAGTTTTTACTTAAGGCAAAGAACAGGGGTGCCTGGGTGGCTCAGTTGGTTAAGCATCTGCCTTCCTCTCAGGTCACGATCCTGGAGTCCAGAGATGGAGCCCTAGGTCAGGCTCCCTGCTCAGCGGGGAGTCTGCTTCTCCCTCTCCCTCTGCCCCTCACCTTGCTCCTTCTTTCTCATGCTCAATCTCTCTCTCTCAAATAAATAAATAAAATCCTAAAAAAATATATAAATAAATAAAGGCAAAGAACATGGCGAAGCAAGAGGAGGAGAGTGCAGGCAAAGCATCCCACATCTTCTGTTCCCCGTGGACCCAATGGTGGTTTCGTGCTGACTGTCTTTTGAGAAGCCCAGAAGGAAATCTGCTTCGGAGAGCTCAGAGAAGCTGCCCATGGGGGATCCCTATAAATCCTCTTAGTCATCTAATCAAAATAGGGCATCTAAGCAGTTAGGTCTTAGGGAAAGAGCTAACCCTGGAAGTCACCAGGGTAGTCGGGACTTCAATGAGCACATTACAACTTCCACTGCCTTATCATGGCCAAGAGTCAAAAGTCGGACCAATCAGGCTTTCCTGAACCAGAGACAACGATGTACTCCAACTGTAGACCTACTCTATCTCTATGGAACTTTTGAATTAACAGCGACTACACCACTTCTTGTAATGGAGTGATGTATTATTTCCTGATGCTGTGATAAGTGGTAAACACGAACAAAAATAATGAAATAGTATATATGGCTCTGTTTAGTTGTGGCTATAAAGATATCCTCTCCTTTGGAAAGATATTTTAAAAAATATTTTAAAATAAATGTATAATTTGATGGTATTAACATAGTGATGTATTTATTTTGTGTCTGTGTGTTTTTTAACTGTAAACTTTTTTTTCCCCTTTTCCTTTTTGCTGTCTTTTATCTTCCTATGCATTCTTTCTTCCCCATATATACTTACAAAAGTTCATGGTAATAGTAAGGGTAAGTATTCTTGTTTTATTTATTTATTTATTTATTTATTTATTTATTTATTTATTCTAGAAATGGCTTTATCAGGTTAAGAAAATTCCCTCAAATTTTTATTTTATACTAACTAAATGGTAAATGCTGTTGAACTGGTTTTCTCCCCTCATATGTAGGGTAATTATACTGATTTTTCCTCTTTAATTTATTAATGTCATGAATTAAATATATTTAATATTTAAACTTAACATGCATTCTAGGGATAAGCCACAACTTTTTATTATATGTTTTATTTTGTATATTATTGGGTTTGCACTATATTTTATTTAATTTTTCTTAGTCTATGTTATAATTTCCTTTTGTATATTGTACTCAATCTTATTTTGGAGTGAAAGCTATGCTAGACTTTGTAATATGAGCTAGGTATCTTCACTTTTTTTCTCTCTTAAAAATTTTTGTGTTACTTTATTTTTCTGTTCCTCGAATGACTGGTAAAACTGAATATAAAGCTCTCTGGGCTTTGTGTTTTCTCTGTGAAAACTTTTGGATAATGACTCAATTCCCCTAATAATTATAGAATAATTCAGATTTCTTATACCTCTTGATTTTGTTTTAGTAAAATGTTTATTACGAGGGCTATACTAGCATTTCAGGGGTTACAGTTTGCCCACTAGAACTTTCTCCGTGGTTGGACTTGCAGCTGCACGTGTTCATGGACACACTGACTCTCAGGCCCTTATCACTCAGTTGGATTTGTTGCAAAAATACTGTAACTGAATTTTTATTTCTGAACAAAATGGTGGTTTTTATTTTTTAACTTACAGACTTACTTAATTTATATTTATAATAATTATCTTTTATATAGTTAGATTTATTTGTATTATACATTTTAATGTTTTCCATTTTTTATCACATTTTATACCCTCCTTTCCTGCATCTTTTGGATTAATTGTATCTTTTTCCCCCTCTTATCTAGGTCAACTATTATTTTTATTTTTATTTTTATTTTTGAAAAGCAATCACTTATGAGAACCAATACAAGGGTGTGAAAAGAGGAAAAAGAGGAGGGTGGAAAAGGGGGAGGGAATGAGGTCCACATCAATGTCAGTTGTGGAAACATGTAAATTGCCTTTTTTTAAACATTTACATTTAAATGGTGAATATATATATATATATATATATATAATGTATATTAGGAATATATATAGATATATAATGATATATATATATATATATATACCACTAATCCTAAAAAACAAATTTAAAAAAATGAAAAGCAGACATGTTTGGCTGAACTAAAACTAAGAAACACAGCCAAACTCCCCCACAAACTAAAAAGGTCCACAGAGAATTCAATTACCCATCTTCCCACTTAGAAATCTGGCTACCAAGTGTGAAGTGCTTTGCTACTCAGGGTGGGACAGAGTGCAGAGAGAATTTCCTCCTCTTGAGTCTCTCAGATCCCATCCTGTGGGAAGGGGTGGCAAGGCTGCTGGGCCATGGGGAATCAACTCCCAGGGACTTAGCAGGAGGTCAGACTGTGCTGTCTCCATCCTCCAGAACTCTACAGAACCACTTGGTGCCTCCAGAGCTGGGTGTGGAGAGCAAAGTCCACAAAGCATGAAGATAGGTCAATTATTTTTATAACTTTCTATCTCCTAGAGAGGAACAAAAATAAGAATTACATAAGACTTATCTTCAGAAACCATGCAAGTAAAGAAAGATTGGAGTAAAATTTTAAATGTATTGAAAGAAAAAATCACCAATATAATTCTGTATCCTGGATACTATCCTTCAAAAGAGAAGGAGAAATAAAAAGAATTCTCAGGCCAACAAAAATTGAGGGAATGCATCACCCGTAGACTTGCCTTGCAAGAAATGTTAAAAGATGTTCAGAGAGAAAGAAATAATATAGGTTAGAAAATCAGACCTACTTACAGAAAGGAAGAGCACTGAAGGTGGAATACATTAAGGTAAAATAAACTCTCTTTTCTTATTATTCATTGATCTAACGTTCATTTAAAATAATAATAGCAACAATGTATTTGGTAATGATAGCTTCTGGATAAATGAAATGAGTGACAGCACTGTCACAAGGACTGGGCGAGTGGAACTGGGAATGCTCTTGCATAGGTACTAGTCTATCTGAAGCGGAATAGCGTTTTTTGAAATGAACTGGTGTAATTGTGAGTGGATGCTGCAAACTTGGGCAACTACTAAGAAAAATTTACAGAGAAGTGTAATTGATATGCTTAGACAGAAAAGAATTTAGAATCATATCAAAAACTTGTTAAAACCAGGAAAGGCAGAAAAAGAGTGGAAGACCAAAAAAAAAAAAAAAGGGCAAAAAAAAAGGAACAAAGAATAGTATTTGACGAGTGTTGGTTAAGGGAATTCACGTTTCCTTCTCTGCTGTTCATCTGTTCTTAAAACACCTGCAGAGGGAATCCTCTCATAGGGAAAATAAAACAGGAACAAAGAGTTTACTCCCTAATACATTTCTTCAAGGACTATAAAGGAAATTTTGACCATCGTGCTATAAAAGGAAATTGCTCACAATCCTCAGCATTCCTTAGTATTTGCTGTCCTTTTAGGTGACAGCCTACTTCATAAATTCTTTTCATTGCTTCTACTAGTTGAATGTCTATCCATTAGAAGCAGTGTTTGAATGGGGTGTCTGGGTGACTCTGTCTGACTTCTGCCCAGGTCATGATCTCAGGGTCCTGGGATCGAGCCCCAGACTCTGTGCTCAACACGGGGTCTGCTTATCCATCTCCCTCTTCCCCACACCCTCCCTGCTCGTGCTCTCTCTCTCTTTCTAAAATTAAAAAAAATAATCTGAAAAGAAGTAGTGTTTGGGTTCAGGAAGTGTAGCTGGAGAGTCTTCTCTACTCATAGTTAGGAATACTTTTACTGTAACCGAAAATTTGACCCAAAAAGTCAGAAAAAGTGAATTTCTTGAATAGAGTGTGGAAGAGAAACAGTGCATGCTTTTCCAAACAAGTGATTATTTGGATGATTTGTTATATCCTATAGGCAGTTGAAAGAAAGAGCTATCTAATTGCTTTGGCTCACCTGGGAAATAAACGAGCCTCATAATTTTTAGCTGTTTAACTGTTTATTGTTTTCTTCAGAGGAATTTAATTCAAATTCATTGCTTTTCAATAATTACTCCTTTCTTTTTTTTTAATAATTTTTATTTTGTTATATTAGTCTAATTGCTCCTTTCTTAGCCATGGTAAAGAATATGTCCCACATTCTTAAAGTCAAGTTTAAATAAAAGCATCAACATTTATCATAGTTGACATTGTTTCCCATTATTAAAACTGTCTCATATTAAGAGATTTATAACATAATCACTCATTTCCGTTGAGAAAATAAAAATTATTAAATAAACATCTAATTTTTCCTCTGCCTGGATTATAATTTATTGTTGTCAGTTGGAGGATTTCCCAAATCAGTAATATTGTCACCTGTAGGCTCCTGAAAGCAGGTTAAACATATCAAACAGACTTATTATATTTAATAAGAATTATGTATAACAAGCGGATTCATTGATTTCCCAAGAATTTAGCAGAATTCTTGATTCTATTATGATCAAGCTAGTCTGATGAATAAGTTATTCAGGAGAAAGTCTAAAAGTGTCAAAGTGCATGAAGCACAAGGAAAAGAAGAGTGACCAAGATGATTGGGGTATTCTCCAAGGGCATATCCAGCTTAGTTATCCACTGGAAGACTTGCAGTTAGTTACTTTTACCAATTTCCTGAGAAAGTTGTATCTTTAAGTTATGCAGAAGGAAGGGACAAGTGGTAAGTACTAATGTACAAAAGGTGTTAAAATCCTAGTCATAATGAATGTAATTATGCTTACTATGACAAAGAAGTAAGAAGAATGACAATACAAAAGAATAATGTGGAAGCTTAATGTGAACTCTGAGTACTATTTAATTGGAGAAGTTATCACAGCTTCATCATCTGCAAATAGATATAAAATGATAGCTTTGTGTTGCTTTAATTTGCAGCTCTGATTTCGCATGTGTTTGAGAATGTCTTTATAGGTTTAGAGCCTTTGATGTTTTCTCTCCCTTAAATTGCCCACTTTTCTATTGATACTGCTCACTGTTTCTTGATGATTTATTGCAGTCCATTCATTATCCAGATAATAACCCTTCACTGGGTCTGGATATGGCCAGAATGTTGCAGTATTTACTAAGGTAAGTTACCCTATCCCTACAGTTTAAAATTTAGTTAGCTATTTGTGGACATTTATTTTTCCACTTTGTATTTTATTATAGGTTTATAAAGTCCCTCAAAAAAACAACGGGGATTTCATTTATAGATTATGGAATTGCAGATTAAAGATTAGTTTGAGAACAATTGGTACCTTTATAGCAGTAAATCTTGTAGTTCAAAAAATAGAATTTTCAGGACACCGAGCTTGCTGAGTTGGTAAAGCCTGTGACTCCTGATCTTGGGGTTGTGAGTTTGAGCCCCATGTTGGAGGTAGAGATAACTTAAAAAAATGGAATTTAATTTCATCAGGTTATTTCCTAAATTCTTTGTTAGAAGTTTTAAAGTTTTATTAGATAGTATTAATATTTTCCTGGTTAAATTAATTATCATAGAATTTACACTTTTTATTTTTGGAAGGACATGTGACTTATGGTTTATGGTTGGTTATTGTTGCCAAAACGTTTTTTGATTTTTCATAGGTTAATTTTATGTAAGAAGGCACCATGGAACTCTTATTTATTTAAGTAGAATGCCAGTCGTTTTGTTGGTTTTTCTAATTATCCTTTCTTGCCTCTGACTGGCATGGTGAGGCTGTGTTCTCCCAGGTCAGCCTTAAGCAATACCTAAGGAGAAATGGGTATTTCTTGCAGGAATGGACTGGTCTTCTTGCTTTGCTCATGGGTCACTTGTCTATCCTCTCAGCTGATGGTGTCATGTGGAAGGCAGAAGTAAGGGCAACGTGTAAAGAGATTACGTTTTAGCAATGCAGAAAAACAAAAACAAAACCAAAACCCCAAAAACCAGAAAGTTCAAGACAAGATAGGATTGGAAGATATTTTGTTCTAAGTTTATGCAATAATATTCTTAATGGACAATTTGCCATGACCAGAAAATGAATTCTCATTCATTCACATTTTTCTATCAGTTGAGACTTGCATTTTTAACTATCAACATCAAAGCAAGGTATCAGCCTTTGAGAGAGAGTCATTGGAAGCCAGCACTCATGGGCTTCCTGTGCATGAAGCAGTGTCTTAAGTAATAATGTATCCAATATGAAATAGATGGTATTAGGTAACTGCAGAGACAACAACACCTATGCTGATTCAATATCAACAGATTCCAAAAAGCCATGACATTGTCAGTTACAACAGCATTATTACCTTTTACTCATAGTGGAAGACATCAAACTAACCAAGCATGGTGATTTTGAAATAAAGGAGGAAACATTGGTTCTTGGAGATGAACAGGAAGAGGTGATACCTACAGACTGTGAATAATCTTCATGTGCATGCATTGAAAAATAAACAATTGGGGGCGCCTGGGTGGCTTAGACAGTTAAGCAGCTGCCTTTGGCTCAGGTCATGATCCTAGGGTCATGGGATCGAGCCCCACATTGAGCTCCTTGCTCCGTGGGGACCCTGCTTCTCCCTCTGTCTGCCACTCCCCCTGCTTGTACTCTTTCTCTCTGTCTGTCAAATAAGATCTTAAAAAAAAAAAAAAAGAAAAGAAAAGAAAGAAAAAGGGAAAAAGAAAAAGAAACAATCAGATAAGTACCTCTTCTTTTCTCATTTTCCTAGTCTTCACGGATAAATACCTTGCATCTTGCATGGGGCCACGAACTTTGTAATACATTTTTTAGTTAAATTATTTATATAGAGAAGCCCCTCCCCACAAAATGTTTGCCCAGGGCCCTGTACATGGAAAGAGCAGCCCTAGGTGAGGAGGCTGAAGGTTCTTTTCCTCTGAACTCAAAAAATATTATTGTAACTTCAAAATTTTACTATATACACTTCTGAAGTCTAGTGACTTCAAGAATAAACAAAAATGCAGTTAAAGTTTACTCTAAATAATTGTCACTGCATTTAGAAAATAGTTTTTACTTTACAGTTGTTTTTCTGATTCATTTTAATACATATTTTAGGAAATTGTGCATATGCGATCATAATATTAGTATTTACAGAGACTACTTTAAAATTATGAAGAAATTATGGAAGAGATTGTACTTTTTTGGTATACTACAGATATATGAATGATGCAATTAATTATTTACGAAGTACTAATTATGTAGTAACGTAGATCTATAGCAATTATGAGACTTATTTTCAAGTTCAAATACAAATTAATAATTAATATAATGCATTTTCATTTATTATTTACATTTTAAAAACATGTTTACCTATTAGTCTTTTAATAAATACTGCCCTTGATGTTTTATTAAAGATACCTCTAGAGGCTTTATAATGTCAAAATAAATAAAAATGTTATCTTTGTTAGATTTTTTTTCAAGGTAGGAGAGCAATGAAAAAGCAATTGGTTTTCAAAAAAAAGAATTATTAGCAGATTTCAAGTTGCTAAAAACTCCTTTTAGTTATTTGGAGAAAAAAATAAGATGGGATTCATTTTCTCTTTTAGATATAAATTTGAACTAGTTGATCACAAAAAGATTCCCTCTTTGATGAGTTTTTGTTAATGTTTTCTTGTTTCTAAAAATTTCTAAATCTAATCTAGAGCACTTTCTACAGCTGATCACAGGCAAGTTCAAGGCAAATACATTCCAGAATTTATTCAAGAATTTTCAAAACTGCCTCCCTTTTCATCTCAAAAACAAAGTGCAATTATTTGGTATGTTTCCCTTACAATTTTACAATTTTGTATCCTCTGCAAAAAAAATTTTAAAAGGGTAAAAGAAAAGAAACACTTCCAAAAGATCAAAAGAGCACAACATAACCTTTCTCTTTTATACCTACTGGCACATTTAGGAAATCAATTCAGGTCTGTGTAATGAACCATTCAAAGCACAGATAAATGCAGATGAAATGCAGACAATCCCAGAGAAAAGATTGATAATTTTATCTCCACTGAACGGCAGAGCAAGCAAATAGATAATGGTCTGAAAGAGGGTCATAAATAATAGGAATTCAAATCATAGAATGTCAAACCCTTATTTTTGCAAGTTTCAGAGTGAGAACTTAGAAAGAAAATAGTTATGTTAAAATCTTGCTATTGATATATAAAAAATGACTTCTCTAATCTTGAAAACATGTAAAGCCCAGGAATAAGTGTAGGGCACATACTGTAATTTATACTAAAAATAGTTCTTATAACCAATGCTATAAAATAATAACTCATAATTATTCTTTATCTGAAAATATTAAAACATCTTCATGTGGACAAGTAGGTCACTTATGCGTTTTATACAATTATACATACATTTATGTTCATATGTAATTATTATGTTATATTTTGCAGTATTTGCTAGATGAAAAGCTGTATTATACTGAAATTCACAGGATGTCTTGGCAAGCAATCAAATAAACTCACTTTTAAGATCAATATTTCTTATTTTTCTAATTGTATTTTGTTGCATTTTGACTTATTTATTATTTATTTTTTTATTTTTAAAGATTTTATTTATTTATTTGACAGAGAGAGACAGCCAGTGAGAGAGGGAACACAAGCAGGGGGAGTGGGAGAGGAAGAAGCAGGCTCCTAGCGGAGGAGCCTGATGTGGGTCTCGATCCCATAACGCCGGGACCACGCCCTGAGCCGAAGGCAGATGCTTAACAACTGCGCCACCCAGGCGCCCCAACGTTTTGACTTATTTAAATTCTTCAATCTAGGGATACCTGAGTGGCTCAGTCCGTTAAGTGCCTGCCTTCAACTCAGGTCATGATCCCAGGGTCCTGGGATCGATTTCCACATCGGGCTTCTTGCTCAGCAGGGATCCTGCTTCTCCCTCTGCCTCTTCCCTCTGCTCTTGCTCTCTCTCTCTCTCAAATGGATAGATAAAATATTTTAAAAATAAATAAATAAATAAATTTGTCATTCTAATTTTCAACTCTTCTTGATAAAATATCTATGTAGATATTTTCATATTCCTTCATAATTTATTCTGTCTTTGTTTCACCATGCAAATAGTTTCTGTGTTTCTGGCTACAGTAAGCCTGGCCTTTCATATCTATTGGATTCTAACACATTTCATTATCAATTTAATCATCATAATACTGATTTTCTTTTTGCATTAACTATGTGCCAGGCAATCTTTTGGGCGCTTTATATATTAATTCATTTGATTGTCACAGTTGGTCTATGAGATTCATATACTTCTCACACCCATTTACAGTTTAGGAAATCGAAGTCCAAAGAAACAAATTGCATTGTCCAAGATTGCACAGCTCATACCTGAGATAGCAGGATTTAGACCCAGACAATCTGTTTCCAGGACTCCTATCGTTACCTACCATTGGCATACTAGTTAGAAGAGATGTCAGGTCTTCTGCTGGCTAATGATCAGGGAGTTTTAGTTACTAGGTGAGGGTCTTCACCCAAAATTTAGTCTTTGATATTAAGTCATATCACATGAGGAACAGATGGAAGCTTTCCAGGGGCAGTAGAATTATTTTACTTGTAGTGATAAATGTGAAACTTACATCTCTCTTCTATGTAAATAATTACAAGGTGCCTGGGCAGAATGCAGTCTGTTGTTTTCATGTGGATGCTGCCTCACGTGCTGAAGAAGATTGTATGTAGTAGTCCTAGAACTATAGATATTTACCCAAAGGATGCAAAAATACTGATTCAAAGGGACACATGCACCCTGATGTTTACAGCAACATTATCAACAGTAGCTAAATTATGAAAAGAGCCCAAATGTTCATCATCTGATGAATGGATAAATAAAATGTGGTATATAATGGAATAATACTCGGCCATCAAAAAGAATGAAATCTTGCCATTTGCAATGACGTGGATGGAGCTAAAATATATTATGCTAAATAAAATAAGTCAGTCAGAGAAAGACAAACATCATATGATTTCACTCATATGTGGAATTTAAGAAGCAAAACAGATGAACATAGAGGAAGGAAGAAAAAAGAGAGGGAGGCAAACCATAAGAGACTCCTAAGGATGGAGAACAAACTGAGGGTTGCTGGAGGGGAGGTGGGCAGTGCTAAATGGGTGATGGGGATTAAGGAGAACACCTGTAATGAGCACTAAGTCTTATATGTAAGTAATGAATCACTAAATTCTACTCCTGAAACCAATTTTATACTATATGTTAACTAACTAAAATTTAAATAAAAAGTTGAAATACAAGAAAGAAAGTATTTTAATTGGTAAAGCTGTCTCAGGAATAACAAACACCTGTGGGCTGGGGCAAAGGAGTGGGACAAAATGTGCCGACCTAAGTAACTTCAAAAATGAATGGAATCCGTAGACTGAGTGCAAAATGTACTATATACAAACAGTGGGTTCTATCTTGTAAAGTTTATCTCGTTGGAATATTAGCTAACAATTCTGAAACCACTATATCTGTACTCTGGAATGGAACAATTATTTAAATAAATGACAAATAGTAGGAGTTGCAAGAAATAAATGTCAACTACTTAAAAATAAAACAAAACTGTAAGATCAAATGCCTAGTTCCCAATGCAGCATTAAGACCTGGAGAGAACTTGAGATAATGGATGGGTCTTCTTACTCCTATGAGAACATGTAAGAATGAATGAAATGCTGATAATGCACAAGCATTAGAAACTCCCTCAATAGTGAATGTCTTTCAAATACACCCAGGACAATGAGGTAGCTGTTAAGTGTTACCTAGAATAAGCGGGCTGAATTTCTTACTTCACATATTTAAAACAAAAAGAAAATGGTTTGTGACAAAGCAATACGTTTTACAAAATCAGGAAGGGGGAAACATCTAAGGAAAACTGCTTCTTTTCTATCCTAATTGAAAAATTTTCAGTAAGTAGTTTAAGGTGACTCTCATATGAATGGTCTGAGTTCACACATTTGAAAATAGTGTTCTAGAAATGTTTTCACCAATCTCTCTTCATTTGACTTTCCTAACAATTCTTGGGAAGGGCCAAAAAATTGCCTATATTACATATGAAAAACTGACTTTCAGAAAGCTTTCCATAATCCTACAGTATAGGGTAAGAATTGGGATGAGAAGTAGAAGCCAGTGCTAATATATTGCCCATTTTTGTGTAGTCCCAGCCTACCAAACCAAGGGTTTGGGCAAGTTCCATTCAAATCCCTTCTTCTAAATAACTAAAGTAGAAATCATGTAAGTAAACAAAGATATTTTCATGTTTGAGATTTTTGCTGAAAGTCACTAAGGCAAAATAACTCATTGCAAAACAGCTATTAAAAAATATGTAAAACTCAAAAGTCATCCAACATCTCTTGATGTCATTTCCATGGTAAAATGTAGTTTCTTATCATTTGTAGAATTTTTTTTTAAGATTTTATTTATTTATTTGACAGAGATAGAGACAGCCAGCGAGAGAGGGAACACAAGCAGGGGGAGTGGGAGAGGAAGAAGCAGGCTCATAGCGGAGGAGCCTGATGTGGGGCTCGATCCCATAACGCCGGGATCATGCCCTGAGCCGAAGGCAGACGCATAACCGCTATGCCACCCAGGCGCCCCTGTAGAAATTTTTATAAATGATCAATGAAAGAAAAGAAATATCAAACTAAATATTTGGTCTGAAACATTCCAAATAATTGGGAAAATGGAATTTTTGAAATACAATGACTTAGGTTTCTAAGTTTTATATTCAGTAATTATATGACAAAATTGTCAGCCTTCATTAATTTTGGTTTAGTCATTTCATTGTAAACATCCGTAGTTCTGTAAAGTGCATGTTTTCCACAAAGAAAGTCATGGTTTTTTACTGTCTAAATGGTATTTAATAATATAGATTAGCTGTTTTTACCTGATATTGTCTAAATGCTAACACCAATTAAAAAACATCCAGGAGGACAATAGGAGTTTTTTGCAGCCTCTAAATTTTTGATAAACACATTCAAAACTTGCCCTTTTTCTTTTCATTTAAAATATTTGTTGTTTTTATTTTGCTTTTACTTCTTTTCATGGGTTCAACTACAACAAGAGAAAAATAGAATGGTTGGGTAGAAACACATTTTCTAATTACAGTTAAAGTTTTGTAGAAAAGGAAAAATAAGAAAAGAGAAAATTGGGTTTTCTGAGCCAAATGCATTTACCATTTACTGGAACAAGCATCAGGTTTTTCTTACCAAGTAATGATTTCAAACTATGAAAATATTGTTTCTCTGAAAACAAAATGCATCATAAAATCCACAGTACTCTGTAGGGAGCAAGACAACTAGGGAAGTAGCAACAATGCACTTTAGATAAGGAAGTGGTAAATTAATCCAGGTTTCATAATATTCTAGTCAACAGGAGACCAAGAAATTTAAACTCTCAGGCAATGACAATTCAGACTGATCAGACACAAAGTTTATCAGACACAAAGTTCTATCTTACTTTATCTGAAGAACTTTCAGACATTATATAGTCTTTTCAACATTAAACAAATCAAAGTTCTTCAATCAGATTGGAGTCATCCATTTCCTATCACAAAACAGTTTGGGGCAGGGAGAACGGACAGAGAGAACTACAATCAGATCCAACATATGTACACACATATTCATAAGCTGTTAGAATTGATGTCTGAATACTGGGGTAGAGACCCATCCTCTGGCTGCATTCCAGAGTCTTGATCAAATCATTCTCAGAGGAAAAGAAGAATGGTAGTTTGGTGGAAAGAGGTATTAGTAACTCAATTCAGCACCGGTTACAATATTCCCGTGCAGTATGAGTGTCAGTTATTAAGTCTTTCTGAGTTTTAGGCTTTTTAATAAAATGGACTGAATATCTATAATGTGAGATTTCTGTAAGAAGTGTAAAGAGCCTAACAGGGCGTTTATATTTTTTAGAAGATAATGTTATTCGTTCTTCTATAGGTCTACATTTTCTTCTAAGCATAATTTTTGCCCTGTATCACTTGCTTTTATATATGATGATTCGACTTAGTTCAGGTCTAAGTCTTACATAATTACATAATTATAACAATTTATTTTCTAACCCTCAATTTAAAATATGATTTCTAGTTTTTAAATATATGGGAAATGAGGGTAATTTTGATTATATTATTCTCCAGTTCTATTGGATTGTGGTTGACAGTATGGCTCATATATTTTGAGTTTGTTGGAATTTATTGAGAATTTTTGTAGCTAAGAACACAGTGAGATTTGTCTCTCTGTGTGTGTGTGTGTGTGTGTGTGTGTGTGTTTAAATGAGCATTCAGTCTTCATGTTAATCTTAAGTGGTAGTGGTTTTCTTTCTTAAATTGCCTTGTACCTCATGCCTGAAGATGGGATCTGGAGGTGAGATCAAAGTTCTTTTTGCTTCTCATTGCCTCTATTGTTCATTCTTCCTTTCGCCTCTATAAAAACAGTAATCTTTGTATCATCAGACTGCACTACCTACCACCTCTTATTTTATTCCTCGAAGACGTTTAACTCTTGGATCATGTTACTCTTTCCAGCATAGCTACTGTCATGATTCCAATATCCACTTTTCTGATTCCTTCCAATACTCTTTTTTTTATAATGATTTTTTATTATATTATGATACTCTTAACCTTCACTCCTATGTCCTCTGCAGTGATCATGACCTCCATTCCACCCTTAGTCATTCACTCTGGTGGTCATCCCTTGACCTTGTCATTATCAGTGTGTGCAACTTACTTATAGGACTGCAACAAACTCACCATTATCTTCAATATTTTGACCCTATCACATTTTTATTACCTCTCACACCTCTAATATCTGCTCTTGTGTTCTTTCTTAGCTTAATCACTCTCATCATTATCATTCCCTTCCATGCATGCTTTACCCATTTTTGCACTTAATTGGTAAAAGTGCATCTCTCATGAGCCCTATCTTTATATACCCCCCACAACTGAATGTTTGTGGCCCACTCCATATCGTGGAACATAGTGGGAGAAAACACTCAACTATGTTGCCTGCTTTCACTTTGAATTCATTATTGCTAACTTCCAGTGAGATGTTATGCTGCCCTCTATGAGCCTACCAAATCCACTTGGGCCATTCATTCATCCACTCTAATAGATAACCTTTCCATGCTTTCTTTTCTCTCATTAAACCCAACACCTTTCCACATCCTCATCCACAACCAGTGACCTTTCTTCCTATGTCACTGGGAGATGTGAAATAACTAGAACATTTCCACGATCTAGTATCAACCGCTTTACACAAACAATATCAAGGATGTTTTCCCATTTTATTTTTCCTGACTATCCTATATCAATTTTTCTCTCTTTACTAGATCAACACTGTTAAGGTATGGATACGCTGTTATTTCTCTCATGAGGAAAACACACACACACACACACACTTTCTTTACTCCACTTTTCACTCTAGTTAAATCTGTATTTCTTCATCTCTTAATGTAAAACACTGTAAAATAGGTTTCATACATTTATGTCCTATAATACTTTTTAAATTCTACTTTAATAGAAGCAAATAATATTTGTTTTCTTTTTTTTTTTAAGATTTTATTTATTTATTTGACAGAGATAGAGACAGCCAGCGAGAGAGGGAACACAAGCAGGGGGAGTGGGAGAGGAAGAAGCAGGCTCATAGCGGAAGAGCCTGATGTGGGGCTCGATCCCATAACGCCGGGATCACGCCCTGAGCTGAAGGCAGACGCTTAACCGCTGTGCCACCCAGGCGCCCCATGTTTTCTAATCACTCTATCAAAATTGTTTATCAAGGTCACCTATGACTCTACACAGTTGTATGCAATGATTGATTCTAACTTAAAACCAACATCTGACACAACTGGGCACATTCTTTTTGTGGCATTCCTTCTCATTGGCTTTCCAGTTTTATATTGACTTTTTCTCACGTATTATATTGCACTCTGCTTCCAGTGTTGTGGTTGATAAATTTGTTATATATCAAATTGCCTTTCCTTTATAAGCAATCAGTCTTTTTCTTTGTGGCAGTTATTAGTATCAATCAGGGAGAAATGTAGAAAAATGCTAAATTCAATGCATTCCTTATCAAAATTCCGAAGGTATTTTTCACAGAAATAGAAAGCAGTCTTAAAATTTGTATAGAACCACAAAAGACTCTGAAGAGCCATAGCAATCTTGAGAATAACAGCAAAGCTGGAGGCATCACCTTCCTCATCACAAACTATATTACTAAGCTATTGTAATTAGCACAAATATGGCACTGCCATAAAAGCAGGTACATAGACCAATGGAACAGAACCAAGAATCTAGAAATAAACCTCCGCATATATGATCAACTAATATTTGATAAGAGAGCCAAAAATACTCAATGAGAAAGGGATAGTCTCTTTGGTAAAAAGTGTTCAGTAAAGTGAATAATCACATACGAAAGAATGAAATCAGACCCCTATCTTATACCACTCTTAAAAATTAACAGAAAATGGATTAAAAACTTATATTTAAGTCCTTAACCACAAAAGTCCTAGTAGAAAACATAGGGAAAAAGCTCCCTGACATTGGTCTTGGCAACAATTTTTGGATACGAAACCAAAGCACAAGTAACAAAAGCAAAAATAAATAAGTGGGACTATGTCAATCTAAACATTTCTCTTTTTTTATTTTATTTATTTGTCAGAGATAGCACAAGTAGGGGGAGCGGCAGGCAAAGCAGGCAGAGGGAGAAGCAGGCTCCCTGCTGAGCAAGGATCCGATGTGGGACTCAATCCCAGGACCCTGGGATTATAACCTGAGCTGAAGGCAGCCGCTTAACCGACTGAGCCACCCAGGCATCCCTAAACTCAACATTTCTGCATAGCAAAAGAAACACTCAACAAAATGCAAAAGCAACCTACAGAATGGGAGAAGATATTTGCAAATCATATATATGATGCAGGGTTAATATGCAAAACATATAAAGAGCTCATTCAACTCAATAGCGGAAATACAAGTAATCTGATTTAAAAATGGGTATAGAACCTAAATAGACATATTTCCAAAGAGGGCATACAAATGACCAGCAGGTACATGAAGAGATGCTCAGCATCACTAATTATCAGGGAAATGCAAATCAAAACCACAGTGAGATATCATCTCACAACTTTAAGATGGCTATTATCAAAAAGAGAAGTGATATGATGTGTTGGTGAAGTTTAGAGAAAAGGGGACACACGTACACTGTTAGTGGGACCGTACAGTAATTATGGAAAATAGTATGGAGCTTCCTCAAAAAGTTAAAAGTAGAACTACCACATAAACCAGCTATCCAACTACACTTACGTATCTGAATGAAATGAAATTACTACATCAAAGAGATACCTGCAATCTCATGTTCACTGCAACATTGTTCACACAGCCAAGACATGGAAACAACTATGTGTCCATGGCCAGATGCATGGATAAAGAAAATGTGATTTTATATATATATATATATATATATATATATATATATATATATATATATATATATAATATTATACATATATTATGTAATATATATTATATATGACTATTATTCAGCCATTAATAAAGGAAATCCTGCCATTTGCCACAACATGGATGGCCCTTGAGGACATTATGCTAAGTGAAAGAAGTCAGACAGAGAAAGAGCAAATACTGTATGATCTCACTGTAAGTGGAACCTAAAACGCCCAACTCATAGAACAGATAATAGAATGTTGCTTGCTTGCCAGGGGGAGGCATAGAGGAAGTGGGAGACATTGGTCAAATGGTACAAGCTTCCGGTTATAAGATGAATACGTTCTAGAGATCTAATGTACAACATGGTGACTATAAAATTTAAAAAGAAAAAAAAAAAAGAAGAAAGCTACTTCATATCCTGTCATTCTATTATGATGATTCCATTATATTAGCTGTGTCTATTTTTGGTCTCCAAGTGACCCATAGTGAAATGTAAACATGTCTGTGAATTTTATGTTTTATTAGTAGATCCTTAATTAACCAATATTAGCAAGACTTTTATTTTGAATTAGTTTGAGTACATATAAAATATAAAAACAATACAATAGCCCTTTGTTCTAATATTGTTTCAGACTTTTAAAAAAAGTAAAATAGAAATTTACAGTTAATAGGGGACGCCTGAGTGGCTCAATCTGTTAAGCATCTGCCTTCAGTTCAGGTCATGATCCAGGGTCCTGAGATGGAGCTCCTGCCCAGCCGGAGGGCTCCCTTCTAAGTGGGGAGCCTGCTTCTCCCTCTCCCTCTGTAGCTTCCCCTGCTTGTACTCTCTCTCTGTCGAATAAATAAGTAAAATCTTAAAAAAAAAAAAACTACAGTTATAGTTAAAATTCCACATTTATTCCATGTCTGCAATTTATTGGTTGTAGGGAAGTAAATTGCACAAGTAGAACTGTAACCATTTATGTAAAATATGATGAGTTACGTAGAGTAAATAGTTGTTTTAGCCAATACATTTTATAATGGTTTGTTACACAGCAATAGAAAACTGAAACTGTAGGTATTATTTATTTGCTTACCTTTATGCTTTATATTGATGGCTTTGTGTTTCTACAAGATGCTTTTGTTTTGTTTGCTTAACAAGATATTCATGAGATTTGTCTACTAAACAGTAGTTCATTTTGTCTGAGGCTGATGGTATTGCACTGAGTGTGACTATACTTTCGGTTGTTGATTATTTTCTTATTGGTGGGTATTTAGGGTTTTGCTTTTGTTTTTGTAATACTGCTAAGTCTTTGTGTACGCATATGCAAGATATTCTCTGTGTGTGTAGAATTATCATATTTTATATCATGAAGTAGTATCTAATATTTACTAGATACCATAATATTGATAATCTAATCATCTAATGATATAATGATCAGATGATCCCTTTGTTTTTTTAAAGCTCTAGGAATGGGGGGGCAGGGCTGCAAAGGGTGATCTGTGTATCTTTGTTTTTGTCTGCATAGGCGGGTTGTTCTCTGGATTAAATGTCATGGGAAGTACACCTATATAGAGCTAAGTACAAATGGGCAAGGTTGGGGACCATAATACTTAATTTTGATAAGTAATATTTAATAAAATTTTGTAAAATATTATTTTACTTTTGTTTGCCTAATACATTTCATGATTTTTATTGAATAAGGAAAGGGGTGATGTGTTTGCCTTCATGTGTTTCTGAAGAGGTTTTCTTTGGATTAAACTCCTTAGGAATGTTTTCATGTGGAGCTAAATATACATTTTGAAGATTTTAGGCTATAATAGTGAACATTTATAGCTTAAGATATGACAAAATTCTAATTTCCTAGAAGATATATTAACTTGAATGACATATTGAATATAATACAATGTTTTAATATAGTTTTTATAAGGATAACAGTCTGAATTCTATTTAATGTAGATGGTTTATGGATTTAGAAGCAAATGGTCATCCTCCACTATAAAACTGTACCATGGGACATTAAAACTAGCAGTTAATTACCATACGTTGACTGGAAACATAACAAGCCCATTACAATAGGTAAGTCTTCAAATTCATGTTCTGTAGGCAGTAGAACAGAAAAAAAAGATGTAAGGCAGCAAAATTAAATGTATCTGTAAAAATTGAAATAAATCTTCATTTATTTCTTCTTTATTAGTTGCCCCCATCTTTCATACATTCAAAATAGATCTATTTTCTTCCTCTGTGAGAAAAAATGACAGCTTTTACTAAATATATTTTGAAAAGCCTTACTTCTTTGGGAATAGATTTGAAGCAAATTCATTGTTTCTTATCTTTGGAGTTTTAAATATGGACTATCAATTGAATGAACACTGTGTGACTATCACTGCTAAGACAAGTACACAACCAGGGGCGCCTGGGTGGCACAGCGGTTGAGCGTCTGCCTTCGGCTCAGGGTGTGATCCCGGCATTATGGGATCGAGCCCCACATCAGGCTCTTCTGCTGTGAGCCTGCTTCTTCCTCTCCCACTCCCCCTGCTTGTGTTCCCTCTCTCGCTGGCTGTCTCTATCTCTGTCGAATAATAAATAAAATCTTTAAAAAAAAAAAAGACAAGTACACAACCAAACACATAACGCTTTCTAAGCTTCTTAAGGTAAAAAAGAAATCTCTGTTGCTGTCCTGCTAATAATCTCGATGGTCACAGTGCATTTAAAAAAATCTTTGGCCCTAGAAATCATTCAAATATTACTCATTTGTTTATAGCTTTGAGGTGGGAAATGAACATGGGAGGTGAAAATTTTGCAATAACTCAGCTTAGGCATATGAGAGCAAATATTAAAGGATATTTTAAATAATTGTATAAGGAAATACAGTTTCTAAAACTAAATGTATGTCCTATTCAAATACTCAAGCCATTTTGGAAGTTTATATATATACATCTATGTTTATGGGTAATGTACAAACTTACTGAATAAAATATGGAAATCTTTCCCTGAATAGTAGATACTAATACTAATAACAAGATGTATTAGATAGCAAACAATCAATCACCGACTTATGAGTTTTTGTACTGGGATATATCACTTTGGATGTAATGGGTGACAACTGAGCACATAAGATAGAATTTTTGTAGGAATGACACACTAGAACAAAAGATAAGCCATCACCTTTAATATAATATGCCATTGGCATTGATGTTAGTTATCACCTAATATCTGTTAATTTATTCTTCCAACTTTTTGTTTGGCCCGTAGTTTCCTAGAATAAAACACACAAGTCCCAACCTCCTTTGCAGTTAGTACTAGTGTAAGTATATACAATATACAAAAGCCCTTCATTTTACAAAAGGCTAATATATTGGCTTTCTTCTGGAATCTCTAATTTATGATTCTCAATTTAATATTGTTGTCTTTCCCCCCAGTTGTCTGAGCCCTTGAATACATTTGGGGGCTTTGAGAGAGGGGAAGGGGAACAAGTGTTCAGATCCTGAAGTAGAAAAGTACCTGAAATGTTCAAGAAACAGTACAAAAATGAACATAATTGGAGCAGAATGATTTGGTGAAGGGGAGATACAGCATGAGATTAGAACACTCACAAGTGCTGTAGGGCCATTATAAAGACTCACCCTAACTGAGATGGAAAGTCACTGGAGGACTCTGAGCAGAGGATCAACTGTCCCAAATTGCTTTTTTTTTTTTCAGTATCTATCAAAAGTTGTTTTTTATTATGTTCAGTTAGCCATCATATAGTACGTCATTAGTTTTTGATGTAGTGTTCCGTGATTCATGAGTTATGTATAACACCAGTGCTCATCACCACACAAGCCCTCCTTAATACCCATCACCCAGTTACCTCATCCCCCCCCTTCTGTAACCTTCAGTTTGTTTCCCAGAGTCCAGAGCCTCTCATGGTTTGTCTCCCTCTCTGATTTCTTCCCATTCAGTTTTCCTTCCCTTCTGCTGTGGTCCTCTGTGCTATTCCTTATGTTCCACATATGAATGAAACCATCTGGTAATTGTCTTTCTCTGCTTGAGTTATTTCACTCAGCATAATCCCTTCCAGTTCCATTCATGTCGATGCAAATGGTGAGTATTCATCCTTTCTGATGGCTGAGCAATATTCCATTGTATCTATGAATCACATCTTTAAAAAATAAGGATTTTTTTTAAGGATTGCAGTTTCTAGTTATCAAACTCTATTTAAAAAAATTTTTAAATTGTGGTTGGAGTACACATAACATAAAATTCACCATCTTAATCATTTTTAAGTGTACAGTTCAGTAGTGGTAAGCATATTCACAGGGCCCTGAGACCAGCCTTTAGAACTTTTGTACCTTGCAAAACAAAAACTCTGTGTCCATTAAATAGTAACTTCCTATTCGCCCATGCTTTCCGGCCCCTGGCAGCCCCCACCCTACTTTGTTTCTTTCAGTAAAACTTTTCTAGATACCTCAGGTAAGTGGAATCACATAGTGTTTTTCTCTTTGTGGTTGTCTTCTTTCACGTTTTATTTCACATTTTGTGTACTCATTCATCCACCCATAGACATTCAGAGTGCTTCCACCTTTTAGCTAATGTGAATACTAATTCTTTAAACAGGGCTGCGGTCTTTGAGAGTATTTTTTTGAGATCCAGCTTTCAATTATTTTGGATACATACCCAGAAATGGAATCTGGATCACACAGCAATTCTACTTTCATTTTTTTTTTTGAGGAACTGTTTTATACCATTTTCCTTAATGTCTGCACCATTTTACATTCCAACCAACAGGGCAAAAGGGCTTTGGTTTCTCCACATCATCTCCAGCTCTTGTTTTCTCATTTTGGTGTCTTGTTTTTGTTTGTTTGTTTGTTTTTAAATTATAACCATCCAAATAACTGTGATGAATTACTTTTTAATGGGATTATTCTGGCTGCTCTGGGGGAAGAATAGGTAAAGAAAGAAGAAATATGTCTGTATCATAGCCCATTTACACCCACACGCACAGCTGAAAGAATATAACATAGCCTTTCTACATGAAACTTGTTCTGATTTATTCCATTTTAGTCTAGTTACTGTATTTTTTTAAAAAGATTAGAAATGACTTTTTAACTCACAAACGGATTTCCACCTGCTACTGTAAACTACTGTTTAGCCTTTGAGAGCAGTTCAGCGTGGTGTTTAATTCCATCAGCTCTGGAAGCCGATGGCCAGTATGGACTTTGGGCTTCTCCACTTACAAGATATGTGTCTTTCATCAAGTTATTTAAACTTGCTGTGCCTCAGTATACTCACCTTGCCTCATAGATTTTTTTTAAGAGTTAATCAACAGAGGAAATCACTTAGAACATTGCTTGGCATATAATAAGGACATATTTAGTGGTTGCTTTATCAATAAATAATTATTATTGTAGTTATTATTATTATTATAAAATATTTTATTTATTTGAGAGAGTGCATAAACAGGGGGGAGGGGCAGAGGGAAAGGGAGAAGTAGACTCCCCACTGAGCAGGGAGCCTGATGCGGGGCTTGATCCCAGGACCCTGGGATCATGACCTGAGCCCAAGGCAGACACTTAACAGACTGAGCCACCAAGGCATCCCTATTATTATTTTTATTAATGAACATTATCCTTTGTCTTTGGAGAATACTCAGAAACTCAACTGCTGATGGAGGAAATATTGTGGCTATAAACATGAGAACTATAGTGGATATATGAATAAATATTAAAGTGCTGGTATTCATAATTTACTGCCATCTTAAACAGTAGGCAGGGCCTAACAATATAGCAAAACAAAACATAATCTAAGAGTCATTATTGCCAGTAGACAGCAATTGATTACTCTTGGTGTAGATACAATCATTAATTTAGGATATAATAATTTATTTAGCAAATAAAGCACCCTAACAATTGTAGCTTTGACACTAGGATGTTAGTTTTAAATCTACTAATTAAACATGATATGTCCACATTAACATTAATTTTCTGATTTGAAACTCATTATGAAGATTTAAGACAAATGCCAATGAAGTGTATGTGTTTTTGTGTATATGTATATATAAATTATATGCATATATACATGTATATTTTAAACAGTCTTTGCCCGTATATATATACATACATATATATATGTTTTCAAATAATCTTTGCAGTTGCACTAATTCACACACGGATATGCGACAGTGTTTCTTTTCTTTGAAAGAATGATGAGAATCTACTGTTTCTTCCTAAACTTTAAAAAAAAAAAAATCAATGCTTAATAGAAATTTCTAATATCTAATTAACTGGCGTGCTTTAGGTATAAAGTGTTTTATCTTTTCACACTGCTTTCTACTGAAGAGTTTCTACATTAGAAGCTTCCAGAAGAACATTAATGATGAGGCAATTCTGTTGAAATTCTTAGTCTGGGGCGCCTGGGTGGCACAGTCAGTTAAGTGTGGGACTCTGGGCTTCAGCTCAGTTTCTGGTCTCAAAGTCATCAGACTGAGGCTGGTGATGGACCCTGCACTCAGCACAGAATCGGCTTGGATTCTCTCTCCCTCTTCCTCTGCCCCTCCCCCTGCTCTCTCCCTGTCTCTCAAATGAATAAACAAATCTTAAAAAAAAAAGAAGAAGAAGAAGAAGAAATTCTCAGTCCTACACAAATGCCTCCAAATACTTTGGACACAAACGACTCCAAATCTTTGACACTTGATTTAGTAACAAAATAATTTTAGCTTGCTTTTACTATAATAATCATTATTAAATTTCTATTTGTTTACAGTGTTTTGCATATTATAATAACTATTTTTTATTTCCTTGTTACAAAAGCCATAGCAATTTTTAACAAAAATGAACAGTTTCCTTAATTTTATAACATAAAATTACAGTTACAGTTCAGCCACTGTGCAATCTATTCGGAGTAAAGGAGGAGCTAATAAACAGTACTGGACAAGTAAGGAGAAGTGTGATGGTGTTTTGGGATGTGTCAATTTGCCTAATTAAACACTAGTCTAGGTATTGCTGTGAAGGTATTCTGTAAATTAAGGTCCATAGTCAATTGACTTTAAGTAAGGAAGATTATTTTAGGTAAGCAAGGTGGGCCTGATTCACTTAGTTAAAAGGCTTTAAGAGCAGGGCCGATTCTCCCTTGATGAAGATGAAACTTCACATGCGGACAGCAGCTTCCTCCTACACCCAAGTCCCAGTCTGCCCCTCCTGGTGGCATGTTGCCGTGTTTCAGACTTGCCTACCCAGCCTCCACAATCACATTGGCCAGTTCTTTGTACCAAATCTCTTAATGCATATCACCTTCCTGGTTCTGCCTCTCTGGTTGAACCCTGACTAATTGTTACTTGCTCTGCCAGATATGAAAGCATATTTTAAAGTTATAATTATCAAAATGATGAGTTACCAGTACAAGAATCGATAGATGGACTGATGGAGGATAGTAAATGGTATATAAATACAAGACATGAAAAAGTAGAATTATAAATCAGTGGACTTCTGATAAAACAACAAAATACTATTTTTTATGTATCAGAAATATTTAAAATGCTACAAAGTAGTGTAATTGTGTAAAAAGGAAAAGAAAAAAAATGACAATTGGAAAAATGTTCTCAATTTTATTAATTATTTAAAATAATTTGGTGGTGAAAAACTTTCTTTACAGAAAACCCAGCGGGAATAATAAAGTTTTGTTGAAGCCAATTTGTCAATACTCAAGCCCTTCCCCCTTCCCGCCACCAACCCAGGGTCCCGAGGAGATGCTGAAGAAATTGATCTAAACCACATCAAGGATGGTTGAACAGCAGGTGAAGTGTGACTGTAAGTTAGAAGCCTACTCTTCTTTACATCTGTACTTTCTGTAGATATTCATATCCTGCCAAAAATTACTTACCTTGACGGAGAATGTTGAAATATTCATTTGGCTTACTTCTTTCCCATTATTCTCTTTATATCATTTAAAACAGATGCTAACTTTGTATTTACTTCAAAACTCTGAATCCTTCCGGTTAATAAGCATATCTCCCTCTCCCACTGGTTCATTAAATCCAACTATTTTTCCTTCCTCGACAGGTATCTTATAAACAATAGTTGCCCAGAGGACAAAAAAGGAATATCTTTATGAGAAGTGTTGATAAGATTAGTCTTACACACCAACAAATTAATTGTTTGACTTGCTAAGTCCTGCCCAAATATTAGCAGTTAAACAATACTATAGAAAATATAGTGTAGTCTCACCCATACACAAAGATCATTCCAAATAATTGATTATGTGCTCTGTTTTAAGCTGAAAATACATTTTTGTACAGTTAATATGTAAGCTCATAGAGGCTGACGATTCAGAATCAGCAGCATGATAATGTAAGTTTAATTTTCAAACATTAAGTTCCATTAAAAATTCAAAATTCATGTCAAAAAACTTAAAGAGTCATAAAAATTTTCACATCTGATATCCATTAATATTAAATCCAACAATTACATATTATATGTAGATTTTTTTTTAAGATTTTATTTATTTATTTGACAGAGAGACAGACAGTGAGAGAGGGATCACAAGCGGGAGAGTGGGAGAGGAAGAAGCAGGCTCCTAGCGGAGGAGCCTGATGTGGGGCTTGATCCCATAACACCGGGATCATGCCCTGAGCCGAAGGCAGACGCCCAACCGCTGTGCCACCCAGGCACCCCTAAATGTAGATATTTAAAATACTATTTATCAGAAATATCCTTTATATATTAGCGTGGACCTATCTAGAGAAGCGTAAGGTCTGTGTGATCGCCGTGTCTTTATATTCACTGCCTTAAAATTTTGCTTATTTAGGAATCTTTGTTGTGAATTGTTTGATCAATATTAAAATAGTTTGAATGGCTAAATTAGACTTAACTGCCTAACAATTTAAAAAGTTTTCTTTTGACTTTCCTAAACTCGATCACTAAAATCATTGTTGTCAAGGTTACCAATGACCTACTTTCTGTTAAATAAAAAATAAACCAGCACTTAACCTTATTTAACCTTCCAGTAGCATTTGACCTTGCTGATGGTTTTTTTCTTACTGTTTTTTAATTGCGACATTATTACATCAAAATTGAAAGGCACTCAAGTAATGTAGAAGTGTCTGAACTATCAACCGAGAGGCATTACCTCTTTCCTCCCACTCTGCAGAGATAACTACAGTGAACAATGAGATGCAAGAACACACCTTTCAAATATGTGTTCATGCTCATTCAAATGCATCAAGTCAAAAACACTTAAAACAAGTTAATGAACACACTGCCATCGTAAAAATTAATAAGCCAACAGGAAATTAAGTTGGTGGATGAGATAATTTGGTGATGATCCCTAAGACCACAAACACTGACTGCATTTTTGACTCATTCTTGCTCTAATCAGCTGCTACAACACCCAAAGCTCAGCTGTCTTCCAGCTCAGCTGAGCTCCTGGCAAATGATAATTTAGAATCGAGGCAGGAATCTGCTTATATTTATACCATAGAAGGAAGCCACCGAAGTCCTGTAGGCATTCTGCTAATCCGGGCCTGCAGAGTGTTGGGAAATAAGTTCTTCCACAAAAGGTAAACAAATGAAGAATCAACAAATATTTCAAGAGAATAGCAGCATGCAATTTTTTTAAAAAAATTACATGGATGAATTTACAGGAAAAAATATTAAAATAGAAACTGACATTAAGGGGCGCCTGGGTGGCACAGCGGTTAAGCGTCTGCCTTCGGCTCAGGGCTTGATCCCGTGTTATGGGATCGAGCCCCACATCAGGCTCCTCCGCTAGGAGCCTGCTTCTTCCTCTCCCACTCCCCCTGACTGTGTTCCCTCTCTCGCTGGCTGTCTCTATCTCTATCGAATAAATAAATAAAATCTTAAAAAAAAAAAAAAGAAACTGACATTAAGACATGTAATTTATGTTCTCAGAAATATCCATGAAGAGGATATGAGAAAATCACATGGGCAAATATATCACACAAGATAAGTAAAAGGAAAATAAAGCAGAGAAAGTAAGAAGTAAGGAAAGACATATACAAACTGTCAGGATATATTTGGTAAGGATTCCTGCCGGAGAAAACAGAAGAAACAGACACAAAATAATGGAGGAAATAATAACAGAACGCAACAGAATGCAATAATAACAGAATAAAAGGAATGCAAAGTCAACAGTCCTTTTACGGGCCATGCTTTTCATGTCCTGTCTAAAAAGTGCAGGCCTAATTCAATATTACAAAGATTTTCTTCTGATTCTTTCTAGACATTTTGTGGGTTTAGCTGTTATATTTGAGTCTTTGGTCCACTTTAATTGTTGTATATCTTATAAGATTAGGGATTGTGTATTCTTTTTTGCCTATAGATGCACAATTGTTCCAGCACAATTTGTTGAAAAGACTGCCCTTTTCCCATTGAGGTAATTTGGCTGTGTGTCAAAATTACTTGGCCATGTATGTGTGGGTCTATTTCTGGATTTTATTCTCTTTCATTTTTCAATGTCTATTTTTGTACCAATACCATATTGTCTTGATTACAATAGGAAAGTATTTTTATTTTATGCTTCCAATTATTTATCCACATTTTTCCATATGCTCATTGTCTCTTGTATTTTCTTTCTAATGTGTGTATTTTTTTCTAATTTTTACCCATTTTATTTTGGGTTGTTAATGTTTTTCTTCTTAATGTACATCTTTATTACTTTTTTCTATATTTCCCAAGTTTACACTTACACTTGTTTCTAGTCTTCTATTTTTAATTTGGAAGGATTAAAAACACTACTGTATTTTCCTTTATGATTTTCTTCCCGTTGCTGCTATGCTTAGATAGTTCTTCCCAGCCACTAACTGGTTTACTATGCATCTACATTTTGCTAGTGCTTTAAGTTTTTATTTTTCTGTTTTATGTTTCATTTTTTTTGTTTTTAATCAATTTTGTTTGCATATGGACTCAATCATGTGTGTCAAAATTCCTTCCTGAGATTTTTCCAAAATGCACCAAAAAGGAATCTATTTTTCCTCTTTGGTCCCAGTGCTACAGGGGTGTGATCCCATAGGTGGCAACTGTTTTTTTCCCACACATGGCAAAACTCCACTAGAGAAGGATGCCAGTACATAGATAGAAGATAGCTCTGAGAAGCACAGTCCTGTGGTCCTAAGTGCAAATTGCAGCTTGTAATTATATGCATATATGTCTAGGATTCTCTCTCTAGAACCTTATCTATCGTCCTTCCTAAATTGCGATGTCCACCAAGTAAGAAAATCTCTTTTATTCTCTGGACAGGCCTGGAATAGAAAAAGAAAAAGGTATACACAAATATCTGTGGAATGAAAAACATGAATTATCTGCAATTTGGATACATGAACCAATATCTTCCTTCTCTTTGTTTAATATTGGGTAAGTTGTACTTTTGACACTATCACCTAAAATGCTTGTGGTATACGCCCTTCCTCTCTTTCTTTGAGATGATAACTCTGTTTCTTCATTTTACAGTTATTGGGCATACCTACAATTGTTTTGTTTTGTTTCAGTTTACCATTCCTTAGCCAAAGAGAGTTCTGGCTAAAGAGAGAATGTTTCGGGAACTGGAGGATCTGTGTTGTTTTACTCTGTACTCTTCGAACTTCAGAGAGATGTGACACTCTCTAGCATCTAGTAGGTCTATCTACTGGGATTGTCCTGGAATATAATAAATGCACTTCGATCTTTCATGCATGAATCTCTATCTGAACCACTGGAATTCATGACAAACATTAGTTTCCATGTGTATTGTCACCAAGGTTCTTATGTGCTAGCCCACTTCGGCAGGTGTTTTGTATGTAAGGACTACATTTTCTAGGACACAAAGGCATATGCTATCACTCCTTTCTTCCTTGTCCTATTTACTGCCTTTTTTTGTTTGTTTATTTTCTGATAATTAGTCTATCCATTGATGTTAAAAGAAATTCACTGAGAGGATGAAGATTCACTAAAAGAGTGGCCATTGGGCAGAGGAATAGTCAGAAACAAGGCATGATGAACAGATGAAGCTACTGCCCGGCAATTCTGGCTACTGAATTTCAGTCAGGACACTTAACCTCTTGTTGCCTGAAGTAATTTCTGCCCTGTACTCTGCCAGCTACCCATGTATAAAACATTCTAAGCACACCACTGGGACCTGGAGGAAACAACTCCATGTGGACTGTTCTCAGACATTCGGTGCCTAATGACTAGGATATTATGGGAGAGGTGAGAGACTTGAGTCAAGAAGGAAAAACAGAACAATTTTTCCAAAGGAAAAAAAAAAAACAAACCATGCACGGCGGAAAATGGAGGATAAAAAAGCTCCAGTGCTGTGTAATTCCATCTGTGAGAGCCATGGGAGGCTCCTTGCTGATGTCTGAGGGACTTTTTCTTTTCTTTCGTTGGTAACTGCACTTGCAATTCCTTCTAAATTTTCCAGAACTTAATCCTTCAATGTACTATTTTCTAGTCCATACTTGTTCGTAATTTAAAAATGTTAATGTGAGGATTTTGAAGGAAATGTGACTTATAAATCTTATAAATTCATATAATCTACAGTCCAGGTTACTACCTGCCATTGCTTTGAGATGATTAAATACTTGCCATTATTAAATGCTCCAAAGCGCAAACGCCGTGGAAAGGAAGCTCTTGTATTAAATAATGTATTAAGCAACACAATAAATAGTTAAGCCGCCTGTGCTCAAACAGTAAGTTGTTAGCAAATACATTAAATAAACAGATCACATACCACTCTTGACATAAGATGTATAGTTGTATTATTATTTCGTTTTTTGATTTTCCACAACAAGAACTTATGAAATTTATTGGTTCTTGAGAGGTAACAGCTTATATAACAGAATCTTTTTTATTCTAACATGTACATTTCAAAGGCAATAAAAATGATTTTATTTCAGTTATTATTGTTATTCTTTTTTAAAAGCTTTATTTAGAAGTTCTCCATTTTCTAATGGGTAGACAAAATCTAATGCAGCATGCCTTTCTCACTAGAAAATATCTTTTTATTTTTAAAAAAATGCTGACTTTTTAAAAAATACAGATTCTTAATAATTAAATGCAGTGATCCTATCCCTTCCTCATGGTTGGCTCAGACTCTAACCCTCTATTTCAGAGATATATGAAATGTTGAATTTATATTCTTTTTTTTTTAAGTTTTATTTGTTCATTTGAGAGACAGAGAGAGTGGAGAGGGGCAGATAGGGAGAGGGGCAGAGGGGGAGGGAGAGGGAAAAGTTGATTTCGCACGGAGCACAGAGCCCAACATAGATAGAGCTGGAGCCCAATATGGGGCTCGATCCTACCACCCTGAGATCATGACCTGAGCTAAAGCCAAGAGTCAGATGCTCAACTGACTAAGCTACCCAGGTGCCCCAAGCCTGTACTCTATACTTCCACTCTTACTCAACCTTCAGAAAACCAACTTTCCTTGGTTGATTATGCAGTAGGAGTACAGGGTTGCATTAGATATGTTACTTATCTTGTCTGGTGTGTAAACAAATGGTACTACGACATTGCCATAGAGATTATTCGAGTGGTAATTGTTTTCACTCACCCCTCGACTCCTTGATATCTTTCATTCGACTTCACTGCAGAACTGCTCATGTAATGATCTCAAATATTTTCCAATTATTCGAATCCAGGGGTATCTTCTTAATCTTTCTCCTTTCTATGTTTTTTATGGCATTTGACAAGTATTAACAGTAAGGTCCAGTATGGAAAGTTTCTTTTATCTCTCTCGAAAATGATCCTTGTAATAGCAGAACTTTGTATCCAGGGTTAGATGGGCTTTCTCACATCTCCATAGCCTCTGGCTCTTGTGCCCCATGACTTCTCATTTCTCCTACATGTTCACGGTGTGGCTCTCGCTCATGACTTTCACCATGATGCATGAATTCCTAGGTCCTTCCTATTTGGTCTTTTTCTGTGTCTGTTGCTGTACCACTCTTTTGACTGCTGCTAACACGACTGTCTCCAACTCCTTCTGGCCGATCTCATGGGAGGCATTCAAGGTTCACTTCTTATTGACTCTTAGACCTAGACCTCTAGCCATAACTTCTCCTTTATGCAGCCTAACTATGTTTTCCCAACTGTCTGCCAATGTGTTTCACCCTGAAAGGGTCTGCAGTCATTTCAATATTAAGTTAAAAGGTATTTTTTCCACATGTATGAATTGATAATGTATTCCATTTTGTGGCTTTCAGCAAGTTAAATAAATTTTTCCCTTAGTTTCCTCATTAAAAATTAAATGTTTAATTTGAGGAAACAAAAATACCTTCACAGTTGGATCACTTTAAACGGTCCATTCACATTCTCCTCCCTTAGACTTATCTGTCCCCTATCTTTCCGTTCTTTCCTTTTTTGTTTTGTTTTGTTTTGTTTTGTTTTGTTTTGTTTTGTTTTGTTTCAAGTCCTTTTTTTTGGGTCACAGACCAGGGTAGAAAAGACTTAAGAACAGATATAGAGGAGATCTGATAATATCTATATTCTTCTGTTGACCAAGACTTCCAGCTTAGCTTTTTTAAAAAAATTGTGCTTCTTTTTAAATGGGAATATCTAACACAATTAAGCAATATTTTAATTTGGGGTTCAAAGACTTCATCTTAATTAGAGTTCTCTTAAAAGAGCTTCATGAATAATATGCTCTACTTTATTACATACATATTTTTTCCAGCCTTTATGTGATAATAACTAGGGAAGTAGACTAAGTAAGAAATGGAAATACTGATAACCTGCTCTCAAAGAATTTGCAGGCATGGGTGCAGCGGGAATATTTGCCACAATTTTCCCCAAAGAAATGACCATTAAAGAGTCAAAGAAACTTTAAGAAATTAAATGGATTTTTCTTTCATAAGTCAAATTGGAAGCTCACGGACATATGTATTTGTTCATGTATTTAAAAACATTTGTTAAATAACTACTGTTTCAGGAAGCTAGAACATCTGTAACAGACAGACAAGTGTGAATTTTAGGGAAAAATGTATTAAATGCTTTATTAAAAGGATAGTTTTTAAAACTGCTATTCAGAATGCTAGGTCCCCCCCCCCGCCCCCGGCATGCTCTATATTTGGGGACATAAAGGGACATCATGGGCCAGAAAGAAGAGCAGAATAAAGACTAGGAGTTTCCTCCTTAGGGTAGCAGATACACACAAAAAACTGAACATCTGCATTTGACAAAGGCGAGCTGACTAACCACTCATGTTCAGCTTATGGTCTAAAAGGGAGTTTAATAGAAATCATGAGACCACCAGGGTGCATTAATGGGAATTTATTGTGAAAAAGAGAAAAAAATGTGTAAAAATAACTTGTGTTCTCAGTCCAAACTAAGGAAAAATAAAAATAAGGAATAAAATGTTAGAATAACATATTAATAAGAGAAAAGCACAAGCATATAAGTTAAAAAGAAAATGTACAATGAAAGGTTTAAAACTCTATTCAAACTGGCTTACAGAAAATTGATCCGAAAATATTGAAGAAATATATAAAGAATCCATTCAGAATTCAGATGAAAATGTGGCCAGTGAAGAGACACGAATCACAAGACAGGGAATAAAAATCCAACACAAGTGTGCTTGCTTTTCCTTAAGAAAGCACAACTAACAACTTAGAAATAATAATGAAAGAAATAATAAAGGAATGTTTTTCTGAGATGAAAAATCACTATACGTCTAGCAACCACGATACATCTAGTAACCAAAATATCCAAAACTTCTAACCAGCCTAGAGCTGACAGCTACTGTTTCAGATCTGCAGCCCCCAATCCCAGGGGCAAATGGCAAGAACACTTTTCTTATGTGTCTGTGGACCCTCCAGTGCAGCCCTGGGTCCAATGTGTGAGTTAGCTGGGCCGAGGCAGGGGCTGATCCAGGCGGGGCTTGGCAGTTTGGCCGTCCCGGGTCTGCTGCACATTTTGTCCTGAGACCTGGGCTGAGGGGCGAGGCCCCTCCCATGACTGCCCTTCTCATGGCCATTGCAAAAACACGACACGCACATCCAAACACACGAGCACACATCAAAGCCTTGCTTGCACCGGACGGCTTCACGTTCTAGCTAGGAACCAAGTTGCATGGTTAAACTACTTCAAGCAAATTCTGTAAGCAAATAGGGTCTATCCAGTGCTTCCCAAAATAACTACCATTTCTTAGAGGAGTTCCGAGTTTAAAAAATCTCAGGTCAGTAGCAACCAGAAAAGAACACCTATGCCGTTCTTTGCTGTGATGAAAGACACGCTTTCATGTATTCATGTGCTCATTTAATAACTCGACCAAGTTAATTTTATGTATTTCTTGTGTAATCCTATATCTAAATTAAATGTAATCTGTAAGTTATTTGCAAAAGGTTATAGTTTGAATTTTTTCGCACTGAACACGAGGAAAAAACCTTGATTCTGTTGTCTTTTTTATTCTAATAACATATTATTCCTCTTTTTCCTAGTGATTCATTTATTTCTAAATATAAAAGTATGTGGTTTTGCTTTGATGAGATTTAGAATTATATCACCTCTGTGATTCATCACTCATCTCTAGAAGAAGATAGGCAATTTTGGTTAAATCACTCCTGAAGTAATAAGCCTAAAGGCCTCTTTCCTGGCTTTCACAAAACCCAAAGAGAGCTGACCTGCTAATAAAATACCATTTATGTAACAATCCCTGGATCTCTTATGAATGTTCTCACTAAATCAAATTCACCAACACTGCAAAATGAAAAGCACTACTTGGAAGAAAACATGGGAGGGATTCCAAATGTGAGATTGTGTGTGTGTGTGAGTGTCTTGCATTATCTTACAATAATTACTGGGGAAGGGTAGAAAATTTTGCATATTTTAAGAATAACAGATAGGAAGCAAGTGTCTTAAGAGGAGACCTTAAAAAAGAGACACTTTAGTGTACTGTTCCTGAAAGTTGTTACCACTGCAGCCATTCTAGAAAGAGAATCTGACAGTGCTTAGTGAACTGAAGTATAAATTGTTCTTACTGGAAAATGACATTATGAAATTTAAAAAGACATGCAGGTGAGGGAGAGTTGGGTTTTATCAGTCAGAAATAAAATGTATTATAACAAATGAGCAAAACGTTATATTCTAACACAAAGATATTATCGCCAGTAACTCTAGTTACTGTAGCCGCTCCCTATGTGTACAACACACAGGAGTAAAAAATGTCCACAAATGAAATAAATAACATTTGAGACGGAAGGAGAGAGGTTCTCTGATGACCTCTGAATTGAAGGCAGTACTAATGTGGTTAAGATTGTAGGTAAAGGGCTTGGATTAGTGAATTTAAAAATTTTACTGCACCTAAATGCAGGCTGAAGAATACACCTTGAACATGATATATTCTGATCAAGATCAAAATTTTCCGTGATCTGTATTGTCCCACCTGTCCTGCAGGACACCTTGAAATAGGGTCAGAAGCTCCAATCCTTACTTGGGTCAAGCAGATAGCCGAGCTCAGGGAAGCGCCACGGAAGGCTCTGGCAAGAACACAAGCCCCTGCTACTCAGCACAGTGTCTTGGTTGCCCCAGAGGAAGAAAGACTTACTACGTTGGATTTTGAGTTTTGCAAGAAAAGATAGAAACAAAACTGCTTGCATGAATCTCCTGATATTTAAATATATTTGGTTTTATCTTCAGAATTCAGGAGCACAGAGTTAAATGAGTAATATTACTCATATGATACACAGTTGTAATCCATTCTCTAAGTCTTAGATCTTGTTTTATTTGCTTCATTTTTATATTTCATTAAATTTTATTTTGAATCCAGGTCAACTGTTTTGTTTTATTTTATTATGTCCTTCACTCCTATTCTGGGCACACATTCCTTTCCACTCCTTATGTGCTCCTTTGAAGCATCCTCTGTTTGAGTCACTGATATCCTTATTGGTAATGTTATGGGTTAAATTTTGTCCACCCCCAAAAAAGAAATGCTAAAGTCCTAACCCCCAAGACTGCAGAATGCGACTACATTTAGAAATAGGGTTTTTGCAGATTTAACCAAGTTAAGGTGAGATCATTAGCGTGGACTAGTGTTAGAACCCAGTATGTTTGATACCCTTATAAGAAGGGGACATTTGGGGCGTCTGGTTGGCTCAGTCACTTAAGGGACTGCCTTCGGCTCAGGTCATGATCCCTGGGTCCTGGGAGCAAGTTCTCCTTGCTCAGCGGGGAGTCTGCTTCTCCCTCTGCTTCTGCTCACAAGAGCACTCTCTCTCGCTCTCTCAAATAAATACATAAAATCTTCAAAAAGAAGGGGACATTTGGACACAGTGACAGATATACACATGGGATGAACACCATGTGAAGATAAAAGAAGAGGGGAGGTGATATTCTACTAACCAAGGTATGCTGCTGACTACCAGCTAACCGCAGATGCTGGAGGAAGGCATGGAACAAATTCTCCCTCAGCGTCCTCGGGAGGAAGCAGCCCTGCTGACACCTTGATCTCAGACTTCCGGCCTCCAGAACTGTGAGACAACACATTTCTGATATTTAAGCCACCCAGTTTGTGTGACTTTGTTACAGCCGCCCCCACACACTAATACAGGTAGCCCTTTAGCTTGTCCGCTGATCCCACGGTGATCAAGATGCTCTGATCAATGTACTCATGTACGTCCCCTTAGCAACGTGCGATAGTTATTCTGAGTTACAGGTCTTCGAATAGGATGGCTGCTTCATACGGCATATCCAGCTTTAATTCCATTAAATGTTGCCAGGCTTCCCTGCAGAATTGCTCTACCCACTTCCACTCCCACTAGAGCACAGTGCAAATGTCCCTTGCTCCCTGCTGAGGCATTTTTTAGACTCGGCAGCCTTTTGTCATGTGCTCTTCGCCTGTACTGCGTTTCCCGTTTTCGGGAAATTATCTATTCATAACATTGAGTCTTTTTCTAATTGAAGAGTAGGATGATTCTTCTTTTTTTCAGCATTCAGAAACTACACTGCAAGTACTTTCTCCCACTCTTTTGCTCTTAATTTTAATTTTTTACGTCGTCTTTTGATGAACAGAAACTTTTATGAGTATTTTCTATTAGAAAAAAATGCATGAATCCTTTCCTTTATGGGTTATGCATAAAAATATATAGCTTAAGAATTTTCTCCCTACCCTGAAATCATAGTGCTACCCCCCCGTACATTTGCTTCAATATGTTTAAGGTTCACTTTGCACATTAAAGTCTCTGAGTCACATGAAATTGATTTTTCTGATGGTATAAAGTAACAAAAACATTTATTTTCTCATGTCTCAGAGATATGTATTGTCTGATCCGTTCTTTCTTGCTGGTATGTAATGCCAGCTTTGTCAGGCATCATACTTCTAGGCATTCATATTTCTATTTGTAGACTCTCGATCCGTCTATTTTCCTATCCATGAACCAAGGTCACATAGCTTTACACACATGGGTCTACAATAGTGTATGGCAAAACACTTTTTTTTTTTAGCTTTCTACATAAATTTAAAAAGCAGTTTGTGTCCCACAAAAAAATCCTATGGGAGTTCTGATTGGAGTTGTGCTGAATTATAGATTTTTCTCAGAATTTACATTCATCAAATAACCAAAACATCGACTATCCAAACAAGGACAAATTGGAGAGTTGCCAACATCTTTATTATTGCTTGATAATTTGTATATGGCTTTTAAAAAATACTGTTCAAAGCTATTTTTAAAAATAAAATTGTTTCTAAAACATGAAAGTAGCACATATCATTTACTTCAAAACATTTTATAATCATTTTATATTGATAATTTTAGCATGAAATACAACATAAACAAATTATGTTTGGGATGTAAAAACATATTTTGATGTTTGTTTTTCATTTCTGCCCTTAAAGCTATATCCCTGGTTGTTTCTAAAGATTTTGTTTGTTTGTTTGTTTGTTTACCATGCTCTTATTATTTCTTAGTTGTTCAGGTGTATGTACATTTATTCAAAGTCACATTTTATGGTAATTAACTTTTGAATTGTTGATGTCAATCAGTTTATCTCACAGGACTGCAATGTGCTTCATAAAAGATCTTATCACTATAGATGTTAATAGACTTGCAAAATGAAGAACAATTTGTCAGAAGATATAACTGTCGATTATAACTTTGTGACATGCAATGTACTAATTTTACAGCTTGATTAATTCCACAGAAACTGTCTTTTGGCCTTTTTTCAGAGACGCTTTCTTTAGCAAATATTTTTTACAGACAGTTTATCAAATAATGATTTATATCTGTGGTTATTTTGATTTTTTGGTCAAATTTAGGTGTTACAAAACTAAACAACTTCTTATATGCATTGATTCTAGTATAAAATATAAATTGATTTTATTCAATATAAGAATCTATTAAATTATTCTTTCCACTAGTCAAGATATCCTTAATCATAAGTGTAAATTTAAATATTAAAACATGCACATCATTATTTTTAGATAATCAATGAAATCATTTTCTATAAACTTGTTTAATGTAAATGGATGCTATTTTTCAAAAACATATTTAAAAATTTTGTTTGCACAAAATTATTTTATGCCAATATAATAAAACCAAATTTTTAATCAACAAATATGTGTTTAATTTGTATTATTTTATTTATTATTTAACTTCCCCTTTCACTCTCCAGAGGGACCTAATAGGATAATAAATTCTGTAGTCAGCATATATATATGCTATAAATAAAACTTACTCATGTCATTATAAATATCTTATTTTGAATGAATAAATATCTCATCATTATTTAAATATTTCTAGCTGCTGGTTGATTTTTCCTCCCACATATCTACTTCACAGTATCCAATTCCAATTTGTCCTATGTTTTGTTATCCTAAAATTTTATTTTTTCATGAAAAAAAAAGCCCACAATTTTTGCAACATTCTAGGACCAAAATTTTCTAAGACAGTAACATCCTTAGGCAAATTACAAGCACAGTCAGATACCGGCTACACTCTTGTGAATGATTAAAATTGAGAAGACTGACAAACCAAATATTTAAAAGGATGTAGAACAATTGAGACATGTTGGCAGTGAGGGTGTCCATCTACCTTGGACAACAGTTTTTTCAGTTTCTTATAAAATGAAATTAATGCCCACACAAACACTTGAGCAAAGGATGTTTATAATAGCTTTACTGATGATAACTAAAAAGTTGAAATAATGACTAAAAATTGGAACCCAAGTGTCCATCAACAAATAAATGGATAAATAATTTTGTTGTATTCTTAAAATGGAACACTGACTCAGCAAGAATGAATGTATTGCTGCTATTTGTATGTATATGTATGTATTCATATATACATATATATATACATACATATATATGACAACATGGATGAATCTCATGCACATTTTTATTGAGTGAAAGAAGCCAGATACTAAAGTATACAGTGTTCTGATAAAAATCAGAACAGCGGTTTCCTGAGGAGGAAGGTATGACATGATGCAAATGGGTAATGAATGCAAAAGGGTATCAGTATCCCTTGATTGACTAGTTTACACGGGGTCACATTCATCAAACTATACTTTAAATCAGTATATTTTATTTTATATAAATTATAACTTAATAAAGATGATCAGAAATGCCATTATTTTTTCTTTAATATTTCCAAAATCACAAAAAATAAGTTCAGAAGCTTTAAGTGATTCTTATCTATGCATAATAATTTAATATGGGGTTTTTTTGGCATAACTAACTGAATATTTAAAAATACTTGATAGTTTTTAAGAATAAAAATACAACAGTATCAATAAAATCAAAAAAATATATTGGGGATATTTACATTTTATCCCATTTACTTTCCCAGATATTATTTTACCATTTTAAAAGCCGGGTAAATAGCTTTGTTGTTATTATATCCATGTCATTGTAAGGAAACTAAATTAAATAACTTTCTTAAATGTGAAAAATATGTACAAAAAAGAGTGAATAGTATCATTTTTTATTACCAGATAATAGGCTTTACATTACACTAATTTTATAAAACAATCATTCCCTGTAATATATTTCAAAAAAATATGCTTGTGAAATAATTTTTTAAAAATATTTTCAAGAAATAAATATAAAATCTTTTCTGTGATAATTTATGAAGTTATGTATTATACCTTTGAAAGTTGGAGAGTTGCTTACAAAATAATCTGGTATATTAATACACCGATATTTAAACAAGGTGGCATTTTTCTTAAACTCTCCAGTAGATATATATTTTGTAGTCAATGATGGCATAGCATATGTGTCTTTCTATGATATTGTCTTTCAAAATTCTTAATAAAATAAGAAATAGCACATCTTTTCTATTTCCTATGTCTTAAGAAGCTTAAAATTTCATGTTGATATTGTTCTAATTTCATGCATTGATTAACTAACCAATGAGATGTTTTATTATTTTCATTAAGCTGAGCATGCATTTTGGTGTTCATGTTAATGTTCTGTCAGTTGATTTTAATTAAAGAAGTGTTCATTGGGAAAAGAAGGAAGTATTTGTAATATGTAATCTAACGCACTGTTACTTTAAGCATTTATTTTCTTGATGGTAGAAATATTTTTGATACATACAGCAACAATTTTTCCTTACTGAAATTGATACATGTTTAATATATGAATATAGCCTCCAGCTTTGGGGGGCAGAAACACTCACAATCCAAAGGCTCACGGAGTATCTGATTTACAAGCATGAAATCCCACAGACTATTACTTCACCCTAGGGGATCCACTTTATAGGAAAGGAAGGCACAACAATGAACAGATGACAATGGGATCCCATTTACAATGGGATCCATATCAAACAGAACCTGTTTGTCTGCATGCATATTGGCCAGTCTTTTAAAAGCAGAGCAATAGTGTCAGTGGAAATATGTATTAGTCAGGGCCCCAGAGTAACAGAACAAATAGAATATATAGAAATCTATAAGAGGAGATTTATTCTAGGAATTGGGTCATACAATCATGGAGGCTGAGAGATGCATCAATGTGTTGTTGCCTGCAAGCTGGAGAAACAGGAAAGCTAGTGGTAAAGTTCAGTCCAATCTGAAGATCTCAGAACCAGGGGACTGCAGGTGTTAGTCATGGGATCCAAAGGCTGGAGACCCAGGAGTTCCGATGTCCGACAGTAGAAGATGGATGAACCAGCTCAAGAAGAGGGAGAGAGAATTCACCATCCCTCCACCTTTTTGTTCTATTCAGGCCTTCAACAGATTAAATGATGCCCACTCACACTGGGGAGGACAGTCTTCTTTACTCGGTCTGCCAAATCAGATGCTAATCTCCCAGAAACAACCTCCCAGACATCCAGCAATAATGTTTTTATCAGCTACCTGGACATCCTTAGCTCAGTCAAGTTGACCCATAGGATTAACCATCACAACACTTATGGCGGCTTTCGTGGCCAAGCTCCTTCTGGTGTATTTGGCAGTCTAAAAGTTGTTTTAGAACTTCAATAGCTAAATCCTTTTGAAAATTGGTCTCATTTCTTCAATGGCTTAATAGGCTTCTTATGTGTATATTTTTAATCTATTTCATTTGCCAATAACTATATTAAAAGTGTTGTGGGTTTTTTCCTAGAAATAATTATCAAGCCCAAATTGGTTTTTGCTACCTTTCCCTCTTCCATTTCCTTCAACTTTATAGCAGCAATATTGAGAACTTCAAGCTCGGGTGAAAAGCTATTTCAATCTTATTTCCTACTGTTTGTTGTTTTCCAATTCTTTGAAACTCCATATTTCTGGAATCACTCTGTCCACGTTCTGTCTGCCTACACCAGCCAGTTGTTACTTAGGCCCACATTTTTCTTTATATTCTTTGTTACACTCAGCTAGTATCAACCAAAATGCCCAACTAATACTCTGATCAACCTTTTCCTTTATAATTCTAGGTTTGATAGATATTATGAGTCGAATTGTGTTCCCACAAAATTCGTATGTTGCAGGTTTAGCCCACAGGACCTCAGACTGTGGACTTATTTAGAAATATGGTCATTGTAGATGCAATTAATTAAGTTAAGGGTTTATTGCAATAGAGTGCTCTAATCCAATATAACTAGTGTTCTTATAAAAAAGGGAAGTATGAGCACAGAGACACACACAGAGAACACCATGTGAAGATGAAAGCTGAGATTGGTTGGTGCTTCCATTTTGCTATCCCACCTGCAATGCCATCTGACTTTTTATGTCGTTTTAAGTACTTCTTTCCCCCAAATTACCAAGCCAGAGTCATACAGTTAGATTTTTATCATGGCAGCACTCCCCATTAAGATAACACTTTTATATTAATTAAGGCAATTCTAACTGCTGTTATAAATAATGCCACCGAATCTCAGTAGTGTATCACAATAGGTGTTTATTTCTCATTCACATAAGCCTAGGTAGAGGTGATAAAGAAAGAGAGACTATCTTTGCAGGGCCCCAGGCTAATAATGCAAAATTCGCTGTCTTCAACATATGGTTTCCATGGTCGCACTGCACATTTATATCAATCCAGCCTACAGGAAAGAGAGAGATCAGAAGGCTAAATGATCAGGCATGGAGGTGGCATTTATTAGCTCCACCTGCAACTCCTTGGCCAGAAACAGTCATATAACTACACATAATCATAAGAGAGGCTGAGACAGGTGGCTTAGCTCTGATCTCAGGAAGAAAGTAAATGGATATAATGCCAATGAAACAGTTTTTGCATTCTATTAAGCATAAAACTGCCCCATAAAAATTTAAGTAATTTCTTTTTCGGCAAATAACTCTACATCAAAGAACTAAAATATTAAATATTAAAAATGAATTGGGGTGGAATTCATGCATTTATTCCACAAAGATATCTCCTTTTGTCTCACTAGCAGAATAAAACCAGTTTAAGAAAAAATTGTAGATGTTATATTGGACATTCTCACTAACGTATTCCTTTCAGGCTGGTCCCTGAAGACATCCAACTGGCAACCATAATTTTAATATCAAAGAAATGACTAAAGAGGCAAAATTCATACTGTGAATTTGATTTAAATTATGAGCTGTAGTTGGAAAATTAGTTTTAAAAGATCAAATGGACATAAAGAAAGCTGGTCCTAAGGTGATTGTCAATATTAAAAAACAAAACAAAAACCGATTCCCTCTTTGTTCATTTACTTGAGCTTTTTATAAGAAAAACCATGGAAGTCATACACAAGAAGTCACTGAATTGACACAACTTAGTGTAAGAATTAGAGATTAATAATGATATGGAAGATTTTAGGATAAATGTATAAAATCATTAATAATAGCATTACATTGGTTTTTTAAACTTGTTTAAGAATAATTCAGATGTTATTGAGCATTTGTAGAATTTGACATGCTGATTCTAAAGTTTATATACAACTGCAAAGTTCCTAGAATGGTTAAGACCTTGAAAAAGAAAAAAACGAACTTGGAAATCTTAAACAGAATGGTTTCAAGATTTACTATAAGGCTACAGTCATTATAGTGACAGAAATTGTAGTAAAGTTTGAAGTAATAGAGAAATGAAACAGAATAGTGCCCCCAGATGTAGGCCCACGTGTATTTCATAAATTAATTTTTTTTTTGAGAGAGAGAGAGTGTGAGTGAGCAGGGGGGCGGGGGGAAGGGGCAGACGGAGAGAATTCTAAGCAGACTCCACTCTGAGTGTGGAACCCAATGTGGGGCTCCATCTCATGACCCTGAGATCATGACCTGAGCCAAAATCAAGAGTCAAATGCTTAACTGACTGAGCCACCTAGGCACCCCTGATAAATTAATTTTTGGTAAAGTAGATAAGGTAATTCAACAAGAATTTAAAAAATAAGCTTAGCACATTATCTCACAACATACACAAAACATTATTGCAAGATAAATCTTAAATGCAAATGTATAAACTAAAACAATAAAATTTCTAAAAGAAAACATAGAAGAATAACTCTTTCTCCCCTTTCTCTTACATTCCTTCTTCCTACATTAGCCCTGCTTCTAAGATTTCCTAATTGATTCAGTGAGGCCCATCTAGATTTTCTAGAATAATCTCCCTTACTTACATCGGCAAAATACTTTCACAGTGATAATTAGATTAGTGTTTGAATTGAAAAACTAGCAATTGTTGCCTAGCAAAACTGACACATCAAAAAAGAAACAAATTCACAAAATGAATTTCATCAAAGTCAAAATTTTTGCTCACTGAAAATTATAGTTAATAAAAATGAAAAGTTAATCCACATACAGGGAGAATATAATCACTATACTTAAATCTGACTAAGGACTCATAGTAAGCATATATAAAGAATTCCTCCAAGTATGAAAGACAAAACTGAATAAAAATGGCAAAAACTTTGACAGTTTATTAGGCAGAATAGATAAATAAACATGTGAAAAGGTGTTCAGCATCTTTAATCATCAGGGAAGTGCAAATAAAAGAAAAACAAAATATTTCTGCCCCTCACTAGAACAGCTTAAATTAAATAGACCGATAATACCAAGGAGGGGGAGGGATGAGGGGCAATATTGCTGGTGTGCGTGAAAAACTGTACAATCACCTTGGAATATTCTTTGCTGGTCTCTAATAAAATTAAGGGTACACCTACCCTGACCCAACAATTCTATATTAGGTATTTACCCAAGAGAAAATCACACAACTACCTAAAGTCTTGTAAATGATTGCATGGAGCACTGGGTGTTATATGCAAACAATGAATCATGGAACACTACATCAAAAACTAATGATGTACTGTATGGTGACTAACATAACATAATAAAAAAATTAAAAAAAAATAAAGACTTGTAAATGAATGGTACCAGTTTTGTCATTAAGTTCATAGCACAGGATCATTGAATTTTTAAACTTGCTCTTTTGAGTAATTTTTTTAAACATTATTTATAAATGTGTTACACTTTATAATAGAAAATGTCACCTAAATTCCAATCCTCAGCTATTAGGATTGTCATATTTTGTTTTTGTTTTTGTTTTAAGATTTTATTTATTTATTTGACAGAGAAAGAGACAGCCAGCTAGAGAGGGAATGCAAGCAGGGGGAGTGGGAGAGGAAGAAGCAGGCTCCCAATGGAGGAGCCCGATGCGGGGCTTGATCCCAGAACGCTGGGATCATGCCCAGAGCCTAAGGCACCCGCTTAACGACTGAGCCACCTAGGCGCCCCAGGATTGTCATATTTTGTTAATGCTGTGCTAGAGATGCATACACAACACACATGATTGTATAAATATGAGGATTTGACATATATATATATATATATATATATATATATATATACACACACAAACATACACACTCCTTATTATAAAACAAAACACAACATGGTACTTTTGTGAATTAAGAAGCGACTGATTTGGTGATTGATAAATAAGAATGACTCAGAAAATATTGTACAAATTTTAATTTCTCATAGAATTATCTAAGAGCCCAAGTGGTTGGCATTTCATTCTGCCTCTTTCCAATTCCTCCTTCTTCCCCTATTGTTCTATAAAGAACACACTCTCAGATAAAATATGCCATCCGTCGCTTTGATAAACTTTGAGAAAATTTATCAACTTGCCCTCACAGAACTGACAACAAATGCCAAGGAAGCTAGTGTTTTCCCAAGACTGAATTAAGTAAACAAAAAGGGGTAGAAACTGGATTCAACTGAGAGACTTGCATATAGATAGAAATAGAAGATTGAGAAAATCCTGCATTTTTCCCAGGAATTATGAGGTAGACATATTCCCAGATTTTAGGGCAGATGGTTGGATACACAGTCAATGTAAGATTATTTTCATAGGCAAAACTTCCAAAACTTCAAGGAAAAATATTTCTCATGTAATTTAACTTCTTTAAACTCCAGAGCACAGAGAAAAGAAGAAAACTTGACCATGATATTAATACAGATCTTTAAAAAAAGTGTTATATAAAAAGAAAAATCACATACCAACAGGAGATACATGCAAAATTCTAAACAACATATTAGCAGATAGACTAGTGTTTGTTTAAAGTTAAACACGAAAAGACCATATGTGAGTTTTTCCAGGAATGTAATAGTGGGAAATGCATTTTACTAATAAATTTTTAAATGAGCATAAAAACAGATGTTGTTATTCGCTAAAATTTAAGATATAATCCTGATGAACCAAAAGCTACAATAAAATAAGAACATGAAGTTATTACCAAAACCAAATGAAGTTTACAATTTCACACCCACCCACATACACATAAAAGAGCTACAAGCCAGAAATAATGAAGGCATGATAGTCTCAGCATGGTTAAGAGCATCCAAGTTGGAGCCAGACTGCTCAGGGGTAACTCCTGGCTCTGGAAATTTCTTTGTGACCTTAGGCAAGTTACCTAATTCCCTGTGTCACAAGCCTTCACAAAGAAAATGGGAGTAAAAATGGGTAGACAGGGGCAGAAGTTGGGTTGGGTGATATAGGAACGGCAAAGGGCTAGCTTTCCCTTCCCTCCACCTGGATCAGTCAGCCCCCAAGACGGCAGCTGGAATCGTCAACCCCCACGACAGTGACTGGGGTAGCTGGTAAGTCTGGACATTTTTCCCATCTGAAGATAAACCAAAGCATTCCCTAAACACACACAATATTCAACAGCCGAGAGGAAAATGTAAAACATTAATACATAGTCCCATCTGGAAAGAGAGAGAAAGGAAAACCCCACATAGTATGAGATATTTAGTCTCTTAGCAACAAATGGCAGTTGCTATGCCACCTTCACCTTGCACTCTGCCTGAGACCCTGAAACAAAGCTCCTTTTCCCCAAACGCTGGGAATTTCCCAAATTAGGAACTGTTCTTGGTGCCAGAGTTATCACACTGAACAAAGACACCAAAATCCCAGCCTTCAGAAAATGTATGCGTTGCTTTAGGTGACCAAAAAAACCCCAAAAAACAAAAAACAAACAAAAAAACTTCAATAGAAGTGTAGGGTTTGGGGAGGTTGCAATTACAGAAAAGGTGGTGAGGCAGAGTTTCTCTGAGAAGCGACCTTTAGATAATGACCTGAAGGAAGTGGGAGGAGAGAGGTCAGGACATCAGTGGGGAAGAACACTATAGAATGACAAGACAGCCGGGGATCCTAAGGTGGGAGTGTATACCACGTGCCCAAGGGTGAGAGGCCAAGCCAGAGTCGATGAAGCAAAGTGGAGCAGAGAGAAAGCAGTTAGCCTGTGGTCAGATGTGAGGTGGGACCAGACCAGCGCGTGCTAGAGCACTTCCAGGAATTTAGAACTCACTCTGCTTAAGGCACATCCTGGTCCGTTTTAAAAACATCACTCTTGTTATTTGACAGTAAGGTAAAATCAAAATGATGTGGATAAATTAAGTTGTGGGTGGCTACTTTTTTATACTGGGAGGCAGGGATTATCCATCTGGAGGGAAGCTTAGGGCATTTCCCTTCTCTCTCCAGTTCCCAAACTTTTCTTGTATCTCAATATTTTATTGCCTTTCTTTGTGGGGTAAAGAAATAGAAATTTGAAATTTCACATTTCATAATGTGGAAGATTATCTGATCCTAAGTTACCTAGGATTTTTAGCTATAGGCCAAAAAGTTGACTTTCAAAGATTTATTTATTTATTTTAGAGAGAAGAGAGCAAGAGTTGGGGCGGGGGGCAGAGGGAGAGAGAGAATCCCAAGCAGACTCCCCACTGAGTGTGGGCTTGATCTCACAACCCTGAGATCACAACCTGGGCTGAAATTAAGAGTCAGAGTCTTCACCGACTGAGCCACTCAGGTGCCCCTGAAGGGGTACTTTTTTTTTTTTTTTAAGATTTTATTTATTTATTTGACAGAGATAGAGACAGCCTGCGAGAGAGGGAACACAAGCAGGGGGAGTGGGAGAGGAAGAAGCAGGCTCATAGCGGAGGAACCTGATGTGGGGCTCGATCCCATAACGCCGGGATCACCCCCTGAGCTGAAGGCAGACGCTTAACCGCTGTGCCACCCAGGCGCCCCTGAAGGGTTACTTTTAACACAAAAGCAAACCAATGAACACGGCACATCAGAGAGAGATCTGGATGTTAATGACAGTGGGAGCTGTTAGTCCAACCTTCCAGTCACCTGCCTTTAATCATCATGAAGAGAAAAAAAAATCAACATCCTCACAGATTAAACTACTTGTAGTTGGGTTTTGTGCTACAGTTTTAAATATTTGTAAGACATCTATTCTTTTCTCTTATTTATCTTTAATTATGCACATTTAATAAGTTTTGAATATTAAAGTGAAAAGTATGAACTCAGTAATCTGGACAGTTCTTGCCCATGGAAAACTTAGGCCTATGGATGAACATCAAAAGCCCTTTTTCAGGGCTCCTGGGTGGCTCAGTTGATTAAGCTTGACTCTTGATTTCAGCTCAGGTCTCAGGGCTGTGAGATTGAGCCCCATGTCAGGCTCTGCACTGGGTGTGGAGTCTGCTTAAGAATCTCTCTTTCCCTCACCCTCTGACCCTCCTCCCCCACATCCCTCTCGCTCTCTTGGTCTCTCGCTCTCTCTCTCTAAAAAAATAAAAAGCCTTCTTCAATTATATAGAGGCCAAAGAGTCCATAGAGTATCAGTAGAAAAGCTCATTATAAGAATTAGAAATGGCTTGTATAAAATACAAAGGTTTTTCTTTTCTTTTAGTCCAAGATACTAGCTTGAAAAAAAGTGATTGCATTTAATTATTCAATGCCAAAGAGAGAACTTGGTTATTTTTATGAACGACAATGTGAACTTTTGTATTTTTTCTTCAACTTCTTGCTATATTAGGACACAAGCTACATGAAAATACACAATAATACATTGATTTGAAACAAAAGCACAATATAATCTAGGAAGAACAAATAAGGAGGAACAAAAGACAGATACATTAATAAAAGTGAAGAGGTGATTTATAAGGAGAAAATAAGTTCTAGATAATTTAGTTTCTTTTGTCTCTGAATGTCCACTTAAAGAGTCGTTGATAAATTGGAGCATATTTAGATATTAGTGAATGTCTATGGTTAATATATTTCTTTTATTTTTTTTTTTTTACTGAAGTAAAGTTAATACACAATGTCACATTAGTTTCAGGGGTACAAAATACTGGTTTGACAACTCTAAACATTATGTTATGCTCATGGCAAGGTTAGCTACCATCTGTTACCATATCACACTATTACAATACCACTGATGACTTTCTCAATGTTGTACCTTCATCCTTGTGATTTATTCATTCCCAAACTGGAATCCTGTACCTCCCACTCCCATTTGCTCATTTTGCCTATCCTCCACTCCCCTCCCCTCTGGCAACCTCCAATTTGTTCTCTGTTCTTCATGGGTCTGGGTTTTGTTTATTTGTCCATTTGTTTTGTTTTGTGGATTCCACATATAAGTGAAAACAGATAGTATTTGTCTTTCTCTGTCTGATTTACTTCACTTAGCCTAATATCCTCTAGATCCATTCATGTTGTTGCAAATGGCAAGATCTCATCCTTTTTTATGATAGAGTAATATTTCATTATATATTGATCATATATGTTTACATATATAAAGAAGATGTGATATATATATATTTCTATGGGACAGGTGAAAAATTCTCTTAACTTAAATAGATTCTCTAAAAATGAAACGTATGGTATATGAACTACTTGAGGGATGTTAGGATTTTATGTACTTTCCAATTCTCTAATAACGCTATAGAGCAGCCAAATACTCAACCACGCATGTGAACTGAGCTTCAGAGACAATAGCCAGAAAATGAGCTGAAGGCACCTGCAATTTGGCAGTTTAAGAACCATCATAGGGGTGCCTGGGTGGCTCAGTCGTTAAGCGTCTGCCTTCGGCTCAGGGCGTGATCCCAGGGTCCTGGGATCGAGCCCCGCATCCGGCTCCCTGCTCCACTGGGAGCCTGCTTCTTCCTCTCCCACTCCCCCTGCTTGTATTCCCTCTCTCGCTGGCTATCTCTTTCTCTTTCAAATAAATCAATAAATAAAATCTTAAAAAAAAAGAACCATCTTAAAGATGATATGTCATCTGAAAAATCCAACCAATAAAGGAAAACTTCACATTAAATCTGAAATGCTTTTGGAGTTGGCAGCCTACTGTAATGCTTATCAACTTTACTTGAATGTTTACTCTGAAACTGAATTTTAGACTTTTTAAAATATATATTAAACAGTGTTTTCTAACCTTGAAGAATGTAGCATACTCCTTTCCCTTTTTCTGCTTTCATTTTTTTGCCCTAAAATAACTTTTTCTTTCCCCTATGAATCACTTACTTTTTGCACTTGACAAAGTCTAAATGCTTGCTTTCCATTTCAGGATTGATATTTAAATTCCCTGCTGCACATCAAACCTGTGAATTGTTGCAGACATTCTTCTAGTGTCCTTGCTTTATCTTCTTTCAGAGGGCATGAATCACGCATAATAACTGATTAACAGTTAATTGCACATTATTTGAAACAAAAATAGGGCAGAGTGCCCAAATAATTGTTTCATCTGTGAAAAATATCATCTTCCGCACTCCAGGAAATTACCACCCATCATACCGTGACAAAAAGCGTAACCTCTTTTTCTTATCACTGGCACGGCTGAAGCATGAAATTTAAAAGTCAGGAATTTCTGAAAGCAGGAATTTAAAATTCAGGTTGAATTTTGGAAGTGCTTTAGATAATCAGGGTCTGCCCAAACTTGCTCTTTCCTTTGCTGTTGTTCATTTTGTGGCTCAGAAATTGAGAACCCCATCTTTTTCTATGTACTGACAATCATCAGCATGTGTGTATCTGTGCACTGATTCCATAGAGAGTAAGTCAAATAGCATGGTACGGATTCACGTGAGGATGACTGAGAGGTTGTGTGAGTTAACCCAGTCGAGTGGCTCCCGCATAACACCCGCTGTAGAACACTGGTCTCCGAAGCAAGGATCTTGGGCTTGGTCGGGGCTGATGTTTGGCATCTCAGAGGATGCACAGCACGTCCAAAGTGACCACTGATCTGTGCCATGCAGAGGCTTGGGGTCTGGTCCTACAAATACTACAAACTAACTCTCACTTTCAAAGTCACTTCATCTCTGGGGGTTTCACTGTGTTCCCTTCTAAAATTACAGCTTTGCTTTTGGTGATCTTGAAAGGAACTTCTAAGCATATAAATCCATGGTTTAAAAAAATCATCTCTAATGAATTGTCTCTGAGTCAAAACTTACCTATTATGAATCACACAAATAAAAATCCAGAATATACACACCAGGATTTCAAAAAGAAAAAAAAAAAAACATGTAGGGAAAGATCTTGAAAACAAATACCTAAAAGCAAAAATTAATATGGATATAATATCCCAAACTAGAGGATTTAATAAACAGTTGCTTTTAGCTCCAAAGACTAGAAAAACAAAATATAAGCACTTACCTTAATTGTGATTTTTTATGTAAAGTTGATTCTTGTTATCCACAGTAGTTATGTTTTGTAAAGTTACTATGGGCACTGAATCAGCAAATAACTAAGCCATTGCTCGTAAGGAAATACAGGGTTAGGTTTTTTGTGAGCCTCTAGTGTAACTATCCACTGATCAATACATAATCTTGTTTTATGTGTGTTTCTGCTTAACAACACCTGATTTAATATACATTATTGATTCATTAACATTGAACTCGTGACCACCATCATTGTAACTCATGCCTGAACGAAGCCTATCTCACACACGTATTCTCTCTGGCACATCACCACTTCCTTGTGCTGGGGAGCACTAGTACTTCAGAATTAGGCTTTGGGGCTGTTAAAACAACAAAATTACCAACAAAAAGCATTTTTGCAAAAATGCAGAAAACATGGCAATGAGCAGACCACAAAAGGGCACTCGTTTCCAGTTGGAAAGCTTACCCAAGAATGCACAGTGTCGCTTTGTTTTACCTCCACCCGGAATGTGCCCATCAGGAGACTAACCTTTCTCACCGCTCTACACACACACACGTCTGTGAATGAACACAGAACTGCAATGAGTGTTGATCTGAGGGCTATTAAATCATATAGCAAGTAGGAAAATTCACAAATATGGAATCTGCAAATAAGGATTGGCTGTATTTATGAAAGTATGTGATTAATGTGTATCTCACCCACTGTACTGTCAGCACCATGAAAACAAGAATCATTTCTCACCACAGTGTCCCCAGCACCCACATCACACACACACACACACACACACACACACACACACACCTTAATACATTTATAATAAGGAATCAGTCATCAATATTATTAGCAAAATGTGCTTCCCATCTTGAAAACTTTTTACTTGCTTTTAACCCCGACGATTGAAAATTCAAATAGTTCATGTTTTGATTCAAATCCTTGAAACAACTCTTATTCTTTGCAATAATGATACAGTAAAACCTTAAAGACCAATGAGTCACAGGCAAGACATGAAAGGATAACAATGAGGCCAGTACTACTTTAAAAAAAAAAAAAAAGTACTCAGAAGACTAGACAATTCCTCAGAACATAAGGCTACATTTTACTTACAATTAACATACACAACTTGAATACAATATCTTCCCTCCCAAACCATTCCAGTTGTCTACATCAGAAGTAAGTAAACACTGGCTCTTTTCTGCTTTAATTTTGATAATCAGTTGACCATAAAGGAGTCTATTTTATGACAGATTATTTTAACTTTATAATGCTTAAGAGAAAGTCAAAATTCTTTGACTACCTTCATGTTGACCCTATTTATCTTTTTCATTTTATCTCTTTGCAAAACCCCCTCATTGTATTCCCAAGGTACATCATGCTCTCTCTTGTGTCCATGCTTTTATAAAACAAGTTTTCCCCATGAGAGATCCTCTGGCTTTCTTTACCAGACTAATTTCTTGCTTGTCTATCAAGACTGCTCAAGCATCACCTTTTATTTCCAATCATGCTTCCATATCTGGGGTTCATTATGCCTATATACATTCCCATGGCACTCTGAATAATTCTTAAAGCCTCTGCTGTTGTAATCATCAGTTTCTTGTCTATCTCTTCTCTAGGGATGGGATTCTGTTTGACTTTTTCTTCATATCTCTAGTATCTGTCATGGGTTCTGACATACAGCAATACACACAGTGATAGATTTGCTAGCATTTGTAAATAAATGCCTCTGTTGAACTCTCTGAATGAATGAGTGAATGAATGAATGAATGAATGAATGAATGAATGAATGAATGCACCGTGGGCTAAAATTGGAGCTAATGCTAGGAAGATTTCTTACCTAAAAGATAAATGGATGAGGCTCATTAAACTTGGTTAACCTTTTCATTTTTTATTTAAAGGATATGCAGTATGTGGAGTCTCTAACATTATAACTCTGCTATTCCAGTTTGTAGAGATATAGATCTCAATTAGGTGATTAGACTAAACTTAATCATAGCTTATTCTACCTATCACTCATCTTACAAAGAAATCATGGGACAGACGTTCTCCTTAAATATAAGAACATGTATAAAGCAGTTGGCATATTCTGGAAAAGAAGGGATGTACTCTTGCTCCCAGGTCAGAATAATTCTTTAAAAACACACTTTGTTTCCGATAATTATGTTAATGCAAAGCAGATTGATGGGAAATGGAAAGTTGTACTTCTAGAAACAAGTGTTGAAGAAAGTCATGAAAAAAAATCTGACATTTGAAATAATGAGTAGAAACATATCGCCATATCTGTCAAAGATATTTTTGTAATATCTAAGCAGATAGGAGATTAAAAGATTCTTTAAATTTGAAACAATCTGCAGATTCATGGTCTGTGTGTTTTTAATGATCAAGGCCAATTTGTTTTCATTGTTCCTATAGTTTGAAAAGATACTTAGTCCTCCAAAAAACTTGAAGGCAGAAGAAATCATCCCAGACCCAGCTGGCTCTCTTCCATATATCAGTTAATAAGGACCCAATACCTGGTGCTGTGGAGCACACCCACACTGGGAGTCAGGAAATCTCAGCTCTAATCTTTGTACTGCCAGCAAATAGCTTTGCACCCCAAGCATATCATTTAATCTGCATTAAGATTAATTTTTATGTAATGTCCTATATAATGTCTAATGTTTGAAACGCTAAAGTATACCATGTAATACAAGTAGTAATGTAATCCACAGTAACATAAGAGGTATACATGGTATTATGATGAATAATACAAGGTGTATTCAAGGATTTTCTTGAAAATTCTTTTTAACTAAAGTTATCCATTAATTATCTAAAGGTCCCCATATGTAGTGAGGTTTAGAAGAACTAATTTTGCTTCTTGAAAGTATATTTGATTTGACTCAATGAAGCTTTGATTTAAATCAAATTTCCCAAGTAATTATAGAGAATACATAGATGGAGTCCATAATATTCTGGTAGCCATGGTTTGTTACAATGTAGGCGCAGTCTCCACACTTAAGCAGGAAAAAAAATTTAATACAAGTTATATTTGTTACAATTAAGTATCCATTCTCAGACTATAAATTTGGGAACCGGGAGCCGATCTTAATGCATACTACATTATAAATTTATTGTGTTGGATACTCTGGCTTATGATTCACATCTACTTAAACATCGATATAAGGAGCCCTGCTGGAGGATACGAAAGCATTTATAATAATAAATAATTCTTACTAACAAATAGATGTTTGAGTTTCAAGAGAAGATGGAGCTCACAGGTCCAAACTTTGCAGACTTGGGGATCTAAACAAATAGAATTAAGTACTGATTCGAAAGTCTAATCTTGGTGATCTAGGAAAAAAGTATAAGATATGATGTTCATTTATATGGTTAGATCAAGGTCTGAGAATTACGTAAAGCCTGTTAGCTGAAGGAAAATGGATGCAGTGGGTGTTGGGCATTAATTTAAGGTGTGAACTAACCAAGTGAAGTGACTAAACGAGAGGTCTTTTTGCTTAATTAGACCGTGGTCTTGGTATTCAGTCTATTGTAGTATTTGTACAGAATTTTTTTATTTTTTAGCAAAGTGTTATTAATAGTTGCACTAGAATAAGCCAAGAATAAAGACAGAAGAGAAATCCTTTCAGGCAAGTGGTGAAATATGAATATAGACTGTGTATTATATCTTATAATCACATAATTATTATATATTGTAAATGATATTGTATCTACATAAACTTTCCCAAATAGTTATGTATGTGATAGCTGTGCAAGAAAATTCCTTGTTCTTAGGGTATATGTGTTGAAATATTTACAGGTCAAAGGTCATAATATCAGAAACTTATTCTCCAACATTTCAGTAAAAATAGTATTAATATATATTTTTTAAGAGTTTATTTATTTCAAAAGACAGAGAGAGCACAAGTAAGGGGAGGGCCAGAGGCAGAGAGAGAGAGACAGAATCTTAAGCAGATTCCATGCTGAGCATGGCCTGACAGAGGGCTCAATCTCACGACCCTGAGATCAGGACTTGAGCCAAAATCAAGAGTTGGGCGCTTAACTGACTGAGCCACACAGGTGCCCCAAAATAGTATTAATCATATAAATTATTTAAAGAAAGAGATAAATTTTTTTAAACTATTAACGATCATTGGATATAGGTAAAAGTTACATGGATCTTTATTGTGCTGTTCTTGAAAAAAAAATTTTTAATAGAACGTATTAAAATACATTGTATGCCCTTCCCCAAAATACGTCAGACAGGTATGGTAGCCCTCCACCCTGGACTTCCGTGTTCAGTATGGTTTTATCTACTTGTGGGTGAGATCCATGTGCAGTGGACTGAATTCTCATTGTAATACGTAACTAAATCTGAAAGATGACTTACAAAAGCTGGCCTCTCTCTTTCTTACCCTTTCTGACTCCTTGTACATAAAGTCTGACTAATTCTCTGACTGAATCCTAAATCATGATGAGTGAGGCAGACAACAAGAAGTCTGAATTGAAATTAGAGCTGCCATGTACTGAGGACAAAAAGTTTTCAGTTTCAGATTACGTTAATTGCCTGATCAAAGTCATCAGCATTTTTGTAGCAATGTAGTAGGGCCCAGAATCTCCAAATATAACATTCACAATATCTAGAATTACAATCCCAAATTACTTAACACAACAAGAAGAATACGTTACTCATTCTTAAGGAAAAGACAATTAACAGATGTCAAGAGTAAGATGATACGGACCTTGAATTTATTAATCTTGGATTTTAAAACCAGTAAGTGTAGTTATATTCAAAGATAAGGAAAAGTATTCTATAATGATTGAAAAGATAAACCTCGCCAGAGTAATAGAATAAATAAAAAAGTACCAAATGAAAATTTTAGAGTCAAAAAATATGTTGCCTGAAATTAAAAATAATTAATGGGTGTATTAGCAGAATGGAGATAACAGAGGAAAGGATAAATTAATTTAAAATAGAGTAATAGAAATTCAACACAAGGAAGAAGCTACTAAAAGCTCTCAAACAAAAGAACAGAATCTGTGAAAACGCTTCACCTTGCATCACTGTGGCCTCAGATGGAGATAACAGAGAGAATGAGGCAGAAAAACCATTTGAAGAAGTAATGGTGGAATTACTCCCAAATTCATGGAAAAGCATATATTTCCAGATTCAAGCAGCTAAGCATAAACCCAACAGCATACTGCTTATATGATCGAGAGAAAATCTCGAAAAAATGCAGAGGAAAAAATGATGTATTACATAAAGGGAACAGCAATCCGAAGGGTCACGGATGTTTTATTAGAAACTATGAAAATGATGGGGGTGCCTGGGTGGCGCAGTCGTTAAGCGTCTGCCTTCGGCTCAGGGCGTGATCCTGGTGTTCTGGGTTCGAGCCCCACATCAGGCTTCTCTGCTGGGAGCCTGCTTCTTCCTCTCCCACTCCCCCTGCTTGTGTTCCCTGTCTTGCTGACGGTCTTTCTCTGTCAAATAAATAAATAAAATCTTTAAAAAAAAAAGAAACTATGAAAATGAAAAGACAGTGGAACAATTATCTTTATAATGCTGAAGAAAAGAAAAAACTACACAGAATTCCATTGTCAGTAAAAGCATCCTTCTAGATTCAAAGGGATATCAACACATTTTCAGATAAAACAAAAAAAAACTTGAAAGAATTCCTCACCACTAAACACACATTCCACAGAACCGCTAAAGGATAGTCTTCAGGTGAGAAAAATGTTAACAGGATAAAACGTGGATATTCATAAATTAATGAAGACAATGGAAATGGTAATAATCTAGGAAAATATAAAAGACTTCCTTGCTGTTTTAATTTACTTAAAATACATAGGAATGTAAGATAAGAATATTGTAGAATGATGTTATGTGGTTTTTAATATATGTAGCTGAACTCTGTATGACAAAAAAAGCATAAAGATGTTGCGGTTCTATGCATATTAATTCAGATTCAACTGTGAAAACATAGGTAACTGCATTTAATTTAGAGCAACCCCCGAAATAATGCAAAACCGAAAAATGAGAAAATAGTGAGATTCTGCAGTTGCTTAGATGAAACTGAATAAATCCAATCATAAATGCTCCTGAGGGGCGCCTGGATGGCTCAGTTGGTTAAACGTCTACCTTTGGCTCAGGTCATGATCCCAGGGTCCTGGGATTGAGCCCCACATCGGCTCCCTACTCAGTGGGAGTCTGCTGCTCCCTCTCCCTCTGCCTGCTTCTCCCCCTGCTTGTGCTCTCTCACTCTCTCTCTCTGTCAAAAAAAAGAAAAAAATATCTTTAAAAAACAAATGCTCTCGGATCTAGAAAACTGAGCTCCTCAAGCGGCCAGATTATTGAATTCTAAATGGTGCCAGGCCCCCAGAAAAGAAATGGGGCACATGAAATTTTCACCTTTGTTAGAGTCCAGGAAAGAGATGAACTTTCATAAAAGTCAGTAGGAAGAAGACAGCTTAAACTTGCATGGATACTTAAAGACCAGGGGTGAGCTAGAATAATTTAGTAGCCCTGGAGTTCTGTGACCCAAGGGCGGTCAGTCCTCACTCACTCACCAGCTCTTCTCCACGTGTCTCCCACCGGGTAATTAGAAGAAATGGCAGGACAGCAGGAGATCTTCGAGAACTCTACTCAGTGACACATAGACAAGAAATCTTGCTTGGGTCTTTCCTTTAAAGCTAAGCTGTAAGTCACTAACGAAAGGAGAAAACACGCCTGATTCCTGGCACAAAGCAAATATTCAGTGACTCTGCAAAAGGGGTAAAAGCTAAAGTTGTCTGCCACTGGTGGGTGGGAGTCGGGAAAGAAAAACCCATTTGAGCCTATAACCTTGCATTGATAGCAACCAGAAGTCTGCTGTCCAGAGGGAATTTGTAATTCATGATGCAGTGAAGGCAATTACAACAAAAATAAAGCGGAAACACAGACCAATGACTGGCCAGATTGACTCAAAACCTCGCGCTGAAGACCTTCCAGTACAGGAGACATGCGCATTTCTGAGCACGAGTATTAATCGTGTCCATGTTTACTGTTAACGTATACACGATATCCAACATTAAATCAAAATGTATGAGGCACACGAAAAAGTAAGAACAGACTAAGGAAACGATCCATTGCCAAGATAAAAATCCGGTCCATAGAATCGGACTTAGAAAGGACAGAGATGTTGGGATTACAAAGCAGGTCATTGAATAATTAGGACTCTTTTGGTTTATATCCAGTTTTCTAGCGTAATAATGAATAGCACCCCCTACACTTTCAAAAGTGTTTTGATTTGGGCAGTAATTTACATGATTATCCTACTTGTAAAGACTTCACCTATTTTACTTCCTTTAAATTTCACCAAGGATTGTGAATCAGAAATAATTCCCTCTATTTTACAGGTAATAAAACTTACCTCAATAAGCTTAAAAACTTGCCCAAGTCACATATCTAGAGACTGTGTTGTTTTTCAACATATTTGATTTAAAGTCTCAGCTTTCTCAAGTCAAGCATCACTGAGTTATATAATTTTTAAGTTTTGACACATTTCTCCTGTTCAAGCATAAAGTTTAAATAAACAACTGATTTTTCTACCTAATTTATAAAATTTACTAAAAGTCTCATTTCCAAGGTCTGGCATGGTTTTCTTCACAAACTGAGATTCACTTGGGCAAAGATTAAGTTCTTCTGATCTGTTTCCCATGTATTTTCAGCTGTTTTTTCAGACCTCTTCACTGACTTTCCTATTATTTCTGAGTTTAATATCATATTATGCAAAGAGTTTTCTTTTGCATGCACTGGGTGATAGTCACTATCAAAGCAGAAATACTTTCACCTTCTGAATCAAAGCCAATTCCCAGCCAGAGCTTCAGAATTAATTAATTTAAATTCAAAAGTGACAAAATTAAACAGTCTGCTACAGTGACAATCACATAAAAAGAATACTGAAAGTAAATCAATGGAAACAACTAGGAATAAATAAAATATTTCCCCCTTCTTTCTTTTTAATTCAGGTCACAGGAATGAACGTTTCTTTTTACTCTTATTGATATTGATGCAAATTACATGTCCAGTTTACATTCAAAATTCTAAGAATTTGTTATACTGTAATCGGGAATTAGATGGAGATAAAAATATTATTTAAAAAAAACACCAACAGATGTTATCTTTGAGGAAGGATTCAATTTGCTGTGATAATGGCAATGAATTATCTGATCAAGAAGATGAAATTCTTCCGACGGTTTCTGCTATCTACTAATTGAAACTTCTGTAGGAGATATTAGATCAAGCAGATTGAATAGGAAACCAACTGTGAGTAGCTTTCTAAAGTACTGTGATTTCTACTGTCAGATCACAAATCTGTATGAGGAGCGCCTGGGTGGCTCAGTCAGTTAAGAGTTTGCCTCTTGAGCTACCCTATGATCCAGCCATTGCACTACTGGGTGTTTACCCCAAAGATACAGACGTAGTGAAGAGAAGGGCCATATGCACCCCAATGTTCATAGCAGCAATGTCCACAATAGCTAAATCGTGGAAGGAGCCGAGATGCCCTGCAACAGATGACTGGATTAAGAAGTTGTGGTCCATATATAAAATGGAATATTACTCAGCAATCAGAAAGAATGAGTTCTCAACATTTGCTACAACATGGACGGCACTGGAGGAGATAATGCTTAGTGAAATAAGTCAAGCAGAGAAAGACAACTATCATATGATTTCTCTCATCTATGGAACATAAGAACTAGAATGATCAGTAGGGGAAGAAAGGGATAAAGAAAGGGGGGGTAATCAGAAGGGGGAATGAAACATGAGAGACTATGGACTATGAGAAACAAACTGAGGGCTACAGAGGGGAGGGGGGTGGGGGAATGGGATAGACCGGTGATGGGTAGTAAGGAGGGCACATATTGCATGGTGCACTGGGTGTTATACACAACTAATGAATCATCGAGCCTTGCATCGAAAACCGGGGATGTACTGTATGGTGACTAACATAATATAATAAAAAATCATTATTAATAAAAAAAAAAAAAAAAAGAGTTTGCCTCTTGGTTTCAGCTCAGGTCATGATCTCAGGGTCATGGGATTGAGCTCCACATTGAGCTCTGCGCTCCGGACTCAGTGTGGAGTCTGCTTGAGATTCTTGCCCTCTCCCTTTCCTTCCCCCTCTGCTCCTCCTCATATTTCTGCTCTCTCTCTCTAAAATAAACAAATAAAAACTTAATAAAAAATCTCTATAAAACCAGGGAATGAGAAACTCGCATATATTGTGACTTGTCCCTATAGGTGAAGATTAATTACCAGCAATAATTTTTGACAAGCTAAAGGCTTTTCTCGCTTGCTTACTTCCTTATCATAACCATGTTTTATTGAAAGTCGTACTGAATTTAGCTATGCCCTTTTGAATAGAGTATGTGAAACAAAATCCTACGTTTCTGCTGGCTGTTGAAGCAAAATTTTGTTGTTGCCTCCCTGTTTCTTCAGTATCACGCTATAAATTGCCAGCCTTCGACATTGACAATGTTACTTCCTCTGCCCAAAGATTTCTTAATCTTGGTTTAAGAAGCAGTCTTATCCATTACTCTTCCCCCAAATTCTTGTAATAGATTGCTTATTTCTCATTTAAAATGAATCATGCATTTGGTGTTGTGTATAAAAACTAAATGCCAAACCCAAGGTGATGTAGATTTTCTCCCTGACTTTCTTTTAGACATTTGTAGCTTTACACCTTCCTTTTAGGTCTATAATCCACTTGGGGTTAATCTTGCTGTGAGGTATATGTCAAAGTTTTGTTTTGTTTTGTTTTGTTTTGCATATGGGTGTCTAATTGTCACAGCACCACTTGAAAAACGATTCTGCGTCCACGGACTTTGCGTCTTTGTCAGAAATCAGTTGGCTATACTTGTGAGTCTATACTTGATCTCTCTATTCTGATCTTACATACATCAGCTCCAAGCTCTCCAATACCACACAGTCCCAATTAGGGAAGCTTTATAGTAAATTTTCAATCAGGTGATGTGAGCTCGCTGAGATCAGTTCATGTGAGCCGAATTATTATGGCTATTCTATTTCTATTGTCTGTCCAATGTACTTGAGAATCACCCTGTCAATATCTACCACAAAGATTGCTTTAAATTTATGGATCAAATCCGGGGAAAATGACATCTTAATAATACATCGTCTTCTGCTCTATAACCCTTTATATCTCTCCCACTCGTTACCCATTAAATCTGTAGTTAACTACTTCATTTTTGTGTTACTGTAAATAATACTGATTTTTAAATTTTAGATTTCAGTCATTCATTGCTAATATATAGAAATACAAATAATTGACTCTTTACCGTCGACTCTGTATCTTGGGAACGGACTACACTCACTTGCTAAGTCTAAAATCGTGTTTGTGTGTGTAGATACTTTTGAATTTTCTACATATACAATATGTTGTCTGTGAATAAAGACAGTTTTGTTTCTTTTTTTATTGAGGTATAGTTGATGTATGATATTTCTTTCTTTTCAATCTGATGCCTTTTATTTATTTATTTTTTGCCTTATTGCTCTGGCTAAGATTCCAATGCTATTTTGAATAGGAGAGATGAGAGAAAACACTTTTCTCTTGTTCACATCTTATTAGGAAAGTATTCATTCTGTTACCATTAAGCATGTTGATAGCTGGAGATTCATAAATATTCTTTTAGGTGAAGGAAAGTTCTTTAGGCAGAATGATTATGATATAGGTCAGAAACTTGGGATATTTTGAGGTCTACTTTATCCAAAATTTTCTACTCCATCTTTCTTTTGGTGAGTTCTTGTATGGCATATCTTTCTCCATCCTTTTACTTCAACTGTAACTAAACCTTTATTTTCAAGTGGGTTTTGTAAACAGCATGCAGTTGGATCTTGCTTTTATATCTGATCTGATAATCTCTATATTTTAACTGGTGTGTTTGGAACATTTGCATTTAAAATGATCATGGATAAAGTTGTAACCTGGCTATTTTCTTCTTTTTCATTACTGATATTTTGACATTTCAGGTTTTTTAGGGTACATTATCACTTTGAAGTGTTGTAGATGTTAAGCTTGCAATTTTTTGTTTGCTTGTTATTTTAATTGCCTTGTTTTTAAATAGAGGGTAATTCAGATGATTTCAAACAATGCTGCTGGCACTGCTATCTTGCTGCCAGCTAAGTGAGTATGTTCCAAGATGAAAAGGGTTCTACTTATGAATAAAACTAATAAGAAAAGTAGACATGATGTATCATTATTTGGTTCTACTATTCTGTTGATATGATTTCATTACCCCCTTATCTTTCTCAAAATCCAAGATAACTTTCCCTTATTATTCCTACTCAAAAGATAGTTTAAGCAGCCAAAAAATACTGTTCTTGATTTCGAAGATTGCATCCACATTACAGGACCCAAAGTCAGAGCTCAAGGAAAACAATAGTAAGGTAAAGCCCAGACTCTGGACATAGACTCACGTTTGGGTTAAGTCCAATTAGTATCAATGAACTTTGTGCAAATTGCTTTATTTTTGTCTTTACCTTTCTCATCTGTAAAATAAGATGATAATTTCAGTACTAGAGAATTTTTGAGTATCAAATCAGTTTTTTTTAACGTAGCTCTTATATAGGACCCAATATGTGTTTGCTAAGAAAAACGTCTCACTTTTGTCATCCTCATATCAACCTCATGAGATAATTCTGCAATTAATTGTATTTTGCAAATGAGAATAATAGAGTCAGAGTATGCTTACTATTCCTAAGGTTGAACAGCTTTTGGTGCCAGAGGCATTACATTAATTCAAGTGTAAAGAAGGATACTTTAAATATTTAAATGGAAATTTGGGGTGTTAAAAAAATACCATGCTGTTATACCATTTGCTATCATTCACTGGAAAGCATTCTTGTTTCATAGATAATAAAACTGAGTGAGCTACTAAAAGAAAAAAGAAGAAAGCTCTGCGTTTTTTACTTAATTTTTATCTTTATATTTATGTAACACAGAATCTACCTTTATTGTCTGTCATGGGATATGTCTGATAAAAAAGAATATAATTAAAATGCACACGAGCCCAAACATCCTAATCCTTGAGGATTATAGGCAGGACTGAAAAATTCATGACTGGTTCATGAATAATAACTATAAAAATTACTTTGAATCTCCATTATTCATGTTTTTCAAGAAGAGTCTCACGGAATTTCATTATATAAAACTTTTTTAAAGAAGGCAGGGAAGAGTTGAACTTTACTTACATTAAAAAACCTAGTGAAGCATCATTTTATTAGAGTATTAAGTCCAAATTTTTAATTGCAATTGTATCCTTTAATTTTGGAAATTGTAGTGGGAGCAGAAATCCTCGAAGAGAAATCGGTTTTTCTGTTAAGGTATTATTATTTACACATAAGGCAATTTTAACCATGTGAGAAAAATCACGTAGTTAAAATCACTAATTTGGTTCCTTGTATCCTCACCCTCCAACTACAGCTTTGAAAAGCACCATGTAGTCTTCGGTAGCTTTATTCCTCTTCTATTCAGAAACTTCTCTGCTCTTAAATTTCTGATCCAAACTGTCCAATAGAATCACAAATATTCATTCAGAAAAATATTTATTTGTTTCTACTATATGCCAGATATATTTCCTGGCACTAGAGATGCCATGGAGAAAAACACAGATAAAACCCCACACTCATGCATCTTTGTCCGAGGGGGCGAAGGACACAGACTATAAGCAATTTAACCACTAAACATAGTATTACCTGCGTCTTACTCTGCCTCGTTGGAAACAGGGAAGGCATTAGAAAGGAATAGCCCCACTTCTGCTTATATCCCTCCATTTTTCTTTCCTGTTCTAAATAATTCGGTGACCTTCTATTATTTAAAACTCACCTCGTCTTTTGTTTTTTATTGCAATTCACTTTCTTCATTGTTGTCCAAACTATGTCCTGTCCCTTTTAGACCCTCCCTCTGGCGGCTCTCAGACAGAAGGCTAATTATTCACTTCAGACCTCTCCCACCTCATCTCCTCCTTTCCCATGCACACGTACGTGTGTGTGTATTGTGAGTGGGAGACACACAACACTCACTATCTCCACTTCCTCACCTTCCAGTAACCCCTCAACCTGCTATAAACACGGTTCGAATTCTCTAAAATGTTCTCAGGATTAAAATGCTCTCCCCAAGCAATTACACATGGATTAGAAAATCTAAAGGAGACTTTTAAAATTTCTTATTTGTCATTTGCTCCCTTAACGGTGCTTAAAATAGTTGATTATTCCTTCATTTTTAAGTCACAACCATCCCTGGTTTCCATCACAGCACACACTCCCGGACTTATCCTACCTCTCTGGTTATTTTTATTCAGTATGTTTGCTTGCTGGTTCTCTCCAGTGAATGTCTTTCAGGCACCTTGGCAACAACTACGACAAACTGTAGTAAACTGATTTTTTTCTTGTTTCCCATCCTCTAGCATTTTCTCTGCCACTTAATGGCATATTTAGCAAATTGCCCAAAGCAAGAATTAAGAAATGACCTTGCAACCCTTTTCTCTCGAGAAACATCTACACCCAATTAACTTGTAAAGTCTTGATCATTCTTATACCTAATTTTCTATCAATCCCATCCTCTTCTGCCCATCCTCATGGCTACACTCACAGTAAAAGACAATACCATCTATGATTTATAATACTTCACATTCGTTCGAAAATCTTAGCATTTTCTGTGGTTCAGACATCGTTCTAGGGGCTAAGGACACAAAGGGATCATCAGGGGCGCCTGGGTGGCACAGCGGTTAAGCGCCTGCCTTCGGCTCAGGGTGTGATCCCGGCGTTCTGGAATCGAGCCCCACATCAGGTTCCTCCGCTAGGAGCCTTTTTCTTCCTCTCCCACTCCCCCTGCTTGTGTTCCCTCTCTCGCTGGCTGTCTCTGTCAAATAAATAAACAAAATCTTTAAAAAAAAACAAAACAAAACACAAAGGGATCATCAAACCAGATCAGATCCCTTCCCTCAGCATACTTAACATCCGTGGGAAAGAGATTATTGCAATTTATTTGTTATTCTCTAACATTGCATTATTCACAGAAATTACAGAGAAAGCAGCCAAAGCTATTAAAAAAAAAAAAAAAAACAACAAGAAGAATATGATCAAATGGCTCCTGTACTAATAATCTTCCAAGGAATTTGTGATTTCCTTAACAAATATTGTAAACTTCTTACTAATCATTTCACTGCCTATCTGTTCAACTTCTTCGGGTCCTGTGATACCTGCGCTATACATTCTAACTATACTCAGCATCTTTACATAAATACCTGGGGATAAGAGGAAGCTTTATAAAGCTGAGGAAGGAGCATGCAGCAAATTAAGGCAAGAAACAAACACAAAATCCCTGGAGCAAAGAGGAAGTGAAGCAATGCAGCCCAGAGAGGGTCACAATCATGTATGGATAATCACTGGAAGAACAAGAAAAAATATTCAAAATCAGTACAGAGAACATGAAGGACGAAAGAAAACCTGATAATCCAACAGAAGGAATGACAGAAGATGAAAAGAAGCAAAGAAGAACCATGGGAAGTGGGAAGCACCACATATGACACAGGAAGAACTCCACGTCTGTCAGTGTCCACGACAAATGTTAAGTTCCATTAGAATGCAGTCTTCACAAGAGCATTTTTTTCTTCCTGTTTTGCTCACTGATACAGCCCCAGCATCTAGAAGATGCACATACATGTACCGGCGGATATTGAATAAATAGTATTTGAATGAAGGTGGCTAAACAACACGTATGAAATTCTGTGTCATGTAATCTTCTGGAAAGTCTTCACAGTCATAAGTGAAGCAAGAACTACTTTATAAAGGTTCCTTAATAATGTAATGCAAGTGCTTGATCTCAGCTACAATTCACAGAATTGTAGGAAACTGGAAACCCTGCCCTCTCCCTGATTCTTCGCTTACCTCTCTTCTTCGCCCATGATAATAGACTTGGCAGCTCTCTGAACGCAGGAAGCTATTCACCTATTCCTAATTATTTAATGTGAGATTGTGGTTTTTCTTGCAGTTGATAACCCATTGTATTCTGGCTCCCATCTCCCATTTGTATTTTTCAACTTTAAGATTTTGTCAAAGGTTTTCTTTGTCAAACAGCTAAAGCAGCTTAGACTAAATTTAATAAATCCAAATCTAACAACTGAGATAAAATTATGTCAAATTAAAATTTTTTGAACTCTTGTTAACTGGCAAAGTGGAGAATAAAATGGAAAATATGGTTTGTTAAAGATAAATTCATTTCCATAACTTCAAAATGAGATATTGGATGATAGTTTGAAATAGATAAGAAAAGGTAATGGAATTTAGTACCTTGGAGATTATGCTTTTACTGACATGGAGGAAAAATTAAATATAACACTGTGTGAGTTGAGCCTAGTAGCAGAGAAATAGTTCTTTTTGAAAATTTTTCAGCTATTTTTTTGGCTTTAACAGTGAAATATTTTGTTAATATTTTAATAGACTTCATTGGTGTAAACCACCTATATTAGAGATGAATTGGGATGTTGAGTAAATTTAATTCAAAATTTTCCTTCTTTAGGTTTTCTCATTATACACCAGGTTAAAAAAAAAAAAGAAAAAGAATGCAGCAATGATCTGAGCTGGATTCCCGAAATATCTGAAGAAAACATATCCTAAGTATTGAGGATACTTGTATTTAAGAGCTAGTTTTAAAAAAAGACCCATCAAATTTGAAACCAGTAGCTAGCATTGGGTAAAAAGAGGAAAAGTACTTAGTCACAAATTTAGGACTAATGGAGGAAAACTGGTGATAAACATAAAGGGTAGAAGCATGAGGGAATATTTGCATATCTGTGTTAATACAGCTGAATGTCTGAGTTAAAATTATTTATTAAATGATGATCAAAATTGACTTGTGGAAACTCACATATGAATAAGGGAGAAACATGAAATTATTTGTTAATTCCCATACCCAGTCTCAAAATAAACTCTTTCTAACTTTAAAGTGCAGGTCATTTGACTTTCCAGAAACTCTGGCAGAACACGCTGATTCCTAAAATAGTTTTTACAATGACATATCAAATAAGAATACTTGATAATAAATAGTAAACAGAAAACGGTGCAGAAGGGAAAAAAGCATGCTCTTATTTAGACTGGTGCCTGACGAGCAGTTCTAGGGATGGCTTCTGCCAAAGTCACATACAGGTCTTAGGAAATACTTTCCTGCATCATTTTTATCTAAATAACTTTACTACAGGGACCAGTTTTCAAGATAGAGTGAACCAATTCCTTGACTTCCTACGGGAGGTACAATCCTTATTGTATGCCAAAAATGACGTATTGATTAGAGGTCTGATTGAGAAGTGGAGAAAGCAATTCTGGCCACTTCATAAAACAGGTGAACATCCAAGGCCTCCGATTCTTGAAGGCATTAGACAAACAGTGGGAGAAATCCCCATCTATCTCCTGACCTTTGTCAAACTGTGAGGACTGCTCTGGGCAGAGGGAAAAGTGCTCATGGTCCATTCATTCATCATATTTCTTTGTCTCTCTCCATGGCAATGTCGGCCCAGATTTTGACAAATATTGGTGGCCAATCTTCGTTTGGGCACTGCTGTTGAGCCTTCATTTTTATATTATTATTATATTTATTAGTATATGTATTTTCTTAGGCCTTGGTTGGTATTTTAATGGGAATACAGTAACTGTAGCAGAGATTGTTATTCTCTATTCCTTCCCAACAATAAGCAAAAAAGATTTTGGAAACCTGACAATAGTGAAAGGATAATAACATTATCAAATTATAAAGGTATAGCAAATTTATTAAATATATAATGGAAAAATGAACAGAATTTCCAGGTTTATTGACTCTGTTGGGTTGAGTATGATACAGGCAATTTTTGTCTTAATTTATCTTTAAATCCAGTCTGTTGAATTTACTTTCCCTGCACCTAGATGATAACACAAGTTGATTTCATAACTTCTAGGTCACTTTCAGATATTGATAAACAATAGCATTTTCAGATATCAGAAAGTCCAGTCTGATCTACAGCAAATCTCCCATTCAGCTCAAAACTTATCACAAATAAACCTTGAGTAGAAGAAATGGATAATGTTTTTGCTATTTCTCTCCATAGATACTCCATTACTTCTCTCTTAATAATTTTGGTATTTGCCCCACCCCTCCTGAGATTAGTAGAGGAAGAGTATGAGAGATGAAGAATTGATTGCAATCTGATATTTGGGCTCTCTGTACCGCTTGGTGTAAGGTGACTGACTATTGCATAGTCAGAGATATCCCCACCACTTGATCACCTCCAATGATTCATCGTTTCCTGATGCAAACTGTAACCTCTGGGTAACTACGTGGGACATCCTCTAAGTCTCTGTTTCCAAAGTAAACCCCATGCAGACTCTTCCTGCTCATGTCTATCTATCTATCTATCTATCTATCTATCTATCTATCTATCTATCTATCATCTTTCTATCTTTACCTATATGACATAAACATATATTTGTCTCCTATTGGCTTTGTTTTTCTGGGGAACTTTAATACAGTGACATTTATAGAACACTCCAGCCAACAAGAGAAGAATATACATTATTTTCAGTGCACATGGAACATTCAACAAGATCATATTCCACATTTTGGGCTATAAAACAAAGCTTAAGAATTTAAAATAAGGAAATAATAGGAAGTATTCAGACGTCAAAACGTAATTAAGGAGAAGCTAATAACAGAAAGACATCTGGGAAATTCCATATATTTGGAAATCAACACACTTTTAAATAAACCATAGAAACTTCTGCCTCTGAAATGGAGTAACAGGGACTAATTTACCATCCTCCCTGAAATAACAACAAAACTTGACAAAATATATAAAAAAGTCTTAAGACACTGACATCAGGCAGTGAAAGGATTTGAGATCTCTCAGAAATGGGAAACAAATGAGGCAGGCTTTCCACATGCCCCAGTTGTTGCTTTGAGAGACGTTCTGGGCCAACGTGGAAGGGGAAGGGGAAGCCGATCAGAGCCCCTCTTACTCTGAGTGGAAGAGATAGAAACTTTGAGGGAAGTCTGGAGAGACCAAGGCCACAGTTCACAGGGCAGAGGGCAGGAAAGGAGAGGGCCCCACAGAGAAAGAGCTCTCTAGTCTTGTGGAAGGTCCCTCTTGAGATCAGTGGAGTCCTGTTGAGCATATGTGTATATGGAAGCCACCAGAGGCTGTGGAAGGAAACAGCCAAAAGGATTTGAGGCAACAGATTAGTTCCTGTTCCCACCAGCCAGAAGAAAAACTTCACAATTCATAGGACATTTAGTAAACTACTTGGAAGGGCCCCATTCTCTTTGGGACCAGAGAGCTTTTTAAGAATAGCATTATCCACATATAAGTGGGGTCATATAGTATTTGTCATTTATATGTGGAATTTAAGAAAGAAATCAGAAGAACATATGGGAAGGAGGGAAAAAAAGAGAAAGGAGAGAGAGAAACAGCCATAAGTGACTTTTAACAATAGAGAATAAACTGAGGGCTGATGGGGGTGAGGTGGATGAGGGATGGGCTAGATGGGGGATGGGTATTAAGGAGAGCACATGTGATGAGCACTGGCTGTTGTATGTAAGTGATGAATCACTGAATTTTACTCCAGAAACTAATATTTCACTAAATGTTAACAAAATTTAAATAATAAAAAACAGCATTGTCTCTCACCTGTATTTCCATTAGAAAAAGAATAAGTTTCCTTTACCAAATAGCAAAGTATTTCTTAAATTTTTGGTGAGAGGAATTTCTTTTGGGCCATCTCAATGGACATAATTAGGAGATGCATGTCAAGCTTCAGTATTCCCATTCCCTGAGGTTTTGAATTCCTCTACTTTATACCAGTGATTTCTGGTTGACAATCTCCTTTCGCATGAGCCAATGATAGATTCAATTTTGTATAACAACTCAGAAAACTTAGAATCCATGCCCATTTGAATAAATTGAGTGGCCTCTCTGGTTGAGAACTCGTAATCAACAAATATACTCTCAACTAAAATATGTTCAAATTCCTTTATGGGAGCTACCCTAAAATCCTGTAAATAAGAGGAAAACCAGAAAAAAATAAGTAATAGAGATAGAGAAGGATATGGAAATTTGGGAGATTTTATTTATTTTGCATAAATAGATATAATCTGATATTAATTATCAAATCTCTGAGTGTATTAACTTTTTCTCCTCCATTCTAATTCTGTTTAATTCCCAGGGAGAGCCTGAGATCTGGCCTAGTGACTTTACAGGTTGGGATTATTAGTCTCCTATAAGTGAGCTCTGTCCGGTGAAAAGTTAAGGGTTTAATGAGATACAAAGGAGTCTCAGCCTAGGGTAAGAGAAGCTCAATGTGATATAACAGAAGACTTTGGGGTTTAGGGTTCTGTAAACTATTTTAATCCTTCTGACAGCACCATTCCAAATGTTGGAGTACCTCTGTTTCCTTCTTGATGCCACAGTTTTAAAAAGGAATCTGAATCTGAAAGTGATATTATGGTTATGTTTTTAGAATAGTCCTAATCTTTTAGAGAGGCACAAAAATATGCAAATGAAATTATTTGACATCTTGTAATAAATTTGAAATAACAGAAGACGGTAGTGCCTGTGTGGGAATGTAGTTGAAAAGCAGTTACCATGAGGCGCTAATTATCAAAGTGTATGATAACATATGTTATCTGTATTTCTATATTTTTTATGTCTGAAATATATTTCATTGGAAAAACAGGACTGAATGGAGAGAGAAAATTAATATGGCATATTAAACAAATCAACTCAGAAGCTTATCTGTGGTTTTGAGAAGTAATGGGAGTCAGCAAGTGGGAAATACGAACCAAGAATTCTTGAATATTGAATACTTGTGAGAATGAGAGAGAAGTTGAAGACACAAGAGTAAGTGGGTATAACTAAAAATATGAAGTCTTTTCTAATGTGAAAGAGAATGATAGACAAACAGGGGAGGGATTGGTCCTTTCCAGAAAAGGGGACATAAGTATCTATGTAAATAAGAGGAAAACCAGAAAGAAAAATAATAAATAATAGAGATAAAGAAGGATCTGGAAATTTGGGAGTTGAGGAAACATGGAATTTGCTGTTTGATTTTATCTATTTTGTTCAGGGGAGAACAAGGCAAGATCTTCAGATAACATTGTGTGTGGAAGGCTGGAGAGAAGTTTGGGGAGGTGGAAGAGACACAACGTTGCAAGATTTTGGGCAGTGCTGGGTGCCATTGACCAATGTAGCTAGTTTACATACTTGTTCATCAGCCTGTACGCAATGCCAGGACTCAATCTGGTCTCCAGGCGCTGCATTGGAGAGACTTGTTGCCTGTCTCTAACTGACCGACCCGCAGGGTGATGGGTCTATCCTTTCGCTTCTGTTTCTTGGTAACCTCTTCTCCTGAGGCAGGGCAGGGCTCTGATTCTGGGAATTCTTCAAGTTATCTACTCCACCCCATCGAACACTGGTCTAGGTTATGTGTACTCACCTAATTTTATGAATTGCAGCTCAGTAGTCATTTTTCCTAACTCAGCTGCTCAATAAGGCATATGGAAATATTTTCCCAAGAAAATGATATTTTATTAAATAATGCATATCAATTTTTCCTGAAACCCAATTTTTTTCCAAATTCACATTTCATCATCACACAGTTCATTTGCATGTTTAAAACTTTAAGTCACTTTATCATAGCTAAATAAATGATATCAAACCCTTTTTTTCTGCAGTATGCCAACACTTCCAATTAACTCTTTTTTCTTAGATGCATAAATCAATTATAATTAACTATTAATTCATTAATTAAGTCTTTCAAAAGGAGAAATTAAATAACTAAAAGATAATGAAGAATTTATCTATTGGAGACATAGTTGCATAATCTGGGGAACATAATTGAAATGAAAATATATTTACGTACAGGGGTACAGAGTTCTATTTTCTAACTCAGTGACAGACAGTAGAAAAAAATAATCAAGATCTGCAAGAAAGCACTTCATGATGGTAGGCACGTTATACTGGCTGAGATTAAGTTTCTGTGCTGAGATCCTGTCCAGAAAATCAGTTCATCAGCAGTGTGATTTAACTGGATCGTCTCCTCTAAACATTCAGACCAATTTTGCTAGGGTAGATAATTTAATAAATAAATGATGGTTCAACTGTATTTGTACTGTGGGGCAGTTGATTCTGCCATCAGTTCCATAGACGGATGTATTTATATTTTACTCAAACAACTTTTTGTTAGCAGAGGAATATCATTTATGTGCTTTTATCCCAGGGAACAAGGCTTGCTCAATATTTGAAAATCAATCAATATATTTTACATATGAAGCCTACATTGGAAAAGCATATATGATCATGCAAATAGGTTCAGATTTTATCTTTGTGGTCCTGAGTTAAGCAAATATTTTTTAGATAAGACAGTAAAATCAGTAGGTATAAAATAAAAATTTGATAAGTTAGGACTTCACCAAAATTAAAAACCTATGCTCTTTGAAAGATACTGTTGAGAGACCCAGAATGGTTAAAATATTTGCAAAACACGTATCTGGGCGAGGGGGGAAGCCTTATACACAATATATATGAAAAATTCTCAGGGGTGCCTGGGTGGCACAGCGGTTGGGCGTCTGCCTTCGGCTCAGGGCATGATCCCGGCTATATGGGATCGAGCCCCACATCAGGCTCTTCTGCTATGAGCCTGCTTCTTCCTCTCCCACTCCCCCTGCTTGTGTTCCCTCCCTCGCTGGCTGTCTCTATCTCTGTCGAATAAATAAATAAAATCTTAAAAAAAAAAAAATTCTCAAAACTCAAAAACAAGAAAACAAAACAAAAGAAAAAACACACTCAATTAAATGTAGGCAAAAGATTTGAACAGGCACTTAACAACAACAACAACTATATATGTGTGTATATATATATATATATATATTTGGCAAATTAAGGGCATTAAAAATGTCCATATTAAAACTACAATGATATACCACCACATACACATCGGAATGTCTAAAATTAAAAAGGCTCACCATACCACATGTTCATGAAGATGTGGAGTAACTGGGACCCTCACCACAGGAGGATGGAAATGGGAAATGGTACAACCACTTTGGGAAGCAATGTGGTGGTTACTCATAAACTTAAGCATACACTTATCAAATGACCTAACAACCTGCCTCCTATGTGTTTAACCAAGAGAAGACAGCTGTTGTCTATGAACCAGGAAGCAGGCTTTCTCCAGACACAGAATCTGCCAGACACAGAAGCATGAGCTTCCTGGCTTCCATAACTGTGACAAATAGATGCTTGTTGTTTAAGCCACCTAATCTCTGGTTATAGCAGCCCAGACTGGTGAAGACGGGACTGAATGGTGCCTCCCAGAACTCACACGTTGAAGCCCTAACCCCCAGTACCTCCGATGAGACAGTTTTTGGAGATAGGGCTTTAAAGATGTTGATTAAGATAAAATGAGGTCAAAGGCGCCTGGGTGGCTCAGTCAGTTAAGCGTCTGCCTTCGGCTCAGGTCATGATCCCAGTGTCCTGGGATCGAGCCCCAGGTCGGGCTCTCTGCTCAACGGGAGCATGATTCTCCCTCTGCCTCCTGCTCCCCCATGCTTGTACTCTCTCTTTCTCTCTCTCTCTCTGTCAAATAAATAAATAAAACTCTCTCTCTGTCAAAAAAATAAATAAAATGAGGTCTGTAGGGTGGGCCCTAATCAAACTGGACCAGTGTACTTATAAAAAGAAGAACTCAGGATACACAGCGACACCAAGGATGTGAGCAGACAGAGGAAATATCACGTAAGGACACAGCAAGAAAGCAGCCATCTGCAAACCCAGGAGAGAGACCTCAGGAGAAACCAACCCCTCAGACACCTTGATCCTGAACTTCCAGCCTGCAGAACTGTGAGAAAATAAATTTCTGTTCAAGCCACACAGTCAGTAGTATTTTGTTATGGCAGCCCTAGCAAGCCGGTATCACATCCCAAGACAGGATTCGGGCTGCCTTTTAAAACAACAGAGAGACTGAAAAATTCAGCAAGGGCGTTAAAAAATGGTCACCAAACCAATCTCAGAGAAATATGTGCCAAGTCCCACCAATAACTTTATCACTTGATTACCTATTAGGTTTTCTCTGAAGAAGGCAGTTTACACACTCTGATTAAAACGGAATCTCTGGATTTTTGAGCTAGAAGTTCGTATGTCCTCTTTGTAGAGTAAAACACTGAAATGCAGAGGGTTCAGAGAACTTGTCAAGACTTACAGTTATTTGTGCAAAAATATACCTAAATAAGCATACAATTTTACTGGAAAAATAGTCTATATATAAGTCCTTAGACAATCTCTGTTGTTCTCTTAAGAAAAAAAGCCATCTGTCTCATACATTTCCTCTAGCCAACAAGACTTCCCTCTTTGCATATTCTCCTCATTATTCCCCTTAATTTTCAGTTCTTTTTTCTTAGTTCATTGTCAGGGGTGTGAATCACTTTTTAAATCTCCGATTTCTGTCTCCGTGGCAATAGGAAGATCAATTTCATTGCAATTTTTTTTCACTTAGCCTTTCAAATACTCTGGCTTTTATGTAGCATCTTCTTTAAAGTTTGCTAGTTTCTTCTCTCCTGATTCATTGAAGCTGGTTAGCTTACTAACGTCGAAAAAAACAGTGCTTTCCTGTGGCATTGGCAAGTTTGCATTTGCTCTTGGCAACAATGATTAGCTTAAATTTGTGTACCCTTACGCTTTAACCAAGTGAACTTATCTTTTGATCATTAAAGATTAAAAGGTTTTGAACTCTTCAGTAATTCACCAATATTTCAACTTCAGATTAAACTTGTTATTTTTACAATGTAGTGTTGCTTATGTTTACTTTCTTATGAGACTCCTTGAATAGCTTTAGTGATCTCTTTATATACAAATTATGTGAAATTTGCCTGAAAACCTCATTATGCATTCTCAAGTTTAGCTCCACATGATGCAATACTCGATTCAATTATTTTGTGTGCTAAATGAAACCTAAAACACAATTTAATACTATAAAAACTGGACAAAAACTTGATAATGAATTTTACTATAATAATAATTAACTTTTAAAATATTATAGCTTGCCAATATCACTACCCATTTTTCGTAAAGGTAGAATGTGAGTTATTGCTAGCCATTTACCTTTTCCCCTTCATTTTTGAATTAGAAAAATTCCTTCCCTCCAAATTAATCAATTTTGCTAAATTAATTTTCAATAAGCACCATCTTTCCCATTTCAAATGTTCATGCACAGGGTCAAAATTTGAATAAATGCAATAGATTCTCTTTTTAGTTTCACCATCTTTATTTGCTCGCCTGAATCATAAGACTAAAATCATGATTAGAAAAGTGTTATTATGATAGAAGGCTGATTTTTAAGTCTCATAAATGTCATTGGATGGTTATAACAAAATATATTCCATTCCTACCTGATTCACGGGCTTATCAGGTCTTAGATAATGTATATAAAAGCCTTTGAACACTAAAAACTAGTACAGTATCAAAGGAAAGAATGATCTTTGAGCAGTTTTTACTTGCTTAATTATTTTCTCCTGTTATAACTCAACCTTCATTATTATAGGATCAAAGTTCTCCCTCCATCATTTAACTTCATATTTCTCATGGTCATTAGACTATCTCCATGGGTATCACTGGGGTGGGTGGTATTCTATTTGACTGAGAATTTCTAGACTACCTCCCAGACTTAGAATCATAATAGTGGGGGATATGGCCCAGGGATTTGCATTTTAATGACTATCTGAGACAGTTCTTTTTTCACACTGAAGTCTGAGAACATTGATCAATGCGTTTTTCATCACTTTCTTACTTTGTTTTTCTTAAATAATACCTTCATACAGATTGACTGAGAAAAGGGCCAGATTTTTCATACCTGTTTATATCCAGGCTCTTTGAAATGTGACTTTGTAGTTCCTCCCATCGACAGGTATAATTTACTTCCCCATCATTTGAATTTAACTTGTTTTGGTTAATCAAATGCCATGGAATTGGCAGTGTACCGGTCTCAAACCTAGCTCTTAAAAGGACTTGGGCACTTTTGCTTACTCTGCTGGAACCCTGCCACCACGACCATCAGAACAAATTGAGTCTAACATACTGGAGAATGAAAGATCACATGGAGATACCTCATGGCCCAAGCTGTCCCAATTTAGGACACCCAAGACCAGCTACCTATCAACTCCCTTTGTAGCCAACTGCAGATGCGTAAGCGAGCCCAACCAAGACAGAAGTATCCATCTGATCAACAGACCCATAAGCAATAATGCATGCTTACTGTTTAAGCCGCTGAAGTTTAGATGGCTTGTTATACAGCAGTCGGTAACTAACATATTTCATGCATCAAGAAACTAAGCTTAGGTAATGTGGGTGGCTTTCCAAACCTTTCATAATCAAAGGCAACCCTTTGCCTTTAACTTAAACATACATATCATGTATATACTTTGACAACTTGAAATTCTCTTCTGAATGTTTCTAGCCTTACAATTTTTCTGTAGGGTGATAAGTATCATAATTTTATTTAAAATGCACATATAGGGGCGCCTGGGTGTCTCAGTCGTTAAGCATCTGCCTTCGGCTCAGGGCATGATCCCAGGGTTCTGGGATTGAGCCCCGCATCAGGCTCCCTGTTCTGCTGGGAGCCTGCTTCTCCCTCTCCCACTCCCCCTGCTTGTGTTCCCTCTCTTGCTGGCTGTCTCTCTGTCTGTCAAATAAATAAATAAAATCTTTTTAAAAAATTAAAAAATAAAATGCACATATAAAATAAAATTCTTCTTTTAAAACTCATCTGAAACTTTACCTCAATTATGTTTTTTCTAAATAAATAAAAAACGGGCATGTAAGTGATTTTAATTTAATTTCACAAAGTAAAAACATAAATCCAAGTGAATATATTTAATCCACATCATTGTCTGACTTAGAACTGCCTTCAAGTTTGACGTCTTCAGGCACCTTCATAACTATATAATCGTTATACATCATCGTAGGTAGTTTATTTGCATTAGCTGCAAACTTCATTTGAAGAGACAGAATAACTACATGGTTAATTGAATATGCTTAAATATGTAAGATAATGCGACTCTATAATATCTAAAAAGGGAGAAATAACAATGGAAATTTTTTATGTGCCTGTACACCTTTCTCTGTGTATGCTTTTTGCCTCTTCAAATTCAGTCACTTATTTACTCAGTTATTAATTCTATGCAGATAACTTCAAAACTTCAAAAGCATAGAGATGTCTAACAACAGCTTGCTTTTGAAGCATCAGATACACTATACAACTCCATGTTAGATAATTAAATGTGGTATCCTGCAGGCACCTGTCAAAGCATGAATAAAATTCAAGGTTATGTATGGTATAAACTGTCAGCTTTACTTTTTCAAGGTTTTGCTTAAACTTTATGAAAATCATCTTATGGCTCAATATTTTTTTTCCCCAAACAAAGCAAACACACCTTTAGAAATAGTACAACTCTAAAGGTTAAACTTGTATTTCAGAAATAAAGCAATTTGCAGCAAGAGAATGCTTAGGGACTTTTTAAGCATTGAACTCCCAATATAAACAACCTATTATTTAATCTATCAGAGTTAAATTTAACACTTAACAGATTATGTCAACCCTTTCATTTAACAGACATACTCTGTTTAGCAATGTGAGCATTTAATCTATGGTTATTTGTTAGGCTTAATATAAGTATTTCACAATATAATGTCAGAAAAAAAAACAATATTTTAGTTTTGTGAGAATTGTCTCAAATTTTCCCTTTAATGAAATCCGTTTCTCTACTTAAAAACTAACATTTATGATTTCATATTTTTCTTTCTCAGAAAAGGGTTTACTTAGTCAAAAACAGATGTGTTTAAAACTCAATTCTTCATCTTCTCCAGAAAACCTCAGATAAAACTTTTTGTTGCTGCTTTTATTAGTGTCAAAATTATCTCTTTAAAAGACTATTATACTTTTAGGTTTTTCTTTTACATATCACATGTTTGTAAATATTGGCCAAATGAATGAAGAGCAAATACTTACCTTTACAAATAAGCACATTCGTTTTCATAATATTGATATAAATGGCCATTAAATGCAAATAATAGTAATAACAACCAGGAAGAGAGAGAGTGAGCAATTTTCAAGTTCCAGCCACTAATTCTAAACTGGGAACTTGATAATGCAGGAAAGAATATCCTTATATTGTCTGCATAGTAGTTTATTTTAATAATTTATGTAATAGTCTATTTTACAAACTGCAAAGTGCTAATTGTAATGGTAGAAGATGAGTTCGAGGTAGACTGAAAATGCTATCTATACATGGGTATCAGTTGTCCAGGAACAGAAACATTCCTTTCACCACTTACTGCAGCAACAGACGTGGGAATATTCAGGACAGCTAGAGCAGTTGGTCTACAGACTTCACAAAGACATCTGTAAAAGCTACCCACCTGTCAGTCCTCAATAAATCAGATTTCATGTAATCTGAAAATGCCAGGTTGTCAAAAGACAACCCAAACTTTGAACATTCTGTAAGCAAAAGACAGAGGAGCTATCTTCCTACTTCTAATATCAGCCCTGAAGCAAGGGACTCCCTTTGTTGTTCATGGATTGAAGTAGAATGTAGAAATGGTAGGGAAAAGATCCAGGGTTAAAACAGTGACAATAAAAGAGAATATCTTTATATTGTTTGTGCTATGGTTTATTTCAAAGATAATTCTAGATAAACAGTTTGATGTTTATTTACAAATGTTGGGTAATATTTGAAGAACCCAGTCAAAAATTACAGTAGAGATAGGGGGGACTTAAATAGCAGAAGATTTGCTTAGTTTTGATCAACACCATCAAACATGGTTAGTATTCACTCATGGAATGGAATAAACAAATCTAACGAGCATGGAAGTTTTATCCAATAGATTACCCTTGACCTCAGTGTTCAGAGTTCCCACAGCCTCCATTTTATGGAGGTCATGCCGTCAGATTTGATCATAAGTCTGGCCACTTCTGTCATTAGAGTATTGTTGTGCCTGCCTGCATATGTTTTCTGCTTAAGGTGCTAGTTGGAGTGCCTGGGCATAGAGAGAGACTTCCCTGTACTTCAGTGTATGGCTGTGTTTGTGCCCACTTGTATTAATTCATAGCTTAGGTTTGGCAGAATTTGGTTTAGGGCTTACTGTCATTATAATTTTTCGCTTGGTAACAAGGTTGTGGGGAAGGACGGCGCAATTCTCAACAGTCTCCAACACTTGAAGAATATCAATATTTAAACGAAGAACCTGACATTTGCCAAATGACTAAATTGACTAAGCCAAACCTAGATGAGATAAAACAGTAAAATTTCTTTTAGTTCTGCTGATATAAAAGCCTTTCCAATTAATTGTTGAAAATGACTATTATTTAATAACAGAACCTTATAGTAAGTAGATCTATGATACTGGTTATTCTGTGTTGTATAGCTGATGTATACATATATGTATATATCTTCATGTGTATTTATACATGGAAATTGTTAAATAAACCCTAACCTCTTAATTTCATGGGATAAAGTCATCAGTGAAGACAATCCCATGATCAAACTTGTACTATGTTTCTATTTTGTGCTGAAGTGCTAGAGTGTGTAACTAATGTGGACTAGACCCTGTCATAGATTATTTATAAGACAGTAAGAGAAACAAAGTAACAGGTCATATGTAACACAAAAGCAGGGTATCCTGAATTATGATGTCTTGAAAAAAGTGTTGTAGGGAAAGACAGTGTGCCACACAAATATCATATTGGAGAATCAAAAGAGATTTCACACTGAAACTGTATGAATGCATGATTAGGAGTTTTTGAAGCAAAGAAGGAGTTAAGTAAAGGTACACCAGATCAGTGGAATAGCACAGCTTCACAATCTGTCTATACCTCAGGGACAGGAAGAAGCTCAAAATCACTATCATAAAGAAGAGAAGGGTCTGGGAAGGGAAAAGAGATGCCACTAGAAATAGTTATGTTGAAATTAGATCCTGCAAGGCTTTGATCACTAAAGAAATGAGTGATCATTTTATCTTATGGTGATGGGAATAGAGGTATTTCTGTTTTGTTTTGTTTTCAAAGATTTATTTATTTATTTTAGAAAGAGAGCACAAGTGGGAAGGGCAGAGGGAGAGGGAGAGAGAATCTCAAGCAGACTTGGCACTGAGCAGGGGGCCCAAGATGGGCTCCATCCCAGGAACCCGAGATCACAACCTAAACCGAAACCAAGAGTCAGTCACTTAACCAACTGTGCCACCCAGGCACCCCATTTCTGTTTGTTTTTAACAAGTAATGGATGACATAATGAAATCCACAGGGGTGAATCTGTGAAATTGACAGTTAGGAATGTGTCCCAGTGGAGATTCATTTCAAGTGGGGTGAGACTGGTGGAGGAAGGAAAAGTGAGGAGAATATTGTACAATAACAATCCCATTACTTTTGGGGCACTGGGTGGTGCAGTCGTTAAGCGTCTACTTTCAGCTCAGGGCGTGATCCCGGAGTTATGGGATCGAGCCCCACATCAGGCTCCTCCACTATGAGCCTGCTTCTTCTCCCACTCCCCCTGCTTGTGTTCCCTCTCTCGCTGGCTATCTCTCTCTCTGTCAAATAAATAAAATAAAATCTTTAAAAAAAAATCCCATTACTTTCTTTATTAGGTATCAAAGATTAACAAAACAAAACAATTTCTAGGATTTGAAACAGACATCCACCAAAACCAACCGGAAACCTTTTTGCATAAAAATGATGTTGGATGAGAGACTATGGACTCTGAGAAACAAACTGAGGGCTTCAGAGAGGAGGGAGGTGGGGGAATGGGATAGACTGGTGATGGGTAGTAAGGAGGGCACGTATTGCATGGTGCACTGGGTGTTATACGCAGCTAATGAATCATCGAACTTTACATCAGAAACCAGGGATGTACTGTATGGTGGCTAACATAATATAATAAAAAAACATTAAAAATAAATAAATAAATAAATAAATAAATAAATAAATAAATAAGATGTTGGGAATCTTGCTAAGACCTATGTAGACACAAGATCTCCAAAATGTAAAGAAAGGTATCACAAACAAACAAAGTGAAACAAATTAATTTGAAGTTATCTTTACATTTTCCAAGGAGAAGGAGAACTGGTCAGGCAGACAAAATTTGAGTACCTTCTGATGTGTTGTTATCCTTACAAACTGCCTTTAAGTTACATTTACAAATGAGCTTATTTTTTTGTATGGATACAAGTAAAGCCTTTTTTTATGCATGCTCACTATATGCCCTATGATAAGAAGTAGCTTCAGGAATCCTGTATCTTTGATGTATGTTCACTTAGAATGTCAGACTCATACATGCTCTTTTATATAAGCTCCTCGAATCTGTGTAGGCATAAAAGCTGCTTAGAACACCAACTCATACAGTAATCCTGTCAAATACTATAAAAACATGTAACCCATGCTTGAGGTTCTATAGTCTGTCCCTTGCTGTGATCTACATTGATTTGCCATTTAATATTAATAATAGTTCATAGACCAGGATTTTTTTAAAAAGCATTCAAAGCTGACTTTGATGTGTGCTTTCTTTGAAAAGTCGTAATTTGTAGCTGTATATGACATTAGCCATTTTCAGTACTCTGTGACCCTTCAATTTGGATTAGAAACCAATGCTACATGTTTGCCATGTTCTATCTGCCATATTCTTAAAGGTCATTATGAATTTTTTTATTTGCTGTTTTTATATTTCAATGTCAATTAGAGCATAATTCAGTACTCTTCAATTTCCACGATGAGAAGTGAAAAAGCTGAGAGTAGCAATTATCGAGACTTCTTACTTTCACCTGAGACTTTATAAGACTCTATGCTCAGTGCTAGACCTCTAACATAACAGAAGCTAGAAGTACAAGCTAGCTTCTGTCAACAGTTTTGAATAACAGAAGTTTTGCTACAATGTTGGACAAAGAAAAAAATGTCAGATACAAAATCCACACAGAATAAATAGGCCTTAAAACTGAGCATATAGGGATAATGAAAGCACACCAAACTCACTGTGGAAAGAGAAGGAATTTATTACATCACTACCAGCAAGTGACTTGCTATGGGTCTGCAATCTTGTTGCCTTATTTCTTGGTGTTCTGGGATTCTTCTTTATAATGCAGGTATGATACCTGCATTTTATTGGCATGTTTATCTTTCTGTATTAAACATTTTCCTAAAAGATAATGTACAAATTATAAGTGAAGAAGCATGCCATAAGAAATAACATTTTCTATATTTTATGCTTCCTTCATTTCACCAAAAAATGAGCTTATTAAAGAATCAAAAAGTAAAATGATAGCATGTAAATAAAGAGTTCAGTTTCCAACACTAAAGTAAAATTTCTACCCAAAGAAACCCTTCCAGTTTAGAAGACCCCAAACTGCTGAATAAAATATTTTTAAAAATCTTCCAAAATGTAAGACTAGTTTAGTGTAATAGCATGAAAAATACTATGCAACTGGAAAAAGGAAGGATGGAAGGAAGGAAGAAAGGAAGGGAAGGCGGAGGGAGGGAAGATTTAGAGGAGATGCAGCTTACCCTTCCAGATTCTTGACTGGGACATCTAAACAGTCATATCTGCTTAGAGTTTGGTTTTAGTGGTCCATTTAAAGAGGTCAGAAGAAAAAGCCAAAGGTAGCATGAAGTGGAACCTTTTGTCTGTGAACCCCTGTATAAAGAAAGGACCAATAATGGTGGATAAATTAGGAAATATCTACTCTCTAGTAGAGAATGATGATAATACGGTCATCAGTATTGGCTCTGGATGATAGTTAAGAGTTACTTTTCCCCAAAAAAGTCTCTAACATAAGCCAAATTCTATTTAAATTAAGAGCAGGAATTCTTGCTAGCTTTATGGCTAAAAACCGAAAGACAAACAACAACAACAAAAACCCTAGTTAAAATGTGCACCCAAGCATTGGGGAAAAGCAAAGAAAGTCTGTACAGAAAAACATGGAAGACTTATAAACATCCAATTACACTGAAATTCAATGAAACTCAATGACAAAGAAGCCCTCCAGAAATAACACAGCATCATAGGATCTGAAAAAATCTGGCCACAAAAAACAACATACATGAAAGAAATTATTTATCATTTTATCAGCACAAAAGGTACCCTTTGGGCCAAGAAACCAGGTAAGTACCCTAACTCCTTCCTATCAGTCATAGATCCTTCTGATAAAAGCCAGTCTAGATAATCCAATTCATTCAAATATTGATGGCATGAAAATAAACAGTAGCATTCATACAAAGACACCTCAAGAAAAAAGAAATACATCAAGCAAAGCCTCTTAGAAGTCAAAGAAAACTCACCAGAAAAAATGTCATCACCAACAGAAAGTTGTAATGAAATATTTCAACCTGAATTAAAAAGGAAACTCAAACAGAACAATTGCATCCGTGAAGAAACATCACAAAGCAAAACTAAGAAAACAAACAGTAAATATGGTCAAGATACTTGGAGTTATAAGTGAACAATGGGGTAGTGCAGAGAGAACTCACAGAACTCAGGAAAGAACTGAAAAAAAGGACAAAAATGTTTCATAAATGAAAGCTGTATTACAAGGAATGCTAGTGGGTATAGTCACCACAGGAAGAGAGAATAAAGGACAAAAAAATAAAAGCATAGAGATGAAGAAAATGGGGGGCACCTGGGTGGCTCAGGTGGTTAAGCATCTACCTTTGGCTCAGGTCATGATCCCAGGGTCCTGGGATCGAGCCCCACATCAGTCTTTCTGCTCAGTGGGGTGTCTCCTTCTCCCTCTTCCTCTACCTGCCACTACCCTGCTGTGCTCTTTCTCTCAGTTAAATAAATAAATAAAATCTTGAAAAAAAAATGAAGAAAACAAAACAAACAAAAGAAAAGATTAAATGGGATTAGAGAAAACTGTAACTTCAGCTAGAATGACTGGCTAAAATTCAGCTAGAATTTTCCTGAGAAAATATCACTTCCTCCTGAAATTGTGGCACCTTCTGCCTTTCTTCTGAGGGATGGCATTCACTTTTCCCTCCATGTCTTTTTCATCTTCTGGTACTTCATTGTCTTCATCACCTCCATTCTTTGGGAGGAATGAGCCCTTTGCTTGTATTCTCTTGATGTCTAGCTGCCTCCATCAGCTTTACCATGATGGATGTCCGTGAAGGCTGAGGGTGTGGCAGGCAGGTGACACAGATGAACCAAGAGGAAACCAAGTGATGCTAAAAGTCCTGGAGATGCTGGAGAGTTCAAACATATGTAAGTTTTGGGGCATCTGCCTGGCTAAGTCAGTTAAGCTTCGGACTCTTGATTTTGGCTCAGGTCAGAATCACAGGATCATCAGATGGAGCTCCAAGTCAGACCCCGCACTGGGTGTGGCGTCTGCTTAAGATTCTCTCTCCCTCTCCCTTTGCCCTTCCCACCCCACCCCACTGCCGCTAGTGCATACATGCTCTCTCTCAAAAATGAAATAAAACAAAACAAAAGCCTACGACAGTTTTATAAGTGAGTTATACTAAACACTTAGAAAAAAATTAAATCTTATATAAATCTTTTGGGAGCAGAAAAAACAAGACTAATGTAATATTCATACCAAAGCCAGACAAAGAGTGCTAGAAATTATAATTGCATCCATTTTCATTAAAAAACCAATATGCTAAATTATTAAGGAATGTGTGATATTAAAAAATAAAATCCGACAATGTATTCAAATTAATGAATCATTACCAAGTACAATTTATTCCAAGAATGCAAAGTTGATCCATCATTTGAATATTTATTCATTGTATTAATTAACTAAATATTATATGAATATGATCATGTTATTGTACCAAAAAACCCATATTTGACAAAATTCCATTTCTAAACAATGTTATATTTGAATTTTAACTGGGGGTCAAAAAGGTTTATGTCATGTTTCATATCCCACCAGTTTAGTCACCTGTGGCAAGATACTAAGAAGTATTCAAAAACAGAACACTGTTTTTGAATTTAATATGACCCCAAAGTTACTTATTACAAACTAGGAATTTTTGTCATTCTGTAATTGTGATCGCTACAAAATAATGACCAAATAAAGATGACAGGTCAAAAATAACCAGTCAGGCCCAATGAACTTTTGTTGTTGTATTAGTAACCCATATCTAGGATCTGATACAGCATTTCCTCACACAATTCAGTGAATTGTGAGTAAGTTTTCTCATAGTTCACATTTTTAAATACATGGTTAAACAGATAATTGGAAAAACCATCAGATCCTATTGAGGTTTTTCTTTAATGTGCCAGAAGCAGTCTCACAATATTTAACACACAGCCATTAAGTTAGGTGCAGGTAAAAAGCATAAAACATATTTTGAAAGGGAAAATGTCACCCTTTGACACAAAAGCCAAATGTGTTTATACTCATACTCTACTTGGATTTCACACATTGTCAACGCCAGTGGAATCACAGAAATTGAAAAGTAAACCTGTCTTACGTGAAAAGAGCTTCCAGAAACACCAACTAAGCACCTTCCATAGAAATAAAATTCATGAAAACAACTACAGTTCTTAGAAGAAAAAGTTGATTACTTGCATTTTATTTAAAAACGTTTGTACTTAAGCCAAAATGAAAATAAAAGACAAACTAAATTCAACTGAATGCAACAAATTTTCTTTAGTGCTGAAGCAGAATAAATGAAGAAGAAAGGCTTAAATGCATTTAAATTCCTTTTTCATGGCAACAACAGCCTGTTTCATTACCTTCTGCCACAACTAAACGGCTAGCTCTTGCTTTCTCTTTGTTTTATTTCTTTCTTTATTTTAAATATGGAAATCAGAAATAAGATGAGTAATTGAACTCCATTAAGGTTTTATTTGTTGACATAGCATTGTCTTTAAGTCTTCACCCGCATAGAAAGCACAGCAACAAAACTGAGTGACTGAAATTATTGCTTCTTTTTTGTCCCAGGTGTGAACTGCCACAGGGTACAGACCAAAAGTGTGGACAGAGAGAGAGAGGGACTGTATAAACCATTAATAAGGTAATCAGCACCAGAACGATCACATCTTACACATTAAGAACATAGTGGACTCTGGGAAACAAACTGAGGGCTTCAGAGGGGAGGGGGGTGGGGGATTGGGATAGGCCAGTGATGGGTAGTAAGGAGGGCACGTATTGCATGGAGCACTGGGTGTTATACGCAAATAATGAATCATGAAACATTGCATCAAAAACTGGGGATGTACTGTATGGTGACTAATATAACAAAATAAAAATTATTAATAAAAAACAAAAAGAACATAGGTAATAGCTATTTCATGTTTTCTAAAAGGAGCTAGAAACGTCTATCTCAATGCCACTTAATCAGGTGCTAACATGCCTAAAATTCTGTAGTTATAAATCTACTCTGTTGTTGTAATAAAATCGTTCTCTCCCTGACTCAAATGTATCCATTTCCTTCCTCCTTCAGGGCCACCATCCATCAACTTTCCTCTGGGAAGTTCCACTCCTTACCCATTTCCTTTCCTATCCTTTCTCTTTCATTTTATTTTCCCCATAAGAGTAATTTTTATGAAATATAAATCAGGTCATATCATTACTTCCTCAAACACTTCGCCATGCACTTGTGTAAAATCTAATCTTTATCTTAAACTCCTAAGCTAGACAGTACTAGAACCATGTCAATGTCTAGAGCCTCAATACATGTCTCTATTCCGCTTTATCACCAGGCACAAGTCACACTCCCGCTTCCTAGAATGTGACATTCTCCACTATACATCATTTGTATTTGTAAAATCTCAGATGCTGTGTTCTCCAGATCTTGCCCTGAGGGCTTTTAATTCCTAATCTCCAGGTTTAAATATGGCCTTCACTGAAACTTCTTTCCCTTTCTACTCTAAATCAAGTGGTCCTTCTTTATAATTCTTTGTCACCAAGCACTTTGTTTTTTAGTGGTTATAATCACAGTATATGTGTTTATATATACATGTTTTTATCGTTCAAGTCTCATCATTGAACAGAAGCTTCTTGAGGTCAGGGACTTTGTGTCTGTGTCTTATGTGCCATCCCATACCCATCATCTTGGACAGTGTCTACCAGAGTCGATAACAAATACTTGTTAAATGAATGACCGAAAGAGGACTGAGTAATTTCAATTATATAATTGGGTTTATATAATTCAGTTCTATATATAATTTAATTATATCTAGATACATACAAATACAGAGTCCAAAATTTCAAAGGAAGAGTATAATCTCATAATTTTATTTCTAGTGTTGATTTCATTTTTCATCCCTTTGCTGAACAGACTGAAACTCAAGTCAAAGACAGTAAGTAACTGTGATTCATACAAATGCAATGTTTTCTATCAAAAAGTATTTCTTTGGAGTGGCAATAAAGCCAAAGTAAAATTTCACCCTCTTATTCCATTTTGTAGAAGACATTTTTAGTAGAGATGCTAAAAAATAAGTCTATAAATCCTCAGTCTCCCTTGAGAAAAAGCTTTTAGAGAAGTGGTTTATAAAGGCAAGACATGAAGACACTTGCAAGTAAACTCATATACTAACCCTCATTTTTCTATATTGAGCTGTATAGTCCACAGTCTTCAGAAAGTTTAAAAGAATATGAGTGAGAGAAAATAAAATAAAACATAGAGGGGGCGCCTGGGTGGCACAGTCGTTAAGCGTCTGCCTTCAGCTCAGGGTGTGATCCTGGCGTTCCGGGATCGAGCCCCACATCAGGCTCCTCCGCTATGAGCCTGCTTCTTCCTCTCCCACTCCCCCTGCTCGTGTTCCCTCTCTCGCTGGCTGTCTCTATGTCTGGCAAATAAATAAATAAATTTTAAAAAATAGAGAAGGAAAATATTTGGTTTATATATAACTGCAGAATATGATAACTTCTGATTACTTCTATTACTGAATTTACTGATTATCTCATATACTTTTATAATTTTTTGCTTAAATATTACTTTAAGAAGTCATTTCAAAATGTGTGGTAAGATACTGAATCACTGAAACTTTGGTACAAGATAGACCAGGATCTGAGTACCTATATGGTTCTTAGTGGTATGGACTTAGGCAAATCATGTCATTTGCAAAAAGTGGATAAAAATATCAAATTCAATGAATATTGTTAACTTACATTAAATAAGATATGCTAATAATACAGTTCCTGGCACAGAAGGCATACTAAAATACTGTTGTAATAATGATTGTGATTGTTTTCATGCCGATATAAGGAGATCACAGCTTCCACAACCACACACACTTTGCTCCTGCCTCCCTTCCTACTCTAGCCCGAGAGCGCAGGATCGAAGATGTTAGCAAAACATCACTGTGACATTAATTTCATCCATATTGTGTTTCTCAGAGTTCATCCTCTCCTGATCGTTGAACATTATTCTCAAAGAATTAGGAGAAACAGAATGTTAGATACAATGTTTTTTAAAAAGCAGTAATCGCAGTCATAAATAATAAAGAATGAAGGATATAAAAATCTTAGGGCCTGAATTCTAAAAATATAAATGGCATGAACATAACACATACGAAAGAAGACAAAGACAACTGCATCGTTTCCTTACATAATGAAAGTTTATTGGGCACCTTCTGTGTACCATGGACTGTGCTGGATACTGGCAATGCAGACTTTTCTCACTTTTTTTTTAAACTGTATTTATTTTTTCAGCTTTATTGAGGTATAATTGACCAATAAAGTTGTAATACATTTGAAGTATGCAATGTGATGCCTTGATATCAGTATATATGGTGAAAGGATTCCCACCATTGATTTAAGTAACACAACCATCCCCTCACATATTTACCTTTTTTTCTCTTTGGTGAGAACACTTAAGTTTTACTGTCTTAGCAATTTCAATGATACCATGCAGTATTGTCAAATTCAGCGACTGTGTTACACATTAGATCCTCAAACCTATTTATTTATCTTCTAACTGAAAGTTTGTACCCTTTAACTAGCCTCCGTCTGTTTCACATTTTCATTATCCATGCATTATCAATCAACGGACACATAGATGTTTCCATATCATGGCTATTGTGAATATTAAATATTGTATATTGTGAATATTGCTGCAATGAATGTGGGAGTGCAGGTATCTCTTTGAGATAGTGACTTCTTTTGCTTTGAATATTTACCCAGAAGTGAGATTGTTGGATCATTCGTAGCTCTATTTTTAATTTCTTGAGGAACTTTCATACTGTTTTCCATAGTGGTTATGCCAGCTTACATTCCCTCCGATAGTGTACATGTGTTTCTTTTCCTCCACAACCTCATCAGAAGTTATCTCTTGTTTTTTGATAATAGGCATCCCAACCCATGTGAGATGATTTCTCATTATGGTTTTGACAGAGTGGTTTTGTGCAGGAGATGAACCTCGTAAATCAACCCAGCCCAAACTCGTCCTTGTCTCTCGAAACTTATTGATTGTCCAAGCCACCATCCTTATTCTTAGTGGCTCCTGGTAGCTGAGGGCATGCCAAGACCCATCAGCATCCCAAAAGGGAGGGCTGCTGTCAACACCTTCATGGAAGTGAATTAGAAACTAGACCCTTAGATGGCAGCTGAGAAAGTATGAGGTTAGGTCCCTTCCAGGGAGAAACTGGGAAATGGATGTTTTTGCTTTTCCATCTGTGCTGAGCCCAGGTGCATAGCAGTGCAGGTGTACTCTTATCCCCATTTAAAAACTACTTCTTTGTTTGCTATGGTCCTGTGGGCCACATGGACACAAGCCTTGTTGGCTTTCAGAGCTAAGTGTTTTGGGAGCTTGTCCCTCAGGTAGGAGCCTTAAGAAGTTGGGGCACAAGGTACGGGGTCCAAATCCTTTGTTCCTCAGAGAGAAGCTGGGAGTTGGGGGTTCTCTCCTGCTTGTGTGGCACTGTGCCAAGGATGGGGTTTATGGTGAGAGTGTCTCAGCCTTTCCTACTCTTTGCAATGTGGGTTTTTTTTCTCATTGGCCTGACGCACGGGAGTCACTCAACTTGTGTCTGGTTTCCTCTCAGAGGAAATGGCTCCATGAGTAGCCTTATATCTGGTGCCTTTATGGGAGGGAACTTCAGGAGCCTCTTATGTTGCCATTGTGGTCTTTTTAATACGTGTTTTATGTTTCTTATTTTTTATTTTTTTTAGAATTTTATTTATTTGAAAGAAAGAGAGTGAGCACAAGTGAGGGCAGAGGGAGAGGGAGAAGCAGACTCCCTGCTGAGCAGGGAACTTGATGTGGGACTCGATCCCAACACCCTGAGATCATGGTCACTTGAGCGGATGTCAGAGGCTTAACGGACGGGACCACCCAGGCGCCCCCCCAAAGACTGTTTTATTTATTTATCTTTAATTTTATTATGTTATGTCAGAACCATACAGTACATCATTAGTTTTTGATGTGGTGTTCCATGATTCATTGTTTGTGTATAACACCCAGTGCTCCATGCAATACGTGCCCTCCTTAATAACAGATCTAAACCTGCTTTCATGGAGGTTTATGAAGAAAGAAGACATGAAGAAAAAAATCAATCAAATAATTAATATCAATCAATCAAATAAGTAATATAAAATATAATTATTATTTGAGATAAATGCTGTCGGATAAAATAAAATGTTTCTAGAAGTCATATACAACATACAGAGCCATGAACTCATGTTCTATTACAGGACTTGAACTGGCGGGATAAGGTGTTGAAAGATAGGAGTCATGTTTCATTACTAACAGATGGTATACAGGTAAAGAACAGGAGCAAATGAGCAAAAAAATGTTCACAGAAGTCCTAAAAGATCATGATAGACCAGATAGGCTGTCATAGTAGCAACGGAGAGAGCAAGTCTCCTCATTTCAACGCTTGTGGAAACTTAGAATGGGAAAGTCAGTGTAATAGACAAATATAACTAAGAAAAAGTTGGAGTAACTAAATGTGACCAATCATTCCATCTAACAGAACAAGCAATCAATCATACAGTAATCACTTAATTTTTATTAGAAAGACACAATTCTAGGGACCACGATACTGGGCTCTTCTCCCAGCTCTGTCACTGAATAATTGTGTCACTTTAGGCATACAATTTAACCTCCACTGGTTTCAGTTTACCGATCCGAAAATCCTTGCCAGGGAAATAACCAACTTATTACTAAAGTTAATTCTCTTTTGTAGAATAAAGGAAATTGAAATATTTTATTTTTGAGTGACAGTTATTATTATTTGTTCTTTCCCTCCAGGGAGGAAATCAGGTAGCTTGGTTCTGCACTCAGGTCCAACTATGTGGAGTTAACAGAGGGTTCCTTCATTTCTAGATGGTACCTTGACTGAAAAAGAATCGGGAAAACCATCTCTACCCAGCTTGTCAGCAGCATAGAGAAGCAGGTACAACTGAACTGGGAACTGCGTGAAGAGCTCTCTCACCTGAAATGAAGGTACGCAGCACAAAAGACCGTACCTACGAGAGCTGCATTTTTGACCAAACGAGACACTGCAGCCTAAAGCTAAGTGGATTCTCCTCACAATAGGCTGCAGGTCAAGCTCTACATTTTGTAGCTCATACTAAGTGTGTTACTTTAGGGGAGAATTGGAAATGATAAGGGTCTGCTTTCTAAAATATCAGCGTGGTGATGCCTTGGGTCTTCCGCATTTTTAAATTGAATACGGATATAATAAATAGTTCCTCAGGATACCAGAGTAGGTGATATACAGAGGACAGTTAAATAGAAGAACAGTGTTTCTCTGCAGCTGTTCTTCTACCTAAAGAGAGAAAGAGAGAGATTGAGAGTGCGTGCGTGTGCGCGTGCGCTAATGACAGACCGGCCACATGGTTAAGGAGGAAAGGTTTCCTAGGATATTGTGTCATGGCTCACCTCCTCCCCTATGTTTCAGAGGAGCATACTTTTCTCTGGCACTATAATAATTTCCTTTGACAACCTTAGACACTAGAAAATGTAATAAATACTCGGACTCTGCCCTGTGCAGCTCCTATCCTGTTTATGTGCCCAAGGCGATGATATAGCCTAGAAAGTCCTCTGTACCGGCACCTAGATCTGAAACAAAAGAAATGAAAGTTGTAACAACATGTGTTAGAAATAGGAACAGTGTCTTTCATGCTGCGCCACTCAGAATGCTACTTCAGATTTGGGGTTTTTAGAGTATATTAAATACTGTGTTTTCTTCTGTTTACTACTGACACTGTTAGGAAATTACATTTAAATGGTATTTTTTAAGGAATAAACACAAAAAAAGTGTAGAGGAGAGAAGAAGAGACAAAATTTTAGAAACTAAGAGTAAAGAAGTGGTACAGGAAAGTGGTATACTGACGTAGCAGAACAGAAAAACCTGAAAGCTTTGTGCGGTGGACGTTGCAATGTGCCACTTAGTTCCTCCTTTTGGAGTGAAAGACATGTTGATCCAAGCGCGGGGAGAGCTGAGGATAGACAGCTGTCTGCTCTCACCAACCTGGGGAATAGCCTAGCTGAAGAAAGCTGTCTAGTCCAAGGACATGCCACCCTCCCAGGATATCTTGCATCCAGTGACTGAGTGACATTGATATAAAGGGCTGGCCCCCTGACTCAATTCTGAAGGACAGTTCCGGCTTAAGCTGGAGACAAAGGGGGGGTCTTCACTGGGACTGCACTGGAACTGAATTTCTTCCTCTCCTCCCTCCTACCTCCTTCTCTTCCCCAAGAGATCATCTTAAAGGTATTCCCCAATAAACCTCCCACAGGCTTCCCAGGGAAATTAATTTGTGGCAGTTGGTTTTGACTTGAGTAGCACTTGGGTGGCTCAGTCGGTTAAGCATCTGACTCTTGATTGTGGCTCAGGTCATGGTCTCTTCCTCTCCCTTTGCTCCTCCCTACAACTCACATGATTGTGCTCGCTCTCTCTCTCTCTAAAAAAGGAAGAAAATAAGAAAAGAAAAGGAGAAGAGAAGAGAAGAGAAGAGAAGAGAAGAGAAGAGAAGAGAAGGGAAGGGAAGGGAAGGGAAGGGAAGGGAAGGGAAGGGAAGGGAAGGGAAGGGAAGGGAAGGGAAGGGAAGGGAAGAGAAGAGAAGAGAAGAGAAGAGAAGAGAAGAGAAGAGAAGAGAAGAGAAGAGAAGAGAAGAGAAGAAGAGAAGGAAGGGAGGAAGGAAAAAGTGACCTGAGAAGGTAGATGGCAAATTTGGAACTTAGGTTTGGATCACTTGTCATCCAGCATCCGTGCAAGTTTTGAAACCTTCATGCGCAATGAACTCGGATACTATTCCAGTTCAAGATACCGCATTAGCAACTACGACCTATCTGGCAAATGACAACTATGGGTAAATTGTGACGATAAAGCAATGCAATCAGATATTTATTGATAAGTGCAAATGATGATTTTGAGCAAAAAATGTAACTAATGACTGAGAGTAAATAGCAGGCAAAACAAAGGGTGAAAGTCAGAATGTCTGCTTTTAGCTCTAAAGACATTCTCCTCGGGGCGCCTGGCAGGCCGAGAAAGCTGAAGGGTAGAGATAGCACTTAATGTTAGAGTAGAAGCTCTCCGACAGTCCCAAACATGGTGGGTCTATAGGCCAAGGTCAGGGTCCTGCCTGGAAAACAAAGGGGCCCTGACACTTGGAATAGAATCACATGACTTGATGCACTTAAAACTCTTGAATTCCAGGATTCCCCTTAATGTTCTGGGCCAGTAGAAATGAGCACTGGGGCGCCTGGGTGTCTCAGTCGTTAAGCATCTGCCTTCAGCTCAGGGCGTGATCCCGGAGTCCTGGGATCGAGCCCTGCATCGGGCTCCTCCGCTGGGAGCCTGCTTCTTCCTCTCCCACTCCCCCTGCTTGTGTTCCCTCTCTCACTGGCTGTCTCTCTGCCAAATAAATAAGTAAAATATTTAAAAAAAGAAAAAAGAAAAGAAAAGAAAAGAAAAGAAAAGAAAAGAAAAGAAAAAAAGAGAAAAGAAAAAAAGAGAAAAGAAATGAGTACCACTTGCTGTTGAAGCTTAGTACTTCCCCCTTGCTCGGACGTGGGTGGTGGAGATCCTCACGCCTGCAAGAAAGTATGTGCCCTCCCACCGCAAGGTTCTGCCCCCTGCCTCTCTTGTTGATCACTAAGTCAATAAACAGTGTCTGGTCTCACCATAACCAGTCAGGTTTGCTGCTCCTCCTAAGAGAGATATTGAATTGTACTTGGGAGGAACTTCAGGAATTAGCCAACGTGTACATTCAGGACCGCAGAGAATATGCCTGAGACTGGATTCTGAGTATACGGGACCAAGATGCACAAATCACAGATCTAGATAAATGAGAGTTTATCAATATGCGAACATCCTCCCAGAATATAGGGTTTGAAACTCCTGCAAGGACCCTGGGAAATGGTGCATCCAGCTTCTAGGATAGTTATAAAAGCATGCAGAGTAACTGTCCACATATAGTGAGAGAAACAAAATGTGACAGAATTATTCTATGTTCTGATAATTGTACATCAAAATATTAATTTTAGAGTCCATCATTTAATACTCTGTTATACCTAACGGATCAGTTCTCAGAAGAGGAAACTCAGGGATCAAAAAGTATATGACAAAATGCTCTATCATATTCATTCTGAGAGAAATGCAAATCCAAACCACAAGGAAACAAGAGTTTGCTCTCAACAAATTGACAACAATGGAACATCACTGGCAATCCCAAATATCGTCGGGGCTTAGGACCAACACTATTTCTCATATGGTATTGTTTGCCAGAGGAAATAGGCAATATCTGGGAAATGTGATAATGCATATCCCTCAAGTAAAGCAATTCAAATCTTAAATGTCTACACCATAGCAAAAGACTATTTTTATATTAGAACCTTTATATAGTATTACAATTTATTGAGGGTAATGGACATACAGAACATGTGTCTGTATGGATTATATTTACCAATATTTGATGTGTTAGATACTGTTTGATTCCAGTTACAGGACATTCTTAAAAAGATGAACGGAGATTGAAGAACAAATCAATGGTTGCCAGAGATTGTAGGGTGTAGAGGGTGACTGTAAAGGAATAGCACAAAAGAAAAAAGAATTTAATGTATTAGAAATTAAAACAGAAAACTTAGGGGCGCCTGGATATCTCAGTCAGTTAAGCATCTGCCTTCGGCTCAGGTCATGATCTCAGGGTCCTGGGATCAAGCCCCATATCGGGGCTCCCTGCTTAGCAGGGAGTCTGCTTCTCCCTCACCCTCTGCCCCTCCCCTCTTGTGCATGTGCAGATTCTCTCTCTCTCTCACCCTCTCTCAAATAAATAAACGAAATCTTTTTAAAAACTAGAAAATTTAAAACACTATTCAATTTTTTAAAATTAAAAGAAACCAATCATACTTAAATATACATGTTATTTTTCATAAAATAACTACAGTTTTAAAAAACAAAAACAGTGAAAGGGAGGCACTGTTCCACATTTTTGCAAATCTTTTTACTGTCTGTGTTAATAGAAGATAGCTGGAGTTCTCATATTTACTTACACATTCAATTGATTGCCGCAGCACATGGCATGTGGCCTGTGGAAGACTCCACTCTGCATTCATGACAGAATGAGTGTGAAAACTACAGCTAATACCTTATTATTTCATAAAAATAACTTTGATCTCACAGGCCCCAAACCACAGTTTGAGAACAATTGCACTAGAGAAACACCCAACTTGTTTATAAAGAGTCTTTGAACATATTCAGTGCAAGATTTTTGATTGAAAGAAAAATGGAAATGACACAAATATCCATTCATTTGGAATGCAATATGCTAATTTCCTGTAATAAATACGATTTGACAGTAAAAATGAGCACCTAGAGACACTTACCTGCAGGGACAGATGTCACAAATAAACTTGAGAGAAAAGAAAAAGTTGCAGTAGGATGCACATAGTATGATAAAATTAATAAAATTAATATAAAATGTGCATGCAAAGTAAAATCATATTTTCTGGGCATATACAGATTTGCCTTAAAAGATAAAAAAAAAAGTGTATGAGATGTTCGAAGGAGATGCCTGTTTTCTCTGGTTAGTAGAAGGAAATACAGGTGAAGAGGCGTACAAAGGTGATTATCATTTGTCATTGAATTTCTTAAGTTTTGTTATTATTTTATTGGTTAACTTAATTTTATTTATTTATACCTTCTAGCATATTTGAAGTAGTTCATACTCCTACAAATAATGTTATTAATTAATAATAATAACAAATATTATTAACTGATAATTGTGATAACTACTCTGATAATAATTAAACTTTGAATGGTATCGTGGTACAGTATGAAAAGGAACAAACTTCCAGTTATAAAACATATAAGTGATGGGGATATAATGTCCAGCGCAGTGACTACAGTCAATAATACGGCACTGTGTATTTTTTAAATTGCTAAGAGAATAGATTTTAAGAGTCTTCATCACGAGATAAATAATTTTTTGTAACTATATACAGTGATGGATGTTAACTAGAGTTAATGTGGTGATAATTTTGCAATATATGCAAATATTGAACCATTATGTGGTACACCTGAAACTCATACAGTATTAGAAGTTAATTATACCTCAGTTTTTAAAAGTGAATGAAAAAGCAAAGTAATGAGTGCAGATTCTTTGAGAAGCAGCTATAAAGGTAAAAGGTATTATGTAGGGATTTTAATAAAGTAATTTAGGACTAAGGAAGGTATTTATTTTCTTTTAGGTGAGAGTTGACCTGAGCAAGGGAGGAATTTGAAAAGATGGGGAAGATAAAGGATTCAGTAAGAAGTGAAATCATGGATGGAGCAAGGCATGTGCTGATGAAAGGAGATAGAATCCGTCGCATAGGTAGAAACAGATCTCAGGAGGAAAGACGACTTTCACTGGAGACTGTCTTAGAGAGACAGAAAGATTAGTGTCTTTGCAGCTAAATTTGGTCAGAGATTAAAAGTTAAAGAGAGTTCAAATTTAATGGATTCTAGTTTTTATTTTTAAAAAAGAATGGAGTTATGTACTGGGTCAAATGGTATGGAGGACAAGTGGATGGATCATTTGAAAAAAGAAGTTGACTTAACATATTCAGCTTGGTAAATAAGATAATATGGAAGGATTTTTAGTTAGGATTGAGGATTGTGCCCGCTTCCTTGGTCTTCCTTATTGCAATGAGTGAACTGTCCGTGCTCCTTTATAAAGCCAGGTCTTCTGCTGCACAGTAGCTCCCTATCCCCTATCCCCTACTCAAGGTTATTACTCCAGTAGTTCTATTCCATATCCCTACATTACCAACTATCCATGTGTACTGTAGAATTCCCACGATTTCACTAACACAGTATGTTAACTCCATCATTGAAGGAAGTCTCTCCCTTTACCTCAAATCCCCTTTTTGTGGTCACTTCTTTCGTATTATCCCTTATAGCAAAGCTTATACATGGAATCTGGAAAAGTCAAACCATAAGACCAGGAATTGAATAGTGGTTTCCAGGTCTATCTTGTAGCACATAATGCCATGATATTCTCATGTGCTATTTCGTAAAAAAAAAGTGCATTTCATTTTCCTCCATTTTTGATAAAAGTAATATGCCATTATCAATGACCTAACACATATAAATATGTGATTATTTTAAGATTATTTAAGACCAGATTAAATACCATTTTAAAAAGGTTGTAAATCCTTCTGATTATAAAAGATGAATTGATTTTTATAATTCGCTTTTTTTCAAATTTTAAGAATAGCAATATTGTTCTGAGTGTGAATACCTCCCTTCCTCATGTCAACCATGGGAGTAATTTCACACTGCATTCATACATAAAATAGACTTGTTTAAAAGGAAATGAAACTAAGCAATGTTACCAGACTCAATCTCTGCATGCCACATCTCTGGCAGGTGTTACTTTTCTTGCAATGCCATCATTTTACTTGTAAGGCAGAGGTTAGAAAACACCTGGCGATTGACTGAGCCTCCGCAGAGCAGATCCATTGTGTGAATACTTACCCCGTATAATATGAGTGTCATGGGGAAAGTAAGATAAATTAATAGTTCTTTCATCTGAAGATATATTTCTTAGACCCAAAATGTTGTATGTGCGTCAGCAGGAATGCTTTTTATTTTGACAATAAGAACAGTGTTTTATTCTACCAATTTTATTAATTGTCTGAAGATTTTTCTTTCTTCAAAATGTATTTGCTCTTAGAGTGTCTACCATACAAAACAAGCACCTTTATCTTCTCTTTGGCTATTTATTCATTCATTTATGTTCTCAACTTTTTGTGCCCCCACCCCTCAAAACCCCACCAACGGTTTTCATTTTACATTATTTTTCTCTCTCCCTTTCTTTCCCACTTATGTCCACCGTTCACTTTCCTCCTCCAATCTGGGCAGATGGCACAAGAGCAAAGATGATTGTTTGACACAATTAAAAATGTCAACAGTCACAAGCAGAAGATATTAAAACCTGTTGGTTGATGATTGTTGAAGTTTTGACTATTGATAATATTATAATATATTGATAACCATTTCTGACAAAAATAACTCTAACCTTCCAAACTTCTAAAACATATTTTTTTATTTCAGTCTCTTGGTGGTTCTTTAGACCATACATTACCATTTGACAGCTCTAAATATTATTCTCTCAAGCTGCTAGAACAATTCACTCAAAAATTCAATGACTTTAACAAATATGTCAGGTACCCTGCTAGGAACTAAAAATAGAACAATAGAAGAATAAAACATTAATTCTTATGCAAGGCTTCATAATGTAGAGGAATATATCAACATTAAAGCCTGAAAAAATGCTCGCAACTTCAAGGTAGAAGAATTCACTGAGCCCCACGCAACACTAATGACAAGATATCCATGTCAACATCTGTTTATTTCGTTTCTAAATTTATGGAATTAAGAAAAATGTTTACAACCATGCAGGTAGTAACAAATAATTCATAGACAAAGAAAAATTAAAACTGGATTAGTTATCTGATGACTCATACACTCTAACAAATGCTAGAACGTGCTTTAAGTGGGCAATATTTATTATAAAAATTAAATTTTAAATTGAGCTAATATTCATATACATTCTTAGACATAACCAATGATGCAGATGTTTCCCATGTTTTCTCATAAATAAAAACCTGTCAAATAAATATCCCACAGAAAATAGAAATTAATAACAATCATGATCTAAACAATGAAAATGTGGGGCACCTGCACGGCTCAGTCGATTAAGTCTATGCCTTCGGCTTGGATCATGATCCCAGTGTCCTGAGATTGAGCCCTACATTGGGCTCCTTGCTCAGCAGGGAGTCTGCTTCTCCCTCTCCCTCCGCCTGCCGCTCCCCCTGCTTGTGCTCTTTCTCTCTCTCTGTCAAATAAATAAATTAAAATCTTAAAAAATAATAATAAAAAATAAACAATGAAAATGTGAAATTTTAAAAAGTGGTCTGTGGGGGCTCCTGGGTGGCTCAGTCAGTTAAGTGACTGCCTTCAGCTCAGGTCATGATCCCACGGTCCTGGAATCTAGCTCCGTATCAGACTCTCTGCTCTGCAGGAAGCCTGCTTCTCCCTCTCTCTCTGTCCCTCGCCCAGCTTGTGCTCTCTCTCTCGCTCACTCTCTGCCTCTCAAATAAATAAATAATATTTTTAAAAAAGTGGTCTGTGAAATCAGTAAAAGTGATCTAAAGTTTACCAAGTATATTTTTTAAAAATTATAAAGCTCAATTCTGCTAGTAATATACATTGTGGAGGACTTATGTAAAAATTAATTATACAAAAAAGAAATTAATAATAATATTGAGCTTTGTCACCACTATCTCATAGGCTTATTTGTAAGAATTAAATGTTTTAATACTTGCAAAGTGCAAAGATCTATGAATGGCACATAGTCAACAATAAAATAAACTATGATGATTAAATAATGAAGATGAGATGATATTATCATTCTTTAATAGCCCAGATTATCTCAATAATTCCAGGGAATGAAATGAAAGTATAGGGGAGCAAAATTTGCCACCCCGATATGTCTCTTTGGCATTATATTATTTTAAGCCAATTATTTTTTAAAAAAACAGAAAGCTCAGGAAGAACCCTTGACCTTCCTGCAAGCTACCTGAAAGAATTTAGATAGAGGACCTGCTCCAGGAAGAGAACTGTCATATAGATAGCTACTATTATAATATGAATTAGGTGTGGTAAACAGGGAGGAACATAGCAAAGTCTGTTTGTTAAAATTTCTATGTCCCATTATTTCTGAGTGGCCCTGCAAACACTGTTTACAAACATTTACTCTTTTTCATCTTCCTGTGAATTGTCTTCCTCCCAGTTGAAGTCCCAAACCCTTAACCCCTTCTCTTTAGCTCTGGATGACATATAACCCTCAACTGCCTGACTGCCTGGGGGGCTCAGAATCTTGTGGAGTCTCCATATGTACATAATTAAATTTGATTTTCTCCTGTTAATCTCTTTCATGTCAATTTAATTATTAGACTAGCCAAAAGAATCTTGAAGGGTAAGGAAAAATGTTTTCTCCCCAACAAAAGACAGGTCGAGTATTTTACAATCTTTTAGAAAAGATACATAGTGTCCAATCTCATTTGGGCCTTAATATAACCCACTTAACCTTTTTCCTATCCATAGACAACTCTCTTTCTAAATCTCTAATGGGCTAATTTTAGATATTTAGACTTAATCCAATGATCAACACATCTTTTACTAGGTCACTATCACTCTATTTCTCCCTTTTCTTCCTTTCACAGTGAAAGTTCTTGAAAGAACCATTGTGGAACAATGTTAGGAAGGACCAATAAATGTCATACTTTACATCCTAGAGTCCAGAAAAAATTAAAATAAGACTGAGCAGACTGAGAACCAAAACATCACTTGCATTTTTGACCACTACTTTTTGCCTCTGTACCCTACTGCCTTACTATTGTTAATAAACATTCCCTTTGTATATGTTCATTTTATTAATGTACCATAATATTTAAAATAAATATTTCCCTTTGTATATGTTCATTTTATTAATGTACCATAATATTTAAAATAAATAAATGATAAGTGTCCTGCTATTTTGAAAATCCATTTAGTGGTTTGCATAATTATGCTATCTTCTCATAATTACTCCCATAGATTTTCTGAGACATAGAGAATAATTTTAATCTACTGAAAATGTTCTTTCCCTCTCCACTTGAAACTAAATACATGCATATGGCAGAGTTACTTTTACTCCCTGCAAAGATGCTGATGAATATTTCTGGACTCATAGAAAAACACTATCTCCAACCAAGCATATATTTAAACATTATGGAATCTTAAAAGAAAAAACAACAATATTTGGCATATACACCAAAGCTTTTTACACAATTAAACAGAATGCTTTCATATTTAACAACTTGCATGAAGTCTTAGAAATAAAAAATTGATTTTTTTTTTTTTTTTTTAGTATTACTTAAGAAAGCCATAAACATAGAAACTTCCAATTTGGGGTTTGCTTATTAACAATAATCCTAATAGGTTTTCTGAGAGATTTATATTCAAGTAACATAAATAGAAATCACAAATATATAATTAGCTGAGATAACATCTGGAATTACAGTTTTGGTGTGCAATTTGAACCAGCAGCTTATGTGGGGCTTTTGCTTCTCACAAAAACCCACATATAATTATTGCAACATTATTAACAGCCTCTGGTTGGCCACACGTAATAAAAAAGTCACAGGAAGAGGAAAAAGTCAGGATTCATTGCCCAATCTACCAAAAAGCCAGGCCACCTTAGCTTACATGCTAACGAGATATGATAAACAAAGAACTATACTGATCCTTTTGCACTGGCCTCTGAGTGCACTAAACACTAGAATATGTCACATGGGCAATATTGTGAAGTTCTGTGTCAAAGACTAGAATTTCTTGTGAATGAGAGGACAGAAGGAAAAATGATGAAGTAGGTGAAACTAATGGCAAATAGAAGCACTATACCCTCATAGAAAAATTGCATAATATAAAATTGTGCAGGAAAATAATTTGTCCTCTTTTGCAACACTTCTTCCATTCTATTAGCCTTTAGGCTCAATCTGTTATCAGAGCAAAGTTTATACTGTTATCCAAGGCTTTACCAGTTTATACTGTTTATACCGTTATCCAGTTATACTGTTTACACTGTTTATACTGTTATCCAAGGCTTTATCAATGTAATTAAGCCTATATTAATAATACCACCTTTTTCTCTCAAAGTTTTCTCCCCAGTGTAAATACCTATAACCAAGAAGTTCATGGCTTGTGTTCAGAGATTTCTTTCATCCTTCCACATCCTTCCTTCCACTGAGGGTCAACAAACATTTTTTCTCTCCTTTAATAACCAGGAAATGGTGAGTTGGATCTAAGATTCAAGAGAGAAAATGAGCATGGTAAGGAAGTGTGGCCAAAGTGGTCTTTGAAGTAGGGATATATGGAAATAACTCAATGAGTAAAAGTTCAGGAAGTTTTGTTTCCAAGGGTAACTCCCGATGGAAGGACTTCTTAAAAAGTAGAGAGAAGATAGAAATAAGAGAAGAATAAGGGCAGATTTATTCCAATGGCTGGTTTTTTTTTCTCTAATTATTTTCAATTTTTTTTGCAAATGCAGCTGTCTGGAATAGTTGGTTTACCACCTCTGAATTTTACTTCAACTAAACCTCATAAAAAGGGTGTGGAGATGGATATCCCAAGTAATCATTTTATGGTGTGCTGAAATTATATGTGTTATAAAGAAAATAAAGCTAAATTAAAAAAATAGAAAGTGTATTTTAGAAAGCTGAAAACAACAAAGAAAACAACAGTGTATAAGAAGACCGGAAACCCTAAACAAAAATTTCGTACAAACCACAAACAAAAGGAAATCAGAGCTTCAACTGATGTTACATGCTGCAAAAAGGATGTCAACCCCAAATCAAAGAACTGTCCTCCAAAAGTTTTTTCATATGAAATTAAAAGAAAAATCATTTGTTTCAACTACATTCTTTTATATAAATGACATCATAGGAGATTTACAAACCAAATACAACAATGGATATATAATATATAACATACAGCATATTCAAAGTAGCACTTCAAACAATTCTAACAAGTGAAATAAATAATTTGGACAAATAAAATTCACTAGGTAAAATAGTATCTTTAAAAATATGTCTTGAATGCTAGACCTGGTTTTAAATTTAACCTAACAGAAGCTTTGAGTCATGTTTAGAACTTGCTCAAATAAAGAACTATTAAACATAGACCACATAGTCTCTGTTGTACTATTCTATAGTAAACTCTAGCTGATTAATCCCTTCGCCAGTTTAATACAATGTCTACATGAGCAAATCCTATTAGAAATATATTACTTAAATGTGCTTATCTATCTAAAATCATTGGGATGATGCAGTTTACAAGTTATAAAGATTTAAAGCTAATTTTCAGCAGGTGTGTTAGACTTCTATTAGTTGTTCTAAGGCACAGAATAAATAAAACCAAACCAGATTTCTATGAAACTAAAGTTACTAATTTAAATGCCCCCTTTAATTTACACTAAAATTAAACATTCTGAATGGTTTTTAAAACTGATATCTTAATATTAGTATATTTACCTAGTAGCAATCTTAAAAATGATAATAATATCTTACCCTCCCAGAGTGTTATTGTGTTTTAGGCATTGTTCTCACAAATTTAATCCAAACAGCTACCCCAGAAAATAGGTATTACTGCTATCCCCCTTTCCAAGACAAAGAAGCTGAGGTTCTTAGAATTTAAGTGATCTGCCTAAAACAAACAAAAAACAATCACACACATACAGAAAAAAAATAAAACAAAAAACACAGCTGGGATTCAAATACATGCCAAGGTGCTACAAAGACTGATCTCTTAGTCATCTCATTACATGAATGGCCTCCTCAATGATATTCAATGAAGAATAAAGATTTCGTGAATTGTAGGGGACCATCCATCCTTTCTAGAGATACTGAATTTTTCTCTTAATACTTAGTTTGGGACTGGATTCGACATTTTTAATAGTCTTCATTATTTTGCATATTCTTTGTACCCAAATGACTACTTGTAAATTGCCTTACAATCCTATGCCTACATGCTCTACACACTCTGCCTCTTTCTGTTTCTGTTTTCCCTCCTTCTCTCTTTTTTAAATACCGCTGATGGACAGAGATGTTTCTAGTGAAGAACATTTTATGGCATATGTAGGATATGCATTGATATTAGTTATGATTTGATTATGCACAAAGGACCTCAAATAGAAGAGCCAAGGGAAGACATTTAATAGAATCACGCGGAGATGTTGAATTATGGTTTCTGCCCAATGGGAATCTGCTTTTAGTTGAGACTCCAATAGAAAAGGCACTCTTCCCTTCAAAACTTCTCCTCAAAAATTTCTCCTATGTTATGATAACATAAAGAACACATCCTTAGAAAAGGAACATTGTTCTTAGAGAAAGAACATTGGTTCAAGACAAAGCATAAAGAGAGAAAAAGAAATCAACTGAGCTCTAAAGGTAAATAAGAAAGAAAAAAAAAACACACAAGAAAAACCAGGAACAATACAAATGAGCAAAATCTTCTTTCTCTGGAGTAATTAGATATGTGTAGTGCAGCCAACACATTGCCAAACAATACATACAAGGGAGTCAAGGGAGTCACAGAAGAGAACGCACAAATGGACTTTAAGAATATAAAAAGCTGCTCAATCTCAGAGGTAATCAAGGGAAAGACTGATTAAAACACAGGTCACTGTTAGATCAAGAATACCAATTAGAATGTTTAGCCTCTTCTTCTCTCGCCCGATTAGCTCTCTTTCCTCAAGGAATAATTATCCTGTTGATTCATTTTGGTCTTCTTGTGCTGTTGCTCCCCTTCCAAAGTCTAGGAATCTTTGAGTATCAACCACGTTTATGAATGAAGCCCCTGGTTGCTGTATAGAGGTGATTTGGGCCAGTTTTGCTTCTTTTATATAAGCCTGTTTCCTGTTTCCCCAGTAGCCCACCTTCCTGAATCGGAAGGCTGCACTGAAGGACACAGAAGGTGACCTTCGTGTGTGTGGAAAAGGGACAGCTTAGCTATCAAGCACACAGGCAGGCCTTGACTTGGGCTTCTTGGGAAAAGACTACAGGAAGTCACATGCAGATAGCTCACTGGAGAATGCACTTGGAATCACTTGGAGATACAGCTGGAAGAAAGTGAGCATGGCCACACTGAGCAGATACAGGCGCTGACTGACCATGCAATGGCAGATGAGATTTCAGACAATCCTACCGGGAGCTATTGACCTAGGATGGCCCTTCAGACTTGTCCCAAATTGAGGCACAGGCACACTCCTGGTTTAGGAGGTTTTTCTTAAGTACTGCAAAAAGACAATGGCTTTTATATTTTGCCTTGCATCAGCAGTGAATCCTCATCATTGTTCAATAAATCCATGAGTCAAATGTACTCAGCAACTGCCTCCCAATTCATAGTCCTTAGGGTTAACCCTTTCCATCACACTTCTCGAGCACCAGAGATACTGAGCATCAGGCAGTGATACCCCTCCACCAATTACACATTCCATTTACCACTGGTGAATATTTTGACAACATGCTAGAGCTACCCATAATCTATTTTCCACCAATAATTGCCAGACAGCTGAAAAAAGACCTAGTGCTAAAATTCTATTTAATGTCTGTTTCCTACACCAATCCTGAGACCAAATATCCTGGCTTGGGTTCCATGGTGAGAGAGAGACCCTGAGGTATGGAGTTGTGTGGAGTATTGGCGAGCGGTCTCAAGAAAGAGACTATAAAAAATGAAGAAGGAAGGATTGGACCCACGAAAGAGTTGACCCTCAGTGTGGTTGTAAATGAGCCTTTAGTTGATCATAGTTGAAGCAAGATGACTGAGATATTCTACTTCTGTATCAACTAGTTATTATCCCTCTGCCATCCTCTCCCAGTGGTTAAAATTTGGGGTAGTGCATTTCTCTGCTCCTGAGAATAGTTCCCTGAGAAAAATACAGCAGCGACCTTTCAGCAACCAATATTCTTAGTTGCTCAGGAATCGATACCTTGGCGCTCAGGAGGGAAACGAGGGGGAAATACAATAAACTACATATACGCAAGTGGAAATTTGATGAGTTTTAACATATGACTAGCTCATGGAAATGACCTCCACAATCAAGATAATTAAGATTATCAATCAACCTCAATAGTTTTCACATGTACCTTTGCAACTGCATTTCCTCCCCCTACCCCAGCCCAGGCAGTCATTGATAGAATCTGACGCCATGGATTAGTTTTTATTTTCTATAATTTTATACAAACACAATCATATATTGGGGTGCCTGGGTGGCTGTCAGTTAAGTGTCTGACTCTTGACTTTGGCTCAGGCCATAATCTCAGGGTTGTGAGATTGAGCTCCATGTTGGGCTCTGCACTGAGCATGGAGCCTGTTTAAGATTCTCTCTCTCTCCCTGTCCCCTGCCCCTCCCCATCCTGTTTGCGTGAGCTCTCTCTCTACTAAATAAATAAATAAATAAATAAATAAATAAATAAATAAATAGAATAAAATAGTTTGTAGTTTTTGTCTTGCTTCTTTTACTCAACATAAGTATTGTGGGTTGTATCTATTTCGTTGCAATTATCCATGATCCGTTCCTTCTCTGCTGAGTAGTAATGGATATATCACAGTTTTGTATTCATTCTCTCACTGTTGAACATTGGGCTGTTTCCAGTTCTTGGCTATTACAAATAAAACTACTATGAACATTCAAATACACATTTTCGTATGGATGCAATGCAAGCTTTCTTTTCCCTTAAGTAAATACATAGAAGTGGAATGACTGGGGCATATGCCAGGTGAAAATTTAACTTCTTATGAAGCTGCCAAGCTATTTTCCAATGTGGTTGTATCGTTTCAGATTATCACCAGCAGTGTATGAGAACCACTTGCTCCCCATCTTCACCAAGACTTGGTGTTAGTAAACCTCTTGATTGTAGCCATTCTACTGAGAGTAAGGTAGCATATTCCTCTGGTTTTAATTTGTGTTTCCCTAATGATTAATGATGTTGAGCACTTTTTAGGTGCTTATTTACCATTAAGAATATAGACATACCTAAAAAAATGTTCAACATCATTTGTGAACATGCATGTGCGCACACACACACGAAACTCTCTAAATCTTTTGCCCATTTTCATTGGACGTTTGTTTTATTGAATCATCATAGTTCTGTATATATTCTAGATAAATTCCTTTGTTGGCTAAATATTCTGCAAATATTTTCTCCCAGGTGATAGCTTTGCCTTTCATTTTCAAAACAGGATCCTTCGAAGAATAAAAGTATTTAATTTTGATGAAGTCAAATATATTACCTTTTTAAACAATTGGCATCATGTTTAAGAAATCTTCGCCAAGGGGCACCTGGGTGGCACAGCGGTTAAGTGCCTGCCTTCGGCTCAGGGCGTGATCCCGGCGTTCTGGGATCGAGCCCCACATCAGGCTCCTCTGCTGGGAGCCTGCTTCTTCCTCTCCCACTCCCCCCGCTTGTGTTCCCTCTCTCGCTAGCTGTCTCTCTCTTTGTCAAATAAATAAATAAAATCTTTAAAAAAAAAAAAAATCTTCGCCAAACACAAATCCCTATATCCTTCTGGTTTTGTCTCCAAATTTTAGTTTTTAGCCATTATTTTTAGGACAGCCATCCATTTGGGGTTAATTTTTATACAAAGCTTGAAGTAAAGGTTGAGGTTAACATTTTAACCCATGGGCATAAAATTATTTCAGCACCGTTTGCTGAAAAAAATTTCCTTTCCCCCCCACTGAATTTCCCTGGGACTTTCCTGTGTCTTTGCATGCATGCTAATATTTTTATTGGGTGCCACACATTTTTAATTTTAGCTCCTGAGTGATACACATTTTTGTATTACTATAAATATTTTTTAGCTTTGTTCTAAAATTCAGTCAAGTGACTTGGAATTTGTCTGATCCTCTCAAGTCTTATTTATAACATTGTCAGATGGGACCAGAGAAGCCTTTAGTCTAGGGCTAATTTTTCCCCACCACTGAGGCAAGAACCATCCACTCAGTACCCCACAAAGTATGCTTTTCCTATCAGGTACAGAAACAAACTCGTTCTGGCCCTCCATAAGACCCAAGAATTGACCCTTTTGCTCCTTCCAGGTGTTTCTTTCTCTGGTCTCAGGTAATTTCCTTACACACATCTGCTAATCCATACTCAGCAAAGAACCGAGGGAAACCCTGGGCACATCTGGAGATTCTTGCTCTCTCACTGGGCTCCACCTTGGTTTGTCTCCCTGCTCGTAGCTGGTAAACCGGGCAGTAAACTGAGACAATCACAGGGTTCGCCTCCTCTGCGCCTCCTCTCGCCTCCTCGCCTCCTCTTCCTCTCTCAGTGATCCTATACATTCTGATGCTGTTTCTGAAAAACCTGTCAAATTATTTGGGGATTTTTTTTTTCCAGATAGGAGGGTAACTCTGGCTCTTTTGACACCATCTCTGTCAGAATAAGAAAACAACTATAGGCTTTCGAAACATTTTAAAGGAGATCTTGCCTCTACAAGACAAGTGGTTCATTTTCTTTAGTGTGATGATTCTCAAAATATAGGGAAACAGAAAACTCACTTGAGAAACTTGCTCAAAATACATATTCTAATGTCCTGCCTCAGAAATTCAACGGAATAGATCTGGCATGGAATAAGTTATCTGAATTTTTAGTAAGTCTAATACTAGTCTGATGCTGATACAGAATTTTCAATAATTCTAATAGGAGGGGTTAACAGACTATAATTCAAGAAACTTGCTTCTATGATTATTCTGTCCAGGTTAATATGGCCAAAAATGACTCGGCTGCATGCTCAAGGTAGGGAGGGTAGAGACCTTGGCAGTTTTTGTGTTGTTAACCCTCTGATTATCATTATTACATCACCCTTTTCCCCTCCAACCCCGAGTGCCCTCTTACCCAGAGTCTGGAGTCTCTCCAGAGCTGAGCTGGGTGAAAAGAGCTTTCAAGTGATCTAGCCATTCTCTGTATTGTCAGCTTTATATTGCGATTGTGATCCCATCTTCTCTCTATCTTTCAGGGATTTTTCAAAATCTCTGGGTGCTAATGACTTTATTTCATTTTCAGAGTGCTATGAATCCATTTCTTTATAGATATTTTATTGTCATTTCAATTTAATTTGTTGGGAAATAGAGTAAGGGTAGATTCAATTCATTATCTTTAACTGGAAGACATGATTTTTAAATAGCATTGGAAGTAATCTCATAAATGGAGTGGTCTCTTATTAATTGAGTGAAGAATTTCTATAAATTTCTACCAAGATAATACGTACAGTCTTAATAATAATATTTGCATTTTTTATTGTAATGAAATCACTTTCTAACATTTTTTATTTATCATTTAATTTCATCCTTAGACCATGCCTCTCACAAGGCTCAGCATTTTTTGGTACATTTTACTAAGGTATGTTAAATGACTTACTGAAGGCCACACACTGGCAGGAATAAAATTCCAAGATTTTTGAATTTTAAGATCATTAAGGCTTACTTGTATGTTTTTGTTTGTTTTTTGTTTATGTTGTTAAAATCATCTCAATTATAGAAACATTTATTGCTGCTAAAGTCCATATTGCCGCAAAAATTTGAGGATGAATAAAATTAAATAAGTCTATTGGGTATTTTGATTCATCCAACTCCTACTAATATTTAACCTGTTAACCTATAGTGATTACTAGTTGCTAAGCGATGGTGTAAGCGATTCCTGTAAATCAGCTCTTAGTCTTCACAAGAACGCCATGAAGTATGCATTATTACTCTGGAATTTTACTAACAGAGAAACTGTGGTACAGAACAATTCAGGTCACGTGGTTAAAAATTGTAAAAGCTCAGACCCCAAATCTCAGAATTTTGCTAAAAAAAATCTGTGCTTTTAGCTACTATACTCCACTGCCTCTTACACTGAAGAAGTCTCTGTATTTAATCTAAAGAATCATTTTTTAGTTGATCAGTTCAATATTCTAAATATTGTCAGAGGACATTTTAAGCAGCCTGCTTCACAAAAACAAAATCTCACAAAACTTCTGATTCTTCTCTTTAGTGACATTAACTGACTCTGGTTTTTGCAGCCACCATTACTTCCAACTGTCTTCTTCTCACTGGGGAGTGAAGTATTAGGTTTGCATGTGAATCTCTCTCACCAGTCAAGAGGCATTCTGTTAGAATCTTAAACTGACTTAGCAATAAAAACAAAACATAGAAGTCTACCCAGGAAATCGCTATTTCAATATATTGTGATTTTAAAAAGTGGTTTTGTGTGTATTTAAGTATGATTGTTTACCTTCCCTTTTGATTTGATTCCACCTCCCCTTTACAACCAGCTTTTACTTTGTAACTGCTACGTGTCCCATCGAGTAGCTAACAGGTGACATTACTTTGGACTAACTTTGAAGAACCATCTACATTTTAATGGAGACTTTAACCAAAATATCGGTTAAGGATGCACCTGGTCTTGGAGAGCTTTGCAGAACTGGCACAAGAAAGTATTCATGGAGCCTCTGGTTAATGAATAAAATGAGGAACATACTGCCGCACGCTGACTCCTGGGAGAACATTACAGAGATTTAAAAAAAGAGCCATATTGCTCTTTTACCGGGGGCCCGCCAACGTGCATTTCATTGGCACCAAAACCGTGAAGAGGGTGGCACAAGACATCATTGAGAAGTACTACACACGCCAGGCAGTGACTTCCACACCCCCAAGCACTGGTGCACGGGGATCGTCCTTATTCCCAGCAAGAAGCTCGGCAATGAGACAGCAGGCAGTGTCACACATCTGACCACGCGGATTCACAGAGGTCCTGTGAAAGGGACCCCCATCAAACTGCAGGAGGAGGAGACAGAAGGGAGGGATCCTTGTGTTCCTGAGGTCTCAGCCCTTGGATCAGGAGATCTTTAGAGTAGATCATGACACTAAGGAGATGTTGAAGGTCTTGGACTTTGGCAGTCTGTCCAACATGCAAGTCACTCAGCCCACAGTAGAGGGTGAATTTCAAGACATCACATGGAGCCCTTTGAATCTTTCTGCTGTGCTGTAATATCTTCACTAAACCTTCGACGACAACAACATAAAGAGCCATATTATGGAAGAAAAGCTATTGGTATGATCACTATATCCAGCTTTATCTAAAGAAAACCACCTTTGTAAGTCACTAATATGGTAAAATAAACAATAGCTGGAGATAAGCAAATGTTGAAGGAGAAGAAAGTGATGAATGAAAACATCCCTATATTCCTTTTGTACTTCAGACATGCTCTAGAGGTCTAGAGCTGGCCCATTTCAAGAAGGATATCATCCAATAAAGCAGAAGTATGTAGAAGAAAACCCAGGGAAATATTCTTACACTGGATTAGGAGGAAGTTTTCCAAAATCAAAACATCAAAAGATTTCCTATGGTCCGCGTACTGCTCTATCCCTACCCAGTGAGTTTCTTGGGCACTTTTTTAATGTAATGGAAGCACGAGCCTTGTCACCAGGTGCCCAGCTTGTGATAGGAATTCAAAAACAATTGTGGAATAAATAAATTTATATTACTGGTTTGAAATTAAATTAGTATGGTATAAAATAATAAGAATATATGTTTTACAAGTTGTTGACTAGCATAAACAAATTACTTTAAGATATATGGGTTATTACTCCTTCTATTTTCTTTTTTTTTTTTTTTAATATTTTATTTATTTATTCGACAGAGATAGAGATAGCCGGCGAGAGAGGGAACACAAGCAGGGGGAGTGGGAGAGGAAGAAGCAGGCTCATAGCAGAAGAGCCTGATGTGGGGCTCGATCCCAGATCGCCGGGATCACGCCCTGAGCCGAAGGCAGACGCTTAACCGCTGTGCCACCCAGGCGCCCCTATTACTCCTTTTATTTTCCTCTCATAATGTTTGTTGCCTCATAAGATACATAATTTCAAATAACATCTGAATGTATTTCCATCAGGCTATTTACAATTAAGATCTAGGAAGAGGGGTAGGTATCTGATTGCATATTTCCAAATTTCCAAGGATAACCATCTCATTAAATTGGTGCTTAAGCAACAAAAATACAGAAGCATCTGTTTGCTTTTTAATGTTACTGTAACATGAATTTGGCAACAACAAGAAGAAATTTTTCCAGAAATTAATGGAAAACTAAACATATTCTAGCTTTTGTTAGAAAACACAGCTCTTCAGAAATACAGTAATTTGTTATTTAAAAACCTTAAAGTAATGTTGTTATAAACTGTCAGAAATTCAAAGTAACAATTTAATTATCAGCTCATAGTTTTTGTCTGTTTGTTTAGTTTCCTTATTAACCAGCCATTTTTACATTTGAGATAATCTTTTAAAACAACATTTCGGTGAAGGAAGAGGACTGGACTCTGAGTCAGGGAATGTCAATGTGTTTTTAGCTAATTATCATCAGTAAAATGAAAAGGGAAATTGAATTAGAACATCTCTCATCTCCATCCATAAAAAGTTCTATAATACGAATGTAATTTATATGATATAATACTATGTAATAATAACGCATACTGTATAATCAGCCAGCTAACTGGAAAATAAGGAATAAAATCTAGATGTAGAAGAAGGATAACTGATAAAGATTCCTAGATCCAGCTCCATCCAGCCCTCATAATCTTACCTTTAAAAGTCATATAAGGTGTCTGGACCTCAGCTTTGTCATCTGTAAGATGGCCAAAATAGTTGGGCCCAGATGGTCCCCATAGTCCTTTCCAGCTCTCAGAATCATTCATTTTGAGACACTGGATGTCTTCTCTCAGATTGAATCTCTGCGCATTTGTACAAGATTAAATCTTTGAATAGTTTTGAAATCAGAAATTATTTAGGAAGCAGAACTCTTAACACAATTACACAACTCTTGAAACTTTCTTGGTTAGATCACATCATGAGCCAGAACTGGCATCCAGCAGATGGCACTATGCCATCATCATGGGACGGCCAGCTCTAAAGTGCAGACAGTCCTCTCTCAATCAGCAATCTTAATCATTTCCAGTAATTAACAGTGCCACACTTTTTTTCTTTATGATTATAAGATGATCTTGATACTTTCTAATTTGAATAATTATGACCCACTAAATTCTTTCTGTCGTCAGGTGGATAAAAGCTGAAAAGGGAGTTTGCTAGTTCTAAACCCTGAGCAAAGACCAAAGACAGAAGTAATGAAGTTATCTGTTCTATGATAGAATGGTGATTCACCTTCTCAAGAAGACTGCTGGCTCCACCAATGAGGCTGTGAGCTCTGTGAAGGCAAGAACCATGCCTTATCTCTATGCCCTCCCTTACTAGGAGGTACTTAATAAATCTGTTGAAGAGATTAGAAACAAAATATAGGATCAATGAACAGAAGATGTGGAAGGATGTAGAGAAAGTCATATACAGAAATTCTCTATTGATGCCGCAATTATCGAAGGAAAGTAAGCAGCAAAAGTGATCATCTGAGAATGAAGAGGAGGGTGAAGGCGCTAGAAGTTCAGAGGGCAGAGAAGTTGTGAAATGTTTCCTAGAAGAGTGAGAGAATGAATGAACCATACTGGAATAACATGGTATGATTACTGACCAGTTTTAAGAATAATCTGAATCTTTGGTTCTGATTTTCTTTAAGATTTTATTTATTTATTTTTTTTTTAGAGAAAGAGTGTACATGAGTGGGCGGAGGGAGAGAGGGAGAGGGAGAGAATCTCAAGCAGACTGCTGCTGTGTGGGGAGCCAGAAGTGGAGCCCCATCCCATGACCCTGAGATCATGACCCTCATGGAAACCAAGGATTGGACGCCTAACCAATTGAGCCACGCAGGCACCCCTTTTTGGCTCTGATGAAAAAGAGAACAATAAAGTGAATTTATCTTCAGCTAATTCAAGGGTCCAGACATGGTATAGGAAGACAGTTTAATACAGTCGTGGTTGAGATTAATCAAGAAAGGTTCAGGGAGGAGAATGGGAACAAGGGAAATAGAGGAATGATTATAATGATGGAACATGGAATTTAAGGTGAGTAAAGAAGAGAGAGAATGTCAAGAAATTAAAACGAGGGAGTATCAACGAATTGGAAATCCTAGTTGGGTTGAAGCATTGTTGGAGCAGTGGATGAAATCTGATGAAATGATAGGTGGTGGCAGTTAGCAAGAGGTATACGTAATTGTGAAGGGATTGAAGTTATTAGCAATGACAAGTTCTAGAATTTGACCACTAGAGTTAGAGTAGGCTGGAGGGCAAGATTTTTGAAGGAGAGAAGTCATAGAGACAAAGCTGTTGGAAGTATTATCTAGATGTATCTTTAAATCAATAGGAAGAAAGTCAGCAGTAATGTGAGAATGACAATGAACAAAAATAGCAATAAGGAAGAATAAGACGAGGGCCTCTTAGAGGACACTAACCATGTTGATGATACAATCTAATTAGAGATGGTATTCAAAGATAGATAATTTCAGGCAGGAGGGAAGGAGAAGGGTTTGAAAGCAACCATGAGGAGTAAGAATATTTCTTCAACATATGACCACAGGCAGAATACAAAGCCACCACTCGAGAGGCCCACAAGGAAAGCAAGATCATCAAAGAAGATCTAGATTTCTGTTTAAACAAGAAGCTGAAAGAAACATACAGGGAGAGCATTTAGCATATCGTATTTAAGTAAGAGTGTACATGAGATTTTGCCAATGATGGACCATGATAGAGGGCAGTGTGGAAAAGTGTTCAGAATTTGTGAGTGATGGGAGAAAGGAGCAGAACAGGGGATAGCAGAACTTTATTGGTACTGGTGTAAGAGCTAAGGGATGACACAGAGGTGATGAATATATTAAAAAATGATGTAATAATATTTATAAATCCTTATGGGTTAAAAGCAGATCATAGCAAGGAGGATCTGGATTTGGGGAAAAAGGAAAAACTAGGTTCTGGGTCTCTTGTTGAGTTCTGTTGATGGTGGCAGTGAGATCTATAGAAGCTGGGTTTTGTTCCACTCTATGAAATCCTATAGACTCACACTGATGGAACTAGAAGCTTCCTCCCTTATGCTGGGGTTCACTTTTGACACCTGTTAAGAAAGACGTAATCCAAAACACCACTGCACAGTTGCTGCTTTGACATCTGAAAATGGAGTTAAAGCTTCTCAGGAAGTCATTTGTTACTCTGCATGGGTAGGAGTCCACTCACCAATGATGATGGATATAGAAGGTCTAGATGAGACACATCCTTTCCAGAAAAAATTATCTTGCTTTCTCTTTCTAAGACTCCTATTATTTGGATGTTGGGCCCTCCTGGGATGATCCTTTAATTGTCTATTTTTTTTCCCTACATTTATTTTTTGCCTATCCTGCTTGTTCTTTCTGAAAGATGTTCTGACCTTTATTTGTTTCCACTTTTGTATGCATAATTGGGGTGATATTTAAGAACTCTTTTTCTCTTTTCAAAAAACAACGACAACCAAAAAAGAGCATATAGTACTTGTTTTATGGATGCAAGATTTCCAATTTCTTTCTCCCAGAGGATATTATCATTCCTTTGACGCTTTCCTTTCCATTAACTGTGTCTGTTTCCTTAGAGTCCTTTCTCTTTTTTTCAGGCACTAAAAAGTCAGTTATAATTTCCATACTGAAGAAAGACCTTGTCCTTTGGTGGGGTTAACTAGGAGACTGAGCAAGGACCCAGAAGTTTCACTGGACTTCTGCCAAAAAGCCATCTCTGTAGATATATTCAGTTCTCCCACAGGAGAATATTTCAATATCCTTAGGAAGTGAAACAGTGAAAGTGATCTAAAGTATATAAGCTTCAATATACTTTTTGTTTCTAATAAGATACGTTAGTGCCCACTTCACTGTGTTCTTGTTCTTTCTAGTTCTAATTATGCAGGGAATACATGTGCTGCTATCATGGGAGAAAGGGTAGTTGTCTATAAGCACAGGTGAAGAAAAACTTTGGATTTCCTGAGATGCACAACAAATGTCCCAGTTCTTCTTTACTCCTGGCCATACCCTGAGGTTGCTAGAGCACCTAACTCCCTAGCCTGTTATGGTTCTGCCCTGTAGTCATCTTGCTTCTGCTGGACCTGGATGTCAGCTTTCTTGGCTCTGCAAAGCCTCTTGCTAGCACATCTGTTTCTCAACTTCTGAATGTTCACTGATGTTTCTCATTTGCTAGAGTCCCTTGTCCTGTGCCCTTAGACTTCTGGTTCACTCCCTTTTTTTCTTCCTGTGTTATTATTTTAGGGGAATATTTGAATAAGGCAAACATCTGCACTTGTATTTAAGTCCCACTGTTACTTGTATCCCTTTTGCCAGTGATAAGTAGAACCTGGATTATAACATGAAGAACCCCACTAGGGCTTGTGTTAGAGCAAATGTGGCTGGAGTTAATCCTCATATGGTCACATCACGAGCAATGATTTAGTTGTCGCTGTTCTAGAAACTGCGGATAAAACCAGGAAGGTGATTCTGTGGATTTTGCCATTTTCTCAAAGGAAAAGTGATTTCTACATCCTATGTGAGAATGTCATTATCGACACTTTATAGCGTTGCTAGCTGAACATAGGATTGTTTAACAGAGCTGCTAAATGAAGAAACGCACATTTGTCTCAGGTCTCTTTGAATCCAGAGATCATCTTCTTGACATTACACCACACGTCTTCCTTGACAACCTCAAAGTACTCTTGGTTAGGACCAGTTGTCTGGATATGTTATAGTTTAGTGAATTTGCTGAACATATGATCACTGTGAGTTTTGTCACAAGTTTGCTGCATTCCATTTACCATAAATAATAATCTTGTAAATTATTACAAGAATTATTCAATATAAATATTAAATATTATAAAACATTAGTGTGTGAAGTCACACTAACAATTTTAATACCTTCCAAATACTTCTACCATAGCAACACCTAGATTAGTCATTTTAAAGTGTCTCCTGGGGCACCTAGGTGGCACAGCGGTTAAGTGTCTGCCTTCGGCTCAGGGCGTGATCCCGGCATTATGGGATCGAGCCCCACATCAGGCTCCTCCGCTAGGAGCCTGCTTCTTCCTCTCCCACTCCCCCTGCTTGTGTTCCCTCTCTCGCTGGCTGTCTCTATCTCTGTCGAATAAATAAATAAAATCTTAAAAAAATAAATAAAATAAAATAAAATAAAATAAAGTGTCTCCTGAGGTGTCCTTTGGGCATGCGGTGGCGGTAGTCAGAAATGCGGAGCAGAGAGAGGAAAGAAGTGGAATAAGAAACATGAAAACTTGGACTTCATGCTTCATTTGTGCCTATGCATCACATCCAGGGAGACCAACCTCAATCTACTGCAGAGTGAGAGATCAAATATAAATGTAATAAAATAGAAGACATTCCCTCGCCTCAAATAAAGGGGACTACCTTGAAAGCAATGTATTTCAAACATTTGCAAGTGAATTTCCCAGCAGCAGTAAGACAAATGTGGTACCATAATTCAGCAGATGAGAGTTCAGAATCCTTGGGGAAATGGCCATTACTCCTTCTACAGATTGGACTTACATGCCTGTATATTTCATCAGTGCTTTCCCGTCAAATCTATCACATCCTAATGGCATTACAAAAACAAATGCTCTTCTTCTAATGAGTTTTTCATGTTTTTCTCTTCTGTTCCCCTGCTAACATTCTTTCCTCAGCAGTGAGGGCAACACATTTGTTCTTTAAAACAAATCTGAATAGAAATTCCAGGAGAAAAGCCCGTGGTAAATGCCCGGCAAGGTAAATAATTTGATGAGACATAAAAATAATGAAATTACAGCCACCTTCACTGGAACTTGAGAGTTTAATTGTACAAAGAAGTATTGGAGGAAAAAAGGGGGGGGGCAATAATATGTTAAAATTGCAAAATTAATCCTTACTGAAGCAAAAAGTAGAATGATTCACCAATGGAAGCTTTCATGTCTGAGCCAGTGATATCAATATTTTTTTTCACAATAACTAGAATCTAGATTGTGATCTATTTTTATCATTGTTGTGTAGCTTTTGTGGTCAGTGTATAAAGAATGTGCATTGAGAACTCACTTCAATCATGATGCAGCTTAAGGTAGAGCTCTGCTTCCCCCTCCCCTGCTCTTACCCCTTAGCCTAGGCAGTAATCGAGGGCATGGAGCCACTTGAAGAAAACTCTCCCCCACTCCTTGCTTCTATAATATTTATTTGTTTCTTTGCTTCTCTTTCTTATTTTTGCAACATCGTAAGATTTATCTCAGAGAATTACCTGAAAAATTTTTTAAAAGAACCAAAATAAAAATACTTTTAACCATCATCAAATAATAGATCGAGTATATATTTCAGCTGGGCAAAGCACTTTACATTATTTGACTTGGTTTAATACTCAAAATTACCATTTCAGGAAAACTATTATTCTTACCCATGTGGTTACGAGGAATATGAGGTTCATAAGGTTAAACAACAGGCTCCAGGTCACATGACTGGGGAGTTAGGCAAGCCCCTCTGAGTATTAATCCTTCATAAAGATTTAAATTGAATCGGCAACAATACACTTCTTTCACAGAGCTCATTAATTTAAAATCAACTAAGAGTGAACTTCTTAAAATGTCAGCTCAAGCACCTATTAACTTCTGTTTAAAATGTTAGTAATTTAATGACCTTAATTAGGAATGAATGAATCCCATTTGTAATAAATTATTCCTTTCGGAAAGACCAACATAATAGCTGGAAGGAAACTAATGATACATCAAACTCGGGCCACAAATAAGCTAACACATTTGTCCTATAGAAAATGCGCCATGTCCAGTTCACACTGGAAGAATCTGAAGAACTCTGGTTGTGTCTCACAACCCAAAGTAACATTTCCTTTTGCATAATGCGTACCCCAGCATCAGGTAGCCGTATCGGAATTAAGTATATGGCCAGAGGCACAGATACACGTGCTGTAGGCACTCAATAAATAGTGATCTATTAGCAAAACTTATGAGAGAGAAAAAAATGGTTTTTAAATGTGGTCAGGAAATGTTGCATCTGTTCATAAGCTTTGCCTTTATGAATTGGTCTCCTTTTGTGGAGGACTACACTTCAGGGAGGCAGTGACTCCAAGAAAGGAATCCCTTGATACGGTTATAGCCAACGAAACAAAGAAAAGGAGCAAAGCAAACCCAAAGGCCCATATTTCTTCATCAAATAGACCTAAGAAAAAGACGATGGTCAATTTACTTCCCTGTAATGTTCCCCTTTTCTGCATCTTTGAAACTGATTATATTTGAATTCTTCATGACTGGCAATGAAATATTAGATTACTTATTACAAGAATAACATATATGTTGTATTGTTCGCCATTTAAATAATCAAAATAGCTTCAAATAATAGAAGCTGTCATTTGGGGAGACTTCCTGTATGTCCACCACTATGAGATCTCTATTTACACGATTTCACTTTATTTTTTCTCCCTTGAAAACCACTGCAAACATTTATCTCTAAGATTGGTACGCTATTCTGTGACACCGATGGTATGCCCACCTACACTGTGGAAAAGGGTTACACAGGATAAATATCAAGTTTCAGAGCAAGCAGGCTATGTGTCTCTAGAATAAAATGTGCCAATTTAAATGGAAACGAAGATGGCGAGACTGCCAGCACAGGGGGTTCCTACAGTGTGAACTGTGAATGAAGTTCAAGGGTCAACGCAGATGTGTGGAGCTCGCCGCCATCAGCATTTCCATGCAGGCCCAAACATCTCCTTTCAATTTATAAGGATAATGAAATATATCAAAATGGTCCTACTGACTGTTAGAAATTATCGCATGAACAGAGTACCATGGCCTTATTCCTGCCAGACGTCTTCTATTAAAATCAAATCAGAGCAAAATGTGTCTAGGCAAACCTCAAATGTATTTGGACCCTAATTTTCTTAATTTTGAATGAGAAATGTGTAGTTTCCAGTAAGTAGCTTCTAGGCTCATGCAGTGCAGAGATAAATGTATGCACCCTACGATTAACAGACTAAGCATGATTAACTTAATTAGGAATATTATTTTGCCTGTCTCTATTAATCTTGTTCTAGAATAGGAACAAAAATAAATGCCTAAAAGACTGAGTCTTAATTAGAGTCACGTCATGTCTTCAGCAAGATACTTTACATTCAAAAAAAAAAAATCAAGAAGTACTAAACATTGTTAGCACTAATAAACATTTCTTATTTCCATTGTTTGTAATGTCATTTGGAGGTGAAGGAGTTCTCAACTCCCGCAAGTAAGTGAAAACACAGGAAACTTACTTGTTTTGTGTTGGAGTTAATGTAGAGCGTGAAATCGGCTGTAATACCTGGCTTGCTAAAATGTAACACAGAGGCCCCTGAGGGCAGGGAAGGTTTCAGAGAAGGGCACAGGCCTTTGGAACGCCGGGGCCCATGTGACCACTCTGCCTTTGGAATGCCCCGGGGAGTTGCCTTCTCAAAGCCTTCCTAGCCCGAACAGTCAGTCGCCCCGTGATCTAAGAGACGTAGGTATTGTCCCTTAGGCTCCGTTTAGCAGAACTCCTAAAACACGCCCAAATTAGCATATAGCATCTTCCCGGTAAACAGATCCTCCCAGTTTCAGTAAGACCCCCTGTCACACACCATGTGCTTGAGAAACAGTGGTAAGGATTTGTGATTATCTTGAAGGACCAATAAAAGGGGGAGCAAAGAAGAGCAAATGATCTTCGCCTGTGAGCGTTGATCCTTTTGCGTTCTCCTGTCCTTCACGGCAAAGTTTGGAGTCCTCTTTGATAACGTGGGTACAGGGATTGCTGGCTGTTCCTGGCATGTGGTGACCCGCACGTGACCATCTTGCAACGGACACCATACGGACCCCCGAAAACGAGAAGTCTGCACACAGTAAGTTGGCATCAGCTCAAGGCCAAGTTCGGGGAAGTTTCAGACTCAGGTATTTCTAGGGAATTAAAAGGTCTTTAAAAACTGCAGATACAAGGCAAAGATTTTCTCTCGAGAAGAAATAATATGCTCAGGTTTAAGGCAACTCTTTTTTTTTTTTTAAAGATTTTATTTATTTATTTGACAGAGATAGAGACAGCCAGAGAGAGAGGGAACACAAGCAGGGGGAGTGGGAGAGGAAGAAGCAGGCTCAGAGCTGAGGAGCCTGACCTGGGGCTCGATCCCATAACGCTGGGATCACACCCTGAGCCGAAGGCAGACGCTTAACCGCTGTGCCACCCAGGCGCCCCCAGTTTAAGGCAACTCTTAAAGGCTAATGGGGCTACGATAATTGAGGATCAGCTCCCACAAATGTTACAAGTGGTTTCAGATGTAAATTCTTAGAACTCTGGGAAAGACAAGGTACTAATACGAAAAGAAACCGTGAACAAGGCTGTAAGATTCCTCTTTCTGCTCTAACTACCTGGGGTTTAATTCAAGCTGCTTCGGCTTCTTTACATACAGAAGCTTCCCCTAATGCCCCTCTCACTGAGAACACAGACGAAACTAAGTTAATTACCCCCCCCCATCTGCACTAGGGAGGAGGAATCGCAATAATTCATAATGGGGAAGATCTTTCTCCACCTGCATGGGAGTCTGTACAAGACTTTCTTCCCCGCCTCTGTTACTTGAAAACCCTCCTCAGAAACTGAATTTGCCTCTAGGGTCCACTCCCTCTACCTTAAGGACTGTGATGGGCCCTTGTAATAGAGAGGCTATTTTTAAAGGCGAATTAGATGTGCTCCCAGTGTTGTTGGACCAGCAGCAACAGCGAATTCATGAGCCTCTGCCTTTTGGTTTCTTTAAGGAAATTCGTGAAAGTATTAGGGAAAATGGGGCCTCATCCCCTTTCTCGAAAGGACGTATTGACTCTCTGGCTAATAATTACAATAGGACCCCTTGGCATTGGCAGATCTATGTAAAACAGTACTTGAGGCCCCTCAGTATTGGGTCTGGCATACTGAATATGACGAATTACATGAAAAACAAGCTGCTCGAAATCACTCAGCAGGAGTTCCTATAGTGGCTAATACGCTTCAGGGGAAACGTCCATCCTTACAGGTAGGACAACTTCCAGCCGCTCGAGTCTTTGAACAATGCTCTCCTTGCAAAACGAGCTTGGGAACGGATCCCTGATCAGGGCATTCCTCAAGGATCTTCTGTCTCTATTAGCGGGGCCCCGAGAACCCTTCATCGAATTCGTCAGTAAATGAACAGCGAGCTATTTGGAGACCAATCAGTCACAATCAGACTATTGAGAGCACATTCTACCCTTAAACACATGATACAAAAACAAAAACAGGGAGATACGGGTCCTATAGCACAATTACAGAAACCATTGTTTACTCTAAATCTTTTTAATTTAAATTCTGATTTTGAAACTTCTGGCAAAGGAAAACATTTTAAACTGCACTCCCCACCAAAAACATGAGCCCAAGTATTCTGGAAGGACCCAAACAAGGGCATTTGACAGGCGCGAGTAGAACTCCTAACATGGCAATGAACTTACGCTCATGTTTCCACTAAGGACGGACCAGTGTGGATCCCCACTAGAAACGTTAAACATCACCATGGTCTGACGCCGTCAGAATCCAGTCCCTCAGATGAGTCGCCTGAATCTAGAAAAACAGCTGCCCTTCATACACCTCCCCAATACCCAAAGGCCAAATTCATGACCTGGGGAGACCTCGAAGACACCCAGAAAGCCAAGGAGATTGTACAACAAACCAGTGAACCCTCTACTTCTGAAAATATGTTCTTGCTAAGGTATGTGCTTACACAGCTCTACCACAGTGTATATGCTTGTTTGTCTTCTGCTGTTGGCCTAGGTGCTTCACATCCTTTTTGGGGGCCTATGTTATAAATCCCCCCTCTGGAAACCTGTACTTGGGCGGATGCCCCTTTTCCTATATTCAACAATGCCACTATCCCTGTTAATCTTATCAGAGGTTGGGAAGAATCCAAATCCATTAGCATTCTGCATCAGGCCTTCTCTGACATCAAGGTGACCCAAGCGCTCCCTGGGCCTGCTCATTGCCGACATTTCTGGGCCATCTCAGTGATCACCCCACTGGGGTGGCAGTGCCTCTTTCACACTCAGTTCAAACCGCTGCCTTTGTGGACCAGCTGGCTGTTACACCACAAGGGAATGTCACCTTCAACAAACTATTGATCAAAACTATTAGGACGTCTTCAACTAATGGAAGCTGCTATTGAATATCTTACAGAAAAACAAGAAGCCTTAGCCTCCCTATCGGCAAGGCCTCCTCTGTGACTGGGCTCACAGATCCATCTGGAACCAGTCTGTACGTGAATGGGAAAAGATAAAAAAGCAAATGCATGGTTCATTCCATGATGATTTAACTTTTGGCGTTCGGCAGCTGAAGGATCAGATCCTCACCTCATTAACGGTGGTGGAAAATCCTAAGCTTCGTACAGAAGCTTGGCAATCTTTCTAACAAATCTGCAGTGGCTTAACCCGGCCACATGGTTCTCCTCCACAAAATGGGGGTTCTTTGGAGTTGCTATTGTAATAATACTGTTTTTCTTCTCATCATAGTCCGCAAAATTGGAGTAAATGCCCTATCCACCGCCAGAGATGTGCAGCATATCTTCACAGCACAACTGTCTCAAGAACTACTTGCTTAAAGAAACAAAAAGGGGGAGATGTTGGGGTTAATGTGGACCATGAAATCAGCCATAATACCTGGCTTGCTAAAATGTAACAGGCCACAAAGGGCGGGGAAGGTTCGGGAGAAGGGTGTAGGCCTTTGGAATGCCGAGGCCTACGTGACCACTCTGCGGTTGGAATGACGTGGGGGAGTTGCCTTCCCGAAGCTTTCTTAGCCCAGACAGTCTGTGGTGTAAGATCTATGCATTGGCCCTTAGGCTATGTTTAGCAGAACTGGAAGAATACTCCCAAAGTAGCATATTGTATCTTCCCTGTAAACTCCCAAAGTAGCATATTGTATCTTCCCAGTTTCAGTAAGACCACTTGTCGCACATCGGGCTTGAGACACAGTGATACAGATTTGTGATTATCCTGAAGGACCAATAAAAGCAGGAGCAAAGAAGAGTGAAGGGTCTTCGCCTCTGAGCGTTGACCCCCTTCCCATCTCTCTTTCACAGCAAAGCTGGAGTAATCTTTTGACCTGTTGGTACAGGGATTGCTGGCCCTTCCTGGTAGTTTCATAAGGACAATAAATACATTGCGTTGTTTAAATATTTATAATTATAAAACATCTAGGGGTGCCTGGGTGGCTCAGTTAAGCATCTGCCTTCGGCTCAGGTCATGATCTCGAGAGTCCTGGGATGGAGCCCCACCTCAGGATCCCTGCTCAGGGCTCCCTGCTCTGCTTCTCCCTCTGCCCCTCCCCCCTGCTCAGGCTTTCTGTCTCTCTCAAAATACTTAAAAAATATATATTTAAAACATCTAGAGAAAATAGAGCCTGTCATTTGGACACACTGGTTCTGTGCCAAGAACTATGAGTTTCATATTTCACTTGACTTTCCCCATCAAAGAATGAGGTAGGAGTCGATGCCCCTAAAAGTAAGGAAAATGAGAGCTTGAGGGGTTGAGCATTTTGCCCCAGGTCAAACAACTAGTAAGGGATGGGCCCCAACACTGAACCATAGTCATCTGAGCCCCAAATCTGTTTCCATGATAGCTCTGCTACACTTAACCAAGTGACTCATGGTAAATCTATTGATTACATCATAAAACATAACCTGGATGTTACAACTGCCCTTCGATGCATTCTAAGCAGGTTTGAGACTACCTCCGCAGAGCGTGCTTGGCACATACAAGGAGGTGTGTCTGAATTTCTAGGTGCGCAGAGTGAAGCCCCTCCCTTTTGCTGGAAAAGCAGAAAGTCACCCTCTTGGCTCAGCAAATGCCTATTTGCCGGCTTAGGTAGATTGACCTTTTCAAGCAATGTACAGCGTCCCTTAGCTTCGTGAAGTGCTGAACGTAAGAATTTGCTCTGTAACAAGGAAAGAATCATGAATCAAATTATGGTATTGCATTTCCCAGTTTAATTCTCAGTCTTTGGAATTTTTGTATCAAATATCCAGGCAAAGGCCCATTCGGATACTTCCCAATTAGTGTTGCCTGATCAAGAAATATTTTTTCCTGGGGCGCCTGGGTGGCGCAGTCGTTAAGTGTCTGCCTTCGGCTCAGGGCCTGATCCCAGCGTTCTGGGATCAAGCCCCACATCAGGCTCCTCTGCTGGGAGCCTGCTTCTTCCTCTCCCACTCCCCCTGCTTGTGTTCCCTCTCTCGCTGGCTGTCTCTGTCAAATACATAAATAAAATCTTAAAAAGCATATATTTTTTCCTGATGTAAATGCTAAAAAGTTTGGAATGGGACATACTGCTGTGACTTTATTGTCCTTGTTAAATACAATTGTAATAAACACTATTTTATAGTAGTGTTCCTGCAACTCCACAACCAGGGATGAAAGAGCTTGAAATCAATCTGCCCTTAACAATTCCTGCATTTTATGTCTGTGGACATTTAGTATGTAGTTGTTCCAGGATCATGTAAAATTATTTATCAACAGTTTATCAAGTATGTTGAGCAAAAGCAATCTGAAAAACATGAGAAAAATGTCAAGGGGTTCTTCGATTTATTGATAGTAACAAGTGATTTAAAGAAGAAAAGTGGGATGGAGTGAAAAGGAGAAATTTAAGGTAGGGCAGTGAAACAGGGATCTCACGTTACAATACCATGGGTTAGTTGGGAATAGGGAATGAAGTTAAGCAGTTTTAAAAATGTATTAGGAATAAACATTGATAAATTTCTTATTTGCTAGTCACTTTTTTAAAAAATATTTTATTTATTTGACAGGAGGCAGTGAGAGAGGGAACACAAGCAGGGGGAATGGAAGAGGGAGAAGCAGACTTCCTGCTGAGCAGGGAGCCTGATGCGGGGCTCGATCCCAGAACGCTGGGATCACGCCCTGAGCCGAAGGCAGACGCTTAATGACTGAGCCACCCAGGCGCCCCTGCTAGTCACTTTATATTATGCATTGGGATAGTTGATGACTGAACATTTTTAAAAAACAGACTGAGCACTTCATTAGTGTCTCTTAAATCATAGTATTACTGGAGCCAAATTTAAATTCAGGGTCTACCTGGATGTAAGCACAGATGGCAGAAACAAAGTCTACGGTATCCAATTCTGTGGTAGAACTGGGGACGTGGTTACCCCTATTTGGCATCCATTTCAAAAGACCCACACTGCCTTCCATTTCCCAAAGCAGGTAAGAACAGATCCTAAGAATTTTCTGCAAGTGAAGTATCAATTCAAAAACGTAAAACACTCATAGTGATATTTGAGACAGTATAGGGTATGAAGTTCTGGGAGAACATAAATTCTTACCAAATAATTCATTTTGGTATGAAGCTTACATTTTTAAGAAGTATGCATTGTTAAAAATAAACTCACTTGAATATTCTCTCCAAAAAGGAAATACTGTAATTACTTCTATCCATGGGAAATCACAATAGAATGATCCTGGGGATTAAGGTGCCCGGTCAAAATTTATTGAGAAGTTACTAGAGGTATCAAGAAATTTATATTAATGGGTATTTAATAAATTCATGCTAGCTAAACCTACAGTACTGACTCACTGATAAAATGATATTTATGTGAAATAATTCAATACTATACTGAGGCAGAAATTCAATTACTCCACAGCTACATATATCTGTACTCAATATAACAAGGAAGCATTCCCACCATTAGCATTGTGACCTGTTATTACAAACCATATAGGCTGTTCTTTTATGCAGGATGCATACAAAATATAACTTGTTTGCATTTATGTAATCTTTGTGTTAATGCCATGTCATATTAATCAAATCTGTATTATGAATTGAAACTAGATGGCAAAACTAGCATCCAGATATTTGTAGATGTTTCTTGCAAAAAATAACACATCTGACCTTTCAAAAAATTTAGATTAAAAAATTTGGATAAATACTGTAAAGGACAAAGTTGAGATAATACCAAAAGGAGAGGAACATATTTATTACTAATCATGAAGATTCAACTTGCAATGAATAACCAGTCCTAGAAAAGGAAATTGGTTAAAATAAATAATCACAAAATTGAGTGATCAAAATGTCTCTTCTCATAGCAGGGTACGGTGAATAAAATGAGCATGTACAGTATGTCCTGCTGGACTTTGAATTCTAAAAATATTAGGAAAAATATCTTCACAGATTCAAAAACTGAAATTTTTGAGCATGAAATTTCAGAAGTAAACAAATGCTGTAAAACTTTGAGAGAGAAGTATAATTGTCCAGGAATTTAGATACATTTCAAATTAAAATTTGTGTATAAAAAATAAAAATTTTGTTACATATAAAGTCTCAAGCATTATATCTTAATGTGAGCTTTACATGGAAAAAATAAGCACAACCTCCAGATCATGGAAATAAAATTATCACTCAAGAATTGAAATGTTTGATTTTAAAAAACTATTGGAGGGAATATTAATATCAAAGACAAATAAGACTGCATCTGAATAATAAATACAAATTGGTTGAAAAATAGTTTGCACTTACATAGTAGTGTGATAAGAGACAAGATGTATATAAGTGTTCATGATTTTTATACTTAATGAGGGCTGTATATTTTGTCAAGTTAAAATGGATGATCTTCTCTGCCTAATTTAATTCATTTTAACTATATACTGATAAAATTGTCATCCCTGCTTTCTTCGTACAGTCTGTCCTCCTGAAGCGTATGTTTCTGCACCATGAATTACTTCATTCACAATGAGCAAGTCGAGCAACCAAGTAAGAGCAGCTGAATGCAAAGTATTTCAACACAGCTGAATGCGGCAAGCTGCTTACGAACGCTGTACATAATGTCTGTTTAGTTTCCTTCTCTTGGCTCAGTTTATACATTTGCTCCGTTTGGAAGCAAAATTTATTTGTGCTATTCTTTCCATAGTTGGGAAAGTTTCCCCTGTCTCCACAACTCAGTAGCTTGTACTCTCATTCCATTTCCATTATTCTTCCTCCTTTTGCTTTTGTCTTTACTTAATGGCAAATTTCAAACACACACACAAGTGTGTAGTTTAATGACACCCCATGTATTCATCACCAAGGTTCAATAGTTATCAAAGTATGGCCAATTTTGTTTTATCTGTATCTTCAATAATTTCCCTCTATACCAAGTCATCTTGAAACCTGTCCCCAAACATTAGGTAATTATATCCATAGACATTTCAATCCGAATTTCTAAAAATAGATTGATTTAAACATAAATTTAGTTCCATAATTAAACAGAAAATGGTAATTCATTAATATCAAATATCCACTAAGTGATTGATTTTGATAATTGGTATAATTGAAGTACAAGGTTTATACAGTGTATTTGGTTGATATTCCTTGATACTATCCCATGTCTTCCATTCTTTTTTCTTTTATTCTTGGTGAACTTTTTGTTGAAATCAGATCCCTTGTTCTATACTAGTTCCCAAATTCTAGACTTCGTTGATTGCCTCCTCAAGAAGTTAACATGATTTTGGTCTCCGGTATTTCCTATAAACTACTAGATCTAGAGTTGAATAGACTTAATAGCATCATTTCACTAGAAGATGCACAATATCTGGTTGTTTCTCTCCTTTCTTTTTAATGATACACTCTACATTTACTCTAGCAAATTAGAACAAAAATCACAATATGTTTTACTTTATGTGATGTTAAAATGTCATTTAATCTGTTCTAGGATATTGTTTAGGATTGTTTTTTAGAGGTGAAAAAGTTGCATATAAACTACTTAGAGGCCTAGTCCCAACCCTATTTTCCCCATAAGCTCTACTATGATAGTGTTTTCTGGAAATGCACCTAACATGTTGGAGAAGCATAAATTTTTTTTTAATTGAAGTGTAGTTAACACAAAATGTTACATTAGTTTCAGGTGTACTAGTGATTGAACATAGTGAATCAACAACTCTATACCTTAGAGAAGCATAATATTTAATACTAAATTCAATTTATGAGCATTAGCTCTAGTAATTGGGGAATTTATATCACGCATATTTATTTTAACTCACATTTTTCTAACTTGTTTCCTGCTATTTGTGTTTAAGATACTACGTTGTGCATTTGACTTTGTGATTTGCTATATAAATATTTTTAAATTTGTTTTATGTGCATTTTTCTGGAATATCTTCCAGAAAAGTCTTGGAGTACTATTAATATCAACATTCAGGTTTTTATAAATGTTTATACTGTCTTTAGTTGTCAATGTTAAGAGTGGAATTATAGGGGCGCCTGGGTGGCACAGCAGTTAAGCGTCTGCCTTCAGCTCAGGGTGTGATCCCAGCGTTCTGGGATCAAGCACCGCATCAGGCTCTTCCGCTATGAGCCTGCTTCTTCCTCTCCCACTCCCCCTGCTTGTGTTCCCTCTCTCGCTGGCTGTCTCTATTTCTGTCGAATAAATAAATAAAATCTTTAAAAAAAAAAAAGAGTGGAATTATATTTGTTGATTCCATCTACATTAGAAAAGGAATTTATAACGCATTTACCGTGTTTCTCTCACTTCATTTTCTTTTTCCTGATACAATTTGGGAATTTAAAAGCAGAGTATTAAAGTAGGTTTTATTTTTATTTTTTTCTTCCAAGATATCTTTTAAATTCAAGTTATTTAACATATAGTGTATTATTGGTTTTAGGAGTAGAATTTAGTGATTCATCACTTACATACAACATCCAGTCCTCATCAAAACACATGCCCTCTTTAATACCCATCTCCCATTTAGCACATCCCCCACCCACCTCTCCTCCAGTAACCTTCAGTTTGTTCCCTGCAGTTAAAGAGTTTTTTTATGGTTTTCCTCCCTCTGTTTTTAATCTTACTTTTTCTTTCCCTTCCACTATGTTCATTGTTTTGTTTCTTAAATTCTACATGAGTGAAATCATATGGAATTTCTTTTTCCAACTGACTTATTTCGCTTAGCGTAATACATTCTAGTTTCATCCACATCATTGCAAATGGCAAGATTTCATTCTTTTTGATGGCTGAATAATATTCCAATATAGATACCACATCTTCTTTATCCATTCATCAGTCGACGGACATTTGGGCTCTTTCCATAACTTGTCTATTGTTTATGGTGCTGTTATAAACATTGGAGTACATGTACTCCTTTGAATCAGTATTTTTGTATCCTTTGGATAAATATCCAGTAGTGAAATTGCTAGGTAGTAGGGTAGTTCTATTTTTAACTTTTTGAAGAACCTCCATACTGTTTTCCAGGGTGGCTGCACCAGTTTGCTTTCCCACCAACAGTATAAGAGGGTACCCCGTTCTCCACATCCTTCCAAACATCTGTTGTTTCCTGAGTTGTTCGTATTTCCCTGATGATGAGTGATGTTGAACACTTTTTCATGTGTCTGTTAGCCATTTGTGTTTTCTTTGGAGAAATGTCTGTTCATGTCTTCTGCCCATTTCTTAACTGGATTATTTATTTTGGGGGTGTTGAGCTCAATAAATTCTTTATAAATTTTGGATACTAGCCCTTTATCCGATATGTCATTTGCAAATATATTCTTCCATTCTGTAGGCTGCCTTTTAGTTTTAATGATTGTTTCCTTCACTGTGCAGAAGCTTTTTATCTTGATGAAGTCCCAATGTTCATTTTTGCTTTTGTTTCCCTTGCTTCCGGTGACGTGTCTAGTAAGAAGTTGCCATGACCAAAGTCAAGGAGGTTGCTGTCTGTGTTCTCCTCTAGGATTTTGATGATTTCCTGTCTCACATTTAGGTCTTTCATTAACTTTGAATTTATTTTTTTGTATGGTATAAGAAAGTGGTTCAGTTTCCTTCTTCTGCATGTAATTGTCCAGTTTTTCTAACACCATTTGTTGGAGAGACTGTCTTTTTTCCATTGGATATTCTTTCCTGTTTTGTTGAAGATTAATTGACCATATACTCGTGGGTCCATTTTTGGGTTCTCTACTCTGTTCTGATCTATGTGTCTCTTTTTGTGCCAGTACCATACTGTCTTGATGATTACAGCTTTGTACGCAGCCTGAAGTCCGGGATTGTGATGCCTCCAGCTTTGGTTTTCTTTTCTCAACATTACTCTGGTGATTTGGGTTTTTTTCTGGTTTCGTACAAATTTTAGGATTGTTGTTCTGGCTCTGTGAAAAATGCTCTTGGTATTTTAATAGGGATTGCACTGAATATCTAGATTGCTTTTGGTAGTGTAGACATTTCAACAATATTTGTTCTTCCAATCCATGAGCATGGAATTTTTTTCCTATCACTTATCTCTACTCTAATCTTAATTATTTCCCTTTTTCTGCTGGTTTTAGGCTTTATTTGCTAATTCTTTTTCCAGCTCCTTTAGGTGTAAGGTTAGGCTGTGTATTTGAGACTTTTCTTCTTGAGGAAGGCCTGTATTCTATATATTTCTCTCCTAGCATTGCTAGGTTTTGACTTTCGTGTTTTCATTTTCATTTGCTTCTATGTATTTTTTTTTTCTTCTTCTTTCATTCCCTGGTTAACACATTCATTCTTTAGTAGGGTGCTCTTTAACCTCCATGTATTTGTGGCCTTTCCAATTTTTTTCTTGTGGTTGACTTCAAGTTTCATAGTGCTGTGATCTGAAAATATGCATGGTATGATCTCAATCTTTTTGTACTGGTTGACTCCTGATTTGGGACATAGGATGTGATGTATCCTGGAGAGTGGGATGTTAAAGTACCCTACTATTACTATATTATTATTATCAATGAGTTTCTTTAAACTTGTTATTAATTGATTTATATATTTGGCTGCTCCCAAGTTGGGGGCATAAATATTTACAATTGTTAGGTCTTCTTGTTGGATAGACCCCTTTATTATGATGTAGTGCCCATCTTCATTGCTTATTACAGTCTTTGATTTAAAATCTCATTTTTCTGATACAAGTATGGTTACTCCAGCTTTCTTTTGATGTCCATTAGCATGATAGTTCTCCACTCTCTCACTTACAATCTGGAGGTGACTTTGGGTCTAAAATGAGTCTACTGTAAGCAGCATATTGAAGGGTCTTGTTTTATTTTAAACCATTCTGATATCCTATGTCTTTTGACTGGAACATTTAGTCCACTTACATTCAGAGTAATTATTGATAGATATGAATTTAGTACCATTGTATTACCTGTAAAGTTGCTGTTCCTGTAGATTGTCTCTGTTCCTTTCTAGTCTTTGTTGCCTTTGATGTCTTTCCTGCTCAAAGGGTCCCCTTTAATATGTCTTACAGAGCTGGTTTAGTGTTCATGAACTCCTTTACTTTTTGCTTGTCTTGGAAACTTTTTATCTCTCCTCCTATTCTGAATGACAGCCTTGCTGAATATACTATTCTTGGCTGCATATTTTTTCCAGTTGAGCACATTGAATATATCTCACTCTTTTCCCCCCTGCCAAGTTTTTGTGGACAGGTCTGCCATTCACCTTGTGTGTCTACTCTTGTAGGTTAAGGACCTTTTGCCCCTAGCTGCTTTCAGAATTCTCTCTTTACCTTTGTATTTTGCAAGTTTCACTATGGTATGTCTTGGTGTTAACCCATTTTTGTTGATTTTGAAGGGAGTTCTCTGCCTCTTGGACTTGAATGCCTGTTTTCTTCCCCAGATTCAGAAAGTGTCTCATCTGTAATTTGTTCAAATAAGCTTTCTGCCCCTTCTTCCCGCTCTTCTTCAGGGAGTTCTCCTTCTGGGACTCCCTAAGTCTATAATGGTGACCTAATAGTTTTCTTTTCCTCTTCTTTCCAGCTTCATCATTTTCTATAATTTTATCTTCTCTATCACCTATCCATTCCTCTGCTTCTTCCATCTACTTTGTGATTACATCCAGTTGGTTTTGCATCTCAGTTACAGCATTTTTTATTTCGGCCTGACTAGTTTTTAGGTCTTTTATCTCTGTAGCTGGGGTTTCTCTGGTGTCTCCTATGCTTCTTTCAAGCCCAGTTAGTATTCTTATGACTGTTGTTCTAAATTTTTATTCACATATATTGCTTATATCTCTTTTGAGCAAATCCCTGGATATGATTTCTTCTTGATCTTTCTTTTGGGAAGAATTTCTCCCTCTTGTCATCATGTCTAGGTTTCTGTCTTTTGTGTGTTATAGAAGCTCGTTATGTTTCCTGCTCCTAAGACTAATACTATATTAAGAAGGGGTCATACACTGTTTAGGGCCTGGTGCTTCAGGAATTGTTTCTGGTGTATGCTGTGTGCACCCTCCTGTTGCATTTTGGCTGCTCTTTCCCAGAGGTCAGTCCTCTGCAGAGTTCTTCCTTACATGCAGTGGAATGGACCTTTAACCTTCCTTACATGCAGTTTGGACCTTTAACTAGGTGTTCTTTGATTTTGTTTCTTAAGCCTGATTTAAAAAAAACAAAAAAACAAAAAACCTGATCTGAGAAAAGAGAAAAGGAAAAGGAACAAAAAAGCAAACAGACAAACTATAAACCTGATTCCAAAGAAAAAGAGAAAGAAAAGAAAAAGAAAAGCCTGATCAAGAAAATGAGAAAAGGAAACAAACAGACCAACAAATGAACTAAAAACTATAAGCCTGAATCCAAAAAAATAAAATAAAATAAAATAAAATAAAATAAAATAAAATAAAATAAAATAAAATAAAATAAAATAAATAATAATAATAATAATAAAAAAGCAAGCAAACCAGCTTGGTTCTGTTTCCACCAGAACTGATGCTGACATTTGGAGTATCTATCATTAGTGCACTCGGGTACACACGGGGGCCCTCTGTTGGTCTTCTGAGGGAGAGGCCCACTGCACTGGCTCACAGTCAGACCGCCCTAGTAAAGATGTCCCTGCTGGTCTGAGGGTTGTAGAGTTTGGTGTAAGTGACTCTAATCTCCACTGCAGATGCTGTGTTTCTCTCTGAAGTCCAACTGTGCTGGTGGGAGGGGTGTGTGGAAGATGGCATGACCCTGCCCTCTTGTCATGGTCACACTGCTCAGAAGGCCATCACAGAACAGCAAAAAATCTCCTCTCTGGTGTCCTAGGCTTTGCCAGTTCCCTGCCCTTAACTTATCTGTGCCCAGGCTGTTGGCACGCCTGGTGCCACAGTTTTCCTGTATTTGGAGAACTGACCAGAGGCTGGGATTCATGACTCCAAATCTTAAAAGACCCAGCAAGGGGCAGACTGTCCCCCCGCCCCCCAGAGGAAAGCCTCACAGCACTGCACCTGGCACCATTCTGTCCCAGACAAGCAGTCACACACCTGTGTGGGTTCCCTGAATCTATGGTGAAGCACAGTGAAAAGCTGTGATCAGGTTTCTGCCCTCTGCACGTGCCTCTATCCCCAGCTGTTGAACAGCTGCTCAATGGCACCTGGTGGGTCTTTTGTCCTTGGAGAAGCAATAAACCCTCTTCCAAATGTACTCCAGGACAGGGAACTTTTTCTCCTAGTGTGACCCAGGGGATCGCCACACCACAGCATCTTGCACGAACCCCACCCACTGCTGTTTCCTGCCCTCTCCCTCTCTTCCTGACTTCTCTCCACAAAAAAGATTTCCTCCCCTCTACCACACCGTGGCTTTTCTCTCTCCCAATTCACATCTCTGAACCTTGCATCTACCACATCCTCTCCCTCTAGCTGTGCAGATTGTTTTCTTAATCCTCAGATCTATTTCCTCATTGTTCAAAATGATGTGATGTTGATCTGTGTTTGAGAGACAAGGCAAGCCCAGAGTCCCCCTACCGTTCCACCACCCTAACTCCTCCCAGTCAGTTGCATTTTTAAATTTTTAATTTTGCTGACACATGGTTTATATTTCAAATCCATCTTATAAGAATACTGGTAGTATCAAATATATACCCATAACAATTACTCAGTATTTATATGCTACATAATTGATATGCTGTATATATTCAGTAATAACCAGTGTTTGTATTCCAAATCTTTTGAGCCATTATTTCTAAATTTGTTTCATTTGTTATTCAAATTTAAGTAATTCTTTCAAAAATGCAATGTTTTAAACACAAATGTACTCTTGTCCCCACAGGACCCTCCTCAGTATATTCCAAAACCATTGTGCTACTGATGTACGTAAAATGCTGTTTGGATGTTTTTGGTGCTCACATTAGAAACAATTTTTAGAAGTGAGATTTTCATAGAAAATTAGATAAAAATGCACAAAAATCAATGACATGATAAACAAGCATACTAAAAAATGACCAGTATTGCCAGCAAGCAAATCAAAGAAATACTTTTGCCCCCAAATTACTAAGTATTTTTTTAAATGTCGATATTGAGCATTGACATGCATGCGATGATATGGTCCTTCTCACACACTGCTAATGGGCTTGTAGCTGTTACGTATTTTTGCAGGACTATTGGACATCATATTTCCAAAGACTGAAATATATTTAGTCCCTTGATTCAGTAATTCCACTTGAAGAAAATTCCTCTAAGAAAGCTGGTTCAGGTTGTTGCATTTGGATGCTCATCAGCTGTTTTTTTTTTTTTAATAATACCAAAAATAAGAGACAGCACAAAGGCCCAGCAATTGGGAAAGGTTCGATACATCATAATCCACATAGGAAATCAAATGTTATACCTTACTAAAATGTTATTTCGAAGAATATTTTATGATATGGGTGAGAATAAACAAAATAACATTAAGTGAAAATAACTGAATAAAAGTTCGGTGTATAATTTTATCCTATGATGGAAAAAATACAATTACCGAACAACAAGCTGGTCAGCTTTAAAGGACAGGTTCAGCGTAGGCGCACTTCTTTCAAGATATGGTTGAATTCACCTTATTACCCTTTGAAACAAAAGTGAAAGAGGCATCATATCTTTTACAAATTCCTTTTCATATTTCTTTTGAGATACACTTTCATTTATACATGTTTCAGAAAAAAAAATCTGCTTCTTTTCCTCAATTCCTTCAGAAACAATGATCACTCCTTAGGACTCAACAAAATTTTACATTTCCAAAATTTCTCTAGTGATTTGATGCTTGCTTGCTTTCTCTTTTTTTCCCTTTATTTTCTTTCTTCTTTCCTTTCTCTCCTTCCTTCTTTCTTTTCAGAGACAAAATCATTGGCCTTACCATTCTGTTAACCTTTTGTGATATAACTTTAATTCTGGTTCTTCTGTCTTACGTCATTATACTTCTTCCACTTACCATAACTCTGTACTTATCTCTACTTTTCCTGTAACTTCAGAAGCCATAATATTCTCTCTCCTCCGTTTTAAAAAAATGTCTCCAAATGCCCATTCCCCAACTCTAATCTTCACAATTTTTTATTCTTGAATAAACTTCAGATAGAGCTGTATCTTTTGCAGCAATTTTTTTCTCTTCCAACACCAGTCCTTTCTCTACTTTGTTGCCGTAGTTTCCTAAAATATTATAAATTTTGATCATTTTACTACTTTGGATATATTTGTTGATTTTTCTCCACCCAACTCTCTCAGTTTAGTCTACAAAAGTCCTTTTTATGACACTCCTAAGAAATAATCAACCTCCTCATCCTCTCTCCCTTCTCTGCATCACCATCAGCTCATCTCCCAGATCATCGCCATTAATTGCACACCAGCAAAATGTTTCTAAATCTTAATGTACCCTCTTCCCAACACATTGCTGAATCTTCGATGACCCCGATAATGTTGAACCTGCTGATATCCAAAGCTAGGACATCACCAGCCACTCCTTAAGTGGTAGCAAGGAAAGGCTTACTAATTCTCCAAGTTCCAATTACTGTTACCTCTTTGACAGACTCTTGACAATCTATCTTAGGCAAAAGAGTTCACTTCTTTTTGTCTCATGACATTTTGCTTACATATTAGAATACCGTATTGAAGATAATCTGTTTATCTTTTCCTAACTGCAAAATTCACCTGGATTATTTTTTCCAATGCTCTGTATTGTGTGCTGGTTTTTCCAGTCCCAGTTCCAAACCAATTTGACAATTTCTCTTGAAGCATTTGTACCACAAAAATATCTTGCTAAGTCACTCTGCCTCCTTTATTCACTGCTTCCTCCCTGTTGAGTATAAATTGAATCTTTAACCTTAGCCCTCTGGGTGGAATTACCAAAATAAATTCTCTCAGCAGTCTTTTTCTTTGTTTCTTAATGCTTTCTCCATAATAAATGCATTTTCCTGCTGATTAAATTGCACTGAACTTCCCCACACAAGATTTTTTAAATTAAGCTCAGCAAGGAAAAAATGAAATAAATATCAGTGCGGAAAAAAATGAACCTACTGATCTGTGGTTACTCATTTCCTTTGAAATAAATATTTATATAATTTCACTCCCACATTAGAATTGAAAAATATTTTCTACACAAAGCACCTTTCTTTCTGCCAAATGGATAGATGATGATATGTTAAGTAGTTTATATTTATGAGCAATGGGAAAATGCCAATGCCTATAGTCAAAACTGCAAACAAATTGTTAATTATTTGGAACACTGAGTTGTTTACACGTTGCTGCCAGGACTCCCTCATGCGTCTTTGATGGTCCAAGTCTGGCACCTGGATGTGGCTGATTACAGAGAAGGGCTGGTTAGTGACTTTCCTGTGAATCTCCAATTCCTCTGAAAGTCTTAAAAAATCCTGTTTTCCAGCTTCTTCCACAGTCATGTGGAATCTCATTCCCATAATGAATCTCTTGTTCTATAATTTCTATAATATTCGTGGAGTTTGCTTCTTTGCCAGAACACTGACTGATACCATTGTTAGTATCAGAAGTTCTTCTGGGGAACAGAAACTTACAATGGGAATGTGTAATTAGTTCTCTGATCTGATTACATTTAGAAGCAATAATGCCATTGTTAACCAGATACTGGTAGTCCACAACATACAGTGACAAACAGGGTTACTTTTATGAAGTCTAAGCTCAGGTTTCAAGTAGGGGGTCAGAGAACTTTTATGACTACACTAAAATAATTTATTATTTCCTGTAACTTCAGGATCAAGATTTTTAAAAATGAAGTCCTAATTCTAATCTACAGATGCCTAAATTACTATGAAAACGGAATTCCCAATTTCATGGGCATTCTAAAATTATATCAGGTATTGGAAATCTGTAGACCTAAAAAGTGGGATAAAGATTGACGGACAGACTGTGATGAAGTTGAAGACTTTGAACTCCTAAACCTTACTGGGCCTCATTTGCCTGTAGAAACAACTTCCATTCCTGAGTAGATTAACTCCTCTTGCCTGAAAACCTGTATTTGTCTCCAGTGAAGTAGGTCTTCTGCAGAGAATTATTGATCTCATACCCACACATCTTGTTTCTACACCTATAACCAGAACCAAGTCCCAGAAGGCTTCCGGCCTGCTGGCAAAGTATGACCCCTTGGTAGTCACCTATACTCCAAAGAAATTACATGATATTTTCAATTTTTAACACAAACCTACAGAACATGTATGGGAACATAACCTAAGGTGTAGGATCAGGGTGGAAGGAGAATAATGTTCAATCCGGTTAAATATATTAATATAGGTGCACTAAGCAGAGATTGTCTATTCACTATGTTAGATTGAGTGACTGGGAATGCTCCAACAATTTGCTTAATCAACATATTCAAACCTAGACCCAAAGGTGGTCCACACTAAATGAACTTGAGATTCCAGAACTTCTTGGTATACTCTAGAGGAAAATAATCAAAGGCTTGAAAAAAGTGAAATGCTGTGTGGACTCTTTTATGTAAGATCTGCTCACTCACACCCTAACTGTGAGAACCCTGTAGACATTTCCTTCAACAAAACTTTGAGATTTGATACATTGGAGAAGAGTGCCCCAGCATCTGTGAAGAGCTCCATGCAGTCCAGGAGCAACAGTGGGGGCTTTTACTATCAAAGTGGGCTCTCTGAATCCAATAAGGTTGATGAGATCCAGAAGTGATAAGGACTAGGTGGAAGCACTTAACTTCCAGAGACCAGGAACCATGTTGGGTGGCAGGTCCAAAGCGGTTATCAGAAAATACCAGAATGGTTTGACCCATAAAGAACTTTGATTTACCTAACTGATCATAGTGTCCCTAGGACTGAAACTGATGGTAGCCCACTAAAGTCTTACTTGATTTGTGTAACTGGAAAAGCTTCAGATAGTGTGAATAAGTCTGACCTTAATTCTCACAATAGAATGGTGCACATCAACCATTTCCCAGAGTTGTGCCAGTTTATAGAACTAGCACCCTTGAAATGAAAAGTGAGTTCATTTTATACCAAATGAAGAGTAGGAGTGGTATCATAGCTTAAGGAATTCACTAGTTTCACCATGTTCCCCATCTCTATGAAGCAACTGGCTACTCAGACTAGAACGACATTTTGAAACGCCAATTATGGCTGATGACACCTTATGTACGTATGGTTACAAAATCTATAGGACATTCTCCCATAAAGGATCAATTTACAGTGGTGTTTTTTTCTATGACTGGGAAACTAGACAGTCTAACCAGACCAATATGGGGGTGTGTGTGTGATAAAAAGCATGCGGATAAGAGAAGAAGAAATTAATCAGTTGCTATTTACAGTTGACATAATGGTCTTCATGGAAAATCCCAAGGACTCCAAAAATTCTAACTTACTGTTTAACTTCCGCAAACTTATGTTATTTCCATTGAAACCAGTTAGAAGGTTGATATCTTTAACCTACTGTCACTACAAAGATTTCTGCAAAGCTAAAGTTCTCTGCACTGAGCTGTACCTGGGAACTGTCATCCTGTCATAGAAGGAACTACTGTTTCTTGGATAATGAGTTGTAAATCTAAGTTAGATGGGTCAGTTCCATTAAGCATCACGAACTTGCTTGGTGTTCAAATAATCTTTGACCTTTAGTGTATAATGAAGATAAAGCTGGCAAAAATGAAATATGGAGCCTAGGGCTAGTGGGTGTAGCTTGAGCCTCAAAGAAGCCAGTTTGAATTTCTAGGCTTTACACTTATTATCTCCAATTTAGACAAGGTTTTGGACAAGCTCTCTAAACATCAGTTTCATTATGTAGAAAATGAGCATAATTTCAGGGTTAAGGCAAAAATTACATGTATTGTATAGAGAGCTTAGATCAACGTCTAGCACAGAATAAAAATATATCTGAGTGGTTCTTATCATTATTATCATTATTGTTGTATTTTTATAGTAAACTAAAACCTCATAGTCAATGACTACAATGAGACATCATTACATGCATTACATGAACTAAAGTAACTCCCGGATGGTTTTATTTCATCCCTTTGACTTTTTTTCTGTCATCTTCTATTTCTCGTACACTTCTGATATGTTATCTTGCTCTATTGTATCCAGTATTACAAGCTATTTTCAATTGTTTTGTGACAATGTTAACTTTATATAAGAACATGGATGAGTAAATAGATAAATAAATATATGAATAATCTTGGGCTACAAAGGTATAAAATGTCACAGAATCTTAAAAATTGGGGGGTTTTATAGTAAAAAGTGTTAGAAGATACAATCTCAAGGAATTATATAAATCAGCCAGAATTCAAAACTTATCTACCACTTCTTTCCTTATCAAATTTAAATATGAAAACTACAAAAAAAGGCCAAAACATCAAAAGTAAATATTTTGAAAAAGAGAGTAATTTGAATTTGTTTTTCATTTATGAATTTATTCAGTTTCCAACAACACTGAGAAATAGGTCCCCAAACTTGCATATTCTTCATTAAGTGGCTTCCTTACTTTTTTACTCTTTGTTTATCCTTATGAAAAATGAAAGTTAATTCCATATTGTTTTTATTTTTCTAGTGTAGAGACTATGTACAAAAAGAAAATGTGTTAGAAATAAACCAACTGAGGGAGATCCTGAAAGAACATTATCCATGTTCACCGATTTTTTTTAAATTGAATCAGTCTAATGATATATTGAGAAGAATACCTAGGGAACAGAACCGACATACACTGTGAGCATTTGAATTACCCATTGGCATTAGAAATACATTTTTCTTCATAACCAAAGACATAGAGTAATTTTCAAATATAGTACAAATTTTTTATAGAAAATAATTCTTTTTTAAAGCAAAGATGTAAAGTAGAATAGCTAATTAGTTACTATAACCTTTAAGTTTATCGATCATCACTAGTGACACTACTTAAAAAATATAATACTGGGTTTTTAAACAAATATGATTTTGGACATTTGCAATGCTTATTTTGAGATTTTATGCATACCTATGTTATTTCCTTGAAATGTGTCTATTTTAATATATTCTGTAATTGTATAGCAGAGGTCTGAGGATAGCTGAGACCCAAACCACATTTCTTGTCCTTGAATATGCTTTTTTGTTGTTGTTGTTGTTGTTGTTGTTGTTGTTGTTAAAAGTGTCTGGAGACTGCAGTGCTATGCAGACTAGACCATTAAGAACTGTAGGTTTACTCTTGCACGGATGTTAGAATGCATTAAAATTGACTTTAAAAATCTCACATCTGAAACATGTGTTTTGTCCTTTATTGCTGTTATTTCCAGTATAGATTTGAGTTACTAGATTTACCAATTAATATTTCTCTTTTGAAGGAAAAACTTTCATTTTGAAAGCAGAAAAGCACAGCAAGCAATAAACAAAAGAAATTATAATTTGCAAGCAGACTTTTAATGCTATCCTTTGCACAGTCTTGAAGTACAATTGTTTTGGTGTTTTCTTACCAAGGCGTTACCTTATGAAGTGCTTACCAGAAAATAACATCTTACATATATTTTTTGAATAGATGAGATTTACTTTCCTGTTACTCTTACTGAATCAGCCTTTAGTCTCTATATTATGAAAAGCAAGCCGTACATTTAGTAGATAGATAAATGAAAAAATTAAATGTTCCAAATGGAATGTGCTTGATTTAAATTATTAATCTGTTCATATCCACATATATTACCTAACTAATTGTGTGATTAAGCAGAGGTAACCAGAGCAGCTGTTTCCACGCAGGATCTTATGATACCAGGACAAATACTTGAAATGCAACAATTCCGCTTTGAAGGATTTATTTATTTGGGTCTTGAAAGAATTTTAGCCATTAAGAATTTTGTGTAAACGTATAAACACTCCAAATAAATGGGATTTCAACATATGGCTTCCGTGGATTCACTCACTAATTCATTCTCAAACAGTGTTTTCCAAGCATAATTTACATGTTCTCTGTGCACTGGATATTCCAGGCAAAGAACCCACTATCAGGTAGCTTTGGGAGTTAAGGGAGTTGGCCAGTGACAAACACGTGGGTAATTTCAGATTGCACTGCTATAAAGTGCTCTATCCCAGAAAGTAATGTGATCGGTGGGCAAGGTTTCCCTTGGTTGATCAGGAGAGGTCTTATCTTATTTTTAGGAGTTTGTAGCTGTGAAAAGATGAGGAAAAATCACTACTTTTACTCCTCTTTGTTTGCCTATCAAAAAAAAAAAAAAAAAAAGTCCCTAGTCACACAGGATCAGAATGGAAGCAAGGAGACTTCTGTAAGACTCCAGGCAAGATAAGAAGGGCAACCTAGATTAGGGTGGTAGCAGTGGAAGTTCAGAGACGTAAGTGTATTCAGGATATATTTTGGAGATAGAACGGACAGGTTTGAATGTTGCATTTATTTCTAAAAAAGGAAAAGGAAAGGAATCAAGAATGAGTCTTGGGAGGGGGGGACCTGGCTGGCTCAGTCAGTGAAGCATGTGACTCGATCTTAGGGTTATGGTTTCAAACCCCATGTTGGGTGTACAGATTACTTAAAAATAAAATCTTAAAAAAAAATGGGTCTTGGGTCTTTGCTATAACTGTGTGAGAAGGTAAAATAAGAGCATGATTGTTTTTTAATTCAAATGTTTCGTAGGTATGTGCAGCAATGGAAGGGATCAAGATATACGGTTAAGTCATGCTCGTTCTAAGATAACTATTAGATGCCTAGAGATATCAGTTAGGCCATTCGATGTATGTTTGAGAGGCCATGGGAGAAAGAATGAGGCATCAGCATTTAGGCATTGTTTAAACTACATGTGCTAAATAGATCGTCCAGGGAGAATGTAGACGGGAAGAAGAGCAGGTCCAAGACAAAGCCCTGGGGTATTCCAAAATTCTGGTGTCTAGCAGAGGAAAAGGAACAACTCAAAGAGACTGAGAAGGAGCTAAGAGGAAGATGATATCACAGAAGCTAAGAGAGGAAAAATGCTTTAATAAGGAGAAAGTAGTGCTGCTGAGAAGTCAACTGAAGAAGACAGAGAAATTGCCAATATGGAGGTCATTAGTGACTTCACCGTGAGCAGTGTCAATGGAGTGGTGGGTCAGAAGCTAGAATCTAATGGGTGAAAGTCCAGTGGAACTTTCCAGTTCAACATGGTGGCATAGAACCCATGTGTTTACCTTCAGTTGTTCCCAAAACTACATCAAATGACAGCAAAGAAATTTAATGGATAAAATGTCCCATATTACATTCTTTGGCTTAAGCAAAAACTGTGATCAGGCCATAGGTGTTAGGATAAGGAGATGGGCAATGTGTGTTTTATCAGACAAGGTAAAAGAGCTAAAGCATCATAAATACAAGTCTCTAATTGTCTTAATATTAAAAATCAAGACATAGTAATATGAACATTTCATTTAGAATTATGCAATTAATCGGGGTTACTGGGTGGCTCAGTCAGTGAAGCATCTGCCTTCAGCTCAGGTCATGATCTCAGGGTCCTGGGATTGAGCCCTGCATCAGGGTCTCTGCTCAGCAGGGAGTCTGCTTCTCCCTCTGTGCTTTCTCTCTCTCTCTCAAACAAATAAATAAAATATTTTTTAAAAAAAGAATTATGCAATTTATGGTAATAACAAAAACAATCGCAGCAATACCTATGTATTATGCACTGTGTGCTTAACACTGTTCTGGTAATTTTATCCTCACCATAACCCCTTTGATAGGTTATATTGTTATGCCTTCTATGGAGAAAAGGCAAATGAAGTACAGAGAGCTGAGCGACTTGGGTCAAGTCACGCAGCCAGCAAGGAGCAGAGCTTTGGAGCAAATCTTGCAGGCTGACTTCAACTTCTGCCCTGGAGGTAAAAGTGTTGTCTCCAGGGAGCCAGAAGCAGTTGTGAATAAAATGGAAATGCAAATGCTTTCTCACCCCAGTGTCTTTGTTCTTTAAAAAATATGCACAGTATTACTTGATAAAGCTATAAATTAAATTTTGAAAAAGAAGAGTATATACCAAATTTTAAGTTTGAATTTCTCTGGGTGTTGGAATTATTGATAGTTTTTAATTTGTTCCTCTTCTTTGTCTGTATTCTGGTTTTCATAGAATTGATTCCTATCAGTTGTATAATTAAAGAATGTTGTTTTATAAATTTTTTAAAGTATGATTAGGAGTTGAAAAAGTAGAGTATAGACATGTTTTTCTGGAAAAATTGTTATAAAAAGAAAAATACAAATAGGGTGTTGGAGATGTGAGACCAAGATGAAAAATCCCAGCGTGTGTTGGTATGGTGATGGGGATGATCCAGCAGAGAAGGGAAATGAGATGAAGAAGAGAGAGGAAGTAATTGCCAATTGAAGTTTTTGAGAAAATGAGAGGGAATAAGATATAAAAAATAGGTCTTCCGGGAACATGAATATTTTATCTCATCCATTTCTACAGGAGTGAAGGCAGGAAGTTCAGATATAGTTGAGTGGATAGATCCTGTGGTGAGAAGACGTGGAATTTCAATTCTGATAGTCTGTACTTTTCAAGTGACACTTGAGGGCTGTTCGTTGGTGAATGGGTCATCAGCGAAAGAAGGGCTATGGAAATTTTGAGGAAAAATTAGAAGATATGAAATGATCTGCAATGGGCTCATTAGTAAAATAGATTTCTTGACCATGTTATTTGTCCATTTGAGATTTGTGGCCATTAGTTTAAAATGAGAATAGACAGGGGTGCCTGGGTGACTCAGTCAGTTAAGCATCTGACTCTTGATTTTGGCTTAGGTCATGATCTCAGGGTCGTGAGATCAAGCCCTGTGTTGGGCTCCATGCTGGGCATGAAGTCTGCTGAAGATTCTTTCTCACCCTCTTCTTCTGCCCCTCCCCGCTGCTCCTTCCCTCTCTCATTCAAAACAAGCACACACACACACACATACATACACAAAGTGAGAATAGATAAATCATGATAACAGTAAACAATAGCCTGTCACGTTACAGGCTATCACATAATGTTGCATATCATTTCACTATCACACCACACCCCTAACCAGTCAGAACTCTATCACTGGCTTCAGTCCCTCTTAGATATTTTTAGATTTAATTCCATCTAGTCATCTTCTAGATGCCCATTGCTCTCCCTGCACAATACAGATCTTCGATATAGCATTCTCTATGCATTTTGCACAATATATGAACAAGCAAGAAAGGTCAAACATGTTCTCCATTTAAAGATCTCATACATTTTCTAGAGATGGGGAAATAGTTGGAAAGGGTAGAGCCAGGCTTGTAGATGAGAAGGATTCTCAGGACTCATGTTTCAGTTGCTTTTTGCCATGCCAAATATCTTGCACATCTGAATTTATTTTAGTTCCTGGGGGGAAAAATCCCATAGAATCTATCCTTTAAAATAAAAACTTTCAGAAATCCTTGTTCCCTGTATCTATTGGTTGCTCTGTGACACTATTGACTCAACATCTGCTTTCCTGAACCCATTCAATTGCTTCCATAAGTGAGCGTTTAATCTTCATGATCTTAATTGTATATGTTGGATTCCACCATACTGATCATTTTCATGGGTGTCAAGACGATCAATATGACAATATTAATCATCGTTTTCAATTAGCAGAAACAGGTTGAGTGTCTTGTCCAAGGTAATCTGGTTAAACACCAGCAGACTAGGATTCCTGTCTAATTCAATTTACTTTCTCTGTAATTGTGGTTTTCAAATTTTATAATGCATCATAATCACCTGGAGTGTTTATTAAAACATATTTCTGGGCTTCAGCCCTGAAGATGCTGATAGGTCTGGGATGGCACCTAAAATATAAATTTCTAACAAGTGCCCAGGGCATGTTGATTTGCTGGTCATTTTCTAAAGAACAAAACATAAAGTTTTTTAAAGTTCTGCCTCCCACATCTCACCTTCAGGACCCAAGCCCACAAATCTTACCAATTCCATACCTCCCAATATTTTAATAATCTTTTTTGATGTACACGCCCTAATCTTGGGCTCAGTAGGGGCTATTTCTGCAAGTTGGATAAAATACTGATAATCTCTCCTTGCAGCATTGTCTTTAAACTCCTAGAAGTTGCTCTTGGAAGGGCTGCCTGTTAGTACTTCTATGTAAATATCAATAGGATACGTAGGATTTCAGTTAAAGAATAACTCCTCTATAATAAATGAGCTTGTAACCTCTGCCAGTGTTAAGAATATAACATTCTTGGCTCTCTCCTCCACTCCCCTGTGTACAGAGCCAAATTCCACGGAGTGTCAGTTCTATTTTCTCCAAATGACTTTTGGGTATCTTTATGGGCATTGATATTTTGAAGCCAATCACTTATTTCAAGTAGTGTTTGGACTCACATATGCATGAAAAATTCAAATTATTTTTTACAAGACACAATGGGCATATAAGTAAATTAATCCCGAGAGAAGCTTCTAGTTTCCCAAGAAAAATATACAGCCAAAACTAAATATCTAAAACCTGAGTTGAAGTTCATACATGTGCACTAAATATGAAAAATGATTCTTTAAATGCAAAACGTCACTTTGAATATAGTTATTCATATCCTACACTTTAGATACTGACAAGATTTCAGACACCAGTATAATCAATCCTCAGGAATGTAGGGCTTTTTTTTTTTTTTCCCTTCACCAATTGGAAAAAAAAAAAAGTACAGTGGTGAGATACCTTTAGACAAATGAGACAGCATCCAGGTAAAACTGACTTTGTGCCAAAGATTTATTTGAATATGAGTTATGACAATGCAAAAAGAGATCTTCTCACTTTAAAGACAGTAGATCTGAAAGTATACTTTGACATGGAACACTGTGTACAAAAAATCTGAAAAGCATTAAAAGAACCTAAGATAGTAAGCGTTTTCATTAAATTGTCAAGGAAGATTTCTAAACAATAAAACAAACTCATATCATAAAAATGCCAGACTTGTACCAACTCAGACATGCATTTTGTGATAGAAGACATGCAGATTAACGGACATCAGAAAGACTCTATGTCATTGAAGCATTTCATTTGGTTTGAAAACAAGGATGAATTTATAAAGTAAACAATAGTAATTAAAGATAATTCTGAAAAACCTCTACACCTATGCATATTGTCCTACATCTCAATTTTGAATAAGTGTCTCTAAACCTGTATTAATAATCTTTATGTGAGTTTGGAAAAGAATAAAGCAAAATACATCCCAAGAAATGAAAGTTACCAGGTCATTTGTGTGGTCTCTATCCTTGGCAAAACCAATAAAACTTCTCATCTAAAGACAAAGCTATAAAACCTTGCTTCTTGGATACAACAGTATTTTTTTTCTGGGTATTTCTATCAGCTTCAGGTTGAGGTCATCTCATCTCTAATCTCTGTCTCTGACTTAGGAAGTCCATCTGTCCATACCACGGGCCTTTTAAATTTTCTTTTTTCATGTTACTAGTAATGACTCATTAACAATTCCCTTTTGATGATCATTGTCTTCCTATTGACCCTCTTCCTAGTCTCTCAAAAATCTGTATTTGCTTCTGCAAGTAATTCTGTGCTGGAATACACAATACTTACCAATTCTTCCTTATAAGAATGTCCCAGCACACAGTTCCAGCACATAGTTCTATTTAGTGTAGACCATCTCCAGAGTTTGACATATGTAACAATCACTTTTAAGTTTAAGTGGAGAGCTGTAAGAACCTTTTGGAAAAGTGGAGTTTTTTTTTAATTACCTAAATTTCATGAGGTTATTGCGATAATGGGCCTAAACAATAGTGTTGATATAAAGATTACTTAACTTCAGTAGAAGTCAAGAGTTTCAAATCAGTTATAAATACAGCTGGGTGCAAATCCACATTTTTTTTTTTAAGATTTTATTTATTTATTCGACAGAGATAGAGACAGCCAGCGAGAGAGGGAACACAAGCAGGGGCAGTGGGAGAGGAAGAAGCAGGCTCATAGCAGAAGAGCCTGATGTAGGGCTCGATCCCAGATCGCCGGGATCACGCCCTGAGCCGAAGGCAGAAGCTTAACCACTGTGCCACCCAGGCGCCCCGTAAATCCACATTTTTTAAAATATCAAAAGAAATAAATGAAAGTGATATGCATGATCATGATAAGAGGGTTGCAAATGAAACCCACCTACTTTGATTTTCTATGAGGATATTATTTCAAAACAGTTTAAAGCTAATAGTATATATATAGCCTACCTTGACTTCACCTCACAATCAGATTTACGAATATGAACCTTTCCACACATTTCAAATGAACTATATCTTTACCAATTTGGTGAACAAAATTATACCACTTGTCTTTTATTTCTTATTCCAATTATATACCCACTTCTCCCTTATAATGTGAATGTCTGCATCACCTCCCTATGATTAGTAAAAGAACCTGAGCTTCACTTAGTCATTTCAAAAGTTGGTCTTGGTGTGCCTCCGTGGTTCATTCAGTTAAGCAACTGACTTCGGCTCAGGTCATGATCTGAGTCCTGGGATCCAGCTCCACGTCTGGCTCCAAGCTCGGGGGAACATCTGCTTCTCTCTCTCCCTCTCCCCCTGCTTGTGCTCTCTCTGTCTCTCTCTCAAATAAATAAAACCTTAAAAAAAAGTTTGATCTAGATTATGAAGAGGAAACTAAACTGTCTTATCTCTATTCCAGAAGCCCCCTTTTTCCTACTGATACTGCCGCTCCCAGCACCACAGTGTCCCTGCAAAACACTGGAGCTACAGACGTCAGGGGAGAGCTTGTTTTGACCAAATATCTCCACCATTCTTGGTAGTTTGGTTTTCTTGATTGTGTTTTCAGGCAGCTAGTGTAGGGAGAACTCCTCTCATTGTCTTCCATCTGTTTGACTTCAAATAATTTCTCAATTACAACCAATGGTTTAATTAAACCTAAGGTTTAATAAAAATCGCGAGTCTTCTTGCCTCCAGTCTGCTTCCAAATAACCAGGAGCATCTCCTTGCCACCTCTGAAATGCCTTTTTAGAATGATCATTCAGTAACTGTGCAAGAAGGAGTAGTTTGTTTTCTTTTTGAGTTGGTAAACCCACCTGTATGCCTCTGTATTAACCAGATCTCAAGATTATCAGCAGAAGGTCATTCATTTCATTCTTAATGCTAAACAACCTTTGTAACAACTGATATTCTATACTGACGCACTAATTGTTTGTTCCATAACAATAACACATGGCTGACCCAAATTGAAGAAAGTACTCGGGATTGAAAAATTAAAAGTCTTTCTTTTGTATCTCCTTGTTGACACACTGAGGAAATTAAAGAAAAGTAAAAAATGTTTGCATATGTAAATACAGCATTGCATTCATTGGTTTGCTTCTTGGAACTCAAAGCATCATAGAAGGGAAAAGGCTCTGGGTCAAAAGGCAAGGGCGTGGCTTCTGGTCCTTGCTTTCTGCTGGTTACTATGTCATCTTAACCAAGACACAACTTCGGGTCCACTTTTCTCAACCTCATCTCTAAAATTAGGGTGCTGAAATTTATAAACCTTAAAATCTTCCAAATGCTGAGTTTCCGTATAAGAGAACAAAAGCTCACCAAATATTCAGATCATGAAATTCCTGTCTATCATTTTTTTTTAAGATTTTATTTATTTATTTGACAGAGAGAGAGACAGCCAGTGAGAGAGGGAACACAAGCAGGGGGAGTGGGAGAGAAAGAAGCAGGCTCATAGCGGACGAGCCTGATGTGGGGCTCGATCCCATAACGGCAGGATCACGCCCTGAGCCGAAGGCAGACGCTTAAGCGCTGTGCCACCCAGGAGCCCCTCTGTCTACCATTTAAAAAAAGAAAAACTTACACACAAATTAGCATCCCATTTCCGTAAATATTCACTGGGCACCTGCTTTCAAGGTATTATCATGTCTAAGTATTGTTAGAGACATAGGATGGAAAAAATCTCCAAATTTGGTGCAGTAATGGATATTAGAAACTTTATATGCTATCATCCTGAATTTATGATGGAGAACCTAAGGCCACAGGTAAACCATGCCACAATGCCTGCCATCTTCACCTTTATTCTAGCGATCTTTTTAGTAATCTGTGTCATTAAACAAAACATTCTATATCTCTTCCTTCTCAAGCTTTATAATCAAGAGGATAGAAGAAGTTGGTATGACACACAGCTAGCATGGCATGTACAAGATTGCCTTAGTAAAAACATATCAAGCTACAGTCCCCCATTCATTAAGTCACCTTAATAAACATTAATGCAAAGTACTATTTGAGTGACTGTGGACACTCCCAACACAAGTTAATTTTGGTTTTCCACTTCAGAAGCTCAATCTAATAATATAAAGAGATGAAGAGGGGTGCCTGGATGACTCAGTCAGTTAAGCATCCAACTCTTGATTTGGGCTCAGGTCATGATCTCAGGACCCTGAGATGTCCCAGCACACAGATTTTTAGAAACATCTTAGCTGAGGAAAAAAAAAGAAATCTTGTGAACCAAGTATTCTCTATCTAGTACACATTAAAAATTTAGAATTTTGTATTGTATTCATGGTAAATACTGAGTAAGTGATAATTATTATCACACCCTACTCACAGATAAGAAAACCAGAAGAGAGAGAGATGGAAAAACTCGCTCAGTCACACAGCAGATAAATGATGAAACATGCATGGTTTAAAGGCAAACAGCCAGACTTTCAAGCTTATTCATGCGCACGCACGCGAGCACACACACACACACACACACACACACACACACGCTACTATTAGCCATAGATCTAAGGCTGCCTCCCGAGGAACAGAAAGACCCTCTTGAATATGTCAGAAAACCACAACTACACTTTTCATCTGCTGTTCCAGCAGAGTGGAAGGCGAATCGAAGATTCAATTAGTCAAAAGAATGAATTAGTCAAAAGTAAATTTGGTATACATATATACATACAGATGAGGGTCAGTTTAAACAGATGCTATAAAATTTAATGCAAGCACTGAAAAATTATCTATAAAATAATGACTTTACCTATACCAATCTCTGTTTCAAAAGGCTTTGAGAAAACATGAGGGAACCATTAGAGAACAATTTCTTATTAAGAATCTGAAAAACATAGAAAATGTTAAAAAAAAAAAAAAAAAGAAAGGGACAGGGGCTACAAAATTTATTCTATACGCCATTGTACCAAAATAAGGCTACTGTCTAATCCTAAAGAAAAGTCTAAGTAAAATGTGGGGAAAAAAAGAAAAGAAATGTACCAAAATGTTAATGGTCTTAATGGTCTTAAGAATTATAAGTAAATTTATTTTCTTCATTTTTCTTTAGTTATATCTACAAAAGTCATGCTTGTTTTACAGTTATTTTTAAATTATTTTGAAGTATATATTGTAATTTAATATAATTACAAATATGGTATACACACATTTACTTCAAACAAATAGGATTTATTATTAAGAATTAAACTTTACTTGGAAAGTAATTTTTTTTTTAAATCCCAGCAATTTCAAAATGCTTCACATTGCAATCTATTATGAATCATTTTAGGAAAAACAAAATATGTGGTATCATTTAGGATATAATAATTAGCATTGCTATTCTGTCCACACAGCACTGTTCATTTAAGAAAAATTGTTTGTTATTTATAAGAAAAAGCTGTTATATCTTGATTAATAACAGAAGATAGCAAGCTTGTCTCCATTATGCTGTTATGAAAGTTGTAAAAGCCTTATAATATTTATTCCTGTAAATGACCCTACATCACACTTAATGTTCAATCAGTAGAATTTTTTATGCAACTAGTCATGTCCTAAATTACCTCTGACCAAGAGTCATTTCATAAAATTAATTACAGAGAATTTTAGATACACAAAAGTTGACAGAATTGTATGAACTTTCATGTACTTCTCATTCAGGTCGAACAAATACCAACCCATGGCCCATCCTGCCCCAACCATAACCCCTTTCACAGTTTATATTTCTTATTATTTGGAGGCAATCCAAGGGCACTGTAACACTTTTATTCATAAATATTTCTTATGTTTCTGTAAGTATAAGGGTTTTTCTCTCTTTTTTTTTATAAAGTTCTCTTTTTTTTTTTAACAAGAGCACATCTTTATCATACCAAAAACAAGTAACGGTGATTAACTCATAATATGGTAGTACCCGGTCAGTGTTAAACTTTTCTAATTGATTTGTAAATGTTATAAATAGCTTTTGGGTTCTTATTTATAATCTTTTTTTTTTTTAAGATTTTATTTATTTATGTGACAGAGAGACAGCCAGCGAGAGAGGGAACATAGCAGGGGGAGTGGGAGAGGAAGAAGCAGGCTCTCAGCGGAGGAGCCCGATATGGGACTCTATCCCAGAACACCAGGATCATGCCCTGAGCCAAAGGCAGACGCTTAACAACTGCGCTACCCAGGCACCCCCTTATTTATAATCTTTTAAAATAAATTTTAAAAATCCATGCATTGGGACTGATTGATAAGTTATAATATCTCTTTTAATCTATAGCCTTCCTTTCCATCTATTTTTTTCCTTGCAATTTATTTCATCAAAGTAAAAAAAGTTGTTTGTCCCGTACAGTTTCTTACACTTTAGATTGTCCTCATTATACCTTTAAAATTTAACTTATTTTCCTATTTCTTGTCAAGTAGTGATATGGAGATTGAATCAGATCCAGATCATTCTCTCTTTTCTTTTTAACAAGAATATATACATAAGTGTATCCTCTCATCAGGATGACAAGAATAATTTGTTGTCCCCTTTTTTTTTGCTAGCAGTCCTTAATGTTGCAATAGTTCATTAGGGTGAAAGGCTAATGTCATTCTCTCTTCTTCATTTATTCTCTTCAACAATTCTTTATAAAGAAACTTTCCTTTTTCTATTATTTTTTTGGCCAGTTGTAAAAGCTTATTTTTAAAAATCAAAGTAAATATTTGATCTTTTCTCTTGATTTAACATCCACAACTATAAACTGGTTTTTCCAGAATCCCCCAGTGATGACCAGTTCTTTAAGAATAATTATGAAATCATTAAACATATTTTATGTTTTTGTTATTTATGTATTCTTCCTCTTGAAATTCAAATTAACTCATGTTGGACTAGGAGAAGGCTCTTCAAGTTTGCACCCAAGATTTTTTGCCATTCCCAAAGAGGTCTTTGATAGTTTTCTCAATGTCTGATGTAATAATATGTTCCAGGTTCATCTTATTTATTTCCTGCCTTAGACCTTAAGTCAGCCATTTATCAAAAAAGAACTGGTTCTATTTTGTGAAAAAATGAAGGCCAAACTGTGGACACTATGGGTATGCATGTGACTTGGCTAATTATAATTTCTAGGCCTTTTCAGTGAACAGAGCTGATAAATATGATTTTTTTGTTTTATTTTTTTAAAGATAAAGCATCTCATATATTCAGAGAAGCATCAAAGGTAACAGAGTATACCTACTTCTGTGATCTAAAAAATCCCCAAAAATCTATTAGTAAGCTGCTATAATTAATAAGTGACTTTTAAAAGTCCTCAGAAACAAATAAATATTGAAAAATTAATTGTATTTCTGGATGTTTGGGTGGCTCAGTCAGGTAAACTCAGGTCATGATTCCAGGGTTCTGGGATCAAGCCCCATGTCAGGCTCCCTACTCCATGGGAAGCCTGCTTCTCCCTCTCCCTCTGCCTGCTGCTCCCCCTGCTGTGCTCTCTCTGTGTCAAATAAATAAATAAGATATTTTTTAAAATTAACTGTATTTCTAACAAAGCAATGATATATATTGAAATTAATAAAACACTGCCATTTATATTAGCATCGAAAATGTGACATACTTCACGATAAATTCAACAATATGTATGTGAGACTTTTTACTGAAAACCACAAAACATAGATGAGAGAAATTAAAGAGGGTGGAAATAAAAGGAAATATGTACCATGTTCATGGATTGGAAGACTCAATAGTTCTAAAATATCGATTCTCTCCTAACTGATCCATCAAAGCAATACAACCCAATCAAAACCTCAACTTTTTTTAATAGAAATAGAAAAGTCGATACTCTCATTTGTATAAAAATATAAACAAACTTGATTAATCAAAACAATTTTGGAAAAGGAAGAATCTTAGAAAACTTACATTTCTGGATTTTCTATAAATCTAAAAAACCAAGAAAGTAAGGTCTTTGTGTGAGGAAAGACAGAATAGACTGATACTGTCTGATAAGGACATCATCACGGGGACACCAGAAGACCTAAAAGAGCACACAGCAAGGCATCTACCATAGAAAAGCATTGGAGATAAGTGAGGGCAAATGTCAGTTAAGACTTCCTAGAGGAAATCAAATTTAAGCCACAATCAGAATACAGCAATTTAAGAGAAGAAGTGGGAGAATGGGGGCGCTCCAGGCAGAGGGAACCACAGAGGTCATACCCAGCAGTGAAAAAGCATGCCTGATGAAAGAAACAAGATCATCAAAAATAGATTACAGAAGAACATGATTCTGTTTAAGGGGAGCAATTGGCATGTCATCCCAGAAAGGGTAGGAGAAGATGATGACTTAGATCCCATCGTGGTGGTAGGTATGTGCCCTGAAATGACTAGAGCTTGCTGGATCAGCTGGCAGGGAGTTAGAAAAGGGCACAGCTCTCTGTGGAATTCAAAATGAAAGTGTCCAATCATCAGTTGGATAAGAGTTTCAATCAGCAAAGAGATTTTGAAGTATAGATTTGAGAATAATAAGGGTGAGTATAAATGGTCATAGAAGCCATGAGAATGGATGGGACAGCCTCAAAAGAAGGAAGAGAGTAGAAGGTACACAACAGCAAATCTATCCAGCAGAGCAGAGTTTAAGTTGATATACTCTTCAAAGCAATTTGGCAAATACATATTACAATTTAAATTAGTGCATATCATATCATCTGAAACACCATTATCCACTTCTAACCCAGTGCAGAAACTCCCATCTGTACAAAGGAGGCACACTGCCCTTTTTGTCATAGAGCAATAATGAAACGGCACTAAGTGTTTCAATAGGGAAGTGGAAAAAATGAATAAGCAAACTGACAAACACACTACGGAACACTATCCAGCAGTATAAAAAACGGAAGTAGAAGACCTGTATGTCCAGCTGTGGACAGCTTCCCCAAGACATCTTGTTAAGGTTTTCTTTTTGTTTGTGTTATTAGATGAGATTGACCAGGATATGTTTAAATGCTAAGAGGAAAGAGACTGTAAAGAGAGTAAAGGTAAAGGGAACAGGGAGGGATTTTACCGAGAAGTGACAGAAGCTAGAGCTCTGGGAGAAGACAACCACTTCCTTCCGTAACAGAAGGAAACGAAGGGCGGACACACATTCCGAAAGTTTTCTTTCTCCTCTCCTCCCAAGTTTTCTTTGTCTTAACGAGTTATTATGTTGAAGCTCTAGCCAACAACTTGCCCAGTCTGAGGAACCCTTTGTATCTCCTGCTAAATTTTTGGAATATCCTCTGTATTACTTTCCTAAGGCTGCTATAATCAAATCGATCACCGCAAACCGAGTGGCTTACGATAACAGCAACTTACTCTTACAGTTCTAGAGGCCAGAAGTCAGAAACCAAGGTGTCGGTAGAGCCACTCCCTCTTCTAAGGCTCTGGGGGACTCCCTTTCCTTGCCTCTTCCAGCTTCTGGGGACTCCAGCTGTTCCCTGACTTGTGGGGACACAAGGCTGCCTTTGTTTCACACGGCCTTCTCCCCTGTGTCTTTCCTCTTCCATCGGTGTCCTCCACAAATCACTTGTAACTAGATCACCCACAATAATCTCATCCCAAGATCTTGAATTTAATCCCAACTGCAAAGACCCTTTTTCCAAATAAGGTCACACTGACAGGTTCTGGGGGTTAAGACATGGGGACATATCTTTTTTGGGGGGCCACAATTCAGACCACTACACACTCTTAATCTTTTTTTCTTTCGATAAAGACCTCGTTTCTCCTATTTTTAAGTCTGAAGATGATATAACTTTAGATTGCAGGGGATACACACATAAAATGAAAATAGAACATGGATGACTCGGGAAGTCCGGTATTTGAAAAGCTCCATGTCCGATGATGAGTAAGAAAATGGGAGAAGAGGAAGAATACCTAAAAAAAACCAAACTTGCAAGCCCTCTCGTCAATACATTTTTTATTATAGGAAGAGGCTGATCATGTGATTGGAAAAGGAAGCCAGTTAGGAGAGTGCAGTAGACACAATATGAGAAGGGCCTCGAAAAATCTTCATAGCGTTTGTTTCTTTGTCAGGTATAAACAGGGTCTGCTGGATCTGATCTGTTAACTGTCTTAAAAATTCGTAAAACAACGTTACAGTCTTGTGAATGAAACTATCCTTTGTCTTCTCCATATAACACAGAGAGTCAAAGAGAAAACCGTCACAAAGTCCTATTTTTGGTGATGCTATCGAGGGCCACTGAGGGTCTCAGGTTGCTCACTATTACTTCACAGATCTCATTTTGCTTGTAAGGTTACAAACTCGCTGAGAATGGAGGCACGGAACCTAACACTTAACTCCCATGAAGATTTCTGAGCCTGTGCTCAAAAAAACAGAAATATGTTCCCTGCTGGAAAAGGGAGGAAACTAAAATTTAACATCACAACACAGGTTCTAGAATGTCAGGAGGAGCCATGTCTTCTGATTCACAGAGCTAATAATTCCAAGCCGACTCAGAACAGACTCTCCCCTGAACCATGGAAGAGCTGAGTCCTTGGAAGCGGCAGGGAACCCTGGGACTTCTAGACAATGGGGACCAAGGGAAGCAACACCTTGTCTCCAAACCCACAGCTCCCTCTTAGGAGGTTGTCTCCCACCAAGAGGCTCACAACTCTGGGCTTCATCTTTCTCATACGTCAAAATAACCTAAGGATCAAACAATATGAGCAAAGGCTTTCAAATGGGTAGAGCATGGTGCATGTGTGGCGTGGAAAGTTATTTTGTTACCACACACTGAGTAACCTATGCCAAACACATTGCAACAAAGAACTCCAAATGACCTTGGGAGCAGGTGTGTGGAAGAACGATTGGCCTCCAGCAATAAAGTTACTAGTTAACATGAAGCCTTGGAGTCTGTGATGGATTCCATCCTGCAGTTTTGGTTTGTTTCATTTTTTTCATTTTAAAATTAAAGGGGGAGACACTCCTTGTCTAAATTCACATATGAGAAGGGCAAGTGAAGAAAGAGGCATAAACCTGTGTAGCTGACAGCTGTTTCAAAGGAATTAGAGATCAAAACTGCTGTTCCGGCAGATTCAGGCAGCAGATCAATAACAAAATGCTTTCCTTAGGGGTCTGAGAGGCAGAAGGGAAGAGGAAAATCTGTTTCAGCTCTTTCTGTTCAGTCTGTCTTGACAAACAGGACACTGAGGGAGGAGAGAATCCAAAACACCCTTTTGCTCCACTTGTTTTTTTTCCTTAAAGATATGCTCGCTAATCCCACAAGGTGTTCCACGGCACGCACTGATGCAGCAGGAAAGACGGTTTCACAAACCATCTGGTGAATTTCCCCCAAGAGACTGCAGAAGTGAATGAAGGCTTTTCTTCCTTAGCACTTCCGCAGATTCACTATATATATATAAACATGTATGCAGCTCTATATCCATAGGGAATTAGTGTGTGATGTAACGTTAGGCATTGCCGGGAATGGCCAGCAATCCCTGTAATGAGGGATCAAAGATAACTCCAAACTTTGGAGGGGAGAGGAGACTGCAAGGGGGTTAACGATCAGAGGCGAAGACCGTTTGTTCTTCTTTGCTCCCACTTTTATTGGTCCTTCAAGACCATCACGAATCCTTTATCACTGTTCCTCAAGCACAGGATGTTGACAAGGGGTCTTACTGAAACTGGGAGGATCTGTTAACCGGGAAAGATACAATATGCTAATTTGCATGTTCCACAAGTTCCGCTAAACGGAGCCTAAGGGACAATGCCCACATCTCTTAGACCACCGGGCGACTGTTTGGGCTAGGAAGGCTTCCGGAAGGCAACTCCCCGCGGCATTCCAAGGGCAGTATGGTCACGTAGGGCTTGGCATTCCAAAGGCCTGCGCCCTTCTACAAAGCCTTCCCTGCCCTCGGGGGCCTCTGTGTTACATTTTAGCAAGCCAGGTGTTCTGGCTGATTTCATGCTGTACATTAACCCCAACAAGGCATGAAGAGATGCGTGAATGTCTTGAGCTTTACAATGTATTTGGTACGAGATTGTCTATCAGTAGCAGTGTGATAAAGCCATAAACATAATAATTTAACTCATAGGGATATTTTATAAACATAATAAGAGGTAAGATTAAATAACTATATTATAACTTATTACAAAAGCTTTTAGAGGTGAAGTGGAAAGGGGAGGAGGGAGGAATGGACTTCCAGGCTGCATTTAATCAACATAATAACATAGCCTTTGATGAGAAAAGAAAATATGGTCTAAGTGAACATGGACAGTGGGTAATAGGAATAAAAGAAAAACAATTTGAAAATAGTAGATATCTAGGCAACTCTTTACAAAGTAGTAAAATCTAAAGATCCACTGATTTTGATAGCATCAGAGGAGTACGGTTCCCTAGCATGCTGACTCAGGTAATTCTCAGGCAAGATAACATCCCCTCAGCTAGCCACCACTGATGAAAACCTGCTGATGACCCCTTTTCTGGGTTTGGAGTTTCATCTCGTAAATGAGACTAGACTGAAATGTCTAATTGAAATGTTTTTAAAATAAGACACTTAAAAATGGAATCGTGATTAATTGCCACTCAGATATGGTTTTTTTAGTTAAGTGTATATCAGTAACTCGAGAGAAGCCCTTCTGCTAAAACACCTTTAATAACATGGTCACCATTCATTTCCAAGATCTCTGCTGTTCCAACCTATATTAGGAGTCAGAAGCTGGAATTCTAATTTCATGCTAAATAACCACCTTAGCAGATCTTTTCCCACTATATCATGCTACCTGTTTTTGTTCGCCTTCAAAATTGTCTCTCTCTGATAATTTTTTTCTTAATCTAGGTGAGGCAAGTTAAGTCTTGTGGAAGAGCAAGTTCTAAAATGACTTTAATTAAAATTCTAAGATAATATTGAAAACCTGCTAGCTTAGTATTCATGACCTTCCCTTTAGCTTTTTCTCCTTTGACTAAAAAGAACTATTACTAAATAGCACATATCTCACACTTGTGACAAATAACTTATAATCTTGCTTCTTAAAACCACTCCTCCTTCCATAGTTTTAATATCTACTTGATAATTTCTATTTGCCAGGAATTCAGTGGTAATTCACCACCTAGCCTGTGATTCAAGTAAAATATGCCACAAATCTTCTTTCCTTCTCTCTCATTTTTTTTTTTTTTACCTATCTCTTCCCAGGTACAGTACTTGTCATTTTGAAATAAAACCAGACTTACTTAAAAGTTGCAAAAGTAGTATAAAGAATTCCCTTATACACTTCTTCTAAATTCCTCAAGCGTTAACATTTCACCACACCTTACCATTCATTCTCTTGATAATCTGATTGATCAATTAAATAGACAGCTAAGTCTAGTTCTAAAGGGCAGAATTAAATGAAATAGTTTGGAGAAGTGTCACTCCGTGACCCTGTCCTCATTCTTGCACTATTTCTACCCCATTCTCTTCCAACTCCTGTAGTGACTAATTTTATTAGTTTCTAGTTTATTCTTACTGTCCTTATTTTATTCACAAATAAACAGGCACAGGTACATTTTCTTACTTCTTGCTGCTGCCCCAAAAGTAGCATATTATAGATATAGAGATTGATAGAGATTCTTTTGTGACTCACTTATTTCTCTTAACGATACATCCTGGAAATTGTTCACTACTTCATATCAACTCACCGAAGCCTTCTTTATGCTTTTTCAGAACGTCATCTCACTGAGTTGTGTGATGTGCCATACTTAATTCAACAGTCTTCTTATATATGGTCATTTAAGTTGTTTCCAATGATTTTCAATTATAAACCATCCTTCCATGAATAAAATACGGGCATATACTTTTTTGTGTTGTTGGAAAGGCCAAATGTATTACATTTGATATAATTGTCTTTATTCATTCAAACAACTAATCATCGAACCTGACTTGTACTCCAAGCATAAAAGACAAGATGGCAAAAAATAAACCTCTGGGCTCATGACACTTATGTTTTGGTTATAGCACTCACAGTTTCCTACAATTCTCTTAAATCCATCCAGCTTTAATTCAGGCCTATATTCACTGGTTCATTCAGAAATGTTTAACACTTATTTATTGAGTACCTACTTTGTGCTGGACACTGTGTTAGTTGCTTAGAAATCTTAGTCAACTAGTGGAACTGGAAACTCTCACCATAGTAACCTCATCATCAGGCTCCCTACTCTTCTATACCCCCTCTTATCCATCCTTCCTATTCAATGTTGAGTCGTATTGCTTGGAATTCTAAGTATTCTTCTTCCTTCTTCTAATTAAAAATCTATGCACCCCTGAAAACAAGATAAAATCCAGACTCCTCAACGTGACACTGCAGGTTCTTCACAACCTTATCCCATCTACCCAAATGGTTTGGTAACAGCACTCAACTTTTAAGGGTTCACTTGATTCAAGCTTCTGCACTCCCTGCTTGCTGACCAGAGTCCCTTGATCTATAGCAGAACTAACCTACTTTCCTTGAGATTTGCAGACCACTGGTCTTGAGGAGTGAAGGACCAAACTTTCCCACAAGGTAAGACCTGACCACATTTGAGATGTGATGGCAGTGAGTCTGTTTAGGGTCATGTTAGACTACAAATAATCCCCTGGCCACCTGTTTCTCTTGCATGTAGCCCCCCTCCCTCTTCCCACACCTTCCCCTTTACAACCCTCCAGCTTCTGGGGCACCTGGGTGGCTCAGTTGGTTAAGCCACCACCTCTCGGTTTTGGCTTAGGTCATGATCTCATGGTGGTGGGATCGAGCCCTGTGGTGGGCTCCCTGCTCAGTGGGGAGTCTGCTTGTCCCTCTCCCTCTGCTCCTCCTCCCACTTGCACTTTCTCAAATAATAAAGAAATAAAATCTAAAAGCAAAACAAAACAAAACACCTTCCAGCTTCGCCTGGCCAGGGAAGATGGGCTTTGAGAACTTACTCCACCATCTCACTATCTTCCCAAGTTGACAGCTTCCTGAATAAAACAACTTTCCTTTCCCACCCTCACCTGTCTCTCGAGTATTGATTTTTGAACAGTGAGCAGCCAAACCTGAGTTCGGAAATGGTTCTCTGTCCGGGAACAGTTTCACCTGTTGTCAGGATCTCACCTGCTCTCAAATACTCCGGCATGCACTTCACATGCTAGGAAATGGTGCTCTCCATTGCTAGAATAGTCTTTTTGATCCCTACCACAACTAACTCCTATTCATTCTCCAGTGATAAGCTCTGCTCTGAAATCTTGTCCGATTTCCCAAAGTAGACTTTCCCAAAGTAGACTTCCCAAAGCACTTTCTTCTAGCTTGCTCCCCAAATACATGCCGTGGTCTTCTGGACAAAGATTCACACTATATATAGTATCTCACTAGCTGTGAACTTTTCTAGGGCAGAGATGGAGGACTGTGCTCATGGTGAGAGGTCAGTAAGGGTGTTTTGAATCAATAAAAGAACTACATTTCTCAGTCAAGGTTTTCAAACCTTCCCTTATTTTGCTGGGAGCAAGATTAAGGTGCTAGCAAAGGTCATAAAACTGCTCATCTTTAAATCACCGTGGTGCTTCCCTTGCAGCATGACAGCAGGAGCACGGTAATTCAAACAACAAAATTGCTACAGCTGTTCTCCCAGAGGTTTGGCCCGCTAACCCAAGAAGGCCTCTGGAAAGAGCCATAGGAACCAAATGAAAAAGTTAGAAATATGTGTCTAATTATTGAGAAGAAATACTCAGTTAAAATAATTCTCTTCTAGCCATCTGTAAGTAAGAGTTTACCATGATTTCCTGAAGCTTCCTAGATATTCAGATTTTTTTTAAGTTTTATTTAATTATTTTGAGAGAGAGAGAGAGAGAGAGAAAGAAAGAACATGAGTGGGGGGAGGGGCAGAGGAAGAGGGAGAGAGAACCTGGAGCAAACTCCCCATTAATCAGGGAGCCAGATGGGCGCTCTGTCTCAGGACCCTGAGGTCACAACTTGAGCTGAAATCAAGAGTCAGGCACTTAACCGACTGAGCCCCCAAAAATACCTTTAGGTATTTTTGAAACTGAGAAATTGTTCATGTTTTTATCTTAGAAAGTGTTCAGTTTTGAGAAAATCACGTACTTATGTATTTTGAAGTTCTTGATTTTTATAATTTTACAGGGATTTGGAAGTGGAGCTACGCCCTTTTTACGTAATTTTGATGCAAACATGATCTACAGGTAATTGAGGGGTCTTTTTTCCGCAGAGGAAGGATAAATTGTCACCAAGATCCACAGAATTTTAAGTTGTTTTTGTAAAGATAACAAATCTATGTACGTACTGTAGAAACCAGCGATTTCTAGGGCAGCTTAGATTAATGGTAAATGACACAAAAAGAAAAAAAAATCTTTCAAGAGATCAGAGATACAGGAGAAAACAGGCTTTTGAGTGACAGGGTCACCTGTGTGAAGGAGTTTTGTGTGTAATGTTTTTTGCATTTGTAATAGCTTGGTTTCATAAAGGAAAAATAGCATGATTTATCATTTTCTGATAAGTTCCAAGGTCATACTTTCGACGGAGTGGATAGTGAGGGTCAGGAATATTCCAAAAATAGAAGAGTTCATTTTCCTTATTGCAAGGAAACAAGAAATATTGTTTTTACTAGTATAAAACCTTCAGAGTGTCTGTAGATAAGATTTTAGCTTCTTAATATATAGCTGCATATATACGCCTGATGACAGTACTAGCAAAGGTAATATAAAAGCTCCTCTTTAAATTACTCTAGTGATTTCCTTGCATAATGGCCATAATAGCATGGTATTTAAAAAACAAAATTGCTACTAATGTAACATTAATACTGCATACACACACACACACACACACACACACACAAACATATATATATATATATATTATTTTTTTTTTTTCCTATTGCTTCTGTACTAAATTACCACAAATGCATGGCTTAAAACAACACATAATTCATTATCTTCCAGTCTGGAGTCAGAAGTATGGAATGATTCCTCCCTGAGCTGAATCAAAGCCTTGGCAGCCCCATTCTTTCTAGAAGCTATGCTTTACTTCCGTACCTTTGCCATCACTCACGGCCGCCTGCATTCATTCCTTGGCTCTGGGCCATTTCCTCTCTCTTCAGAGCCAGTTCTGCACCATCCTGACCTGTTTCTGGAAACACATCTACTTCTCTCCCACTTCTTCTTCCCTTTCCCATCTTCCAAGTACTGTTTGGACTACATTGGGCCCACACAGATAACCCAAAAGAATTTCTATATTTTAGGGTCAGCTGATAGACCACCTTCATTCCGTCTGCACATTTAATTCTCACCCACCACGTAACATGAACAAATATTTTTTTAAGATTTTATTTATTTATTTGACAGAGAGAGAGACAGCGAGAGAGGGAACACAAGCAGGGGGAGTGAGAGAGGGAGAAGCAGGCTTCCCACCAAGCAGGGAGCCCTATGCAGGGCTCGAGACCAGAACGCTGGGATCATGCCCTGAGCCGAAGGCAGAGGCTTAATGACTGACCCACCCAGGCGCCCTGACATGAACATATTTACAGGTGATGGGGATTGGGATGCAAACATCTTTGCCGGGGACATTATTCTGCCTACGACATATTTACATATAAGTATATGTGGCTATTTTTAGGTTATTTAAAGAAAATAAAGTATGCATCCAATTTGAGGTAAGAACCATTGTGATAGGGCAAGAAAATAAGAGGACAAGCAAATACGAGACTCAAATATTAAACAGAGGAGGTCACTTGCTCTGTAAGTTCATTAATAAGAGTGTATCTGCAGGTTTTGCAGTTACGAAGTATGTGGATACTATGGCAATAAGTGAAACGCAAATATATTTAACAGCATTATTGAATTCCCTGGTGGCTTTTTTTCGTTCACATATTTTATTCAATCATTATTCTAAAATATCATCATGGTCCTGTTGGAGAGTCTGTAAAATTGATGACAAAGAAGAGTTACTCACATTTAAAGAATTGGGAAGTGGTGCCTTCATTAAAAATTGCCGCTAGTTGCTAAAGCAGAGTAAAGGGGTCCTGAATCAAACAAATAACTATCTACTGGGAAAAATAAATTTTAGATATAAAGGAAAGCAAGTATACCAGAAGAGGTTTTTAGTACTATATTGAAAACCTATGGAACGACACCACAAAATTAAGTCTAATTGTTCTAGCAGGGAAAAAAGACTTTAAAAAAATGAATCCCTCTATTACTACATTGAAAAGAAAAAAATATAAGTGAACAAGAAAGAGATGTTAGGAAATGCATGTTTAAATGAATAATTTTCAAGAAAACTGAAGATGCAGGGTTCAAGGATTCATCAGTTGCGTATGACAGCCAGGACTCATCAGCGCATGTGCCCTCCTTCACACCCATCACTACATCAAACACGAATGATGTACTATATGCTGGCTAATTGCACATAATAATAAAAAAGAAAGAAAACTGAAGATGATTTTTTAAAACTACGTATGTAAATGTAAATAGAATACATTATGTGCCCCATCAGAAAGCTCATACACTCAATCAAAACTCAATCAAAACTTGCCTGGCCAAGGCAAGTAGTCTCTGAATAGAAAAAGAATGTTTGCTCTATTACATTTTTAGAGAATAGCTATACAAGGCCCATTCATTTTGATCAGAAGTAAAGAAGAAATTGCTGAAGACATTGAATGCACTAAGGAAGTTCCGGAGGGGAAAAAAAATAGGATTTGCTTTTGTTTCTACAGGAGGCTGGAAATCAGACCACCAATGAGAGGACTTGATTAACGTGGTACAAAAGAAAATGAGACAAAAATAACCACAATTAAATTGTTTGCTTTGGATTTTACTGAGGAAGCTAGTAAGAAAATTCCCATTGTAAAATTGTCTCTGAAGGAATGGCACATTTGAAACAGAAAAATTGCTCAGAATGTTGTCAAAGTGGTTTATTTGAAAAACTAAATTCAAATAAATATAAAAATTGCATGGTATACACGAAAAAAATTTTAAAGGCAAACAGCAGTGAACTTGTGAAATTGAAAAATCAGTACCATGCCTGTAATGCTTCTAGAGAATTCCAAAAATACCCTGGATATAACGCCTGAGTCCTCTAAATATGGCAAGACTTTAGAACTAAAATGTCACAGGCAGTAAATTTTTAGCCAAGCGACCACTGGAGGAAAAAAAAAAAAAAAGCATAGAAGAAAATGTTAACAAGTGTAGTTTTGCAATGGACCTGAGGAGTTTGACTAAGTTCCAGACCACTGATTTTTTTTTAAGATTTTATTTATTTATTTATTTGACAGAGAGAGACAGCCAGCAAGAGAGAGAACACAAGCAGGGGGAGTGGGAGAGAAAGAAGCAGGCTCCCAGTGGAGGAGCCCGATGCGGGGCTCAATCCCAGGACTCCGGGATCACACTCTTAGCTGAAGGCAGACGCTTAACGACTGAGCCACCCAGGTGCCCCAGACCACTGATTTTTTTTTTATCATGAAAGACAGTTAATATCCATTATTCTCCAGCTTTATTTGTTATCTAAGTTAAACCTTACATATGAAAAAACAGACACTATGGGACAGAAGAGGGTGACTAAAAAGGGATTAGAGCAATCATAATCATATCTAATATTTTCATAAATTACATGGAATAAAAGTAGAGTTCAACAAACTATGGAGCCAGTTTTATTTTTCAAATGTTTGAGTGCTTATGACATCCCAGACACAGCAAAAGTGCTGAGGTCAGAGAAGTGAGTGAGTCATGGTCTTGCCCTAAAGTAATTCACACTGCCCCGGGACAGATGACCTCTAATCATAATCAATGATTGGTGAAAGTGCAAAAGTAGGAGCATGCACAAGGAGTGACAAGTGCTCAAATCCTCTGGATATGCGGATCTCACTGAGCTTTTTCTAACAGAGAGATCCCAAACATATGGGGACAAGCAGAAGCCAGGACGCACGAGACTGTTTAACTTAGCACTGAGTGGCAAATAACATCAACTTTAAAGTAAACAGATTCATGAAAAGCTGGTCCCAAGCCTCCTTAGATGGCGTGCTTTATACTCAGTCACTGCCTCTAAGAGTCATCACATACCAAATCCGAGAATCCCATGTCTCCATCTATACCAAATATACTTGATGCAACACTTGTCTCTGAAACTTACGAGAAGTGGAATGATGCATGAAGTCCATAGAGGCACCGTTTAGAGACTCAAAACAGAAAGACGGTGTTGTAATGACTTTTACCAGAACATAACAGTATTCCCTCTGACTTTGGAGAGAGAAAGGTCGCTTGTCTCTGCCTTCTTGGGAACAACTGCAATTATGACAGATGGCTTACAGATTAAACATGATGCTTTATTTTGAAGCACCAAAGTTTTCGGCTAACAGATTCATTAAAGAAGTGCTAAAACATTACATAATTCAGTCTGAGACTCACTGCTCTCTTCTAAATTTTCCTCCTTCTAGATATATTTAAAACAGTTCAAATGCATTATCTCTTTTTCTGGTTACTATAGTCTTTAGTGATACCTTAAAATTTTTAACCCACACTCATTTCTTGGATAGCAGCTGTTTTCTACAGACAGTTTTTAAAATGATATCAAATATATTTCTGATGATCTCGTCCCATCCAATTTCTTTTCAAATTCTTGTTATGTATCTCATGAATCACCCACTACTTGAATAAATTCTATCCCTAATATAGTGACAAATATATTAAAATATGTGTTATCAGTCCCTTTCACCAGTACCATCAAAAAATGAGTTTATTTTATGAACAAAAAATGAGTTTATTTTATGAATTTGTTCATAAATTAATTATGGTGTCAGTGGGATGATCTCTTTGCTCTCCCTATAAATGGATCAATTTCGTCAACAATCACCCAAGGCCCGTTACCTGCTTAGAATCTTGCTAGATTCTGGAATAAGACCCCTGTAACCGCAAACACACCTCTAGCTGAATATAGGCATTAAAAAAAAAAACAAACCATAGTGGTTTTATTCTTTAGTTAGTCTAAAATAAATAGAAAGATAGTAAGTTTTAAGATATTTTATAGCTTTTCTTGCCCCCTGGGGACTAAGTAGTTCTCAATCGTGGTGGAAATTTTTTTACTCTCCTTGCTTCTGGGAAATGGATTTTTATACTATTTTATTTTATTTTGCAAAATGGGTTATTTACCATAATAGGCACAAATATACCAATTGGCAGCTAATTTTGAAACCACAGATAGTAATGGATCCAGAATTAGGTTTGTAGGATAACAATGCGTTTTGTGAGCAAAGAAACAAAAAGCAGTTCTTCCTGTAAAACATTTGTTCTTAGTTGTTACAGGTTTCAGTACTATTGAAGAAACTGTCAAAAGAAAATCTGCTTATGTCAGTTATTAATTTTTAAGAGTGGTCATACTATCAGTTAGCAGTTACGTTATTTCTCAAATGTTTTTGTAATGTTTCAAATATTCTAGAATCTGTCCAAATAATATAAACAGGCCGACAATTAGTCTATGAACCCAATGAAGAAATAAAGCAAACCCTACTTTTTCTGGCATGGAAAGGACAGTTTTCACTAAAAAGCTTCATTTGGCAAAGCAGCATTCTCTCTTTATGAAATCCACAGACTTTACATTTTTTGTTCTTTCTTTGCCTTCTGTAAATATGTCCCCACCCTGCTGCCCTTAGGTAAGGGATGAAAAGGAAATCCCCTTATTCCGTCAGCCCATATTTTGAGCATATAATTAGCAAGACAGTAAAACAAATGGCCAAAAATTCTGCATTCATATAGTTTGCATTTAATAGGAGGAAACAAAGGATAAAAATATTAGTATATCAAATATTGACATCAAAGACATCAAGTGGGTTGTGGAAAAAATCAGTCCCAAGCTTCAAAGAGTGGGTCAGGATGGAAATGTGAACTTGGGGATCAACTGCACAAATATTTAAAGGTTTTAAGATTTGAAGTATTTAAAGTCATGAGGCTGGGTATCACCTTGGAGATTCATGTCATCAGCAAAGCTGCAAGAACCAAAACTGAGCCCAGGGGCATTCTAATATGTAAAGGCTAGGAGATGATGAAGGGTCTAAGAGAAGTAATTAGCGAGATCAGGAGGAAAAGAGACCACTGTGGTGTTCTGAAGACAGAGAACACGCATTTTCAAGCAGGTATCCACAGTCAGCTGTGTCAAGGTGAGGTGACGACCAAGAATTAACCACTGAATTTAGGAATATAAAAGTCATTTTGACCCTGAGAAGAGCAATTTAAACAAAGCATACGTAGAATGAGTAAGAGAGGAATTAGACGCAGGAGGTATAGAAAACTCAGCTCTGTTTACAGTCTGGCCATAAAAAGAGCAAAGAAATGGAATACTGGCAGGAGGGAGAGGTGGGGTAAGGTGGGGGGGTTGTTTGGTTTGGTTTCTTTGTTTTTAAGAGTGAGATAAATTTCATGCATTCAGATGCCAATGCTGATGATCCAGTTAAGAGAGAAAACCTGGTGATATAAGACAAAGAGGGAAACGTTCTGTTCAGATGTCACTGATGAGCCAGAGAGGATGGGACCTAGGGCACATGTAGCGTGTTTAGCTTTAGTTGGGAGTAAAGCACAGTTCAGGCAGAACAATGGAAAGGAAGACACTGCATGAGCTCAAATGGGTGTCTGGGTGTGTGGGTTGAATTGTGCCCCCAACATATGTTGACGTCTTAAACCCCCAGAACGTGTAAATGTAAACTCATTTGGAAATAGGGCCTTGGCAGATGTAATGAAGTTAAAATGAATTCATATTGGATTAGAGTGGCCCGAATCCTGGCCTTATGAGAAGAGAATAACTGGAAACACAAAGCCACAGACACACAGGAAGACCACCATGGACAACAGAAACAGAAATCAGTGCTAGAAATGCCAAGGAGGCCAGCAACACCAGAAGCTAGGAAGAGGCAAAGATGCTCCCCTAGGATCTTCAGACACCACAGGGTCCTCCTGACACCTTGACTTTGAACTTCTAGCCTTCAGAACAGTGACAGAATAAATTCCGGTTGTTTTAAGCCACGGAGTTTGGGGCACTTCCATATGGAGGCCACAGGAAAGTAAAACTGTGCTATAGGCCATGGTGGCTCTCCTCTGACGGCTTCCTCTCTGGGTCACAAGGCATGGTGAGCTCTTTTTACAGACATTTATCAAGGCTTTGGACATATTTTTTTAAAGATATTTGTTCATTTATTTGAGAGAGAGAGAGAGAGTGACAGAGAGCACAAGCAGGAGGAGGAGCAGAAGGGAGAGGGAGAAGCAGACTGCCTGCTGAGCAAGGAGCCCATGTGGGGCTCGATCCCAGGATCCTGGAATCATGACCTGAGCTGAAGGCAGGTGCTTAACTGACTGAGCCCCCCAGGCACCCCAACGTATTTATTTTTATTAGTGTTGCTAACAATGTCCAAGTTTTATTTTGTTCATTAATAATGGAGACAATAGAAAAGACAAAAGATTTGGGTAAAAGAATGTTTCAGGAACATCATCAAACAGGAAAGGAATGTCTGAATGAGATATGAAATCATATTAAAAAATTGGCTACATTTCTACAGAGTAATAAAGGCAAAATACCTTTAGAAGTTTTCTCTACCAGGCTATAAAATCATAATAACGTACACATTTCTGTGCCGGAATCTCAGGCATCCCTAACGATGGCAAATCACCAATATCTCTATCCGTTGCATGTTATTAAAACATTCTGTGCTACACGTTTCATTTCCAAAGACCCTCTGAGGACGGGTGATGCCTGAGTTGGAAAAGCTGTTTTTACTCCAACAGGTTAATTTAGAAAACACTCTAGAATAATATCAAAATTTCAAGCAATCAGCCTCTTGTCTTTTTCAAGTTTGGATAATTTGGGATTATTTTTCCTAATTGTGCTGCAACCGAGATTTATACCCAGACTCTATGACATCAGAGTAGATGTCTGATTAGATTATTAATCACTTCAAACACTGATAAGTGCAAATTATAAAGACAGTTAACAGATTACAAATGAGTTCACTTTCATATGATAAAGAACTATAACATACCAATGAAAGAAAACAAAATTATTTTTTAGAGACCAATTAGTTTCCTATGTCTAGAAATTATTTCTTTTGATTTTGATTTTGATATCAGATTGGTACATTTATAGAACGTTAAGTCATTGGCCTGCACCCTACTACTTATTGTCACACATCTTGAATTTTCACAAATTCCCCTTCTGTTTCCTTCTTCCTAACCAGCTTATACTTGGCATAATGTGAAAATTTCCTCAGAAAGGATTGTGTAGTGAAGACATCAGTTAATTTCCAGACCACTGACCCCACTGTCTTTACATTGTAACATTCTGATATCCTGTCATCTCTAGTGCTTCTAATTAATCCCTCATATTTCTCTTGGTAAGACTGATTCCCCAACTTGGCTATTTAAGTAGGGCAATTCTTATATTATTTAAGCAGTTTAAGACAAAGTAGATTTATTTAATAGCTAATAATTCATAGATCTAACAACACCCCTGTAATAAGCATTTTATAGAGATAGGAACAGCTGTGTTTACAATCTAAAATTAAGCATGTGTGAATGCTCAATATTTTTTATCTTGGATGAGTACCAACTGCCATTAAGCTGGAAACATTACTTTTTACAAGTAAGCAACTGAGACAGTCACTATATTGAGTTGAGAAAAACAGTAATTTAAAAGCAACTAGGTCAATAAAACAATGTCAAAATCTCTTGAACTCTGCACTGTCTTCATGTCTTCGGGTTTTTCTAACTCATAGTGAAATCAGTGAAGAGTATAATAATTTGATTATTTTAAATTCACTTTTTTCCTAACTCAGCAAAAGTGGGGTTTTTTAAAAAATGAATTTCATTTATTTTAATTTTGGGAACAAGCTTTACATTCTATGTTCTTGGCTGGCCGGCTAATCATTTAAAGAATGATTGTCAGGACGCCTGGGAGGCTCGCTCGGTTGAGCCATCTGCCTGAGGCTTAGGTCTTGAGCCCAGGGTCCTGGGATGGAGCCCTGCGTCTGGCTCCCTGCTGAGTGGGGAGTCTGCTTCTCCCTCTCCCTCTGCCCCTCTCCCCCCCACTTGTGCTTCCCTCTCTCTCTCTCTCTCTCTCCGTGTCTCAGATAAATAAATAAAACCTTAAAAAAATAAAAGAATGATTGGCTCATCTTAAGTGGATCAGTTTATCAATTTGGCAATAAAATATTATCATTGCTTTCTCAGGTGCCTAAAGACCTTACAACTTATTATTAGGCTGTTTACATGCTCTATATAGCCATTAATCAGTCATGTGAAACATAGACTTATTCAGACCCTAGGGCATTAAGGCAGTTCATAATTTGGTCTATCCTGGAGAATAATTAATAATACAATTTTAAACTATAATACTCAAGGTCTGATTACCTCCCTCAACCCCTGACTAACTCCTACTATGATAGTTATTTGCAGCCATAACTACCTAGATGGCAAAAACAAAAGGATTTTGCTGGTTTAACATGTTTTTCATCTACAGTTAAAAGGAGTTAAAGAATGTCACCCAAATAAACTGCAAATCATTGGATACAGTTCAACCGTGGGTACTGTGTATCTCTGTATTTCAGTTAACAAATTTATACAAAATACATGTGTTACACATCGATGCAGGTCAATTAACAGAAATCATTTCATATTTTAAAAATAGATTCATTTCTCTGAATAATAAATTTTGAACACTCAATCTTTTTTTTTTCTAGCATTGACAGTCAAACTTAAGGGGATTAGCATTCAACCAGTGGCTTCGTTAGAAAGAAATCCTTCATGGAATATCCCTAGATTCAGAGTGTTGTAGGCTGCATAGAGCTTTCTCATCACCTTTGAACAATAGCCAGGCAAAATTATGACAACGTTGTAGAGGTGAAATTAAGATTTTAGACGAGGATTATCACCATGATACCATTTTGAAAGCTTCCTGACTAATATTAAGAAGTTTATTTTTTCTTTCAATATACTCTCTAGTCATCATTAGCCTAGATTAAGTATCAAATGCTGCTTTCACATAATTTGACAAAATCCTTACTTTTTTCACATTAAATCCTTAATCTTACTCTACCTGATATAAAGTAATAAGTTTTTAAATTAAAGAACAATTTCTTCATGGAATAAATATGAGAAAGTGTCAATTTTGACACTTTCTCATGTTTATAGTACAACTTGGATTTTCATATTACCTTAAATATAAACAAAATAAAATGATAAAAGTGATATTTTTGAGCTTTCCGTATAAAGAAAAGCAATGAACATCAAAGGAATATCATTACATAAATGATAAATTAATTAGAACAGGAAACAAAACTGAATTTAAAACATTGGGTAACAGTAATACATGAATTAATTAAAGAGAACGGAATCAAAAAAATTAAAGCAATTATAGAGAGGTTTATAGATACACACTCAGATAAACATAAAAAATACGATTAATTATAGTTTATAAATGTTTATAACTTTATTTTTTAAAGTATATGGTCCTAAAGAACCCAAACTATGGAACAGAAAATGTATTCCAAAGTATGACAAGAAAATTTTCTTGAAATAAAAAAGAACCGTACCTGTAGATTTAAAGAGACTTCAAGTTTGAGAAAATAAGGACACAGAAGGATTGACACCCAGGTGTCTCCCGATCATTATTAAACTTAAAGGAAAAGGAAAACAACACTTCGAGCATCTTTGAGGTGGAAAGATGTTTTTACAAGAGAGAGAAAATCAGACAAACTTATGATTTCTTCATAGCAACATCCAGAATTAAGAGAAAATGAAACAATATCCACTACATGTCAAGGCAAAGAAAATTTGACCCACGGTTATATAACTAGTCATTTAATAGAGGGCTGGCAGAGAGGCATTCTCAAATATGAAAGTTCTCAGGAAATATAGCAGCATGATTCAAATCTTAATAAATCTGTAATGGAATGGAGACAACTTAAAAAATATATATATATGAAAGAAGAAACCAAGCTAAATGTACTAAAGAGAAACACTGAGTTTTCATTTTTTTAAAGCATCTGGCCTCTTAAACTGTGTCAAAAATGCATTAACAAGCTAAGATAAATCTTGAAAATATGAAATTAAATAATCCTATTTTGAACGTGAAGAAAGCATAAAAATGGAAAAAGGTGGAAAGTGCTTTAATTTCTTTGCCTTTTTAGGAAGTCAATAGGCAGCTTTAAAGTTGGATAATCAAGAAACAGAGCACTGCATGCAATGCACTCCTCTGAGCGATAAATGGGATGACATGAGGGAATAAGCCTAGAAGAACACAACCCAGGCTGAAATGTGAGCCAGAGTGGAAAAGGAAACCGAGAGAAAGACATTATTGAATAATTTTCCCATTTTTTTCCCCAGCAGGAAGGTGGTGGAGCCCATCTACGGTAGGTAAAACAATAAAAGTAGTTCAGTATATTAAATAATGACATAAACGCAACCACAAGAAGAAGGCAAAGAAAGCAAATTATAAGCCTTCCAAGTGACCACAGGGAAAACACTCAGGACCTACAATACCACAGATTCAACAATTAAAGGCAAGGTTCAGAACAGCGCATGGAGTTTTCTAAAAGAAATCATGAGAAGTTACTAGCAGCGGTTTTCTTTAGAGAGGCCATCGTAGAGAATAAAGGGGAGGGGACAGTAGCAAGTCTTACAGCTTTTCCTTTGTACTTTTCTGTGCCACTCGCATTTTCTAACTGCTTTATATTTATCTGCATTAGTAAGTTCTATTGTATAGTATATGTCAGTCATGAGAAAATAATTAAGATAGGTGTTTCACGAATGTCACAAACTCTTGTATGTGTAATACATACGCATATTTCTGCACAATCATTAATTATGTTTACGGTCTACAATTGAGTTTATTGATTCTTTGCAAAAACTCCTACAATTTAGCTTATGTTCACGTAGGCAATGAGAGGGCAAACATTAGAAATATTCTACTATGTTTTATTTTTAGTTTGTCTTTCTTTTTTAAAACTAACTTCTTGCTATACAAGGGAATATAGTCAACAAAGAAAGGGGCAGTCTCTGTTCACTATACATACTGGGAAGATTTCCTTCATAAGAGTGGGATTTGAAAGAAATGGAACCCACAAAATAGAGTTGCCTTAGGAGGTGGGAGATATGGGCAGTTTGGGTATAAAAGGTCAAATTCTAGTAACGCTGAGTGGCAGTCATAGAATGAATTTCTACATCAACTAAGAAACATGACTGGGGATGTTTAGAACAATAACTGTTATAAATTAGGAAGTTTCAAGGTTCAATCATGGATGTGCCTAGAGAGTATTTCCTTAGAAAGAAGATACCTAATCAAAATTAAAAAATTAAAAAAAAAAACCCTGGTCAATATTTTTAATTGTTAATCAAATGTAGATGCATTAATTGTTTATTAAAAGCCCTAACCAGTACTAGGTTTTTAAAGGAGATCCAAGACTCATATCAGATGTGGTTCTACACTTAGTAATTTACAGTCTGTGAAGAAAAATAATATTGAAGTTATCATATAGGGTGATATGTATCAAAACCTTTTGAATAAAGAATATCATTAAATTCTTAAGTCAATACATAATGGATTAGAGACATGTGAAGTCACCTTAAAAATAATGACTATCTTTAAGACCTGCAAAACTTGATTGGTACCTAATTAAATGTATTATTGAAAGGAAGATTGTTTCTTGGCACATATGACATAAAAAGGGATATTACCAGGGGTGCCTGGGTGGCTCAGTCGATTAAGCATCTGCCTTCGGCTCAGGTCATGATCCCAGGGTCCTGGGATGGAGCCCCGCATCAGGCTCCCTGCTCAGCTGGGAGCCTGCTTTTCCTACTCCCTATGCCCCTCCCCCTGCTTGTGCTCACTTGCTCTATCAAATAAATAAATAAAATCTTCAAAAAAAAAAAAAGAAATATTACCAAAGCAAAAACAAATAGCATTACCCTGACTGCCCAAGAAAGAAACAGTTTTGGCCCCAAAACAAGAGAAGCAGGGCCCATTTGACAGCTCCTACTTCTGGAAGTGAATGCCTTTAGTCTAATGCCACAGACTATTAAAATGTTGTAAACCCACCTAATTCATTTGGCTCTCACATTCACCAAGCTTCCCTCTAATTATAACTTGGCTTCTCACACCTTTTTAGGGAAAAAATTTGTTAGTCAGAAAACATCATTGTACAATCTTTTTGGCTGTTATAATTTTTATTGTAGGGGCACCTAGGTGGCTCAGTTGGTTAAGCGTCTGACTTTGGCTCAGGCCATTATCTCAGGGTCCTGGGGTCTAGCCCCATGTCAAGCTCCCTGCCCAGGAGGGAGTCTGCTTGTTGCTCTGCCCCTGCCCCAACCCATTTTCTTCCTGTCTCTCTGTCTGTCTCTCTCAAATAAATAAATAAATAAATAAATAAATAAATAAATAAAATCTTTGAAAAATATATATGTATTTTTTATTGTAAAGCAATGCATAAGTATTTTGGTTCTCGCACAGCTTTTGAAATCTTAATTGAAGTCATTCTTGAGAGATGGATCTATTCTAGCTATAATATTGAGAAAAAATATATCAGACTTCTGAAGCTGCAGAATGAGGGAGGTGTTTAAGGACAGGGAGCTGAAAGGTATTGAATCATCAAAACAAGGATGCCATCCAGTTAGAAGGGCTATGAACATACATCCCACCATTTCAGTTGACCACACTTTGCTATCCCTTATTGTGTGCCCACCTCTCTCTGGACACTCTACATAGTTAAACTCAAGAAATGTAACAATATGTCATAGTTCATAGTAAGGGCAAGTTACGTAGTCCAAACTAGAATTTTATAGCAATTAAGAAACAAAAGAAAACTGTAAGAGAAATCAGGAAAAACTTAGTACGACAGTTGGAACTGACATCTAAACTTAAGGAAGGGGAAATATTTGACTGTATAGAAAAATAAAATTGAGGAAGTTTATTCCAGGCAAAGAAGTGGTCTAGGAACTAAGTGCTAGAAATAGGCACATGATGGAGTGTAGGATTTAGAAGGTCATTTTCCTGTGATGAAGGTTGAAATCAAAGATTATAAAAATAAATAAATAAATAAAAGATTACAGATAGTTTGAGTTTTTAAATACTTCAAAAAGAGCAGCATAATATTCACAAAGATTGAGCAGTTTATTTTTAGTAACCATCGAGGTTACTTATGTGGATTGTGTACGACTGGGTTCAACTACTGTTACCTATTTGCATTTATATCACATCTCACTTTGTAAGAATCTCAAGGCACATTTACAGCAACAATAAGGATAATCCAGGAATGTAAGAGCTGTTTTGATGCTGGCCATCTTCCTAATCTAAGGACAAGGGAGTTATTTAGCCTTGAACAAGATGTTGTGTATTATGTTAAATGTTTGGAAAGGGTCTCAAAAGGCTTAGAACAAAATGATGAGAGTAAGTACTTCCACATTCCACAGTAAAGGTAGACCACCTGTGCTGGATTGCAAGTCAAGTGGTTGAAAATTAGTTATGTAACCTTCAAGCCTCCTTGAGGAAAGGTTGAGGTGAAGCCAATAGAAAGAAATTCTTTGGAAAAAATTCTCAGTGTGTGTCTCCTTTACACCATCTCAAACCTGGTAAGAAGGGTTTCAAGGAAACACTTAGGAGCCTAATAGAAGTCCCCTAAAATTTAGGGGACACAGAAGACTGGTGTCTAGCTCGTGACTGAAGTCAACTCCAGAGAAAAGCTGTCAGCAGGAGCCTCCCACTATGATGGGGCAGCAGTGAAAATCTCTCCTCTCTCTCTCCTCCCTTTCTCTCCCGAACACTAATTGCATGTATATTAGACCATTTGATATTTTCTCACTGGTCACTGAGGCTCTGCTCATTTCTTTTCAGTTATTCATTCTTGTTTCAGTTTGGATAGTTTTACTATCGTGTTCTGAGGTTCAATGATCTTTTATTTTGCAGGTTTTTATCTGCTATGGATCCCATCCAGTAAATGGTTTAGGATGAACTGTGCTTTTCTTCTCTATAAATTCTAGTTGGCATATTTTGTTGTATCTTCTATTTCTCACTTCATATGGTCACATTTTCCTCCAAATCATGAGCTCATTTATAATAATAGCTTTTTAAAAGGCCTTTTAAAGATTTTTAGGGCAGTGAAAATCCTCCGTAGGATACTGTAAGGAGGGATACATGTCATTATATATTTGTCTAAACCCTACATATAACAGGAATGAGCACTAATGTAAATTGTGGACTTTGGGCACTTATGATCTGTCATGCGGGTCCATCAGTTGTAACAAATGTACCGATCTTGCTGGTGTGTGTGTGTGAGGAGGAGTATTGATAACAGGGAGGCTATGCAGTGTGGGGAGGGGGGATACCAGAAATCTCTGTACCTTCCTCTCACTTTTGCTGTGAACCTACAACTTCTTTGAAGAAACTAAGTCTTTAAAAAATACATTTGAAAATTGCATCCTTAATAAACCAGAAAACAAACAAACAAAAAGTCTTGTCTGATCATTTCATCATCTGGGTCAGGAGCGTTTGACTCCATGAACCACCCTCTTCTTCCAGCACTTTCTCCCTGGCCTCCAGGACACTAGCTTTGCTTTTGTTGTACTCTGGCTATACACACCCCATTTGATAGCTCACATAGGAGTGTAGTTTGGAGTCTAATGTGTCAATGACTCCCAGATGGTTTCCGTGGCCTGGACATCTCCCCTGACATGCAGATTCCCCATCCACTCCCGGGGCCACATCTCCACGTGCATATCTAACAGACATTTCAAACTTAACTTGTTCAAAGTGGAACACCTGATCTTTTCCCCAAAACTGTTCCACCTGCTCCAGCTCCACCTGCATTTTCTCATCTTTCTTTATGGTCTGGCATATTCTTTTCACACATAGCCACATGGTTAACCACCACATCGTCTCCAGACCTTTGTTCAAATGTCAGCCTTCTCAGTGAGGTCAGCTCTAACCACCTAATGTCAAACTTTGCACCCCAAACCTCCACATTCAGCATTTACGCCGCTCTAGTTTTCCCAGAGCACTTACTGTGTTCTCCTATATCCATAGCACTTTACTCGTTCATGACGTTAACTGCTTATACTCTCACGTCCCCAGAGAGAATACAAGCTTCATGAGGTAAGGAATTTTTGTCTGTTTTGTTGACTGAAAAATCTCAAATTTGGCACATAGTTGATATTTCATATATATTATTTGTATGAATGACATATTAGTATAAATCAGTAATTTGGTAATTACATAGGTCTAGCATTGAGATATCAACTGTATATTCAATAAAAACTCTGATTTCAATCTGCTATCCTATTTTTCTGAATATTCTTATAATTATGTATTTTATCTCAAACATGGTTTAAGTTCCAAAATCATGTTTTGGAATTTTTAGTCCCTCTAGTATTATTACTGCATTGCTTTGTACATAGTAAGTATAGGCTAAAAACAAAAATAATATTTTCAATTTCTGTTTTATTCTGGAGACATGGTTTCTAATGCCGGCTATTTTAATGCTGCTAGTAACTTTTTTAAAAAATGCAGTTTATTTCAAATCATCTTAATTTTGTCTATCTTTGAACTTTCTCTGGTTTCTCTGTTTATTTCCATTTTTTCCGCTAGTCCCAATTCCTTTTCTACTCCACCTCTATCATAGACAACCATCGTAATGTGTTTGATTTGTATAAATTTATTTATATATCTCTTTCTAAAACACAGGATGTTGTTTGTGGCATATTTATTTTTATCTTATATAAATTGAGTTGTACTCACATACCTTGCTCTATTTTTTTCTTTTTTTCACTACACTCTGTTTTTAAAATCTATTGCCATGTATGCAGCTAGTCTACAAACCAGCCGTTGTTATTTGTCCCTTGATCTATTATTCTTCATCTAATCAAGGTAAATACTAGTAACTCTTTTGCTTATTTCATCATGTGATTATGAAATTCCAACGTGAAAATACATATGAAAACACTTGGAAAGCATTGCAAATCTCTACGCAAACGTAGAGTAGTCATATTTTGCAGAACATTGTAGTAATAGAGATTACACAGATGCTTAAAAAAAAGCAATGCAGAAGATAATAAATGTGGGCTCACTGTGTTCCAGAAGGGCCTTGAGCTTTGCTGGTCCAGGAAGCCATAGAGAGCTGGTCATGTCCTGGAGACTGGTATGACTGAGATATAAACCAGAATGTAAATGCATTTAGTTAAATGGTCTTTCTGATGACCAGAATGCTGACATTTATCATCAAGTTGCAATAAAAGTGGAATTATCAGGATTCTACTTTAAATATAACTCAGAGCAAAGAGATTTCGATGTTCAGCTGGGTTAAATGGTTGAGGGGCAAGGATCAGGGCTTATATTACCCAAGATAAAATGACATGTGTATGATTATTTTGTAATCTCTTATCCAACTGATTAGGCTTCCTTCTGACTTGGACACTACTAATGTATATTGATAAATTATTTTTCTTACTACGTTTTTTAAAATACATGTTCTGAAGAATTATTCCTCAATACCACATTTTATTTACATTGTTTCTTTATATAATATCTTTAAATAGCTAGATACATTTCATATGTAGTGTACCAAATGTATATGTATGATTTTATGATTATATATTATAAGAAATAATTAAGTAGATAATCTTGAAAACACATACAGATTAAAAAATAAACATTGCACATACCCTAGAAAACCTATGCCTCTCTCTTTAATGTATTCCTCTCTCTCTTAAGAAACCACTATCCTGACATTACAAAGTTTATTTCTTCTCTATTTTTTTTTTAGTTTTCCCAAATCTTTGCTTACTACTATATATTTTAACTTTTGAATTTCTTATAAATAGAATCACACCATATATAGCCTTCTTTCTCTCACTATGAGGCTCGTGAAATTTCCAGGGCCATACATGTGGCTATAATTCATTTATTTTCATTTTTCTATAGCATTCATATGTATGAATCGACCATAACTTAGTGTACAATCTATTACTGATGGAAATTTTATTGTCCCCAGTTTTTTACTATTATGAAAAATGCTGCTGTGTACATTATTCATGAGTCTCCTGATACCAATGTGCAAGAGTTTCTAAGCTTTATTCCTCGGCCTTAAAATCTAGGTCATAGCATATAGGCATCCTCAACTTTATTAGATACTGTCAGGCAATTTTCCAAAGTGTGTGTACCAATTTGCATTCCCACTAGCAATGGAAGAGAATCTCCTTTGTACACAGCCTTACTTACTTTGCTTATTATTTATTCATAAAATCCACATAATTAGGCTACTGCTTCTTCTCACACAATCATATTTTCAATTTTAACTCTCTTAGACTCCAGTGCTTCTACTGATCCTCTCTTCTGAATTGAAAACTACTTTATTTCCCAAGGTAGCTTTCTCACAATGGTGATCCCCACCTATTATTTGCTGAAAAATTGGTACTAGTTTATACTGTGAGGGAGCAAGTTACAGCTGGGTTTCTTGACCTCATCACTATACACATTTCAGACTATATAATTCTTTTCCAGAGGATGTGTCCTGTGCATTTTGGAATATGTAGCGGTATCTTTAGACTCTACTCACCAGATGCCAGTAGAAAGTCCCTCTCTCACTTGTGAAAACCAAAAGTTTCTCCAGGTATTTCCAAATGCCCATCTGGGGGCAAAATGGCCCCCACTTGAGAACCACAGTGGTAGAGTATAGCCCATATCCTGACTGGAGAATTTAGACTAAAATAGTTATTGCAAAGTCAGTGATTTGAGGGACTTCTCAGCTCCTTACCACAGATGGGCAAACTTCTTCCTGGGTGCAAATTTCAGGTTCTGCAAAGGGCTGTGCACTTAGAAATAACATGTTCAAGACAGTTGAAAAGAGAGGTGTGATTTCAGAAAGCATTAGTTCCTATTATTATTTTTGCTGGTTTGGTTGGTTTGAGGAAATGCAATAAATATTTTTATTTTTGAGCGAATGTGAAAGGATAGAAAAGGGTACATTATGCAATCATTAATCACAGGAAATCAGAGATGGCTGCACTAACATCAGATCAAGTAGACCTCAGAGGGGGGAAAAAAAATTCCAAGGAGAAAGGGGGCATTAGGCAATAAAAAAAGGGTCACTCCACTAGCAAGACTTCGCTATCTTATATATTAAGCACCCACAGAGCTGCAAAACATGTGAAGCAAAACCTGAAAAAATTTAAAGGAGAAACATAAATCTACAATTATAGCTTTAGAATTCAACAACTAGACAGAAAGTGAGGAAAATGTAGAACATACTAGATACAAGATAGAAAAGCTAAAAACCACCAGAAATAAACAGAATCTAAGGAACATCATAGAATATTCTGCTCATGAATAACAGGATATACATTATTTTCAAGCGCTGATGGAAAATACCCATTCACATATCTCTACATCCAGATCTGCATCTCTATAGACTCCATATTCGGAGCCGTAAAACAAACTTCAACATGTTAAAAATAATTGACACGATACAGTGTTTTATTTAACTACAGTGGAATCAAACTAGAAATCAAAAACATAAAGCTAATAAGAAAATCTACCAAGACTTGAAAATTAAATAATACATCTCCAAATAATTCACGGGTCAAAGAAGAGGTCTCTAGGGAAATTTTTAAAGTACATTGAACAGAATGAAAATGAAAATGTGACTTAAAAAAATTTGTAGAGTGCAGCTAACACTAGGCTGAGAGTAAACACATATATTGGAAAAGAAAAGAAGTCTCAAAGAAATAATCTAAGCTCCCACCTCAAGATCCCAGAAAGAGAAGAGCAAAATAAACCCAGAGCAAGCAAAAGGAAGGAAACAGCAAAAGTAAGGTTAGAAAAGAATGAAATTAAAACAGAAAAGAAGTAGGGAAAATTGATGTAACAAATAACTATTTCTTTGGGAAGATCGATAAAATTGTCAACCTTCTGACAAGACTACTAAAGCAAAAAAAGAGAGAAGACAGAGATCTTCAATACCTGGAGTGACACAGAATATTACTATAGACAGCAAACATCAGAAGGTTAGTAATGAAATACTATGAAAAACTAGATACACAAATTTTACATATTGGCAAAATTCTTCAAACATGTTTTTGCAATGTGTCAAATATAAAAGAAATACTTGAATAGCCTTAGAATACTAAGAAAATTATTTTCATAATTTAAAAACTTCTAACAAAGAAATCTCCAGACTCAGATGGTTCTACTGGAAAATTCTACCAAAGAAGACCAATTCTACAGTTTTCTCTATTAAAAATATATAAGAGGAGAGAACACTTCCCAACTCATTTCGTCTCAAAGTGAGATAAAAAAGTACCAAGAAACAACAAAAGTGATGACCAATATCCCTCATGCATATAGACACAGAAATCTTCAACAAAATATTAGCAAAGAGATTTGATGTAAAATATTTACATGTAATGACCATGTAGAGTTTATTCCATGAATGTAATGATGATTCAGTATTTGAAGATCATATTGATAACTAAAGAAGAAAAATCACAGATTATATCAATTGATGCAAAAAGGAGAAAAAAAGAATTTGACAAAATTCAAAACTCATCCATGATAAAAACCTGCAAGAAAATAGGAATGAAGGGAAATTTCCTCAAAATGATAAAAATATCACTGAAGAAACTCACTACTAACATTATACTTAATGGGGAATGGCTGAAATCTTCACTCCTAAGAATAGTTCTGGATGTTCTAGTAAATGCAATTAAGCAAGAAAAAGAAATACAGGGCAAATCACTCAGAAAGAAAAAAAAATAGAACTGTTCCTGTTTGCAGATGACATCATTATTCTAGAAATCCCAAAGAATTTTAGGTAAACCTCTAGAACTAAATGAGCTCATTCAACTTCCAGAAAATAACACAAGCATTAAAAAAATCAGTTATAATTATATAAGAAATTAGACACCAAAATTAGCAATACAATACCATTTGCAATTGCTCAAAAAAATGAAATGTTTAGGTATAAATCTAACAAGACAATTACCTGACCATATGCTCAAAATTACACAATGCTGATGAAGGAAATCAAAGACCAAATAAAATGGAAACACAAGCCATCTTTATAGATTGGAAAACTCAACATAGTGATGATGTTAATTCTCCCCAAATTGATATAAAGGTTTAACACAATTCCTGTCAAAACCCCAGCAAAACTTGTTGTAGGTATAGGCAAAATTCTAAAATTTATATGGAAAAGCAAGGGAACTAGAATAGCTAAAGCAAGTTTGAATAAAGTAGGAGCCTTTTACCCTTAATAAATATGTTTTCAGTGTCCACTGTGTGCCGGGCACAATTCTAGGTACCGAGAGCATTGCCTTAAGCAATATATGGAAAAATATATGGAGCTTACACTCTTTTGGGAAAGATCAGTAATAAAAGATGGGGAATGAGTGTTGAGTCAGGAGGTAATAATTCTACAAAGAAAAATAAAGAAGATGAGGGTGATGGCAGAGAGGGGCTTGGGGTTATCTATAGGATGGTCAGGAAAGGCCTTACTTGGAAAGAGTAGTCACAGAAAAGACCTAAAGATCATAGGGAGACAGCTGCAGAGATATAGGGTAAAAGAGTCTTAGGCAGAGGGAGAGTTCAGGCAAGTAATCTGAGGCGAGAGTATGCTTGGTATAGGAGAGGGTAAGGTGAACAGCGAGAGTGCAGTGGAGGAAGAAAAAGAGCAGTAGATGCCAGCGCATGCTCAGAGATCCTGTTTAGTCTTGTAGGTGACTGAGGGATCTTAGTATTTCACTCTGAGTGAGATAGGAAGTCATTTGAAGGTTTCATGAAGAGGAGCGGTGTGACTCAACTTTTGGTGTATGTTGAGATAAAAAGGTAAGGCAACAAGGGCAAGCAGGAAAATTCAAAACTCTCTTCTTATGGAATAAACCACATAATAGATTAAATCTTAGCCTTTTAAACTCTAACTTTTCCTGCTTCAGAGCCTAAGACAGATACTAGTTTTCTCTTTGTTAATAATAAGATGAGAACCCAAAATCCATTATCAAGATAGTATTGACTAACCCAACCCACAAGAATTAATGGCTCTAAGCGTTGCACGGCAAGCAAAGGGATGCAACTGGAGAATGTTAGATTAAATGGATTTCAATTTCAAGGTGTTAAAGTTTGCAAATTACTGAAAATCGATAAAGGGCTACGTAAAAGGACATTTTAGCATAGATGAGTAAAAATTACAAAATATGATTTAATGTCAGCATATAACTGAACTTGTGTAAATTATGGAAATCTGACTTGTTATTTTATTTAATACATATTAATTTTATGATTTTAAGTCACTTATGTACATATGAGAAGGGCGTCTTCACAAACAATAGTTAACTAAACTTAGGTTAAAATGAATGCACTTGGATCATTTCTTTATAAGAGATTATTTGACGTATGGTAACGGTTTAGCTTTATTTTTTGCCAGCTTTTCATCAATAGGTGTATTTGCTTCAGACTCCTTAGCAGAGTTAGCAAAACGGTCTGACAATTCCAGCTCATCTGGGAGGCCCAGCCCCCTAGGATTCCATCACAAATCTTGGACTGTTTTTCAAGTTTTCATTGGTGTGACATTATTCATCTTTTCTCATCTTTTCTGTTAATATCTTACTTTTTTTGAGATAGACTGTGCGTGCATGCGTGAGTGGGGGAAAACACGGGTGGAGGGAGACAGAGAGAGAGAATCTTAAGCATGCTCCACGCTCAGCATGGAGCTCCAGGTGGGGCTCAGTCTCACCACCCTGAGATCATGACCTGAGCCAAAATCATATGTCAGTCACTTAACTGACTGAGCCACCCAAGCGCCCCAGTTAACATCCATCCTTATAGTCTCTATGCTATTTTCAAATCACTTATTTAAATTAAGAAAAGAGTTTTAAAATACAGGTTAGATAGTTAATCCTCCAGGATTAGGTTGTTTTAGCTTTTTATTTAGAAGTCACCATTTCAGTTTCCCTCTTTATAACAGCACATGCTGGGGCTGCAATGGCACAACTGGTTAGCACACGGCACCTTCACAACACCACGTGCACAACTATTATTGTCTATTATGATTTTCTCATAGCTCACTATCTTCTAGAGGTTTTAACAACCAAACAACCTCAGATACTTGTCAATGTCTTTCTTATCTTACTAAGCAACCTGTAAAGGTAAGTATATATAGATCTATGTTAATCTATGTTCTGATAAAGGTATAAAATATCAAGATATTTTAAATCATGAAGCCATTATATGGAAGAATAATAAGGAAAAATAAAACAGAAAGAATGCTTATTTTAGTACCCTTATAATTGACCCTGAAGTTCTCTCTTGGCTTATGAGAATAAAACATATTTTCCATAATATATATATTCATAAAGCTATTAAGCCTACATATAAAACTACTCAAGACAGTTTTAAACCTATATATAAAACTATACATAAATATATATACATAATATACATACAACTATTAAAATAATATACAATATAAAAGAATAAGTGATTCAAACAAAAATTGTAATTGTGCACATTTAATTTGGGTATTAAAGCCCATTTACTTTCATATTTGTATATGTTTCCACATGAATGATACAAGTTGATGAACTTGAAGCCATTTTGAAAACTTTGGTCTTTTCAAAGCCTTGTGACTAGAAATTGCCCTCCTCCCCCCAAAAAACAGACAAAAAAATACTGAGAATGTTCCTTTGCCTTTATCAGAGGTATAGTAAAACATGGTTTTATTGAATGTTATCTCCTGAAAATTGGCAAATTGTTAAGCGGTTAAAGAAAGTTTTCATTTTCAGAAAAAAGAACAGAGAAATAAATTTGAATATCTGTACTCACTATCAATTAGCAATCGTGATGCTTTAATCTTAACAAAAGTAATTGCAGTACTGTCAGCAATTAGCTTCTCCAGAAAATTTGCAGAAGCATGTATGGCATCGAAACAACATTTCCTATTTTTATTAAATAGTTTGCTTTATGGGGCGCCTGGGTGGCTCAGTCGTTGAGCGTCTGCCTTTGGCTCAGGGCTTGATCCCAGCCAGAGATCTGGGATCGAGCCCCATATCAGGCTCCTCTGCTGGGCGCCTGCTTCTTCCTCTCCCACTCCCCCTGCTTGTGTTCCGTCTCTCGCTGGCTGTCTCTCTCTCTCTCTCTCTGTTAAATAAATAAAATCTTTAAAAAAAATAGTTTGCTTTTTTTGTGTGTGATTATTTGTAGGAATACTGAAAGACTCCAAATTTAAGTGTTATTTTTTCAGATCATTGGTGAGAAGTGTAAATAAATCCATTGTAATAAGCATGGAAGTGGTAGGTATTAGGATCTTTTTCAAGGGTCATCTAAAATATACCATCTGTTGTATATAGTTTTCTTTGAGATTTTCAACTATCATATTTCTTAAAGAATCACTTCATTAAATCCATCGATCTAATTTTGACATAACAGATTTGTTTGTACATTTTTCTTATTTTATCTGCTAAACAGAAAATACAATTGTAATACATGTTCGAAGTTTTGTAGTTTATTTGTTCTTTAACAAACTTTTTCTGGGCCCAATACAATACAGTCATTAAGAAATAAAGTTACTTTTAGGTGTTCACATCTTAAAACTGTTACGTGAATCACTATCCCTGATGACATCACTAGTACTGCTATCAAATGATTTTCATTGTCATAAAATCATATGATTGCAGGATTCTAGATAAGCCCAGAGAACAGAGAACCTAGTTCAACACAGGGCCTGGGCATCCCATCAACATCAGTGATTAGTGATCACTGAGGGTTTTTTTTTTTAATATACCTGCAATGACAGAGCATTACTTAATGTCAGAAGCAAAAACATTTTTGATACTGCTCAGGTCTATATACAGAAATTTTTGCATCATTTAAAACAGAAATACTCTGCTAAGTGTCTGTTGCCTTGCTAATCAATACATTTGTAAAAAATTTTTAAAGCAATTCCAGAATTATGGCTAACGTTAGGATTGCTCTCCATCACACATTTTTCATCCATACCACGGCAATGATCCCTCACTCTTTCTAGTCGAACTCAAGAAGCAGCATGAAAGAAGAGTATCTGCTTTTCTTAACCTTCGTATTTATCCTAATATGCGATCCCAAAATACACATTTTACCACTTTGAAAGGGGAAAAAAAATAGCATCAGAAAAAATAAGAAAAAGTTCTGATATTTAGAGGGGTGTAACAAATGAGTTGCCTCACCCATTGCCCCCCTAAATGATCCCTGAGCTTCCCCCTGAAGATCTTCCCTTCCTGTCACTTTCCTAATGTTTATGACCAGTGGTTAATTTAAACAGATCCAGCCAGTACTTCTTTCCTTCCCACTCAGGCACCCAAACACGAATTTTTGCCAGCCAGAATCAAAGAGACCAAGGGGGAGTGGACTACATTCTTGAGCTCGCTTGGGAGTGTCCCTCCCATGCACGGAAAGAAAACAGAAACTACCCCGTGTTTCATTCCCCAGAATCAACTGTCGGGACAGTGTAGCCCTGAACGTCAGTCCCTCCGTGGAGCAACAGGTTCGCGAGCGGGCTGTGAACACGACGCCTCCACGTCTGGCAGGCAGACGATGAACTGCAGTGTTTTAGTGCCTTCTGCTGTTGGTGCCTAGAAACGCAGTGGGCATCAATGACACCACGTTTCTAACATGCAGCACGGACTGATCTTTCTCCTGTTTGCAAGATATTTTCTATTGCAATTGGCAAAGACATCTCATTGTTGAAAGAAAACAAAATCTCGGCAACAGCCTTTTAAATCCTGTATCCTTTGATTTATGTTAGATGTCTTTATTATTTTTCTCAGGAAAAGAGTTTGAACAGAGGCCGTGTCTAGTACACTTTCTCTACAAATATACTAGCTATGTAAATACAGAGAACACCCCAATTTCTTTGAGTGTTTTTTTTTTTTTACATTTCAGATTCTTTTTAGGAAAAATATTAACCATGAACAATAAAGAGATGAAAGTGACCAGAATTGCTTCTCTCGTTTTTAAAATTATTTTTCCATGGAGTAACTCCTATTTTTACAGATAAGAAGAAGGACTCTCAGAAGATCAGCTTTGAAAATAACATACTAAAATATAAATAACCTGAAAATAGTTTGACTTGTCTTTTCACAGAATTCTAATGAAAGTTTTTATGCTATGACAAGAAAGATTAGGAGAGATGACCAAAATCAAGTGAACCCTGGAAGCAAAGCAGGCTGAACTTACATGAAAGAGCAGAGTAAACATCTCCTAGGACAGTGAGGGTCCATTTAGCAAATGAGTTTTTCCAGTGTGCTAAGAGGCAGCCTTACAAAACCCCCAGCGAGAGTCATTTATCCACACTTCTCATGTAGCATTAGGACCAGCCATACCCATGTAAAAATCAAAGTCCTACAGACAGAGAAAGTTACAGTTGTGTTGCAAGCAACAAATCTCTCCTGAAAATATTTTAAAACATTTAACATCCTTCCTAATGTAAAAATTATCCAAGCCAACACGCTGAGAAAGAAAATAATTAAAGGCAGCAGAATTGTCTAGAAACTAGTTGTTAACAAGTTTGAGAAACATGAAAATTTTTTATCTCGAAGCATTGTATCTTATTTCACCAGTATAACTTGTCTTCACCATGTAAAGTAGGCATAATCATTATAATATAACCACCATCATGCTAGGGGAAGATCACTTCTTAGCTTTCTCTAATGAACAGTGTGAATTTAAATTGAACTTTTCTTTTTAATTCAAAGTTTATAAAACAAAGCTTCTTGGATTGGAACCTAAAATGTCACATTTGTTCAGCTTGTAATCAAGTAAAACTCAAAGAAATTACCAAGTCCTTATTTAAAATAATGTACAGCGTAGTTACGTTTAAGATGCAACCATTTCCTTAAAGTAATTAAGCCTTAAATTAGGTTCCAATTCAGGATGGCATCTGATTGAGTGGGAATGGTTGTAACTAAGCACGGCAGAAGGGAGCATGGCCCTTGGATCCATGCGCAGAATGTCGTCCTATGCTCCGGGGCCCTGCTTACCCTTTTAACACAGTATTCTTTTTCTTCCTGGTCATTGGCACCCTGCTGGTATCCACTCCTGAAATCAGCAGCAATACATCTACTGCTCTGCTCTTTCAGTAAGCTCAGAGCCTCGTGGCCCCTCCTGACTCAGACTACCATGGTTTTGGCCACATCAGCTGTTTGGTTCTTGTCTAAGCACCGCACCTTTGTCTCTGCTCTGAGGTCACACTGCTTTTTTTCTACAGAAGCCCTCTGATAGCTCTGCAAGTTCCAAACTCAACTTCTTCCGCTACTCCACTGAAAATTTCTCAACCTCTCCTAGGCTACAAGGGAGCTTATAATGAATGGGCATGGAAGACCACTTGCCCGAACAAACTATCTCCACTCTTCACCTACTGGGGTTGCCCTACTGCACGCAGTGTAGTGATCTCTCCCCCCATTCCCAAATGTGCCACTAAGTACAGCCCCCTTAGTATCAGCTTCGTGACTTCCCTCCACCCTTCCATTTCTCCCATGAAAGTTTTCTGCATTCTCCTCCTGAATGGTGTAACTTTCCTTACACAAGTATCTCTTCCTACTGCAGGATCATTCCATAAACACACACTCCTCTTTAGGGCTAAAAATAGTGGCAAGTACACAAGAAGAAGAATCAGATCACCAAGAAGAGAAAAGCATCCAAAGTTATTTCTAAAGTTGTCTCTATTCAAGTAGAAGCATGACCTTGGCCTTCCTACTCGTGCACGTGCTGGGTGGTGTTCTACACACTGGGGGAACTGTAAGGGAGACTAAGCCAGCTGTTTTCATTATCTGATTTACTTCGTCATTTCCTTTCTTCTTATAAATGTATCCATAATCTCAGCAATGAACGTCCCCATGAGTGCTAATGCAAGGCCATTCAAGCAAACACTCTCTAAACATTGGTTTAACCTTGAATTTGTGTTAGCAGAGAACACCTGATTTATATGAATTCAAATTCTCTCTTTCTTTGTGTTCAAAAAGGATTTATTGTATTTAGCATATTTACTGAGTGACACTGCATTTTTACTTATTTGGAATTACGTTTTTACTTCAAAATCTTCTTCATTCATCACGGGGCAACCTTAGTCACTCAAATTTGCTAAGGGTCAGGATACCTCACTTGGACATACTAAATATCTTTTGGGTTTAGGCATATCAATTTGATAAACCAGGCCATGTCTGGGAGGTACCGGTAAAGACAGATCGAGATGATAAAATATGCCGTGCACGTCCGTGTTACAGTACTAGCCCACGCATTATTTCCGCTTCGAAGGAAACTGTTGGCAGCAACAAAATCATCAGACTTGAAGAGGCTTCTGGGTAGCTGGTCTTGTGGTCAAATATAAGTCTGCTGTTGTTCCTCACACTGCGACCCTCCAGGCTCCAACAATACTCAGCGATTGCGACAGAAGTTAAGAGAAGCAGAGCTCACTCTGCTATTTATGCACAAGATAGAATCGAGTTTGATTGAAGAAGGATCACTTTATATTTCATCAGTTATAAAAGGTCACAGGTGGAAGCCTGGTTTACCTGGCACAATAATTTAGTATATTTCTGTCACATTGAGTGTTCCTTATAGATTGGACCAGTAGCCTTTGAACTATCTCTGCCCAGATGACTCGATTACTTGTCTACTACTTAGTCCTCTGGATCTCATCCAATTCCCTTCCTGCACACACTGCAAACAACTTCCAAACTGATCCTTCTAAAATAAAAGTCTGATCACAATAGTCAGATTGCTAGATCTCCAAGATGGAGTTAAGAGCTCTCACGATGGTCCAGAAGGCTCTTCATTCTCTAGCTCGTCATTTTTAGTCACCTTGAGTTTGGTCATCTTCCCGAAACCATTTGTGTACATCCTTGCTACTCAAGGTCCCTGGAATAACAGCATCTACTGAATCACCCACATGTACTGAACTAGAATTTACATTTTAACGAATTCCTTCAAGAATTCTTGGGTACGTTAAAGTTTGAAAAAGCACTGGTCTGCATAATGTTAACCATTCAGTCAGAAAAAAAATGACTTCCAAATAGTCCTTTAAAATTTATGAGTAAATCTTTATGTATCTTAGCTTTTAATAAAATTTTAGTTGGATTTTGGTTAGAGGGAAAATCAAAATAGTTTGGAGAGAAATTGCCACTGGAAAGTAGCCAGCCTAGCTTACGTTGGATTCATTATTTTCTGGTAGAACAAATACCAAATATTGGGGGGAAAAATGTAACAAGCACATTTTTATTTTTCATCTCCTAATTGGTTGTTCCTCCTTGTGGATAAACTGGCATGAAATCCTACTAAAGCAACAGTGAATCCATCTCCTTCCCTTTGAAGGTCAGCACCGTCAGAACCCCTCTGATGGATTGACATGGTGTGAACTGCCATCCATGAGCAGGACCATTGAGGGCCCATAATGGCCCGCTCCAGTCAGCACTGTTGTGCTTGGTTACCCTGCATCAGAGCCTACATATTGGCACTCTGTGTACCTCCCCACCATTGTGGATACTGTTGTTGGTCAGGGCCCGCCTCCTCCTTCCTGTTCCGATAAATTCTGGCTTGCAGGCTAAGTTAACCAAATTGGTGCTTCGTCCTGGAGTTTGAACCTTGATTGAGTGTCCTGAAGGCAAGGGAACACAGAGGCCACCGATTACAGCAGTGAAGTCAGCCATGGTGATGGCCCTATAGACAGATGGTTTGTGCTCAGAGCATCACTCTCCTCCCTGCTCACCGCTTCTGGGCCCATTCTCAAGCCTCTGGCCAGTTTCCTTCTGATAAATTCTCTCTTGTTTTGAGTTAGCCAAAAAATGTTTCAAGGGTTACAACCAAAAACACTGAGAATAAACTCACCACGAAGTGGTCATGAGGACTAGAGCCCTCACCTAAGAATTGCGTCTACATGGTCACAGATAAGAGGTTATTTCTAGCCTGTGTACGACAGAGTCGGTAACTATCAGGAGCTCCGACATGAAGGAACTGGTTTTCAGTGACAAAGCATGGGCATCTTGGGGATCATGCTGGGGTAATTGCCTAAGCATTTTTTAAGGTTGTTACGAATTTATTATGCATAAAAAGCTTAATTTAAAAGCCAACGGCATAATATAAAGATCTTTTATATCTGGTCATGGCAGAACTGGTTCAAAATACATTTTCTCTTAAATGTATTCAGTCAGTACACAGTTCTTTGTAAAAGATATGTATAGATATAGATATTGGTATCTATATTTATATATATCAATTCCTTTGTTATAATACAAGATTTATACTGTTTCTCCAGCAAAAAATAAAATAAAACCCCTTAGAAATATCTGCAAATATATTGAGAGCACTCTGTGAAAGGTGGGGCTCATTTAATGGGACATGTGTTGATGTGGCAAATACATATAAACCTATAAAGGTGTTTTTTTTCCTTAAAATATCCCCAAACACTAGCAAGACATTTTTCAAGAAACAGTTTCACTGAGCCATCGTATATGAGAAAGGAGTTTGATATGTCTATTCCCCCAAACCTTTCTTTGTCATGGAAATCTGTCTGAATCTTCACTCATGCCCAAAGTCAAAGACCTGGACACCCAGGGCTCTCTGTCCACAGGGATGGCAGTGTGTGAGGCATTCTCTTTCCAGCTGTTTTTACCTCTTCCTCGGGCTCAGAAAAGAAAGCAAGACAGTCAACCGGACATGGTGCTGGGAAGCGTGCGGCCACGTTTCCGACAGTAGCATCACGTGGCACAGTAAGAAAATATGACAGCAGAACACAGATAGCTCTTCATGGTTCTAGAGATTTTTTTTGTTTGTGAACCTGATTTGTCCATCAAAGTAATTGAACTGCTCTTAAATTAAGGGGTGGTGGGGAAAGGCGCCGAGGGGAAGCTGACATTCCTCTACTGTGAGCAAGACTGCATTCTTTCCAAACTTGAATAAAAACTTCATACCTGCTAGAATTATTTCATTTCTGCCTCCTTCTTTGAGGAAGAATATTTATTATTATTATCTTAGCATGTTAACTTTTCTAGTTTTTTACATTTGTGATAGTTTTTGACATTTGTTATTGAACTTAAAACAAATATGCACATTCCAGATTTGTTTTAGTTCATGATACTTTTTGAGTGAAACATAGCAATAAGAACCCAGAAATCTCAAGAAAACAAATTAGGGAGTTTGAGAAGAATAAAGGTCAAGTGTATATGCCTAACCAGTTATAATTTGCTATGTATAAAATCATCAAAACATTTTATAAGTATGCCTAGATAAGTCCAGCACGTTAAAGTAGCTGGGACAAGCATCTGACTCTTGGCTTTGGCTCAAGTCGTGATCTCAGGGTCCTGGGATCAAGCCCCACATCGGCTCCACGCTCAGCATGGAGTGTGCTTGGGATTTTCTTTCTCTACCTCTGCCACTCCCCACCCCTGTTCACTCGTGCTCTCTCTCTGTGTTCTCTCAAATAAATAAATAAATCTTTTAAAAAATAAATAAAATAAAAGAACTTGTCCTTCAAATGGGTTTGAAGCCATATGTACAAAAAACTATGCTTTCAATATTGGTTTTCGGTACATTTATATGATGATCTCCCCTATTGTTTAGTACTTTTGACTTATTTCATGTTTACTTTAAATACATCTTCTGCTAATACCTTTTAGTGATTCTTTTCAACTAAAAATAACAACAGACATTCAAGAACTAAGAAAATATATACAATGAACATATCCTCACCAAAATATTTGAAGATGAATGAGATTAATTTGGCTTATGTTAATACAGACTTCTTTAGCCATCTGGAGTTTACTTTTGTGGGAGAAGTCTGAGACAAGCTAATTGATATTATTTTTACAATAAACAATTTGGTGTTCTACTTTCTTTCTTGCTCAAATGCCTTTCTGCTTGGTTAGAGGTTCCCAAACTTTCTTGGTTTGTGGCACCCTTAAATAATTTAATATTTCTTAATAACCATCCTTAAATGATTTAATAACCACAACTACTTAATAACAGAATGTATGTGCCTGTCGATCACAACACATCTTCTCAAACCTTGCAATCGAATTAGGTCCCTCCAGCCTCATTTCTTGTTCCATATTGATTTTCACATGGTATGTGCTTTTTACCAAAGCACCCACCAAAAATCCAGGTTCACACAGATATGACATCATAAAAAGGAATGTTGCACCATCAAAAATGGAAATCAGGAACTACCTTCAACAAAGAATTTAAACAACATTTGAAAGATGTCCAGTATCCCAGTTTCCCTTAAAAATTTAAAATATCCTAAGGTTCCTGGATGGCTCAGTCAGTTAATCATCTGACTCTTGATTTCGGTTCAGGTCATTATCTCAGGGTCGTGAGATTGAGCCCCTATGTGGGGGCTGCTTGAGGATTCCCTCTCCCCCTCTCTCTCTGCCCCTCTCGCCCCTTGTGGGTTCATATGCATTCTCTCTTTCTCTCTCTCTCAAATAAATTAATAAATACATCTTTTAAAAAATTTTAAAATATCCCACTGTGCCCCTGTGAGCTTATGGTGGTGTCCCAAGGCATCTTAAGGCAAAGTTTGGGAACCAAACTAAAACAAAGTTTAAAGGATTCTTTCTTTAATCTTGAAATTGTACAATATTACGATACTAAATGAAAATGTGGGTTTCTTGCCATTAAATCTTTTGGCTAATAGGGAGCCTTATTTAATCAGTAAACTCTACAGTTTACATGTATTCTTTAAATATTTTAAAAATTTCTTTCTGGCTTGCAGACAGCTGCCTCTTCACTATGTCCTCACATGGCCTTTCGTCTGTGCACACACACTCTTGGTGTCTCCCCCTCTTCTTGCAGGGACACCAGTCTTATTGGATCTGGGCTCCGCCATATGACCTCACGCACCTTCATTACCTCCTTAAAGACCTTTCTCCACGTGCAGTCACGTCTGCGGTAAGGCTTCAGCATACGAATTTGAGAGGACACAATTCCATGCATAACAAGGTGCATGTGAAAACTCTGAGCTTACTCCTTTCCCCACAAATACTTGTTCCCCTCACTCCTCTCGTTTTCAATTTATAGGAGCCTCTTTGCTTCTTGTCACCTATGGTTTCACCATCTTGTCCTGTATTTCTTATTTCATGCAATTTATGTTTTCCTGAATTTAGTGAATAGGGGGAAAATGCACCTTTTAAATCGTACAACTAAATTTTTTTCTAAAGAATACCCTTTCTCTGCTATAATCTTTGCATTTCAGCTTACAGCATCCCTCCAGCATAAGCCTTTGGTTGGTTTTACCGTTGCTCTTTCTCCAGTCTGTTGACTTATCTTTCAGTAAGTGGAAAACGACTAAGTGTCCATTTCTAGCGTTTGTTTATAAACAGATAAAAGTTCTGTGAGTGACCCGTGATTCCCTTCACTGGTCACTTGTACGGTTCTTTCTCCCTGGCCCTCCGGCTGGGGGTTTGGTTGATAGGTGTTGACTCTAATGAAAATTTTAGCACTTTGCAATCTTTTCTTGAGTGTGAGACTGCAGAACTGAGAAGGGACCCGGTGGCTACCAGCGTTTGATCATCTGATTATGATCATTGGAGTTTATTTCTGAAGTCAGAAATTGTCCAGTTATTTTCCTTCCAAAAATGTATGTAACATAAACCTACATTGTATCAGCAGGAACTGGGGCTTCAGAATCTATTCATCAAACAGGTATTAAAGGAGGAATGTGGGTAGTAAATATTTATAGCTGTATATCCGTAGCCTTGACACTAGCTTCTTTGTGGGAGAAATGGTTTCTTTTCTCTGGTGTACAGAGAGCAGAGTTTCTGCAGTTTAGGTAAACGGTGGTCATAGACAGTTAGCTAATCAAGGAATCTGCTACTACCTGCAAATCCACAGAGCTCAAGATTGATCAAATAAATATATTCTTTATCTAAAACGAAAAAGATGAATATCAAATTGGTTCCACATCAGGATAAAAATTATTAACCTGTAAGTGTTCCCAGACTTCTTTCTCCCCACCTCCCTCTCTCCCTCAAAATGGAATTCTCTGCCTTGTTCCATTTGGGACTCTTTGCTACCCACTCTGTTGTATGCAGGAGGCTTTCTTATTAGACCAGGTACGCTGGCTCTTGTGAGAGAATTGGAGGAAGGTAAGAGGGTCGGAGGAAACTGTGAAGGGCCCAAAGGTGACTGTTGCAGAAAAATGTAGGAACAGAGCCTGCCGGGCATAGGAGCAGCTTTGGTGTGAGTCAGGTACATGGGAAGGGAAACAAAGGGAATTTTAAGTACTATTGGGGACTGAGTGTTCCCTTTATGCATCATTTTGGAATTACTCTTGCTTTCCAAGACATTCTTCTTTCCACAGTGGGGTTGAGTCACCCAGGTCAGTGTTTTCAAGTGTCATATTTAATGGTGGTAATGGGAGTAAAATTGGAGTTTTGAAGCCAAGGTGTTTCACCCAGCTGGATTTTAGATTGAAATCATCACCTTTGATCTGAGCCACATGCGCATTTTTAGTAAGTCTCCCTAGATTCTGTAGAGAGGAAGAGAGGGAAAATCTGGACCCAGCTGAACAATAGTGGTTTTTGGACTACCACCAGAAGGTAAAAGGGATCTCGTGGAGACCACACTGAGATCGGAATTTCAATCTGGGGGGAATGCCTGGGTTGGTACTGGATGTTCCAGGCAGAAAACCAGATTTGTGCAATGTTATGCCAGTTAACGAAATTGAGAAAATGTTTTAAACTTCCCAATGAGTACTGACCAGGAACTGGACTCTTCAGTGGACACCAAATGTCTTTCAGAGATGCCAGCCCGACTGGGGCTGATACAAAGGTTTGACTTGGCTCAACACAATACGACCTTGGGGACATGGCTTTGACTAGGGCCACCCAGTCTGGTCTCCCTAAGACAACCTACTTGCCACCAGAAAATTAAGACATTCTTGGGAAATAATTGGCAGAATATAAGAAGAAGAAGTTTGACATCAAGTTAAATGCTTTCACAGAGACAAGGAAGGGATGAAAAATCACTATCATATAAAACTTTATAAAGCTTTGTGCTAGAAGAATTTCTTTCTGGATTCAAAGCCACTGGGATAGATGTCTCCATTAGGGTCTGCCCCAGAAAAGGCAAATTGTGACAGGGACAACAACTGCAAAGGAGATTAAACTCAAAAGTAAATGTCAGTGACCCAGGGAACAAACAATATTCTGGCTTTATGTTCCACTAGGAAGAACCACTACATGCTGTGACTGCCAGGGCTTGGGATTAGGGTAAGATTTAATTACACATATCAAAAAAAATTTTTTTTAAGAATATACTATTGGTTTGTATAAGACCTAATTTTATTTCTTTCTCATGTAAGGAAGTCTAAAGTTAGGCTAAAATTGGTTGTTCCATAGTAACTTCCACAGTGGTCCCCCCAGGCTTCTAGTTGTTCAGGACAGCGGAAGGAAGGACAGAGGATTATGGCACTGCTAGCACTCTGACACACCCTTTTACTAGACTCTCACCTAACTGGAAGTTAGTTAAAAGGCTGTATCTAGTTGTAAGGAAAAGCAAAAAAAAAAAAAAAAAAGGAAGAAAGAAAGAAAATGTATGATTTGCTGGCACATTTTTACTTCGTTATTGGAATTATGTTAGCAAAGAAGGTGAGAAAGAATATTGGGGTAAAAAACAAACAAACACTAGTAGTTTCTGCCTAAGGACTGTAAAAATAACATTACAATCCCAGAAGAATATAAGCTATGAAAACATTAGACATTAGTGTGCAACTCTGGTCTTTACTCAGATGCTGAGGAGAAAAAGAAGGTGGTTCTCAGAACTAAATGAGAGAAGAGTCAGCTCCAAGTACCCTTGAGTCCTGGCCCCTCAGTTAACAAGGATAACAAGTGGTTATGTCTTCCCATGTTCAAATGCACACACATGCACTTAACCAGGACTCATTTCATTTTGGGTTATGACAAACAAGATCGTGCTCATTGCTTTGCAACTTGCTTCTTTATGCAGGAAAATTACTCTACATTTGAAAAGATATAGATTCTACTTCATTTTTAATGCTTCAGAATATTTAATATAATAACTAAAGCATGGATTTCAATATGGCTGAGTATCTAGATAGTTTCAAATCTTTGCCAGGTTTCTTTCTTATAATTATGTGTTATTACCTTTATTTTTATTTTTATTTTTATTTTTTTATTTATTTTTTTTTTAAGATTTTATTTATTTATGTCACAGAGAGACAGCCAGCGAGAGAGGGAACACAGCAGGTGAGTGAGAGAGGAAGAAGCAGGCTCCCAGCGGAGGAGCCCGATGTGGGACTCGATCCCGGAACGCCGGGATCACGCCCTGAGCCGAAGGCAGACGCTTTAACGACTGCGCTACCCAGGCGCCCCCTATTTTTATTTTTTTTTAAGATTTTATTTATTTGTTTTAGAGAGAGAGAGAACAAGCATGAGTGGGGGGAGGGAAGAAGCAGACTCCCTGCTGAGCAGAGAGCCCAAAGCAGGGCTCGATCCCAGGACACTGCGATCATGACCTGAGCTGAAGGCAGACGCTTAACCAATTGAGGCACCCAGGTGCCCCTACTTTTATTTTTATAACATAGATTCTTAAAAATGTAATTGCTAAGCTGCAGAGATGTCAAGAACTGTGAAGACTCTGAGATTTTTACCCTACTTCGCAGTTAACAAAGTAGTCTGCCACATTTTCATGAATCCTGACAAAGGACATAAGACTTATAGGTAAGAGACAAAGGACACGTTATTACTTGTAGTAATAGTAGTAGCCTTATGACCAATATTCACACTAGTGTCTTAAGTTCCAATTCCCATAGAGTGATGGAAAGAGGGTCAAGTACCCACGATGTTACAATAGAGGTACCTAAACTTAAGGAACTCGAATATCTTATAACAGGCAGTAAACACATCTGTTCTTTGCTCCAGAGGAAGACACGACCTTTATCTTCCCAGGTTCTTTACCATGCAAGTCATCCTTGAAAAGATAGTTTGAATATAATATTTAAAGCACAAGCAACAAAATCAAAAATAAGCAAGTGGGATTACACCGAACTAAAAAGCTTTAGCACAGCTAAAAAAAAAAAAAAAAAAAAAAAGCCTACGGAATGGGAAAAAATATTTGCAAACCATCTATCTGATAAGGAGTTAACACCCAAAATATATGAAGAAATTATTTAAATCAATAGCAAAAAATAAAAAAAAATAACTCAATTTAAAAATGGGCAAAGGGCCTGAATAGACATTTCTCCAAAGAAGTTATACAGAAGGCTCATGAAAAAAATCGCTCTTCTGGGAATATATCCAAAGGAAACAAAACACTGATGTGAAGAGATATCTGTACCCCCCTGTTCACTGCAGTGTTATTTACAACAGCCGGGACATGGAAACAACCTAAGTGCCCATTGCTGGATGAATGGATAAAGAAGTTGTGAGATATATAGATATAGATAGATATAGATACACACACACACACACACACGCACACACACACACACACTGGAATATTGTTCAGCCATAAAAAAGGTATGAAATCTTGCCATTTGTGACATAATGTATGGACCTTGAAGCCATTATGTTAAGTCCAATAAGTCAGACAGAGGAAAACAAATTCTGTATGATCTCACTTATATGTGGAATCTCAATTTAAAAAGAAGAAGAAAGAAAAGAAAAGAAAAGAAAAGAAAAGAAAAGAAAAGAAAAGAAAAGAAAAGAAAAGAAAAGGAAAAGAAAGAAAAGAAAAGAAAAGCCTCATAGGAAAAGAGAACAGACTTGTCACTAGAGGCAGGGGTGGGGGAGGGGGAACTGGAGGATGGGGGTCAAAAGGTACAAACTTCCAGTTATAAGATAAATAAGTACTAAGGATGTAAGGTACCGCATCATGACCATAGCTAACCCTGCAGTATGATATACAGAAGTTGTTAAGATGGCAAATCCTAAGAGCTCATATCACAAGGAGAAAATATTTTCCCTTCTTTTTCTTTCTCTTCTTCTCATGTATCTAGATGAGAAAAGGGGTGCTAGTTAAACGTACTGTGGTAATCATTTCACAATATATGCGCTCTGTGCTTTAAACTTATGCAGTGATGTATGCCAGTTATTTCTCCATAAAGCTGGGGGAGGGGGAAGAGAGTTTGGAACAAAGGCAATCAATCAGTGCCCCTGCTTTCAAAAAGTACAGAAGTACAAGAGACCCTTGGAAAACTGTCTCTCCATAAAAAGGCCTGGGTATATTCACCTTTAGTAACTATTGTCGAATTACTTTTCAAAAAAAGCTGGAGACATTTGCCTGCCATAATATTTGTCGAAACTAGTTTCCCCACAGCCCACTAGCCTTGACATGTAAAGCCCCCTCAATTTTGGCTGAAAGTTTGAAAATGATATGTAAGAATTACCGTAATTGTATTTCTTTGACTGCATTTGAAATCTGTACATTTTCATGACCTTACCGGATATTTGTATTTTTTCTTTTCTTACTTGCCTATTTATATATAACTTACCCACTTTTTACTATAGGATTGGGTTTGTCTTTTATTTATAAGTTTCTGAGAGGTGTTTATGCTAAGGATAACAAGCCTTTGTGTTACAAATATTTTTTCTAAGTTATCCGTTTTCTTAACTTTGCTTGGCTGACTTTTGCCATATAAATTTAAAAACGTGAGGGAGTCAAAACTTGTCTCTTTGAATTCTTTTCCTCATCCGACCAAATCACATACAAATACTCTTAAAATTTCTCTAATATTTTTATCACTTTATTCTGTATTTGTAAACTTTTAACCTAAGTTGGATTTATTTTTGTTTAGTCTGTCTCCAATTTCGCTGAAGAATGGCCATTATGTTAACAACACCTATTTAATAAGCCATTTTTTTTTTTTTGGCAACTGAATTGCAATACCAAGTTTTTCATGTTTTAAAATCTCACATACGTTTATATACTCAGCTGTAATTTCTCACATACATTTTTATTTCCCGCTGCTCTCTGTATTCTATGCCATTGATCTACTTGTTAACTTGCATATGAATATCATAGTGTTTTCATTATAATAAAATACATAGTAAGAAAAGTCCTCCCACCTGGTGAAATGTTGGTAAATAATTAGTAACCCACTGACTTCAAAGCCCTGATTTGTAACATTTGCCTCCTTCCCTGGTATAAACACCCCCACCATGTCTGACTTACAGCTATCAATATAATGTCACTTTTCCTAGAATTGAAGTTTTTTAAATCGTAACTATCTATTCCTTGAAATTTGGGAATAATTAATCTGTAACACTGCTTTTGCCATGTGTTGCCTTTGTCTTGTTTGTCCGTATAAGTATGTACGTGAAAGTAAAGATTTTAATTAATAATTTAGTTTCTCTAATGATATAAGAGAACTCGGCTTTCTGTTTCCTCCTGATTCAATTTTGGTAGAAATTCAATTACCCTAAGTTTTCAAATTTCTGCCAATAAAGCTATATGACATTCTATATTATTCTTTCAGTATGTACTGCATCTAAACTATGGCCCTTTTATCACTCCTTAAAAAAAAAACAACAATTATTTCTGACTTCTCTTTTTGTATTATGATCTATCTTGTCAAAAGCTTGTGAGATGTATTTTTCTTTGAAATATTCTTTTATCTTTTTTGATTCTCAATTATAACTTTATCATCATAATTTCTTTTGCATTTCTTCTGTTCTTAAGAAGGCTTTTTCTAGGGGCACCTGGGTGGCTCAGTCTGTTAAGCGTCCGGCTCTTGATTTTTGCTCAGGTCATGATCTGAGGGTCTTGGGATTGAGCCCGCATTGAGCCCTGTGCTCAGCCAGGGAATCTGCTTATGGATTCTCTCTCCTCTCATCTGCCCCTCCCCCAGCTCATGCATGTTCTCTCTCTCTCTCTCTCTCTTTCTTTAGCTCTAAAATAAATAAATAAATATTTTTTTTAAAGAAAAGAAGGCTTTTTCTAAAAGAAATATTTGAAGACTATAAATTTCCCTATAGGTACTGCTTTAGCTGCACCAATAAGCTTTGATACACAATACTTTTGCTTTCATTTAGTTCAAAATATTTTCTAATTTTGATACATGATTGGTTCCCTTTTGTCAACTTCTAAGCACATGGCAGTTAAAAGTATTTTTTTTTGTTTAATCCATTCTGTAAACTACAAAACAAATATAAGTTTAGATGATAGATATACAATTTTAAATAGTTGAAGTATGAATGGTCATGTTAAGAAGTATTTTTTTCCTATTTTAGTAAATTTTAACTCATATATCTCTGGTTTTCTTATTTTGATCTATTAAAAGGAAATTTAATAATAGATTTCTGATGTTGCCCTGTCTTATCAGTTCTATAACAGATGTATTCATGTTATAATGTCTCTCCAATATGTTGATACACATGCTTGCAAATATTTAGGGTTTTTACATCAATATTTATAATTAAACTGGACTGTAGTTTTATTTTATGTTTCCTTTTTGTTAGGTATTGGTATCAGTGCTTTGTAATCATATAGGTTTTTGAAATGTTCATGGTTTTTTACATGTCCAGAATAATTTTTAAAACATTGCAATCATCAGCTTTACTGCTGTCTTGTAAAAATAATTTTTCTATAACAAGCAGTCTCTTTATACCTTCTGTATCTTCTGTGGCCAATTTTGTCATTTGTATTGCAAAATGCAATGCTAAATCAACAAATCCATACAGTTAAACATAGTTCTTACTAACTGGTAAATCAAGCCGTCAAGTTTTAAAAGATAAATATTTGAAGACCACAATTATCAACATTTGGAAGTTTTCAACATAAAGGCTGCTAGGGCTTAGATTATGACCATACTGGTGGATGAAAAGATCCTTGCCCACCTTCCTTATCCTTTTATTGGTATCTCAGCATCCCCATGAAAAATGGTAAAGGATAGTATCCGCCTCTTGCTGCAAACACAGAACATCGGACAAATGCTTCCATCAGAGGAGATTCTATGAACTTGCAAGAATATCCCAGGTAAGAGTGGCCTGAGAGGGCACCAAGCCCTAAATACAAGTCTACAAACACTGTAAAGCTGCACCATTTTGCCCCAACATCCCAGTTGGGGATGTAAGAGCTGAGGTTGGGGACATGAGAATGGACTTGGAGTGAGAAAACAGAAAACCTTCACTGCAGACACAGCACCTCAATGAGAACAGTGCCTCACCTCTGCCTGGCAACTTACGGCCACTGCCTTGGGAGATGGGCTCTAGCGACCACCCACCTCCTCTTCTGGTCACGTTTCCCCTCTCAGCAGTGCTGTACACTGAGACCCCTTTTAGATAAGTCCATGCTATCTCCCTGTCACAGGTCCACATCGGGTCCCCAGACACGCATATCTTTGTACTGTTATTTGCAGAAGAGCACGTGGCTCCGAATGAAGGCCTCTTTACCTCACTATTGAGCAGGGCAGCTCCCGTCATAGCCTCTCATTTTTATTTTTCTCCTAACAAGAGTCAGTCACAAGTCCTTAAGCTACCTCATCTCCAGAAAGAATAAACATCTAAAGTAGTCTATAACGCAAAAACGATATCAAAAATAACAACATGCTTTCAACTTGAAACATGTTCTTGGAACTATAGAAAAAAATAAGCAAAAATAGAAAGGAAAATAAAAAAAGAATAATAAAGCCAGACAAACTGTAGCATATATTAAAATATATTATGTACCTACAGTAACAAAATTCGTAATTCTGTCTATTAATGGGGTCAAGAGAAGGGCTGGGGATGGGGCGCCTGGGTGGCACAGCAGTTAAGCATCTGCCTTCGGCTCAGGGCGTGATCCCAGCGTTATGGGATCGAGCCCCACGTCAGGCTTCTCCACTATGAGCCTGCTTCTTCCTCTCCTGCTCCCCCTGTTTGTGTTCCCTCTCTCACTGGCTGTCTCTATCTCTGTCGAATAAATAAATAAAATCTTTAAAAAAAAAGAGAGAGAGAAGGGCTGGGGCAATGGCTACGAGCATTACCAAGTGTGAAGGAGAACCCACAGGAAGAAGGCACAGGGGCTCACAGTCTCTCCCTACCTCATGGGGACACACTGGGACTGGGCACAGGTCGACTTTCTCATGGAACGTGCCCTAGCAGTGGGACTCTGCCACCCTGCTGCTCTCCATCACTGTAGGGTTAACGTAGAAGCCATCTGCCCAGAGAGCTGTGCTTTGGTACTAGAAGCTCCTGGAGACCTTGTGGGAGGTTGAAACCACACTGAACATTCTCCCTAGGAGGAAGAGAAGCCATAGGTCCTAACTAGAGTGTCATGGGGCAATGTGGGTGAGCTACCGGGGACGATCGAAGACAGTCCTCTCTCAGCCAATGGGCAGAAGAGAAACATTAGAAGAAGATCCAAATGAGTATGGGAATTTAGTAACTGGTAAAGATAAGATCTCAAATAATGGAGGAGAGATAGATTACTCAAAACACAGTACTGGAACAATAAGATCACAACCTGGAAATGAACTCCAAATGTATCAAAGATTTAAATATTTTAGAATAACAAGACCATGGCAAATTAATATAGACATATATACATATATTCACATATACGTGTGTTTTTACATTTTCAAGTACAATGGAAACATGCCATGCACACTGCTCTGCCTTCTGCTTGTTTTCACTTAGTTATACACACGTACCCACACACATACGTGTATACAAATACACACATGCATACACATACACATATACATAGAAATATATAGGCTACTTCTCTGGAAAAATAAGCAATTGAGCACAGTGACAGCTCCTGGAGATGAGTAATAATTGACTATGATAGAGAAAAACTAGATATTTTGTGCCTTTTAAAGTTTTTATCCCTTTTATTTATATTGCCCATTATAAAAACATAAGTAAACTCTTAAGGAAGTAAAAAAAAAAAAAAAACTAAGTAAATTTTAAGGAAATATATGCTGTAAGCTGAATTGTTGCCCCTGTCCAAATTCACGTGTTGGAGTCTTAACTTCCAGCACCTCAAAATATGACTCTATTTGGAGAGAGGTTCTTAAAGAGATAAAGTCAAAATGAGGTCATTAAGGGATGGGATAGGTGGGCGAAGGGTACTAAGGAGGGCACTTGTTGTGATGAGCACTGGCTGTTGTATGTAAGTGATGAATCACTGAATTCTACTCCAGAAACCAATATTGCACTGTATGTTAACTACCTAAAATTTAAATTAAAAAATAAAAATAAATAGACAAAATAAAATGAGATCATTAGTTTGAACCCTAATCCGGTATGACTGAGGTCCCTATAAGAAGAGATTAGGACACCGACATGCATAGAGGGAAGACCATATGAAGAGCTAGGGAGAAGACAGCCATCCACAAGCCAAGGAGAAAGGTCTCAGAAGAAACCAACCCTGCTGACACTTTGAGATCACAGCTTCCAAACTGTGAAAAAATAAATTTCTTTTGTGTGAGCCACCCCACTTGTGGTACTTTTTTTATGGCAGTCCTAGCAAACTAATGTATATTACATGTTATTATATGTATAATATATATTATATATAATGTATGTACATGTGTGTATGTATGTTTATGCATATATGTACATATGCAGTAATGCAAAATTGGAAGCGGGATTTAATTGTATCTTGTGGCTTTTCTTTGCAGTAATAATTGGAAATGAACATTTTCTTTACTATAAGATTTGTGTGAATCCACTTGGTTCTTAGAGTTCTTTACTTTTTAAATAAAACTCAGGTTATTGTCATTTTTTTCCGTACACAAATGTTGAGTCTTAAAGGTCAAGTACCCTCAATTACCTGGGCAAAACAGATCAAAAAATATAACAGCCTCATCAGGTCATTCACAGAATTATTTGGTAGTCTCATTGTATTTCTTATGGAAAAGGCTTTTTATAAATTACCCTCAGAATTCTTGTTTTTTTTTTTTTTTTTATTATTCTCCCAGGTAAATGAACCTGGAGTATACATTTGACAAGAGGTTCAAATACATGTTTTGCAAACACAGAATTCTTAAGTGGAGCAGCAGTTACATTCATTTTCACTTCTTTGGTTAACCCTAAAGTGAGAACCAACAGCGAGCTTCCAAAGCCCAGGTGCACCTGCTAGGAAGCCGCCTCCAAACTGCAGAATCCTTGAGGGAAACAGCACACAGCTCCAGCACGGAGAGGGGGGGTGATGGAAACCTGGGGTGAGTTACTAAATATTAAAAAGCAGGTACGAGTTCATCTAAAGATGCTTTATTTCTGTGTTTCTTTTTCACCCCTGGCTCATATTCACAATTTAAAATCAGCAACATATGGTCAATTTTATAATATACAGTGAAAATGAACCAGAGAGGAATAAACAGCAAGCCAATGAATTCCGATTGGGAATATTCGACTTTTGGATTGCTGAACAGGAGAATCATTTCAAAGGGAATAATGACAGAAGCCACAGGGTCTTTGATGTTTGCCTCTCCCCGTGGAGCGCTACCCTTTTCTAGACTCAGCATGCTTGCAGAAGCAGCTGTACTCGTTGCTAAACACCAGATTCCTTCCTTTATTTTCCTCACTTTGAATCTGCAAAATATTTAAACTTTTTCCAAGTAATGTTGGACGTGATAATGTAACGGATGTCAATTTTATTTTTTTATTTGTTTTTAAAGATTTTATTTATTTATTTGACAGAGATAGAGACAGCCAGCGAGAGAGGGAACACAAGCAGGGGGAGTGGGAGAGGAAGAAGCAGGCTCTTAGCGGAGGAGCCTGATGTGGGGCTCAATCCCAGAACGCCCGGATCACGCCCTGAGCCGAAGGCAGACGCTCAACCGCTCTACCACCCAGGCGCCCCCGGATGTCAATTTTAAAAGAAGAGAGGCTCCTTCTGCCCTAGCTCAGAGCTCCACTCTCCCATCCAACAGCGGCAAAAACAAGTGGGATGATTTGTGTTTTAACTCTGGTTATGCGAAGCTGATAATGAATGTACCACTCAGGCGCCTCATCTCTGCTCTTTAGAAGTTTGTAATCTATGATACCAGAAGAGCCATAATATATTACGTCATAGACCGCTTTAGCGACAGGAAGGGGAACAAGTCACGGTCAGACGGAGATCCGCAGAGGGACCAGGGGCTGAGGACTAGGGGACAGGTGGAGTTGGCATGCTCAATGCCTGGATTTCCAAGCTCTTGAAATGACGGGATGGAGCCATGTTTTTCTAGAGCAGGTGATTTCTCAAATGTTCTAGAACCTAGCTGTATGGTACACAGGACTCAAGAGCATGACTCACACTGTGTGCTTAGCCTGTATCTATCCTTCTCCTGGGGGTGGGGGGGAGGGGAGTCTATGCAGGTAACAGAGATAAGGGCAAACTCCAGAACTGGAACGTGAAGTTTAATCATCAGGATGGGGACGCCTGGGTGGCTCAGGGGGTTAAGCATCTGCCTTCGGCTCAGGTCATGATCTCAGGGTCCTGGAGTCAAGCCCTGCATCCGGCTCCCTGCTGGCGGGGAACCTGCTTCTCCCTCTTCTTGCCATTCCCCTTTGTGTGCACTTTCTCTCTCTCTAACAAATAAATAAATAAAACATTTAGAAAATAATCAGAATGTATTAGTTGTATATGAGTAGGCAGGTACTGATTTAAATAAATGGTAACATCATTTCTATTGTATTGTTAAAACCACTTTTCCACCATTTTATCTGTTACATAAATAACTCAAAAGTCATGTATATACACAGCATTGTCCTAGATCCTCTTTCAAATGCGTTTGAACTACTGAAATATAGTAACAAATTTCATGAATTAGTTTAAAATACCATTAGTTATGTGAAAGCCTATTTATGTTCTAATTAAAATTTTTTTTTAATTTGTCCAATTTCTAATTAAATATCAGTCATTATTCATACCTTAAAAAAAAAAAAACCAATGCGTTTGAGTTGTTTTCAGGTTTTAAATATTTTTTTAAGATTTTATTTATTTAGGGGTGCCTGGGTGGCTCAGTCATTAAGCGTCTGCCTTTGGCCCAGGGCCTGATCCCAGGGTCCTGGGACTGAGCCCCATATCCGGCTTCCCCCTCCGCGGGGAGCCTGCTTCTTCCTCTCCCACTCCCCCAGCTTGTGTTCCCTCTCTCACTGGCTGTCTCTCTGTCAAATAAATAAATAAAAATCTTTAAAATTTTATTTATTTATTTGAAAGAGAGAGAAAGAGAATGGTGGGGGAGGCAGAAGGGAGGGAGAGGGACAAGCAGACTTCATACAGAGCACAGAGATCGACCCAGGGCTCAATCTCAGGACCCTCAGATCATGAGCTGAGCCAAAACTAAGAGTCAGGTGCTTAACTAACTGAGCCACCCAGAGACCCATAAATATTTTTAAAATACAAAAAAAGATTCTTTTGCCTATTTTACCTTCAATAGGTAAAAAGTGGCAACATAGCTAGAAATATTGTGGAATAAGAATGAACAAAATAATACCAGTGGGTCCATCCAGAGCACTCTGTCCAATACCATAGCCACTAGCTACATGTTAAATTTAAGTTAAATTTAAGTTAGTTAAAATTAAGTAAAATTTAAAATTCATTTCTTCGGTTACGCCGGCCACATTTCAAGTGCTTAACAGCAACCCCTGGCTAGCAGCTGACATATTGGGTAACACCATAAGGGAACAAATGTTCCATCGGTGCAGAAAGTTATATCGGGTCCCGTGGGGCTAGACACATCTTCAGGTTGTGGCTGAAAGGGTTATTGGGTGATTGCTTCCTCCAGAGCATCTTGAGTTCCCACTCAATAAAAGACTAATTGCAGCTTTTTGTTTAATATTGTCTATGCACAAAGCTTTAAATGGCTTGCAATCATTAATTTCTCTAACTATCCGATACTTTGTAAAAATTATTTAAAAAGGAACAAAACTGATGTTTTGTCAGAAAATATATGATGGAAAGGAGAGGCTTAAACTTCACTGGCAGTGTTGGAGGCATAGGGGAGGAGATAAGTTACAGGTAATCCCACCTCCCACCGCCCCACACCCCCACCCCTCCCCTCTGTACAAGCAAAAAGGAAAATGAGAAGGTAGAGTGGAGGAATAAGTTCTTTTGCTAGAACTCTGTGTACGAAGTCCAAGGTGAAACTCTTTCCCCACAGAACTAGCAAAGTCTAGCTACAGGCACACTTGGATGATCTCCTCCCATTCATTCAGACAGACACTTGAGAGCGCCCAGCACCACATTCGTTTTGACTTCCTTTAGTAAAAGACATAACAGAAGGAAAAGAAGGTTAAGAAACAAAATGTCCATTTGACATTCCTCGCTAAGTTGCTTAATCAATTTTTTTCATGCATAGAAAACTTAAAAGCCCCTGTTTTAAACAGTCACTTAGCTGCCATCATTAGGGGACCTTTAGAGAGAAAGAGAGGAGCAATGGATTCCTTTTTAAAAGCACCGGCTTCACTAATTATCTTAAATAATTTGTTTTTATGCTATTTTACATCACCCTAATTTTGCTTTCCACTCCAACTTTGCCACTTTGGCTTTTCTTCACCTGGCAATTAAAGTCCTTCAGGGAAGCCAAATTATAAGTAAAGCAGCTACTCGGAGCTGAGATAGAGGCAGGAATTTGTGAAGTGGTTTCCTTAGCAATGGGAATGATTCGAATGCTTTCAGAAGCTAATCTGTTCGCTTCTCCCTTCTCCTCTCTCTCCCTCCCTTTCCATCTTCACAGCCTCATTCACAAACCTATTTTTCCTCTGGCCTCACGCACATCTTTGTTGTTTACCTTAGGACATATTTAAATTTATCTATTCTTGTTTTCATATGCACTGTCTTTAAAATCCTGAGTGTTGTATTTACCATTGTTGAACAGTGCTACTTACCAAGTGTCAGCAGCCAAACAGTGGCCCCAAAGATATCAGGTCCTACTTCTTGGGATCTGTAAATGATGTACCATGTTTGGAAAAGTGGACTGCACAGATGTGAATAAGTGGAGGGTGTTGAGGTGGGGAAGCTATCCTATGTTACCGGGGTGAGCCCTAAATATCATCACACCTGCCTATAAATAAAGAGGCATAGGAAGAGGCACCTGGGTGGCTCAGTCTGGCTCTTGATTTTGGCTCAGGTCATGATCTCAGGGTTGTGGGATAGAACCCCTGCATCTGGCTCCGCACTGGGTGTGGAGCCTGCTTGAGATTCGCTCTCTCCTTCTGCCTCTCTCTGCTCCTCCCTCAAAAAAAAAAAAAAGAAGCATAAGAAGAACACACACACACACACACACACACACACACACACACACAGCCATGTGAAGATGGAAACAGAATCCAGAGATGCAGCCACAAGCTAAGGAATGCCAGAAGCCCCCAGAAGCTGGTAGAGACAAGATAGAATCCTTCCCTAGAGCCTCTGAAGGGAGTACAACTCTGCTGACACCTTGATTTCAGACTCTGGCTTCCAAAACTGTGAAAGAATACATTTCTGCTGTTTTAAGCACCAAGTCCATGGGAATTAGTTATAACCTCCCCCAGGAAACTAATACACCAAGGACAATTAAAAAGTGAAAATATCCTTATTTTTCAAACAGACATAAGATACACATTTTATTATGTGCCAGAAGTCCAAAGATAAGAGCACGAGCTCACCATAATTAACCGGAATCTCTTTTTGATTACTACCTACAGACATTGTCAGAAAGGTGGATTGCTAATTCTTAAAGTTAGAAATCATCCCACACACCTGCTCTAAAAAGTAATGATGGCCCTAACAATATCATTAGCATATTCCCTCTAGGACCACTATTGGAGCAAGTAACTACTTCCAAAGCAGAAATGGAATAATATTGACAAAGAAGGAATTTTTTGTCTACGGTGGAATGAAGCCACTTTGCCCTTCATCTCTGGTTTTCAGATAAGCAATCCTGTCTAGGGCAAGAAAAAAAGGAAGACAGCCCCAGTCCTGCACTGGGTGGAGGACAGGGCTGTGTGGCCCTGGAGCCAGCTGGGTTGGCTATGACAGAAGGAGCAGCTGTGCGGGAGAGGCTCTCCCAGATGCCAACTGATAATATGCAAGGACAACATGCAGGTGTCTCTCTAGGCTTGTGAGTTGTCAAGTGTTTATGAAGCCTACGGGATTTGGGATAAATTAGCCTGCCTAAAAAGAATGAAAAGAAAATTCGGATTTCCCGGAAATGTATTCTGTGCTGATTTGGATACAGAACATTCTGTAAATGATGCCATGGCAGAGTCCCCTTGAGGAAAATGCAGAACAGAGCTTTCTTCCTTACTGCAATCTTGAAGATTGTTCTACTCAAGTGAATGTCTTAAAGAGATGTCCTAGTGCAGGCTGGGGTGTCAAAGGTATTTCTTACCTCACTAGCTTAAGGACTAAGATAAAGTTGTAGACCTTCCGTATACAGTGTAAAAGGCTGGCTCTTCCCAGACATCACTTGGTCACTTGTGAAAGAAGACATGAAAATCAAAGAGGGCAATAGAAAGAGAAAAAGCCTGGAGACTTTCCAAGTCCTCTGAATGAGGTCTACCATAATCCTATAGGTGTCCAGCCCTTGCCTCTGGAGACACACAGCAGGAGAAAAGTGAAATAATGTTCATGTAGTAATTATTATGCAACCAGCCCTATGCTAGTTACCTTACATCTGTTATTCATGTAATCCCTTACGAAAACTCTATAAGGTGCAATTCTCCTACAGTCTATAAGATTTACCTGTTCCTACAAACAAAGACAGAGATTAAATAACTTTACTTAGATCATACAGACAGGGAGTGGAGAAATCAAATTTTGAAGCCAGTTCTTCATGACTCCAAAAGCTATATTCCATCATTACACTTCACCAACATCCCTATGAGAACTCAGTGAACCCTGAAAAGCCCATCAGATTGATGGTTCTTCTTTTTCTTTGCTATCAATGAGAAGAGAGAAACCAGCAATGGCCATAGCCTTCAAAATGGGAGAGATGAGAAACAATTTTTATGAAAGCAGGTTAATGTTTCAGAAAGAGACAGACTTAACCCACTGTTAGGAAAAAATAAGCTAAAAATTCCCCAACTCTTTTTCTCCACGCTGTCTCCAACCCCACATATGCATATACCACTCCTTTATTAGGAAAAAAAACATATGATCCAGAAGGAAACTTTCCTTTGTTGCAGTGATGTCTTCATTAATTAAGGTAATAAACCATTTTAATGAAAATGAAGCCTGGAAAAGAAAAATGTGTATTTACAGAGAAAGGTCAGCTTTATCATCTTTGCAGGATATTGTCAGAAAGAATATGCTTCCCTCACATAAACTGAACTTGGTAGTCTTTGAAAGAAAAGAAATTCTTGTGTTGACAAAGTGTGTTGCCTGCATGTATTTTAGGAAGAACTACTGGTGCCAAAAAACTGAAAGCAGAAAACCAATGAAAGAGGAAGCATCCATTGGTTTATACCTTTTCCCTCTTTCCAAGAGAATAGAACTCAAGGTACCCCAGGCCTCCAAACCAGTAAAATGTTAATCATAGGAAGATCCTATTATATCTAGCCCAAAATGTTAGCAAAAAGAGGGGCCTACCATACTGATTTCACTTCAAAGAAGGTAATTCCCTCTAAGAATAACAAGATACTGGTGGTTATGAAGAAAACAAAACTTGGAGTATTTTGAATATAAGGCATCTCAGTTTCTAGGGACCACAACTCTACTCCATCCAGAGCCATGTGAGTTTCAAGTTGGAGTTTAGTTTTTAACTGAGAAATAGGGAAAAGGGGGAGAATCCCTAAGCACTCACTCCTTTGGAGGTCAAACTATGGATACTAAATCCTCTTCAGTGGAGAAGAGCCCTAGGAAAAAGGGGAGTTACCTACATGGTGGCATTTTAGGTCTCCTGGATTGCCTGAGACTGGGTAGAACTGCTATTAAGGTTGTTAAGATAGGACTGAAGCGATATTGATGAGTGTATTGGGCACTGTTGGTTAGTTATCTGCATTCATTTCATGCCTCCTCCTTTGGCAGTCACCATATGGTTTGAGTAGTCTTAGATCCCAGTCCAAGCTTCAAGTCTGAGAACTGACATATTTTTCATGGCGTGTTTTGCTGTGAAAGATAACAGAGAATTAGGTAACAGGGAAATACAATGTTTAATTAAGGGAGTCTAAGGTTAAAGAAGGTTTTTTTTTTTTAATTTAGAAGAAACATGCCATGTTTATATGTTGATGGGAATGACCCAGTATAGAGGAAGAAATTAATGATGAAAGAAAGAGACATTTGTAGGGACAAGTTGTGTGTTCTTCAAAGGGATGACTACCAGATTTAAAGAGATGGGCAATCACTCACTGTGGTAAGAAAGAAGGTGGATGCCATAGCAGGTAGTTTGGTAGATACGATGGAGAAAGAATGTGGAAACTATTCTGATTCTCTATTTTCTCAGTAAAAATCAGCTGAGATTGAAAAAGTAGGTTTTAAAGAATTAAAGAAAGAGGAATAAATATTGCATAGTTGAAAACTGACTGTATAACAATTATCCCTATGTATGTACATAAAATCACAGCTAAAGCTCATAGAATTTCAATGAGTGTTTAACAACTCCACAGTCATTATCAGGAGGTATTGGCACACCACTCTCAGAAACTGATAAAGCAATTAGACAAAAGTAGTGAGAGTAAGGAAGATTTGAACAACCCAATGAATAAGTAATTATCAATATCTCTTAACCCAATAGATATAGAGAGCTTCCTATGCCATCACCCCCTCAATAGTATTTCAAATCATCTGCATGCAAGGTTGCTAATAATGTCTCAACAAATCCCAATAATTATTATCATATAGATTGTTCCCTGACGCATCCTAAGAAAATTAGACGTCAACAATAAGCCACTTCCTCCTCCAAAATCATTCCAAACTAAAAAAAAAACAAAAACAAAAACAAAACTCCTAAATAATGTGTGAGTTAAAGAGAAAATAGCAGTATACAGTACAAAATATTTACAACTGAACAATGAAAGTGGTACATATTAAAAACTAGAGGATGTAGCAAAAAACAAAACATGCTCCGTATAAAACAATTTAGAAATACAGAGAGATGTGAAGAAAAATATTCTTAATCCCATCATCCAGAAATAATCAGTTATCATTTGTTTTATAACCTTCCAGGCTTCCTCTATTCTCAGGAGCCTATTGGCTGGTCTCAATGTGCAGGCTGTATGGAGAAGGGCTTCAGAGCATCCACTAAAACAAAGATAAGTGTTTTTCTAAGGAGTTTTATAGAGTAAAAGATTTTTCTTTTTCTTTTTTTTAAAGATTTTATTTATTTATTTGAGAAAAAGAGTGAGAGAGCATAAGCAGAGGGAGCAGCAGAGGGAAAGGGACAGGCAGGCTCCCTGTTGAGCAGAAAGCATGACAGACAGATGTGGGGCTCGATTCCAGGACTCTGGATCGTGACCTGAGCTGAAGGCAGACGCTTAACCGACTGAGCCACCCAGGCACTCCTAGAGTAAAAAGATTTTTCATTTCATTACTTAGACAAACATAATCTTTTTTATTATACTACTGTATAATTTACTTTTATTCATTATCCCACTTCTTGCAAACATTCTTACAAAGAATGCTATTTGTAGTTCCAACATCTTTGCTTCAGTTCAAATTTGATATGGTTTCAGATGGGAGATGTGCTTCTAATTTGAATGGCTTGCCTTTTTATTTTTAACATCATCAACCAGTTATCACATATTAGATAATCAATCTTTCCCCCAAAGACCTAAAGTTGTGTCTTTTCTATCTATTAATCCATGTTTAAAGTAACCCTTGCTGCATGAGGAAACACCCCAAACTCAACGACCTATAACACTAAGAGATTGTGATTCTTTACAAGTCTTCAGGTCAGCTATGTTGCTTTCTGGTTGTGGCTGAGCTCAGTCATGCAACCACAGTTAGCTTGAGTGGTAGGAGAATGGGATCATGGTTGGGTACTCTCACATATTTTGAGGTCAGGTGGCTCTAGAGGGTCTGGCATGACCTTGTTGGGAGGTCATATCTTCCAGTTTGTTCTGCCTCTGTCTTCCAGTTGTCTCTCACACCATCCATGCTGCCTGAAGCATGTGTTTGTGGTAATCACAGAGAAACAAGAGAGAACAAGAGCATGATTCAAGAGGGCAAGTCCTCATGTGTAAAATCCTCCTGGGTCTGTATTAGTGTATCACATCGACTAACTTCCTACTGGCCAAAGCAAGACACATGGCTGAGCCAAGAATCAGGTACCAAATTATGGTGCAAAATACAACGTGGATACAGGGAGGCCACTGATAGGAGCCCATCATGAAATCAGTCTACTATGACCTGTGTTCAGTGGTGAAAGTTCAATAAGCAGTTTAATATAAAGTAGACAAAATTCAACCTAGTACAAACTTTTAAAAGTTTTTATTTCTGGGAAATACATAAAGTAGACTTTATTGTGAATACCGTCTCTTTTTTATTGCACTTTTTTACTGTTCAATGCTGTCTACAGTTGACCTTGAACAACGTGGGTTTGAACTATATGGGTCCACTTATATGCAGATTTTTCCAATAAATAAGTACAGTATTTTCTCTGCCTTGTGATTTTTCTTAAAAATATTTTCTTTACTTTATTATAAGAACACAGTTTATAAGACATATAACATACAAAACATGTGTTAGTGGATTGTTCATGTTATCAACAAGGCTTTCTTTCAAAAGTAGTCTATCAGTTAAGTTTTGGGGGAATTAAAAGTTATACATAGATTTTTGCCTGTGCTGGAGCACATGGATTGGTGTCCCTAACTCCCATGTTGTTCAAGAGTCAGCTATATTTTCACTTGTGTACTTCTTTTTCAGTCAAACAAATATTTTTTGGTTTGGCTATTTTGTACTTTCCATCTCTGCTATTATGTTGTCTGAAACTAACCATACTCATTCTCATCTATTCTTGTTTTGTTTTCTTGTCTAAGTCGATGTGCTATAATTTGTAAGACATTTCTTCTTCCAAAAATGAATGTAAATGCTTTTAGTAATTCTACATTAAATATAAGGCTACCCATTAATTCAAGATAGCTATTTCTTGTAATGTGGAAAATTTCTCAGTCTCTATAATAAAGTGTTTTGTTCATTCAGAATGTAGTTGTAATTGATATAGCTTAGTTTATCACGATGATTGAAAACTTTTCCCTTGGATATGAGTGTGATGAACTATGTCAATAAGCTTTTAGTGTGGAATTACTGAAAAAAATCCATTAGAAGTATTGAATTATTCTTATAGTGCTTTATTTACTAGCATTTAAAACTTTTGCATATATTCATAAGAGGGATTCACTTGTACTACGGTATAGGTCTGGGGGGAAACTGCATAAGTTTTGTTATTAAATTGAAATGGGAAAATTTCTATTTCCCTGAAGAATTTAAAGTTTCTATAGTTTCTGTTTCTTTAAAATTTAGAGGATCTCACCTATCTAATTTTTTCAGCTTGATTTTAATTATCAGAAACTCCATCTAAATTACATTGAACATAAGTATATAAACAAACAGCATTAGCCTGTAGAACTGACAAGTTCATGTTTCCATGTTGGCTTCAGACTCAGGTGCTCAAATATCTGGAAGACTCTATACCATTTTTCAGTCCTCAGCTCTACTTTCTCTTGTGATTACTTTGTTTTTAGGTAGATTTAATTCATGTATAGAAAATATGGCTAACAGAAGCTCCATACGTTGATCTTACAACCATAGAGAAAAAAATGACCCTCCCTAACTTCACGAGTGTACATGTAGTAATGGTGGCTGATCTTGTTTGAATGACACACTAATCGCCTGGACAATCACTGTAGAAAAGGGAGTGAGGTAGTGTAATTGACCAGACTCAAGTCACAAACCCAGCAGTGGACAGGGCTTTTAATACATTATGAAAGTTTATTAATTTAGAGGGTGATCCTCTAAATTGTCCTCGGGATGAAATATTTATTTTAGTTGCCACCTTATAGATTATTGAATCTCTATTTTACATACTATTTTTTGTCTTCTAGGCCATTAGATATTTTGAGGGCAAAGAAAACCAAACAAGTATATTTAAAGGAAAACAAATCACTATTGTGAAACTAATATAGAAAATTTTTAAATTAGAATATAGTAAACACTGAGGTGATCAAATGCATTTTTAAATCTAACTATTATTAATGTTCTTATTACTCAGCTAACTCTATCAAGCCCCCTATCTGTATACATTAAGCATATTTTATGTTAGGCTCACATTATATTTTATATTATCCTCAAGAATAATCAGAATACTAGAAAATTCATTTTACTTCATAACCTCTTACACCAGGAAAATTTGTTTGAATGTGTATGTTTTCAACAAGATAAACTTATAGGCTTAGAATATAATTTCTTAGAATATAAAATCTTCTGATTTTCTAAAATTCAACCATCATTTAAGCCCAACAATGACAGAAACAATTTTAGAAACCTAACAATGCTGCTGTTTTCTTATGTAAAATGATACAAGTAGTACACATATAAATATTTTAAACACGAAGTTCAAAACTACATAGTCTATTGGGTTAATTTATGTCTGTGTCTGAGGAATCCAATGTTAGCATATTTATACATAAAATATGTGGTGATTTTTAATTTGACAATTTAAATCAAACATAGCATAAACTGATATAAACTTCGGATGGGGAATAACTAATTTCCATTTCTTTTTTTATAATTTTGTCCACTTTTCAAACTTCACACATGAACCTATGTTTCAGTAGCATCAGAAAAAATAATACAAATTATTTTTTAGCTCTATACACCTACTAATAATGAAAATGTTCCCTTTCTTTTATATTCAAATTTAAAATGTTAAATTATATTTTCATTTAAAAATACTGCATAATTCTGGAATGCATTAGCACTGAGATTATCTTAAATATAAACTTCATTTGCCTATCCTTGATCAGAATTCCCTAATGAATATTCATTTTTGAATACAGAAGTTGGTTTTTAGCATAAACTGGATGTTGGAAAAAGCCCAAGAGAAATTAGCTTCATGGTCATTTAATTAATTTTAATTGGTCAGGGATTTAGAATTAATTGCTGGGACTTTTAATCACTTTTGAATTTTCATATTTCAGGGCTTTTTCCCACAATTATATGGTAATTAGCCCAGGTTCTTAAAATGTTCTTTACCCAAATTGTTTTCTTGTGCTCATGCTGTTTGCCTGGTTAACTCTCTCCTATCTTCCAGTGTTCCGCTTAGACACCATGGTGCAGATCTTGAACTGCTGACTTAGCTTACATCTTCCTGATATATGTTGTCCTTGGATGCTACAGTTTTTTTTCTAGTATATATCTGTGTTTGTAATTTTTTTTAAAGATTTTATTTATTTATTTGACAGAGAGAGAGACAGCCAGCGAGAGAGGGAACACAGGCAGGGAGAGTGGGAGAGGAAGAAGCAGGCTCCCAGCGGAGGAGCCTGATGTGGGGCTCGATCCCAGGACTCCAGGGTCACGCCCTGAGCCGAAGGCAGATGCTTAACAACTGAGCCACCCAGGCGCCCCTGTGTTTATAATTTTGTATCAACTAGAAATCAATCTTGAGACAGAGATTACTGATTTTTTTTTCTTTCACTGCTTTATCATTGGCACCTAAACAGGGATGGATACATAGTAAATATTTAATGAACATTTACTTAATTGGTTTAAAAAGCTGATTTAAACATTCAATTACTGTTTCTATTCACTAAGCTGTGAGTTCAATGAGGGCAGCATGGTGTCTGCTTTGCCACTCCATATTCTTGGTTTCGCGTACAATATCTCGCACAGAACAGGCATTCATTAAACATTTGCTTAACAAAGCATGCGGAACATCAGCAAAAGGAATTCAGTCCTGAGATGGTGCACTGCAGAAGGTCTCAGTGGCACACCTCCTGTGCGTGGTGGGTATAGAGAACAATAGCTACTCTGTGGCCTGCCCTGGAGGTTGGATCAACCATTGTGAAGAGAAGAGATGACATTGCCACTTGATCGGAGCTTAAATGCACAGGATTTGGGAAGTCCTTGAAAAGCAAAGGTCTGAATATAAGGCAAGCTCACTTTCCATGGCTCTCATTCCAGCCGAGAAAAGAAGAATCAGTGACTACAGATGAGGAGAATGTTTGCCTTAAAATTTTTAGTGTCTGTGTGTAAATAACACAATAAGTATTTAATATAGGGTTTAGCTTACCATCTTTTATATAAGAGATGCCAGGGAAATTTATAAAATCCTAGTAGCAGTCTGTATACTTAATTACCTGAAGAAATCCGTTTAAAAATGAATTAATTCTGGGGAGCCTGGCTGGGTCAGTCGGTAGAGCATGTGACTCTTGATCTCAGGGTTGTGAGTTCAAGCCCCACGTTGGATGTAGAAATTACTTAAAAATAAAATCTTTTTTAAAAAAAGTAATTTGATTCTATTTGAATTGATCTTATGGAATTTTGGTCCCTAAACACCGTTAGATAGAAGAAAATATTTCCTCATTATTTGTTTCTAATAACTGAAATGACCTCAAGGCCTTGTAGCTAGAGACCAGCAAACATTAGAATCACTTACTGAGAGATCCAAATTTCTTCTGAATAGACTCTGTCCAATTTGGCCAAGTATTCAAACTTAGTTCAAGCTATCATGGTCAAGGGAGTAGACTGATGTATCATCATACTGGGCTTCTAAGTCATAAACTTTTGACTTTGGGGATGGGTGAAAGAGGTGAGCCCCCCGAGAGAAATGAACTGAAGATATCATCCAATGTACCAACTTTAATTTACCACTTTATTTTCTGACATATTTGTTAGACTGCAACTTCAGGAGTTCCCTGGGTGAAATCAGAAACTGGTCCCATTCATTGAGGGCAAAAGGAGACAAAAAAAGAGGTGGACCACTTCAGATTAGTCAGGGGGCAGTTTTAACAAGCAAGAGAACTTACATCACGAGGCTTGTCTTGGTTAGCTGTGAGATGAGTAGATCCTCATACCTGCCCACCAGAATCTTAAAATGTATCCAGAGGCTTTAATAAGGTTCAGTCACATACACAGTCCAGATGGTCTCAACAACACATTACTCTCTCAAGGCTGCATCCTTGAAACAAATTCTACTGTGGGAACAGTGGGCAGGGTGTACATTCCAAGGTCAGGGAGTGGGGGAGGAGCTTCCGATTGCCTGAGTCCAGCTCACAGGTCAACCTTTGGTCACATCCTTTTGATGATGTCCTCCAACAATATTAAGCTCTGAATCTTCACGAAAGAATATCAAAAACAATTAATCAATATCCCCTAATGTTTCCCCAGAGAGCATCAAGAAGTGTTATGGGCTTTGCCAAACTAATCATATGGAGATGTGAACCAAATATTTACTTGTCCAATTTATCTTAGTCTTCTTTAGCTAAATTCCACAACCAAACTCCTTATGGTGAAGTGCTAAAGGCTCTATCTCGGGTCGTTTTTTTAATGCCTGAAAACTACTTACGTTAACTCTTAGTGAACGCTTGCCAAATACTCCAGATACAGGGATTCATATCATTCACATCGAATTTCCTGCTGAGAGTTGGGGTATTCTCCCTTACTTTACAGTCAAAGAACTTTTTGCCAACCCTTCCTTATTCAGAAGGAATCATTTAGAAGGACAGAAGTCCTTTCCCCACAAGGATCCAATAAAGTATGGCATCTTAGTATAGATGAACAGGTTTATTGAATTCTGGTGATCTACACAAATCAGAAGCCATGTAAATATAGAATCCAGAAATTGAAAAGTAAATACCTTCATTGACCATGATTCTTACAACACTTTGGAACAACTCCATAGAAAATAATTTTTTCTTGAAACACAGCAAGCAAAAGACACAAATTCATTAACTTTTTTATGGTTAAAGTTCACTTACTTAGGGGCGCCGGGGTGGCTCAGTCAGTTAAGCATCTGGCTTCGGCTCAGGTCATGCTCTCAGGGTCCTGAGAAGGAGCCCCATGTAGGACTCCCTGCTCAGTGGGAAGTTTGCTTGTCCCCCTCCCTCTGCCTCTCCCCCTGCTCATTCTGTCTCTCTCTCTCTAATAAATAAATAAAATATTTTTTAAAAAATCACTTACAAGAAACTTGGATTGCAGATCTCTCTTCATATCTAATTGTTTAGGTCTAATTCAGTCACCCTGAAGCATCATTTTGGCACCTATGATAGCAATTTTGCCACACCCATACTTATATATTTGAGTCATGTGGCACAAGAAAACAGATCATCAATCCCACCCTGACCCCCACAGCCACCAAGAACCTGGACTATTGCTCCTCCCCACAACCCAGTAACTTATTCCATAGATTGAACTGAACACACAGGTCTACAACCAAGCCAACATTTCCTTTCCCATTCTATAACTACTTATTGTTACCAATATATTTCCTAAAACACTGGTTTAATTAAAAAGTGCAAAATGTTTTTAAAAGCTAGAAAACACGCTTTTCTACAAATGCATTATTTATTATAATTGTTTTAATTATTTTAAATAAAAATATTTTATCACAGACGTAATCTCAACTTGCTGTAGAAAAATTAGAAAATACAGATAGGCCATTTTTTTTAGATAGGCAAATTTTTTAAAATCCTACTATTCAGGGGCACCGGGGTGGCTCAGTTGGTTGAGCATCTGCCTTCAGCTCACGTCATGACCCTGGGGTCCTGGGATCAAGCCCCGCATCACGCTCCTTGCTTCTCCCTCCGCCTGTCACTCCCCCTGCTTGGACTCTCTCTCACTCTAACTCACTCTATCTCAAATAAATAAATAAAATCTTTTAAAAAAATCGTACTATTCTTCCACCTGGCGACAACTACTATTATCATTTCAAGGCGTATCCTAATAGATACATCTCTATTTATAAAAATACACATATTTTCTTTCAGAAAAATGGCATTATGCACATTTTGGAACCTAATTTCTTATTTAGTAGCATCTCAGAAACATACATGTCAAAAAATTTAATGGCTAATATTTCAGGATATGGATGTGTTAGGAGCTGAATTGAGTTCTCTACCCCCTCCCCAAATGTTGAAGTTCTAACTCCCAGTTCCTCCAAATGTGACCTTATTTGGAAACAGAGTCCTTGTAGATGTGACTGATTAAGATGAAGGCATGTTGGAGTAGGGTGAGCCCTAAGCTGATGTGACTGGTATCCTTATAAGGGGATGGCTGTGTGAAGACAGAGACACCGGGAGAACAGCATGTGGTGATGAAGGCAGAGATTAGGGTGATGCTGTCACAAGTCAAGGAACACCAGTAATTTCTGACAAACCACCAGAAGCTAGGAAGAGGCAAGCAAGGGTTTCCCCTACTGGTTTGTCAGAGAGCTTGAACCTGTCAACACCTTGATTTCAGACTTTTAGCCTCCGGAACTGTGAGAGCATAAACTCCTGTTGTTTTAAGCCACCTAAGTGTAAACTGTTACAGCAATTCTAGAAAATACGTACTATAAGGAAAAGCTTAAAATGGTAGTGATCATAAATAGAGCCACAAAATAGATGTGTGTATGTAACTCTATACACCATAGTTCTCCAACTCATCAGAAGTATTTGTTGAAAATATGTAAACCCACAAAGTAGCATGAGAGCTTCATTTAGTCTTAAACTTTAACTTAATAAATATTAGAATAAATGACATGGGTTATTGTGTGAAGTTCTTACACAAGGAAAGAATGTTTAAAAAATAATAGAGTTATGCATCAATGATGATCCATTCAGAAGACAGCAAACTCATTAGGAATTTGCGTAGGGGAAATAGATTTTCTAACTAGTGCAAAGGTGGTTACTAATGTGTACAAAGGTAGCAGCTACAGGATGGTTGCTCCCCTAGGGTTGAGAGAGAAGGGAATGAGGAAGGAACTCCGGAACCTAAGGGGGCTTCAAGGCTGAGATTCAGACCTGTAGAGTGATATCGTGGTTGCTACGTGTGGCCTCCCACTGTGACGAAGAAGTTGAAACAATGAAACCACCAGAATATCTTGTCATTGTGGTGACCGAGAAACTTGTGGAAGGACGCTGCCACTGAACTGCAAACACAGTTCATGGTCATAAACAAGCTTGCCAGGAGAAAAAGGCAAAGGGCATTCAGCCGTGGTACCTCTGTGCCCACTTCCCACCAGTCTTCTCGGTGTCCCATGGAAGACAGAATATGGAAGCCAAGAGTCTCTTTCTACTCTTCCTGCTTGACAGTGTCCCTCCAGTATCTTCTGAGGGGAGCCCACTACCAAGCCAGCTGGCATCACCACAAAGCAGGGCAAACAAGGGTGAGTACGGAGCTGAGAAGCAAAGAATTAATAACTGGCATAGTCCACCCCTTTGGCCACTCGGTAACTATACACACACTTCAGCACACCTTTGAGTCTCCATATAACAACAACACAACTCCGTTTCTACCTAACAAGATGGAAATTTCTTTCATACTGGTAAGGAAGCTCTCATTCTCTCCCCAAAATGAAAAGACAGTCTCAACAGCCATTGTGTCCATCACTGGCTATATTAGTCGTTCTACATATTCATTATAGTCCCATTAAATATTCTGTTACCTAAAGACTAAATTGTAAAGTTAACTTCTCATAAAATTCTTTAAAATAATACCACGAAGAAGGAGACAGACAAGTAAAAAATAGACAATACGTGTAAGTATAGACACATAACAAGCAAGAGAAAATATGCAATGCTACTACAGTCTTTTTCTCTCTTTCAAAAAGAGAATGTTTATTACTATAGCAATAGCAGTGGGCAGGTATCAACATTTTTGCACAAGTTTCCTGAGTCCCAACCCTATAGGGGAAGTTCTCTATGTCAGGGCCCTGAAAACCTTGCATAAGGTCCACAAAGGTACAACTGCAGGCAGACCCATTCCTTGGTGGAAAGCGTTGTGATCCTCTCAGAACGTGGAAGGATAGGCAGTCTTTCTTTCTTTAATGGCCCCAAGGCAGTAGTTGATAGCTATGAGGTCCTTATTTCATTCCCCATTCCACCCTTATTTTGCTTTAAGTCAGTCCTAAACTTCTCTAAGTTCCTTACCTGGAAGAGTAACCAAAAATTTCATTCCTAAAGGATCTGAGTCTCCATCATCCTTCCTTGTTGTGGTTGTTGTTGCTTTCCATTAACTTTATTAATGGATGGAATGAGGAAGAACCCCAGAAACTTCACTGATTTCTAGATACCATCCTCTTTGCCTCTACTATATGTAATAACCTAATCTCTCCTTGGTAATTGGAATTAATCTCTTTGGACTTTAGAGTACCTACCCCTCTCATTTTGCCCATTGCTTCACTGACCCAAGGAGCCTATGATGACGGCAATCTTATCTTCCAATTCAGTTGAACCACTATTGTGTTACCTACTGGAACTTTGCTATATATTTATAAAATACATAAAATACAAGATATATAAATTATAAAATATATAAGATTATATATATTCAATACATATGCCATATTCATTTGTGTCCCCCTTGTTCACATGGTAAAACCTAATCCCCAAAGTAATAATAGCAAGAGGTGGGGCCTTTGGGAGGTAATTAAGTCATGACAATAGAGCTCTCATGAATGGGATTAGTGACCTTGTGTAAAAGAGACCCCAGAGAGCTCTCTCACCCCAGCCACTTATAGGTGATAGGGTGTGTCATCAAATCAGTTAATTCCTTCTGTGTGAGCCAACTACTTTACTTCCTTTGCTACAAAATTGATCAGAAGCAATGCTGTGTGGGATATCATAACTACAGATAAGGCATTTTGTGAGTCTATAGAACATGGTGCTAGCAGTGGCATCACAGGCAGGGAAGACAAATTCATATTGAGAAAACATGTCTTATTCAGTGAAGATGACTCTTTGCCTCACTATGATGGAAATAGTTTGATGTGACCAGTCAGCCACCATGTCGTTGGCTGGTCCCCCCAAGCATTAGTGTCACACTGGGGACTCAGTGTTGCTCACTGTTTGGGGAGATTGGGTAGTAAACAATAAGCAGTAGTAGATTATCTTTCATTAGGGGCAGCCCAAGCTGTAGAGTTCATAGAGAACCTCAGTCCCGGACATGATGGTCACTCTGCTCCAGAGCCACCGAACAAGCACTGAGGGGGGTGGGGAAGAAGCTGACTGGACCTAATTGTCCTTTGATCCATCTGATTGTTGAAATCACTATGGATAACTTCGTCCAAAATTCTCTGTAAAATTCAGAATTCCTACTTTACCTCAATTCTAGAATGCCACCTTCAGTAGTACCTCTGGACTATCTTTGGTGCACGTCTATCATTTGAAGTGTTTCTATTTTCCAAGCGCAGATCTCTTTGCTATGTGTGAATAGAGGAGAATAACTATTTGTGTGAAGAATAATTTTATTGTTGATATCTAACTTAAAATTCTATTTCTTCGTTGTAGAAAAAAAAAAACCATAAATGCATGACACATTCTTTGTTACATTAGTAGGCATTTCCTGTGCCCGTACCCATTAAGTAGGTATCTCTTATATTGTGTTAGATCTAAAGTTATATGGAATATATATATATATATATATATATATATATATATATATATATATATATATATATATATATAAATGAAGACTCTGACTTGGTAGGTCTGGGATGGGACTGGAGATTGCATTTGTAACAAGTTCCAAGATGATGTGGATAGAGTGCTAATCCAGGAGACCATGTTTTTAAAACAAAGGAATAAATATATAAAAACACTTGTTGTACTGGAGCCTGCTCTCACCAGCTCATGGGACCCTACTGTTACATTTTGAGGAATTTTGCAAGCCAGTTATTAATATAGCCATTATTAAATTGTGTGAACTTTCAATTAAATAAATTATACTAAAACAAAAGATATAGATATCTAAAATTCTCCACTTCCTCATTAGTTTCCTATATTTTACTTTTTATCCATGCTCTTGAGGTTATTCCTATCCATTATGACTGTAAAATGAAAACTCCATAAACGGTGTCCTTTCAGCAACGTCACCTCGGTCACTTGGAATATCCATCGTGGTAGTATTTATAACATGGGAATTTGCAAACACTACAGACCAATTCGTCCCCTGCCCACATTCTTTTTTCCCAAAAGACCCTGTTGTTAAACATTGCTAGCACACCACTGGTTCAGTATGGGGTTTTGGTCCCTTTATCTAAGATATCACCCAAAGCATAGACTGGGTAAACTCAATGCTCTGTAACTGCACTCAAATCCCAGACTTGAAAGAGAAAGAAATAGATATACCACTTTACTTCTTTCATCTCTGAAAAGAACTATATTCTTAGCACTAAAACACATACCGAGAGCAAAAGGACTCCATTTAGGGGTCAGATGAAATTTGCAGCGATGAACCTGTGTTCAATTTGATTGCTAAAAGCAATCTAAGAGCAGCTTAGAACTCGACATAAATACTTTGATGATTATATTGTTTTTGCATCTACACCTTAGAGAGAATATTTATATTTGTTACTTGTGAGAATGTCCTTGTGACATTATAATAAGTCAAAGGGTTCTTGAAATATTTCTTTGACATTTTTTACTCTTTCACTATACAAAGAAAATGATTTTTGGTTTAAAGATTCTTTCTGAAGTAAAATTTTGTGACTACGTGGATTAGAATGGATGCAGGTTTTAGGAATCTATACTAATACTCAAAAAAGCTTTGGAGCAAGCTACAGTCCCTCCTAGAATGAGACTTTGCACTCTTGCTAGCTTTATTTACACTTTAACTGGACATTGACTCATATATCTACCCTCACAAGGAGTTATCTAGCTTCCAATTTTGTCTTAGAATATTTTTAGCCTTGATATATGTAAGAATGGATATCTGGATGAAAACTGTTATCTGGTAAGTTTTAAGTATGTAAAACTTATTCTTCAATCCACAAACAACTCACTCATTTAAATTCAGTTCAAATATTTCCCCACTCCATTAGTCTCCATTGACCACAGAGGGTAGAAACATAGTCTCTCCTACCTTACCTCTGAATTCCTAGAGTTTATTTCCTACTTGAGGAAGAAAGTCAACCAGAGCACTATTTGGACAAGACTGTTTGAAAATGTCCAGCGTAAGAAGTCTCTGAAGGAATTAAGGAGCATTCTAAATTGGGGAAGGGGGTGGAATGTTTTATGAGGCTTTAACAAGAGGAAGGTTTGTCAAAGTTCAGCTTGTTCCAGAAATGGGAAAAGAAGGTTTTTTCAAGTGGATTAACAACCATTGTTTGAACAGCCTGGATTTTATCTAAAGGATGGGGAGAAAGAATTTGGGACTAGGTCGTGTGCAAAAGTTGGTGGAACAGCTGCCAGGGACAAGCGCACGTGAAGTAACAACCCCGATCTCCTCATCCCCTGGTTTTAAGACTTTCCTCATGAGTTTCCCTCATGCATTTATCACTCACTTAACATTTTCTGTGTACCTTATAGTTAGGGCAATGATCAAAACTATCTTTAACACTAGAGGATTAGAAGAAATGCTACTAATAATTACTCCAGGAATACGGGCATGAACTATATGGTCATCGTACATTCAGTCATTTTCACCATATTTATTTATTTATTTACTCTTCTCAATGAGACTTTTTTTCCTTTTTATTCTAATTGAAGTCTAGTTGACACAGAATGTAACATTAGTTTCAGGTGTACAACATAGTGATTCGACAAGTCTGTACATTCTGTCACGCTCACCCCAAGCATAGCTGCCATCTGTCACCACACAATGCTATTACAATATCATTGACTGTAATCCCTATGCTGTCACCACCGTGACTTATTCATTCCATAACTGGAAGCCTGTACCTCCCACTCCCCTTTACTCTTTCCGCCCATCCCCCCCACTCCCCACCCTGGCAACCATCCATTTGTTCTCTATATTTAAAGATCTCGTGTGCTCAATTTGATTTTAATTCTACATGTATCACAACACAGAACCAAAAAGGCTTTAAAAAAATCATTTGATGGACTGCAGTCAAATAATAAATACAAGATTCCTCATGTAGAGGGTTCACTAACTGTAGCTGCAAAGTGCCTTCAGGTGGTTTTAATCTAGTTCATGCTTATTACACTCTACCCTAGGCTTAATTGCCATGTGTGTCCCTACGTCTCAAGGGTACCACAGTGTTACTCAACCAGTTTCTATAATACACACTATCCTGTTATTGTCCCACTTTTAGAATTCCAAAAGGAGAAAAAAATAATATCATTTCTTTATGTAAAGGAGAAATTGCATTTTATATATATGAAAACTAGTAAAACGTACTGACTATAGACATTTTTATTTGTGGAAATTGATTACAGTTTCTATCAGAACAGTCCTCAACTCAAGCATGCTGGGATTTTAAATCTGTATCTGTAGTATTTTTTTTTTAAAGATTTTATCTATTTATTTGAGAGAGAGTGTGTGTGCGTGGGAGAGAGAGCAAGCACTGGGGCAGGGGGCGTGGGCAGAGGGAGAAGCAGACTTCTTGCTCAACAGGGAGCCAGAGGCGCGGGGCTCAATCACAGGACCCTGGGATATTGACCTGAGCTGAAGAACAATGCTTAACAGACTGAACCACGCAAGCACCCATATCCGTAGTATTTTTAAAGTGTCATAAATCTATTCCAAATCCTGTATTTAATAAAAAGGTATATATAAAAGGTCTTCTGTAGGTTATTTAGAAATATATCAATGGCTATCAAACATAAAAGATGATAAAACAAGATCAGACCAAATTTCTTGACCATATGAATATTCAAGTTGTCAAGTTAAAAAGATACAAAATTAAAACACAAGAGATGCCTGGGTGGCTCAGTCTGTTAAGCATCTGCCTTCAGCTCAGGTCAATATCCCAGGGTCCTGGGATCCAGTCCCACATCGGGCACCTTACTCAACAGGGAGCCTGCTTCTCCCTCTGCCTGCCGCTCCCACTGCTTGTGCTCTCTCTTTCTCTCTTCCTCTCTCTCTAATAAGTAAATAAAATCTTTAAAATAAATAAATAAATAGATACATAAATAAATAAATAAAACACGTTCAAAGTGCTTTTTATCATTGGATAATTTTGTAGACCACTTACTACTCTATCTGTAAATTTCCATCTCTACAACCAAACTGGAATAAATCCATACGATTCAACAAATATTTAATAAGCATTGTCAATATGTTAAAAATACCTTACTAGCTAAGCATTTTGTGTTTTTAATATTAATAAAATAGGATACCTAAAATTGTTGGGCTTATAGTCCAAGAGATTAAAAAAAAGAAGAAGAAGAAAGAAGAAGAAGAAGAAGAAGAAGAAGAAGAAGAAGAAGAAGAAGAAGAAGAAGAAGAAGAAAAAGAAGAAGAAGAAGAAGAAAAATGTTAACAAAATTTTTAACGTATTTCTTTTATGGGTGTCACAATAGGATAGATAATTCTAGCTGGGGAATCAGAACTAAAACTTTGGGTTAGAAAAATATTCATATAATTTCAAGCTAAAGGGGAAAAATCCCAATTTATTTTCCTTTTAACAGTGGGTATTTTAAAATCACATCTTATTATAAAATTAACTTATGATTATACTTAATTTTGAAAATACATAAAACAATAAAATGAGGGGCTCTTGGGTGGCCCAGTCGATTAAGCATCTGCCTGCTCAGGTCATGAGCTCAGAGTCCTGGGATTGAGCCCCACATCAGGCTCCCCACTCAGTGGGGAGTCTGCTTCTCCCTCTCCCCCTGCCTCTCCACCCTGCTCTTGCTCTCTCTCTCAAATAAATAAAATCTTTTAAAAAAACACACAATAAAATGAAAATCGCTGATAAGTCTACCATCTCAAAATAGCATTGCTATTTTTTCCTCTTACTCTCTTTTCTTGTCATAAATGTACCTTAAAATACTTTAAAAATAGAATTTGAGTAAAGAAAATTTATTAACCTTCTCTTTTTTATTTAATAGCATATCATGGAAATTTTCTCTCATTCCATGTATTTCAGAAATATTAACTGTAATGACTGCAAAGTATTCCACTCTAGGATTTGTCTTTAGTAAAATACAATAGGAAAAAAACTTTTTTTTTCCTAGCATGAATACATCTGTGCCGAACCCTCATAACACATTGTTGTGTGAATAAATACTTTTTTCTCCTAGAATAAATTCCCAGAAGTGAAATTACTAAATCAATGGAAATGAATATTTTAAGGTTTTTGATACAAGTTAACAAATTGCCTTCAAGAAAGATTGCTAATTTATATGCCAGAAAGATTGCTAATTTATATGCCAGTCAACAAAGTATAAGAATTTTCAATTACCTCTGAACTCAAAGATGTCATTATTATTTTTAAAACAAAATGACTAAGAAAAGAGACCACTCGTCAATTTAGTAGATGAAAAGCATGGTTATTTTTTTTGCATTTCTTTGATCTCTAATTGGGTTAAACTTTTTCATATTTATTTGCTACTTCCATTTCTCTTATTCTTTGCCTCATTTTATGATTAACTCATTTTCCCCTTGAGTTGTACAATTATTTTTAATATTTTTAAGAGTTTAATATTAAAAACCTCCATCATTTTTCTATCATAAACATTGCAAATATTTCCCCAGATTTGCTATTACATTTTAATTGTACTGTTGATTTCTCTATTTCTATAGATATGTAGAGGGTTAAAATTTTGAGCCTTAAAGATCAATCTGGGTTTCCCTTTAAGGTTTTTGTCTTTGTGACAAGCTGAAAGGCACTGCCCCCTGCAAGATTACATAATCATTGACTAAAATTTTATTTTATTCCTTTAAACTTCTATTTTTATGTTAAAGTCTGTAATTTTTCTTTGCTCCACTTAATGCTTTCCAGCCATTTAGTTAAAGCCATTTAATTCCAATATTATAAATCCTCCACCTGCCTAATAAAACTGCCTGTTCTTTTATTTGAATTGTTTTTACAAGTTTTTACATGACATTCTTTTAATAAATTTGGTTTTTGTTTTACCTCACCCAAGAGCCCCATTATTAAAATAAAACTTCCCTTTTGAATTTTACGAGCTTTTCAGATTTTTTACTTTGTATTTGTGACTTGAAAAATTGCCATAAAAAATGCAAGCTTGTACAGCCATTCTGGAAAACAGTATGGAGGTTCCTCAAAAAGTTAAAAATTGCTCACTCTCTTTCTCTCTCTCTCTAATAAATATATAAAATCTTTAAAAGGGGAGGGGGCACTTGGGTGGCTCAGTCAGTTAAGTGTCTGCCTTCGACTCAGGTCATGATCCCAGTGCTGGGATGGAACCCCACTTGGGTTCCCTGCTCAGCGGGGAGCCTGCTTCTCCCTCTGCCTCTGCCGCTCCCCCTGCTTGTGCCCTCTCTCCCTCTAATAAATAAATAAAATCTTAAAAAAAAAAAAAAGTCAAAAATTGAGCTACCTGATGACGCAACAATTGCACTACTAGGTATTTACCCCAAATATACAAATGCAGTGATCCAAAGGGGCACCAGCACCCCAATGTTTATGGCAGCAATGCCCACAATAGCCAAACTATGGGAAGAGCCAAGATGTCCATCCAAAAATGAATGGATAAAGAAGATGTGGTATATATACACAATGGAATATTACTCAGCCATCAGAAAGCATGGAATCTTACCACTTACATGGACATGGATAGAACTAGAGGGTATTATGCTGAATGAAATTAGTCAAGCAGAGAAAGACAATTATCATATGGTTTCACTCATAAGTGAAATATAAGAAACAGCACAGACAATCATAGGGGAAGGCAAGGAAAATGGAATTGGAAGAAATCAGAGAGGGAGACAAACCATGAGAGACTCTTCACTATGGCAAAGAAACTGAGTGTTGCTGGAAGGGAGAAGGGAGGGGATGGGGTAACTGGGTGATGAGCGTTAAGGAGGGCATGTGATGTGATGAGCGCCGGATGTTACACGCAACTGAGAAATTACTGGACTCTACATCAAAACTAATGATGTACTATATGCTGGCTAATTCAATTTAAATAAATTTAAAAATTGCAGCAAAATATCTACAGGGGTGTCATTTAATGATGCTGTTTATAAAGACGGATATATCTCAAAGAACACACACAAATCTTTGTTCTCAGCTCAATTACAGTTCCTAGGTTTGGTCTGGCTTTTATGATATTATTTTATGTTCTTGCTGTTTCCTTTGTATTCTTTACTATGTGAAGTTTTTCAAAAGTTTTATTCTACTTATATGATCTGCAGTGTTTTAGAAGACATGTATCCCATTCGACTCGTGCTAACCTTTAAAGGTGTCAAGTTTTCCTCATTGAATATACCGGTCTTTTTAAATGTATCTGAGGTGTTATACAGCAATTGTTATGTGATTTTTAATATTACATATTTTAAATGCCTTCATTTTTATTTTTGTATAGAAAATATGTTTACTTTATTCCATTTCCATATTCCTCCTCATTCTACTTTAATATTACTTCTATTTCTATAGAAATATATTTCCATCCTTTTTTATCTCCTCGGCCTGTCATTCAGCTTCTGATTTTATCTCATGTCTGTCAACTGGTGTGTTATCGACTGATTTTTTTTTCAAGACTATCATAGAGGTGTCATTTTTAAAGAATCAATTCTGTATTTGAGTATGTTTTTATCTCCCTTTACAAGCCAAGGACAAATTGGCTGATCATACGATTATTTCATCAAATTAAAATTGCGCAAAAGATGCTCCATAGCTTTGGCATTTAGCGTGGCATCGGGCATTTTGGTAGATGATCTCTTTTTTCTGAACGGATGTTTCTACAGGACTCGTGGTACTGGAGGGAGTTGCCCATTTTATTCTGTTGTTGTTTCCTTTCTGCAGCCCCAGGATACGCTGCCTGAAATGTGGTGAGCCTTTCAATATGCACAGGCAGGGTAGTTTTAACCGGTGAGGGTTTTGATTATTGCCTTCTATTAATTTTTTTATCTTTTTTTATTAAGCAATCAGGTCAGTTCTTTGATTTCTTTTTGTCATGTATCCCCGCATTCTCAAAGAACTTCTGCATTTTATCTTCCGATCCCTAATCCTGTTCCCCACTATTTTAGCTCTGACCCTTGCTCAATTCAAGGTGAATTATTATTCAACAATTCTACTTTGAATTGCCTTGCCATCCGTCATTGTCTATTATCTCTTTCGTCATCTCCTATGGAACTATAATGACTGCCTAGTCTCTCTTTAGGACTCTCTGATCCTATTTGGTTGGAATGACGTCTTCTTGCATTTTAATAAGATTTTTTTTCATTCTCCGTGTGATTTAATGCTAACTTCCAGATTTACCTTCTCCCTCTGTGCTCCTTCCCTTTGCCCTGCACTGTTTGTCCATATGATTATATTCCTGCTCTCATCCTTGAATGAGATCAAACATATAGAGATCGGGTGCTCTCCAAGAGACCCCTTGTGTAACTTGTCTGTGATGCTGCTAGTCTGATGTGGATGATGGTTCAATTATTTTATCAGTTTATACCTGGATTGTAGATTACTGTGCAGAATCCCAATATCCGCTCACCTATAGTGATTTATCTCGTGCAATTTTGCTTCTTTGGGATTGATTCATTTCTTCTACCCATTGTCTGGTTTCTCTGAGTTGAAAAACCCCACACTCAGAACCCTTTGTTTCTAGGGTTCTTCCAGGGTGCTTCCTGTGTCTTCTTTTCTCCTCTTTGTCTTATTGATTGTTAGGTTAGTTTTTTATGTTGCTGTTTCAGTTTTCACATTTGTCTGTGTCTCCTCAGATTTTGGTAAGAAATTGAGAGATGCTATATTTGGCGCTGCAGAGTAGAGGTCATTTAAAGCTTAAATATAAACCCTCAATTTTTTTTTAAAAGATTTTATTTATTTATTTGACAGAGAGAGAGACAGCCAGCTAGAGAGAGAACACAAGCAGGGGGAGTGGGAGAGGAAGAAGCAGGTTCCCAGCGGAGGAGCCTGATGTGGGGCTCAATCCCATAACGCCGGGATCACGCCCTGAGCCGAAGGCAGACGCTTAACGACTGAGCCGCCCAGGCGCCCCTAAACCCTCAAGTTCTTAACCCCTGACTCTTCTGGCAGCGTATCGTACTGTATTTCTCTAGTCCATTTTTCTGGACTGAATTCTGTCCCCCTAAAGTTGGTACACTGAAGTCCTAACCCCCAGTATCCGGGATGTTTTTATATTTGGAGAGAGAGTCTTTAAAGAGGTAACCAAGATAAAATGGGGTCACTAGGGTGGGCCCTAATCCAAATGAATGGAGTCCCTATAAAAAGAGGAAATTTGGATCCAGACTATACGGAGGGGAGACCAGGGAGAAGACGGCCATCTACGAGCCAAGGAGAGAGGCCGCGGAAGAAAGCGTCCCTGTCGACACTTAGATCTCAGACTTCTAGACTCCAGAGCTGTGAGGTCATACGTGTCTGTGTTTTAAACCCCCTAGTCTGTAACACTTTGTTATGGCAGCCCTACCCAACTAATACCTCCTTTTACTTTCCCACACCAATAGATGACTGCTTTACCCACTCTCTTTATTCCTCAAGCCTCCTTGTCCTCTCCCATGTTCTCACTTTCAGCTGATGACCCTGTTTCTTATTTCACCAAGAAAATATAAGCAAAAACAGGAAAAAGCATTCACAGATACTCATTACCACTCCAACCCACAGGTATATATGGCACATACACAGGAAAAATACAGAACATCTGAGACCTTTGCATTGGGTATTCCCACCGCTGAAATGCTCTTCCCCAAGATGTCTGCATGGCTAACTTACTCGCTTCTTTCAAATGATTGCTCAGATAATGTGATTTTTCTAGGAGTTCTAGCCTGACCAAGCTATTTGAAACCACAATGCACTTCCCAATCCTAAACTCATCCTTACTCTGATCAAGTCTTTTCACAGCATCTGCTAATTGTCTATATGATTTATGAATTTATTACATGTTATTTATTTTCTGCCCCTATCAGAAGACAAGCTCCAAGTATATAGGAATATATGTCTTTTTGTTTCTAATCTGTCTCAAGCACCTAGATCACTGTCTGGACACAGTAGGCACCAAATAAATATTTATTAAATTCTTTAATAAGCTGAATATCTTCAAACAGTTATAACTGTCCTCAACTCATCTTTTCTGTGTTGTTTGTGGCATAATTATAAAAGCTTCAGAGGGGAAAGGGGTGGGGGATTGGGATAGGCCAGTGATGGGTATTAAGGAGGGCACGTATTGCATGGTGCACTGGGTGTTATATGCAAGTAATGAATCATGGAAAATTGCATCAAGAACTGGGGATGTACTGTATGGTGACTAATATAACAAAATAAATATTATTAAAAAAAAAGATTTGATATGGTAGCCTATGGCGTATACTGAAGAGTCACAGGTACACCAGTGTTCTGAGTACACCAATTGATTATCAGTGTCCTAGGACAGCAAATAATGAATCTGGTATTTATAATGGTACTACCTTCCTTACCCAGCAGAAGTACCCTTATATGTTGCCTTATGCCTAGGAGAAGGCAGAGTACTAAGTATCCACAAGAGTATCGACCTACAGTCTCCCTATGTAAATTCCTATTCTTAATGAACTTTTACTGGTTTACTGGCTTTTCCCACAATGCTCCCCACTCTGCTAAATTCCCCCAGGTGTGATTCTATTGTAGCTCCCTTCAAACTGCTCATACTTCTCAGCTATGAGGCACTGTTACTCAGAGGTCAAGGATACAAGATTTGGAGCCAAGTAGCCTGAGTCTGAGTCCTCACTTCACTTCTTCGTGCACATGGCTTGTCTCACCCTCAGCTTTCTCATCTGTAGAACGGATCATATGACAGAGCATATCTGAAAGAATCTGTGAGGACTGAAAGAACTAATGCGTGCAAACTATATAATAGCATATTTTCAAAGGGCAAGCAATCAAAAAATGTTGTCTATTGTTGTTGCTGTTGTTGTTAACTGTCCCTGGCAACCATCTGATACCCAGGATGAACTTTTTTAGAAACTCTTGCAGAAGCAATGTTTCACTCTGTTCCCTGTAATTCCCACACTAGAATTTTATTTTCTCTATTCCCTTAGGTACCATCACTTGGGCTGTAGAATGCAGACACATTTGTAGGTAAAACTAATTTTTATCTAGCCCTGCTCTCCACTGAATCTCCTTGCTCCTTGTTCCTTGGAGCTCCAGATACGTTATGCAGCTACGGAATCAGGGTTATCGTGGTTCTCCCGTGATATAGTGTCTGGCTACCTGGAATTCAGCCTCCCCAGGAGAAAGTTTTCCTGTCCTATGGGTTCTCATCTCTCTAGGACCCCAACAGTCTGAATCTGCACTCATTTTTGACTTACTGGATTTTCATCATTTTATCTCTAATATAAATTCTTGTGAGCTTGTAGCACACAAAAATTCCCTGAATTGTATAAATTCTCTGCCACCTAGGCACAAATCACGATTATGTATAGGATTAATATTGTCATACAGACTAGTTTTATCAATATATCCATAATGTTTGACAGCTTCATTTGATAAAACTTTACTGACCCCCCCATTATATGTCAGTCCTGAACAAAACTACCCTATTTCTCGTGCCAGCATTCTGTAGCATAATAAGGAAACAGATCTTAAATAATCAATCCCCAATGTTGACAGAGCAATGTATGTGATGGCCTGGGATACAACACAATAGGCTATTAGTTTTATTGTAACCAAATTAAGTTTAAGTATAGATACCCTTACATCCTAAGAATGCTTAGTTGTTTTAACAAGCATCTCAATGAAATCTGTTAAATTACTTTTTTGTAATCAAAGAAAATTGTGTGAAAGAACAAACCTGTAGCTTTTCTTCAGAATTTCTGATGAGAAATTATTGTACGTGGTTGACATTGGATCAGTCCCTTTTGCATGAATACGTGTATCTATATCTACTCCTTAATTAGAAAAAAAGAAACTTTAGGAACAATGGCCCAACTCTGGAGCTCAGCAGGAGACCTATTTTGATGTAGCCCCACAATTTAGTAGAAAAAATTCGTTTTTTACCCTAGACTTATGAGTGTTTGATCCAGAAACAATTTAGTATGTTTGAGAGTATCCTTCCAGTATCTTTGGCTTTTTGCCCAGTTTCAATCAAAGCAACACATTTATTATCAGGTGATTTCTTTCTGTCCCTTTGATGCTGCTTTAACTTGTTAAACGGGTGCTCAGTTATTCTTTTTCATCAAACTTTTTTCCAGGTTGATTTCTAAAGGCAGAGAGTATTTTTAGACTCTACGACTAGCTCTTCTTTGCCTTATCAAATGCCATAATTACAAGCAGACATTCATGTAATGAGGGAAAAGGGGCCTGCAAATGTTGAACAAAATCCAACACATAGATTCTGGAATCTGACCAGAGTGAACAATGACCACATTTCTATTTTCTCAGTTGGAAATGAAATGAAGTTTATGTGCCCCACCAAAACTCCTTGATACCATTAAGGCTTCAAAAATTAACCATAGCTTCTCTTTGCAAAATTTGGAGAACCTACATTATTTGTACTTGAATATTACCGAGAATTATATGTAACTGAATTAATTTTTTAAAGATTTTTATTTTAGAGAGAGAGAGTGCACCTGTGCAGTGGGGAGGGACAGAGAGAGATTCTCAAGCAGACTCCCCCCCCCACGCTGAGTGCAGAGCCAGATGAGATCATGACCTGAGCAAAATCAAGAGTCAGACACTTAACCTACTGAACTACCCAGGCGCAATGTGAATTAATTTTTAATTGGTGGTTTAATTGGTGGTGGTGACCATACTGTAATGTATTTATTTCATTAATGCCAATATTTGTGTTTTAAAAATCTCATAAATTACTTAATTCTAATTGGCATGGATGAGAACGTTAGTAATGGCAAAACTAGTAATGATCAACCTACCTTGATTGGCTTGGGCTTTAACTAAATTTTGGAAGAACTATTGCCGTTTCAGCTGGTGGGACCTACATTATATCTTAATATCTCTATGAACAGAACCTAAGTCTGAATTTTCCCCCTCCAGATCCCCTGAATTTTCAGTGTAAGCAGCCTAATAGTCACTCAATAAATACTTGCAGAATTAATAAATGGATTATTAAGTAAATTAACAAGTCGACTCTCAAGGAATGATTTTCAGTTTTTGACCCAAACCTCCGCATTATGTGGAAACATGAAATCTGCAGTTAGTTTGTTCAATAATGCCTACGTTCCTGAACCTCCATCTGTTTTGCATCTAAGAGTCCTTCCCTAATTTCTATTTTTTTTTAAGAAATATTTGGTCTCATCCTTATTTTGAACCTTGTGCTGCTGAAGCTTGGCTCCCTGCTCTCTCCTCCTCACCACGTAAACTGAGGTGGTAGCCTAGGCCCTATTCTCAACTCTTAGTCACATGACTCCTCTCTGAGACACATCCACGTCTCAAAATCAGCCAGGAGGGAAACAGAAGAAACTGAGTTTTAAAGATTTTCAGTGAAATATTTTCTTCAAGGCTTACTTTAAGGTTTTGAATTTTTTTTTTTGAGATTTTCTCAGTTATTCTCTTTCCTCCACAGACAAAAACTATCAAGCAAACAAACACAACCTGAGATTTGCCCATGGGAGAGATCAGAATTTACTCTAAGATCTCAATGTCCCCCTCACTGTGATCTTCCAGAAACTTGCAGGGATTCACTCGACGGAGAAAAGTGATGCCTCGCTTACATCAGGTTAGGATCTTGCTCTGTGTCCTTGATGAATAATATTAAAAATGTAAGTAGCTTCATGCATATTTCAAAGCACTATAAATAGAGCAACCTAATTTCTTTTCTTTTTAATTTGAGAAGAGTTTGTGAGATCTTTCCAAAGAGATACCAAAAAAGTCATTGTTTGTTTCCTGACTCAAGAATGCAGACCCAACTCCAGTGTTTATCTCCACCCCTTCCAATATCCCCAGTGAAATGATAATACATAAATAAACCCATTACATCAGAGAAAATGGTCCATCCAAAGAGAAGAGATTTTTAACAAATTTCCAAAAGACAGAAACAGAATGGAAGCCTGTTGATAGATTAAAGACAGCACTGCAAATATGCCAACGACGATGACAGTAAAGGAGAGAATTTGTCTTTCAAGTCAGACTTCAGAGAGCTTCCAGACTCAAGATTGGCCAGGACAAGACAAAGAAGGGAGTAGGATGTGGAAATATCTTCAGAACTGATCTTTTTTCTCTTTCAGTTATATTGAGGTAAAATTGACAAAATTGTAAGATATTTAAAGTGTTCAATGTGATGATCTGATACACATATATACGTTGAGAAAGGTTCCTTCCATGGAGTTAATTAACACAACCGTCACTTCAAAATTTAGTGTGTGTGTGTGTGTGTGTGTGTGTGTGTGTGTGTGTGTTGGTGAGAACATTTAACTTCTATTGTCTTAGCAATTTTAATTAGACAACACAATGTTATCAACTATAGTCACTATGCTACCTTTGCTCCTCAGACCTTATTCATTTTGTAACTGAGAATTTCATCCCTTTTCCAATCTCTTCCTATTTCCCCTGACACCCTTCCCCAGCAACCACTTTTCTACTTTTTGTTTCTATAGAAGAGGAAGGTCTTGATCAATTTCCTTCCTTCTCTACTTCCAGGAAGCACAGGTTTTATGCTGACAAACACCCGAGAACTTTAAATACATTTATTAAACCACCATGAAAATACAGGGTTGACAGGTTGGCTTCTGGAACTCCATTCTGTCATGTTGGGAGACACCATTTTAAAAACTAGCTTCTCCCCTTCTCATCCTCAAGTTGGTAAGGGCAGCTGATAAGCTCTTTCCATACCAAGAGCACAGAGTAATATTTCCTACGGAGTGAAAACACTGAGTGGGAGAATACCTTACACACACAACGGGACAGAAACACAGACAGGTTTCCTTCAAATTCAACCACGTCCTCAATTCGTAAACATGAACAAACAACTCAAGATCACCAGACATGTGTAGAAAAACAACAGATTACGGAAAACCTCTAAAGGAACAAACAGAACAGACTCACTGGTACATTTTAAACTTTCCTGAATTGACCTGCGTCCACATGTGAACTCTTTCTTATGGTTGCAGCACACAATATAAAGGTTAGGACCTTACGAATATAAAAGTGAAGGTGGAGCAGACATGAGGTGGGAGGGGTGAAAAGCAGAGACCAAGACAAAGGTCCAGGTGCCAACAGCAGCATCTTTCAAAGGGATAGAGGCTGTCAGGAGAAAGTGCTTACATTGAAGGGGGTAAGAAAGAACATATTCCTTAAAGGCGTAAATGGAGCTAATAGAAAAACTATATCAAAAATTACAATAAAAGGACAGGAAAAGGGAATATAATGTCAAATAAGTCCTATTCTTTTAAATATCTAAGTAAGTAGATAGAGCAATAAATCAGTGATATAAATAATCACAGAACAAATAAATACAGAAACCATTTACGTTCATTTCCTCTGGCAAATGAAACTGGGCGTTGTGACAGTGTACAGGGGACTCTTGTTTTTCATTATAACCCTTTCTGTTCTGTTTCATTTTTTATCTTGTACATAAATTAATTTTAAAAAATCAAAGCTGGAGATGAGTGCTAAGAGAATTATTTTCTCTGATTTTCAAGGTTTAGAGGTCATAACGTACTGAATTAGTTTCTCAGTTAGTACAGATGTCATTGGATCAGCTAAATGGTCTTTAAGCACACAAAAAGTTTGGATTCACCTACCCAGAAACTCCTGGTCGGAATCTCACAGGTGTTGTCACGGAGTAATGTGAGACCGAAGGCGGAGAATCACCGGTTTGCCATCCGGGCATTGAGAAAGCCCAGATACAGAGCTCACTGCCTCTGGTCTTGTCTCTATCCACTCCTCTCTCCAAATCCTCCTGCCTTGCATCTTCCACATTTCTCATTTCTGCTTGACATGAGACTGTGGCCTCCTTCATTCCTGACTTTACACTCAACTGTGGTTTGCATCTCTGGCTTAATAATTCAATTTTAATTCCTACTTACTCCCTGAGTTTATGGTTTGGTTTGGCATTTTGGGTCCCAAACTGCTTTGATAACCCCATCATCATCATTCAAGCCTACAGACCAAATCATTTCTACAAGATACTACGCAATCCTGAAGAAATCATAATGTCACTCTCCGAGGTTCATGAATTGACACAATAACTTTGGTAGTTCAGATTAAAGAAATATTACAGAGTCAGGAATCTGGGAACTGAATTCATAGCATTCATCACTCTCTGAAGGGTGTTTCAGTACTTTGCCTCTTCATGCTGTATTCTATAAGAATTTTCTCTAGAGCTTCCTGTTAAATATTTAAATCATAGTTTATTTTCATCACTTAAATAAATCAATACTGTAAAGTACCATCGCTTATCCTTCACCACTTAATCCTAATTGTATACACATTATAATGTAGTTAGAAATTTATTTTTTTTTACATTGAGCTTTGCACAACAGTGGGTACTCCAGATGAACAATGACAGACATTGGGATCATAATATCGGGCAGAGCATTTACCAATAAGAATTCCTCGAAATAGGGGCGCCTGGGTGGTGCAGTTGTTAAGCATCTGCCTTCGGCTCGGGGCGTGATCCCAGCATTCTGGGATCGAGCCCCACATCAGGCTTCTCCGCTAGGAGCCTGCTTCTTCCTCTCCCACTCCCCCTGCTTGTGTTCCCTCTCTCGCTGGCTGTCTCTCTCTCTGTCAAATAAATAAATAAAAATCTTAAAAAAAAAAAAGAATTCCTCGAAATAAAGTGTCATAAAATATTTCAGTATTCAACCGGTAAGTGCCTCTACTGTTCAAAAAATAAATAAATAAACCTTCCTCTTAAATACCTAAAAGTCATATAACCATTTATTAAACAATTGTATTGATCATTTGGTAGAAGACTTAATGAACCCATAGAGCAAGGATGTCCTACAATCCCTTCTCTACTCTTCACTAGTTTCCAGAACTTGAGCAAGATTCAAATTCCTTCTGCACCTTTTTCCTAAATATCCAAATGGGGACATGCTACTCAGAGTTTTGGTCTACAAACAACAAAGACAAACTCTAACTTACACAGAAAAAGAATGTATCCAAAGGGTATTGGATTGCTCAAAACCCAAAGAGTAGCCCATTACAGGTTCATAAAATGATCAAAAATTAGGGGAGGTGAAATAATGTGCGAGAACATTCCCTCAAGACACCACTGGAAACAGCATCACAAACATTCCAGACGCAGAGGATCATATAAGATGAATCCCCTGTATCACTGAATCCCGCCCCAGGCAGAAATATCTGATCCGCCCGGCCTCTCCAGCTACCTTGGGAGTCCCTGAAAATAAAAATAAGAGCTAATATTTTTATAGTATTTTTTTGATGACTGGTACTATTCTGAACCCCACAGACAGAATAACATATTTACTCTTCACAACAAACACATGGTTTTTTTTTTATCAATTAGCTAATAAAGTTGTTCATTTTTGTCAACCAACTAATAAGAGGTACATAGAATAGTAATAATTATTCCCTATTTCACAGATTAGGAAACTGAGGCACAGAGATGATAAGTAACTTGCCAAGATCACACAGCTGGTGAGGGATAATGCTAGAATTTAAACCTCTTTATGCTAATTTGTGTGTCCTCTGTGGTGATTAATATGTCAACTCCACAGATCAAGAGCCGGAAACATAATGTATGTTCAGTAATTATGTGATAATTAAGCAATTGTGTGATTGTGTGATGGTTCCTCCCAAGTCTTCGTGAAACAGGAATCACTAAGAATGAGGTATTTCATAATGGCTTGCTAAAGTGCATATGCTTTAGAAGTACAGCCTGGCTTTCTAGATGGAGTGGGTACAGTTCTTCTGAGTAGAAGACACTTTGGCATCTGAAGATCAAAATTGCGCAGATAATGGGGAGAAACACTGACAATAAAGTCAAGATGAGCAGCTTAGCATAGGGCTTCCCATTCATTTCCCATCGTGACATTCAGAGAAAATGAGTCTTTGTAGAACACGAGACGGCGTGTGCACCGCACACTACGATGTTTGCCTCTGGGGCTGCCTGACATCCCAGCCGGTCTCTCCTGAGAACAGAAGTGGCTATCTCAGGACACCAATAATCCATTCACAGCACATCCGTACGAATGATGAGCATGGCCTGTCTGCCAGAGAATGTTCTAGGGTATCAATAATTAATATTTGAGATTATATTTTAATTAAATATTTCCCTTTTAAAAAAAATCACCAAAAGGTTACTAACCAAACTCAAGTCCTCTACTTACTTCATTTGCAAAGACTTTCAAATTTATGCAAGTAGTAATAAGCTGAAACTACTAACAGAGTTGTTTTTCTTAAAGGCGGGGGTGGGGAGGACTGCTCAGTTTCTGCTGAAGCGCTGGGGTGTCGATCTCCGCCTCCTGGGAAACATCTTTACACATGCGAAGGGACACAGCATTTCACAGAAGGAAGCGTGGCTAACGCTGATTTACATAAAATAGTCCTCTCTCTTCTTCTCCTACTTCTACACCCCACACATATTAATATATTTCTATTCCCCCAAATATGCCTACTTTCTTCACCTCTGGCCTTTGTATGAGATATTCTCACAACCTCGAATGCCCTTCCCTCCTTTCCCTTCGTCTGTTTACCTAGTTAGCGATTACCTTTCAGCAAGACTCCCTGGGACTGCTGGTGATCTTTCTGTCAACTCCTATCATCCCCCGCATCACAGCACTCTTCATCCCATAGCATGATGGTCTATTTTTGGTGGCCACCCTGTAAGAAAAAGTAGGGTTAGGGTCTTGTTTACGGCTCGATGTATCCCTAGCTGCAAGCTAAATATTTAGCACCAAATGCAGATGCTTTTTCCTCCTTCCTAAGCGGTTCCTTGTTAATTTCATATCCATCTATGTCACCGTGTATTTGAGGAATGAGCTATTTTCTCTTTTTGTAATGAATAATTTCCTTTTACATTAATATCACCAATAGAGAATAAGGGAGTGCCATAACACTGCCTGACTTATTCTTCCCTCACATTTTTGCTCAAAGGTCACCTTCCCAGTGAGACCTATAAATAGCATATTTAAAATTGTACCTTCCACAAGAACATTCCTTACTTATTTCTCTCCATAGTATTTACTACTGCCTGAAACACCATATGTCTTGTTTATTAATGTGTTTATTATCCATTTATGACCACCGGAATACAAATCCCACAAGGTCAGTACTTTTTGTCTGTTTTGTACATTGCTGTGTCCCAGATCTTAGAGCAATGCCTGGCCCGTATAGATGCTCCGTAAATATTTGTGGGCTATACGAGAATCTAGCAAGCAGAACTGTAAGATCAGCTCTATATTATTGATTTGAGCATACAGCTGGCAACTGTAATGAGCATATTCCTGGATTTCTGTGGGATAAGCTGAATATGTCAGCATAACACCAAAGAAAGAGTATGGACTTCCAAGTCACGTGGAATTGTGTTTTCCTATTTGTTTTGTTTTGTTTTCTTTTTTCTTATTATTTTATTGCCATGAGCATAGCAGGAAAGTGGGCACTACAACTAGTCCCCCATATTCAGCAAAGGAGACATTACAGACAATGTAGTCAATTGATCTAAGGTTACTTGGTGAATGTAATTGTCCTAACGTAAATCCAGACCTCTTGGAAATAATGTCACTTATTTATTGTTTATTTTATGATCCCCCCTCCTCCTTAAATATCCCTAATTTCTCCACCAAAATTAAAAAAAAATAAATTGAACACAGCTTATTTCCATGGGTATCCAACAGATGTCATGAGTTGGATGCCAGTCATCCTAGGGTGAGACTGATTATTCCATCCAGCCTTCACCATCTCATCTGTTCACTTCTGCCCGACCTTGTGAAAGAAACCCTGCACCAGGGGCACCTGGCTGGATCGGCTCAGTCTGCTGAGCGGCTGCTCAGGTCATGATCTCGGGGTCCTGGGATCCAGCCCCCAGTTGGGCTCCCTGTTTTGCAGAGAGTCGGCTTCTCCCTCTTCTTCTGCCCCTCCCCCTTGCTCATGCTCTCTCTCTCTCTCTCTCTCTCTCAAATGAATAAATAAAATCTTAAAAGAAACAAACAAACACTGCACCAGGGGCACTTGGGTGGTTCAGTGGGTTAAGCATCCAACTCTTGATTTCGGCTCAGGTCATGATCTCAGGGTCATGAGATTGAGCCCCACGTGGGGCTCAACATTGGACTCCACGCTGAGCTCAGAATCTGCTTGTCCCTCCCCCTTCCCTTCTGCCCCTCCCCCTCATCCTCCCCCCACATGTGTGTGTGCACTCTCTCTCTCCCTCTCTCTCTCTAAAAGAAAGAAAGAAAGAAAGAAAGAAAGAAAGAAAGAAAGAAAGAGTGTACCAGAGTGCGCCATCTTTCCATATATAAAAGGTGTGTGTTACATTCTATACGGGATTGGTGTTGAATCCCAGTTCTATGCACAGCCATTGTGCAATTTTTAGAAAAATCACCCAACCCGCTTGAGTCTCAGATCCCTCTTACGTGAAATGGAATAATGGTAACAGTAACAATAATAATACCTATTTTCCAAGGCTGTTATACAGAGTGGAGATAATGCAGGTCAGGGATCTAGCACAGAGCCTGGTATACAGTGAGCACTCACTAAGTGGTAGCCATTGCAATGATTGTTATTACCATTATTTTGGGGGGCAGAGTGAATGAGAAAAAATGTCTTGATGGTGGTTTCTATTTAGAAGCTCATTTTTAACACTTGGAAAGAGAATAACTTGTCCCCAATTATTTTCTGTGAATTGGGAAAATGTACTCTCTAGGAGAACTTTTAATGTTTTGTGACCCAACAACGTTGGAGGTAGAGAGCCAGAAGAACTTCACTTCTATGTTAGGTTACATGATGTGAACAGCAAGGACAGTAATGGATGATTGTTGACAATTCATGTCTTTCTTTGTCACGTGGGCAACCAAAACTACCTAGAAAACTCACACCTGGGAACGTAACCCCCCTGAGACTCTGGCACGTTCCTGCCCACATCTCCCTGATGGACATTTTGGGGCTCTTTATAATGGCAGCACACTCCCATGAATAAAGTAAGTGGAGGCCAAGGAAATTAAGCCATAAATTTGAAGAGGATAAACTGCTCTTAATGAGACCATGGCATGCCAAAATCAAATCATTTCATAACAATGTAAAATATTGCAAAGACAAAAACAAGCCTGATGACTTCAAAAATAAGTATCTGCCATTAGTTTGGATATTTTGAGCAAAACATTTAATTGACCTCTTTCAAAAGCTTCTTTTCATGAAAAACTGAAAACCACTGGGGTAAATAACTATTTTCTAATCCTGAGTGCTTTTCGACACTAAGGGAGAGAAAGGATAGATGTATAATAGGAAGTCAGCCATGTCTGCGGAGTCCTAAAATCACTTAAACATGCAGATTAAAGTGCAGTGTGCTCTGAAGCAAAATGCCCTGCTTTATGAGAGCCTCGAATGACTCAAGCACAATACTGATGAAATTACAGTAAGAGGTTTCTTTACCAAAGCAAGAGAAGATTATTCATAATGCATCGAGCAACATCCCCTGGAAAGTCCAGGTTTTCGAGATAAAGTTCCTGTACTCAGCTGTGCTTGGAACACTTCGGATTTACATTTTAGCACAGGAGCAAGTGTGGGCCTCCTGCTAGATCACAGGTGCGGCTGCTCTGGAGAGGGGGGCCAGAGTCAGCGACTGGGAGTCAGCCCTCTGGGAGGCATCTGGGAGGGAAACTCATTCTCCACCCCTAATTGCTGAAGGGAATTTGCACTTGGTATGAGAGAAGATATGAATAAACAGTATTGATTTCTTGTGTTGCTGTCATTATCATTCACTGTTACACCTTTTCTTACACCTTTAATAAGTACTTTTGGTGATTCAACTCTGATTAAAAAAATCATGAATTTAAGGGAAAAAGGTGTCCTAGCAATGGTCAAAAATTCTCAGTTGTCAGAACATTTGCCATTCTGGACTACCTCTATCAAAATCCCTGATTCCTCTGCCCAAGTTCACCATTAAGGTCCTCAATCCTTTTTTTTTTTTTTTAAGATTTTATTTATTTATTTGACAGAGAGAGACAGCCAGCAAGAGAGGGAACACAAGCAGGGGGAGTAGGAGAGGAAGAAGCAGGCTCCTAGCGGAGAAGCCTGATGTGGGGCTCGATCCCATGAACGTTGGAATCACGCCCTAAGCTGAAGGCAGACGCTTAACGACTGTGCCACCTAGGCGCCCAAGGTCCTCAATCCTGTTCAACATCTCCCCTGCTGTAGCCACAGCCTCAGCCTCCCCCTCCCACCCTCGCTGCCATGGGACTTCTCCCCGCCAGAGCGACCACTGGGCTTTAATATTCCCTTCCACACCTGAGCCAGGCACAATGGTGCTCCTACCAGGGTCCTGTCCTGAGGTGGATGTGAACACCTCCTCCCCACCGTCTGCAGCTTAACATGGCAGAAAAGCCAAATTTATGATCCAGCCTTATTGTGCAAGGCAAACAGTTCTCTTCCCCACCCCCCTCTACTCTGTAAACACTGCATTCAAAAGCAAGTAATCAAGTTGAAGCTGCTTGTAGTTAAATGAAGTTATGCACCTCAGGTTCAGTAGGAACCAGCGGGCCCACTGACACGTTACTTGGGTTTCTAGGACAAACCATATCACATTTGATAGAGAGAGAGAGAGTAGAGAATGATAGCAGATGTGACTACGACATGATGACAGCAATTCACAAACTTCACTAGAAATCATTCTCGTTTCTGTGTGTTTCTATAGAAGTTTACGTTTACATAAATCTGCATGTGCGTATATGAGCATAGATACATATATGTGTGTATATGTGTCCTGTACTCTCCTCACCGTCAATTCTCTCTAGCAATTCCATCCATACCCATGGCTTCCATCATCATCTACAAAAGGTGACTCACAGGTGTGTGTCTCCAGCCCAGACATCTCTGAGCTCTGGCTCTGTCTATTTGATATCTCCTCAAACTGAACACATATCATTTTATCATCTTGCTTCCTCCTTTTGTGCGGCAAGGTGGGGTGAAGGAGAGCCTTGGTCCTTTTTGTTTGTTTTTTTCTCTCACCACCATGCACTGAGCGGTATAAAACAGAAATCTGAGTCACCATTTTCCCTTCCTTCATCCTGAATGTCCAATCTATCACCTTGTCCTGTGCATTTTGACCTGTATTTTTCTGGCCCAGCACATCATCTCCACCTCCTTTCACACCATCGTCCAGGCCTACGAGGAGTCCAAGTGTGATGTTTCCCTTTGCAATAGATCAAAGCAGGAACTACGTTAGGAATATAAAGTAAAGCCTACCTTACATTCTAAAGGCACCAGAAAACATGTGGGGTCCAGATACTTCCTTGGGGCTTATTACGAACCATTCAAACCTACCGGAGCCTCCAGCTGTGACCCTGTTGTCTCCCTCCAGTCTATAAAAGCAGATAGATGGCCGTGAGGGATGAATATTCAGGAGAATAGAAGTTATGATTAGAGGAGAGTCCTGTAGTTTGGGGAACCACAGATCACCACCCTCCAACACCACCACTACCCCCAGAAAATCAGGTGAGGAGACCAAAGGATGGCTTCTCGATGGCTTCTTCTTCTTCCTCTTTTTTTTTTTTTTTCCTGGTAGACTTGTTTATCTCTTGCTTGTGACTATTTGAGTGAAGAGGGAAAAAACCGGAAAGAGATGTCACTTCAGAGATGTAACCACATTTGTTTTGAATTCCCACATTTGTTTGAGTAAGGATGAGTAAGTGTCCCATGGGTCCAGTAAACACCATGGAAGTTACTTGGGCGTGAGTCATCCAGCCAGCACCTGATACAGGGGGACTGGCAGCAGGGCAAGGAAGAGCCAGCAGCAAGAAGGTACGGGTGAGACATGGGAGGTGGGGTAAGGGCAGCGAAGTAGCTAGACATGAGGAGGCCCTCCAGGTGCCATGTAAAGAACCCATGTGTGTGCCTCCAATGACAGTGGCAGTTAGAAGCCTACCACAAAAGGAATGTCTTCAGCCCACTAGAATTCACCAGAGAAACAACAATGGTCAAGAAAGAAGGTCACAGGCATCAGCTAAAAGAAAGGCATTCCATCCCTTTTCTCTTATCTCCTTCCCAGATCTCACTATATCAAAGGAGGAAAGGATGTCAGAAAGGAGAGGAGTGAAAGCACAGGCCACACCCTGTCATTACTGAATGTTCCTCAGGCCAAAGCCTGGACGATGCTGGGAAGAAGTGGGGAGAGTCTGAAAGTGACATAAGATGGAGGTTTTAAATGGGCCCGTTGTGAACTGGACCAAATGACTGAAGCGTCCAACAGATACGGGTCTGTTCAGTTGTTACCAAAGGATGGAAAAACAAGATCCGACAGGGTGTATTTGAAGGGAGTAAGAGGAGAAAACAAAACTACTTTAGTTTGTATCTGTGCTTAAAGAAGCATAGACCTTCCATCACCTAGATGTAAAAGCCCCCAATACCTTTCAACTAGAACACTATATTAAATCACTGACAGGTCTGCCAGCATCCACTGTAGTCTCTTTAAAATGTGATCTTATAAAAAAATAAAAAGTGTATCTAACCATGCCACCCTCCCATATCTAATTAAAACCCTTCCATTTAGTATCTATTATTTTAAAGACCAAGACAAAAATGCTTTAACTTAACTAGGAAGACTTGCAATATGTGGATCCCACCTAAAATTCCGTCATCGTGTTGATCCAGACTCTCTTCTGTAGCAATTTACTGCAGCTTTCATGCAATTCCTCTTACTTTCCATGTTCCTTCATGCTACAGGCCTTTTGGACATGTTCATCTCTTTGAGTCTGTCCCGTATTTTGCTCAGTTATCTCATAATCTTCCTATAGATCTCAACTCAAACACTATCTCCTCAAAGTATCCTTTCGTGTCGGTGCTAACTAGGTTATATCCCATGGTTAAAACTATCCTAGTGCTGTGGATAACTCCTTCTGGTATTTGTCAGGGGTGCGCTTTAATATTAGTATGTGTGGTTATTTCAGTTTTGTCTCTTTCTGTGCTCTCCATTCTCCCCAGCCCTCAACAGTATGCTGTGTAATGGCAGAGACCATGTCTGTTCATGCTTGTTTTTGTATCTCCACTGTCTCACACAGTGTTGGACACTATAGTATCAAATAAGTCAATGTTTGATGAATTAATGAATTACAGAATTTATGTATTGTTGTCATAAAAATAATAACTACTAAATTTAAAATCCTGAAGTTCAGCAGTAGCTTTTTTTCTTACTCTGGATTGATGTTTTTAATATGCCCGTGGTCACCATAATTTTGGTCAGTTGGCCAAAAGCCATAACAACATGAAAAGTTGACAATGAAGCCCAAAATGCAAATAAGATCTCAGGTGTTAAGCCTATGGTGCATGTGTCCCAGGTCACAGAGTTGCCCTTCCTGAGCATCTTCAGGTTAGAACCAGGAAATACCTGGATAAATCTACTAGGGAATAAAAAATAAAGAACAGAAGGTAAAACTATGCAGACCCACTGACAGGATCTACCTTCCGATACTAATTAAAAGGGAAATTATACCAGCAAAAGCACTACAACAGTGAGTATATAGTAAGTCCCCATAATGCTAGAAATTTACTATGATAATTATTTATGCATATTTTATTTGCCAATAAAGTATGATCATGTGCAAAATTCAACTGCAATTTCTCTCATGTTTAATTTTTAATGTATTACAATTTTCAAAATTCTGACCAAGCTAATGTTTTTATACTTTTAATAGCACACTTGTCAAATGTCCAACTTTTCTTACATTTTTATTTCTCATTTTCTTATATTTTTAAGGAATTAAGAGTACACCATTTTATTAGAATTCAGAGTGTTAAATTGACATAATACATTAACATTTCAATCTGGACGCAGTCGAATTTTACAGACATCCAGCAGCCAACCTTCCCAGCCTCAGACAACACATGGAAAACTACTTAGATTTCTCCAAAATCATTGGTTAATAGAAACTGTCATGGCTCAGTAGTACTTTGTGTTTCTGATACCGAGGCAATGTCAATCCTAGAATGGTTATTCTTAGTGTGAAATTGGCTGCTTACTTCTGGGAATACCATTTGAAAAATAACCTTATGTTTTTAAGGTTATTCTTAGAGTGATTAAATAATTTCCAAATGGCTGCTCCAGGCTGGAGAATTTTTTTTTCTTTCTAGAAAAAAATTTCACCATTTTTCAACCCCAGAATGCCATCTTCAATCTACAAAATGTATCATAAACTAAAACATTAAAGTGAAAAGGAAACCTTATATGTGCATCAAAGTTTCAGTCAGTGCCAAATAGTGACAAGCCTTAAAAGGAAATGGAAAAAAAAAAAAAATCCAGCACTCTTTGGAATGTAAGTGCTGTAATCCTTTACTAGAAACTCTTTGATTTAAACATGTGGTCTGAACACTGTAAGCCCAGGAGTCCCACATAATTAAAAACATATTTAAGGCAAGAGTTTCTAAAAGACATATTTATACAGTCTTTTATTTTACTTCATTCAAAAAGAACTCATGTAATCTTATTTTAAATATTAATCATCATTATGAAAACTATGGCTTAGATATGGTAGCGATAGTTTTTTACTTACCTTTGTTGAGACAAACAAGGTGAATAATTAGGATTTAGTTTACATGAAAATGCCTGATTGCTTCTCAGTTTTTTTCTTGAATTTCTGGGGTAATCAATAATCCAAAAGGACTATTCCATGTTCTCACTCATGATTTTCTTATCTCATGACTTTATCAGTATCATTTGCAAAAGGAAAAGTATGTTATGTGGTTACTACTGTACAAAGTCATTAAACAGTAATGTAAGTGGAAAAAAATATGATAAAAATGGCATAATTTTTTTTACAAGTGAAACCTGTGAATCAATCCAAATAATATAGGAAAGGCTGGGACTCAGAGGGTGGGCGAGGGCGTGGAGACGTGGTTAAGACCCCTGCCCTTTGTGTAAGAATATGACGCTCGTGACTCATGGTCAGGAAACCATGCTCCTTAAATTTCAATAACGGTGATGAGTTTGTTGTGAGTCATCCGTGCTCTTGCCCAGATGTTTCTGTGACTAAGTGCTTAATTTTCAGCAAGTGCATACCATCAAAACAAACATATAGCACAAGACACTTATATTAATTTATAATGTTTATAAAAATCAACAACATATTAAATCGCTATAATTTCAAAGCCACCTCCTATAAATATGCACAGACTTGCTGCATAAAATGATCGAAGCCATCAATATTTTTCAGCACTAGTCACTGAAAACTCTCCAGCCACTTAGCAGGGACACTAAGTCACCAGCAGCCTTGAAAGACATTTTCATATTTCCAGTCACTGGGGTCATTTTACTGCTATTCTCAATCTATTCAGGGCCATACAGTTTTTTTTTTCCTCCTTCATTCCACAAGGTAGGAAGCAAAAAGTATTTTTCAAGTCTGCTCTTCACTTAGAGGGAATATGGACACATAGAGCTTTCTTCACATTAGGTTGTGGGTTTCCTGTCAAAGGCAACCTGTTCAAGGAGTGGGTCATGGTCATGAGTACCTTTTCACTAGTTAGCAGTATGTTCTAAACCAATGAGGCCAAGAGAACAAGGATTAATTTTTTAAATCATCCAAAAATTACAATACTTATCTACATAAGTCATAAATACAAATTTTATAAATAAAATACTACTTGAGAACAGAGACCAACCCTGTTTCCTTAGGGTGGCATGCAGAAGAATATAAATGAAGCAACAGAGCCCTTTTGGGAGAACTGAGGCTTAAAAACAGAGAACACAGGCCGTGCCATATTATAATAGGATTCCGACCCTTGAATAATGTGGGAGTTAGGGGTGCCACCCACCCCACAGTCAAAAACCTGTGTATAACTTGACTCTCCCAAAGCATAACCACTAATAGCCTACTATTGACAGAAAGCCTTATCAATAATATAAACACTTGATTAACACATATTGTGTATATTATATGTATTATATACTGTATTCTTACAATAAAGTAAACTAGAGAAAAGAAATTGTTAGAAGGAAAATCATAGGGGAGCCTGGGTGGCTCAGTCGGTTAAGTGTCCGATTTTGGCTTAGGTCGTGATCTCAGGATCCTGGCGTTGAGCCCCACATCATGTTCCCCACTCAGTGGGGAGTCTGCTTGTCTCTCTCCCTCTCCTTCTGCCCCTCCCCTTGCTTGTGCTCTCTCTGGCTGTCTCTCAAATAAATAAATACAATATTTTTTTAAAAGTCATAAAGAAGAGAAATACATTTACAGTGTTGCACCGTATTTATTGAAAAAAAATCTGCACGTAAGTAGACCTTCTAAGTTCGAACTCATGTAGTTCAAGGATTGACTGTATAAGGCAAGGTTAGGCCACAAATTTTTTGTTACAACCAAAAGAGGCTGCCTCTTCTCAAAAACTACACTTGGGAAACCCTAGGAGCCTTTGATATCTCTACAGATCTCAGAATTAGTAGAAGAGATCTATGGAAACTCTAGAAGGAAAAAATTTAAAATGGCAATAGATGTCAAAAACCAATGAATCATTTCAGAAATCTTTGTGTTACAAAAAGACTTGTATACATTTTAGTAGCCTTATTTAAGACTTCTCTAGAAGGCATACAGGGATGTGCAAGTTGAGTGATTTTTATTAAAATTGAGTCTTTGGAGTTACAACATGAAATCCTCCTAAAATTCAAGACCTTCGTCTTGTCCTGCTCTATTTACATTGGTTGTTCAATAAGTAGAGATCATATAAGATATAAATCAAGATAAGTTTAGCACAGTTGATACTACTTGTGGATTTGTAGTAGTAACCTGCACGTCTACCTGATTTTTCAGTATAATACCTTAGAACCAGGAAGTTTAATTGTGGAAGGAAAGTGGCTCTGTTTAGAATGATAGGCACATCATAGCTAGGTAATTGCTATCCCTCCATTCTTTTCCTATTACACTGAGTAAAATGCATAAAGAAAATATGCCAGTATAGAGATTTATAAAAATATTTTTAAAGAGAGGGCGTTATCACATTTACACTTCAAGCAATCCTTTGTGGGGACAATATTGAGTGTGGTTTCAAGTGGGAAGAGCACAAAGAATTAGAAAGCTATTTCATGAGTGCAGGTAATTAGGAGCCTAAGATTGGAGGTCCAGCTGTTTCATTTGTGCCTCAACCCACCGTCACTCCACACTCTTCCACCACTCTTGGTAAAAATTAAAATGAAATTCAAACAAATAATCAATGGAGCTCATGTAATCACCCAAAGTGAGTGGTTAGAGCCAAACCTCCTGAACTAGATACGGTGGTGCGCAGAGGGAAGATCAGCCTAAAGCAATATTGGGGAGCGGGGGGACTCAACTAACTGAAGCTCTGGACCTTATCAGTGAGCACTTTTTATCGGGCCATGTGAATATCCTAACTTCAGCTGTTGACAGAAAAGCATTCAAGAAAGGAAGACTGGAAAGACTAGAAGGTGGAAAGCAATAGAATAAGCCAGCAGTGATGTGTGTTGAAAGACTCATGTCAAGTCACTGCAAATTGGAGTAACCAATGTACTGTTCACTGCACAGCTAAGTAAAAGATGGTTCTGCGCACAGGTGTGGGATGGGAAGTCTGGGTGACGTTCCTCCACTTGGTTCCAATAATTTATTTGAAAGGTTGAACATTCCCAGACCACCAAACCCACTTGTGTTCAAAGGGAAATTCAAAACCAAGATTAATATTAAGATAATTGATTTCTATATTATCATCCATTTAAAATTGTTGGTTTTGTTATCTACTTTGATCATGCAGATAATTTGGAAGAGACTTTTCTTTCAACTCTTTCCTGTTTTTTTATTTCATCAATTTTCAAGTACTTGTAAAGCATTGGACATCTAGGATTTCATTACAACATGAATATCTTAATTTTTAAAGTTACTAAAACTAGCCTTTACTGGTGCTAAGTGCTCCCTATGGTTTCTTTTCTATGTTGTGAGAATAATTTGGAAGGGGCAGGAATTAAGAACATCACGAACACAGCTTTGGAGACACACACTTTAGTTTCATGGGCAGACTACATTCAGCTAGAATCCAGTTAAACATCTCAAAAGAACTTTGGTGCTATGTGTGAGAAGAGTACAGGAAAGCATTATAACATATAAAGGAGAATAGCATCTTTATAGAAATGAAATCTCAACTGGGGTCAATCCTTTATTTTTAGCCCTACATTCTCATGTTGTTTCCTTCTTTAAAAAATAACATTTACGAAAACACTCTAAACATGCAAATAGCCAATTCATTTTTAAATATTTTATTGTAGTAAAAGGTAGCATAATATTTGCTGTTCTCACCATTTTTAAATGTACAATTTAGTGGCACTAGTTACATTCACAATGTAGTGTAACCATCACCACTATCTGGTTCCAAAAATTTTCTGTCTCTCCAAAGAGCACTCATTAAACAGTAATCCCTACTTCTCCTTCCTCCAGCCCCTGGTAACCTTTAATCTACTTTCTGTCTCTATGAAGTTGCCTAATCTAGATAGTTCATAGGCATGGAATCATACAATATTTTGTCATTTTGTGTCTGGTTTATTCCACTTAGTATAATATTTCCAAGATTCATCCATGTTGTAGAATGTATCGGTATTTCAGTCATTTTATGACTGAATAATATTCCACCTCATGTGTTTTGATTATTCATTCATCTGTTGATAGATGGATACTTGGTTATTTCCACTTTTCGGCTTTTACGAATAATGCTGCAAAGAATATTGTCATACACGTGTCTGAGTCCCTGTTTTAAAATCTTTGGGGTATATACATAACATAAATGGGATTGCTGGGTCATTTGACAATTCTTTTTTTTTTTCTTTGCAGATCTATTTGTTTATTTATTTACTTATTTATTTGAGAGAGAAAGAGCATGGGAAGAGGGGAGCAGAGGGAGAGGGACAAGCTGATTCCATGCTGAGCACGAGCCCAGCGCAGGGCTTGATCTCAGGACCCTGAGATCGTCACCTGAGCCAAAATCAAGAGTCAGACACTTAACCAACTGAGCCACCCAGGTGCCCCCATTTGATGATTCTATATTTAACTTTTTGAAGAACCATCAAATGTTTCCACAGTGGCTGCACCATTTTCTATTCCCACTAGCAGTGTATGTGGGTTCCCATGTCTTTTTATCCTTACCAATGCTTGCTATTTTCTTTATTATTATTATTATTATTATTATTATTATTATTATTATTATTATTTGGCCATTCTAGTTGGTGTGAGGTTTCATTATGATTTTGATTTGCATTTCCCTAATGACTGATTCCAATTTATTTGTAAAAACCACATTAAGTAAAATAGCTAATATTTATATTTCTAAAGGCTCATTTCTGGTCTTTTATTTTCTAAGGTGATCTCTAAAACTTTGTATCCTTAGATCAATATTTTAAAATGTATTTTACAGAAAAGAATAAACTTCTTTGCATTTTTTCATTTGTAATACATTCTAGAGCCAAATTCAGCGACATTTGGATGAAGATATATGGGTTTAATTTTTTTTAAGTGTGCAAATATTCATGGAACATTTCAAACCAAACTGATAGCAGCAGAGAATACACTCAATGCCCAGTTATTGCTAAAATGCTTAATAAAAGCTTCTTATTCACCTGATTTAAATAATATATAACACTCTTCTAATTTTTATGAGAGCCTCTTTAAAAGCTTAGATAAAGGACTTTTTCTTTATATTATATTCTCGATCAAAGTACATGTCTGCTTGTTAAAAATGTAGCTTTAAAATACCTTGAGAGGGGCGCCTGGGTGGCTCAGTCATTAAGCGTCTGCCTTTGGCTCAGGACATGATCCCGGCGTTACGGAATCGAGCCCCACATCAGGCTTCTCCGCTGGGAGCCTGCTTCTTCCTCTCCCACTCCCCCTGCTTGTGTTCCCTCTCTCTCTGGCTGTCTCTCTCTCTGTCAAATAAATAAATAAAATCTTTAAAAAATTAAAATAAAATACCTTAAGAATGTCATCTGATCCACATGAGTTTGTAAGACAAATAAAAATATTTGTCTATCTTAATACTCAGTCCTCTTTCAAACTCACTCCTATTTTCATATTCTTATTTTATTTTTCTCAAAGTGTAAAAATTAGGGTTTATTTTTTAAGAGCTGTTGGACATGACAACACAAGAATTATCATACTTTAAACATAAGTGAAGTGTTCTAAAAATGTGATATATATGTTACTTGGTAATTAATCCATAATTTAGACATCCAGTGGTTTAAAATCATTAAATTCTATACACTGTTTAGACATGCAGATTACCTGTCCCTAATATTAAGATAAAGCTTCTTCCAAAGAATTTTTTATTTTCATAATTTATTCTCCATAAAAGTATATGTTAATTTGATATTTCCTAATTTCATAACTCATACCGTATAGAGAGAAAAATAACATGCATACATACACTCTGACTCAATTATATTTAATAGTTCAATGACTTTTTTTTTTAAGATTTTATTATTTATTTATTTATATATTTGACAGAGAGAGAGACAGCCAGCTAGAGAGGGAACACAAGCAGCGGGAGTGGGAGAGGAAGAAGCAGGCTCCCAGCGGAGCAGGGAGCCCAATGCAGGGCTCGATCCCAAGACCCTGAGATCATGCCCTGAGCCAAAGGCAGACACTTAACGACTGAGCCACCCAGGTGCCCCAATAGTTTGATGACTATTAAACTAATATTTTTCATTTCTTAATAGCATTCCATTAAGTGTTCTAAAAATAATGTAGGGAGTTGTGGAATCACTGCATAACTACTGTAACATTTTGTGTCAGCCATACTTCAGTTTAAAAACCATTCCAAAACAAGGAGTAATGGAAGCTTTTCCTTTTTCTCTTCTTAAAATGAGAGTCACTTAGACAAAGGATTGCCACTTGATCTTTAAGTTTCTTCTCTTATCTGTTTCCAACAGCCATGCTCACCAGCAAGCCTCTCCCACTCAGAAGCATTGAAATAGACAGGCCGAAGATGTGAAAAGGATGTCTGTCTGCGATACGGAAACAGGAGTGGGTTGCTGCATTTCTGTCTCCTTCTGGAGGATTAAACTGATACTAATCCTGAAAAGTACACAGAGAAAATCTCCTTTTCCAAAACAAACACTCACACACAAGTCATTTGAGGAATGGGGGGAGGGACGCTCAAACAGCTCTGACTTTGAAAAGGGGGAGACTGAGTCTTAATTGCTAACAGAATAGTTTAAAACTTAATCGATTATCAGTAGGTTGCAAGCATTCGTCGTCCAGGAGATTCTAGTAATGTCCTTTACTAACAATTCTTCAAGTAATAGTGGGAAGTAATTGACAGAATACTCATCAAAAAGGAAAGAAGATAAGCAGAAATCTCCTACCTAAAAATTAAAATAAGAGTAAGCACCATATTCTCGTGTCAACTAGACTTATTTCTACAAATGTGGGGTGAAGATGTCTTGACACTCTGTAAACTTTTGAGTCCCTGGGTAACATGTGTGGTCTTATTAACAACAGTGAAAATAAACAACCACACACACACACACCAAAAAAAACCCCATCAACTTCAAGTAATGTTTGCCTCAAAGAAATGGTTAAGTCGTGTCTGAATCTGAGAGACTTCATCCACAAAATGCGATGATGGAACACAATCGGCGACAATCTCCTGGGTTCTTTTACAGTCTGAGTGCGTGAAGTACAGAGGAGAGTGCACGTCACAGTGCCCAGGAGGACTACAACACCTAATTGACCCCTAATGGACACTCAGGAAAGGGTGTTATCAGTCAGGAAGCTCCATCTCAATTCTTTCTCTTACGTGTGACCACAAGTCCTGCAGACCAAACGCAAGAACCTCTCAGACAAGAGCTCTTCATAATTTACTGCCTCTCAGTTGCAAAAAAGAAAGCATTTAAGTGATAAAGGGATTCTGCTCCTCAGCTAAGTGTGGTGAGTATCTGAGAAATCCTAAGGATTATGTGGACACACACACACACACGCACGCACACATCCTTCAAAGGCATACCTGAGAGCAAGGGGTTGCGCTAAGAAGTCTACGGACTGCTAAATATCCAAACCATTCTCTGCAAAAAGTGCTTGAATTTTTTGATCAATCATAGTACATCTCCTGGAGTTCTCATTGGCCATAAATAGAGAAAATCAAAATAATGCTGTTTCTAAGCATCTGTGATACACAAATACTTCTATCTTCTCTTGATAAATGGGCATAGGTATCTTGAACAGGAAAGTATCTAAATGTACTGTTGGGGTTTTTTTAGATACAATATGTATGGTAATGAATGTGCTAAACTTTATCTTTTGTTATATCCTATTTAATTTTATTATTTGATATTTCAAACAAATACCCCTGGATCTGATATTCAAGGATGTATTTTCATCCATCTTCTCCAGCTTCCGGGAAAGAACTCCTCCTTAAATATGTAAATAAAAAGTGTATGGACCCCTCTTCTACACTAGAGCAGGAAATTTGATACTTCCACTAGAAATCCCGACTTCCTGGGGCGCAAAAGAAAAATCTCACCTTTGTCTTTGTGGTCAGTTCCCACCTGAGATGCGGGCTTGGTCACAGTGGCAGGTTTCTTAGCTCTTCCCACCGTCTCAACATAATTTTTCCAGACTCTTGCCTCTCAATTGAGCATAAACAGCTCTCTTAATTCTTCAATGCACACAAAATAAGGCTGAGTTTTTAACGAAACCTTATTAATCTGATTCTCTAGCAAAGTCAGTGATCTCAAAACTCAGAGAAAAATGGCCCAGCGAACACTAAACAAATGTCTAATAATCATTAAAAATTGAATTAATATGGTACACCTGAAAATAATATAACACTATGTTAACTATACTGGAATTAAAATTTTAAAAACAAAGGGACTGTGTGTTCAGGTGGCTGGGCTTAAAAAGATTGAGTTAAAAGTTGTTCAGCCTCAGACTTCCCTCTGGATTTAGGTCAGAAAGGGGAATTGTCCTAGACCTCTGTCCTTGTTGAAGGCTGAATTAACAATAAACAGTAACAGCATAATGGCTAAGAAAATCACTGTGGTTCACTCTAGTTATGACATCATGTTAATAGGACCCAGTGAGGAGGAAGTGACATATACCCGCAATCCCGTGGAAAGAAATATGCATGTCAGAAGGTGGATGGTAAAGTCCAAGAAAATTTAGGGACCCACCACTGCAAGTTTCTAGGTTATCCAATGTTTGCAATATTCCTTTCAGGTCCAAAGGAACACATGCAACACATCCCTCTTTTTCTTATTTATCTCCTTCTGTTGAGAAAATCACTACCATTGGTGGCCTCTTTGGACTTTGGAAGCAACATATACAGCAATTTGGTGGCCTTCCCTGATAGGTTTACCAAGTAACCTGTAAGGCTGGCAGTTTTGAGTGGGGTCAGTGCAGATGAAAACCATAGAACTGGATTCAGCCAGGTCAGGCTTCTGGTCAGGCTTCTAACTGGTCTTTATGAGCTATTGTCCATTCATCTATTATGGCATAACCAACCATCCCAAGTCAAATGTGTTAAAATCACAAAGATCATTTATTTACTCACACACGTAAAATTTGAGCAGGACTCGGTAGACATAACGCATCTTTTTTCTGCAATGTCCAGGCCTACGCTGAGATAACTAAAATCACTGGAGGCTAGAACAACTGAGGACTAGCCAGGTCATCTCTCCACGCGGCCTCTTTCTATGGTCATTGCATGTAGCTCAAGCTTCCCCACAGCATGGTGGGTCTGGAGTGACCAAACTTCTTACACACCTGCTCAGAGTTCCAAGTAGGGAAAGTAGAATCTGTCGGGCCTTTAAGAGGCGAAGCTCAGAGTTGGCTGTGTATCCCTTCTGTCATACGTTATTGATCAAGCCCCTTAATAAGCTGTTCCAGATTCAAGGGTAAAGGATTAAATACTTTTCGATACGTGTGGTAAACGATATGCAGCCATCTTTAACCAATGAGAATCACCAGATCCAACAGTGCTCATATTATCTGCGACTGAACAAATTACAATCTTGGGGTAAGACTTAAATGTAAGAATCACAGCAAAAGCTGTGGAAGAAACCATGCCCATCCTAATGAGTAACTGTTCTCTTTCTGAGAGACAGTTTTGGCCTTGCTGTTAAGTGCTGATATGGGTATGGGACATGAGTATGGGACACCAAGGTATTAAGTGACACGAGCAGAACATCATCAAGTGGGGGTCATCTGATCCAGCAATTAAGGAAAGACATGCCCAACAGACATGCCAGGTGGAAGAGGTACAGACGCTCTTGGGCTCAGGAAGGTACTAACTACACAGTTAGTAATATGGGGGGGTCTTCACCTTCCAGGATGCCTGTTCCTGCTGCCCTTCACCTAGCCCTCAGCAAAGCCCTGAGCCTCCTTCAAAATTCTCTCTGACTTGTTGACCGAGAAGGAAAATCCTGGTTTATAAATGCTTCTTCATGATATCCTGACACCACACAAAATTGGATTACCATGGCTCTACATTTTCCATTTAAGGTGGTCCAGAATGACTATGGGAATGGAAACTCCTCCAGGTGGGAAGAATGTCAAGCAATATATTCATTGTTGTGTTGTCTCAGGTATGTGATTCTTACTATCAAGGGGAATTAGGAGTGCTGATGCGTGGTTGGAGACAAGGAAGAGAATGCATATTATTTAGGGAACCCTGCTGGATCCCTCCTAGTGCCCCCACGTGTGGTTGTGCAAGAGAAAGATATAATTCAGCAACCTAGTACAGGCAGGATCATCAAGAGTTCAAACCTCCCATGAATAAATTTCAGGTCACCTGTCAGCTAAAGAATCTGTCCAGTGAAGGTATTGGTTAAAAGCAAAGGAAATGTGGAATGAGTAGTTAAGAAAGACATGGATGAACATAGGATGTTCAAATCATAAAGAAAAATACACTGCAAAATTAACATATCCCAAATGACAAAAGTAACTATAAACAAGGTTAAAAAGCGGGCTTTGGACAATGGAGATATTTGAAACATATATAATATAAAAAAAAATATTTATCAGAGTGTGTCAAGAATTTCTACATATGAAACAGTGAGCAAATAGTAAAATGTTCGAGCAGGGATTCACTGAATGGAAAATCACGTGAGCAGCAAATGAATTTTCCAGCTCATTTGCATTTAGTTTGGGTCCACGTAACTGAGTTTTGGCAAATAGGATGCAAGCAGAAGTGATGAATGACACTTTCAGTTGTTGGGGATGGGGGCGAGAAATTGAAATGGAGAAGGAGGACGAAGAAGAGGAAAAGCAGACAGAGAAAAAGAAGGAGAAGCAACAGCACCTGTCACCACCTGCATGGCCCTCCAGCTCCCTTCCCCCCTACTCTGACAAAAGCAAAAGTAAAATGCTCCTGATGGCAGGGCTACAGGATGAAGTATGTCCTCTTGCTGCCATATTATTCATTATGCCAGAAAAGGAGAGTTCATGGCTTATTACTGCAGCCTAGCCTAACCCTAACCTGACTAATATGACACTCACTCAATCTGGTGTGGCCACAGTTTCTAATCCCAGTTAATGACAACTATGTCCCTCGAAATATTCCACCCTCTTTTTTTCTTTAACATCCAACATCCAATCCATCAGTGAATCTTACAGCTCTGCCTTCAGAAAACAGTCAGAATTGAACACTGATAATTATCATCCACGTGATTTTCATCTATCACTTGGGGTAACTGCAGTGGTCCAGAAATTACTCTCCCCGCTTCCTCATCATTCTTCTATAGCTTAAGCTCAACACAGCAGTAACAGTGATTCTCTTGAAATGCATGTCAGCAGTTCTGTAACATTGTGTCCGCAAGGCAGTTGCTTTAAACCTCCCAAATATCTCCAGAAAACCAGATAGAAAAGCCAGTACAGGGGCACCTGGGTGGGTCAGTTGGTTGGGCGGCAGACTCTTGATTTTGGCTCAGGTCATGATCTTGGGGTCCTGGAATCAAGCCCCAAAGTGAGCCCCGCATGGAGCTCTGAGCTCAACGGGGAGTGTGCTTCTCCCCCTCCCTCTCCTTCGGCCCCTCCCCTTCCTCATGCTTGGATGCCTGCATACTCTCTCTTTCTCAAATAAATAAAATCTTAAAGAGAGAGAGAGAGAGGTGTGCAGTGGAGGGGGGCATTTTTGAGAGGCTCACAGAAAGGAACCCCCAAGAAATATGAAAGTACTTGGCAAGGTTTGTGAATCTTCACCAGGGAAAGAGGCAGAAATCTTTCTAAGCCAGACATAGCTTCAGGAACCAAACAAATGGCTACAGAAAGAGGGTATATATTTAATTTTTATTGGTAAAAAGAGAAAAAGAAATTCTTAGACTGTGATTCAGAGAAAGCCACTCAAGTCTGAATTCCTCCTAACATCCCAGGAAATCTCATCTTATTTTGTTCTTCATTCAAATATGAGGGACAACAAGAGAAAACTCTTCCTAATGTCATACAAAATCATTACAATGGAAAGATAAATGAGACCTTAGTAAGACAAACAGTAAGAACTCAACAGAAAAATGAACTCACAGAGCAGATGAAAACTGCAATGCAATATTTCAGTATCAGACAACAATTAAAGCTTCGATAAACAAGAAATAGAAAAACTCAGAGGAAATTAATAGATACCAGTAAAGAATTAAGAAAAAATAATATTTCATAAAAGAACATTAAATTAGAAAAACACAAGAGTAAAGAGACATTATAAAAGACACAGTAAGGGAAATAGGAATAAGAAAGAAGAAAATTGAGGGGAAGTCAAACAGAAACAAAGAAAATGATTTGAAAAAAAACAGGATTTGAAAAATGTGTGTGTAGTAGACAGAATAATGCCACCCACCAAAGATGTTTACATCCTAATCTCAGGAACCTGTGAAAATATTGCCTTGTATAGCAAAAGGATCCTGCAGTTGTGATTAAGTTAAAGATGTTGAAATGGGGAGATTATCCTGGATTACTCAGATGGGTACAGTACAATTATAAGGGTATTTATAGGACTGAGACAGGAGTGTTAAAGTCAGAGGACACGTGACAATAGAAGCAAAGGTCACAGTGGTGGGGGTGCTGTGAGCTGTAGAATGCAGGCAGCTTCTATTGGCTGGAAAAGATGGAAATAGATTCTCCTTTATAGCCCCCAGATGGAACACAAACCAGCCAACCTCGACTTCTGACCTCCAGAACTCTAAGATAATAAGTCTGTGTAGTCCTAACTCACAAAATTTGTGGTAATTTGTTGTAACTACCATAGGAAATGGATATAGGAAATGTAATAGACATTGAAGACAGAAAATAAGAAAACCACATATTTATAATTGAAGTCTTCAAAGAAGAAAACCAAAGTAATGGAAAAAACAAATATTTAAAACCATGATTGGAAAATATTTCCTGAAATAGAATAGTAAAGAGCAAAGCACACTGTGTACCTGAGAAAATGGACCAGAAATGATCACCCTCAGGCCATACTGTAAGCCAAAATTATTATTTTTTTCATAATGAGGGGGAAAATCGCTTTAGTTTTCAGATAATAAGTCAAAGTCACTTTTAAGGCAACAACTCTCAAATTAATACGAGAATTCTCCAAGGCAACATTTATGTTAGAAAAAGAATGTAGCAACTTTTTAAAAAGATTTTAAAGAAGAAAAAATGTGAGACAAGAATTTTATGTACAGCCAAACTTGTCTTCAACATAAAAGCCATAGGCAAGCAGCTATAAATACGGAAAACTTCAAGGAATATCATTCCCATAATCAGTTTGTGACAAATCTACACAGGGATGAGCTTCAAACATAAAAGATTTGTAGAAGGTTTAGCAAATATTTAACTTAGTGGAACTAAGCTTCAAAGACAGGAATAAGGGTGAAAAAAATAATACAGAGTTTTTACACATTTAGAAATTAACATTAACAAAAATTAAAGGTAGAAATTGTGGGTAACGAAGTAAACCTATGGACTGCCACAGATGACTTAATTAGAGGTAAAGTAATAGTACCTAAAGTTAACAAATTAAGGAGTAGAAGCTGAAGTATATTTAAGGCTTGAAATATATCTAAGACTTAACAGTGTATTTTAGGATAATAAATAAGGCAGTAGAAACTTAAGTAATTTAGGAGGTAGAGATTAACACTAAAATAATGCTAAAGATTAAACTTGCAAGGTGAAGGCAAAGCAGAGAGACTAACTTTAGCCTTGTGGTAGGAAACCAACAAACAGCATCCAAAGAGAGAGAGGATTAAGAGTTATATAAAAAATAGTATAAGTAAAACTATGAAATTTAAAAGTCACAGCTTCCTAAATACAGAAAGAATTATCAACAGAAACTATTTTAAAAGGACACTTAAATGAAACAATTTTAGTCGAAATGTTGAACCATATAGAAAATAAGTTATAAAACAAGGTAACAAAAGGAAACCAAAAATAGCAATTGCTAAGTAAATGTAAATAAGCTGAAATCACTTACTAAGAACTCTAGATTACTTTACACAGCAAAACCCAATTCTTTGTCATACCTAAAACAAAGGTTTTTGGTAAAGTTAAAGAATTAAGAATAAGCAAAGACAGGCAAGGCAATACAAAGTCATACTGTGAACAATATCTTGAGGTAGAGCAAAGTAAAAAAAAATATTAACAAGTCAAAGACCATTTTATAATGCTAAAAGCTACATTCACAAAAGAGCATGAAACTTACATCTATCTACCAAAAAAACCACAATAGTCAAAATTTCCCAATTTGCAACAGCGGCAACCACTGTTCTTGAAGTTCATAAAAATAGAATCACATGAGTCTGGCTTCTTTCACTGGATATAATGCTTTTAGAGTTATCCATGTTGTTGTATGTATTGATATCTTATACTTATTTTTTTACTTATTTTATTAGTGTTTTAGTCTATGAAAATACCACTTATCCACTCTTCTATTGAAGAAATATTTTTTCCAACTTGTGATTATTACACATAACATATTCCCGTGAATATGTTTTCATTTCCCTTAAACAAATATCCAATATGGAATTGTTGGGCATAGAGGGAAAATACGTGTAACTTTATAAAGAACGGACAGTTTCCCAAACTGGTTGTACCACCTTATACACCAGAAATGTATAAGAGTTTCTATTACTCAAAATCCTCTTCAAAACTGGATAATTTCAGAATTTCTAATTTTACCTTTTCTAGTGGTCGCATGGCGATTTACATTGTCGTTTCAATTTGCATTATTTCCCAGAAAACTACTGACATTGAGTACATTTTCATGGACTCATTGACTATTTAAAATATTTCTTTATAAAGATTCTGTTCAAATAATTTGTCCATTTTGATTGGGTTGTTCTTATTATTAAGGATTTTTAGGAGTTTTTGATAGATTCTAGATAGAAATCTATGTCAGATATATGCATTTTCTCCCCAACTATGGCTTGAATTTTCATTTTTTAAACTGTGACTTTGGATAAAAAGAAGTTTTGATGATGTCCAATTTATCATTTCTTTTTTCATACAAAAGATTACTAATTTTAGTAGATTCATAAAACTCTAGCAATTGTGTGATTTTAGCTTTTAGAATTATAATCTATTTCAAATAAGTTTTTAAAATATGGACTGACATGGTGGTCAAGATTTTTTTTTTCAATATGAATACCTGGCACTGTATGTTTAAAAATATTCCTCTCCCCCACTGAATTGCATTGGCAATCTGTTGAAATTTATTTGACTGTAAAGGTGTGGAAGTGTCTCTGGATTCTTCATTCTGTGTCACTGATGATTCTTTTTTTTTATATAATAATTTTTATTATGTTATGTTAGTCACCATACAGTATATCCTTAGTTTCTGATGTAATGTTCCATGATTCATTATTTGTGCATAACACCCAGTGCACCATGCAATATGTGCCCTCCTTAATACCCATCACTGGCCTATCCCAAACAAACAACAAACAAACTGAGGGCTTCAGAGGGAAGGGGGGTGGGGGATTGGGAGAGACTAACTGATGCTTCTTGAGCAAATAGCACAATGTCTTCATTATCATATCTTTACAGTAAGTTTTAAATCGGGCATTGTAAATCTTGTAACTCTTCTTTTTCAAGATTGGCTTGTCTATTCTTGGTCCTTTGTATTTTCATATGAAATTTATAAAAATTGCATTCGAAATACAATTACTTTTCCAAAAATGACTTTGCATCCTCATACCTTGCCAAATATACTTATTAATTCCAGTTGGTTTTTAAAAATTTTTCCTCTAAATTTACTGTGTACACAATCATGTCATCAGCAAATAAACATGGTGTTTTTTTCTTTCTAATCCTCATGCCTTTAACTTTTAAATCACTTATTATATAAGTAGAACCTCTAGTGTAATATTGAATAGAAGTGGCAGGAGTGGGGGCGCCTGGGTGGCTCAGTCCTTAAGCGTCTGCCTTCGGCTCAGGGCGTGATCCTGGCGTTCCGGGATCAAGCCCCACATCAGGCTCCTCCGCTGGGAGCCTGCTTCTTCCTCTCCCATTCCCCCTGCTTGTGTTCCCTCTCTCGCTGGCTGTCTCTCTCTGTGTCAAATAAATAAATAAAATCTTTAAAAAAAAAAAAAGAAGTGGCAGGAGTGAACTTCTTTGCTTTGCTCCTGATCTTAGGGGAAAGCATTTAATATTTTACTATTATGTATAATATTCACAGTGTTTGTCATAGACTCTCCTTATCACATTGAGGAAGTACTTTACTTTTTCCTGTTTGCTCAGAGTTTTTAACATGAACAGGTGTTATATTTTGCAAAATACTTTTTCCCAACTTATTTAGATGATTATTTGTTTTATTTTTCTTTATTCCAATAATATGGTATTTATTTTTTTAATGCTAAACCAAACTTGCATTCCTGAAACAAACCCAGTATTTATCATGTGCACCATCCTTTTATGTATTGATGGATTAGATATATCAATTACATTGTTAAGAATTTTATTTTTTTATTTAAATGAGTGCTACTGGTATGTACTTGTCTTTTTAAATATAATTTTCCTTTTGGGTCAAAAGCAGTATTGTTCTAGCCTCATAAAATTAGTTGGAAAGTGTTCTGTCTTCCTATGTTTTCTGATAGCATTCATACAAGTTTAGAATAATTTCTTTTTTAAATGTTTATAAAATTCACCAATGAGCCACTTGGGCAGAATTTTTCTTGTAGGAAATATTTTAATTCCAAATTAAATTTCTTCATATAATATAGGAAGATTCAGATTTTCTATTTCTACTTATGCATGACAAGATATTTTGTGTCTTTTATCCATTTCATCTAAGCTATCAATTTTACTGGAAAAAAAATCATTCATAATATTCCTTCATTATCCTTTTAATTGCTGTAGGATCTGAAATTCTACCCCTGCTTTTGCTCTTAATTTTTGTTATGATGTTTTCTCTCATTTTTTTCATTGTTAAGACTTGGTAGTGGAGATGTATTGATATTATTGATGAATTCAAAATACTGGTTTTTGCCTTTGTCTCCTTTTTTGTTTTCCCTTTCCTACATTTGCCTGCTAAACTTCATATTAACTTTTCTTCTTACTTTTGATTCATTTTACTCTTCTTCTTCTAGCTTTTTAAGGTAAAAGCTTATTTCACTGATTTGACATTACTTTTTTTTTCTTAATAATTTTCTTAACCTGACAATTCTTCCTGACCCTAACTACTAATTTTGTGGAGAAAAGAGAAGGAAAAGTAGGCCTGAAATGCAGAGAGAACACATGAAACTTGACATTCTCACAAGGCCTGGGACCTTGAACACTGCAGCACAAGAGCATGGCCCAAATGACTCTGGACTAGGACAAAATCAGCAAGGTTCACCCCTTGGTGGAAGCTAGGGATTGGACTAATGGAAGATAATCTCAATGTTATTAAAGTTGGCTATCCTCTCATTTTAGCTGTCAGACATAGGAAACATAGCTGTCAGACATAGCTCTCACTGTCTGGAAAAATAGTATCTAAAAAAGATATAACTTCAAATCCACTATCATTTTATACACTTCTGATATGAAATTAAATACTATGAAAGATACAAAGATGCAAAGAAAAAGAACCCACAATATCAAGATACTGTATCGAGCAGACAAGGACTTTGAAAATGCTCACACATATAAATTACAGTAAAAGACAAGGAATGGGTAAACAAATGGTAAATCTCAGCAAATAAATGGAAACTACAAGAAAAGATACCGTGGAAATTGTGAAGCTGAAAAATATACCACCTGAAATCAAAAGTACATTAGATAGGCTTAATAGCCTAATGAGCAGTGCTGAAAGAGATAGCAGTGAGTCTACAGACAGGTTGACTGATGTAAATTATCCAAAATAATGATAGAGGGAATAAAGGATCAAAGAAACGGAATAGAAAATGTAAGCAATGGTCATTAACTTTACATACATGAAATTAAGTTTCCAGAAGACGTGGGGAAAAAAATGAAGGGAGAAAAAGTTAAAAAAATAACAGTAGAAATTAATCTTTTATGTGGCTCAGTTGGTTAAGCTTCTGACTCTTGGTTTCAGCTCAGGTCATGATCTCGGGGTTGTGAGATTGAGCCTAGAGGAGGGCTCCGAGCTGAGCTGAGCTGAGCGTGGAGCCTGCTTGAGATTCACTCACTCCTCTGCCCCTCACACTTCTCCAACCCCCACTCCCCACCCCCCCACCCCCCACTCCTGCTTTCTCTCTCTCTTAAAAAATAAATAATCTTGTGTGATTAATACACATTTCTTCTGTTTTGATGGTTCTTTCCTCCTTGTTATTCCTTATTTTGAGTATCTGCAGCACTTTATTCATTTTTATTTTTTAATTTTATTGATGGTTTATTGATTTTTATCAGGTGTTTATCTGTTTTACTTTTTTTTTCATTCTGGCTCAATTCATTCTGCTTACGTCTTTAGTCATTTCTTCCTCTGCTTGTCTTCAGATTATCTTGTTGTTTTTTTCCCTAACTTTTTGGAGGAAAGTAACATAATTGTTTTTAGTCTTTCTCAGCTTCAAGAATCCAACAAATTCCACCCATGTAAATAAAAAGAAATCACAGACATTGTAGTGAAACTGCAGGAAAATAAAGACAAAAGAAGGTCTTAAAAGAACTCAGAGAGAAAAGATAGTTAATATAAAAGAAAAATGATTAATAGAGTGACAATTAACTTCTCAGGAGCAAATATGGAAAATGGAATATATGAAATGCCTTCAATGTCACATCTAAATATAATCCTAAAGAAATATGTACTAACAAAAACCAAGGGAAATATTTATAAGAATATGTCAGCAATGTCTTAATAGCCCAAAGCTTGAAACGACTGAAATATTTATTAACAGTAAACAGATATACAAATGGTACATTTATTCATTACATCATGGTATAATATATTCACACCATAGAATATTGTATAGTAATAAAAATAAAAACAGCTCATGCATCAACATGGATAAACTCAAAATCTAATATTAAGTGAAAAAAGTAAGTCACAGAAATAATACATACTATTTAATTCTGTTTATGTAAAGTGTGTAAACAAGCAAAACTATACAAAATATTTTTTAGTAATATTTATATGTGGTAGGTTAAATAATGCCCCCTCCAAAGATGTTCACTTCGTAATCCTCAGAGCCTGTAAATATGTTACTTTAGGTGGTACACACACACACACACACACACACACACACACACACCCCTTTGAGGACGTGATTAAGGACCTTGCGATGGGAAGATTTTCCAATCTAATTACATGATCCTTAAAGGCAGAGCGTCTCTTCTAGCTGTGGCCAGAGGGAAACTAACAAAGTCACCTCGGGGGAGACAAAAGGTGATTTAAAAAGGTCAGAGAAATGCAACATTGTTGGCTTTAAAGGTGGAAGATCATGAGCCAAGGAATGTGAGTGGCCTCTGGAAACTAGAAAGGCAAAAAATGGGTTTTCTCCTAGAACATCTAGAAAGGAATGCGGCCTTGTCAACACCTTGATTTTATAGCCCAGTGAGACCCACATCAGACTCCACACCCACAAAATTATAAGATAATTCATTTGTATTGTTTTAAGCCACAAGATTGTGGTAATTTATTATGTCGGTAATTGAAAAATGAATACAATATACATGTACTAAAATTATGGGTTTTTTTAATGTATACAAATGAATTAACACAAAATCCAGAGTAAGAGTATATTCAGGGAATTCTGAGGTACTGGGAAATGTAACTTTCAAAATGATAAATAGTTGGTTGTTAATTTTTAGTGAAATATTTTATTTATGAAATATTGTTAAGACAAAACAATAGACCAGATGAGCTTGCCACAGAAGGAGCATTTCCTTCCATACGCTGACTCGGCATCTGCTTGGGTCGTGGATTTGCTCATCAGCGCCACGACCGGATGGAGGGATGGATGGCAGGGCAGTGAGGTACCGGTGGCAGGATCGTCTCTCGCATTTTCTATCCTCCGGGATAACAAGGTTGTATGAATTTCTCATGACTGTGTGGACATCATGAAATCTAACCTGTTCCTGAGCCAACTTGCTGCAGTCCCAGCCAGGAGGGCTGCCCGCTTGGTGGGAAGACTTTAGCAACAGGAGTCTGTGGGGAGACCGCCTGTGACAGGAACAGTGTGGCCACAGTGCTGGGGCAGCAGCTGGATCTCAGGTATACGGGGCTATAGAGCGGAAGCCCCAGCATGGCTCTCCTAAGAACCCACGCGTGTGCTCACAGAAGGCCAGCATCTGGACACGTGCCATACAAATGAAAACACCAGTAGTCCATTAGTGTTTGTTTCCAAAGCACACACAGCCAACAAGGAGAGAGCTGTGGCCAAAGCCAGTTAAATAAAGACATGTTTGCCCTTTTCTCTACATCTCTTCTCCCTGACTCCCTCCGACCCAGTGGAGCTGGGGAGTAACAGAGCAGAGTGTGCCCAATCTTCATTCCAACTCCCTTGTGCCAAGAGCCTGTCCTGCAATGGAAACAAAAAGAGTTTTGAAACAAAATAAATTAAAGTTTTAAACTGGGCTGGAGTGAGTTTAATAATGGAAAGTGACCAGATAATTATGGAATCTGCCCAAGATATCATCAAGGAATGGGAAAAAGGCATTTGACACAGAAAGGTTTAAAACTGTAACTGTAAAATGGAAACTATGTAACTTAATATTCTATCAAATTGATACTGCTAAAAAAAAGTTAGAGACATGGAAGGGCCCCATGACCCTGTCTAAGCAGTGAAGTGTAATGTTCAAGTTCAAAGATACTGGGGATTGTAACCCCTACATCGAGTGTCATAGCTCAGCCAGTCTTTAACCTGAGATAATTTAAGCTTTGGCTTGTTCATCCACAAAATGTAAAATAAATCAAAAAATAAGAAAGTAAATCAGTTTGCTCAATTTAAAAAAGGATAATAGTACCTATTTTATAGGGTTGTTGTAAGGATTAATTCAAATTATAGGCACAAAGAGAACACGGTGCTTGACCCATACATAGTGAGTGCTCCTTGGATGTGAACTTCAATGACTGGGTGAGAGTCCCGAAACTCAGGAGACTTTCTGGAGCTCGTGACTCTTGGGCTACGGAATGAATAATCATTAGGAGACAGGGGCCCAGTGAGGGGTGTTGGTGATAAGGAGGGATGGGGACATTCTGGGGCAGTGAAACAGCATAAGCAAAGAAACAAAGCAAGACACAGAAGCGCTGTGGTGTTGGAGGGGTCGGGGAGAGGGGAGGCACAAACATTTTGGGGCTGCTGAAGCAGACATTGTTAGTGGAGGAGAGAAGTCTGAAAAAGGAAGGTAAGGACCAGATCACGAAAAGTCCAAGTGCCCTACCTCGCAGCATTCTGTGCTCCACATCCCAGAGAAAGGTCCGAACTCTTTCATTATTTTGTTATTCTACATACGGGGTCCTTTTTGATCTAGATCCTGCCCACCTTTCAAAATTCAAAAGCTCATGTGGTGCACAGACAGGGAGATAGATGACTCCAAGGCGACCTGAGGTTTCCTGAATACATTAAAGGTCTCCCGTCGCAGCATGCTGCTACCCTCTCCTGAATGCTGGAGACGCTCTCACTCCACCTTCATGGGATGAATTCCTCCTTTCAAATTTAATTTAATAGGCACCACCACTGGGAAGCCTTGTCATTCTTCTTGTTTTCCCCCATATTTATTGGGCACTTTTTCCTACTTGGCTCTGTGTAAGACGCCGGGGCTGCAGTGTGAGCTCGCAACGTCCCTGCCCGCAAGAGGCCAGTCTTAGGAGGAGGTGATCCAATGCATAGGCAATTCCTAAAGAATGTTATGACTCAAATCCTTACCGGGCACACTGAGAGCCCTGGACACCTGACCCCCCAGGCCCCGGGGATCAGAGAAGCTTCCCCTCGCACCAAGGATTCTCCTCCTGTGTTCCTGTCACACCCACTTAGACTGCCAGGGAGGAAGGAGGAGGAAGAGAAGTAAATGAAGATGTGCTAAAACGTTATGCTTTGGTATGTGTCAGCAGCAATGAGAAAGCACTTTGGATGAATATCTTATGTAATGCTCACAACAACCCTGTAAGACATCTAGTTATTATTCCCATTTCAAAGACGAAGAAACTGAAGTAACAGAGGTAAATTAACTTGCCAGTGTCACTCAGCTAGTGAATGGGAGAGCCGAAACTCCAGCCTTGATCAGATTAATTCCAATTCCAGGCTGCAAAGCACTGTACCAGGCTTTCTGTAGAGCCATAAAATGTCTCCATTTTCAAAACATGATTAGAGATTGAGAGCAATTATCACAATTCACTGTAAATATTGTTTACATGTCTGTCTCCCTCATTAGCCCATGGCCTTCTAGATTCCAGGTGCTTCTCTAGGACAAGGAGAATAGAGCCTACGTATTATTCACCTTTTATCTACAGTCTCAGACAGATGACTCAAAATTAGCACTCAGTGAATGTTCCTTTGAATGTATTAATGCAGATATGAATGAATGAATCCTTAAATGAATGAATTATCTTAGGAACTGGAAAGAACTGAACACATGGGAAAAGCCACAGAGCTCTAGGGGATGATGACAGCAGGTAATGGGCAAAGGTCCAGGCCAGGATGGCAAGTTGTTAGCTTTCGAGAGGGCCAACCCAAGGCAACGGGCAGATGTCCTGGCAGCAGATTTGGCAACAGGAAATAGATGGGAAACCAGACAGGCAGGTGGTTGGTATCGAGGATTTGGGAAGCAGGTATCAGGTGGTGCAGTACTCAGGCAAGACCTCATTGCACTCAAGTCCTTGAGTAACAGAGTGACGCTCCTCTCCCGGACAACTGGAAGCGGGCATTCAGAGGCAAAGGAAGCAAAACGAAAGGACAAGATTGGAAGCACAGGTTCAGAATTCAAGGTCAGAGCTGCACTAGCATAAGAGGCTGGTAGAGCTCTCTGCACTGCCCCTTCTGGAATCCTTCTTGCTTTGTGGACCAAGAGGTCCTGCCAAAACTGTTGGTTAAGTCTGTTTATAGTAATTTATTGGTCTCAGCTGTGGGGATAAGAGGGCTCTGAAAACAGGAAGTCAAGCACATCATTATTAAAGGAAAGTTTCTGTGATCAGGCCAAAACCAGTAGAGTCATCCTCGATTTCTCAAATTCTTTTATACCGCACATCTGAACAGTCAGCAAATCCTGTAAACTCTACTTTAAAAATATATCAGACATTTGCCTCCTCCTTAATACTCCCAGTGCTGTGACTCCCGTCCATACCTCCAGCATCCAGCCCCCTGGTCAACTGCCGTAGCCGCCCAAGTGCACTCCGGGCTTCTGGTCCATCCCCCTCAGTGTATCCTCAGCCTAGTAGTCAGAGTGACCCTATTCTCATTTTGCCCCATTTCTGATTTGCTTGTTATCTTTTTCTTTTTGATCTTTAGCAGTTCTTTATAAGGTTGTGTTATATACACATTGCAAAGAATCTTCTCGAAGGCTTGTCTTCCGTGGCACTCCTTTCGAAACCTTCCAGTGGCTCTCTAATTCACCCAGAGTATACACCAACAACCTGAGCTACAATGCTGTGCATGAGTACCTTCTCTTCTCTCTCTAACGTCATCTCTTACAACTCCCTCCACTTGTTCACTGCTGTCCTGGCGCTATGATTGACCTACTCTCACCTAAAGGCCTTTGCACTAGCTGTTTCCTCCACTGGAATGTTCTTTTTCCAGATAGCCACTAATTTAATCTCTTGCTTCCTTCTCATCTCTTTCTTTTGTTGTTTTATGATTTTATTTATTTATTTGAGAGAGAGAGAGAGAGAGAGCATGCAAGAGAGAGCGAGAGCAGGAGCAGGGGGAGGAGCAGAGGGAGAGTGACAAGCAGACTCCCCGCTGAGCGGGGATCCCAACGCAGGGCTCAATCTCCACATCGTGACTCAAGTATCACCTTCTCAGGGAAGCCTTCTTTCCTACCTTATGCACAATTTCAGAACCCCTTCCAACTCATAAGCACACATACTATCCCCTGTTCCTGACTTAATTTTTCCCCTTTGCTCTTATAAATATCTAATTTACTATATACTTTATTTACCTTGATTTTTGTCTCCATCACTAGAATATAGATCCCAAAAGGATAGGGATTTTTTTAATTTTGTTTCTTGCTGGATCTCCAGTGCCTGGAACCGTACCTGCCACGTAGCTGCATGATAGACGCCCATGATATGTTGTCCAAATGAATTTTAAAAAATAGAAGTTAGGTGCATTTATGTGTGAAGAATATCCTGTTTATGACTTTATAACTAGCTAGAACTAAAACTAAAGTTAACTTTATTTAAATTTTACATCACAGAATCAATAAAATTGAGATTCTTGATACCATATATATGTGTGCAGATATGTAAATAATGTGTTTGTGTATGTGTGCATGTGTGTGTGTATGTGTGAAAAAGAAAGAGAATCTTCTCATGTGTTTAGTAGCCATTTTGGCTTTTTGTCATCAAGGAGCTTTTCAGAGCCTTTAATAAGCCAGTGTATTTATCAAACCCCAAGAAAGAAATTTACAGATAAATTTCCATTATCCCAGCTTATTTACCAAGTAAATTCATTGTTCTCAGAATACCAATTTTGGAGAAAAAAAATAACAGTTTGAGAGTTTCTCAAGAACTATCATCCTAAATATATACAACTCTCCTTTTTCAAAATCATTTGACTCCCTGTTAACCAGAATAGAGATTTCAAATTCTAGACAAATGCACCAACAGCATATCAGACATTGTTAATAATCACAATCATCTTTCTTGCTTAGTCTCCGATTTGGCCTCAGAATGCTGTGCAACACTGTATTAGCAAGTGATTATACTTGGTATGGATATGAAACCAACCTGACATACCCAAGACTTTACACACACACACACACACACACTCACACACCACAATGTCGCCTCAGTCTGCATTTAAAACTTAATAACTTTATAGAACTCAACCACACTAATCAAGTTTTCCTATACATATCCTGTTACTCTGAACCAACACACCATCATGATACCACATTGTGATTTCCAACCCAAATGCCCTTCCACACATCTCAGCCAATGCAAATGGTTCCCATTCTTTGCGGATCACCTCAAGGGCCACAGTCAGCTATAACCTATGAGCTGAGCATGATCTCTCTAGACTCTACACTACTCACTACTGTGTTTCTTATGTTATAAGTCATTTTGCAATCTTCCCAGAGCTCTGCACAATGCCTTGCATATTGAAGGTGCTTAATATTTTCTAAGTGGCTGTCAACTAAGAGTTTCACAAGTAACTTCCTATTTGAATATTATATTTTAAATCCCTCCTTTCTTGAATTCCTAATACAGATCTGCAAAGCCATTCAAAACTAGTTCCGCAGAACACAAAGGAAGTTCCCACTGGGTACTTCAATGGGTCACTTTGATCATTTGCAATTTCTATGCTGTGCAGTTGAGAGTTCTGATTATAAAACATGCAATTTCCTTTTTCATCATTCTCTGCCCTACCTCCTGGAAAGGAAAAATAATACCACATTATCTCAAGTGTTCTTATTGATTTCTTCTGGTTACTTCATGTATGTAGAGCCTATCTCAGTTCGATTATAAATTCATGTCAAGGATAGGAACATTATTTTCCACTGTACTTCTATTTCCCACAATGCCAGGACAGACGCTTCCTAAGAGCTCTTTGAGTGAGTGGGTGAATGAATTGATGGACAAATGAGACTGGATGGGCAATCATGCACAGTAGTAGGTAAATTCTACTAAAATTCAAATGTGAAGACTCAGGTGAGACTGTGAAAGACTTGCGTATACTACTTTAACGTAGTCACACTGCGAAACTAGTTCACAGGAAATCAAGAAACCACAAAGTCTTTAATAAAGCTTTGACAATGTGAATATAGATTTTCTGATTTGCAACTTCAGTATAGTGCAGCATGGAACTCAAAAGTTAGTCACCGGGCCCTTCTAGATCGTATACACAGTACACACATACACAAAGATATTCATCAACTGTATGCATCTCTGGACTTGCTCTGCCATAAACCAAAGCATGGTAAAGATGTGAGAAACTACTGTGAAATCAAACCACTACCCCTCTCCACCTTCCTTCCATCAAACCCTGGAGGTAGGTCTGACGAAGCAAATGTCTGTTCCACAATCCAGCTACTATCATCTAGAAACGTTCAAAAATCTCAAGATAATATAACATAGACCACTAAACCCTGAAATTTTTCTCCATCCACAAAGAATCTGACTAGCTGAACATCATCATGTTCTCTGGTTGAGATAAACATTTTGCTATTTTTCCATGGAGGAGCAGAGTATTGTTGTCCAACATTACTCACTAGACAGGAAGTGAATATGCATAGCCCATCAAATTAGCACTTTTATAAAGTACTTGGAGGGACTGAGACTCCAGTCGATATTGTCGAGCCACTGCAGGAATTTATGATGTACAAAATTAAGCATAACTGATAAAAAATCACAAGAAGGTCTTTATATCTGCTTCCATGGACTCATCCAATTATGTTGAGGTATAAATGCACTAATGTCTTTCTAACAGAATAATATTGAAATTTTTAAGTTTAATACTGATAAGCTAAACAATTAAAGAAACATTAATAACCCATAATTTATAAAAATGTACATATAAAATGTGAAAAACTCTATCGTTTTATCTAGGAATCAGACTGTTTCCATCTAAATCAGTTTCCTGAAAAGAATCTGTCTCTAAGGTTTGATTAAAACCAATTGAAGAAACATGGAAAATTCTGTTTACCAAAAGTAAAGAAAAAAGCGTGTTTAAGCAGTCATATTTTAACTATGTTTCTGGTTCCACTGCTGAGAAGTTTGCCTAGATGGAGCAGTCAGGGTTTCCTAGATGGAAGCAAATTTCTTCCTTTTCCCTCTGCTTTTCAAAGGTAAAACTGTTGCTTTTTAAAAAATGAACATGTTGGAAAAGAGAAAACGAAATGTAAAGATGCTACATGATTTCTTCCTGAAATAACCTTCCAACGTTACCAAACCCACTGAGGTAGATTTCAGGTCTCCTAATGATGAAAAAGACCCCTAACTGTGAATAAATGCACTGTAAACATTCTGATGCTCTGTCCTTTCCAATATTTTCTGTCTGCAAATATCTTGCTTACAAATCTCCTGTCTCCCTTACTATGAAGTCATTATACCAAAATCTGCTGCTGTATCCAGATTCTACTTGAAAAATGCATTCGTAATGCTATGGAAATGATCACGATCAAACACTGCTTTTCATAGCTACCACACACAGCTGCTTGATAACGATAAGCCCAAGGAGCTCCGAAATTCTGTACAAAGAGAAGGCATCTCCATGGCTAAAATGAACTGAAATCCATTTCTGACTCATGTAAAATAATTTTATATAACATTTACATTTTTTGCAAAACACTTGCAGACATAATACCAGGCATATGGTAGACATTAATAAAGTTTATTGAATTGACTTATTCCCCCCAAGTCATTATTTGATGCATTGCTGTTGCAAATATTTCCTAAGACCCAGATGTACACATAGATTGCAGGTGATCAAACTCTATGAGGTGAAGGTCATTAAAGCTGTCGTCACTTCCACCCATCTCTTCAACACTCAGTGTAGGCAATACATCCAGTTCCTACAACACTGTCATTGAAGATTCTAGTTAATATATAAAGGATTTCACAACAGATTATAACCGTGAAAGAAAGTCACCAAGAAGTCGCATTTGACTTCAACAAGTAAATTATGGACAGAATGGCCAAACTGTCATAGGTGCAAAACACTGCTCAAACAGCCATTATTACAGTTTAGAGAAGTCCATGGAAGGAAAAGATCTCTTTTTTGTTGATGATGCTTATAAAGTTGCTTCTAGGAACACGACTCTGGCATCTAGTTTAAATGTGTGACATTGCTGGGCGCCTGGGGGCTCAGTCAGTTTAAGTGTCTGCCTTAGGCTCAGGTCATGATCCTGGGGTCCTGGGATATAGCTCAGCTCAGCGGGGATTCTGCTTCTCCCTCTACCCTTCCCCCCTGCTCATGATCTCTTTCTCACTGTCTCTCTCTCTCTCTCTCTCTCTCTCTCAAATAAATAAATAAAATCTTTTTAAAAAATTAAAAAATAAATGTGTGACATTGCAAGGAGCCATCTTTGATAGCATGGGCAGAGGAAACGATGTAGTCTATTTGCACTCTTCTGGGAAACAACACGTTCTGATACGCAGCAATGAGGAGCCAAGAAGAAATATCAGGAAAAAGAAAGAATGCTTAAAACAATAAAGAAAGAATGTTTTTTCTCAGTGTGTTATTTATTCATTCAATCATGAATTCATCTGCTAAATCCTGAGTATATACGGTGTGCCGAATTTTGTTCTGAGCACTAGAGATAAAACAGTGAAAAGTGCAATCAAAGCTCTTGAGACACTTTATTCTAGAGGGGGAGAAGGAGATAATAAACAAGTAAACAAATGCAAGCTGACTCAGATAGTGAACAGTATTTGGAAGAAAATAAAGCAAGGGGATGCAAGAGAGAACCTTGGGAAGATTACATTGAATGGTTAGGTAAAGCCTGAGTACGTGATACCTGAACAGAGACTGTAGGATATCAAGGAGCCTACTCTAAAGACAGGCAGAGGACTTAAGTAGTATAAGCTAGACTTACTCAAGAAAGTAAAAGCGATAGGCTGATGTGGCTACACTACCAATAGCTGTGGTCTATGGGAGGGAGCATGGTGTAAGAGAAGTAGGCTGGGACAAGATTACCTTGAACCTTCTTGGCAGTGGTAAGGATTAGAGATTATATTTAAAATACAATAAAAACTCATTGGAGAGTTTTAAGCAGTAACATGACATGATATGATTATGTTTTTAATTTTTTTTTTAAAGTATGCTCCACACCCAGCATGGAGCCCAACACAGGGCTTGATCTCACAACCCTGAGATGGAGACCGGAGCTGAAATCAAGTCTGACACCCAATGACTGAGCCACCCAGGCACCCCAGTGTGATTACGTTTTTAAAAAATCACTCATCTGTCATGTAGAGAATGTGTTGTTTTGGGGTTATGGAAGAGAGACTAATTGGTGGCTTTTGTAGCAGCACCTGTGAGATGGTTATAGCAATGGAGAGGGAGAGATGTGGATGAACTGGGGATACATTCTGGAGGTTGAGACAAGGTGACTTGCTAATTAATTAGATGCGGGGTAAAAAAAAAGAAAGAGAGACAGAACAAAGATAACTTCTAAATTTTGACTAGAGTAACTGGATGGAACAATTTGAAGAGGAACAGGTTTGGAGGGGGTGGATATCTGGAGTTGTGCTTCTGAGATGTCTGTTAAACATAATAATAGCATCTACCTTGTACAGGAAATAAGAAACATATGTAAAACATTTAGATCAGAACCTAGCACACAGTAATGGTTCAATAAATATTAACCAGTACAGTTCTCCTTCTAATGGAGCCATAAACGTAGTTGAGAACATAAAAGTACTCCCGAGATCAGGACTAAAGATATAAATCTGGGAGTGATACAGAGTTTGGGGCTGCCCAAATCATAAAACTTAATTTTTTCAACTTTTGTTTTGAAAAAACTTTTTTTTAATTTATTTTTTTGCATCATGGACCAATACTTCTATAAAATTCAACAAAAATGAATTACTTTACAAATAAAATAAGACTAATGTGCTTGGATACCAAGGCATGCTCTGAAAGTTTCTAAATAGTACACTCAATTTCTGTACTTATCTCTCATTACAGACCAGTAAGGAACAATTTACAGACCAACACCAGTCCAGGGGATACACTTTGAAGAACACGAGTACCCAGGGCCATGATGTAGCTAGAGAAAGAAGGCCCTGGAGCAAACCCTGAAACATATATTTAACTCAAGTAGATAGAGAAAGGGAGTGGGGGAGGCCAGGAGGGTGTTCAGTAAGGAAGCCTGAAATAAGAATAACATTGTTTGAATGTAGGGGCGCACACAAGCAATGGGAAATTATATATATTTACGAGTAAACAGTTTTAAATGGGTATAAGAAAAAAGCCTAATCATTCCAGCCAGGAACTCACTCCTCTTCCGACAGATGTCACATCTGAAGAGAGACACCCGCTTCCCTAATTCGCCCTCACAAGCACTTCAATTTAATCATCGGAGATGCAATCTAGCGCTCATGATGCATTAAGCATCCAAAGCTTCTTCACTACCAAGCTGGGCTCCGAGAGCGAATGGAACCATTATCAGACCTGATAGTTACCGAGCTGTCCCCAAAGGAACACCTCTGTTAGTAATTCACGACTCTTGCCTTGTCATGGGCTTTTCTCCCTCAAAACTCTGGTTCCAGTGGTCCAGACGCCTGGGACAGAATGTATGCCCCCAGACCAGATCTGAAATAATTCTTAAGGGAAAAGGGTCAGATTTCTGGGTGAGGACTTCAGTAAAGTAAAGAACTCTTCATATGGTCGAGTTCTTTGTTGAGCAAACTTGCTTAACTCCACAGTTCCTTGAAGCCCCACGCAGGGACTGCTTCCCCTGGGACCCCGCTCCTGCGGCTCCTCCCCTTAAACACAAGCTTCTGGTTTCCAGCAGTCTCCTAAAGCGCACGACAAAATAACGCGGGCTGCGGGCGAACGTGAAGTTGAAGGAGCCCAGGCGACTGAGCCTCTCCAATCAAGGAAGGTTCCCAGGTCCCCGAGGCTCCCGCGAAGCTCAACCGAGACCCCCGCACCGTGGGCGCGGAGCCGAGGCGAGCGCGCGGGGGCCGGGCCGCCGGGAGGGGCGGGGCCGTGACTCACGCGGCCGCGCTGGGGGAAGAAGCGGCACCTTGGGCCGAGCCGGGCGAGGGGCTGCGCCCGCCCGCGGGGCGCATGCGCACTGCCGAGCGGCTCCGGCTCCCTCCCCGCCCACCCTCCCTCCTCCCCTTCCCCTCTCCCCTCCATCCTCGCCTCTCTCCCTCTCTCCTCGCCCGCTGGGTGCTGAAGTTGGGCGGATGGCAGCAAACCCGCTTCGCTAGAGGACCGAGCAGCCCAGCCTCGCGCCCCCGGACCCATCGGTGCGCTGCCCACACCTCCAGGCGACTGGGTAAGATCTTGCTTCTGAAACCGAGCGGTGCTAAGTAAATGACATCAAAATGTCTGCTTTGCACCGATGGATGAATTTTTAAAAGGTGGTGGCTGGGGGAGGTGAAGGAAAGAGGGGGCGGAGAGTGCAACTGCCGGAGCCCAGGCGGGGGTGGCTGCGGGCGCTGGGGTCTCCGCGCTGGCCTCGGCGCACCGGGAGGGAGCGGGGGCCGCGCCGCAGGTTTGGGAAGTTGAATCCCGCGTTGCTGCCACCGCGCGGTCCGCTCTCCGCCCTCCAGCTGCTGCGGAGGGGCTGGGCGAGTGTCCGGCCCGCCCGGGGAGCCCTTGGTTGGGTCCGCGGCGGAGAGCTGGGCGCCTTCGGGGAACCGGCAGAGAGGGCCGGGGGCGGCAGGGACCCCGCGGGGGCGCGAGGTCCTGCGGGATTTTCGTGGTTGTTTGTTAGAAAACCGAATGTGAAATTAGCGGTGCCCAATCGACCGATCACCTCGGGGTGGTATTGTTTTTCTTTCTTTACCTTTAGGGAAATGCACGAACCAGGTGGGGAAGGTGTAAGCCAAAGGGATTGCAAAAATGCATACCTAGAGCATCGGTGAGCTGTGAGAGTGTGTGTGTCGGGCGTGGGGGTCTCTTTTGTTCCTCCCCTCCCGTTAGTCGTAGGAAAGGGAGTTCTTGTGTGCTTGGTTTAGGGTAGATTTCACAGCCACCGGGGGGACCAGGAGGAGGAACGCCCACCAAACCCCTTAGCCGCTGCCCCGGTGGGTGTATCCGACTGCCCTGCTGGGGGTGATGATGATTCTTTTTATTATCGATGGAATCACAGTTTAATAGCTGCCTCTTCGCCAGCCTCCTTCCTCCTCTCCTCTTCTCTTCTTGTGCTGCGGCAGAGTCTGGATGCAGACACTCGGCCGTTTCCTCTTCTCCCTACCTCCCCGTCTCGGTGAAAAATGTCGGAGGACTTGAGGATGGCGGAGGGACAGAGCTGGCCTCGGAAGCCGCGGATGGGGAGATGCTCCTCGCGAGCGGGAGGCTGTTGGCAGCGCGTCCCGGGCAGCCCGCGCCAGCCTCGGGTGTCGCTGGGCTCCTGGAGACTGAGGGGGGTCGCCTGGCCAAAAAAGATGCCCGCCGGGCGGAGACCCGCCCTGCGTCCTCCGCCTCCATCCGGAGCCCGGGACACTGCTCACCTGGGACAATCTTACTCGCTCCGGGAAGACTGACCCTGGCTCCTGGCATAGTTTTCCTAACCTCCCTGACCCTTCGATAAACGCCTCCTTCTTCAAAAGAGTCTCTGGAAGGTTTGTCTAGAGAACTTCGCAAGCTTCCCATAGTTCGTTCTTTCTTTCTTTCTTTCTTTCTTTCTTTCTTTCTTTCTTTCTTTCTTTCTTTTTTCTTTCTTTCTTGTTAGATTATTTTACAGGGAGATTATTTCCATCATCGGAAGGCTATCGTAAATAATAGAAATCTTATAGTTTGGTTCCCATCTAGAATAAACATTTCTGAGACTGGATGTCATCTGCATTTCCGGCGTTCATACATACCGGTTTTCCGGGTAATGAATCCTTCTGAAATCACTTAATTGGAGAAATGAGAAACAGTTTTTACTGTTGTAGTGGAAAATAATGTTTTCCTCCGGGTCGCATAGCTCCTAGACACTATGTGTATTAAATAATTTTGGAAACTGAAACACTTTAAATTGTATTTGTTTCTAAAGCCTTTTGTAGTAATAGTAGCAGGTACCCATGAAGTATACATTATAGCACTAAGATCAAATGCAAAGGTGATTTGTACTCATTAGTTTAAATGAATGAGCAGTTGGACCTCCTCCCGTTAAGTTACTGTTATTAAGCCATTTCTTGTGTTAGCATGAACTAAAGCAGTAATTAGCACACTCATGGGAGAGTAGATTTACTGAGTATTTTTATAATCTTAAAAAACTATATTTAGAGAAACCATGTGAGGGTAGTTTATGATTTTCAGATATGATAAAACAAGTGTTTATTATTATGAAAAGATTGGATGCTATCATTTATTAAATAAGATGAATCTCCATGGCAGTGACATCTGATCTCAGAACTATGGGCACTCATCCTTCCTCCTAAATTTGTAGTCTGAAAGATGAAGAAAACCACCTATTTACAAACAACGTAAGGTATCCGTTGTACCAACTTAGACCTTTTTTGCTCTGGCTTCTCAATGACTCCTTGGTGTTTAGTCCCCTGGGAGGAGTAATAAGAAGAGTTAATTTGCTGTCCGTGTTCAATTCTAAGGCATCCCAGGTTTTCATTCTCAAATAGATATCTTTGCTTTTAGGGATCTCCCTACAAGGTCCAAATTTATTTGAACTCAGTATTGAAAGTCTAAGTTATTGTCTTCCATATGGACTTCTTATACTTTTTCTTAATAATAATATTCCTTAACATTTTCTACCACTAGGGCCTGGGACTTTGTTGACAAGGAGAAATATATATTTGTTTATAATATATATATTCTGACTTATTTGATCTTATTATAACAGCCAAGTAAAAGTACATTATCTAAATCTAAATTGATAAAAATTGTGGTTGACTCATAAGCTAAAAAGTAAGAAAGCATTTACCTGTTAATCTACAGTTGTAGAGACAGTGGCCTTCGTGTTAGAGTCTTTTGCTGAAAGACATGGACTTTTCTGGAAAAGTGGAAGGTGGGCATGGACAAAAGGGCATGGAGCCAAAAGAGATGGAAATCCATCCAACTGCATATCTGCTAAGAATCCTTTTTCTAATAGTCCAGCTCTGCTTACTTAACAATGAAAATATTGTACCACCCAGAAATGCAAATGTATAGCCTGTGCAGGAGAATAATACTGTGTGATGTTAAAAAGCATTTTAGTTCATCTGACTAGTATAATTAGGGTAAAAGTATGAATGCATTTTAGAGGCTTCACAGTGTGTGACATTTACAAGGGGGTGTCCTGGATCCTCAGAAATACAAGTTTTTATGGAAAGCTTAAGAAAAGAAAAAAAAAAAAAACATTCCTTAGATGTAGCTAGGACTTTCAGTGTTAGACTGACAGTCTCATCTTCCCTATCTCGTTCCCTATCACTTATCCCCCAAAGACTTTCCTAATATCCAAAGAAAGTCATTTATACTGGTTCTTCTGCTATTGTGCCAATGCCTAGCACAGTATCTGGCAAAAGGCAGGTGTTAAATAAGTATTTCTTAAATGAATAAATGTTGCAGAATTGACATGGCTCATGAAAGCCTTTGGGATGACATTTATTAAAAGGAGTGCCCATGCTCATTACTAAGTACACTAATTTGAGATCCTAAACATCCTGTTCATGGTCGTACATCTTTGAAGGAAGCAATTTTTAGAATCGTCACTTTGTGAATATGCATACTTTTCATGTAACATTTATATTCTTGATTTGTTAACAAATTATAAAGGCACTGTATGCTTATTTTAGATCCCCTAGAGCACATAAAAATATATGAAATGGAAAATTAAAATTACGTGGACGGAAATGGATATGATGAATAGGAACTTTGGGTCAAGCTAACCTTAGCTTACGTCCTGGCTTCTCCATGTAAGAGCTTTCTCAGGGTGGTCAAGTTACTTACCTGTTCTGAGTCTCAGTTTCTTCAGATAGTCAACAGGGATAAAGACCCACCTCCTAAGATGTTTGGAAGCATAAATGTAATGCAGTGTATATAAGGCTCTGGACATGTGCCTGGCATGTACTAAGAACTTACAATTATCCCAGTGCCTAAACAATTGCTATTGAAATTACAGGGTAGTTTACCATTATGCATAATATGTACTATTTTTTAAAGAATTAGAACCATATTGTGGAATTTTGTACTTGCTTTTTAAAAAATTAACATTACTTTGTTGGTGTTTCCCAAAAATTAAAACTGGCATTTAATGCCAGTTTTGGTATTTTTAATACAATTAGTAACTGGAAAATAATTCAACATATGGGCAGCTTAATTTACTTAGCCATCGTTTTATTTTCAGATTTTTATGTTACTTCCCATATTTTACTATTGTAACTCATGTCCATCCTTATGCCTGGCTTTTGTCTGCATATCTGTGTAGTGTGTGTGTGTGTGTGTGTGTGTGTGTGTGTGTGTAGATTGATGCTTAGCCAAAACCTCTAGTTCTCACCAACATAATATCATCTTTGAAAAATCTTTGCTACCTTAATAGGTGAAAATGGTATTTTTCAAACTTCTATTTCTTTTGTTACTAATAATGCTAATAACTTTTTTGACATGTCCTTTTTTTTTTTTTTTTTTTGGTGTTTAAGAATGGTTTGTTCAAGTCTTTTGCCCATTTTTGTATTGGTATTCTGGTATATTTTTCTTATTTATTCAAGTGCTAATGTGAATTTTAAAAAATGGCTGGAGCCAACAAAGAAAGAAAATGCTTAGTGACAAAGAGGGCATGTGGCAGAGACTCCCGAGATCCTGGTGGCTGAACTGGTCTGCGGCTCCGCTGGAGTGGAGCAAACATCACCAAAGTCTGGAGCTGGATCAGCCACAGGATTAGGGCTGCTGTGGTGTCCATAACATAGTGCCACCTGCCGCTGTACCTGGGCTTTCCAAAGGGTCCAGTCCCGTCCAGAAGCCCAGGGTCACTTAGTAGTTGGGGTCTGCTGTTTTTCTGTTTGGGCACTGTGCACACACATACTCACGCCTTGCTACGTGATCAGTTCCCAGATGTTCATGGATTGTTTCTGTCATTGCCAGTGCTGTAGGAGAAGTTTTGGGTTTTCCTGAGATTTAAAAAGGAAATATAGGAGTAGCTGGAGGACCTGTGGGGCGTTCATTGAAATTTTTCATCAGAAGTCAATCAATTAAGTTGAATTATAAAACTGTATCAGATTGGAATCATATCTTATCTCAAATTTTCAGCTGGAGGTAAAATTTAAATATTTAAAAGGTGAGAATCTCATCTAGTTTCCTAATGAGTTCTGTGTCTATGGTGTTTCACATGATTCAGCATTCTTATAAGCTCCTGGTTTTGACTTTTTAAATTCTATAATTTTTGACAAATTTGGTTTCAAAAGCTTGAGTATTTAGCTGGAAAAATCTGCAAAGTCCCTTAGATAAGAAACTACCTAGAAAGGGTAAACTGTTATATGACCGCTGGTTCCAGTTTATCAAACATAGTAAAACCTCAGTAATTCAGCATCAGTGAACTTGGAATTTATAATGAATGGGAGGCCCCAACAGGAAAAGCAGTAAGTTGTGGTGGAACAGGAAATTTATTTCAAAGAGAACTGGATTTGAATTCTTGCTCTACTCTTTACCAGATGTGCAGGCTTTTTCATTAAATTATATAAGTGCTTCATACTTGAAATTCTAAACATGACTAATAATTATCTAAAATCTCTCCGAATTTCTTAAACTTTGTGTTTGCGATTTTTTTAAATCTGTGCAATAAATATAATTTTATTACAGACAATGAATGTGGTTCACAAAGCAAATATTTACTTCCTTGTATCAGGTCACAGGCTTTTCATAGTACTGCTGATTGTCTATTGGAATACAAAGGTTATAATTCAAAAGCCATGACATTACAATAAAACAGACACAACCCAAGGGAAATTATGACATAAATGAAATGAGCAGGTAAGTGTTTATTTCATTTCTTCAATTATCTCAGGTCTTCCCAATGGTATAGTGAGTTAAATCCAGTGAAAACTCTTCTGTTAAAGTTGACAACACCGTCCCTATTTATTTCTAGTCTCAGTGAAAGGCAGGGGCTTGTTTTTGGTGTATAATGAAAGGCTATATAATCTAGAGATTTTATGAATCAGTTTTGGTTCTAGGAAGATAAACCCATGTCTCCATCCTGTTTCTTTCACCTCTTCCACTTATTCAGGCTTCAGTGAATCAAAATGAACAAGGATTTTAAAGTCTGCTATATGAAAAGTGGCATCTATGTGATTTAATTTAGAAGATGTGAAAAAGCATGCGGAAAATCACCCTTGAAAGAAAGACACTTTTTTAAAGCAGAGAATGTAATTCTGTAGAAGGAACCCAGGTTTGGGATTCACATAACCAGAGATTTAGCCTTAACCTTGTTGAGCCTTGATAATCATCATATATAAAATTGAAGACCTGGTAGTGTATACCTCAAAAATGTGCAAGGATTAAGTGAAATTATGTCTGCAAAAATGCTTCAAATACTGGCAGTCACTGTGAAAGTGTTAGATACTGCACTAGAGTTAAATCATTTAAATTAATCCAAGAAACATCATGTAGATGGTAAGTGCTTGAAGGGATTTTAATTTCTTGCCAGTATTTGTCTTCACTAATGGGTCCTTATTAATGTTGAAGTTGTTCTCTGTGTGTTTGCTGTCTTATCTTTTCCTGACCAGCTTGTTTAACCAACCAGTGAAATGAACATCCATTCATTCATAAACACTCTTGAGCACCTACTACGTGCCAGACTCTGTGATAAGGTTTTCGAGTGCAAAAGTTAATTAAACATGGCCCCTTTGTGCAAGGGCTTCACATATAAAATTCTTCAATTTATTATTTTTGCTTCTATCTAGTGAGCACTGATCATTCTGTTTATAAATCCTAACTAAATATGAGGTGGAAGTAATGAGTGAGGATCTCCTTAGGATCCAGCAATTTTAGACTGACTGACCTCAAAGTGTAGACTTCTCTCCCCCAAATGAAAGCAACTAAGCAGGGACTTAGATAAGGGGAAGGGAAAGCAGGAAGTGGCTCTCACTGGTGTATGATTTAACAACCGCCTCCACATCCAGACAACAAAAGACTGGAGGCTTAATGCTCTTTGTGAATCCACCCCAACTCCATTTCTCCCTCATTAAAGTAAAGAAAATGTCTATATACATCTGTACTGTGCCCTTCCCCCCCCACTTAAAAATTATCCTGGATGGTTGTTAAAATATAATTTAAGGTATATTAAAATGTTGGGGGAGGGGTGAGCAAAGGGAACCAGAGAGAGTGATACTCCCACCTTCCTTAGGATTCACATTTCCTGTGCAATAAAAATATAAAATTTTCTCCTGATACTATTGTAGTTCCTTCTTTGATTATAATCTTTTCATAATGTAGTAAATTAACCAGAAATCCAGAATACTCTTTTCAGTAAAAAAAAATTACGTTTGATTTTGGAGAAGGAAAACCATTTTCACCTACTTGTTGAAATCATTAGGGTCACCTCTTAACCTAGCAACTAGATGTCTCCTTATCTAGGAACATTTGATATCATTTATAAAATCAGGGTAAAGACTTCAAATCCTCCCTAGATAAATGTGAATTTATCAGGGTAAAGACTTCAAATCCTCCCTAGATAAATGTGAATTTATCAGGGTAAAGACTTCAAATCCTCCCTAGATAAATGTGAATTTATTCATTACTACATATAATGAAAGACATTGACATTATGAATGAATTAACTTGAAGGTAAGCTGCACCCTTGTTTCAGCCCCTAAATTTAATTTGCTTGTCATTAAGCCTTTAACTGTGCTGTTAATAAGTAACCATATGTGATAATTTGAGATTTGAACCTATTTCTTTCTCAGTTTATTTCTGCACAGCACTGCCATACCATGCAGCATTTTCCTGTGCCCTGTGAGTTTAGTATGATCAAGACTTAAATAAAACAGGAAAAACCAATATTTTTAATGGGGACACGAAGGCATAGACATACCATAAAACAATACAGTGACCTGGTTAACTTACTTATGACTAACTGAATGTTATATTTTGGAGTATTAAATACTCTAATGTAAATTAGAGTATTAAATATTCCATTGTAAATTGGAGTATTATCTTCCCCTACAGTGTGGGTGAAGCTTGACATTTGACTTACCTTTTCTCTCTTTTTATCATTATTAGTATGCTTGGTAATATAAGTATTATTTCTGAATAGATAAATCGAAAAGAAAGGAGTAGCAGTTTTTTTGTATATCTAACATTTTATAGAAAATAGGTGTTCGTTATTTTACATAATTTTTTAGGGTAGTTACGTAAGTTTTGCCCGATACTTAAAACATATTGAGAACTTACATATTAAATCTATCAGGATAAGAAAATAAAACAAAACAAGCCAGCTGTTTTATTCTCTTCTGGTAGTCAGGAATTAACTGGCCTTTTCACCTCTGTTAGTTTATGAGTAAATAATATTGGCCATTTTGATTTAAGCTATCAGAGCCCGTGTCTTAATCTGCTCAGGTCCAGTAATCTGTTTTTGCTGTCGAAGGAATATTTTAGACTAAATGATATTTAGTAAGTCCGATGCCCAATGACCCACCTATATTTATATAAATGCTAGATATTGTGGAAGGATATACTTATTTATCATTTTTAGTGCTAAAAACCAAGAGATAGAGAATCCTTCTTTACCAGTATTGTCTTCAAAGTTTAATATTTTGAAAAGGTAATTTTATGTGTCCATGTCTGAGTGTATGTGTGCATTTCTCTTTTTTGTTCATTGGTTGATAGCGAGAAACCTGGGGCCTGTGTAATCATAGCCAAGTGTTTAGGAGGAAAAGATGCGTACTTTAGAGTACAAGGAGAAGAACCAATGAGGTAAGAAGGAAAGTCAAGTAAAAGAAAGACTGGTCTCAGCAAACAAGACTATTAGCTAAAAACTCATTATCTCTTCAAGTATAGTATCATTCAATATATTATTACGTAATCCTGCTATATTATGTAACCACTTCCAATTTCATGAATTCATGTGACCTAATCTTAAGCAGGTAATTTTTTTTCATTAATTCAGTAATTTCATTGACTGAACATCTGAGTAATGCAAGTGGTGTTTTATGATGTACAATTTCATTAAATAAATGTTAATTCCAGGAAGGAAAAAATGAGAAGCACTTTTCTTGACCTGACATAGGTTATGTGGAATAGTTAAAAATACTTGTAGGTAATACCAAAATTCACTCACATCTATTAAAAATCTGCTCCAAATTTTTCTTTTCTTTTTTTTTTTTTTTAAGATTTTATTTATTTATTTGACAAAGAGAGAGACAGCCAGCGAGAGAGGGAACACAAGCAGGGGGAGTGGGAGAGGAAGAAGCAGGCTCACAGCGGAGGAGCCTGATGTGGGGCTCGATCCCAGAACTCTGGGATCACGCCCTGAGCTGAAGGCAGACGCCCAACCGCTGTGCCACCCAGGCGCCCCCAAATTTTTCTTTTTAAATGTAACTACTCCAAAGTCCATCTTAAATAAAATCGGTTTTATTTTTGTGATATAAAGAGACCTTTACATTTTGATTTAAAATACCAGCAACGAATAAACGCACATGCTAATTTTTGTTTTATTGGGCAGTGGGTACTGCGGTGGCTTAATGGCGAAACTATTAAGATTTCGATTGGGGGTGGGGGCAGTGACAAGTGTGTTTGGAGATTACCTGCTCCTTGGCATTGAGATTATTTTTAAGGGAACGGGGATTTATGGCTTACTAGGATCACTGCACTGAGTTACTCAGTGATGCTGCTGGTTACAACCAAAATCAACTTTGGCATTTGGTGTGCTGACCTCTGACCCCTTGCCCTGGGAGTTTTAGCCTGGTTAGATCTCAGGGAAGAAGAAAGAGTGCATGTGCTTGAGGGTAGAGCCCGCAATCTAAAAAAATGAAATCAGAGGCAGGCAGAAATAATGGAGAGAGTGATCTTTCGGTGCACCTGTCAATACGGCCTGTGTGGGTCTGGTTTTTCAAGTATTTGCCTTAGATTGCCAAGTTTTCTTTAGGGTTAGCTTGTCATCAGTTTCACCTTTTTTGTTTCCTGGCTCCTTGCTTGTAATTAATGCTACTCGTTAGCGCCCTACTCTGTAGCTGGGAATAGTAAAATTAAATAAGCCATAGCTAAGATGTAAGGGCCTAAGGACCAGTTGAAGAAAGAAACACGTATGTGAATTGCCATTGCTCGTCTGTTCTAGGAGAGAAACAAAGTGCTGTGAGAACTGGGGCACTTTAGATTAATTTTTGATGGCCAGACCCAGGATCTGGCAAAAGTTTCTTTGAGGTTGTGACATTTTTCTCAAGTTATTGAAAGATAGAGTTTTGACAGGCAAACAAAGGCCTTCCAAGCTCAAAGACAATGTAAATAAAAGTGCAGAACTAGGAGCATGCGAAAAATACTTTGTGGCACAGTTTTCCAGAAGCATATAGTATAGTAGGAAATGACAGGACACAGGAAGTCACAGGCTGCTAAGGCCAGAAAGGAGGCAGGTACTGGTGGGGTCTGAGATCAGTTTGAGAAGCCAGCCCAGCACAGAGCACCATGGTACTGTGCAAGGAGGGAGTGCAGGGTAAGAACTGTCTTCGTCAGGTCTGTGCCACGGTGGGCAGCTGGAAGGAAGCGGGAACAGGATTCTAGCTGTCCAGGGGCAAGAAGCTGAGCCTGGACTGGGAAACAGAGAAAGGCCCAACCCAAGGCAGTGGGAAGATGACATTGCAAGAATGTGTTCAACTCCGAGCCTCAGGATTTGGGTGAATCTCATTGGTGAATGAGATTTAGAAGATGTGAAAGGCACGTCAAAGCCAAGCTGGAGGATTTGAGCCTGTGTGTCTGGGTAACACAGGTGCCACTGAGATGCGAAAACAACCTGACGAAGAGGGTAGGGAGGAAATAAGCTGAGTTCACTTTGAGAAATAGTTTGATGTGCCCGTCAGAGTTCTAGCAGCTACTGAGCAGGCTGTTGGTTAAAAGCCTCGATGACTGCATAGGAAGCAACAGGTCTGCTCTTGGGCCATGTCAGCAGAGGCACCAGTGTCTCGAATGAAGCTGGTGACAGTTCTGTTCTGCATATTCAAACCACAGCTGGAACGTTATTTTGAATTTCTTTCCTTCTGGACCCCATGGTTGAAGGTTTGCCATACAGACAGTAAAATTAACAAAATCCAGTTTTTCATGTAAGAAGTGATTGGAGGAATTTGTACTTTCTGAACCTGGAATAGAGTGGTTCCCCTTAGCAAATATGTGTATTTCACCATTTGGGAAAGAGTCATGTGAATAATTAGATTAATTAAAAATTGCCCCAGTGATATAATGGGAATAATTAAACCACATGGCAGAGTTGTAAAGAGATAGCATGTGCAGAGGCCCTGGCACACGTTTCGTACTCAGTGCATCTTAGCTCTTAATGTTACACTTAAGAATAGCATCAGGGGCGCCTGGGTGGCTCAGTCGATTAAGCGTCTGACTCTTGATCTCAGCTCAGGTCATGATCTCAGGAACCTGAGATTGAGACCTGCTTTGGGCTCCATGCTCAGCAGGAGTCTGCTTGAAATTCTGTCCCTCGGCCCCCCTCCTGCCCTCAAATAAATAAATAAATAAATAAATAAATAAATAAATAAATCTTTTTTAAAAATAGCATTAGAACTGGGGGGGGGGAATTGTCATAGAAATAGATTCTGCCATCCTATTGGAAATAACTTTTAACAGTCAAAATCGGCTAGTTATTTGGGCTGCTTTGAGAGGCAGTAAGTTTGCTATCAAATGCCTGGCGGACACACACTTGGCAAAGATGTTACAGAGGAGATTTAAGGATTGGGCGGGTAAAAGAACTGCAGGACTTCATTGTGACTCTGAGGTTCAAACGGTTCCAAGGAATTTGGAATGTGAACTCAGGAGAGACGCTGGGGCTAGGAGTACAGTTCGAAAATCTTTTACTTAGAAGTGACAGTAGTAGGTGATTGCCAAGAATAAAAGTGTAGAGAGCAGTGAAAGCTTGGAATAGAATCCTGAAGTGTATCTACATTGAATGGTCACGAGGGAGAAGAAGGAAACTAAAATACACGTGCACACACACAGGCACACACATTCATACGTAAGATGGTCGGAATGAAAAAAATGCATTAAAAGGAGAATGAAGACACTGTAGTATGCCGTGAAACCAAGGAAGTGGAGTTGCTTTTAGCCAACTTTCCTTATATTTATAGTAACCTTCCCAAAAAGATTGGAAAAGGGAGACAGGTTTATGAAGGAAGAGCAGCTGAGTTATGTCATGTAGCAGAGAGGGTAAGACTAGGACCAGGGCAGCACGTGGGATTTTGCAATGAGGAAGTTGCTTGGGATTGTCCAGAAGGCAACTTGTGATTAATGATTTATACATCATCTATTTCCAGAAGGTCTGAGGCAGCTTAAATAAAAGCACTTTCGCACAGGGCGATGAAAGTGAAACAAAATAGAGATAAGAGGCCACAAAGAGAAATAAATGGGGGGAGGTGGTGGCCATACCGTAAAGCATGGACAGGGCTGTTATTGTAACAGGAGCACTAGGTTTTCCTTCTGAGGTCCCAGCAGCCAAAATAAAAAGGGTTGCGGGACAGGTTACCTATAACTCATTGTTTAATGAAAGAAAACAGTTTTCCAGAAGAAGTTTTATTTCTTGGCACTAAATTCCATGAAGAGTATATCCCATTGATTCTTAAATAAGGAAAAGTGACATATTAGACAATGAGATAACAATATTTCTGCTTGAAGATGCAGACTTGCTTGGAATTGCTGTTTCTTTTTTAAACCTGTGAAGGTCGAGTATGTGGCATTAAGTCTGTGAAAGACTAGCTGGGCCTCTGAATACTCCTGAGTCTGAAAAATCAGCATTTAGGACAGCATTAAAGAGGAGGACATCCTAGAAGGGAGAAAGCAGAGTAGTTCCAGGAGCAGGAACATCAGGGAGGGAGGACATGAAGCGCCCTACAATCTCCCTGCCCTCTGCATTTGCCACTCCCTCTGCCTGAAAATCTCTCCCTGATCCTTCTCATCATTGAAGTTTCAGTTCAAATGTCACTTCCTCAAAGAGACATTTTCTGGACACTCTGCCTCATGTTGTTCCTCTCTAACAGTAATCTGCTTTGTTGAAGTCATAGCACCTAGCGCTCTCTTAAATGACGATCAGTCTCCTTCGTCCCGTATGGCGGAACGTACACTAGCGCACTGAGCAATGCCAAGAACAGAATAGGCAGGGGTGCCTGGGTGGCTCAGTCATTAAGCGTGTGCCTTTGGTTCGGCTCAGGTCATAAGATCGAGCCCCGCATCAGGCTTCCTGTTAGGTGGGAAACCTGCTTCTCCCTCTCCCATTCCCCCTGCTGGTGTTCCCTCTCTCGCTGTTGTCTCTCTCTGCCCAATAAATAAATAAAATCTTAAAAAAAAAAAACAAAACAAAACCAGAATAGGTGTGCAGTACGTTGAAGGGATGAATGTTGTGTGGATGGGGAAGAGCTCAGTTCAGCATTGATGAGATCGCTAACCAACAGTAGTGCTGGGAATGGGTAAGTTCTCCTTAAAATGGTAGCTGGGAAGAGAATGATGATTATAATAATGACATATTTTGTACTGGGAATTTTAAGAACACTGAGGTTTGAAAGAAGAGCACAGATTCTCTGTACATTTTCTTTTCTACTCACAAGGAGCCAGGGCACTAATAGGAAGAAGCTGTACATTCGTGAGTATTCGCTGATCGGGCTTCTAAGGGGCGGAGCCTAAGTGGGAGGAGCATAAAGGGCCCTACAGTGTGGCAAATTTCCTTTTCTCTCTCTTTGGATAAGATTATTTAATATTACCCATTTTGATTTTGGAGAGTATCTTTCAAAAGTATCTTATGCTATTTTAGCATAAATAATGTGGCAGGACTCTTTCTAAGAGTAATTAGGTATGGGGTACAGTTCCTTTTAGGGTCCCTCCTGACAGCTAACAACAAAACCCCTGTTGTGTTAAATGTGTGTGTGCACGCACGTGGGTAAGGAATGCATGGTGTGTGTGGCAGAAAAGAATGCATCAAAATTGCCTAAAGTGTAAATCAAGTCACTGACACACAAAGAGAAAAGCAGAGGTGCTGGGTGAGGGAAGACCCTTAGCAATGGGGAGAAACTGGGAAGCAGCTCTTGAGAGACTGGAACAGGAATGGGAGGGGAGCAATAGAGATGAATTTTTTGAAAGAACTAAGGAGAGGACGAGGTGGAGGAGGGGTAACAGCAGCCTCAGGTGGGGAGCAGAGCCAAGGAAGACCTTTTTTAAACATTTATTTTGGGTGTAGAGAGGATGAAGTCTGTTGGCAGTGAGAAGCAAAATTATCAACAGAGACGTTTTGGGGAAAATGCCATAGACTTTTCCGGAGCACTCATTTTATTCATTCTTGAAAGATTTAAAATGTTTCTGTATCAAAATAAAAACAAACATACAATATTACTCATTCATTCATTCATTCATTCAATCAAGGTCAGGCTGGTGCTTGGAAGAAATTTTGGTTATTTAGCCCTATTTTGAGCTTTGCCTCCAGACTCTAGGGTAAAGTTAGCAATTCCAAGGTGGTGGAATTTCCCCAAGGTTATGGGCAGGCAAGGGATTTTAGAGCCACGGAGCATAAGCTCAAAAGGCACCTTGAAACTCTCTGAGTCCACAGAAATAATGGGTTCTTTTTTCCCTCATCTCCTCTTCACTAATATTTTAACTCATAGCCGGAAGAAAGATGTTGTGGGACAACTATTACAAATTGGGTTTTCTCTAATGGCTTTACTGGAGGCATACAAATGACAAGAAGCATTTGCAGCTTAGAAAGCAGAATAGGGGCGCCTGGGTGGCACAGGGGTTAAGCGTCTGCCTTCAGCTCAGGGCATGATCCCGGCATTACGGGATCGAGCCCCACATCAGGCTCCTCCGCTATGAGCCTGCTTCTTCCTCTCCCACTCCCCCTGCTTGTGTTCCCTCTCTCGCTGGCTGTCTCTATCTCTGTCGAATAAATAAATAAAATCTTTAAAAAAAAAAGGCAGAATAAAACATTCTCAATCTAGTTTTCCTTGTATGCTGAATGAGAAGTTTTAATCATAATATTAACTGTATTACTTAGTCAATTGATGAAATGTTTGGTTGTTAAAACAAACAAGTAAACAGAGACTTTCCTAATTATAATTTCTGAAATCATTCCACATGGGGATGTCCAATCTAGAAAGTCTTGCCTTTGTGTAATGAGCAAAAATCAATTATAGTGTCAACTAAGAATGCAAGTTTCAAAAATAGAAATTAGTGTTAAAAAGAAAAATAGTCACTCACAAACTCATTGGGAAGGCAGTCTTTTGAATGCAAAGTGAAATAAGGCAGATTTTCATACATGCTCATTCTTCTATTTCCAGGCAGAACAGTGACCTGTCCTTCAAAAGTAGGGGAATAAACAGGAAACTGGAGCTCAGATAGTAACAATCAAAGGAAGAAATCAGTGTTTAACTGCAAACCTTTCAAACTACAAAGCAGAAGCTATATTCATAATCTGTGCCATTTCGTTGTTGTTTGTTTTTAATACTGCACTGCATTTGGCTTTTATAGGAATAATCTGGGAATGAAGAATAAGTGATTTGGGGGAAGAGTTGTAAGTAAAATGGATCATGAATGATTGAGACAGAATTTTTGTGCATTACTCATCCAGTAGTTTCTCTTTTAACAAATACTTAGTGGACATTTACCATGTTCAGGCACTGTTCTGGGAGATACAGGTTTATTAGAGAACAGAGGGCACAAAAATGCCTGCCTCCATGAGCCATACATGTTTGATTTTTTTTTTTTAATAGACTCCTAGACGGAATCATTTGTAAAGCACTTGGGATCCTTATAAATCAGGGCTATCAAAAAATATATATGTATATTCTTTATGTATGTGTGTGTGTGTGTATCCCTTATATATGTATATATTCTATATATATATGTTCTTTCACTCTTATATTAGGTGCAAATAAGTGATGCTAAATGGGGGTGTACCGAAGACACGGTAGCTGTATCAGTTTGGAATGTAATGGGAATTTTCTAGAACTTAATTCTTTTAAAAATTGACATGACTTGATATCAGTTCATTTCAATATATTGTACTACTACAAATGTATTAATTGCAAGTCAGAAAGTACTGGAACGAGAGGTCAGAGGAAGGAGCTGCATTCTCCTGCCTTCTCTCATTCAAGGAACGACATGATTGATAGCATCCAAAGTTCTGGGCACAAGGGGGAGAAGTGAGCTCATTTTTCTTAGGCTACAAATCTGACTTCCCTCCAGGATTTTCCCAGGAAGGAGCTGCCTGTTTTGTCTTCGTCCCTTAGCCGGTCCTTGCATTTGCCTGCCAAGCTTGCTTCCTAGTGTTCTGTGCTCTGAGGTACATTTCAGAGAATTGAGAGCATAATTAACTGAAGTAGAGGAATTCTAAGGTACATCAGAAAGTGTAGATCACATTTAACAGAGGTAGAAAACCAAAAGGAATAAGTTCCTCAAATGCATATTTAGACAGTAAGATAGGAATGCGGTTTTATTTTGTCTAAGCTCTTGGAAAAATTGTGTATGGAAGTTGTATTATGTGCAGAGCCGGCATGGGAGTGAAATGAATAAAAATGAATAAAGCTGTAAAAGAGAAGAGGCAGAGGCAGCTTAAAATTGCAAGGAAGGATGTGGTACTCCCCCCCCCCCCCTTGGACAGGTGTTTAGCAGATCGCCCTGTAACTGACATGTACTCAAAGTTTCCAATTATATTACAGGAGAAGCAGTATTTCCTGGAAGAACTGGTTTGGGGCAATACGAGCGCCCCTTTTACCTGTGATTTGTCTCGGTTTGTAATGACACATACAAAATCACAGGATGGCTTTGTTTTCAAGGATGGCACTGAAGCAAGAAATGATGAATTATCAAGAGCTGTTAGGGATTTGATTGTTGCCAAGGGGAAATGAAGGAAAGACATCTGAATGTGTTCCTGGAAAAAATAAGTAAGGGTAGCTACGCTCTGGTTGCTGTTTTCTTTGTGTTTCAATAATGGGTTTGGGAAGACATTACGAGTATTCCGCCACCACTTGCGATAATTTAAGGCTAAACGGAACAAGTGATATTTTTACAGCTGGGACTTTAAAATATTTTTTGAAGTGATGTGTTGTTTGGGTGGAATTAAAATTTGATTATCCCTGTGCCTGATGATAGAACAGATATATAGACTTTCAGAGGCTTATTTTGTAATTGTTTTATACAAATAGTATGAAAAATTCGTCATGGAATTTATTTAGTTTAACTTCCAAGAACAATTAAAGGCTTCATGTTGAAATGAAATCAGCTCAAGTGAAGTGTTAAACTTGTTTTTGACACTTCACGTATGACTGTAATATTAGGTGTTGGGAGAAATGGCACCCGTGGCAATGCATACTGACCTGCCAAAATGTCCATTTAATCTTGACGTGGGATTCAGGAGGGCCGAGTTCTAGCTCTAGCTTCAGAAGGGCTCAGTGATCTCATGAATCCTAGCATGACAAAGAATTGTAATATTCAAGTAGGACCACCATCAGTAACACCAGGATGTCCCTGGGGCTTCCATTCATCATCTAGGAGTGCTGATCCGCAGTGGACCATGATGCCTCAATCAGTAGTAAATTCTGTCCCCCAAAAGGAAGATTTTAGAAGCAGACACCATGTCATTTGAGGACCAACCTCTCCCTCCCCTTTCTTCTACTGCTCTTCTTACTCGCAAAGACCAATATACTTAACCTGCAGAAAATGATTTCTCTGCTGCCACTTCCGTGCCCTTTGCTCAGACGTTTTTCTGTCTGGAATGCTATACATGTTTCCCTTCACTTTTCTAAATCCTGACCATCTTTTAAGGTCTAAGCTAAAGTCCTGAGACCTTCTGCACGAATCCTTGTCTGGCCACCTCGAAGTCACCTGGGCCTCCACTGAAACTGCCCGCCTCGCACAATGACAATTATATTCTTGTCTTCTCCATGAGGAAACCCTTTTCCTTTCTGTATTCTTAGGAGAGGGTGGCATCTACACAGTCACTCATGCTGGGACACCAGGAGTTGACTTTGAACTCCCTCTCACTACACCCTGCTCCTAACTAATCTATTCCTAACTGAGGCTTCATTTACCTCTCAAGTACTTCTTACCTCTATCCCGTTTTTCCATTTCTGTTCTCCCCGTTCACCATCATCATCTTGCCTGGACTGTTGCAGTAGCCTCCTGCCTGCATTCTCGCGTCGTTCCACCTGTTCTGCATACTGGTGCTGGAATGACCAACGTATGACTTCTGTTGCTACTTTACACTCGGAGAGCGTGCCATGCCTTCCCATCACCTATGGATAAAATCCCAATATTCTGCATGGCTTTCTCCATGATTCCTCCCTGCCTGATTTTCTTCAGTTGCTATTACTTCTCAGGCACCTTATGCCCCAGTCACATTGAATGAATGAATGGGTGGATGAATGGATGAATGAATGAATCCTTAAAAAAATAGGCCATGCTAATATAAGCCTTCTTGTTTTTGCTCATGCTGTTGCCTCTGGATGAAATGTTTACCTGCCTTTATCCATCTAGAAAACCTCAGCTTACATATTGCTGTCAATAAAACTGTCTCTGGCTACCCCTGGCCTAATTCCATGCTTGCTCTTCCACAAGTGAACACTTGGTACAGACTTTTATGAACTCACAGCTAAATTATAAGCTTATTGAAAGTAGGGACTAGTTTTTGTTGGGGTTGGGGTGGCGGAGGTGAGAATTTTTTTAAATGCCTAGCATAGATAATAAGTGTCTAATAAAGATCTATTTATTAGCTTTCCATAAAGCTGGAATCTTACCTGTCAACACTCTCTAGAATAGGCAATGCTTTATAATATACCGTAGATATAGAGTGACGTCTATTTGCCAAGTAACCCAAGATTACATTGGACTGATGAAGTAGACACACTTGGGATGCCTCAGACAGATTCACTGAAGTCAACCAGATTTCAAATTCTTTGAGGCTACTCTGCCGAAGGTTATCATTTGGCTCTGAGTAGAACCCAGAGTCCTTAAAATGCCCTACCGACCCTATGTGATATGTCCACGGCCTCCTCTCCACCTCCTGTCCCTCATACCCCTCTGAAGTCATCACCACCACTCCCCTCTTGCCACTATGCCCCCCCAGTCACACAGCCCCTTAGCTGTTCATGCAATGGGCTGGAACCTCCCTAACTTAAGCCCTTTGTCCTTCCTGCCTGGAATGGTCTTCCCACAGATATCAGTGTGGTTCACTTCCTTATCTCCTTTATCTTTGTTCGGATGTCACCTTTTCAGGGACACCTTCCTTGACTACTATTTAAAATTGCAAGCTCCCTCCCCCTTGCGGTATACCTTCCACCTTGCTTCTCTCTATAGCACTTTGAAGTACTGTGTGATTGTGATGTCTTTTACTCATTTCTGTATTCCAGGTACTAAAACAGAGCCTAGCTTAAAGTAGCCATTCAATATTTGTTGAATAAATCAATGAATCCATCTGACATGTGCAACAGCTCTTCTTGGATATTTCTCTTTGAATAATCTTTATGTCCATGAACTAATTTCAGGTCCGGTAGTTAGTTAATGTCTGATCTTAGTCAAACATGTTCTGGCTTAAGAGTCATTTATCTTTAGTTTCACTCTTGGCTCTGCCACTTACTAATTATGTGACCTTGAGCGAGTCATTCCATCTTTCTGGGTCTGGTTTTTCTCATTTATAAAACAGGGCTAATGATACCTAGTGAATTACCAGGAGTATGACAAATACTTCAACAAGCAAACATGTTGGTTAATAACTGTTTTTATTTATTATCTGTGCAAGGAGCCAAAGAGACAACATGGCATAATGAATAGTCAAACAGATGTAGATTTGATGTCTGTCTCTACCTCTTATTAGCTGTCTGATTCTGAGAACCTTTACCTCCTTTCCTTGAATAAAGAAGATATTTTATCTCAGAATTGGTAGAAAAACCAAATGAAGTAATATACCATGTTTTAATAATTCTATGTACAGATGGGGTTATTTTCATATTTTAACATTTTCAGAACGCAGTATGTACTTGTACTTTACCATCAGTGATGTCTTAGGTTCAGTGAAATGTGGCATCTACTTCAAAACTTTTCTGTGTTAAACAGGATGGTTTAACCTGAAAGAGGTTACTCTTTCAGGTCACTCTGACAATTTTAAAATATTTGCCTCTCTTCCCTTATTGGGAAAAAGTGGCTTTCAGTGAATAATGACAAAGAAGTGAATTTTATCTTAAAATGTTTAATAGCCATTATTTTTCAGGTTCTCTTTAAAATTCGTTTTTGTTTTTTTTTCTGATTTTACCCAAAAGAAAAGAAACTATATGTTTATCTAACACATTAACCAGAAGGTAATTTGCTCAGCTTAGTTCCTTGGAATAAGAGGAGGGTCCTTTGTTTTTTCTGGGTCCCTCTCCCTGTATCTTCACCTCAGGTTTGGTTTACACTTTCTTTTCCCTTTGGTTTGGTCATGGAGAACAAGAATAGAAGAATATCCTGGCAACCTCAGCAACCGTACTTTAACATAATACGGTTGCTAGGAGAAGAGGGTAGTAGCCGCACTTGAGAGGACACGTGGTTCAGCTGTCCTGGAGGAGCCAGTGGGCTGTGGCAGAAACCGCCAGCCAGAGCAGCCCTTCTCCACCCTGCCTTCTGCAGGAAGGCATGGAAATAGAACTATCTTGCCCTGCCCTCCGTCAACGGGTTTTTATGGCCTATTTTAAATAAAATATAAACACAAGGGGAATAAAAACGTTATTACTACTAAAGATGTCATCGTAAAGAAATGGCATATTTCAGCCCAGGAGTCCTACAACCCTCTCCTGTTACACTGAAATACTAATGCAGTATTATAATTGACAGTAAGCCATTACTCAAATGTTGTATCCTCCTGTATGTTTTGTGGTTTGTTGTAGTGCCCTGGTTTTTAGTTAACAGAATTGGAGAAGAGTAACCGACGAGGACGATGTGCGTGACTGCGAGAGAAATTCAACACACATTAGCCCTGCTCTTTGCTCGCTGGACTATGGCCATTCTGAGATGGATGTATACTTCCATAATGATTTGCCGTGAGAAAGCTCATTGCACAGACATTTTATTCATTCAACAATTATGGCTGAGATTCCACCAAGTGCCAGCCACAGAGTATCAGGGCCATGGCCAAAAATAAATATTTTAAGATAGAATGCACAAAGCAAGACCCATACACAAAGAAAACAGAATGCCTAATGTTTGCATTGTACTGTTCCTTTATTTGAGGAGGTCACCAAAATGTTTTGGGCTTAGCCCTCATTAGCATTTGAAAGACAGCAATATTCAGACAAATAAACATTTTTGGATCTATCCACATAGGCCAGCCCTCAGTTGGCAACTGTGATTAGAATCCTCCCCATGCACAGGGGGCCTGAGGGAACCCTGAGTGACCATCGCTGCTGTCTATGACGTTGTCTGTATTACAGCCACGGGAGTGAGATAGGTCCACAAAAGTCAATGAACGATCCCCTGATAATTTTAAGAAAACTCAGGTAGTCATCTGTCCTACTGGTTTTCATTAGCTGCTTGATGGGTTCTGGACAAAGTCGGATTCCAGAATACACCTATTACATTCCATAACTTCGTTTCTTAGACTAAGGAACACGTGAGTCAGTTCATCTGGTTGCAAGGCCTGTATCATTCAACTACCTTAATTTTTTCCTTCTCTGAAGATCTGATTAACCAGATGGACATGGAAGAAATTCTTCGAACTCGTGAGCCTGTGCCAACTAATTCTTTGATTCTTTTTTCCCTTTGATCTGAACATTAAAAAATGAGAACGTTATCTTCCATTTGGGTAAGCTTCAATCCAAAGTAAAAATGGAAACAGGTTACAGAGTGATACGGATATGACTTCAGTATGCAACTTAGAAACATTTTTTTTCTTTGACTGGGAAAGACTAAAGATTTATATCTAAAAAAAAGTTCTAGTACAACGAATTATTCTATTCCTTCTTAGTCCCAAATCACATTTTTGGGAATATTACAACTCTAGAACTACTCTTCCTGTATGTTCGCATGTGTTTGTATGCATATACACATATCCATGGTTTTACTTAACTTGAAAGATGTATGAGTTTTGCCAGTTTGACCCCTAGGGAAAAAATCAGAGACAGACTATGTCTTTGGCAGGCTACATTTCCTCTCCTCCCTACTGGTGTCCCATCTGACTCTCCCAGCATCATCTGGTGTCTGCTGTTAGGACTTATGGAAGGAGCCTGGTGATAAGGCTTATCACTTCTCTTAATAGAAGGCTGTGAAGGAGCAAAAATGCCTTTGAAGTACAAAGACAGGTCACTGAGTCTGACAGAATGCCAGGCAATGAATCTGATATCTTGCTGGTAGGTACCACTCCGTAACCACCTACCCAGGGTAGCATATACTGTCAACTGCTAAGGCCACTCCTACCAGCCTCCATTTTCCTTTTATGAAGACATTCTGCTGTAGATAGAAAAGATGTCTGCCATTACTTTTAAATCAATAGCATATAATATGGTCACCATGGGTATGAACTTTGGAGTCTATCCGACTAGGTTCACATCTTAATTCCAGTGCCTGGAGCATAGGCAGTTGCTTAAATTATTTAAGACTGGGCTTTTCACTTGGAAAGTGGAGAGTAGTTACCTGTCAGAATTATAAAGAATAAATTAGGTAAATTAAAACATCTAGCAATCATGTCTAGTATCTCTTAGTACTTCAAATTTTATTCCCAGACTTCAGCAATCCTTAGGCCACACAGAGACCTAAACTCCATTAATGAACTGTCCTTCATCCCCTTGATGTCCTCTCGCTCTTGGATGCGAAAACTTCCGTAAAAGTTTGTCTCCGGATTGCTATTGTCTAAACACTGCTGGGCATATGATAGTTGTTCAATAAATGTTGGATGAAAGAAGAAGAAATGAATGTAATGAACATTTAAACCCACAAGTCATTTTTTCCTTGCTTTTGTTCTTAAGAAATATCTGACCATTTTCTCATGCAGTCACAATATATATTTTATCAAGAGCCACAAGTAACAGCTAACTAGTTCACTGCTTTTTCCAGTATTTGTCAAGGAACAAATAAGTCAAAGTGCCCGTTAAGCTATTACATTTCATTCTTAAGTTACAGTCCAACAAGACCCTGAGTTGAAACAGCCACAAAACAAACAGGTTCTGGATGGTTCTGCTATCACCAATGTTATTGTTAGAGGAAGAGGCCCTGTGATAAAGAACAGCGGTCTCTACCTTTGACCATGTTTTTCAGATGCTTTCTATCATCTTCCTAAAACCCTTCAAGAAAAGTTCATTTATCTGAAATAAACATGAAAGTCAGAGATTTTCAGTTTTAAACGAAGCATTCAACCTAAAGACATGAAGGCCAGTGCTGTGACCCTTTTGTCCATCAAATTTGACAGCTCAAATTTTGTAATGGGACATTTTCCCTCTAGACAAACAAAATACCCTATATTTTAGAGGTTAATGGGAACTAATATTTATGTGGCAATGGCCACAGTGGCCGTAGAGCTATAATAGAATCATCTGTAAGCTAAAAGAGACCAGATCGTCATCTAGTTTGATCCTTTGCCTGTTAGGGAAAAGGCAGGGGAAACCCGGTGAGATGAAGCAGCTGACTTATTGTGATAAGGAAGTGAACCCAGCTTGACACCCGTGATCTCTGTTTTGCAGCTGCTCTTGCTTACTGAGCGTTTAAGTGCAAACACTTTGCCAGGCGTTTTTACCTGCATCACAAAATCCTCACAATAAGGTAGTGAGGTAAGTCTTCTTATCATTCCTTTTTTTTTTTTTTTTTTTCAAATGAGGAAACAGCCCAAAGAAGCTAAGTAACATTTCTATTTTACACAGCAAGGAAGAGTCAGAGCCTGGCTTCAGGCTCATTGAATGCATTTTCCCCTGACACTCTATGTCCTTTCCTACCCTATGCCTTGGCATGGGATGTCTCTCCTACCTGGCAGGCCTGTTAGCCCTCTTCCCTCATTCTTTTTTTTTTTTTTTTTTAAGAGTTGTATTTATTTATGAGACGGGGGGTGGGCAGAGAGAGGAGCAGAGGGAGAGGGACAAGCAGACTCTGTGCTGAGAGCCATACCAACACGGGGTTCGATCCCAGGACCCTGAGATCATGACCTGAGCCCAGACCAAGAGTTGGATGCTTAACCAACTGAGCCATCCAGGCCCCCCCCCCTCCCTCATTTTTAACACCCAATTGAAATGTCACTACTTTGGAAAGCCACTCCAGCCCTCTCCTCTGGATTCCAGTAGCACTTTGTTCTGTCAAAGCCCATGTATTGTGGCATTATGAATCCTCTACTTATGTCTTTCTTCCCACAAAACTGTTACCCACCTGAAGACTTTGTCTTACTTTTCCCTTACATTTCTTGGACTTAGCATTCATCCAGGACATAGAAGATGCCTAACAAGTGTTAGTTGGATGACGATATTATGAGACAAACTGTGTTTTCAAGAACTGAAGCTGAGATATCAGATTTTCAGAGCTGAAAACACTTGGATCTTAAGTATTATTTGTAGTTATTTGCAAACCAAGCTACAAATATTTCTTATAGACTCTAAATAATCAAGTGCCTGCCCATATGGAGAGTTATGCATCCTTTCTACGATTCAGCCAATATGAATAATATATAATTAGATCATTTTTTTCATAATCTGCCAAAAATTGGAGAAATGGCATTCTGGTAACCAGTTTGAGATCCTTCCTCTTAAAATACTTATTTGAGAATCATTTGGAGTAGTTTTAGAAATTGAATTCTGTATCTCTGTGGAATAGCATATATAATTCAAGACCCTGCTGTACTACAGATTCAGTTATTAAAGGGACAGATTTTCCTAGAGTAAATACATCTGGTAGTCAATTTCAAAATAATTTATCAAATTGCAGCATTTTACCAGAACGCAAAGTAGAAATATTTAAAATCGTGAACATAACAACACTACTTCAGAAATGTTTCCCCTGTTTTATTCATGTTGTATTCGTTCTGCTGCTTCTGTTTTGTTGTTTTAAGATATCTATCACACGGTGGCCAAGATGTACACCCTTAAATTACTTTTAAAAGAGTCTCTTTAATATCAAAGACTCATTATGGAACGTAGTGATTCTCTCTCTGCTACTCAGAATCTTTGAATGATCTGCCAGTGACTGAACAAAACTGAATTTCAAAAATATTGTGTATGTGCCCTCAGAGAATAAGTCACTTAAATTTGTATTTTCCCCAAATTATTTGACTTTTTTTTCTCAAAAAAAAAAAATGAGGATTACTAGTAGCCAGAATCACTGAGGCAGAAAGTAGGATAGTGGTTGTCCAGGCTGGGAGAGGGAAGAATGGGACTATTTAATGGGTTTACAAGGCGAAAATAGTTCTAGAAGGGGATGGTGGTGAGGGTAGCACATCGTGAATGTATTTAATACCACTGAACTGTATACCTAAAAATGATTTAGATGGTTAATTTTATGTTTGTATGCTTTACTGCAATAAAATCTTAGGAAAAAAGAGTTAAAATAATCACCTCCAAGTCTTTTTACCCTGGAAAAAGGGCTAATGAGACATAAGAGTTGGTCAGTAATCTTTCACCAAAATTTTGTCAGAACTCCATTGAAAAGAATGAGTACGGTGCTCTGATTTCAACACAGGAATCATTAACTCAATATATCTATTGAATAATTGAGCCAGCTTTCTGCTTAGATCTCCAGTGAAAGTTTAATAAAAAATCATGCTATTTATCTCATTCTTTTCACACTCCCTGACAGGCATATTAATACAGACACAGGAATCCATACACAATAAATAGCATATCCATGATAGAGTAATAAAAATGATATTCTAGAAATAAATAATGACTCTTTCAGAAATTCCCACAAAAACATACCAAACAAATACTAAACTCTTAATGGACATGCCTGAGATTTTGCATTATTATTAAAATTGTCTTTTGGAGACAAATGTTTATCTTATTTAATATATGAAGATTGTGTTAACGACAACATTATATGTGAATGTGGTAACTATAAAAACTACTTGTTGAATGTGGTAGTTTTTTAAAAAGATTTATTTATTTATTTCGGAGAGAGACAGAAAACACATGCTCATGCAGGGGGAAGGTGGGGGGGTGGGGAGGAATAGAGAGGGAGGGAGAGGGACAAGCAGACTCCATGCAGAGTCTGCAGATTCCAATGTGGGGCTAGATCTCATGACCCTGAGATCATGACCTGAGATGAAACCAAGGGTTGGATGATTAACCGACTGAGCTACCCGGGTGCCCCTTTGAATGTGGTAATTAAAAAAAAGATTTAAAAATTTTTTTTGAATTGAACATCCTGACTTAAAAATGTTTTATGGAGATTTAACTGACAACAAAACTGGATTTTCTATTTGGAAAAAGGTATAGAACCCCTGCACTGAAAATATATGCCTGGGGAATGATGAAGAGGGGAAGAGAAAGAAGAGAAAAGGGACTGGAAAATTATTTTCAGACTTTTGCCCTTCTCTCATTGATTGCTTGTGCAACTCTCAATTTATTGATACATTAAAAACATCTCAAAGAACTGCAAGATACAGAATCTGATAAAGAATTAAAGTTACTGGGGCATCTGAGTGGCTCAGTCAGTTAAGTGCCTTCCTTCGCCTCAGGTCATGATCTCAATGTCCTGGGATCAACCCCTGAGTCTGTCTCTCTGCTCAGCGGGAGTCAGCTTCTCCCTCTCTCCCTCTGTCCTCACTCGCTCGCTCTCCCTCTCTCAAATAAATAAATAAAATCTTTTTTAAAAAAGAATTAAAATTACTAAGTGGAAGCTCGTCTATTTCCTAGTGACACAGAACCAGACTTCCTAAAGTTCGGTGCTCTGAATTTTCTATATTTGATTTTCAAAGAGTAAGTGTCATGATGAAAACACAGAAATTCGATGGAGAAAAACAGAGGACTAGAAGTTGTTCTCAAATAAAGGGGATTTTTTCCCCTCCAGTCACCAATTTTAAATGCATATCATTTGAATATTATGGTCAACCTACTTTGAATCGTGGTTGTGTGTAACGTAGCGTAGAACACCGCATACAGAAAACTTCATCCCTTGATGATACCAGATAGAACATGGTCATATGTATGTGATGCACTTTCATACGCACTCCAGTATTTGGGCTTGAGGACAACCTTATGGGTATTAGAGGACTTTATCCCTGTTTCACAGATGGAGAAACAGAGGCTCAGTGAATTTAAGTGACTTGTTAAAGGTTACCCAGTGATTTAATATAAGTAGGGCTGAAGCCCAAGTCTTCTGGCTCTAAGACCAGTGATCCTTTTGCTAAATCACTTTAAGTTTCTCTCCAGGAAGCTAAATGGAAATTTATTGTGTATTTCTCCCCTTATCTACTAAACCAAGATTGTGTTGAGTAGGTCCCCTTCTGGGCCTCTCTCTGTTCTCCCTATCTCTCTGCACTCTGTAAAGTATATGTCCATTTCTCCTACCCTTTAATTATCTTACCAAGATTTCTTGCAGTATCCCCACCACTCGTCCCCTTGTTTACTCCTCATCCTTGAAGAAGGGCAAGGAATGGTCATAATCAGGAGTTGGGTCCCTTGCGTGGTAGTTAAGGGGTTTATGGAAGATAAAGTGAACTTTCTCCTTGTGGAACAAAGAAAGATGAACCAAACCAATACTAAAGTCACATGTGCGTCATTGCCTTAAAAAATGATCACCATATTGGGTACCAGTGAAAAGACATCCCTGGAGAACAGTGAGTTTCAGGGATACAGAAAGAATCAGGTCAGATTCCCCTAATAGTAATAGTCTAAAATGGAGTTCACCTGCCTGTAGATAGCAGGAACTTACCATGAAAAATATCCGTGTTGAACGACACCAACCTAAAATCTGGAATCAAAGGAGACACCACATGTGCAATATTTTTTTTAATTAAAAAAAATGTTTCAAGTGTATAGTACTTGGTTGTAAGACTTATTAATTACTGTTGAAAATAACATTTCCTAAGTAACATCTTCATATTTCTTGGTTTCCTCAAGTTATCTGTAGTCTTTGGTAGGACTCAATCTCTGCTATAGGAGAATGAAAATTTAGTATTCTGAAGCTCTGGTAATATCAGGAGTTAGTCAGTCCATGTCCCCCCTTTTACTGGTTTCCAAACGAAAGCAAATCATAGAAGGAAATTGAAACCGTAACTGCTTCTGTAACACTTTGTTCCTCAGGGGGTACTTGGACTAAAAAGAATGCACAACAGCAAAACACATTTAAGGTACAAGTTATATGAGTCATCAGATGCTGTTTGTATAATTCCAAAACATTCATAAGCTAAATTGTACTGGGATAATTTGTGAGCAATGTTCTGACCTCTAGCATTTCCAAGTCTCACTTGACTTTGTAGCTTAGAGGTATTTTTTTAAAGTGGACTGTGTCACTTTGATTTTGTGATTCCCAAGCCCATTCTGCTCCAAGCTATGTTATAATTGTACATTCTTATTCAAAAGGCAGAGTGAATAAGGATGGAGTTGGAGGTGGGTGAAGACAAGAAACACTCTATATGACAAAACAACCAAATTAATGGATATTAATTTTTAGAATACTGATACCAAAATATTGTGGGTTCTTAGATCTTAATAAAACACATTGATAAAAGCTTTAGCATCAAAAACCAAGCAGCAAGAACGCTTTTGACCGTCCTAAAGAAACGAAGACCTAAGTCTTCAACTGCTGCCCTGAAAATCATGAAGTTCAAGTTCACCTCAGTATTGATTGATTGATTGATTTTTTTAGAGAAGGGAGAGAGAGAGAGCACACATGTGTGGTGGGGGAAGGGCAGAGGAAGAGAGAGAATCTTAAGCAGACTCCATGCCCAGCACGGAGCCCGTAGCACGGTTGATCTTATGACCCTGAGATCATGAACCAAAATCAAGAGACTGACACTTAACCAACTGAGCCACCCAAGCACCTCATGCACCTCCGTGTTCAGATAGATCAACAAAACAGCATTTTCTTTAGGCAAAAAAGACTTATCCAAAGTGGAAAGTCATATACCTTATAAAATTCTAACATAGCGCTTATCTAGAGCGGTTAAAAGATGAATTATGTCTACATTTTTTAAAAGAAAAGAATACAAAACTGTTCAGTAATGCTTTGAAATGATTTTTTAAAAATAATTGGCTTAAATTAAAATTTCTTATCATCAGTCTCAGGATATTTCTAGCTGAATCTGGACATCATATTTCCATCACTTTCCCTAATGCACTCTTTCTTTTTCATGTAAGAAACTCATGGTTTGATCTAACTATATGTGTTTTGCCAAAGACTGAAAATGGATATTCATTTTTTTTAATTCCCCCAGATTTATAGAATATTATTCAATGAAAACAATATTTTGAACTCAAGTATTTATACGAGAATCTTTATGCTTAAATTATGGATTTTAATGTTGTATCTTTGCATAATACATACCTCTGGCACCATTAGCTCAACAACCATAAATGATGATATTTCCTTAAAAATATTCAAGGGTTTACACTTGACAAAATTATGAGACAGTTCTCCAAAATAACCATTTTTTTCAAGAGTGAAATTCAGTATCTCAATACACCAGTGGAAGGCATTTTTACAATCAGTTGTGCTTTTAGACAACTGTATTCCTAGGCAGCCTCAGTATGTGAATATCATTTTCTAGTGAGATTAATTAGTAGGAATCTATTCTAGATTCATGCTTTTTATAAACCAAACTTCTTTTTCCATGTAACTTTGTGACTTATAGAATTAAGTAATTATAAATACTAAAATTTCTTTAAAATACTTAAAAATGTTTAAATTATTTAGTTTCATAAATATGTTTATGCTTGCCTAAATCTTGTGTTTATTATTGTATTGATTGTTGTTAAATGGTGTTATCGTAGGCATTAGCAACTCGGGGGTGAAATGTATATTTTTACCTCGGTCTGTTGTAGAAGTAAATACCCTTAATAATGAAGTTATCTGCATTCCAATATTTCCTTTCTCATAAATTGATAATTTTTTAATCTAAATTGATTTCTCTAACACTGTAGAGCAAGTAACATTGGTGAAAAGGAAAATTTAAACTGGAAATAATAAATGGTTATTCTGAAAGCCTCATAAACTGTTCAATCTTTAAGTTAATCAAAGAAAAGTAGGTCAACAGTAAGATGGTACTGCCAAGGGGGTCCTCTGTTACAGATTATGTGGACTATATGTTGATGTATGGAAAAGAGTTATTAACACTTTATCTTTTACCTGAAAAAAAGGTTTCGTTACACATTTAATAGACTAAGCCTAGATATTTTAACCAGCATGATATAAAAATTATAAAATTATGTAATTATAAGTTATATATATATTTGTATTACTTGTATCAAATACTAGGAGATTTTTTTTTCTTTAGCAGACTGTAAAATGAGTGGATAGTGAAAGAAAAACCAAGTTTAAACAGATCACAGTGTGGGTAATTGCCTTGAAAAAAAGATTGTGTAATCATCTGTATCAATTTTAGAATCACACTTTTTTGTATACATCTACCCAAATTTTCTTAATATCACTTTTTTTTACATGAAAGTACCATGCCTCTTTAATGTATTGATGGCAGAAGTGGCATTTACCAAATGACTGGACCACTTCCAAACTGTTCCTTTCAACCACTTAATCACCAACATTACAGTTAGTTTAGAACGATGGTTTTCAGTTTTATTAAAAATGGACTTTCTGTTTCTAGTTGAAACATTTTTTAGAATTCTAATTTCAAGAATATAAATGTTTTTACTAATTAGATTCAGTTGGCAAGATGAGCACATAAATCTATTTCCGCCTGCCCAAATCCCTTACAAAAGAAACATATGTATATATAAATATAAATGTTTTGTGATACATCCTTAACAATAATGAAGGAGGGAAAAAGAGACGGCTATTAGCTGAATCTCTGATTTTGAGGCATTCCTGAAAGACACAAGACAAGAGGAAACCATAGTCCAAAAAATGTTTGACGGAACTCTTTCATAGGTGGGAACAGTTGTAGAGCTTCTGCAAACACATAGTCAAAATACATAGGGTAGGATGTGTTTCTGGGAAAATCATTAGATGAGCAATTGCAACTACATGTGGAACAGCTGAATTGTTACTCATTCTTTTTTCCCTTATAATAATCTGTGGGCAGCTGTAGCATTTACCCCAGGCTAAAGCAGCAAATATGGCTTAAAAAGACATGGTACCATCCCAGATGGCTTATAATTTGAAATATAAATGGGTAAGCCACATACTCCAAAGATAAGTTACCTGCATGCACCTTACCCCCCCCCCCCGCCCAGCAAGGCACACTCTGCACCCCACAGTCAACAGAAGCACCTGCAGATGGGCAAACAGATGGGAGTTTCACATACCAAGATGAGTAGACAGCCAAGAAAGACAAAGAAAGACAAATATCGTGAAAGAAATGCAATAATGCCAACAAATTGAGGGACTAACATCTGAGAAAATAAAATAAAAACTTTAAAATAGGAATAATGATGTCCTCAGAGTTCATATAAAACATAAAATACCTCATTCATAAAATAAAGTTCGAAAAAGGAAATAATTAGACATTGGAAGTAAAAAATACATTTATTTATAAACTTAACAAGGATAATAGGTCAGGTTTAATGCATATGAAATGTTTAATGAAAATAATAAAACATGGGTTCAGTTTTATATTGTACTCAGCATCTGTACTAGTTCTTTACTGTTACATAAAACTTGTCACCCCAAAACTTGGTAAGTAGTGAAACTAAGAAATATTATTTCACAGTTTCTGTGGGTCAGGAATCTGGGCACAGTTTATGAGTGCTTCTGACATAAATTCTCTCACAAGGCTGCAAAGAGGTTGTCACCTGGGGCTTCAGTCATCTTAAGGCTCAGTTGGGGACAAATCTTCCAAACTCAGTCACATGGGTGTTGGCAGAAGTTGTGTAGTCCTCTCTGGCTGTTGGCTGGACACATCAATTCCTTACCACATGGGCTCTGCCACAAAATGGCAGAGTGAGGGGTGAGAGAGGAGGGCCAAGACAAGCCACAGTCTTTTTATAACCTAATCTCAGAAGTGACACCTCGTCACTTTTGCCTTATTCCTTAACAGTGAGTCAGTAAGTCCAAACCATAGTCCAGAAGAGAGAATTTCACATTTGTGTGGCTACAGGGAGGCAGGGGTCATTGGGAGCCATCTCAGGGTTCTCAAAAGTGCCCTCCCATTACATCATTAGCTCAAAGCTCAGACTCTCCTTCTCTAAGTCAGATGCAGGTGTGGTGCTTCTTAGGCATAGTTCCTTAATTAGAGCTCACTGAGCACTCCATCTGTAAGATGAAGAGACATCCAGCATCTGGTGGGACAGGCAAACGAGAACCACTATAGGCATTTCTCTTCAAAAGTGTGTGGGGGGGGGGCATGGGAAACGCAAAAAAAAAAAAAAAGTACTGTTCCATAGAAATTCTGGAAAATGTTGGGGAAGCTGGGAAGGTGTTGGAAGTTCTTGATTAGATCTCAAGGGCTAGGACTAATTCCCCATGCCTCTCAGCTCTGCATCTGAGGCATCTTTCCTTTTCTTTGAAAGGTAGCATGTGTTCACAACTGAGTAGTATGTACAGATGTTTGCACTGTGAAAGACCAGAGGCTATGTGTATGTGTGGGCACACACACATAGACACACACACACATAGTTAAGAGTTGTTTCTTATAGAATATTTTTTGTCATTGTGAATATCCGTGTTTCCTAAATTTTCTGCAATAAACATCTTCAACTTTTATGAAAGACACACACAAAACTTTTTTTTTTAAGAATGGAGGAAAAGACACTTTATTCAATATCCAAAGGTAATCTAATGACCTAATTTTTATTACCAGATCACAAGACACAAAATGGATAAATCACATTGCCAGTTCATTAATTAATATTAAGAAATATTACTGCTAGCATTCTTTCCCTATAGCATTCATTGTGTGAAAACTAAGTCAAAATGAGAATATTGCTTGAACACAGAATCCGAGCAAGAGAGAAAATGAGTAACCTGTGTCTTCACAATGTAAGTTGATCAGTGTTTCCACTGTGGTACAAATGGTTATACTGAGTCAGTCTGTCCGGTGATACGTGGCCTTGAGCTGAGCTCGTTTTGCCTTCCAAATCTGTGTCTGCTGCGAGAAGAGATCATCTCTCTTCTGTTATCACAGTTTTCCTCACAGAATACAATTCAGTAGCTTAGATTCCAGTCTTAAAAATACAATTGCCTTTTATCGTGTCTCCCAAACCACTTTATCCCAGCATTTAGAAAAAATCAGGGGGTCATTCTTGCAAATGACAAACACCTTTATATTTGAATTCTCACTAATTTTACTCTCAGAGTTTTTTGTTACTTCTTTGTTACTTTCATGTGCTAAGAATATGTTGGTTGCACTTCCTAAATTACTTTTAAAGATTTAGTGTCTTCGACATTGGTAGACTAGTCTTCCTTTAGAAACCTACCTACCACCTAAGTAATAATGTCTACCTCTCAGTTTAATGATGTAGTATATGCAGTGTGTTTAGAATATTGCCTGCTGGCATTAACCATGATGATAATAATGCTTAAGCATTCTGAACTATCCTGGAAGGGTCATTGTAGGAGTTTGCATTTCCTTCGGGCAGCTATAAACATGTCATCCATCACAGTGAATGTGGCATTGCTTCTCCCTCTAGAGATCCTTAAAAACAGGGTTCGTAATTTCAGTATAATTGATGTGCTGGCTGATTTTTATAAAGTGAGAAATGAAATCAATGACCACTGGTGTTCTATTTTACCCTGGTCATCCAATGGTAATTTTTCTCATGCCTGGAATTAGCTTTCAGATAGCCTGTGAATTATAGAATATATTTTTAAAAGCACTATATCCAAATTTGCCATTAGTTCTGAAAATCAGTTCTCACTGAGTATGATGAATCATGGCATCATGCTGTCATATGTATATAAATACAGTTATTTTCTCCTTTTGGAGAGTGGGGGTGGGGAGCAACAGGATACTTTTGCCATGGTACATTTTGTGTGTTCAATCCATAAAAGAATTCCTGAAACAACTATTTTAGTGTAGTGGTCAGGAACGACTAAAGGCTGTGAGTTAGCAGGGATATAATTATCCTTCAGGGGTTGAAGGTCGTGTCTCTTAGACCAAGACAGGCGAACATGGATCCCAGGAACTGTGCTGAATTATCAAACAGTACAATTGATCAGGCTAAATAAAACCATGTAAACCTGCACAGTAAATGTATTATGCTCATATTTGCAGATTCGGTGTGCGTGCTTTTTTTCAAAAGTCAATGTCTTGGGCACTTACTTGATTTTGTTAAGGAAGAAATTGTAAGAATAATGAATAATTGTGGCTGTGAGACTCCAGCATATTATTTACTAATGCCATTGATGGTTACAGAGAGAACCAGGCATTTTGTGAGTGATTTTTCTTTCAATTAGAGCTGTACTACTCAAAGCATCATCTGTGGACCGATGCTGGTATGTGAGCTGATCGCTACTGATCAGTCACAGAATAGAAAGCAGTACACTGTTTTCCTTATTCTTTTGCAAACCCCTGATCTCAGTGTGGACCAGTAATACACATTTTAGACCATGATTTTGAGAAGCGCTGAGCTAGAGGCTTATAGTTCCAATCAGTTCTGCTAGCCTGCTGTCCATGTTATGGCCTCAGGGTCCGGTCTTGACCTTGCTGCTTGTCTGCTGTATGACCCTGATGAGATTTACTCAGCTGTTTTGCATCTTGGTTTTCTCCTCTGTAGGAAGGATGTGGCACTGATAATCCCTGAGCTCCTTTGCAGAGCTGTAATTCAAATTGATGCAGTGACTGAGGTTAGGTCTAGAGAAAAGGCTAGGTAAATTATGGCAATTAAAAATTATACTATTAACAGATGCCTGTGAATACTGTGTGCGATGGAAACGTGAGTGAAACAAACAGTATGCCCTATACCATCTGCAGAGACACTGTATTTCAACTGTGTAAAAATACATACACAAAGAAGACTGAGCGTACATTTAAAAAAAAACTTTAAAAGCTTTGTGAAACTCTGAGGCCTATGCATTGACTTTTTTCTTTCTCTGTTACCTAAATTTTTATAACATAGTTATCTTCTTCATAAATATAAGTGAAGAAATAGCATACAGAGGTGTTCAGTTAAATGTAACACACCTACGATTTTGACTCTTTCTATATTCCTTAATGAATGTGACTGCTCTGTTTGCACTATTTGGAATATCCTATGGCATTTCTCCGTTCCTTCTTCCTGTTCCTTCTTCTCAGTTCCTTCTCCGTTCCTTACTTCCCCGAGTAAGGCTCTTCCAGAGCAAATATTTGTATATTTCCAGTCACTCTGGAGTCAAAGAAGCTGTTCAGTTACTACCTACGTAACCTTCTTTTACATTAAAGGAGGCACAGTTTCCAGCTAAGCGAAGACAGGCTCCACCTTTCCCTTATATCACCATCCAGTCTTCTCAGAAACCTTAAATCACTTCCATCTTTAAAAATAAAAAAATTTGTGGGGCGCCTGGGTGGCACAGCGGTTGAGCGTCTGCCTTTGGCTCAGGGCGTGATCCCGGTGTTGTGGGATCGAGCCCCACATCAGGCTCCTCTGCTAGGAGCCTGCTTCTTTCTCTCCCGCTCCCCCTGCTTGTGTTCCCTCTCTCGCTGGCTGTCTCTGTCTCTGTCGAATAAAAAAAAAAAAAAATCTAAAAATAAAAAAATTTCTTCCCTTGAATCTATATCCTTTCCAGCTATTCTCTACCATTGCTCTCTCCTTTACAACCACACTTTGGAAAGAGATGTTGAAGCTCTTTGCCTCCCTTGCCTTGCCTCTCCTTTGTACCTCACCCCTTCCTATCAGTCTGATGCCCTAGACCATATATGTGATAATTTTTTGATTGTCATTGATGCCCATGTACTTAAGTTCAGTAAGTTATCTTGATTTCAGTGTCTATCGGAAACAGAATCCACACTACAATAAAACAGAAAACAAATTCGCTCAGGGCTTTTAAGTAGCTCACAGAGTTCTAAGAGGGCCAGTGAGAAGCTCTGTAGCTAAATGTCCGGGAACAAGGCCCAGTGGAGACATCTGTAGAGAAGATACCATTGCTACTTCTGTTCAGCATTGATAAAGCTCCATGCTGGATGACAGCCTCTGCTACTCCCATCCTCGAATAGCCAAATCCTTCTACCTCCTTACATGTCAGAAGACCAGTTCTCTGCAATGTGGCAATCTCTTCCCTCTTATGAATAAGCAGATCAGTCATTCATCTAAATTCCAATGAGTTATTCATCACTATTCTTACAACCCAAGATCATACATCATGCCTGAATGTTCTACATCGATACTAACAACATGCCTATTTCATGATAATGAGGTTTGCAGTGATATTCTCAGTATTTGCATGTGTGTGTATGTGTCTTTAAAAATAACCTCTTAATCCAGAAAGCTATTATTATTACAGTTTTTGATATTACAGTTTTTTGGTAAAACTAACATTTTCTCCTTGAGAAAAGCATGCCATTTGAAAGTTTGCAGCATTAACAAATGCAAGACATTTTAACTTCTGATCTGACAGTTTTAGCTTAAAAATCTTTAGGGTTTTTTTTTTTTGTTGTTAAAACGTGGCTCTTTTGGGTTTAAATTTAATTTCTGTTGCAGCAGTTCTTACATTTCAATTCCAAAATCTAGCCCTAGAGTAATATTTACTGGTTTTGTTTCTTGTTTGTTTCTCCTTCTGTCCTCCCCCATTAGTATTGTCCAAGAATTAATGAGTTGTGTCCATCAAAGATTAGTACTAATGACCTTATTTCCATAAAAACAGACTCACCACTCTGCCAGCTTTTTCTTCTGTAAGTTTGCCTGTAGGAATGATCCATTAGTTAAAAATTTAAAAGAAACTAGAAGATGTTCGTCTCCCATAAATCTGACTATACCGTAGGCCCTAACCTATTTCAGCATTTTAAAAAAGAGACATGTTTTAAAAATCTGTGATGAAAGCTATGATAACTACTCTTTAATCTATGCCCTAAAAACTGAGGAAGAAAACTAGCTTTCTTAGCTTCCTGAGATATTCATTGATTCATTGTAAATAAGACGAAATATTTCCTCACCCTCGGAAGTCAGATAAAACATTTAATTAGAGATATAGTCATCTATTTGTAGGGAATTTATAGGGGAGAGTCTAGAGAGAGGGAAGTTTTCAGCTAAAAAGCTTCAGAAATCTGCGTAGGGTCCTCTTGAGTTTTTGCGGGGAACTAGGCCGTGAATGCCTAAGGTAAAATTCCACAAAATCAAGCAAGAAGGAGGCAAACGTAGCAAGAAACAGCTCCCAGGGCTTACAGTCAGGCAGGAGGCCACTCAAGCTCCAACCAGCCAGAGTAGAGGATAGTCCACAGTAATCAGCTGGCGCATCTAGTGGGGACCCTGGTGGGGTCAGGCCTTAGTAGGAGAGCTGAACTGCGCTTGGAGTAAGGACTCTTCTAGACCCACTAGCAAAGCTTTCAAAGGGGTCTTCAATGGATTGTGCCAATCTGCAAGCAGCTTACTGGCCTGCCAGAACAAAGTCCAACTACCATTCACAGAAGAAAACAAAATTCCTTCTTTAAATATGTGAGTGGATTAAGCAACTATTTGGGCCTTATTTTGGGGAGAAGTTTTGAAGTTATGAATTCTCTGCTTTCATAATTACAGGGATGTTTAGATTTTCTGCTTCTTGTTCTCATGTCTTTCCAGGAATCAGTCCATTTGATCTAAACTGTCCATCATTGGCATAAAGTTGTTGATGGAATTCCCTTATTCTTTTAATACCTATAGGATCTGGGGTGCCTGGGTGGCTCAGTCCTTAAGCGCCTGCCTTCGGCTCAGGGCGTGATCCCGGAGTCCTGGGATCAAGCCCCACATCAGGCTCCTCCGCTGGGAACCTGCTTCTTCTTCTCCCACTCCCCCTGCTTGTGCTCCCTTTCTAACTGGCTGTCTTTCTCCCTGTCAAATAAATAAAATCTTTAAAAAAAAACAAACTGTCTATAGGATCTGTCATGATATCCCTTTTTTTCATTCTTGATATTGGTAATTTGTCTTCTCTCTTTCTTTGTTGACTTGAATTATGTCAGTTCACCAACCCCCACATTCAGGGACGTTTTGGTCATTTCCAGTCTTTTATTACTGTAAATTATGTTTTAATGAATGCCATGTGCACGTGTGGTTTCATATTTACAGAGATGAATCTTCATGGTAGATTCTTGGAAGTGAGCTTGGCTAGATCAAAGAGCAAATACATATGTACTTTTGTTAGATATTGCCAAATTTCCCTCCATAATGGCTGAACCATTTTGTTTTCCCTCCAGCAGCTTATGGAAGGTCGCTCTTTACAGCTTTCTGACAGGATATGTTGTCAAGCTTTTGATTCATAAATCTGATATTTGAATAGTGGTATATCAATGTAATATAATTTGTATTTACTTATGTTTTCTCACATTAAAGTACAATTATACACTTCTTTCTAGTGAGCCATCTATATACATCTTTTGTCCACTTTTTATTAGGTTTTTGGTCTTTTCTTCTGTTTAAAAGAGCTCTTTAGATGGGCAAATTATAACCAAGCCCAGACCAAATACTCTCTGAGAGTCTTCACACCTCTTGGCATTTGTACTCTACAAGTTGTCGTTGCTTCTTCTTATGGAAATTAACCCTCTAAGCTATAAATTAAAAAAAAAAAATTCTTCCAGTTTAGCATTCGTCTATTGATTATGGTTATGGTGGTGTTATTTTTGTTTTGTTTTGTTTCTTGCCATGTAAAGTCTTTTATTTTTTTCTAAAATTTGATCATGGTTTGCAAGATTTTCCCTTTCCCAGATTATAAAGGAATTCATCCATATTGTCTTGTAATACTTGTATATTTTCAATGTTTGCATCTATGTCTGGAATATACTTAGAGTATATTCTGGTATATAGTTGGAAGAGTGAATGAACATCTCTTTCTAAATAACTTCATTTCTTATAACACCACTTAAAAGAACCCTTTTCACTTTTATTCTGCATAAATTTCCATTTTTTTGGTCTATAAATAGTAGTATCAATATTGAACTAGGTTTACCTGTGAATGACAAAGAAGAATGGAATTTTGCAAAACAAGGAAACAAATTATTTTTGGTTTATTTAAAGCTAGGTTACCTAATTTGAACTATGTACATTTTTTTTGTTTTCTTGAACTATGCAAATAATTTTTTAAATACAGCACAGAATAAAATGTAGGAATTAATTTATTTATATTGTTACTTATTCAACATTTTGTAAATTCATGTTGTTGAAATAATCAGCCCAATTTTGGTCTCTATTCTGATCAGCACCCAGGGCAGGACAGGTCATTGTTTCATGCTGAATTGCACTAACACAGAAGTGGATGATGGCCCCTGCCTCCTCAGGTTTCTTTCCTCTTAATAGTGTACTTTAAAAGGAAAACTCAAAGAATGGATTTTACTTCCTTTCCCAAACTGAGGTTTCCATATGAAAGTCAAACAATCAACCAACCAATAAACAATCTATCTTGGATACCAACCATGGACTGCTGTACATACAAAAATCCTTTTTAAAAAATCACCAACCCAATTAATGGTGAGACTGTGGATTGCATACAACATCCAATTTACTAAGGCTAAGGAGGAATTTCTAATAAACTGTATCCTGTTTGTAATATTTGTATACCTGGCGGCTGGGATGGCAGCCTTTTTCCTGCTAATTACAGAATTAAGGAAACGCTTTTTTTTTTTTTTCCATCTTACTCCATAGTCATTTCAATGTGTTAACTAGAGAGTTCCAAATATTTCTGACGTCCATTCTGCTTTGACAGGGACCTGGGTAGGGAGGAAGCTGTTGAGAATGAATAGTATTCTATATAACCTATTTTATGTGACTGGTTAAAACAAGGGAGGAAGAGCCAAACAAAATGAAGGGTATGGATTATTAGGAGGAATACTACTCAGGTGGAATCAATTTTGTCTGCCTTTTAAAACTCAGAAACACTGACTTGGGATGAACAGACCACTGCTGACTTTGGGTTGTGCCAACCGGTGTGTAAATGAACAGCCAACAGTCTGCTGTTATCCAACAGGCCACAGAAAACACTATCAGCTTTGGAAATGGAAGATTGTGTAAATTTGTATCACAAATAGGGATAGCTCTTTTCTTAGGAATAGTAAGGCTCATTTCCTCCTCAAGAATTGTTTTAAATGTTGGTAAAAAATTTTCTTTTTATATTTCAAGAGTGACAAGAAACACTTTTCCTAGTAGTCTTAAAATCTGTCTGAATTCTAACTCACCTCTTGAGGTAGGTCTGAATTTCATTTCTGCCTTATTTTAGGTCTGGATGACATACTTAGCAACATTCAGTAAGGATCATTGAACTGACCCCTTTCAGTACATTTTGTCATCAGTCAGTGAGAACACAGAATGCACATGAACGTGGGCCAACGGTGCAGCCATCGATGGTGGATAGCCACCATTTGTCCTTCTAGAATATTCTCCTCTCTTCTCCAGCCTCCTGTGTCCCAGGAGACTGATCAGTATGGCCTACATTGAAGGGTTTGGCCAATGTGGAGCATGCCAGGAGGTCAAAGAGAAGGCAAAGGGGATGGTTGGGATATTTACTTCATGCACAGTCCCTTGATCTGCCTGTTTCTCTTGATCTACCTCAGATCACAGCCTTGGTTAGAAGGCCTCTCCCCACATAACCCTTTCTGCCCCAATCTCCTCATAACCATTTTCTCTCCTTATACCTGCATGACTAGGAACCATAATGTCACTTATAATACCCATATTTAGCACCTGTTCTCCAGGCTACTGCCTTGTCCCTTGGGATTTCCCTACCTCTGTTTTTCCCCCACACTCTCTTTAAACATGACTGCGCCATCGGTTACCTCCTGGGACCCTGACTGCTAAACCCTCTATGAAAATTTCACAGAATAGCCTAACTGTCGCAGGCATGGCTGTGGCACCTCACGATAAGGCTGGAAAAGTAGCAGATGCTAATAACACTATCTCAAGTGGAACAAGCCTGTTTGGATAAAAAGCTAGGAACTGCCTCTTCTGGCAGGGCTTGAAGAGGAAGAGAACTGGAAGAGAGGGTGGAGCAGAATCGATGATTGCACGGGAGATGAGTGATACCTTTCCTTATGGTAGTTGTAGTGAAATAACATTTACGTTGTTTTCTGAAATATTTTATTTATTTATTTTAAGATTTTATTTGAGAGAGAGAAGAGAAAGAGCACAAGCAGGGGGGAGAGTCGGAGGGAGAGGGAGAAGCAGGGGGCCAGATGCGGGGCTCTAGGATCATGACCTGAGCCAAAAGCAGACGCTTAACCAACTGAGCCACCCAGGCGCCCCTCTGAAATATTTTAGAAGGCCCTCAGGAGATGTATTTACAGTGAAGGGGATGCCCTTTTACTTCAAACCAACCTACGAACTTCCACTGCACACCAACTTAATGAAGACTGATGGGCCATTAAAATGAAAGACAGGACATCATCTTTAGACTTACATGAGCTGTACAGAATAGGAATTGAATGTATACATGTTCATTGATTTTCTGGATTTGTGAACCTTCAATTGCAAATCACGATCTTCATATTTTTAGTTTTGTATCGGATATTTCACACTTCATATGAAATCAACACCAAGTATTATAAATTTATTTCTGTAAGGAACAAGCGTTTCCAACAGGTATTTAAATACATGCTGACTTTTATAGGCTTCTTCCCAGAGTAGAATAATTTGATGATTTCAAGTTCCTGTGGAAACAAACAGAAGTGTAGACAATCACAAGAGATTGACAAAGTCACGCATCATGGATGGACTGAGCTACCCAGCCTTTCCGGAGCATCTGGGATATGCCCATTGCCTGGCAGAGAGATTTACATGAGGGCTGTTACTTCAGGCTCTGATCACTTCTTGGATCCTATCAGAGCTTTGCCCTAGAAATCTGTGCTAGGGCACAATGCCTAGGAATTATTAAAAAAGAAAGAAGGATCATAGACTCTGGAGGTAGGCAGGCTTAAGTTTAAACCTGTACTGGGTGTTAGCTGGATACCAGGGACTAATCCCTCTGGTTTCAGTTTCCCTGTATTATAAAGTGGCAATATCTACCTCACAGGTTTGTTTGGAGGGCTGCATGAGAACCTATGTAAAAACTGCTCAAAACATAAAAAAATAAAGATCTGGTTGAGTGTGTAATGGCACAGCCACTTTGGAAGACAGTTTGGCAGCTTCTGACAAAACTAACATATTCTTACCATATGATTCAGCAGTCGCACTCCTTGGTATCTGCCCAAAGGAGCTGAAAACTTATATTGACATAAAAACCTGCACACGATGTTTATAGTAGCTTTATTCATAGTTGTCAAAACTTGGAAGCAACGGGAGATGTCCTTCAGTAGATGAATGTATAAATAAACTGTGATATATCCAGACAGTGGAATATTATTCAGCTCTAAAAAGAAATGAGCTATGCAGCCATGAAAAGACAGGGAGGGACCTCAGATACGTATCTCTAAGTGAAAGAAGCCAATCTGGAATGGTTACTTACTGTACGGTTTGCCCTAGACACCATTCTGCAAGAGGCAGAACTGTGGGGACAGTGAAAAGATGAGTGGTCGCCAGAGGTGGGGACCGAGGTGAGGGATGAATAAGCAAACACAGAGGATTTTTAGGGTGATGAAAGTTCTCTTACGCTATTACAACGATGGCTATATGTCATGACCCATTTGTCCAGAGCCATGAAATCTTCAACACTTAGAGTGAACCCTAAGGTAAACGGTGGACTTGGGGTGATTATGATCTGTCCGTGGAAGTTCATCATTCTGGTGAATGATGATAGTGGGGAAGATATGCCTGTGGGGGGTATATGGGAAATCTCTGTACCTCCCTCTCACTTCTGTTGTAAACCTAAAACTGCTCTCAAAAAAAAATTGTCTGAAAAATGTTTTTAAATAATTATCTGCATCCCACTTCTATTTCATTGTATGATCCATTTCTCTCTAACTCAGTAACACAATGTCAGAAGCCCTATTTCATGAGGGTGACTTTTGCTGAGACCTATAATAACTGCAGTGTGTTTTATTTTTTTAGGATATTCATGGCTTATGAATTATGTGGAATAGAGCAATGTAACAGCATGTGAATTGTTTACGCTCTCCTAAGTATACTAATGTTTCTGTTCCTACATGACAAATCATTACCATGAGCATTAACTGAGCAGCTAATGACAGTAGGGCTCCGCCTTAGATACTGAAGATACATATAGTAATTCGACAGTACCCTTCTTTCAAAACATTCTTATAGAAAGGACAAAAGCATACAAATCAGTGTAATTACCATAAGTTGAGAGCTCACCGTGTGCCCAGCACTGTGCTTATTACAAGGATCTTTTCATTGAATCTCACACAGTTTGGTGAATTATTAGTAACGTTATTATCCTGATTTCATCGTTGCATGACCTAGAGCTCAGAACGGTTAGGTAACTTGCTCACAGAGTAAGAGAGCTTTAATTTGAAATTTTCAACTACTGCAATAGAGTATATTCTCCCTAACAATGCTAGTTCTGACATCGGGTCCAGACAATTAGGTATTAGAACATTGCTGCTCATTGTGTGATCGCATATGATTCCTGGGCTGGTTTGCAAAACGTTTGTTATTGGTCCATAACAAAGTAAATAATGAAATCGAGAGTAAGCTTTTAGGAATGTTTAGAGCAAATTTGACAGAGTAATTTTATGTCTATGAATTCGAATAGTAAAAACTAATTGGTGCTTTATATTGCATCCCCCCCCCATTTTATTATTTCTTTTTATTGTGTTTGACCAAAGTATTGCTCCGTGGCTGATGGGTAGTAAGGAGGGCACGTATTGCATGGTGCACTGGGTGTTAGACGCAAGTAATGAATCATGGAACTTTACATGGTGACTAACATAATATAATGAAAAATTATTATAAAAAAATAAATTTAAAAACAAAAAACAAAACAAGGGCACCTAGCTGGCTGAGTTGGTGGAGCAAGCGAATCTTGATCTTGGGGTTGTCAGCACAAGCCCCACGTGGAACCTAGAGCTTACTTAAAAGGAAGGAAGGAAAGAGGGAGGGAGGGAAGGATGGAGTAACCTCTGTTAACATTAAAAGAAACAAAACAAAACAAAATAACACCCTCGTCCTTCACTACCAGTAGTGTGAGAGTGGGATGGCAAAGGGTCAGAGATGAAGTAGGAATTATGACAGTGTCATGGCGGTGTGAATAGCTAATGATAATTGAGTACTTGTATGTGCCCAAGACTGTGCTTAGTTTCTCTCTCTCGCTCCACACATACATACACACACACCATATAAACCACATGTATACCATACACATATGTATGTACATACATGTATAAATGTATAATACAGTACCATATACGTGTATATAGACGTATTTCTTCGTATAGAGTTACCATTTAATATCTTTACAACAGCCCTGAAACTTTGAAATAGATATCTACCACGTCCGTTTTACCTGATTATGTTCTGGATATTACTGCTAATATCTACTTCTTCCCCCAGAGTTATTCTTTGCTAAAAACCAAACCAATGGAGTTCCTCTCATTACCAGTGCTCTTTTGTGAATATATGAGGATGGAAATTAATTTTGCTTCCCCATCCCCCCCGCAAAAAAAAAAATAAAACCTGCCACTTTACTTCTTTTCCCTTTTCTGTACTTTAGAGGGTACTTAGTGGGAGGTTGGGAAGAGCTGTGTCAGGGGCTTCGGGACGGCCTTTATTCCCTCGTCACGCTTAGCTTTTCTAGCGCCTGCTGCCCACTCTTCCTGGGATGAGTAGAAATGTTTTGCTGTATGAGTGAAGAGTGCTGACTGAATTGATTCCATCACTTGTGGACTTCCTGAAGTGTGGTGAAAACAAATCAAGAAAATTGAGGTGAGGTGGTATACATTTTCAAACAGGCCCCTTTTTTCTGAAAATGCGTATATTGAAAGCAGAGTGAAGGGAAGTGTCTTGATTAAACAGACCTAATAACGTGCTATAGGGAAAGGTCACCTTAAATCCTCTTCAGTGAATTTTTACCTTGGGTAGGACACATGCTGGCTTTTGAAAAAGTTTCCTGGTTACTGGATTGTATCTTTAAATGTTCTTTTTTTTTATAGATGTCTATTAGTGTGAGACAATATATATGGAATGTAGCTTTGGAAAGAATAGACAGTATATTACCTCATATGCTGAATATATCTGAGGAGGTGGCCGAGTTAAGCTGTTCTTCAATATAGAAAGTATTAGGAAGCACAAGAGAGACTCAGAGGTAACCTACATTGGCTTGGTGGTGGAGAAAGATTCGAATCACGTATGGGGACATTATGTTAAACACAAGCATAAACAGGATATAGTTTGTGTTTTAGTTCTCGTCTGGCGATGCTTCCCTTTATTCCCATTTAATGTGTTTCTATAGACATCGCTCTGTATTGAATTTCCATAGCAATCATCCCTGTTTGTGTAACCATCTTAAATAATTATATGAATAATTGCTATTAGGAGAAACAGTCTCTGGCATACCCTTTTCAAATGTGATTTTGTTTTCTCTACTGATCTTTTTTTCTGTTTACGGTTTGTCATTTTTTCCTTTCCTTATGTTAACTTGCTTATGTTTTTTTATAGATTTTATTTATGTAATTGAGAGAGAGAGCACGTGTGAGTGAGCAGGGGGAGGGGCAAAGGGAGAGAGAGAAGCAGACTTCCCGATGAGCAGGGAGCCCAGCACACGGGGCTCCATCCCAGGACCCTGAGATCAGGACCTGAGCCTGAGAGCCACCCAGGTGCCCCTTAACTTGCTTATCTGTTTTATGTGAGTTGAAGTAATAAGCACGTCTGCTCTCTGAAAAGCAATTCAGTGATTCCCGAAATGAATATGTCACATAGATGAAAGTGCTGTCACTACATCCCTAAGTCAACACAGGATGATTCCATATTAATCAGTGGTGTTTTGAAGAATGGCACCCTGAAGGCAACAGGGCCACGCTAAGGATTCTCATTGTCACCACACAGTGTTTACGGCAAAGATCTGGCCCCATTTCTTTAACATTCACTCTAAGCTAATGCCGCTGTTCTAAACTAAAGCCAAGCCTGAGTAAGTCAGGTAGCGAGGGGGGTTTTAAAGCTCTACTCCATCAGTATTGGTAGTTTAGCCTTTCTGCTGTTGCTAAGTAATTGAGTGACCACCTTCTTCGTATTAACTGAGCAAATCTGACCTCTGTTGGGGAACCTGTCTACTCATCTATGCTAGAAAGACACCTTTTCTTTGTCTTGTTTCACTTCTTTAACACGCACTGACTGAGCTCACTGGTCCTCAAGCTTATTCATACGTGATGACGTTCCCGGAAAATACGGTGCTTTTCACCACTATCATGTTCACGATGTTAACATTGAAATCACTGATTTTTTAATTTATGTGTAAAATTAAATACTGGCTTATATTAGATTCCAAAATACACAAACAGTAGTAGATACCAACATTTTAAGAAGAGAAAAATGGGATAAAGTTTATGAGAGACAGTTCCCCTCATTGAATTAACTCGTTTCCTCTGACCAAAGCAGAGAGATGGTTCTACGTGGACTGGAATACCTGCCCCATCTCACAAAATTTGACGTCTCAGTGGGAGCTTAACTGAGACTCATCATTACTCTGTTATGTGTATCAAAATTACCAAGATGAATGGCCCAGCCTCTGCCCTCAAAGGGCTCGTGCTCCTGTAGGAAAAACTCACAAATGGCAAAAGTATAAAACAGTATGAAATTGCAGATGAAAGAAGGTCGAGCATTGCTATTTACTTTCCCCTCTGCTGGTCTGGCAGAGACGCCAGGATAAAGCACCTCTGGTGCTAGTGATACCAAAAAAGAGTGAGGGTCTTGAGGGTGTCAGAGTCCAGTAATGTAACAGGCTTGCCCGCAACTTACAACTCAGAGTGGTAGGTGCACAGTACTGGGTCCACACTGAGAGGGCAGCGCCTACTTCGACCCAAAGGGTAGAAGACAGAGGGGATGGTAAGTGGGATGAACATTGAAGGGGTAGTATTTCAACCAGCTCTTTGTGGTTTTTCCTCCCTCTTCGTGTTTAACTAGACTAGACCATGTCTTTCTGACCCGCGGATGTGTCTCCTCTGCCCACCGATCACACTGCCCCAAGTTCACAACTTAGCTTGGCCTGAACCAGCGCTGCTCAGGCCTTACTGGCTCCGTGGATCATCAGGGAATCTTGTTAAAATGTAAAATCAGATCCAGTTAAGTCTGAGGTGGGGCTTGAGATCCTCGTTTCTAACAACCTCCCGGGGGGTGTGCTTCTGCCGATCCATAGACCACACTGTGAATGGTTTTTTAACTGGATTTTAACTCCTCAGATGAGAACCTTAGCAATTACCAAGTCCATCAGTCACCCTTGCAGTTATATTTAAAAACCCATCTTAACATTTTGAAGAAAAATCTTCATGTAAACGTGAAGATGGAAGTTGTCTAGGAGTCGTAAAAACAAGTATTGTGATTGTGACTACAGATTAGAGGCTGTTCACTTAGCACACTGCTAAGGTTAGTGATCGTAATCACAATAAATAGGCTTTCCCCTCCCCACAACTGCTGAGTGAAGTAAATACCATTTCCCCATTTTACGAACAGCGGCAGAGGTTAAGTAACTGACTCACTGCCCCCTGGCCAAGACAAGGCAGACCCCTGCGCTTCTAGTCCAGGTCTCTCCTCCTCCCAGCGACTACACTCGAAAATACATAGTCAAAAGAAGAAAATGGAAAGTTGATAGAAGAGCAGAATCATAGGCGTGAGTAGAAGTTGTGATGTTCCGTGGAATAAAAATGGCTGAATCTTCTGAGGACAGAAACTAGCATTGATGCTGTGGGAGTGGCCTTATCAAATAGCCCTGGCAAATAATGCTTTTAGATCTGTCCAATAGATGCTCGGGAGGTAGAGCAAGAGGAGGGACTGACACCGATCTGATTCTATACTTTAAAGGTAAAGGAAGACACAGCAGCGACTCTATTTAGTCTTACGTGTATTTACATACCTATAAATACATATGAAAATATCATCAACATGAAGACAGAATTGCAGACTCAACACAATGTGACAGTTTAGCAAGCTCTATGTATCCCCCAGGAAAGAAACACCTGGACATAGTCACTGATGCAGTCCGACCTCACCACCCCAAGTATGGACCAGAATCACAGTCTTAGGAGTATTCACTCTGTGTGCACAGAGATTACTTCTCGAATTCCTTGTAGGTTTAATGTAATCATAAAAATAGTGTTTTTGAAAACAGCACACACACAAAAATAGCCTCCTAGACCCCCCAAAAGGCGAAAAGTAGTTTGGATACAACTCTTTTTAGATAAACATGTCTGAGACAGGAAATGACATTGAAAGCTCGCTCCGTCACGTGGATAAGTGCTGGCTTAGGTGAAGCAGAGTAGTTCTCAGAAATTTTAAATTGAGGAGTGAGTTGTTTCCTTCACAGGGAAAATCCATCACGACCAGGAATACATATCTGTACATAGTGAACCGCTTCCTTGTCCACCCCAGTGCTAAAGGAGGCCTCACAAATTTGGCTTATTTAGCAGATACCTTTTTGGGGCTCAACACTGAATCAACAGCTATATGGCAAAACCGAATGCTTTCACTAAACATGAGAAGATGGCTGCAATTATAATGAAGTGTGATTGTTGGATAAGGAGTTGATTGTGGGTACCATGAGTCACTGGAGACTCAGTTCATTTACATGTGATAAAAATTACAGTGTTAGTGGTGAAATGAAAAACCAAACTCTTAGTCTTCTTTCTTCACTGAGTAAGCCTTTGTGTAGATCCCTGAGATAGGGAGATTCTGCCCAATGGATACAAGAACTTGACAACCCACCCTGTAAGAAATGATGTCTCAGCAAGAAGATAGTGATGGGAATCTTCAACATCTGTAGCCTCGAAGCATTGTACCACACCAGCTTTCTGGCAACATTAGTAACAGTTCCCTCCAGTGCTATCTTGAGAGGGCTGTCACTTATTGGTGCCTACTCTATGTGTCAAGATTTGTTCCAAACATTTTACATATTCAGTCCATTTGACCTTTACAGCGATACTGATGTCCTGAGGTGTTCTATTATTATCAATCCCAAAGGGACAGTTTGGGAAAGGATAAAGAGCACTGTTCAAACTTGACAGTATGTCTTAGAGCTATAAGAATTGTATGTAAAAATTTGAAATCTCTGCCTTGGGAAAGTAGACTTTTTTTAATAATCTGAGGAATCTGCCATATTCACTGTCACAATATTCAATATTTATTATGCATCTACTATTGACAGAAATTACTGCTAGATTCCAGGAAAACCAATATATATGAGATATATTTTTTTCTTTCTCTCCTTCCTTTTATGAGTTTCACAATTCTGTTGGGAAACAATATATAAACAAAAGAGATGAAGAATAACATTAGTCAATGCTCAAGAACTAATGTGATCTATAAGAGTGAAGAAACTGATAAAAGCGGGGGTTCTCCTCTCCCTCCCAACTGTATTTTGAAGAGAGTAGTTAGCTTGGGCAGCCCATTCCCAGAACAGTAACCTCAGAACTAAGATATTTTCTCAGTCTCAGGTGCCTGGGTGGTTCAGTCGGTTAAGTGTCTGACTCTTGATCTCAGTTCAGGTCTTGATCTCAGGGTTGTGAGTTCAAGCCCCGTGTTGGGCTCCACGCTGGGCATGAAGCCTCCTAAAATAAATAAGTAAATAAATAAAAAAAGATATTTTCTCAGTCTAACCGTCCATGGAAAATTGAGGTCTCTGTACATCAGCCTCCTTCACAGGGTTGTCGAGCCTTTATTTAAATGCTCAAGAATACTTGGCTTGATACCAGCGTCAAAGGTAAATGAAGCTCTCCTCTGAGTATCAGACAGACTCTCCATAGATGGAAGCAAGAATTTGAATTGCTTCCATTCGTCAGTCCATCTTCTAACATTTGGGATCTTATGAAGCAGATCTATATTCTCTCCTATATGACATCACTTCAAGTATTAGAAAAGTATGATTTGGATTGTCTGTCTTTTCTTCATTAGAGCAAACACCTTTGTTCTAAAAGTAGTATTCTTATGAGACATTTTAAGGGTTTTTTTTTATTCTCCTCCTTCTAGTCTTCTGATCATATTTCAATTTCTTTCTTAACTTGTGGTGACCGGAATTAAACATAACCATTAAACCAGCCCAGAGAAGACCCATCACCAGCTTTAGAAACCATGTTTTAGAAAACATGCTTCTATTAATGCATTCTAACTTTTCATTAACTATTTTGTTTACATGGTACTACTAATACTGAATTTATTGTCCAGTAAGTCACCTAGAATTTTTCATATGCTCCTTATACGCCATGTTTCTCCCATCCTCATAAAGTTTTGTTTAAATCCAAGCTCATACCCTTATATTTATCTTCTTAAATTTCATCTTATTTTATTTTGTTCATTGCTCAAACTGTAAAGACATTTTTTCGGTTGTGATATAATTGACATGTAACATTGTGTAAGTGTAAAGCGTACAGGTGTTGACTTGGTACATTTATATATTACAGTATGATTGTAGCATTAGCTAACACCTCCATCATGTCACATAATTATCATTTTTTCTATGTGGTGAGAATATTTAAGGTCTAGTCTCTTAGCAATTCTGAAGTATATAATACTACCGTATTGTTAACTATAGGCACAATGCTATGATCTCTAGAACTTCCTCATGTTCTACCTGCAAGTTGTACCTTTGACTAACATCTCCCCAGTTCCTCCACCACCAGCCCCTGAACCACCGTCCTACTCTGTTTCTGCAAGTTCAGTCTTTTTAGATTCCACATAAAAGTGGCAGCATGCAATATTTGTCTTCCTCTGTCCGCCTTATCTCACTTAGCATACGGCCCTCAAGATCCATCCGTGTAGTTACAAATGGCAAGATTTCCTTCTTCTCACGGCTGAATTATATTCTGTTTTACATACATATATACATATATATGTATGGAATATATATGAATGGAATGTTGTTATATTCCCTTTTACATATACATGTGTACATCTTCTTTGTCCATGATCTGTTGATAAACACTTAGGTTGGTTTCCATATCTTGGATAGCATGAATAATGCAACTACAGTGAACATGGGAGATCAGGTATCTTTTCTATATCCTGTTTTTATTTACTTTGGACATATATCCAGAAGTGGGATTGCTGGATCAGATGGTAATTCTATTTTTAATCTTTTGAAGAACCTCCATACTGTTTTCCGTAGTGGCTAAATCAATTTATATTCCCACCAACAGTGCATGACTATTCCCTTTTCTCCACATCCTCAACAATACTTGTTGTTTCTTGACTTTTTGCTAATAGACAATCTAACAGGTGTGAAGTGATATCCCCTTGTGGTTTAGATGTGCATTTCCCTGATAATTAGTGATGTTGAATATCTTTTCATATACCTGCTGGCCATTTGAGTGTCATCTTTGGAAAAATGCCTATTCAGTTCCTTCGCCCATTTTTTATTGGATTGTTATTTTTTGCTATTGAGTTACATGAGATCTTTATATATTTTGGAAATTAAGCCCTTTACCAGATACATGGTTTGCAAATATTTTCTCCCGTTCTGTAGGTTGCCTTTTCATTTTGGTGATTTTTTCTGTTGCTGTGCAGAAGCTCTTATAGTTAGATGTAGTCCCACTTGTTGATTTTTACTTTTGTTGTGTAAAGATGGTTTTGATCATTGCATGTGATCCCAGAAAAGGGGAAAAAGCAACATGGAGTAAAATTATGCTCAGGTGCAAATGATATCAAATGTCCTTCTTACTTCTTGGAAATAGAAGTAATGCCCCCAAACACGAAAAAAGTCCTCCCTCCTCACTACCTCAGATTTATGGGTTTACCTCGCTAGTAAATTTGCCAAAGCTTTGAGGGGGAAATGATGATGCTCAAGGATTAATCTTTATTCCGTAACAGCTTCCCCAGCACCTTGCTATAAGATCTAAATGAAGTGTTTTCCAAGGTGGCCAGTGTGAGAGGAGCAGTGTGGGATGCCATTGTTCATGCTCCCAGCCCTGCTGTGCCCGTGGGTCATGGGCCCTTCCTTCCAGGTCCACACAGCTCAGAGTCTGAAGTCCTCATTTTGTGCACAGGCATGTGCTTCTCTGCAAAGGAGAAACCAGTTTCACTGCCTCATTCTCCTCTACCCTGTGAAATTAAATAGTTTCTTGACAGTCTGTCTCTCTAGGGAGTTTGAGTGGAGGAAAAAAGAATTGGCCTCCACCTATTCAAAACTGAGTTTTAGTCCTTGGTTATGCATCCTTTTGCAAAACTTTTTTTTTTCTCTTTTCCTTTATGACATTAAGAAAATTTGTTTTGCTTAAAACTAGAATCCGTTAACTCTAGCAAAGAAAACATAACAGTTATGCAGATTTTCCCTTCTTTTTTTTTTTTTTTTAAGATTTTATTTATTTATTTGACAGAGACAGCCAGCGAGAGAGGGAACACAAGCAGGGGGAGTGGGAGAGGAAGAAGCAGGCTCTTAGTGGAGGAGCCTGATGTGGGGCTCGAACCCAGAACGCCGGGATCACGCCCTGAGCCGAAGGCAGACGCTTAACCACTGCGCGACCCAGGTGCCCCCAGATTTTCCCTTCTGTATTTACAGATAAACCCCTGTGAATTATCATTGGTACCACTATGCAAGTAAGGATTCCAGTATGTAAATAGCCACTATTCACCCAGAGAGAGTGCTGTCCCTCAGTAGCTTTCTAGATTGTTTTCCTCCTCCGCTGTGTGTGTAATTCTTCGGAGTGTGCAGCTATATAGCAAAATATGACAACAGACTGCTTTTCTTACATGGAGTTGTATGCCAGGCAGCCCAGGAGTGTAGAGTAGACTCCAAACACAGTTGATGTATACTGAACATAAATACCGAACTTCTGGTATTCAGGGACACACACCGATCAGTCAGAAAAATAGAAGCAGCCTGCTCCAAATGGTATGGGTACTTATACAAGAGAAATCAGTGAGGAGTAATTTTTTTTTTTTTTTGCCAGAAGGAAAATGTTTATGACACAACACACACAGTTACCTCAGAAAAGCACAAAGAAGGCATTCGCCTGTGATTTTTTTTTTTCTAATGAGCCAAAGGACTTAGACCACAGTGAAAAGTCCTGAAAATCTAACATAATATTTGAACTCCTTTTCCATGGTTTCAAACCACAACATTGCGCCCAACATGGCATTTCTGTATGAATTTTCCAAAATTGGATATTTAACAGTGAGAAAATGAAGGTATTCAATTCTCAAGAAGGTGATTGAATCTTTCCGCAAACTTCTGGGAAAGTTGCAGTCCTTCCTTACCTAAGGACTTCTGTCTGGTATAAAGCTGTACTGTGTGTGTGTGGGGGGGGGGGGGGTTCCTGAAGAAAAAAATGTAGATAAGTCCAAAAGATAATAAAACAGATACTCCTGTGGGCAATACACCAATTAAACAAATATTAAGATTTTGTTATTGCTTCAGGTCTTTGTAGAAGAAATGATCAGACAAAGTTAAAAATCCCTTCTCTTCCAGTCACATTCCCATCATTATCCCCCAGAAGCATCCAAAGTCATGGATCTACTTCATGCTTTTATTGCTTTACTATATATATTATCCGGAAATAAATAAAAGGCGTTGTTTTGTGTACGTATGAAAATTATGTTAATAATACAGGCTATATTTAATATTTTCCATTCAATGTTATTTTACGATCTCCCCGTTGACTCCTATAGATCTAAGTTAATTTGTTTTAAGTGTTGTTTTATGTATCATCATATAAGGAGATCCCCATTTTTACTCATTCCTGGAAAGATGAAAATATGGATTGTTTCCCATGGAAGTTATTAAAAATACTGTCATTAATGTCTTTGTATGCACATGTGAAAGTGTCTCCAGTGTGTAAATATGAGAGTGAAATTTGTTAGCTGCATTTTTTGTAGCCAATATTATTCTTCAAAATGATTGTATGAGAGCTTTTTGTTTACCCACATCCTCTCTCAAAATTGGTGCCCTGTGACTTTTTAACTGTGGGGAAATTGGTTATGGAATAATTGTTTTACTTGAATTTCTCTGATTACTCGCTTTGAGCATTTATTAATCTAATTTGGGCATTTATATTTTCCTCTTCTATAAACTGCCCGCACATCTCCTTTGCTCGTTTTTCTTTAGGTTATTTGTATTTTTCAATTGTGATGTTTTACTCCTATGTTACAGATAATAATCCTTTGTATCTTCTAGTCCTGTTCTCATTTTTCACTTTATTTATGTTATCCTTATTTGTTCAAAGGTTTTTGATAAATTAGACTATATCGAAAGTAATATTTTCCTTGTTGGCTTAGTCTCATAAGAAATCCTTTTCCTGCCCTGAAACTATAAAAGCATTTTTCTGTATTTTCTTGTCAGAGTTTTATAATTGTAACATCTATCCCTAATTCGTCTGAAGTTTATTCACGTGTGTGTGTTATAGCTTAGAGAGGTAATTTTTTTCATGTTTATATCAAATTGTATCAATACCAGGTATTAAATTTCTTTTGAATGATAATGGAAGTGTCCTCTAATTTAAGCCATGATTACATATATGCCTGTGTCTGTGTCTCAGCTCTTTACAAATTCCTTCCCACTGATTTACTTACGTATTTCCGTACCAGTTATGACATACTGTCATTATTGTTTCATATTAGTGATATGATATCCCTACTTGTTCTTGTTGTCAGAAATACCTTGGTTTATTTCTGCCCTTTTGTTCTTCCACATAGACTCCGGAATCCTTTTGTTGAGTTCCATTAATGATTCAATTAGAATTTTTACTGCAGTCATATTGAGTTTATAGAATAATTTGGGACAGTTAGCATTTTGAAGCTATCCCATTTTCCCACTTGAGAAAATAACCTGTCTCTATCCAGGTTTATTTTGTATTTTTTGATAAAGTTTTTTAATATTTTCAAAAAGCTCTTGCACAACTTTTGTTAGAAATATTGCCAGTTGTTTTTTTCATTTTTGTTATTCATTTGAATGATGCCTTTCTTTCTTTGATATATTCTAATTAGTTATTGGTAGTATATTAGAAATATATTGATTTTTTTTAAGCTTGACCTGGTATCCTTCATGAACTATCTCTGATAACTTCATTGAGTCTCTTGGAATTTCTTTGTAGACAACCATATCACTCGTAAATTTTAAAATTTGTGTTTTCCTTTCCAACCCTTGTTTACTTTTTCTTGTTTTATTGCATTGGCTAGGAAATTAATAATTTTCAGTGTTGGGTGTGATAGAGTTTATTGTCCTTTTCTTGTCATTAATGAAGTTGCTTGTAAAATTCACCACTCAACAAACATTTTTGTGTTATCTACTGTGTACCAGGCATCGCTACAATGAGTGAAATAGACAAAATTCTCTACCTTCGTGGAACTTATTTTCTAGTTGGTTAGACAAACAAGGGTGGATAGGTTACACTTGGGGTGGAGTAAGGGAGGTGTGATTTTTTTTTTTTTTTAAGATTTTATTTATTTATTCGACAGAGATAGAGACAGCCAGCGAGAGAGGGAACACAAGCAGGGGGAGTGGGAGAGGAAGAAGCAGGCTCATAGCGGAGGAGCCTGATGTGGGGCTCGATCCCATAACGCCTGGATCACACCCTGAGCCGAAGGCAGACGCTTAACCACTGTGCCACCCAGGCACCCCGGGAGGTGTGATTTTAAATAAGATAGCAGGGAAGGTTCTACTGAGAATGTAACATATGAATAAGGATAAAGTCAAGCACTGAGTGGAGAACAGCCAGTGCAAAGGCCCTGACACATGATTGTACCAGGCGTGGTTGAGGAACAGGAAGGAGGCCATTGTGGTTAAACAGAGTACGTGAGAAGGAGAGAAAAGGACATGCATTCAGAGAAGTGATGAAGGACAAGATTGCAAAAACGTTGGCTTTGACTCTGAGTAAAATGTGAAGCTGCTGGAAGATTTAGAGTGAATTTGGGTGGAAGAATCTTTGCTGAAGTCCTCTACTTATGTTTTAATAGAATCACTTTGGCTGCTATGTTGAAACTAGAACAGAATGGAATAGGAAGAGAAGAGATGAGGTGAGGAGTAGTGAAAACAGAAGGGAGTGGAAGGGAACAGTAAAGAGGACTTGCATTTGCTGATCTGCTGTTGTGAGTTCTGAATGAAAGAGAAGAGTCCGGGATGATTCCACAGGTTTTTGCTTTTTTTCCCCGCTTGGCCTGAATAATTAGATAAGGCTTTTCATGGAAAGCGGAAGAATTGTGGGAGGAACAGGTTGGTGGAGGAGGGAAGAGTGCCAGATTGCAACATGTGTCTGAGATGGCAAGTTGAGAAAGCCAAGGGGGGAGATATCAGGTAGGTAGTTAGATAGATGAGTCCTGAATTTGGGAAAATCATCTTTACTGGACTTGTAAATTTGAGAACTCTGAACAGGAAACAGGTAGGTCCGGTAAAAGTCTCAATGAGGTCATCAAAGAAAATGGCAGAGAAGAGTTCTAGGGACAGAGTATTGTGGCCAACCAAAATTTGGAGGTGAGAGAGGTGAAAAGGAAAGAATAAAATAGACTGAGAAGTGACTCATGAGATAGAAAGCGAACAGGTGAGTATGGTGCCCAGGAAGGCAGGAGGAGAAAGCATTTCAGAGAGGATGGAGTGATCACTGTGTCACAGGTCCTGTGTGGCGTGGAGATTTTGATAAAAGTTCTCTTAGATTGAACAATCTGGGGACATTGTGATACATATAAAAACAGTGTTAGTGGAAGGAAGGGCAACCCTTCCATTTCCCTAATTTATGCAGTCTTAAATTTATTTCTAGACTGTTCTAAACAGAGAATCATGGGATTTTACTTTAGCCAGTCGTTAATTAAGTCCAACATCATATTTTATCAATTTCGGCACTTAATTATTTCTTATATTTCAGTCCTTCCCTCTGACTTTGTTTTCTTCTGACTGAAGTAGATTATATAACTGATAACCTTTTAACTAGAAATGCTACAAGAATATATAAGCATTGGCCCATGAAAATTCTTTAACTACTTCCCTTATGTGAACACAGAAAAAAAATTTAATACATATTTTGTTCTCCAATTTAAAAAAAAAATCAGTGCTTGAAACGTAATTTTTAAAGCATGAGCTCACAATACCAAAATAACCCAAAGTACATTATGGTTTTAATAAGTATTGCTCTCAGTCACACATGACATTGTATGTATATGATTTACTTATATTGCGTATTTATGAAAAACATCATGCAGTAGGTTTCATTTCTTTTTCTATGAGGTCGTGCTATATTTGACCTTATTCTACTCAAACACAGCTTTATTTTTTTTTTATCCTCAGCAAAGTCCTAGGTCACCTATCAATAGGTGACAACTCAGCTGGCCTGCTTCGTAAGGTCACAGGCAGTGCATCCTGGTCCCCAATATTTTTCTCATTTGCCGTGATACTGACATTCCACCAAAGTAATGTCCCTGGATTTGATGACTTTTTATCTTTCCACAATTCTCTACTGAGTGAAAATGAATCTGGGGTGGTGGAGGGAAGGGACGTGTTACCTTTGCAACAGGGACTCCCAGCAGAGAAAATGGCACTTTGCCAATGTGATCAAGATTTGGCCCCTGGAGGGTGAGTCAGACTTAGCAAGAAGGAGGTGCAATGTCTTATAAGAAGCTGAGAGAACACCAGAAACAAACTTGGTCTTCCTCACAATGTTACAAAGTTAGAAACCCTGCAAGCTGATTTGTAAAATTCGGTGAACCTCACTGTATGTAAACACCAGGGAGAAACAGGTTATGGACCCCCACTACAGTCATTTAAAGGTGTTCGCCAAGGAAAGCAGGTGAAACCATTCTTGAGTAAAGACAGAAGGTAAACATAAATGTTCAAATCTTGTCTCATGTACCTGCGGGCTTGACTTTGATTACGTGGCAACGTCGTTATGATCATTTTATGTAGCAGATAGCAGTAGAAGTTTGTCCCTCAAGTTTTTAAGATAGTCTCCTAAAAATTTTTTCTTGAGAATTTTTAATATGACTGCTCAAGCTACTCATTTTTTTTAATCTTCATTTATCTCCCATCCCAATTCTGTTCCCTTCAGCAGTGGCAACGTGCCTTTCTTTTAATTTTTTCATACCTTCTGTTTTCTCTCTTCTCAGCCAGTTGGGTACGAAAGTAGCTGAAATGCGAAAAAGACAGCAGTCGCAAAATGAAGGAACGCCTGCTGTGTCTCAAGGGCCTGGAAACCAGAGACCCAACAACACGTGTTGCTTCTGCTGGTGCTGTTGCTGCAGCTGCTCCTGGTATGTCGCTCTCTCTGTGGGACCCCACCCCTGCGCTAGCTGGGGACTAACTAGAGTGAATTTGCAGCTTCGTCCTTGGGATCCTGGAAACTTCTCAGTCGGTCTCCTTTTCCTCCCTTACAAGTAGGACTCATTGGAGACCATCCCTGGGAATAGACTATTTCCCCAGAACCTACGTTTAAATTGAGAGTAAGGTAAACAGTGAAAACTTATTTCATATCCTGTTTTTCTCCGTCCATGCTTCTTAAAGAGATGGGTAAAAATAAGATTATGGTTATAGACTTGTTTAACCATAAACAATATTCTCCGGTGTTCCAGAAGGTACAGGAACGTTGAGATGATATGCGGCAGTACTGTACATCATAGTCGATGTTGTGTTTTAGTTGTATGCTGTTCCGCAGGATGTTGATAATTCAGTCACCGAGCCACAGAGCTATGAGTCAGGGAGGCCCTCTCAGCCAGCTGCCTGATAAAGGACAGAGAAAGAAGTGCCACAGGCCCATGTCCACAGATCTGAAAGGCCAGGGGCTATGATGGGTATGAAGGCCAAGTCAGCCAAGTAAAATCTGCGAACTAAGAGCCAGACAGCCTGCTTTTCTTTGCGATTTTATCACTGGCAGGTTCTGTGACATCATCCAAAGCTTTAAACTCTGCTTTTTGGTTTCCTCATTGGCAAAATGATGAAGTTAGACAAGCTGATTCCCAAGGTCCTGTCTAGTACTAAAAGTCCGTGATTCAGGCACCTCAGAAAACCTGCTCCAGTTCCAAATTCCCCAGGTGCGTTCCAATAAGAAAATCAGCCAGACCCTGAGTCCTAAGATTTACGTGGATGAGATTCCCCAGGGGGAGGCTAGACTTAATGGAACTTTCCATAGAATGGTAAGTTTGGGGGTCCTTTAAGATCCAGTTCACAAGTGGATCTTCTGGATTAGTAGTGGTCTTCTGGATCTCCCCGACTTATGTCAAGGCTCTGAAGAAAGGCCCAAATGCTCGAATCACCTTCTGGTATATGATCCCTACAGTTTCCTGACATCCTTTGAGGTTATTCGTATGATATGGTGGCATAATATTCTGTCATCGTGGCCAAAATAGATGAAACTTGTTATGCTTTCGTGGTAGCCTTGGTGTCGAACAAGCTCTGTCCCTTCTAGCAAACTTTATTTCCAGAAAACTGTCAGACATTTTAGTAATTTGGAAGGTTTGGTTTTTATAAATATCAAAATTTCCTCCAGATGATGATTCTTTGTTAAGGAAAGTCTTTTATTTTTAAGCCTTAACTATTTCAGATGGAGGAAATGCTTCAATAAAATTGTATATATTTTTTTCATGTATCTAGCTCTGGTCTGAATCCATGGAGTAGAGTGTAGTGACTTAATATGGTGGCTTGGAAGTCAGACTACCTGAGTTCAAGTCTTGTCCTCATCATCACTGCTTGACTTTCAACAGGCTACTTAACGTCCTCAAATTCCTCATATATCAAATTATAATAATAAGAATCCCTACTTCATAAGGTTGTTGTAAACATTAAATGAAATAAAATACATACAAGCTGAAAACAGTGCCTGACATGTAGTATGCATTTAAGAATTAGCTCACTGGGGCGCCTGGGTAGCGCAGTCGTTAAGCGTCTGCCTTCGGCTCAGGGTGTGATCCTGGCGGTCTGGGATCGAGCCCCACATCAGGCTCCTCTGCTGGGAGCCTGCTTCTTCCTCTCCCACTCCCCCTGCTTGTATTCCCCCTCTCGCTGGCTGTCTCTCTCTGTCAAATAAATAAATAAAATCTTAAAAAAAAAAAAAAAAAAGAATTAGCTCACTGGCGGGGGCAGGGTGCACCGGGGTGGCTCAGTTGGTTAAGGGTCCTACTCTTGGTTTCAGCTCAGGTCGTGATGTCAGGGTTGTGAGATTGAGCCCTGCATCACGCTCTGCACTCAGCAGAGAGTCTGCTTGGGACTCTCTCTCCCTCTCCCTCTGCACCCCCACACCTCTGCCTTCGTGCTCCTGTCCTCTGTCTCTTGTGCTTTCTGTCTCTCGCTCGCATTAGCTCACTGGGTTATAGAACACTTCATATTGGAAAAAATAAAATCCCCGTAAAGAGGAGCTGGCTTGAAATAATGTATATACATTTTTCAAAGATCTGCTTAGGGATATATTATAAAAACTAATCTTAGAAAGGAAAGCTATTTTATTTTGGATTCTCTATAGGACATTGCAAATATATTGTTACATAGTGTTGAAGATTATATTTCTGTTTCTCATTTGCACTATGCCATGTTCCAGAAATCAGTATATGATTTTCTTTACCTGCCAAAATTTATTTCTGAATTGCTTCAGGATTATAACACCAAAACAGACACGAGTACTGAAGTTTTGTTGCACTATATTCATTTGCTGTCAAACAGCTATTTGGTGAGATTTGCATTTTTTTCTCTCCTACATATGTTTAGTGAGACTGGCTTTTGTAAAGCGCACACTGAATAACAAAACATCCCACATAAGCTCGTGGGCATCAAACTGTCACAGAACACAGACTATGGATGGAAACAAAACAGCCCTTGGAAGCTGCACTAACCCTCCACACCTCTAAGGTGACGCCGATTTGAGCTCAAACACTTGGCGCATTGGATGAGGCTCTGAGTTCTAGACTCAAGTGTCATTGTCAAGAACTGTGTTTGTTAGCAAGGAGTCATGCATGCCTGCGTCTAAGCCATAAAACACACAGTGTATAAATTTATAAGTCTTCCATAAGTGATAAATCATAGGTAATTTCTAATGTAAACAGCCTGAAAAAAAAAAGTTACATTGCCCTAACTATGAATTCTAATTCTGTCATCTCGTTGCAAATGAGAATCTCAATACATGCATCTTGAAAACATTATTTTTATATTTTGAGTTTAAGAAAAAAATTTTTTAAAGCCTTATTAGAGTGGAAAAACAAAAGAAATAAATGTTCTTCAAATTTTCCAGGCTAGGTCAGAGGAGCAGAACAGAAAGAAACACTAAAAAAATGTTAATTTGGGGACCAAAATAAAGTTAGAAATCAAAATATGAAGTAACTGTCATTTGTAAAAAGGAGCAGTTGTCACGTAGCTGATTTCTCCTCCTTTTAAGGAAATAGAATGCTAGGAAAGTAAGTTTCTATGTCTAGTAATAAATACAAATGCCTCACCCTAGCCTTACACGTTATAGACTTTTTCAACAATATAGTATTTCCCTGAAATTTGCATTTCTCCTTCATATTTCAGCATCAGCTCCTCTCGCATATTTAAACTTATTCCTGTCTTAATAAAATTACCACTGTGCTTTGGGGGCAGGGAAATGATACAGAGATTAAGTACAAAACTGCTGAATATTTCCACAGTTTCCTTCCAACGTCTAAAAAGTTGGGCCTGAATCCCTAACGACTTGTTAAGCCCATCTGTTCTCTGTCCCTTTCAAGGACCCACTTCTGTCCCCAAATCAGTCTCTTTCCCTTCTCTCCCCACAGCCTTCCATTTCAAGAGGAGAAGACAAGGGACTGTGGTTCAGAGCATGGGTGCTGTGTAACAGGTCTGAGTTTGGGCCATAAAATGAACCATGTATAAATTTGCTAGTCCTTCTATGCGTGGGACTAAAGCTGTTCCTGACCAGGAAGACAGAGTTTTGTCAAGACCACTTGTCTAAAGGTTCAGGGTTGCCACTGTGAAAACTTAATGTTACTCTGACATCAAGATTCAAACAGAGGTAGTTAACTCTCTTCCCTTTTCTTGATGAGAATGAAATCTTTGAATGATGTGGGCCCCCTACCAAACTGCCATCTCCAGGACAGTAGGGGACAGTGAGGACATTCACACACGTGCACTTGAGATGACACATGTGATGGGGATTGCAAAGTAGAAACTGCCGTGGGCTCCCGAAAGCAAGGTGCCTCCAGGAGATGCAAAGGTAGAGCTTTCAAAACTTATGTCAAGCCTAAAGGCTAATTTCCAAATCATCCTACAAACCTTCTTCTAACGTCAGAGCTTATGTTAAAATAACCCAGATTGTTTTTCTTTTTCAAAGAAGTCTTTAGGTGCTAATCCATCCCTGTTTAATTTCTTGTTGCTCCTGGCTGTGTCCTGTCAAGCAAGACAGATTGCCATGTTCAACCATAAAAACTTAGAACTCAAGACACTTCAGCTCTCATCTCTCCAGAATGTTCCCATTGACTGCTCATGCCACCTGGTGGGAGTGAGGGGATGGCTCGAGGGGAGTCCGCTTGCAGTTTCCAAGGGAATGGCTCTGTCTTTAGCTATTTTATGTATTAGACTTAGGTTTAAGCTTTAAAAAAAAATTCATTTATTTGAGAGAGAGGGAGAGAGAGGTGGGGGAGGGGCAGAGGAAGAGGGAGAGAGAATCTTAAGCAGACTCTGCCTGGAGCCTGATGCGGGAATCAATCTCAGGACCCTGAGATCACTACGTGAGCCAAAACCAAGAGTCGGACACTTAACTGACTGCACCACCCAGGCTGCCCAAGCTGTTGGCTGGAAGATAAAATGGCCTTGTTAAAGACACTACTGTCTGGAAAATGCTGTGTCTAATGTTCCAGATAAGGAAACTGAAGGCTTGCCTACTTTCACGAAGCTCGTTAGTGACAGCAGTGAGGCCAAAATGAAAGTCTCTTAATATCCAGGCCATTGTTTTGTCCACTTGAAGATGACACTTCCAAACTTTTCATTTCCAGTTTTGAGATGAACCATTTCCAAAGCTTCTTAGTTTTCAAAATGAAGCCACAGTCTCATGCACTACTGGGCATTGCCTACAAGATTGGCCCACTGCGTTGGCTGTTCTTCATTCTCCTCGGGAGAAATTGTCCCACAGACTGAAATTAGCTAGCCCTGTGAGAGCTGAAATTCTCTCCCTTTTGGACATGTGACTTCCCAGACCATGGGACAGATCCCGACTAAGTAAAGGTTAAGCATGTCATAAATATGCATTCGGCTGCCCCCTCTCTCCATTCTTAACAAGTACCCCAGTTTCTGTAATTCAAAACAGTGCAAAAATCATGTCCTATTTTATCCTCTGATGCTGTCACGCTTTAGCTGTCTGCCAGTGAAAATACAACACATGCTTTAAACACCAAAGGTTATTTTTCAAAAGGGAAAACAAAATCCGCGTCTTCTCCATGGTGAAGAAACCAACCCCTGGAAATAAATCCGCTAACACTATACAAGGTAAATCATTTCATCTGAGGCACCAGTCATAAACACTTTACCTGTCAGGCTCAGAGACTTGATTCATCTCACAAGGGAGCGTAAGTTACGTGCCTACGACTTCCGAAGTACTTGTAACCAGATCATCATAAGTATCACTTGCAAGCACTTCTGGGGTTTTGAAACTCATCTCACCATGGCATGGGTGAATTTCCTCAATAGGTTCTATGACTTACATAAACCTAAAACTCAGACAATCAAAAGCCATCTGCTAAAATGAACCCTAGTTTCCCAGGCCATATCCACAAAATCAAACAGTGGACACGAGGATCATGGACCTTCTATAATGCCACACATTTGTTAATTCTCTCATTTACAGCTTATTGAATGCCTCCTATTGCCTGGTACAGTTGTACTTCATTGGCTTTCACCAGATTCTCCTCTGCATCAACAGAGAATAAATTCTCAATAAGCAGTTGAATCCAGAGACGTCACCCTCTAGAAAGCTTGGTATTCAAGCTGTCTCTGCCAAGTCTGTGTTATTTATGACCAGAGGGCTATCTATTGGAAGCTGCCAGAATTAGAATGCCTTGATCCTTCTGCATCAAAGGCATACCACTGCTAGTCTTTTTGACTCTGTGTTTACCATAAAATTGTTTGGGTCTCCCATGGTGGTGTTTAGATCATCAGTGGAAAGATGGATATGCATAAAACAAAATAATAGATGAAAATGTTATGCCCAGTCTCATTTAGAAGAATAGGAAGAATGAGCCAGAGAAGGGCTGGAGAAAGAAAGTTGAAATTAATTCAAGTCAGAAGGAGGCAAGGGGCAGCTTAGAAGGAAAGGCATCTCACAGCCAGCAGATTTGGTGAGGAACCAAGGAAGTGTCCTGCTGGGTGCTGGGGAAACCTGTGGCATGATTCCCCTGAGGTGCGTCTGTGGCGTGAGGAGCCTGGTAAAGAATCCCAGAGCTGTAAGAGGATACAAACAGGCAGAGAAGGGGAAAGTCAGGTGGCATAAGCCTCACAGAATGTGGAAAAGGAATGCCGCCCCCACCTTGCCCTGTGGGGAGTGTAGGAGGAGCTGCCTGAGAGACGCCATCAGAGAGCTGGGTGCCAGGTAGGGCCAGAGAGGGAATGTGGGCTACAGAGGGCCGAGAACAGAGGAAGTGAGTTTGACATGGAAAGGGAGTTCCAAAGAAACAGGGAGTATTCTCAGAGTGGGAGAGAGAGGAGCCTCACTCTTGACAAGAAGCCCAAGGCTGATCGGAGGAAAGATACTGTAGGTATAGAGGTTGGGAGTGCCTCTGGGACAGGGCCCTGCATGGGCACGTGAGCGGGGCATGCTGGCCCACAGACCCCAGTTGACTTCAAGTCATTTCAGGGTCAGACTCAGAGAGCATCTCTGGAATCTCTGCTGACGCCCTCTATGTGGTGATATGGTGAGGGCCATCTGGGTCTAGATGGGCCAGGGTGTGGCAGACGTCTAAGATGACCTTGGCATTGGCCTGGTGCTGGTCATACCCGTGGCCATGCCTCCCTCTGCCCTGAACAAAGCTGAGCACATGGAGGGCCAGTTTGACTCCCCAACTCACTCTGCTGCTTTGCATACTAGTGATTCTCCTTCTGTTTAACATATGTTTTTGTTTGGGGAGTTAATACCTTTAAAATTTATTATGTGGATTTTATAGTTGAATTCATAAAAGTTCATATTGCTCAACTGGCACTGAACATTTCTGTAAACATATACTAAAGTTTCATACTTTAAAATAGCCAAAAATAAGTTGGCTTGTAACATATTATTTGACACATAGTAGGTGTTTAATTAATACTAAGGTGTTAAATGGATGACTGAATTTAGATTTTCTGTTTGAGTCCACTTTATAAAATAAAAAATTTGTGTCACAAAAGTTATTTTAAAAAATAACAAGCATAGTCTCAGACCTTGGTATAATTATGTGGCAGGTGATGCTTCTTAAGCACCAGATTTCTTCTTAAGTAGTGTCTTCCTTCGTTCTCCCCTGTGTGCACGTGTGTGTGTGTGTGTGTGTGTGCGTGTGTGCGTGTGTGTTAGCAGGAATAGTAGTAGTATATTAGTAATCCTAGCAGTAATTAGCCGTAGCGAGGGGCAAGGGTTCTGGGAGAGAGCACTAAAATCTCTTTAGTATTACTGGGGTACAAAGTCAAGAAGGACAAAATCGAAGGCTGAAGAGAGAGGCAGTGACGAGCAATAAAATGCCTGTAGAACCATATTAAGGAGTTAGGACTTCATGCTGTTTGGGGTAAAAGACGTGATTGAAGATTATTAAATGAGGAGGAGACAAAGCCCATTGTATGTTTTAAGTATATCCTTCTGGAGGCAGTGGAAAGTATGTGGGAGGACAAGACAAAAAACAAGGAGAATATTAGGAGGCTTTGTAGTAGCCTCGGTGAGAGATGTTGGGGGCCCTAAATAAAGCGATGATAGAAGGAACGGAGAGATTACCTACTCAAGAGACACTGGATGTGGTCAAGAATTTGCAGTAGATGAGAAAGAGAAGGGGAGGATACCTCCACTCCACGGTGCTTGCTCCCATGGCCAGGTTGATGGCAGCCCCATCAAACGAGAGGACACGGCAGTAGGAGGTTGTTTAGGGCAGGACAGGTGGTGAGCTGGACTTGCTTTGTTTAAGGCCCCCAAGAGTTAGCTGTGGGATGAAGCTGGGAGCTAAGGACAGACACCTCAGGAAGCCAGGAAAGGAGCTTCACGAAGAAGGGAATGACCGATGTTGCCAGTACCCAGTACACCAGGGAGGTCCACCGTGACAAAAATTGTAGAACATCTTGTCACCTGGCCAGCTGGAAGCTTCTCGGTGAGGTCTGTGAGAATCAAGCTTCTCTTTAAAGTGCACAAGGAAGGGGCGCCTGGGTGGCAAGTCTGTTAAGCATCATCCAACTCTTGGTTTCAGCTCAGGTCATGATCTCAGGGTCATGAGATCGAGCCCTGCGTCGGGCTCCATGCTCAGTGCAGAGTCTGCTTGGGATTCTGTCTCTCCCTCTCCCTTTGCACACCCCCCCCCCCAGGTAAATAAGCAAATCTTAAAAAAAAAAAAAAAAGCATAAGGAGGAAGAATTTGGAGAGAAAAGCTGCCCACGGAGAAAATGAACACACCTCTCCTCAAAGGCTCTGGGGTACTCTGATCTCAAGTGAACGTTCAATCTGAGGAACACTGGAGTTCCCTTCCTGATTTAATCAAAGCAAAATTACTCAATTTCTAAAACATGAAGAAATTCAGCCCTTTCAAATTCAGGCCAGATTCATTAACTCTCTGGAAAATATTTAAGAATTTCCCCTCCAGCTCCCCGAATCAGTAATCATACCAAGCATACAGTTGTGACATTTTTGCTGCCCCGACCGTAACTACAGAATGTAGTAGTTGTTACATCTGATTGAAATAAGTATTAACTCTTTTTTTTTTTTCTTATTAAAACTTTATTATTTCTCTTAGGCCTGGCTCACCTTTTCAAGGTCCAGGTGCAATAGACCTATTAAAATATGCCTGCTATTTTAGGACATCACTCAGGCATGACTTGTTCCTTGTCAGGTACCACAATAAAATCCACTTCTGAATATGAAGTTTATTGTATGATAAGTCTGCTTAATTGGGTTGTAGAAATACTGTAATTTCCAGTGCTATAAATGTGTGTCTTTGTCTCGGATGTCAGTATACTATGTATCAGTGTATACCCAGGAGCATGGGTTCCGAAGGAGGGAGCAAATTTCTGCCATTGCTACTTTTTCTATAAAGCAACATAGATTCTTTAAAAGTACAGGACCCTTTTAATCAGCTAATTCCATAAGTAATAGCAGAATAATAATTCCATGATTTTTATTTTAAACAGATGTCATCTTGCTATATTTAAAGACGATATACAAATTCTAACACATCTTCCTCATGTAAATAGCCTACTTGCAAGAGGCAGCATGGGGTAGGGAGCAAACAGCAACACTGGAATTAGGCCCGAATGTGTCCTTGTTCCATGACCTACAACTGTGAATCATTCGGCAAGTGACTCAATCTTTCTGAGCCTCAGTTTCTTCATCTGTAAGATGTAGTTAATAGCATACATAAGTCAGTGAGTTTAGGTTTCAGTACGTACTGGGGGTCCTGAGTAATCCTTTGTTGATAGCTGTTACTTCTGCCCCCCAACCCCCCACAAGTCTCAGGCTAAAAGGAAATTACCAGATTTTGTAGGATTTGACCTCTGTATGCTTAGCACGTTCTATTCCCATGTTGTCAGTCAATGTTACAGAACCCATTCCTGCATTCTCTATGCCTGGCCCTTTCTCCCCAACTGTCACATTCACCAGCACAAGTACAACTCATTGTTGTACGCACCACACCGCCATAGGATTCCCAGAAGGCTGTATGTTCATTCTGTTCTGGGGCTCAGTTTCTCTACAGATCAGGATTATTGCTTTCAATTCGAATTGTTCTCAGGGGTGCTTCCCGCCTCATCCTATACGTATTCACACACACGCGAACTAGAACATGGCAGGCGAGGGATGACGCATGGTGGGATGGGTAAGTGACCCTACCAGCTATCAGATATCAGATCTCTTTCTGTATGGGCTGCTAGAGTCCTGACTCTCGTTGTGCTTTGGATGATAGGCACACAAGTTAACCAAAACCAGAAGCTTGAGCTCCAACTTCACTGCGTTTAAAGACTTAGATGACTACTTGCCATTTTAATAACAGTGTCTACTAACTAAATAGAAGTCCATTTGGCCTTTTCACATCCAAGATATTTGCTTTCCCACAAAAGCATCAACTAACTTAAGTATGGCTTACAGGAAAAATTACAGTGGGTTGAAAGAAGAGCTTAAAATAGGATTTCAGTCAACCTGAGAACTGAAATAGAAGAGTCTGATGATTGGCGTGTATTATATAGAGTACATCTAAATATTTAATCCTGTACTTCTCTTAAGTTTAGGGGGGACGGGGGAAGAAACCTTGTTTATGCCTGATAAAAAAACTTTGGTTATTTGACTAAAAATAAGCTTTACATAAAGGATCCAGATTTTAACTATGTAATAACTTGTTGGCAGTTAGCCTTCTAAATCAAATTAAATGTGCTGATGAAAATACATGGCTTGGAGTATGAAATAAAAATGTTATACCCATGGAAAAAGGGAATCTTTGAAACCCATCTTTCCAAACAGAACCGTGTATTGAGAGAAATTGGTAGCAAAGAGAGAGAAGAGGAGGAGGAGATAAAGAGATTTGTTTTCAGTTTCCATGCATCAAAAGAAGAAATGATTGTTTACGTGTAACCCAACTGGAATGAAAATCGTTTGGACAATCTATTCTCGCAATGGCTCTTCTAAAGAATTTTCAATTAAAAAAAAATTTCTTGTCTGTGGCTAGATAGAAACCTTGTCAAATTAATTTGTTTTAAGAATGTATGACTTAAGTTCCGTATTGCCCCGGCAAGAGATATGAGAGTTTCAAACAACTTATTATTGGAAAGGATAACTATAGTGTTAATAGGATTATGCCTGCCTTTTTTTTTTTTTTTAAGACTAAAGTATTCCTAAGTCAAATGACTTAGGTCTGGGGACTATCCAGAACATTTTCTAAATACCGAAAAGGAAAAATGTGTGCCGTTGTGTGCACCTCCCGAGATTAAATGTATATCCTTCAAGTCTGATTATTTCACTCACAGAAAAACTGAATGACTCTTCTCCAATTCCTTAGAAAAATATAATTATCAAACCTCCACACACATAAGAACAGATATTTTTCCAAATAAGGGTAATTACTCCTAGAAACTTTTCCAGTTTTCTTTTATTCAGTTGATTAAAAATGATATTTATAAAGACAACACAGCCATCTAGTGGACAGACTTTTAACAGCGGATTATTTTACTTCAGAGAGGTTTACGTTTATGAAATAAAAACTTAAGCCAAATAAAATACTTATTTTATGACACCTGATTCTATTTCTCATGTGTCGTACAGTTATTACACATGATTATCAAAAGCAGGGGGACTATTTTTAGGGGCAATTTTTTTTTTTTAGACAACCGTTGTATAACATTTGCAGACACAAATTTCTATCCACCATTCCCATTTTCCGTGTGTCATCTTTACTAAGCAGTGCCTCGGTGCCATCTCCTTTCTGCACTCCCTTCTCAAAGTTACTCTGCTGATGGGAGAAGGTTCTAATTCCCAGGAGGCTCTCGGCAGTGGTAACACCTGATCTGCGGGCATGAGTGGCATCTCCTCTTTTCCTCATTTAGGCTTTGCTGTCAAAACCTCTGTAACAACTCCTTCCTGCTCATCTCAAATTCCAGGGACTTGAGAAATTGCTTCTTGCCAGTATCTGCCGTATATTCAGCCCTCTGAGCAGTAACTCCCACAGCCCGAGAGCGATGGGACAATGCCGAGAGAGAAGGCATTGGCGTGCAGTCAACGGGTTTGTCCTAAGAGGTTTCCCTCTTCCAAATACTGAGGAGCAATCAATCTTTGTAAATAACTAAAAAGGTAGAAGTACCACAATTGATTCTTTTATATAAAGAGAAGTGGCATTGAGTAGTGAAGATGAACATGAGACCGGAAGTCAGAAGATGTGAGTTCAAGGCCAGCCCTGATATGGTTTGGTTGTGGGAATGGAGTAGATCAACCTTGGGGACTGTTTCCTCTGAAATAAAATGGGAATGATGAATAACAAATCCCCTGCTTACCTTACAGGACTGTCGTGAGGAAGAAGTAGTAAGGGAATGTTTGAGGAAGGGTTTTACAATAATGGCAGAGTGTAAGGCTTTATTTCCTCAAGTTGAAATTAAAAGGTCTCTGGTAAACTTGGAATTGTCATTTCAACATGAGACTAATTTGCCCTTACCTTTATTTAAGCATGTGTGATAATTAGCCTTTTTGTCTCAAGTTTTTAGTCTTTGCTTTACAACCTTGTGTAGTGGGTCTTCACATTATTCCCAGTATGAGTGGAGGAAGAGAAAGCAATGAAAGCAAAAGTCATCGTAAAGGAGCTATATTCTGCATTTGGAGAGCACCCCGTTGTCGTCTTGGCCCGTTACATAAGCACACCTCACTGCCTATTCTAATTTATCACTCCCACCCTGAAACATCTGCTCTGCCCATTTTGACCTACATTTATATCATGCCTTTTTACAACTCCCAACATGTGACTTTCCCCCCTCTGCTTGGAATTCCCTTTGTCCCAGTCTCATCTGAAACACCTGCTCTCATTGTTTAACAGCTCAGTTTAATCATTACCTTCCCTGCAAAGCCTCTCTCAATTCTCTCGTGCAAAGGTGTAGACACTGTAACTACCTAAGAAACACTATATGCATACCACTATTTTAGCTCTCGTTGCAATGCTGTGTGATGCTTATTGACCTGTCAGAGCTTTTCAGTTTCAGAGGCTCTGCCCTATTCATCTTGAAGTTCCAACCCAGGCAACATTGCATGAACCAGGTGTCTCATACATATTTATAAATTGTTGTTGACTCCTAAGTAAAACTTAGTATTATTTTACCATGGTATTTTTACTGGGGAAAATAATGAAACATTTAAAGAATAACCTACCAGTTCTTTTTCAGAGCCTGAAGGATGTTGATTCCATTTTTGCACGGGAAAATTTGAGGTAGAAGCTGTTAAATAAAAAAAAGAAAAACTGATACACTGTGAGAATTTTAAAATATTGAATAGTATCTGTCTTTGCCAATGTCAGTGGATCTTTCTTGAGCCTTGATGTCATAGTGAATTAAATTCAAGCGTCGTATTGATTCTTCAGCTGAGATTTTGTGTCGGTGTATGTGGTTTTGTGATCAGCCTCCATCCTGGAGTTACCATGGCTACTGCAAAGTTTTCATCTTATTTGCAACCATTTCAAGGGCTCTCCCTAAGAACTTTTATTTTTCCTACAAAAGTAGACTGTCTTCCAAATAGCCCCCACACACATCCATGATGATGAATCAGTAGGTAAGCTCTGTAATGGGCAGCAGGTAATGTTTTCCCTACCCCACTCGCCCAGCTCCCCTGTAAGCAAACAAAAAATTCACCCGCACACAAGGCCTATTTCCTTATTTTCTGAAATATACCACATGTATTTCTCCCTTCTCAAAGTCACCATTCTAGAAAATTTCTAATGGGATTTTAAATGCTTATTTTAGTATACTTAGCCTAGATTATTGGCACTGTCCTCTATAAAATTCTTAAGCTTTGATCAAGACTCCCACAGTGAGCATTGTACATGCATTCTGTTCTCCTTATGGCTTTCGTTGCTTAAAAAACAGAAATGTTAGTTAAGAATGTTACGAACATTGTAAAAGTGAAAAAAACATGTCTCCACATGACCCCTTGTGACTGTTCAGCTTGATTTAGAGCTTTTCTCAAGCACACGAACTATGTATATGTTAATTTAGAGCAAATATTTCCTGTCATTTATTACCTTAAAAAACAACAACAACAACAACAACAACAACACTGTATTACTTAGAGCAAGACCAGGTGAAACTGGGGACAGACATTAGTCATTCCTAAGACATAGATGGCAAGCAGTTTAGTACCAACTCCTTTATCATTTTATCCATTTCTCTTCATCTTAAAGTTGCATTATTAGCAGTTCTTGATAATTGGAACTTTGAAAACAATTTTGTAAGAATGGTAGTAAAGGAAAGTTAATTAAAAGGACACTTGACAATTGCTGAAAGTCAATTTCTTTCTGCAGGGCAATATTGAATCCAATTGTAGATCAAGAAATGGAGTAAACACTGAACAGTTAAGCAGTTATTGAGTATCTATTATAAACAGTTTTAGTACAAATGTGTGTCCATATTTTACCATCTGTAGAAATGAAAGATATAAACACAACCCAATATTTCATGATGATCACTCTAATATGGTAGCATTTGGGATGTTTGTAAATATCACAGAAACAGACATAAGAGCCAGAATTCATGTTCAGAAACTTGTGAATCATGCATGTGGATTCCAGATTTGTTACTCTAAAGCAAAGACACAATGGAGAACAAATTTTTTTTTTCTAAGATATTGCATAAGGTGAAGTATACTGCGTTTCCGTGGCACACTCTGTGGGACACTGTGGAAATGTAACAGAAATAAGTTCTCAAGGAGTTTATTATTCAGTCAGTGAAAGCAAGCTCATTGTCTGGCCTTTTAATGGTACCTTACTGTGTGCGGCACACATACACATACGAGCTCAGTCAAGCGTGGCAGAACGAGTATTCATATCCTATTGAAATATGATCTTTCCAGAATTTACAAAAAATTGGCATATTTTATATATTTGGCATCATGAATTTCTCCCAGGAAATTTCACAGGATATTGTCGATATGTATTCCTACCTCCTCCCACCCACTTTCCCATAATTCCTGGAAAGATACCAAATTCCAGGGAAGCATTCCTACTCAAAGACAGTTTGAGAAGTGGATGGATCTCCTGTCAAACACATCCCTGGCCTAAGTGTGTTGCTGCATCCAGGACTGAGGGTTCTAGACTACCTCAGGCTGCAGACATATTCACGTATCCACATGCGGAGACATAAACAACTGTGCCGCTGTCTCTGAATCCCACCTCACTGTTTTCCCCGCGGCTACCCCACACTGAAGGCTTGGAGGCTCTAACCCTGGAACTGCTGCCTCTCTGCACAGCACTAGTCAGTTTACTGGGTGTTTAACAATCAGCTCTAGTTTCTGCTTCCCAGAATCCCTTGAGCCACACCACCTTTGCAATTCCCATGGAGTTCACTTTTCTCCAGGTAGTCCACTTTCCCAAGTAGATTTTCCTATCTAATCTCTTTCAGTTGCAGATTGGCCCCTCTTCCTTAGATTCTTCCGTTTCCAACGTTCTCTCTATCCTTACCCTTGCCCATGAGAACCAAAGAATGAATTAATGCTCAGGTGCCTGGATAGCTCGGTTGCTTAAGAGTTGACTCTTGGTTTTGACTCAGGTCATGATCTCACGGGTTGTGAGACTGAGCCCTGTGTCAGGCTCTGCACTGAGCATGGAGTCTGCTTGAGGATTCTCTTCCTCTGCTCCTCCCCCCACCCATTCCTTCTCTCAAATAAATCAATCTTTGGAGGAAAAATAAGAATGAATTAACGAGCCAATGTCTCCACTTCCATTACCAAGCTTCTCCGATTAAGAACAATGGCTTGTTGGAATCCTTGTCCTACTAACCCCCTTCCTTCCGCCACAACCATATTTAGTGCCCCTTTTCTGCATTCACACAAGTAGTGTATATTGCCTCAGTGCCTATCAGACAGCATGGTTTTTAATAGATGCTCAGTAAAGATTACAGATTTCTGTGACAGAATTGGATTCACATTCCAACCGTGCACCGTATTTAGTGTCCAACGTTGGGCCAACCTACTCGACAGCTCTGTGGCTCACTTCGCTCATCTATAAAATGGGGATAATGAAAATAAAGAGAAAAGGACAGTGCCTGACAGAATAGGCACTAGGAAATAATAGTTTCCATTTCCCCTTGTTGAATAAATGAATCTCCAAGAAATGGAGGACATGTTATCTGGACTTTTGCTCTCTGACAGGCTCCCATGAAGCTTCTTGGCTTCTAGACAGAGGGATCAGTTTGTTAATTCAGTAGCTTGACTTTTCAAGGCCATTGAGTCATCCCAACCGCCCTGCTTCTTAGTATCACCCATAACCTCCCTCATTATGTCTCGTTTCCGCCTAGAACTTGAGTGCTCCATCCTGTAGTGCTGCCCAGTGGCAGTTTCCCTGGATCAGACAGTTCTTGGTCTGGGTTACTAAAGCCCGTGCGATTATCCTAGCTCTTGCAATCCTGCAGAATTTTCAATTTTCCATCCTAGAGAATAAGAGATTCCTCTGACCCAGTGCTCCTACCTGGGAGCACAGTGGCCTGTCTCTCCCAAGACATTGAAGACCGACTAAACAGGAGGAAAGGGCAAAGACAAAGTCAAATATAAATCCGGTAGTTCGAGCTTGAGTGGATGGAGGAGTGCTGGTATCAGGGACAGAACACCTAGGATGCAGAGAATGATGATGTGAAATTAGCAGATTTTGTTTCAGATTCTGAAACATTTTATCTTTTTAGCTATCAATGGGAGAAAATAAATGGAAAACAAACTATGAATAGAACTAACCAAAAGTCAAAGTGACATTACTCCAAAGAGTAACATAATGATGCATATCAAATATTATTAGCACATAATCATGCGAAGTATCTTGGGAGATTTTAAGTAATGCAAATTATGTAAGGATGAAATCAGAATGTATAACACTATCCATTTGTGAGATTATTTACTTCATTATTTCATTAAGTAATTATTTCCATTTCTTTAGTTGACATAGGCTTCCCCATCATTTTAAATGGTGTCACTCTTTGTGTTCTTTAGATATTCTCACATAGTTAAGAATAAAATTCTTCCGTGAAGTAGTTTCCTGCAACTTTTTTTCTTTTCTTTAAATAATTGGTTTTCCGTAGACAAAATAAAGTGTTTTACTACCTTGCAGCCTGACTGTTAGAAATGAAGAAAGAGGGGAAAACGCAGGAAGACCCACACATACCACAAAAATGGAGAGTATCCAAGTCCTAGAGGAATGGTAAGTGTGCTTCACCTTGTACTCGTGTCTCGTGTTTGCACACCGTTTACATCTACTCCGTGCTGGAGCTTTAGCTCTCGTGTCCTGGTCCTCCGCAGAATGGTTTTGTGAAATGAATGCATTCTCACTATGGGAGATCTTACTTTGTGATGGCAGCCGCTTTTCATCAAGTTTTCTGTTAGCTGTGTTAAGCTATCAGCTAAAACACTGCCTGAGTTTATCTTTCTCTTTCAAAAAGTAATGACTGTTAAGATGAATTAGCCCCTGATTGCCCTAATTCTTCTCTTTTCTGTGAATATTTTTTTCTAAGCTGTTCTCTTTATTACGAAAGAGTCTAAAACACACACAAAAAGATATGTAATTACCTAAGTTGGTCAGAAAGGGCACCCAGCTGGTCCCTGGTCCCATTTCCATCAGAACAGACTCTAACCAGGTATTTTCTCCAAAATGAGAATCAAGTTCTCATTGCAGTATCTACAGAATGAAATTAAAATGCAAGTAGATTAGTTGTATAATTACAGGTGCTTTTCTTTTTCTGCTTCCTATGAAAAGATTTTAATGTTGGTGCCTCATAGTAATTTTTCCACCTTTAAAAGTTTTTTAATGAATGAGAAAGTTCAGACTTTGGAATAGTAACAAATCTATTTAAAATACTTGGTCCAAAAAAATTTTTTTAAAAATACAAGTACTTCTTTAACCAAATGTATTTTGCATTGGGAAATCCTTTTTCTTTTCTTTCCTTTTTTTTAAAGTTTTTATTTAAATTCCAGTTAACATACAATATTAGTTTTGGGTGTACAATATAGTGATTCAACACTTCCATAACAGCCCGTGCTCATCACGCAAATGCACTGCTCAGTCCCCATTTTCCCCCACCCCCCACCCACCTCCCTTCTGGTAGCCGTCAGTTTGTTCTCTATAGTTAAGAGTCTGTTTCTTGGTTTGCCTCTCTTTATCTCTTTTTTCCCCTTTGCTCGTTTGTTTTGTCTTAAATTCCCTATATAAGTAAAATCATATGGTGTTTCTTTCTCTGACTGACTTACCTCACTTAGCATAATACTCTATAGTTCCATCCATGTCGTTGCTGAGTAATATTCCATTATATATACACACCACATCTTCCTTATCCATTCATCAAGCGATGGACACGGGTTTTTTCCGTAATTTGGCTATTGTAGATAATGCTGCTATAAACATTGGGGTGTGTGTGTCCCCTCAACTCAGTATTTTTGTCTTCTTTGGGTAAATACCTAGTAGTGCAACTGCTGGATCATAGGGTAGTTCTATTTTTAACTTTTTGAGGAGGTTGGAAAATTCTTAAATAAACCAGTGGATAGGAAAGCAAGATCTGGATCGATTTAACCATAAGCATCTCCAAGCTTCTCTTTTCCATTTCTTTGAAGTATAACCAAAGGGAGTAATAACTGGTGGTTTTTGCATGAACGTAGTCACTGAAAACTTGAATATAAATATCTAGGAAGTCCTCCGTGTCATCACTATAAAGTCCTCAGTGTCATCCTGAGCTTTTTAGCTCTAATAAATCCATTCATGGTTAATACTTCATTCGTTATCTTTAATAGAGTAATACTAGAGTTCAGGAAAATATGTTGTGACAAGTGCAAACAGTGTTTTCTTATTTTAGATCCACTGACAAATGAAAAAGTAGCTGTCAGAGAGGAAAAGAGAAACTGAACCTTATGGCTTTAAAGTTAAAATCTACATCAAAAAAATATAAATAAATTAAGTTAAAATCTGCATCAGACGCAAACAAAAAACTCCATTTGCCCTTTAATGCATAGGGTGTCTTTGTCAATTTGCAATATATTGTTAATGTTTGAACATTTCCAGGCTTCATTACAAATTTATGATGACCATGCGCATAGTTTGCATAGCCCCTTGCTATTTGAATGCTTTGCTCCGTAACACACACTTGTGCCTAAACGAATTCTTCTTAATACCCAGAAGTGAGTGACTAGCCTAGTCCTGGCAGATAGATGCTTTGCCAGATCAGGTCACACTAATTGGCAATGACCACTAGATGGCAGCAAGTGACTAGCAATTTCTATCTTTTCTCCCCTACTTCGACTGAGTATTCTTAGGTCAAAGTTGCCTTTGATAATGGCCCAATTCTGTCTTTGCAGCCAAAACCCCACTTCAGATGAAGTCTTGTCCTGGTCTCAAAATTTTGACAAGATGATGAAGGCCCCAGCAGGAAGAAACCTTTTCAGAGAGTTTCTCCGAACAGAATACAGTGAAGAGAACCTACTTTTCTGGCTTGCCTGTGAAGACTTAAAGAAAGAGCAGAACAAAAAAGTAATCGAAGAAAAGGCCAGAATGATCTACGAAGATTACATTTCTATACTATCACCAAAAGAGGTAAAAATCTGGAAAATGTTAATGTGGGCTTCCTAAGACCAAGGATGAACCCAATGGGACCTCTGTCCACATAGGGTAATGCATGGGCTGTGGACAGGCTAGAAGGCTTCCCTGGGCAGATAATTTAGATTTCACTCTGAGAATGCACCTGAACATGAGTTTGAAGGTTAGATTTCCCCACTATGCTTTGATCATTTATCTCTCGCTGAATCGTGTGGGAGGCTACTTGCTTTTCAGAACTAACATTTACAAAGCCTGTTAAATACAATTTGCTTAATACGGTGACTTACGCTAAAAAGGAAAAGAAGAATTTACTGTGGGGCAGTGTTTCTCAAAGTGTGGTCCCCAGATCTCCTGTCTGAGAATCTCCTGGAGCATTTGTTTGGAAAGCAAATTCTTGAGGCCTATCCAGGACTTCTGAATCTGAATTTTTGGAAATAGAACCCAGGAATCTGGACTTAAAACAAGCTTTCCATGTACAAACTAGTTTGAAAAACTCTGTAATAGGACCTTAAAAAAAAAAGCTACCATGTTTGTTGATGCTTATGATAGAATTTTTACAGGATTGAAGAATGGGCCTTTATGACCCATTAATATTCTTAGGGGCGAGATGGGTCATAGCAAATCTTTTACTTATTCCAGTTATCCTGTTACTCAGAGTGCAAGCTATTTTTGCCATTGCCGAAACATACCTAATAAATAAGGAACATTGCAAGCAAACAAGTTAACACGTTTCCATTAACTTTTTAAAAATTAATTTGATCCTGAGTAATGCTCCAGCTGCCAGAGTTAAAAGCACCCGATGAGGGAGGAATTGGTAGCGTAGCCAGGCCTTGAAATGCTGAGTGACAGAGTCGCAGAGGTGCTTTAAGGCATTTGAATTTAGAGGTTCCTGAATGCCTTCTGTTCTCCGCATCACCCTCTTTTCATCTTTTCTGTCTCTGTCCGTTTAAATGTCCTGACCTGGTACCTTCTGCTCCACACTCCTCTCCTGTGTGTGCAGACATTTATAAAGTTCCCTAGAAACAGGCTCTGCTCGTTGGTGCTTCATCCAATCCGGGATGTGGCCCCAACGTATACACTATTTCACTTCTAATGAGGTGTACCTTAACAAGTTTAAAAAATTTGTTAGGTTATAATTGCCATTGGTATTCTAGAGGATTCCCATAGTATTTTGTCTCTGCAAAATGAGAAACCTGGAATTGGATACACAAAAAATTGTTTTACTTTTTATTTCCCTCATTAATATAGAAAAAGTATTCAGAGAAACGAGGTGGGGAGAATTTTTTCTGTAGCCTCAGTGCGTTTATTACTGATGCCACTTTGTGGTGCTGACATCAGAAATACATTCTTCAGGTTTGTAGTCAGTCTGGAACCTCGGCACCTAGCCAGTTCTACTTGGATTTTATCAGCATATACATTTCATTCTCATTTTTATTTTAATTTTGCATTACATGGCAAAGATATCAAAGGATCCAAATGTGCCCAAATGATGTGCTTCTCTTGCCCATAATTGGTGTTTGGGAAGATTATCTAGCCCATTTCTCTCCCCAAAATATATAATATGTATCATGTGAAAATGGCAGTTGTCTCAATTATCTAGTCTTGTTTGTACTATCTATGATGGGTGTGCTATTTTAAAATAATGTTGGTAGAAAAAATATTCTCCATATGAAGTACATAGAATTCCTTTATTTTACAGTCTCCATTTACTGGTTTTTAGTTTTTAGGGGAAACACTTTCCCATTGTCACACTCCTGGTTTTCAGATGTCCCTGATTAATGGAGCTTTGTAAAATAAACAATTTTCATAAAATTACTTCTTTGGCCCATAGTTTCAAGCTATCTTAGTTATTGATCACTGAAATATAAACTATTGGATTTTCATTGTTTTTGCAAAACTAATGGAGTTTTGCTTTAGCCTAATTTCTTTATTTTGGATATGAGTTTCACCAAAAAGTCATTAAAATATTATTTCCTGATCAAGAGCACTACCTTTCCTAAATTAAATGGACTAATATTTAGTGTAACAGACATATATCTTTTCTCCTTTGTGTATCTGCATTTGGACCATTACCCACTTTTTAATATCCTCAAAATACCACAGAGAGAGAGAGATGGAAGCAAAATTCAAATTTTTACCATTTTGCTATTTGTGTGCTGACTTGTAAATAACTCTTGACATATAATCTAAATGATTGGACTGTATGAAGTGCCTTTGTTTAGTCAAAGGATTGTTCTCCTGTCCACAAAGTAATTACATTTCATCATTTGATCATTGTTTAGTAGCAAAAACAAATAAACCAAAAGTAGGCATTTGCAATTATAAAAGAAAATTGTTTACAAGTTATATTTTAAGCTAAGGTATAGATATATTTACTCTTGAACCATGACCTGACTCACTGATACACTTAGAATATGGCATGTACTTCCTGGCCACCCCAGAACACTTTCTAAACTATTACATCTCACTGACCTTTCTGTGCAAAAACTTGTTAATTTGTAATCAGCCACAATACATTAATAACTGTCTGATGATACTGAGTTGTCACCCTTCAAATTTTGTTTTCCAACACTGGAGAGAACACATGTCACATCAAGAGAGCCCTGACTATGCAGTAGTAAGAGCACTGAACTAATCATTCGGGTTCATGGGACTCAGGATCTGGATTTGCTTCAGCCTGATTGTGTGGCTGGGGATAAATTAGTTCATTCTCTGATTTGTTATTCAGTTGTTTGTTTGGTTTACAAAAATAAAGATAAGAAGGGACACAGAGAATAGCAAACCAAATCCAGAATGACAGCTCTGAGGCTCTTGTGCTACTACTCCATTCTCTTCACCAAGTGATGTAGCTAATCCATCATGGTTCTTACTGCTATACCCAGATTCAACCAGAGAATTTATCTCAACACAATATTCAAAGCAGCCACTACAAATTGGAATTGGGATACATTTCCCATTTGGGATCCATTTTGCATTTGGCCTTTCTACCTCTGAAATTCTATAACTGTTTCTACTTATTCTGAATATTTTTAAAGAACATGAATATTTGAATCATTTATAAAATAAAGACTAAATAACTAAAAATTGTCAGGATTCCATTCTTAACTAGACCTCATTTTTTTCCACTAGACTCTCATTTTATCTTAATTTGATTGAGTTCTCATGTTCCTCTTGGTTAAATGTAGAGAAAGTCTACCTTCTTGAAATTATTTATATCTAGATAACTTATTTTCTTCCTGAAGCCAGTGTGCTTAAAATTACGTTTCATTATTTGAAGAGTGTGTTTTATGCATTTTTAATAATTTGAGTATTATTTTATAAAACAGATGTTTGCAATCAGGAGACAATATAACTTCCATTTCTTGGTATAGAGTACATTTCAAGAGGGAAAGGACAAATTTTAAGTTAAAAAAAGCAACTAAAAACAAATAAAGAAGAGCATTTTTCAGAAGTAAATTTTTTATGTGATGTTCTCAGAGAAAATAAATGGGGGGTAGTAAAGAGGAATTTAAGATTAATAGTAATCTTACTGCAGATATCAGCTGCTGATGGCAGTTTATATTTATTAAATATTGAAAAGACAAACCCAGCAAAACTAAGAACATTAATAAAAAGTCTATTTGGGGTTCCCAGGCTGTCTCATGCAACTCTTGAACTCTTGTAAGTTCAAGGCCCACATTGGGGGTAAAGATTACTTAAAAAATAAAATCTCAAAAAAAAAAAAAAAGTCTATTACCTACTATAAGCAGCATCGAGCTATCGAATGAATAAGTAATTATACGTCTTGCCACAAACGTAAGACATACCTGCGACGAAGAAGACTGTTCAGTTTTCTACATATCTCTTTAGTGATGGCATTGTCCTTAACCTGGGCTGTAATCCAGCCCTACTACTGCTTACCATCCTTATGACACTGAGCAACTCACTTCAGTGCTCTTTGACCTCAGCTTCCTCATCATGCAGAGCAATGGCAGAGAAGAAACTCAAAAACTCACTAACTCTCTAGCTTTCCAGCTCTCTCACATGGTGATTTCTCACATGGTTGTTTGCTTCTTCTGATTTCATCCTGAATTTCCAGTTGTTATCTGGGAGAAAAAAAGCAGTAAACCTGTTCAAATTCCAAAATTATCTAAAAATAATTCATATGTGATAGACACGTGGATTCTGTGTTTGCAAGTATGTGACTCTTTAAACAAACTTATGTGAATTTCGCACTTTTGATCATTTAAATTGGTTTTTCTAAACAGGACTCATTTGACTGTATTTTCCTAGATTCATTTCTTTGTGCATGCATATTATTATTCAAAAAATACTTGACTGTTTCCTATGAGCCAGATACTGGGTTAAATGTTGGGAGTATGTTGGTGAACAAGAGAAACACTGGCCTATCTTTTACAGAGCTTACATTTCAGGAAGACAGACAAATCATCTCAAAAGCAAATAACTAAAAATTGTGATAAACATTATGATGGAGGTGGAGGTCAATGGTATCGTTTAGAAGAGGGGTAGTCAGGTAGGGTCACTCTGAGAAGGTAAAATTCAAGTTGATAGAAAGTCTGAAGACACTGTGCTTGATCAAAAAGGTGTCATGATACCAAAGGTCTGTTATTATTATTATTAATATCACTTTACATTGGGCTTAAACTTTGTTATTGACAAAATGGTCTCACATATATTATTAATTTATCACAATATATTATCACAATATAGGTCTCACAAGAATCCTTTAGCCACTAGGACAGAGGGCACCATTTTACAGCAAAGGAAATAAATGAATTCTCAAAGAGGTAAACCAGCTATTGGAGGACATCGGAACTATATCTGGTAAAGACAGAACACAAGCCCAAGGTCTTCTGATTCCAAATGTGGTGCCCTTTCAACTGTCATATGCTGACTTGTAATCTCATTGCGTAGTATTGTCTTCATGACTTCTATAAATTTCTATAAACCCTACCTTAGAACCTAAGACAAAATAAGAAACAGTAATCATAACCACTATGCCTGAACTCTCCCTCAGACAAGCAAGATAAACTTTCCCATCGTTTGGGCCCTACCAAGAATATGGTTACTGCACTTTATCCAGTGATCTTTGTTCCAAGAAATAAATTCCAGTAGTTATATTTGCAATTTATAATTATTTTCAGTAGAAGTAACCAACACAAAATAATATGACTAAAAGTACACATGGTATAAATTTACTAAAACTAATGGGAGAATCCAATATTCTTTATAAAATTTAACATGAGAAAACCACATTTAGTTAAAATTAAAAAGAGTATCTCCAGTGGCAGAAGCTATCACTGGTAAAATTTAATATGAACTTATAAAGGAAAAAGAAAAAAAATCAGAATTTTACTTCAAAAAGAATCCTAAGTAAAGCATCTTTGGTAAAATTAAAAATAAAACGGGGGAAAATGGAGGAAAAAACTTAATCATGATATCTAAAAAACTGTTTAAGGAATTAACCTAATTAATTTAAGGAGGGTCTCCACAAGGGAAAAAGACTTTCAGTGAAAATTCATCATTTTCAGCATAATTCTGCCCCAAAAGTCCATGAAGTCAAAATTTCCATTGCATCTTGATGGCTAGAATTGAAAGGCAGGGTCAACACTTAGCATACAACCTTCTGGCAATATTCACCTATCTCAGAGTTCTCCTCCACTGGGTAGGAAATGCAGCAAGGTTAAGCAGGTCTGTGACTCAGTTTGAGCCAGGTTTTTCCATGCCACACTAGCAAGACTTGTGTCTTCCTTCCCTCCACTTTATCTCCACACTCTTGTTGGACCTTCAGCACTCATGACATTTTTCTCCCAACTTGTTTGTGGAGTTGCAGGTAGATATTTGTATGTTTGCAAGCCACTTGCTTTTCTTCTTCCCCTGTCTCCTGCTCCCTGTGCGAGTGAAGTTTCCAAGTTCCGTGAGGCCTATCACAAAGTCACGTAAGCCTTTGAAACTTCACTTGCCACCTGTCAGCATGGCCACTGTGCCCAGCACTGCTGCAGCTGCTAGGTGAATGCTGCCAAATCCGTAGGAGCTGTCCGGGGCAGTCCCGCAAGAGTACTTCTTCTTCTGTTAATGCAGTGACTGCTGCATTGTGCTGTCCCCTCCCCTCCCCAGATGTGAGTCTCAGAGGACTGAGTACTACCAGAATTCCCATTGCCCAAGGGCAGCTCTTGTCTTGCGTTTCTCAACCTTCTCTTCCCTTAGAATGAGTCCTTTATGGGAAACTCCTCAGTCTTTGGACCCCAGATTAGATGGGGCTATGAGCCATCCAGTCGTGCCTGAATCCTATGGTGACTATGGCTCAGGCCCATGCTGGGATCCACCCCCACTAACTTGTATTATAGATATTCCACAGTCTGAAGCACAGAGATGCCACCAGATGAAACTATAGATTGTTATACCCATGGGGTTTATCCTTGTTATTTGACCTCTCTCCACTTCTTTTGACTGACAACCTTTCCAAACAAGCAGATCTTAAGGTAAATATTTTATTTTTTAAATAGAAATAGCAAATGAGTTTTTGTTACAGGTTACTAAATGTTGGATGACTTTCTCTGTGATCTTTCAGTACGGTTTTTAATTTACAAAAAAATTTTACAGGGAGAACTCAAGACATTTAATAATTAAAGGTATTTTATTTCTGTCTTAAGATACCTAATAGGGTTCCAGCCACAAGCAATTATACTGTTTTTGATTATGCTGTTATTTAGAAATAAATGATCTTTCTTTATCACTAATCTAACATTTACCTCCCCCATTGAAACAAAAAGTTCTCAAGTTTGAAAGTAAGAGCAAAAACATTTACAGAAACACTTGAGTGGTGATAACACCACGTTTCAGTGTGAGATCAGTTTGAACTCCAGTGTCAACATATTCCAATTGAGTGGAAAGATAATATTTTTAAATAAAAAGCTAAGAAAAAAATTCTGTATGTTTTATTACTTTGTACTTGATGATGACCTCAGATGGCTCAGATAACACAGAGAATTAAACCTAAATGACCCATTTCCAGCACTTTTTTTTTTAAGGAATTCCTTTAAGACAATACATAGTTCAGCCAAGAAACATTTAATTTTTTCCATAACGTTGGTCTAGCTAAGCCACGGAAATTTAGTCTGGATCACCATTGCCCTCTCATAGCACCCGTCTCTGGGGTGTAGCAATCAACCCAATTCCTCTGTATGGGCCATATAGAGCTCAGGAATCTGGGGACACCCAGACAGAATATGACCCCCTTCAGTCCTCAGGACTATCTCAGACCCCAGGCTCAATCCAAACAGTAGGTGGGAAAAGAAGCCAGAACCAAAAAGGCTTTTGCAAAATGCTTATGACAAAATGTTTAGCTATAAATATGAAAGGTTTCTATCGATGTGAGTACATCGTGAGACAGGTAATATGGATCACAGTGCTCGAGTCCCTGCTCAACAGTGAGGACTGAGGAAACCAAGCAGGACAAGTTTGCGACGGCTGCCTCTCAGGTTTTCCTAACATGTCACTTCAGAGCAAAGCTTACTTCTGTTCCCTAAGCCTGCCCTTACTGCTATTTATTTTTCCCCCATTCCCTTTCCAGCAGCCCTACCAGCTCCAACAGGATCAGCATTTAGTGAGGGAAAACAAAACAAAACAAAAAACTATCATTTGCAGAATTTAATTTTTTATGCTTTTTAAATAACACTGTACTGATTACTTGTACGGGTATTCTAAATTCCGACTTACATTTCTACTTTCAAAGACTCCACTTCAAGCAATTGTTCTACTTAATCTGTAGAACAGAGATCTTTAGATGTATCTCTGTATAAGGACCATAAAGTTCTCTGTGCCTTGCCAGGTACCCCCAAGACATGGAAAATGCCTGCTGTGGTTTTGCTCTATGACACCCTTCCACGTTCCTGGTTTCTTACTTTGACACTACAGGATTTGTTGAGATATAAAACTATCAGGAATCAGCACTCGATATCATGCTAATTTTTGCCAGAGAACTACTCTCTGCCAGATTTTTCCTTGTACCATCGAGAGAGTCACCCCAGCGGTTATCTAATAGGAGGAGATAAATTTGTCTTCTGGCTACAGAATTCTCCAGTGCCTCAACTTTGAATAGAAATGGTCAAAAACCCCTGAGTGCCTAGAAAAGATAAATCCAAGTAAGCCAGGATCTCTGTGAACTAAATTTCTGGTTTAAAAGACAAGTTATGTTTTGTTTGTTTTAGTTCAACTCTTGAGGAAGAAAACTATGCAAGGTGATGTAGCCTTGGAAAAGGTAACCTCAAAAAAAAAAAAAAAAGTAACCTCAAGATTTTTAGGTAGTTGGATTTAACCCTTTGAAGTTTCTCTGAAATGTCACAAACCTATATTTACTTAATTGAGATCTTTTGAAAAAAATTTTTATTTAATGTATCTGCTCTTATTTCTTTTTAGGTCAGTCTCGATTCTCGAGTTAGAGAGGTGATCAATAGAAATCTGTTGGATCCTAACCCTCACATGTATGAAGATGCCCAACTTCAGATATATACCTTAATGCACAGAGATTCTTTTCCAAGGTTTTTGAACTCTCAAATTTATAAGTCCTTTGTTGAAAGTACTGCCAGCTCTACTTCTGAATCTTAATTTTCATTAAAAAAAAAATCATTTTGGAGGGCTGGGGGGGGAGATAAAAGTAGTTAAATAACACCAGAAACTGAGTTCCTGGAGAACTACAGTTTAGCATTCCTCAGGCTACTGTGAAAATACAACCATATGGTCTTTGTCTCCATTTTTATCAAGGTTATCCTGGTTACGTTTGGAGAAAATACCACATACAAACAATGAATTGCCAAATTAAGTTTGTTCTATTCGACACTCATTCTACTTGCAAGCAAACTGTATTTGTAGTCCTATGAACAGTCTCCTAGTGTATCCCCAGAGACTGCATGTGCAAAGTAAAACTGCTTCATTTGCCACGTAGCTGTTGTAATATTTAATCCAATGGCATAACTTATATCTGTATTTAAGGACTTTTGTGCAATATGGTCTTATAGAAATAATTGCCAAAAAAAATTGGCTGTGGTTTGCGTTTTTAAATATACTCTAAGACAGAAAAAGCCAACTTTTAAGTTGTAACAGAGGTATTCAACATGCTATATGCTGTGTTCAGTACATTCATTTTGAAGCCAATATTTCTGTACATGGAAAAAGAGCTATTTATCTCTGTTTGTTGGGACATCCTATTGGGGGATTCCTCTGGTTGTTCACTGCCAAAACTGTGGCATTTTCTTTACAGAATAGTTTGCTATGTAAAAAAATAAACAACAAATAATAAGAAGAAGAAAAGAGAAAAAAAAGCACAAAACAATTTGAAGTTATTCTATCTCAATGACAAATTAAAGAGTGATAATTGTTTTTAATTGTAATAGAAGAAAATCTATGTATATATCAGATGTCCAATACTGTAATTAATTTATTAAAGACTGGCTCTCCAGTTCTGAAACGGTTGTGTAAAGTATGTACTTTAGCAAGAAAAAAAAAAAATACTAAGCTCGATAACTTAGTTTTGGAATATAAAAAAAAAAGGATTTAATAAAGGAATGCCTAAATGTAGCATCATAAAACATTTTGATGAATAGCATCTGTCCTGTGGCATATTTTCCTTGAAAGCAAAATCCAATGAAAAGCTAAGTTTTTAACCAAGAGAAGTTTTGTAAGGGTTATGAAGAAGATAATTCTCTACTTCAGACCTTAACTGTTTTCATAGTATCTTCAGAATGACTTATTTTAAAAATGTTAAAACCAAACTATTAATACTCATCCGTAATTGAAAGGCAGTACAGTGCTCAAATCTTCTAGCTGCCGTATTATTTTTTATAAGCACCACTAAATCTTTAAGACAGAATACTTGCCTGATATTGACATGTACTTTTGACATTCAAGAAAACAGTGTCCTATCATGCACACACACAGAAAAGTCAGTGTCATATTTATATCAAGGTGTTACATTTGAATATTACTATCCCCTGGAGGCTATTTTTTTAACTTAAAATAAATATAGTATTGAGTCACCTAAAGTGAAAGTTTTAAAAATATTTATATCCACTGAGAATACTGGCCTTATATTAAGGATGATATTAAAATTATAGGTTTTGTCATTTTTTAACTACCTCTCATTTTTTAATTTATTAAACATTTTTAAAATAAACAAGTTTGGGGTTTTCTTTTTAAAATTTATTTTACTTGAAAGGTTGGCATCATAAGTTTCTTTTTCCATAAAACTTAAGACATTTCAAGAATTGTTTTTTTAAGTGAATTTGATTTTCTAATTTATATAGAATTCAGGAGATATGGTTAAAAGGGCTATTACCTATTCCCTATGCAAATATTTTAACTGTTGCAGTGTTTGACAAAATGGGATTTAAAAAAAGTTTGCAGAGTAGAAAACAAAATGTTCTGTTTACACTGGCGTTGCTGACTATCCTACCATATTCAGCACTTTTAAATACATTATTTATGAAAATGTAGTTAGAATACAAGATAGAAAATATTTATAATAATCATTTCTTTTAACAAATGCCTGTTTTTGTCTGAAAGTGTTAGTGCGTTAAGACATACTTTATCCATGTCAATTAGATATTTCCTATTTGAATAATAGGTTTCAGTAATATGTTGAAAAAAAGATAGCTATGAAGATGTTTACAAAAGTCCTATTTTTTTTCTGAAAGAGTGAAGAAAAACCTACAAGAATCATCACTTCTATTGTGAAGTTCTATTGTTCCTAAATTATTTAATTTTTTCTTGAGTAGAATTGAGTTTATCATGCTTCTATGATGTATTCACATATATGTTGTAATATCATACTTGTTGCACAATAAATTGGTGCACATGACCAGAAAATATGTAATATACTAAGATACACTGCATGCATCAATCTTTTTACATGTAGACTTTATATTCTTGTTGTTACTATATATGATGGTGACCTGCTAGCCATAAGTTATCTTTATAAGATACTTTGGACTATTAGATGAATTGTCTGTTTGACAATACCTTTAATATTTTACCAAATGTAAAAGATAAGGGCCCTTATAAAGAGTCCTAATCTCTAACCTGGGCATTGGTAGAATACAGACTTTGAAGTTAGTGTATCCTTTTGAAACCTGATTAGGAAGTTGGGTTGAGAATGATTCTAGAGCAGATTTACACATCGGATGTCAGTAGCCATGATATGTGAGCATTTCTGCGCTAAAGTCCTATTGGGGGGGAGGGGAGGTTTCTCATTTAATTTCAAAATGTTTAAAGTTTCTGTCTACGAGTACGTCTGTATATTTGCAACTCTACCGATTTTTAAAGTATGGTATAACTCCTTCTGTTCTAATTACAGAGCTATAATAAACAAACGAAAAGCCCTCAGCTGGTGTCTATGCTACCATTCCAAGAGCACAATATTTGTTATGGTAGAATTTGATTTTTCCTAGTGAAACTATTCCTCCCTGGGGACAAATTAGCACTTTAGAAGGTACACTTTGTGTTTTAGATTGTCGGGATATCTTTGTGTACTGTTAGAATCTGCTAATGCACACAGAAAGACATTAATGCTCTTTCTATAGTGCCTAAATTCAGAGGTGTCTATCATGGAAAGAAAAGTAGAGGGTATAGATTATATATAAATACATACAACTAAATTGGAGAGCCAGATTTACTCAGAGATGGATCTTGTACATAGATCACACTAATAATGGATGGATGATGCTTCTTCTTCTTTACTCTGGATAATTGTTATTATGTTACTCAAAGGGAATACAGATGTTCCAACAGTGTTATAGGGCAGCTCTAAGCACAATGGGTGCACTGGCATATGAACAACAATAGCAAAACACAGTTTTGATATCAATGTTATGGAGTGCAAAAATCAAGACCATAATATGGTCTTTTTTTAAAAAAAATCTTAAAATATGTACATAGGATGACCAGTTCTGATATTTGGTCATGGTGCATGGGGTGTTTATTAGTATCCTTTAATGCTGCCTAGGTTCTTACTTACAGAATGAAATGCATATCATATATTTACCTGATAGTTCAGTTTTGCAAAAGGACTATAGAAATAGGTAAATAATGTTTATATATTAGGGGCAAAAATACATTTTCACCCCATTAAGCTGACTTAAAGTTTCCTTAATTTTGAATGTATCCATTTTTTTCTGTACACTTTTAACATATTGAAAAAATGTCATATCGTGATTGTGACAAGTTACATTTGCAAAAAATACAACATATCAGATGCTTTGAGGAGTAAATATAGAAGGAAGAAATTTTAAATACAATCAGAAAATAGGAAAATAAGAACTCTTTCAAAAGCCACCTAAAATTTCTTAGGTCTAAAATGCCTATAGATAGAACCCTATCAAACATGAATTTTAAAAACTGCTCTATGCAATGGCAAATTATTTTGAAAGGTGGTAAAGACAGTTCCAGAAAACTTTTTTGCCTGTGTATTTATATTGACAGCTTCTGACCCTAATTTTCAAATATATTATGCAGACATTTATATTTGCATGCTTTTTTCAGTTCTTTTTAAATTTCTGACCAATATAACATGCTTGTTCTCCTGAGAAAACAGTATTAAATCTGTAAAAATTTTAGTTATTCCTCACTTGTTACAACTGCAAATATTTATCAATAAAACTGATACCAAAAACTTGGCTTCTGATCTTCCCTGCAACGTTCTTAATAGTATCCTCGCCACACATGATGGTGTATAGACTGATACTATTGTTACCAAATACCAGGCTTTACTTATAAATTTGAATTCAAGTTACATATCTGTCTCATGGGACTTTGGGCAAATACTATATGGAACCTCTCTGAGCCTGCTTCCTCATCTTCAAATGGGGAATAGAATACTTTATTTCCAGGGTAGCCATGAGAATTCAAAGAAGTCAACATGGAAAGAATGAAGTTTTACATATATTATTACTACTTTATCAAAGTTCTCCAGCTCAATAATTATTCCCATTTCAAGAATGTATGAATTAAATGCCACTATTCTTTAGAAACCATACTTTAAAAGTCTGATTTAATTATTCATCAAACAAATACAACCACGCTTATTTTCAGGTGGAGGACTATATGAATCTGTTACTGCTGTGTTCAGTATGATTCAGATTCAGTTTTCAGTTGACAAACATCACACTGAACCACAACCAAGCAGTATGTTTCTTTCAATGACACACATACACAAGTATATGTGTATAGATGTGTGTATGCCTATGTGTGCATAATATTGTAGGCTTAAAGTAAATGCTTAAATAAGATAAATAAAAAATAAATCATCTGAAAATTTTATTTCCAAAGGAAATAAGACAACATTCCCAAGGACAGGAAGAATATAAACATCAAATAATTTGCCAAATAAATATGTGGAAATAAAGCTGCAACTAAGTTATGAGAGACTGGCCATTAGAAAACACTGATACTGGCATGGAATAGAAAGCATTCTGGTATGATTTTTTTAAAAATTTTACTATGAAAATATGAAAATTAAGGAATAAAAGACAGTTGGGTGTTCATAAAATTTTTCATTAAACCTTTTATTTTTTTATTTTTTTATTTTAGTAGTATTTGCATTTTTTTATTATGTTCAATTAGCCAACAAATAATACATCATTAGTTTTTGATGTGTCATACACAACTAGTGAATCGTTAAACACTACATAATAAACCTTTTATTTTAGAATAGTTTTAGATTCACAGAAAAATTGCAAAGATACTACAGAGGTTCCATATACTGTACACCCATTGTGATGTTTGTCACAACTAATGAACCAATATTGATGCATTAAGGCTATGATTTATTCAGATTTCCTCAGCTTTTACCTAATGTCTTTTTTCTGTTACAGGATTTCATTCAAGATACACATAACATTTAGCGATCCTGTCTTCTTAAGTTCCGCTTAGTTGCAACAGTTTCTCAAACTTTTTTTTGGTTTTGATGACCTTGACAGTATTGAAGAGTACTGGTCTGGTACTTTGTAAAATGTCCCTTAATTGGAATTTGTCTGATGTTTTCCCCATGATTAGACAGGTGTTACCAGTTTTTGGAAGACCACAGAGGTAAAGTGCATTTATATCACATAATATCAGAGGTACATATACCATCATGACTTAAAACTGTTAATATTGACCTTGATCATCTGGTTGAGGGTAGTATTTATTAGGTTTCACCACTGTAAAGCAATACATTATTAAGAGGTCATATCAGAGGTAAACGTACTGGACATTTACGCTGGGCTAAAAACATTCTAAGCAGATTCCTCAGCACTGTTATTAGGTTCCATTAAATGACTGCTAACAAATACCATGATGAAAATACAATAAACTGAAAAGTGTAGTGGGAAAATAAAACTCCAAAACTGTTAGTTTGAATATTCACTTAATGGAGGTGAAAGTGAATTTTTTCCCTTGAACTATCTTTACTTTATCCTCTACATCCCTTGGATAGTAAAGACTTATTTTAATTGTCATAAGAGGTAATTTAAATCAGTAATCATTTTGCTGAGTGCTTTTCCATATTGCCCTCAACAGAATAATGAACACTGATTAATGAAATAATGTAAAAGACTTGATTTTTTCCCCCTTGCTGTAACCTATTTGTCATAAATACAGCTTCTTGTATATGATTTTAGGGTGTTTGCTAAATATAAAAACTAATTTCAATGTATTTGGTTCTGTAAAATTTATCATTTTGAATGTGTACAATTTTTTGCTACCATGTTCATTGTACTCAATAATCTATATCCATATTTTGTAGTCCACTAATAATAGTGGACCATAAAGGAGTTTTGAATGCATGAATGCAACTTGAGACACATGCTTGGTTATTTTGCAATGTCAGAATAACTGTAGGTACTTATAAATTGAATAGATAATCTAGATTATTTTTCCTCCAATTTAAGTTGTTTTGGGTTTTTATTTCCCCGTCCTTGAGAATCTATTTTATCATTTTACCTATGTACAAATAGTAGATTTCCTGAAAATGCTAGAATCTTCAATATGTAATAATAGAATTTGAGCATGACAACAATGTAAGGAAATTCAGAAGTCTCAAACTATTTGTTTTGAGTTTTCGAAGTAAATCAAGCTACAGTTATTTTCATTAAACTATATTGTGGAAACCTATAAATATTATTGTAAAATGCACATGCATTACACTTTTTAAAAATGTTTTGAATTAATAAAGAATTCACCAATGTATCCTTAGACAAGTTACTGTTTCCTCATTGGTGTAACACTATAGGAGTAAAAGGTACACTAACTTACATTACTTAAATTGCTTATGCATCTTAGGGAATATAATAATTTCTGGCTGGATTCTCTACAGCATTCCATAAAGTTATTGCTGCTCACATTTTTTCACCTTTTATAAATAATAAAGTATATTCTTGAAATGACTTGAGAATTCAGCTTAGAGATTTATCATACTGAGTTCAAATGACTCCCACCCATTTCCATGGTTTAAAAAAATTCAGAGTGTAGACTTGCGAAATAGCTGATTCTAATAAGGATAAATAACGACCTGATACTCCTGTTCTACACTCGGATCAGAATTAAAATAAAATGGGTTTCAACCACTATCTTAAAGAAAAACAATTTTACAAAGTAGTGTGGCTTGAATACGGAAAGTGAAACGAATAGTTGAGGTAATCATTTGGAGCTTTTAAGTAGCAAAACCTATTTTTGCTCTATATAATGTGGAGAGTCAAGTCATTCCTCCACTTTGCATTAGTAAGGAATGAATAGAGACAATGCAAGCTCATCTTACGAGAATTTTATACCTAACCTCAGTAGTTTTGATTAGACGACTTAAGGATGACTTAACCTTGCCAAGGGCTCCCGTATTTACCATTTGATTCTTTAAAAAACAAATTGCAAGTTTTCAGTATTTCAGCTCTCTCAACAGTTAAAACATTTAGTACACCCTGCGCAAACCAGTGGGAGTTCCCAGAGTGAGTCAGCCCTGGCATTCCCAGGACTGTCTTGGTTATATTTATACCCTCATATCCACCCCTCTGGTGGGTTGTGAAAAGCTCTTTTGAAAAAATGCAAAGCGTTATACCAATAAACCTCAGTAACCGTGGCACTAATCCGCTATCTCAAGGTTTTTGGAGGGAGATGGAGGTTGGGCTACCAAAGGCGGGACTCTGAAGGCTCTGCTGCGCTGTGGTTTATTGGAACAGGGAATCACTCAATCTCTTTTAAAAGTAGATAACGATAACTCGGAGTGAGAATGGACGGGCAGGAGACTCGGTGAGGAAGGAAGTCGTTTGCAAGCAAGTAAATTCGTGGCACATAAAGGCAGGAAAGCAGATTTGGGGAGATCACTCTCCTGGTTGCCTTCGAGTACACTAGTCTCGTCCTCATTTAGACGCGCCTTACCCAGCTTCGAAAAGAGGCATGAGCGGGAAAAAGGAAGAGGAGCAAACACACGTACACACACCGATGACCATCCTACAAATCACTCCTGGAGACGAAAAGCCAGGCTGGTACTGGAGAGGACTTCCGTGGCTGTGTCCTCCTCAATCCCTCTAGCGAACTACACTGCCCTCCACTGCGGTACTCGAGATCCTCATTCAGTGCTTGGGAAATAAGTCCTCGACATCAGAAAACCGAGTGGCAACCTTCAGCATCCCGCTTCCTGCCCACCACACCGCCGGGGTACATTCAAGAAGACGTTTCCCACCCAGCTTCTAAATGTGCCCGGGAATCTCCCGGACCCACTCGGATCACTTCCTGCTCCGCCCCCTTCTGGCCTCCGCGAATAATACGGCGTTTAAATGCTTGCCAGGAAGTTCCCACAGAGGCTTTCGAGAGGCCCTTTAAAACTGGCGCGTGCGCTGGGCTGGGCACGGTCAGTTCTCGCAGGTTTCTGAACTCCGCACAGTGTCGCGAGATTCGCTGTCCGAAACTTCCGGCTCTGGTCGACTTCGGTGGTTGCAGTTTAGCTATGCGGTCCCAGCTTCTGCGGAGTGCTGCTCGGTTCTTGTGGGCCCGTCAGGTTGTCAGCCCGGCCCGCCGGCACCTAAACTGCGGTAGCCTACCGCTGGAGGAGCTGTTCGCCCGCGGCGGGCCCTTGCGGACCTTCCTGGAGCGCCAGGCAGGATCTGAAGCCCAGTTGCAGGTCAGGGGGTCTGAGCTGCTGGCGGCGGCCAAACTGCTAAGCGAGAAGGAGCAGGAGCTGCAGGAGACCGAGCACTTGCTACACGGTGAGGGCCGGGCCCAGGGACACGGGATTCAAAGCAGATTCTTGACTCTCCGTTTGCTTTCCCCAGTCTGCCGCTGGTCAGGTGTTCACACCTCCCCGAGTTAGAAGTTCTTTACTCGGTTGCAACCCTTTTTGGTTTGGGATCAGAGGTCAAGCCATCGTTGTGTGCATTCTCATCCCATCCATTCCAGTTTGAACCTTCTGTTCCCTTGATACAATGCTCCGCCCCCTTTTACAGAATTTAAGTTTATTGATTGCCTCCTGTCTGGCAGAAGATCGTTAGTTAGCTCACCAAGGACAAGTAAGGGACTGTTTCTGTTACGGGCTTGAGAGCAGTGTTTCTCAGAGTTGGCAAAGAGACCTGCGATAGTGCCTAGAGAGGTGCCTGCTAAAGCCAAACTTTGGACTCAGAATCTGAGACCTAGAAATAGGCGTTTTTAACAAGTTACCTCAGTGATTTAGTGTGCATTCAAACATGGATGGGTCGTAAGTTTCTGCATTTCTACAAGCTCCCGTGGACCGCACTTTGGCTAGCATGGCTCTAGAGAGCGTCAAAGTGTATTCAGGGAGAGAAAATTCCTATTACAGCTGAAAAGTGAGAACATATCTGAACAGACACCTAGGGAGAGCAAGAACTTGTTGGAAAGGCCTTGTGCAGGGATAAAGGTCCACTATTAGAGGATATTAATAGTAGTTTAAACTTTACTGATCTTTTACCATACTCTAGGCTTTGCTTAACTATTTTTATGTATTAACTCATCCAGTCACATATCAAACTATGAAGTAGGTGCTATTAGCTTCATGTTCTAGAAGAGGAACATGAGGCATAGAGGTAAAATAACTGCTCAGACTAAACAGCTTTTAAGGAATGGAGTTTGGATTGGACTGACTCCAAATCTTATGGTTTTAATCACTGTAGTCTGTTAACCAAGGAAGAGGAAAGGTTATGGAGAGTGGCAGGTTGAAACATTTTATAAGGGTGGGGGTGTGAAATACTAATCTAAAAAGGTTGATTTTATCCTGTTGGCAGAAGGGAGCCAGTGGACGTTTTCATTTGGGGAGTGAATGACAGAAATGGCTTTCTTGCTTAAAAAGCTTGATTTGTGGTAGTTTCGAAGTCAACCTGGAACGAGATTGCAGATGCCATGGAAAACAGAAAACTAATGCAATAGAGAGTTAAGGAGCATCTAAATTAAGTGACTTAAGAGCAAAAGTAGATGCCCAGAAGTGAAAAAAAGAATTAATTAACCATATTGGGAAAAATATTTTTGGGAAAAATTAAACTGGTTTCATAGCTTAAGCCAAGTTTAAAAATCAAGAGGATTTAAGGTTTAAATATTTTAAAAATCAAGCTGCAGAGAAGTAAACAGAATGTTAGAAAATTGTTACTGGCAGAACACAACTCACCTTTATATAACGATAGAAAATGTCATTCAGCAACTCCTGAGTTCTTACTTTATGTCAGACACCACTAATTACCGGAAAAATATGGAACTACTCTTCAGCTTACAGCCTAGTGAAGAGCAGCAATGTTTAAGAGGTAAAAATATAAGTGGATAAGTGCTTATTTTAATTTCTGCAATAAAGAGCAATGTTATAAAAAGCAAAAGGTGGCATTTAAATGAATCTTGAAGGAAATATAGGAGGTTGCCCGACAGCACAAGAGGAGACTGAAGGCAGAGGTGACCCCCAAGAAGAAAGTACCAAATTGGAAGATTAGAATATAGCAGGAGCGTAGAGTAGGTGTGGGTTGTCAATAATGTAATAGAAACTTGAAACCAGAAAGACAGTTAAGAACCCTTCCTGACAAAGAAATTGGATTTGTTCTTACAGACTGTGGGAAGTTAGCACATGTTTTTAAGCAGAGAAGTGACATCTTTTTAAAGAAAAATTAATGTTGGCCTCAGAGTTGAGGATGGATTGGGAGTGTTCTCCAGGGACCCCAGGGGCTGACAGGCTAGTGAGGAGACTGTTAAAACAGTCCAAGGAAAAGGTGGTGGTAGGCAGGGACCTCACTAACAAGACGTTCTAATAGTCTGGATTTGGGGGGTTATGTCCTGAGAAGGGTGAAGAAGAGCCAGAATTCTAAGAAAAAATCTTAAGCTTCTGGGTTCAGAATATGAGTGGTACTGTTAATTAAGATGTGAGTATAAAAGTTGGGTAAATTTTAGGAGAAAGATGTTTTGCACTGAGCAGGCAGCCATATTAAACTAGGAGTACCTAAAAGGACATTCAGATAAAGAAATTCAGATAAAGATCATGGTCTAGGAGAAAAAAACTGGCTTAGGAGAAAAACTGCGCCTGAATAATCATATGAGAACTCTCAGCATATACTTGATAAATTAAAGCTTGGAAGCAGATGAGAGTACTCAGGAAGAATTTGTAGAGATAGAAATAAGACACTAACAAAGGCAGAAATGCATAGTATTTGAGGAGCAAGCAGAGGAGGAAGTTATAAAAGATCAAGAAAGAACAGGCAGACCTTTGGGACGTTGAACAAGGTAAATGAAGCCATAAAAACCAACTAAAATTTCAAGTAAGGAATTGTTGATACCTGACTTAAAAGGGGCTCACCTTTTCAGCTCACACTGAAATAAGCATTTAGATTTGGCAATTTCGTCATGGGTGATTTTAATAAAAATGGTGTTATTAAAATGATGAAATCCAGTGTAAGAAATTGAGAAGTAAATGAGAATTAACAAGAGAAATAATAAACATGGCATTTAATCTCCAGAAGTTTGGGTAGGAAAAGAGGGCGTGACAAGTGGGTACGTGAAAGGTTGAAGAGAAAAAGACCCTTTTACCTGTGATAGGTGCCTAGTAAACATGTTGATTAGTAATACTGATTGAGAAAAAACTAGTGTATTTCCATTGCCTAGGAATAACTACTCAGTTTAAACCCTCTAGAGCCATTAGCCACATATGGCTGATGAGCACCTGTAATGTAGCTATATTGAGATTACTATAAGGATAAAATAACAGATTTCAAAGACCTAATATGAAAAATAATTTTTAATATTTTTAAAGTACATGTTGAAATGATAATGTTTTGGGTATACTGGGTTAATAAATAAAATGCAGTATTAAAATTAAATTACTTCTAGACTTTAATTCCAATCTCCTTAGCCTTATAGAAGAACTGCATTTCAGAATTGAAGGGCACCTTAGAGGTCATCCAGCCCAGCTCCTTCATTTTTCTCAAGATAATGGAGACTCAGAGAAATTGTATATGTTGGCCTAAGAGAACCTTAGTGGTTGAACTAGGACTAGAATTCATTTTTCCACTTCAACACATTTGCCATTTCACAAAATATCTTCCGTGCCAAATTCTTGCCAGAATAATTTCCTGCCTTTCCACCAACACTTCCCATTGTTGCTTATCTCACTGTTTGTGTTGTTACCTCTCCTTGAGTTAATGCTTCTTTCTGTTTTCTGCCCATCCCCAAAATAAACACAAAACAATCTTTTAGTGTGCTACCATTTTAATATTTAATCACCTAGTATTTTAGGTTGTTACCCTTTGTGAGTTTTTCTCCCCTAGAAAAATAGAAAGAAACTAAAATTATCTAAAACCCTGCCTTGAGAGCAGGTCTTACATATTATTATCTCTAATTCCCAGCATAGTTGGATCTTCATAAATGAACAAACATACAAACTGATACTTTGGAACAGTCCGATCTTCCACCAAAGTGAGCTCAACAAAGAGAGCTATGTGTAAGAGCTAAAAAAATTTCTCTTCTCTCCTTTCTGTAGGTTGCATGTTGTCCTTAGGATAGAGGGATGAGAAGGTATATTTTGTAAGGTAAAAATGAAAACTCGAAGTAAGAGAGTAAAGCGAGTTGCGGGGGGAATACTGTGAACATGAGGCAGGATCTAAATGCTTGGATCGATATTTATTTTATATTAATGAAATATTTGTTAAAGAGACAATAAATAACTTTCTGTTTTTTAATTCAGTTGTGGTTTAACTGATGGAATCTTCTATTCCCCTTCTGGTTTAACTACTCAATGTATTTGTTAGTGTATAGTCTAAGTTGGAAAACTAAAAGCATTTATTTGTTAATATGAATATTTCATGGAGGTAGAATTATAGAATAGTTAATAGCTTCTTTATTTTTTTGTAGATTCTTATTTTTATTTTACTTATAATTCTGTCATCAGGAAAAACATTTTAAGTTACATGCTAATAAAAACTAATGCATAAAATGCTACTTTTAATTAATGGCAGTTATTAAAAGGACAAGAAAGACATTTTATTTTTCCCTTCAGCTGCAATAATAATAAAATAATGACCTGAAATTCTGTTGGCAATTTGACATTAAGGAAAACTTAACCTACTGCTTTATTTTCGCAGATGAAAATGAAGACTTAAGGAAACTTGCAGAGAATGAAATAACCTCATGTCAAGAAGAAATCACTCAGTTGAAGCATCAGGTATGGTATCTGTGCAAAGAATAAAGCATTTCTGCTATTACGTCTAATGAATTTTATTAGAAGTTTATAAAAACAACTCAAGAACTAAGTAGCTTATTAGTACTTAGAATTATAAACTTTTTTAAAGCAGGAAAAAGCATACTCCATGTGGTGCTATTTTTATCTTACCAAAAGGATTGGAGAGCTGTGGAAAAAAAGGTGACTATCACATTGACAGGATTTTTCAGAAAAGCAATGAAATAAATACCAGTATTATATTTCTGCCCCTTTCGGTTTTTTAAGAGAGGTGAGGGTGGGGGTAGATGATGGGTAAAGAGGTTATGGAGCAGTGGTAGATGGTGAGCTCCTTGGCAGCAGGAATATTTCTTTACCTTTGTGTCTCTGGCACCATTAGAGTGCCAGACCTAGAGAGGGCTCCTGGGCTTTTAGAACTGAATTGTAGGACTTTGGTTTTATATCTAGGAGAATTGATAGGCATTAGATGAAGAGTAACCATTATATTAAATTAGAACCACTCTTTGCTCATTCTGGAAACCAGAGCTTGAAGATTTACAATAGTTATGTCTGAGGATATGAGTAAAAGGATGTGGCAAGGTAAGGAAGGAGCCCAGAGAAGGAGGAGCTTAATTTAAAGATTCTGTCTTTTATCTAGTCAGATATGGACTCATCAAAAGTTAATGTCCTTACCACCCATTCCAGAGGGAAAGTTCCACTATGAAGTGAAAAGTCTGACGTAACTTGCCTTCTACCCATTTTCTAATTTTTTGTGAAATAAAAGGACATACGTATTGAAGGTTTCTGTTCATTGACTAGTAATTAACAAACATATAAATTCAATCATTTACTCAGGATTTGAATGATCATGTTGTATTGGCATAGGCTAGAGAGATGGAAAAGTAGTAACAACTATAAGTCCCAACCAACATGAAGTGTGATATTTCAAAATTCAGGCAGATCTGGGTTCAAGTTCTAGTTCTTCCACTTTCTAGTAGTATGTTTTTGGGGGCTAGATTACTCAACTAAGCTATGCTTGGTTAAAACTCAGTTTTCACATCTTAAGTAGATCTGTTAAAATCTTCCCAAGATTGATTTAAGAATTAAAGTATATAAAATGCTTAGCAGAGTGCCTGTCATATATTAAGGGACCAGTAAATGTTGGTAGCTTTTCTTACTTAATTCACCTAAGCAAGTTTTATTCTGTGTCCCCTGAATTAGTACATACTGAAGGGTGAAAGATATATCCTAGCATAAGGAGAACTGATTGGGGCAGGAAGATTTGCATTCTCATGCCTGCTTTGCCTACAAACACTTTTCCCTTTAGCAAGTCATTTAGTCTCTGTTAACCTCATTCTCCTTTACATGTAAAATGAGGGAAGTGGACCAGAAGATATATCATTTTTTAGAGTCTTTTCAGTTCCAAAATTACAAATTTCTCTTCCAAATTAAAGAAGCTGTTTTTTCTTTTCTGCTGTACTAGGCTATAGATTTCAAAAGGATAGAGTTAGAATCTTCTTTTGCATTCTACACACAATATAGTTCCTACTCACAACAAACTCTTAATTATTCACTGAATAGAGAACTGACATAAAATTATACATGAACACCAAAAAGAAACAAAACAATGCAATGCAATGTAAGTTTCAGCTGGACCTTACAGCATTTATAATACAGTTGTTACAACTAATGTTTTATAGAAGTTATGCAGTACTATATGGTTCTTATTGGCAAGATACTCAAAGAGCAATCAGCAATATTGTTTGCTTAGAGAAACTTTAAGTAAATTGAATATTTAAAATCCTGCATCTAATCATTTAGTTTTATTTCTTGTTAAGTTTTAAATAATTCCTAATTATAGGAGGGGTGATATTTTTGTATTTACAGATTATCTTACTTTTGGTTCCCTCAGAAGAAACAGATGCAAATGATTTGATCCTGGAGGTAACTGCAGGAGTTGGGGGTCAGGAGGCAATGTTGTTTACTTCAGAGATGTTTGATATGTATCAGCAATATGCTGCATTTAAAAGATGGCATTTTGAAACCCTGGAATATTTTCCAAGTGAAATAGGTCAGTAAACTGTTTACTTCGTTTTGGGAAAAGTACAAATTTAGTTTATCTACATGTGTCCTAGGAGAAGGGTTGGAAAGACCATGACTATTCTTTAGAATGTATTGATAAGGAAGCTTACCTGATTTTATGCTCATTATTTACTTAATAATTTTGAATGCAAATATACCAATTTTGAAGAGGCCTATAAAATGTTAGTCATTCACTACTCACCATTGAATGATTAATGATCTTTTAAAAGTGGTCTTTTAGACATGTTATTAAATCAGTTCATTAATACCATAAATGCTTTTAGTGTTTATTAGCAATAAAGCTATTAAATATTAAAACACTGAATATCATGGACTTGCTAAGGTTTTTCAATGTTTTACATTCTGTATGCTTCTCTTGTTTCGTAGCTCTTTTAAATATATTTCAAGATGGTGAAAGTTTTGTTAATTGTTTATAAATCACAAGAATAATAATTCCATTTTCTGATATTTTCAAGGTGGCCTTAGACATGCATCTGCCAGCATTGGGGGTTTAGAAGCCTATAAGCACATGAAATTTGAAGGAGGTGTGCACAGAGTACAAAGAGTGCCAAAGACAGAGAAGCAAGGCCGCATCCATACTAGCACCATGACTGTAGCAATCTTACCCCAACCAACTGAGGTAAGGCGTCACTGTCTCTCCTTGCAATCCTGGGCCCAGCACAGTGCTTTGCCCCCAGAGTAACAACTCACTTTACTGAACTGATAATTCAGTACTAAATTTCTTATCCTTTGGCCTTCCTCTCGTATTTTGGGTTTTTTGGAGAATCTCTTACCTAGGTCCAGAAAGTATGATTTCACAATAGATGGTAACAATTAAAGATGTATAAAGAAACTAATGTTGCACTACTTATTAATTTTTCTCCACCACTAAGCTTACAGTAGCTATTCTGAGATCATCTCTATAGGAGAAACATTATTAACCTACTTTAAATAGGGTTTAATACTAATTACTTTCATAACAATTTTTGCTTTGTCTGACTGTCCCAGAGTGTTAATAGTAAGAATCCTGTTTTAACAAGGGTAACTAACTGCTTAACAGAATTGCTGCTTCATAACCCAATCACACTAAAATTGGAGACAGAAGTAGTTTCCAGGAAAAGATGGGCTGAAGTCCATATTTAACGCTTCTAGCAACCATACGAAGGAGCCACGTAGGGAGACACTGAGGGCCTATGAATGGTAGGAAACCTGCTGCCAGGGTTGCAGACATGTCACAGAGGGTCCACAGCTGTTCATGAAACAGAGGTTTTTAAATCTAGTGCTCTAGACGGTGACTCCCAGCATCATGCTGATGTCGGATCCCAGTGTATGACTTCTTGGCTTTGCCCTGTGCCGTTTCCTTATGCCTCTCCTCTGCCTCCACATATGCTTAAGTCCTCCTTTATTTAAAATTAAACAAAATTGGGGCGCCTGGGCGGCTTAGTCGTTAAGCGTCTGCCTTCGGCTCAGGGCGTGATCCCAGCATACTGGGATCGAGCCCCACATCGGGCTCCTCCGCTGGAAGCCTGCGGGCTCCTCCCACTCCCCCTGCTTGTGTTTCCTCTCTTGTTGGCTGTCTCTATCTCTGTCAAATAAATAAATAAAACCTTTAAAAAAATTTAAATTAAACAAAATAAGCCTTCCCATAGTTCTTAAGCTAGCATTTTTTTTTCCCATGTTAAGTCTTTTGAACTCAGAAATAATCCACAAAAGCTCACATTAGTTCCTATATTCCCATTTCTAATATTAACTAAGTTCTTCTGTTCATGTGATAAGGGAGAGTAATTTAGAGAAGTCTAGTTTTTGAGGATTTCGTGGGCTTGTTTTTGTTTTGTATTGTATTTTGATCCACCACTCTTCTAAAAGATAGACGTTTTAAAAATGGTGTCCTTCCAGCTACTTTATATTCTTAAAACTAAACCATCTTAATCTCATACTAATTCTATATGTGACATGTATTTGTAAACGGATAGTTCTTGCCTTTGAACAGTTCATATACATCTGATATTTTTAAATCCCAGTATTTCCTCTTGTGTATAGATTAATCTGGTGATTAACCCGAAAGATTTGCGAATTGATACTAAGCGAGCCAGTGGAGCTGGAGGACAGCATGTAAATACCACAGACAGTGCTGTCCGGATAGTTCATCTTCCAACAGGTACACACTTATCCCTTCAACATAAAACTTTGAAATCAAATTCTGAATAACGTGACTAATTTTCCACTGTGATAGATCCTCAATTACCAGAATATATACTACTAAGAATTATTATTAAATACTTTATTTAGAGTCCTTAAATGAAACTCTGCAAGATAAATGCAAAGTCAAGAAGACGGAGGGATCTAAGCCCAGAGAATTTCTATACTGGTAACCATGAAGAAAAGGTGTGGATAGTCCTTTCAGGTAGCTTCCTGAAGCTTATACTTAGTAAATATCACTATTAGAAAATCCGGGGTGTCTGGCTGGCTCAGGTAGAGCATGTGACTCTTGATCTCAGGGTTGTGAGTTCAAGCCCCCTGTTGGTGTGAAGCCTACTTAATAAATAAATAATCCTCAGAATGAAGTCATTATCATGGGTTCTTCTTTATCAGAAAATGCTCTAAATCACTGTTTCTAAGCCTTCTTTGAAGGGAGGAGGACATGGACTCCTTTGAGAAAATGAAAGCTTAGATTCACTCCCCAGAAACATGCTCACCTGCAAAGTGCTGCACTTAACTTCCAGGCCTGCTTCTCCATGAAGTCCACCCACAAACTTCCAGCAGTTCTGACTGTAGATAGCCAATGGAGCTATATCTAAATATTTCTCAAGTCTTCAGTATACTATCAGGGAGAACTAAGTGTGCTTTACAGTCTTCACTGCAGTGATTTACATGTGATAAAGCATATGGATAGCAAACCTCAGTTACCTAGAAAGAATACAAGAATCTCTTACTGTGACCAGTCTCAAAGAAGGATAATTCCCATGGATCAGCAGTGGTTTACAGGAGCAGACTGGTAGGTTTTTGTTTTTTCAAATACGAGGAAATCCTCGAGTTAAACTTTTAGGATGATGTCTATGTAATACATAGTATGTAAACAGGAGTAGGAAAAAAATGGATGAAAATCCTCATAAAAATATGAATAGTGACTATCTCTGGTAGTAGGATTAACTTTGTTCTGTGATGACTAATTATTTTAAAAATTACGGTGGCTAGCTAAGGGTATGGGAAAATAATCCATATTAAATGATTAGTGCTTATTGCTCAGTATGTCTGCCTTCAATATGAATGAATTTTGCACTGTAGCTCAAGCTTCAATTTTTAGTTTTCTGAGAACTCTATAAAAGTTGTTAATAGTCTGCCTTTTTTATTAGAGTTGTTTTTTCTCCTCATAAAGGAAGAAGACAAAGGAAAAGGAGTATTCCTTGATAATAAATGAAGATTTTCCTATTAAAACTCTTTAATAATTCTCATAACACTATTCAGGTGTTGTTTCTGAATGCCAACAAGAGAGATCTCAACTGAAAAACAGAGAGATGGCTATGAAAAAGCTACGTGCAAAACTGTACAGCATGTATCTAGAAGAAGAAACAAGTAAAAGATACAGTGCTAGAAAGATTCAGGTAAAACTGGATTTAAGATGTTCTGAAGGATAAAAATATTTTTAGATAACCCAGTTTTTATACATGTTAAAATTGTTTCAGTGTATTGGTTAAAATAAGGAAAGAGTTCAAGTAGCTCAACCTAGGGTTATATTTGCTTTGTAGTAATTTTAAATCTCTGCCCTGGTTTCTATATTCAAGGGCTTGTTTCTTTCAGACTTTTAATCAAAGTTACTAAAAAAGGATACTAAAAAATGATACTCCCCATTTTTTAATCCTTTGAAAGTTATGGAAGTTGGAAAGCAAATTGAACTTACTTTCTTCCTGTTTGGTATTTGATTTTATAATTACAAAGCCCTTTATTAATTTCTTCTTATGGGAATTTATCACTGTGTCATCACTGAAAATGATCAGATTAATTCACAGAGATCTTACATATGTATATATATTTAGCTACCATTTGAATACCATCTCTGTGCTAGGTTGTATGTATACATCATCAGGGTGTGGTAGGTATTATTTGTTTGTATTTTATGGATATGGAAACTAAAGTTTAAAATTGAAATAAGTGCCTGAAGTCATAGAGCATTGAAATGGCAGGAAGAGGATCAAATGCTACAAATTTGTCAGCCTTTAATGCCAGTATTCTTTTTTTTTCTATTATGTTCCTGTGTTATTTGAGGATTCAGAATGTTTAAAACTTGGTTCTTGGGGCGCCTGGGTGGCACAGCGGTTAAGCGTCTGCCTTCGGCTCAGGGCGTGATCCCGGCGTTCTGGGATCGAGCCCCACATCAGGCTCCTCTGCTATGAGCCTGCTTCTTCCTCTCCCGCTCTTCCTGCTTGTGTTCCCTCTCTCGCTGGCTGTCTCTATCTCTGTCAAATAAATAAATAAAATCTTTAAAAAAAAAAAAAAAAAAAAAATAAAACTTGGTTCTTACATTGTGTTTCAAATTATAAATCCAGAGCTTAATCTCCAGGTAAGTTAAATTTATAGGTTTAGTTGCCTAAACCTATATCTAACTGTATCTCATATCTTTTTATATAGGTTGGAACTAAAGGAAGGTCAGAGAAAATAAGAACATACAATTTTCCACAGAACCGGGTCACAGATCACAGAATAAACAAGTCACTTCATGATCTTGAAACTTTTATGCAAGGGGAGTATCTATTGGATGAACTTGTACAGTCCTTGAAGGACTATGCTGATTATGAATCTTTAGTAGAAATTATTTCCAAAAAAGCTTAAATTGATTTATTATGAGACTTTTACAGCTTATGAAAACTTACAAATTACATTGTGTGTAAATACTCACTAGTATTCTCTTAAAAAACATGAGTTAAGTCAGCTGTAAGTAATGTGTGTATTTTTAAGACATAATTTATATAAATCTTCTCAGTGTATCAGTAAAAAAATACACAATACAATCATGACTCTGGTTATATATTTTGGACTCTTCCTATGAGAACTACACAAACAAAAACAGTACTTTGTTTTATGTAAAATGTTTAATAAATGATCACAAATTTGGTTTAACTAATGAAAAACCTCAAACATAAAATAATAGTAATATGATAATAAATACTATATTAGTCAAAGTCCAAGTAAGAAACAGAAACCATACCATGAATTTGAACAGGGATAATTTTGGTAACAAAGAATTTTTAACTGATAACAGGATAAGCTATTAGGGGATAAGAGCAAACTCATACACTAGGACTGAGAAAGAGTACCCAAAGGAAGAACACCTTTGGAAGGGGAGAGAGCATGGCTTTGGCCTACTTAACAGAAAAGTGCCCTGGGCTGCCCTGGGCCAGAGCTGGTCTGCAGGTGGTGGTAGATCAGGCCTTGCAAACAGAACCTTAAACCCTGTGGAATGGTAAGCAAGCAGCCTCCCACCAGCGTGTCAGCAAAACTTGCTGGAGGGTTAAGCATCAGTTTGTATCTGCATTAGTCAGGATTCTCTAGAGAAACAGAATCAATAGGATGCGTGTGAGACTTACTAGGAGGAATTGGCAGATATGACTTATGGAGGCTGACAAGTCCAAAAATCTGCAATGAGACCAAGCCGACTGGAGAGTCAGGGGAACTGATGCTGCAGTTCTAATCCAAAAGCAGTCTGCTTGGAGAATTCTCTCTTGCTCAGGGGAGGCCAGTCTTCTTCAGGCCTTCAACTGTTTGGATGAAACCATCCACATTATGAAGGGCATTCTGCTTTACTCAAAAGTTCACTGATTTAAATGTTAATTTCATCCAAAAACACCCTTGAGAAACATCCAGAGTAATGTGGACTAAATATCTTGGCACCCTGTTAACACATGATCCAGGAACACCCTGAGAAACAAGAAGAGAAGCCCCTTCCTCCTACATGTCCCTCCACCACCCCCTACTGACAAAGCTTAACATGGTACCGAAGGACAGGTCCAGCTGTGGTATCACAAAGTAGGGCAATGATGGGTAAATTTGTTGCCAAGAGGCAACAATTTGGTAACTAGCACAAACACCCATATGCATTACCTAATTTCAATAATTGATATGTTTTCATATTTTCTTGATGTTAGAAGTTAAAAATATTTTAAAATATTTCCACTTGCATTGTTAAAAATAAGGACATTATTTTCCGTAATCATTTACTATCACACGAAATTAACAGTAATTCCCTAATGTCTTGAAGTGTCTTCCAAGTACCCAATTCAAATACCCTCAAATTCTCCCCACATGCCTTAACTGGCTTCTTCAGACCAGGCCCCAACTAAGAATCACACATGGAATCTGGTGGTTACATTGTTTAAGTCTAGAACAGCCCTGCCAGCTGCCACCCCTTTTTTCCATGACCTTGCACTGAATTTTCATTTCAGAAGATCAGGCTACAATGGTGTCATTTAACTTGTTCCTCAAGTCCCAGTACTTCCTACAAACCGGAAGTTAGAGCTTAAGACTCAGCTAGTTTCGCATACTCCCTTTCCTCATGAAAATGTATACTAAATAAGTCAGGTTTGAATGCACTGATGTGCTGAGATGTATTAGATTCTCTAAAATACACTGACAGATGAGACAAATGACTTCACATTTGTGAAAGGAGAATTACTGTTTAAAGTGAGCTTAAAGCTGAATCGGCATAATCTTTATCAGTATTTTTTCATCAGATTTAAAAGAAGTTCAGTGGCTCTTATTTACCATGGAATTTCTGGTTATGATTAGCTCTTTTGTGAGAAGACAGACTCCAGAGAACTGGGGCCTAAAGGGGAAGGAAGCCTGGGAATGTCTGCTTGAGGCTGCACAGCTGTAAAAGACCTCTTGGTGTTGAGGGCAACACTGAGTACTTAAGTACTTACTGTACTTGATAAACAGGAGACACCCCATTGTTCTCCCAGGGTGTGTGTGTGCTCCTTCACAACAAGGAAGAGTAGTAAATTCAACTAGTTTAACTAGGGAAGGGAAGGGAAAGGGAGAAGGGAAGGAGAAAAGGAAGGAGGAGGGGAAGGGGATAGGAAAAGAAGAAATTAAAGAACTAAAGGAAAAGCCCATTATCCCATAAAGAAGTGAGAAAAGTTGGAACTGCTGACTCAAGTTTTTGAAAACATGAGATACACAAAGGACTACAATTATGAGAAGAGCTCTACCTGGTAGATAATGAATAAATGTTAAATTTATAGTAGTTACAACAAAGTAAAATGATTTAATTAAGGCTACATGACTAAAGTGTTAAAGAATTACAAGACATTTAGTTAACTCCCAAACTGCATGCCTTTCTCTATTTGTTGGAATCTACAGTAATATGAATCCTTGTAAGCATATATACTACATAAATTTAAAACTGTATTATTGTGGGCTAATGTGTTTCATGTGTCAACCTGTATTAATTAGCCTAATTTCCATTAGAGACCTAACATGCTAACTTTCAGAGTAATTTTATCTTGCTAATTTATTCTTAGAATTTTAAAGCTGGTCAAAGATTATCAAGTACATCAGAGAATTGTGGGAAAAATCCCTCTCCCTTGTAACACTCTGCTCATGAAATGCACTCTATCTTCACTAGAACATTTGATGAAAATGGCTTTCAGTGACCTACACAACTCAAGAATACAGCAAGACCTGTTCATTAGACCATATTCCGTCCTGCAAAAGGCCCATGCAAACCTGCATCTCCCAGTTTGTTTCTTTTGGTTTCCTTTTTGAATGAAAAGGACATGTCTCCATGTTACTAAATATTACAATGTACTATTACTTAGTTTCTCTTGACCTCTTCTAATAGGTAATATTAGAAAAGTTGGATTAAGATTATGACGGGTCTCAAATATTGGATTTCATTCTGTAAACAAGAGAAGCTATTGAAAATTTAGTTATTTCCCCCCTTATCCATCTCCACTCCCCCATTCCCAGCCCCACGGGAAAAGGTGTAATAGCTGTACTAATGAAGGTGGAAAAGAGCTTTGGATCATTTTTTAAACTTCCTGTCCATTAGAACATCACAGCTGGTGAGAAATCATCATAGTACCTAGGTAATTCTAACAATATAAGTTTAAGATATGTATCAGTTGTATTATGAACATGTGCAGTGTAATTGGCAGATTCTGGTCTGTGAACTGACATTGGCTTCCACTTCACTCACCAAATTAGTTACTCCTAGATTAACAAATGTAATTTTTGGAACCTAGGGAAAGGTAAGAGTAGAGCAACACAGTCTTGGCATGAAGCCTACTGGAACCCTATGTCAAATGTTTTAAGGACCCTGGAATTTGCAGCTGTCTACACAGACAACGCATCTATAGGTTATCTTCATTATAAGCCACCCATTGTTGCTCCTACCTGCCGTTGCTTATGCTGCCCTCTCTGCCTAGAACAGACACTTGGCTTACCTCAGCAGCCAAACTTCAAGGTCCAACCTGAAAGGCACCTTAGCCTCTAGGCAGAATTAACTGCTCTTCATTGGTATTCCACAGTACTTTACCATACCAGGATAACAACACTTACACCAAGGTAGTAACCTCTTCGATTTACCCGTCTCAGGACTGTGTTTAATAAGGAAATGGGAAAGAGTGGGTCGGGAAATAGAATAAGCATGTTTTGCTAGACCTCTCACATTGTCTCAGTAATGAACAAAAATGTGCTTTCTTCGTGTTTCCTCGGGACCTAACATTATGCTACAATAAGCACTAAACAGATATCTAAAAGGCAATTATATCTAAAGTATTTGTCTACAAATCTGATGTATTGTTCAGAAAAACAACAGAACTTAATTTCAAAATGGCCTACAACAGCAGTTAATCAAAACTCATTCAGCTGGAATAGCAATTTTGAAGACGCATAGACAATCACTATGTTTAAAATTTAACTTGTCGTATTCCTCCATAACCCATTTCTCACTGTGTAATCTCCGTTTCTTTAATGGCACAACCATTCTCCTCTCTCAAATTTAAAATGTAGTCATCTTAACAACAACAAAAAAAAACAAAAACAAAAAAAAAGGGTCATCTTTGATTCCTCTTCCTCACATGCAGTTTATTGCTAAATCCTACTCTCCTAAACACTAATAATCCTCACTGATTCTATTACCACTACTCTTGTCCAGAATTACTTCTCTCCTTGACTACTTTTATGCCCCCCCTGACCTCTCCAGGCATCTTCTCTATCTGCTAATTCAGGTTACACATGCATAACTGCTAGATTCATTTTCCTAAAAACCAAGGCTCTGATCTTGTCACTCTTTTACTCAACAACTTAATAGGTTCCTACTGTGTTCCAAATAAAACTCCAACTCCTAAGTGTGCATACAATACATCCATATCCATATCCAGCATTATTCCCTATCAGCCCATTTTACTCACCACCCCGTCTATCACATCAAATTCATTTTTTCTGATAACTGCACTTGCATTTAAGCTTTCCCCCATTACGTTCTTTATGCCATGCTACCCTCCTTCTCAGTCCCTTAAAAGACATCCCCAACAGCACTGGTTTTCATCTAGAGGTTTGCCCCATGGGCATTTGGCAATGTTTGGAGACAGTAGGAGTTGGAGGCTAAGGATGCTGTTAAACTCCCTACAATGCACAGGACAGCCCCCCACAACAAAAAATTATCTGACTCTGGGGTGCCTGGATGGCTCAGTCGGTTAAGCGTCTGCCTTTGGATAGGACTTTTGTCTCAGGGTCCTGGGATCGAGTCCTGCGTCGGGCTCCCTGCTCAACGGGGAGCCTGCTTCTCCCTGCTTGTGCTCTGTGTTGCTATCTCTGTCTGTCTCTCTCTCAAGTAAATAAGATCTTTAAAAAAAAAATTATCTGACTCAACATGTCAACAGTGCTGAAGAAACTCTGACCAACAGATTATTCCCTTATCCTGGCATATAAAAGTAATGCCTCTGTTCTCTAAAAATTCCCACTGTAACGTGATGTATTTGACTTATCCAGTGTTGCATTACTGCTAAACCTTATACCCCTTATCTCCTCCCCTCTATGCTCATGAAGCTTTTATTCAAAGATTATTTACCGAGCATCTGTTATGTCTGTTAGATGGCAGTCCCAGATAGTAAGCACAAGGGCAGGTACCATCTCCCAATTATTTCCAGATACTCCGTGATGTCTTGCACACTTAGGTCTGCGATAAGAATTTGCTGAAAAAGGGCAACTCTCTCTGTGCTTCATTTTGCACCTAAAAACTCAACAATTCTGATATTGATGTGCAGGAACTAAGAGGTACATACATCTGTTGCCATCTAGTATAAAATTCAAAATGGCCATTTCTAAGTTTCTCACTAAAAATGAAATTAACAGGTGGTCATGAACCCCCTGAACAAGTTGTCAGTTAAAAATATTTCATAATAATCAATTAAACCTCTAACAGTTAAAACCAACATTAAATAACTTAATAGCCTGAAAAAGATTTTCATAAACTATTCTAGTATGCAATAAAACATGCTTAGCTATGTTTGTTACCTTATATTGCTACAATAATTTTAATTTTTCCAATAATATATCCTAGCCTTTTCCTGAAAAAGCAAATAACTGCTGGAGAATATCATTTAAACAGTGGTTAAGAGCCAATATAGTCCAAGTACTCAATTAATTTAATGAAAACCCTTCCTCCCCTCAAATTTCATACATTTGTCTACATCTGAAAATAAAAGAGGAATAAAGATGATCTCTAAGGCCAAATGGGGAAGTAATGTGAAAATGTACTATAAACAATCAGGACTCCAGCAAATACTACCACTCCTCAGTATAACACAAAAGAAATGGATTTATAAAGCAGAACGGGTTTGGAACTTCTGCATAGTAACTGTGTAGTCCTATGAGAATTAACTCACACTTCTAAGCACAATCGAAAATGAAAATAATGCCAAAGTTATTGTAAGACCTAAAGGCTAACATTTACAAAATGCCTAGAAGACATAAAGCTACTATAGTTTTAACATTCATTCAACAAATCACTCTCTAGCTGAAATCCCTCCAACTACTCAAAACTCCACATGTAAACATACCAAATCCTAGAGGATCTGGCTTCTATCTCTCTGACCTAATCTCCCACTCTGGCACTTGCTCAATGCACTCTAGACATCCTTATAGCCCCAGAACAAGCCAAGCACTTTCCCTCTCTGCCTGCTGCTTACTACACAGATCTCTGCACTGCCCACTCAATAGTCAGATCTTGGTTCAATGCTCCCAAATCCTCTTGACCACCAGAAGTCATTACTCAATGCCCCTAATGCCCACTCTCTACCCCACTATCTTGTTTTATATTGCTCTTTCCTGCACTGAAATTGGTAACTGTCAATTTCTTTTCCCTTAGTATGTAAACTTGAAGGATAGGACTTTTGTCTTTTCAACCCTCTATCTCCCCGGCCTAGCTCCAAGGCCAGGCTAAGGCAGGCGAGTGGGACACCATCACTCAGGTGCAAAACTTAAGGGGATGCCCAAATTTCAGTAATCCAGAAAAATACTAATTTAAAGCAATATTCTAGAAGATGAAAAGTAATGCAAAACACCATGATGTACTCATTATCACAACTCTGCACAAAGCGGATCCACTCAGCACTTGCAGAACTCACCCATCTCAGCCCTGTTTCACCAGGACTTCCCACCAATTTAACTGAACGTTTAGCCGTAAGTCAAGCATTAACTCTCCCTAAGGCTGCAGAAAAGCCAAGGAGAGCCACAAAAGACCGTGATTCGGACTTTTTGGAGCTGACACCCGGTGGCTTCACTGGGCTGTGGCCAAAAACCTGAGTGAAAGGAATGTACTGTCACCACTTAAGTGCACACTCTTTTTAAGTTCAGCATGACTAATATGGTGCCAGTTGTCATCGAAGACTTAATACTTCGACCCATTCCCCTGCCATCACTAAAAAAATCATTCCCTTGTCTTGAGGCCTCCAGCCCTAAGGTGTGGGAACTGGAACTCTTAGGGCAGGACGTTTTATAATTTTTTTATTTTGGAGCAGGAATACGGTCTCTTGCGCTTGGGCCCTGAAGTAAATAAAAACCCAGGAAAACGTAGATACAAATTTAATAAACTTAAAGTCCGTACAGAGCAGTGGCGGCTGGACAACTGTGGTTGAAAATACAAATAAACACGCTTACAAGAAAGAAGTGGTCCCACCATCACCCCCGCGGGAAGGCCCCTGGGAGACGCGGCCCCAAGCCTCCAGCCCTACCAGCCGCTAGACCCGCCGTGCGCCCCGGAAGCCACGCGTATCCACCCACCGCCGCCCGCTGCTCTGCGGGAGAGAAACGCGGGGGTTCCCAGCGCGCAAGCGCCACCCCGCCAACTCTGCAGCCACCGCCCGCCACGGACTCCTGCGCAAACGCAGAGGGCAGAGGGAGGGGCGAAACTGAGAGGGAGAGAGGAGCGCGCCTAAATCCTAGAGAGGCGGGCTAAGTAGGGTTGGGGGGTGGGCTTGTCTTCCGGAAAGTCTGGATTCCCGGACAACCGGAGTCGCCGCTCACCAAACACCCGCTTATGTGCTGATCGAAGAAAGTCGGCTACCCTCTGTACCCATTGAAGATCTTCAGACAGAAGCCGGAGCTGCCTTCAGGATGAAATTAGGACTTGCAGGAAACCTCTTCCCAAGACGGAAGGAAGCTTGGCGGGTTCACGCATGCGTGGTAGGCTACCTCCACGTGCGGCCTGGCCGCGGCCTCCCCGCGCTCGGAGGCCTCGCCCCTAGGCCCGCCCCCTGCCTCAGCATCTTTCCGGACGCGCGGAGCGGGGAAGAAGGAGGGAGGCTGGGCCTCACAGCTCGGCCCCGCCTCGGCAGCCTCCAATTGGGCGTGGGTGAGGACCCCCCCTCCCACCGCCTTCCTATTGGAGCGCGCGTGCGAGCTACGCACCCCATTGGGCAGTACGGATTTGGGCACCAAATTCAAAGATTTTAAAAGTACCAGCTGGCGCCTTTTAGGAGATACAGCTCTGTGAAGCGGACGGCCGGGTCTTCTGCTGTGGTAGCTGTTCCCTCACCTGAGGCGGACCCCACTTCCACTGGCATGAGCCAGCGCCCCTGCCGCTGCTCCCCACGGCCCCTCTCCAGCTCCTGCCGCTGCAGCGCCCTGACAGCCGCCGGGCGCCCTCACCCTTCAGACGGTGAGTGAGGAGAGGGTGCGGGGGGCACGCGTTCCAGGAAGGGGGTGCGGGGTTGGGGGGGTGGCTGCGACCGAACCCGACCCCCTCCCGAGTCCGGGCGTGCGCCCCACGGCGGGCCGGGCCAAGCGGGCGGCGGCGGCGGTTCCTGGGTTGAGGGGTGGGGGGAAAAGAAGGCTGGGGTTCAGGGAGGGGAGGCCATAAGTGCTGAAGCGGGGTGGCGGGCCCGGGTCCCGCCTGCCACGCCGAACCTGGACGCCAGCTCCGAAGGAGGTGAAGGTCTTGGCCTTTCAGGGCGCCCTTTTCCCCTTGCAGGATCTACCTATCCTTGTCCCCACCCCGCTTGAAGAGGCGCCAAATGCCCCCCTCCCCTCCCCCACCCTGGGGCCTGGGCTCTGACAGGGCTCGCGGGCCGCCGGCCCCCGCGGTCTGGCCAGGTACCTAAGGCCCACTCCCTGCGCCCCTTTGCCATATTTACTCCCGCACCCCTGCCTCAGGTCCGCAGGCAATTTCCCCGGGTTTTCGCTGCCTCACTCTTGCTGGCGGGCGCGGGAGATCCTGCTGGCTTATCTCCCGCCTCCTCCACCAGGCCCGCGCCCTGAGGGGCCACTTCTTCGACCCCTCAGGATTTCCATGGTCTTACCCCTACCCACTCCCGCCAAATGGAGGGACCCCCTCATCGGGCCAAGCTGTACAGGGATGTCCAAACAAAAACATTATTTTTCCCCCCTATTTTTCCTTTTGCCCAGTAACTCGTTTTCAAGGCCTAGAGTCAAAAGGAGGGAGGGGGGGGAAGAACTTTTTAATAAAAATCGGTGAATTTGCCCTTATGTAGCTGATTTTCTGAGAATTGAAGAATAGTTACTTTTTTCCCCTGCGCTCCTGAAGATTTAGATAGTCCTTTATTCCCAAACTCGGTTAGAGTGGAAGGCACTCAAACGGTTATTTTTATCCTCTTTGTTGCTATCTGAAAAGAGATCCAAATGCACTTATTTTGCCTCGGAAAGTACCATATATTTTTTAAATTAGCAATTCGATTTTGTGATATTTTGGCAATCACTGAAGGATGCTCCTTTCACTGGAAAAGGGGTTTAGAAGACTTGAGGAAAAAATAGTTTTAACAGGTTAAATCTGTTTCTAGAAAATCCTCAATCGTAAGTCTTCCCATGAAGTTCTGAAGCTTGGTGGTTTTAAGAAGTGGTATTTTGATTATTTAATCCAGTCGCCTGGTATTACCACCTTGCTCCTCAGAATATTTGCTATCTCCATGAATTTTATTCCCTGTTTACAAATTTGAGAAAATGAGATTAAAAGTTTATTGCATCGAAGTATTTTTGAAGGCTTTCATAAAATTTCTCTTAAGAGATGGCTGTTTTGCAGTTTATGGCAACAAGCCTTGGGAGTCTTAAACTCTTAAGGAATAGCCATGCCTAACCATGGCCACATGGTGATTATCTTATACGTATTGCTGTTTGTAGAACTTAATCATTTAACACTGGGATAGTTGTAAAAATTTTTAAGCATTGTAGCCTATTTAACTGTGGTATTTTAATGTGGAGCGTCAGCTCTGACTTAGAAAGTTAAATGTAAGTCAAACTTTGTACAGGTAACCATAATACCATCTTTCCATGATTGGACAGTGTGTTGGTAAATGAGGTTTAAAAAACGCAGTATGAGGGGCGCCTGGGTGGCTCAGTCGTTAAGCGTCTGCCTTCGGCTCGGGGTGTGATCCCAGCATTCTGGGATCGAGCCCCACATTAGGCTCTTCCACTGGGAGCCTGCTTCTTCCTCTCCCACTCCCCCTGCTTGTGTTCCCTCTCTTGCTGGCTGTCTCTCTCTCTGTCAAATAAATAAATAAAATCTTTAAAAAAAATTAAATTAAAAAATGCAGTATGTTGAATCTTCACTCAACAACATGAGGTAGATATTGTATCCGTTTTTAGAAAAAAATGAAAGGAACTAATTGAATATTTTATGTCACATTGTTAGTCAAAAGGCTAAGGAAATATTTTCACTTGAAGTTGGATCTGATTCCTAGAAAAAGTATATAATCTGGAATACTGTGTGGAATGTATTTTGCTACTTTTAATACGTTTGTGATTTGCAATAAAAGCATTATGAAAGGATTTGGTTTAAAAATGTGATAGGAAGTACCGTATGTGATGGGACTCTGTTGTACATTCAGTCCAGTTTTATGTTCTTAACCCCATTTTATAGAAGAGAAAACAAGCTTTAAGAGTTAACTGCCTCAGTTTTCCCTGAGTCAGCAAATAACACTTTATATCTTAGATGATCAAGACTTAAACCCCAGGGTATTTTTTTTACTTCACTTTCTCTCATTCACATCCAGAGCATCAGCAAGTTCTGTTGACTCTCCTAAATAGATCTCAGATCTACCCAATTATCTTCATTTCCGCTGCAGTCATCCTAGTATCAGTTACCCAGCTCTCTGGACGCCTCTGATATACACTACTAACTAACCTTCCTCTTTCTACTTGTACCTCCCTACAGTCCATTCTCTACAGTTGCTAATGATCTTTTGAAAACTTAAACCGGATATCTCAACTCAACCCCTCAAGGCTCTTTATTACACAATGAATAAGTCCAACATACCCTAAAATTCTACATCCCATTCTACCTCTCCAAATTTAAAGTTTATTACATAATTTCACATTTTAAAACTAAACCTACAACCAGGATCCAGATTTTGGAACCAATAAAAGGAACCAGAGTTCTTGGAGAAATAAGTGATTCTAGGGCTGGAACAGGAAAAATACAAGATGAGCCTAGAGCATCTTGTCATGCCAGAAGGTAAGAAATGCTCCAAAAACAGAATAATGGAAGTATTTCAAGTAGACATGAACTTTTAGTAGGAAAGCGGAAACAATTTGAGCAGCAACATAAGTAAGGCAGTATCGGATTATAAACTAAAGTCCGTGAACCTATACTTGTATACTTTTTTTATATATATACTTTTATCTCACTTTCCAAGTGAGGTAGTAGAATGAGCACGGAATTTATAGTCAAGAAGGGTGATCTTGGGGCACCTGGGTGGCTCAGTCATTAAGCGTCTGCCTTCAGCTCAGGGTGTGATCCCAGCATTCTGGGATCAAGCCCCACATCAGGCTCCTCCGCTATGAGCCTGCTTCTTCCTCTCCCACTCCCCCTGTTGTGTTCCCTCTTTCGCTGGCTGTCTCTCTCTCTCTCTGTCAAATAAATAAATAAAATCTTTAAAAAAAAAAAAAAAGAAGGGTGATCTGTCTCAACTACTTGTCAGAATGTGGGCAAGCTACTTAGCTTCAGTGTCCTCATTTGTAAAAATAAGTTAATAATACCTCTTCATCCTGTATCAGAAGGTTGTGAGGAGCAAGTGTTTGAAAACAAATTGGAATTGTGAACAATTATAAGATGTTTGGATTATCAAGTCTAAATTTTAAAGAGCTGTTCATATTCAAAGAGTGGTATTGAATGAAGGGGTTCTACAACAAACATAGTTTTCCCAGTAACTGGGTTCTAAAGATGAGCAGAGGAGGGGCACCTAGGTGGCTCAGTTGGCTAAGCGTCTCCCTTCTTCTCAGGTCATGATCCCAGGGTCCTGGATATAGCCCTGCATCAGGCTCCCTGCTCAGCTGGGAGCCTGCTTCCCCCTCTCCTGCCTGCTGCTCCCCCTGCTTGTGCTCTCTCTGTCAAATAAATTAATAAAATCTTAAAACAAACAAACAAACTTACAAAGACGAGCAGAGGAAGAATGCCTTTGAAAAGAATTGAGAGTTTCTGAAGTAGTTTCAGTACTCTTCACTTCAGGCAACTTAACAAAGTAAAATACGTGTCTTTGTAGGTGGCTTCTACTTTTTTATCCTCAAATAAAATGTGGCCATATGTAAGTAGTACTTAATTCTTGAGGCAAAAATTAAAACAATCTCTTGGGGGGCGCCTGGGTGGCTCAGTCGATTAAGTGCCTGCCTTTGGCTCAGGTCATGATCCCAGGGTCCTGGGATCTAGCCCTGCTTCAGGCTTCCCGCTGCTTCTCCCTCTCCCACTCCCCCTGCTTGTGTTCCCTCTCTCACTGTCTCTCTCTCTGTCAAATAATAATAAAATATTTTTTTTAAATCTCTTGGAATTTTTTAATCTCCCGAGTAGAAGAGAACCACTCAGAATAATTTGTTCTAGAATTATGATTAATGTTGGTGTTCGAAAAATGTATATTCTTTATTTGCTTTTTATGTCCTTGAAATTAGTTTGAAGCTAGTTTTTAGGGCTAGTCCAGGGTTTAATGGAGTTCTGGAGCATATACTGTGTCTTTCACTGTGTTAAACACTGGAAATTTAAAGAGACTACCTACCCACAGGTGTCCTTTTAGTACTTAAAGGTTTTGTTCTAAATAGAAACTATAAAATTAACATGGACAGATTACCAATACTTAGTACAGACTAAACATACTGACTGGTACATACACTGACAGGATAAATTGTTAACTACCTGTGATTGGCTTGCAGGGGGAATAGTAGGTGTGGAATACATTTGAAGCATATACTATTCATATACTCTGCCTTCAATAATACTGAGTAATTTTCCTGAACCCATCTATTATATTCCTCTCAGAATTGTGCTTTTGCTCAAGTTAACCTTAAGCGAATGCTTTTTCCAGCCTCTAGTGCCTGACAAAATCCTAGTCATCCTTTAAAGCTGTGGTTCTCAACTGAGGAATGGTGGAGATTTTGACACCACTGCCCCCCCACCCCACCCCAGCCTAACATTTGTCAATGACTGGTGACTAGAAACAGTTTTTATTGTGCTGCCAGGGGTAGGGGCTGCTAATGACATCAAATGGGTAAAGCCTGCTGAACATCCTAAAATGCAGAGAACAGCCCCCAATAACAAAAGAATTATCCAGTCTAAAATATTAGTAATGCAGAGATTGAGAAACACAGCTATAAAGATATTTTTAAGTGCTGCCTGTTAGTTGTAGCTTAGCTGATTTCTTAGGCCGTGGGTGTGGTGATACAACCCTAGAGAAGTTTTTGGCTTTTTTGAAGCTTAAATTTGAATTTTATGAAATATGAATTTTAATGAATAATATCTAGAAATAATTGTATGGTTTGTTAATAGTATTATTGGTTTTTCCCTTTTATGCTACTTATCATAAATAGCGAGTATGTTATCTTCTCTAGTTATTTAAAACAACTGAACAGTAATGCACACTTGCTGCCCAACCACCCTCACATTCTTATATCTTGTCTTATACTGATTATAGTATTGTTCTTATTTACCAGATCTTCTGACTGATAGCTGAACTATTAATTCCTCTGGCTCTTTGGTTAATTAGTCATGAGAAATCTTCGTTCAGTAATTGAAGATTTCAGAGTTTCTATTTCTAGCACATATTAGAGGAGATAAAGGGAGATGTCCCTGTGCTTGAGTTCACTATCCAACAGGTAGATAGGGTAAACAGACATCTTAATTATATCAGACTCACCCATACCACTGATCCAAATAAAACTTAGAGATAAAAGTTGTGGGAGTTCAGGTAGTTTTTAACTGATGGGTGTTTAAATTTGCTGACTTCGAGTTCTTTCTCTAAGCTTACTTATAGATTTCTTGATTAATTATTATAAGGCTTATAATAACTGCTAATGTCTAAATCTTACACAAATATTTATAACATTAAGGATTTGTCTGACTTCAGACCCCACTTGATGCATCACATTTCCTTATTTATTCCGTCAGTACAGATTCATGTTAAATAGTCCCCCTTTTCCAGTATTTTTTACTCAATCAGCTAGAGAGACTCCAAATGTTACAGTTATACACTAAAAGCAATCTTTTGAAGTCCCCTTTTAAGAATAGGATGTATGTACTTACTAAAAGATTTAAGTACTATTTCTTCATTGTCACATCTCAGTAAATACGCTTGGATAATTTCATAGCTACATAGGCAACACATAGTGCTGAGAGAATGCAAAGTAATTATATCTCTATATCCCAATTTAAGAAGTAGAGATGTATGAAAATTTTGTCATTAAGTAAGTGGTTTTTTTGTTGTTTTGTAGGTTGTAAAGAAGAAAGTTCTACTCTTTCTGTCAAAATGAAATGTGATTTTAACTATGACCATATTCATTCTGGACTTAAATTGGTAAAGCCTGATGACACTGGAAGACTAGGTTCCTATACTCCTGCATGTTTGGAAGGTTCATATAAAGACTGCATTAAAGACTATGTAAGGTTATCAGATATTGGGTCACCAATTGTGAGTCCCAAGATTGTGGAACTTGAAACTGAAAATGAAAACAAGCCCTTTCATAACAAGGAAAATCAACATGTGCAACAAATACTTAATCGTTCAAATGAAATAGAAGAACTAGAGACCAGTGGACCTTATGAAGACAGTGGCTATTCTTCATTTTCCCAGCAAAGTGGCTTCAATGAACATGAAGAGGGTAGCCTTCCCTTGGACAATTTCACTGACAGTCCACAGTCCTGCCTACAGATGCAAAGCCCAGACCAATATCCCAGCAAAAACTTGCTGCCGGCTCTTCATTTTGCAAAAGTGGTTTGTTCAACATTAAAAAAGAATGCCAAGCGAAATCCTAAAATAGACTGGGAGAAACTAAAGGAATTTATATCCAGTGAAAATTTTAAACTACAGAATATAATTGGCAGGAAAATGGGCCTGGAATGTGTAGATATTCTCAGTGAACTCTTTCGAAGGGGACTCAGACATCTCTTAGCAAATATTTTAACACAGCTCAATGATATGGACTTAATCAAGTAAGTATGATTACTTTGAGTGTTATTATAATCCATCGAACATTTTTGTTGGATGATTTGGGACTACCAGCTCATACGAAAGACATAATACGGTAGTCTTTAGCATTGTTTAATTGAGGTGATGACTGCCTAATGGCTGGTATTTGACCATTTATATGCCACTAAGGTAAAAGATAATTTTTAAAGTAAACATTTAATCCAGTTATTTCACATTTTATATTTATGCTAGTAGGAAACTATTTTTGTTAAATTGGGATTTTTGTTCCTTTTGGTTCTGAAAATTTCTAATATGTAAGCTATATCATACATGCTTAACTATAAAACAACATCCTAGTTCTGGTATATAGCACCAGTAGGTTTTATGACTTCTGTCACACTTGAAAGTAAGAAATAGTTGCTGATGTTTGTAGGGGATTTTTAATGTAGGGTCTCCTTGGTTTGACAGTGAAAATACGGAAATGCACAAATGGATCTGATTATGACTATTTCTTAGAAAGCTTTTATTATTCTTCATTCCACCAAAGATCAGTTCTGATGAGGTAAAAGAATTAAGTTAATTATACAGATTATTGGATTAGATCCTGCTCAGTCAGATTCATTTTTAGCTTTTTGAAAAAAAATTTTAGAGGTACTCTTTTGCAAGTGTTACCTCACACTGGTCTTTATGAAATATAGCTAATGCTAAACAAAAGTAAGTATGGATTTTTATTGTTAGTTAGCTTCTTGAGGGATAATTGACATCTAGGTTGTACTTTTTTTTTGTTAACAAAATGGATTTTTGAAATCGATGTCTACTGAGAGCAGTGTGTCCTACAGTACTTGGGAATTTATCTACAATTTTTATTGATATCAAACAGCTAACATGGTGTCATATATACAATGGGGGCTTCTTATTTGATGTTTGCAGATATGAAAAAATGAAGTACAAAGCAATGGTTCTTGAGGATGCACTTAGAATGACTTGATAGAGAGCTTTTAAAAACAACCCTGCCCCCCTTTTTAAGCCAAGTAAACCCAAGGGGTATCCTTAAATCTTAAGTACCTCAGGCAATTCTTAATGTACAGAATTCTTAATTCTACAGGTTTGAGAAGCACTGTAATAGAAATTTCTTTTTTGCACTGTTAATGTTGCTGTAGTATATTTATTCCTCTTAGCTCTTTGTGATGCTTTAATTGTTTCCTTTATAATCTTTTACTTTTCCAGTGTGTCTAAAGTGAGCACAACTTGGAAGAAGATTCTAGAAGATGATAAAGGGGCATTTCAGTTGTACAATAAAGCAATACAAAGAGTTACTGTAAGTCTTTGCAATTGATGTTTTCATTTTAAAATATAACAGCTAGTGCTCTTTACCTTTACAAATAGGGAAAAGTAGGACAGATAACAGGTAATCTGGAAATCCTTTACATTCACAAAGCATTTCTAATTTTCACTAGAACTCCTTAAACAAAATTCAAAGATAAAGGGAAAGGAATCCCACCTAAGTAATTTATTTCTTGAGTTCTTCCTAGAAATGGAATGTCCAAAAGGGAAAATTGGTCAGTTCACCAATAATAAGAGTTGACCATATAGCTAATCTTCATTGCCATTTGTATTTTTTCAGTTATATTTTCAACATATTGAAGATTCTTAGTGCAGAAGGGAATTCATTTGCCTTCCAAAAAACTTGGTAAATTTGGAGATGTTTCTGAGAGTATCAGTACATTTTCGAAAATTCAGGCCTAGCAATTAGCAGACTTGGGTCTACATTTTGGTGCTGCTACTTATTTGCTGTATAACTTTAGTCAAGTATTGCTTAAGTTTTCCGGGTTCAGTTTCTTTATTGATAAGGTGGTATTAATGGAAAGTTTTCTAATCTAAAAGGTTGTTTTGAATCCATTCATGACACTTAAACATGACTTGCCATCTACATATGGCGAAAAGAATGACTTTGCTTTGGCATTAGTACTTAAAAAATGATGTATTAAATGCTATATAGGCTAAGTATTTAAAGTGCTTTCACACAATTTCTGGTTTGCAATTTCTGTCAGTATTGTCTATGTGTATGGTGTGTGACTGTATTTAAAGCGTGCAGGTAAACTGGATGTACGGATAAATCTTTTACATTCTCGTTTGCCCTTTTTTACATGTACAAAAATTAAAAATGCCTGATTGTTGAGAATAAAGGAGATTATCTTTAAGTCCTATTAAAACATTTTTTTTGATTAGGAAAAGAACATTAAGTTTTCACCGCATGCTTCAACAAGAGAATATGTTATGTTCAGAACCGCATTAGCTTCTGTTCAAAAATCAGCAGCCCAGACTTACCCCCAAAAAGGTGCTCAAACCAAGTTATCCGATCCAGGTGATCAAAAAGGCTCTACTTACAGTCGACACAGTGAATTCTCTGAGGTAATTTTTTGTTTGTCAATTAATTAGAAACTTATAGGGCACTTATTGTTAAAAGGATTTAGAGTAAGAAACAGAACTTTAAATTTAATTATAATTAGAACTCCTAGGGAATTATTAATGGAGATTTTATCTTCTGTTCCCTTCATTCTACTCTCAGAAATGTTGGCCACCAAGAAACCATTTCAAGTAATTGAATTCCTAACTGAAGTAATCAAATTAGGAAAGTACAAAAAGATGTCTTTCTATGTAGAAAATAGATACCATTTAACATTGTTTATGACAGTTCAATGATGTTGAGATCTAATTTGGAAATACTAAGAAAACCTTGATTTTAAAATTTCTTACCAAACTGTTCAATATACACTTTACAATTGCTGCCTTTGATATCTGAGGAACAGAACTAAACAGAAAAAGGCCAGCTTTCAGAAATGGCGCCCTCCTACTGTACCTTCAAATCATTGCGTAATGTGTATTGTAAGTTCTACTCAGCACATGGATAATTTGGCAAGCTTAATTTAAGAAACCATAATCTTACCTAAGTGCATGTTTGAAATAAAATTTTGACTGCCAACTCTCTTCATGTTGGTCAGTAAGTATGAATTATATATAGTGAAGTTTAGTTTTTCTAAGCATTGATGATATAATGACTAGAACAACATGTAATTTTATTCAAAAAACATATATTGATCATCTGCTGTCAGGTAATTCATGGATAAGAAAACATGGCACCCCTCATAGCCTTGCAATCTAGAATGGACAATAGCTACATAAAAATAAATGCCATATAATGTGGTAGGTGCTTTAAAAAAAAAGAGCTAGAGGTGACAGGGCAACCAACTCCCAAGTGACAGTAGGAAGACTTCACAATAAAGGTGACGTTTACATTAGGGCATTGATGTATAAGTAGCATTCATGAAATAAAAGAGAACGTATTTAAAAGTAACATTAGGAAATAGCCACTACATCAGTTGACAAGTGATAATTATCTCACTCATTGTGAGCTCCTTAAGGGGAGGAGTCATCTTTTGTGTGGCATGGGTTCTTTATTCATATATTGGGGAAGGTTCAGAGGTACCTTTCTTGTTTTTTCTACCTAAATTACATTCAGCCCTCACTAAAATTTGCTTATGGATTTTCTTTTTTCTAGGTTGCCAAGACTTTGAAAGAGAATGAAAGCCTTAAAGCCTGTATTCGCTGTAATTCACCAGCAAAATATGATGGCTATTTACAGCGGGCAATCTGTAAACGAGAAGGCTGTGGGTTTGATTATTGTACAAGGTGTTTGTGTAATTATCATACCACCAAAGAATGTTCAAATGGCAAACCCCTAAAAGCTAGTTATAAAATAAGTCCTCTGCCTGGTACTAAAAAAAGCAAGAAGAATTTACGACGATTGTGATGTCTTGTTAAATCAATTATACCTGATCATGAAGGTTAGTTAGAAAATGTTAGGTTTTAATTTAAAAAATGTGAATGTATTTTGATTTCCAATTCTGTGTTGAAATCAGTGTAGTACATGGGATTTTTCGCCCTGGTGAGTAAAGAGAATATACAGCTTCTTAAAATATTTTACAATTTAATGTGACAAAGTTTAAAATTCAGTATAAATCAGAAAATTTAAATATTTTAAGAAAAAAGAAAAACTAGTTAGTTATCTGATATTTGTGCTTCAGGGATAAAATGAAACTAATTCAGTTTTTATGGTAAAGGAAAGCCATGTAATTTTACCTAGATAATATTAAATATATATCTTGTTTATTACCATCTATTAGCATTGGGGACATTTTATTTGCCTTACCAAATTAAAACCTATCGAAAAAACTTCTGGAGTCTATTAATTTAAATGTTTTGTCATCTTTCTTTTACCTCTTTTTCAGTGTGTATATTTCCCAAAAAGTACTCTTTGTGAAATCTTGTTTTTTTCCTATTTGTAAAGTCTGTATGTTTTAATATTTTTGTACATATGTAAATATTTCTGTATTTTTTTATGTCAAAGTAAGAAAATAAAGATCTCTTGTGTATATATATATATGTAAATGTAAATTTTGTACTTGTTATGAATAAAATTGTTACAAGCTTAATAAGTACTTGTGAACTTTTTACTTTGATAAACATCTTGATCTTAGAAACAACTAAACTAGGAAACTAAGAGACTGCCTTTGTATGTGTGAAGGCATTGAGTTGGCTCCATTTGTGTCTGCTCATCTGGGAATCTTGCGACATTCCCAGGTCCCATTCTGATCCCAGTATTCTCCCCACTCCCAGTATTTTAGTAGTTGTGGAGTTGGGTCTTGAAATAAGCATCCCAAGAGGATTCAATGCAAGACCAAGGAACACTTGGAGAAATACTAGTGTATTAATTCATCTATTACTAAACTAATTAAAACTATGGGTTAAATAGCCACATACAAATACTAGAAAGATAAAAATGTGCAAAATAGAATGTTATCTTTGCATTCAGAACATTTGTGCTAATAAGAGCCCAAGACAAGGGTACATTTTTTAATTCCTTCTAAAGTTGAATATGTTTTGGTTTCAATTATGAATATGGAGAAATTCTAAGAGTTTGAACTCAGACAAAAGTCCTAAAGGTTTAAGGGTGGGCCTCAGATCCTCTCAATAGAGTTTCAAAGATTCAAGGCATTTGCCTTTCATCCCAGTGGAAACCTAAGGTAGATGATATATCTTAAATGGATTTATGGGTGTGTCTTATCCAATAAAACTGCCCACGAAATTAACACAAGGGTAAGTAGCTTATTGAGGTAAGATTGACAAAATGGACAACATTCAAAGTATAATTTGGCATTCTCTTCTTAAAGGTTTTATTTATTTATTTATTTATTTGACAGAGACAGTGAGAGAGGGAACACAAGCAAGGGGAGTGTGAGAGGGAGAAGCAGGCTTCCCGCCGAGAAGGGAGCCCAATAGGGGGCTTGATCCCAGGACCCTGGAATCATGACCTGAGCTGAAGGCAGATGCTTAACGGCTGAGCCACCCAGTCGCCCCTATAATTTGGCATTTTGATGTATATACATACATGAAGCCATCACTACAATTAAGGTAATGAGTATAAGTATCCCCAAGTTTCTTCCTGTCCATTTGTAATCCCTCCTGCCAGTTCCCAGGTAATCACCAATCTGTCACTGTTGGCTTTTCTAGAATGTTACATAAATGGATTAGTGGGATTAGTCAGAGTACAAATTTTATTATTTTGAGATTCATTCATTTCGTGTGTGCCAGTATTTAATTCCTTTTCCTTACTAAGCAGTATCCTGTTGGATATACCAGTTCATATGTTCCCCTCTTAATGAACATTTGCCTCCTACCCCCACCCCATTTTTTGCTATTAGAAATGAAAATGCTGTAAATGCTGCACAAGTCTTTGTAAGATAAATGGTATGCTTTCATTTCTCTTGGGTAAATAGTGGAATGCTTGGATTATATAAGTAAGTGTATTTTAACTTTTTAGGAAAATATCAAAATGCTTTCCTAAGTAGTTATACATTTTACATTTACCAGCAGTGATGAGAGTTACGTTTACTTCATGTTCTCAACAACACTTGGTATAGTGAGTCTTTGTAATTTTAGTCATTCTAAGAGGTGTGTAGAAGTATATCATTGTTTTAATTTATGCCTCCCTAATAACATGTTTAACATCTTTTCATGTTATTTGCTATCCATAAATTTTATTTGGTAAAGCATATAGTCAAAAGAGTTGAGTTCTTTTGTTTTATTGGTATTTGAGTACATATATTTTAGGTAAGAGTGGTATATCAGGGTGTGGCTTATCATTTTCCTAGCTGTGCCTTAGAGTTTTTATTTTTGATGAAGTCCAAATTATCCAATTATTTGTCTTTTATGGATCATGTTTTTGGTGTTATATCTAAAATGTGCCTAATCTAAGAGTATACAGATCTTTGTACTTTCTTCTAGAAGTTTTATAGTTCTCAATTTCACATTTAGGTTTATGATCCACTTGTTAAATTTTGAATATAGTATAACAGGTATGGGCCAAAACAAGTGTCCCCTTGTTACAGCACCATTTGTTGACAAGACTACCCTTTCTCTACTGAAATGACTTTGCATCTTGGTAAAAATCAGTTTTACATAAATATAAACTATTTCAAGACTCTATTTTTTTAATTGATCTATTTGTCTCTCAAGCTCCAAATCCACACTACCTTGATAACTAGCTTTAAAGTAAGTCTTGACTAGTATCCAAGATCTACAAAGAACTTCTCAAACTCAATACATGTGAAACAAATAATCAAATCAAAAAATGGTCAGAAGATATGAACAAACACTTTTCCAATGAAGACATACAAATGGCTAACAGACACATGAAAAAGTGTTCAAAATCATTAGCCATCAGGGAAATTCAAATCAAAACCACCTTGAGGTACCACCTTACACCAGTTAGAATGGCAAAAATTGACAAGGCAAAAAAACAACAAATGAAGAGGTTGTGGAGAAAGGGGATCCCTCTTATACTGTTGGTGGGAATGCAAGTTGGTACAGCCACTTTGGAAAACAGTGTGGAGGTCCCTCAAAAAGTTAAAAATTGAGCTACCCTATGATCCAGCAATTGCACTACTGGGTATTTACCCCAAAGATACAGACGTAGTGAAGAGAAGGGCCATATGCACCCCAATGTTCATAGCAGCATTGTCCACAATAGCTAAATCGTGGAAGGAGCCGAGATGCCCTTCAACAGATGACCGGATTAAGAAGATGTGGTCCATATATACAATGGAATATTACTCAGCCATCAGAAAGAACGATTACACAACATTTGCTTCAACATGGACGGGACTGGAGGAGATTATGCTGAGTGAATAAGTCAAGCAGAGAAAGACAATTATCATATGGTTTCACTCATTTATGGAACATAAGAAATAGGAAGATCGGTAGGAGAAGAAAGGGAAGAAGAAAGGGGGGGTAAACAGAAGGGGGAATGAACCATGAGAGACTGTGGACTCTGGGAAATAAACTGAGGGCTTCAGACGGGAGGGGGGTGGGGGATTGAGATAGGCCGGTGATGGGTATTAAGAAGGGCACATATTGCATGGTGCACTGGGTGTTATACGCAAATAATGAATCATGGAACATTGCATCAAAAACTGGGGATGTACTGTATGGTGACTATTATAACAAAATAAAATTTATTTAAAAAAAAAGAAAATAAAATAAGTTGAAATCAGGTAGAGACATTATTCTTTTTCTTTCAAAAAATATTTTTTAAGTTGTCTATCCTAGGTCCTTTGCATTTCTACATATATTTTATAATTATCTGGCTAGTTTCTACAAAAATACATGATGGAATTTTGTTTGGGATTTTAATGAATGTATTTATCTATTAGATTAGATTAGGAGAGAATTGACATCTTGAGTTTTTCAACCCTTGAACATAGTTCTATTTATTTACGTCTTTCAAAATTTCTCTTAACAATGTTTTTTAATTGTACATACCTTGTACATCTTGTGTCAGATTTATCCCTAAGTAGTTTGTATTTTAAGTGGCATTTTTAATTTCAGTTGTTTATTGTTAGTATATTGAAATGCAATTGGTTGATCTTGTATCCTACAACGTTGCTAACCTCACTTATAATTGAGAATCCCATCAGATTTTCAGTGTAGATGATTTTTGTCTTCTGGATATGAAGACAGTTTTATTTCTTCCATTGTAGTCTAGTCTATGTGTCTTTTATTTCTTTTTCTTGCCTCATTATACTGGCTAAGTCCTCCAGTAAAATGTTCAATAGAAAGAAAAAAGATCTTTAACTTCTTCCAGATGTTAGGGGAAAATGACGATGCTTGGTTTTTTATAGATCCTCCTTAGGAAGTTGAGGAAGTGTCTATTCCTAGTTTCTTGAAAGTTTTTATGAAGATTGGATGTTGGGTTTGGCAAATGTTTTACCGCCATTGATTGGTATGCTCATATAGTTATTCTTTCCGAGTTTTTAAATATGAATTTTATTGATCGAGTTTCAAATGTTAAAGCCACCCTGCATTCCTGCAATTAACTCCACTTGTTCATGATGTATTATCCTTTTTAGGTATTGTTGAGATCAATTTGCTACATACTAAGAATTTTTATGTTATATTCATGAGAGATATTAAGCTGTAGTTTTCTTACAGTGTCTCTCTTTGGGACATATTCTCTGCTTTTCAATTTTTTTTTTAAAGATTTTATTTATTTATGTGACAGAGAGACAGCCAGCGAGAGAGGGAACACAGCAGGGGAGTGGGAGAGGAAGAAGCAGGCTCCCAGCGGAGGAGCCCGATGTGGGACTCGATCCTGGAACGCCGAGATCACGCCCTGAGCCAAAGGCAGACGCCCAACGACTGCGCTACCCAGGGCCCCTGCATTTCAATTTTCTGGATATTTGTGTCAAATTGATATTATTTCTTCTTTTACTGTTCTTAAGAATTCTCCAAGGAAACCATCTGACTCTGAAGGTATTTTGGTTTTTTTGTAGGAAGGTGTTTAAAATATACTTTTTTCAGTAAATATAAGATTATTCAGTAAATAGCACTTTTCAGTAAATATAGGATTTATCCATTTCTTCCTGGATGAGCTTTAAGCAGTTTGTGTCTTTCAAGGAATGTTTCTATTAATCTAATTTACTTAATTTATTGGAATAAATTGTTCACAATATTACCATATTATCCTTTTACTGTTTGTAAAATCTATAGTGATGTCCATTTCTCTCATTGCTGACATTGGTTGATTGTGTCTTTTTTTTTTTTTAAGATTTTATTTATTTATTTGACAGAGATAGAGACAGCCGCGAGAGAGGGAACACAAGCAGGGGGAGTGGGAGAGGAAGAAGCAGGCTCATAGTGGAGGAGCCTGACGTGGGGCTCGATCCCGTAACACCGGTATCACACCCTGAGCCAAAGGCAGACGCTTAACCGCTGTGCCACCCAGGCACCCCTGGTTGATTGTGTCTTATTCCTTTTACTGATCAGTCTGATGAGGTTTATCACTTAGATTGATCTTTTCAAATAATCAGTTTTTTATTTCATAAGTTTTCTCTCTTTTCCATATCATTGTTTTTTGTTTTTGTTTACTTTCTTCTGTTTACTTTGAGTTTAATTTGCTCTACTTGTGCTAGATTCTTAAAGGGGCAGCTGAGGTCATTGATATGATCTTTTCTTCTACAGGTGTTTAGTGCTATAAATTTCCCTCCAAGTTTTATCTGAGCAGCATATAACAAATTCTGATATTTTAATTTTGTTAATTTACAAATGCTTTAGAATTTTCTTTCTGATTTATTTTTTGATCCACAGGTTATTTAAAAAAGTGCTATTTAGTTTCTCAATATTTTAGAATTTTCCAGATAACTTTCTTTTATTGATTTCTAATTTCATTGTTGTCAAAGAAGATACTTTATGTGGCTTGAATCCTTAATTTACTGACAAATATTTTATGACCTAGAATATGACCCATGTAAGTAAATGTCTCATGTCTACTTGAAAAGATGATAAATTTTGCTGTTCTTTGGTGTAATGTCTTAAAAATGTCAACCAATTAGGTCAACTTGGTTAATAGTGTTTTCATATTTTATATATTCTTTCTGATTTTTATCTACTTGTTCTGTTATTGAGAGATGGGTATTGAAATGTCCAACTGTAATTATGGATTTGTCTATTTCTTTTTGCAAATTATCAGTTTTTGCTTTATGTATTTTGTAGTTTTGTTATTAGCTGCATAAACATTTAAGATAGCTATGACTTCTTGGTAAAATACTCCGTTTGTCATTTTAAAATGACTTTTTAAATTCTTGGTAATATCTTTGCTATGGAATCTACATTGTCTAATATTAAAATAGACACTCCAGCCTTTTGTTGTTGTTTTAATTAATGTTGGCATAGTATATCCCTTCCATCCACTTTTAACTTATTTTTTTCTTCATATTTGAAGTGTATTTCTTGTGGACACCATATAGTTGAGTATTATTTTTTAATAACTCAATAATCTCCACCTTTTAATTGGGATAATTAGGCCATTTTCATTTAATATGATTATTAATATGATTAGATTTTACCATCTTGATATTTGTTTTCCATTTGTTTCATCTGTTCTGTTTACATTTTTCTCTTTTTCTGCTTTCTTTTGGATTATTTTTATGATTTCATCTCAATTTGTGATTTAATTAGCCATAATTCTATTTTGTTTGATACTCCACTATAAGGATATACCACATTTTGTTTATTCACTGCTTGATAGACATTGGGTTGTTTCTACTTTTTGGCTACTATGAATAGTGCTTCTATGAACATTTTATATACAAGTTTTTGTCTGAACATATGTTTTTAATTACCTTGGGTTTACCTAGGAGTGGAATTGCTGAATCACATGGTAATTCTGTGTCTACTTTTTTTAAAGAAGTGCCAAACTGTTTTTCACAGCAGCTGCTTTATTGTAAATTACCACCAGCAATGTGCGATTGCAATATATAATTCCTTTATAATGTGGATGGTTTCTATTTATTTTTCTTGTCTAATTGCCATGGCTAGAACCTACAGCACAGTGTTGAATAGAAATAACAAGAATGGACCTCTTTGACTTTTTCTTGAACTTAAGACCTTCCTCTGCCTGTGCCATCATTCTGTATTGGGCGTTTGGGAGACAGATTAATTGTCCCTTTAGTTCACAGATCCTTAGATTGAAAAAAACTTTACGTGAGGAATTGTATTTCAGGAATGTGCCTAGGGAGCCTCATCTACACCAAGATCAGATTTAGGCAATGATGGATTTTCAGTTGAAGCTGTAATAGACTTTCGAGAGTTTGAGGAGGGGATAAGTGTAATATTCATGTAAGAGGGATGTGAATTTTTGGGGACCAGAAAGCAGACCGTGTTAGTCAGTCTCTAAAATGCACCCACGGTGATTCTAGCTTCTTGATATTTGTACCTTTGCTTTGCTATACTGTATCAGGTATGGTCTATGTAACATAGAAAACAGCAGAAGAGATGGCATGTCACTGCTGAGACTAGGTTATAAAAAACATTGTGATTTTTACCTGTCTTTCTCTCTCTCTCATGTCACTCACTAAGGAAAGGTTAATTGTGAGCAGCTTCTGTAAAGGCCCACATGGTACGACACTTAGGTCTTTGAAAAGTCCCAAGTGAAGAATTGAGGCTTCCTGCCAATTGCTAAGGCTGAGTCTTCTTGAAAGCAAGTTCTCCAGTTTCAATCAAGCCTTCAGACAACTATAGTCCCTGCCAACATGCTGAGTGCAATCTGAATCATGCAACTAAACTGCTCCCAAATTCTTGAAACTGTGAGGTAATAAATGGTGTTTTAAGCCTGTAAATTTGGGGGTGATTTGTTATGCAGTCAAGGATAACTAATACAAAGTGGCCAAACTCTTCTAGGAGCATTGGGCAAGAGAAAAATAAAAAGAAGTATTTTCTCACACCCTTTAATTGGCTATATTAATTAATGTTAAGAAGATGTGTCTTGGGGCGCCTGGGTGGCACAGCGGTTAAGCGTCTGCCTTCGGCTCAGGGTGTGATCCCGACATTCTGGGATCGAGCTCCACATCCGGCTCCTCCGCTATGAGCCTGCTTCTTCCTCTCCCACTCCCCCTGCTTGTGTTCCCTGTCTCGCTGGCTGTCTCTATCTCTGTCAAACAAATAAATAAAAAAAAATCTTAAAAAAAAAAAAAAAAAGAAGATGTGCCTTCCCCAGGACTCTGAGACATATAATTACTGGGTCTGGAATCAATACTGGCATACGTATGGGATGATAAGCCGTCTTGTAGCTGTGTAGAGTGTTCTCTAAGGAAAGAAGTCATGCTCTCAGGCCAAAATAGGTTTGGGACTGGTATAATCACAAAAATGGACTATTTTAAGTCAGCTACATAAGGGAGAGTGAATAAATTTTAAGATGTTCGTATTTTTGTGGTCACTATGATATATATGGTGTCTTTAAAAATTACTCACTTTTTTACAGAAATTCTCAGTACTGGCTTAGAGCCTACTGAAATATCTTTCTTTGTATTCTGGCATCCAAAGAGATGCTATGTGTTTTAAGGATTGAATATAAATAAAGGAGATTCCTTACACAGTTTATGTTGTGACAAGAATACATGACTACATTCACAAGGGCCCTTAATCATCTGACCTTGGTCAAATGAGGTCTGACCTAGTATATCTGATCAGTGGGAGCCACCATCTAGTGGCCAATGCGGCTTCCCTGAGGCCTTTATTCCAATAAAGTTCAGGTTTGGCAGTCCTGTAGCAGTTGTTCTGTTGTCCCTTAAGGACTCTTATATTTCAGTGTTTTGTTAAAATCTCAGTATATTAGTATGCATTCGTCTTTTGTGGATAGTCTCAGTGTCAGCAATACCTTTCACTGAAGCAAATACTGTGAGCATATTAGCAATGAATCCTAGCTTGCCTTTAGCCAAGGTTCATGTTGGAGTGATATGGCACCCAAAGTTTAGCATTTCCAAGTCCTCTAACTAAGAAGTTGGTCATGCGCAGTTCATACACCTTGAGGACCTGCCAAAAAGACTGCATACAAAAGAAAACAATGATAGTTCCTTTACTATTATTAAGTAGTTTCTTTAACTCATAATCTTATCCAGATCATTTGGCATTGTTCCCTTTTCCCCAAATTCTGCTTCAGCGATGTAAACAACACAACACCACAAGATGGTGCTCTTATAACACCATACTTTTGAGTTTGTTCATTCATGTGAAGTTTAATATAAAAATGGATGAAACAGGATAACTATTTTTCTATGAAATTTGTGTTGTCAGATTAGAAAATTAAGTCCACAACATAGTGTTAAGCTAGGATAGGTAGATATAAATTATTTACTTTTTGGTCTCAAGTATCAAGAACAGGTCTTGCTTATCTTCAACATTCTTATCCTTTGTTGATATTAAAGTCTGGATCTGTACTGTTCAGCACAGTAGCAACATGTAGCTACTGAAGACTTGAAATGTGGCTCATCCAAACCCAAATGGAGATTTACTGTAAATGTAAAGTATCCACCAGATACTGAAGACTTGGTATGAGGAAAAGCAAAATCTCTAATAATTTTTATTTTGACTAGTAGTTGAAATAATGATACATTGGATATACTGGATTAAATAAAAATTCTATGAAAAATTAATTTTTAAAAAGATTTTATTGATTTATTTGACAGGGAGAGAGGCAGCGAGAGAGGGAACACAAGCAGGGAGAGTGAGAGAGGGAGAAGCAGGCCTACTGCTGAGCAGGGAACCCTATGTGGGGCTCTATCCCAGAACACTGGGATCATGACCTGAGCCGAAGGCAGATGCTCAATGACGGAGCCACCCAGGCGCCCCAAAAATTAATTTCTAGAAAATTTTAAATTACATATGTGGCTCTCATTACATTTCGATTGGACAGTGTTGGTCTAAGATCACATAATGAATAAGTATCAGAGGAGTCTTTCCTGGCCCCATAACCTAAACAGGTCACAGTATAGTACTTGAATACCCAGATCTACCATACATTCTAAAAAGAGGTCAAGTTCTAGGTATGGAGATGACAGGGCATTGCTAGAAAATAAAAGAACAGAGGTCTCAATCTACTTGGATAATTTTTTTCAGAACTCCTACCACTTAACGGTTTTGCCGTTAAGTTGCTCCTCATCTGATCTTTGCCCCATCCTTACTCCCAAAATAACAGGTAACTGCTATTATCAGGTCTTTGTATTCCCATCACCAAGGAAATCCTGGCTGCTTAATACATATTGGTGGAATGGATGAAGGCAGGAACAACTATACGATTCAAGCTGAATTCCTCTCTGGGAGTCAACAGAGTGCCATTGAACTTGGGCTTTGCCTCCACATCCCCAGAAGAACCTGCTGTGACCTTTCCAAAAAGCTCCTCTGCTCACTTTCCTCAAGAATAAGCTTTTCCTTTCTTCCTGAGCTTTGAGAGAACCTATAATTGGAGATTTGTAGAATATTATTTTGTCAATGTCCTTTTTGTTTTTGTTACTAGGGTTTATTTTTTGGTCCAATATCATTTTACATATTGGACAAATGAGAATAAAGAGTACAAGAGTCTAGCTGTACCTTGTCATTTGGCTTCGAAAGATTATAGAATAGACAGTGAAAAGAAGTTACTGTCATTCAGGTAAACGTGAAGAGGAAGGAACCATCCCCTTCTTTCTTTTAAGCACTGATGGTTAAACATCCACTGCATTTTGTTAATATAGTTCTTGTATGTTGCCAATATGCAGAAGAGAAATTCCACCCATAAACAGAAGAGGCCACATTGTCATATATTAGATACACCTGAACTTTAATTTGTCCAAAGCACCTGTAGGATACCTGTGTCCCAAAATGGAAAGGACAGTAACAGATGCTTTTGGTTTGGAATTCTGACTTTCCACTTACTTTTAATGTTGGGCAAGTTTTTAATGTCTATGAGCTTTAGTTTTCATATTTATAGAGAAGGTTCCTGATATTAACAATGATTACATTAGAGAATATAGGTAAAGACTTAATGCAATATCTGGTACATAATAAATAAGTGTAGCTGTTGTAATTTTTTTATTTCGGCCAAGATATTTATGCTCACAAATATCTGGATGTTTATGATAGTCTAAATAAAGAAGGTGCTTCCTAAATAATTCTGTAATTTTGATAAGGTGAGGATAATCTCATATAAATTTTCCATCACATATGTTTTTTACTCTTAAGAATTTAAAAGCTGTTTTTTGTCCTCAGTAAGTAAGCAGTAAGCAGAGAAAGCCACCTTATTACTAGAAAATAATTTTGCTAAAGCATAGATTAAATAAATGTTTGTATGATTTCAAAGCTCACAGAAGTTTACCATTATTCATTTATCTGTTTATTAAAAAGCATTTATTTGGGACCTTCTATGTGCAAGGCAGTATGCTGGGTGATGTCAAATGCAGTCTTTCTCAACCAGGGTTGCAGGAGAGAATTGAACTTTAGTGACATAAGACATCTATTATGTATAATAAATTAACATTTCTCTTAGGCATTTAGAATGGCACTAGGTATGAATCTTCCTTGTAGAAATTAAGAAAATAATCACTCAAATAATTCATATTCTGTGGCCCTGATATGAAGTCCATTTGAAAAAGTCTAGGGGATAAGGAGATGGAGGAAAAAGTACTAAATTAGCTATAATTGAAACAAAATAAAATAAATACAGAGTAAGCAAAATATAGTAAGAGACTGGAAGGAAAATTCTAAAGAAGATCAGAACAAAGGAAATATTGAAAAAAATCTTGGGCAATGATTAGAATCAGCCTTTTTCTTGTTCCCTCCCCTTCCCCTGTTTTTTCCAGATGTGCAAATATTTTACTCTGCCTTGTGATTAATTCAGAAAAGAACTGATCAAGGAGCTTATGTGGTTTCTGGAGCAATGGTAAGCTCTGTAGGAAAGTCACACTAGCAAATCACTGTGTGAACTCCGAGTGAGAAAGCAGATGGCCTCAGAAGTCCCTTTGCTACTGTGAAGAAAGGAATTCCTCATCACCCATTTTCTTCGCACAATAAGAAAAAGTGGAATCTATTTCATGCCAAGACTTGGGAAAAATCTAGAAGTTGTTTTTAAAGACTTCAGAACAAGGTGGCAGAAAAGGAGAGTATGAAGTGACATTAGAGACTGACAACCCAAAGAAGCACGTGCATTGTTGACCTAATTTAGGACATTTATTTTTAAGGACTACCACTAAGTTTTTTTTTAAAGTAAACTTACTTTAAATTTTAAAATTTAAAAAAAATTTTGAGTAAAAACACTTCAGTATTTTTAAGGATGATTTTTTTTTCTTCCCAGAGGAGGAGTTAAAAACCCTCTAAATGAGAGGTGAATGGATTATACAAAGATAAAGGGATAGATAACAGTAATGCCAGTGGGTCAGCCTACTGAAGGATCGATTTTCTAGTTTTAGAGCATATTAGGTCATGTTCTTTCTCGCTAGATAAATTATTTCCACATGAAGTCCCAGATTCTCAGAATATGGATGCACTAGGGGCGCCTGGGTGGCTCAGTTGGTTGGGGGCCCAACTGCTGATTTCAGCTCGGGTCATGATCTCAGGGTCATGAGATAGAGCCCTGCATATCTCTCTCTCTCTCTCAAAAAAAAAAAAATATATGTATGTATGTATATATATATATATATATATATATATATATATATATATATATGCCCAGTTAGTCATTTAATGCCATCATCATTTTCCTGAGAGACCCGAAAAGGAGCAGAGAGCATGGTTGTGGGCGGTAGTTTGTCACCGTTCCAGGAAACGCTAGGAATTAATAATCTTTCTGAGCACCTCCTGGCCCCCAGGGAGCAAGGTGCTTATCACTGCTGGGACTGAGAGGAAGGGAGAAGAGAAGAATAGAAGGGCAACACATCCCTGAGTACAGGAAAAGCATCATATAAAATGCCATTCATATTGCACTAATTGGCTTACATTTAAGGTCTATGGGCTTTAATCACCTGAGTATATTGTCTGATAACAAATAATGTCTTATTTCGCACCACATTTGCTGGGGGGATGCAGGGTACAGGGTGCAGAGGAAGCCTACAAGCACCTTAGGAAAGCACGACCCAAGAATTCATGAATCCTGAAAATTCTAGCACTACGATGAAGGAAATACCACAATGCTCGTTCGCACATCATTGCTGACAAGACGGTGTGCAAGAGCTTCATGTTCATGCTTTGTGACATGTCGACAAATACTTGTTCCACTGAAATTATTTCTAGTAAAACTTCTAATTCTGCTATTTATCTCTTGAAATTTTGCTTGACAATTTTTTAGCACAGTTGTCACTCTGGAGACTGTGCGTAGCCTGTATGCGAGGGATCTGCGCAGTACTCACTGTTTAGAGTCTCACGCAGCATTCTTATGTCTTGTTCCTGGAAGATTTTCCTGCCAATTTCATGAGCCTATAAACTTTCCACGAGCCAAGAATGTCATCAGTCAACTTGCAGCTTTCCCTTCCTGCTGCATGTAATGCTCCTTTTCTTTGGTTTTCCACCAGAGGGCATAGTCAACCTATCTAATACACAGTTTGGCATGGATGCTTTTAATGCACCAAATCAACCTTTTTGAATTTGTTTAAAATGGTTCTAATTTCATTACCCTAAGGTGTTGCAGTGAAAAGCAGGGTCTTTGCAGCCAAACTCTCTGAGTTCAGATCCCAGCTCGATTTGCCAGTTCCAAGGCCTGGGAGATGCCTTCATTTCCTCTTTAAACATCAGGGTTCTCATCCTTGTAAACTGAGAATAGCAGCCTGCCTCCTAGGCTTTGGGGAAGATTACAGGAGTATAGACACCTACCTAGAGCACGTAGAACCCTGCCTGGCTTATGGTTAAGTATTATGTAAGTGAGAGCTCCCTAAAAGTGTATGAAAATAGCAGTTCTACTTACCTAGCAATTACCTGGAGAGCAATCAAAGGGTTGACAACTACAAAATAAAGCTAATTACTGCTATTTTTTGAGTGTTGGGTGTGTGCCAGGCCCTACTTATATGCATTATTTTCTCACCCAACAGACACATGAGGGAGAAGTCTATGTTCATCCGTTCACTGATCCATCCCAAGGGCCAGAACAGTGCCTGCATGTTGGAGGTATTCAAAAGGTACGTTTTAAATGAATGTAAGCTATTTTTATTAACACATTTTCACAGATAAGAAACAAGGTTCAGGGAGTTGATGTACCTCTCCCAGGATCACACAAGTAAGTGGAATATGTTGTATATAAACCCAAATCTATCCAAGCCTATCCTCTTTCCATGGGGTTTTCTTACTTTAAGAAAAGTTGAGAGAGTTCAAGGGTTGAGGGAAAAGAACTTTGGTTGACTCTCCTAACTGAACTGCCAGGCTGCGTTTTTATACTGTTCACAGGGAGAATGGAAGGCATTCCTTTTAGTAATACTTTATGAGGATTGTTTCCTCCAGAATTTAAATGGTGCTTAGCAAAAAGTCAACTTAATGATGAATTACTTATTCTCATACTCCTAACTCACATTTTCCGTAAGGCATTTTGCAACCCAGTTTCCATAACTGAAATGGAATGAACAAAACATAAGGGAAAAAGAACTTCAAAAGCCCACTTACACTTAAATTTACTTAAAAAACTTTTAATTTCTTTTTATCGAGATATAATTGACATATGACATTATATTAGTTTCTTCTGTACAACATGATTTGATATTTGTATGTATTGCAAAATAGTCACCACAGTAAGTCTAGGTAACATCCATCACCACACGGTTACAATTTTTTTCTTGTGATGAGAACTTTTAAGATTTACCCTATTGCAACTTTTAAATATACAACACAGTATTATTAACTATAGTTACCATACTGTGCATTAGATCCCCATGACTTTTTTTTTTTTTGTAGTATCTGGAAGTTTGTACCTTTTTGATCCACTTCACCTATTTTGCCCACCCCCTACCCTCCATCTCTGGCAACACCAATCTATTCTCCATATTTGTGAGCTCGTTTCTTGTTTTTGTTTTTCATGTGTTTTTTGTTTGTTTGTTTTGTTTTGTTTTGTTTAGATTCCACACAGTGAGATCATACAATATTTGTCTTTCTTTCCTGGCTTATTTCACTTAGCATAATGCCCTCAAGTTTCACCCATGTTGTGGCAAATGGCAAGATTTCTTTCTTCTTATGGTTGAATAATGTTCTGTTATATATATATATACATATATATATATTCCATTATATATATATATTCCATTATATATATATATTCCATTATATATATATATGATTTCTTTATATTTCTTTATGAAGAAATATATTCATGGATGAATATATTCTTCTTATGGTTGAATAATGTTCTGTTATATATATATATATATATTCCATTATATATATATATTCCATTATATATATATATATTCCATTATATATATATATATTCCATTATATATATATATATTCCATTATATATATATATATATTCCATTATATATATATATATTCCATTATATATATATATGATTTCTTTATATTTCTTTATAAAGAAATATATTCATGGATGAACACTTTGTTTGTTTCCATGACTTGGCTATTGTAAACAATGCTGCAATAAATTTGCAAATGCTGAATTTGCACTTAAATTTACTTGTTGGAGGGCACAGTGACTGGTTCACAGTTCATTCTCAGTCTGTGTTCAGTGCCTGTGTGAGAGAGGGAACAGAAACAAATAACTATGGCTAAGTATTCTAGTCTCTTGGTAAACCATGTGTGGTCAGCTGGCCAGCAGCACCCAGAAACTGGTTAGAAACGTGAAGTCTCCTCTCAGACCTACTGAATCAGAATCAATAGTTTCATAAGACCCCCAGGTGATTTATATGTGCATTAAGTTTTGAGAAGTGCTGCTCTTGCCAATATGGTTAATTATGGAAAACAAATGATTGATTCCCATTAACTAATCGATTAATCACATTTTATTGAGTATGTTTCAAAAAACAAGGAACTGGAAGAAAATGTATGCCAGGCAGTATAAAACTCCAAAATATTTTTTGAGGTGAGGAGCGAGAATTCTGTGTGAATGTGTCAAAAAATGGAAACTACAAACCTTTATTTTTCTTTTTGGAACTTGTAACCATCATACCAATTTAGGATAGGTTTCTCCAATTTTAGAAAATGATTTCTTATGTGGATTACTTGTATGAAAGGTTTGATTTCCCTTTATTTATGGGCTTATACAGCCTGAAGTCACTTTATTGTCAATATTACGCTTCACTATATGGATGAATCATCAACATGTGTTTCTTAAATCCAGGATAGAGATGGATAGCCAAGCTTAAAGTCATGGAACTGTCATTCTTTGTAACAGATATCTCATGGTAGATTATAAAACTTCTCTGCCTATGAAAAAGCAAATCTGCAGTGATATACATAGATTTCAGCTGTATGTAAACTTAACTATAAAATCATCTCTGCCTAGTATACTATATAATACACATATGCACATATTATATATATTATGCCTGTATACATCTATAGATATCACTTTAGTGATATTTAATATACATAATGTATTTTATATGTAGCACCACTAAATGTGGACAGTTTTTATAAAATTTGTAATATCATCTTATATCTTTTCAAAGTTTGTAGGCACAATAATTGTTATATTAAAAACAGATATTTTTCTTTGTAAATCCTTAAAAAAATTATAACACAGTAATAGCCCTGAAATACTTTAGTAGATTTTTTTTCCTTTTTAGTATTTAACCAACTGTATAGTCCAGTACTATTAAGAATTGTTAATAAACTAGGAATAGGAATAGGAATAAAGCATGATTAACAAATTCTTTCAATAGGGGCACCTGGCTGGCTCAGTCAGTTAAGCACCTGACTTTTCATTTTGGTTCAAGTCATGATCTCAGGGTCCTGGGATCAAGCCCCAAGTCTGAGTCCAGCTCCATGCTCAGTGCAGAGTCTGCATGAGATTCTCTCTCCCTTTCTTTCTGTCCCTCCCCCTACTCTCTCTCTCTCTCTAAAATAGAAATAAATAAATCTTTAAGAAGAAAAATTCTTTCATTATATTATCTACAAATATACTTTGCATCTGCAAAATTGAAGTCTTTCTTTTAAAGAAATGGACTTGATTACTATCCTTGGGTAGGTCACTTGTGCCTCTCTGACTTGAAATGAACTCATCTGTAATATAGAATGTTTTGACTAGATTATCTCTGAAGTTACCATGAGTTCAAAACCCAAATGGTAGTATTTCTTTCCCTTTAAATCTCTATGAATTTGCACAGAATCATCAATTTTACATCTCTAGTGTTCTGTCCATCCTTCAAAATCTAATTGAATAAAACACCAGCATTAGTTAGCTCATTGTTTGCTTGAAGACTCTTTCTCTTCTACCGAAAGAAAAGGGAAAGAAACAGAGCGACAGCTGCTGCAGTGTATTCACCTGAAAAATACTGGCTTTAACCTTCTATTTTATATTTACTTCCATAAAGCAGAGGCTTTGTTCTGAAGAAAGTAGTTCTGTACTTGTTTATGAAGACAGCTGTGCCCTCTTGCTCTTTCTCTCTCCCTCTTGTATACTATTATAGATGCTGAGTCCATGGAAACTAAAAGGGATCATTGGCAGTGTTTTAGTGATTATTGAAGCTGTTTGGAGATGTAGTCAAATTGAAGAATTGCCTCACTAGCAATGGAAAACATTGATGAAGCAAAATTTCTGTTATATAAATGTTTAATATATGCCTGCTTTATTTTAGTTGAAAATGGTTTCACTGTATTATGGAATTCATAGTCAAGGGCCTAATTGTACTATTCAGTATCTGTAAGAAAAAGGAACATGAAATAAAAGCAAAGGCATACTTTGGTGTTATTTTTGCTAGTGAAATATATTCCATGGGAATTTGATATCTAAAGATTGAGAAGCAAAGCATTAGGGATTTCTGGTGACAATTTTTTTGTGATATTCAAATCAATAGCAGAGTAGAATGAAAATTTTCACTAATGGTAAGACCACTTCAAGAGCTTCCTAGTTGGTCTCCCTGCTTCCACTTCCATCAAGCTTCTACCAAGTACAAAACTAATATTTACAAAAAGCAAATCAGATTATGTGTTATATTCTCCCAAGGAATAAAAAATTTTAGGAAAAAAGTGGTCCCATCCTCAAGGATGGCCTTGGGAGGGACTCTGTAGTTGGGGCCAGCTTCATGGGTGTTGACCTGTGCGGTCATGGAGAGCTCAACACTCAGGAGGTCCAGAATGTCTTAATGTTCTGTTCTCACTCTCTTGAAATCTTTAACAATTTTACTTTTGAACTTACTTTTTGTAAATGAAATCTAATGGGACAACCCTGCCTTGTTATTTTTTTAAACGGGTTAAAAAATATCTTCTACACCTTTTTAAGCTGTTTTCAGTGGGCAAGAATATTTGAATTACTAGTTTGCCATTACCTGCCATCAAAATCCTGCTAGATAGATACTTGAGCTCAGATTTGGTTTCAGTAGTGCTCACATATTTGTTCTAATTTATTTTTTTGAACCAATTTTATTAATATGTATTTCATTTGGTTTAAAATTCATTGTCATAAGGGGAGTCACGATGTGCTCTTCTAATTCTTTTAAGCTTTACCTACCTTTCTTTTTTTCTTTTTCAGTCCTGATATAATTTGAGAATTCCCTTTAAGAATCCTGTTGAAAAGATAATTTTTAATCACCAATTTCAAATAATCAAATTTTAACTTTTGGTGTGATTTTCCTTTGATTTCTACCTTAATTTCTGCTCCTGTCCTTGCAGTTTCCTTCCTTTTATGTTTTTGCATCTCTGTCACTGTTCTGATTCTATATTCTTGAGTGAAATAAATAAATTTCAATCTTGCTTTTATTAACATATACAATGAGGACAATATATTTCCTTCTCAGTACTATATCGGCAGTATGCCAAGAGTTTTAATATGTATTATTTTCACTGTTGTTTCATTCTAAACATTTTATTATTCCCATTACTATTTATTTCTAGACCCCACAAATTATTTACAAATAAATATATTAACATTTCTAAAGGAATAGAATTTTGAGTCTACCTTTTTGCTCTTGATTTTTAACTTTATTTTACACTAGAAAATACAGTGAGAAGGCCCATATATATGAGATTGATTTTTTGAGATTTGCTTTGGGGACTAGTATGAAATCCAATTTTATAACTCATCTGTATTTCTTGTGCATCTCTTTTATTGTCAATTGTTTCTATTTTTATCACGTAGTGATTGACAGGATTAGAAGCAGGGTGTTAATTTCTCCTAATTCCAGTCTATTTCTGGTTTATCTTTATGCCTAGGATATAGGTTCCCTGACTCTACGAGTCCCAAACATCTTTGGTAGACCCTGAACACCAACTACAGACCCTTACCTCTTTAAGGTTGCCAAAGTCTCTGCCAGCTTTTCAACCTCTCAGTAGCCTCTTCTGGAACCAGTAAATAATACTGGAATCAAATCACGAATGTCCAGGTATTCATGATGCCCTGAAACCCTTTGAAAATCTCAAAGGATAAAATGTATTTGTTCCCAATATGAAAGTTGCCTTATCTTAATATTTAGTTATAGTCAAACATCGGAAAATTCTGTATGTGCAGGGATAGAATCCAGATACTGAGATTTATTTTAAGAGTGCATCTCTCCAGTCCACACAAATGGACCAGTTCTTTGTTCGCTACATTCCCTGGGGTAAAAAAGAAAACTTCAGTAGTTGAGAATCTCTTGATGTTTAAATAAGGCTTACAATGGTTTTTAAAATATATGTCACCTCAAGAAAAGGTGGAAGATGCTACTAATAAGTATGAAATGCTATAAATAGAAATCTTGTGCATATGTACATTACTAATATTAGTTCTAAAATATAATTCCAATAGAGTTAAAATACATAGTTCTAATGACAATTCTTTAGAAAGACTCCTCCTCTAAGTTAAGTCCCTGAGATATTATTCCTAAAGATGTCTCTCCTTAATTTTGAGTAAGGACAGGAGGACACAAGAAGAGGGAGCAACTCAGGAAGGGCTAAGGATGAGGAAAACAGGGTGAAATGTCTACCTGGGGAGTCTGATTCCCAGAGAGAAAAACCCAGTGAAAATAATACTTCAGATATTACCATAATCCACTGTATCATATGATTCAATTAAATTGTACCCAAGAACAATAGAACAAAAAATTGGTTATCCACGTGAATATCATAATCTAGTTTACCTTAAAGTTAACCAAAAATTCTATATAAACTACAATCCTTTTTCAGCAGTAACTTTCTCTTATTCTTTTCCTCCTGTTTGTTTAGTGTAGGAAAGTGGTAATTTCAAGACTTGGGTTTGGAATTTAGTCTGGAGAAGGGAGTGAGAGACAGAACAGACTTCTCTCTCTGTTTTGGTTTCAAGTATGTGGGCTTCCTGATAACAGCAATCATGTGCTTTCCATGTGGTCTTGTTACCTTAATAGACGTCTGGTTTGGGGAAATCAAGACTCAACTAAAGGCAAATTGTGGTTTGCTTTCCTTTCATATATTATCTGTTTCCTTGAGGTGACTTAGGTGTGAATATTGTCACTCCACTTAAAAAATAAACTGTCAACTGAATAAAATACTCTTTTTCCTTAACCAGTACATTTCTCCTAGGTAGGAAAACCTTGTAGAGAAACCAAATTATTATCAAAAGGGTACTGGTGGGAGCACCTGGCTGGCTCAGTTAGTAGAGTGTGTGACTCTTGATCTCATTGTTGTGAGTTCAAGCCCCTCGTTGGGCATAAAGCTTGGTTTAAAAAAAAGGAGGGGTGCTTATGATTATTGAAAGTTTGGTATTCAGCCATGAGGGCATGATTCATGCTTTTCCACTGTTGGAAAGTAAGGTGCCTCTTCCATGGACATGGCTCAAAGTACCTAATGGTCTAGTTCTTATTGTTTGGACATTTTTCTATAATTCATGCAACCTACTTCCTGAGCTAATTGGCATTATAAATCACAGTTTGCCTCATGGTAATTCCCTTCCGATGGCTCTCTGAAGGGGCTTCTGTCACATTAGTTACACATGCATTGGCATCTCTAAGAGTGGGTTATTTTTTCCGTCATTCAGTATCCTGTTCACGTATGTTGTGTGAGGATTTACCCCCCAATCCTAACCATGATTTATGATTTGTTTAATTAAAAGCTTTATTCCTGTGGACTCATTAATGAAAGCACCGCTTATTTAAATCTAGCATATTCTGCCTGACAGTCTCTAGCCGGTGTCAAAAATAACTTTCGGTGAATTGAACTGCTCTGAGAATAAAACTTTCTGCAGGTTTATATAGAAAGTCAGAGCAAAACGCTTTTTACATTCTCCACAGAATAGATGTGGAGTGGATCTGTGAACACTGACATCAGTAAGTGAACAACTCATTGAACAATGGTCATAGGACCAGCATTTCTGACAGGATGCAATCGCTGATGGACTCTAATCTGATTAACCTTCCTTCACGATTTTTCCAGGTGTACATCCATGTATACCTGATGTATCTGCCACGAGAATTTTTCTATTTTAGTTTCAGAAATGAGAATAATTATGGCGACTAACATAACTGAGGGCCTTCTCTGTGTTAAGCACTGAGCTAAGCTTTTACATGGTATGGACTCATTTGAACCATGACCCCTTTTACCTTCCAAGAAGCCCCACAAAACCTGGCACTTTTTTGACTCTCATTTTAAAACTGTTTCTCACGAGACTCACAGAGGCTAGGTAACCTAAGCCCAAGTGTATCTGTCTCTCACCACAGTCCCCTTAGGTTTGATACCCTCCCACCAACTCTATCCATTTTGCGTACTCAGGATCGTTGTATCTTGCTCCCTCGCCTCTCTGCCTTTCCATATACAAAACTATCTCTATCTGTCTAGAGGGGTTTACTTTGACAGTAAACATCACTATAAATTGAAGTCAAAGTGTCATGTCTTTGAAGAACCCCTATTTTCGGCCTTATCCCTAACTGAAGTAAAGCAATATATCTTGTGGAATAAATTTTGGAATTGATGGGAAGATACTTTAGGAAAAGGAACTTGCTTGATGTCTCTGAAATCGTACCCCACAGATGTCCAGCTCCTTTATCTATGGCTAAGACTGACCTTTTAGAGACTATTGGTGTCTTTGCTCTCCACTCCTGGGGCTATGAGTGCCATCTCAGATACAAAAAAAAAAAAAAAAAACCCTCAGGCTATATATGACGTAGAAGTGAGTCATAAGAAGAAAATGATAATGTATCTATTCCCAGACAACAATTATATTTAGGATAATCAACCTTTCATCAAAGACAGGGTGCAGACAGAGTTATTTTTTTATTGCTTTTGCAAAATACTTTATAACGTACTTCAGAAATTTTTTACGATAGCTTTTTAACAAGATTTTAAGAGAAATAAACATGTCAGACAGATAAAATGATGTTTTAAAACGTGATTTAGCATCATGTAATTGGTTTCCATACTGATAATTCTCTTTCACATATTTACACGTAAACACTATGTGTCAATTTAGGAGATGTAATGTCTATTTTTCATTTTTTCTGTAGTTCTCATATTATACCAAGTCCATCTTATACTTTTAAGTGTTTACCAGTTGTTCTTTAAATTCATCTGAAATGTATTTAGTATAATCTTTTGCTGTGAGACACTGTTGATTTAATAACTTTTACGGGGCAAAAGATTACCAGGTGGAAATAATTGATGATGCTGAAATATTGAGGATATTATTAAAAGTGACAGGTTTATTCAGGCAGATTGAATAATGCAAGCATGAATGAGATCTGTGCATATTGTTATGAGATAATATAACTTTGAATAATTCAGGCCTTAGTTATCATTAAAGTTAAAGAAAAATAAAATTATTTTAAAATCCTAGAATACTCTTAATGAGACTTTCTCTTATCATAATATAATATCAAAATGCATTAGTTAAATATTTTCATTTATTATTTTTAACTGTTCACTAAGATCATATAATTAATCACAAAAGTCAGAATTGGAAAATGATAAATAAGTAGACAGACCAAATATTATCCACAGGCATTATGAAAAACAGATAGAAACATCTAATAATCTGCCAAAATGTGTTCTTTTTTCCTTCCTGAATTTTAAGTATACATTTATTTTTGAAGTATACATTTCTAATTGTTAGAAGTGACAACATATTTCTGTTTTAAAATGTTCTAATACTATCAAAATGAGTTTGAAAGATAAAGACCACAAAAAAGCTTTCATTTATAAGTGTGCTGGTTACATGGTTACCAGGAAGAGTATTAACTGGATGCAAATTGACCTTTACAAAATATTTGGCTTCAAAATACAGAGGACTGTGGAAAAAGTGGGCAGAAGAGAGGCTGGAAAAAGGCAGCCCCAGTGATGTCACTCATCAATCATTCATTCACGCTGGGGTTTATTTTTATACAGGGTGCCAGGTTCTGTTAGGCACAGAGGACTCATCTAAGGAGATGGCAGAAAAGGGCCTTGCTCTTGTGGCACCTACAGTGCCAAGTTTGGTGGGGAAAACAGAGAATTAAACATAATCAAGTGTGATGGATTTTACAGATCCTTATCCCCACCACACCTGACCATGAGTAGATACAACAGGGAGACTGCCATAAGACTGAATATTTGTGTCTCCCCAAATTCATATATTGGAATCCAATCCCCAATGTGATGATGTTTGGAGATGGGGCCTTTGCAAAGTGATAAGGTCAGGAGGGCAGAGCCCTCGTGAACAGGTTTAATGCCCTTATAAAAGAGGCACCAGGGAGCTCCCTCGGCCCTTCCACCATGTGAGAGCACAGTGAGAAGAGGGCATCTGTGAACCAGGAAGCATCCTCTCCCCAGAATCCAGATCTGCTAGCTCCTTGATCTTGGACCTCCAACCTCGAGAACTGTGAGAAATAAATATCTCTTGTTTATAAGCCACCCAGTCGATGGTATTCTTGTTATAGCAGTCATAACAGACTAAGACGGAGACCTAACCTAGAGTACGGGAGAATCAGGAAAGGCCTTCCCTTCCGCTGAGATTGAAGGGTGTGTTGGAGCTAGGTAGATGGATAAGAGAGGGGAATATTTTCTAAACAGGCGGATTATGTTCAAAGGTCAGAGGAAAGAAAGAGCATCATGGTAAGAGGAGCTAGAAGAGTGGTGGGGGGAAAGTCTGGGCACTCATTCTTGAGTTCCTGGCAGTTCTGATAAATTGCGTAGGGATTACAATCAAATGCCAATGGTGACCTTTAAGAAGAAGGGTTTATTTATTTATTTATTTATTTATTTATCAGCTGCTATTACCTTCATTCATATCACTTGGCTCATATAACTTTCAGTTTAACATTTTGTCCTTGAACACATCTCTTAACACTGGTTCTGTCGTCCAGGTTTATGGATTGACGTGTTCATCCTGAAGTTATAGTACCATAAGCTCTAGTTATTGACTGGTGTTAAATGATAACTTCATTTATTTTTTCTTCCAACGGAAAGTTTGTTTTGGCTTAGTTTCAAGCACTTCTAAAATGTAAACATTTAAAAAATTTTATTAGTGAAACTTGAAATAGTTATTTTTGTAATTTCACAGTTGCTAAGGTTTTAAAATTTTAGCACATTTTAGTAAGAAAATTAAGACTAAGTAGCTAGCACCAATTCAGTATCAATGCTCCGAGTTTAGATATTTAGAAATTCATTAGTTGATTGATTCAGTCAATAAGTACTTACTGGACAATTACTGTGTGACAGGCAATGACTGTGGTCAGGAGATGCTAGTTCCTCTGGGAGGACTAACATTCAGCATTTCACTTGTGATGACCAGATAAACCATGTACCATTGGCTTGATGGTTTATAGAAGACTTGTGGAGGTGATTTATACCATTCATTAAATCTTTCTGAACAGATAATACAGTGTATTATACTTGAAAATACTTTCAAAAATTGTTAAGTGCGCACAATTGCAACTTTGGGCTTCTGTATTTTTGCCATGTCCTTGTCCAAGGTACTGTTTCCTTTCTGTCCACACCATTGTTTGTCACTTCTTTCATCACTTAAAAGATAATAGTTTAAAATTAACTTATAACCAATCAATCAACAGATGCATTGATTTACCACCAACTTTGTGAATGGTGTCAATGGACTTGAGAGCTCCTTGAAATCTCCCTTCTACACATCCCTGGCCAACAGCCACCCTGTGTTGTGTGTTTGGGGAGAGAAAAAGTTGAAGACATGGTGTTTTGATTTTCAGGAACTTATAGACAAAGGGATATGAGTTATATGTATGTAATAACAAACAGTACACATGTACTTAAATGCTGAATTTTGAACTATTCAGAGATGCTAGGAAGAAGAAACCTAACAGGGACTTGATCTGTGTGGAGGATGTTGGATTACCGGGAGTGAGAAGGGTGCAGATCAGGGAAGAGATGTAACGTGGTCTAGAATTTGAAGGATGGGCACTTTGATGGGAAGGGGACATTCTCTGGGCAAGAGCGGGATGAGTATGGATGAGAGCAGGGGAGAAAGAAGGAGTAATAAGTATGTTCATAGGAATGACAGCCTTAGGGTATAGCACACCACTAGAGAATATGTATTTCGAGTATATTGGAAAATTACATTGGATACTTTAAAGCCAAATTATAAGATTCTGGAAGCCAAGCAAATGGTTTAGGTAGACACAGAGGGAGTGCAGATTGATATTGATGGCTGTGTTCAAACAAGATGGATCATGCAGTGGTGTTCTAAATAAATAGAACCAGGAAGACTGGGTTTAAGAACCATTCTCTTTTCTCATTCGAATCTGCTCAGAAACCCTGTGTACCCACACCCTCCATGTAAACAAAGAAAAAGAGCAAAAAAAAACAGTAAGACATCATTAAATAATAATCAGGTGTTAAGATGCATCAATGACTGACATTTATTTGCAAAATCGAAAGATTTCTCTTTCTGCCTTATACATTTTATATCCATAAATCTTCAGATTCTGGACACTTAAAAAGTGTTACACAGTAAAGACTCAGTAAAAAGATAAAAGCAGGACAGATGTTTATTTTCCACAAAAAAATGGGACAAATGAAATACCATTCTCAGAAAACTCTTCACTCTTTTCTAGGCAATCTATTTAGTATCAGCAAGAATATGGCTAATGTCAGAGGTCTTATTACTACATGATATTTTTCTACTTGCAGAGTAAACAACTTTCAAAACCATATTCATGAAATGAGACCTTAATCTCTTTTGGATTCTTTAAGAGACTGTGCTTCAAAGGTGATGTGGAGTCTGGCATGCCATGAACAATTCTATAATGTTAAATGCCATTGATTGGATTTGCACAGCCCAGATGTCAGACACCACTCAACAAATTGAACGTAATATTGTTGAAACTGATGACAAAGAAGGAAGGACAAAAGGGGATTAATTGTCAATTAGGAGCTGAAGAAAACATTTGTTTATGGTTACTCACATTTTTAAGGTTATTTAGCTAAATTTTAAAAGCCTGGAAGCATTAAGTCATCCTTATGTCTTTTCAAAAATGATGGAAATAGGAAATTACAACTATAAGGAATATAACTTTAATTTAATATTTTGACATGCATGTGTACTGTAGTAATAAAATTCTAATTTTTACTAGAAAAAGATGAAGGAAATAAATTGCTATTGGCCATCAGTCTACCCCTTTTGTATATTAAATGATGATTCATATGCATTCAGCACCAGTCAGAACATTATTCATATAATGGCTACTTTTCTAAGCCCCTAAATTTTAAAGCAAGGTAGAAAACATGAAAAGGATTCAGGGGAGAACCAGACATCCACATTGTTAGAATATTAATGTATAAGTCCCAAGAGAGGAGATTAAAGAAACTTAATTACTTAATCTGGGAAAAAAACTTTTCAAATATGTAATATCTTCTTTAAGAACAGAATAAGAAAAAAACCCAAAACACTAACAAGAAGATGAGGATTTTGAGATAAGTATCAGAAAAAAAAAATACCTTCCTTACAATTAATTCAACTAGACAGTTAAAACGTTATCCTTTTAGGAGAGAATCATGTTCATTCATTCATTCATTCTTTCACTCACTCAACAAGTTATTTCCTGAACAGCAACTAATATACAAAATATGCAAGATCCCTGGTTTCTTAGATCTTATGTTATAGGAGGAGGAATAGACAGTAAAGAAACCAATATGTTAAGAGTTTCAGATATTAAGAAGTGTTATGAAGAGAACAAAATAAAGCAATGGAAAAGAAAGTGGCCAAGTTGGGAGTTTATACTTCAGACTGGTGAGTTAGGGATGTCTCTTTGGAGGTGGCAACATTGGCACTGGAACTTGATGAGAAGGAAACAGTCATGGAAAACATAGGAGAAAAGCATCATAGGCAGGGCTAATGGCAAATGCAAAGGCCCTAAAGTGGGTCTGAACCCGGCACTCCTGGGAGGCAGAAGGCCTGCATGTGCAGAGAACGGGTGAGGAGGAGGAGAGGAGGGAAATGTCAGAAGGTTGAGGCTGATTCTGTAAGCTCGGTGGGCTATTTCAAGCCCAGCCAGAAGCCATGGGGCAGCTGGCAATGGGGCAGAGAAGTAGGATAGGTAGGTTTTTCGGTTTGTTTCACCATTGGGATTTGACAATAGCACCCCAAATGCTGGGGTTTTTTGTTTGTTTGTTTCCATATAAAAGAGCTTATTCTAAATTTAGACGTAGAAGCATTTAGTTTTCCAACTAACTTCAATATCCTAAAAACAATGTCTTAGTCTGTTAAAAAAGTATGTCTGAAAAGACTACAGGAATCTGGCCATCTTGTGAGCCTGTTGAGATCTCATTCTTTCTAAATACCATCCAAGACGGCATTCTCACTCTATTTGCCATTGCTTTAAAATAAGAAATAATATGATTTGGGCATGAAATTTGCCCTTATGAATAATACTAACGATTAAATTAAGTAAAATACTGCATTTGTTTTATTTTGTTTCCTAGCTTCATGGTATTGAAACCATACTTCCTATGTAGGAAAGTATGGATATGAAATAATCATTTAATTTTTAGTAAGGTAGAGAAAGAAGAAGAGGGTTAGCAAATATTACTACCTTTATCACTTGCACACTACATAGAACTTCACACTAAATACCCAGAAAGAGTGACTCTCCGGAGGTCACAGATGGATTATGGACTGGAACCTGGAATCCTGAATTCCTGTGTTACCTTCTACAACTTTCTAGAGAAAGTCAAACCTAGTATCTGAATAAAGGCTTTCTACATAAACCAGACTTTAAAATTCCATGATAACTTTGGCTTTTAGCTCCGTAAGACTCTTATCATCAAAATGAGTGTTTTGTTTTTGTTTTTTTTCATGATAGGATATAGGGGCAACTGGGTGGTTCAGTCGGTTGAGTGACCAACTCTTGATTTTGGCTCAGATCATGATCTCAGGGGGATCAAGTCCAGCCTTGGGCTCCAAGCTCAGCAAAGAGTCTGCTTGGGTCTCTCTCTCCCTCTCCCTCTCCCCTTCTCGCACACATGCATGCTCTCTATCTAAAATAAATGAATCGATCTTTCAAAAAAGTATGAGAAATAGATTTTTGCCTCTTCCCCCACCTTCATCTCCATTTATTTAAATGACACTTATTTCAAAGCCTTCTTTAGGTGTTTGAAGAGATTCAGTTAAAGGACAAAGAATGTGACCACATTCACTACTGTTCTTCTAAGTTCTCATACTCTGAGGAAGTAAGTACAGGAAAGTCAGGGCCAATTAGCAGACTCCTGGTATGATAAATTATTTCTTTCTCACTGTTTTTTAAGCTTTCATCCTAGTCACCATTTCTCCCCAGTGCTTACAATAGCCATTTATATATAGTAGATTTTCAGCACATTTTGTTGAGGACATGAATATGTGCTGATATTTAGGATTCTTTATGAAATTCTTAGTTATAAAAATAGTATAGGCTCTTATCTTCTACTAGAGGCCTGAGAAGAAAAATACTTATTCTATTTCAAAGTCAAGAAGTACTGACATTCTTTGTGATGTTGACTTAAAATGACTGTTTATGTTTTAAGTAACTTACTACCAAAAAAGACTTGAGGAAGCTTGACAATAATTCAATGAAGCAAATCAGACAAAATGTATTGGTATCCTCTGTGTGTGTGGCACAGGAGGATGTGATGGGAATACGAGAATGGATGTGGTGTGTTCTCTGCACCCAAGAAGCTCGCTGGCAGCTAGCAATGAACTATAACTCATGCAGTCAGGACTGCAGAGGTAATCTGCGCAAAGTGCTCTAATGCAATAAGAAAAGACAAATGCAGTAAGACCACAAAATCATTACCATTCTGACAAAAGAGCAAGAGTCCTACACTGGGTAGCGGCAGATATAAAAAAAAAATCTGGGCTAATAAAACCTTGGGATAAATGAGTTAGTCCTCTAATAAGGGGAATCATAAGACTTTCTTAGAATTATTTTTATGGCACTAAATTTATCATGCTTGTCATTTCCTGAGTGCAATGCAAAATAAAGCAGGCACTACTTCTGTAGTTATTCAAATAAATACAGAGAATTTTAAAAAGAGTGTATTTTTCTAAAATCAATACTTGACAAGGCTGATAATGCATTTGTGTATTATACCTCCATGAGGACATTCCTGCAGGAAATAAAGAAGTATAGTCAGACTGAGAGTTTTTGGTTATCTGGTTTGATATGAGAGTTTAACCTGGAAGTTATAGACAAGTAAAGAGCATATTCCATATCCCAGTTGGACAGAATATTGTACCCACTTTTGTCACACACTAGGGACTTCTTCCTCCAGGTGGGGCATAGAACGTTTATACTATCTTCTGGTAAATGCCCAGTAGTCACTTTGCCAGCAACATCAGTAATTTTTTCTTCAGAGGCTGTCTCCTCAAACTCTCCACCCATCTAAAAGACAGGTCTGTAAAGCAGAAATTAGGTTTCTTGCAAGTAAGATTTTGACAGCACTAGACTGATAATGAGTGTAGGGTTTTAAGAGACGGGGGACTAATCCAAGGGAAAGGACTTGCCTACACAACAAAACTGGGCAGTGTTTGGACAAGGTTGCGTGAGAGGAGAAAGTACCTCACAGTGGGAGGCAGTCCAGAGGCTCACAGAGGGAGCCACCATCCAGAAGAGAGAGGGGAAGGGAACTCCTGGGGGTGAGGGAATCAGTGAATCACTTTTAGGTGATATCACTCAGTGGCACCATGGGGAGCCCCAGGGTCAGAAGGGCTATAGGGATGTGAGGTCTTATAACCACAAGGCTGGATCTTAATGGCCAGCAGATGCCAGTGAAGTTTTGCAGTGTTAGAAAGAAGGAAGGTTCTAAATGGCTCAACATCTGCTTTTTTTCCCTGCCATTTTAAAAATAATTGAATGTGTAAAACTAAGAGGTTGCAGCCTACAGTGAAGACACAATCTAGGGGCTAATACACAGAGGCCATCTTTGGCTCATTTATGTAACAATAATTTTTTTAAGGGGGGAGGGGAAGAGGGCGAGGGGAGAGAGGATCTTAAGCAGGCTCCACACCCGGTGAGGAGTCCGACTCAGGGCTCAATACCAGAGTCGGGCCCTTAACTGGCTGAGCTACCCAGGCATTCCTTTTTTTTTTTTACAAAGAACCAACCTCAGAGATCTTTCCATTGCTTAAGAAGTAGCAATTAACAGGCGTTTATGAAAGTTATGGAGGGACACCTGGGTGGCTCAGTTAGTTAAGCATCTACCTTCGGCTCAGGTCATGATTCCCAACTGAAGTCATTTTGAAAACATCATTCTTAATTTACTGATTCTAATTTCTATCAGCAACCATTCAACAACAAAAGGTTTAAAAACCACCATAGAGCACATATCATCCTCTTATACAACAGAACAGAAAAGATGTTTTGAAACCAGTTCATCATTGCATAAGACTTTATTACAAAATGCTGGACATGAGAAGGTTCCAAAGGAACACTCGAACATGGGAAAGAATGGCAGAATTTTCCATAGGATTTTACCTGAAGGGGTCAGCCAAAGTTCTTCTGGTTTGGGGAATACAGCAGTCCCCCTCATCTGTGGGGGGATACGTTTCAAGAATCCCCAACACCAGACGGTACCAAACCCTATATAGATTGTTTTTTTTCTATACATACATATCTATGATAAAGCCTAGTTTATAAATTAGGCACAGTAAGAGATTAACAACAATAACTAATACTAAAAAAGAACAATTATAATAATATGCTGTAATAAAATCCCCCTCAAAATATCTTGTTGTTTTGGACTCAGCCTTCCTATGATGATGCGAGATGATAAAATGCCTGTGTGGGGAGAGGAAGTGAGGGGAGTGATGTAAGCGTTGGAACACGTCATGAGGCTATTACTGACCTTCTGACACTATGTCAGGAGGAGAATCATCTGCTTCCAGACTGAGGTTGACTGCAAGTAACTGAAACCAGGGAAAGTAAAACCCTGATAACGGAGAGGGGGTGGAGGACTACTGTCGTTGACCAAAGATGGCTCTCTTCTAGTGTAAGGGATTTTTCCTACAAATTCAAAACCATTGTTTACACAATTTGAATTTGGTGAAAAGGAGTAGAGGGGGCAGTTAGGGATAGGGTCATGGGCTAGAAGGCTGGAGGGAAGCTGCTGTGGGGGCAAGACCATGCGGGAGACACGTTCTCAGTCCCTCTGTGTGTGTGTCTCAGAGCGAGGACATAACTTTATTCTCAAGATGGGCAAAATCATAACCAGAATAATTTCAGGCCTTAAGAATATGTAGGAGAAGGGAGATACAATTTTTCTTTTAAGTTTATTTAAACTTTTTAGAGAATGAAACCCAAAGAACAGAAATGGATTAAAATAACTCCACACACCTTGGAGACATTTACATTAATTTCTCAAAGTGAAAAATTATGCCTGGTTAAAACAATGAACTAGATACATCTTAGGGAAAAAATGAGGACACATTTTTTTAAATTTAGGTAACTGAGTCCCTAAGCAAGGAAGGTTGGTTGAGGAAGATAATTTGCCTCAATCGTTGTGATTGCAATTTAAATTAAATTAGAGAACCTGAAAAAATACCTAATACAATTACTGAGATATGAAAATTCTTCTACTCCTTTCTTCCTTCCTTTTGCCAAGAGGAAAAGGAACCCACTGTTCCAGGACAAAAGCAACACAAGTTCCAGGAAAATACGAATTCTTTCTCCTCCTTCCCTCAGCTCCATTAGGCTGTTCACGCTGCAGGTTGAAAAGCTCAGTGCTGGGGTAACTAAAATCGGCTCTAAAAGAAACAAACATTTACGAGGGAATGTTGTTAGTGGACAATGTAAATGTGTTTCCTGTAAGTCAACACTAGTGCCAGGGTACCTACCATGGTCCCCACTCCATGTGATATTTGGTCGAGGTAGGAACTGCCTGTCATTTTTACATATTCTGTAAAACTCTGATTTACAACACTGGATAAATTCTGTTCTAAAGCAACTATACTCAGTTATTCTCACTGTGATTTCTTCTTTGCTGCCTTTGAAGTTAATATGAATATATTATTCAAGAAGCCAAACATGTGTTGATTATTTCAATTGTGTTATAGATGGTCAGAATATTACATCTCATGGGGACTACTTGAAAACTCATAAAAACAAATTGGAAAGGGCCCTTTTTAAGCAAATGAAATAAAACAAACAGGTTTTCTTTTTGTTTTAATTGTACGAATTTGTAAATCCATATTAGCAATCCCTATTACTAGTCTGCTGAGGTCTCTGGGAACAGCTAGATACAGCTCGTTGTTTCTTATTTTACTTATTTATACAAGTACTTTCCTATAGGAGTCCCTTTTGAGATTGTTCTCACCTGTGTTTTATACTTGCCTCCTTTCTTTCTGTTTCTTATTCCATGCCTTCATTCCTTCTCATCTCACTCACCTGCAATAGCTGATTTTCCACCTCTAAATTAGCCCCATAATGTCACTTGCTGTTTAAAAATTCTTCAGTGTCTGCCTAGTTTTCAGGACAAAAGTCAAGCAATAACATCGGCCTCAAATTGTAAAGGGCCAACCTTATTCTGAAGTCTCATTTCTTTGTCACTTTGCTAAAGAAAAATCATTCGTACTGTTCATGACACTCATTAAAGATGGTAAGGAAGACTTTATTTAAGAGGGACCTCTACAATGAGTCTTTGGGAGTGGGGGGAAGAGATGAAGCTCACCTTCTTCTCTTTTTTTTAAGATTTTATTTATTTTTGTGAAAGAGAAAGAGAGAAAGTGCCATGAGTGGGGGGAAGGGCTGAGCAGGGAGCCTGATGTATGATTCAATCCCAGGACCCATGACCTGAGCCAAGAGCAGACGGTTAAATGACGGAGCCATTCAGGCACCCTGCAGCTCACCTCTAAACACAAGGGCAAGTAGTGATTTATAGCCAAGGTCTGTGGTTGGAAAATTACTAAGAGGAAGCATCAAGTCTTCAGGGATTCTTGCTAGACTGGCTCAAGTGGATTCTTGCTGCTGAAGGCGGGCCAGGATGAGAAGGCGCTGAGCTGGGGGATGTAGAATTTGATCAGATATGGAGGGTGATCAGGTTTTAAGGGTGGAGATTTTCCCTAAATTAACTCAGTAGAATTCTTGCTAAAACTGGACTAGGTGAGCTAAGAACAGAGCTCAAGGTCAAGGACTAGTCAAGAGGAGACCCATTGTCACTCATTTCTTTTTCGCTCCCACGCTGGTATTCTTTGCAACACAAAATTCTTTCATTGTATTCCACGGATTCATACCATATGGTGGTAAACATGCTATTTCCTCAGCCTGAAATTTTCTTTCTACCTGCAAATAGTTTGCTCCTACTTATCTTTTAAAATTCGGCTTAAATATCTCCTTCTCTTGGAAGTCCTCTCTGACCCACAAGTCCAGTTTGGTTGCTCCTCTTCTGGGCATCCCTTCATTCATTCAACAAGTGTTTATTTAGTGCCAACTGTGGATGATTCCAGGATGGAGGCACTGAAGATGTGGTGGGAAACGACATGAATGAAGCTCATGGATTCATCTGTCACACTTAATAATTAGTTGTTAATTTAGCTGCTTGTCTTTTCCTATTGCCATTAGTTCTGTGAGAGAAAGGCCATGTTTTATTAAACATTGTGTCTCTAGAACCTGGCCCAGAATATGATATGTACTAATACTCCACGTTCAGTGTAAATATTTGTGGAAGGCAAGAATTAATGAGGGTAGGAAGTAAGAATAGAAGGTGTTGGGGAAATCAAGTTAAAAACAAACCCTCATGCTGTATTGGTTTTCTAGGGCTGCTGTAACACAGTGCCACAGCCTGGGCGATTAAGCAATAGAAATTTATCGTCTCTCAGTCCTTGGAGGTTGGAAATCTGAGATCAAGGTACTAACAGGGTTGGTATTTTCTGAGGCTTTTCTCCTTGGCTTGTAGATGCCCATCTTCTCTCTGTGTCTTTACATGGTCTTCCCTCTGTGCGTGTCTGTGTCCAGATATCCTCTCCTTACAAGGACTCCAGGCAAATTGGATTAGAGCCACCCAATGGTCGCTAAATGGCATCATTTTAAATTACCACTTAAAAAACCCTATCTTCAAATATAGTCACATTGTGAAGTATTAAGAGTTGAGACTTCAACATATGGATTTTAGGGGGACATAATTCTGCTGATAACACCTGTCTACTTCTATGAATGTAGAAGAGATAGAGAAAGAAAGCGGCTTTATTATTGAACACATATTAAATTAGCATGTGATGCACATCATATGTAATCTACTACAGATTTATATGGCCAAGCAGATACAACACATTCCATACATGTTCTTAAGAGGAGCACTAACTAGTCCTCAGCTGAGAGGGGTGGCCGCACCATTTGGCAAAGAGTTCATTCTAAATCCCCTTGGTGAGGTGGCCATCTGTGTTTGCTAACTGCTTTTTCTAAAGCAAAGATACATTTCCCTTATCTTTACAATAGGAGGTAGTTTTGCGACATGGAATAAAGCACCCATCGGAAGTTAGGCTCCTATCTTCCCACAGCAACCAAGACATGGGAGCTCCATCTTCCATGATGGTTGTATTTTGAAGAGGGGGCTTCCAGGTCCATAAGAAAACATCCCTCTGCTCTAAAACTGGACAGAGGCTTATTTAGCCTTTTTAAAAGATTTATGTACATCTCAAAGGGGCAAAAAAAAAAATTGACAGTAAAATTTCTAAAGTAAAACGCTGAAAGTAAAGGGGGGGAGTCTGTTCCTTTATTTTCCACAGGTAGAATTAAACCTTTTATTTTTAACTTGTACTTGCCCTTACAAAGACAGAAACCGGAGGTGTCGGACACCAGGTGTTTCTTTCTCTTCTCTCAGGTGATATTCATGAGGTGGGACGTTCATACACACGGCACCATCCCCGGGTAAGCCCACAGGTCCACTCAAAACCACGGTGCTCATTTCAACTCTGTCCTCCCATCGCTGCTGTTCAGAGAGCACAATAGAACTTTAGTTACGGCAAGCATGGTTTACCCATTCTGGCTCATGAACATGGGAGACGTTCACATACGTTCATAATTTAATCATTTATGGCAACAATTTAACTGCTTTGCCCTTTTAAACTACTCCATGGCATCGTACTTGAGAACTATGAAAAATGACACAAAATAAAAAAAGGAAAAGAAGAAGCTGTGGTCTTTGTCATTAGAATTCATTTAGAACGTGCATTACTAACCTCTTCTTTCCTGTAAAAACAAGAGAAAGGAAAATGAGGAATTACGTAGATAAATCATCACACTGATAAGGTACTACGCAATTATCCCAGCCTCAGATAAGTTCCGAATTTCTCCAGCGTTCCACTCTCCAAAGGCAATGCTGCTTCGGTCACAGTAACAAAGAATGTCAAGAAGCATGTAAAGATAACACGTTTTTTCCCTGGAACCGGATACTTGTGCAAACACAGTAAACATTTTTTTAAAAATGATATGAATTATGCATAAAAAGAGAGTAGCAGGAAAGTATAGAAAGCGTGGTGATCAGTAGATGGTGGGATTATAGACAATTTTTTAAATATTCTTGTTTTCTAAATTTTCTAAAATAACATGTAAAATAATTATAACAATACTTTTGTTAACATTTGAACAATGAGAATTGCTAATTCCATGATTTTCTGGGTCATTTTCCCTAATTCTATGTGCTGGGAAAAATAAGTATACATAGAATTGTTTATCTCCACTCCAATGTCTGTTGTCTTTTGGCAACATGAAACATTTAGTTCTAAAGAGCAGCTGCTGAAGAGAGTAAATAGTCATTATCGGGGTTGTACTTATTCTTCATGATTTCCGCCATGATCTTGAAGACAGTCTTATTTACCCCCAAGATAGCATTTGGAGGCACACATCTGGATTTTGTTATTTCCCATGTAGCTGCACTGGAGTATCAGATCCTTGAGTTCTAATTACATATTTTAGCTGTGATGCAAATAGAGGAGTCTTTGGGGTTCTTCTTTTCAGCTATTTACAAATTTTCTTGCATAATGCAGCTAGATGGAACTCCAGTAGGATGTGAAGATTCAGTAGAGCATTTTGAAAAATATCCTGGAAGAGTAGGATGATGTATGCCTTACATGTCATCTGAATCTGTTTCTGGACTACGTGTTAATTATGCATTTCTGAAAACAGGTGGAATGGCCAGACTAAACTGCAAGGCCATTAACAAAAGCCCAGGAGTCTGTGAAAATGTGGATCTACAAAAGGCCACCCTCTTAAGGGCTAGTTGAACAGCCACGAGTTCCATCAGTTGGACTGAGCTGGGAGTGCCCTGCTCTACCAGAGAGGTGCCTGATGCTGCTGGACCATGAGTTGCATTGCTTATGATGCCCTCAGTGAAGAACACTGACTCCCATCTCAGACAGTTGGTCCCAAGGGGCTCACCAAGTAGCCCAGAGAGGAAGAAGTGGGGGTACCATTCCCAATTCCACAGGACTCTCAGGCAAGGGGGGTGAGCATGGCAGAAGTAACACCCTCCTGTAATTTGGAAAGATCCTTGATGTTGTTTGAGCCCTGTCCTGAAGGTAAAATTTCCATTTTACCAAGAAGGCATCAGAGGCTTTGCTGAGCTTCTGCTGGGAGGCATGTCCAGCCCAGGGCACTGTAGGAACTTGAATACTGAGTAGTAATGAGTGGGGGCTGGTTAGAACCTTGGTTTCCAAAAGAGCCCAATAGGATGCCAAAAATTGGCACTCAAGAGGAATGTACTGGGCTGCCACTGAAGTGAGCACTTAGTCTAAAACCCCACAGGAAGTCAGATAGATTCATGTTTGGTCCAGAGACTCCAGGAGGTATGGTCAAGTGTGGCCAAGGATTCAACTCAAGAGGTAGAGCCAGGTGGGAGTAAAGTTGAGGCTTGCTGGAATGCCCATTAGGCAGCTTCTAAAGTGTACTGTTGGGCCTCAAACCCATGGAAGCTGGTAGAATTGTGGATGATTGCATATACAGGGCAAAGAGTTAGGAGAGAACATGAAAAGACCTAGTATATGTTGTGCCCGTCTGAGGGTAGTGAGTGGTTCAATAGTGAGCAATTAATGTTTGATGACCAGGGGAATTTCTCAGCACCTAGACAACCAAATGATGCTCAGAAACTTGACAGGTGAGGCTGTGCCTTGGATCTTGTGGGGGGTGGTTTCCAGCTACACCACCCGTACTGCTTCCTCAGAGGGACCCCTCAGCATAATGTCATCTATATAATGCCCCAAAGGGCCATTTCCCAATTGTAAGGTACTGAAATCCTGGCAGCAGAGGTGACATGCTATGGCAGGGCTGTTTAAATACCTCATTGCGAGCTGCATAAATGTGTATTAAGCCCCTTCAAAAATGAGATCAAATTGGGGTTTCTCTGTGATGAGAACAGAATCGACCACATTAGCTAGAACGGTGACCACACAGGGCACTCCTTGGGCTGCTTGTAGGTCTTCCATCCATTCTACAGCAGGGGGAATTGGATCCTTAATAGGGGAAACATAGCACTGAGGTTTCCATAATTAGTGGTGCTGGCTTAAATTCAGGCCAAATGGGGCCATTGAAAGTGGAGACTGTGAGCTTAATGATTCTGTCTCAGCATATTCTGAAGAACAGGGTGTAGATCCTCAGTGCTCAGTTTAAGTTGGTATTGGAGAGTGTTTACCATCCTGACTGGAGGAGAAAGAGGCATCAGTGTCCATTTGGTGGGTTCTATCAGGAAGGCCAAGAACTTGGGCTTGTTCCATACAGTGCGGTGTCAATGCATCCATGCCTGTAATAGGAAAGAAAGAGCCAAGGGGGCCACCACCAAAGGGAGCTGTTTGAGGCAAGTGGTACCAACATTTGCATCAAAATGGATATGTACACTTTTGGTTATTTTACTGGCAAATTTCCCAGTATGGAGAAGAGGTCCCTCTTTGGGAATGAATTTAAAGGGTCTGCCTGGAATAACAGGGACTTGGACCCCCACATCTAATTGGGCCAAAAAGACTGTGTATTTTTATTGTCCCACTGGACCACCAGAGTGCTATAGGGGAGACTATCACCAGGAGGTGGGATAAGCCCTGGGGTCCACCATTTCCTAGGGTAGAGGCTGAGGTGGCTGCCAGTCCTAAGGTTCAGGGAAGGGAGCAGAGGGAGTATCAGGGACTGGGTTGGGGCCAGAGCAGTTAGAGGGTCGCTGCATGGGAGGCAGATGGCCTGTAGAAGGGGGCGGTAGCCGGGAGAATGCTAGTTTTAGTGTCTGCAGTTTAGAGACAGGATGTTCAGAAATCAAGTGCCCAGGAACTCTGAGATTTCATAACGCTCAGCAGAGGTTTGCCTATGTAGTCTCATAAGGGGCAAAATTAGATCAGGGATTTATTAGAAAGGGAGTGGGGACCCCATTTCTTCAGGGGAAATTTGTGTGAAGGTGACCCCTGTGGGGCAACAGAGGCAAAGGGGCACAAGTGAAGTATCTGGGTATTTAGATGGGAATTTCTTCCACGTCTAGCAACCATGTCAATACTCTCCAGTACCTTCTGAATGATTTTGGCAGTTTCAATAAAATGTAATAGAACTGCCCTATAATTAGGGAGAGTACTTTGTAAAAAGATTCTCTGGACTCAGAGTCCAATAGGGCCCCTTCAGGATTAGAAATGAAGACGGAGTCATTTGGGTTAGCGTGGTTGTCAAAAAGATAGGAAACACGAAGTGTTAGAGAGGATATGGAGGAAAAGGGAACCCTAGTGCACTGATGGTGGGATTGTAAGTTGGTTCAGCCACTATAGAAAATATTTTGGAGATTATTTAAAAAATTAGAAGTAGAACTGCCATACGATCCAGCAATCTGACTTCTGGGCATATATCTGAAGGCAATGAAATCCCTATCTCAAAGAGATTTCTGCCCTCCCACATGCATTGTTCATTGCAGCATTATTCGCAATAGCTGAGACATGGAAATAACCTCTGTCCATTGATGGGCGAAAGGATAAAGAAAATGTGGTCCATAGATGCAATGGAATATTATTTGGCAGTAAAAAAAAGAAGAAAATCCTGCAATTTGCAGCAACATGGATTCACCCTGAAGGCATTATGCTAAGTCAAACAAGTCAGAGAAAGACAAATACTGCTTGTATTTGTTCACTTATAGGTGAAATCTTAAAATGTTGAATTCTTTGAAGTAGATGATAGAATGGTGGTTGCCAGGGGCTCGGGGAGGGGGTGGGAGACATGGAGAGATGTTCAAGAGGACAAACTTCTGGGTATAAGATGAATAAGTTCCGGGGATCTACTGTACAGCGTGGTGAGTACGGCTAGCAAGACTGTATTATATACTTGAAAGTTGCTAAGGGAGTAGACCTTACATGTTCTCAACACACACATGCACACACACAAACACACACAATAACTATGTGAGGTGATGGAGGTGTTAAAACTAAGCTTATTGTGGTAGTCTTTTCACAATATATATGTATTAAATCATAACTTTACATGCCTTACACACATACAATGTTATGATGCAATTATATCTCAATAAAGTTGGTTGCAAAAGAGACTAAAGAAAAAAGATCCAACTCCATGTACTGATTTATTTTTAATTTTTTAAAAGTAATATGTACACCCAACATGGGGCTCGAACTCATGCCCTGTGAGATCAAGAGCTCCACGCTCTCCCTGTGGAGCCAGCCAGGCACCCTTCCATATGCTGATTCAAATTTGAATTTTTCACTTAATACACAATTTTGAACATCTTCCTAGTTCAATAAATGTAGGATTCATTATTACTTTTAAGATACATAGTACTTCATTGTATGAAGGTACCACAATTTTTTCAACCTTCTTGTTGTACATTTAGTTAATTTTCATTTTTTTAAATCAAAATAATACTGTGGTGAATATCCTTTTAAGTAAATCTTTCTATTTATCTGCATAATTTCCTTTAGATAATTTTCTAGAGAGAAATTCCTGAATCGAGAGCTGTAATGTGTTGTGTTAAGGTGATATATATCACCTTACATATGTGAGTATGTATATATACATATACATATATGTATATATATGTAAGAATAAAAGAGGAATGACACTGCAGTGCCTGGAGTCAGAAAGGCAGGAGTTAGCACCTAAATTTACCGCTGTGTGACCTTGGGGAAGTTTCTTAACTCACTGTGCTTCAGGTTCCTCATTTATAATAATGAGAATAAATAACTGCCTGCCACATAGGTTGACATGAGAAGATGCACGTGAAGGAGCGCCTGGGTGGCTCAGTCGGTTGGGCGTCCAACTCTTGACGTCAGCTCAGGTCATGATCTAAGGGTCGTGGGATTAAGCCCTATATCAGGCTCTGCGTTGGGCATGGAGCCTGCTTAAGATTCCCTCTCTCCCTTTCCCTCTGCCCCTTCCCATCCCACCCCAACCCTCTCCCACTCTCTCTAAAAAAAAGAAAGAAAATGCACATGAAGTGCTCAGCACAGTGCCAGACAATGAGTCCTTGTCGAAATATGTGTTAATATATTTAAAATGCAGGTATTCTTGGGTACAAGAGACTATAATGCAAATGCTCTTAGAAGTAGCAGAGAGGCCCCTTCACAACTGAGTTACACTAATGAAGGCAACACACAATGGGTGAACTCAGTATAGACAGATACCACAAGAGGAAGAGGGTCTTCCAGGATAAAAGTTTGAAGGGAGTACTAGACTGCAGCCTAATCAATAGTATTAATAAGGCTAAAGATTCTGATAACAGAAGAGGGGGTAGTCAATTTTGAAATAGGAATATTGGGAAGAGGCACGACAGAGGCACAACCCTGGAGAAAAGGTGCCTGTGGATCAACATGGATGTTGGTCCCTCCAGCAGAAGTGGGTGCACCGCTATCCCAGCTGGCTGGCAATAGGAATGAAAATCACCCAGTTCAGGCCCCTTGTTCTATCTCCAGGTTTATTTAATCACCTTCTGATTATAATCTCCATTCCCATGGAAACTGTGCTATAGAGAAGAGAATGCAGCAACTGAATCTAAGTATTTCAGCCCATGTAATAGTTATATTTTAGGAATGAATAAATCGGTGTTTTATTTTGTTAAAAAAAGTTATGATAAAAATTGTATTTAAAAATGTGCATGGAAATACACTGATAACACTTGAAAGTACTTTATGAATGTTCACTATTATGTTGGCAAAAACTCACCATATTCTGAGAAAAATCTGTATAAAAGGGAAATACCTTCCTGCCTTCCTACCTTTCATATGTGTTCAGCGAGTGGTGAAGCTGGGGCAGGCACTTAGTGTTCAACAACAGACTAGTACAGGAAAGTCCTTGCTCCTAAGGATAATGATGACAACAGAAGCCATGCATAAAGATAAACCCAGATAAATCTCTCTAGAGCTGAGCCCATAGTTTAATGGTCACTTACAACTTAAAAACTAATTGAATTTTAATTTTCTCACAGATGCATTAAAAAGCAATTTATCAAAAAAGAAAAAAAGGCAGTCTATCATGACTTTTAAATGAGCTTTCAAGTGGAAACTTGAGGAGCACAGTAATAGATGCTGAATGAATTTTATTATGGTTCTGGTGTCTGATAATTCTGTATTTTATTTCCCTAAAGAAAAAACTAACATTAATTAGAATTAATTAATTAATAACAAAAATCAGATTTAACTTTAAACTATGTAAGAATTATAAATGCAGATCTTATCTCCCATCTCACCAAACATTTGTTTGGTCAGGATAGAAAATTTCAGCATTTAGATTTTTTGGTTGTTTTTAAAAAGATTTATTTATTTATTTTAGAGAGAGAGAGAAACAGAGAGACAAAGAGAGAACATGAGCAGGGAAGAGGGACAGAGGGAGAGGGAACGAATCTCAAGCAGACTCCCTGCTGAGCAAGGAGTGACCATGACCCTGAGATCATGACCTGAGCCCAAATTAAGATCAGATGCTTAACCAACTGAGCCACCCAGACACCCCCAAAAATTTCAGCGTTTGATTCAAACTCATTAAAAGATCTCAAGGACTTCATTACAGATGCATTTACCTAAATAATTAACTGTCTTCAAAACCTTTTTCAGAGACACTGTGGGAGGGATGTAGTAAAGGCGAATTTGTCTATCCAGGGATTATGACAGATAAAATATATGAAACAATGAAGCAAATGGAAAAGGGTCAGAGTTTAAATCAAGCAGGAAGAAGATTTTCAGAAGAATAAGAAGTTACTGGATCATTAGTAAGAAGAAATTTAAATTTTGTTTGGAAATACAGAATATATAGCAGTTCACCAAAATTTGGCAAAATTTGTTCAGAATTTAAATGCACTTCTTATATTAACTGAAGCCATTATCTTTATCAGTTATACAAAAACTGTAAGATCCAGGTGTAAGTTCATATAAATATGAATGTCCTTTAAAGTTTTTAAAACAAACGTAACATATATTTTAACCATGAAGCAAAAGCCCTGTAATCTTTGCTGTTATGTCCTTATAGTACCTATTTATTCACTTTCTCTACTATCCCCTAAACTATACCACTTGAAAGGGAACATGAGTTCACCTTCCCCCAAACCTGTTTACATGGTTCTTTCAAGATCATGGCATTTGGTGGTAAAAGATTTACTTCAGTCATCACCTTGAATCACCTATAATCAAATGCTAATAGAAAATAAGTGTTGGTTGACCATGTAGTTGTCACCTTAGGGCTTTTGAGTGAATATAAGAAATATAGTGTTTTGTTGATTGTTTCTAAGAGGAATCAACTTAGAGAAAGAAAATTTGAGTTCAGGTTCGTTCAAGTAAAAGGCCAGAGCTTCTAGGATTGCCCTAAAAGAAATCTCTGTTTCCTAGACCTGCAGGATCAGGATTTCTGAAAACTAAACTCAAAATCTAATCCTGGAGTTGGTAAAATAATAATGCAAGATGAATCCCCACTCTCACTGAGTTTCTTAGGTTAACGTTGGGGCATCGATTATCAAAGATTGGATTTCTGAAAAATTGGGATGATAAAATGAGAGCAGATTCTGATGAAGCTGAGATAATCAAACCCTAAATTCTGTCAAGCCACCCTTGCCAGTAGGAGCTTCCCCCTCTCTCCTGTTTTAGGAAATTAGTGTGCTCTTACCTGTAGAGACTCTACAGGTCTGTGAGGTAGGTGTCTTGCACAGATTTCTAATTCTCCTCAAGACTTCCTTCCATTACAGCACAGATCTTCAAGTGCAATTCACTAGTGAAAGCTCCATTCTTGTGCAAAACTTCCAAGTAGCTCTTTTTGTTCTACATTTATGTATAACCTGACAACCCAGACTTACCAGACAGCTTAAGAAACCCCATGTGTTAAAGACTAAACTAAATAAATAGGAAACCACTGTCTCAAAACTGACATTAGCAACAAAAATAAAGCATAAACTAAAACAATTTGAAAAAAACAAATGATGGAAGAGAGTAGGAAAACAAAAAGAAAGATAATATATCCACGGAGCAAGAAAGGAGTTCTACACAAAGAGCAGTCAGAGAATAAGATGAGCTCATGGGAATTAAGTATATAATAGCAGAGATGAAAAATAGTAAAACATTTTGAAAGATAAAGTAATATCCCACAAAATAGATAAAAAGGCAGATATGTTAATAGGAACAAAAGGATACAGAAACTAGAGGATTAGCTCTAGAAGACAAACTTCTATAAAACAGGAAATTAGAAAGAGAGAATAAAGAAAACAAAAGGGAGAAATTGTCAAAAAGAGTTCAAGAAAAATTTCCAGACCTCAATGACTTAAGTTTCCATATTGAAAATGTCTACAGAGATGCCTTATAAAATAAATGAAACAAAACCACAGGAGTATATCATTGTGGTATTTTAGAAGATTTAGAAGAAGAAATTCTAATTACTAACAAGAAAAAAGAAAACAGGTTAAAATCATGGGACAAAATGGAATTAATTTCTCATAGAAACACTTGAAGCAAGGCAACAATGAATCAAGGTCCATGCATCCTTTATCTGGCAGCTACTGGAAGATGGGTTCCACTAAAATAAGAGGACATCCAGAGAGGATGAAAAAGAGACATGAAATACACAAGAAAAATTCAGGGAGTCCCCAGGATTATGGTCCAAACGCTCTTAGGATGATGACCTGGTCAGCAGACCCAGAGAGCAAGCAGTTCATATGGGACTAGGTCAGGAGGCTTCAGGAAAGTGTCCTCCAAAAGATGAAATTACTAGAATATATCCAAGTGTTTCAACTTAATGACACAAGAGTTACACAAACAGAAGACACGTTGGAGTTGGATTAATTACAAGTACATAGAAAACCAAGCAATCAAATAGTAGATGATTCCAGGGAGAAAAAATGTACAAGTCACCATGGTATACTGCACTTGGCTTGGTACTAAATACCTAACTAGCCACAATGCTGATCTACAGTATTGGGAAAATGGAGAAATAATAAGCATGCTGCCAGGGTAGATAATGATAGAGAAAAGGAAGTAAGCCCTCAGCTTTCATAGTGCCAAATTCATAGATTATGCCTAAAACAGAAAATTTAGGGATTGCTGGTCTCATTAGATTACACAGAGGTAAAAAACAGAAGAATTAAAATTGTTGCCTGGAGGGTGAGATGGAGGTGAGGGGTGTAAGGGAGCTCTTTTCTTGGTAAGCCAGGTGGAACTATTTGACTGCTTAAAATATGTGCTTGAAGAACTTTGTAGAGCTGTTTGGCTCAGTATGTGCATGTATAGGTTTGAGAAAAGTTTAAAAAATTAAAGACACAATTTATTCATGAATGATTAAACATTTCTTATCCTGCCTAAGTGAAGTTTTAGGAGATTAAGCACATACCAAGATAAATGAGTGGATAATTATAATCAGATATATTATGGTTCACATAATTTAATCTAAACGTTACTCATCTTAAACTCAGTAGTTTGAGTGAATCATTAATAATGCACAGATGACACTAAAAAAGGAAGAACTTGTTTTTTAAGTCATTCATCTATTTTTTTGTCAAATTATTTAGGGAATGATTTTTTTAGATATCATCATTTGTTGTAGTCTGATGGGGGGGCTTCCCCATACATCCTGACACTCAGGACAATTTATCTTTGATCCTCTGGGTCAAAGTTGGATATCCCTAAGACCCTAATATAGATGTGTGAATTTCACCGTATTTTTATACATTATTCTTCCCTCTCAATCAGTAGGGTTTGTGACCATTGTAGCTTTTCTTTTCTCGTCCCTATAAATGTTGGCCAACTTGAAAGTCTAACATCAAAACATAATGAGTGTAATCGAGTGTTGGAAAGAAAAGCCATCTGAAAATGGTTATTCCCTCTCACCCCCAACTAATGTATAGGTTCTGGCAAAAATGTTCCTTCTGTTATTTTTAAGACTGCCTAAGACTGAATAGTTCCCTCACTGAACAAGCTATGGAGAATGAATATATCCAGGTCACAGTCAACCTGGTCCTCAAAGACCTCCTAGTTTATTTGATTAACTTCAGCCAAAAGACAAATTATATAGTTATGTGACATCTGAAAGTGACTTTGATAAAACTGGGTACATGGTGACCTAGAAACCTTTAGACTTTGTCGGATAGGAGTAAGAGTAACAATGTAAATCCCTTTTCTCTCTGTGGTCGATACTCACTGGATCAAAATAACCATTATGTTATGCTGTGTGCTTCTGTCTGCCCTGGCTCCTTTCATTTAAACAGAGGCCCCTTTGGAAATTCCATTTTCTCCTCTTCAGCTTTGTTTCCTAGAGAGAACTTTTTTTGGCCATGCTGTCTTGCATGTATTCTGTCCTTCCTTTTGGACAGACTTTGGAGCTGCAACTACTCATGGTTCCCATAGGAGTGACTGGTAAATTTGGTGTTTATTAACTCAGCTGAATTAGGATTTATTGTTTTCTTTTCTGAGATGTCTTAAAGAAATACATAGGGAAGTCTAAAACAAGTTCATCAAATCGAAACATTAGTTTCTTAACAAGCAATATTGAATAGGTTTAACCCCATATAAAGACCATGCAAATCCATTAAGGTAAAAAAACCCTTCCTTTACTTAGCTCTTCCTCCCTTTTATCCACCATTATTTCTTACTGCATATATTCTTTGCATGGCACAAGGACAGTGGAGTTTCTTCTTCCCACAACTGCGGCATCCTTGCCTCCTTTACAAAGCTGGAAATCCTTACACAGGTATATTTACTGTCTCCAGAGACCCTGGTGATAATTTCTATTGAATTATCTAATGTCTAATTAGTCCATTCATGGAGGTAAAAGCCCAAGCTTCTCTCTAAACAGATTTAGAGTCTAGATCAATACTTTACGAAGAGGACAATTCACTTAATAAAGAGATATCTAAGAATAAAGAAAAGTTTGTTATATCATAGGTTTGACTATTGTTTCTCCAACTAATTTCGTCTATTTCTGTTGGATATAGTTTGAACAGTGATTTGGGAGATTTTGTTGGAGAAATGAATCCTGTGAGCTATTTGAAGTATGATAGGAAATTGCTTTTCTGCTTTTCTAAAATTGGTCAGAATGAAAGAATCAAGAATAAAAGAATAAGTTGAACATATTCAATTTCTTTTACTATCCAGAGTTAAATATTTGTAAAATATTTGGAAAAATGAAAGAGCTTATTCCATCCATATATGAACAATTTGGGCTGCTGATGACAATGCAGTGATTTGCTTCATTTATTGCCTGATTCCTTGGGCATCAGATTTTTTTTTTTTAAGATCTATTTATTTATTTTGGGAGGGAGGGGGCAGAGGGAGAGAGAACCCTGAAGCAGACTTCCTGCTGAGCACGCAGCCCCACATAACTATATCTCAGGACCCTGAGATCATGACCTGAGCTAAAATCAAGTATTCTCAGCCCAACCACCTGAGCCACCCAGGTGGCCCCTGTGCATCAGCTTTTAAAAAATGAAATTGCATTTGTCATTGTACTTCATGCAAGCAACTCGTGCAAAAGTTACCTGCTGACAGTCTCATGAATACTAACATCACAAATATATAACATGTCTCAAGCAAGGATGAGCCCAGGGAAAGGGACAATAATATCATTTACATTTCACTGAAGTAGTCTTTGAATTTTACTCCATAGTCCCCAATATTCTATGAAGTTTTTCTTTTCTTTTTTCAGTAACATAACTGAAACTTAGGGCAGCTTAGAATGTACTTGCAAATCGATCCCAGACCAATGTTCTATTAACTCTAATGATGCTAGTGGAGAGTACCGCTTGTTGTCCTGAGGATTCTGGGAAGTCCAAGGGAGAGACAACTCAGGAACCCAAAGCCTTTAAGAAGCTTCTCAATGGCATTTTCATCAGGTATAAGACCATTCCCCTACTTAAACATGGACAAAAATCACTCATAAAATTCTTCATATTTTATTCAGCAAATGATCCGTTAGAATAATTTCCTAAATTTAGGATTTTTTTTTTAACTTCAACTTCATCATTAATGGGTGTTTCGTAAAAAAAGCAAGCCTTTGTATCTAACACCAAGTCGCAAATTCAGTACATTTGATTTATTATAAGAAAATATTGAGCACCTACTGTGGGATGACCTGCTCAGGTGGAAGCTGGCAGCGTGGGTGGTGAAAGGATTCACCCAAGACAGAACAAAGGAGATAGAAATTTATTACATACACGGCAAGGGAGCAGTGGGAAGGGCAGCAAAGGAGAGACTGACAGGAGGCGGGGGGGGGGGGGCAGGGATGGGGGCTGTTGTTCAGAGGGGAAGGTGAAGAGGTATGGGAACATATGGAATTTTCCTTTTTTGGCACCTGTGCCTGCTTGTAAGTAGCCTATTGGTCAGCTAAGGTTTGTAGATAGTTTGAGGTGGGTTGCCTAATGAGCCTGTTTGCATTTAGCCCCAGTGGTCACTGTGGGCCTTTTTACTTTCCAGGTTTCCATTGCTCATGCCTGTTTCCTAAAAGCGGTCTCTACACCTGCCCTACCCAGATGCTATACTAGTACCTGTAAAGTGATAGGTCTAGCACAATGGTCATCCTCCAGGATTTGGGGGTCCAGTGTTTGCTACTGACATGGACCCTAAATTTGCCATCCTACACACTAAATGCAATAAGATTGGCTTCGAGGTGTTAAAAAACGAAAATCAGCTGAGTACATTTAAAGATCTAATTGGCTTTATTCAGTGATGCATGAACTGGGCAACATCCCATCTAGCAAATGGGAGGGAGCTCCTGGGGAGTCATACAAATGAAAGGTCTCTATAGGCAGATGGAAAATGGGACGAGGAGGTTATTAGGAAAAGAAAAGAAAAGATGGTTTCAGGCAGCATCAGCTTCCCTTACGGGGAAAGACAGGAGGTCTCATCATGCAGATTATCTCACTAGGGCTGATCAGGAAATTCAAGACTGATTGGTTTAAAATTTCACTCCTAGGAGAGGCTGAAACTGCAATTAGATTAGGCATTAAGTCTTGGTGGAGCTTAGCACAAGTGACTCCATTTGGGGCCTGTTGTTTCTTTTTAACAGATGCCTCCAATGAGACTCAGGGGAGAGACCCCCTTCCATGTGCTGAGGATACTCTGATATTTACAAAGCCTTCACAGAGGCAATACTGGAGCAGGGACTTCAGGAATGCTATTTATATGCAGAGAAAACTAGAAAATTTCTGAACTGATCCTTTAAGGAATTTGATGTGGGGAACAAAGGCAAAAGAAAAAAATTAAATTTCCTTACTACTTACAGCCCGTGGACAAGTCCTTGAAATAGGCAGAGTGACCTTCCTCTGGGAGCTCAGCTGTCTCAACGTTGACCTTTTTCTAAGGGCAAAAGACAATCTTGGCTTCACATTGTCCTGACCCCGCAGGATCCCGTGAGTCTACTTTAAACATACAGAAATCCTTTCAGAAACTTGCTTTGTTTCTACCCCTCCCCAAGATATATGTGAGCAATCGTCCCCCAAGCATCTAGCCCACTGATAGACATCTGAAGGGTCTTATGACTGAGGTTTTGCTTAACAGTAATAAAGGACCTTTTCCTAAAAATAGCTAACCCCCTCAGGGTGCTGGAAACCTTGTTTCTAAAATACCTTGGAGGGTTGTTCTGTCTCTAAGCTCCTCCAAACCTGAAAGCATCTAATCAATAACACATCACAACCCCAGTGCAGCACGTCCTGTCCCTGAGCTTTAATAAAACCACCTTTTTGCACTGAAGACATCTCAAAAATTCTTTCTTGACAATTTGCTCCAAACCCCAACATTTCCACATCAGTATTCATCTTATTTCTTATATCAGTTAACATGTCAACAATTTGGGAAAACTAGGTTGCTCCTCTTATATATGAACAAATAATAATATTGTTACTTTATATGGAATAAAATATACGTCAGTAATAGAGGCATTATCCTCAATTTTTTTTTCAGAAAAATCATCTTCATTTACCTAAAGTCCAGCTATTTTCCCCAACTTCAATATGATTCAAATTAAATAAGTTATTTCCCATGGAATGTCAGGCAGTCCCTGTTTTTGCAGGCTAATGTAATGGACAAATAGCATCTAGGAAAGGACATCTATAAATAATGATGGAGTCCAAAGAAGTAATTATGGAAAGGCAATCTTGAAGTATTCGTCTATGTAGGAGTGCAATATATCATATGAATCTTCATTTTAAGTGGCAAAGGTACAATAGATTTTGGACACTGATTTTTTTATACGAGCAATTTCAAATAAATCATCCTCTTGATCTTTGTCAACTGCATAGAGTTTTAAATCATGTACTTATTCTAGCTCCTAAATCATAGGAACGTTTTACTTGACTTGATAAATTACCTGGATCAATACGTACCATCACTGCGTATGTGTGAGCCAAGAGGGAGTCGAAGCTCTGAAAACCGGGGTGCACAGCTGCCTTAGTCCAATTCCCTTACAGTGATGATTGACGCACTTTCACAATTCCAAAGGTCATTGAAGGTTGTGTTTGTGTGCAAATTTGGGGAGGCCAGGAGCTCAGAAGTGAACTCGAGGCAAGGTTCTGCCATCATCATGTGTTATCAAAGGATCTGCTAAGCCTTAAACATGAAACTGCCCATTCTCAACAAATGATTTCTTCAAGGGACAAAAAGGAACAGTAGTTGGGAAAATAAAACCTAAAGCAATGTTGGCAGCTTGAAAAAAGTACATGCAGATGATTTCAGCAGAGACCAAAGATAAGTATGCTGTTCATTAGAAATTTCATGAGTTTCTTTTCCTAATATGAAGTATTAACACTCAACCTGTTTTTACTTCGAAGAAACAGGACTTAATGAAGACACACTTTTGGGATATTTCAGATGGTAAAGTAATAAGCCCATAGCGTAGACATTGTTAAAAAGAGAACAAACAAGCCCAAACTGGAATCCTTTGTCCCCAAGGACAACAAACCCAGGCTTACTTGCTGTTTCATCCTATTCCCAGAATGTAACCTTTTAAAAGTCAATCTGAATTTCCTGATCAGCACTAGAGAGGTCATCTTCATGATAAAAACTCTGCCTTTTCTTCCCAAGACCAAAGATGTCCTGGCCTGAAACCATCCTTACTTTTGTTTTGCTCATAACTTCTTGCTCCAACCTTCTTCCCATAAAACCTTCCCTTACCTAGGGTCCCTTGGAACATCTCTCTACTTGGTAGATGGGATGGTGCTGATCCATGAATTGCTTAATAAAGCCAATCAGATCTTCCAAATTTACTTGGTTGAATTTCCTTTTCCTACCAACGTGCTAAAACAAAAAGTTCCTCTAGTTTATGGTTTCCATCAGTAAATAAAAATTAACGCCTGATGTGGGAAACAAAGGCAGAAGAAAAATTATTAAATTTCCTTACTACCTACCGCCCATTGACAAGTCCTTGAAACAGAGTGACATTCCTCTAGGGACTCCACTGCCTTGATGTTGACACTTTGCTAGGGCAAAAGGCAATCCTAGCCCAACCCCCACATCCTGGATCCTGTAAGCTTACTTTAACACATAAAAATTCCTTCAGAAATTTCCTGTATCTCTAAACCCACAAGTTCGGTAATCATCCCCGGAGCATATGGCCCACCAATATACATTTGAAGGGTCTCATGACTCAGGTTTTATTAGACGATAATAAATGACCTTTTCCCAACAATAGCTATCCCCTCAAGGTCCTGGAAACCTTGCTTTCAAAATTCCTTAGAGACTTTTGCTATCCCAAGCCCCCTCCCAACTTGAAAGTATATAATGGGCCACTCCTCATGACCCCAGTGCAGCTCTTTCTGCCCCCGGGGTCCTGTCCCCATGCTTTAATAAAATTGCTTTTTTGCACCAAGACGTCTCAAGAATTCTTTCTTGGCTGTTGGCTTGGAACCCTAACGTCTTTCCTACATCAACCCCAATAACAAACCTTATGGATTTCTAATGGGAAATAACTGAACTCAAATTAGAATTAATAACATTGGTTCTGTAATAATAGTGCCTACGTCTGTTATATAATTCGATCCTGTAGAACTTTATTATAAAGTAATTACACAGTACTTTTGCTAGCAATAAATAAAACAAAACTTTTGCAAACATTAAATGGATTGCCTAGTCCAGTGGCTTGAGTGCATTCAGATCAGTGTCAGGTTCCCCTTCTAATTCTGTACTCACTCTTTTCTGCTCATCTTTTTTATTGATTCCAGAAGGTTATCATTTCTGTAATTTGGAGCCTGTTTTTTTTCCTCAGAATTATATGAAATTTGTTTTGGGGGTGTGCTTTTGTTTTCCTTTTAAATCAGCTCCAGAAGATTTTCAATGTGACACACAAAGGCACAGAAGCCTTTCCTACACCCTACTCTTTGGCGGGTGCGGACCGATTTTCCTTCTGTGTTCGTGTATTCCATGATGCATGTCTGTTTGCCTTAATTCTTCTGCTACTTGCACTCTTTCTATGATCTTTTTAATGTCTGTATAGTCCCTCGCACCCTGCCCGTTAGTTACAACAGTGGCTCATTACGGCCCTGAGGCCCTAATTCGCAATCCCAGGAGATGTCACCCTACACATCAGATTCTCCGAGCCTGAGTGTGTGTGCGCGTGGGCGCGCGTGTGGTGTGGTGTTGCAAAACCACCCAGATGATTTGGAGGCATTTTCCCTCTTTCCTCTACCTTCTATGTCACTGATACAATGTCTCCTTTTTGTCCTTGTTAAGTGAAAATTTACTCTGCTATTTCTTAGTTCTTTTAACGTCTGAGGACATTATTCTCCTCTTGGCTGTTACTTTGCAATGCTATCTTTGCAGGGTCTCTTTTTGCCATTTTTGGAAAGTCTTTCTCTTCTACACAGTATTTCTACACAAAAAAGGAATTAGAAGCATGTACCTCAATTACTGTTCTCGATTTTAATATTGACAAATAAAACAAAAACCATAACGTCATCTTGTACTGACCACACTAGCACGGAACGAGGTTTTATTTATTTAATTTTATTTCTTTGAAGATTTTATTTATTTATTTATTTATTTATTTATTTATTTATTTATTTATTTATTTGAAGGAGAGAAAGAGAGAACAAGCAGGGAGGGGGGGTAGAGGGAGAGGGAGAAGCAGGCTCCCGGCCAAGCAGGGAAACTGATGTAGGGCTTGATCTCAGGACCCCGGGATCATGACCTGAGCTGAAGGCAGCCACGTAACCAACTAAACCACCCAGGTGCTCCTGGAACGAGGTTCTAAACTGCCTCTAGAAGCCATGGAAAGGCTTTCCTCAGGGGCCTACAGATTTCCTTGTGCTGTGGTGGTAACATGTAGGTACTAAACTGAAATTTGGCCCCAGGAACAGCTTGACCAATCTTATCCTGTGTTTTAAAATAAACTTTTAAATCCTTTATTTTCTCCATGTTCCCTAATTTCTCCTTTTTTGTGTATTTGTGTATGTGTGTGTTTACTCTTCAAAATGTCCTTCAAGGATTCTCATTCGTCAATATTCCAATTTTACACACTCATTTACCTACGGTTAGGAGTCTTTTCTAATTCTTCCCCCAACATAAGGAATGTTTAACACTTACATCTCCTTCACGAAACCAGAAGCATATCTAGGGTCGAAAAGATACTGAACCTCATTTTGCTTCTAACATTTATCACTATCTGGCAGATTAATACATGGCTGAATAAACTGTGTTTCTTAGACTCTTTGTTCACTTGGTTGGTATCCCAACTTCTGTATCAGATTCTTTAAACATATTTTAATAACTTCCTCTGTTGCTTCTCCTGTTCTTGGCAGTATTATTATATGTTACATAAAAATATATAATTATATACTATTATAAATATATATGATGTTATATATGGCATGATAGTATTATGTTATGAGATATGTACATTATATGCAGGCAAAAGAAAATTCAGAGAACTTTACTTGATATGCATAGTCTACTGAGTGAGAAAAAAACAAAAGAACCTTCTCACACAGGGAGACTTCACACCCAGCCTGGTGTGAAGTTCAGACACATGGTGTCAGGGGATGGCTTACGAAGTGGAAATGGAGACATTGTTTAACCTTTACAATGAGTGGTGATTACAATGCTGGTTTCCAGATGGCAGGGGACTGGTTAAGAGTGATTATCTTATGCCAGTTTAGGATGAGGACTTGTTTCATTTATGAGTCGTAGAGGCATTCACAAGAAAAGTTGAGTTTAGCTTACATTCTTGAAATAAGCTAGATTTAATTTTATGTGACTTAAAAGGTTCTGCTTGCTTAGGAGATTTTCAAGTCTGGTCTCCATTTTTTATATGTATAAAACTTCATTAATTCTATCTTCATAAGTTCTATCTTCATTAATCATGTCTCATATTTGATGCTGTTATTTTTTAAATTATTTATTTATTTATTTGAAAGAGAATGTGAGCAGGGGGAAGGGCAGAAGGAGAGGCAAAGAATCTCAAGCAGACTCTGCACTGAGCAGGGAGCCTGACGTGGGGCTCGATCTCACACCCATGAGATCATGACTCGAGCTGAAATCGAGAGTCAGAAGCTCAATGGACCGAGCCACCCAGGCACCTCTGATACTGTTCTTAAGAGTGGCGCCATGATGGACCAGTAGCATAAGGGAACATGTGGTCAGGGGCAGCCTTGGCTAATTTACACTTCTTTTCTCACTAGTACATTACGTCTGACGATGCTACTCCCACTTTTCACATCAGTGTCTTTAGATACCCTTTCAATGTTTCTGGCAGCCAATAACTACAGTCTTGAGAAGAAAATAATGGCATTAGCAAAAGTTTTTTTTTTTTAAAGATTTAAATATAATAAATATTCTTTCCCTTAGTGTATTCCACAATTTCTCTGAAGTTAATGAAACATGTATTTTTTGCCTGGTTTGACTCTGTCTTGTGTCTCATATCCTCTGTTACTATTTCCACATGTTTTAAGCCTCTTTATTTCCTAAAAATAAATTTAGAAAGTCATCTCATTGCTACTTCAGTCTCATTGTGTTAGTCATTTCACCTTTTTCTCAAGAGCCATGGAAAACGTGTGTCAGAGGTTTGCTTAGGAGAAACAAATCACAATGACAGCTGAAGTTCCAGAGTACAACCAAACAGAAACAGAAAGCAAAACAGGGAAGGAAGAAAAGATAAAGAAAAAGCATAAAATGCTGAAAACTGCCAAATAGAGGTGTGGGGTCAGTAGCCGTATGTACATCTCGGATTTGCCACTCACTATATGTACCAACTTGAGTAAGTTACAGATTTCTCATCTTTCATTAGGACACTAAAAACTAGAATTTCTTGCACTGTACTTGGCACTTCCCAGGGGCTTCAGTACAATTCAACACACACTGTTTTGTCAGGCATGCTGACTGACCCTAACAAGATGGAGACGCAAGATAGCCTCCTGTACTCAGCAAGTTCACGGTCTTGTTTGGTTCCCACCATACCCCTGGCACCTCTTTCCTTCAAAGCGTTGCTTTGAAAAATGCCCTCCCAATGGATCACAAGAAATGCCCATCACTGATGTTCTGCAAATCTCATGATGGAAAAGGTCTTGATGTGAGGGTACTGGATGAAGGTCTATGGTTTGGAGAACATCCTATTAATAGAACCGCAAGCACAGATGGCCCAGAGTTCTTTTCAGGGACAGCTTTCTGAACAACATCCATGGCAGCTGGTTTCTGTGACACGGTCTTTACCAGTGGAAGAAGGAATCAGGTGGCCTGGCTCCATTTCAACTGGGTGGCACCTCATGGAATTGGACACTATTTAGCATAAATTGACTGATTTTTGAAACAGATCGTCTTGTGATTTTACTGCTCTTCTCCTTGCTAAGAGAGGTTTCATCTGCTATAAAGCGGAGCGGGGTTACCTCCTTTCTAGCTCATACTTTGCTTCTGGGTGATTTATCAATGCCATTTGTGTCTCGGGTAGGGATAAAATTAAAACTAAAATTAAAGGTAACATTCATTTAAAAAATAACATGTGGTGTGAAGCCTTGGAACAAGCAAATATTCTAATGCCAATGTCGTTTGATTTAAGTTAACATCACACTCAATACTGCTCTTTGTCAATTGTCACTCTATGAAAAAAATCTCAAACAGGGAGAAGGTTCAGTGATACCTGAAAATGATTTTCTTTGTTGAGATGGAGCAAGAGAACAGGTCAAAGGGATTTTTTACTGTTTTAAGTATTAATGTGCCAAAGAACTCTCTTAAATATTGTTACAAAATGAAACAACAACAATAAACTTTGATGACTTTCTGTGCTGGAAATCTCATAGCTGCTGCAAAACCCACAGAACTTGCAAGCTGAGATTTTCTTCACCATGAAGGCACTATGTCAGCCAACCAGCCCACAGATTCTTTCCTTCTTAGCATCAACCCCTAAAGTCCAACGAGAGCTCCACCATGACCTTTGTTCGGTGGAGGTAGGTGTGATGGTTGTGGTCAGAGAAGAGGAGCCTGAGGAGTCCTTGTTTAGTGCTCCTGAAACCTGAATAATAGCAGAATGACCTAGAAGAGCTTCTATAAAAAGTCATATTTCTGGGCTCCATGTCAAGACATTCTGATTTTCATAGGTTCAGGGTGGGGCCTAGGAGCACATATCATAAAACTCCTTAGGTGATTCTGATCATGAAGCCAGAATTTAAAACTTAAGAAAGTGTGCTTCCAGTTGTATTTCTAGTAACTTGGCTTCTGCTTTTCTTACCTTGTCCCCCATTTCCAGGAACTAAATCCTGCGTATGTGCTCCAAGGCCCAAGTCCATTTTTGCTACACTACCTAGAACCCTTTAAAACTCTGGACTTTACTTTGCTCTTTCCAGTTGACTTTCTCCCCATATTCTCACCTAGAACAGAGTCTTAAATTCTAAATCCCAAATAACCTGGGCCATATAAAAGGGGGCAGAATGCCTTGTTGCGGGCCTATCTGGATCTGCAGCCTTGTCTCCTCCCGGGTTTCCTGATGCTGTGCTGTGTTCTGTTTGTCCACCTGCTGTAGTGGATGGTCCTAACTTCAGCTACTCCTCGACACGACCACCTGTTGCCCGACATCAAGTTCCTGCATCAGGATTCTCAAATTTAGACATTCACCTGCATCATCTGCAGTGTATGTTAAATAGATTTTTGCACTCATTTACCTGCTAATAAATCAGAAATCCTGGGGGGGCGCCTGGGTAGCGCAGTCGTTAGGCGTCTGCCTTCGGCTCAGGGCATGATCCCGGCGTTCCGGGATTGAGCCCCACATCAGGCTCCTCCGCTGGGAGCCTGCTTCTTCCTCTCCCACTCCCCCTGCTTGTGTTCCCTCTCTTGCTGGCTGTCTATCTCTGTCAAATAAATAAATTAAAAAAAAAAATCCTGGGAATTGATCTTAGGAATCTAGATTTTTAGAGGCATCCAGATAACTCTGATGGAGTTTCTGCTGAACCACACTGTAAGAAAAAGAACCCACAGGGGAACCTGAGTAGCTCAGTCAGTTAACACGTGTGCCTTCGGCTCAGGTCATGGTTCCAGGGTCCTCGGATTGAGTCTTGTGTTGGGCTCCTTGCTTAGCAGGGAGTCTGCTTCTCCTGACCTGCTGCTCCCCCTGCTTGTGCTCTCTCTGTCTGTCTCTCTTTGTGACAAATAAATAGATAAAATCTTATGAAAACAAAAAACAAAAAAACAAACCTACAGCTAGGTTCATTTCCCTAAGTTTTGGTTCCTCTTTAGTGCATAAATCTTATTCAAGTCTTCACTCATTTAGGTCTAATCCATCCTGCTGCTGTTAACACGCCAGCCACGTGACTGTGTGATGAAATACACCAGCATTAAATTGGATCCAAATGTCACCTCTTCCATATCAGAGATGAATCTTGTCCTTTTCTAAACTTTCATTGCTCTCTATTTGTTTCCTTCTTTTACTAGTCACCATATCCCATCTTGTATTACATATATTTAACCATCTTAAGAAACTGTGATGTCCTCCAGTGCAGTCTCTGGATCCGGTTGTCTCTCTGTTTCCAGGGCTTGGCACGATGACACAGGGCCTGGCACCTAGCAGGTGATCAAAAAGCTTATTGGATGAAAGAGAGTGTTAGACTTGGAACTGGAGGTATGAAGGACTTCTGTGATTTCCAGAGGTTTATTCTCTTTTTAGAAGGTAGTGATTTGAAGGTATTTTAAGACTTTTTTGAAAATGTCAGTAAAAAGAAAAATCTTGCCAAAAAAAAAAAAAAAACCCACGATTGGTTATAATGGTGAAAGAAGGAATATTGAAGGAAGGGTTATAAAAATGACCATGCTGTCTTTCCATCTGATCACAGGTTTGATAAGGAGATTGTCGATGGGAGGGGTTTGGGAATTATTCAGTAAATATGAGCTAGATGGCAACAAAACTGGGTTCTTAAAGATGGGGTGTGCAGTATCTTAGTCTCTGTAGTAGTTGCCTGTTTTTAGGTCAAAACAAACGAAATCAGCTAGCTTTAGAAATTGTTTCCTCAGAAAGATTTTTTTTCAGAATTTGTGAAACACTTTCTTTAAATAGAGCCCCCAATGTTCGACTTTATTGTTCCATTTCAACACAAAGAGACCTAAGTTTCTTCAGAGTGCCCAATAAAACTAAGAAGCTAAAAACCAATTCACCTGATCATTTCTGCTACAATGTAGTTGATAACCAGACTTGGACTCTTGGTTTTATGTATTTCTTTTCCTTTCCATCAAGGGACTGGACTGAAGGAAATAAGTTTGTCTTAGTTCTTTATTTATTTCTCTTTCTCCTAGCAACCCCAAGAACAAGAACACTTCGCTGTGTCACTTGCAAAATGAGGTGCGGAAAACTGATGCCAAAGGCATCTATTTCCAAGAAAATTAGCCAGCATTGGAAAATTCCTGGTTATTATTATAAGAAACCCTCATGCATTCACCAGCTGGAGGAGTGGAAGTGGAAGCTGATACCAGCAAGACCCCAAGGGAAGAATCTATTTAAAAAAAAAAAAACATTTGTGTACAAAGATCTGTACATAACGTATATAGGTAAGCTTTTTTTTTTTAATGTTTTATTTACTTATTTGAGAGAGAGAGAGCACAAGCCATGGGGTTTGATCCCAGGACCTTGAAGTCATGACCTGAGCCAAAGGCAGATGCTTAACTGACTGAGCCACCCAGATGCCCCCTCTAGGTAAGTTTTCAACATGATGAAGTCAGCCATCTGCTTATCCAGTCTTCCAGGCATTATTTCAGTCCTCTTCCTCTAATAGCCAGGATCCAGGCAAGAAAGAAAAACCACACCAGTTAATATGACAGGGTTTAATATGAAGAATTGTCAGTTAGGGAACGGACAATTTAAATAGGTAGGACTAGTGATTCACAGGGTGGTAACTACAGAAAGTAGGTTCATCCCTATGGCTGGAATAAAAGAGAAAACACTGGGATTATTAAATGTAGAAATTAACAGTAGAGATTGTGGAGTTAAGACCCAGACCTGTGAGGAAGGGGGCTCTCTCACTGTAATTAGTAGCCTCGGAACTCGTGAGAAGGCACCCATGGAACGTGTGAGGCCTGAAGATTACAACGTGAATGAATGAAAATCTCTGCTCTTGAAATGCTCACCAGGTAATGGGGAAGGTAATAATATATGTGAAGACAATTTGCAAACTGCAAAGTACTGCAAAAAAGTACATTCCTATTATAGTTATTACATTTCATATGTATATTTATCATGGTCACTCAAATAAGATATTCTGGGGCAGCCTGGATTGCCTATCTTCTGTCCCATTGTCAAACCACATGTGAAACGTAGGACTTGATTTTTGGTTTGGAATATACAATAATCAGCTATAACCCTACAATACCAATCAGCTTCTAAATCTACCTGATGGGGACCTAGACTTATCAAAATAACATCAGATTTTCACAGTCACTACATTGTTGATATTCGAGATCTGTTTATTCTAGTTTAACTTTCCTGAGTTGAGTTCAGATGGTTCTAGTGACTATGTTAGCTTCTTGGAGGCTGGACCGGGTGGAGTTGGGAGCGGAGGGAGAGTATTGCTGTCGTCATACCTTTTGAGATATTTTAAGCACACTGAGCAAGGATTGAGTCATCAAATACAGGGTAGAAAGTGTAAGTTGCTTTACTGTTTGTGATTCTACATTTTGTCTCAAGGGCAAGAAATGGTTCATTACAAAAACTTTAAGAGTCAGAAAACACTTCATCAAGAGTCCACAAATTACATATACTTACAGGGAGAACATAATTTCATATCAATCTTTCTCAGCTCTATTTGTACACAGGTGGCAAAATCAACATTTGTATTTTGGTTGATTATGAAAGAACATGAAATCTGAGTATGAAATAATGGGCATGGAGAATATTTGCTCTTGATTTAAGAGAACAATCTTTTGCTTCACCCATTTCATCCTATAAATGAGATGATTCACATAAATGTTACATAAATACTCTGCATTTTGTCAACAAAGAAGTATTCTGCAAATATGTGCAGCCAAGATCTCTCCCTGTAATTAGCTTCCCATTATGCAGCTCACCCTTCAATCCACTCAAATCGTCCTTTACGCTAATTGCATAATATTTCATTGTTAGCAGAATGTGCAATGGTGCTCTCACCATTTAACAAAAGCTGGATCCTTAATCCAGACCTTTTGTAAAGCAAAGCACATTGCCTGGCACATAATACTTACAGAGTTTTGGCTGATGTATGGAATATTGTTATAATTAAAACACAGATGTGACACTTTATACCACTGTGATGTATTACTCAACAATACGTCTCAGACATAGTACCTCTCTGGATTTCTCATTCTTATAGTTAAAACTATAAATAAATGACAAGGAAATTACTTGTGAAACTTAATGAGATGACTCATCAGAAGTTATAAGTTATAAAGACAGTCATATTTAAAATATTTATGGTCTTTTTGCAATTATTTTCATCTTCCCAAGAGCAACTTTATGATTAATAATAGTAATACTTAATAATAAACCTTTTGGACTCTTTCCTATGTGACCAATAATGTGCTAAAATCTTCACATTATTAACTTCCCCTCATAAAACATATTTACAGGTAAGATCTTATTATTATTCTTATTATAGATTAGAAAAACTAAGGTTTAGAGGGGTTAAGTAAATCACTAGAAGATACCCAGTTAGTACGCGGGAGAGCCAAGATTCAAGGCCAGGTCTTTCTGATGCCAAATGTTTTCAGAAGTAAACTTGAGTTGGAAAGGAAACATAAAATAAGAATATGTTAAAACAATTGGAAAGTGGAGTCTGAAATTCAGAAAAGGAGTAACTTGAACAGTCTTTTGAGTCAGAATTAGAAACAAAACCAAAAAACTTCCAGTCCTGTGTAGTATGAGTAGTTCTTGAAAATTCAATATCAGGAAATGAAATTTTGCAAGGTTTTTGGCTGCCTAACACCCCTGCTGCTGGAGATCCACCCCCTTCCGATTCTGTCTGGTGCTGGTGGGGCTGTCAGCCATAGTTCCCCTTCATCGTAGAGATGGATATGAAGTAACTTCTATTTGACCAAGGAACTCTCTCCTTCCACCGGCACACACACACAAACACACACACACACACTCACACACACACCCCAGCAGAGATCCACGGAATGATCAGGCATCTGATTGATACCAGCAATCAGAGTCCTGTGGAGCTGGTATTTGCATTTGCACTCCCAGATAAGAAGCTGTTTCTGCGGTTGTTGCTAAACTGAGGCGTTGTGAATCTTAAGTGGTCGATGGCTATCTTGTTTGGCCCCATAGAATGAGGCCATCACTTCAGAGGGAAGCAGAGACAACGCAGAGCTGATGATACTCTTTCAGTTCCAGAATTCAAGCCAGAGCTGCCCTTGACTTTCCAGTCATGTGACTCAACAAGGAGCTTTGAGCCATTTTGAGCTTTTTTGCCCATCCTTTGCAAGAAAGAGTTCTGACTAACTGCACTTTGTTCTCTAGAGTGGGTGTTACAAAGGACGAACTTTAAAGAGTAAATGCAGCTAAGTGCAGGTGTGGTCACGGTAGAGACAGTTTCTTTACCTCAAAGTTAGACGTCCCTGTGATACGTTAGAAAAATAGGCTAATCGAATGTTTCTCCCAAACCCCACTATGTACTCTCTGCAAAGAAGTGTTAATTCTATCAATGACTGACTGTATGTCTTTTTAGATTCTTTTAAGCTAGAATAATTAATCTACATATTTCCTTTGTGACGTTGATATTTTTGAATTATCCAGGAAACTTGTTTTGCATGATCTCCCACAATTTGTATGTGCCCATAATTAGGATTTATCTGATTGTTTCCTCATGATTAGATTCTGTTTGAAACATTTCTTTTGGCAAGAGTACTCCGCAGGTGAAATGGTATTCTTTCCCATGCGTTACATCAGGAAGCAGATAGTACATTTGTCCTATTACTGTGGAGTCAGATCTCTGGGTTTTCTCTTATGAGAAGATGTCTTTCTGCACTTTGCAGGGGCAATGTTTGGGGCAATAATTTAAGACTTCAAGAACATCTTGTTAGACAAACAGTTTGAGCGTCAACTGGTAATTCTCGCCTGAATGAATTGTTATACTGAGAATTCCAAAACAGTGATTTCCTAATTCTTTAATTCCTTCTAGATTTATATGCTGATAATCTTCTGTAAAGACGACCATTCCTTCTTTCCTTCCCCACTTAAAAAATTAGGAACTCACATTATTTTTAAAATTTAATATATGACAATAAATTCTTTTTGATTAATTTCTTTAATTCAAATCCATCCATATTTTACCTGTAATAACCCCTGGATCTTGTGCCTATAAGTTTTAATGAATTTTCTAGTTTTGTGGCAAACAAAATGTTCTAACTTCTTCTCATAATTTCCTTGCTCCAATTTACAAGGATATGCTTATTGCTACTGGAGTTCTCACTGCCTCTAGACTATGTAGTGTGTGTGTGTGTGTGTGTGTATACATAAAACCATGAGTGTGCATATATATATATATATATATATATATATATATATGCTTATATCTATGTCTGTCTATAGAGAAAGAATAGAGAATGAGAGATAGTTCACACTGATACCTTGAATTCTAATTCAACATGTAAGATTCTTCCTCTCCATCCTCAATTTCACATTTCTATCTTGTTCGACGATGTCAGCACACTTACTCATTGACTCTATTTTACAATACAAAAAAATTTTTCAGAATTGCTCCAGTGCTGTCACTTTCAACAACAAACAAATCAAGTAAGCTTCACGATTTCTTTGCAGTTATTTCTATCCTTAAAATATATTCCATTTAGGATACCATCAGAGTATTATATTTAAAAGTTAATCGGGGGACACCTGGTTGGCTCAGTCGATTAAGTGATTGACTCTTGATTTTGGTTCAGGTCATGATCTCAGGGTTGTAAGATTGAGCCCTGCGACCAACTCAGTGCTCAGAGGGGGTGGAGGGGGTGGGGGGTGTCTGCTGGAGATTCTAGCCCTTTGCTCTTCCCCTCACTCGTGCTCTCTCGCTCTCAAATAAATAAATAAATAAATAATAAAATCTTTTTAAAAAGTTACTTGATTTAATTTTTTTCTGTATAGTTATCAATTTGATATAGATATAGTTTCATTTTTTTCCTAATTGTGTTCTATTTTTCTTTTTCCTCTGGTCCTTATGGATCTGCTTTTATTTTTTGACTGCAAAAGTATCAACATTATTGAAAATTAAAGATTATATAAAAAGATAGAGCAGAGAAACCTCTCTCTCTGATCTCTTTTCTTATCCCACTATCCTTCTGTTTTAAGTGATGCCATTCGTTTTGGATATATCCTTCCTGCCTGGGCTTCTTTTCATAAAAAAAGCAAATACATACATATCCCCCTCCTCTCCTTTTTATACAATTTTATATAAAATATACAAATATATGTGTTATATATGTATACAAAGTATATATACAAGAATATATTTTATGCAAAATATATTCTTCCATCTTAATTTTTTTTACTTTACAATGTATTTTAAAGTCACTCCATATCATATGTTCATAGAGCTCTTTCTACTTTTTTTTTTCAGCTGCAGAGTACTCCATTATGTGGACATAACATACTTTATTCAGTTATTCTATTTACGAGCAATGAGACTATTTCTACTATTTTACGATTAGACATAATGCCACAGTGAACAAATTTGTTCATATATTTTGGTACTGTTGAAATATATCTTTAGCATAAATTCCTAGAAATAAAATTGTTGATGCAAAGGGTAAATTAATATGCTGTGTTATGAGCTATTGCCAAATCCTGCTCTAAAAAGATTTTACCATTTTGAATACCTCCCAGTAATGTATGATAGAACCTATTTCTAGCCTTGCTAACAGTATGTAATAAAGTTTTTGAATTTTGTGACTATAATACCATCACAAATGGTACCTGTTTATTTTTTAATTTGCATTTCTCTTACTAAGAGTGAGGTTGAACATCTTTTCATATGTTTATGGCCCATTTATATATCTCTTTGCATGTGTGTGTTTGTGTGAGAAAGAAAGAGAACTATTTGTGAACTTTGTCCATTTTCTCTGATTTTTATACATTTTCCTCATATTTTAAGTTATTTATGTATTAGGTCTTCATAACACACCTTGCAGATTAGTTCTTGCAGCTTGTCGTCTGTCCTGACTTGACTTGTCCTGTTTTGTTTTTGGTTTTGTTTTGCTATGTGCTATTCGTTTATTTACTATTACCATGTATCTTGAACTTGAGTTTGGCTCTCAAATTCTGTCCAGAGTTATTCCCCAAGGAAAATAAACCACTGTGACCAAAAGAGACATGCGATCAAGGCATTTTGGTCCTTTATTTTCCCTTGCTTGTTATTTTTGTACAGTCTGCATCTATTAAGTTCAGTCGCTATAACAGAGTTTTCATCCAATGGGTCCAGAATGCTATCCACACCCCAGAGGAGTATTTTTCAATTCTGGGCAGAGAACACATATGTGAGTACATGGCAGTGGAGAACTAAAGCAATTTCCATTGATTACTCAACTAATTCACTCAAGTAAATAAATATGTTATGAAGATTATTAAATTGTTTCATTGAATTTTCGTAGCAAACACAAATGTGTTTCATTACTACATCATTTATTTTTTATTTAAAAAGTACTTTAGGAATATGATTGAGTCCTTAAAAACTATGCAATGCATTGGATATTTGTACCTGCAAGTATGCAGATACAGAGACAATATTCATTGCGACCAGAGCAGTGGTTTTTCACAAAAGATGGATTTGATGAAACTAGTTTCCTTTCCTCTGTCATTCTCTTGACAGTTGTTAATGTATGTTATGGCTTCATCCAAGTAATTTCGTGAATTCCTTCCTGTGCTCTTCTGATTTGCCAATTAATTATCTAAACACAAAAAAAGTGCCATAAAAACCTAGTTAATACAGTAGAACTTTGTGCCTAAATTTTTAAAAGATTTTATTTATTCATTTGAGAGAGAGAGAGAGAGAGAGAAAGCACAAAAGGGGAGAGGCAGAGGGAAAGGGAGAAGCAGACTCCCCTCTTAGCAGGGAGTCTGATCCCAGGACCTGGAGTTCATGACCTGAGCTGAAGGCAGATGCTTAACCATCTGAGCCACGCAGATGTCCCCTGTGCCTACATTTTTTAATTCCAAGTTAAATACTTGGATCTAAAGAGTATCAGCATGAGTAGAAAAGTTGAATAAACTAATCCCAGAAGACTGGGTGAACTTAGAAAAATTATTTAGAACTTTCTTTTTAAAAGTACATCTTACCTGTGATTCTAAAATATAACCGCTGTTGTTATAGACATTTTGGAAAAAAGAACAGGATGAAAAATATCCCCTGGTTCCAAAATAATTAAACATAGATGGTGTTATCATTTTGGTATGGCTTCTTATCTATTAGTATATATGTAATCAGAGATTTTTTACACATGTGTATCCTGCTTTATGTTTCTTCATTTGTAATACTATATATTTTATTTCACCAGATGTAAAATAGCACATAACATTTCTGTATGTTTTTCAATATTTTAAATTGAATTCACTCTTTAATTAAATGCAATCTTTCCGTTTGAATCTTTAAATATTTGTGGGAATAGCTATAGAAGGAAGTACAATTAAAATTTTAATAGCAGTTAAATTGATTAGGAAAACTCATTGCCATATTTTATGTGCTTAGTCTCATATGATATAATTAAAAATAAAAAATGTGGACCTGAATGATTGGCCAATTTACATATTCTTCCTCAATAGTTAATGGTAATGTTTATTTTTCTAGAATGCATATATTTAAATATTGGCTCTCATACTTCAGTCATTTTTGTTTAGTTCATATGCTTACTAATTCCTTTGTAATTACATGGTCTAGTCTAAGATGTGTTAAGAAGAAAATCAATATTTTCTATTCTTGAGATGTTTTTACTAGTAGAATAGTAAACATATAGAATTTTTTTCATAGCATATGTAAATTTTTTATTTTGCTTAAGGACTTATCACTGGAATTAGAGAGATTGCTTTTTATTCATTAAGAGAGAGCACAATGTATATTAATAAATTGATAAGTACTCAGGATTACATTTGGAAAGATTGGCCAGGGCAGAAAGTATCAGCAAATACCACTAAAAGAGAACACACCAAAACTGGAGTCAAAGGAAATGAAGCTGTAAACTCCGATTTGGTACCACCAAAGCCCTTTTGAAACTGTTGACAATTCATTCCTTTTAAAATTATTTTCCTGGTGGGGCTGCCATGGCACAGCATTTTTCTGGTTCTCTTGCTTTTCATACTTTCCTTCCTTTTTTAGCTCCTTGTAGTTATGCTACTGTCCAAATGTCTCCTCCAAATATGTTTATAGCTATCATTGTTCTTCAGATTAGAATTCTCAACTTGGTAGGAAGGGAAAAAATAATTATGATGCTTCTTTAACAGGAATTACAAAGACTATTGTAAACTAATCTCTTTTATTTATTTATTTATTTATTTATTTATTTATTTATTTAGTGTGCACAGGAGCTGGGGGAGGGGCAGAGGAGAGAATCTTCAAGCAGACTCTCCCATGAGTGCGGAGCCCCACATGGGACTGGATCCCACAACCCATGAGATTGTGCCCTGAGCTGAAACCAAGAGTCAGATGTTTAATCCACTGAGCCATCCAGGTGCCCCGTACACTAATCTCTTAACACCATGTTGAAAATTCAGAATGTATTTTCTTACTCCCTGTGTTGATATTCAGCCAAGCCCCAAGGAGACTTCCTTTGTCATGGTTTGCTCGCATTTCTCCTTCATTTCCGTCCCGGCTGCCACAATCCAGTTCCTTATCACTGACTCTTAGTTAATGATAGAGATAGTCTTCCAATTTCTTCTTCTCCCATGCACTGTCTATTCTGTTGCCAGATGAGTTTTCCTAAAATACGTCCTTCATAGTAACTTTCCTGTTTACAATCCTCAAAGTTCCACATTACTTAGTGCATAATGTCTACTCCTGGCCCTGAAGGCCTTCTGCTCCCGGCTTCAATTTAACGTTCTGGATTTTTCTTTCATTCATTTTTTTGCTGCCACTATCTCCCATCTGTGCTTTGTTTTGGCTCATTACTTACTGCCTGGGATGCCCTTTCTCCATCCCTTTTTACCTTTAAATATTTAATACCAGGTAAAGTCTCAATTTGGGAGGGGGGAGTCTTCTTTATGAACGCATAGAGCTTATAAACATGTGTTTGCATATATCATTCATCATATATGGCATTAGGATATCAAATTCCATCCATAATTGTTTATTGTTTACAGGGTACCGTGGGCCATAAGAATATTAAGTTTATCCAGAATCTTGGGAAATGTCCAGTCTAGATCTGCACTGTTCAGTAGTGTGGTCAATTGCCACCCAAGGCTATTCAGCATTACAAACTATGGCTAGTGTGACTGAGGAGTCGAGTTTTGAATTTTATTTAATTTTGATTTATTTACATTTACATTTAAAATCTGAAGCAGTGTAAAGGGTTTTTCTGTTGAACATAAATGTATTATTTTGGCAGAATTATATTGTACTTTAATTGTTGCATCACATAGATACTATTACTTCATTGCAGAGTGTGTGGGGGGAAGAGTGCTCAGTACTGTTCATAGTATTACAAAGAAACCCATCACCCCTCCAGTCAGAATTAACAGACTGACTCAGTACAAATGTTTTCTCTGCCCTGATGTAACATTGTAATGTGTTTCTTTGAGTTTTTAATACAGAGAGCACAAGTTACTGTGATATCTACTTAACTGTAATTAGTAATACAATGAGAATACTTACCACCATTTCAATTATAATTAAATTATTTTTCTAGTTAAAAAACAAACATGGCCATATTTTTAAGATCTAAATGAAGGTATATTATTGACATAGAGTTAAGAGTGGCAGAAGTTAGCACTGTACCTGGAACAGTGAGAGAGAGAGAGAGAAACTGGAGGGAAATATGTCTCAAATCTCCCAATGAATGGCAATTACAGTTTGCCCCAGCAGAGCGAAAGGAGAAGCTGTTTGTTGTGTAAAAGATTTTTAAAGATAATAAAGTGGATAATATAAAGAGGTATTTTCAGCAGATAAATAGTGAATTTGGTAATAACTCTCTTCCCAACAGTAAAAAGTTGAAAAAGAACCAACAAAATTAGTCACCTAAAATCAGAATTAATAGTCCAGTCATGGGGCACTTGGGTGGCTCAGTGAGTTAAGCATCTGCTTTCGGCTCAGGTCATGATCCCAGAGTCCTGGGATGAAGTCCCAGATCTGGCTCCCTGCTCAGCAGGGGGTCTCTGTCTCCCTCTGCACCCCCCGCTCCCCGCTCCTGCTTTCACTCTTTCTCAAATACATAAATAAAAATTTAAAAAAAATTGTCCAAGCACAGCAACGAAATATTAAAACTTTAACAGGATCTGAACTTGTGTTTGTAGCCTATTAAAGAAGCTGTTAAATGACTTGGATTTTTGTATGCAAAGAGAAAATCATTTTGAATGGAAATATATAAAAGGAGTTATTATTTCAGATGGATAGCTTTTGTTAGAAAATCTTAAAAAGATATTTTATGAAAAATAAAATATCCATAATTAAACCAGCAAACAGCCATAACACAAGTGATTTCTAACAGCATCAGTCATCAGTTGGACCTAAACTGGATGTCCTTTTCTTTCTCTTTAGTTGAGTGTTAACAATAAATGATACAATTAACACTGTGGGTATCTTTTGTCTAGGGAAAGATACAAAGATACAAAGAAGTGTCAATTCACAGCTGCATGGAATAGATACTTCGGAATCTTCTATATCTCCAAAGAAAAATTTAAGCTAAATTGAAAAAATTAACTTCTATCGCGATGACAGTTCTCCAGCATGTTGGAATTTTTCAAGAGGTTTTGTTTCCTTTTTCCTTGATTCCATTCCACGAGTCTACAAAATGTCTCATGAGTACACCTGCTCAGTGTATGTGGAGGTAGATTTTGAATCACTGCCAGTTTGGGGAACTATTAAAGAAATGCAAGATGAGGAAATCTAATGATCCTGAGTTCCTCATCCATGGTGATGAGTTGAGTTGTGGAGTTTTAAAAAGATTTATTGTACTGTTAATTCCAATTCAAGATTTTTTTTGAAACTAAGAAATGCTTGCCAAATATTTAATAAATAAAGACAAAAATGGCAGTGTGGTTTATATTCTTTCATTGACATTACGTTACAAATGAATAATATAAAATTGAAGCTCCTAGGAAAGGAAAAGTTTATTTGTGACTAGGTAGACATGGTAACTTACGTCAAAATGAAAACTGTACATAATATAAAACAACAGTAAAGATTTTACACATCTTAATGAACCAGTGTCAAAATATTTTAACTGTAATTCACAATGTTATATAAATTGATGGCAGAAACACAAGAAAAATTGGAAGCATGCTTTGTTGATATTAACTTAGAGTTGATTTTTAAATTATGCGATAGTCCTTGCATTCAGTGTTAGCAATCTGAGCTGACATAAAAGTTTGTGAATGTACTTAACAAATAGGTTCTGTTTCAAAGTCAAACCAATTTTTTAAAAAAAAAGATGAACCAGTTTTGTTAATATGGACATGAATATGAAAGGAAAATAATTTTTTGGTACTCCATTTAATTACTGGAAACTTTTACATGTGTTTAGAACAACTGGAGTATGTGAATCTACCTTTTCAACTGTAAATGTTATGAAATCTAAATTCAGATTAAGTATTTCTAATGAAAATTTTGCAACTGTATTGAGCTGTCTTACAAGTGTAAAATACACACTGGATTTCAAAGACCAAAGGGAGCATGTAAAATATCTCATAATAAATATTTCATATGGATCACATGTTGAAGTGATAACATTTTGGATATATTGGGTTAAGCAAATATGTTATTAAAATTAATTCCACTAGTTTCCTTTTACTTTTTGTGGCAACTAAAAGAATTTTAGTTACCTAATTTCTACTAGACAATATTGCTATAAACAACTCATATTATGTCGTTGTATTACTATTTACTCATTAGTATTAGTCAGCTTCTTAAGGAGCCTCATTCATGTTCCCTACCAAACTACATTCGACTTGAAATTAGGAATCCGGTTTTTTTTTTCTCTCTCCATTTATGCACCTTTTATTGAGAGCTTGCTCAGAGGACAGAAGGTATAATTAATGCATGTTCCTGTGCACAAGGAACTTAATAGCTGCATGAAAAAACATACATACATAAATAATCAAAATACAGAAACAAAAGAGCTAAAAGATATGGGCTCAAAGGACCCCTCTGGGAGCCTGGGTGGCTCAGTCGGTTAAGCATCTGTCTTTGGCTCCTGTCATGATCCCAGGGTCTTCATGGGCTCCCTGCTGAGCAGGGAGACTGCTTCTGCTTCCTATGCCCGCCCCCCCCCCATGCTCACTCCCTCTCTGTCTAGCTTGCTTTCTCTCAAATAAATAAAATATTTGAAACAAACAAACAAACAAAGGACCCCTCTGCTCTACAGCAGAGAGAATGACTGAAATGCCCACTACAGCTCTCCAGCAAGCACAGAAAATCTTAGTTAAATGGCTTTGAGACTAATATCATAAATGGAATTTAAACTTTTGAGTGTAGAATGGAGTCAGAGTAGTGGGGAAAATGCTAGTGGGAAAGAATACTAATAATAGAAAGGAAAATGAAGTAAGAACTGTGAGAGGAAAGGAATTAAGTTATGTCCGGTGGGCTTGCAGGGAAGTCTTAGTTTCACATGAAGTTCATGTTGAGAATGAAGGACGTGAAGCAGAGACTCCTAGGTTTGTTGTAGGACGTGGGAGTAACCAAAAATAGTAATGTGAAAGCACGCGTCTCTCATCTTATCTGCCTTTTAAAAAAGACATTCTTTACTTTGCTGTGGTGTTTGAAGCAAGGACCATCTCTTTAGAGGTAGAAAGCAAGCCTGTCTTAGAAGTGCTAGGTTTAGAGCTCTCTTTGCTTCTGCTTTGGCGCCCTCAAGTGGTCATTTGAAAACAGCCATTTAAGACTCTTATCGTTGTAATGAGCACTGGGTGTTATTTTAAAAAAAGAAAGAAAAAAGACTATTATCTATGCAATACATTTTGCAATTATGTACCATTCTTTCATTATTTAGTTTTTGCCAGATATGTCCTTAAAATTTCTCCTTTGAAGGTCAAGCTTTTGGTAAGTTAATCCAGAGAATTTGTCTTTCTAAATAAATGGAGGAAATTACCACTTTGTGAGTATGTTTTTTTGTTTGTTTGTGTTGTTGTTTTTTTTTTTTAGACATTGCATGACTTAGAAACAGTGATAAAGTGCTGGCCTTGGCTGTATTGAGACAAAGAAGTAAATGATTAGACTGTTGAAAATTCTCTGGAGATGTTTCTTTGCCACAAGAGGAAACTTGGAACTTCCCATTGTCAAGGAGCATCCCTTAAATAGCCAAGGTTGGCTGTTGGGGTAAATGACCACCTTCTAAATCTTTATCTACATAATGTACTTCCTTAAACTTCCCATGGGTTGTAGAGATGGGCATCATCGGTCATTGATAATGTCTGTCCAATAGCCAAGAGTAGACATGGGCATATGTTTCTGAATGCGTAATACTCCATGTAGTTACATATACCTAGAATGTCTGTTATGACACATGCTAGCCTCTTCTGTGACCAAAGGAAAATTTTCAGTTGTTAAAACTTGCACAGTACGTGGATCTATCCCAGTCATAAGAAATGAACTCAACACTCGTTCTTTTCAGAGCAATCAGCTGGATTTCATGAGAAAAATTTATACCACATTTTTACTTCTGACAAAGTGTAAAATGATGCCACTTTGGTGGGATGAGTACAATTTTGCATTTATTACAGCATCTTTCTCATGAAAGTTCAAAGCCCTTCATAGTCTATTACTTCATTAGTCCTGACACAATGCTTCTACGGTGGTGTGATTATAATTCCTTCTGTAGGTTTTCAGACTTTTCAATTTAGTAAGAGAAGAGCTGCCAGGACTGGGAAATCAAGAGGCCTTGGTAATTGATGCTTGGCAGAAGCAGGAAGAATTCCAAGTAACCAACTGAGAATTAACAGATTCAGAAGCCCAGCACATTAAGAATAAAAATCCTAGAATTTTGACTATATAGCTTGGTGATATTTTATACATTGTCTAATATAATTCCAATTTTCTAAAACAACATGGTGATACGAAAGTTCCTCTCATTATAGATTACAGAAGAAAAAGAAGAAACAATGGTATGGCAGGGTTCTGTTGTATGATAACTCTGATGAGCAATTGCTATAAATATTTATGTATTTCCGTGATTGTGAGATGAATCTAATTATGATTTTTTTATAAGACAGTAATTTGATCTGGACTTAGCAAGGCAACTTAAAAATGTTTCCCTGTTGAAACCCTTATACTTTATTGTACCTGATTTGCCCTACTTTTAATGGGTCGTGGATGAAAAACCTCTCAACTAGGCAGACCTCATGTAAACATAATGAATTTGGATGAAATTGTGGCATCAAATATCAGCAGCATATTATTCATTCAATGTATTTTTATCAAATGTCTATCATGTGTAACTACCAACTCCCATATAATCTTTTGGAATAAAATGATTTGGGGGCTTATGTTTGTAAATCTTTAAACAAGTAATGTTGGTCTCTATGACTAACTTTTGTCTCACTAGTAAATGTAGAAAAATACCTGTTTTCTTTAACTTACAGAGTTTATGAAGAACAACTGAGATTATTCACTTAAAAGGCATTTTTGAAATTCTAAAATTCTGAATTCTAGTTGTAATTCACTCCATTTATTGTATATTACTAGATCAATAAGACCAGAGAATTCAGAGAGTTGTCTCTGTATGTCTCCAGGTAACAATAGAAACCAATCATTTGTTAGGTCCGCAGCAAAAAGAGAAAAAATAATTAAGTGGATGATCTTTCGTTAGTTCACATAATTTTTTAAGAAAAGACCTTTTGTCTTACTATATTTTATCCTCTCTGTGGTAAACGTGTGTGTCTTCTTTGTTTTTTAATTTCCTTGGGTCTAACCCAATGCTTGGCACCAACTAAGTGCCCAATATGATATTTTAAATTTGTTAATATATTAATAAACTCTTAGCAGCAGCCCAAAGTGTTCCTGTAAAGGCTAAAATGGTTATAATAGCAGTCAAAGCTAATAGTATTCATAATAACTGCAATCATGACTTTGTAATAGTAATTATTTTCACAGTATGTCAAAGTTGGTTCGGTCTTAGTAATTAAATTAGAGAAAGTATTGGAATGCAGAAGAACAAATTGGTGTGATAAGTATGTAAAGGAAGTTACCAAAAAGCTGAAGAAAGTTTAACAATTGAATGGCTGCCAACTCATGCATCAGGAGAATGATATGCTACCCTCTATAAAGCACTGCAGAGCTCCGCCAAGATGAGATGAGATAGTAGAAACCAAGATAAGTGCACTCCAGAGAAGTGAATTCTGTACACACCTGGAAAATAAAACACATTCTTCAATGGACAAGATAATACATTGTAAATGCACAGACGCAGAATTTTGGAGAAAACTTCATATGAATTTTGCATAAAAAGCCCAGTAAAATGAGGGGTGCCTGGGTGGCTTAGTCGGTTAAGCGTCCAACTCTTTGATTTCAGGTTGGGTCATGATCTCAGGGTGGTGAGATCGAGCCCGTGTCAGGCTCTGCACGGGGTGTAGAGTCTGCTTAAGAGTCTCGCTCTCTCTCTGCCCCTTCTCCTCCATCTCTCTCTCACTCTCTTTCTCAAACAGAAAAATCCCAGTAAAATGAAATTCTAAGGTGTTCAAGAGATACGACAATGAAAGCTCTGAGTGTTCTAGACTATCCAAACTTTATTTGTGAATCTGGCTATAGGAGGGTAGAGTTTCTGTGGGCTGTATATGCATAAATAAGTTAGCAAACTAAATTTTGTAATAGATCAATCTTTTGAAAATCAGAACTCTGTGTTTACTGTTCTTATGCCTTAAATATTAATCCTGAGGTTTCATTTTTCTAAATAATTTGATTTCCAGCTCTCTGGAGTAAAATGATGGCTTTTCAAATGGAAATATACTTCCATATATAAAAACACAATACTCATTATTAAATGTTCTACAAAATAATTTTGGCTTACATTTTTATTACATTTATTACATAGAAATAAGTCTAAATTCTCTAGCATGCCATCCAACATCCTCAAGTATGTATATATGCCACGTACGTATTTCCAGCTCATTTCCAAACATTTACTCCTGCTTTCCCATATTTTTCTGTTATCCATAACTGACTCACAATGGAATAACTTTAATCAAAGCTTTCTGCCCTTCCCCCCCCCAAAAAAAAAAAAAAAAAAAAACAAACGACAACAGTAAACTGGGTCAGACACCCAGCACGGGCTATGTGAACTCCTTGACATTTGACACTTTGATTTGTGGTCGCTCCTGTGTTGGTTCCATGTTTCACATTCTGGTTTCATTTTGAGTCAGAAGTAACCAAGTTGGAGTTAATGAGATATTAAGAACTTCCCCTTGAGGAAATTCTTTATGGGACAAAAACCCACAGTTGATAACTAGGGATCAATTCCTTGGTAATAGGACCCCGGTGAGATGAGATGTTTTGTAAAGGACAAGAGGGTTACAGGCAGGAATCAGATGTACATGGTCTGAGGGAGGTTGTAGTGGTAGAAATGATAGGAATTGGGCAATTACTAGACATGGTTATCAGATTTCCAAGTCTAAGTGACAGGGAGGATGTTATTTTCCTAGTAAGGTAGATAAGAAAATGAGGAAGAGGAGAACATTTGGTGGAAAGAATTACTTGATCTTCTGTCTGGATACCCAGGGGGAAATGGATAATAGAATTCTAGAAATGTAGAGATGGATTTGGGGAGAGACAAGGCAATTCTGCAATCCTAAATCAAACCAGTTAACCTTCTAAGGAAGTAGGAGTTAAGATCTACAATCCAGAACACTGTAAAAACAACAACAAAACAAGAATGATTTCTGGAGGACCCAAATTATAAAATACTCCCATTGCTGTTAATAATTGAGAATGGAAGAAACCCTATATATCTTAAGAAAAATATTATGGTTAATAATTTCAGCCTATTCCTACAAGATTATTAAGAACGTGATATAATTAATTACCTCCATATGTATGAAGACCGAAATTCACCTGAGAAATGTTAGTTACTTTTTAAGTGCCATTTGCTCTTTTAAGCCCTGGGGTTCTAGAGCACGTGAGGGAGATAGAAGCATCACGTTGTAAAGGTTAACGGTGTGGGCTTCAGTCTGGAATTATACTGGATTGACTCTGAGGCTCTGTTTTGCCCTTACTGGCTGCTGGGGAGGGGGCCAGGGCCGAGTCTCAGTTTTCTCATCTGCAAAGTGGAGACTGTTAATACTTCATAGAGTGGTGAATTAATACGGAACAAATGTTGGAAACTGTGTAACATGCTTGGTAAGAATGAAAATAAATGATTCTGTTCTTAGACCAAGGATTGAGGGCATCTGTCCACTTGGGAAGGTTTCAAAAAAATCTTTTTTTTGAAAGGATTTCAAGAGATAGTGACATACCTTGGTCTCCTTTTATATGTTGGCCCGTATACTTTGCAGGGGCTCTTTTCTTCCTTCTCTCTGAATCATTACCGGTTGCAGCATGAGATTTTTCTTCTGCATAAATAGTATCTCATGCTCTCATGCTTAAGTCAAGTTTGTAAACTGCCTCAAGACTATTTTATCTAGACCATTTGGCTTTAATGTTTTAACAACACTAAATAGTTTCACTGGCCTAGTCAACTTGAAATGAGACTGTTCAGAAATACTTTTAAAGCCAGCTTTATTGACGTATAGCTCACATACCATAAAACTCGTCCAATGTAAGTGGGTGGTTTAATGATTTTAGTAATTTATAGTTGCACAATCAGTACCACAATTGTGTTTTCAGACATTTCCATCACCTCCCAAAGTCTGGTAATTCCTTTTGCAGTTAAAGCCAGTTCCTACACCCAGCCTCGGCATCCCTCAGCATCCAACAATCTGTCCTGTTTCCATCAATTGGCCTCTTAACATTTTATATAAGTGAGATCATACAATATGTAGACTAATGCCCTGGCTTCAAGCACTGAGTGTACTGTCTTGGGGATTCACCCCTGCTGTGACATCGATCAGAATCTCTTTTCTTTTTTAGTGCTGCACAGACTTCATCAAATGGATACAGTATATATATTTTTATTTATTCATATACCAGTTGATGGACATGTGGATAATTTTCACTCTGGCATTAGATGAATAATGCTTCTATGAACATTGGTATACATGTCTTTGTGTGAATATATGTTTTCATTTCCTTGATAGATTCCTAGGAGTGGAATTGCTGGGTTCGATGGTAATTTATGTTTAACTTTATAAGAAACTGCCAAATTGTTTTCCAAAGCGGTTATGTTCAATCCCTGTCAGTAATGTAATAGGACTCAGTTTCCTATATCCTTTCTATCTTTTTAATTATAAACATTCTAATAGATGAGAAGTCATTAGTGATTCTTGTACATTTCATTGTGATTTGATTTTGCATTTTCCTAATTACTAATGAGGTTCAACATCTTATGTTCTTATGTGGTTATTAGCAATTGGCATATCTTCTTTCTCTTTTCTTTTTGTAGAGACAGTCTATTTGAATCTTTGACCATGTTTTATTTGAGCTCTTTGTCTTATAATTGAGTGGTAAGTAAACACATTTTTAAATAGTAAACTCTAAAAATACTTGCATTCTACTGGGCCACCAGTCAAGGAGAATAAAAACACAGTTATGTGGAGAATTTTAGCAAAATTAAATTAGAAAAGGATTGCATTTCCCAGGTGCAGGATGCATGGGGGAATTCTGGCTGAGAGCTAGTTCAAGGATTGAACCTCACCTTCCTTATGGTGTGTCATCCTTCTGCAGGCTTGCAAGCTGGCAGGGACGCATCTCCAGGCATCACATCCAGATTACAGATTCCAGACAGAAATAAAGGAGAAAGATACAAGGCCCGTGATGTCGTGATTTGGTTAGTTTTTATTTGGATACAACACTTAGTACACTTCTGCTTTTATCTTACTGGGTAGCGTTGGGTCAAATGACCATCCCAAATGACTACCAAACTGAGATGGGGTGGGGAGTGATATCTAAAAGATATTCATCTCAGAATAATTTGTAATAGAAAATTTAATAAACATTAATTAGGGAATGGAATTAGCTAATTATTCAATAGCCATCACATAGAATTTATGCTATTAAAATTACATCTAAAATATTACTTAGTGACGTGAAAAATACAGTAAGTGAAAATATGATATAGCAAATAACATATAAAATGACCATGTTTTTGTTTAGAAAAATCCTACCTTTTAAGATTTAAAAGCAAATGTATCAAAATTTTAATGGTATTTATAAGTTTATAGGGAAACTAAGTAGAATGGTAATTTCCCTCCTCATTTTGTTAATTTTCAATTTTTCTCTGATGAATTTGAAATACTTATATTTGTCAGAAAAAAATGTTGCACTATTTCAACCAAGTAAACTTAAAGAAGTGACAGATCTAACATTGAAAGAGTTGAGTTTTCCCTTTGGTTTCATCATAGGTATTACAAGAGCAGGGTGGGAAAGAAGTTTCATATTTGGGTCTTGCCCAGGAAGTTGGCATACTGGAGTGGACACTCTGTGGTTAGTAATAAAACATAGGAAGACATGGGGAATCTATGTAAGAGGAAGGATAACCAGGTATCAGGAACCAAGATTAAGAACAGAAAAGAAAATGAGAGAAAAAGCCATGTTTGGCCATCTTTACTGCTTCAGTGGATTATTCTTGTCTCAGGCAACCTCAATCATGAAGTCATTATTCTTGTTATTAGTCTCTTAGATTTTCAGTCCTTCCAAAAAGTCCCACACATTCACAGGAGATACGTAATCAATGAAAGAATATATATTCAATTTGGCTTCAATTTCTAGTGACATCCATCATGAAAGGACTATAAGATATAGAAAGGGTCTGCTTTGCAGAAGAAGAAGTAAAAGTTTGGGATGGCTATCACCTAGGTAGGACACAGTGGGTCTGGTGGTAGGAGAAATGCCAGAAAGGTGTAAGGTCATCTAAGATGTGTGAATTACTTATTTAGACTTCTGTCGATTAGACACCTCTTCACCTTTCTATTATAGCAAATAGCCCATATTGACCACTGTAAATGTTTATTGAGTCAAGAAATGAATTAATGAATGTGACAATTCCCCTCTAGGAGATGAGGCAGGGTCCTGAGACACATGCTGAGGTACAAGACACCAAACCAGGGGATCCGCTGTGAGGCACAAGGTCAGCTCTGGAGTAGCAGTTACTGTGCTCTGATGCCAGGGCACCCATCACAGCTCCTGAGATGTTTCCCCACCCTCCATCTTTTCTCCCTGCCCAGGATCAGTCTTGGATCTAAAAAGAAGAGTAAGGTTGAGTATTCATGAGCATCAGCTGGTGTGAGAATTAAAAAGCCAGAATCGGGCAGATTCTGGTATTTGTCTTCAACTTGCTTTGAAGTAAAATAAATATTTAAGATAAATTTAATACTCTTTCCTGAAGCAAGTTTTCTTCTCTTAATGTTCTTTTGATTAAGTTATGTTACCTTCTGTGTAGGCTTTGTTATATGTACTTACTAGGGTGAATTATAACCTTCCACATATGAAGACACAAAGTGGCTCTTTATCAAGAAAAAGGAATGGCAAGAAATAATAATGGCAAAGGACTACTGGATATTGTTGGAAACAGAAACCCTTGAGAACAAGGACAGTTAATCTTCCCTGAAGACCATATTCTAAATGCTAACTCTTTAGACCAGACCGTAAATTCTACAAACAATTTTTGTCCTCCTTTCTAAGACAACTTTCCAAGACTTAAGTATACTTTTACTTACAAATCAGAAATATTTGGGCATAAGTTCTTCAACTACAGCCTTTATTTTATGGCCACTAAATTTAATTTGTAGGCAGATGTCATTATAGGGGGTCGTAGGCAGATTTTACCTAGGACCTAGTTGCCATGTACTCTACCCACTCAACAATACAGACTCAACTAGATATTAAATTAAGGCCTATTTTGTCTGCTAGAGCAAACTTAAGAGAAATCTAATTTATCTCATAAACTTTACTTGACTCCAAACAGCTTATTTTATTTTAAATGAATTTTATCTTTCACTTTATTTTTAGATAGACTTTCACAAATCTATACATTAATAAGGGATTTACAATGATTTCATTTGTATATTACACAAAAATGTCTTGCAATCTATTTGCTAAAGAATTTTTTTTGGCAGCTCTTACTCATGCCCTTGTTTCTCCGTACATTTAAAATTCTGTGTTGAATAACCCCTTTGATTTTCATCAATTTTCTTTTTTTAGTCATATTTGCTGCCCTTCAGGCTGCTCTTCTCTCTTTTGTTAGAGAAAGAGAGAGACAAAGAGATATAGATATACAGATACATAGATCACTTTCACGAAATTGAAAGGTATTTAATTACAGATACGCAACAGCCAATTTATACAGACACCTACTTCTCATTCTATCTGTGATTGGTATCAGGTAGGAGATCATAGTAAACGGAGCCCTAGCCCCAGATGGGAGGACTAGAATTCAAGTTCAGAAATTTCCATGACGCTTTACTAGGTTGCCACAGGAAAAAGCTAATTATAAGCAGAACGGAATAGAAATTAAAATGGGAGTTAGTAGAGAAGAAGATGTAAAGACAGTGAGGGGTAGTCCGAGAGCTAGGACGACAAGCCATAGAGCCAAGGGTTATAGTATTTTGAAGGATGCTGAGGAAGAGGAAGATTGTTGAAAGACCACTGGCCAGGTTCAGGCTTCTGGCCCTACTAGGAAGTTTCTGGTTGCCTTTGAGTTCATTTTAAATTGAGTGGAGACAACAAACATTGGATTGAAAGGGTTTTAAGAGTAGCTGAGGTGATCGGAAAATGAGATCAAGTACATGTCAGTGGCGAGAAAAGGACTTAGAGCAATGCTCTGAGGGGACAGAAAGTCAAAGGGGTTTTGAGTTGTTTCTTTTTTTTAATAATGAGAAGTTACCTAAGATTATTAGGCAAAGGGTCAGGTGTTGTAGAGACTGAGAGATCAAAAAGTAGAAAGAAAAGAGGGATTAAGGCCAAGAGAAGGAGAGTTTGGGGACCATGGAATCAGGAGTGAAAGTGGACAGTTGAAGAGGGAAGAAGCATCCTCATCCGGAGGGAGGAAGAAGCAATGGGAGTGCAAACGCGTGCGGTCCAAAGTGAGAGGGGAAAGGAATGTGTGAAATTAAAGGATCATATAAAGTTTAAATGGTCAAACATTAGTCATTACAACAGTAGTCTCACTGAACTGTTGATGGTTGTGGAAAATACTTTGGTAGAAAAAGGAACAAGACGTGTGCACAACAGAATATGATCTACATCAATTTGATAGAAAGAAAGAAATACAGAAAGAGAGAGAGAGGCATAGAGGAAGGAAGGAAGCAGTGAGGCGGGAGGGAGGAGAGGGAGGAAGAGAGGAAGGAATGAAGGATGTAAGAGAGCTTGTACTTCCTAGACGAACGACAGGAAAGAAACAATAGGAAAATAGTTGAAGCACCTCAGCTACTAGGGTAGCTACTTAGGACCTCAGCTAAGTGTGTGAACACACTTGGTTTAGAAGTGACAGTGGCTGAGAGCACTTGGGTGGCTCAGTCAGTTAAGCATCCAACTCTTGATTTCGGCTCAGATCATGATCTCAAGGTTTTGAGATCAGTCTCACATTGGGCTCCATGCTGGGTGTGGAGCCTGCTTGAGATTCTCTTTGTTCCACCTCTTTTCTTTCTTTTCTTTTCTTTTCTTTTCTTTTCTTTTCTTTTCTTTTCTTTTCTTTTCTTTTCTTTTCCTTTCCTTTCCTTCACTTTCCTTTCCTTTCCTTTCCTTTCCTTTCCTTTCCTTTCCTTTCCTTTCCTTTCCTTTCCTTTCCTTTCCTTTCTCTTCTCTTCTCTTCTCTTCTCTTCTCTTCTCTTCTCTTCTCTTCTCTTTTCTTTTCTCTTTTCTTTTTTCTTTTCCTTCCCTTCCTCTTTCTTTCTTTCTTTCTTTCTTTCTTTCTTTCTTTCTTTCTTTCTTTCTTTCAGCAGTTCACCCCTTATTCGTGTTAGGCCTGGGTCACGTAGAGCTGGTGTACTAGGTGACAGCCTTGGTGCCCTCAGATACAACACACTTGGCCAGCTCCTCAGGCAGCAGCAGACACACAGATGTCTGGACTTCCCAGATGTCAGTGGGGTTGGGCCTGAGTACTGGACCAGCCCACAGACTTGCCAGCCAGACGGTCAATAGGAAAGAGTCAGAGAGGCAAAATTCAGAGAGAAACGAATTTTCGAAGGGGTTGAAAAATCCTAATGTGAAAGTAGAGGCAACTCTATAAACCTCACATCCCACAGGTATCTGAGATTCATAAAAAAAACTTGATGATTTCATTTCTGTTTAGATACAGTGGAATTTGACAAACTCCAAGAAGATCTTTAATCTTCAAGTTCCTCCTTCATTACTGTCCAAATAATTCAGAATTTCAACATTTAAAACCAATTTCCTTTGTTCAAGTATTTTCCATTAAAAATTAGCAGAACTTCTAGGTAACATTGGTGGATCAAATGAGCTTAAATGAATATAAGAGCTTTTACCCACAGGCAGAAAAAAACCAGAAGAGTAGGTGACAACAGCAAAATTCTAGAAGCTGGGAAGTAATCAACTCCATAAGCCACAGAAAGCTCCAAGCTAAGCTGGTAGTGGCTAGAACACAGAAGCAAGCTCATTTGTGCTGCAAACATCTCAGAAAGTACAGGAATTGGATATATCCAGTCGCTCTATAACTGTGGTTCGTGTGAGGCTGGAACCAGAGGAGTGTAGTGGTCTACATAAGAGAAATTGAGATTTCTGTCTCTGAGAGTCCAAGCTACATATATAGAAAGAATTAGGAATAAAGATAAGTCACCTAAGGAAGTTTCTGCATCCTGGATTTCTAGAAGTGGTGACTTCTGACAAGATTCCGAAAAACTGTTGCTTCAGATCTTCGGAAGTTCGCATGCATACCCATTACACATGCAAACGCAGCACTTCCCCAGCCTTCCCCAAATGAAGATTTATATATTTGCAATCTTTCATTATAAAATAGGAGCTAAAGTTTTTAGCTTGAGTCATCCCTCGAAATAGGCAGCTGCTCTCTTCTACCAGCTGATATTTCATATTAAATTGTCCCCCAGATATTTCATCAAAATGGCTTGCAGCATACACCCTACATTTACCTCATGTCGCTTTTGTGGCTCATTGTCAGTCTGCACAATGGGGACGTCTGGGTGGCAGCTGCAAATTTTCTGGTTTTCAATACACACACCATATTTGTCAGCAATTACATCTCAAGCTCTCTTTCTGCACTTGTATTCTCAGTACAGAGTAGCCATGGCAAATTAATTATTACAATGATCAGGACTGTGCACTCCCTTCCCTACAATGCACACTGAAGTCCTTCCAGCTCATGGATAATTCTACCCACCAAGAAGCAGAGATGAAGGAATTACAGCCTCCATGTTTTAAAATTCTTTGTGGCTCCTAAAATATTTTTCCTAAAATAGAGTTACTTTATCTTGAATTCCTAGATAAATTCGCTGCACCTATCTATTGCTCTTGCACAGTGCTTTTCAAATTTTTCAATAGTATACTTTTAATGGTAGAAGAAAGTACTACTCATCCTTGGAAGGCTGGGGACACAACATAAGATCATGGAAAGTTTTGTGAATCCCAAATTTTAATTTAAAGATATACTAGTTTTGTGTTCCAATAAAAAGATAATTTTCATATATCATCATAACTGTCTGGGGGGGGAATCATTTGCAAAAGCTTGTGTGAAATTTATGCTGTGACTTTGAGGATACCTGGGCATATCCTCTCCTTCCTGGGCTCTATGCATTCTGGATTTGTTTTGTTTTGTTTGTTTGTTTTAAAGATTTTATTTATTTATTTGACAGAGAGAGAGACAGCCAGTGAGAGAGGGAACACAAGCAGGGGGAGTGGGAGAGGAAGAAGCAGGCTCCTAGCGGAGGAGCCTGATATGGGGCTAGATCCCAGAACACCGGGATCACGCCCTGAGCCGAAGGCAGACGCTTAAGGACTGCACCACCCAGGCACCCCATGCATTCTGGATTTGAAAAGCAAGAAGAAATATTCCTCACAAGGAACCATGACTTCCGCTGCCTCTGATCCCATTGAAGTGTCTTTCTTTTTACTTTTATCCCCTTGAGAAGTTAGTTGTTGTATTTTTTCTGAATTTGGTAGATACCGAAGACTTTCTTATAAATCCTTCTTGATGGCTATAGTTTTACGCTCCAATGAACTTTTAAATCTCAGAATTCTGAAGGAACTATTTTAAGTATGTAAATAGATATTTACCATAGTTTTTAGGTCTGTAGGCTTGAAAGTCAGACAATTTGGGTTTGAAAGCTGGCTCCTTTATTATTTTGACAAGTGAATTTGACCTTCTTAACTGCTCTATTCTTTAGCTTTCTCACCTACAAAATAGAGGTGAATGTAATGCCTACCTTTTAGGGTTATTGTGAAAATTAAACGAAATACTATAAGTGAAATGCCTAGAGTAGTACCTGGAAATAGCACAGATTATCAATATTACTAGTTCTCTTTCTTAGATAAGAAAATTGAGTCCAGAGGAGAGAAGTTCTAACTGTAATAAAGCTTTTAGTAATTTCCAAAATTATACCATACATATCTAGAATTCTCCCATTAAGAAATAGTGACTACTAAAAAAAAAAAAAAAGAAATAGTGACTATTTGTCTCCAGATGGCCACCGATTCTGCAAAACATTGGCATATCTTTCTATGCAGCTATTCTCAACAAAAAGCCAAAACAATAGGCTATTGTGGTCATCTTGATAATGAACTCCCAGAGAGAACACAACATATATAATGCATATATTTATTTATTCATTTGTTCCTTCACTCATTCCAGGCACATACACTGAGTACCTCCAGTGGGTTGTTCATATAATTTGAATGTCGCTGAAAGTTCACACTTAGGTCCATTTTACTACAAACAACATGGTAATCCCTAATCTGGGTTTAGGGTTTCGGTTTCTGTATCTGGGTACATTTGTAAAAGCTATTGGTTCAAATCGCAACACTATCCTGAATCGTCTGTGCCCTGCTTTGCAAGCTTAGCTGGACCTTTTCTAGTGCTAGAAAATTTTTCTCCAGGAGTCTGTTGCATCACGTAAAGCAACTTCTCTAAACTTGCCTTTTTTTTTTTCAAACCCTCAATTCCACTTCAACGCTTCTTGCCAGTGACCTATAGAGATGCTAAGAAATTCAGTTATTTACAACAAACTGTCTCAGCTCTTTCCCATCCTTCTCAAAACTGGGTTTCTGTGAATTCATTTCTCCCCTTCTTCTTTCTCTCAGAGAAGCAAATATCCCTCTTTACAATGGCTAATCCTTTCCCCTAAATTCTTGATTCTGTTCAAGTTCTGTGCTTTATCAATTCCTGTTGTTCTCTCCTTCTCACCCAGATCCTTTCTTGGCGGAATCAAAGCAGCACCTTTCCCACGCTGGTCACTAACCCCCCTTGTTATTAGTGTATCAGCAGGAGTTCCCTCCTCCAACATAATCATGTGTTTTCCACCAAAAGATCTAACGTCTGCAAGTAAAGGAAACCAGAAATATTTTCCAAACAGAGTTAGCTCAGAATTTCACTGCACATTACAAGTAAATAATTTAACCTATTTACTCATAATTAAATTTAGTTGCATGTAGATTTAGTAAAATATGAGTAAAATAAAATGTGTGGGTCGTAAAATAATCTCAAAAAATCATACAGTATTTTAAGAAAGGTAGACATGGAAAATCAGGACTAGCTTATAAAGAAGTTTTCATGTCAATGTATTTACTGAGTAACTTTTCTGAGATTTGCACATGCTGGACATTTATGTAAAAAAACCATCTCTGTCCTTTAAGAGTTGACCTTCAAAAGATGTTATCTGCTCTTCAACAGGCCAATGAACCATCATGCAGGTTATACGGCAAATGCGGTTGCATTATAAGCTTATGTTATAATCTTCCGATACTTTAGGTAGGAAAAGAGCAGGTATTAGAGTCTCCCAAAACTTCAGGCCAGGAAAAAAATTGGTATAGAGATGCTTAACTTACCTGCTTTTAAATATTTATGTAATGAAATCTCACTGGGATGGTGGATGACTCATTAAGATTTATTTGTTTCACTTACGCTGTGATGATTAGATTTCTGAGTCTCTGAACAGCAACTACAGGTCCGTATTTCTCTCTTTCTATTTCATTACTCACTGATAATTTTATTTTCTGCTGCCTTGGAATTCATCTCATAAAATGCTATATGTCCTCACACTGTGTCGTGTCCCTATTACCTGATCCTTCACAACATAGAAAACTAAAGGCTCATAGGAAAAAATAATCTGCTCTTTCTTGAGGACCATTTAAAATCAACTGACATTTAAGAATGAAGCAAAGAGAACAAGCGATCGTGTTTTAAGGAAACTGTATCCAGTAAAATTTGCTCTTAAATTACAAAATCCTTTATAATACAGAGGCAGAGAAAATAACATGCTTTCTAGAATGTTTATTTACAATAAAGAAATTTGAAATTCAGCTCAAAGCAAGTTTTATATTTAAAAAACTTTTTGGGGGGTGGGGCGCCTGGGTAGCTCAGTCTGTTGAGTGTCTGACTCTTGGTTTTGGCTCAGGCCATAATCTCAGGGTCGTGAGATCTGTGCTCAGCACGGAATCTGCTTAAGATCCTCTCTCTCCCTCTCCCTCAGCCCCTCCTCACCTCTTTCTAAAATAAATAAATAGGTCTTTAGAAACCTTTTTTGTTTTCTATCTATATATACAAAATCTAACAGCTTTTTTCCCGTACCCAGACACGGAGAGGTCACCAAAGCTGACCTGGCTCTGGGTCTGGGCAGAATGGAGCGCCCTAACTGCCACTATAGACCTCTCCTACTGATAGTCAAGGCACTGGAAACAGTAGCCTGCATCTCTAGTGCCTTCTCGAACATATCCTGGCACTCCTTAATCCACTGTAGTTTGGCTCCTGACCAAAAACATTTACAGAAGCTTTTCTCTAAGATCAAGAATTGCTTTCCTATTGTTCAAATTCAATGAGCACTGTTTTGTTATAATTTTATTTGACTCTCAGCATCATTGACACCCTTCTCTGCTTCTGTCTTTTGAAAGTCTCTCTCAGCTTTTGAGGCTCCATTCTCCTGGTTTTCCTCTTACATTACTCTTCTTGCTGCTGCGATAACTCCTTCTCGGTCACCTCCTTGGCTCCTTTCTTTGACTTGGTGCTCAGAATGTCTGGACTCCGGAACAAACATTCTTAGATATGACTTGGGATTCCAGTAGGAAATAAAAGAACGAACAAGTAAACAAATGAATAAACCATCCATTCATTGTTTTGATTTCAGAGCACCAAGGAAGACCCTCTATATCTAGAAAATGACTCTCCCCCCAACCTACTAAATGATGCCTGAAATACACTGTGGGACACAAAGCTTTGCAGGCTGATTTCACACCTAAAAAGAGCTTGGGGTCAGAGAGTTTGGGCACAGCTCTAGCATATACTAGTGTGTGACAGTGGTCAGTGCACTTAGCCTCCTTGAGTTTGTTTTGTCATTATTGTTAGTAATAATAACAGTAATCACTTACAGAGTTATGATAATCAATTGTGATATCATAATATATAAAAAACACTTTTAAGTTACAATGCCCAATACTTGTTTAAGAGTATAATTGTTCCTGGTAGGTAATACATTGAACCCAATTCTTTCTAAAATACAAATAAAGTTTCTGTCTGCCAAGGCCCTGGACCTTAAAGAAGGACATGGTACAATCAACCAACTGCCATCCAATGCAGGTAAACTGCAGATACCGTAGAACTATTCTAGGTCATGATCTGGGTCTCCCCTGTCTGTCCCTGATTTGAAATCACTGTTTCTCCAACACAGAGCCTGTGTTACTCAGTCCTGCCATGTTCCCAGCTCCAGACACTCCTCTGAATCCCAGAACTGCCTTCATGAGAATCCTCTGCCTTGTCCTTGGTTTTTCAGGGGAGAAATATTTCTGACCATTTTTTTTTCATGTCCATGAACATCAACTCTGATAGGGGTAGAACTGAAGAATAAGGAGGAGGCATTCAAACAGCTGTAATGGAAGGGAAGCCTAAATGATATGCTGCTTGCCAGAAGCATAGAATTCACTATGTGCAGAGGAAGTAGAGTCATGAGTGATGATGTTGCTGAAATATGAAACAGGTCAGGGCTCAGAGTTAGGTTCATGCTTACATTTTGAGTCTTCTTTTCTGTCTTCCTATGGAGAAGTCCTACTCTTGTCTCTTGAATTTTGAAACATTAAAGGCAATTCTGGTAGATTCTGATATGTAGAGTCAGCCCAGAGTTTGAAAGAGAATTTGCCAGGTGGAAAGAAAGTCATGCAGAGCAGAAAGAGAAGGAGCACTGAAGATAAACTCTCCCGGCCTTAGAATTTGGCTAAAGGGGCGCCTGGGTGGCACAGCGGTTAAGCGTCTGCCTTCGGCTCAGGGCGTGATCCCGGTGTTATGGGATCGAGCCCCACGTCAGGCTCCTCCAATCTGAGCCTGCTTCTTCCTCTCCCACTCCCCCTGCTTGTGTTCCCTCTCTCGCTGGCTGTCTCTATCTCTGTCGAATAAATAAATAAAATCTTTATTAAAAAAAAAAAGAATTTGGCTAAAGGTCAGCTCTACTTCAAAGACTTTCTTTAATCTCTCTAATATATGCATGTCTCTGCACTAAATTAATTTTTAGGAGAATTGAAGCAAATTTTAGCTCTTTCAGATGAATGTTATCACATGGAAACTACTATTAGGAAGGGTATTTTAGTGCCAAATTTGTGGGCTCAAAACTTCCATGGAACTTTTAAATAACTTCTTGGCTAATTACATAGTTATGATTCTGTCCTCATCAAATATGGGAATCCCTGCAGGGTACCTAATGCAATATAAAAGGTATCTGTTAACAAATGACTAACATAAGATGATAGTATAATTTTTAATGTAGGATTAAGCCATGTAGAAACTTTATCATTAGAAAGGTTACCTACTAAAAAGCAATGCTTAACTGTACCAAGGAAATAGAACCTGAGGACCATGATGGAGCAAAAAAAATATGACTAATTTTTCCCTAGAACAATTTAAGTTAAAAAAAAGTTACTTAACATCTAAGGCACGCCAAACGATGTACAATGGAATTTATACCCAATATTCAACAAATTTGAAAAATAAAATCTTTTCTCAATGTTTCTGAAGTCAGCAATATGCCTTTTTTTAACAGTATATCCCTCTATCACCAAATGTAACCACTGTCCTTGTTTTTCACCCTTTTGCATTTAATATTTAAATATGTATCCATAGCAATATATGGTATTATTTCCCTGTTTATAAACTGTATATAAATGTTTTATACTGTGTGTATTTTTTTTAAGCTTTTATTTATTTTTGTGAGAGAGAGAGAGAGTGAGCAAGTGCACAAGTGGGGGGAAGGGGCAGAGGGAGAAGCAGACTCCCCGCTGAGCAGGGAGCCAGATGAGGGAGATGCAGGACTCAGTGCGGGACTCCACGTGGGACTTGATCCCAGGACCCTGGGATGATGAGCTGAGCCAAAAGCAGACATTTAACGGACTGAGCCACCCAGGCTCCCATATACTCTGTGTTATTTTTGGCAACTATTTTTTCACTCAACATTATCTGGGAGACATTGATGCTCTAGTGTACGTTCTTTATAGTATAGCTCAATTGTATGTATATGTGCATTTATTCATTCATCAACAATTCACTGAGTACTTACAATGCACTGTTTTAGGTGCTGGGGATAAAGCACCTAGCTCTTATAAATCTTACATTCTGTTTGGAAGAGTCAGTAACAAATAGAATAAACAAGGAAATACATGGTATCTTAGCCAACGGTAGCAATATAAAGAAAAATAAGACCAGGAAGGGAAAGAAATGGCAGGGAAATGGACTGCCATTGTAAATAGGAACACAAGGTGGTTCACTTGGGTGGGGACAGCTGAGTAAAGACCTGAAGGAGGGGAGGAAGCAAGACACATACATCTTTGCAGGAAGAATGTTATGGGCAGAAGCAGCAGAAATCATAAAGTCCTGAGGCAGGAGCATACATAGCGGGTATCTTCAAATAGCAGTAAAAAGGCTAGGTGGCTGGACGAATATTGGGACAATAATTGGTAGCTAGTTCATTTATCTCTGCTTTAATCTTTATTATTTCCTTCCTCTGCTTGCTTTGAGTTTAGCTTGCTCTTTATTTATTTGCTTAGTATGGAAGCTTAGGTTGTCAATTTGCTTCTATAAATTTCTAGAAATTTCTCTCTAGCACTGCATTTAGTTTTGGTATGTAGTTTCTTTGTTTTCATTCAACTCAGAGACTTTACTAATTTCTCTTGTGATTTCTGTTTCATCCATTGCTATTCAGGGGCCTATTGTTTAATTTCCGCTTATTTCTAACTTTCCTAGATTTCATTCTGTTACTGATTTCTATGTCATTACATTTCCTTATGAACAGAAAATACATTTTGTTTGATTTCAATCTTTATAGATTTATTGAAACTTTTAAAATGGGATGCCAGGTCATCTATCCTGGAGGATATTTCATTTGTTTTTAAGAAGAATGTGTATTCTGCTGTGATTGAGTGGAATATTCTGTGAGTATCTGTTAGGGTTCCTTGGTTTATTTTTTCTTTTTTTATTTTTTTTTTTTAAGATTTTCTATTTATTTATTTATTTGAGAGAGATAGAGAGAGCGAGCATGAGCGGGAGGGAGGGTCAGAGGGAGAGGGAGAAGCAGGCTCCCCCCTGAACAGGGAGCTAGATGCGGGACTGGATCCCAGGACCCCAGGATCATGACCTGAGCCGAAGGCAGACACTTAACCAACTGAGCCACCCAGGCACCCTGGTCTCGTTGGTTTATAGTATCATTCAAATCCTCTATTTTGTGGTCGATCTCTTATCTAGATATTCTGTCCATTATTGAAAATAGGGCATTGAAGTTTCCAACTATTTTGTTGTATTACCTATTTCTTACTTCAGTTCTGCCAGTTTTTGCTTCATGCTGTCTTTTCCTTTAGAGCCTTTAGTCCATTTAATTTAATTAGTGATATGTGAAATTTGTCTGATATTTTGCTAGCTTCTAGTTCTCTTAATCAGTAGCCTATTGCTGTTAAAACAAATTGCCACAAACTTTGGTGGGTTAAGATAATGCAAATTTATTATCCTACAGTCTACAGGTCAGAAATAGGAAATGGGTCTCACTGGGCTAACGTCAAGGTGTTGGCAGGGCTGCATTGTTTCTGGGTCCTCTAGAGAAGAATCCATTCCTTGCCTTTTCCATCTTCTAGAGGCTGTTCACATTTTTTGGCTTACAGCCTCCACTGGTCTTCAAAGCCAGCAATGGCCATCTGAGTCCTTTTCACACTGAATCATTCTTTCTTCTGCTACTGTCATCATGTGTGTTTTCTTGATTCTTCTGCTTCTTTCTTCCACCTTCTAATGACTCTTGTGATTGCATTTGGTCCACTAGATAGGATGATTTTCTTATTTAAGGGTCAGCTGATTACCAGCTTTAATTCCACTTGCAATCATCATTCCTCCATGCCTTACATAACATATTCAAAGACTGCGGGCATTGGGATATGGACATCTTTAGGGGAACATTGTTCTGCCTATCTCAGCATCTAAAACCTTTTCTTCCTTTATTCCTTCACTACCTTACCTTCTGTGTTTAATAGATTAGATATTCTCTAATATACCATTTTAATCTTCTTATAGTTCTTTTTATTATATTTTAAGGTTTATTTTCTTAGTGTTTGCCCTGGTGATTGCAATCAACATTTTAATTTATAGCAGTCTGGCTCAGATTATACCAAATAAATTTCCGTAGTATAAACAAACTCCACTCCTATATAATGTAGTTCTCTTCCACTTTCTTCATGTTCTTATTGTCATAAAAATTACACCTTATACATTATAAGCACATCAATACAGTTTTATAACTATTGCTTTATGCAATTGTCTTTTAAATCAGTTGGAGAAGAAAAGATACACAAACATGCATGCTTACTGTCATTTATATTTTCCTATATAGTTACCTTTGCCTCCATTACTTTATGTGGATTTGATTTACTATCCTGTGTCCTTTCATTTTAGCTTCCAATGGTTCCCTCTAGTATTTCCTGTAGGGCAGGTCTGCTAGTAACAAATTCCTCATTTTGTTTTGTCCGTGTATGCCTAATTTCACTTTCAGTATCGAAGGTTTGCAAGATACAGAATTCTTGAATGATGGTCTTTTTCTTTTTCTTTTTTTTTTTTCTAAGATTTTATTTATTTATTTGACAGAGGTAGAGACAGCCAGTGAGAGAGGGAACACAAGCAGGGGGAGTGGGAGAGGAAGAAGCAGGCTCATAGCGGAAGAGCCTGACGTGGGGCTCGATCCCAGAACTCCGGGATCACGCCCTGAGCCGAAGGCAGACGCTTAACCGCTGTGCCACCCAGGCACCCCTGATGGTCTTGTTCATTCAGCATTTTGAATATGTTATCTCACTGCCTTATGGCCTCCCTGTTTTCTGCTGGAAAATTAGCTGTTAATCTTATTGAGGGTCTCTTATACATAACAAATTGCTTTTCTTCAGGTGTGTTCAAGATTCTCTTTTTGTCTTTGGCAGTTTGATCATAATGTGTTTAGATGTTCATCTCTGAGTTTATCCTACTTGGAATTTGTTCAGCTTTCCACATGTGTAGATTAATCTTTTTCATTATATTGGCGAGCTTTCCATCATTTTATCTTCAAATATGCTTTGTGCCCCTTCTTCCTCTCCCTCTGGTATTCCCCTCATGTGTATGTTGGCCTACTTGATGAAGTCTCGCAGGTCTCCGAGGCTTTGCTCATTTTTCCTCCTTCCTTTTTCTTTGTATTACTCAGACTGAATAATTTTGATTGACCTATACGCAAGTTTGCTGATTTTTTCTGCCAGCTCAAATCTGTTGTTGAGAGCCTCTAGTGAATTTCTCACTTCGGTTATACTTTTCAATTCCAAAATTTCTATTTGGTTCTTTTTTACAGTTTCTGTCTCTTTATTGATATTCTCTATTTGCTGAGACAATAATTTCACATCTCAGTTAGTAATTTAGACATGGTTAATTTCTTCAAACCATTTATAGTAACTAATTTAAAGACTTTGTCTAATAAATCCATTGTCTGTTCTTTCTTAAGGACAGTTTCTAATGACAGCTTTTTCCCTTGTATATGGCCCACATTTTCCTGATTCTTTGCATGTCTCATGATTTTTTTTGGCTCAATTATTATTTATCATTTATTATTACTTTAAATGATATAATGTGACAACTCCAAAAATCAGATGTCTTCCCTTTCCAAGGTTTGTTGTTGATGTCTGTTTGCGCAGTGACTTTTTAAACAAATTCTGTTAGGTGTATATTCTCTGTTCCTTGTAGCCACTAAAACCTCTGCTCAGTTAGCATAGTGGTCAGTTAATGATTATACAGGCATTTCTTTAGATGCTTGGAACCAGTAACTCTCCCAGCCTTTAGGGAGGGGTTCTGCGTGTTTGCGTTGGGGCATGTCTTTAGTATGCTGACAGGCAGCTTACCCTCTGCCTCAGCCTCCAATTCCTGTTTGTGCAGAGCCTCAAAGAGATTGGGTTTTTTTCTGAGCCCGTGCACAGCCCTGCACGTGCATGAGATCTATGAATTCCCAGAAATATTTGGAGATTTTCAAAACCCTCTATAAATATTTCATTCCTTTCCAGCTTTTCCTTTTAAGTTTTTCGGCCACCTTTTTGTTAGTCCGAACTTTTGTGACCACCTCAGACTGCTGCAATATTAAACAATTGCTACTGATTGTTTTAGAAAATGCTCAAAGTGGGAAAGGCTATCCACACTGGCTGAGCTCTGAATCAGGTCAAATAAAGACAAACTCTACCAGTGGGTATTTCTTAGGAACTGCCAGACAGGTCAAATATTGGTGATTCTCCAGGGAAGGGGCTTGAAAAGAGCTTCAAACCTGTTTTGTCAACTCCAGTGGCTGCTAAGCTGTTGATTTTTACAGTTACTGCAATTTTTAAAAAGAAGTATGCTAATTTTAATTGTGAATTGTGACTACTGTATTTGTTTTGAAAAGCTTAATAATACCACCTCAAGTTCATCATTTACCTACAAAATTTCAGTCCAACTTTTGCTACAAACCTCATTGGAGAATATCAAGTAGGTGCATGTTTTGTTTTGTCTGAAATTTGTTGTTCATTCATATTCATGAGCAGATGGTGTCAAGGAAGAAAAACCACCTTCCCCTTACCCATCTCCCACAAACACAACCTTCCAATTATAAAAGTTCTTTATATTTTTTCTCTCAAGAAAGAGATCAACACCCAGTTAACCCACCTATAGGTTTTCAGGGCTATTGCAGAACCGTGGGATGGAACTAGATGAGGGCAAGTTTAAAAGCCACAAAGTTCCCTGTTCTTACCAAGATTTAGCCACTTTTTAAATAAATCTTCCTTAGACTGTTGCAAGCTTTTGACTAATTTTCAAAGTTCTGAATGGTGATTTTTGACAACCTTTACCATGTTCTCATTATTTTTATGGAGAAACAGATATTCAGGTCTTTACTTTACTATTCTGAAAATCAAAATCCTTTCTTTGTGCATTAAGAATATTTTTTTGCCTTCTTATTTTTGATTTGTAAATGGTCTTCCCAAGTTCTGACACAAGCCCGGTGTCTGGTGCATGCATTTCATACATATTGTTCCAGTCTGCATTTTGCTTTCTATTTTACTAATGGTGTTCTTCGAAGAACAAAAATTTTAATATTGATGTAGCCCTAGTTATTTTGGCTTAATTTTCTTTTATGATTCTGGCCTTTCTTTCTTTCTTTCTTTCTTTCTTTCTTTCTTTCTTTCTTTTTTTTCTTTTCTTTTCTTTTTTCTTTTCTTTTCTTTTCTTTCTTTTTTTGTTCTGTCCAAGAAAACTTTGGCTACTCCCAGTTCGCAAGGATTTTCTCATGTTCCCTTTTGGAAATTTTTTTTTGTTTTTGATTTTACACTTAAGCCCATAACCTAGTTCACATTAATCTTTGTGCAAGGTATGAGGTAATGACTGGTTTCATCTTTTCTATATGAATATCTCTTTTTTTGTAAAACAAGAAAAAAATGACCTCTAAAGATACATGCAGAATCACTACAAATTAGAGGAAATTTCTGCTTCTCTCATATCATTACATTGATTAAATAGATGCTTTCCCTGCTTAATCATGTTTATTTCACCTTGGAGAGTGCCATATTTGATATGGCAAATGTCCTTTATCCCTCTGATAACATCATAGCCTTCTGTTACCTCTGCTGAGATAGCTGTCATTACTTTTTGGAGATTAAAAGATTGACCATGTGTTCACATTTGTAGAAATTTATAATAAAATTCTACGAGCAATGGTTATAATTCACAGTATATAACTATGACCTTACTATCTAAATTGTGTTTAGAAACTACTAGTGTAAAAATACTTTGGGTGTTACCTGATGTCGGCCCAGTCCCAATTTAGATGATTACATTATACGTGCCCTCCACTCAACAAACGTGTAAATGTCAAAAATGAAAACAGCATATATGGAGGTGGATGGTACTTCTATTTCTCTCTACCTTCCACTCCCCCTCCCCAGCCCAAAGTAAAAGAGAAGAAAACAAACAAACATTCTACTCTTTCTGAATTTCTGTCAGGTCAACCTGAATTATACAAGACTAAAATGCCTATTTGTGAATCATGGTTGGCCACACTCCCCAAGTTCCTTTACCTTTATCATAGGTAACAGGGCACACTTCCTTGACTCTGGTCTCCCTTCCAGGCCATGCAAAATTTGGATAATTTCAAAAACATATCTCTGATTCTGATAAAGCATAAAACTAAACTAATAATATATGAAAGAAATTCAGCTGGCCAGAATATATGAAGAAGAATTCGTTAGATGTAATACATTTGAGATAAAGTGACTCGGCAAATAAAAAATGTATTGTTATAAAGTTACAAACCAAATAAGCAACCACTGAGTTAGTAATCTTTCTCAGCTATTAAAATAGAACAAAACAAGGAGAAGGGAAAGAGGAGATGAAAGGCAAGAAAAATCAAAGTCAGATGGAATAAGGGGCTGGTAAAGACAGAGCACTGAAGCCTTCTTTCCTTTTTAATCTGGAGGTAGAGAAGCATTGAAGCGAAAATATGATCATGAATCATAGAGAGAAACTTGAAGATTGACAGAAGAGGTCTAAACCCAAGGCCCAGAAGAGTTCCTCAGGCAAGAAATGGAGTTGTCTGAAATAAAAGCTGAAGGGGTGAAGATAGATGCAGGAAGGGCTAAGAGTAGGCTGGCCACTTTTCTTGATGTACTCTTCCTTCTGGTCAAAAAAACAACTGGAAGGGAAGAACATTCCCTCTTATCTAAAAGAAAGACATTCTTATAATAGCTTACTTTCATTCTTCTACCCTGGAAAGTTCTTTCGTTTTCCAAACACTGTAGTTCTCCCTGTTGTAACCTTAAACTGACATTGGGATTACATGACAAAAATGTTCCTGTAGGCAATTCTTTGAAGTCAAACCAAAACCAAGGAAAACTAAAATAAGGGTTGCACATTTCCATGGGTATGTGTTTACTTTGTTTTTATTTTTGGATATATTATCTACACAAGTTCTATTTTAATAGCCAAGATGGCACTTACTTATAATGCAACATAGAATCTCATTGAGGTAATAGTTTGCTTTTAACTGTTTCAGTCTGGGGAAGAGAGTGAGAGCCCTGCTTACTCATGATGCTTCCAGAAGTTAAAAGAACAGGGTAAAAAAGATTCATTTATGAATTTACAGCTCCATGTTTCTTCCACAACTCTTACAAATAGAGGTGATTTAAATTTTTTAACCTGCGGACCTGAGTGATTCAGTCGGTTGAGCGTCTACTTTTGGCCTGTTCATGTCTACTGCTCTCCCTCTCGGACTGGCCATTTCTCCTTTGGTAGCTACAGATTTTTCTCTCTACTTAGCTTTCTCCAGTGTCTACACCACAGATTTGCATAATCAAATCCATCAATGATTTCTGTCTACAGAACCCACGCCACCTAAAAGGTTTTTGTGTTATACATGGAGAAAACATTTCAGCAAGAGCCTCAGACACAAAAGCATATTCAGTGGGGGGCGCCTGGGTGGCACAGCGGTTAAGCGTCTGCCTTCGGCTCAGGGCGTGATCCCAGCGTTCTGGGTTCGAGCCCCACATCAGGCTCCTCTGCTATGAGCCTGCTTCTTCCTCTCCCACTCCCCCTGCTTGTGTTCCCTCTCTCGCTGGCTGTCTCTATCTCTGTTAAATAAATAAATAAAATCTTAAAAAAAAAAAAAAAGCATATTCAGTGGAATTCTGAAAATATGAAAATAGGTAAATTTGGAAACCAGTCTCAGTGAGCACTATCGGCCTCAGGATTCTGGTAATTTTTTGATTAGTTCCTATAAAGAATATGAAATTAAGAGGTTTATAAGGTTATTTATGTGTTAAAAGCTACTATATTCTGATACTTTTTTTTAATAGAGGTAGAATTGACATATAACATTATATTAATTTCAGATGTACAACATAATGATTTGTTATTTGTCTTACAAGATGATGACCACATTATGTTTAATTAATATGTGTCACCATATATAGTCACGAAATTTTTTTTTCTGGTAATGAGAACTTTTAAGATCTACTCTCTTGGCAACTTTCAAATATGCAATACTGTATTATTAACTATAGTCACCATGCTGTACATTGTATCCCCATCACTTATTTCTTTTATAACTAGAAATTTGTATCTTTTGACCCATTTTGCTCTGCCACCCCCACCTCTTGCTTCTGCAACTACCAATCTGTTCTCTGTATCTATGAGCTTGGTTTGGTGGGGTTTTTTTGTTTTGTTTTGTTTTTTCTTTTGTTTTGATTTTAGATTGTACGTACAAGTGAGAGCATACTGTGTTTGTCATTCTTTGCCTGAGTTATTTCACGTAGCATAATGCCCTCAAGGTCCATCCATGTTGTCACAAATAGCAAGATCTCATTCTTTTCTGTGATTGAATAATCCACTATATATACCGCATTTTCTTCTTCCATTTGTCCATTGGTGGACATGTCACTATTTCCATGTCTTGCTACTTAGACTAATGCTGCAGTGAACATGTGGGTGATTGTATCTTTTTGAATTAGTGTTTTAATTTTCTTCAGATAAATACCCAGAAGTGGAATTGCTGGATAATATGGTATCTCCATTCTTAGTTTTTGAGGAACCTCCATACTGTTTTACACAGTGACCGTACCAATTTACATTCCCACCCACAGTGTACAAAGCTTCTGTTTTCTCCATGTCCTCACCAACACTTGTTATTTCTTGTCTTTTGATAATAACACACATGAGGTGATATCTCATTGTGGTTTTGATTTGCATTTTTCTGATGATTAGTAATGTTGAACATCTTTTCATGTACCTTGGACATCTGTATGTCTTCTTTGAAAAATTTTTATACTGACCCTCTGCTCACTTTTTAATTGGATTTTTGGTTTTTTACTATTGAGTTGTATGAGTTCTAATATATTTTAGATATTAGCCCCTTATCAAGATACATGGTTTGCAAATGTTTTCTCCCATTCAGTAGCTTGCCTTTTCATTTTTTTTTAAAGATTTTATTTATTTATTCGACAGAGAGAGACAGCCAGCGAGAGAGGGAACACAAGCAGGGGGAGTGGGAGAGGAAGAAGCAGGCTCATAGCGGAAGAGCCTGATGTGGGGCTTGATCCCGTAACGCCGGGATCACGCACTGAGCTGAAGGCAGACGCTTAACCGCTGTGCCACCCAGGCGCCCCTGCCTTTTCATTTTGTTGATGGTTTCCTTTGCTGTGCAGAAGCTTTTTAGTTTGATGTAGTCCCGCTTGTCTATTTTTACTTTGCTGCCTCCAACACATTTTGGGGTTGTTAACCAGCCTTTCTATGCTTCTCTAAGAATTCTACTCTTTCCTCTCATAAGAAGAAGATGCAACAGACACCGGACATAAACTCTGAGTCAAAGTCTGGTTTACATGTCTTACCACTGCTCTTCTAACACCAGGTATAATTCTATCCAAATGTCCACTATTTTATTTTATTTTATTTTATTTTATTTTATTTTATTTTTAAGATTTTATTTATTTATTTGAGAGACAGAATGAGAGAGAGAGAGAGCATGAGAGGGGGGACGGTCAGAGGGAGAAGCAAACTCCTTGCTGAGCAGGGAGCCCGATGCAGGACTCGATTCTGGGACTCCAGGATCATGACCTGAGCCAAAAGCAGTTGCTTAACCAACTGAGCCACCCAAGCACCCTCCACTATTTTACATGGGAGCTGAACATTGGTAGTGCAAACAGAGTAAGGATGTCCTGTATTATAGTTGCTAGCCTAGAATCATCTTAATTCTTGAACCAGGAATTCAAATCCTCTGTTTATAATGTAGTCATGACTCATATGAGAGAATTCTCTTGCACTAAATGAACCTATATGAAAATGAATAAATGGGACCTACCTAAAGTTACAGAAAATCTTCATTTTATAATCAAGCAATTCAAGACCAGTTTGTGTCTGATCACTTAAGAGTTGGAAAAATCCTATCTAGGTAACTCCAGTTGTCATGGTCAAGAATGTACCTGAGGCTTACCATGCTCAATTCAGAAATGCTGACTCAGACTTTTCCAGAATTTTTGATAACTTTGTCTGTACTACACAGCCATAGGCCATTTTGTTTTTGAAATAGTCCCTCAGTATAGGATATGAAGATTATATCTATTATGGTATCTACTCCTTTTTGCAGATCAAATCATTTTTTTGTAACCAGGTGATTTTTCTATCAAATTTTTTTAAAATCTGTCTTCCTAGGTATGTGATTAAATTCTTGGCTTCTTCTAGGAGAATAGATTTTAGACACTGAAGTATATAACTCAATTGTGCGATTCAGAACTGACCTCTGGGTTTTGTATGTCTCCAGTACAATTATTTAAACTACTTGACATTAAAATATGAAGCCATTCTGTCATTTTTGAGCAATTTCCTGAATAATTTCCAATTTCCCAGCCATTTGTACACAGGAAACTGCTGATTAACAAAGGTTGCACCCAATGAAGTCAGGGGCCTTTCATCTAATTACAAACATTTCTTATTATCTTCAATTAAGTCTACTGTGACCCTGGAACAACTTTTCATATTTGAAACCAAGCTGTGGGAAGACACGAACGGATATCAAAAGCATTACTTACCTGCCCAAGCAACTAAGAGTCAGGAAGCCTATCAAAATCTCTGCTGCAGAGATCTCTGGAGAGACATGTGTTTGAAGTATTACCCATTTATTTATAACAAAGCATCTAATAACACATGGAAGAAGAATATACTTTGAGATTAATAAATAAATGATAATAATTATATTTACTAATTATGGAATAAGTTATGAGGATGAAAGGTACAGCCTATGGAATATAGTTCATGGTATTGTAGTAGCACTGTGTGGGACAGATGGTAGCTATGCTTGTGATGAGCATAGCATCACTATGTTGCACCCCTGAATCTAATGGAACAGTGTGTGTCAACTACGCTACAATAAAAAAATTTTTTAGGGGCCCCTGGGTGGCTCAGTCGTTAAGCATCTGCCTCGGCTCAGGGCGTGATCCCGGAGTCCTGGGATCGAGCCCCACATCAGGCTTCATGCTCCGCTGGGAGCCTGCTTTTTCCTCTCCCACCTCCCCTGCTTGTGTTCCCTCACTCACTGGCTGTCTCTCTCTCTCTCTGTCAAATAAATAAATAAAATCTTAAAAAAATTTTTTTAAATAAATACTAAATCTTTAAAAAGTATCTACAAAAGCTTTTGACTCCAAGCAGATGAAAATGTAAAATTCCAAGTTCTGAAGACAGCAAGTTAATAGATACATTTTCTCTTACAGTGGAGAACTGTCCAACCTCAGTGATATTGATTCAGGATAAAATATTAATTTATTATTGATTATCTTGGGGAGGCTGATTCAGTTTCATTTCTCTACTTTGAATTTCTAATCTGTATTTACTGTATGGACAATAACATCACTGTATCAGTTGTGTGGAATTTCCTGATTTAATTCATTTGTGTTCTCCTCTTTTTGAGCCCACCTAAACTCTCAAGTGTCTGCATCCTGGGTATGATAATTAGCATGTTATTTCCTAGGGAATGACTTTTACTCAATAAAAGCTTCTCCTACATGTCTTCTTCCAAGGTCACTTCTTAAGTTCTTTCAAATCTCTTGCTCTTTACTTGGTATCTATTGCAAAAAAATTATCTTGCAAAATGGAGACATCAGGTTAATTCATTTTATGTAGTTCTAAATTCCTCTCCATAGTTCCCCTGTCAATTTTTAAATGCAGTTTAGGGAGTGACGCCTTTGCCCAGCACTCCCTATTTCTCACTAGCATCTTTAAGCATTCAACTTGCTGGCACTCCCTTTCGAATTTTCCTTATTTAACAAATATCTTGAGGCTGGAACAGTGCTGCCAAGCCATACTGAAGCCCCAAGCAAAAGGAAAAATATGTGTCTCTGTCTATATTTGTCAAAATATCCTCCTATATTTGAACCAAATGGAAAAGTTGATAATAGCTCCACAATTTAATGAAATTTGAGTATATAAATTCCTGTGTTGCCCGATCTGTTTTTACACCACTGTCAAACTGGCCCTGGGTTGAGACTTTTACCATTGAGCAATAATGTGGTGTATAAAACAGCTTGAATTTATTTAAAATTTTGATATCTCGTTTATCAGATTTTTTTCATTAATTCTTAATTTTTTAAAATACTGCATTAAAATATTATTTATCTTGATAAATATTTATCAAGATAAATATTATTTATCTTGATTACTCTTAAATATTGTGCCCAGGTAAGTGTGTCACTGGCCACACCCTAATCCTTGTCCTGAGCTTGAACTTTTCTTCAAAATTAACCTCTGAGCATTCAACATGGTACCTTCCTTTAATCTTTCCCTTTTAGGGGAAAAAAAAAACCATGTACTTCTTTCTCTGACTTTTCAGTGGGTGTAGCTCTTTGACTCTCTATTGCTTCTTGGAGAAGTTAGAGCTGGAAAGGAGGAAAAAGTCCGGCTCCCATGAGCTTATCATCTGGTACAGTAGCCAAATTGCTCTGCGGTTCCAACATGCTTCTCCCTTTCTGGCCTCTCCTGTGAGTCTCTTCAGCTACTCAGCCTCATCTAACCTGGTCACTGAATGAGATTCCATCCCAGACCTCTTCTCTTTCCCTCCGCCTTACTATGGCTCTCTAGCCTTCTTGCACTTTTTTTTGGATACATTTTTTTATAATAATATTTTTTATTATATTATGTTAGTCACCATACAGTACACCCCTGGTTTTTGATGTAAAGTTCCATGATTCATTACTTGCGTATAACACCCAGTGCACCATGCAATACGTGCCCTCCTTACTACCCATCACCAGTCTATCCCATTCCCCCACCCCCTCCCCTCTGAAGCCCTCAGTTTGTTTCCCAGAGTCCATAGTCTCTCATAGTTCATTCCCCCTTCTGATTACCCCCCCTTCCTTCTTCCCTTTCTTCTTCTTCCAATCTTCCTACTTCTGTGTTCCATAAATGAGTGAAACCATATGATAATTGTCTTTCTCTGCTTGACTTACTTTAGGGCGCCTGGGTGGCTCAGTTGTTAAGTGTCTGCCTTTGGCTCAGAGCGTGATCCCGGTGTTCTGGGATCGAGCCCCACATCAGGCTCCTCTGCTGGGAGCCTGCTTCTTCCTGGGGCGCCTGGGTGGCTCAGTCGTTAAGCGTCTGCCTTCTTGTACTTTTGACCCACATTCTAGTCTCAGGACCATTATGCAGCCACCTGCTGCCCTCTCTGGCAGACACACCACTTTAAGCTGTCATACTTAGGGACTGGGAGAACAATGAAACTTAACATAACAAAATTTTATATACATTTAATCCAAATACCAACCTGCTTTCAAAGTGGCCCAGACGATGCACCTCCTTCTCTATTTCCTTAAAAAAATTGGGGAGTTAGTGTCAAGTTTATAACTTGGAGTCAGGCGTTGGTTACCTAGTATGAGTGGAGGACAATTTCTGAATGGCTGTTTTTAAATGTCATTTTTCTCCCTGAATCAAATGAGTTTGTACCAATCACAGTCTCAAAAAACAGACTTTCCCCTGACTCTGTAAGGAGAATGCTTGAGTACTCATACACCATACTAATCATGTAGACTTTAAACATTATTTATTGTAAATATATTTATTCTCCTTCCATCATTTTAATACACATATTATGTGTTATTTAACATTTTTAATTTCATATAATTTAAAAGCATTTTATTTTACAACATAATTGCTGTCATGAATTATCACCCATAATTTGGAGTACATTGTGCAATTAAAAAATATTCACAGCTTGGGATGACATGTAAATACTTTTCACGAATGTTTTTTTCTCCCAATATATTGTCTGTATTATTTATCGGCTGGACGAACCTGGTAAGTGGCTGAAATTTCTGTTTTTTAGATTCCCCACTACAATAACGAGGACATGATTAACAGCCACCTCACGGACTGCTGAGGGATCCAGTGAATCACCATGTGCCAAGTGCCCAGAACACTGCCTGTTGTACAGCGAGTGCTCAACCCAGCAAGTGTTAACCACCATCATTATCATTATTAATATGTATGGGGTTCTTTTGTGTCAAAGTTCACTTGTCTTTTCTTGTCTACATTGTTTCTCATGTTGAATAAGTTGTATCATTTTGAATTCAAAACAGAACTCAATTATTGTATTAATCTTTTTACTTTGTGAAATGAATTCATAAAAAGAGGTATCACAACTTACAAAGAAAGAGTATTTTTTCCCTTACTTTTTTATTGAAGACTAGGATTTTCTGGGGTAAGTAGAGTCCCAAATACAAAGAGTTTGTGTTCTTAGAGAATAGAAATAAAGGGTACAGAGTTTAGGGTGTTATCTTTGTTATAACATATTTTTTAGGTGGAAGAAATAGGGACTACTGATTAAGTGATACTCAAAATATTCATTTAGAAGGAGAAGGGACAAAAAGTTCTAGAGTTCTGGATATGTCTTTTCTGACAAGGAAAAAAACTTTTTATAGTTCTTGAAATTTGGAGCTTGGACAAGATGATTTTGGCTTTAAGAAGTCTGGACAAGAATGAAACTTAACCTTGGAACAACTACATCCAACAGAATTTCATGTACTTAATCATGGAAATTTGGGGCCTGAAGGGATCTTACCTTGGTTTTACACCTACGTTGTATTTGAGTGTCAGTGAGATCACACACAAGCACACAGTAGTGAGGGTCAACCTTGGGCTTAACAACTATGAGCCTCGGCATATCTAAAACCTGACTTCCGTTATCAACCTCTTTGGAGTGGAAATTTTTAAATTCATCAACAGTGGCATTTTGTTTCTGGTTTCCCATCTAAAGGACTAGATCTTCTGTTATATAATGCAAGTAACTTAGTGGAACACATTGTTTTCAGTAAAATGTTGACATTCTGTATATTTATCTTATCTTAATGTTTCCTTGAATGAAGTTTTCATTGTTAAGAGAATGAGTTCTTAAGTCTGAAACAGAAAAATGACTTTTATCCTTTTTCATAAACATCTACATTTAGAATAATTATTTTAAGGATTTCTCTCTATTATTTCCACAAATCAAAGACAATTTGTCATCATCATAACAAAGATAGCTACCGTTTATTAAAAGCTTCCTATATGTCTACATGTACTATTTCCATCCCTACCACAATTCTACAAGTTACATATTGCTACACTCATGTTACAGATGAGAAAACTGAAGCTCATAGAAATCACATAACATGCTCAAGGACACAGTCAATAAGTTGGACCCAGATTTTTTTTTGATTCAAAATTCCCATACTTTTAGCTACTATGCCACAATGCAAATTTTTCTCCCAGAAGACTTTGAAAAATATTCATTTATACTCACACCTATTTTAACTATTTTCTTCATTGTTTGTATGTATTTTGAATTGTTAATGATTTTTAGTAAGAAGATTATAGACCTCCATGCAGAAATTTGTTCTGACATTTGAAAAATCAATAATTCCTTATTATACTAAATTTTCTCTGTTCTACATTGCAAGCAGATTATTGTTTGCCTTTTTAAATTATAACATTATTTTTCAAAATAGATTCAGAATAAAAATATATGGAGATAGGTAATAGAAATATATTTAGCTTAAGAATAGTATCTTATGAAATGCAAAAATCTGGATGATGAGCTTCTTTAACATTTTTATGATTATTTACAGGAGTTTGTCAGAACAAGAGTCCCAGGTCAAAGATGTGCTGGGGAGTGTTGTCTGTAGGCTTAAGCGGTACTAGTCTCCAAAGAGAGTGAAGCTTTCCTTTCATAAATGCTCATCCCAGGTAAAGGAGGAAAAAGGGCTTACCACCTAGTCTCTAGAGCTTGTAGGTTTGTGTAAAGGAGAGGATGAAGCTTAGTTTGCATCTAAGGATCATGAGAGAATCACCTGCTTGAAGAGCTCACAAGAGCATGGCAAGGAGGACCTCCTCCGTTGTGCCGAGGAAGAAGTTGGCGGCAATCCCATCACCCTATTCTGGTTCTTCAGTGCTCTCGGAGGTGTGGAAGAAAACAAGGTTCCTGTATCTTTATGTGAAGAAACATGAATGTAGGGGAGAGGGAATAACATGTGATCCTCTTCGGGGACATAAATTGACAGAACAAGATGGAGGCCCGATGTGAGCAATCCTAGCCGTTGGTGGTGCTACAGGGAGAAGTGGCTGTGTCTCAATGAGAAGGTTCTAAAGGTCATGTCAAGAAAGCCATCCGTGTCATTGGCAGGGAAGCCTCGCAGGTGTGGAGATCACTGTGGCAGAAAAGAACCGCTTGCACAAGAGTGAGACCTGGTGTCTACGTAGAGCCAGAGAGGGACCAGAGTTGCCTTCCCACCACTGATACATGGCAAGGTTAGACAAACTTGAAAATTCCTTAGTCACCCCTTTCTCCTCCCTGCCACAACCCCAGAAAAGTTAGACCAAGAAGAGAAAGCAGAAGAAGGTCCGTAACTAAGAGAAGTACAAGTGGCTCCACCCTACTGGCCCATCAACTCCAAGACCATGGTGTGGGAGGAAGGGAGAAAAATCAGACTTGCCTTTTCCTCACTCTAGTTTCCTCCTTGAAAGAAAACGACGGTAGCCTTAAATATAGCTTGAGATTGATGCCTTAATGATTTCATGAGGTGATGGGAGAGGGATATTAGAATTTTGCTAAAGGCAGTGGTTGGAGAAAAAAAAAAGTATTCATGTCTATATCCCATGGAGCTACTGCCTCAGCAAACAGGTGCATTCACCTAAGACGAGAATTAGCACAGTGTGAATTTTGCATCTTTTTTCCTTTAATGCTTTCACGTGGCAGTTAGCACATTACTGGTGATTTTAGTGCATGAAGAACTCTATATATTAAATTTAGCAAATATTGATTGGGCAGATGCCAGGTAATTCATACAAGTGCTAGGTAACAGAGGGCACAAAGATGTATAAGATAAGGCATATAACTTTCTTCTCAAGCACTTTGTAAGTTATACAAAGACATGAGTCAATAATATAAATTCTGCCAATATTCATAAGAAACGAATGTTTAAAAATATTGCACTTGTGTAATGTTAGAAAAAAATTAAATATCATATGTTAAACCTTCTCATGTTTTCTTCAAATACCCCCTATACATTCTTTTTGAGTCCATATTTTTTGTATTAGGTCGGATGATACATTTATAGTTATTTCTACTAATCACATATGGAAGTGAGCAAAACACCAGTGAAAATAATCAACATTTCACAGACTCTGAAAATGAAAAATTTCTCCCTAAAGAGCCAAAATGAAAAAGTCAAAGCCCCCTTGTTTATTGTTTCTAACATCTGAAACTCAGACAAAAGCTAAAACTACACTGACCAGTTCTTGTTGATGTGACTATCTGCCATAGTTCCTTTTTGCTTTAGAAGATATCCTGGTAGCCCCTTCTTGATTTCCTTGTTTTTGACTGTGTGGACAACCTCTTATTATCTTTCACATGGCTTTTAGCTACTATGTTCTCTTCTTATCAGCCTAGATTACTTTTCTTTATCTGAAGCCAGACCTCATCTATTCATGGAGGGAGAGATTCTTGACATGGAAATGGGCAATGAGTTTTTGGATAGGACATCAAAAGCACAGGCAAAAAAACCAAAAGTGGGACCACATTGAACTAAAAAGCTTTTGCACAGCAAAGAAAATAATCAATAGAATGAAAAGATAACCCATAGAATGGGTGAAAGTATTTGCAAATAATATATCTGGGCCATATGCACCCCAATGATAAGGGGTTAATTTTCAAAATAGAATCACTCATTCTGAAACACCACACACAAACACGGCAGAAAAGCCTTAAAAAATATTGAAATTATGGTGATTGATATATTCCCTTATATTTTACCTGATATAATCAGCACTGTAAATTAGGAAATCATATCTAAAATAAAATCAAAGTATTCTTACGTCCAGTGATATATATTTAATTTATTAGACAAAATTTTAAGTTGACGTCCAACATTGTAATATGATTATCTTGATGGGAGGAGTATAATATGACAAACAAAACACTTGAGAATGTTTAGGTAGCCTCTCAAATATATTAACTTGATAAGATAAAATTGAGACCTCAAGCTGGAACAGAGCAGTTAAGGTAGCGGGCACTGGCCGATAATCAACTAAGGCTTGCTGATTAAATTGTACTGCAGCAGATAACAATGCAGTTGATGATGCCCAGCATATTCCATGATTGTCACAAATTGCTGTTACTTATGAAACAGAACAGTAGCTTTCCACTTGAATATTTTCCAGACCAAAAAGAACTGCTGGTATATGCACAGATGCTTACAGGTGTTTGGTAGCGATTTCTAAGTATTTTTAAATTAATATTTTAATACACACAGCAAGCTTTAGTGATTTTTTTTTCTGTGAATGGGCATTGTCAAGTACACAATCACTTACAAGATTGAAGTCAGAAACCTGAAAAATCTCGTCTCCCCCAGGAATAGACATGTATGCATGTATATTTTTATCACCATTTGCCTCCTGTTGTCCTATATCTCAGTGTATCAGAATATGGTGCTAAGACAGAGTCTCAACTCTCAAGAGGTAATTATACTTTAAACTAGTATCAAACAAACATCTTTATCACTCTAAAGGACTCACTGGATATGGAATATGCTACCTTAAGAGGACTCTTTACAACGCTGGAGGTATTCCAGTATCCTCCAGGTAGCCATGTAGCTGTGATGTTGAATTGGAATTTCAAGCACTAGATGGCAGTTAAACATGTTTTGGCTGACTCATAAGTCCCACTGGTGAGAACCTAGTCACAGCACGCAGAAACTATAAGTCTGATTGATCGGTCTGTGCTATGCTGGCAATATTCAATATATACAATGATTTCTACATGTTTCTCTCAAAACTGGTTTTAAGAGAGCAGAAAATCAGTCATATGAAATCATGGCTAAAGTGGAGAATGACCTCAGTTCTCAGATTTGTATATCACTCTTATCATCAACCCTAGACCACTTGAACAGTAGTCAATCAACTCATTAAGAAGAATTTATCTAACATGCAGTGTGGTAGAGAGTCTAAGGGATTATTCTGTGAAATAGAAGATCTGGGTTTTAATTGATTTGTTATTTTAGCTGATGGTGAAACCTATGGAATGATTGCTCCCCCATTATATCCTTTTATATCACCACAGACTCACCTCAAGATGTTTATCACAATTACGAATTTCACATTTTAAACAATATTTTGATTAATGGCTGAATTCCTCCACCAGACTTAAGTCCATGAGAACAGGAACACTGTTAGTTATCACTGTGCATTCTATACCCAGCATTTAGCACAGATCCAAGCACAGTGTAAACACACAAACATTTACTGAATACATGAATGAACAAATGTAAGTTTTCCAGACCTCAGTTTCTCTGTTTATTAGAGAGATAGAGTTGTGGATTGCTATTTCATGGTCTCTACCCTTCAGAAGCTTAGCAACTATCTGGAAACAGAAGACACATGTATGAAACCAGAGAGGAAAGAACAGTCAACAATCAAGTGTTCTTTTGTGGGTTATTGAGTTCAGAAAATAAATAAATACATCTACAATTCAGATAATGAAAAAGATTTAAGAAGACATTTCTAGGTTAACAGTAGAGAAATGACAAAAGCAAAGACACAGGCAAAAGTGAAGATGGGATGTGCAGGAGAATGTGCAGATATTTTCCATACCTGCATGTTTGTATGATTAAAATCTCAACTTATTCTGTTAATGTTTGTTGCGCTATGTAATTAAATGAGGGAGTAAATGTCATAGCCCAGATCTTTGTGGCTGGCTTCATCAGGATTATTTAATTGTGTTTGCTGGCTCCTGGAAGTTCAGATTGCAAACATCACATCCCAAATCTTGGGGAGATCAAATGATAATGCAACACTCCCTGAAGAAAAAATGGCCATCTCCCTCACGCTGTGTGGAGGCAGGTTGTTAATAATAGAGATGTTTGCCTTCTTTCAAAGATAAAGGGGGAAACTTCAAGTGCTTTAAACCTGAAAAGCAGGTAGATAGTAATAGTTTATAGTAGTCTCTAAAAGGACCAGAAAGAGAATTCCAATTGCCTGAATGATTAGAAGTGAGACTTGAAGTCAGGGAATTCAAAGGCTCTTTACAAAGCCATGCCTCTCACATTTATTTAAAGATGTATGTGATCAGAGGCACACAATTGTACAAGTCCAGCATCCTTTTTGCTTGTCCAAGAGAATATACAGCTACCTGGCACAACGCTTTTGATTAATACCACTGAAATCAGAAAGGAGAAACCCAAGTGGGGGTAAAAGGCAACTAAATGTACACACAATTACAGACAACTCCATGAAGAGTGAAGAATGAGGACTACTTCTTATTTTTAGGTAATTTTTTAAAAAAGAAAGTCAACAGAAAAATAAATAAAAAAAAAATAAAAGAAAGTCAACAATGTATTCTTCAACAAGTAAAAGCCCCTATGTACGGTCCATAGTTTTGACTGGTGGTACAAGGTACATTTAAGAACAAATTTTAAACAAGGAATGATTAGCAAGAAAAGCCCTTTTTAGGGAACCTTGGTTTATCTTTTACTTTTGGATTTAAGGAACTCGTTTTTCACATTGGACTATCCTTCAAGTTGCGAAAACCTCAAAACCTCTATTTATAAACTTATTGTATCAGAATATTCCCCAAATCTATCTTTTTGTTTCTCATCTATGCTTCCACAGTGAGTTAAAATGTTTCTGCATATCATTCCTTCAATAATGGTAGAGTAAAGTGTAATTCTTAGTGCTTTGAGGCTACAAAGAAGGGGAAGTTATGATTCCCACCCTTAGGAGAATTCGCAGAAAGCTGTGGGAACATCAAAAGGTACCTGGTAGTGTAGAGCACTGGTGTATTAATGAGTCTGCCCTGAGGATTAGAAGAGCTGAAAGGAGAATGATCCCTGGGGTGCCTCCGAGAGGCACTTGGTTTAATGCGGGCTTTGTAGAATGACTGAAATTGTTACAGTTTGCAGAAATGGGAGATGGAAAAACAGTGTGAAAAAGGTATGGATGTTGGATTTGATGGTCTTGTTTGGGTTAACAGAGAGTAGGACAATCTGGTTACAACCGAAGATGCATGAGGAAGGTAGTGGGGAGGCAAGATTGATTTTTTTAAAATTAAGATCATGAATAAAATGAAAGACTAAGCATCTTTATAAGTTAAAGCCTTCTTCAATATTACAGATGCCTGCATTTTTCCTAAGTGTTAAGTTTTCCCATGATCTCTGATATTGTGAGGACCCACGGTTTGCGATCTTGGATTACCTTCAATTCAGTGACTTACCTGATTTTGGAGGATGCAGACAAGTAGTAGAGCTTTGCCTAGTGTTCAGAAGGGAATTCTGAAAGCAGTGTTCTTTTCTTAGTAGCAAGCCTTCAATCTCCAGTGGGAAAATTGTGTTTGTATATAAGTATCATTTTGAGTATCAGCAAACGTCACACAGACCTTTTGTTTTTACTCTATAACCTGCACATAGTGTATATTTAGTTAGAAGCCCCTCCAACTTTAAAGGATCTATTTACCTTAGGGCAAAAAATATCCCTAGTTGCTATACAAGTTGTATAGACTTATCAGATATATTCCTATCTTCTAATGTAAAGATATGGTAAGACAATGGGTAAGTAATTCTTTACATGCGTTTAGTAGTGATTAAAAAAAAAACAAAAAGCCAATGTTTTTTTTTTCTGTAGCAAATTATTTTCTGTCAGAGGTGGCAATATAAACTGTCTTAAAACTGAAAGTTGTTTTTAAGTTTCTAAAAAGGCTTTTGAGTGTTGTTTTTTAAGTTTTATGGGTAAGTAAAGCAATTACCCATAATTTCGTATTATGCTATGCCTATTCCTATTTCTGTTTATTTCTGTGTTGGTTTATCCTCATGCCTCTATAATGCACCTACAATTTGCCCAGTTTTTCTTTCATTTGACACCATATGATAAACACTTTTCCATACTTCTACACTTTTAAAAGTAGCTATCATATGAACTAAACCTGTTTCATTTTTAAATGCTTCTTTTAAATCTTCCTCAGTAATTTTGAAGCATTGATCTTACTGTTTTCACTTATTGCTGCTTTCATAATGCTCAACCCAAACTCCTATTATTTTCTCTAATGCCACAGCTGTGTATTTATATTTTATTTTTAGGTCACTTTCAATTCTGTTCTAAAGAAGAGAAGGTGATGCCATAAAATCTTCTTCATATTCTGTTTTCTTCCTTGATAATTCCTATCATTTGCATGCTGGCTTTCTACATTTTGTCTTCCATACCTGCCATTTTTCTGTCTTGTTCTTTCCCCTAATTACTTTTTCTGTTTGTTATTAGTTCTGCCTTTTATCATTTTTCTTCATTTTGGTAGAATTGATTCATCCATATACTGCTTCCAATAGAAATCTTATTTGTTCTTCTGCAAAATTACTTGTGATGTCTTTTCACAGACGTGATGCTCTGTTTTATTGTCCTGGAAATACATAATATTTTTGCCCTAAAGTACTGCATCTTGTATATTGTACCTATTTCTAGTGTGAATATTAACTCCAGGATTTATCTTCCTTCTTTCCTTTCTCCCCAGAATTTTCACGTTTATCTAGAACATTTATTTCTACCTTGTTCATGTTTCATTTACAAATCTGACTAATTCTTAGAAGAAAAGGTGACATGGGCCTTTGCTTCAAAATTCTCTCTCTTTGGTCATTTAACAACAGAATGCGCTTCTTTCCCATCCCCTAGGTTCCTTGTTAGGGTCGGATTCTTTAGTGGCATTTTTTGAGCACGAAGTAATAAACGATTGTAATGGAGAAAGAAGTTGACAAGTACATTCCTTGAATTCAGATTTGAGGAACACATATATTTATTTACCTTCTGCCATTATTTATCACAAAGTGCTTCTCTACAATCTTACATTGGAAAAGACTAAATGAAAGAGGTGCTTTTGACCAGCTAAACCCCATGGGACTTCTAGCGTCAGAGGATGGAGATAATTTCAGATTTAACAACAGTTTCTAATTCATTTTAAAATTTGTATTATTTATACATGCATGTAACCTTATATAAATGTGATGATATACTTTCATAGAAATGGCCATAAGCAGTTTTTTTTTTCTTTTCTCCCTTTTTATTTGGCTCTCTCCTTTCCTTAGCTCATCAACTTAACACTCTCCTCTCCAGGTAACTCATATTGACAACCTAGTACATATCAGTTCATACTCTCTCCGTGTTTTCTTTTTGAAAATGGGATGAGATTTTACACACTTATTTTACACACTCAGTAACTCCTAGTGGCAACCTAAGTGGCATGATTTATTCTTTTTAATGGGTGCATAATGTAAAGAGTATATAATGTTTGATGGCATGTGTGTACCATAGTGTATCCATTCATTCTCTCATTGATGTGTTTTACCAAATGAGCAACATTTTATACTAGTACTTTGATATCTATGGGATAGATTTCTAAGCAGATCATTGAATCAAAGGACACAGTATTTTTAATTTAATAGATGACTGCATATTATTGCCCTTAAAGCCATTATATATTAGTATATGCTTAGAATATTTTTTCCCTGGTGCCTGTCAGCAGTAAAGTTCTTGTAAAGTTTTTTTAAATAGTCTCATTGGTGGAAAATATATCTTGCTAATATTGCATTTCTGTGGCTTTCAGTTTGAGAGTTTTTCAAGTTTATTAGACATTTAGATTTGATCTTTGATGAATTGTCAATTACCCCTTTCTCTACTGGGTTTTTTATTTACTATTACCTATGTTATACTTTAGATATAAATCCTCTGTCTTCTGAATTATAAATTGTTTTAGCAGTTAATTGTTTATCTAGTTGTAGATGCAACTGTGACTCGTAATTCATTTTCTGTTCGCGTATTATCACTTATTCTAATGGAGTTTATTAACAAGATGATCCTAAAGCTTTTATTCATTCTAATCGCCTCCCAAGACATACTGATATTTATTCCTCTTAATTCTTCCCAATAAAACACAGTCTTATTAATTTACTCAAAACGAATGGGGAAGAAATAAAAAACAACTTTGTGATATTGAAAGAAATAGTCCTTCCTGAAGTCTGGATTGTATCTTTAAGAGTTCTTTTAAACGCAATATAATTTAATTTTGTTTTTTAGCAAACATAAAATAGTTTTGTTTTCTGTAAGGAAAAATCTGAATAACTTAAGTTTGAGCTCTATCTTGAAAATTATCCTAGATTCTGTTGAAGATGAGAAAATTAACATTTGTTGAATTTTTTGACCATGTAGCAGGCGTGATGCTAGTGCTTTCTATACCCTTTATCGTTTGATCCTTACACCACCACCATGAAGGCATTATTATCATGATTTCAGAGTAGAAAAAAATGGAAGCTCAGAATAACTTGCCAAGATTTCGTGGCTAATAAATATGTGAGCTAGGATTCTAGCCAATTCTTTCCTCACCCCTGTGGCCTCCTTGTGTAAATTTAATGGAACAAAGAGTTGAATCTCAAAAAGAAGGGGACAAAGCTGAAAGAGCTACATACAAATAGTTCTGACAACTGTCCACCTACCAGCTCTGCCGGTTCCAAACATGAAAAAGAAAATTAAGGTGCATGGCCGCTTTTTTATTTCGTTGAAACCTATCAAACAAATAACTGACAAAATTTATGATAACAGAACACAGAGCCCATTTTTCATCTTATAATGAGGGAAGGTGAAGTCATCAGTTTGTTGGCTTGGAATTCTGTGATTTTTACAAAACATTCCACTGAATGTGATAATGTTAAAGTACCCCCATAATGACTCATATCACTACCAGGGAGAAGTTACTGGAAAATGGACTTGGCCCCTGCTAGTCTGTGAGCTGCTTTTAACGTGCTGACAGCAAGATAATTTTGTGATATAGCAGTATACTTTTAGAAACTTTACAGAAATTTGGGAGGATACTTTTATATTTGTTGAATCTAATAAAAAATGTGGAAGTGTATTTTGGATGTATTTTTAAAAATTTATCTTTAGAAAAGCATCTAGCCCATACTTGTTATATGATAATTTTTAAAATAATTTTATTATAATAAAATTATTATTATTATTTTGTATTACAGAAGTATGTTCTGTGATAGATTGGGGGAAAATATGTGGTCTTACATTAGGAGAAGCACTGGTGTAGAGCTTTGCCTACTGATGAACTTCACTCCTGAGAGATCTGGCCTCCATCAGTTCAACACAAGATCTTTCCCCCAGTTGCTACGGCAGGAGAAAGGGAAAATTTCCACCTTCCATGTGTTTTTATTTAAAGAGATATTGTATTTCCGTGAAATACATAGTGTTGTTTCATGAGGGTCTGAAGGATAAATAGGTGTATTTGTTATAGTTCTCATCTTTAGAATGTAATCTTTCTGAGTAATTTGATTATTTTGTTTACTGACTTGTCCCCAGTACCTAAAACAGTCCCTCACACATAGAAGACACTTCAAATTTATAAATGAATTATCCTTCTAATTTTGCTTTTTACTTAACCTTATGATTCTAAGATCTATTCATGTTACTATTTTTGGATTAGCTTATTAGTTCAGGCTGCATTGTTTTCATGGTATTCATATATCATATTTACTTCTCCACTCCCCTGGACACATAGGTTACCTCTAATTTTTTCATGTCACAACCATTGCTCCTATGAAGATTCCCCTACCTGTCTATCTCTCCTTGAACGTAGGATGTAAAATGTATGAGTATTTGATTTTACTCAGGTCTTCAGATTGTTATTCAAAGTGGCTGTATCAGTTTACTCCTCATAAAAGTGCCTGAATGTTGTCAATTCCCAATGTCCTTGATAGCACCTGACAGGTGTAAAATGTGAATTGGTGCTGTCTGAATTTTTCTTCAGCCGTTTTCCTGCGCCATGTCCTTTCATATTCTTGTTGACTCTTAGGAGCACTTTTTTAGTCCTAGCATTATTCTCTCTTGATTTTACACATTGTGAGCATTTTCTCTCTCTTTATCTATCTGTACCTTTGGCTTCTGTTTACTTTAAACTTCCACTTGCCAACAACTTCTACTTACATGTGGATTTTTTTTTCTTAATCCTGACTTCTACTGCCATGGTATCTGGGTTTGTCCTTCTCTCTGTGTCTTGAGCCGAAAGCTCTCAATATCTCATTAGATTATTCAATCATTGTCATTCTGTTGAGTAAAGTTCTCATGTTACTTCACCTCAAAGACCGTTGGTCTAGTTTATAATTGAGATTTTGATTTTACGATCTTTCATGGAACATCAGTTATGGGACTAAGGGCAAGATCATATTGTTCCAACGTGGCATGTTACGTACAAGAAAAATGGAGTGCACATCCGTTAGAAGGGGATGGTGAACATGACAGACATTATGAAACTTAGGATTTCAGTACTACTAAGCCCCATGCAATTAATAAAAACTCTTAGCAAAATGGGTAACAATATTTGGTTTGTGTTTTCTTCTAGATGTTATTTAAAATTTGTGTGAACTGATTTCCTCTTTATGTTTTATTTTTCCATTCATTCTTTAATCCCCCTGACAATTATTTTTCTGTATCATGTGAGGTAGGGATTGAAAAGTAATTTATTAAATACTTGCCTACTGATTTGAAGTACCACCTCCATGCCATATTTAATTTATGTATATTTGGCTTACTTTTTGAACTTTATTTCAGTCCTTCTATTTTGTTATCACCATTTTAAGTACTGCTGCTATGTGATACATTTCCATTATTCTCTTGAAAAATCTTGGATCTATAAGAATTTTTACAAAAATAATTTCAAGATATCAGTTTTATTGTGTGTTGGAGAGCACATTTATTTTATTTGGGAATCAATTTATAAAATCATTGTACAATGTCCTTGAAAACAAGAGTCAAATATGGATATTTGTTTTTATTTTTTATTTTTTTTTTAAGATTTTATTTATTTATGTGACAGAGAGACAGCCAGCGACAGAGGGAACACAGCAGGGGAGTGGGAGAGGAAGAAGCAGGCTCCCAGCCGAGGAGCCCGATGTGGGACTCGATCCAGGAACGCCAGGATCACGCCCTGAGCCAAAGGCAGACACTTAACGACTGCACTACCCAGGCGCCCTGGATATTTGTTTTTAAAGGGAATCTAATATAAAAGTCAAATTTTAATTTAGAAGACTTCCATGAAATTCTGTGAAACTCATTTTTATGAAGTGTTATTTAACAAGTTATCTACTCTTGCAATTAAATAGTAACAGGGAGAGATAATGAATCTAGACCTGATCTGAGTGAACCATTGGTAATAATGTCATGAAAATGCTGATATCATCCATCTCTTTGCTGAGAGATCTGCTTAGTGTCTGTGCCTGGCTAGCATACAGCTCTTACCAATTAATGGTAATGTTTCTTATCTGAGTTCATTTAAAAGCACTTTTAAGAGTCCAGGCAATGAAGAATAGATTGCCTTAGATGCTATCTCTTGGTACATAGGCATGAGTCACATTGGATGATTTCACCTTAAAAAGGCAAGGACATCAGAGTGCAACTTGGCCTAGAACCCCAAATATTCACCATTTTGATTCATTCAGAGTAATGCATCTATTCTTCATCTTTTTTCTGGATACTTAGGGTAGGCTGTTGAGTTTGAAGTGAATATAGGATATACAGGTGGAAATGCCCGATAGGGCATTAAATAAATGGATCTGAAACTCTATAGAAAGGTATAGAACAAAGAATTCAATTTGGGAATTATGGAGTTGATGAAATCAACCAGAGAGAGTATATAAAACTAAAAAAGAAGAGTGCAAGATGAAATTCTAAAGAAAACCAAAATTTAAGGGGTAGTTAGAAGTCAATAAAATAAACAATGAAAGTTTTAAGAGAGAGAAAGATATGAAATCAAGAGAAAGGAATGCCAATCTTCAGATACAAAGAGGTTTGATGGAAAAGAATCCATTGGATTTAAAATTAGTTGATTGTCTATGAACTTATACCACAAGTGTGAGGTTGTGAAGAAAGCCAGCTTGAAGAGGGTAGAAAAGTGAATGGGAAAATGAGGAAATGAAGATATTGCTTTGCTTTGGAGTGAAAGGAGGAGAGGAATACAAAATATAGTTAGGTATGAGGTGAATGTGGAGACAAGCATTTTTAAGGGCATATGGTCTTGAAGAAATTTATATAAATATAGTCAGATGGAGTACACAGAGAGTGTGTGTTAATAATTCATGGAATAACATAGGAATGCTTCTGAGAAAATGGGAGGCAAGGGGACCATTTGTACAGATAGAAAGATTTAACCATGAACAGGAAGAACATCTCTCCTGCTGAGAATGATGGTTGTGGCATCAAATATATTCAGTGGGAAGAGGTGGAAGTTGAGGACATTTTCCTATAAAAAATATAAGGTGAAATTGGCTGCTGAGAAAAACAAGAGTAGTGGTAGGATACCTGGCTGGAGAATGGTTATAAAAATATGATTAGTCACTGAGGACTATGTGAAAGGGGTTGGAAAGATTCAATTTGAGCCTATGGTTGGAAACCATTATATACCACATGCACAAGCTCATTGTGTTTCTCCATCATTTTCATCAGTCTGAGCATGGAAGCAGAGCTGATGAAGAACACAGCTGGTCCAGAGATTGAGGTCTGTACCATAGACAAAGTAAGAAGGAATTCAGGGACACGAATTTGCTGATCAGAGAATGTCTGTGAGATTCAATACAGGTCCACTTGAGGAAGGAAAGCATGAAATAGGAAAAATTTTGGAAACTACAAGGAAACAAAAATTGATAGTGCATGTCTATGATATAGAAGATAAGAAGAAATGGAAGGATAGGAAATTTGCACTAAGAGAATGGCATTTGGAATTTAAATTTTCAGAAGGTGTGCAGACTCAGGTGATAACATAATATAGTCATGTGAGAGATTGTCCGAGTTTATTAGATATATAAATGTTTGTAGTTAAAGAGGTCAAGAAACTTAAGTCATATTTCTATTTCTAACAGCTTAGCTATACTACATATTTCATTAACTCTCTCACTGAAAGAAATAAAAAACAAAACTAAAATTACTGGATAAAAATTTTTTTTAAAGATCTCTTAAATCCATTGATAAGCTGAAAAAAGACCAAAAAAACTGAGGGCCTCAGAGGGGAGGGGGGTGGGGGAATGGGATAGGCCGGTGATGGGTAGTAAGGAGGGCACGTATTGCATGGTGCACTGGGTGTTATACGCAAGTAATGAATCATGGAACTTTACATCAAAAACTAGGGATGTACTGTATGGTGACTAACATAATATAATAAAAAATATTATTTAAAAAAAAGTAAGTGAATAAGGAAATTCAGAGAGGTGAATGGAACAGATCTTAAATGAAATGAAGTTTTTGCCTTGAGGACATTTGCTATCCTGGGTTAGCATGAACTGTGGATTTCACAGGCTTAGGCACAGAAAGGTCACGAGATAAAGCCCAAAGACAACTAAAACTTGTGAAACTATAGGGATACTAAGCAAAATTATAATAATAATAATAATAAAATAAAAATTAAAAATAAATTTAAAAAAATTCTTGAACTCCGAGTACTACAATATTATATAAGGTTGGGCAAGAAATTGACCCACTATAGAGAAAACATCTGAAAGAGAACAGGTGCTTTCTCACTGCTGGATATGATGGGAAGTCAACTCTCATGGAGGCTTGTAGCCTGAATCCTGAGCACAGGGGAGATCCAAACATTTAAAGTGGTCCCCACTCACTGTTCCAACAAGTCAGCCAAAAGTAAATGCAAATCCTCTCAGAAGGAACCCTACATCATTCTAAACCTGTTTTTACATATGAAATTCCAATTAGTAACATTTTATAGGGAAAAAAAATCACAAGGCAATATGAGTGAGAATCTACAGAAATAAAAGACTGAAGAATAAGCCTTCAAATATTGGTTCATCTGATCAAGAACATAATATAGAAAAGTTTAATATATTTTTAAAAAATCAAAGAAGAGGTAGGAGTGAGAGAGAAACAAAAGGGAAAGAACAGATTATCTTCAAAGAAATAACAACAAATCAATGGACAGTTTCTTAACAGAACAATGCAAGCCAGATGACAGGGAAAGAAGTGCCAAACTGTAAAACTTTAATTATTTAATTGGTACTTCCAGATTTCACATGATAACAATCTTTTAAGCTTTTAAATACTTAGAAAAAAATCTACTGAAATGTATAATGTGTTGATTCAGTGTTCATGGTCATGCTGTAAGCTTTTTATTAATAAAAAAGTTAAAACTAAAGCAAAGATATTTTTTATCTTCAATTTCATACATCTAATTCACTTGGCAGCAGCTCTAAAAGCAATCAGAAATTCAGTTTTCTCTTGGCTGTAATGAAATTTCGAATTTGTATGACAAATCAGTGTATAATGTTTTCCTCTAATGAATTAGAATTCTTGTTTTTCAGTAGTACTCTGTGCCAGAGCTAAGTTAGCCTCTAATTAAGGCTATTCTCCTTATTGTTTTCTTATATTCATGATTGATTAAATAATTCAAGGATTTCTGTATCTTCCTTTTATTGTTTTTGAAACATGTACAGTGTTATGGTTTTGCTTATTTGATACGGTTTTGCTACATATAGCTTTGTTCTTAGGCTTTAAAAAAGCTGGATTATTCAAAGAAATAAGCAACTAAGTATTCAGCACTCCATTATTTAAAACTTTTAGCTTTACATCCTGGCCTGTTCAAATTCATACCAAACATTTCTGCTATAATAACACGTCTGTTTCCAGGCTTAGTATGGACACATAATCCTTTCTCCAATTTCCACTCCTTTTTAATGGGTACCAGGAGTTCAACAGGTAGAAAGGATCTAGAGTTACTTTTGCTCCCTTGACTCAATCAGAAACTACAGAAGAATAAGGATAGGTTCATTTATGATTACATAATGTGCAAATTTCATGGGGGAAATTATGCAACATAAGCATTAGAAAGTATTAAGATAACAGTGAATACATGTATTCTCTCAAGATTCTGCTGGCAAGTTAAGATGTAATATTCTGTAAACTCTAAAAATTAAGAGTAATTTCCATTGCAAATATGTTCAATTTAAACTAAAGAGATTAGAAAATAATAGAAACTAAGTTTTTAAACTCTACTAGAGCTTAAAAAATAATTTCAAGTTTTGGTGAATGGAAAAAATTAAGAGAGGGTAATCCTGAAGTGAATGGGCAATAATGATTCTACTTATAAGTAAATTGGAGGAAAAAAATATTATTTGTCCTACTTCATGACAATCAAATATTATGTGATGTTAAACTTCATAACTATCTTGCATATAATTTTAATTTTATAGTTCTTTTAATATTATACCACAGTTTTCCAAGCTACCACAAAGTCTTTAATCTTGTAATTCTACATATTATTTGACCTACATATATAGTATTTTGGTTGTTATGGTTTATCATTGTAAATACTATGGATTTCTTTGTGATTCTGACATTTTACCTCTCTTGCTTCTTTAAATTCCCGAGTGGTATTGCTGAGCCAAGGGTCATGGGAAAAGTTTCATTTATTTCCAAATTTTGCTCAAGAATGCAAGTACAGGAGAGTAGAAATATATGGGCTAGGGAAGGATTAGTCCCAGGGAGGAGGAGGAAGAGTGTTCCTCAGGTTAGAATGCACTGGGAAGGAGAAAAAGAAAGAAGGCAAGAAGGCAAGAAAGGAAGGAAGGAAGGAAGGAAGGAAGGAAGGAAGGAAGGAAGGAAGGAAGGAAGGAAGGAAGAAGGAAAGAAAGAGAAAGAAAGAAAAGAAGGAAGGAAGGTAGGAAGGAAGGAAAGAAGGAGGGAAGGAAGGAAGAAAAAAAGGAAGGGAAAGAGAAGAAAGAAAGAAAGAAAGAAAGAAAGAAAGAAAGAAAGAAAGAAAGAAAGAAAGAAAGAAAGAAAGAAAGAAAGAAAAAGAAAGAAAGAAAGAAAAAGAAAGAAAGGAGAGAAAGAGAGAGGGAGGGAGGGAGACTCCTTCACATAATCAGAACTCTCATGGAAATTTCCATGTGGAATTTTCAAAGGGGATCATGAGAGAATTAGTTTGAGGGAAAAGACCCAGGAAGTTTGAAGCATGAGTACCGAGGAAGCCTTCCTGTGCCCTCCTAGCAAGATGCTTTGTTTGCCTTTGTGTCTGAGATGAGATATAAACTCTACATGAAAGCCGGTGAACTTCAGAGTAGAAAACATAAAAGGGCCTACAAAAGCTCCCCTGGGTTTATTCTTATTGGAAAGAGTAAAAAAATCTCTAGAAGAAATGTACCAAAAAGAAGTCAGGGACTCAAAGCCTGCATCAAGAAATTGTCAACAATAGGACACGACAGAGAGGACTCTACATAATTTACTATATAATAATGATTTTAATAATCACTACTTACTGAACACTTGTCACTGTGTGGCATGAACATAACCTCTCCTTCTTTTAGTTCTGTGATTAAGCACCTTTGTTTTAGAAATGAGGAAACCAGGATTCAGGAGCATTAGTTAATATAAGACCACATAGCTATTAAGTGACAATGAAAGGATTTGAACTCAGACCTTTTTGTTCTAAAGAGCCCATTCATCACTCCCATGGAATACTGAGGCTACCGAGAAAGAAAATACATTCCATGCAATGTGTAAAGAATTTACAATAAAAAGTTGGGAACCCTTGGTCACTGGAAAGAGCAGATATCATCATTGCTTACCTACTTCTGCTGAAAGAGATGACAACAAATGTAGCAGGACTTCAGAACAATGTTCTATTATAGATCAACTGGAAACAAATTATTGCTTTAGGACATTTCAGGATGGATGACCTCTCTGGTCCCTTCCAATCAGAAGATTCTAGAATTCTGATATTCCTTAAGACATAATCCTCTAAGTGACTCAGTGGCTCAAGAACAAACATAATTTTCTGATTCACTGTAACCCTTTCACTATTTGACAAATGCAAACTCATTTTGAGGAATATTCAAAGAAAATAAGGAAAAAGACTTTGGAAGAATAATTTGAAAGACTTAATTTATAATGACGTTATGAACTAGGATTTTAGTGGTATATTTTTATTATGTATATTTTTATGAATAAGAAGTGATTTAGATGGCATGGCCCCTTTGGGCTCTTTCCATTCCCAGGCTTCTATGGGATTTTAGACAAAATAGCTGTGATTTTAACTCTGTGGATTATTAGTAGGGAAGAAGCATTTTGTACATAGTATAAAGAACAGAATGCAGGATTTAAATGAAGGAGAATTACATTCCTGTTCCAGTTCTATTGCTAACTGACTCTGTGACCATGGACAGGTCTGAACTTTTATTGATTTCAGTTTCCATATCTCAAGAATGGGATAAGTTTTGTTATATTCCTTTCATTTCTAATGCTAATACATTTTTAATAAACTAATTCATTTTGCTAGACAATGTACTAGATATAGTAGGGTATGTTGTGATTAATAAGATATGGTTTCTGCCTCAGTTAGCTTAAATTCAAGAACAAGGATTCCCAAAAAAGAGTAAGAGCTAATAATTTTAGAAGCATGAAGAGGACATGGGATAATTGTGTGCTAGATTCCAAGGAAGGAGGAGGTTTGAGAAAGAATACTATTATTCAGTATCATTTGCTGGAGTGTGGTCAAGTAGGGTGATAATGGTTTAGACTGGCTTGCACTTTTGGGCTGTCACTGGTAAATTAGAGCAGTTTTAGTTGGTACAAAGTGGCAAAGGCTGCTGACTTGCCAGATCTTTCTCTTTAAATTTAAACTTCACAGGTAGCACTTTCTGGGGAAAATGCTCCTCTTAGCTGAGGGTAGGGACTTTGTTTCTATTCCCCCACTGAGCAGGACAAAACAAGTGCATTTCTTCTGTACATTAGGGAACATGTTCCCAGCTGATCCAGCAAAGTAACTCCTTAAAGATCATCACATTTCTCCAAATTATGTCACACTTCCTACCCTTGGATTCTTAAGAAAGAAGAATACATATGATGCATTCCTTAAACCAAGGTTCTTCATGCAATTTACCAAGTTACACTAGCAACTTCATGACACGCACCACAGTTTGCTTGTGTTCTGTTCTGGGTTTTGACATTTAGATGTATGGATCTGAGATGCTAGTCTTAGATGGTGGCATATGTGGGGTGACAGTTTAGTTTGTGTCAAGCTTGAGGAATGTCATGTAGGAAGGCTAGCTTCCTAAAACCCTATAAGCCCAGAGTGAATGATAAATATAAATGCTTATCCTTTTTGAAACCTCTAGAGGATTGAATAAATACAATCATAAGATTTATTGTCATTTTTGAATCGTCTAAGCTCAAAAACCAAATAATGCCTCTTTATCTTGAGAATTCTTTTGAATATGGACCCATGTGGCATCTCCAAAGTCACCATCTTTGACTCATGCATCATACTTCTTAGACAAGGGAAAGAATTCTTATTGTAGGAAAATAATTTTTTTTTTCTTTCCAACTGAAACAAGTCCTTGTTAGAAGGGACTAAATGTTGTGTTAGAAACCACATCTGGTTTCCCTCTGCATTAAACAGACACAACCCTTGTTCAAAACTGGGAAAATCTCAGAGGTGAGATTCTCTGGGCCAAGGGATGGTAAATGGAATAGGAATTTAGCATTCTCCACAAGGGAAGCTGTTTCCCACAATAACAAGGAGTCACAACACCACGGATAATATCAAAATGCAATAGATAATCCCAAAAAGTTATCAGGAAATACTGCGCAGCTCTCTGAATAGGTCTAACCTGGGATGGAAATCTGAGAGAATTGGGGTCCTTTCAAGGCTGGCTGCTTATGAACTCGGTCTGAGAGTGTTTACCTGGACCTCCCTTTTTTACTAGCTCAACATGCATTTTTTAAAAAACCGGATGAAAAACAAAAACTCAGAAACTCTCCCTAAATCCCACAGGCACCATCTACCACCCTGTGTCTTTGACCATGTCGTTCGTACCCACGCATTTTGAAAGAGCAGTTTCTCTCATAGTGCTCAGTGTGTGCTCACGGCATGAGCAACTGTGAGCAAAGCAGTGGCTTATTCCTCTCATCACCTAGCTTTAGTCTAGATTGTAAAACCTGCTCTTGATCCTTAAAAATATTTCTTCTTTAGTGAGAAATGTTATACGCCAAATTTTATTAATAGGGAATACATATTTAAGGTCAAGAGTAAACGATGTTATGAATTAAAACTTGGTTTCCTTCGAACAACAAAAATGCCTCTGTTTTGAGACTATTAATTTTTTCTGCCTTTTTTTTTTTTGCTATGAATCAAAATAAGAGCCACGGAAAGGGTTATGCTTATGGCTCAATATTTCTGACTTAGATGGAACCAGGAAATAGCATTCATTTGTGAAAGAAGTCAGTTACTGTCAAATTAGTTCACTGACATTTAGGACAGGGACAGAGAATTTAAAATGGTTAACCTAACACATTATAAACAGAATACTTGGAATGAGCCCTAAATAGCAGAAACTGTATTGTGTTGGCTCAGAAAATCTGAGTTTGGAGAAGATTAAAATTTTGAGGTCACAGGACATGGAATCATTTTTTTTTTTAAATACAACTTTCCAAATGTGATAGTGTCTACAAGCTCCTCACCTTCAACCCAAAGCACTTTCCCACATTCCTATAATTGATCATGAGAATCACAACCTGGACTTTTCTTTCTAACTTATTCATTCTGGAATACTTTTGGGAGAGAAATATATCTTCAGTGAGTTTCTTGGGAAAAAAGTATCAAAGTATATAATCTGTATATATATAGTAGCAAGGTATATAATCTTTATATATGTATATAGACTTACGGTATTTTTGAGCATCTAATTTACATAAATTCAATTAGAGTTATTCTCTCTTTTTGGGAATTAAAGTATTATAAAATAGATTTAACCTATGTACTTTATATTTTGGTAAGTATTGTACATTATTAAATCTGTTGTTAGATATAATTTATATTACACATAAATATGATGAACAAAATGTACATCACGGGCAGATTAAGGGATGATATTTTGTGGGGAAGTTGGACTTAATTCTATTTTTATTTTATTTGCTAACTTTAAGAAATAATCCTTTTTTTATTATAATAATATTTTTTATTATATTATGTTAGTCACCATACAGTACATCACTGGTTTTTGATGTAAAGTTCCATGATTCATTAGTTGCGTATAACACCCAGTGCACCATGCAATACGTGCCCTCCTTACTACCCATCACCAGCCTAACCCATTCCCCCACCCCCCTCCCCTCTGAAGCCCTCAGTTTGTTTCCCAGAGTCCATAGTCTCTCATGCTTCACTCCCCCTTAATCCTTAAGTAAACTATAACCCTACTGCAAATGTATCCTTGCAAATGGCTTATTCAGTTTATATTTAAGTGCTACATTCATAGGAGCATTTACTCTCTACTTCCGTGCATTCCATTTTCTAATTCCACATATAAGTGAGAGCATGCAGTTTTTTCTTTCCATGTCTGCTTATTTCACTTAGCACAATGTCCTCCTAGTTCATTGATGTTGTTGCAAAAGGCAGAATCTCCTTTTTTAAGGCTGAGTAATAGTTCATTGTATATACATCCACCATAATTTCTTTATTCATTGATCATAGACTTATGGTTGACTGCCTCCCTTTGAGATGTCGATAACACTGGAAAAGAAATGTTCTTCATTTTATAGGAAGAGAATGTTAATGCTGAGAGTAGAGAGGGAGATAGAGGGCTTTGGAACCTATTATAAAATATCCACTGGGAGAATAGTAATATCAACCTTATTATATGTTTATTTTAGTCATTAATTTTCTGACAATGAGATAGCCATGTGCAACACATTGACTAAATATTTGCATTTATTATTCTTTCTCACATAAACACTTTTCACCCCATTTTATCCATCTTGAGTATTCCTATAATGAGATGTCAGTTGATCTTTGAAACATAGGAAAAGATTGCCTTGAATTCTCCTGCACCCCAATGTATGCCCTTTAAAAGTCCGAAGTTTCCCTAAAATTTCTGTGAATTCTTACTATAGTATGAGTTGGTAATGGGTAAAATATACGTGTGCCTTGGGCTTTGGGGCTTCAAATTCCCACCTTGGTCAAATTAATTCAAGCTTAGAGACCACATACCATCTCCGATGCTCTGTCTCTGTTTGGGCAACACATTGACTCAGACATGAAATTTGTCTTGCTAACGCTATCTGTGATCCCCCCACCCCCACAAACTGTTGCCCCCAAAGTTTAGAACTAGAACAGGCATAATAACTTGGTGGAGAAGGACAGAGGAATGCCTAGCATTACAGCACAATATCAAGCTAGTCAAATTTGTTCTCAAGTCCTTCAATTGCCCAGATGTGCCTTTTTCCTGTCGTTCTCCAAGCAATGCCCAAGTTCGTGGCTCTATCTCGGTCTTCTATGGCTCTTTTTGTCTCGCTCATTTACTCCCTCTCTCAAAGTATAAAAAACAAGAACAAAACAAAACCCCCACCCCCAAACTAACAAATACTCCTTTCCCCTACTCTGTCTTATATAGATCAACTGTCTAGATAGCATTAGAATTTTCCAAATTAAGATGATTAGCATAGAATTTTCTCCTATCTTCTAGTTTGTAAGTAAATGGACGGTTAAAAAGTGCCAGTTTTAACTATTACCTTGAGATGTATGACTGTTCTTTTCATTTGAATTTAACAATATATAGGGAATGGTAATTATGTATGAAGAATCTAGCAGAAAGTAAAGTACCTCACTACACATCCTTCACAGACAGTCTGTACACAGAATTTATTCTTTACTCAGTGTAGACAGCCAATATTTAGCAAGCCTATTTTCAGTTATGACTGCCTCACGGACAGAAACCATTCCTTGTACTCACATTATTTCCCCTGCTCCAGGATTATTTCAGCTGGGCTTGACAGCACTGCTGTATCATAGTTTGAAAGAGACCATTCACACGATAAAACTTACAGGGCATTTTCTCATCCAAGGACACAGGAAATGGCATTTTAATGTGGCTGTTCTATCATCATCTATGAGCACTCAAGGAGTCCCTGCACATATCTTTCTGTTCAGGTATAGCAGAGAGCCTCTATGACAGAGGAACCAAAGAATATGAGAGCAAAGGATTATAAAGGATCCAGGCTACTGAGAGGAACAATGAAAAAAGGGCGTGGCTCTGAAAGATGAGACACGAAAGAACAGACTGAAAAAATACGGGCACAATTAAAAGAGTATAAAGTTAAGAAGATAAAAACGTGCCAATGGTTGCTATGTGAATAGTGCTTAAAAGCACAATTTGGGGGTGCATGGGTGCCCCAGTCAGTTGAGTGTCCGTCTCTTGGTTTCCACTCAGGGTTTTGAGAGGGAGCCTTGCATTCTGCTCTGTGCTCAGCGGGGAGTCTGCTTGGGATTCTCTCCCTTTGCCCCTCCCCCAATCAGTGTGTGGGCCTGTGCAGGCTCTCTCCCTCTCTCTTTCAAATAAATAAATAAATCTTTAAAAACAAATAAATAAAAGCACAATTTGGGGGAAGGTAGCTTAGGTTTACCTTCCAGACCCAGCAATTACAAGCAGGGTGACTACGGACAGCTTAGCTTACCTCTCCGTGGCTCAGTTTCTTCATCTGTAAAATACAGACATAATAAGACCTCCCTTACAGATGAAAAATAAGTAATGCAAATAGTGTTAAGCAAGAATTTGGAACAGAGAAAAGCTCAAAAATACTATTATTATTCTGGTACCAATAATAAAAACGTAGCTAGATTATATCATGATGCAAGGTATAAAGTATAGTTTTATTTTGTTCCATTTTTACCAAGGAGAATGCCATTAGCCACACTGGTAACCAGTGGTGTCACATGGCTGTCTCAGAGACTATAAAATAGGCACTACTACTGTTCAAATGAAGAAGCTCTTAATGGGAAAATTTTTTTAAAGTCAGAAAAACACGATAATCCACAGAACATTACACCAGAATGGAACTTCTAGACAATCATAGCAGAGAAGTTAATTGCCCTGACTACCTAGAATCCCTTATGGGTTAATTTGCTTCATTTACACCCCAGAAGAGAATTTCTCTCCAAAAATCTGCCTTCTGGTTCCTGCCAACACTGAAGGTGAGGCTCATGGCTCTGTTAGGGTATGAGCCCTTTACTCCTTTTGGAGACCCCCAACTTTTCAGTAGGGTCATGTGGATCCTTAATCCTGGTTTTCTCTCCAGTGGCCATGAGGAAAAGTAAGGCCAGATCCACAATAGGACAACCATTGACTGTCTTGTGAACTGTCTCATTTGAGATTTCTGCATAGCTTTTCAATCAGGAGAGTCAAGGTCCTCAAGAACATTGTCATAAGTCTCAGATCCCACTTCTTCCCCATCAGGGAAGGGCTTTGGCTTGGGAGATTGGTCTAGGTTCAAAATTAAGTCTTCTTTGAAAAATACGTCATTCTTCCAATTAGATCAAGTGTCTGGTCTCAGCTCTGTTGGTCTGTCTGCAGGACATAATTGTTTCTGTCAATGCAGCTAAGGAGGCTCCCAACACTCACACTTTGTTTTAAATTGTGAGTCAGTATACCTAAGCCTGCCCTCTTCAGGGCATCAGTGGCACTTATCAAAGCATTCAATTCTGTAGTCTTGGGTACTATTCCCTTGAAATTGTCGAATGCTAAAGACTTTTTGCCAGCTAGTGCTCCTCCTCTCATCTATTTCCTGCCAAAGTTCACCACAGGTGAAAGTATTAGCAATCCCTCTACTCTAGCATGCCAGCACTATCAAAAGCCTGCTTTCCGCCAGGGATGGTGCCCTGATTGCCATCTGGTCAGTGATTGGTCCATTTCTAGAATTCCATTCTTAGAGTCTGCTTCTAAGTTCCCCTTCCAATGCCAACTGTCTTAGGTAGAATTTCCTCAGATCAAATCCTGAGAGAAGGATTCTTGCAAGAGTGATGTGTTGAGGAGTGCTCTAGAAGAAGGGGAGTGAGGGAAGCAAAACAGTAAGAAAGCAAGTAAGGAGGTCATCTTGGCTGGAAATGGACCTCAGGCTGTTACCATGAGCTGCTCTAAATCAGGAATGATATCCCATAGTAGGTTCCCTCTTAACACAAAGAGGTGGACTTTTGTCTTCTTGGATCAGTCATTAACCTCTGGCTGTTCTCTGAGAGTATGGGGTAATAACCTAGTAGAAGAGGCAGTGCCCATTCAGCAATGGAGGGACAGGTAGTTGGACTGGTGCAGGTGATCTAGGTCGGCTCCAACAGCCTCACATCAAACAGATTCCATGAGGCCAACTCCACACTACTCCACTCTTTACTGATTTCCCCCAGCTCATAACTCCTCTACCGTTAGAGTTCATTCCTCACAGGGAGTTTAAATTTGTGCATTTTGTTATGTACATCAATAATTTTATATATAATAAGTAGGCTTTCCAACTCTCTTTCCTGGCATTTGAAGGCTAAGAGTTGGGTAACAGGTTGGACTTTTCTCACAGCTTAAGTCACAGTGTCGAACCCTTGGTTGAAACATGATAAACGCTGGGTGATTAGTGGCGTTGGTAAATAATCTATGGTATATAATTAACTATTAATGCTATATTTCTTCTAAGCTTATATAAATACTGAATAGAGTCCAACTAGATGAAACAGAAAGAAATTGTAGCAAGCTATCTATTTCTCACCAATACCCCAGTAGACCTCCTTTGGCTTCTTAGGACAACAGATGCAAAAGAGCAAGTTTCATATTTGTTCCACTTATTACAAAGAATAAACTTAAAATAAAACTTACATTTTAATTTAAAAAATTATACACTTTATAAATAAAGTATATCCCCAACAAAAATAAAACAAAACAGGGGTGCCTGGGTGGCTCAGCTGGTTGAATGTCCGCTGTTGGCTCAGGTCATGATCCCTGAGTCCTGGAATCAAGTTCCACATTGGGCTCCCTGCTCAGCTGGGAGTCTGCTTCTCCCTCTGCCCCTCGCCCTGTTAGTGCTCTCTCTCTCTCTCTCACTCTCTCTCTGTCTCAAATAAAAAAAAATCCTTAAAAAAATAAAAATAAATATAAAAAATAAAACAAAACAAAAAAAGAAAGAAATTGGAAATTAAAAATCAGTGGGAAATCAATAGGAAAATGTGAATGAATAATGGACACTCTATATTGATAGGGATCAATATTTCATGCAGAAGTTAAAACTTTTGAACAAGTCACACAGGAAACTATGAGATAAAGAATAAGAGATATGACACTTTAAAAAAATCTAAAAATATTGTGTTTTATAATTGCTTGTATTTGATTAATACAACCACCATAGAATTTTTTTTCTTGTGATGAACTAAAGATAAGAAAGTAATCAGAAGTAGTAACCATATTTTTAAACAAAGCAAATAGAAGTGGCTGATGATCCAGAATACACGAGACAATAAAGAATAATAATGTTCCAGAAGACTCAGAAATGAGCACACCTGTAAGCAAGAAGGAATGGGTATTATTCATTATCATGAAAGGGAAAAATTCCAAATATAATCATCTAATTCATAAGTGTTTCCCACCTGACCTTTGAAACAGTTAAATATTTTAGACATTGAAACAAGCCTTCAAAGAGACCCAAATGCATTATTCAGGTGAGCAGATGTCTACTTCTGCAGAGTTGTTTCAAAACCTCTCAGTGTAGACTCAAAGGAAACATGTTTAGCTCACAAAGTACAGTTTTAATCACCCTACCATGGTGTAAACACACAAATAAAGTTCTGTTTAATTACTGTCTTTCCAAGGCCCAGCTTGCATGGACTTCCGTCTCGGTTGTCTGGATAAGAAATTGAAATGAAAATAGGAAGCACTATTCAATTTAAGTATCTGTAAGACCCAGAAGAAGCAGCACAACGCAGACCCAGGTAGCAAAACAGCACTACCGGTGAAGAGTTTCACGCCATGGTGGCAAAGACCACAGAATAACCTCAGTATGTGAAGGTCCCAGGAGGTCAGAACTAGCTTAGACACGTGAAGAGTGTAGCTGAGCAGCAGAGGTCAGCTCCAATGGGCAGGGATTACACTTCAGTGGGCTCATCACACCCAGAGGCATGATTATAAACTCAAGAGGACTGAATAGTGAGCACATAGGAGATAGTTTTCAAGATTTACATGAATATGTTAGTGCCAACTCTCTATACATAGGATACAAAGGTTTCACAAATAGAGATTCTATAAATTAGGGGTTTCTGTTTGGGAACTACAGAAAGGAACTTAGGTGATCCCACGGTAAAGAAACTCATTAGAGCACTGGCGATGGGGAGTAGGGTGCAGGGTGTGGGGAAGGTCAATGTGGCAGAAAGATAGAGAAAGCAGGGCAAATAAGGTTGTAAGTGGAGAACAAAAAAACAGAGTTAGAAACCAGTTTTATTCAAGCTTGTAAATAAATACAAATGTGATATCTTTGAAGGCAGGGACCATGTTTTATTCATATTTATTTTCACAGTTTACCCTCTCCCAATTATATAATAGATAGATGTTCTGCAAAGGTGTGTTGAATTAATAGTGAATAAATGAGTAAGATAATAAATATAGGAGCAAATGGATGGATGGATGAATAAGTTGAAAATAGATGGATAAATAATGCTAATTTGGTGAAATCCAACAATCTGCCAATAGAAATAAATGATGCCAGTAGAAATACATAGACGCTAACCTAGTTTGCCCCTGTTACAGAAGAGATCCAATAATTAAGATGGGCCATTAGATTAGCTACAAAGCATCTCATGACCCATACCTAAATTCTTTAGATGTCTTCTAAAAACTAAAGTGTTCGATTTTCTTTGATTTTGTGTATTTAGAGAGCACAGTTGATCAGCCTCAAACAGCTTGTGTTATTGAGGGATCATGATTGCAATGCCATGCCTTTGAAAAATGACCCCAAACATGCCCGAATTCTTTCATCTTCTAAAATCATCTACAATAAGGGTCTGCCCATTCTGTTTGCTATCCTCTCCCCACACCCAGAAGGTTTTCTAAAATGATTGCTAGAATAATGCCATAAAAACATTCAAAGTGCACATGATCTCTGACAGAGAATAGCAAACAGTAAATTGATCCAACTCATTCATAAAAATCTTGGTGAAATGGCCACAACTCAGCAAGGATCATTCTTATGTTCTAAAAGTTCTATTTCTTAGAAAATTTTCTATTTCAGGAAAGAAAAAGAGAAAGACTACAATTATGTGATCCTATGTAATCAAAATCTTTGGGGTGAGATTATATGATTTTGAGTCTTTTTAGCAAAGTTTTGCTTGTTACAACTTCCTAAAAACATGTGGGCATTTCCGCCTTCACCTTAGCCTGTGGTTTTTTAATGTGTTATTTTCACACAGACCAACTAGAAGTTTGGTATGTTTTCCAGTATAACGTACATAATCGTTTTTAGTATCCAGTTGTAAGTACGTCTTTCACTGCTCTTCAGGAAATTGTCACATCTGGCCACCAATAAGGCTAACGAGAATACTATGAGCACTAGAACATAGTTAGGAATAATAGTAATGATTTTTTTAAAACCCTGATATTACTGTATAATCATTATATGCCAGGAGCTGTGCCCTGAGACTCAGCCAAACTCCTCGCCTTTCTGTGAGAACCTTATGTCTTCCAAGGCATCCGTCTGCCATCTAGAAAAGGTGACATTAAATAATTCCTTGAAATATTTTTATTTCTTTGACCTACTGCATGCTTTGGTTCAGCACATGCCATAGGCCACATGTGTACCGTTCTAGAACTTCGCAGTGCTGTTGACTGATATAACTTGAAACTGTCTTCATCCCATATAATAACAGGTTAGGCTTAACATTTTAGTGAGTATCCATAGTCTGATTCCTAGGTTTTTCAGAAAGCCCAAGATCACGTAGATGCAACAGGACTGAGGAGGTGCCTCAGAGCCAAAGTGGAATGTGGGGATTATGGGAGGATATCTTGTTGTTGCTCTTACTCACAAGTGCACACGTCTGCACGTTAACATAACTTTCCCATATCATATTGACCTTACTCATTATCTGGCTACGGGACATGTGAGACAGACCAAGACCTGAAACATCAGTGAGCTATCCTGGAGAGGTGGTGTAAGAGAGCCAGTGCGTCACATCACCTCCTGTGGCTACAGAGTCCGAGAAGTTGGTTCTAGGCAAGGACACTCCAAACTGTGCCAACGGATGGGAGATAAAGCCACAGGTTTACATAGACAGTCTTCCCTAGCTCACACTCCTAACTGCGTCCTGGCCTCTCTTTAACCATCTCAGATCCCTAGAATTGAGTGACAACCCCTAACAGGCTCACAGGCTTACAGCTTATTTCCTGCTGTGATGCCTCTGGCAATGTCCCTGCAGCCACCCTGACCTTTCTCATTTTTTTCTGTTTTCCAGCCCTTCTCCACCCACATTCTCAGAGCCTTTCCACTAGCTGTCAACTCACCCTACAAATTTTCCTCCCTTCCTCACTCAGTTCCTACTTGTCCTTCTCATCTCTATTCAAACGTCAGTTACTGAAGGAATTCTTCCCTGCCACTCAGACTATGTCAGGTTACCCCGTTACAAACTCTTAGACCATGATAAATCTTTACCGATGAAACTTGCCTTATTTGTAATTTATATTTATGTTAAGTGATTATCTTCTGTCTGTTTTCTCATTGTACCAAAACCCATACTCCCGATTCTATTCCCCGGGCCCAATGCTTGGAACAGAGTTGGTATTGGAGGAAAATTTGCTGGCTGCACAAATGATTCATTGTACATCTGTCAGAGATGCAAAGAGAAATGAAAATGCATGGGGGTTTCATAAAAACTGTGATGACTGCTTAACCAAGACAGCCTTAATATTCCCTCACCCCAACAAAATTTTAGACAGATTTCTTCCCAACAATATGCTCCTGAATTTCCTTTTTTAAAGAGTTCTTACTTCAGAAAATACGTAATTGCATTGTTTCTCTGCCCCTTTGAAATGTAACTCATCGTTTCCCAGCCTCCTGCTAGATTTATAACCCAGGAATGTGTCTAACAAGGATCTGGAAGCCGTCCCCTTGAAATGTAATTATGGCAGGTGATGGTGCCTCTGTCTCCCACTGACAGTGGGGAAGTAGGAGCCTAACTTTGATGAGTGTCAATAAGCAAACACAGATGGCCTACTCCCATTGATCAATCTCCTTCCTAATGTCTTGCCGTCTTTTTCCACTAGCTCATCTCAGCCCTTAAAATCCTTCCTGCCTTTTGTTTCAGCAGAGTTGAGTTCAGTCTCTCTCCCGTATGGCAATAGTTCTGACTAAAGTCTCCTTGCCTGTTAAACTCGGCCTGGTGCAATTTTTCTTTGACATGATGCAACTGAGCATTGGCTTGGCGGTATATGCCAGAGGAGAGTCTTCGCTTTGCAGGTCAGAATAATGTTTGTGCTGTAACCATTATAGACTTTCCATGACCAGAGCTGAGAAGTTGGCCAGATTCCCTTCCACTCTTAAACAAGAAAGGTCTTCAACTGCTGGGATTGTGTAAGGGATAGTTCTACCTGCAGAAAGGAAAACAGAAGACTTATCCATTAAATTTATATCTGACAATATGATTTTCTGATATTTTTTCATGTTTCCTTCCCTGAAATTTTCTTAGGTTTAGTTGCATCACACTACCTGTGGCATTTCCTCATTGTCCAATAGCTTTATATTATTTTGGAGTTTCAACACCTATAACTAATTCCACTGAAAGGTTTAATTAAACGAGTTGATCACTTAGTCCATGTTGCTTAATTAAATGTGAAATTGCTGGTCAGAAGTCTTCGCTGCAGCATATTTTCAAATGGCTTGGTAAGCAGGGCAGATCTGATGTTTGACTTATCCTTAGGAAGTATCTGGGTACTAAAAAAAAAATACCTTTCAAAAATAGGAAACCAGGTCCACCAAAGGAAGGTCAAGTGCAGGTGGATGGTCTGCATAGAGAAGTTTGCTAACATTTGTGTTTCTTTCCTCTCTTTCTTTTTCTTCCTTTCTTCTTTCTTTTCTTCCACAAATACTGCTGAATAAACATGAGCCAGACATGTTTCTAGGCCTTCAAGATACACTAGTGAACTAAAACAAATTGGAAAAAAAAAAATCCTGTTATCATAGACCTTACATTCTAATGTATCATTCCTTCTTTCTTACTCCTTTTCTAAAACCAGATTGCAGAGATACAATCAGTTTCTGGTGGAGCTGACAATTCAGAATCTTAGTTCCAGAGCAATTAAAACACAAATGGCTTGTGTATGTCAGCTCAGCGCTGGGTCTGGAGAGTTCCGCGAAGGCTCCCCAGAGATTATTGTCATGTTCACCATCACTCCTAGAGATGAATTCAGAGACCATATTAAAGAACAGGAGAATGGTGAAGATCATGAGATTTTAAATAAAATTCAGAATGACCTCTCCTCCACCCTGCTGTGTGACCCGGGGGAGACAACTAACAGGACACCCCTAGGGGAGTGGCTCTAGGAAGCCTGTAGGTTCTGGGTGCTAGAGCTGGGGCTGAAAAACAGTGAGGTGGGGGAACTAACAACGCATTGCTTCATAATTTAAAATTGTGGTCTCAGCTTGGCTTATGCTGTTCACTGAAAAGAAAGTGAGCCATCTCAAGAGCATTCTACTGTCTTATCTTTTTAGGCTCTATATGATATCTTAATTGCACATGAATTACATTAAGCTTCCCTCCATGCAAGTCAACTAAAATCACCTATATTCCTGGCACTGGATTGTTACATGGGCAACATTATAATTATTCACTAGCACAGAAGGTGCATTAAAAATTCTAGTAAGTTCATTGCTAGTCATGAATATGATTAACCAATTCCATGAACATTAGAGTATAATTAGCCATGAGCTGCAATATTTATGGTCCCTTTAGGCATCATTATGTTTCCCTATGTGAGTAATTTTATAATCCATACATCCATAAAGAACCAAGGATATTCAAATATGTTTACATTTATTTTCATTCAAAATACTCAAATATGTTTATACTTATTTTCATTCAAAACACTTATATTCATTTTCAAATTTATGAAGATCCAAATGTGGATTATATGAAACTAGTCACAGAACAAAAAATATTAAGTACAGTTCTTTAAAAATGACATTAGCTTCAAATGTTACATGATAATTTTATAAGCATACACTATAAAATATACACATACACTTTCATAAAATATGAAATATTAACTTTATATCTAATTGTTATTGCTATTAATCCACGAATTTGCTAATTATTTTTAAAAATACTCTAAACAATGTATTGATTTAGCTACTAAGCCTTGTGCATTCACAAAAGAAATAATCTGTCTCCCACAAACAAAGGATAACATAACCGGAAGAGTAGATTAAACTACACAAGGATACTAAGCAAGTAAGTTAAACAGTATCTGCATTTTATGCTTATCTTTCCAAATTGAGGATATTACAAACAGTGCTGCCAAGAGCGTTCTTGTATAGTGGACATGTGCAGGAGTTTATCTTTATGTTCTTTCTCCGACGGGGGCCCATAGTACAAATTTGAATGGAAACAATGATTTCAAGCATCTCAGACATGTTCTTAATTTCAAAGAGGATGCTTCTAATATTTTCCCATTGAGAATCATGTATTGTAGGTTTTGGGTATGTAACTTTTATATATTTTTATTTTGCTATTTTTCTTAACCATAAATGGTTACAGGAATCTATCAAATGTTTATGAGCATCTATTATCATACAGTTTTAGGTGCTTTCATCCGCTTATGTGGTGAATACTTTAAAATTATTTTTAAAGTTGTTTTTTTTTTTAAAAGATTTTACTAATTATTTGAGAGAGAATGCACATGAGCAGGGGGAGGGACAGAGGGAGAGAGAGAATCTCCAGCAGACTCCCCGCTGAGCACAGAGTCTGACTCAGGGCTTACTCTCACCACCCTGAGATCCTGACATGAGTCAAAATCCAGACCCGGATGCTTAAACCAGCTGAGCCACCCAGGTGCCCCTTTGTTTGGGATTTTTGCATCTATGTTCATGAGTGACATTGGCCAATACTGTTCTTTCTTCTATGTGATTTTTATCATTTGCACCTTATTTATTCTTTTCTGGATTAGTATTGCCAGAGGTTTTTTTTTAAATTTCATGAATATTTTCAAATAGCAAGGGAGGTTATACAGAGTTTTGTAGACCTTCTCTATTATTTCCTTATTTTCTACTTCATTGATTTCTGCTCTTGCCTTGATTTTTATCCAATATAGTTTGTTCTAAAAATATCTTTCAAATATTATGAATTAAAAAATGAAAGGTTTTGTTTAGAGAGACATTATTAACTAAATATTTCTATCATTTTTATTTGTTTTCTAATTTTCACACTAATTTGGAAGAGAATGAAAAGATAATCTCTTCTGGGTAAAGACCTTTATCAGTTGTCAATTTATTGCCTGTCAGCTCCAAAACCAGTGCTCATTGGTTTGCTTGAGATCCTGGGATTAGAGGACGTTTGGAAGGAACATTGCAGGAGGGAAGGATTTTTTTCCATGGGTGTGGTATGCCCTCTTTCCTTTTGTCCCTGCAGTGCTAGGCTAGCCTATGAGACACCCAGTGGAGCTCACCCTCAGCTTCCTCTGTGGGCATTTCCCAGCATTCCCTACGGATGACTTGACTGTGGGAATTTCCCAGTGGCCCCCGTGGGTGATTTCCCAGCACCCCTTGTAACCGACTTCTCAGTAGGTCTTGCAAGGACCCCAGCAAACTTCCCAGAGAGTTCATTGTCCTCTCAGATTTTTATAAATTTTGAGGACACTCCAGCACAGGTTTTTCTGCCTGCCAAAACCCCAGGAGGAGGCTTCTATCTTCCCAGTCCTGGTCCTGGTGCCTGTCTGCTTCAGCCTGCTGATTATAGAGGCCTGAAGCAACTCAGCTAACTTCTCCAGCACCCATTGCGTTGCAATCACATCCCCTTCATAGGCTCTGAATCTCAACCTTAGAGAGTGGTCCCTTTCCAAGTTTATGCCTCCTTTAAGCAGTCTCCTTCAGCATTAAATATTTTTTTAGAGCTCTCATATCCTCTTAATAGAGAATCTGTAGCTGATATTTTTTATACTAAATATTGAAACTTTGCATTAAACTTTGTATCAAACATTCCCTATTTAATTACTGTGTTATTTCTGTCTTCTGACTAGAACTTGACTGGTCCAACACCCACCCTCACACACACATGCACAATACATGCAAGACATATACAAGACTGTTTATAGCATCACTACTTAATACACAAAAAATGGAAACTACTGAAGTACTTATCGATAATAGAATGGTAGATTATATTTAGTAGTATATTTATTCAGAGTCAATTAGCTTTTTAGTTGCTGTGTAACAAATTTCCACTAACACAGCCATGTAAAACAATACACAGTTACAATCTCATAGTTTCCTTTGAAGTCACTTGAAAACCTTAACGTTTCAGGTTTGAATTTTCTCGGCACTGTGTAGATCTGGCTAATGGTTTCCCTCAGGCAGTAGCGGGTTAGTAAGGTGTGAACTAGAAAGAATAATTCTGTCTCTGCAAAGGTTGAGGTTAGAAGGGCCTTCAATACGAGAGGGGTCAGGGAGGAGTCCAGAAGTTCATAAGCTTCCCTAAGAGCAGGAGAATTTGAGAGAACCGGTCAATCCTCTTCTATGTGAGAAGGTAGCCATTCCATTCAAACGGCTGAGATCTCCCAAAGGCAGTAGGACTGACTTGTCTAAGAGAGTACAGCGAGAGACGAGGCGAGCAGTGATCCTCACAGCTTCCCCGTTCCCACAAACCCCCCCTTCAAACAGAGCCCTCCCTCAGTCTCACCTCTACTTGGCTGTGGAGACCCAGCAAAGCAGCTGTAGCTTGTAGACTGTGTCCCCTCTAGTTCAATAGATAATGGGAAATATTTCATGTAATTCTGTATTCTTGAGTAGCCTCAGAGACTAGGCACAGGGGAGAAGACTGTGTAGTAGTTGTGAAAATCCAGTCATGGCCACAATTTTCCCAAATCCTTTTAATTTTTTAATTTCTACTCTTCCTGGACCATAACTTTTGTGTTTTTGTTGTTCTATTTTGTTTTTGAAGACTGTCATTAAATGTCCGAGATTGACAGAGAAAGAAATTTTTACAGTAGCAATATTTACAGAAATGCAGTTCTAAACTTACAGGATAACAAAGTTAACTAGTTCCTACTTTATTTGAATACAGAATTTGGACTTTGGTAGGGTTGGGTGTACTATGCTACCGGCGAGAACACTGGGTTTTGACTGCAGTGAAGCATACGCAGTACTTACATTGTCCTATATACCACATATTTCCTATAAAATTTCTTTATTTTAACTTTGGCCGTCATAATAGTTTATGACTTAAAACGAGCTCATTATAATGAGGTACAGCAGGATTAACTCATGTTGAATAACCCAAAATTCCCAAGCAATTTTTTGTGCTCTGAATCATGGTTGGAATTTGAGATTGGATTCCTTCTGATTTAAACCAAATTACATATTTTTATGGTAATTAAATACTACGAATTATTATTACATTTTACACATGAACTACTTTCACTGATCATGTCCTTTTCCCCAAATCCTGTTCTGTGATTTCCTTGTCAGCATTTCTGGCATAATAAATGAAAAGAGCTTTAAAAAAATGTGGGAAACAAAGCATGGAATAGAGATCCATTTGTGTGAACCCTTGTAGCTATGTTCCAGGAAAAAATAAAGGCGGAGAGTCAATATTCTTTGTGTTTTAGTTAAACGCGAGCTGGGAAGAGCTATTTCTGTCTCTAAGTTGATCTGCGGGTCGGAACAGTAAGCAGCTGATCTTTGCAGTGCGGGGCTGAGCACGGATGAATTGTTGACCAAGGTTGAGGCAGGTTCTGGAGGTCATTCGGCCCCCTTCGGAGCAGAGGTGCTGGCCCAGAGCTAGCGAATGGACCAGAGAAAGGTCACTGTGCCTATAGAGACTAAATACAATCTGTGAATCAGGCAGCAGCTGAGCTGCCCAACGGCCCTGGGGAAGGAGCCCTGGTGCAAACAGGCTCCCACTTTAATACTCTTAGTGTTTGATTCCTGGAAAAGTTAATCTTGCTTCTTGGCCTGCCTGCAGCTGGAGAGGGCAGGCAGCATGGTTCCTAAACGCGAATTTTAATGTCCTCGAGCTAAAGTTATCCTTGTGCATTTTAGGTAGTGAGCCTGATGTCCTCCCGACGCCTTAATTCAGGGAGGAAAGTTCGCCTCCGTTTTTTCTTGTAAGAATTCAAAACCTTTAAAGTAGGCACTAGAGTGGTTCAACCATGGCTCCTGTGCCTAAATTAGGAGGAGACACTTAGGGTGCTCCCTTGTGAAGTTCACTGAGGTTCTGTAAGGAGCTCTGGCTCCCAGTTCTATTCTGATACTTGATTTTCATAGTGATAGACCCAGTCTTCATTGTCAAACCCAAGAATGAGTTCCCAGGTCCCAGTGAGGATATATAGAGACGTCAGAAGTTATGCTAGAGAGAAGTTCCTGCAGCATCCGTCTTTACCCTGCAAAGCCATTTAATTTCGCAGGCTAGCACTTTTCCAGCACTGAGAAGCCATAGAAAGCTTAAATGTGTTATTTGCTAGTCACCGGTCTCTTTCCAAAGAATCATGTTTTCCTTTTCACAATCTGGACTGCAAGGAAGAGTCCGCAGTTAGCAGCTTTGATGACCCTAAACATACAGTGACTAATGGCACTGATTTTCTCATTTATTCAAGCTAATGTAGGAGACATTGGTCACCTGGACATTCTCCAGTGAGAAACAGTCTTTTCTGTTTAGCCCCCGCTGTTCCTACCCCACTGAGAACCATCACACACAGAACAGATATGCTAATTCTGCCTTCTTGTTTCTTCCTATATGTCTCTTATCATAGATATTTATGCATTACTTCCCCAAGAAAGTGTGAACCTTGGCAAAACCTCTTTCCACCTCTCATTCTCTGAATTCAAATGATCCCTTTAATATTATTTCAGTAAAAATTAATTGTTATTTAATGTCCTAGTTATAAATAACTCAGCCGTTATGTTCCATAATTTAGTAATTACATTCAATCTGGAAAATAAAATACTCATATGTTGCATTTTAAAAATCATTATACAGCTTCATCATAACATTTTAAAATAACATTACTATACTAGCCTTAACATTGAAATTAACATTGGCTATCATCTTTGATTTACCACTTGCTTTTACTTTACAAGTATATTTTCAGGCCAACACCCATCTAAGCAGCTGCTTAACAAGAGCTAAGACCTTAAAATGGGAATTTTTTCAGTTTAGTCTGGTAGTCTTATCTTTACTACCTGCACACAATTTTAAATCTACCCTTCAATGATAAATTCTCTTTTTTTGAAAGATGTCTGCTGCTCCAAACCTCTGCGTTCTTAATCTCTACTCAAGTGTGCAAGAATATGGCTAAAGTTGCTTCACCTGTGTAAGTGTCAAGGTGAGGGGGAAAGGTCTCGGCAGTAAAAGTTAACAATAATGGTATAAAAATCAAGACCTGTACAAAAAAATATGCTCATCTGATTCATATTCTTTTACATATATATATATATATATATACATAATGTATTCTACACATTTTTGTATGTATGGTACATTTTATACTAAAAGGGAATTCAGTGGGGGGGAGGGGGAGAATAATGACATAATCATTAAGCCCTAGTAGTAAAATCTAGGAAATGGCAACTTCCAGCTCAAAGATTCTATGCTTTCGAACCAAAAAGATAAATAAAATGTAAATTACACAATATATCATTAAAAGTGTCACCTGTGTGCCTACGGCCTAGTGAAAAGAAAATCTAAGAGACAAAAAGAAATCTTGGGAGATATGTGTGAATTTTGGAACAAATGAGGTTACCGTGAGGAAAGCAAGGAGCTGAGCAAGATACCCAAGTGAATGAACCCACAACTCTACGGAGAACAGAAGAGCAAAAGAGAAAGAAGCAAAATTATGAAACCAGGGCGAGTTTCCAAGGAAGAGAAAAACGAAGAGCACAATTGTGAGGGGGGGAAATGATAAAAGTTAAAGTGTGAAAGGAGACGCATCTTGCAAGAAACTTGCAATTACATAAGGCAAAAGAGAAGGACCAAGGAAATGTTTTCTTTCTGACAGTCAGGGAGAGAAAGCTGAAAAACCTTGTGAAAAGGGAGATGCTTGTAATGTGTCTTCCTGCCTCTTCTTTCAAACCAGTGCAGCTGCTGTCAGTTAGCCGGAGAGGGTACCATTTGAGTTTGGAATACCAAACAAGAGGCAAATAAATAGAGTATGTTTCTGGTCAAATCTAGATAGCCTAAAATTTGCACCTCCAAGGATTCTCAAGAATTCATAGATATTATTATAGGATTCTTAGTCCTTATCTTTGAGATACCCTATAGAATAGTTTCTGTTTCTAAAACCCAGAAACAGTGTGTGTATGGTAGTATTACTATTAATATAGTTATATTAATATATTTATGTATTAGATATATATTTTTTATATATAGCTATTAGTTATATAGTAATAATACTATATTTTAAAAGTAATATATAGGGGTTTTTTACATTAAAACTAACAGAAGAAAAATGTAACTTTGCTTACTAGACTGGATAGATTCAATTTAATTTCTATAGAGTTATTAGAAAATAAAATATTTGGGATTTATCCCCTTGCCCCTCCACCCCGCCAGAAGTTATAAACATGCTTAAAATGTCTAGAAACATTGTTAAGAGTTTATTTGCTATATTTATAACTCACTATCAGGGAAAATCTGATCCCTCACGAATGCATGTAGTCCTAGATTGACAAATTCGACGAACTAGACATTGTGGGATAGTTTCCATGGTCCCCAGTATCCATTCACTGATGAATCAATGAGGCTCATTGTCAGATTCCATGTGAAGTACAATGTAGGGAAGGTAAAAAAGACTTTTCTGATATTTCTTTCAATATTTTCTCCCATCCCTTTTCTCCATTTTCTTTTCCTGAAACTTCTACTTATCTGATGCAAGACTTCATGTATTATCTATGACTCATTTTTTTATTTCTAAATTTGTCTGTAATATTTTAGGCAATTTTCTTGATTTTGACATACAATTCTTTTACATTTTATTTGCATTTGGGCAGTTTTAAAGTCCAAGGGATTTTTCTTCTCTCGATTCCTACATCAGGTTCTTGTTTTATATATGCAATTTTTTTCTTAATTGTCTCTTAGATTTTACCTTTTCTTCTCTGACATGTCTTTTTCATCCATATTCTCTTTCTCTCTCTCTCTTTTTTTTTCTTTGAACTTTGGTCTTTCCTTCTTCAAGTTTTCCTCAGATGTCTGTAGATATTTGATTTTTCACTCATATTCAGCATTTATAATAGCACCTGCCACCATTAACTTAAGTTCTGCTTAAATATATTATAAAGAAGAAGGGAGGAAAAACAAAAGAAGAAGCTGGAAAGTCTGGCAGGGATCACTGTGTGTGGATGAACTTAACCGAAGGCAGGCTTCTTCTATGCTGAGCAGGGAGACAGCTGGTTGTAACTCAGAGGAGACCAAATGAAAGAAAGCTTAATTCTGGGGCATCAATTCTTACACTAGCCATGCTAGTTCTCCTCAGGCAGTTTTTTTTTTTTCTTCCATTTCTTTAGAGAATAAATTTAATTTTTATCTCTGGGGACCTCTGGGGTTTTAGCATCCTCTAGCAACCAAGGGAAGACAACAATCTTGTATATAAACCTATCTATGCCCCTATATTCAGCTTTTCCAGAATCTTGCCCTTAGTTGTAGTGTTGTCAAATTCCTGACAAATATTAATGCTCAGCATTCAGGAAAGAGTAATCAGCATTGGCAGAAATTCTCAGGAATTTCCAAAATTATAAGTTGTTTTATATTTTTCGTAACAATTATTTACATATTTCTAAAATGATGAAAATCATAGTAAAGGGGATGATTTTTCTGTGATAAGATCACACCAAAAGTTTCAGACATTTTTTTTCTTTTTTAAAAAATATTTTATTTATTTATTTGAGAGAGAGACACACAGAGCAAGAGAGAAAGAGCACAGGCAGGGGGGTGAGGGAGAAGCAGGCTTCCCGCTGAGCAGGGAGCCTGACGTGGGGCTTGATCCCAAGATCCTGGGATCATGACCTGAGCTGAAGGCAGATGTTTAATTGACTGAGCCACCCAGGCACCCCTTCAGAGATTTTTCTATAACAAAAAATAACATAATAATAAATGTATGGTTTGTTAATATTTTATACTGATACATTGTGACAAAATTATATGTTTTAGTAACATGTAAAACATTTTTATTTCTGATATGAATATTTGATAACAAGACATCTTAAAAGAAGTGAACTCCATGTATCAGCATTTCCTCTTCTTGCTTTTGACTTGACATCAGTGGTATCATGAGCTGAATTATGTCCTTCTAAAATTTATATGTTGAAGTCCTAACTCCCTGGTACCACAGAATGTGACCACATTTGGAGATAGGGTCTTTAGAGAGGTAAATAAGTTCAACATGAGATCATTAGGGAGGGTCCTAATCCCATATATCCTAATCCCATATATGTGCTTATAAGAAGAGGAAATTTAGACACAGATATGTGTGTGGACAGAGGGACGACCACGTGAAGACACGGAGAAAATGGCCATCTACAAGTCAAGGAGAGAAGCCTCAAAAGGAACCACCCTTGATCTCAGGCTTCTAGCCATCAGAACTCTGCAACATTGGGGCGCCTGGGTGGCATAGCGGTTAAGCGTCTGCCTTCGGCTCAGGGCGTGATTCCAGCGTTATGGGATCGAGCCCCACATCAGGCTCCTCCGAAATCAGCCTGCTTCTTCCTCTCCCACTCCCCCTGCCTGTGTTCCCTCTCTCGCTGGCTGTCTCTTTCAAATAAATAAACAAAATCTTAAAAAAAAAAAAAAAAAGAACTCTGCAGCATTACATTTCTGTTGTTTAAACCACTCGGTCTATGGTACTTTGTTATGACAGCCCAAGCTAACTAATACAATTGAATTCCTTCAAACAAGAAACATTTCTATGTAGATTGTTAAATGTTAGTTCTTGCATTCCCAATTTCTCAACTGACTTTTTTTTTTTTTTTTTGGATTCAACATTTGCAGGAGTGTACAAATTTTCCAATAAATGTCAGGGAGGAATTTCAACATGAAAACAATAGTCATTGTACTTGTCAAAATGCAAGGACATCTGAGCTTGTCTGTAGGATAAATCATCAGCTGCAGGCTGTCCACATGGCTTCAGTGTTGAGGATCCTTAAGTTTTCCATGGATCCACTCTTGAATACACTGCCCATCTTCCCCCCAAAATATACTGCAATATCTTGACCACTCATGGCTCCCTTTCAATTATCATTGTTATATGAAATATTTCCTTCCTCTTCCCATTAGTTGAATGATATTTGGGGAATAAGGAGAGACACAATCATGGGCTAAGTCTACCATTTTGGATCTGAAAAACCCTTGAAATATTAAGTCATTTTTTGGTAGATTTTGTGTGCAACGACTGAAGGCAAAGGAAGAAATAAATATTCTTTTCAGATCTATAAAGAACAATTTCTTTTTTTTTTAAAGATTTTCTTCTCTTTTTTTTTAATATTTTATTTATTTATTCGATAGAGATAGAGACAGCCAGCGAGAGAGGGAACACAAGCAGGGGGAGTGGGAGAGGAAGAAGCAGGCTCATTTCGGAGGAGCCTGATGTGGGGCTCGATCCCATAATGCCGGGATCACGCCCTGAGCCGAAGGCAGACGCTTAACCGCTGTGCCACCCAGGCACCCCTATAAAGAACGATTTCTGAGATAATTTTAGAGGACATTAATCTTAGTCAAATTTTGAACTCAAGTATACAAGAATATGCCTTTATTTTTATAACTGAAATTAATCTGTATCTCAAGCACTCATTATGTTTCTTATTTTTTAAAAATCTCAATTTATTATCATCTCATTCAATTCAGGTTTACCCCAGCAAATCCAGCTTTTGACACCTGCTTTTTCCCTGGAATTATACTATAAAATCCAAAGAAAATTTTAATGTCAGTGATTATATCAACCTACCCTAAAGCAATAGATGCCAGACTCAAGTTCTATTGTAACTGGAGGACAACTGTATTGGTAACCTATCGCTGCTGTAGCAAGTTACCCCAAGCTTCCTGGCTTAAAACAGCACAGACTTATTATTTCATAGTTCTGGAGATCAAAAATCCAAAACTGTGTTTTATGAGGCTAATATCAAGATATTGGCAGGGCTGTATTCCTTCTGAAACTCTAAGGAGAGATTTTTTACCTTGCCTTTTCCAGCTTCCAGAAACGTCCTGCATTCTCTGATTCCTGATCTACTCCAAGCAGTGGCATCTCTTCAATCTCTGCTTTATTGTCACATCTTCTCTGACTCTACTGACTTCTACTTCACTCTTTTAGAGACCCTTGTGTTTACACTGGGATACTTGAATAATCCAGGATAATCTTCCTATTTTAAGATCTTTAAATTAATCATATCTGCAAAGTCTCTTTTGCTATGTAAGGTAATATATTCATAAGTTTCAGAGTTGAAGGGATGGACGTCTTCAGGGGCCATTTTTCTGCCTACACCAAAGAAGTGGCAAACTTAATCTATGGTATATAAAATACTAACACAGTAGCTAATATTTCAAATATTTATCCTACCACAGAGTAAACCAAAAATAAGGATTTTGTTTGTTTGTTTGTTTGTTTGTTTGAAGAGAGAGAGAGAGCAAGCAAGCACAAGCAGAGGGCAGAGGGAGCAGTAGACTCCCTGCTGAGCAAGGAGCTCGATGCTGGACTCGATCCCAGGACTCTGGGATCAAGACCTGAGCCGAAGGCAGATGCTTAACCAACTGAGTCACTGAGGTGTCCCCTAAAATAAGTTTTTTGCTAATGAACTCTTATATTGCAGACACTTTAAAATGTAATTCAAATTGAAAAGGAATAATATATTGCTAATTGTGCACTACATATTAATTTATAAATGTAAGCCAGGATAAAAATGAAAGTTCCTCTTTTTCTAAGTCAGGCACAAGCATCAAAACCACAGAAATGACCTCACTCAATAACCGAAGCACTGAGATGAATTTTGTATAATACATTAAAACAAATCCTTTTAAATTCAAGTCATATGTAAATCAGGAGGCAACTTCTTTAGAGATCATCATTTTAGAGAGTGTCACTAAAAAGCTATTCATATTGTTTCAGGCACAATAGGCTGATCGGTTAAATGGTAGGCAATTTCTATTATTTGAAATATATCAAAACCTAAACCCCTTAGAGATTTCTTTTCTAGTAGCTCACAGGAAAGCACCAGTCTGCAATAACAAAGAACATGCAGAGAGCAAACTAGAGGGAGGGAACAAATGGGAAGTGAGAATAGCACAGGCAGGAAATAGTATAGGCCTCCCAGAATGGGACCCGCACTCACAAATAAAATCTTTGTGACCCTTTGCAACTTTTGTCCAATGGCAGACAGAGATGGAGTTCCACAGAGAAAGCTCGGATGTGGGAGGGAAAGAGGGGCAAGAGCCATGTTCACAGATAAGACCCATTTGAGGCACTACCAAGGCATCCTTGTGTTCCACACAAGGTAGGGAAAACCACAGGGGAACTCTGGGAAAGGTTCAGCAAAGAGCTAGCAAAAGGATCAACACAAGCTAACTAAGGCTGAATTCCTAGGCTAAGGCTTCTGAAATCTAAGAGATAAGGAAAGTTGAGGACACAGGAGACCTAGAATGGGACACACAGGTAGACATTGCTTCACCCCCACGGAGGAAGTGAGATGGGAAAGGCTGCCATCCAGTATCGCAACTAAAACAGAGTGGGATGGGGTCCTTGAGGCTCCTTGGGTGTGAGAAGAGAAGCAGAGCACTGTGTTTGGAAAAGTCTGACTGCTGAGGTGAGTACTCTGGCTTCCTAACAGGCTGGCCTCTCGACTACCAGGAAGGTAGGGTGGGCTCTGCAGAGATGGGAATGAGACTGGGGTGGGCTTCAAGGGAATCTGTGTAGAATGCTATAAATTTTGACAATTTTAGTACTGGGCATGAAAGAGAGTGAGGGGAAGAACACTTTTGAGCCCTATTCCCTGCTTTGCCACTAAATAATTATATTACCTGAGGAAAGTCACTTAGTCTTTCTGGAGTCTTAAGTAAGACTCACTAGGGGACTTTTCTATGTGAGTTTCCAGGGTCTTGGGTTTTGTGATCTACTTTGTACTTCTGCTTCCTCATCTGGCTCAAAGAATAAATAGTACATACCTCATATATTTGATATGATGTAACAACATAAAGACCCTAGAGAAATGCCTGCTATGTAATAAGTGTTAGCTCTTACTATCACTCCTTTCCTTTCCCATGACCACTTGTGTAGTCCAAACTCTTATTGTCTCACCTTTGGATGACTTTAATGGTCTACGTACCATTTTCCCTATCTGCAGGGCCTCCTCCACCTAACTCCAACCAGAACGACCACCAGCCTAGTGATTCTTAAAGACCAATCAATGAAGCCCCTAAAATTCTAAGCACAAGCAAGATCAGGGACTGTTCCAAAAGCACAAAATTAATATGTACATATTTCTGGGAAAAGCTGCTTAGCTTTCATTAAACTTTCAAAATAATTTAAAAAATTAATCTCAGACTACTTAAATTGGTGCATGTTTCTAAATCACCTCATTCATCACTGGATTGTTCAGATCAGAGAAGAATTTTTCCTACTTCATTTATTGTGCACTCACCTACTAAACTACTTCATCCTCTTTTAACTTTTCTCACATCTCCACCACCTCCTTACCCATCTCTAAGCTATTTCCAGGAGAAAATAGATGTCATCAAGATGCATTTCATGAGCTTCCACTGTGACGGCACCCCAACTGGGTCTTAAGGGTTGGTTTGATCCAAGCTTATGCACTCCCTGCTTGCTAACCTAAATCCCTTGGTCCATAGCAGAACTAACTTACTTTCCTTGAGACTTGTAGACCGCTGGCCTTAAGGAGTGAAGGATCAAACTTTTCTAGAAGATAAGACCTGACAACAGTGACGCTAGCAAATCTGTTCAGGGTCATGTCGACATACGGGTAACCACCTGGGCACCAGCATCTCCTGCACGGAGCTTCTCTCCCTTTTCCTGCGTCTCCCCATTTAAAACCTTTCAGGTTCACTTGGACGGGGAAATGGTCTTTGGGACATTAGACTGCCGTCTTCCCAGGTGTCAGTTCTTGAATAAAGCAAATGTTCCTTCCCTACCCTCACTTGTCTCTCAAGTATTGATCTTCAAGTGGCGAGCTGCTGACCTTGACTTTGGAACCCATAACACTACCACCTCTTCCCCCCATTCATCCACCTTTGGCTTGTTGAAGAGTACTGTGCCACACAAAGGTCAAGCCCGCCCCTGGTGTATCATTCATTTGCTCTTCATCTTAAGGGTATCACTCAAGCAAAATCTCCCTTTACCTACAGCATCACCAGATTTCCTGTTCTTGGATCTTTCCCTTCAGCATGCAAACATGCTTTTGATATTTCTCCCACATAAAAACGAATTCTTCGATCTCTTTTCCCACCAGATCCCTCCCCTCTTCTTTGCTCTCCTATACAGGAAGACACCACAAAGAGTCATCAGTGTTCACAGTATAGACACCCCCTCCCCATTCTCTTGGACCCATTCCAACCCAGCTTTTATCCACATTATTCTACCAATACTATTATTGTGAAGGCTACTGTTGACAACCAATTCTGTTAATAGTTTCCCATCTGATCCAAAATAAAACCAGAGTTTTGCTATGACTTAGGGTGCCCCATGTGGCTTCGTTCTTTGTAACTTCTCTCTTGTATCTTAGTCATTTTCACCACTTAAAACCAAATTGGTCTCCTCTCTGCCTAAGATATTAAGTAAGTCCCCACCTAAGGGCTTTTGCATCTGGAATTTCCTTTGTCTAGAATGTTCTTCCCGCAGAGACTCTCAGCTAAATTTGTCATTTCTTCCAGGGCTCTTCTCAAATTCACCTCCTATAGAAACTTTATCTACAATTTCAACCTTCTTTTTCAACACTTCATATCTTCTTTTCCTGCATTGTTGTTTTTCCCTCAGCACTGGCCACTTTCTACCATAATATGTATTTTACTTAACTATGTTGTTTACCATCTGTTTCCCTCAATAGAATGTAAGCTCTATGTGGGCAGGAATTTGTGTCTGTTTTGTTCACTGTATCATCAGAACCTAGAACAGTGTGGGACACATAAATACTTGTTTAAGAAATCAACAAATGGATCTTATTTTACATAGGGGCACATATAAATCTGCTAATGATGCCTTCTTCCATTAAAAGACTTTCTTTACTTGTTTTCCAGAACTTCACACTTTTCCAATTTTTCTTCTATTTTCCTAGCTTCTTCTTTCAGTTCTTTTTAGCCCATTTGTTCCTCAACATCCCAATCCAAAAATGTTGGGGTGCTTGAGGGTTATAGTTGAGTTGTATCCCCTCACCCCCACAAATTCATATGTTGAAGTCCTAACTCCCAGTACCTCAGAATGTGACCTCATTCGGAGATAGGGTTTTTACAGCAGTAACCAAGTTAAAATGAGGTCATTAGCATGGGCCCTAATCCAATATGACCCGTGTCCTTATAAAATGGGGAAAATTTGGAGACACACACACAAGAACGACACCATGTGAAGATCAAGACAGAGACCTGGGTAATGCTTCTATAAACCAAAGACTGCCAACAAACCACCAGAAGCCAGGGAGAGGCTAGGATCAGATTCTCCTCCTCAGTGCTTTGGAAGAACCAATCTAGCTGATACCTCGCACAAAATTTTGCCTCCAGAACTGCAAAACAATAAATTTCTCTTGCTTATTCCCCAGTCTGTGGCACCTCATTATGACAGCCCAAGTTAATTAATACACCCAGGGGTTATGTGTTGATATTCTTTTTAGCTACATTTAGTCCCTCGTGATTTCACAACTTGCGTCTTTAAATCTCATTTCTATACTGAAGTCTTCCAAATTTGGCCTGCAAAACCACATGTCCTCAGAAACCCTTAGGTATGTAACATGTCCAAGGCTAACCCATCTTCCCTTGGAACGGCCTTCCCCCTCCCCCCTGGTCTTTTCCATCCTAGTTCATAGCCCTTATTCTTCAAGTTGCTCAGGCAATTTACCTTGGAATCATTCTGCACATTTCTCTTCCCTGTCTTCAAACTATCTGCAAAAAATCTGATGCTACTTTTGAGACATATGCAGACTCTACTTCTCACCACCTGCGCTGTGTGGACCCCGGTCGCCACCATCATCAGTTGACTGATTTCTAGCAATAGCTTCCTCATTCCTCCTCCTGCTTCCATCCTCAGCACCCCTTCACCCTATTCCCAACACAGCAGCCAGAATGATCCTGTTAAAATGCAGTTCAGATAATATCACACCATTGTCTGAAAGTCTGCTGCATCTTCTCATCTCACTGCTAAGTCCTTATGGCAGCCTGTGAGGCCCCACAAGGTCCTTGGTAACCTCCCTGATCTCGTGTCCTACTCTGCCCAGTCCTGCTCCCACTGCTCCTTCCACATCGGCTTCCTTACCGCCCAGATATGCCAGGATTTTCCCCTCACTTGCACCTGCTGTTCTCTCCACCCAGAACACTCATCTCTCAGATATCTAAATTGCTCATCAGGTTCATTTGATCAATAATCCTTGAAGGAATAAGGACTAAATTGAGAAGACTTACATTAAGAAGATAAAATTAAAACTCTTTAGATATGCATTTGAATTGCATTACAATTATGTCCCCGTTTGATCTTTAGAGTGTCTTATGTGCAAATAACACTAGAAGTTTTCAGTTTTCACTGTAGTGCTTTGCATAGAAAGGTCACTTAACAAATATTTAATGATTTGTGGAATCAGAAATGAGCAAAAGATATAGTTGGTCCTGTTCATTTCAACTTCTTTCAACTGCTTTGCATTTACTGGTAGTTTTAGACTAGTCTCTCCTTATATAGCCATTTGTTCTAATTGTAGCAAATGAACCTGAGGAAAATTTTCTCTTGTGATGATAATGATTCCCCATTAATGGTTAGGGTCTATCGACTCACTTTCTTCATTATTTCTTTAAGGATTTTAGTAAGAATTTAAGATCCATTGCCAGAGATTGAAAAAAAAAATTCCCACAGAAGTTTATTCTTTCCTTGTTTTATATTACTAGAACCCCAGTTTTTGGTAGGGCACATGACTATCCAGAAAAAAACAAAACATTTTCTAGCCTGTTTTCCAAATGACTCTGATCATAAAACTATGCTCTAGTCAAAGAGATTCTTAGCAGAGAATATCAGTTAAAAGAGAACCTGCATGCATTCTTTGCCCCGTTTTTTTCTATGCTCTTTCTTCTATCCTACTGCCTAGAATGCAGAGATAATGGCTGGAACTCCAGCTGCAATTTTGGATCATGAGGAGAGGTTTAGATTTCTGAGGGCTTCATGGAGCAATATCTTCAAACTAACCCATGATATTCTCCCTCTGGCTTTACATGAGAGAGAAATCTCTCTCATATTTAAGTCACTGTGATTTTAGAACTCACACAGAATCAAACATAGTCCTACCTCAAACATCACAAAAACTATCTAATGCCTGGAACTTGAGAGCTAAAATAAGTTACTGCTGCATCATTTAACAGAATCAAAACAATAGAAAGTGTCTGCAATGATAATCGAAGATCTTTATTTTCTCTATTTAATTTCCTACAATTCTTTTGGAAAAATAGTCATGTTTCCAAATGTATTTTCACTGAAGGAAGCTGATGACCAAAGCATTATTTGAGTAATTATGGAAAAAAAAATTTATTACTGAAAAACAAACGTTCCATTCAGTTTACATTTTATACATACTTCACACAAGCAGAAAGGAAAGGTCAGATGGCAGAAACAGGGGCCATTCTCTTTCTCTGAAATACCACAACAGAAGAGAGCCTTCGGCAATGAGAGATCAGAATTGGAGAGACTTTACACCTTACTCAAAATAAATGATGCCTAAAAATGTGAAAATGTATACCACTTTCTGAAAATCTGTTTTGAAGTATGTCTTTTTATCTTTGTTTTTGGTTTTCTCTCAGACATTTTGCAGTTTATTTAACACAGCATTCTAGCTGCTTAACATTCAAATTTAGATACACTGATTATGTGCTCCACGCTTCTGAATAGTTAAGTATGCTCTATAAATAAACATATCATTTGTGCTCTATTACTACCCTCCCCAAAAGCTTCACATAATTGGAATTAACCTAGTACTTACTTATCCCTAAATATATTTTTGTTAGAAAGGATACACAGCATACGAAATTACAGGATCTTTATGAGTTAAAGACAAATTTTAGAACTCTCAAATAATATGTACAATGTAAACATCACAGTTATTACATTAGGATAAAGTAAATCACAAAATTCACAACACTATATATTTTATTTGGTTTTGATATTGAAGTTGTTTTCTTGAATTACGTGTGCAGAACTCAAAATATAATTACTTCGTCTATCATTTTCCTTCACGAATTCTGAAAAAGAAAGAATTGGTGTTTTAAGCATAAAAATATTTTTATTTACAGCATTTTAGTTTCAGTCACTCACTTGATCACATCTACTTCCCTATGCCCTTTGTGAAGAGGCTGTCATGACAGGAAATCATGTTCTGGGATATCAGAAATGTATCTTCCAAAGGACTGATTATCAAAAAGAAACTCAAACGTGAAGAGGCACTTTAATTAGTCATTATAATTACCCATTTGTAATTTTCACACATGGTTGACACACAGGATTTCCCATTAAAAGAATTTGTCCAAAGTTACCCATTCAGAAAAGAAGGGAGGATGGAATCTCATAAATGATCTTATGGCTTACAAAAGACAGAGTGATTAATCCTCCTTTACATTTTAGTGCCTCTTGTATTTCTTAATTAAACAAAATAGCCTTCTTGTTGTAAACGTTTCAAGAACTCTATGTGATTTTTCTTCTTTGAGCAAAGAGACTTGTTCCTCTGAAATGTCTATACATGGTAAGGAGCGGGCAAGCGCAGGACCCGGAACGTCTGTCTCTCAAAGGACAAAAGCAACCAATCAGGCAGGTGTCTTCTCAGACACTCTGCCCACACTTGATGACTCTCACAAAACCTTAGCTGTCTGCTCCAGGAACTTCAGTAAGAACATGGATTGCCTTCGGTCTGAGTGTGGGTCTAGTTTAGTCTCCTTGACCTAGTCAGAGGTTATAGTCCAGCCTACCTTGGGGTTTTACAAATAAAATAGTATTGTAACAGTGACTCCATTCATTTATATATTATCTGTGGTTCCTTTCATGCTACAGGAGCAGAGTTTGAGTAGTTGTAACAGACTCCGTGTAACTCACGAAGCCAAAAATATTTACTCAGTAGCCCTGTGCAGAAAAAGTTTACCAACCTCTGATACAATGATGACATAAAATTCCTTTAGGCACTGGCCAAATATTGCAAATATATTTTTAGGAGCTAATGTCAACATTAATGTAACTCAGGAAAGAATTACGTCTTGTAACCATATGCACATAAAAGCAACTGAGATGACAAGCTTATCACTTAACAAAGGAAAAAGCCTACTCATGTTTTCTCTATTCAACAATATTTGAATATAAATACTACTGGATCATAGCACCTGCACTCACTTTATAGGTAAGAGAAGCTACATTTAACTTTGCAGCATGAAGCTTGCTATGGTTCAAGGAATACAGTTAGATCCAGAGTGTCTTCATATTTTCGTAATAATGAACCATGCTGCAGTTTGGTGGTATTTCCCTTACTTAAATTAAATGAGATGCTAACCGTCATTCGTGGGGCTAAACCTTAAATTAATAAAACCAGCATGGCTTGAGTCTCAAGAAAAAGCCAGTTTTTCCCACTAGTGTGAGTAAGATTCCTCTGTTTTATATCTCGACAGAAGGTTAGAAATAAGTCTGAGTAAACTAGGAGTGCCATTCGGGTAACAAACTGTTGGCCCGTTGTGAGCTTTCTCTTTTTTTCTGTCAGAGCACTGCATGAATCATTTTCAGCTGTTTACTGGGTTGGGGTCCACTTCAGATAGAAGTGTCCTTTTCCATGAGGCCTCATTGTGAGAACCCTAAGCTGTTTTTTACCAAGTGACTCTTACCTATTGAAATAATTAGACGTTTGCTCTAAGAATAAAATAAGAATAAGAATACATAAATATACCCACCACTGGGAAGTTGTCAGCAGCTTTGCCTCAAAGAGCTTTTCCATTATTTTTCTAGCTCTTCAGGAAAGTCGGGTGATTCTCCCTCACTGCTGCAGACCAGAAAAAGAAAAGTGCATGTCAAGGCTCTTCAATGAGAAAGCTTCCATGGAACTGATGATGTGTGACTTTTGTTGTTCTCTGTGCTCTGCAAAGTGCACTGAGGCCTAACCAATTATCTTTGAGGTTATTACCTAAGATTATCCTTAATCTTAAAGTGTCTAAAATTAGTTTTACAGAATTATAATCTGGTGGCCAAAGGCATTCATCTTGTCTGATCTTGCCCAAGCCAGATTTTTCTTAATACTCACCATCTAAACAAAAATAATTGGAATAAAAAGAGAGAGCATCCCACTTCCTACTTATTATAATCTAATACTTACACACCATAGAGAAACATAGGTCTTACAGAATCTTAGAATACAGAAGAACTCATGGCTTAATTTGGTAAAATAAAGGTACTGAGTATGCATATGAAGGGAGTTCCATGTAGTATCAAGTTGCTAATTGACTGCATTTTACATGTTTAAAAAACTAGTACTTCTGGGGGTGCCTGCATGGCTCAGTCGGTTTCTGTTCAAGTCACGATCTCAGGGTTGTGAGATTGAGCCCCACTGCAGGCTCTGGGCTCAACATGGAGTCTGCTCGAGATTCTTTCCCTCTCCCCCTGCCCCTCCCCCTGCTCACACACTCTCTCTTTCTGTCTAAAATAAATACAATCTAAAAAACAAAACAAAACACAAAACACAAAATATTAGCACTTCTGATAAAACCAGTTCCCAGATTCAGAATAAATGTCTCTAGAGTCTCATTTTCCACCCTAGAGGCACAGTAGAATCTAGTGGGGGAGCTCCTAAAAAAATACCAATGCCTAGGTACTAATTTTCTGGCAGTTGGTTTTGGGTAAGCCACACACGAGGATTTTAAAAATTCTCTGGGGTAGTCTCATGTCAGCCAAGGTTGAGCATTACTGCTTCCTGAGTATAGATAATGAGATAGAGAGATAGATAATTAAGTCTTCATATGTAACTTCTATTTCTGAACTCAATATAATTTCTCATTTTAGCAAGTTCTCTGCTCCTTTACCTCCTCTTCCCATTCAGAATTGAGTTCAAGTATTTCTTCACAGCCATTTGTTTTCGAAGGCGGGTGTAGTTGTCAGTGAAGACTGCATCCGAGTGGCGTTTGATTGGTCCCTGGTCTTCCGAGATGCTATTGCTAAGGGAGGCAAGGGAAAGGAAATCAAAGGGTTTTAACAAGAAATGATAAATGTGCTGAAGTTCCAAATTTCTTGGAGTCAGATAAAAAAGAATTCCAATGCCTAATGTGTTTTCTACTACAAAAAGACTAAAAGAAAAATATATCTAAGCCTGAGTATAGGGGAGCAAGGAATAATCCAACATATTTTGGCACTTACTGGGAGCCTTAACACACATTCTGTACTAATTGAGCAAATAATTTATCCAAAAAATGGGGGAATACTAGAAGTTGTGTTCTGCCCCATTGGGAGGACAATTTCTTTAAAAATAAATTCTTTACAAGCTTTGCCACCCTGAAGAATGCCATCTAAATATTCAGCAATTGGCCATTTAAAGAAACAACTTCCAATGGTTGGTTTGGTCAAGAATTAAAAAACAAATACTGTGGTAAATATTAAATTTGCTTCAGTTTATACTATGCCTTATTTTTTGCTGCATCTAGTTCAATTTGATTGCAGATTTATAAATGATTGCCACTTAAGAAAAATACGTATGCCAGTGAGTAGTAGGATATCACTAAAAAGTCTATTTCCTTAATCCATGGGCCTGGTATATTTTATTTAAGAATATAAGTTATTTTTCAACTAAATTGCTCATCATCAAGGGTTATGAAGTTTGAGCCAAGCAAGTAAATTGTTAACAGTGAAAAAAAATAACTTGCGGATTAAAAAATCATAATGTGCTTGATAAAATAATAAATTCTCTTTACCCAACTCGCTTTCCAATAACAGACTCAAGGTATTTTTTGGCAGAAAGTTGACCCAAGAGTCTGCTAAAGTCACTGGTGAAAACTCCATCAGCATGTCTGGCATTCCTAAAAGAAGGAAGAAGGATAGCCACTATTTTGTCAATGGTTTCCTAAAATATTCTTTTGCCTCATTAAACAAGAAAGAAACTAATCAGCTATTTGAAAGCTTCTCATGCAAACTTAAGTCCAAAAGAAGATTTTTTGACAAACTAATAAAAGATATTTTCTAGTCACTTACATTGAGATAGATATTTCTAGCACAAAACTTTGAAAAATTAAAGAATTTAAATTTTTAGAAGTATATCTCAATAATAAGCAATGCTTTATGGTAGAGTCTGTAAAACTAATTCTCCAATACATACTGATGGGAAAAATAATATATTTAAATTAGTTTCTTTTTATTTATTTATGGTGCTTTGTTTCTGAATAAAGATATGTACAAGGAGAAACTATCCTGACTTTAGCAAAAACCTTTTTATACTTTTTGCAGTTACTTCTGCCAAAGTATTTGGAAACAAAATCTCTTAAGATAGAGAGGCCCTTAGGGACTATCAGCCAACTTTCCCAACTGTTACAAGGAGTTTTTATACTTTGTCTTCAGTATAGAGCTGCTCTGTCTATACTTCAAGCCTGCTCTAGACAACCCTTCTGTGTAAGTGAAGGGTTTGTTGATTCTGGCTTGTTACACCTTCTTCACCTGAAAATCAGGTGCAGCTGCTAGAGCTTCCATAGATCAGGCTGAATAAAGCAAGGGTACATGGAAACCTGCAGTATTGTGCTGTAGGAATAGCTTCACGGTGATGCAAAATGTAAAACATTTATATTTCAAAAACATATTTTCTAAAATAAAATTCGACAAAAAACAAACTCACCTGGACACATCATAATAGGGTGTGTCATTCTCAGCTAATGCATTTTGCAAGATGTCGGTGTCTATTTTTAATGCAACTTGATCAGGTTCATTTGTTTCTTCAACTGGTATTCTGTCATCCAACCTATTAGGAAAACATACAGTAGAAGTATAATCTATTCCTTTCTCAGAAAATAGTGCTTATGGTTTTACAATCAGTGGAAATAAGATAATATTCTTGAGAAGTATTACCCATTCACAATATATGGATAGCACAGTTAGATTTACTGGCTTGTGTGATTTAGAGTATAAATAGTGAATTTTTTTATTATCCCATAAAAGAGATGCCATGTAACTTTTACAAGCTGTATGTAACAAACATAAGGGTTACTTAGTTCAATCCTATCAGGGCATTAAGCAAAGTACACTTTGTTGGCAATATCTTCACTTTGCAAAGTTATTCACAGTAGAAAAATTTTGTACAAAATACAAACTTCAAAAAATTTTAAGTATTCTATACGAAAACTGGGAGCAATTCATATATTTGTTGGTGTTTACTATCATTTGTCAAACATTTCTCAAGAGGTGGATATTAACTGCTCTTCTTTCTCTAGGTCTGTCAGCTTTAATCTAAAGATTCAACTTAGTGTGATATATTTCTCTGTATTAATCAAGTACACAGAATCTCTCCATCTCTGAGTAGTCTCTATCTCTGAGTTATTCAAATTCAATAAATTTTGTAGGGTCTTGTCTTCCTATTTCTAATCTTATGTATTAATACAATTTTAGTGAGGGATGTACATGCTTTACTGAGTGACTAAGAATAATCATGCTTATACTTGGAATATGACTATAGCTTTGAATGCATGCACATTTTGAACACCAGCACACTATTAAAATTATGAGCGTGTCTATTTTCACTATTAGAGTAAACCTCCAAGGAGTGCGTCAGCTCCTTGGTACTTGTACATCTTTTGATAATGTAGTAGTTGGTGGAAGGGACAACAGTCCTCTTCGTAGGAAGCCTAGCAATCAATGCAAACTTCAGCATTCTTGTGATTGTTTGTTGTGATATGTGATATAACCATTCAGATAGAATCATTCTGTTTAGTTATAAAGCAACATAAGATCTGGCTTTAAGCAGATTTCACAAATGCTAATAGCTTAGAGATTATTCAGTCTATTGAGTATAAGTCTACCTTGAAAAAAGAATCAGAAATGGAAAAATGAGCAAAGAGATGACAATTTTTCCCTTAGATATAGTGGTGCCTATAAACTGGAAAGAAAAATGAAACTAATGTAGTTTTCATTTACTGTTTATTTCTTTAAGATAAATTTATTTTATTTCAGATAAAGCTTTAAATAAGAGTTGTGTTATAATGTCTGAATTTGAAATATGAAATACAACATAGATAACAGTGAAACTAAGGATTTAAGATTGAAACCAAGTACATTAAAATTCACTCACTGGGGGAAGGTATCTCAGTAGATCAGTTATTCCACAATTTACAATATTGGCAAATTGATTCTGGCTAGATAGGTAGATCTGTCCAGCATGATTGTATCTATGTTTTACTCATCAACTACTAACCTTCAGATTATTTATTGATTTATCTTGAAAATGAGCTATAATGAGGCAGGCAACTAAACATCTATTTTTTCCGTCAGAAACTGAACCGAACTGAGATGACAATGGATAAAAGTTTGTATTACTTATCTAAAACTGGTTTCGAATGAAAAGAAAATCAAATCCTTTTTCCTTCCTGTTTGGAAATGTGATCCACCCTATCCTTAAAACTAGTCATTGACACTGAGAGTGGATTCCAGGATATAGAATAATCATGTTGATTTCATGTTCGAAAAACTTGCTTAACACGTCAACCAGAAGATTTAAATAAATAATATGTAACTTAAAAAATTGAGTTGTCCAAAATAATATATAGGAAATTCCCACGTACATAAAGAAGGAATGCTCAACTGTCTGAATTGAAAGAACACTTACCTCAGAGCAGAGGGTGCTCCGAAAAGAGGCCATGCCAATGTGTGAGAGAAGAGCATGCTGACAAGTGCTAGCAGCACAAGTAGCTGGGACTTACTTCTGGTTTCCATCTTTGTACCTTGAAAGAGAGAGAATCACATCAGCTTTCCAACCAAAGATATCACCAACAAAGTAATTCTGAGTGTCTAGTAGTAATTTCTGAAGGCTCTTGTAGAGTGGGGAAAAAGTAATTTTCACCTTATAGAAAGAGTTAAACTGCAATATAATTAATTTTTAAATCAAGATTTTTTTTTTTTGGTGACAGCTGCTTGAATAAAAATTAGGGTCTTTTCAACTGCTGCCTATCTCTCACTAGGCACATAGTTGGGCCAAGTATAAGTGGAATGTCATATTTTCATAGTGCTGGAAATATCCATGGGAACAATCTTCTTGTAACAGGGTTGTAGCACCCACGTTTGGTATCTTTTCTAACTAAAGAAACAGTTTAAGTTTCTAGTGTCTAATTAATATAACACTGGAGTATCATCTATTTAATAATGTGTGTCTATATATGTATGTGTATATATGTATATGTACATATAAGTATAAAAATTGTACATACATTTCTTTTTCCTCTTTTAATTGTAGAGATTATTAGGAATTTATTTGTTGATGCCTGGGTTTGAACAAGCTTAACTTAACAGTGCAAATTAAACAAAAAATTATTAAACTGGATATTACCATTGAGATAATTTTTACCACAAAAGGAAAAATATATTAAAAATAATGTTTGTGCTTTTTTACATCTAATTCACTTACAGATTTCATTTCTAAATAGTTCTTAGATAGAAAACAGAATTTGAGCTTTGTTTTTCTTTCTGTCTATAAAAATCACAGCATTTAGACTTAAAGAGGAAAATGAATGCTTCCTTGGTTCAAATAACTAACGTATGAAATAAAAAGAACAACACTAAGAAAAAACAAACAAGTTGAAACTTGTGAAACAAATGTACCCACTGAACACTTCAGTTAAAAATGTATATAACAGGCAAAAAAAAAAAAAAAAAACAAACCCAAAAAACAAAAACAAAAAACCACACCCACACACCCTACTTTAATACATTTTTTAAAAGACAGTATTGAGTAAAGTATTGAGCAATCAGGGCAAAGCATCTTCCAACCAAAAGAATTCAGAAAATTCACAAATATATAAGAAGTTAAAGCATTTCTACACTTACCAGGTGACTTGAGAAACTTGTTTTTTGTTGTAAAGGAGGAACACTGTAAAGTTCTTTTCAAGAAAGAGAAACATTCAGTATACCCTGAGAAAAGTTTCAAAGCAGGAGGAGGGAACAAAAAGAAGAAAGGTAAAGTTTTTACTCACCTTGCCAGGGAGTGTTCCTCTGGAGCTTTCTGTATGGAAGGAGAATATTGGAGCTGTCTTAGGTGCTGAAGCCCTATGAGGCCGAGAAAGGCTCCACCAGTTCTCTTCCCTCAGAGCTGAACCAGAACTTGGTACTGGCTATGGGCTGGCTATTATTGCCGGGCAACTGCTTTTCACTCTACCCTGACCAGCATTTCAAAGCCCATCATTTTATAGGGCTTACACTTAGGGCTGAGCAATCACAAAGCTCTCTGAAAGACGTCACAGTAGTACTCCCACAGGATGAATAAGGCTTGAGTTCTTATTAAATTGTCATTATGTCTGATTTATATAAGTTTATAGTGAGTAACTTCAAGATATAAAATATAAAGAGGAAATTTACTTTTCTTTAAATAAACAACAACAGAAAGGTATTAAGCTTAATATGAAATGTTTTAATCTTTAATTGGTAGTGATGAAATTAGGGATTGATTAGTGTTATAGCCAGGGCCATTGGGGTTCCTGCAGAAACAGATGCAGAAAAAAACCCAACACTTATGTTCATTATGCCTACAAATGTATAATTCTCCTTTATTATAAAGTATCAATTCTAAAGCCTTTTAAAATATTTTATGCTATTCATGTAAATCCTGATTTAGTCTTTCTTGGTATCTATTTTAATTGTAAAAGTGTCTAGAAATAATTCCCCATTTCTCTATTATTACATTTCCTTTGCATTGAAACTATTCCCAAGATAAAAGTTTCAGAAAGGCGCTAAGATAGTTTAATATACACACTGTTGTATCAAGTCATAATGGTACTGCTACTTCACATTTGTACAAAATATCATAATTCCAAATGCACTTTCACATATACAACCTCAAATGATCCAAAATATAAACTATCAGACTGTATATCTCAAGGGATTCAATTTTCCTTCCTTTGTAAAGGTAGAAATTTTCATCATTTGTATAGGTCCTTGCACTATACAGAATTATTCTGTTTCTCCTCTCCAACCCTGAATACACATCTACACCCACACCAGCTTTTTGAACATTTCCAGCTCAGTCAATTGACAGGTTTCAAAGAACTAGCTGGAAAGCATCTGCGGAATACTTTGATAAATACTTGATTTCTGTTTGTGGGGGTTTTACTTCAAATTAGACTAGCATCTATTCAGTCAGAGTTTCGGGTAAAAATACAACCACATGAACACCTTTGTGGACAACAAAGTAAAATGCCAATTTTCCTATAATTTTTAAAAATTTCCAGTGTGTGTATTCTTTTACATTTTTGTTCATAAGTTTCTCAAGGGAGAAAGACTCTAAAGCCCCCTTTCTTTCTTCTACTTTAAAATTTTAGTTCTATTGGCTTCATTCAAAGCCAGACTGATCCAGTAAAAGAATATCCTGCTATGCTTAATCATATTTTCTAATTCAGTTACAAGAAAAATTAAATGAATTAAATTTCAAAATGTCTGGAAATTTGTTTCCCGGTTGACAGCTCTGACTTTAGCCAGAGTTCCTGTGGCTTAATTCCAGGAAATCTTTTTTTACCTGATTATTACAAACTAGAGGTTGAAATGGTTCTCATGTGGAATTTTTTATCCTTAGCTCTTCATCACTCAATTCTCAGTGAAGCAATTTTATTTAAGAACAGAAACATCAAAGTAAGTTGATTGAAAGTCACAAAAAAACCAATGCTGAAGGATAAGCAGAAAAATCTAAATGAAAAAAGCCATAAAAGTTGATTCTTATTTGGTCTAAGGAAGCACTTAGCATTCACAAAGAGTAACTACATTAGATTTTTCCAGTGGTAAAAACAGTTTCTCCCATTATAATAACAAAACACAAAAGTGAAGAGAAATAATTCAATTTATTATTTCTGGATAAAAATAAACTAAATCAAAGAACTGCATTTTTCCCTATGAATTTAAACTAGAAAGCAAACCAAATTTCGTAACAGGATCATAGCACCATCTGCAGGTTCAAAGTCTTAATTCACAAGTTTTTTGTTTTTTGTTTTTTGGAGTTTTTTTTTTAATGTGTTTCTTGTCTTTTCTTTCAAGGAAATGGATGTAAACCAGACACCCTTTAACCAGTTAAATTATGGATGGTTCCAGAAAAATAAACATAAGAAAAAGAGTGTTGCTGAATTTATTCTGAATATTTTACTATAAAACTCAGTAAATACAAAAATACAAATGTGAATTTAGTCTTTTAACCTGCTTTTTTGCTACTTGAACATATCTTTCTACAACTTTCTAACATCTTTAGCAAAACTTATTTCCTACCATAAGGCTTCTTGGTGAAGGGATGTTTATAAGAAGAACTGTCATTCATTCATATACTTGGAACAAATCTCCAAGATCCTTCTTTTACAAATAGGTAAACTGACATCCAGAGTTCAAGTAATTTTTTGCAAGGTCACTCAGATGGTTAATAACAAATAAGTTATTGAAAGGTAGCTCTTTTGATCTTGATAATAGCTTTCTTTCTGTTCGGAACTGGTCATTTTCTGTAACTGTTGTTACTACCGTTACTGATGCTAACACATCAGAGAAGGAAAATAAAAGCATATAAAACTATTGACATCTCTCCTCACCTTTTTTCACCAACAGGACCAGGAGCAGAGAAAGAAAAGTGGCATTCTAAACTAAAATATACTGAATGGGGGAAGTCAGATGGAAGGAATTTCCAAGCTCAGAGATAGGCAGATATCCAGATTCACTTTTTTTTCTTAGAGCAAATTGCTGCTAGAGAGTCCTTACTGCTGTTATGGGTGATAGGCCCAATGTGTCCTCTCTGGCCTCTTGGTGTGACACCTTTCTTGCCTAACTAACCCCAACTCACATGTCACCCTGAGACCTAGCCATCCTGCCAGGGTAACCCTGAGGGATTAAATGAGGTCTGCAAGGCACTGGCTGTGAGCCACGTATGGCTCATCCCTGTGGTTTTCACATCTCTTAAACTAAGAATGATGTTTACATTTTTCAAAGGCTGGAAAAAATTAAAAACTATTTTGTGACACACGAAAAGTATATGAAACTTAAATTTCGGTGTTTTATTGGAACATGGAAATGTTCATAACATATGCACCATTTATGGCTACTTTTGTGCTGAAATGGCCAAATTGAAGTGTTGTGACAAAGACTATATTTTATAGAAAATCATTTCTATATTTCAGAATTTTCTTGTTTTAACCAAAACACGTGCAGAAAGAATAATGTATTAAATGCTATGAGCCATTTAGACCTTACTTTAGGGTTGTGTTTATGAGATAATTTTATAAAAGTAGATTTTGGAGGAAAGCTGTGGAGAAAATCACAAAAGCACACAACTCCAAGATAGGAAAGTTTAAAAACAAAGTATTAAAGATTTAAGACCAAATTTTATCTGCTTCACAATATCGTCTGTCTTCTACGTGTGCTCCCCCATAGACACATTCTATGTAATGAACTCGCTGACCCCCTCACCTTGGGGATCAGAATATGGGAGGTCCACAAAGAAAGGGAGAAGTTCACCGGGAAGGTAGTGAAAGACAAGTGCCCAACTCCTGGCTCTTAAATAACGCTGACGTTTAGATATTAGAATGAAAGATTTGGCAAGATCTTTATTGAGTGAGTTCTCATGTCCCCTGCACCACTATATCCATCTTCCCCAGACAGGAAAGAGCTTCTGAGATGGGGAGAAGAGATAAATGAAGATGAGGAGGCAACCTTCTGCCCCTCGGTGGGAGTTTATGGTAGAGTTGAAGGAATGGGTGACAGAACCCAGTGGTATTACTCTTGGGGCCTAACAGTAAAGGCTATTTTGGCTTCTTTTCTTATCTGGTTGCTACAGCAAAACATGGAGAAGCACTTTTTGAGATGGTACAGGAGGAAGTAGATAAAGCTGTAGGACAAGACCGCCCCCCACCGCCATGCCCTGTCTAATAAGACCCTAAATACTGTCAGGGGGAAAGAGTGGAAAGGGCCCACCAGTCTACCAGACTGTATCCAGGGACCAGCACACATCTCAGGAGACAAGAGCAAGTCACAGAGAATCTCCTGAGGACCCAAAGGCAGACTCCCAGATTTCATGTTATTATATGCAATTTCAGAAACTTAGGACTCCGAGAAAAAAAAGGGGGGGGGGAGAGAAAATCCTGAATTGACAGAATTTTAAATCTTAGTAAATTCTGGGTAAACACAGTAATTGTACATTGTACATTTTCTGTGGAATGGGGGATTAAAATAGAGGTTGAGTTAGAGGACAGATTTTAAAGCTCTTATTTTTTGTATGTCCTACAATATGGCTTGTGAAAATTTGTTCTTACTATTGCTTTACAGATGAACTTGAGTGTCGTATGATCATGCTTTGCATAGGTCTGTTCAGACCTTGTATCCTACTTGTATCAAAATCACTGTATAAGAGACTGTGAGACAGAAATCACTGACTCATCCTAGAATAACAAGGCCTGCCCTTGCGTCTTCCCCCAACCTCCTTGTCCTGCAGTAATTCTAGTTGGTTCCCATCTTCAGTTCTAGTTCCTTCCTTAGGCTTCCCCATCCTACCCCTTGGCCTTCAGGCTCTCAGCCTGCTTCTTTTATTTTGCCTCAGTCCTACTATGACCTTCTAGTACACCTGAGTTTTGACTTGTTCTCAGCACAGATCTGATCCCACAGGCTGCAAACCCAGATGCTCCTCTCTGCTGATTATTCTCCAACTGCCTCTTTGGACCTGCTTTTCTCCACACTGCTTTTTATTCCCTAGAAGCTGACCTACAGATCTATCCATTCCCCGTGGTCCTCTGGCTTCTGTTGGGCTAAGCCAAGGGGAGGCAGTGGTAGGAAATTAAAAGGACAGAAGATTAGAGGAAAGAGAGCTCTGAGTATTTACTCACCATAGACCATGGTTATTGGTAGAGGCTACATTCCTCCACCAAGACCCAGGTTCTGTAGGTGGCCCCTCAACTGCAGCCCTAGAGGTGCCAACAGCTTCCTTCTGAGAAGCACTTGGGTCCTTTGCCACTACATTGGTCCTTGACATTTTTATTAAACTACCATCCATTCACCTTTGAAGAGAGTCATTTGTGTCCTGTCCAGTCCCTACCTGTGCACCCCCATTCCTGCACCAGATCTCACACTTCTAAGAATATCTGGAGGCATTTAATTTTGGGATTCAGTAGCTTTAGAAAGCTTGCTCATTTTTTGAGTTTTGATATTTTTCATTCAAGTTGGGAGACTCCTTAGAATAATCAATGTGGAAGCTTGGAGGAAGGTCACTGTTGCCCTGAGCAGGTCTGTCGGATTGGTGAGCAATTGGTTTTTGAAGACTGTGGCTGAAACACAAATAAACCAGAGCCCATTCATTCAGACCCTTGGTGCCACTCAAGCCCCTCCAGGAAAAGAGGCTGGATCCATTGCTAATTCATGTGGCAAGGAAAGGTCAGTGTGCTGCCAGAAGCCAAACACCAAGCCCTGATAGGGGTCTTTTCCGGGAATAAAGTGGCAGAACGGCCCTGGGGAAGGAGATCTGAGGCAAACATGGCCTGCACCTCTGCAGGGCTCCTGGCGCCTCATCCGCAGGAAAGAAAACCTCACTGTCTAGGAAGCAGCAGCTCTGGCTATTTGATAAACTTGTTCTTTCTTTTTTTTTTTTTTAAATCATCACTCTAATATCCTGTATCTGTAGTCATATCACTGGACTTTCCAGCCTGGGAAACTGATGTTCTATCTGACTCATAAAACCATCATTTTTTAGCTAGAAAGAATTTAAGATAATTTAGTCCTGCTACTAATTTTTTTTTGGAAAAAAGGTTTTTTCAAAGATTTTATTTATTTATTTGCCAGAGAGAGAGAGCACACAAGCAGGGAGAGGGAGAAGTGAGCCAGAGGCAGGCCTTGATCCCAGGACCCCGGGATCATGACCTGAGCCGAAGGCAGATACTTAAGCGACTGAGCCACCCAGGCATCCCTCGATTTGGGAAATTATAGCAATTCCATATCCCAAAGAGGCAAGTGACTTCCAATGAGTAAAGCTGGAGTTCAGACCCTGCTTTTCTCTCTCCAGATTCACGGGCTTTTCACTGGACTGTGAATCCAGCAGACTAGCAACCCACAGAATAGAGAATGTGTTATATAAGCCAAAGTGACGGGGAAGAGAAGAGAAGAGGGCATGACTCCCTTTGCTGCTGTGATAATGTGGGTTTGCCACAGACACTTGACTGTATAGATGATATTAACAGAGAGTTACGTCAGTGATTTACATTTGTTTGGAAAGAGTTCTTACCCAAAATAATAACCAAATGCCACTGTGTTGAGTAGCATCACAACAGCCAATGGCTTCCTGCGTCTACACTAGCTTCCTTATGGCTCCAAGGTCTTTAGATTACCCCCAGAGAAACACCAGGCAGAGAGAGAGAGAGAGCCAAGCCCTGCCAGTTTTTCTGTCATAACAGTTCTGAGATTAAATATTAGATAGAGAAAGCATACAATGCTTATCTCTCTTCATAATAGAGTTGTTCTGGATATTTTTCTTGAAAAGGAAATAAGAATTAGACACTTTTGAAGTTATCCGTGTTTCTAGGCACCGATATCAATGACCTGACAATTGTACTTGTATGTACATTAAGTGGGAGTTCTTATCATTTGAGGAGGGAAAAAGAAACAGTCAAATGTGAGACTCCAGGTTCTCTGGAAACAAAGCTGAGGACTCACTGAAGAAGGCCGGGTGGCCATTCTCTCTCCTGCTACTTCCTTAGTCTCCAGCACTGCACCCAGGCTTCCAATCCCTTCTTCACACGGCTGCCAATGTGACCTTCATAAACGTATCTCTGATCACATCTCTCCCCTGTTTAAGTCTTTCTATGAGTTTCCCATTGCTCTCAAAGTACTGACCCAGTAGCAAGCATGTAAGCCCGGTACATGCTGCTTTCAAATGGCTCCTTGCTGACCCCACACCATCTGGCCATAATTTATTCTCAAGCCATGCTGAACAACTTTCGGTTCCTCAGAAGTACTATATTCTCTGTTGCCTTTGGTTTTCACATGAGATCATTTCCACTCATTCCAATCTCCCCTCATTCTGGTCTCAGCTTACAGGACACTTTTCCAGAAAGATCTCAAAGCACTCTCCCATTCAGGTGTCCTGCTTTGGGGCTCCCATTAACTCTGTATTTCCCCTAGTATAACACGGAGCATACTGTATTATTGTAAGAGTATTACATTTTATATGCCCTCAGATGATTTTAACATGTGCAGGCACAGTGCCTGACATGTAAGTGCTCAGTAACTATTTTAAATAAATGAATGAGATTGAAGTTGTACTCATTTCAACTTTTTTTGGTTTGGACCTCACATCTTTTTATTTTTCTTTCTTTTTTTTTTTGGTTCTCTTGGCCCAATGTCCAATACTTCTTTCCCATTGTCAAAGTCAACCTAGTCTTTTTTCCCCAAATCTTACCAACTTTATCTTTTGAAAAAATTCTCAGTCATGTCTATTATTTCTCTAGGACTAAATCTCACTAAATAATAAATAGGCTGCTTTTTAATCCTGAAAAGAAATACTAGGTTTTAGCAGCCCATGATTAATGTTTTTTTTTAAGATTTTATTTATTTATTTGACAGAGAGAGAGACAGCCAGCGAGAGGGGGAGCACAAGCAGGGGGAGTGGGAGAGGAAGAAGCAGGCTCCTAGCGGAGCCCAGAACGCCGGGATCATGCCCTGAGCCGAAGGCAGGCACTTAACTGCTGTGCCACCCAGGCGCCCCCATGATTAATGTTTGATTAGTGTATTGGTGAGTATTTTAACCTGGATAAACATTGGTCCAAGCCAGTAGAATTCTTATAAAAATTAAAAATTTTCATAAAAGCAAAGGGAATGTTTTCTAAAAAGTGAATGACTCATCAATCCTTTAGAATGTCTTCTCTCACCACTAGGTGTAGAAGGATAAGTGAAAAGAAGATTGTTGGTGGTACAGGATAAATCCAAAGAATAGGTGTTTTAAAGGTAAATGGAAATTCCTTTTTTAAGGTGAACAGCAGTAGTGAATCTTTCTGAGGGTTCAAGTAAGATGCTAATTTAAACTTTACATAAAATTGTCTGCCATGGGGTTCTCAGCAAAACAATATTGGTGAAATGGGGAGAGAGAAATCCAGATTCAAATGTGTTGGGGTGTCAGAAGAAAGTAAAAGGAGCCAAAAACTCTCTTAAAAATTCTGGCTATGCAAAGGGAGGAGGAAGGCAAAGTATTATAAGGAATAAATTGTGTTTTCTATTACTTATTTCAACTCAACACAAGTTAGTGAAAAGAACCAACCAATAACAGTCTACATTTACATTAGTCTACATTTTGGATAAGAAATAAATGGATCATTATCTTTAAAAAATTTTAATGCTCTAGGGGCACCTGTGTGGCTCAGTCAGTCGAGTGTCCCACTGGTGATTTCGACTCAGGTCATGATCTCAGGGACGTGAGATGGAGCCCCTAGTTGAGCTCTGTGCTCAGCAGGAAGTCTACTTGGAATCCTCTCTCTCCCTCTCCCTCTGGCCCTCCTCCCTTTCTCAAATAATAAATACATAAATCTTTAAAAAAATGTAATGCTCTAGACTACTGTGAAGTACTATTTAAAGAATTTTTATTTCTGGTGTAGCTGCTCATTAATAAAAAATGTTAAATTGTGGAAGATTGGGGAAGAATAGAAGAAAACTATACACAAAGATAGAAACTAAACAAAAAAAAACAAATCTAAGTTAAAATGAAGCAAGGACAGAATAAAATTAACAAAAACAGAAAATTGAGTGAAAATAGTGTTAAGTAAGACTATGGAAAGAGTAGAAGTTTATATGAAATTGGCACATACTCCAGATATGTCTTTTCCTTTCCTGACAAGAGGACCTGAGCCAGCTCTACTGTCCAAGGATTTATAGACTGCTCAATCTACCAAAATTGGATCCCACAAGGATCAAGGGATCCCCTTGCAGCAAGGGAGATGCTACGATGGCACATAACTAGGGGACCCACTTGCGCAATTACATGCTTCTCTTCCCAGAAGCTGCTGCCTAATAGATATAATACTTGAGCTCAGAAACCAAGGAATGGAAGTAAGAATAACCCTGCTTATTACCATCATTCTCAGTGACCCACTTAAAGAATTTGTGGTTCCCATTTCTGCAAACCTGGGCTTATGTGTTTATAGAGGTATTGCGTACCTAGAGGGAAAAAGCTTCCACCTGGGAGCACAGCAAGAGTCCCACTCACTTTTAGGTTATGCTATCTTTTAGTGCTCTTTTCCACTCTGTATATTAAATGGACAAATATAGCAGTCACATCCTGAGGACAGAATGGTGGCCGAGACTCAGATGTCTCACAGATGAGAGTCTGTTTCACCCAACCCCGTAGGCATGCTAGTGAGTCCTTCAGGTGTGCAAGCTGAGAGTGAGAGCAATCTAGAATGGGTAGTAGAATAGTCCTCCATTATGCGTGGTTTTGCTTTCCATGGTTTCAGTTACCTGAATCAACAGTGGTCTGGAAGCAGATGCTCTAACCTAGCATCGGACAATCAATAGTAGCCTAACACTGTGTCACAGTGCCTACGTCATTCACCTCACTTCATTTCATCATGTAGGCACTGTATCATTTCACATCATCAGAGGAAGAAGGGTAAGAACAGTACAATGAGATATTTTGAGGGACAGAGACCACATTCACAGAACTTTTATTACAGTATGTCGTTATAATTGTTTTATTTTATTATTAGTTTTGTTGTTAATCTCTTACTGTGTCTAATTTATAAATTAAACTTTATCATTAGTATGAATGTACAAGAATAAACATAGTATCTATAGGGTTTGGTACTACCCACTGTTTCAGACATTAACTGGGTGTCTTGGAATGTATTCCCCATGGATAAGGGGTGGACTACTGTAGTGGAGAATATGAATTTCCTTCTCAATTATGAGTTACAGACCAGGTGCAACAGCAAGGGCTATATTTTATTCTACTACCTTTTTATAAGTTTCTTGAGAAGAAAGAATTAACAGGATCATGCATACACAGATCTGTGTGTGGGAGCATGTTCCCGATAATTCTTTCTTCTCAATTCACTTTTCTAAATTTTAATGTAGCTGCATTTAATATGTACTATTTTTAGGGAGTATGTGAAATTGTAAAGAGGTATCCAAGAATAATTGAAGGGTACAAATACATTCCAAAGATAAGTCTTTTGAGTGATGTTTCTATTCTTGCCTAAGACCAAAGGGGAAAAAACAATTCTTGGGAACTAATAGGGAGAGATGCTCTTTCAATGATTTTGATAGATGGAAAGCTAGAAATCAGATCAATTGTAGCTTCTTCAATTGTAGCTTCTTCTAAGAAATAGTAGGTTTCAAGTGTATTAGGATTATTGTGTCTTTACAAAAATCCCCAATGAGTAGATTCACCCATAAATTGTTACAAAAATCTCCTAAAAGTCAATTCATCCATAAATTGTGATTTAAAGTGTAGAGAATCAAGTTAATTCCAGGATTTAAAATCTTCCAAATTAGGATTTATTTAAGCTGAGTGTTTTCATTAGGATAAGCAGACATATTAGATGTCAAAATTTCTTAGTCACTTTAACCTAGACTGGAAATTACCAATTTGGGGATTTTTTTTTCTTTGTCCTCTGAAACAGCTTGAAGTTAATGTACTAAACTAGGGAAAAAATATTTAACTTGGGCTTCAGATTTGGCATACTTACTACACCTTTTTCCATTTCTATCCTTCTTGTACATTTTCATGGCAAATAAAGAATGGCCAAGATCCTTCTAAAACTTTCCTCTTAGCTTTGTTAACCTAAATGTTATCAGGTAACAGCTGGCTTCTGAAGGTACTAAACTAGTACAGACATAGAGGAGCCATCTGCTTTATGAAGCCAAATCGAGAAAAAGATATCTTAGCTGTTCCTAAATAGTTTTAATTTTGAATATATTGTCTCATTCTTAGAAACCATTTGAAGGACCTAGAAATAGCTTGAAAAGTAGTTAATAAGTGTATAACAGGATGTATAATTATAATAAATTCAACAAGATAGTCACTAAATATGGAGAATCATAAACTAGAGAAATGCCAAATATAATCACAAAACCTATACCAAAGGAGACCACATTAAGTAATCTAAAACTAATGTCTTAGAATTGCAAGATGATTGTGTCCTTCTCTGAGGAAGGTGGGGTGAAAGTGAAGGTGGACAGGTGGCTAATCTGAATTGAAAGATACAGAAAGGAGAAGACATTTTTTGAAGTGCCCTTGCAAGTTTAACCTATCAAGACCTTTCAAAATTAACTTTGCAGCCCTAAAACTATTCTTTTTAAGAATATGCTTATCATTAAAGGAAAAATATGTCTATAAATCTGATATGATGAAATATACTTTAATTTTCATGCAAAATATTAGGTTTTCAAACATAAAGAATATTTATCCTTTTGTTCCTACTTCCCGGTAAGATACCTCAATCTAAAAAAATTATTTCCTCTGAGAGAAGCCCACTTGTTTAAAAAGACTAAACTTTAGATTCTTTTGGACTAATGTAATTTACTAAAATAAAATTAACTATCCATTTACTTCAAATTTGTACTTACTTTTAAGATTTAAATCATTTTATAAAAGTTAGAACCATTTTATTCCTTTTTGCTTACTTTTCAAGTATAGGTTTCTATTTATGTACTATGTCTACTTTTGATATTTTTGGCTCTTTTGTTAAATTGCCTAGATTCTATCTGACTAAACAGTAAGAAAAGAAGCAAATTTCTAAGCATTTGTCAGAAAATATGGACTTTCTGGAATTTTCTTTCAGTTACTCAAATGGAAGTTATCATGGTTGTTGTTTTCTTGTTTTTTTGATAAGGGAAATAGTAATTAAAGCATTACAGATTGAATCGTTAATTCTTCTTCCATTTTCTTCTTCTTTCTCTGAGGAAGTTGATGATTCTAAAAGGAAAAGAACGTGAAAGATGTAACATTTGAAATGAAATAAAAATTGCAAAGGAAATCAAAACCTCATTTGAATACATAGTCGTTTAAAACTTCTGTCTATTTAAAAATATCAAATTTTAAATGGAAAGACACTGGAAAAATACTTGAAAATATGGCAAAAAGTTAGTATTTTCCTAACTAAAACATTCATACAAAATGGTAATGAAATACAAAATGCCTTAAAAAAAGTAAGCAAATAATATGCATAGACAATTCACACATAGAAAAACTACAATGGTTAATAAATACAGTAAAAATATTCCACCATATATTTATGAAAGATGAGAGGGGCTTAAATTGAAATAATAGAAACTCATCTTTTAAAAGAGTCTAAGTTTTGGGTTTGTTTTTTGTCTTATTCTTTATTCCCCATTCATTCTTTGTCAGCAATATGATATATCAACCTATATCAAAATTTTAAAAACTCATGATTTAAACCAATATTTTACCTCTAGAAAACTATTCTGAGAAAGTATGAAACAATCCTAAAAGCAAGAACGATTATTGCACAAATGTTGTATAGGTTTTTTTTTTTTTTTAAGATTTTATTTATTTATTTATTTATTTATTTATTTATTTATTTATTTATTAGAGAGAGAGAACACGAGCGGGGGGGGGGGGGAGGTGGATAGAAAGAGAAGCAGACTCCTCGCTGAACAGGGAGCATAATGAGGGACTTGATCCCAGGACCCTGGGATCATGACCTGAGCTGAAGGCAGATGCTTAACAAACTGAGCCACCCAGGTGCCCTAGTTTTATTCTTAATAGTCAAAAACAAGGTACACCATTGTAAACTCTTTCAGTAAATTATGCCATCCAATTAATGTAATATAAGGTAGCCATTACTATTCTGTTTAAGAAAACTAGCAACAAAGGGAACCATTTCTAATGTTAGGTGGAAAGAGAAATACAAAATTGCAAATATAATGTTATTACTTTGTGAAAAGCATCCTATGTGTAGGAAACAAAAGGGCTGAAAGTGACTCCCTCTTCCCTACAAATGTTAACAGGAGCTGTATTTTTAGAGGAAGCCATTGATAATATTTTCTCTTTTTCCTGTTTTTCTCAATTTTTTGTATTTTTATTAATGAATTTAAGTTGCTTTTAATTGAATATCTTTTTTTCCCCTAAAACATCAGCAAAAAATAAAGTTGTGTCTGACATTTGGTATTCTGTGATGTTTGTTTTCTATCAATATAGGGTTAAAAACAAACTAAATTTTGTTCTGACATTTAAATTTCATTTTTTTCTCTCACCATTAAAATGGTATCTTCCACATATTAATCCAAAATTCTATATATTTAAAATAGTTGCCAAGTTTTCCTATCCATTTGGGTTTGTTTTGTTTGTTTTGGGTTTGTTTTTTTTTTTTTAAGATTTATTTACTTTAAAGAGAAAGACAGCAGGGAGGAGTAGGGCCAGAGGGAGAAGGAGAGAGAGAATCTTTTCTTTGTTGTTTTTTGGGTTAGTTATATGAAGGATTTTTTCCCTTTCATTATCTTTATTTATTCCCCCCCTTTTGGTGTAGGATTTTATTTATTTTTAATTTTTTAAATTTAAATTCAATTAATTATCATATAATGTATTATTAGTTTCAGAGGTAGAGATCAGTGATTCATCAATCTTATATAATACCCACTGCAGATTACATCACATGTCCTCCTTAATGTCCATCACCCACTTACCCCATCTCCCAACCCCCCTCCCCTCCAGCAACCCTTAGTTTGTTTCCTGTGATTAAGAGTCTCATGGTTTGTCTCCCTCTCTGACTGCCTTTGCTGCAACCCAAAGGTTTTGGACAGTTGTGCTTTCATTTTCATTTGTCTCCATTATTGTTTTTTAATTCTTCTTTAATCTCCTGGTTTGCCCATTCATTTTTTTAGTAGGATGCTCTTTGGCCTCCATGTATTTGAGTTCTTTCCAAATTTCTTCTAGTGATTGAGTTCAAGTTTCAAAGCATTGTGGTCTGAAAACATGCATGGAATGATCTGAATCTTTTGGTTCCAGTTGAGACCTATTTTGTGACCCAGAATGTGATCTATTCTGGAGAATGTTCCATGTGCACTCGAGAAGAATGTATATTCTATTGCTTTAGAGTGGAATGTTCTGAATATATATTAGAGTAGAATGTTCTGAATATATCTGTGAAGTCCATCTGGTCCAGTTTGTCATTCAAATCCCTTGTTTCCTTGTTGAATTTCCGCTTGGATGATCTGTCCATTGCAGTGAGGGGGGGGTGTTAAAGTTCCCTACTATTAGTGTATTATTATCGATGTGTTTCTTTAATTTTGTTATTAATTGGTTTATATAATTGGCTGCTCCCATGTTAGGGGCATAAATATTTACAATTGTTAGATCTTCTTGTTGGATAGACACTTTAATTATGATATAGTATCCTTCTTCATCTCTTAGTACAGTCTTTGGTTTAAAATCTGGTTTGTCTGATATAAGGATTGACAACCCATCTTTCTTTCGATGTCCATTAACATGATAAATCATTTTCCACCCTGTTGCTTACAATCTGGAGGTGTCTTTGGGTCTAAAATGAGTCTCTTGCAGACAGCATATCAATGGGTCTTCCTTTTTTTTTTTTTTAATCCAATTTGATACCCTGTATCTTTCGATTGGGGAATTTAGCCCATTTATATTCAGAGTAACTATTGAAAGACATGAATCTAATGCCGTCATATTACCCTGTAAAGTCACTGCTTCTGTATATTGTCTCTGATACTTTCTGGTCTATGTTACTTTTGAGCTCTCTCTTCACTTAAAGGATCCCTTTTAATGTTTATTGTAGGGCGAGTTTAGTGATCACAGATTCTTTTAGTTTCTGTTTGTCCTGGAAGCTTTTTTCTCTCCTTCTATTTTGAATGACACCCTAGCTGAATAAAATATTCTTGGATGTGTTTTTTTCTCATTTAGCACCTGGGAGGTCTCTGTGGATAATTCTGCTGCCACTCTAATGCTTCTACACTTGTAGGTTATGGACCTGTTGTCCCCTGCTGCTTTCAGGATTTTTCTCTGTCTCTCAGATTTGCAAATTTCACTATTATATGTCGGGGTGTTGACCTATTTTTATTGATTTTGAGGGGGGTTCTCTGTGCATCCTGGACTTGAATGTCTGTTTCCTTCCCCAGAGTAGGGAAGTTCTCTGCTATAATTTGCTCCAATATACCTTCTGACCCACCCCCTTCTTCTGGGATCCCAATTATTATAATGTTTTGCTTTATGGTTATCGCCTAATTCTCCCCACGTGATCCAGTAGTTGTTTATCTTTCTTTTTCTCAGTGTCTTTATTCTCCATCATTTTGTCTTCTATATCACTAATTCTCTCTTCCGTCTCATTTATCCTAGCAGTTAGAGCCACCATTTTTTATTGCATCTCATTAATAGCCTTTTTTATTTTGACCTGATTAGATTTTAGTTCTTTTATTTCCCCAGAAAGGGATTCTTTAGTGTCTTCTGTGCTTTTTTTCAAGCCCAGCTAGTATCTTTATAATTGTTCTTCTGAACTCTAGTTCCAACACCTTACTTATATCCATGCTGATTAGGTCCCTGGCAGTCAGTACTGCCTCTTGTTCTCTTTTTTGAGGTGAGTTTTTCCATCCTGTCATTCTGTCCAAAGAAGAAGAGATGAACAAGAGAACAAAATATTAAAATGGCAACAACAACAACCCCAGAGAAATATACATTAAGCAAATCAGAAGAGACACAAAACTGAAAAAATATTATATAAAAATTAAAAAGAGAGAGAGAGAGAGAATATAATCAGACAGGTGAAGAGGACAGAGCAATACACTGGATCCCATGTGTATTTTGGTCTGTTTCTTAGAAAACTAGATCCCAAAATTATAAAGAAAGAAAAACCTATATATGTATAAAAAGAAGATTAAATATAATGAAAGGATAAAATGTAAGTGTAAAAATGAAAATTAAAAAAGAACAATAAAAAGAAAACAAAAAGAAGGAATATAAACAGACAGGTGAACAGAACAGAGCAGTACACTCTATCCTGAGTGTATTTTGGTCGGTTTGTTAAAAGAAACTACATCCCAAAATTGTAAAGAAAGAAAAACATATATATACAAAAATTAAATACAATGAAAAGATAGAATGTAACTGTAAAGATGAAAAATAAAAAAGAGTTTAACAAAAAAAAAAAAAGAAAAGGAAAGAAAAAAGAGAGAGAGAGACAATGATCAGGTGGGTGAAGAGAACAGAGCCTTACACCAGATTCCAGGTGTATTTTGATCTGTTTGTAGAAGAAACTGCACCCCAAAATTGTAAAGAAAGAAAAACTTATATTTATACAAAAATAAAATTAAATACAATGAAAGGATAGAATGTAACTCCAAAAATGAAAATTTAAAATGATTTTAGCAAAAGGGTTAATAAAATAAGAAATTAGTTAAAAAAGGAAAAAAAAATCAAAGTTGAAAGACTAAAGAATTGTGGGAAAAGAACCACAAATTCTATATACTATTTTCCCCGAGTGCTGGAGTTCTGCAGTTCTCTAGGATGGATAAATTTGGTCTTGGCCAGATGTCCTCGCTGATCTTCTGGGGGAGGGGCCTGTTTCGGGAGTCTCAAGTGTCTGTGCCCCGCATGGAGTTGAACCGCCCTGGGCAGGGGCCAGGCTATGTGAGCTGCTCCTGTTTGCTCTCTGTGGCTTTTGTTCCCTGAAGCGCAGAGCCCGACAGACCCTGAGATCAAGAGTCTGAAACTTAACCAACTGAGCAACCCAAGCACCCCTATTTTGTTTTTGGGTTTTTTTAAATTGTTTTTTGACAGAGAGGGAGCACAAGTAGGCAGAGTACCAGGCAGAGTGGCAGGCAGAGGGAAAGGGAGAAGCAGGCTCCCCGCTGAGCAGAGAGCCCCAGGCAGGGCTTGATCCAAGGACCCTGGGATCATGACCTGAGCCAGAAGGCAGACACTTACCTGACTGAGCCACCCAGGCGCCCCTTGTTTGTTTTTTTAAGCACATACTATTAAGTAGGAAACACTGCCTTAAGGATTGATGTGCACGACTCATTTGACCTAAACAATCCTATGAGGTGAGTGTTATTTTCTCCATCTTCAGAAAGAAAAAAAAAGCAGTATAGAGATGTTAATTAATTGGCACATTATTATGCCACTAATGAGTGGAGGAGCCAGTAAATGAAAGGTAGGAAGTTTATGAAACTAGTGGAAGTTTATTTTTTTTTAATATTTTATTTATATATTAGAGAGAGAGCGCAAGCAGGGGGAGGGCCAGAGGGAGAGGGACAAGCAGACTCCGCACTGAGCAGGGAGCCCGGTCCCAGGACCCCAGGATCATGACCTGAGCCTAAGGCAGATACTTAACTAAGTCACCCGGGCACCCCAGTGACTACTGAGACTTTAAAGACTTCTAACGAAAACCCAGAAACCCGTCAAGGAACTTTCAAATGTTAATCAGAAAGGAAAACAAATTAAGTCAAGAATAATGTGTATAATTCCATTATATTACGACTCCATTTTTCACATTTCCTTTACCAGTTTATATCTTTTATTGTTAAAATCATAATAGATGTTTGTGTATTTATAAATTAGTATTTGCTATCTTTTCTCAGCACTTAGACAATTTCCATGATTTTATAAAATTTTTATAATTACTTATAATATTTTTAATAATATTCCATTGTGTTGATATAGCTGCATTTATCCCCCTTAATATGAGATCTCTGGGGTCCTCCGACCCACCCCGCCTGATGTTTTCTTATATTTGATTGTAAATAAAGATAGACTGGATATCTCCATGAATATAGCTTTTTGCTTTCCTTAAATCATTTTATTGGGATGAATTCCTTGTAGTATTATTGTTGTGTGAACTTGTGTAAACAGTCATGAAACTGGCTGGAGAAATTCGAGAGTAGAAAGAATAAACCATTTAAGTGGAATGTCTTAATTATGCACAATGAAGCAATACTTCCTATGCTTAGACAGCAGCTGACTGAAAGAAGACACCCAGCTATTACATTAGCTGTTCTAGACTTCTCTCCACTGTGAAACCTTAAACAAAATGTTCACTATACAAATGGTCTTGACAGAGCAGTTAATTATCTCCAGGAAAAAAATAATAGCAATTTTTTTATGCTTACTTCCTCTTTAATAACTGAGTAGTAGTTTGAGTGAAATAGATGTATTGTTCCTCGATTAAATCCCTTTACAAACAGTAGAAAAGCAACATTCTTTTATTATCAAGTAATATGATTGTATTGTTCACATGGAGGGAGACTAGCTCAGTGGCTAAGGCATACATTCTGGAGTTACACTGCCTTGGTTTGAATGCAAGCTCCCCCATTTATATACATTGTCAATTTACATACATACCTATATACACTTAATATAGTTTTCTTAATATAGTTTTCTTAATATAGTTTTCTTAATCTATAGTATATAGATATAAAATCTTAATTCATATGCAAATACATGCACACACAAATGCACACACACACAAGATGTGTAATAAATTTTTGTATTTATGATCTACCTAAGACCTTAAGAAACTTTTGGCCTGACTGCTTGTTGCCAGAAGGAAAACTTTTAACTCATTTATAGCTAACAACCATATTCCGCAAGGTATCTTATTCGGTTACAGAGGAGTACACTTTGCAAGCAATTTATATTAGTATGTTGCTCCAGGAAATTGTTTTACTTAAAGCCAGACAGCCTTTGGGTGATTTATTCAACTTCTCTTTTGTAATGCTCAAGATAAGCTTTTGGCTACACCTGCTTTTAAAATGCTCATGTTAAACGTTTTAACATCCCACATGAAGTTATTTTTTAAATTTTATTTGAAACACACTCCAAATTATTTTCTGTAAAAATCTTTATCTTACCTAAAGAATATACCCTGCGCTCATCTCTAAGCACACATGAAGTAGGTTTCTCTACCAATTAGTCCTAAATCAGTACCTCCACTTTCCTGAAAGGAGGGCAAGCCTCCCCTGGTGAGCTGACCCAGAGCATACATTTTCTTTCTTTAGTGGACATAGAGAGTTCTTTCACTCTGAGAAGTGGGTAGAGAGCATAACCCCAAAACTCATTATCATATATATTTTTGGAAAGTTCATTAAGAAAAAGGTGTTCATAACGGATGTGCAGTCTCTTCATTTCTATCAATCAGCAGTTCTCAATTTTTTCTGAAGCAAATATCCTTCTGATAAAAGATACAAGCCCTGTCCTCAGAAAAATGCATCCATGTTCATAAATGCCCCCTAATGTATACAATTTACAGGATTCCTAGATCTCTTCCTTCAAAGTTTATCCAGCCACTCCCTTTAGGTTCTTGAAACTGGTTAACAAAGTCGGCTCAGCATACTTCAAAAATCTCCTCCCAGGCCCACGGAAGCGCTATTTACCATGGAGATACTGTGGCATTTGCCCCAATAGGTTTATTTCCATTAATTTTCCTTTGTCATGATGACAACGGCCTGAATTAAGACACATCCCCATAAAACTCCTTGCTCTGGCTGTCCTAAGGCAGTCATTTCAGGTTTTGGTCATTCCATCATACAGGATCCTCTTCAGGATAATCTTCAAATGAATGATGATTAGGACTTAAAATCAGAAATTGCTTTGCGTGGCCTGGATGAATGATTTGCCTTTATCTTAGGAGCACTCTGAATAATACATCCGTTCATGTTCCTTTTTAAAAATTTACAGCTAGAGAGCTAAAAGTCAAATCTGTGGCCCTTGGCTCATCCGTGTTTGGACTCTAAGACTGTGATTTCGAGCACTGAAGTAATTAGGCTCCACTTTATTTCTTCCTAACTTTATCATCTATTTCTTATTTACATTTTCTTGTTTAGAAGTCCTTCAATAAGGGTTCTATAACAATGCAAAGAGGGAGGACATAAAAAATAGAAAAAAGGAGAAAAAAAGTTTTTAACTGTTGTATTTCTTTATATTCAAGTTCTTTCAAAGCAAGCAATTACTTAACTCTGATTTATAGTTTTAAGTTTTACAAGACTTCAGAAAATTTAGAATAAAACAGAAGCAAGTAATAATATTTTTGTTAATCCACATGTCCCATTGGTGATTGCTGAAGCTCAGTGGCCAAAACTTCATTTCCTTTTCTTTAGCTCCAAAACATTTTTTAACAACTTTATTATTAAAACTTCCAAACAGGGACATCTGGGTGGCTCAGTTGGTTAAATGTCCGACACTTGGTTTCGTCTCGGGTCATGATCTGTTGGTTGTGGGATCGAGCCGGGCATGAGGCTCTGTGCTGATCACAGAGTTTGCCTCAGATTCTCCTTCCCCCTCCCTCCTGCTCACTCTCTTTCTCTCAAATAAAGAAATAAAATCTTTAAAAAACAAAAACAAAAAACAAAACAAAAACTTCCAAACATACCAAGAGTTCAGAAAATGGCATCACAAGCATTCATGTGCCTAGCACCTAGATTTTACAGTTGTCAATATTGTACTGCATTTGCTTACCTTTTTTTCTGCTAAGGTATTTTAGAGTAAATAACAATGAACAATATCTCACCCCTACAGATTTTAGTATGTGTCTCTGAAAAGTAAGGACCTGTTTCTACCTAATCACATAGCATTTTTCGCATCTAACAGATCATAGTAATATCCCAATATCACCTAATACCTAGTCTAGATTCAAATTCCCGTTATCCTCTTCCCAAAAATACCTTTTATAACTGCCCAAACTTCTTAACCTCAGAAGGTGTGATAGAAACATACACAAAGCTCCTCTTCATCTGTGTTTAGCCATTTCCTTTATCTCTGAACACCAACAGGCATGGGTCCAGCTAAATGGCAAATAAAAACGAAGTGATGGGATTGATCCTGCTAGGATTCTATTCAGCATCAAGGGTTAACTCTAGTCTACTTAGGTCATTAATAAAAATTATCTCTAGGAAAATTTCAACTTTTGATAATACTATAAAATAAGATACCGTTTAATTAAAAATATTTGAAGATTCCATTAATTAAAATCAATAGACATTGATTTTTACTATTGGCTCAGTGTATCACAAAGCTTATTTATTTAAAATATTTATAACTTTGAAATAAAAAAAGCTTTTCTTCCAGTTCTTTCAGCAGTGCTAAACATTGTCACTCTTTTAACATTTGGTTATGTTCTTGGTCTCCCTTAAAGAAACAAAAAACTGGATTCTATCCTAATAATTTACACCTTCCCTTATATATTCCACTATTGAAGGTAGTGTAGTTCTTTTATGTGCTTTAGAAATAATTGATATAAATTTCTTTTTAAAAATTTTCTTTTGGGAGGATTACCTCATCATAAACATTGCCTAATTTTATAAAGCATCTGTAGATCAGGGATCTGGCATATGTTGTTTTATTTTTAAAAATAAATTTCCAATAAATGCAGTTTTCAGTTTACACTCATGAAGTCAAAATGTCAAGATGACTCAAAAACAATACATTAAATTACAAGTGAACTTTACAGATTTGATTTGGTAAAGATAGCACAAGATTCAATGAGACCGTGTGTCTCTGATATGCCTGAGTGAGCAATCAGAGATCATTCAGGAAGATAACGTCAAAGGCCAGACCCACACCACTTATGCAAATACCTTAGGGTGGAATTAACCTAATAGAATGAAACATTTTCCTACCAAAAAAAAATGTCAAAGCATGTGGGAAATGTTACTGAAGTGTCTCCTCTAATGAAAATTTTAGTGAGGAACAAACTGGAAATGCATGCACTTAGGGGTAAGGCAGAGAGAAATCAGTCACTACACACAGGTCCCATTGTTTATTTCTACCCAGGGAAAATATCACTTCTGACTGGCTTCCTTCTGGTCAGGTGAATGGAAGGGTCTAAACATAAAGATTAAAATCACCTCAAGCAATCTATTTGATCTTAATGTTCATCACACTTGAGCATCTCCTCATTCTAAGACCTTTCCAGAAGGGATCGGATCAATAAATTCTACACTGTCCAGAAGACATCAATTTAATAAAGTTGGAGATTTATTCTGGAGAATTAGAGGACTGAAAGCCTTGGAATGTGTGGTGCAGATTTTTAAATTGAGAGATGATGTGACAGTCTTTTGGCCATCAGTAGACATCCCACATTTTGTTCCCATTTATGAGATTCATGGTTGAAAGAAGGTGTGCCATTAAAATCTATCAACTCCTTATAAAAGGTGGTCTTCATTTCCACCTGCTGTTTCATTTCATAAGAAAAGCAGATCCTGGAGAAATCACTACAGCACTCTGGTGAAGGACTGGTGGGATCTATTTCTCATTTTTAGGACTTATGCACTTTATGCCAGTAGACTTTTATAACGAGATTGTCTAAATACCAAGATGTCAATAAGAAAAAGCACTTCTGGAGTGGTAAGGACCTCTGAAAATTTTCTCCTTCATAAAAACAGTGAGAATGCAGGGAAAAACATAAATAAGTAAAACTTTTTCAGCACTCTGGAAATTAACCAAAGACTTGCAACAACCCAAGGAGCATTTATTCAAGATAAACTGGATCTTGGTAAAGAACAGTGGGCTGTGTGGCATTTTAACTCTCTTCTTCCCAGCTTGTTCTTTCTAGTTCCATGGCAGTCTTGAGAATCAGCAGCCTTGCAACCACAGTATCTGTGAAAACCAACAGCCTAACTGTCACTGGAGAAGTCAAAACAGGTTTTGTCAAAGAAAAAAATAGAGCTGACAGCAGAATGGTAAATCCACATATTGGGCAACAGGCAGCCCATGAGTTTGATTCCTGAAAGAAGAAAGACAAATGAGGTTTGGGGGAGGATACAGGCCAGAGCAGAAGGAGGGATCCCAAGCCAGGCTTTAGAAACAAATGAAATGAACTACAATCACGGATTCCAATGCCGAGTCTCTTTTCCCCTCTCTTATGTTTGCTTTTTTCTACATGCATCTCTTTTTTCTTTTTAAAGAAAAAAGCAAACATAAGAAAGAGGGGGAAAGAGACTCGGCATTGGAATCCGTGATTGTAGTTCATTTCATTTGCTTCTAAAGCCTGTCTTCTTCCCTGTTGGGGTTTCCTTGAGACAGTCCTATAATCAACTCCTACTATCATATTTGAAAGCTGGCTCCAATGAGAACTAATACAGGGGATGCTCTACCCAAATCTGCCTTGTGCCCAGTTATCGTGCGGAGAATTTCATGTGTTCCTTACTTCTCTACTTGGGGCCTTTTGACATTTTGCTGAGCACCAGAGATGGAGAACAGAATAGGTAGGTTTGATATTCAGTATGCCAAATGGATATAGCAGTGGGTCTGCAATCTTGAGTTTTGGCTCTCAGTTTCTCCCTTAATTTGTGAAATTTCTGTCAACCGTGGCTGCTTCTATCATGTTGGAAGAGTCTCCTGCATTCTGAGGTAGATATACTTTGGATTTCAACTCAGTTCACTGCCTAATGTTTAGCCAGATACTTTGGTGATGAGACATTCATATTAAAGGAAGATCCCTTAATTTCTGAAACTTTTCGTGTGTGTGTGTGTGTGTGTGTGTGTGTGTGTGTGTGTGTTTGTGGTTTTGCTATAAAACCATATACACATTCCCAAGCCCGGGTTCTACAAAATCAAGCACTACAGACAATACTGCTTATAAATAAGATGGGGGACAAATCACTCAAAAATCCAAAAGACCTGTGGAAGTTTGCAACTAGATCATTAGCAAAAAAAATGACAATCCTTATAATATTATTATGGCAGTTAAATGTCTAACGAGTATTTGTACCTAGGATCAAAGTCAATCCAATATAGCCTTAAGCCTAAAGCTTATGCTTCCTCATTCAAGATATAGTCTTGGAGGACATTTAATTCTCTATTAAGAGACTATTTTCCTATAAACTTAAAATCTGATCCAGGAGATAGCTGCCTTCCTTAGCCATCGTTTTAGGATGGAGAAATATTTTTGCAGCTTCTCCACCTATAATCACGGTTGCCAGGTAGCTTAACATATGGAAAACCCAGGGCTTTGTGATGCCAATAAATCAGCCGCTCCCTGCACTGATTTTTGTGCACTTCTGTAGATTTTCAGCATTTTTCTTGTGGTTTTCAGATGTTGATAGAGCTCTTTTTCTTAATTTGAGAGTTTATTCCTATTACTGCAAAACATGAACATGTTGGGAAAAATTCCAAATGATCTTGTAGGACTTTCTACCAATATCATTCCGCCTACCAATCATGTATGAGGTAATTACACCAACGTAGTAGGACAAACTTTATGTGTTTGTATATATTTCTCTGAGGTTACCGAGAGCTTGTCTTCAGACTTCAACAGTCCCTGATAGAAAGCCTGCTTAGGGGAAAAAAAAAAAAAAGGCCCTGCTGGGCAGAGTAATTATTCTGAGCTCTGTCTGATCAGTTGATTGACAGCCGTTGGGAACAAGGTGTGGTTAACCTTTCCAACCCCACATTCACATCCCCAGCCCTTGTCTCTCCAGGCTGAGGATTGGCATTGTGTGTTAGAGTTTCCTCCATTTAGCTGATTCTCAACAATTTCACATTGTGCTCCTGAGCTGGAAAGTGCGTGCTGTGGGTATGCCCTTGTCAATCTCAACCGAAGTTTATCTGTTGCTATTCTTTGTGGATTCTTAATAGTTTTTAGATTCCCTTACTAGGGATGCAGGGTTTTTTTTTTTTCTATTCAGAATTTTTTATTTTCATTTTCACCACTAAATTTCCTAATTTCTCTCTTGCAAGGATTTTTCCCGTTGATCATATGAGTGCTTTATGTAAAGATCATTAACTCATTGTCATGCATTTTGTCAATGTTGTCTCTCAATTTGCTCTTTATTTTTGAACAAACATCGTACCCTGAACACCTTTACTCTGGGATTCCCATGACCGGGTGGCCATTTGGCTTCGGTTACTTACTAGCTGCCAGCCCTAGTTCCTCCTATCTTAATTGTAGCCGGTAACACAATTTAAGTTTCACCCTTCCCACTGCCTGCCTTTAGCTAAACCAGGGCTCACCTATAAGCCTGACTTTTATAGTAAACACCCTCTTTAATCATAGAGTCTCTGGCATTCTGGAAATCCCACAATTTGTAAACATATCCATTTCTGCAGCTAGTTTTCAGTAGTCTCAAACTGAAGGCTACAAGCTGCAGGGACTTCTGGCTGCAGTGATGCAGACAAGCCCTGGAGTTCTATCTCCTCCTGGTCAATTACTTTGGAACTAAGTAACTTTTTTTTTTTTTTTTCACAACATACCTTGCAAGAGCCACAATGTATGCGAGTGTACTTAAAGGGCTGCTTGCTGTTTTACCTAGACCATAAGAGACATCAGAGATCTTTTTTTTCCTGCATGGCTTCACCCCTTGGAAGCACTCTAAAGTTACAAGACTCAAAGCTCTTTAGCAAAAGAGAAAGAAAATGTGTGAAGCACAAGAGTCAGAATTGATAACCATTTATTACCTGAAAGCTTGGAGTGTTTACTTTCTAAATCAGATTAGGCGAACGTCTTATGTCTCGCTACATCATCTCAGCACAGGGGCACACCTAGGGTATATGAGGCTCTGGTTAATATTTTTTGTGGGGCCCTATCTTATTTAAAAAATTGATCTAAAATGTTGACAGGAGTTCCCCTCTACTTGCTAGATGGAATGCTGCACCATTTATAAATTGCTTAATAAATCCAATTAGAAAAATATAAAAAATGAAATGTTTTATAAAATTCTTGGGCACGTGTGAGGTGTAGTGATCTTCCCATAAATATTTTAAATGTGTTGAGAAATAGCACTTAAATAGTTGTTTATTATCCAGTCAGCACACATAAAAATTCTTCATTCTGAGTGAGTTACCCCAAATTACAATGTTAGTACCATCCTGGTTATCCAATTTGTGATTCTACAAAGAAACATGCCCCATTCAGCAGAAGTGATCTGGTTGCCAGGCTGCCTCCTGGAACTGGGACCCAACCATAGGGACCCAGAAAGCCCCATAAATAAAAGTTGGGGAGCATGGGGTATGTTTCTTTATATATATATATAGAGAGAGAGAGAGAGAGAGAGAGAGAGAGAGAGAGTCAGGGAGCTTCTGGGACAAATACACACACACACATAGATATACATAGATATATATATCTATGTCTATATATAGATATATAGTCAGGGAGCTACTGAGACATCAGGTCAACCCCACAATAGGACAGAGGATCAAAGAACACTGCCAAAAAGAAGAAACGGGGACCAAGATCCACATGAGTTCTGACCCAGGCTCAGGGCATCTTATCCAGGATGGCATTGCCAGTAGTGGCCAGTCCTACACACTGAGCTGTGACTTAGACAATTTCAAGAAGTAATCCAAAGTGTGAAGTCTTATGAGACATATGGCCCAGAGCAATGATCCACTTGCCTGGGCCAGGGTAGAATTATCCCAGTGAAGACACGCTAAGGGTCTATTTCTCCTTGAACTGGTTTAGGGGTTAATGTCTTTCAAGTTTTGGAATCATAAAAATATGTAAGTAACCTTAAATAACAGGAGTTAATTAAAGGATGCTGCTGTGTTTTTGCCCCAGGTTTTTGCTATTCTAGTATCTCCTTCCCTTTTGAGGTGTTGCTGCTAGCAATTCTCCCACGCTCTCCCTTTATCCCAACCTTCTCAGCCCAAAGCAGGAAAGATCTAATTTGTTCAGTTACTCACCATCTGCTACAAGATGTTCTGGTTCAGTCACACATGTCTAGTATAGGCAGACCGGTCTCCCTACAAGCCCACTGCCATCTTTCTCAAAGGACACTGTGTCCCTAGCAGACTATGAGACTTCATGATCTGTCCAGTGAAAGGCTTTAGATACATTTTACCAACTGTCTTTTAAAAGGGTATTCCCAACCTACCTTGCCACCAGAAATGTGTGAGACTGCTTCTCTCTTAGAATATTTGTCAACAGTGAGGAGATCCATTCTTTTATAAATGATCAGCTAAGATGGTAGACGAAAAGGCTAGAAGATTGTTTAAATATACAAATGCAATTTCTCAGTAGTAATAACTGTCTATTTCACCATATACTTGTTAATCAACTAAATCTTCTTGATGAATAATCTCTTTTGGTCCTTTACTCCTTTACCGATTTAGAACTGAATGTTTTCCATATCCATTTGTATGAGCTAATCGTAACTTAAAGATATTGGCCATTTGTTTGCTGTATTTATGGTGAGTTGATCCTCCTTCTTCTTCTCCCCTTCCTTGTCCTTCTCCTCCTCCTCCTCCTTCCCCTCCTCCTCCTTCTTCTTGCTTTTACACTTTGGATAAGTTCATCTTTTGATGGACATAATTTCAGAATTTTTCAGATAATCAAAGCTATTAATATTTTTCTTTGTAATTAATTCCATCCCTTTGGCTCTTAAAAAAAATGTCCCTTTTCTGTTTCATAGATTTGCTAAACATTTTAAATTCCTCTCATTTTAATATTGTTTTTATTTAAAATGTTTACTTAAATTCATAGATACAGAGCATACATTGGTGGTTGCCAGAGGTGGGGGGTTGGTAAAATGGGTAGCGGTCAAAAGGTACAAACTTCCAATTATAAAATAAATAAGTTCTGGGGATGTAATGTACAGCATGGTTACTATAGTTGATAATACTGAATTGTGTACTTGAAAATACACAATCTGAATTAATGTTTTGAACAAAAAAGTAATCATGTCCCCTCTGCATTATTATGAATGAAATGAAACATCTTGTTCCATTTATTTATGGTGTTACTTGTTCTTAGTTACAGAATTTTATATAAAATAAAGTTTGTGTCTCAAGAGAAAAGAATGGTCTAGATCGGGCTAAAATTAATATTCTTTTTTACTTTTTACCAAAATAAATATGAGATATTCACAGGTCACTCAATAAATAAACTCTAGGGGCACGTGGGTGGGTCAGTCGGTTAAGTGTCTGCCTTTGGCTCAAGTCATGATCCTGGGGTCCTGGGATTGAGCCCCACAGTGGGCTCCCTCTTGGGGAGTCTGCTTCTCCCTCTGTCTCTGCCTGGTGCTCTCCCAGCTTGTGCCCACTTTCTTTCTCTCTCTGTCAAATAAATAAATAAAATATTTTAAAAATTAAAATAAATAAATAAGCTGTGAATCAAAATTGACATCAGTTTAATTTTATTTCATAATCAACTAAACATTCCAAATTAAACAGATGCAACCTAAAAAGTCCCCAGTTTTTGTTTTAATTTCACATTTCATACACTACACAGTATTTACAAGATGTTCATTTTGATTCTTCCATAACTTGGGGAGAGGGGTGGCAACAATTCTTCCAGATGGTTAAATTCACTAGAAGATTTTTGCTTCCATTTTCCTAATTTGAGAGATATAAAGCAATTTTTATTCCCAATATAAATTCTAGATAAAAACCATACACTTTGCTTACTTCTCATATTAAACATTAAGGATGACATACAAGCAAAAGATAGCCCTGTTACTAAGTTAACGCTCTCCTGAAATCTTACATGGCTATATGACAATTGCTAAATTTATTAAAAACCAACTTACAATAAATTGGTTATCCTGTGAGTTCTTTCTTTCTTTCTTTTTCTTTCTTTCTTTCTTTCTTTCTTTCTTTCTTTCTTTCTTTCTTTCTTTCTCTTCCTCTTCTTTTCCCTTCCTCCTACCTTCCTTCCTCCTCTTTCTTTCTTTCTTTCTTTCTTTCTTTCTTTCTTTCTTTCTTTCTTTCTTGTATATTACATTAGAGAGCATCAATCTATAGACATCATTAAGAATAATTGTCCTTGAAGAACAGTGGAAAATATATGCTAAATAAAAATATTAAGGAAAATGCTATACACAATCTCCTACTATGTAGAAATTATTACATTCTTGAACCATATTCAGACACTATTATCTGTGAGCACTGCATTGCAGAAACTAAAATGAGAGTACATTTTTTCTTCACTAGAAATCCCAATGTTCAGAGAAATAAACAAACAGCAACATAAGCTACATAGTCACTATATCAGATATGAACCATAGGCCTTTTGAATAATACTCCAGTGAACTCGTGTCCTTAAATGAAAAGGGGCAGCCACAGGCATTTGACCACTGAAGCCCTCCGGTACCCGTATTTGGGAATGTACCTTTCTTTATGAGGGTGACCTTGTATGGAAGGGAACTCCTTAAGTAACTTCACCAAGGACCATATGGCATGGTTTAATCATTGTACAAAGACTCTTCATAGAATCTGAGGTTGAAACTCATAGGAAAGCAAACAAGGGATGATGCTTGATGAGTCGATCCAGGAAGGAGAATTCTTCATGGTTCTAACATTTATTTCATGACAGATACTCTCCTTACTGACCCTTATTTGTTTGTCTATCAAGTTTCAGGAGAAAGTCCCTAGATAAAGGGCTTTCCCGATTGCTAGATTTAGATCTAAGAAATACAATTTATCCTTTAGGAAAAATGTAAGCTCAGTGCTAAAGTTTGTTTTTAGGTCAATGAATTGGATTTGCTGTTGTTTTTCTAACAACATAACTGCAACAGTGAAGAAAAGTTAAATAATCTCAGTAAACTCATGGATTTTGCCTCAAAGATGGAGATAACTATTCTTGGGAAAGGCACAAAAAGAGTCTGGGGGGAAAATACTTGTCAAAATTGAAGTGTTCTATAATACCCACAGAGATTCCCTTGCTTTGCTTGGTTCCCACATCTCTCATAAATGAATGCCATCAAGGAACTTCAAAATCTCTGTTCTATCATTTTTGTGATCATATAATCCATTAAAAATCCAGGTTTGTAAAATGATTCACGTCATTCTGAAGAAAGTAAAATTAAAATTCCTTAGGATAGGTTTATTTTTTAAAAGTGGCATAGTGATTTTTTTCCCTTTATAGTCACATTGGACAGTGGATGAAGATTGTAAACCACAAATATCTAAAGTTTTAATTTTAGTCTAAAATATATATACATATGTTGTATCACAGCTGAGTCTTAGGTAAGAATTGCCATCTTTAATAACCTTCATGTTGAGTACAAAATACATAAATAGATAACTATTTGGAAAATATCACTATTTTGTGAGACACAAGGAAGGAAAACATGTATTCAAAGAAAATATGTTTTACGTTGTAATGTCCAACTGATTGAGCATAACTCAGCTTGGAAACTCAGTAGCTGTTTGGGCCATGCCCTCAAAATTCCGTTTAGCCTATTTGTAATTTTGTGTCAGTAGAAGACAAAGGAAGAAACAAATTAAAACAAAAGCACCCTACTCAGGAATCTGGGAATGCCTTTATAATTGACTCATAGGCAGGTGGAGGTGGTGTGGAAAAGCCCACTCGGAGACTGTGACTGGACCAGTGGAATTCAGGACGGCCCAGACTGTGCGAAGTGCTGATGGCGGGAACCGTACTGGAAGCAGGCAGAGTCATCAGCTGACTGTCAGTTTCCACCGGAAGTGGGGGACTTTGCAGAAAGGGATGGAAAGTGGAAGCCCTGAAGCTTGATTTTCTTGGAAAGGAATTTGCTTGTTCCAGGGAAGCTTGTCGCTGGAAGGTGAGACTGGCCAGGCTGAGGTTGCTTCGACGTTCACAGCCACTGTGGCGGTAAAATCCAGTTCTGTTGAGGCCATGGTTGTAAGAAGACCTTGATCGCCGGCTCGAACTCCACTGTGAGATGGGGGCGCTGGCTCTTCTTCGAGACAAACAAACAAACAGAGCCCAAATAAATCCTGCAATTATGAGCACAATTGCAATGGACACTGTGAAGGACGTTATAACATCCTCTGAAACAAAACAAACAGACAAAACAATCAAATAGGTAATTTAATTGGTAAATAGGTGTTCAATGAAAACCACAGGGCAGAATACAAATAGTAACTATGGAATATGTAATCAATTGAAACAGATTTTGAAGTAGGGAAATAAAAGTGCTACATGCACTATCAGAATATCCAGCTGATATGCTTCCATTTTTTAAAGCTAAAGCATATACAATAACATGTTTAGCTGTAGCATTCCCATTGCTTATGCTATTTTCTCACCCTAAAGGAATAAATAATAAAAATAGTCTTCTTTTCTTTAAAGGCCATTCTTTAGTTCATAAATTTTTATAAGGTTGCAAATATAGTCCAAAGATTATTTCCTTTTGAGTTACAGCGGTAATAATGTGCCAGAAATTGATAAAGTATTTTGTAGTCAAATTGACTTTGCTTTTTCCTCTGTCTGCTTTCATCGACCCCAGTGATGTCTCTCACCTGTGGGTTTCCTGATGTCTCACTTCCTGTGCTCCTTCTGAGACAGGAAGTGCTGAGCTAGAACCATCTGGTGGGCTGACTGATTTATGCTCTATTTCCTGAGCTCCTGGACTGTACCCTGTATCTCTGACTCATTGATGACATGACCTATGCAGGCTACTGTGCTCTTTCTTGGACCACCAGATCCAGTTCATGCTGTTCTCATGCCCTCATTGTGCTAATGAAATTTTTATCCCCTGAATCCATAGAATCTCGGCTATACATCAGCATCCTTCAATTCACAGAACTTCTGTTTGTTCTGATTTCCTGTTCAGGGGGCGGGGGAGTTGTTTTCCCAAAATGGAAATTCTACCTTACTGCTTTTTGTGAACTGAAAACAGATTTTTGAGTAAAGCTGCATAGCAGAGCCCCTGCTCTGAATGTAGACACTCTGGATAACAGAAGACCCCTCCAGCCTCATCACCCACCACATTTCCCCACCACTCGATGATCTAACCCATGAGTCATGCTGATCTTCTCACTATCCCAAAGCTGGCCTTTTTCTCTGAAGTCCTGTGCTTTTCCTCCTCTTTTTCTTTCTATCTGGACACAAGTTTTAAATTTCTGTCTGAAAAACTTACTCTTCAAGATTCATTTCAAGTACCACTTTTTGGGTAAAGACTCTTAAGTTTCATAAACAAAAATTAGTTACTGTTAAGTAAAGAGGTAAGCTGTCTTATCTAATTGCTCATCTAGGTATTTTGTACTGAGAGGGCCATGAACTGCAAATTAGCTAAGTGGGGTTTTGAGATTGTGAAAAGGGATACAAGTGCTTTGAAGTTCCTCCCATCGAGAGGTAGAGTCTATTTCCCACCCGTCGAAGCTGGGCTGGCTTCACACCTTGCTTTGACCCATAGGATGAGATGGAAATGAGGCTGTGCAAAGTGAAGCCTAAGCTTCAAGAGGTCTCTCAGCTTCTGCCCCTGCTGCTCTTGGAAGCTCTGAACAAGCCCAGCCTACTGATAATGAGATACATTGGACCAGTTACTCCTATTGCCCTGGCCAAGAGCCTGCTACCTCCAAACACATGAATGGGGTCGTCCTAGGTAATTCAGATGTTAGTTAACCGAACAACTGACTGTGACCCATGAGGGAAGACCAGCAGAAAATCTAGTAAGGCGATCCCAGCCCAAACTCCTGACCCACAGAACTGCAAGCTAAATAAATGATATTTTTAAGCTACTATATTTTGGGGTAGATTGTTACACAGAAAAAGCTAACTGATTCAGTGTTCTCAACTCAGCTTTATCCCTAGCATATTGTGTGATTTTTAGGAAATTTGATTGGACTCATTATTTTTTAAATGAAAAAGTTTGGTTTTATGATACCAAAGGTTTTTTTTTTTTCAGTTTATTGTTGTAATCTAGGATAATATATAGAAAATCTATAATACAGAAATAGTAAAAACAACCAATGTTAATAAATACATAAGAATAATCATTGCTCCTTAATTTTAGGATATATTTAGTGTTTTCCACCTTATATTGTCACATTTATCTCCAGTGTCCTGACTATATATGTTTTGTTCTACTTTCACAAATACTTATATCAAAATCCTCTAAAACAGTTGATTATATCAAATCTGAACAATAAATTCTTTACAATAGGGAGATGACTTCCTAATTACAAGATGATTTAGAACAGCTTTGCTAGACCAAGTATTGTTCTTCCAAAATGTGTCTCATACAAATAATATTGACTCAGCCTTAAAATGCAACATCTTGAAACAGAGATTTCAGAGAGTTAGGCTTAATCTGGAAAAAAACAAATAAATAATAAATACAGTCAGAAACTAAAATCAGACTTATTGGTTATATAGTAATAAAATTAACTTGTAACTATCAGTGCCCCAAATATTTGGAACCTAAAAAGGAAGTTGTAAGAATTCTAGGTTGCCAAGGCAATGGCAGCCATACAAATCAGGATTTCCCAAATTTTTTTCTGAAACAAGATGCACAAATAAAACTCTACAAAACCCATGCCTTCAGCATAATTAGGAGACAAAGAACAACCAAATTTCAAGTTACCTAGAAAGTAAACTGATAAAACAGATACCAATACATTCTGTCCCATGCTCCTACCTCAAATCTTCATGGAGAGGAAGGACAATTCAGGAAAAAGTGTGAAAATAATGGAAAGATATTCTATTCCCTGAGGACAACAACTATAGTAAAGGGATTTACATGTGTAGGCAGGAATATGAAGAGGCAGGCTTGGAAAGTAATCCTTCCCTGAGGAAGAAGAGGGTAAAGTGTGCAGTCAAAAGATCACATCTTGTAGGATTCCATTTACAGGAAATGTCCAGAACGGAGAAAAGTATGGCAATAGCAAGCAGATTAATGATTGCCTGGGGCTGATGGGTGGGGTGGAAGGGAATGGGAGGGATTGTCAAGGGCCACGGGTTTCTTTTTGAAGGACAGAGTGTTCTCAAATTAGATGGGTGTGATGGTCACACAACTCTCTGACTATAACAAAACCATTTAATCGCACCCTTTAAGTGGGTGAATTATATGAAATGTGAATTATATCTCAATAAAGCTGTTAAAAACAGAAAAGAAAGAAAAGGAGAGGTGCTTTTGCAAGCCACACAATGAAGAAGAGAAGAGGGAAGAGTGAAGAGTGAAGAGAAAGTTTAGTATCCTTCAAGACAAAAAAATTTAAAAACAAAGGACACATAATTCCTCCCCACCTCCATCCTCTAAAAATAAAAGTCCACCAATGAAAACATGATGCCTTGCCACACTGAGGAAATAAGGAATCTAGAATGGCTTCTGGGAATCTGGCATGGGGAGGCAAGGGTGGATACTAGTATCATTCGTCCAAACCGGGAAGAAACGTAAGATTTTGGAACAAGGGGAAGTTGATATTAGGAAGACGCTGAACTTTAGTGTCCCTGACATACTCATTTGAAATCAGGGTTACATAAATATGGAGCTTAAAGAGATGCAGAATTGGGACTCTCCATGCTACACGAGACTTGCCATCCATGGAAAACACTTGGACTAAAAAGTAAGAGTCATTTATAGAAGTGAGTTGAGAATAGACTTCCAGGAAAATCACAGTTTAACAGGTGGCAGAAGTAAAAAAGGAACAAAGAAGGACTAATTTGGGAGGTTTGAGGAGACAAAAAAATGTGCTAGCGCTGAATCAAAGAAGAGAATTTTAAGTCTAAGTGATTACTGGCTACGGGCCCCAGAGACAGTTATCTATTCATTTGTTTAACATATAAAGCACCCACTAAATATCAAGTAATGCTTAGTTTGTAGGCAACAGTGAAGAAAAGAAAGTCTTGGCACTGGTGGAGTTTACATTCTATAAGATTTCTGTATAGTCTTATAAAGACTTATCCATAAGATAAGAAAAACGTCTGTTAAGCTTGGCAATGCGGGGGCTGTTGGTCACTATGCCAGAGCAGATTGAGGTCAGATGATGGAAAGTCATGAATGCCTCTCCAGAAAGTTCAGTCTCCGTACCATGGGCAAGATGAACAAAAAAGAGGCTTGAACAAAGTGACCTACTAGGAAGGACAGACTATAGAGCTAGTAGCAATAAATGAGATAGACTGAGGCCCAGAGCATGGTGGATAGTAAAACAAGTCTGGACATGCCTGCCATGATTCAGATATGCAGTAATAGTAATGACTTAGTCTGGGAAGTGACAGTAAGAATAGGAAAGGAAAAACTTGGTCATGAGAGACCCAAAGGCAAAAGAATCTAAAAATTATTCCAAAGTGTTATACCTTAAAATACACTAGAACTAAGACTTGGGGGGTAAGTGGAGCTGTAAACTGAAGTTTAGAGGCTTTTGCTCCTAAGATCTCAACTATAATGTTATGTTCTAGCAATAATTTGATGATCAGATTAAATCACAATGTTTTAGGAAAGGTTAAGGATCTGCTCACTTTACACGCCTTTACTATTTTATGTAAGTTTATGAGAGAAAGGATTTGCTCTAATTTTTATTTGTATCGTAATTACTAACTCTAAATTTCCTTTAAGTTTTGGTCACTCGTAGTGGCTACATAAATTCTGTACTTCGCTGAAAAATGTTTTACATGCTCTAGAAAATAAATAAAAATCATGAACTACTCAAATACTTTATAGAAGTAAGCCCTTTGTCTTCTTTTCAAATGAGTCCAGGCAGTTTACTAAATTTGGTACTTTGGTTTTTTTTAAAAAAAAAAACCCTAATTTTACCTTATTTCAGTGAGTTTTTGGCAATCCTTGTTTTTGTGAGATGTATTGCGTATAATTTGAATAATTCATTATTGTATGTTATTAAGTGATCAGTCATTCCTGGGAAAGTTTATTTATAGCTTTATACCCCTAGAGAAACCATGAGTTAATTATGCTGAGAAACACTTTAATCAAAGAATCTGAATAAAATCACTCAGAAATGCTGTCTTCCTATTTAGAAGAATGAAGGAGAGACACACTCTAGTTCCTCTAGGTGTTGTACTTTTGAATAGGAAAATAATGCGTCAGACAGAGACGTAGCAGGTAAACTGTAAGCTCCTTCTAAATCTGAAGTTCCATTACTCCACCCCAGAAAGTTTTCATTAAAACTTCAGGAAAATTTTTGATATTTGGAAGAATATAATTTATTTTAAAAATGCAACCTTATTTTTATTTCATTATTTTGTAAAACACTATAGTACATTTCTAATTCAATTAATTTAATGTATACATTGCAGGCACTGTTTTTCATGTGTTATATCACTTAATTCCCAAGCAACCCCATAAGGGAAATGCTTAATTTCTTAGGTTTGTTGTCAGAAAGATAATCTAAAATGAAAGTGAAGAATTTAAAATACATAAAAAGTGTATCAATTTATACCAGATTTCCTTTAAAGATTTTATTTATTTATTTGAGAGAAAGAGCATGAGCAGGGGGAAGGGACAGAGGGACAATCTAAATTTGGGGAAATGGTAGGCAGAATAGGTAATAATGACTCAAAATACCATATTACTATTATAAATAGAAGATTAGATGGGGTTATAGAGATATCTGAAAAAGATTAAATAATACATTTTAAATATACATGAGAATCATGAGAATAATATATATACATTAATAATAAATGAGTTACATTTTGAATGAATATAAAATAAGATGGTGCTTACAAAAGTTATAAAAATGACATTAAAAAAATCATACCACTTTTGTTATGGATTTGCTTAATTTTCATTGTTCAGTTGAGTGTATGTACCATGCAAATGACTTCTTAAACCATAAAGTCAGTCAAATATCTTTTTAGAAATTATCATACTAATTCTTATGCCATTGCTCTATGTGCAGAATTTTGTAATAGTTATGAATGATAATAATGACGTAAGAGTCTCTAAGACTTGCTGAACTATTGGTAAAAAGCTTAGTTATCTTGTTAAGCTCCCTTAAATCAACACCGCAAAAACAAGTGTAGAAATGCAGAAAAACAATTAGAAAGAAATGCCAAGTCATTTTTTAAAATTTTTTATTCAAGTTTAATTAACATACAATGTTATATTAGTTTCAGGTGTACAATATAATGATTGAACAATTCTATACATTTCTCAGTCCTCATCAAGGTAAATGTCCTCTTATACCCATTATCTATTCGAGCCATAATTTTAGTATGGCCTGTTCCAGAATGGTCTTCCATAGGGACTTTTTAAAAAATTTAACTGTAGTTAATGATTTTTTCTGAATCAAACTAGAATCCAGAAAATATATAATGAAAACAGAATCTATTGGCTATACAGCTTTGAATTTTCATATATATAATTCCATTCTGGCAGATTTTTGATAATAAATTTTGGAATCCTTTTTTTTAAACGTACTATTAAAAAAAATTGTACCGGAAAAATACAATGGCACAGATATTTCTTTTTAAAGCAGAGTTTACCTTCTTATTTATCAATAATCTTAGGGGAGGAAAAATGAGCCATAATTTCACTTCATATAATTACAATGTAATGCAACTTATGAGACCAACCAATTATGTTTAAAAATGCAGATCTCCCTTTGAAGGCAAAAGGAACAAATTCTAACATCACTAAGGTAAGGCATATAAATTAGGTATCCTTATCCTAATTTGTAACACGTGTCTATAACAAGGGGATGGTATATAAATCCTCAATGAATAATAATTATTTCTACTAGTAGTCGTAAAACTTACCCAAGTCATTTGACCCCTCCTGACCTAAAAATAATGACCACTATAGTGTCTTTCAATTCGAAGATTCTAAAATTGAATCTGGTTTTCAGTACATCTAATCAATGCTGCAAAAACTGTTCATAGTATTAAAATTTAGTAGAGGTCACCATCTAGTGGCCTTTTGTTGAACTGTTCCAATATCCGATAAAATTATCAACGTCAACAGAATGGAACACTGATCAACTCATTAAACCCTTTGCAATTAAAAGAATCAGAAGCTCAGCTAATACGAAAGCAAGCTGTTCTGTTCTTGGTACCCTAGAGTATGTAAAAGGATGGTTCATGCAAGAAGAATTTGACAAAAATATTTTTAGAGAGAATAACAGTTAGGGCACAGAAAACTCAATTATAATAAAGTAAACAAAGAGTAAGTATTTCTATGTGTAGCTTATCTGCCAGCAAATCCCAGTTGTTTTTTTCCTACAGTATATGCAGAATTCAACTTCTCCGATCTACTCTGTTATCTCCTTCATTCAAGTGACCGCCACCTCTGAGCTGAACTATTCAGACCCTCTATCTGGTCTTCCTTCTTTATCATTGCCCCCAGCTCCCAGCAACACTCTATTCTCAATACAGTAGCCAGAATGAACCTTTGAAAATATAAGTCAAATCACATCACTCTTCTGTTCTAAACCCTCCACTTCACCCAGAGCAAAAGCAAACTCCTTAAAACGTTCTTAAAGTTCCAATTTGACCTGTTCCCAATTATCTGTGCTCGTTTTCTACTCTTCCTCTGTCTTAGCTCCATCCACACCATTCCTTAAACACACTGAATGTGCTCCTGACTTAAGGCTTTGCACTGGTTGTGATCTATTCCTGAAATTTCCCAGCTATCTCCATGGCTAACTTCAAGTTTTCACTCATATGCCACTTTCTTATTTAGGCCTACCCTGATCACCCTATTTAAAATTTCATCTTGTCCCACCTCTGATGCCTCACTGGCACCCTTGGTTTTCCTTTTCCTTCAAGATTAATGGAAACTAGATTCATTAATTTATACTCTTTTTTAAAAGTAAATAAGATGCATGAGTGTCTTGGGCTATAAAAGTGTCATTAAAAAATGAAAGATAACATAACTTGTATCTAGAATGGTTAGAAAAAGCTTGATGAAAGAAATGAGATTTGAGTTGTCTTTTGTGCATGACTGCGGGTCAAATAAACAAAAGCCTGGAAGATATGCAAGTAGTTTGACTAAGGGCATAGAGCATAAACCAGATTCTGAATGTAATTAGTCAACACTATAGCTAGAGAACAAAGTAAGTTCAAAAGGGAGAATGTAGCATAACTTTTTTTTATATGATGACTTAGCCTATAGAAAAACACTGAGAATAATTAAAAGATAAACATTAAAAATATTTTTAAACGTCTGTTTGAAGCCATCAAGGACCTATCAAAACTGCCAACTCAAAAGAAAAAATTCAGGAAAAAAAAACCTCATGTGACAATAATCTATAAAGAGAGGCAAAAAAATCTGAGTTAAATTTTATGCAATTTAAGTAGGCTTGGAAAACAAAAAGTGCAATTAAGTACTGCCAAAGAAGATGGACTCTAGGAACATTCCACACACTGAGTAGGGCCCCTTGAAGAGCTACTCCCTAAAGAAATAAAAAACAAGAGAAGGAGTAGACCTTGCAAAGATAGAAATGCGGGTACATATCAGGTCAGATTAGATTAAGATGAAATGACTCCAACTAACTCCAGAAGAAAAATTAATCCTTTCTAGAAAAAGGTAACCTTACTTGGGGTCTTAATTTGTTTCTACAATGCCCAAAACAATATTGAGCATAAATAATAAATTACAAGCATTCTAAGAGACAAGATCAAATGAACAAAAACCAAGAGAACAAACATATCATGGAAAAATAATTATAAGTTATCAAGACATTACAGTTATCAGACACAAGTATTAAAATAACCATGAATTAATATTTTAAAGAAAATATATGACAAGTTGAGAATTTTCAATAAATAATGGGAACCTACAAAAATAATCAAATAAAAATATCTGATGAAAGTTAGAAGATATTTTAACTGAATTATATTAAAAATGTGAAATATCAAAACGTGAAACATGGCTAAAGCTGTGTTTAGAGGAAACTGTGTAGCTTTGGGGGCATGCATTTAAGAAGAAGAAAGGCTGAAAAAATCAATGATATAAGCTTCCATATCAAGAAGCTAACAAAAAACAGCTAGATCAAACACGAGTAAAATGTAATACAGTAAATAATTAAGAGAAAGCAGAATGTAATGACATAGGGGAAAAAAAGAAAACAGAAAGAAACAAAGATACGAAATTGTCAAAACCAAATGTGGTTTCCATGGAAAAGAAAATCTAAAAAAAAAAATTGATTAACTACTGATAGGAATGACCAAGATGGGAAGTGGGGGGGAAGAAGGAGGGAAGGAGAGTGAATTACCAATATCAGAAATTAAAAAGATGGTATTAGAACAGATTGTATAGGCAGTGAAAGCATATGAAGAAAGGATTCCAAGCTAGCTTTTATGGACTGACCCTTCCAGGTACAAGAACTAAGCACTGGAAACAACAATGCCCTTCTCCCCCTCAAAAAATCCTACCTAAAGGCACTGAATAAATGACAAAATGTAAGCAGCTAGTAGAGAGTTGACACTTGGAAGACAAGAATAGCAAGTAATAGGTGAATTTCCTAGTTTTCAATACTTCTAGCTTGAGGACAGTTTCCAGTCTGAATTATGTGGGCAGGTAAAACACCAACTGAAAACCTACAGTATTTCCACTGCTCAGTAGAAAGCCTGCTTCTCCCTCTGCCTCTCACCCTGCTTGTGCGTGCTCTCTGTCTTACACACACACACACACACACACACTCTCTCTCTCTCAAATAGTAAACAAAATCCTTAAAAAAAAGAGAGAAAAGAGAAGAGAAGAGAAGAGAAGAAAAGAAAAGAAAAGAAAAGAAAAGAAAAGAAAAGAAAAGAAAAGAAAAAAGAAAACCTACAGTATTTCCAGTCTGGAGAAACAAGATGGAGAATGTGGCAACCAGAGTTGCTTAAATATGAGAGAGAAATCTTAGAAAAGAGAATGCCAAGAGGAAGATCTCAAAATTGTATTGATAAACACTTCCCATATCTACAGCTCACTCCAGAACCGTGTTGCATGTTTCAAATAGCACAGCTAGAGAAAATAAATAAATTAACTGAACTAAACTGAGATCTGAATTGCCCTTTAAGAGACAGGCTTTATAGGTTTTTGTGGTTTGAATTCTCAACAGAGTTATTTGCCTGTGAGAACAAACTGGAAAAAAAAAATACTCTTCAAGGTAAATAGCAGAATCCAAAGGCCCATTCAAAATGTCCATGATACAATATAAAAGTACTTAACGTAAGTGGAGACAAGAAAACATGACCCATTCTCGGGAGAGAAGGTAGTCAACAAAGACGTAGCCTAACATGACCAGATGTTGGAGTTAGCAGACAAAGACTTTAAACTTGTATAATTATGATCAGTGATGTGAAGGAAAGTATTCATAATGAATGAAAAGTAGGAAATATCAGCAGAAAATAAAAACTCTAAGAAAGAACCAAATGGAGATGCTTGGGTGGCCTGGTTGGTTAGGTGTCTGCCTTCAGCTCAGGTCATGATCCCGAGGTCCTGGGATGGAACCCCACATCAGGTTCCTTGCTCAGTGGAGAGCCTGCTTCTCCCTCTCCCTCTGCATGTTTCTGCCCCTGCTTGTGCTCTCTCTGTCAAATAAATAAATAAAATCTTTAAAAAAAGAAAAGAAAAGAAAGAACCAAATGGAACTAAAGAGATTATCAAAACTAAAAAAAATTCACTCAATGCATCTAACATTGAATTTAAGATGACAGAGAAAAGGGGGCACCTGGGTGGCTCAGTCAGTCAAGCATCCAACTCTTGATTTCAGCTCAGGTCATGATCTCGGGGTTATGAGATGGAGCCCCAAGTTGGGCTCTACACTCATTGGGGAGTCTGCTTGAAATTCTCTCTCTCCCTCTCCATCTGCCCCTCCCCTTCCCCTGTGGGCTGGTGCTCTCTCTCTTTCAAAATAAATAAATAAAATCTTAAAAAAAAAAGATGACAGTGAAATGAATCAGTAAATTAAAGATAAATTAATAGAAACTATCCAATTTGAAAAATAGAGGGAAAAAATGAACATTATAAATGGTATCAGTGTAAATATAAAAGACTATTTTCTTTTATTTTCTTTAAAATAAACACAGGCACACAGTAGATAGGTGATATCTAGGTAGCTAGATTAGACTTGAACATTTTTAAATCTGCTCAGCAAGACATGTAAGAAAATAAATAAGCAAGCCACAGACAGGTAGAAAACATTTACAAATATAAATCTGATAACTGACTCATAACTAGAATATGTAAAGGACTTTCAATCAGTAATAAAAAGACAAAAAAAAAAAAAAAAAGAAAGAAAGAGAAAAAGAAAAAAGAAAAAAGGGCCAAAGAAATGAACAGACACTTCTTCAGAATAGATATCCAAAGGCTAGTAAGCACAAGAGAGGTTCAATGTCAAGAATCAGCAACATTTTTTTCTGTAAAGACCTAAGCAGCAAATATTTTAGGCTCTTCGGGTCATACATTTTGAAACTACTCAACTCTACTATTGTAGCACAAAACAGCATAAACCATAAACAGATGCCCCAATAAAACTTTATTTATAAAATCAGGCCATACATCATATTTAGACTGGAAGTCATACTTTGCCAACCCCTGCTCATCATCACTAGCCATCAGGGAAATACAAACTGAAACCACAATAAGGCAAAATTAAATACTGACCAGAAAGGCTAAAACATAAAGGGTTGAGAATAAAGAAGAGCTATTGGAAAAGATATGAAGGAACTGGAACCCTTATACATCATGGGAAAAAGTAAATTGCATAACCATGTTGGGAAAAGGCTTGACAATTTCTTATAAAATCAAACGTACACCAACCCTATGACCAGCATTTCCACTTCTAGGAAGTTACCAAAAATAATGAAAACACATATCAACAAGAGACTCTTACAAGAATGTCAATTACAGCTTTATGTTTAGTAGCCAAAAGAGCAAATGCTGTATGATTTCATTTATATGAAATTCTAGAACAGGCAAAGCTTATCAGTCCTAGAAAAAAATCGAAATAATGGTTTCCTCTGGGGACGGTGTAGACAGGAATTGACTGGGATGTGAAATTAGGGAACTTTTGGGGTTGGTGATAATATTTACTACCTATGATTGGGACTTGAGTTATTCATGTGTGTACATGTTTGTCCAAATTCAGCAAATGTTCACTTATGACCTGTGCTCTTCATTATTATTTATTTTACACATTTCATTGAAGGTAAATTTGACCTTAAAAAGAAAAAAACATAAAAATATTGAATTCTGATTAATGATATGCATGCTGAGGTGATTAAGAGGAAGTATACTGATATCTTCAATCTGCTTTGAAATGTAAGCTAATAGATTGTTGAATAAAATGAGCATTGTAAAAATGTCAATGATACAACCTGCATGGTAGGTATACGGGTATTCACTGTAAAAATCCTTTACATGTTTCTATATATTTGAACCTTTTCACAATAAAATATTGGGAAAACATATAAGAGAATATCCCGAACAGCTTTAAAGCAATATATTTGGAAATTTAAGTGGGAAGATTTTTAGAAAACACAAATTGCCATAACTAATAGAAGAATCAACAGAAAATCTGAGTAATCCACTATTGTTAAAGATAGTGACTCTGTCATTTAAAACTTTCCCATAAAAATGCTATAAATAATTACACTGGTGACTTTTCTAAAGCATTTAAACAAATAACAAGGCCAGTCTTGCACAATTTTTTCCAGATAATAGAAAAATAAGAAACACTTCCTAACTTGTTTTATGAGACCTGCCTAACATTGATACCAAAACGTGACAAAGCTAATCACAAGAAAAGACTATTATAGACAAATATCTCTCATGAATGTAGATGCAGGAGTTCTAAGGTCACGGTCCTGTTAAAAGGTACAGGCTTCTAGGCTCATACTTACTGAATCACTATCTCTGAGCACGGAGCCCAATGAGAGACGCATTTTCAAATTTTTCTACATAATTCAGATGCAGCAGTTTTAAAGACAAGCATTTATAAACACTTGTTTTTCAAGCTTCCTAGGTAACTGAGGTAAGGGAAATAATTGGTAGGCTATTAATATGCAATGATGCATGCGTGTCCAAGAGTTTTAAATACACAAATTAACGGCATATGTTTGAAATGCAATAGTATTTGTTTGCTATTTAGGAGGAGGGAATATAGAGGACATCACTGGGGTGTGTATGTCCAGTCTGCAAGCTCACTCGTCCCCAGTTTCTCTAGGAACATCTTGCTCCCATCTGCGGGGGGTAAACTCCTAAGAGCCATATTTTTACAGGCCGAGGAATAGAATTTTCAGCTACTAACCAAGGTTTTCTCCCCTTGACACTTGACTACCCAATAAATCAATTCACAACCCTTCATCTCTTCAATTACCTTGGAGAGGATTAGCACTGTTAACAAGCGTGCACAGAAAAAGAAAAAGTTGATGCTTAGAATTTCTAACTGGATTATTAAATATATAGAATAGAGGAAAACATATAGATAAAAACCTTGAAAACCAGTTGTTTTACTGCAATTCACTAGATATTTTGAGAAAGATAAGAGTGTTTTGTTTTGTTTGTTGGAGTTTCAAAATGCTGAGTCTAAAGGACTCAAAAATACATCTTTTTACTGTGAAGAACAGTATTGAGAAAAATGAATGATAGTCTATGCGTCACGTCCTTGTCAGTGTGGGCTGCCAAACAAAACACCATAGCCTGCATAGCTTCAACAACAGAGGCTTGTTCCTCATAGTCCTGGGGGCTAAAAAGTCCAAGATCAAGGTGCCAGCATGATCGGGGGCTGCTGAGAACTTCCTAGTTTGCAGGTGACCCTCTTCTCGCTGTGTCCTCACTTGACTTTTCCTCAGTGCACACTCGCAGAGACTGGGACAGACAGCAATCTCTCTTCCTTTTTTTCTCAGGCCACTGAACATATCATGTAGCCCCATGCTCATGACCTAACATAAACCTAATTATCTTCCAGAGGCCCCATCTCCAAATACCATCTGTCGTACTGAGGGTCAGAGCTTCAACGTACGAATTTGAAGGGGATGAGGGGAATGACACAAACATTCAGTGCATAACAAGTCAGTTATCAGAAGCAGTGCAAGAAGAACTTTTGGAGAGACAAGGAGAGGATCTATAAAGTATGTGACTAGTAAGGGTTTTGGAGAAGTGATCTTCACTCTGTCTCTGCCTGTGATGAGTTATAGAGTGATTTAGGGAATCCCAGAGAAGCTGGTATCCATTCTTATCTTTCTGCGGTCCAACTGGGGACAAGGACAGGGCCCTCTGAGAAACCCTGGGTGTCTGATGGGCAGAGTAGACGTGGAGATGGTAGACATGGGTACATCTGGGTCCAGGGCACCTGATAAACAGCCCAAACTCGAGAGGCTTTTACAACTCGAGGATTATAAGAGAGCATTCAATATTGTTTTGCACGACTGAGACAGATGGAAAAGTACCTGAATGAGAGGGGACATAAAGAAAGTAGAAACTACTCCATTAACAAATGCTGCCTAGACCACATGAGCCAGATTTTATGGTAAGAGCCCTCAGCAGCAGAGACAAGGAGGGAAAGGGCAATGTCCTAAAAATAGATGAGAAATATGCATCAGTAGATGTCAGCAAAGACCAGAACTTGAACAAGAATCGGAGGCCCTCTTCTTCCATCACCTTCCATAGTATATGACCCCCATCCCCACTCTATGCCCTTTCCAACCTTAGAGAAAAGTCCTACGGAAGAGGAAAACAGGGAGATCTGAAGTCACAAAATTGAAAATTATTTTGTTAAATCAGGTCAAACTTTTACACTGACATTCAAAACTTTAGACAAATCTGCCTCAAGTCGTTCACCTCCACAAACGCGGCTTATGTGTTTTTGCTTCTGCATATTGGCTGATCGCATTTCTCCTGAATTCCCTGAAATTGTCCAACTCCGCCTTATTTGTATCACTCACACCTAACCCATCGAATAGTATATAGTGGGTGGTCAGTCAATGCTTCTGAGTAAACTAATAAACTGGGTCTGTAGATGAATGAGTTAATAAGTTAATGTAGGGAAAATGAATAACTAAAATGTCCTCCCAAGGATTCTCTCTCTCTTTGTACCTAATCTGACTAACAGGAACAGGTAAAGCCTCATTTTTTTCTTCTGAGTAAGATTTTGGGACTATTTCGGCCATTTAAAAAAAAAAAACTCGTAACAATTCTTGCCATTTTCCCATATGTTGTCTTGTGTTACTCCATAACATAGAGGCATATATATGCATATGTATGGAGAGATAATCTCCAAGAGTGTGAACTTCTTGAAGACAGACATAGTTTTTGGTAAGGACTAAATGAGACGAATGAATGCAAACCCCTGAAACAATAACTCCCCCAATTTCTCAGTGCTAGCCAAGAGAAAAAAACACATGGTGAGGCAGGAAATACAACCAAAACTATTTCTTCTTTAGGATCTAAGTACCAAAGAGGTAACCAAGTTTAAGGATACATGTCTACTGTTTCATGAAGGCAGGATGTGGCAAACCCTTACAGGTTCTGGTTCCTGCTGCTTCGGTGGGGAATGTTCCCAGGGAAGGGAAATGTGTTACAGAAAGCAAAAGTGGGAAACACACGGGGGTCTTCAGCTGGGTTGTCAGTCTCAAACCAATTTGTTTGCTCCCTCTTGCACCGATTACTATAATGCTTGCACAACATGAAGTAAGTTTTAGTGAGTGATTACCATGAAAATACAAGCTATTATTATTGGTAATAACCTGGTATCGTTATCTTATTTTTCAGCATTCATGAAAGTAAACCAAAAAAATCATATCTGGAAAACAATTTTTTATACCTCTTAAGTGTGTTAAGTTTGAGAAATTCATATGGTTCAATGTGCAAATTTGGCTTTTCTCAACTATTCTATCTTTATTCCCTAAATTCGAAATGTCAAGCAGGCAATTGATTTTGGATGCCATAGACAACACATTGCATTGAACTTTATAAGATTTTCAAAATACTGTATTTGTGGAGTCAGTGATCAAAATAGATGCCAATTTAGATACAGAAAAATAAAAATTTAAAAGGTCAACCTATTTATCTTAGGAAATTTCTACATTTAGTGTATTTACATTTAGATTTTTACATTTTACACTCAGTATTTTTTACCCCAGAAGAAATAACATAATCTTTCATATTTCTTCCCCAAATCATCCCCAATATATCTGCTCAACATATTTGTATTGGTTTCGTTAATGCTTATCAATGTAACACTCCCCTTCCTGGTTTTCATTATTTCCATCTATTTTCCATTGTGTTCACTTACTAAGACAAACACTAGCAACTGTCTTTGGAACCATAAGTTTGAATTCCTTCTCAAGCACAAATTTCTATATTTAAAAAAGAAATCAATGTTTTTAGGATTGGTAATTAGACTTCAATTAAGCATTCTCTTATTAATTAAAGTTTGTTTTATGATTATTACCTGTGTTTTTAGTCAGTGGCTAATAATTTCTTTTACTTAAGTAAACCTGAAATTTAATTTCAAATTGCCTGAAAAAAAAAACAAATCTGGCTTTGACAGATTAATTTTTACAGCAAGAACTACTTTACTTCTGAATAATTTGTACAGTAATTTCTGTAATGATGAGTTTAGTGTGAATGCACTCGAGCTATGTTCTGTGTGTGTCTGGTACATTCACTTTCTCTATAAATGAGGACAGCAAGCAGTATTGTAACATATATATATAATGAAGACTTCCATAATTCTAAGGCTTATTGTGTGTTGGTGTCTACCTAGAATTACTTATCACCAAAGTCATTCTTTACAATATGCAAAAACATAATTTACTTTCTTCTAATTTTTTTTTTTAACAATTAGATTAGGGTGTTCACTAATAGCCCTCCTTTCCAGGCCTGAAGCAAACACAAAGGGTTGATGTTTAAAAAAAAAAGAATGAATTAATTCCTTTCATGCCCATTTGTTTGATGGCGGACAGCTCGGTGAGGTTGTTAGGGACGGTCAACACTGCTGCTCACTTTCACTGATAGTTTCCAAAGCATCTCCACAAATCACAAAAGAAAATAAGAAATAGTTCTCTGAGAGAACTAAAAACTTGTTCTGGACTAATACATAGGGCTATTGATCTCTTCATAAACTCCGTTGTCTCCTTTAAAAAAAATTTTTTTTTCTGAATTTAACTGAAATTGTTCCTTTTATTTTTAAAATTTCCCTGACTCCAAGAATCGTTGCCAGTTTTACATCTTAGCCCTTCTTTCTAGCCCTTCCCTTCCCTTCTTTAGCCTTGAAGAACTGGTTACTAGTTACGAACTAGTAGCTATGTCTGAATTCAGCCAAAAAGTACTTTTATATTGCTTCTTTTTTCCCCGTGATAGGTTTCCTTTTAATATTATATGTGATGTTATTTCCAGGGAACTTTTTCTACTACAGTTTTTTCTTCCTCTAATTTCATAAGATTCCTTATTTTATCTGTGTCATCACACTCCTCAAGTATCGATTTTGTTATTTTCATTCACTTTGGAAATTAAAGAGTACAACATTGACAATGTAAGCTAAAATAACCTCTATAACAGTTCTTGATTTCATAAAATAAGATATACAATGTATAACCTTAAGACAAATAAAACTTAATTTTCCAACAAAATCCACGTTACCATATTCTAAACAACAATTACTTTCATCTTTTATTTTTTCTCATTTTTATTCTCAGTATTTTCTAATTATATTTTCTAACACCAGACAAAATCTCTACATGTTCCCCAGATTCTTCTCGAGTGTCTTCATAACCCACTGTAAAGACATTTTACATGGATGTACTTATTATAATAAACTTATGAAAACTTAAATAATCAGTTTCTCAAAGATTTTCAAAGTTTTAATAAATTATGCAGTACATTTTCTGCATCCTAATTTTAAATTAAAAACAGTTAAAGAAAATATCTTACCCCAAAAGTTTTCTGGCCATGGACTCCCTAAACTTGTTGTATTATTAGCCATAATATCCACAAGAAATAGAAGAGACAGAAGAAAAAAAGAAAGAAAGAAAAGCCAGTATGTCCAAAAGAAACACTTTGATTCTATGTCTTTGTGGTTCAGCAAGAGAAAAATAATTTTCACACAACCCCTCATATACTTGTGTTTGCATAAAAGGAAACAAGTGTATCATGTTTCCTGCTTTTATACTCAAATTAGCAACTGTTTTTCTTATCTGGAATTCCACATGGTTCCTGAGACACAAAACAATTTCCTTCTCGTCATTTCCTCAGCTAAATTGCTAAGTTTCTTCCCCTGGGCCACCACCAAACTGCTTTTTGGGTAAGAGGCTCCTTTTCTTGTTCCTTCTCCACTCCGACTGACATACATAGGAAGATTCCAAAATCTCAGCTACAGCGCTCTGGGCTAAATTTATAGAGGCTAGACAAAGAGACCACTTCCAACATTTGACAATTAGATTTATACAGTAAGTTGAGAAGGGTGGGGAGGGGAACTCTGGAAATCCATATTCTATTCACGTACAATTAATTAATTTTACCTGACACCCATTTTTATGAATCTGAGTTATTTATCAAAATTCTTAACATGTCTCTTTTTCCATTTGGCATATTAATTTTGAAGTTATTTATGTCATTTCATAAATATTTATCTACAATGCAATTTATATTTAATTTTTATTACTCTTTCATTGGTATTTAAGTATGAAAAGGATGATTTCCACACTGAAAACGCCTGTTTAAAATCAAGCAAGGGAAACATAAATACTAACATTCGATTACAACAGAATGTTCAGTGCTATCGCGACCAGTAACAACGATCACAGGAATGTTTTTCATGGAGGTGTCTGAGAAAAGTGATGACTTTTGTCCTCCCTGGAAAAGTATGAAAATAATCTTACCAAGGGGGAGAAAGTAAGAAGGTAGGAAGGTCAATATGGACAGAGGAGAACAATCATTACAATTCCCACAGGGGATATTGTCGGTGTGACTATAAGAAAGAATTACAGGAGACTTTTCAGGAGACATAGATAAGAGTCTCAGCTTTATTCGTTCAGAGCAAACCCTCTGAGCCCCGGGAAACCTTTGGTAGTAGCACTCTCAGACGGCGCTTAACTGAACTAACCTACGCTCCGACCTGATGTACTTTTCAACATTTGTTGAAAAATTGATAAAACTAGAAAACTAATAGACCATCTTATATCGGAAAACCCCATCTGGATGAAAGTATATTGAAATACTTCCAAGTTCTTACAAAAACAGAGCGGGATTCTTCAATTATTAGATGCAGTTTTAAGTACACATTTTGTGTTAATGTAGGCTGTTGGACTCAGTAAATACTAATTTGAACAACGCGTGCATTTTTTATTAAGAGTCATATAGAGCACATGTGCCTTAAAACAACAATCCCCGCGAGGAGAATGGATGAGTCTGGGTTTGTCGAAAGTGCCTTCCGTGCAAGAAGCCCAGCTCGCTCTGTTTCACGATCGGGATACAGGCTGAGACTTCCTTTCATTGTTTCATGCTTAATCACCGAGATTTTCTCCTCACAAGTTTTCACTTTTGCAGATGGCAGAAGCCGGTCAAAACCCTGAAGAAAATTTGATCTGTAGCAATTTATGACCTCGGCATATTTATCTTCTCTGTTAGCCACTTGTTGGGAGCATGAGTTCTTCTCTGTGCGTGTAAGGTGCTTGGTAAGGATTTGTACTTTTCCTTGGCAGAGATCCATAGAAATGAGTGTTTATGTCTAGAGGATTTTTGAGTCCCATGACTTGTAATGCCAAAACAGGAAGTTGATTTTTATCTTTACAGAAATGTTAGGTCTGCTTTTCTACTGCTCATTATTTCACAAGTTGGGTCTTTAGATCTGGATTCTCCCGTAGTCATAAAATGGACTGGAGGTTTGCTCTTGGGTAAGATGATCACAGGACTTGTGTCCCCCATTCAGGTGTCTGCTCAGGTCCCCTCCTCACAGGCATTCATTAGCCATCTTGCTTCAAACGTCCCCACTCCAACCACTATCCCCTGAGCCTGCATTATCATTTCCTTCACAGCACTTATCACTCCCTGATTTTATACTATACCTTCTTTTGTTTCTCTTTTATTTTCGTCTCTTCCACCAGAAGTTGAGTGTCATGGGATATTGATCTTGCTCCTATCTGTTTCTGCTATGGCTAATAGCATGTTCTTAATAACAGCTATTAATGTTATTAATAAATAACACTACAGGCTGTCAATAATAGGCTCTTAATAAATATTTATCCTTTAAAGCAAAGAAATAATTCCAACGGATCTGAAGATGAAAGTATTCTGGACATTCCAAGTCCAGTTAATAAAAATGTCACCTACACTTAAAAGCAAAAGTTTAAAAACCTCTATTAATAGGCATTTCAATATTTTAAAAACTTGACAAATAACTCGATACAGAGTCAAATGACACAAAAGAACATTGTCACACTTAAGGGAAAATATATATTTGACTTTAAACCTTCTTTTTTAGCTTTCTCATTTAAAATTATCACGGGTTTTGTCTTCCCCATATTAAATTAATCCAAACAATGTAGTTAAACTGAGAGGATTCTCAGAACACGTAAGAAGTACTCACAAAAAAATGAAAAATCTAAATCTATTTGAAAAAAATCAAGTTTTTAAAAAGTCACTTGGAGGATAAATTAAAATGTAAACATTATTTTAACATACTTATGACCCTTTTTTTCATCTTGTTTACATGGCATGAAAGTTGGTCTTCTTTTTCCTTTCTCCTTAAACTCATTCCCTTTGGGAGCGGGATGACAAAATAGAAAGACAAAAAAGTAGAGGCTTTGTGTCTGAAAATCTCACTTCTGGGTTTTAGGGTTTTACAAATTACAGTGTAAATAAAGATAATTTTCTGGACTGGGGAAGGCGGGTATTTTTTCCTACGTAAATATGTCTTCCTGAATGTCTGAGTGAAGCTACGGTAAGTGATGACCGGAGAGAGGGAGGAGCTGACCCAGTTGAACAGTGAGAAGCCCAGTTAGAGGCTCAGGATGGGAGACTGGAGTTGATGTCCAGCCTGAGGAAGCTGTCAGCCCCTGCTGGTCAATGCAGTGCAAATCAGAGAAGAAAAAGGAATTGTCTTGTACAAGATTGGCTTACCTTGCCTTGACTCAGGGAAATGGGAGGAGAAATAAGACTCCTCTGAGAATTCCTAATGCAAATCCTGTGCTTACATGTGTTACGGCCTGAATTCATAGCACCAGAAAACATCACATTGGAAATTTAAATTATTTAGCTGTATTAGCAGTAACCTACATGCTTAGAGAAGCATATTTTCTAAAGGAACACACTTTAAACCAAGGTCTCAAAGAATGCCCAGAGATAAAATTGCAAGAAACAAGGGCTTATAATTAAAAAGAAAGAAAGAAAGAAAGAAAGAAAGAAAGAAAGAAAGAAAGAAAGAAAGAAAGAAAGAAAGCCAATAAACCCATCTGGAAGGCAGAACCTCCTCTCCCCCCAAGGTATCCACACCCTAATCCCTGATATGAATGTCACATCACATGGCAAAAGGACTTTGCCAATGTAAGTAAGGGAGATTATGTTGGATTAATTTAGTGGACCCAGTGTAATCACATAAGATCTTAAAAACAGAAATCTCTCTGCTTGAGTCAGAGAGATGTGGGAGAAGAGACACACGAGAGACATAGCCAAGAAGAAGTCAGAGAGACCCCAGTTTAAGCAGGATTAATATGCCTTTGCTGGCTCTGAGATGTGGGATCCATGTCCAAGGACAAGTGGGAGGCTTCTTAGGAGCCAAGGGCAGGCCTTGGCTGGCTGACAGCCAGCGAGGAGATGGGGAGTTCAGTCCTACAACTGCAAAGAACTGAATTCAGTCAACGAGCTGAACAAGCTTGGAGCAGATTCTCTCCTAGAGCCCGAGCAAGGGAGCAGCTCTGCTAATGTCTTGATTACAGTTTTAGGAGGCCTAGATCAGAGAAATCAGCGAAACCACACCGTGGCCGGACTTCTGGCCCACAGAAAGAGATTATTTCCAAAGGAACTGAATTCCTCTAAAAGATGACCTGTAATGGTAACAATGGGAACCGGTAGAAAATGGAATAATTCTTCAAAATGCGGAGAAAAAATATCACCTAGGCAATTGAGTATTCAGTGAATCTACTTTTTAAAGATAAAAGTGAAATACACTTATAGGAAAACAAAAATTGGGTGATTTTGTTATCCTAAGTTAATTACTAAAGAATTTGGTTCAGAAAGAAGAATCATTCTAGAGAGAAACTTCGATGTAAAAAAATCCCTAATTGGGGCACCTGGGTGGCTCAGTCAGTTAAGCGGCTGCCTTTGGCTCAGGTCAGTTCCCAGGGTACTGAGATAGAGCCCAGCATCGGGTTCCTTGCTCAGCGGGGCATCTCTCTCTCCCTCTGCCTGCAGCTCTGCCTACTTGTGCTCTCTCTCTCTCTGCGTCAAATAAATAAATAAAATCTTTAAAAAAACCCCAACAAAACCAATATGCAAATAAATCCAAACGTTTATATTATAAAAGTGCTAACAATAAATTCTAAGTTGTTGGAGTAAAAAAAAACAAATCAAAACACACTAAAAGCCTATAGGAGAATACAGATTATAAGTAAAAGGTAGAAAAGAGCTAAGGCATTCAGATACCTTCATTCTTCAGTGAGACAATAAAGATACTGATGATTCATTATAGTCTGAAGAAAAGAATGGAACTTGCTTAACCTGAAATATAGTATGCATTAAAAACAACCAACAAAGATCATAATCACCAAAGAAATATTAAAATATTCTCTTCGAAACAAGACAAATTTGACCACTAGTACTATTTCTACTCAATATCAGACTGAAGAATCTTGCTAGTACAGTAAGAAAATTAAATAAATAAACAATATAAAGGGATAGGAAAGATAGAAATAAAATGATAATTTGTTGCAGGTTATATGTCTGTCTCTATTACCACAAAACAAAAGGTATAAGAGAAAGAAAACGTTAATAGCAAGAAAATAAACAAGAAAAATACAACAAAAATGTGTAAGATTTATATGTAAAATGATTATATTTTATTGAAGGACATGAAAGAAAACTTTCAAAATGTAATGGTATAATATGTTCATGGATGGGAACACTTGGTACAGAAAAGATATCAATACTCCTCAACATACAAATTTCTTTTAATTCCTAAAAAAAATCCTACCAGCTTTCTTCAAGAAATTGGCAAGCTGATTCTAAAATATATACAGAGGATCAAAGGACCAAAAATAGCCAAGACATCTAAGAAAGAAAACTAAGTTAGGACACTTGCAGATATTGGGACTTATACTGCTATAATACTCAGTACAGTGTAGTTTTGATTCAGGGAGAGACAAGCAGATCAGTGACGCAGAACATAGAATCCAGAATGGACACGGAGTAACTGGAACCTTAATATATGACAGAGCAAGCGCCAATCTATGTAGAAAGATGATCTGTTCAGAAAACCACGCTGTTGTACAGCTGAGCATCCAAGTGGGACAAAAATGGGTCCCTAATTTGTACCATACAAAAATTAGAGTTCCAGACAGATACTTTTAGAAAGCAAAGTAGGGAGGGACCCGATAAACAAAACACACCAAAAACACAGACCTAAGAGAAAAGATTGATTAAGCTGAATATATTAGAAAAAAGAATTTATGTCCCTCAAGAAACTTCAGAAAGAAAATTAAAATATAAGCCACAAACTGGTATAGAGACTTAATTGATTTTGTATATTGATTTTACCTCCAGCAAACTTTTGTAAGGCTCTTCTTATTTCTAATAATCAGTCAATAGATTCTTTGGAATTTTGCATATAGACAATTACTCCATCTGCAAATAACTATAGTTTTAGATTTCCAAAGACATTGTAGTAGTTAATGAAATGTCATATGTCACATGTCAGGCAAGATGCAATAGCTCTTCCTTTACCTTGGATACCATAGGTCACTATGTGGGAGAATTAATGAAATTCCTACTATATATACCTGCTATGAAATTAGAGGTTTCAATCCTCAAGGGAACCTGAACTTTGTGTTATTTGATAGACTCTGGGTCTAAGACTAGGTCAAGTCTGGAAACCAGAGGAAGGATCATAACTTTTCAGTGACCAGCTATCAACCAAGAGGCTTTAATGTTAAACTCTGAGAAGGAATAAGAGTGGTAATATTACTGAATAAAACACCAAAATACTAAAAATCAGCAGTTTCCTTATAAATCATAAGTAACCAACAGAAAATGGAATAGAATGTAGTCATCTTAATGAAAAAAACTGTAAAAGAATACACGAGGATGTACGAATAAAAACTGTACAATATCTATCTTAAGGAAATTAAAATTGAAACTGTTCATTAAAGAAAGAACAAATATTGGAAAGAAACATCACACTCCTGGAATAGGAAGATCATATAATATTAAAGATATCAGTTTCTCCTATTATATTTTATGCAATACCAAAGATTAATGTATAATATCTATTTTAAAAGATCTTATTAACAAGATTTATTTTATTGGATTGGATCAGCTGGTCTAAAATTTTCATGGAAGAACAAATGTGCAAAAATGTATAAAGGAGTATATATTCAGACACATAAACTTCTTTCTAAGCATTTCATAGAAATGTATCTACAGGGGCGCCTGGGTGGCACAGCGGTTGAGCGTCTGCCTTCGGCTCAGGGCGTGATCCCAGCGTTATGGGATCGAGCCCCATATCAGGCTCCTCCGCTGGGAGCCTGCTTCTTCCTCTCCCACTCCCCCTGCTTGTGTTCCCTCTCTCGCTGGCTGTCTCTATCTCTGTCAAATAAATAAATAAATTCTTTAAAAAATATATATATATCTACAGTTCACTGCAACATAGGTCATGATCACAAAATGCAAGATTTTTGTGGAAAAATTATTTGAATTAGCAAAAAAGTTGCCTAAATATAAATAAGATGAATTAAAAAGTTCAGAGTATGGAATACTACGCATTCACTTACTAGATTTAGATAACTGTATGTGAAATGGAATAAAACAATCTCTAACAGATACAGTTAGATGAAAAAAATCAAGCTGCAAAACAAGGGTGGTAACATTTCAATTTGGTTAACAAAAGAGGGCTAGATATAAATATGTGTAATATGTATGTAATTTACCTGAAAATGCATAAGAGAAAGAATCAAATGTTGGTAATGATAAATTTTGTGGAGGGAAAGGGATATAGAGTAGAATGTTAAAGGACTTTTACTTTGCTCTATATTTAGGATTTTTATAAATAGATTTTAATGTGTGGCTTGTATAATTATCTTCAAAGGGAAAATGCGATGCACTAGTTAATAAGGTTGAACTGCTTGCTGTCTCTCCAATAAATATTCTCTTTTTCCTCAGAAAAAGAATTTTTAACCCTCAACTAAATCCTAAAAGCTCCAGTGTCCTACTAACCAAGGGGTGTGCAGGCAATCAAGTGCTGACCAATTAGATGTGAAAGGACCACTTCCGGACCCCGCCTTAGAGTTAGGTTAAGTGTCCTCTCTCCCCATTTCCCTGTCTTCTTGATGGAAAGCAGATGATGTGGAAGTTGCTGGAACAGCCACCCAAGATCAGGAGATAAAGGCCACAGTCAAGAGTGGTAGAATCAGAAGGAGTGAAATCTCACCATTTGCAACATGGATGCACTGTGAGGGCATTATGCTAAGTGAATACATCAGACAGAGGAAGACAAATACTGCATGATCTCGCTTATATATGGAAATAAATTTTTACAAAAAAAACAAAACAAAATGAAACCAATATTATCGATAAAAAGAACAGATTGGTCATTGAATGGGGAGTAGGTGAAATGAGTGGAGGTTAAAAGGTATAAACTTCCAGTTGTAAAATAAGTCATGGGGATGTAATTGGTGACTATAGTTAGTAATACTGTATTGCTTATTTGAAAGTTGCTAAGAGAGAAGTTTTTAAAAGTCCGCATCTCACACACAAAAAGTTTGTAACCATGTATGGTGACGGATGTTATCTAGACTTACTGTGGTGATCATTTTGAAATATGTACAAATATGGAATCATTATGTTGTACACTTGACACCCATATGAAGTTATGTACCAATTATACCTCAATTTAAAAAAAAAAAGAAGACTGGTAGGACCCCCAAAAAGGACTGATGATTGTAGCTACCATAAAGCTTGGATTGCCTACCAGCATTTTCACATAAGCACCAAATTCAATTCTATTTATGCCTTCTCATTCAGAACCAACCCGAAGGGGCCTGAATGATTCAGTACTCCTGAGAAGTCAGTGATGTTTCACTGATGTTATGTCACCCACGAGAATAATTCACTTAGGTTCATATAACTTTAGTTTATAGTAAGGGTCCTAAGCCTCAAGATTTTAATAAGAAAATTAATTTAGCATGGTATGACTTGCTATTATTGCAATAATCCAGGATCCTAAAATGATCAGTGTTCATTCTTGAGTACCTACCTCCCAGTCCCCACCCCCCACACACCAAGTCCTTCATTCAAAAACTCATTCTAAAATCTATTAGGGTTTTTTGGCAAATATTTATAATAAATTTTAGGAACCAATTTTGTTCCTTTTGAAGATAAAAACCTTTCCTTTCTCTATGATTCTCTGCACTTACATTTGATAAATTGATATTCAAACTCCCATTACACTAGAATCCAAATTGCGCAGACCAGGAGATTTTACTCATTTAGAACCACGTATTAATATACACTCTCTTTCGTGACCCATGCCTTCAGCTCTTTCTTTTCAATCTTTGGTTCCTCCTTTCAGTCTAGAGATCTTTATCCCTAAAGTGAAAGAAAGAAGTGAAAGAAGAGTCGAGAGTTCTATTTCTTCACCATGTCATTGGCCATTATTTCATTTTGATCTTCTGGCTCTAATCATAATTTTAAAAGCCCTTTATGTTGTTGATAGTAATAAATTTGCAAATCTCATTTTGTGCCTTTTACATTCCTACAAATGCATGTTATATTCCCATATATTCTTTTTGTTTTGCATGGTTCTCTTAACATATATATTTCAGATCCACCTATAATGCAAATTATTTTTCCAACCACTTTCCCACATATTACCTTTTTCTTGACTCAGCCTTAGCTCCATAAAACCATTTCTCATCTATTTCTGAGTTCCATGGCAATTTCTGTCAAGTGTAAAATTCTGTAAGTGTTTTTTCTCTAAATGCCTCCTGATATGGAGTTTTTTCCTATCACGATGCATGGTGTTTACCTCCTTCATATTTTTAAAATCTTATGCTATCGCTTTAGGCATAACATAGTTACTTAATAACTATTATATTTACCTAGAGTGTTCAATGATCGATATGATGTATACCTTATTAATTTACTATTTTAATATTAGATATTAGTCAACCTAATAAAATCAAGTTTCTATTTTAAAATAACACTAGTATTTTGTTATTATGCATTATCATAAACATAACGAAGTATTTCATGCATATTTAATAATGCACGATAAATATCGATGATTTTTAGGTATATTGATTATATCCTTATTGATCATTTGAAGGCTTTTGAGTGAGATATTAGGGCACACTTTGAAGATGTCTTGAACTTATAAACAAAAAATTCATTAAAAATCATTTTATTTCACAATTTACTGTATATATTCCATACTTCCATAAATGGAATCCATCAGGTAAGAATTGTTTTTCTAGGTAATTGTGCACCAGTCACAGAGTGAGAACCAATAAAATAGTGGGTTGGCCTGAGCATTCTAGGGATTCATAGACACCCACTAGGTCATGTTTACAGTTGTTTGCTCTTTAATTGCATAATATTTTGAATTGAATTTTATTAAGTCCAAGTTCTTAGGATCCAAATGTGTTTTTGTTCTTGTCTTAATTGGGTAGCACTCATAGTTGTTTGTTTGCTCATGTATTTGTTAGTTTTTATATTGTGAGTTAAATTTGGTGGAAAATAATCTATGGGAATCTTGAAAGGTGAGATTAAGGTTGCTTTCTTCTAGAATGTATTTGGGATTTTTGTTTTTTGGGTGTTTGTTGTTTGTTTGTTTGTTTGTTTGTTTTTTGCTGGTCAGTGTAGATACTTCCAACCTGAGACCATGTAAATTATCAGAGTGTGGGGTTTCCCTTCAGGTGCTATAAATTTTAACCCCATACATACGTGAGGGTAGTCAATGATTACAAATGCTCAGAAGAAACAATTATCTCTCTTGAAATGTGGGAGCTTTGACAAGGCAGACATTTTTTCTTCTGAATTCTCTTTGCCCATAGGCCGATTTCTTTTTTAACTAATGTTTTCTTTAAAATACAATCTTTTTTTAGAGTGGCAGGTTTATGCAAGGGTTTCAGGCTTATCTCCTCCTGTTAAATGGGCCCCAGGCATAGTTTTCATTTCTCTCCTTAGATCCCAAATCCTAAACTGGGAATTCCTGGTTCCAGCGTCAGTTCCGAGGACAATCCTAAGTTTATAGAGTTTTGCCTCCTTTTCCAGTCACAGTTCCATGGCGTTTATTATGTTTGTGATTGCTGCTTATTTCTGGTTTTGCCTCTAGACATGTCTCTTACTTTCCAGAGAACTCAGAAATTCATTTAAAAGTATTGATTTTGTTTTTATCCTTAGAGAAATGTCTATTGATTTGGAGAAGTAAAGGAGTGAAAACAGTGTGTGTGAGGAGAGAGGAAATAATTTCAGAAGAAAGAAAATAGAAGGGTACACTGTTATAAAAGCTAAGGAGAAAGTGTGTTTTCAAAAGAAAAGGAAACTCAATACAGGAAGAACGTCATTTCTCTCTAAATTGAGCTATAAGTTTCATAAAATTCCTACCAAAATCCCACAAGGTTTTTGATAAACACAGACAAGCTTATGCTACAAATTGAGAAAGTCAGACTATAGAAGAGCTCAAACAATCTTGAGAAAGAATAGAGTGGAGGGAATGACTCAACCCAGTATTAAGGTTTACTGTATAGCTACAGTAATCAAGCTAGCATAGTATCCGTGAGCGACAGACACAGATCAATAGAAAAGAAGAGAAAACCCAGAAATAGAAGCACGCAAATATCTCAGCTAATTTTTCACAAAGATGCAAAAGCAATTCAGTAGAGGAAATACAGCTTTTTGAACAAAACATGTTAGAGCAATTCAACACTATAAACAAAACAAAATAAAACAAAAAAATAAAGGACCTCAAATGAGATCTTACACTTTATATAAAAAGAAACTGAAAATTAATTACAGATTTTAATGTAAAACTATAAAAATGTAAAGCTGATTACTATAAAATGTAAAATTTTTGAAAAAAACATAGGAATAAACCTTGGGAATCTAGGTGAGGTGAAGAGTTCTTGGATTAGACAACACAAGCACAATCCATAAAAGGAAAAGTTTAGGGGCGCCTGGGTGGCTCAGTCAGTTAAACGTCTGCCTTCAGCTCAGGTCGTGATCTCAGGGTCCTGGGATCCAGCCCCGCATCAGGCTCCCTGCTCAGCAGGGAGCCTGCTTCTCCCTCTGCCACTGCCCCTGCTTGTGTTCTCTCTCACACTCGCTCTCTCTCTCAAATAAACAAATTCTTTAAAAAGAAAAAGAAAAATAGTGACAGCACCAAGTGAATGTGAAAAAACTGGATAGCTGATAGATGGCTAGAGGAGATGTTTAATAGAACAGTTGCTCTGGAACACAATTTGGCAATTTCTTATAAACTAAACACACACTACTATATACCCCACCCTTGCGTCTTTATCCCAGAGTAACAAAAACTTATGTTCACACAAAAAACCTCTATTTGAGTGTTTATAGAAGCTTTATTTATAATAGCCCCAAACTGGAAACCACTCAAATGTTCTTCCACAGGTAAACGATCAAACTGTGGTATCTCTCTGTACCGTGGAACAGCATCCAGGGGGAAAAAAAGAACAAATCATCGCTACAGGCAACAACTGAATCTCAAGGGAATGAGTGTGAGTGAAAAAGCCAATCCTAAAAGGTTGCATACTGTATGATTCCATTTATAAAACCATTTTAAGATGACAAAATTGTAAATAGAACAGATTAGTGGTTGCCATGGGGTTAGGGATGGGGTTGGGAGTGGGATGGAAGTAGGTGTGTCTCTATAACAACAGGCATTTTTGTGGTGATGAAATTGTTCTGTTTCTTGACTGGTGGTAGATGAATGAATCTATATTTGTGATAAAATTGCAAAGAAATAAGCACACACACACACCCGAATGCATTAAAAGTAGAGAAATCAAAATAAAATCAATGGGTGTACCAATGTCAGTATCCTGGGAGTGATTATATATATATATATATATATATATATATATATATATATATATATATATAGTATATACTATACTTTTGCAAGACGTTATAATGGCAGATACCAGATAAAACATACCAGGGATTCCTCTAAGGGAATGAATAGGAAAAAAAGACACAGGAGATGGTCTCTAGGAATTGAGTCTCTCTACCTTGACAAACTTCAGAGAATGTTGGAACATGAAAATGTCTAGTTTGAGTAAAAGTACAAGAGATGTAGGAATGAAAATAAGGAGATTAATGATAAGTACGCACATTGTGCTGTTCACAGCCCATTCCCCCCACAAGTCTCCTACCTAAGAATACGTGACAGCTAGTAACCAGGCATTCCCCACACCACCTCCGACTCCCCATCCTCGCTCACCACTCCTCACTCCTCTCCTGCAAATGGTGGTTTCCTTTCCACACATGTGCTATGAACTTCCTGGGGAAATGTAGGGCACCCAGTCTGGGGGGCCCTGTTCCAGAACAAAGCTCACTCCTGCCTTTACAGGATTTCACAGAGCAACAGCCATTACCTCATCTGCTTGTAGTCGAACAAAAGCCTTCTCTGAAAACTGGGGACTCTACTATCTAGCACGTAGGGTTGTAAAAACTTTACAATACGTGATAAGCTATGCAAGGTTTGATTAATAAAAATCCAACAATAATAATAGTGAGAAATCTGTTAAGTTAATTAAACAAAGAGGCCTTTGGACTGCAGTGGCTTTAACGCCATAGTGACCCAAGCAAGCAAACCAAAACCTAAGCTCAAAATGCTGTAGGTTAAGAGACCAAAACCCAAGGACAACCAATCACAAAAAGTTAGCCAGCCTTTTCCAAATAAGGCGAATGCTTAAGGTATAGCCAATCAAATGATTTCCTTGCTTTGCTTCCACCCTTCTTGGTAGAAAGAAGTCTTCTCCCTAGCATCTATAGGTGAGGCAGAGCGCTCTAATCATTTCCAGTTTGGTGCTGCCCAATTGGAATTGGTTTTTGCTCAAATAAACTCTTACAGTTTTTAATACAAATCAGTTTGTGTGTGTGTGTGTGTGTGTGTGTGTGTGTGTGTGTGTGTGTGTGTGTGTGCATTTTGGGGGTTTTGTTTTGTTTTAGCAAATCTAAGGAGGAAAGAACAAATGGAGAGTAGGGCAAAGGTTGTGGGTGGGCATGGCGGTGTTGTGACTTACCGATAAGGCACTGCACACTAAAGACTTTCTTCTCAACAAATCACCCTGTGCTCTGTCTGCCCCTCTGCCCTGGTGCAGGTTTTCACTTGGTCACAAAGCACACCAAAGTCTCATTTTCCCCTGGGACTCACAGTCAGAACATCCCTTGCTCAAATTCTTTCTGTCCTCTGCCATGGCAGCAAGGCAATTGTTAAAATTAGGGCCAGGAAGCTCATTCCTGCTCTCAAATATTTGGGACATTAAAAAATGACTCTTTTCCCCTTCTAAAATCTCCTCCTCTCAGGCCCCAGGCCCGGGGCTAGACTTTCTTACCAACATTCAGGCACTAAAAATGTTACTTTGTGACCTTGGCCAACTCATCTCGCCACAATGATCTTTTTTTCCCTAACCTGTATAATGAAGTTCAACAACTTAACCTGAAGCCAAGTGTTCCTAAGCTCTGCTTGCCTTCAAAGCTTATTCTACGTGATGATCAGTGGACCGATGACGAAAAGGTCCTGCAATGTAACACTCCAGTGGGAAACAGGAGAGCTTCATTTTTAGCTTTCAAATCATTGCTAATATGATAGATTAGAAATTGTATTTCCTCTTAAATATAACAATTTGGTTATAGTTAGGGTTTGCATTCTTTCTTTAATATGTTTTCTAATAACCTGTAACTTCTTATTAATTTCCTGTTTGTATTCCTATCCCTCTCACTGAGTGAGTTCCTTCCTGTTTTAGGACCTGGCATGTGCCCTGCTTGTCATGTGTTGTGGGCATTTACCTCGTTGGCTGTTTGCCAATTGATTTCCTTCTTCCATTCCTTCCACTCCTTCCTATCTTTCCTTCTCTGAATTTAAACTTCATGTGCTGGGGTGATAATAATACTCACCCTACATAGCTGAGAAGTGATTTAATGAGAGGACTCCTGTAAAGCATTTAGATCCTAAGGTCAATCAATATATGGTAACTATAATTACACCCCACGTCGAGGAAGTCCTATTATTGTTTTACAAAGACTTGGATTGGAAATCTCTAAGAGCTGTTCTAGCTATTATTTTAATCTAATTTTATGGTGCTTATTTCCTAATTATAATGAGTTCTTACATTATAATGAGTTCTCCTTTTTTTTAATGCCAGGTTATTAATCTGAGACGATAATGAAATAAAGTTAAAATGAAACAATGGTAGGGGACTTCAACAAGGACGCAACTGGTTTCATTAAGTACCCAAATACAAATTTTAGTAGAAATTATATTTATATAAAATAACATTAAAGTTAAATGACTAATGGAGACAGAAAAGAGAAACAGCAAAACAAAGGTAGAAAATATTTTTCAGTGAATATTAAGTCTTGTACATGTTATTTCTTACATTGTGACAGTGGCATGTTTTTATAGTTTTGAATAATTTAAAATAAATTTTACCTTGAAAAGATATACTTAAACAATAAAAGGAGAAAGATAGTTTGTATTTCCCAAAGGTGGAAAAAAATGTCTCTATGACATCTACCTGTCTTGAGGTCATTCATGACCCATTGGAAGCTTATGGCTAAGCAGTTCAAATAAATTGTCCAGATAGAAAAATATTCTCAGTTCTCTACCAAATGTACCCATTGGTTATAAATAAAAGGCTATCTAAGATTTGGAATGGTGTTATTATACTAAGAGAAATATAATACTCTAAGTAACTAATTCTTTTTCCTCCAACTTTTTCTTCCATTAGCCTCTTACCCTGTCTCTTAAAGGTCATTAGAATTTTGAAAACAAAAAGCAAGCTAAGCCTGGAGTGGTTGTTTTTAAGTTTTATTAAAGACTCATTTCCTCTTACTTGGTTCACACCCTAAGAGAAGAATTCCATGGGAGGAGACAGTAGAGCAATGTCCTTGAAAATCAGTAATGTCCTTCTTCTAATCAGTAGAATTGTATTCCCCTGGGAGTGATTTTTTTTTTATCATCACAGTTTACTTTAGTGGATAACAAATGTCTATACAGCCAAAGCTCAATGTCCAAATGCTTCATCTTGTGACTGAGATTGTGTTATAAGCTCTAAAGTACAAACTTTTGCTTGAAACAACTTTGTTTTGTTATTATTGTAACTTGAATTTGCCCTTATCAAAATAATTTTATATTTATCATCTATAGGCAATAGATGTACTTCCCAAAAGATAATTATAATATCTTTTTAATGAAACATGTGAGCTCATTATTTAAAAGAACCTCTAGAGTATTATTTTTGGTAAAGTAGTGATTCATTTTATACTATAAAAAAATCAAATAATATGTCATATTTTAAGAACAAGGCAGATATGTATTATATGGGTTCATATTATATCTTTACAAAAGTTTAAGTTTTTACTTATTTTAAACAGTTTTATTGTATGTTTTAGCTTGTTAAATATATTTTATGAAGAACAACTTTTTATTTTTTTAAATTCATTTTGTTTTATTTTTAAGATATTTTAAATTTTATTTTTATTTATTTTTTATTTTTTTACTTTAATTCCAGTATAGCTAACATACAGTGGTATATTAGTTGCAGGGATATAATATGGTGATTCAACATTTCCATAGGTCACCTAGTGCTCAGTACTAGTGCAGTCCCTAATCCTCATCACCGATTTCACCCATTCTCCCACGCCCCTCCCTTCCGGTAACCACCAGTTTGTTATCTGTCTATCTTGTTATCTAGTTAGAGTCTGTTTTTTCATTAGTCTTTTTGTCTCTTTTTTTCCTTTGCTTGTTTGTTGTTTCTTAAATTTCACATATGAGTGAAATCATATGGTATTTGTCTTTCTCTGACTGACATTTTGCTTGTTGCAGAAAAATAAAAATCCGACCGGAAAATAAAAATCAGACCGATGAGAGACCAAGGGATACTCAGAGAAGTAGGAGAACTCGGATTTATTTTATGCGGGTGGACCCAGATGAGCTCATGCTGCAAATTCTGGGCCCCGGACAATGGGGTTATAGGGCTTTTATAGGGGACTGCAGGCAGTCAGGTTCCAAGGGCTCTGCTGACTGCTGGTAGGTGGGTTTAAACTGGGGGAGTGGGGGCTGCTTTAGGCAGGAACAGTAGTGCAGTGAGCCTGTGGCAGGAAGCCTGTTTACAGAAGCAGAAACGGTTGGTTATCTCTTGCTCCCAGTAGGACTTCTGGTTATCTCTAGTTTATTGTTAGTAACTTTCAATCTTCTGGGGCCTCCTGGCCTGGGACTGCTCTGGGCAATTTTCCTCTTCAGCTAAGCATAATATTCTCTAGCTCCATCCACAACATTGCAAATAGCAAGATTTCATTCTTTTTTATGGCTAAGTAATATTCCATTGTATATATATACCACCTCTTCTTTTTTTATTTTTTCTCTAAGTTTTTATTTAAATTTAAGTTAGTTCACATATAGTGCAGTATTGGTTTCGGGAGTAGAATTTAGTGATTCATCACTTATATATAACACCCAGTGCTCATCACAACAACTGCCCTCCCTAATGCCCATCACCCATTTAGCCCATCCCCCCACCAACCTCCCCTCCAGCTATCCTCAGTTTGTTCTTTATAGTTAAGAGTCTCTTCTGGTTTGCCTCTCTCTGTTTTTATCTTATTTTATTTTTCCTCCCCTTACAAGATGTTCATCTGTCTTGTTTCTTAAATTCCACATTATGAATGAGATCATATGGTGTCTGTCTTTCTCTGGCTGACTTATTTTGCTTAGCATAATACACTCTAGTTCCATCCACATCATTGCAAATGGCAAGATTTTGTTCTTTTTGATGATGAGTAATATCCCATTTTGTGTGTGTGTGTGTGTGTGTGTGTGTGTGTATATATATATATATATATATATATATATATATCATCTTCTTTATCCATTCATTGGTCTATGGACACTTGGGATCTTTCCATAGTTGGGCTATTGTTTGTTGATAATGCTGCTATAATAAACATTGGGATGCATGTACCCCTTCGAATCTACATTTTTGTATCCTTTGGGTAAATATCTAGTAGTATAATTGCTGGGTCGTAGGGTAGTTGTATTTTTAACTTTTTGAGGAACCTCTATACTCTTCCAGAGTGGCTGCACCAGTTTGCATTCCCACCAATAGTGCATCATGGTTCCCTTTTCTCTATGTTTGCCAACATCTGTTGTTTCCTGTGTTGTTAATTTTAGCCATTCTGACTGGGATGAGGTGGTATCTCATTGTGGTTTTGATTTATATTTCCCTGGTGATGAGTGATGTTGAGCATCCTTTCATGTGTCTGTTGGCCATCTGTATGTATTTTTGGAAAAATGTCTATTCATGTCTTCTGCCCATTTCTTAACTGGATTATTTGTTTTTTGGGCATTGAGTTTGATAAGTTCTTTATAGATCTTGGATACTAACCCTTTATCAGACATGTCATTTGCAAATATCTTCTCCCATTCTGTAGGCTGCCCTTCAGTTTTGTTGATTGTTTCCTTCGCTGTGCAGAAGCTTTATATCTCGATGAAGTCCCAATGGTTTCTTTTTTGCTTTTGTTTCTCTTGCTTCTGACGAAGCAGCTAATAAGAAGTTGCTACAGCCAAGATCACAGAGGTTACTGTCTGTGTTCTCCTCTAGGATTTTGATTGTTTCCTGTCTCACATTTAAGTCTTTCATCCATTTTGAATTTATTTTAGTGTCTGGTGTAAGAAAATGGACCAGTGTCATTCCTTTGCTTGTCACTGTCCAGTTTTCCCAACACCATTTGTTGAGGAAACGGTCTTTTTTCCATCGGATGTTCTTTCCTGCTTTGTTGAAGATTAGTTGACCATATAGTTGTGGGTCCATTTCTAGGTTCTCTCGAAGAGCATCTCTTTAAAAATGTATGTGAATAACAGCTTATCCTGAATTCATTTTGAGGGTCTTTTTTTTAATGTTTTGGTACATAAATTACATATGACATAGAGATGATACCCCATAGTGTAGAAGATATAACCTCAGTCTTTTTGTACGATAAACACTAAATGCATGAGTACAGAATGCAACAAATGGAGCCATGCAACATAGAAAAGAAGCTGTGAATTAGTGGTGTTAGGGGGAAACCTTTACATTACTCATTAAAGGCAATTAAGACCCAATTAAGGACAAAACTGTTAAGTTTTTAACATTCATTGAAAAGAAGCTAAGCAAGAGCAAAGATACAATGTGATGCCATAGTATTTTTCTTAGAAATTAACATTTAAGAGTAATTTTCACTAACACCCATTGCCAAAATTATAGTCAAGGACTCAGATTACTTCTTTTGCCCTTCTCTTAGTGATTTCCAAGTGGCCAAATAGAACAGAGGATCTAAAAGTGGGGAAGGGATGTTGTAATGCTGGTACAATAGTAAACAATTGCAAGAAAGCTTGTATATTCTATAGCCACTCTATCCAATATGGTAGCAAGTTTGGGCTACTTAAAATTAAATTTAAATTAATTAAGATTTAATTAAATGAGAAATTCAGTTTATCAGTCACACCAGACGCATTTCATGTGCTCAATAGCTACATGTGACTCATGGCTGCCATATTGGGGCCTCAGGTACAATCTCTGTCACTATAGAAATCTTTATTGGACAGTACTGCCTTATAATTGCCAGATTTGGAAAAGGCATCCATGAAAATATGGATTATTTCACATGTCTTTGGGGTTATTCAAATTTCATAAAGTAGTGATGAGATAGTAGAAATATGCTTCTACAGTATTAAGAGATTATTGAGTCTTATGAGAAGAACATAACATTTGGCCTTAGATCATTCTGGATTCAAATCTTACCACCATTAAGTGACCTTGGACCTATTACTTTAGTTCTTGAGTCGTTGTCCCTTTATTTGGAAAATAAGGTAACATGATGCTTGCTGCATAAGAAGCTTACAAGTATTAGAAATTATGTGTGGAAAGTGCTTCCTGTAGTGGATGACACATAGTAGGTATTCAGCTATGGTAGTTATTGTTTTTATTAACAAACAGAAAATGTGCAATGCTGTTGATCACACACAAAAATCATACTTTAGACAAAGTGTGAGTCTATTTGCTAGGAAAAGTGTCTTATTAAGGCCTCAGTTCCTTTCAGAAGCTTTACACCAAAAATGTTTATGATCGTGGTAATCACAGGACAGGGAGGAAATGACCAAACCAGGACAGGAAAATATACAACCTCAAAGAAACCAGTGAATCTGGAGAGGATAATGAGAGAATAAACTGGTAGGAAAAGGAGAAGTGAGAGATGATCTTTTTTTTTTTAAGGTACATATACCCAAGGGTAGAAAGGGGAAAAGCTAATCTCAGATGAAGTTTCTCCTAGAAACATATCAGAAAAGAGTATGAAGCATAGTCACATAATCAAAGAGGGAAGGAAAAATCATTTCTCAGTACAAGACTATGAGGAACCAGTTTTCTATAAAACTAGTTTTCTATAAAACTATTTTTCCTGTGCTAGGGAGGCAAATCTGTTTAAAAGACCCAAGGGAAAAAGGATGGCAAAACTGCTAAAAACATCTGCTCCTGGTGTGCTTTATAACCTTATGCAAGTCACTCTAAATTGATGTGCCACTGTTTGTGATGCACAAAATACGTAAGTTGAACCAGATGATGTTCAATCCCTCCAGATTCAGTAAGTAAAACTTACTATAAGTCATTTTTATCTGAAATTAAAATTTGGATTCTCTGAGGTCATCCTCAGAAAGAGGCATCCCAGAAGAGGCATATGCCCCATTTCTGGAGGAACATACATAAAGGATAACACAAGTCACATGTCGCTATGACCAAATCTTCCATAATAGAGAATAAAGGAGGCAAAGAGATAAAATTTCAGAGCTAGGGAGGGATCTCAGGTATTGTCTGTATATTCCATGGAAACATCAGGTGCCTGAAATTAACCTGGACACTGGTAAAGACAGGATGTTTGGAAGAGGAAGAAACTCATTCCTTTAGCAGAAGACCGGGGCTTTTTAACACCCGAAGTAGCAGGAATAGGGGCGCCCAGGTGGCTCAGTCGTTAAGCGTCTGCCTTCGGCTCAGGTTAAGATCCCAGTGTTCTGGGATTGAGTCCTGCATCTAGCCCTGCATCGGGCTCCCTGCTTAATGGGAAGCCTGCTTCTCCCTCTCCCACTCCCCCTACTTGTGTTTGCTCTCTCGCTACCTCTCTCTCTGTCAAATAAATAAATAAAATCTTAAAAAAAAAAAGTAGCAGGAATATGCTGGATGAAACAAGAAACAAGGTGAAGAACTTAGAATACTGTTGAGATAGCCCAGAGGACTCAGACTCAGGAATCAATTTCCATTTAATTCTGAAAAATAAAGTCAAGACTATATAAAGACAATAACAAAACCTGTTATTACTCCAAATCTAAGTACTGAAAACCCACATGTATCATAAGCAGTGGTTGGTACTGCGGGTGCCGCGATGAACAAAACCACAATCCCAGCCCTTCGAAACTTAAAAACCATCTATGTCTAAAATGACATCACAATTTGTCACAATTTCTATTGTGAGTTTAATAAATACATGTATTTGTACTGATAAAAGCATTCGTTTGGAAAAGTCAGCCACGTTAAAGGTCTATTATTAAACCTCATTCCCACCCTGCCCCCCATGACGCACTGAGGGGCATTGATGAAACTGACCAGAAGATGGCGATACAGAACTCCTCTCTCTCTGCTGTCCAAATTGCGACAGCCAAAAAAGGACACTGTATCTAGCCTGCAACACGTCCATTACAAGTGCAAATCCTACTTTCCATCTGAGTCCCTTGCAATAGGCATGCTATGTACATTTTGATCACCAGGCAGTATCGACGTTGCCAGATTTTAGGCTTTATTGATGTTCGGGTAGTTTAAAAGTGCAGTGTTATAAAAATCTCAAACTTCAAGGCCCTTGGGAAGACATCCTTGGCATCTACTCAATCTCTTCATCCTTTTCCTGTTTTTAACAATGTGCATAGCAAAATTTATGAACATGAAGTAGAATTCTCCTAAATTAGTTTGGGGTTTTTTTGAATTAGAATCTTTAGCCTTAAAATGTATGTGTTTATTTATTGTGTTATACAAATTTTCAAGTGTATTTTGTTTCCTGAAAAAAAATCAGGTTTTAACTGTCATTAGTCATGCAAAATACTTCTCTAGTTGAAATTCAAGATAAAAATATTTCAAAGTTGCTTGCTCCACTTTTTTAAAAATAGGAACAGCTAGACATTCAACTGCTCACTTTCAAATCAATTGGGTTTACTTGACATCGATATAACACCAATAATTTAAAATTATGAGTTGGTCAGTCACATTCATAAAACTGTGGGAGAAACTTGCTATCTTTTTAAGCAGAATAAGTACTACTTACTACTTGAGAAATCTAAAAGCTGTTGAAAAATAAAGATTTATGGTTTTTTAAAGAAATTTTTAAAGATTTTATTTATTATTTGAGAGAGAGAGAGAATGCACAAGGAGGAGAGAGGGGCAGAGGGAGAAGCAGTCTCCTCACTGAGCAGGGAGCCCGACACTAGATCCCAGAACCCTGGGATGATGACCTGAGCCAAAGGCAGACGCTTAACCAACCGAGCCACCCAGGCGCCCCATGTTTTATGTTTAATTCCAGTTGGTGCTGTGGTTGCTTAGAGTTAAAACTCTGATAAAAAGACAGACATAATAAAAACTGTGGGTGTTTGCCCTTTGTAGAAGTGAAAAATACATTATAGCTCCTTGAAGTAATACGTCAAACAGGGTGTTTGTCAAAGATCAATGCTAATAACGTTCAGGTTTAGAAACTGAGAAAGGACCAGAGTCAAGCAGAACCTGTTGTATTCTTTCTAAGCTCATCACGAAAATACATAAAAAGACTAAAAAAAGATAAAATTGTGGGACTGAAATTTAAGCAACTTCCAAAATCTAGGAGAAATTTTACCAACTATAAAGGCGATGGAACTGGATAAGAAATGGAATCAGTGATAAGCCTTGTTCTGCCGCACTAAGTAAGAATAGAAAGAAAACTTGTTCTCCCTTCTCTGCTAGCTCTCTCTTCCTTTGTGGAGAATCCAGAAACCCAGCTGTGCATTGATAATGGGAGTAATAATAATAATGGGAAGAAAGTTTTACAGGTTTGAAAAAAACCTAGGTTGATGAAAAGTGTATATTTTTACAATTGTAGTCCAAATATCCTGATTTTCAATAATGTTGTTTATATCCTTGGCTCCTTAAGACTAGTATTCCGTATCTCGAAGGTCTGCCAACACCAACTGAAATGAACAAAAATCACTGACTCTTCCTTTTTTCTTTCTTTCTTTCTTTCTTTCTTTCTTTCTTTCTTTCTTTCTTTCTTTCTTTTTAAGATTTTGTTAATTTATTTGAGGGGGGCTGCAGAGGGAGAGAGGAAGCAGACTCCCTGCTGAGCAGGGAACCAGTGGGGGGGGGGGCTCAATCCCAGGACCCTGAGATCATGACCTGAGCCAAAGGCAGATGCTTAACTGACTGAGCCACCCAGAAGCCCCTCCCTGACCCTTTCATGGTTTTCCCCACCACAAATATTTCTAGGAACCCTTTAAAAGATTTTCAATTATAATCTGAATTCACAAATCTTGGTGACTTTAACGAGCAGTCTCTCTCTATCAGCCTTTAATAAGAGCCAATAATTCAAGTAATATAAGTTTATTAACTGTATAAGCATAAACACTAAGAAAAATAATATAGTTAAATAATGTTGACTTTGGTAGGAAAAGTAGGGGAAGGAAGAAAGAGGAAGTAGAGTATATATTCATTGCTCATATTTAATTGTTAATAAATACTGTCTAAATATATAGAAGATGTGGAGATACTAAATTGAATTAGAAATAGGTCCTGGTATAAAGGCAACAACTAAAATAAAAATAAAAAGCTGCCAAATGACCCAGTAATCACACATACATAAAAAATAAAACCAAGCTGTATAATGAAATATATTAAAACCCACACCCACCCACACCCAAACACACACACACACACACACACACACACACACACACACACAGAAAACAAGGAGCATAACAAGCTATGATGACAGAATTAACACTAAACATACCTATCATAATGAGAAACACAAATGGGCTAAACTCACCCACCAAGAAAAACAGGACTTTCTGATTGTACCTCAGAACAAACTGAACTCTCTGCTATGTACAAGAATTACACCTACAGTACCAATGCTCTGAAAGTTTGAAATATTTTAAAATAAAATCTAAAAATACCAAGCAAATAGCAACAACCACAAAAATAGTAGGTCACACTCCCAATATCCGAAGGGGTATGTTAAAAGCAAAAAAGAGAAAGCATTTAAAAAGGCGTTAAACCATTTAACAATTATGGAGAATAAAATGTACAACGACACTCTAATAACTGTTGATATTTATCAACTCTCATAAAAATTCATTTAGCAAAATGTAAACTACAGGACATCCACCCAAAATTTTCTTCAAATGTCAAGGCTTATGATACCCCCTACGTACCAAGAAGGTATGTACGTTTTATTAAACAATGACATTTTCTAAGTAGAGCACAGATTCCCAGGCAAGTCTGAAAAAGGCTGGAGAGAACAGACAGGAGACAGGCTTGGGGGCTTCATTGTGGCTAAAGGATGGAGTGGAGCCAAGGTGTGGGTTCCCTGTAGGTGGGGGCTTATGTGGCTTAAACTTCCCACCAGAACCGAAGGAGGGAGCACTGGGCTTTCTTATCAGCTTGTCCAGATTCAACCAGAAGAAGGAGAGATGACAAACATGAAAACATATGGAGTCAAGCTCTTTATTGCAGTATTAAAGAACCGAACAGCCAAACAGAGCATCAGGGAATTATAAGAACAGTGACTTCAGGAAGCAGCTGCCACCTCTAAAGCTGGAGAATGAAAAGGAAGAAGTTGGAATTATTAATTCAGATGCTTCCAAGAAGAGCTCCATGGAGTTGATAACTCAGAAATGGGGAACTAACCACAAGATGAATCAATGAGCCCCTGTGGTTCAAACTTGGGACAAAACTCCATTCATCATCTGACCACGACCCTCACACTGAAAGGTGAAACAAAATAGCACTTTGAATTCTTAGATATTAATATCAATTTAGAGCTAGTGTCTGATAATCCTTGACAAGCTAGAATATTTCCTTCTTCCCCAATTCTGGCAAACATCTTGGGGGAGAATCTACAATATGATCCTGTGTCAGTTGTGCAGAATCCTTCCTTAGAAGAGTCTGATCTCCCCTTCTCAAAAGACTCTGAGGGCGCCTGGGTGGCTCAGTCATTAAGCATCTGCCTTCAGCTCAGGTCATGATCCCAGGGTCCTGGGATCGAGCCCCACATTGGGCTCCCTACTCAGCAGGAAGCCTGCTTCTCCCTCTCCCACTCTCCCTGCTTATGTTCCCTCTCTCGCTGTGTCTCTCTCTGTCAAATAATAAAATTATATAAAAAAAAAAAAAGACCCTGAGTATGGTAATTGGCTTCTAAGAAACAGACTTGAAAATATTTTTCTGTTATTTGGATCCAAAACATTTAAGGAGGCTGTCAATCTACTTCAATCCCAAGGACGCTGTGATCAAATAGCTTCCACCAAAGATCCTTTCAGGACAAAATATGCTGGAACTTTGAACCTGTTATCTATTGAGGTAAGTGTGTCCATCTTATCTTTGGTAATTAGGAGTTACCACGGCTTCTACTCCTCTACCCTTTTCTCCAGCAAAATGGATGAGCCAGCCTCTGGCCATCATACTCAGGTGACAGAGAATTGGTATCACAGAGCTTTTCAAGGCTGCTCCTTCTCCCCTCATCAATGTATTTCTCAATGCCTTAGTGAAGATCCTCTTATATTACATCAGGGGAGTTCAGGCAGCTCAACGTCATTAATGTAAGCCACTACTAAATCTAAATTTTAGTCAACCAACCCACTAAATCATTATAGAAAAGTGGGTTACAGAGTTCATATATTAAGTACTTCAAGTAATGTTTAAGAATCTTTCAAAAAACAATAAAATGCCTTCCTCAAAACAGTGCTAAGAGGTCAACTAGGTCACTACACACTGCGAAATATTTTGAAGATCTTATTTTTCCCCTCGTTCTTTTTATATGTTGAGGTCAAAGAGTGCACTTTGCTCACACATAATTACCTGCTTATCAATGAGCAACAACAAAACGTAGACACTATCAGGGATACAACACTCCTGTGTTGCCTGAGAGGTCCTAGATCACAAATCTGAGAAGGGAATAGTACATCTGAAACGTAATAGCTTATTAACTGGTAAGCCTATCTCAGTCCGTGATCGATTAAGTGGATACAAAATAGTAAGAGATATTAGTTTCTTGGGGCTATTGTAACAAATTGCCACTAACTGGGGGGCTGAAAATATGAAGAATTACTTCATTTTCTCAAAGTTTTGGGGGCCAGAAGTCCAGACTATCAGCAGTGTTAGTTTCTTCTGAGATTTCTGAGGGAGAATGCATTCCATGCTTTTCTCTCAGTTTCTTGTAGCTGCCAGCAATCTGGCATTTTTGGCTTACAGACACAGTCCTGCAATCTCTGCCTCCTTCTTCAATTACCTTCTTCTCTTTATCTCTGTGTCTTTTCTGCTTCTTCTTTTTTTTTAAGATTTTATTTATTTCTTTGAGAGAGAGAGACAGATAGTGGCAGAGATAGTGAGAGAGAGCACGAGCAGGGAGGAGAGGGAGAAGTAGGCTCCCCACTGAGCAGGGAGCCCAACATGGGGCTCGATCCCAGGACCCTGAGCTCATGACCTGAGAAGGCAGACGCTTAACTGACTGAGCCGCCCAGGTGTCCCTCTTTTCCCCTTCTTATAAGGACCCTTGTCATTGGATTGAGGGCCTGCATGGATAATCCAGAATGCTCTCATCTCCAGACCCTAAACTGTTACCTCTGCAAAACCCCTTATTTTCCCCAAATAAGGTCATATTCATAGGTACAAGTAACGTATTTCAGAGGGGGCTGAGGATTATCATTCTACCATTACATAAGGAAAGTAGAGTTCTATGTTAGGTCAGGCAAGTACTCAGTAAGTTAAAATAAGTAGAAGTAGAAATAGCAATAGTCTGTTCTTAAAATGTAGTCATGCTAGTGCCACTTCTCTTATAGGGATGTAAATTCACGACAGCCCATCCCTTCTGTTAATTACAACTAAAACTTCTGGTAAAATACCTGTCCCCCCAGCCAAAGCAATCACCTAAGGACTATGAAAAATATTGAACAGAGAAATAAGAAACAGAGAGGAACAAATAAAAAACAACAAAATAGCAGACTTAAATCCACCTATATAATTACATTAAATGTTAAACAAACACCATCAATAGAAATATACTGCAAGCCACCTTTGTCATTTAAAATTTTCTAGCAGCCACATTAAACAAATAAAAACAAACCCTTATATCCAAAATCTTATTGTTTCAACATGCAATCAATATAAAAATTATAAATGAAATAGTTCACATTCTGTTTTTGGATTTTCTTTGAAATCCAGTATGTATTTTATACCTAAAGCACATGACCAACTCAGACGAGGCTCAATAGCTCGATAACTACGTGTAGTTGGCAGCTACTGTATTGGACAGCAAAGCTCTGAACATACCAGTTAAAACTGAGATCTACAAAGTAGATTAAAAAAAAAGACCTCACTGGTCTTTAAAAAGTTAAAAATATGCCTACAATATGACCAAAAATTCCACTCCTAGGTATTTACCAAGAGAAAAGGAAACATAAATCTACCCAAAGACTTACACAACAATAATCATAGCAACTTTATTTGTAATTGCTCGAACTGGAAACAACCCAAATGTCTATCAACCAGTGAATGGATAAACAAGTTGTGATGCATTCATATAATAGCATGCTGCTCAGCAATAAAGAAGCACAAACTATTGTTATAAACAGCAAGGTGAGTGAATCTCAGAATCTCTGTGTTGTGTAATAGAAGCCAGGCAATAAAGGATATGTATCATATGATTAAATTTCTATCAAATTCTAGAAAATGCAAACTAACTCCTAATGACTAAAAGTAGAAGAGTGATTGCCTGGGGAGGGAAGAGTGGATTACAAAGCAGCACTTGAAGAATCTTTTAGAAGTAATGGAACTATTTGTTTATCTTGATTGTTGTGAAGGAGGTTTTACATATGCATAAGTCAAAAATGATCAAAGAGAACACTATAAATATGTGAAATTGATCACATTTCAATTATACCCCAATAAAGTTTTTAAAAATTAATAAATAGGAAATAAAACTAGAAATAAACAACATGCCAGATATCAAAATACCCTGCCACCTGACAGTTTTAATATACTTTTAAACAATAACTGTGTTGGAGAAAAAAAAATCTACATGGCAATTAAAGAAATCTAAAGAACAATAATTGTTACAGAAACAATGACTACCCCTGGGCACCACTTACTCTGAACATTGGAAATTAAGAGGAAAGAAAAGTATTTATTCTGTCTTTCCTAAACAAACTATCTCTGGGTAAGCCTAGCTGAGGAAGCAAAGGCTTTTTACAGAATATTCTCAACTACTAAATGTAGAAGAAATGATGAAGTTTTTTAAAAAGTCACCATTTTGCAATGCCCAATGAAATAATTAATTAAGCAAAGGTCATCACTGAGTAAAACCACCCAAACATAGGTTAAAAGAGAACATTACAATAAAGGATCAAGCTATTATCACCAGAGCCCACTAAACAATTTTAGCATCACAGAAAGAACAACCAAACATGTGCCTCCTAATATGAGGTAATGTCAAGCTCCCTACAGCACTATGAATTCTTAACAAGAAGGTGTGCCAGAATTTAATCAAAACTTTAGAATGAACCCCATTTATATGAAGTATTACACCGTGAAAAAGCAGAGAGAGAAATCTAGAATGTCAGGTGTCTGTAAGACAACTGGCTCCATTTCAGTAAGAAATCAATGACAGGAGAAATAAGGGGGGTGGGGGAGGGCAGCTGCTTTAGATATAAATATCCTTTAGAGATTTAGCAATGAGATGCCAAGTGTGGACCATGTTTGAATGCTGAGGAAAGAAAGGAGGAAGAAAGAAAGAAAGAAAGAAAGAAAGAAAGAAAGAAAGAAAGAAAGAAAGAAAGAAAGAAAGAAAGGGAAAGAAAGAAAAAGAAAAGAGGGAGGGAGGAAGGAAGGGAGAAAAAAAGAGAGAAAGAAAAGAAAAATACTGAAAGGAATCATTTTGAGGACAATCGTGAATATATAAGTACAGTTTGAATATTAGATGCCTCAAGGAGCTATTAGTGATTTTGTCACTGATAATGGTACTGCATTTATGTAAGAAAATGTTATTAAAAAATGTCTACTTGAAGTTTGTAAGGATGAAATAACTTGACATCTAAGATTTGCCATACAATACTTTATCAAAAAGAAAAAAAATGTTTAAAATATTGGATAAAGCAAATATAGCAAAATCTTAAAAATGGATAAGATTAAGTGATGCATATAAAATTAGGTGATGCATTCGTCTACTTCTGTGTTTGTTTAAAGTTTTTTCCATGTGAAATGTAGAAAGTCACAAATAATATCTTGATAATATAACAAAAAGTAAGTATCTAGTTCAAGGCAGCAAACAGTACACTCATTTGTCTCCCATCCATGTTGACCCACAATGAAATAAAAGAGTAAAAAGAATAAAATAAACACAAAAGAAAGAATGAGACAGATAATAGGTGGCAGTATCTTAAGGGTAGGAGAGACTCCAGCAGATTTCCGGAAGACTGAAGGATGTGTGTTGATGGATGAAACCAGCAAGGAAAACCACACCAAGAATACTTTATGTGGTTTCTGCAGATCAAACAAGGAACTCCACGGGGATTCCTGCCTCCAAGTCAGAAAGGTAAGCAGAGTGGGAAAGAGGAGTAGTGCTGAAAAGAGGAGGTTAATTAAAGATCTATGTGTAAAACAAAGACATCAGGTGGCACTCTTTTCCTCTTTCCCACCCCACCGAGCTCACATAGGTAGACTAACAAGAGTGACTATCTGTCCCAGTTTGCCTAGGACTGAAGGGAGGAGAGGGGGAGAGAGAAGAAACAAATGTGATGACTCTTCCTAAAGAATTTTAATGAAACTTAGGAGGAAGCTATGGTTTCTAGTGTCAGTGTTAGTGCCCAAGAGCAAAGTTCTCCTCAATCTGGTGATTGAGGAACCTGCCACTGGACAGTCACTCAAAATAATGCCTGTTGAGTGACACACAGCCCACCCTTCCTCACACGGAGCTCTCAGTAAAAATTACTATTCAGGAGAAAGAGTAGCAAGAATAAAGGGCATTTATATTCAACAGAAAGGAAAACTGCACACCAGCTCTCCAGTCCTTTTTCTTCAATGTAAAGAGATACCCAAGAATTTCCAGCTATGAGAATTGGCAGCATGAAGTAGAAAGCCAACATAAGGACATAAACAAGCAAAAACTGTGCTCAGAGGTAACCAAGATAATTCAGAAGGCCAGGTTCATATTCTGAGAGGAATTTAAGAAGTTACTAGAATACTACAAAAAGCATAATATAAGAAAGCAAGCTTAAAAATTAGAATTATGATTGCTGACATGAAAATTAAAGACCAAAAATAGTGTCAGGTAATCTTGCAGAATGTCTATTAAAGAGATTAAGAGAGAGAGAGAGAGAGAGAGAGAGGTAAGAGACACAGAGAGCCAAGCAGAAGGTCCAACATTCAATAAATATTATCCCAGAAAAGGAACATAGATAAGGTAGTTGTGAAAATTTTAAGTAAAAGGTAGATAAGAATGTCACAGTAATAAGAAAGACACAGTTAATTAAAAAAAAACAAAACTAGCCATAACTAGATATGTCATCCTATTGAAATTTCAAAAGATTAAAGAAAAAGAAAAGATTTTAAATGTTATTTGAAAGAGGAAATAACACCCACAAAGAATAGAGACTCAACCTAAGCTGGAGCTTTCTCAGATTTTTCTTTTATGACACCAAAATTTTTAAAACAAATGATATCAAAATTTCACGGAAAAATTACATATGGGAGGAAAATTTGAGTTGTATTTGGCAGAAGCATAATGCGGTTGCCAAAGTGGGGATTCACAGCCTCTTAATTCTCAAGTCTAAACCATTTTTCTAACTCCAAGTCTTTAGACTGAAAGAAAAAGTGGGTTTCTTTGAAGAATGGCCATATAAGTGAAAACTATGAATCTGAGGCTATTTACCATATTACTGGAAAAAGGGGAATAGCCAGTCCTTCTAGAAGAGATTTGATTCTACTCTGAATCTGGGGACCCCAAAACACCTGGTCCATAATCAGAGCAGGGACTTATGGAGTCAGTGACAGTCTTGTCCATGTCTGTCTTCTTGGGCATGATGGATATGTGGCCGCTCGCTCTACGTCTATGTATGTTCAAAAGCTGTCCTAATAACATATTTAAATATTAACCCAGTTCCAAAATGTCCATTCTGGAAGTAAAGGCAGACTGGAAATCCCTGGAATTGAACCCTCCTCCAAGATAGTGAACAATAGGCAATGCCACATACCTGTAGAATTATTGAGATTAGTGCCGCCATCAAAGACTTAAGGGGTGCAAGGCTAGTGATTGCTACCATATCCTCATCTAATAAATCTGATTTTGCTGAGCAAAAGCCAGATGGGTTATACAGAGTATCAGTACTTTAATCAAGTAGCAAAACCAGTCACTGCTGCATTTCCAGGTGTGGTATCTGCTAGAGCAAATAAAAACAGCCCTTGGTATGAAGATACTGGCTTGGCAATTTTTCCCCTTCACATCAGTAAGAGCCGTTAGAAGCAATTTGCATTTATATGGCAAAGACCAAACTATACTTTTAATGGGTTTTATCTATTCTTCTGCTATCATAATATATAGCTCAGGGGAAACTTGACCATTTAGATATACAGAATACCACACTAATCTATGATGCTATTCTAATTGGACCTGGTAAGCAGGGAGTAGCAAACACCTTGAATTCCTTAGTAATACCTATTTATTACCCTGAGATGGGAGATGAATGTTACTATAAGGTCTGGGGCCTGTCCTACTGGTTAAGTTTCTATGGGTCCAGTGATATGAGGCATATCAGATTCTCTCTTCTAGGGTGAGACATGTCGCTATAGAGAAGTTAAAATTAATTATAAGATTTATTATCAATATTAATTTCTAACTTGTAAATCCCTACCAAATAAAGATACAAGTCTTTATTTATTTGTTTATTTATTTATTGCATTTCTTTTGTTTGTTTGTTTGTTTGTTTTTAATGGTTTTTTATCATATTATGTTAGTCACCATGCAGTACATCCCTGGTTTTTGATGTAAAGTTCGATGATTCATTAGTTGTGTATAACACCCAGTGCACCATGCAATACGTGCCCTCCTTACTACCCATCACCAGCCTATCCCATTCCTCCACCCCCCTCCCCTCTGAAGCCCTCAGTTTGTTTCTCAAAGTCCATAGTCTCTCATGCTTCATTCCCCCTTCTGATTACCCCCCTTTCTTTATCCCTTTCTTCCCCTACCGATCTTCCTAGTTCTTATGTTCCATAGGTGAGAGAAATCATATGATAATTGTCTTTCTCTGCTCGACTTATTTCACTTAGCATTATCTCCTCCAGTGCTGTCCATGTTGCAGCAAATGTTGAGAACTCGTTCTTTTTGATAGCTGAGTAATATTCCATTGTATATATGGACCACAACTTCTTAATCCAGTCATCTGTTGAAGGGCATCTCGGCTCCTTCCATGATTTAGCTATTGTGGACAATGCTGCTATGAACAAGATCTACAAAGAACTTCTCAAACTCAATACGCAAGAAACAAATAAATCAAAAAATGGGCAGAAGATATGAACAGACACTTTTCCAATGAAGACATACAAATGGCTAACAGACACATGAAAAAATGTTCAAAATCATTAGCCATCAGGGAAATTCAAATCAAAACCACACTAAGATACCACCTTACGCCAGTTAGAATGGCAAAAATTGATAAGGCAAGAAACAACAATTGTTGGAGAGGATGTGGAGAAAGGGGATCCCTCCTACATTGTTGGTGGGATTGCAAGTTGGTACAGCCACTCTGGAAAACAGTGTGGAGGTCCCTTAAAAAGTTAAAAATTGAGGTACCCTATGACCCAGCCATTGCACTACTGGGTATTTACCCCAAAGATACAAGTCTTTAGATTGTCTTAGACGTGAAGTTAGGACTTATTTATTAATTTTTATCTTTAGTTCCTGACAAACAGTAGGTAAACAAATAAGTATTTTTGTATGTCTACTGTGATCGGGATTTTCAGAATATAATGAGTAAATATTTTTACCAATGTCCAACAGTTTTAAATTTTTTGTTGTTTTATTTATTTGGGGGTCTGGATCTCATCTTTAACTCTATTAGCATGACTTTTTTCCCTAAAACTACCTATAGACTATTCCATTTCATCAACGTCAAGTTGCAAAGTCAACAGAATATGTCATCTGCCCTTTTTTTTAAAGATTGTATTTATTTATTTATTTGGGAGAGAGAGAGAGAGAGCACCCATGAGCTGGGGGAAGGGCAGAGGGAGAAGGAGAGAGAATCTCAAGCAGACCACCCTAAGCGCCGAGCCGGATGTGGGGCTCAATCCCATGACCCTGAGATCATGACCTGAGCTGAAATTAAGAGTCGGACACTGAATTCACTGAGCCATCCAGGTGCCCCAATCTATTTATATTTTGGCATCACTTTGGGGAATTGAGTTCCAAAAGCTGCATCGTTTGTAAAATAGAACATTTTTATTTCTATTGTGTTTCCCTCCTTCAAAATATATTGTCTTTAAAATTATCTCTTTACATGCAAGTTATTATCAAGTCGTATCTTGGACATAGTGATTCTTAAGGGCAATAATGGAGACCCCATGAGAAAGGACACCAGAAATGAGAGAGGAGCAAGTTAACCAAGAAAAACAGACAAACAAGCAAACAGATAAAAGCAATCAAAGCAAACCATCGCGATGCCTGCAAATGTAGGAAGAGGGACAGAAAAGGGCACAGTGGAAGTGACAAGAAAGATTTGTTTCCTAGAATTGTCTTACAGAAGATTAACTTAGTGGAGAATGTCAGATTTTCTGCTGCAGTGGCAAATTGGAGGAGACGGGAAGCAGAGAAAGAAATAGGAGTGGAGCCGGTGTCTGGAGAAAATGAATGAAGGACTAAGTGAAAGAAACTATGCACATAGAAAAAGGCCCTATTTTTGTTTAAGGACAATATTATTCTCCTTGTCACTCAGGCTCAATACTTGTGATTTATTGATTCCTCTCTCTCAGCCTCTGCATTCAATCAATTGCTTAGTCATTGTGGCTTTTACCTACAAAATGTCTTTCTTATCCATCTTCTTTTCCTCACCCCTAGGATCACCTTAGTGCAGATTTCAATTTCCTCCTACCTAGACACTTACCACGACATTCTTGCCTTTGATTTCATACCCCTTTGCCATGGACCGACTTGTGTCTCCTCAAAATTCCTATGGTGAAGCACTAACTCCTGTGACTAGATTTTGGAAATAAGATGTTTGAAGAACAAATTAAGGTTAAATGAGGTCATAAGGGGGTGGGTCCCTATTCCAATATGATTGATGCCCTTATAAGAAGAGGAGGAGGGGCACCTGCGCAGACCTGTGTGGCTCAATTGGTTAAGCATCTGCCTTTGGCTCAGGTCATGATCTCAGGGTTCTGGGATGGAGCCCCATGTGTGGCGCTCCTCGCTCAGAGGAGAGTCTGTTTCCCTAGCTCCCTCTGCCCCTCTCCCTCTGTCTCGTGCTCTCTCTCTCTCAAATAAATAAATGAAATATTAAAAGAAGAAGAAGTAGGAGGAGGGGGAGGAGGAGGAGGAGATGCACACCAGAGATGAATGTGCATGTGAGGATGCGTGAGAAGGTGGCTATCTACGAGCTGAGGAGAGAGGCCTCAGCAAAAATCAATCTTGATCTTAGACTCCCAGCCTCCAGAATTTCTTTTTAAGATTTTATTTATTTATTTTACAGACAGCAAGAGAGCACAAGCAGGGGGAGTGGCAGAGGGAGGGGGAGAAGCAGACTCCCCCTTGAGCAGGGACCTGGATGTGGGGCTCCATCCCAGGACCCTGGGATCATGACCTGAGCCAAAGGCAGATGCTTGACTGAGCCAACAAGACACCCCACCAGTCTCCAGATTATGAGAAAATACATTTCTGTCATTAAGCCACCCAGTCTGGGGTGTTTTGTTATGGCAGCCCCAGCAGACTAATATGCCCTCAGTGAAGGTGGGAAAAACTTCTAAAAATGCGACACTCCCTGTCACTCTCCTCCTAGCAAATTGTTAAGGACTCCCCATAGAGATGTCTCACCCTGGTCTTTAAGGGCATTCTTCCTCGATTTGCCTTTCACCATTCCCATGTTTCAAAACAAAAACAAAAAAACAGGACTCCTTCACCATTTCTACACATCTCAAATAACGTCTTGTTCCCATGCCTTTCCCAGTCTGTGCTTCTCTATCTGGGAATGCACACCCTTTCTCCAACCTCAGTAACCATCAGGAGTAGCAGGAACCTCGTCTGAAGAAGTCTCAGGGAGCCACCTCCAGTAGAGTGACCAGACTGAACGCATGATTGGAAAGTCACTGGAACAGCCATGTAAGCTACAGAGGCCATAGAAGACCCAGAAGGATAAAAACACCTTCTATATTTTATTATTGACCTTCAGGTCCTATTAGCATTTGAGTCTTTGAGAGAGAGAAGCCTCTAGGTGCATCATGTCAGCATCTTACCCAGATTCCAGCCATGCAAAACTGCTCTACTCCTCACTTGGGTATCACCCGGCCTCCATCTCTGAAATCAGCAGTGGCTTAAGAGAGGTTCTTGTGTCTCTCCAGCTTCAGTCTGGATATCTTAGTGATGTGTTAGTGCCTGGATTCTCTGTAACTAGATCCCTCTCTGAACCAGTAGGTTGCCGCCTTCTTCCACAATGATCAGATTACTGCCCCACACCAAACGCCAGCAGAGTCAATATTACCACGATACATGCGCCTCGGTATCCCCGATGCCGCTCTACCTAGATCTGTGCTGATCGTCTCTTATTGAGTGGCCAATCATTTTTCCTCGGTCATCTTGCATCACCTCAATTCACTCTGGGTCTTATCCTGAGTTTAGAAAAATTGTTATTCTATCCATCCTGATTGGTCCAGACTTTCACTTGTTACTTGCCCCGTGAGAATGACCCAGTTCCACTTTTAGACCTGTTAGAACTCAAATGTCATATTTATGGAATCCTTGGGAAACACTCAGCCAGTCTTCACGTCCTAATGATTTTTCTCTCTCTCATGTGTCATATCCAGTCTGTCAATAAATCCTATAATCTCTCACTTCCAAATATATTCAGAGTCTAATCACTTCTCCCCACCTGCACCGTCACCTCCATAGTCCAATCCACTCACAGTCATTTCCCACTAGTGTTACCACAATGGCCTCCTCAGTTTTCCTGCTTCTGCCTTTGGTAATTCAGGCTACCATCAACATATTAGCCAGAGTGTTCTGAAAATTCAAGGTGCATCATACCCTTCTTGTGCTCAGGACTCTCTGGTGGATTCCTGTATCACCCAGAATAAGAGCAAAGTTCGTTCAATGACCTAGCAAGACTAAAGGATCTGTCTTCCGCTGCTCACTGCTGTTTTTCTGACCTCATCTCTTACGGCTATCCCCATCACTCACTGAGCTCTTGCCACTCCAGTTTCCAGCTTCCTTCCTATTTCTCAAATAGAACAGGAGGTTTTCAACCTCAGGCCCTTTGCATTTGCTCTTTGCTTTCCCCACAATACTTTCTCTAGATATCCCCATTGCTTCCTCATTTACTTCCTTCAGTATTTTTTCCAAAAGTTACAGTCTCAGTGCCGTCTTCTCTGGCCACACAATCTAATATTTCAGCCATTTACTGGACATATCTTTTGTCTTTTCTCTGCTTTATTTTTTTTCTCCTTAACAGCTATCACTATTCGATGTAGTATATATTTGTGTACTGCTTTCCCTTCTAGAAGATAAATTTTATGAATGCAAGAATGTTTTCTGTTTTGTTCTCTGTTCTAATCAATACAAAGAATATTGTATGGCATGTACATAGTAGGTACCCAGTAAACACTGAATCAATGAATATATGAATGACTGTTATGAGCCTTAACTCTGCATATCTGCCTACATTTTGAGTCCTGCCTTTTCTGATCCATGCTGGTGTCCCTGTCATGACGTATGAAGGCTGGAGAGGAATCTAAGGACCTGGATGTACAGTGCAAAGCCTCGGTGATCTGAATCACTCTAAGCTAGCTCTGCATGAAGATGGAAACATAGTTCACTGGCTCTACCACCACAACAGCTGTCACACTGGTAGTCATTCTAGGACACGTTGCAGCTCTGTGGTTGAGGAGGCAAAATTCATTTTTTATATCCACTTAAGGATCTGTTGGTTTCCATATTTATCTTAGAACATAGAGAAATCCCAAAACGGTGCTCAAAAATATTCAGTAGGGAAAATACTCTGGAGTAAACATATCCTCGTCAAGAAATTCTTCTAGGGGCACCTGGGTGGCTCAGTCGGTTAAGCGTCTGCCTTCGGCTTAGGTCATGATCCCAGGGCCCTGGGACTGAGCCCTGAGTCAGGCTCCCTGCTCATTGAGGAGTCTGCTTCTCCCTCTCATCCCAGCTGGTGCTCTTTCTAGCTATCTCTCAAATAAATAAAATCATAAAAAAAGAAATTCTTCTAATTAATCTAAATACCTTGTGCTAATAGTAAATTCATTTTCTCTTATTTATGCTCAAGAAAAATAGGGAATAGGAGGTCTCTGTCATCGACATGATAATCTTTTATGTGAAAAATATTTTTGTCTAGGAATCATTCCTAGAAGTTAAGCAATTTGTCCTACCAATTAGCTAATATCCTGTCTGTAGCTATTAATATAGGTGATAACAATAAATATGTTTAATTAAAACAAATAGTTTGTCCATGCTTCTAGTCTTGGGGTAAGAAAACATTCATATACATATAATGTGGTAGGATAAGTATTTTTAAGAAGTTTCGTCTGCTTTTTGCAATACAAAGGGCTGCCCTAAGTATCTTAAGAATCTTTAGTAAGATTCCTGAATAAAATACTTCTGGTCCCTAGGAAATATTGACTGACTGTCTTCTCAGGATTTATTACCTGTCCCCCACCTTTCTCACAGCGCCCAAATTTTCATTCAGACACTGTATGGAGTACGTGCCATTTGTCTTCACAGCTCTATTCTCTGCCCTTTGCCCTGGAATGCCGACCAGTATGGACCACATCAACAGGGCTCTGGCATCCTCAGGTTTCTGATTTGGTTTGAACAATGAGGATCCACTATAAAAACAGCAGAAAACAAGAATATAAGGTTATCGCTTCCACTAGTTCCCTCCCAACCTCCTCTGAAGTTACGTGGGTTCCCAATGCGTCGCTGCTCCTTGTAACATGCTATCCTCCACAGGGTTCCTCTTACACGTTCTAGTAATCACTCCTTCCCCTTTTCTGTTTGGCCCTGGGATTGGAAACAGCTCTACTGTTTCTCTCTCCAAGTTCCTGGGCTATGCCTTATAAATCTACTATACCCCATTCACAGTTTTGCAATTAGGCCTTTTGAATAAAACCAAAACCAAAACAAAGACTTCTCATGTCAAAATATCCTAATTTAGTGTGGATGATTTCTGATTCCTTTGGGACTCTGACAAATACAGACATCTGTAACTTGTTCATGTAGACTTACTTGCTTTGGGAAAATATTGTGTCAAGTGTAATGCCAAAGATGGGTCCTGATTAGCTAAAGCCAATGAGAACATTTTATTCCTCTTGGCTTGGTTGGAAGAAGAGTATTAGGCACATAACCTAAGCTGATTCAATTGGAACAAATATTATAAACTTTGCCTGGAACTTTTAGACAAAAGTACTTTCTTTCCCAATGGGTAAAGCAGGAAGTATGTAGCCTATTATTTGCCAGCTATACTACAACCATAGGACAATCAGCCTTAGAATGAAACCAGCATGTGGTCAGCATAACAGTGAGGAGAAGATTGGAACCAAACCCTTGACTGAAAGTTTCGATGAATCCTGAAATCTATCCTTTCAGACTTTCAAGAGCTAATAAATCTCTGTATTGTTTTTGCCAATTTCAACTAACTTTTCTGCAGCTTGCATCATAATGAGTCTGAACTAACACATGTTCACATAGAAACTTGATTCTGATGATTTCTCACAAATTGTCCAGCTGGAAATAGGTATGGGTAGTGAATAAACCAGGAAGAAGACACGTACAAGTAAGAATCTCTTTTCCTCTCTCAGGGGCTCCTTGAAGATTTCCAAGTGGCCAATAAAACTGTGTGTACCAGGGAGCTCATTCAGCTACTCTGGAACACTCTTTGTAGGAATCCAATTAAGAAGTTCTTCAATCCACATGCTCTTTCCCCATTGCAAACTCACCTACAACCTGATGTCATTACTGGCACAGTTATCTTGTAAACAAAAGCTCAGTTCAAAACAGTATTTAGCAAAATTGTTAGACACAAGTGAGGCAGGATGGTAGTGCCCAATGAAATTAATTTTTAAAGTATCCTGAAAATGTTAAGGTCCTTTGAAAAAGAGAGGAATAAGGGCAGAGAACGGGTAAATGCTATCAATATATGATGAAGAACAAAGAAAAGACTCCAATATCCCTAGACTGCGAGACAAACCCAAGGGAACTATGAAAATTCAGAAATGAATTTATTAGATTTCGGAGATCAGATGAAGTACAGTGACAGAAGTGCTTTAAAATTGTGAACCAGGGAGAAAAGGTAGACTTAAGAGCTGAAAAGAAAAAAAAAATTGTTTTCTACCACTTTACATCCTGAAATGTGGGATTATCCCATTCTGGTGACCCACTGAGGATCCAGATATCCTGGAGACTTGGGTAACCAATTTCCCCTGGCTTTGATTATAACATACTGGGTATAATTGATGGTATGTAGAAATCCATAAGGTATAGTAAGATTGGTACATTATTCACTCACCTATTCAACAGATACTTATTTAATACCTTTTATGTGTCTGTTTTATTTATTTTTTAAAGCTTTTAAAAATTTATTTATCATTTTAGAGTGAGAGAGAGAGAGCAGGGGGAGGGGCAGAGGAAAAGGGAGAATCTCCAGATGACTCCCCACTGAGTGGAGAGCCTGACATGGGACTTGATGTCAGGACCCTGAGATCATGACCCTGAGACCATGACCTGAGCCAAAGGCAAGAGTCGGATGCTTAACTGACTGAGCCACACAGGCATCCCTATGAGTCTGTTTTATTTAACTTTTTTAAAAAAGATTTTATTTATTTATTTATTTGAGAGAAAGAGAGAGAGAGCATGAGTGGGGGAAGGGGCAGAGAGGGAGAAGCAGACTCCCTGCTGAGCAGGGAACCCGATGAGGGACTCAATCCCAGGACCCTGGGATCATGACCTGAGCTGAAGGCAGATGCTTAAGTAACTGAGCCGGTCAGTCACCCCTATGTGTCTGTTTTAAATGTTGAGAATATAAGAGTTAAGAAACACAAAACTATCTGCTCTAATGGAGCTTACATTCTAATGGTAGACAGACAATAAACTAGACAAGTAAGGAAAATATATACAATGTTGGTGCCAAGTTCTGGAGAGAAAAAAAGTGGAGAAGGATAGAAAATTCAAGGTAGAGTGGAGGGTATTTTAATATTTTATATAGGACATCCAAGAAAGACTTAGAAGAAGGTGATATTTAATAAAAGACCTGAAAGGGGTTAGGGAATAAGTCCTCTGAATAGTTTTCTGAGTTGTATTTCTTGGCAGAAGGGATATCATACGGAGAGGCCCTGCGGCAGGTGCTTGCCTGGTAACCTTCAGGAACAGCAAGGAGTGAATGTGGCCTGCAATACAGTGAACTGAGGGAAGACGTGTCGTTGAGACTAGGCAACCAATGGGGAGGGAGGGGCAAATCCTGTAGGCCCTTGCAGTTCATAAAAGGACTTGAGTCTTCACTCTAAGTGAGATGGAATACTACTGGAAGGTTTTGAGCAAAGGGTGAGAGCACCTGATTTATGCTGTCATAAGATTTATCAGATAGCCTGAAGTCAAGGCATGATGATCCATGGTGACAGCAGTAGAGCTAATGAGTAATGGATTTTAGATATATTTTTTGGAAATCAAGGGAAAAGTTATAAGAATATTACATAGAACCCCCATATACCTTTCAACCAGATACATGGATTGTTTACATTTTGCCCCATTTACCTCCTCTAAATCTCTCTTTCATCACACTTCTTTCTGAATCACTTGAGAATATAATGGGTAGACCACGTCCTGTCCTACTACTCGTAAATATTTCAGAGTTTGTTTCCTAAGAACAAGTATGTTCTATAGATATATTTTTAAAGATAGAATCAACATGATTTGCTGATTGAGCAAAGGTGAGAAATGAAAGAAAGTACTGTCAAGTGTGGCACCAAAGCTTTAGCTCAAGCAAATGAAAAGGACGGAGTTGTCAGTGACCGATGTGAGGAAGGAAGGAACAGGAGAAGGTCTGGAAGAGAAGACTGCAGATTTAGTTTTGGACATATTTCACTTAGGATACCTTTTAAACTTCCCAGTGGAAATCCCGAGTAGATGATTGGGTATTCAAGTCTGGAGTTCGGGACTGAGGTCTGGACTAGAGACTTAAATTTAGGAATTCATAGCATATGCATGATATTTAAAAAACAAAATATGAATTTCTTATGAAATTACATAAGATCCCTTAGGAATTAGTGTAGCCGGAAGACAGGAAAGATCCGAAGATGGAGTTCTTGGTCCTTCAGACTCTAGACGTGGGGGAGAAGGAAGTAGCAAAGGAGACCAAGAAGGAGTAGCTCGAAGAAGCAGTAAGTGAGGACAGGGCAAGTGAGGAAAAACACTTGAAGGAGGAGAGAGGAAATAAGTCCAATGGTTTTGATAGGTCAAGATAGGGACAGAGATAAGACCTTTCATTTAGCAAAGAGTCAGTGGTAACTAGATAAGTGGGTGCTGTGAGTTCAAGAGCAAGGGGGATGAGAGAAATGCCAACAGTGGGTATAGACAACTCTGTCAGAGCTGGCTTGAAAAATATTTGGAGTTCAGGTCATGATCATGGTTTGTTTGTTTTAAATATGAGATAAATAACAGCATGTTTACATGTTTATGGGAATGAACTAATAAGAGAAAAGAAATTCATGGTTCTGAGAGGAGAGAAAGTATCATTGGCAGGAAGGATGGATTGAATATGTAAGTGGAGGAGTTAGCCTTCGCTAGGAGCTCGAGGAGTTCATTAGTGGCAATAAAAGACACGTTTGCATATTATATATAGCACTGATGCAGATAGTGCAGATGGTGGTGGGAGCTTCTCAAAATTCTCTTTTGATTACTTAAAATGTTCAAGGAAAATAGGAAGAAAAGTTAGTAGTTGAAAATTTAGATGTGGGGAAAGATGTTGGAAGCTTGAAGAAACAGGAAAAAGTATGAAATTTGCTTAGGGAAGTGGAAGGGTGTATTGATTAGAGAAACAAAGTATTCCAGGGCATTTGATTGAAGGATGTGAATGCAAAGTCCAGTTAGGGTGATGGGGTTTTTCTCCAGCCAAGTTCAGCAGTGTGAGCACAGGTACAAAGTGCGCAGAGTTGAATTTAACAAGGTATGCAGTTTAGCCAAGTGCGTAGGACAAAGTAAGAGGAAAAATGGTTGAGGGTAAATGCAAGGAGGTGAAAATAATTATTAAACATGGAATTTAAATCAGTTTAAGAGGAATAAACATAAAAGGAATGATGGGAATGAAAAACAATGATAGGATCCATAGTCCCCGAGCTGCCATACATGGCTAATGGAGGTTACACACTGCATACATCTCAGGGTACCCCTTTCAAATGGGCTCCATTCATATCTGAAATTTCTGATTTGTATATTTATCATAATAATTTTCTGGAAGATGGCACTCAAATGTCTTGTTTTATCAAAACATGGTCTATTATAGCAGTTTCCAAAACACCGAAGTGAAGTGTCTTGAAGACTAATTCTAAGGCATCATAGGGGCTAGCGGTGGCCTTAACAATGGATGTGAGGTTCTACTCAGTTGAGGGATTATTGGAATTGGAGCATTGAAGGGTGTGGGCTGGAACCCAAAATGGAAGTGGTCGGAGAATGGGGTGTTAACAACTGAGATTATCATTATGGAATAATTGTCGTTGTTGATAATGACAAGGTCAAGACTGTGATCATGGGAGTAAATGATAAAGTAGGGGAGTGACAACAACAATCTATGAAGAACAGCCTCTGAAGGAACCATAGGGAGAAAGTGACAAAATCACACTGGAGATTTAACGAATTATCTTAAAATGTATCAGTAAGCTAAATGTTTTTTTAAAAATAGTCTTGAAATTCTAACTTTTAGAATTCTAGAACAATATTAAATATGAGTTGAAATAGATTTAAAAATTCAATGTCTTAAACTGCAATTTCTGTGAATTTTGATTTAAATAAATATTTGCACGATCCTGTTTACCCTAATTCTGTGCTTGTATTGAATACTGTTTTGTTGGTAAATAAACTTCATTCACAATCCGTTCTATGTTCAGGGGCTGGAAGTTTGGAAATTACATTTCTCAGGCTCCCTTTCCTCGGGGTTTTGGATAAAGTTTGCATTGGGCCAATGCTCTCACAAGAGATCTGAAAGCAAAGGGGACACAGAAAAATTCCCCCTCCAACCTCGATGGCAATAGTTCTCAGTGGCTGTTGGAATGCCAAGCTCCACCACCAGGAGGCGCCTCAGAACAGGGGCATCGTGGTCCTGCTGGCCATTTGCTGCAGTATCTTGACCTCTAGGTGGCAGCAGCAAGTTGCTGAGTTCTGGAATTGTACCTCCAGTGGTGTTACCTGAAAGTTAAAGACAGCCGCACCAATGGTCACTTCTCTAGCTTTACCAACAACTTTTGAGCCCCTAAGACCCTGTATCAAATCCTCACACTGCTTTGATTTTTCATTAATGAATCACATTGTTTTGATTTTTCATTAATGAGTCCTGATTGGCCCAATATTTCATGCCAAGTTTGTTCCAGACCTACAAAGGTGGGAATCTCGTATTGATTGGTTGATCTGGTTGAGTTTGCATGGAGTGATGATCTCATTCCAATGTAAAATAGAATTCTAAGGAGACAGGGCATGCAGTGGCTAACAGTTACTTAAAGCAATACCTATGAATGCTTAAAATTAAGGACCCTATTGAAGTCAAGAATTCAGGAACCCACATTGGCTATTGCTGTGGAATAGAAAAGAGAACTAGAGAACTATGGGGCATGTTAGCTCCTTCTGACTATAATAGAGACTATAAGAAAGAAAATGACAAGCCCAAGAACTTTATAATCTTGGACCAAGGCATGGCCAAAGACCCAGAAAGCTTCTAAGAACCTTATGCTTGCAGCCATCTTGTTGATATAACCAAAAATCAGACCTAAGATTTGTTGCTACAACCTGCAACTTTATAATGCAAGATGAATTCAAAGCCTTGCTAGGTCTCTTATGTGAAAGAGAGGGCTTTTACTATAAAAAGTGGGCCCTGTGAATTGGGAAAGAAGCCTTTTGGAGGATTTGGGTGAGCTTAGTTCCCCAAGGATTTGAACTCCAAATCCTTCTGAGGCTTCCTTGTCAGCAGAAGTGAGCCCTTTCTCCCTGGTCTGTCCTTCATCCCTTGTTAGCAGACTCCACCAGCAAAAATTACCTAGTAAGGGGCTGCCAATCTCTTAAAATCCAACCAGACCAGTACTGACTCCATCAAGACCTTGATTGTTACAAGTCTCTTGACCTTTAAAAAATAAGAGAGCTATTTTGTTTAGAGTTTCCCTGCTCTGTGCGTAGAGTGTGTTTTGAAGAGACTTAGGACTAAGGGAGGGAGGTGGAAGAGAAAATCCAGTTTTGAGTTGCACATGTCAATCGTGCCATAAAGATACACCATTTGTAAGACCCTAAGGCTGATCCTTTTGATAAATAACATATTTTAATTATGGCAAGTTTTTGCCTTAGTATTAATACAATTACATAAAAGAGAAATGATAGAAATAAAAATAATAATTTGCTGATTTTGTATGGGCACTAGAACTCTAAATTTACAAATACTTAGAACACAATGATGCAGGCATTGGGGTAAAGCTGAACTGAAAGCAGTCTGTGAGTTTTTGCTGTTCTTTGGCACCTCCTATTAATGGAGAGAGGGGAGATCAGGGGTCCAGCTGCCATGCTGTATGAGAATGGGTCTCTATGTAAACTGAGAGAATAGGAAGAGAAGACAGATGAGGACTGACCTTGGGCTTGGTGAAGGAGGAAAGTGGAAATTGCTACCCCAGCAGCTGTCTCTCAACCTGTGATGGTCCCATGATTATATTTTGCTGCTCTTAGAAACTGGTATCCTAACCCAGTCAGCCTGTTGCAAAGTGAAGGAGAGACTATTTTCCCTTTATTTGCCAACTTCAGTGTAGTTACTATAACTATAATAGTGATGCATTATAATTATATTGCATTTCCTGGCCGCATGCCAGGCACTAAAGTATGATGTGCTTTCCAGGTATCAGCTCATTGGGTCCCCACAATAGCCCCATGAACAAGATATACTGTTATAATCCCAATTATAGGTTTGTAAAATCTGAACTTGTGAGAGGTTAAATTACTAGCTAAAAATCACACAGGTAGCTAAGGATGGAAATTGGATCCAAACCTAGGGGTTCTTGCACCCAAACCCAAGACTGACCATTATACTATTCTGACTTCCTTTGGCCACACATGGCCTTAGGTCCCATAGATGTTATCCATTAAATTCCCCTCAAATCTATCCACTGTTTCCACCACCACCTCTCTAATTATGAACACTATGATCTTCCTAAAGGATGACTATAGCAGCTTTCTAAATGATCCACCTGTACCTATTTGGCCCCACTCCTTACCTGTTTTCATATTATAGCCACAGGGAACATTTCAAAACATGAAACTCATCACGTTGCACCATCTACTGAAAACGTTTTCATGGCTTCATGTGAAGACTCATCAAGGTGGCCTGCTCTTTCAGGCCTGCCCAGTCTGTCCTTCATTCCTTTTGAGCCTCATGGGGTCCATTGTTCCTGAAGCTCCCTCCCTTCCCTTGCCCTCTTTTCTGCAGCAATGGTGGACCTCCTCACTTCCTCCAATGCACCATGTACTTTTCTTCCATAGAGCCTTTGCCCGTGCTCTTCCCTCTGTCTGGAACATTCTTTCCACACTGCACCCTACCCCTCTTGCACCTAAGTAATGCCGCTTCTCCTGCAGACCACTTCCTAGCAGTCTTTCTGATCATTAAGCTAAAGTAATTTAATGAACTAATTCACCAAAGGCTCTCATAACATGCGCCTCTTCGGGGAGGTTGGGGTTTTATACTTATTTGTGTGGTTCTCTGATGAATGGCCATGTTCCTGATCATATGGTAAACTCTGTGAAGGCAGGAACCAGGGCAGGTTTTGCCTACCCCTCTAGCCACAGTACGTTTGGCATAGGGTGGGTGTTCAAACAATAGTTGTCGAATAATCGGGGCTACAACAAACCTCCCCGGGGGGGGGGGGGGGGTATGAAAAAAGACAAGCGTTTTCCCAAAGTTTGTAATGTGCTTAGCCCTGGTGCGGAGGGTGGAGATGACCTGAGAGGGGAAGGTCAGCTCATCAGACAACCTGCGCCAGCCAGACAGCCCCAGGCTCGAGCTGCCTGAGCCTAGGAGGACTGTGGCTAGGTCTCCTAAGGGAGTTTCACTTGGTGGCAACAATGCTTCAGTCTCAGATTTTACAAGTAAGGCAACCAAGGAAGCAACTGCTTAACACACAGAGCATTGAGTTTGTAAAGTACCTTCTTACCCCATCTTCCAAAGCCTTCAGGGTGAATTGGCTCTATAAAGATGGAGACTGAGAGGGAGAACGGAGTCTGATCCTTTCCTCCTCAGGGGCAGGCCTAGAAGTTTGGAACCCAGTCTCATGACCACACAGGAAGAGGTGCTATCTGGAATGATTGGGAGCTCTGGGAATCCCTGAGTGTCATCCTGAGGCAGAGATGGGGTATGCATTAAGAGTGATTCCCCCAAACAGTGCCCCCTCCAGGCCCAACTTCCTGGTGTAACAAATTCTGCTTTTAGAGATTCATTCTTTGGTCTCTAAGAAACTTAAACACAAGGAAAAAGAGCACCTCAGATTGGTTTACCAGATTCCTTTCAGATATTGTTATTTTGATGGGATCTGGAAGAAAAAAGAATTTGAAGAAAATGCACAGTTAAATCATGGAGCATTGGCAGCAAGTGAGGGAAAGGCAGAAAGCAAAGACGGCCCCTCCATTTAGCAAATTTAGAGAATAGAACACTGTTTTGTCAGATTAAAAATTCGAGGAGTAATTATTAAGATTCTTGCAGCACAGCTTTCATTATCTTGGTTGCCATAATCCTGTTGGATTTGGGCTTCATTGTTGGTAAAGGGAGACTGTGTTTGACTTTGCTTGGAGACCATCAAACCACAACAAAATAGATTCTCCTGAATGCTACTAGGCAACACCAGGACCTCCTCTACACCGTGAGAAGGGCTTGTGATAAAAGACAAATGGCTTCGCAACGTGCAACACGCAATCAGGCATCTGAAGAGACTGCAGGTGGTTCTTCAGCATAATCTTAATGAATAATCAAGAATAAATAGAATTAAGATGTCAAGCGCCTTCTCAGGAAACCTAAGCTTTGTAAACAACAACAAAAGCCTATAGTCTGTCCAGTCTCCCTAAAATTGTTTGCTACTGATCTGACAGCCAAAAGGTCAGCTGTTAGGATCTTTTTGAAAGTTGATTTGAAAGGAGCGTGCTACATGTCCTCCCTGAACTGCATCACTTCCTTCCTGGGACCATCAGGGAACCTCCCCAGCCTTTCAAGATAGGTTCTGCTTAGAAAGGTCAACCGGGCAGTGGGAACGCTAAGCAAAAGTTAGCGGCTAGCGCTGCGCCTCTCTTCCAGGGCGCTCTGGGCCATTCCCTCCCCTCCTCTCCCCCCGGAGGTGGGCCCCGTGGAAAGGTTCGCCGAGAGGTTGGGTCACGGCTCGGGTTTGCAGCTGTGGAGAAACGCCGGAGGCCGTGCATCTCCAGGAGGTAGGGGAAGCCTGCGAGAGAGCCTCCAGGCCCCCGCCCCCGGGTCTTCCAGGGACCGGCTCGTCCTGGAGCCGGGCGCGGGGCTCCGGGCGCGGGGCGTGGGGCCGGGGAGGGGTGTGCCGGCGCAGGGGTAGTACCCGCATCCTGCCAGGGGGCTGAACCCGCCTGGCCGACCTCCGAGAGGAGCTTTAGTGCGGGGGGCGGGGAAGGGGGGGAGGCCTAAAACCCCAGGGTGCATCCGAGGGGAGGACCCGATTGCAGAGGGAGGGCAGAGTCGCCGAGCAGCTGGGCGCAGGAGTGAGCGAGTGTGAGAGCGGCCCGGGGGAGCGCGGCTGCGGATCCGCCGCGGGCAGGGAGCCGGCCGGCGTGTTGTACTCAGTAACCAGGGCGGCCCGGCTCCCTGCAGCCCTGCAACCGCGCCCGAGCTCCCGGAGCCCGCGGCCGGCCGTGCGCTCGCTTCGCTGCCGGGAACCTGCACGAGCCCGGGAGAGTGAAGGTAAAAGGAAAGGTGGAAGAGAGACAGAGAGAGAGAGAGAGAGAGAGAGAGAGAGAGAGAGAGAGATGGAAGGCAGGAAGGAAGGAAGGAAGGAAGGGGAGAGAGAGAGAGAGAATATGAGTGTGGGGGCAAGCCGAACAAATTGCAGACAAATTGTAAGCAAGTTTGTACTTGCATGCTGGGGTTGTGCGTGCTTAATGGGAGGGAGAGGGCGGTGATGGTGGTGGTGGTGGTGGTGGTGGTGGTGCGTGTACGCGTATGATACTCAGGGATGAGGAGATAAGGAGGTGGGGAGCGTCCTCCCTCCATCTCGTACGTAGATATCCCTATTAATAGCCCCCTCTCGGGTTGTCATTTCCGCTTGTGGCACTTCTCTTGGGCTCCAGTGATGCAGAAGCAAAAGGCAGCCACCTTGTTGTTGTGATGGTCGGTACTGTTGCTACTATCAGATGGGAGATGCAGGGCGTTGGACAAATTCTGGGAGCCTCCCTTCCTCCGCTCTTGACTATTTTAGGAAGGGCTGGGGGGAGGGGAAATGAGTAGCACGGCCCAGGGCTTGAAGACCGTGCGGAGGCCGGGGCTTCAGACTGCTGGGGCTGTCACGGTGCAATTGCTTCCAGGCGGAGCCTTCGCTAGAGGGCAAGATAACTTTCATCTCCTCTCCGGAAAGACAGGTTTCAGAAGGAGATTTTGCATTGCTGCCGGAGGAGTTCTATGAAATGGTGGTCCACGGGGCGGCAGGTGCATGGCAAGGGCAGGAAAATAGTGCGAAATAAAGCAGCTCTCAGTAGCTAAGCAAAGAAAGCCCGTCCGGGAAACCGGGTTGGGTGTGCTGCCCGGGGTGACAGAGCTTGTAGGCTGCAAGTTCAGGCCCAGCCTAGGGAGAAACATCAGCTGTGAAACCAGTGTTAGCATCCTGGAATGTTCATTTCTGAGCTTTTCAGTTTGGGGTGGAAAACCTGCATGTGTCTGACATTCTTCTCTGAATGTTAAGAAAGTTCTAAGCGAATTATTTTTCTCTTTTTGAGTGTCTATATTTTTGTCTTCATCTGAGAGCCTTTAGTAAAGGAAGCATTTGTATACAAAAGCCAGATTGTGCAAGAGACAATGTAGTAATTTTCAGTTAAACAAGAGTTATTAATATGACCCACATCTGTATAAAATGCTGATCTAATCATTAGTCATGAAGATTGTTCTTTCAGAGGCTTGCTGTTTCCCATGATGAAAAAGATAAATAGTATGGATAAAAAGTTCTTGATATTGCCAGAAGAGTGTAATAAACACACGTAGCTATTTTATTCTTGTGTTTTTCAGGCTGTTCCTTACTTTGTGGCAAATTTAGAACAAAATGTTCCAGATCAATGCTAACTTAATATGTTTCATGCTGAAGATAAAGGCACGTCTTTGGACTGACTCAGATAATAATATTGCTAGCTTTTGATAATATTTGCTCTGTTATTACATTATAGACTCATTTTTATCTCTCTTAACTAATAATTTTTCACAAACTGGCTTGTTTCTGTTCTCATTGTCCCCATATAAAAATTCCTGTCACTTGATTCCTTCCTCCTGCAGGGGAGCAGGGGTTGGGAAAAGGTAGTTTACCGCTCAGAATCTTTCAAGAATGGCTTGTGTTAGATGTGCAGGACCGGCTCTCTGAAAAGTAAGCAGCACACACAGCCTCTAGGAAATGAAAGGAGCTGTGACTGAACAGGATGTAGGAAGCCCACGGCTGGGCAAGGTTGGTAGTGTTTTCTCAGCTCTAGATACTGTAGCCACACCCCGTGGCCTGACCCTGACAGGCATGTGGGGCTCAAGCCTCCCTGTGAGGGAATCAGCATTTCTCTTCCTCTTAGATGTCTTGCAGGCCTTTCCTTGTGATCTAATCCAGCCAGAACTAGTGTTTGGCAAGGGGTGCCATATATATATATATACATATATATATACACATGTATATATATGTATATATACTAGCAAAGTAGGGGAGGAAGATAGCAGGTATCTTGGGGCCTGATTTATACTCCAAGCTTACCAACAAAAGTTGAATCATGACACTTTATACCTGTCGTGCTGATCAGCTTTGTACTTTGTCTTTTGCTTACTTGTTTACATTTTTGTTCTTCCAGAAAAAGGGCTGATTCTTATTGGTTACCCATTCCTATTTGTTACCCTGTACAAATAAATACATAATAATACATAAATACAAATACATACATAAATACACAAAAATGAATAATTCACAGCACTATTCACTGATAACCCGTACACATACGTTAGTAGTGTATTTATATTAGCTCCAGATGTCCCTCTCCTTCCCTACTGCTTAGCCATCTTAGTGTTTATTAGTTAGTACCATTGCCAAAGGATGAATACAGAAAAACAATAATTAAATTTAAAATTAGACATTTAATATGACTCACTCCAGCAAAGGACTTAGACGTAAGGGGATGGAGGAGTATTTACTGGCTTTGTTATTTTTGTTTAATAATGGTTTTAGTAGGGGTCCTATCCTTATACATATTTAGACATCTATTTTAGTAACATTTATACTTCAAGCTACTGTGAATCTGTTTGCGCTTTATAGCCTCAGTCCATCGTTCTCAGTTAGAAATGAACTACATCATCTCTGGTGGTCGCAGAGTTTGCAATTTTCTGCTCTGGTTTCCTAATACCTGGAATTGTAGTTGCGTTGCTTTACAATGTGTTCTCGGGGCCTAGCAGTGTTCTTGCTACTGTTTTCCTCACGAATCCTTGTTAGGAGAACACACAAGAAACTGCTTTGGCAGCCCGTTGTCCATTCTGCTTAGAGACGGGAGATGTCGCGTTTTGATGATTCACTCCTGTGCTTTTCACAGGTGCTGCTAGGAGAGTATGTGGTTCAGATGGAGAATCCCCCACAGCAGACGGTATTCATTCCCCCTGCTTTCTGCACAATAAACGCAGCAGACTGCTCTCAACTGGGCATTCAGTTTGCTCACACAGTTCCGTGCACAGAACTCACCCTACTTCGTCGTAGTATTTTTGATAACATCTCCCCCTCTGATACATAAGCTTCCAGAAGAGCTTCTCTGTCATGCTCATTGCTGTTTCCTCAATACCATTGTCCTTGATGAATAGTTTCTCGATACATTTGTGGCATATGAAATAAGCCCTGGGCTCTTAACTCGCTGCTAGGTGTGGCGGATGTGCTTAGCCGCGGTGAGATCTTAGTTCCTTCTCCTGGACAGATTTAGAGATCGTGCTGGGACTGCTGATTGGTACATTATCCATCAATGTCTACCTGGTTCTCCCTTTCTATCCAGTACCGACCCCTCTCCACCACACCACTGCCCACAATCTCCTGCACCTATGAAAAAATTTTAAACTTCTCTGGGAAGAGTGAGCTTGTTGATGGTGCTGGGCCATCCTCTGATGTGCTGGCTCTGTTGGTCATGCCCACAACCAGAGCACTGCTAGGTAATCGGTCAGTTCCTGGAGTGAATTTCAAGCTCTCAGGACCTTGTACCAGACGTTAGGTGTTTCAGCTGTCACCAGTGCTGCCATTGGTTTTGGAACTGATGAGCACACCGGAGAGCACCTCTTCATTTTGGGCCTATTTCTCATATTGCATATTGGAGAAACTGAGGCAGGGGAAGCAAAATTGCTGGAACTCTGTTACATGCCAAATGATCTGCTACGGATATTACATATTGATCTTTTAAAATTTAACTTGTGCAGGGTGCCTGGGTGGCTCGGTTAAGTGTCTGCCTTGGGCTCCAGTCATGATCCCAGTGTCTTGGAATCAAGTCCTGCATTAGGCTCCCTGCTTAGTGGCGAGTCTGCTTCTCTCTCTGCCCCCCCCCACTCCACCCCTGCTCTCACGTGTGTGCTCTCTCTCTCAAAAATAAATACATAAAATCTTTTAAAAATTAAAAAAAATAAATATAACTTATGCAGGATAAAATTAAACCTAATTTAGCGTAAAATAGTTTCACTTTACAGATTAAGAAACAAGTGTTCAGAAAAGTTAACTTTTCTTAAGGTCACATGGACAAAATTAAGACTCTGCTCCAGAACTTTCTTAGTCCGTAGTGTGCGCATGTCCCGGTACCACGCTCCCTGTGATAGGCCATTGTTGAGGCAGAACCAGCTCAAACTCTCCCAGCCAGCTGGAACAACTCATATCTTCTAATCCCCGTCTCCTTTATATTTGTTTAATTAATTTAAAATTTCTTATTACATCATCTGTCCCTTTAAGTGAAAGTATCAGTAAAAAAACAAGAATATCATAATTTCACAAAGGAGGAAATGTGTGTATACATGAATGATGAAAGCAAAATTTTTTATCTTATGTCTGAAAAAGGAAGGATATTGCATTAGCTTCCTTTGCAGTGAGGAGGAAGGAGTTTTCTGGGGGTTCTGTCATCCAGGGAAGGTATTATGAAGTTGACTCTCAACAAAAAAAAAATATAGATTGAGGCTTAGCATGTTCTCAGGGATGTACTTGGTATTGATGGGTGGGATGTCAAAGCGAAGCGAGTTATAGACTCTATGCCTGCAGAACGTTCACTGTCTACTTAGAGTGAGGCTAACAGTGGTGGTGAGTATAACACGAATCATATTTATAACAGTATGGCTTGTTAGTGCTGAGTCTGAACTGGAGGGTTTAGGGATGGCTTCAAGCCGGGTGTGAGTCCTGGGCCGGGTATTTAGGGATGCTTTGGATCTGCTCAGCTGACAGTGCCCCACACAGGGGGGATGTTGTTCGGCGAGGATAGGAGTTTATGAGGTGAAGAGTGTTGGAAGTAAAACCTGCGTAGCCCTTCTCGCTGCTGAGCTCAGTTGATGGCACCAAGGCCCACAAACCGTCAAGTCAGATTCTTGGGAGTCATCCAAGACCCCCCCCCCCCAGAACCCCACCAACCGCTTCCTTTCTCCTCTCCCTGACCAATCACCAAGTCCTGCACATTCTGCCTCCTGAAGATTTTTTTATTTTTTTTATTTTTTATTTTTATTTTTTTTAAAGATTTTATTTATTTATGTGACAGAGAGACAGCCAGTGAGAGAGGGAACACAAGCAGGGGGAGTGGGAGAGGAAGAAGCAGGCTCATAGCGGAGGAGCCTGATGTGGGACTCAAACCCTGAACGCCGGGATCACGCCCTGAGCCGAAGGCAGACGCTTAACGACTGCGCTACCCGGGCGCCCCTCCTGAAGATTTTTTTAGATTTCATCCTCTACTCACTCACTGTCCTATTTCAGTCTGTCATCATCTCCTATCTCAACTCCCGAGATACTTTCCTAACTGATCTTTCTGGATCTTTCAGTCTTGTATCCTTCAAACACACCCTTAAAAGTGCATCATCTAGAATAATCTAAGTTATATTTGGGCACTTTCAGTTTAAAATCTCTCAGTGGGGGGCACCTGGGTGGCTCAATCGGTTCGGTGCCTGCCTTTGGCTCAGGTCATGATCCCAGGGTCCTGGGATAGAGCCCCACATTGGGCTCCTTGCTCAGCGGGGAGCCTGCTTCTCCCCTGCCTGCTGCTCCCCCTGCTTGTGCTTACTCTCTCCCTCTCCCTCTCTGTGTCAAATAAATAAATAAATAAATAAATAAATAAATAAATAAATAAATAAATAAAATCCCTCAGTGGTTCGATGCTGCCTCCCAGAGAATCAGGACCAGGCTTGTGAGCACAGCACCGGGGCCCTCAACCGTCTGGTGCTGCTTCCTTCTCCATCCTCAGCTCCAGAATGTCACCTGATAGAGTCCTTCACGATCTAACTCTTGGTACCCCCACATAGAATCATGCTGTTTCTTGTGTCCACGACCTGGCTTGAGCTATTCACTCTGCCGGGCTGTGTCTTTCATATTTTTCTCCTGACTACCTGTAACTTTTTCATCAAGACCCTCCCAAGACACTTTTTCAGAACCTTCTTATTGGCCTAGCGCCCATCCTTTGCATTTTCCACGTCCGTGTTTGCACTTGCCCATGGTATTGTTATATTGGTTTTTTTCTATGTCGTATCTCCCACTATGTTCTTAGCTCCTTAAAGCATAGAATCTATGTCATATTCACCTTTGTACCCCCAGCATTGAGCTCTGATGTTCAGATGCATTTGTTATAATGTAGAAGTAAGACTGGATACATACTCTGAACTTGGACATAAGCAGAGAAATTCTGAGTTTAATGAAGCCATGAAAAGATATATATATCTTTTATGCATATATCAAATATATCTCAAATATTTGATATATGTATATGTATGTGTATATATATATATATATACACACATATACATAGAGAGCTAGAGAGAAAGAGTTCAAAATTAATCTATAGTGTAACATGAATGTGAACTAGAAGAAGGTAGAAACGTGGTGATCTGTAATGCAGTGATTTAGAGAAATCCTTTTTAATTCCATAATTCTTGATTGATGGTAAAAGCCACATCTTTTTTGAACTCCAGTACTGGGTAGGGGCTGGCTTGGGATAGTTGAATTAAAATGAATTTCTTCCCTCATCTCTATTTAGCATATATGTAGTTAGCTAGCTAGCTAGAGTTCAGAAAGTTATATTCTTGCCTTTGGAGAACTTAACTAATAGTTTAAAGGACCATTTGTAAGATTTTAGGCACTTCTCACTATTTATTGGTCTCCAAGTTATGGTAGCTTTTGCATGTCGGCAAGCAGAATATTTTTCCCCAGGAGATGAAGGCTGCTAATGGGCACATAATCCCAGCAGGGCAAAAGCCTTGCTGCATGATAGGCTGGCTGTAAGTCATTATTTCTCCTCTGAGAATCCCCTGGAAAGCCACCTGCTGTGAGGCTCCTCTCTAGCCCAGAAGCTGACAGGTATTGGGTCCTCCTTCTACCATGTATCTTTTCAAGTAGTCTGTGTCTTCTTACCAAACCACTTGACCCTAACTTGCTAAGTGACCACCAGTACATCCTTTCTTGCTCCGCCATACCTTTCTGATGCTTTTCCACACAGGGCAGCAGCAACATGCAATGTTTTGCATCCTTTTTGAGATAGTATTCTAAAACAGGCAGTATCAGCTTTGCCTTCATGCATTCCAACCAGATACCAATGTACACTAGTCTTAACAATTCCATTTTAAAATCAATTATAGTTTGTAACTATATTTTATTATGTAACCAATCTCTCACAAATATTACTGTTTGTATGACCGTACATTCAGGTTATAATATAGTTTTTGATAACATTCATAGACTCCTTCTGGGTTCTTTTTTTCCTCCTGGCAGGTGGACCCTCCCACATGTATGTGTTTTCTTTACAGGTTTGCCTTTACCATCCTTCCCTGCCCCTGCCCCATTCTTTTTCTTCACCTTCATCCTCATAAGGCAGAGATGCAGTGTGAATTGTAGTAAACTGTCATCTCACAGGGGCCACTTCAGTGTGGCCCTTGGTTAAGCTTCTTTCCCTGGGTGCATGTTCACCCTCCTCTTCTTTCTTCATTATTTATCCTCTCCGTGGCAAAACCTCTTCAACCAACCCTAGAGTTAGGAAATCCTTGTTCAAGTAAATGTCTCCCAATATCAAGCTTTCATCAACTACTCTCCTGTCTCTTTTTCTTCTTGTTCAAGGAGAAAAATGTCTCCCAATATCAAGCTTTCATCAACTACTGTCCTGTCTTTTTTTTCTCCTTGTTTAAGGACTTAACCTTGACCAAAACAGAGAATTCAGGAAGGGGTTAGAAGGGATATGGCCCCTCTGCCCAGGCCACTCTTACCCTAGTCTTCCAACCTACTTTAGAGTCTTTCTGTATGGGCAGGAAAGAAGCTAAATCAAATCCATTTTGACTTGTAAAATCAGGATATTTGAAACTGACATTTTTTAGAATGAAATATTTTTACATTTTTATTGTTTTAATTCATCAAATTGTTATTAGAAGTTGAGATTTTTAAGTTATTTTTATTTTTTTAATTTTAATTCTAGGGTTGTTAACACACAGTATTACATTGTTTTCAGGTGTGCAGTATAGTGATTCAGCAATTCTCTGCATTACTCAGTGCTCATCTAGAAGCTAAGATTTAATCTCATTCCTGGAAAGTGTACAAATGAATCAGCAAAATATATGTACAATGCAGGCTGAAATAGCATAGATGAGAGAACTTGGGAATATTGAGAATAGGACTCAGTGTTTTGACTTCATAGTACATTCACTTTCATAGATCAATGGAGAAAGATTATAGTTTAAAAAGAAAACATAGGGGTGCCTGGGTGGCTCAGTCATTAAGCGTCTGCCTTCAGCTCAGGGCGTGATCCCAGGGTCCTGGGATAAAGCCCCGCATTGGGCTCCTCCACTGGAAGCCTGCTTCTTCCTCTCCCACTCCCCCTGCTTGTGTTCCCTCTCTCGCTGGCTGTCTCTCTCTCTGTCAAATAAATAAATAAAATCTTAAAAAAATATAAAATAAAAAAATAAAAAGAAAACATAGGAGGGGCACCTGGATGGCTCAGTTGGTTAAGCGTCAGCCTTCGGCTCAGGTCATGGTCTCAGAGTCCTGTGTTTGAGTTCCATACATCATGCTCCCTGCTCAGAGGGGAGTCTGCTTCTCCTTCTCCCTCTGCCCCTCCTCCTTGCTCTGTCTCTCTGTCTCTCTCAAATAAATGAATAAAATCTTAAAAAAATAGAAAACATAGAATGCACAAACATTTCTTTTTCAACAACCAGCTTTATTATATATATCTTATGTATGCATTTATTTTGTCAGATGTAAGGATTCCTAGCATTTGCCTAGTACTTTATACATGTTTGACTTGGTAATGAATCATCTATTCAAATTAAATAAAAATAGTTTTCTTTTTAGCATTAGGGTGCCTTGTGTGTGTGTGTGTATATTTAATATTGTACCTTTCATATTTGTTTTTTAGTTTCCTGAGTTCATTTAAGAGGACAGTCTTAAAAAGAAGGAAAAGAGAAAGGGGTTCAGTTTTTGGAAGTGCTGCCCCCTCACTCGCTGCTGCCAGTGCCTGGGATTCGTGTGTGACCCGATCGATCTAGAGAAGCTGCTGGATGTTTTCCTGAGTGCTGTACTGCTCTGCTGCCCTGGGAGGAGAGTGTCTGGTGTGGGTTTCATGCTGCAGGAGGCACCATGGCAACCTCCAGGACGGCCTCATGGTCTCCTCGGGACATTGCCAACGTGATGCAAAGACTGCAAGGTAAGGGGCAGAGATGTCAAGGCTGGTTTTGTATTTTTAAGTACACTTTAAAGTTCAAATACCAGCTTAACTCAGGGGCTTTTCAATTTGCTTGCACTTTCTTTCCATTTTAGGAGACTACAGCAAGGAATCACAAAGCGATGTCTCTTTCCTAGCGGTTTCAGACTAATCCCTGCTCTTTTTGGGTGCTGTCTTTTTCATGTAGCAAAAAGACAAAGACCAAGCTCTCTGAGTTGGTGTCTGCATTAGTGTGACCTTGACGGTTATTCAGCATCCACTTGGGAATTCAGTTATCTTCAAACTGCCCTTCAGTCACCAAGGACAATACCACACGGTGACCATTCACAAGGTTATCGTGATTGTGGTGACAAAGACTGTAGGCTCTGGTCACTAAGTCAACCAGTAGTTTACTTATCCCAACAAGAAAGCCCTTAGAGATCTAGAAAGTTTTTTTTTTTTTTAAAGATTTTATTTATTTATTTGACAGAGAGAGACAGCCAGCGAGAGAGGGAACACAAGCAGGGGGAGTGGGAGAGGAAGAAGCAGGCTCCTAGCAGAGGAGCCTGATGTGGGGCTCGATCCCACAACGCCGGGATCACGCCCTGAGCCAAAGGCAGATGCCTAACCACTGTGCCACCCAGGCGCCCCGATCTAGAAAGTTTTTAAGCAAAATGAGGCAATGAAGCCCAGAGGGTTTATGATGTCACAAGATGAATGGTGAGTGGCAGTGTGTGAACTGGGGCCACATTGCCCACCACTGCTCTTTCTGTAACAGAAAACGGTGTTTTAGAAGAGAATTAGCAGTGAAATGGTATGGCAGCTTATAGATTAATTTTATAATGAATAAATTATGCAATTAATTAAGTCGTTGTGAGTTAAACGTGCATTTAAACATGTATATTCCTTAAACCATGGACATAATCATCTGTAAGAATATGAAAATATCACTTCCTTGTTACAATCCTAATGCTACCTCTCCCCAGCTTCAAATACATATTTTTAAATATAAAAATATCCAGATTTAACAGGGTTCTTTTCTAGTCTCTGTCAAGAGAGCTTAAAAGTAATGTTACTCTTGGCTTTTTGTTTTTCTAGTCTTTCCAGCAAGTGATCATTGTGGTTTGGCACCACAGCCTCCATATTAATCTCTCACCGTCGCATTTTCTTGCTTACAATGTATCGATGTGCATAGCAGTCATGGCCAGTGATTCCTCTTTACTTGCAAATACAGATGAGAATCTGGATATTCATGGTCCAGAGCGTGCTCTCAGCTATAGAAAGGCAGGGAGTTTCTCCATGTCTGACCAGGGACCACTAATTTCAGTGAAGCTCCTGTAATCTCAAGGCTCCAGCTCATGTTGATGATCCTGGGCTCATTTTTGATGCTTTAGTGCAAGTGGTGCTTGTTTCACATTAATCGTTGGAAGATCTCATTGTCATGCCAGAAAGAGCCTGGTTAGATAAAAGATCAGATCCTTGCTGAAGAACAGACTCTTGCATAGACCTCCTACATAGGCCCAAAAAAACCCCCTCTGATTGGGTCTACACAGTGCCAAGGATCTCCAGTTTAAGTTGTACATTTTTATTTGGGGAAATGGAATACTGAACTTGTAGTTCCATTTTTCCGCCTGTGTCTGTCTTTGCTGTTTCCTGGGCACAAATTCCTGAGCCATTTTGTGCCTCGGTGACCTCATTATGAAATGATGGAAAGGAAACTAGCAGGACCCTTTCAAAAGCGTGGGGAGATAATTAGGTAATAAAGCAGATTTTCCTTTGAGTCTATTAAATGTGAAAATTCTCCAGATAACATACACACACACACACACACTAAAACAAAATTGTATAGACTAAATTTGAAAAAAAAATTGGAATGAGATTATGATTCTAAAAATAGTTTACTCTTTATTCTTATTTTGGTTTGAATTAATTTTTTTTTTTTTTTACTAGCATAGTGGTTGGGATAAGAGGAGAGGGAAGATGACTGATGCCTCAGTGTTTTATTATTTTCTGTAGTGTATAGATAAGTGGTTTTTCTTGAGGTGTGTGGAGTGGGGGAAAACACTGGAGCCCCCGCTCCCTTCCCACACCTGGCCTGTGACAGTGGACGTCCTATGTAACACCTGTGCATTTCAGGACCCCTCTTCTAAAATATGGACTGTTCTCACGCTGGATTGTTTCAAACTCAGTGAGATGATGACAAAAGGTGCTTTAAAAATTATAAATACTGTCATCTGGTGAGCTGTTCAAATAGTCATGGGAGAAAAGTGGATGAAGAGGCGTAGGCTTGAAAAGTTGTTGCAAATTTCTCTAGTCATGCAGATTTGTGGACGAATGCTAATGGTTTTGTAGATTCCGTGCTATCTAAAACTAGTAACTTTGTTATATAATCAAGTGACTATAATCACTGTATTACTTTCCCCTTTCTAGTAAAAGAAAGAATGATAACATGTCATAAGGTTATCTGACAAATTTAGAACAATAAACCTTACCATTTGATAGGAGACAAAATTTCTGACCACTAGATATTTATCATTAGCTTTTAGCATCATTTTATACATATGTGTGTGTGTGTTTATATATATATATGTTATTAATGGCAACAAAATGTAAGGTCTGCATTGCCTTAAGATACAATGAATCTACCTACAGCAGTGGAAACACAAGGTAAGGGCTCGAAGCGAAGGTGATCTGTTACATGTTGATCTGCCGGGTAACTCGTGCTGATTCCGTTGGCTAGGCCTGTGCGTCCCCCGCATCTCACTTCTCCTCGTGCATCCTACTGATGCTTGGAGCCCAAACAAGAGTCAACCTCCCCGGACAGAGGAGACCTGTTTTCTGTCAAGGGTATTTAGTGATTCTTCTTGCCTGCTAGAACCTCCAAACCAGTGACCACGGAGCTAACAAATGGAGGGCTGGCATTATTGCCCAGATAATTGTGACAAGTGAGGGAGTGAATCTGAGGAAAAATAAATCTGTTACCTGAAATAGAACCAAAGTTACTGTTTCCAAAGTTCAAATCCGTAAGAACATTCTTCTAGAATCCCCTTTTCTTTGCTTAGATAGATAATCTAAGCAACTAATTTTCCCCCCATTCTTGGGTTTTATTGTCATATCAGATCTGTGTATAACTAACAAAAATCATGTAGCTTTGAATAGCGGCAACTTGGCTTTGCTCTCTTGCTTATTTAGTTTACAACCATAATTGTTGACTGTTTTTCTGCTTTTAATTTTTATTTCTAGTGCTAGGAAATTGAAGCACACACAGATTGCTTCGTAATTTAGCTGCTACTGTAGCAGTTCAATAGTTCACCTTTGCCAATATTTGTGCTTGTTTGAGCATAATGTTTTAGGCTGGGATCCTGAATTATGGATGAGCAGGCCGACTGCAATGCAGAGTTTCATTTGCTCTTAAGAATAATGAATGTTTCTGTAACTTTCATCAATTTAAATATAACCTTAAAAGCAAATACAAGTCAATAGGATAATAAAGGAGTATTAAAATTTTAAATGCACATAATTAGTATATACATTTTCAAAGCTCTTTAAAGGCTAACTAAGTGGATTTCATGGTGGCTTATGGAGTGACTTTAGTTTTTAGTCACATCTAAAAAAAGTAGATGTCTGAACTCTTAAGATTATGAATTTCTTTAAGATACTGACAATATCTTTGTAAATTTCATCGTGTGCTGCGTAATGTTTGCTTTAAAAAGATTTGTTGAATGGCTTTTATCAAATACCTTTTTTTCATTTTTTTCATTTGAAGATAATCTATCAAAGTTTAAGGATTTTTAAATTAACATATTTAAATGTTCGTTATCGTTAAGACAGGGCAGCATTCATGCAGTCTTATAGAGTGAAGAGTAAATGCCAGAGAAGATTCAAAATGGGCATACTATGGTGTCATATAGAGATTGCTTTGATAAAAAAAGGAGGACTCTAGACTGCAAGGTTGAGTTTTTATTTTTAAACCTGTGAATAAATTCAAAAGAAAAAGAAATGAGAAAAGAGATAAATATGTATTCCTAGAGATATATCTATGAAGTTTGCTAACTGATCAGTGAAAGATAATCATGGCTTCCCTCTAAAATTGCTTTTATGACCAAATTTAAACTCTTTTTGGTTAAATATAATATTTCCTATGAATCCATTATACTGTAAAAGAAAATCTTAGAGTAACAAAGAAGTTAACTGAAAAGTAGAATCAACAGTAATAAATAAATAATGAAATAATTTTTGGTATTTTTTATTTTTTTAATTTAAATTCAAGTTAGTTAACATATAGTGTAGTACTGGTTTCAGGAGTAGAATGTAATGACTCATCACTTATATACAACAGCCAGTACTCATCCCAACAAGGGCTGTCCTTAAAGACCATCACCCATTTAGTACGTCCCCCTACTTTCCTCCCCTCCAGCAACCCTCACTTTGTCCTCTATAGTTAGAATCACTTATGGTTTGCCTCCCTCTCTGTTTTTATCTTATTTTATTTTTCCTTTCCTTCCACTATGTTCATCTGTTTTGTTTCTTAAATTCCATATATGAGGGAAATCATATATTTGTCTTTCTCTTGCTGACTTATTTTGCTTACCATAATACTCTCTAGTTCCATCCAAATTGTTGCGAATGGCAAGATTTCATTCTTTTTTATGGCTGAGTAATATTCCACTTTATATATATGTATATATATATATATGTATCTAAAATATACTATACATTGGTATATAAAAGATACCAAATATATAAATATAAATATAAATATAAATATAAATATAAATATAAATATATATATATCCACCCCACATCTTCTTTATCCATTCATCGGTCAATGGACATTTGATCTCTTTCCATAATTTGGCTATGGCTGATAGTGCTGCTATAAACATTGGGATGCATGTGTCCCTTTGAATCAGCATTTTTGTATCCTTTGGATAAATATCTAGTAATGCAATTGCTGGGTTGTAGGATAGTTCTATTTTTAACTTTTTGAGGAAACTCTATACTGTTTTCCAGAGTGGTTGCACCACTTTGCATTCCTACCAACAGGGCATGATAGTTCCCCTTTCCCTGCATCCTTGTCAACATCTGTTTTTTCCTGAGTTGTTAATTTTTACCATTCTGACAGGTGTGAGGTGGTATCTCATTGTGGTTTTGATTTGTACTTCCCTGATGCTGAGTGATGCAGAGCATATTTTCATATGTCTGTTGGCCATTTGTATGTCTTATTTAGAGAAATATTTGTTCACATCTTCTGCCCATTTCTTACCTGGATTATTTATTTTTGGGATGTTGATTTTGATGAGTTCCTTACAGATTCTGGATACTAGCCCTTACTCAATATGTCATTTGCAAATATCTTCTTCCATTCTGTAGGTTGCCTTTTAGTTTTGTTGATTGTTTCCTTTGCTGTACAGAAGCTTTTTATCTTGATGAGGTCCCAATAGTTCATTTTTGCTTTTGTTTCCCTTACGTCTAGAGACATGTCTAGTAATAAGTCCCTGTGGCTGAGGTCAAAGAGGTTGCTGCCTGTGTTCTGCTCTAGTATTTTAATGGTTTCCTGTCTTACATTAGGTCTTTCATCCATTTTGAATTTGTTTTTGTGTATGATGTAAGACAGTGAGCCAGTTTCATTCTTCTGAATGTTGCTGTCCAGTTTTTCCAACACCATTTGTTGAAGAGATTTTCTTTTTTTCTTTGGCTATTCTTTCCTGCTTTGTCAAAGATTAGTTGGCCATAAAGTTGAGGGTCCATTTCTGGGTTCTCTATTCTGTTCCATTGATCTATGTGTCTGTTTTTCTGCCAGTACCATACTGTCTTGACGATTACAAGTTTGTAATACAGCTTGAGGTCTGGGATTGTGATGCCTCCCGATTTGACTTTCTTTTTCAACATTACTTTGGCTATTCAGGGTCTTTTCTGGTTCTGTGAAAATTTTAGGATTGTTTTTTCTAGTTCTGTGAAAAATGCTGGTGTTATTTTGATCGAAATTGCATTGAATGTACAGATTGCTCTAGGTAGTATAGACATTTTAACAATATTTTCTCTTCAAATCCATGAGCATGGGATATTTTTCCATTTCTTTGTGTCTTCTATTTCTTTCATAAGTGTTCTATTGTTTTCAGTGTACAGATCTTTTACCTCATTTGTTAGGTTTATTCCTAGGTATCTTATGATTTTTGGTGCAACTGTAAATGGGATTGATTTTTTGATGTCTCTTTCTGCTGCTTCATTATCAGTGTATAGAAATGCAACAGATTTCTGTACATTGATTTTATATCTTGCAACTTTGTTGAATTCATGTATGAGTTCTGGCAATTTTTTTGGCAGAGTCTTTTGGGTTTTCTACATAAAGTATCATGTCATCCTCAAATAGTGAAAGTTTGACTTCTTGCTTGCTGATTTGGATGCCTTTTATTTCTTTTTGTTGTCTGATTGCTGAGGCTAGGACTTCCAGTACTATGTTGAGCAACAGTGGTGAGAGGGGACATCCCTGCCGTGCTCTTGACCTTAGGGGAGAAGATCTCAGTTTTTTCCCATTGTGAATGATATTTGCTGTGGGCGTTTCGTATATGGCTTTTGGTATGTTCTCACTATCCCTAATTTATTGAGGGTTTTTACCAAGAAAGGATGCTGTATTTTGTCAAATGCTTTTTCTCCATCTATTGAGAGGATCATATGGTTCTTATCCTTTCTTTTATGAATGTGTTGTATCATGTTGCTTGATTTTCAGATATTGAACCACCCCTGCAGCCCAGAAATAAATCCCACTTGATTGTGGTGAATAATCCTTTTAATGCACAGTTGGATTCAATTAGCTAGTTAGTATCTTATTGAGAATTTTTTGTATCCATGTTCATCAGGGATCTTAGCTCATAATTCTCCTTTTTAGTGGGGTCATTGTCTGGTTTTGAAATCATAATGATGGGCTCATAGAATAAGTTTGGAAGTTTTCCTTCTGCTTCCAGTTTTTGGAAGAGCTTTGGAAGAATAGGTATTAATTTTTCTTTAAATGTTTGATAGAATTCCCCTGGGAAGCCATCCAGCCCTAGAGTCTTGTTTGTTGGAAGATTTTTGATTACTGATTCAGTTTCTTTACTGGCTATGGGTCTGCTCAAATTTTCTATTTCTTCCTGTTTCAGTTTTGGTAGTTTATATGTTCCTAGGAATTTATGCATTTCTTCCAGATTGCCCAATTTGTTGGCATATAATTCCTCATAATATTTTAATTATTTGTATTTCTCTGCAGTGTTGATTGTGATCTCTCCTCTTTCATTTGTGATTTTATCTATTTGGGTCCTTTCTTTTTTCTTTTTGATAAGTCTCGCTAGAGGTTTATCAATTTTGTTAATTTTTCCAAAGAACCAGTTTCTAGTTTTGTTGATTTGTTCTACTGGGTTTTTTTTATTTCTATCATTGATTTCTGCTCTAATCTTAATTATTTCTCTTCTTCTGATGGCTTTAGGCTTTATTTGCTGTTCTTTTTCCAACTCTTTTAGGTGTAAAGTTAGGTTGTGTGTTTAGAGACTTTTCTTCTCAAGAAAGGACTGTATTGCTATATACTTCCCTTAGGACCACCTTTGTTGTGTCCCAAAGATTTTGGACTGTGGTGTTTTCATTTTCATTAGCTTCCATATATTTTTAAATTTTATCTCCAATTTCCTGGTTAACCCATTCATTTTTTAGTAGAATGTTCCTTTTTTTTTTTTTTTTTTGAAGATTTTATTTATTTACTTGACAGAGAGAGAGAATGAGAGAGCACAAGCAGGGAGAGCAGCAGAGGAAGAGGGAGATGCAGGATCCCCACTGAGCAGGGAGCTCAATGAGGGGCTCCATCCCAGAACTCTGGGATCATGATCATGACCTGTGCCAAAGGCAGACACATAACTGACTGAGCCACCCAGGTGCCCCTTTAGTATGATGTTCTTTAACCTTCATGTATTTGTGGTCTTTTGAAATTTTTTCTTGTGACTGACTTCAGGTTTCATAGTGCTGTGGTCTGAAAATAGGCATGGTATGGTCTCAGTCTTTTTGTATTGGATGAGTCCTGTTTTGTGACCCAGTATGTGATGTATTCTGGACAATGTTCCATGTGCACTTAAAAAGAATGTGTATTCTGCTGCTTTAGGATGTCCATCTAGTCCAGTGTGTCATTCAAAGCCACTGTTTCCTTGCCAATCTTCTGCTTAGATGATCATCCATTGCTGTGAGTGGGGTTGTTAAAGTCCCCTCCTATTATTGTATTATTATCAATGAGTTCCCTTAAGTTTGTTTTAATTGATTTATATATTTGGCTGCTCCCAAGTTAGGGGCATAAAAATCTACAATTGTTAGATCTTCTGTTGGAAAGACCCCTTTATTATGATATAGAGCCCATCTTCATCTCTTATTACAGTCTTTGGTTTAAAATATAGCTTGTCTGATATAAGTATGGCTACTCCAGCTTTCTTTTGATGTCCATTAGCATGATAGATAGTTCTCCAACCCTCACTTTCAATCTGGAGGTATCACTGGGTCTAAAATGAGTCTCTTATAAGCAACATATTGATCGGTCTTGGTGTTTTTTTTTGTTTGTTTGTTTGTTTGTTTTGTTTTGTTTTTATCCATTCTGATAACCCTATGTCTTTTGATTGGAGTATTTAGTCCATTTACATTCAGAGTAATTATTGATAGATATGAATTTAGTGCCATTGGATTACCTGTAAAGTTGCTGTTCCTGTAGATTGTCTATGTTTCTTTCTAGTCTTTGTTGCTTTTGGTCTTTCTTTCCTGCTCAAAGTGTACCCTTTAATATATCTTGCAGAACTAGTTTAGTGTTCACAAACTCCTTTAGTTTTTGCTTGCCTTGGAAACTCTTTATCTCTCCTTTTCTGAACGACAGCCTTCCTGGATGTAGTACTCTTGGCTGCATGTTTTTCCAGTTCATCATGTTGAATATATCATGCCAGTCTTCTGGCCTGCTAAGTTTCTGCAGAGAGGTCTGCTGCCAACCTTATGTGTTTAGCCTTGTAGGTTAAGGGCCTTGTGACCCAGCTGCTTTCAGAATTCTCTCTTTACCTTTGTATTTTGCAAATTTCACTATGACATGTCTTGGTATTGATCTGTTTTTGTTGATTTTGAGGAGAGCTGTTTGTGTCTCTTGGAGTTGAATACCTGGTTCCTTCCCTAGATTAGGGAAGTTTTCAGCCCATGATTTGTTCAAATAAACTTTCTGCCCCTTTTTCCTGCTCTTTTTCTTCTGGGACTCTTATGATATGGATATTATTGCACTTTGTGGAATCACTGAGTTCCATAAGTCTGTATTTGTGATCTGATAGTTTTCTTTCCCTCTTCTTTTCAGCTTCATTATTTTCCATAATCTTATCTTCTATATCACCTATTCATTCCTCAGTTTCTTCCATCCTTGTTGGGGTTACATCCAGTCAGTTTTGCATCTCAGTTATAGCATTTTTTATTTCGGCCTGACTAGTTTTTAAGTCTTTTATCTCTGTAGCTGGGGTTTCTCTGGTGTCTCCTGTGCTTCTTTCAAGCCCAGATAGTATTCTTATGATTGTTGTTCTAAATTCTTGTTCAGATATATTGCTTATATCTGTTTTGAGCAAATCCTTAACTGTGATTTCTTCTTGAAATTTGGGGAGAATTCCTCCATCTTGTCATTATGTCTAGGTTTCTGTCTTTTGCGTGTTATGAAAGCTTGTTATGTTTCCTCCTCCTGAGAGTAATACTATATTAAGAAGGAGTCATACACTGTCCAGGGCCTGGCACTTCAAGAAGTGTTTCTGGTGTATGCTCTGTGCACACTGTTATTGTGTTTTGGCTGCTCTTTCCCAGATGTCTGCATAATTCCTCCTTACTTACAAATGGGGAGTGTTTGGATTTTAACTAGGTGTGCTTTGAATTGTTTGTTAAGGTAAGCATAGGGGTTGGGGATGGGGGAAACTGATCCAATAAAAGAGAAAAGGAAAAAGAACAAAAAAGCAAACAAATGGACAAAGAAAAAACTGTAAGCCTGATTCCAAAGAAAAAAGAAATAAAATAAAATTAAATAAATAAATTTTAAAAAGCCTGGTCTTATTTCCACCAGAATTGAAGCTGATGGTTTGGAACACTCTATCATTAGTAGACTTGGTACATGTGATGGGGCCTGTGTTGGTCTTCTAAGGGAGAGGCCCAATGCGCTGTATTACAGTCAGACCTGCCCTAGTAAAGATCCCTCTGCAGTGTGCAGGGGGGTGGGGTTTGGTGTAAGGGACCCCAGCATCCACTGGAGGCACTGTGTTTCTCTCTGAAGTCCGACTGTGCTGGTGGGCTGGGCGGGGATGGGGGGGATAGAAGATGGTGTCATACTGCCCTCTTGCCCAGGGGAGGGGAACTCATGACCCCCAATGTTCAGGAGTCCTTCACAGAAAAGCAAACAATCCCCCCTCCTGTGTCTCAGGCTTTCATCAGATCCCTGCCCTCAACTTGCCTGTGCCTAGGCCATCTGCGGCCCAACTGGGGCCTGGTACCATAGTTCTCCTGTGTTTTATCTCTGGCCAGTGGCTGGATTCAAAACTTCAAATCCTAAAGAACCCAGCAAGGCATGGACCCACTTCCGTGCCCCAGAGGAAAGCCTCGCAGCACTGCACCTGGCACCATTCTATCCCAGAAAAACAGCTGCATTGCTGGGCAGATGCCTGGAGTCTATGGTGAAACACAGTTAAAAACTGTGACCAGGTTATCTGCCCTCTGCATGCACCTCTACCCCCTTCTATTCTATGGCTACTAAATGGCACCTAGTGGGCCTCTTATCCTTAGAGAGGCAATATACCCTCTTCCAAATGTACTCCAGGATGCAGCACATTCTCTCCTAGTATGACCCAGAGTATCCCCAAACTATGAAATCTTGCTTGAACCCTACACATTGCTCTCTCTCCTGCTCCCTTTCTCTCTTCCTGACTTCTTTCCAAGAAAAGGGCTCCCTCCCCTCTGGGGCACCGTGGATTTTCTCTCCTCCAGTTCACATTTCTGAACCTCATATCCGTCATGGTCTCTTCCTCCAATTGTGCAGATTGCTTTCTTTTTCTTTCTTTCTTTCTTTTTTTTTTTTTTTTCAGATTGTTTTCTTAATCCTCAGATCAAGTTTCTCATTCAAAATGATTTGACGTTGATCTAGTTGTGTTCAAGGGGCAAGGCAACCTCAGGGTCCCCCTGATACTCTGCCATCTTAACTCCTTCCCTTTAGTTTAAACGTGAAATAAGCATCAGGGAAGGAAAGGTTTGCCTTTTATGATAATTCTGGATTTTTTTTATAGTGCCTTGAGAGATGTAATTCTAAATATTATTACTCTGACTTAATGACTCTTCTTATTAAACCTCAAAATATTGTCAAAAATCCATTTATTGTATTTAGGCTGAAATTCTTTTTGCCTTAATCTTTCTTCCTAAATTGAATGTTGTGTGCTGGTCCCTCAGATTTAAGTACTAAGCAAAACTCAGCACAAAACAATGATCATTTATTTATATTTTGGAACATCATGGTGAAATAAATATTTAATGAATAAATGGATAAATCACAGTCCCCAAATTAATGATTTGAAAATGAACTAGTCAAGACACATGTAAAAGCAAAGGAAAAAAGAACAATTAAATTGAGTCCTACTTTATTTGCCCTCTTTAAAAGAATTTTTTATCTGAGTTTTATTTTTAATTAAACTTGATTTTGACCATAAAATCATTGTAAAGACACATATCCAATTAGAACTGGTGCCCATGTTGACCTCTCAGATGTTTGTGTTGGGTGTTTTTGTTTTTAGCTTTCTTCTCATTTAATTTTATTAACATTTAAGAACGCTTTTACCTTGGGGTGCCTGGATGGCTCAGTCAGTTAAGTATCTGACTCTTGATTTCAGCTCAGGTCATGATCTCAGGGTTATGAGATCAAACCCCATGTCGAGCTTCCTGCTCAGTGGGGAGTCTGCTTCAGATTCTCTATTTCCCTCTCCTTCTTCCCCTCCCCCTGCTCACACACACACACACACACACACACACACACACACACTCACACACACATTCTCTCTAAAAATAAATAAAATAAGTCTTTAAAAAAACAAAAAGCACTTTTACCTTCTTCCATTTTTAGCTTATGTCAGTTCTAGGTTCTCATACCCTCTACTCATTTATCTTTTGTGTTCCCTTTTCCCCCCAAGTATTTTTTAAAAATTCTAATTAGTTAACATACATGGTAAAATTGGTTTTGGGTGTAGAATTTAGTGATTCATCACTTACATATTACAACCAGTGCTTATGGGGTGCCTGGGTGGCTCAGTCGGTTAAGTGTCTGACTCTTGTCGTGATCTCAGGGTTCTGGGATTGAGCCCTGCCTGGGGCTCCATGCCAAGTGGGGAGTCAGCTTGAGGATTCTCTCTCTCCCTCTTCCTCTCCCTCTGCCCCTCCCCCTGCTTACATGTTCTCTCTCAAATAAATTAATTAATTAAAAGCAAAACAACCAGTGCTTAATGTGTGTTGCTTTTTAATTTGAATGCTTTAAAAAAATTTTCTTTCCTAATGGTATATTATATGTTCATATTACTTTTAAATGCATTAAAGTGTTTACATTTGAATAATGCCCTGCTCTCCAAGTCTTTCTATTTGCAGAGCCATTTTATGTATCACACATCCTGGAGAAAGTGCCAGAGGCCCTTGGGATTTTCAAAGGCCTGCAAAAATATTAGCTCTCACATGGAAAAAGAAAACTGCTAAATCAAAATTAACAGAGGTTTAGAAATGCTAAAATTATGTCAACTAGTCAAATGTAAATCAAGTTAATTCAAAAATTATTTATTATATGTGTAAATATATTTAAATATGCAATGTGGGTATACTTTATTGCTCTTGATATAGTGTGTGGCAGGACCCTAAATATATACCTAAATACACATTGCTTTCAAATTAATTCATTTTAATATACCGTTTAATTTTGTTACTTCCATGATGAAAATCTCCCTTCCCTTCTTGACCTCCCTATTAATGTCCCAACTTCTTGACGTGGCTTCCTTATTCACACTTCATCTTAACTGCCCAACATTTGTCTCCTCTAGCTCCCCTGCCTTTCCCTAGATATCTGCCAGATGCCACTGCTTTCAATGCTGTCAAGATGCCCTGATTCTTCTGTGTCCTTCCGGGGCACTTTCAGAAATGAACTCTGTTGATTTTTCCTAAAACTTGACTTATCTTCAAGATTCAACTTAAATTCAGCCTCCTCCAGGAAGGCTGTATTGCTGATATAATCAGAAGTGCTGTCTAAATCCCTTCAGCACTTCATAGCACTATTACTGAAATTATCTAGTATTGCTTTGCATTATGTTACATGTATGCAGCTAATCCCACACTCAGAATATAAACACCTAGAAGGCAGAAATTGGGTCAAATTCATATCAGTGCCCTACACATTGACTAGGCAGTGCATTTCATCATGTGGATACTTCATAAGTATTTGTTGAGATAATACAATATAAATGTGTAATATCACATTGATTTTCAGTGGTGGAAGCAGGGTGACCAGAAGGGGGATAATTTGGATAAGTCACAAGAGAGATTAGAGTGGCTTGGACTAGATATTAAACAGTGGTTGGAGAGAGAAGTGGTAAAAATCTAGATATATTTTGAAAGTAAAGCTGAAATAATGTGCTCATGGATTGAATGTGTGTATTAGAGAGAGGAAAAAAGCTGGCCCCCTCATTTTTCATTTTGAAATGAGGTAAGATGAAAGACTGTTGGGAATAGGGTTGAGGAAAACCAAAAGCTTTTTTTGGATGTGTTACATTTTAGAAGGCTGGTGGACAGCCCAGAAAGTAGCTGGGTATATATGACTGTAGAGATCAAGGGAGAGGACACAGCTGGAGAAAACATTTGGAGATCCTAAGCACACAGATAGAATTTAAAGCTGTGAGGTCGATTGACATCACCCAGAGAACAAGGACATAGAAAAAAAAGGTTTGGAACATAGAGCTCAACGACTGGTGGTGAGGGAATGAGGAGAGTCCCACATATGAGACTAAGACGCTGCAGCCTATGTGGTAAGAAAAAGAGGAGAGAAGGAAGATCTGGAAGCCACAAGAAGAGTTCAAAGAGGGAGTGATCAAGGTTGTTAATGCTGTTAACATTCTTTATATGTTCATGCTTCCAAATGTTTATGGTCTATAAAAAGATTATGTGTTTATATATATATAAATATCAGAGCTGAGTGAGCCAAGTACATGTGCATATAGTTTCAAATTCATTTCTGGAAGAATAAAAGAATAGTCCTGTGCATTCCCCAGAAAGAGTTGCAAAATTCTTGGAAGTTAATTGGATAAGAGCAATTCCTTAGGAATTTATTAAATATAAGTCTGTACTTCACATAGAGCCCAATCAGAAATGCATCCTAAGAATAAAATGTCTCTCACTCTGGCCCTAATAAGTCCTCCATTCTTATGGAGCAGGGGCCCTGCTGTGAACTGACAGATGGTCCTCATGAGAAGAGTGCTCCCACTGATGCCATTTTGTGTGTGACTCTTGCATCTCAATGCCTTCCTTCCTTGTGCACCTCCTTCCCTCATAAATCTCCACTTGCATCCCTTGACATATTTTTCTAGGTACTTTCCACATAATAAGATTAATAGCATTCCTCTTGGGTTTTGGAGAAAATCTCAAGGAGTCAGTGTCATGTATTTTCCTTGTTTTGCTCATTATTAGTTTCTCCAGAGCATAGTTTCTTGAAATGAAATGAGAAAACATGACATTATAAAGTGTTTGGATTATCTGAACCATAGTGAGAACTCTGGGATTTTCTCTCCATCAAGACTGGGATGCCACCCTTCCTAAAAGTACTGTACCTAAATTTGGGAAAACTACATTTGCACTGAGGAAAACTCACAGTACTGATAGCTCTTTAACCCCACTTGTATTGGATCAGACTGGGGCCTTGGGGTAACCTCTGACAGGGATGAAGACCACACTGGTGCCCTTGAACTTTAGTCCCATTAATGTATGTTTAGGGTAATAGACCCTATAAAGGGGGGAAAGTACTAGACTGTAAATTTCATGTGATAGGGGCACCTGGGTGGCTCAGTCAGTTAAGCAACTACCTTCTGCTCAGGTCATGATCTCAGGGTCCTGGGATCGAGCCCCACTTTGGGCTCCCTGCTCAGCAGGGAGCTTGCTTCTCCCTCTACCTCTGCCCCTCCCACTACCTCTGCCCCTCCCCCTGTTTGCTCTCTCCATCTCAATAAATAAATTAAAATCTTTTTAAAAAATTTCATGTGGTAAATCCCTCCTATAGCTTAAGAGCCTTACAAAAACAGTTCATATTCTGAGTAACTATATTTCTCTTCTATTTTCTTTCTAATTGGGGCTGATGGGACTATTGATGCATTCTTTACATGGTATTCACCCTAAATACAGAGTTCCTGTTCATTGTATGACATTCTATCATTTAATTAAGCAATTATTACTCATAGGTGTTCAGGTAATCATGTACTCATTTGAACAGGTAAGAAGTTATCGTATAAGAATATATGCAAATTTGCCTTAATGCTGACAATAGGCAAATCATAACTTTCTGTTTGTTTCTACTCAAATAAATGAATGGAAATATCTGGGAGAAGGAAAAATTGGTGACTGCCTCAAATAGGGTCTAGGCCAAATGATTTATGTAAGATTTTGAATTCCTTAGATATAGTGAAGTTTGCTTCAGTATTTTTAAAATGGTTTCTATGGTAACTTATGTTCTTTTTTTTTTCATTGTTCACAATGACCTCTTGCATCAAAAACAAACAATTCCTTCCTTTACTGATATTAATCTTTCATGTTTAGTAAACACTGCTCTCCACCCATGTTTAAAAAAATATTTACCTTGAATTACACAATTGCTCTCCATTCTTTTGCTTGCTTTCTCCTCACGTGTCACCAACATTATTCACATGGCACTTTGATTCCCTTTTATGTGTTTATTATACGCTGACTTGTTTACCAATTCAGGAAGAAGCTTCAGATTTCCAGGACTGATCTTGTGTTTTTGTTGTTGTTACTGTTATTATTTTATGAGCCACAGTGTTCATTTTGCCAAGAATCACACTAGTTACGTACTCACAGTCCATGTTTTAAGCTCCTTCGCTTTTCACAGACTTCTTATAGGGTATCTCATTTTATCCAACCGTGGTAAGTAAAGGAGGAGAGAAGCATTCATTGCCTCAATAGTAAACAGCAAATGTAGACTTTTTACCCAGAAACTGGGCATTAAACTAGACTGTACCCTTGATATTGTAACAAGAGAGATCTTTCAAAATGTAACTCCAATTGTGTCCTTTTCCCTGTTTAAAAGCCTACAATGACTCATCATAACCTTCAAGATAAATTCATCACTGAAAAAAGATCTCCATCATCTGGCTCCCTTTAATCTTCCTATCTTTGGGATCATTGTCCACAGATTAAATCATGTTGTCTCAGTCACTCTGAACCACTTCTAGTTCTGCTCAAGCTAACTCTGATCTCACTTCCATATATTTTCATGGCCTCCACTGCAGCCCCTCTTTTCATTTTTACTTACCTGGGCTTCTACTCAGGTTGTAAGACTCATCTCAAACTTTGTCTCCTCTGTGAAGCCTGCCCCAGCGCCAGCAGTCCAAATGAAAGGATGCTTTCTTTGTACTCTGAACATCCTCTGACTGAAGTATTGATTACATCAGCCTATGATGGTTTCTTTCTTTCTGTGTCCCATTTGAATATCAGAACCCTGAGGGTAGAGGCTCTTGTCTTATTCAGCTTTGGATACCCAATACTGAGCACAAAAACTTAACATTTAGTAGGTACTCTGTTCATTCAAACGTACATTCCTGCATTTAACAAATGTGTTTTGGGCATCTACTGTGCTCAAGTCCTCTGTCTCCAGAAGTGAACATGTGCAGAGTTCCTATCCTCATGGGCTTGTAGTCTACTGGAGTGATATGATAATTAATGAAAAATTTATAAACTAGGTGGTAGATATGATAGTAAGTACATGTTAGATGAACAAATTAAAGTTCTACAAAAACATGAAGTTGGAATTAAGTACATTGACCAGGGTAGTAGACTGTTGAATGGTCCAAATTATTTTCATGCAATCTTTTACTCTGCTTGCATTGAAAACACTTAGGACTTTTTTTTTTTTTAAATATAGGGTGGTACGGTTGTTTAGATTGGCAAGGGACTTACAGTACATAATTAGATGTTCTTTTATTTTGCAGATGAAGTAACAGAGTTCTAGAACAGTGAAGTGACAAGCAAAGGTCATAAGTAGGTTTTAGAGGAACTCCAGTCTCTGATAGAATTGAGGGATAACTCGATATTCATACATTAGTGCATATTCCTTCAAGGTTACTTTTTTGCACAGTTGCTAATGATCACTGGGTCATTATGGATAAGAGGCAAAACTGGCTACATGATTTTTTTACTTTGGTCCATCATGAAATAAAACCGTGCGGCTCCTAGATCAACAGTTGTTAAGAATAATTAATATGCAGCAGGGCATTAAGGCATGTGTGTGGCCCATCTTAGTGCAGAGCCCCCTGCAATAGTCAAATCACACACCCCTGAGGCTGGCATGAATAGATGAGACTTTGGAAAACTTGAGGCCCTGAGGATTTTAGGGCCATCATGCAAGAGAAATTAAGAGGTGGAAAAAGATGAAGAGAGGAAGCAAAACATCAGAAAGCCCTTAGCTATTTCAAAATTGTATCTGGGATCAATCGTGTGTAAAAGGCAGGAGAGAAGAGGAAGATTCTCTCTCATCCTCGGCTCAACACAAAGCTAGTCCTTAGGCACTACTGGTACTATTAGTCAACTGCTCTCTGGGTTAACACACCCCGGGGTGGCGGGGGGAGCCTTCCTATCACTTACAACTTTATCTTTCTGGGTCCAGCATAACTTCTCACAAAAACGAATCCGTGGCTTCTTCGTGAATTTAATTTGTTCACACATTTCATCAAAGGAAAGACCAGTTTGAATATTAATTATTTTAATAGCTAGTTTTCTACCAAAAAACACTTGGGTCATACTAAATAATCACGATGAGAAACTAGCAGTTATTTTTCTTATTTCTGGATATACTCAGGCTAATTATATCCCTTTAATTTCTCTATCCTTATAATTAGTAACACTATAGTCAAATTTGTAAGAAATGTGATATATAGCATATAAAAAGATTTGATGGAAATTTTTTGTCTTGACTTCATCTTATTCAGTGAAGTTGTGGAAAATCCTTGAAGAGTGAATCATCGGTCTTGTGTGTCGAGTCAAAAGGCATGAAAACACTTGGTTGTGAAAGTATTGCGAAGTTCATGGGTCTTGTACAGTAAGAGTCAGGTATTTTGAGATCATTTCGCATTCTAGTATTATGATACTTTTTTACGTAATTTTGGTAGATACGCCTATGCATAATTAATGCCTTTAATAAATTAATACAGAGCACCTTTAAATCTGACTAGAAACATGTGTATACAGCTAGCACCCTTTAACGCTTTGCTTGGTGTTATAATACTTGTGTTCTGTGAAATACATGTGTCTCACCTTTGAGATAAAATGGCTCCTTTTCAAAATAATAACTCTCACAAGCACAACAATAATCAGATAAACGAAGAAGGAAAGCTATTTCTGATATATTTTAAAGCTTTGTATAGTCTCTTCTTTTGATACTTTGTACTTTTAAAAAGAAGAGTTTTATAACAATATTGAGTCTTAAAGATACTTGTATGAGTGCCTTGGGTGGCTCACTCAGTTAAGTGTCTGCCTTTGGCTCAGGTCATGATCCCAGGGGCCAGGGATGGAGCCCCATGTCAGCTCCCTGCTCAGTGGGGAGTCTGCTTCTCCCTTTCCTCCCTGCTCGTGCTCTCACTATTTCTGTCACTCTTTCTCAAATAAATAAGTAAAATCTAAAAAAAAAAACACCACGATACTTATATGAGTTTAAAATATGGAAAGCAATGGTTGCATAAAACAACATTAAATACCTATAAATATTTGGAAGATGGCTAGTTACAGTAAAAATCCAACTTTGCCTATTTAACTATTGCCCATAAAAAGATCTGCATTTTTGTTTAGATTTCATAAGTGATACTTAATGGTCAAAATCTAAGTGTTCTGGAAGACTTACAGAATCTCATATTTTTGAGGGAAAAATCCCAAATGATCATTTGTTTAATCTGTTTAATTCCAATTTTAAAGATAAGTAATTGAGATTCCTAAAAATTAAATGACTTCTACAAAGTTGTGCATTTAGTTGAGGCAAAATAGGACTGGAACCCTGACTCTCTCCAGAATTAAGAAATTTTACGTACTGTCCCCCTCAGGATAAAATTATATGGTTTATTACTAAGCCTTGCCTTTTTGGCTCTGTTTTGAGTTGAAAAGCAAGGTCGGTATTTAGTGTGTGCTTAGTTTATATAAAGTCATGTACTTTGTATTTACCTCTAATTAGAGCGCTTATTACCAATAGTTGGAGCTGTTGAGGGCATAGCCAGTATCTTTCCAACTTTGTAAATTTCGGTAGGTAAATGTTCACTAAATATTTGTTGAATGGATGTTAGGTTAGTAAATTCAGAGAGAAAGAGATTTGTGGGGAGGGAAGAGAAAGATCTTTAGTTCTTCACGTCATTTTTCAACTGTGCTTCAATGGCCTGTTGCAAAGATTTCTGTATAGATACAACTTGCTGTGGTCACTTGAACTGATAAACGTCAACTATTAGGCTATAGATTAAAATATAATGCTGTTCTCAAGGATACTTTTTCTTCTAAAAATGTTGCTATGTGTTCGATTAGTTTATTTGCGTTCAGGTCATCTTTTATTGTGAAATGCGTTAATGGGTGACAATTTGGCAGATATTCCATACCTACAGCAAATGTAAATTGAACACCTCCTATGTTCCAGATACTGTGCTAAACAGAAGGGCTGTAACTCTGAAACTGACAGTGGTGTCCTGGCCCTGCAGGAGCTTCAAAGCTAGTGACTAGTTTGTAGCCATGATTGAATTTTGCAATGAGTCGCTCTGGACAGAGGGCAGAGGACCCTTTGGAGGTTGGTTGAGATGCCTCCTGGGCTGGTTCCAGGCAGTCCCAGGAGCCTCCCTGGCCACTGCTGTGCTTGGGCTCTAGCCTGGGCACTGGCCCTTCCTCACGTTAATTCTCATGCCAGGTTTTCAGAACTAGGCCACATTCTGACAGAACCGCCAATGAGCTCCCCTCCTTGTCACACTCCAGATGGGCCATTGGGTCTTAGACAACAAACTGTGGCTCCTTCTCTCTAAGCACTGCCAAGCCACAGACTGTGAAGATGGAGGGTTGAAGGATGCTCACTTTCTTCCCCACAGTGCATCCGTAATGTTAACCTATTCTTTATTATACTAAGGAAAATAGGCTTTTGTTCCATGCCCAAGACATTGAGGCATAGTGGTTGTTAATTATTACTTTCCTGAACTCATGCTTTAACTTTGGTTTGGGGAAGGTATGGACTAGTTGAATAGCACACGCTGCCCATTTTATTTGAAACCAAGCACTACTCTAATGAGCACACATAGCTCCAACAATAATTAAAAAAAAAAAAAAAAACTTTTTGAATTAGTAAAAGCCCCAAGCTTTAATCTCAACTATAAAAATATCTTCAAACATCTGCTTTTAGAAAAGTAAAATTGTTCCTATGTTCAAACTATAAAAGAGCCTTTCTTCCTATGAGAGCTCTGTGCAGTTTCAACCTAGAATTGGTTTTAATTGGCTCAGTTACTGATGCCTCAAAAAATGGGGTTTTGAAAGAGAAATGTTGAATCAGACTTAAGTGCAGACCACTGGACTGAAGTGCTGTGATGCATTTCTTCTTGGCAAACTTGCTTCATAACCAGCTACACATTAATGTGAACTTTTATATGTTTGATAAAGAAAACTATTTCCTGTTGTCCAAAATAGCTTCTAATGTGGGTCAGATTATTGATGCAGAACATTAGACACTCCCTTTACATTTCAAGGACAATCAGTGCTTTGAAGTACCAAGTGGCCTTTGTTTCTGGCTTAAGGAATGAAACATGAGACCAATTCTTCATTGCTAGTTAGCTATTTAATAATTTAACATAGAAAATGTGATGCCTAGAAAATAGATTTTATCATGACTTTTTCAGCCACATAGGCTAAAAGAAATGAATCCAAATGGAAAACTGGTAAGATTTCTGTATTTAAGCAAAAATATTCTTCATGAACTATAGCGATTGTGTTTAGCATTCTGTCAGTGAGATTAACCAAAGAACATATTGGATAGGTTTCTGAATTTTTTCCAAAGTTTAAACAGCTTGATTGTCCCAAATTATACAATGATATGTTTATTAAAATTCAACCAACATAGAAAAGCACAAAGAATAAAGTGATAGTCTTTCCAATGCCACTACATAAATAGAGAGAGAGAAAGAAAAGATAATAGATAGATAAATAGAAGATAGCTAGATAGAAAGAAATATTTTGGTGGACCTTGCCCCAGGTGTTTTTCAGTGTACACACATACAAATGAAAGAAAGGGTTTTCGCTATGAATGCTGTTCTGTTCTCTGTTGTTGTTTTTTCTTAATGGAGCAGTAAATTGTGCACATCTTCATGCATCAATAAATACGAATCTACATTGACATTAAATGGTGAAGTACCATTCTGTTTTAGGTAAGTCCTGCTATTGGTTTAACTAATCTACTGTATCTAGCTGTTCTCTGTTTTAGATAAGATTGATAATCCCCTAAAACAGGATGCTTTTCTTTCTGCATTGAATTTTATATTAAGAAACACTGACTGAATATGAGATAGAGTATGACTTTTAAGAATCAGGTTTATAATAATTTTAATGAACAAGTTTCCAAAAAAAATGAGATCATGGAAGTCTAATAATCATTATCAGTGACTTAAAAGTCAAAGTTAGGATAAATTTCCCATTACTTATGGAGTATTTTTCCAATGAAGTCCCCAAATCTTTTCTTCAGACACAGGCAAACTACCTAACCTGGAAAGAGTAGAGCTGGCATCCACATCCACTCGGACGGGAACTTCTGAAAGGACATTTCTGGCAGGAGCTGATGCTTCCTTTTTTATCAGACTGATTCCTACACAGCTAAGGACAGAGCCTTCAGCAGCATGTCATTTAAAAGGACACAAACACTTTTGCAAAATAACACCACCTGTGTTGTAATAGAGCTGAAGTTAGTCCTTAAATGCAGAATGTCACATTGAAATCAAGGATGCTGGCAAAAAAAAAAAAAAAGTCTCCGAATCCAATGTAATCCATAGGCCATTGAGGTATTGGAGTTTTATTTTCCGTTTCCTTGAATCACCCAGACAACTGTCTGAGCTCTCAGATTTATGCTGTGAGTGGGAGTGAGAAGTTGTGAGAAGTCCTGAAAATAATGGGAGCCAAGATGTTAACGTCTTGCCTCACATTCCTGGCAATGATTACTTCACCTGCAGAGTAGTGGCTTAGTCTGAAATCCGCAGATCGTCTTCCCTGCTGGCCCTGCCACAGCCGTCACTGCATTTGGACCTGTGTCATATTTACTAGGATTTTGTTCCGTGGCTAATGGTTAATGGCCACAAAGGAGTGCCTCTGTCTCCAAGTTAGCTCCTACAGTAGGATTCAGTCCCCCCTCCCCTCCCAATAACACCTGCTTCAAACGCGACAGGTATTCACACACGCACACACACACAAATAAAACAGCTCTGGGTCTGGTTTCAGATCATGAGAGATATTTACTTATATCCTACTTGTTCCAGAAAGGAGGGAAAATAGCAAATATGCATACGACCAGATGCAGTTTGTTTTTAAATGAGGAAGAGAGCAACTTGGGCCCGTGGAAAGTACTAATTAACAGCGCCTTCGTTCTTTGCTTAACGCAGACGTATCCAAATTTTTCTCAAGCTGAGGGCTGAGGGAGTTGGGGTGGTGGAGGAATGGAAAGTGGAGGCGATCCACCGAGTATCTTACTTCCAAGCTGCTAACTGCCAACTTTGGCATTGACCAAAATGAGTAGGAATCAAGGGATAAGACAACCCAGGACAAACTGAAAGTGGCCAGTGAACACTGGAGGCAAATTTCCAAGGCATGAGTAGCTCATTGCACACAGCCCATGACTAATTATAAAGGGGACAGCGTGGAATCAGGAAGGAGCAGATAGCCCACCACACATGCACGCTCCTTTTGAGATGTTCTTACATTGCCTCCTGCTTAGATCTCATTATATAGAGCCATTTCTCTCAGCGCTATTTAAATTCCATTCCTACTGGAACTGTTGCTAAGTCTAGTGACTCTCAAATCACTTCAGGTCATGATTTGTAGTCATTTCTACGGGTGTCCTCTGTGCCCCTCTGCTCATGGCTTGTACTTTGCCTTTGCGCTGGAGCTATTCAGCAGGACTGTATCTCTGGGTTCTTTGTCCTTTGGGAAAGGAAAACATTTGCATCCTTATCCTGCTGTGGTTTTCTTTACCTAGCTTAGGCTGCTGCCTTTGCTTTGGTGGCCCCTCCTAGAGAGCTCAATGGCATTGGTTATCGAAATTCCATCTCAACCTATTGCTCCCTTTTCTTGGGTTTGTCTAAGATGTATTGATTAGCTCATGGTTAAGGATGAATATTCAATTAGGTGAACCTCAGTATCTTCAATTAGGTTAACCCTGTACCTAGCTAAGTCTGCTGTTGTTCATGGTCTTGACTAGGGGCACCATTATCCATAAATCCTGTCTCTCCATAATCAGCAAATGCTTGTCTTCTTTCTATTTTTAGGCATTTAACTCTCTGTTGAACTTCTACCAATGTTCCTGTTTTTGGTATAAATCATTAGAATATATCCAGTATATTAAATGAACAGTTGAGTGAACAAGGCTTCCTCACCTTGGACAGTCTCAGACCAACAATGTCATTCTAATTCACAAGTTCTCTTTGGTGTTTTAGATTTGGTAGGTGATCTTACCTTCCCAAATTATTTGGTTTTAGGCTTGTAACTGCAAGACAACATAAATAAATACATGGGAAGATTCATAGTAAGGTTTCTATTAAGAAAAGAGGGAAGCTGTTCATACCCTCCCTGGACATTGCATTCCTTACTGAATTATCATTTTTACTTTGCCATAGCTATATTTAAGTAAGAGCTTTTAGATTCATGGTGTATAAATTCATATTCAGAATTTCTGAGAACTCTACAGATTACATTTTTTTTTCTTAATGAAAGAAAGAGCCATCTAAAGGAAAACTTTCCTCCAGTGATTCCAACCTCTTCCCCTCTCAATTTCTCAAAACATCAAGGAAAATTGAGACTGCCAGAGGGCAAAGCCAAGAAGAAAGAGGAAACTAATTATAAGGAATAGAGCTAAAAGATTGTCATTAGTTAAAAGAAAAATACAATGGCAAACTTTCAGCAGATTCATTTGCTTCTTCTTCTTCTTCTTCTTCTTCTTCTTCTTCTTCTTCTTCTTCTTCTTCTTCTTCTTCTTTTTTTTTTTTTTAATTATTTGCCAGCAGACAAACACATCTCCGACAAGGGAGAAAAGTTACTGTAGCTTCTACTTGGTCATGTCTGATCCTGAAATTCTATTCAATTCTCCATGTAAGATAAAGGAGACACTAAAAAGAGATGTTTATTAGTTGTTGTTTTTAATTAGGAAACTTTTGTTTACACAATTATCCCCATTTACTAGCCATTGAAATAAAAGTTACGGTTAGATGGTACATTTTGTACTCTTGTGTCTAACAGAAAGTTCTGCAAAGGTGAGGTTTGTTGGGACTGTCAGTTTCTTCTCACATAGGTGGTAGCAGCTGTTCCTTGTCGCCTCTTGCCGTCTGTTGTCTTGTTTTGTCACCTCTTCTAAGGTTTTTGCCGCAACACATCCCTCCTCTTACTGTTACACTGTTCATCTTTGTTACTGTATGTGATGTTTTGGGGCTTGTCAACTGCTACTGCATTTAATGTATTGGTCAGTGCTGGTTAATACTACCGGGCTTTGCTGGCTGGCTCTTGCTGCTACAATAGGAGAGCTATTTCAAATCAGTCACTGCATCTTCTCAAGTCCACATCATTTTGGGATTCAACCCAATGAATACTTTCCATTATCCTATTGGTTCTTATCTCTGTACGTACTTTTTTAATACTTATCTGTTGACCTGTAATACCTTAACAGAGGGCCAAATACACAATGGAATGCTTGCCATTTCTATCTTGGGATAAGCAGACAATAGAAGGCAGGGCGGTGTAAGCAAATAACCCTAAATACACTCAACTCAAACGAACCTGACCAATGGATTTTAATTCTTACCATAGACAAGAAGGAGAAATTTAGTTATGTAAATTATCAGTATTATGATCAATAGTTTGGTGATTCTTCTTTTTTTAAGATTTTATTTATCCATTTGTCAGAGAGAGAGAGAGAGAGAAAGAGCACGAGCAGGGGGAGCAGCAGCCAGAGGAGAAGCAGGATCCCCGCACAGCAGGGAGCCCAATGTGGGGCTTGATCCCAGGACCTTTGATCATGACCTAATCTGGAGGCAGACGCTTAACCAACTGAGCCAGCCAGGAGTCCCTAGATTGGAGACTCTTACCAAAGCAATGGACCAAGTCTCATATAACATTTTGCAGTTTATTCATCCTATCCACAATTTAAGAGGAAAATACTGATATATCTGGTTGTGGTAGATAATGTCCAGAGCACTAATTCCAAGATGCATGTCTATCTGATGTTTAAAAATAAATTTACTTCCATATGCTTAAAAGGAAAACATCATGTTGTTTCAAAACTCAAATGGCTGTTGGCTTACTAAAATAGCTAGAATCTCCCAACACAGTGCATTTAAATGAAATCCACCATTTCACATTCTATTTAATAAAAATCCTCCACGTCTTATTCCTTTAGGAGCCAAAGGTATTTTTAGTTCTTTGATCTGAAAGTGTCACCTGTGTCGAACTGCTCTAGAGAGGGAAGTGAGAGGAGTTCTGGAAAGCCTGTGGGTGTGTGATAACCTAATGCCATCAGATAAGTAGATACAAATCAGATTGCAAAAACAAAACAAAACAAAAACCACCACTACCACCAACCTCCCCCCACCGCCCACCCCAAAATCCATTCTTCTTCTGTATTCCAAGCACTTATTAAGAGCAAACCACAGTGATGTTTTCCTTGGCAGGCTTACAGAGCATTTATTAGCCCATCGGTTCTCCAGTCTAAAATTTATGACAATTTGAGAGACTCACAAGGATGTGGACTTAGTGCTTTAAATAAATTCAGAGTGATAATTTTTGTCTGCTATGAATTTTCATTATTGAAATTATTAAACAGTAAGCTTTCCTAGACTGCTTTGCTTATTTATATATCTTATATGAAGCTTGCAAATCAAATCCTTATGTTTGCTTTCTTTTTATTTTTTGAATATTGTGGGAGACTTGGAAGACTCAGAAGAGGCCTCTGATCTCTTACAAAAAGAGTATGACATCACTGGAAATTACTAATTATTCTGCTTCTCTCTGTGACACAGATGAAACAGCAGCAAAACATCTGGGTTAATAGAGAACAGCTACGTGAACAAAACCACTATGAATTATGTTGTAAAAGCTCTTGTTGGTCAGTGTATTATTTGTCAGATATAGATCAATTATTAAATGTATATGTATATATTACTGATGCTTGGTCTACCTGATTCTCTTTATGCATAAAAAGAGCAGATTTACCCAGACTCTCACAGGCTGTTATTAGCTACCAACAGTGATGAGTAATTACCCCTTTGTCCCTTCCTCTTGTGCTCTACGAAGGGTAAGCTTTCTTTTAACCTTGCAAATTAAGAGTATATCATGTCCACATGATGCTATTTTGAAAATCCTGAAACTAAAACCATGTTTATTTTGGGAGATATTGCTAAGACGCCATTGAGTTTGTGAAAAATTGATCAAAGTCATTAATTAAATTATTTAAAGAAGAATAATCTTAATATTTTGGTGTGTACATTCAGTTCCTGAATCTGAGCTCCAAGCCTGAGCTTCTTTTCTCTCAGCCCCAGGAAATATCTTCTCTCTCTTACTTTGCTATATACTTTGTATAATAAAAGGACAGTGTATTTGTTACCACTTTATCAACTCAGAGATTCTAGAGTTAGACGGAGCTCATGGATCAAGTCTTAGTCTCAGAAAAAAAAAGAAGAAAAAATATGCATATAAAAGAATCATCTCCATATAAAGAGTAAATGATTCTCAATACCATAGTTGCCATAGGAACTATGGGAAAAAAAGGGAATTTTTCTAAAGGAGAAAACCTTTCCATTTAACTATAAAGTATATTACATATTCAAGCATGTATTTTACTTTTTTCCCTTCGAATATATTCATAATAATTACAACAAAAGAAAGAATTCCTCACGTGTGGCTACTTTCTCATTAGACATGTACTGTACAGTTGGATAATAGTGGATGTGGTCCCTGGAGCTTCTGTGCACTCATTCTGAGCATAACAGCTATCTGAGCTACTGAGTTAAATCCAAATCAACAGGTATTTATCTTGCACTCATTAAACCACGTAAATTTCATACGGTAGAAAATTTGAGGCAAAGAGGAAGATACTTTAATGAGTGTTAGTCACTGTAACATGCAGGTCTGTTTGATGTTTAAAGATACATTTGCCTACGTATGCTTAATGGGAAAACAGCATGTTGCTCAAAGCTCAGATGTCTGTTGCTTTATTAGAATATCTGGAGCTCTCCAGAGCAGTGCATGAAAATGAAATCCAACATTTCACATTCCCTTTAAGAAAAAAAATCACCCATGTTGATAAAATTTAAAGATGGTAAGAGTGGTTTTATTGAATTTTATCTACCAATATGATATCTACACTTTCCCTAGAAGCGCTCATGTTCCTGGGACAGAGGTCAAGCAGGTTTTGCCTGTGCCTTTGTCTGCACTTTATAGGGAACTGGTTCTTCATGCAGCAAACCAGTGCTCCAGTGAGTCAGAAAGCATATAATGCCAAATTTACTTAAGACTGTCAAAATCAACAGGAAGGGAAAATATGAGGAAGAAAGATCTCTTTTTAGTTAATTTTTAAAAGCTTTGTCTTATGAGTTCCATAGTTTTAGAGGATATAAGTGAAACAGTCCTATAAAAATCATGCTTCTGTACCCTTTCCTTTCCCTCTTCTTATATATAACACTTACTTAAGCATAACCTAATTATTAACCATTTCAGGCACCATAGGTAGTGGAAGGCTTAAATAAATAAGAATAATAAGGGAAAATCAAGTTTAAACTATAAACTATAACATTTTTTTAAAAGATTTTTTATTTATTTATGTGACAGAGAGACAGCCAGCGAGAGAGGGAACACAGCAGGGGAGTGGGAGAGGAAGAAGCAGGCTCATAGCGGAGGAGCCTGATGTGGGGCTCGATCCCAGAACGCCGGGATCACGCCCTGAGCCGAAGGCAGACGCTTAATGACTGTGCTACCCAGGCGCCCCTAAACTGTAACATTTTTAAAATAAGAAAATAATTGAAAAATTTCTCCGCGCAAATTTGGCCTTTAGGTATATAACAATTCTTTGTTTTTATTTTTTATTGAGATCTAATTGCCATACATTATATCAGTTTCAGGTATACAACATAATGATTTGATATTTGGATATATTGTGAAATGATCACCACAATAAGCCTAGTTAATATCTGTCACCATACAGAATTACAGAAATTTTTCTTGTGATGAGAACTTTTAAGATCTATTCTTTTAGCAATTTTCAAATACACAATACAGTGTTATTAACTGTAGTCACCATGCTGCATGTCATATTCCCTGGACTTATTTATTTTATAACTTTTGACTCCTCTTACCTATTTTGCTCACCTCCCAACCCCTGCCTCTGGCAACCACCAATCTGTTCTCTGTATCTATGATTGTGATTTTTTTGGGGGGTGGGGGGATTTTTTTAGATTTCACATGTGAGTGAAATCTTGTGGGATTTGTCTTTCTTTGTCTGACTTATTTCATTTAGCATAATACCCTCAAGTTCCATCTGTGCTGTCGCAAATGGCAAGATTTCATTCTTTTTTATGGCTGAATAATATTCCATAATATATATATATACCACATTTTCATTATCCATTTATCTGTTGATGGGTACTTAGGTTATTCTTACCTTATCTTGGCTATTGTAAATAATCAACAATTAATTCTTCTCTATGGAAGATCCAGCCAAGGAACACAGATCAGAGGGGCTTCTTTTTTTTTTTTTTTTTTCCTTTTTTTTTTTTTTTTTTTTTAGATCTCCTTTTGCTCCAGGTGTACTTGGAAGAGAAGCACAGGGAATACCGAAGAAGCTTGTTGGATCAACCTCAGCTCTTTACTTCTTTTGGCCATGATTAGACCAGCCAGCTCAGCCTCTCATCTCATTACATTGTGTATATATAAGGCAAAGTCCCCAGTTAATTACTCAGGATATAAAATATTTGAAGCATAAAAGCACAGAATTTCAGAACTAGATGGGACTGTAGAGATCATCAATCTGACAGCAGCATCTTATAGGTCAGGCATTTATAGCCTTGACTTTTCATGCTTTGTCAAAGCTTGAACTTTGGTTTAGCCGCTGCTATCACTTCCCCTTTATAAAGTTTCCAGAGTTCCCACTAGGGGCAGATGCAGAGCCAAATACATTTTTCTATAACAACTCTGTTAACAGATTTTTGTGATTCCAAATTCAGGAAAGAATATATAGTTCCTGGCAAGGCAGTTTGGAATAGCTTATAGCAGCATTTTTAAGTATTATGATAAAAAGAGATCCATGATTGCTCATTTATTCAGTCACTAACCATTTAATAAACTTCTACAATACTACTTGAGGTAAGGTTATCAGCAAAGGTTTGTGTAAGAGTTAACATTTGATCAGAGACCCGAACAAGAAGGATGGGTCCTTGAAACAGGGTAGGACATTTCAGGCTATGTAAACAACAAACACAGAGCTTTGTGGAAAAAAATTTTGCCAATATCTCTGGAGGATGAGGCATAGAATTAAGAGTTGTGCTTTAGAAATGTTCATGTTGACATGTTGTAAGATATCCAGTGGCGATGTTGACAAAGCTGTTTCATCAAACAGGCTGGAGCTCAGGGGAGAATTCAAGACTGGGGATAGATGTTCGTGATTCAGGGGCATAAAGATGACATTTATCTGGATGAGATCTCCTGAAGGAAAACTGTCAGCAGAGAAAGAAGTAATCAGTGCTTACTTGGTCCTCTCCAGTATCTGTAGTTCAGCAAAGGAAGAGGAGGCAACAATGGAAACTAGAAAGGAGGATAAGGAAAACAAAAGAAAACAGGAGGAGAGATGATTTGGAATCCATGTCAATAGAGTTTCAAGAATGAGGGCATAACTAGCAACATTAGTGTGCTGAGAGGTCATGTAATATGATAGCTGTGAATTAAGCTTAGGGTTTGGTAAGATGTAGGTGTGGCACTCACAAGAATGTTTTCATGGATACTGGGGGGGATGAAACTCTGACTGCAGTAGGCTTTAGAGAGACTGGGAAGTAAGGAAATGTGAGTTGGTGTATTAGAAATTCCATGCAATGTTTTTCTTTACAAGAGAGTAGGGAAATGGATGGTAGCTAGAAGGAGACATCATGGGATGTATTTACTTAATGAACTAAATTTAGTTATTTTTATAATAAACTTAATGCACAAATCAATAATTTAAAATAATAAGTCTGTTTGCTATAACTCGAGTCCCATGTATCACCAAACACAAAAGAAGTTTCTTAAAGATTTCATAGATTTATTGGCTATCAAATTCCAAATAAATCCTAAAGACAGGATAGTCTGACCTCTTCTTAGACCAACACCTCGGTCAGTGAGGCAGTGCATTCCATCTTTGGCGAGACTACACAGTCAAAACCAAGTTCTTCATGTCTACCCAACAGAAATGTCTTATTGTAACTGCATTTGGGTGTCCTTGTTTTATCCCATTAGGCCACACAAACCTGGTCTGGCTCCTACTGCACATGAGGTGACCCTGGTCTCCTTGGTATTTCTTTTTGCCAGGCCAATGCTTCCATCCCCCCATCCATTCCTTGTATGATATAGTGTCACATCCCTTTACCTATCTGACAGCCATTCCTTTCTAGTGGCCCATGTCCCACATAAAACCGTATTGTGGGCAGATTTCCTTTGTGACTTCAGTTCCTAAAAATGACTCCATTATTCAGCCACTTATGCCTCACCAGAATCCAAGTGAATAGGAATTGGGCAGAATGGGGAAAAAATGAGTATTTTCCTGATCTAAAATATTGGTAAAAAGAAGTTAATGAGAAGGTGGGTGGGTGCTTGTCAGCGGAGAGTTTAGTATGGAGGAGCAGTCATTACTGTCTTCTCCTGACCTGACTGATTAAAGGATCCCTTTGTGAAGTCCCACTTTATGTATATGCTGAAAACACAACTAGATGCTCTGCTTAGGGATCTTATACCAATTTTCACAACACTTTAAGCAGATGTGTTTATCCCTGTTTAGTAAATGAGAAAACACAGGCCCCAAAACTCTAAATAAATTTTCTTAAGTCACATTGTTTGCAAGTGGCCTCTTTGACATTAAACCCAAAATCTGTCTGACCTCAGAGGTTTCTTTTAGGCATGACCTGGATACTTGTCAATGTACTCAAACCACAGGCTGGGAGCACCTTGGATGTTATCCTTACTCTGTGGTTCTTTAAGATACGTCATTTCTTAACACATTTCATTATATTCTACTTTTCATTATAGTATGATTTTCACTGTACTATACTCTTTAGATGTTTTATTTTGTAAAATATTTCCTTATATTCTTCTATTGAGTATCTTCTCTGGTCTGGTACCATTCAAGGCTCTTTAAGAGATGCTAAGATGGGGAAAACTCAGTCCCTGCCCCCCAAGAAGTTGATAGTTCTGTAAAAAGATAATATAAATACACAAATAATTACCTAAAGTGAAATATGATGGGTGATCTTGCAGAGAGGCGCTAATAATTTCTCTGGTCTTTAGATCTGTGTATGGCGATTAGGAGGACATGATCAAGTGGATGATCTTGACATTCTCCATGAAAAAGTTAAATGTCAGATGAATTTTAAAGGATGAGTGAGTAAGATTGTCCACAGGAGGGTATATTACACATCTTGTGAACAGCATTAACAATGGGGTGGGTATAGGAAACCCTAAGCTAAGTCAGAAGACAGCTTGTGATTTAGTTTAGCTGGAGGAAAGGATGCATATGGGAGAAATCAATGGGGGACAAATGAGGAAAGCCGGGGCATATTGACAAAAGTATGACTATTATTTTGCACCTAGCAAGAGGGAGCCATACAGGACTTATTTTTTAAGAAAAGTAATAATTTTGGTACACATAGGAGGTTCATTTTTTGAGGTGGGTTGGGGTTTTTGGTTTTGTTTTGGTAGTTAAGAGAAATTACACTTGTAATTATTTTTTTTAAAGATCTACCTATTTAGAGAGAGAGCATGAGCATGGACAGGGAGGAGGGGCAGAGGGAGAAAGAGAATCCCAAGCAGATTCCATGCACGGTGTGGAGCCCGACTCGGGGCTTGATCTCACGACCCTGAGATCGTGACTTGAGCCAAAACCAGTCAGTCCCTCAACCAACTGCACCACCCAGGCATCCCTTGTAGTTATTTTGAGAATAATTAATTGTTTTTGCATCTTGACACAGTGCAAAAACCATTTAACATATAAAAATAGGTAATATGCTGCAACCTATTTGGAATATGACCTATTTTGAATTGATGGATTTGCCCCATCAATTACTTAACTTAAAAGCTTTTTTGCAGGTTGAGACAGTGCTATATCTCCAGGTGATTATTTCATAAGATGAACACAATTTACAAAGTTATTGGTAATAAGAAATAAGTTAAATTTTAGAGGAAATTAGTTCTAATTTCCCTGTTGAGTGAAGTATGCTTTTATATATTGAGATTGTAGATTGAAGCCAACAAATAAACAAACTAGTGAAATATGAAAGATTGTGTATAAGAAAAAATTATTGATTCAACTAAGATTTGCTAAATTCTTTATTTCATTTTGAATTAATATTCCAAGTAAATAATTATAATTCATGTTTAGTTAAAAAAGCTCACACTAGGTTGTCATAATGGTCTTTTGCTGTCCCCCTGATGTCCCTCATGATTCTTGCTTGACTCAAGGCTGTCAAATAGTAATAGTGATATAAACTGGTGGATAAATGCTGACTATAGGCTTAGATGAAAAGCCCCCATTTGGTTTATTTGTACCTTTCAGATTGTAATTTATGCCATGCATCTCTATCTGTTTAGATCCATTTATTACCCAAACTCATTTTTGTGATTGATTTTCTGGTAAGAGGATGAAATTTTTTTCACATTAATGGGTTTTTATTTAAAGCCCATAAAAAATTTAAAAAAATAAAGTAAACTAGATTTATGTTAAATTTTCTAGTAGAAAGTGGTTTTCAGAGATTACTAGTAGCCTTTCCTAGATAATCAAAACTATTAATAGAATATTTCTCTATTACCTATTTCTTTAATAATCCCATGCTAACAAATGTCTAACAAATATTTACGATTTCTTTTGAAAGGAAGGATTGAAATACAAGCATTTAAAACTCTGAGGTTTTCAGGCACCTGGGTGACTCGGTTAAGTGACTGACTCTTGATTTTGGCTCAGGTCATGATTTCAGGGTTAGGGGATTGAGCCCTGCCTGGAGCCCGGCTCTGGGCTCTGTGCTTAGGTCGGAGTCTGCTTGTACCTCTCCCTGTGCTCCTCCCCACTCTCTCTCTCTCTTTTGGGTAGATAAATAAATAAAATAATAAAAAAAATAAAAATGAAACTCTGGGCTTCTCCCAGTTTTGCTTTGCAATCTACTAGCTGAGCAACTCCCCTCCTGTGAGCTGTAGAGGGGTAAGCTGGCCGTCTCAGAAGGTGCTGTTAGCTCCCAAGGACCAAGCTGGTTGAGTCTTTGCAAGGCAATCATTCCCCCAGGCCTCTATGGATACAGAATAGGGAGGGGAAAAATGTCACCTAGGACGCTTCTATAAAATGTAGGTGCATGTTTCTTCTTGTCCCCCCCCTGAACTGCAACGGGAGGAAGCCTAGTCATGTGTGTTTCAAAAGAGCTCCTTTGATAAGTCTGATAGAACCCATTTCTCCCTCCTCCCCAGTCACTAGTATCCATAATGTAGGGGAAGCTTGGCCCTCTGGGAGGATTCTTTTTCCTTCTCCCAGTTTAACCTTGAGCTTGCTAATCTTAGAACCAAGTCAAACACTGGTCAGAGCTCTCATTGGCTATCCAATTTGTGTCTATTCAGGAAATGAAACCATAAAACAAACCCAACAAAAGAACCTGTAGGATAGTTCTTGCCTTTCTATATGGTACTATATCACTGATCATTTCAATCTTTGAATATTTTATACACTGAATTGTCAACTGTATGTAATGACCTATTTAATATAGGACAGTGTAAGACACTCCTAGGCATAGATTATATAATAAACTTCTTTGTCCTTACTGCCTAGCACAAAACCTCAAACTGCAATTTTTTTTAAAGTTCCTGTGGTTCTTGTTGTCGACATTGATCTTATTTTAGTCCCTACTGTCTGCCTTAGCACTCAATCTAATTTGAAGAATCTGTCTCTGATGAAGTAGATGGGTGGTCTGTGTTGAAAGTCTTGAGGGGGGGGCGCCTGGGTGGCTCAGTAGGGTGACTGGGTGGCTCAGTCTTTAAGTGTCTGCCTTAGGCCCAGGGTGTGATCCCAGGGTCCTGGGATCGAGCCCCACATCTGGCTCCCTGCTCTTCTGGGAGCCTGCTTCTTCCTCTCCCACTCCCCCTGCTTGTGTTCCCTCTCTCAATGGCTGTCTCTCTGTCAAATAAATAAATAAATACAATCTTAGAAAAAAAAAAAAGTCTTGAGAGCCAGCTGCACTGTTTAAGTCTATAGGTTCCTCAAATAAAGGATAAAAATGAAACATTTAAAAAAATATTGTGACATCTATGTCTAAGACAGGTGGCCAATAAAATTTTGGTATCATTATTCCTAAACAAAACAGCATATACAAGCCCAAGGTAGGAGTTTGCCTCTTTTATTCAGAGTGCTTATCTGTCTGACTTTATATTGATGTACTATCCTCATAATCATAATTTATGCTAGTTGAATTCCACGTCATGAAAGGAATTTCCTCCAGACAATAAATATGACCTAAAACACATTACTAATGACAACCCTGAGTATCTTAGCATCTTACACATTGAGTGACAGAGGTGTTCTAACCTCCCACAGAAGTATTGCCACAAGAGATTCTGTATGAGAGAGGATGTGGGAAAGAAAAAGAGAAGAAGCTATTAGATAAGAGGAACTTTCTAAAGAGATTAAGTTCCCTTTATACTCCTTTCTGCCTGAGCAACGCACCCGATAAAAGTAGAGCACCTTTTTCATTATTCAACAGGCATCCTCTTCTTTTCTGCTACCCACTATTTTGTGTGATTGAATTGGATTTTCTCCAATCCTGGTCTTTTTAAAAGTTTCTTCTTTTCCGTGGTATTTATCACAGTGAAAATTTGGAGCAACCTAAATATCTACAAGTAGGAGATTGCGTAGACAATTAACAACAGCCATACAGTGGAAAAATGGACAGCCCTTAGAGTAATGGTGTAGGAGTTATGGTAAAAGATTGAGAGAAAGGATATTTTTATTTTATATGTCTCCCTGAGATTTATCAAAAACAGTAAAAAAGAATGGAAAAATGGTGAGAAAAATATCGACTCTAGTAAACGTGAAAACAGTCATAATCTAACCTCCCCTCAAATATCTGACAAATAATAGTGATTTGGAACAGCTCAAGTGAAGGACGTTAAGGATGCGTGCACACTTTTCCAAAGCTCAGGCTGACCTGGGGCTACTCAGTTTTTATTTCTCTTGGGAGCCACCAGGGCGTGGGGGCGGGGTCCGCGGCGCGCGCAGGCGCAGGGCATCCTGGGAATTTCCCATGGCTGCCGTAGGCAGGGGTGCTGGAGGCTTCTCCGTGTGCTCGCTGTTTTTTCAAAGTCCTACACAGGCTCTGGTGTTGCTTGGGAGCTCATGTTTTCGTAAAAATATGTGAGGGAACCAAAGCGCACGCGTTTGTGTTCGGAAATGGTCAGGCTCCCTACGGCTGGCTGGGCAGCCACCATGCTCACACGCCCGCGTGCAAGCCGCCACACTGACACCCCATCCTGCCATGTTGTGTGGACCACGAGGCGCCCGCCCTGAAAGGGGAAGGGGTGTACCTCCCTTATCGACTGCACCCCCGTTGCTTGGACAGTCACCAGGAGCGGTGACCCAAGGGGTCGCTGGGAACTGGAAAGGAAGCCACTGCTCGGCCTCAGGCACCCGAGGGACAACCTGGAGGCTCCAGAGGCACCACGGATGGCGGGTGCAAGGTGCTGGCGGCAAAGCAGAGAGCTGCACAGCAGTACTGTCCTCCCCACTAGTGGGAGGACCGATCCTGGACAGGGCAGTGAGACCGCTGCCTCAGAGAACCCCCGCTGGCCCACCCAGGAGGCGAGGCCCTTGGGACTAGGTGGGGCGGGTCTGCGGCCGCATCCTCCACACACCACCAACCGGCCTGGAGGAGAGGCAGGGGCCCTAGCGCAGACTGAGAAGAGCAGGCCCGTTGGCGTGAATGTCCATGCCTGGTGTGTTGTGGCTTAGGTCATCCTGGAGAGCCTGAGGTCACCACATCAAGGGCATAAGCCTCTCTAAAAGTAAGCATCACCGTCCTAAAACGACCTTTTACAAAGATTTCATGACTGAGGCCATAAGAAGCCAAGGTAGACAGGTTTATACAGACCTGTTTCCTCACTGAAGCACATCAGAGAATCAGGGCTGAAGAAAGAAACAGAGAGGTATGTTTATTCTCTCTGATCTTGAATGAATAGAATTTAGCAGTTTATAAAAATAATAATATACCACCAAATGGGGTTTCTTTTATAAATGTGGGAATGATTCAATATTGTGAATGTTCTCAATATAATAAAGGAGAAAAACCATGTAGTCATCCAAATGCAAATTAAATTATAGAACTTTACACTTATTTCTATTGGAATATCTTCTTAGTATTTAGCCAACATCAGAGTATTTAGCCAACATCAGGCTTAAAAAGTTTTAGAAACATTATTACTGAAGTTAATAGTCACACACCAGCCAATGTAATCAGATAAGAATAAAAAATATAAAGATTTGAAGTGGTATGACAAACGTTATTAGTTACATTAATGTGAATGCATGACTGGAAAACACAAAAGAATCATTTGTAAAATTGTTAAAAACAGAATTCAGTAAAGTAGCAAATTTCAAATGTGGAAGCATTATAAAGAAAAATTTGAACACCCTTTTGAGAAATATACAAAAGAGGATTTGATTAAATTGGAAGACATATGCTTTCTTAGGAAAACTCACTGTACATTTGTCATATCTCCTTAAATTAAACTAATACTGCACTCTCAAGCAAGATATTAGCAAGATTTTTTTATATTTGGATTAACCAAAATGATTATGTTCATTTAGGAAAACATGCATCATGTAGTACACAGAAAAAGAAATCTGCAGAAGAATTATGAGAGAACATTGATTCTATCAGACATTGGAATATATTTAACAACCACAGTAATTTAGACAGATCCATCATTAGAGCAGAGTATGCAGTCCAAAACAGGCCTATAGAGTGGAAGATGGATATTCACTAAATTATTTGGAGACAATTAGATGACCATGGGAACCGGGACGGAACCCGCTGACTTATTACTACATGTCTTCACATCTCACACATGCATAATTACACATTGTGTCTCCCATTCTCTCTCTCTCTCTCTCTCCCCCCTTCTTCCCCTCTGTTCCTCTCCCTCCCTCCCCCCTTCACTCTCTCCCTCCCTCCCTCTCTCTCTGTCCTTCTCTCTCTCTCTCTCTCTCACACACACTCAATTTCAACCTGGTCAAGAAATATGTTTGTTTGAAGCTGACTTTTTGTAAGCTAACACCACTTGATTATTAGTGATTTTACATGGTTTAATGCAAATTTTAAAACACGAAGCCACAGAATAGAAGAAATTATAGAGATTACTCTTTCTATTTTATAATCTGGTAGTGGGGAAATCCTTTCTTAGCTTGTCAAAAACCCAGAATTAAAAAGAAATTGATTTGTAATATCTGCACAACAAAATGTATAACTAAACAAAAAAGCAAATGAAAAATTAGAGAAAAATATGTCACACATATGACACAAACTATATAATTTTGTAATAGACAAACATCTTTATAAATCAGTAAGTAAAAGAAAAGCAAACAGTAGAAAATGGGCAAAGGACATAAGAAAAAATCTCCATTTAGGCAATAATCCTCCAAGTAAAGATGCATATAAATGTCCAGTCAATTGTTTTGTTTGTAGGATTCTATCCCATGGATCTATTTGCACATGTATGCAAAACTAGATTAAAAGGTTGTTGATTGTGGCATTTTGGTAAATACATATATGTATATTTAAACCTAGAAACATCCTAAGTTTCACAAATAGTAAAATTCATCCATAAAATGAAATATTATGCATCTCTTTAAAAAAGTGAAGATCTATAGGCAGTGTAATGTGAAGAGGCAGAAGGATATATACACTTCATCCTAGAAGCAGTCTCTGCATATGTAAGAGTGTGTGAGCATATGTAATATTAACTCATTATATTAAACATTATAGTAAAAATGTAAGGATAACCAAGAAGGTATTAAAATGTATTGACATCAAGATAAATTAAGTATTAAAAAGTTAGATATAATATGACCTTATCTGTGCTCTCATTTTTCTTCTCTTTCTCTCTTACTTGCTTGTTCTGTTTATTAAAACTGTGTCAGGAACTATTGGAAGTGCTTTACCTGCGTTATCTTATTTAAACCTCACAACAACCTTAAAGCTTTTATTATTATGTCCCCGGTTTAGCCAATGAGTATACTGAGGAATAGAGTATAGTACTTTGCCAAAGATCACAGAGCTAGGGAATGGCAGAGCCTGGATTTGAAGCAAGGCAGGCTGGCTTCAGAGCTTATGTTCATAACCTTTAGGTAATAATGCTTTCCTGTACATAAATGCACAGAAATCCATTACACAGATTCACATAGGAAAAGTGTCTGGAAGAATATAGCTTTATAGTCTCTGGGTGGGATAGTATAAGTAATTGTTTTTCCTTATAATTTTTCTCCGTATATTGTTCTACAACACATGTGCATTTTTTGCATGACATTTTTTGGAGAGTGTTTTTATTTAAATCATACTTCTCTATGTAAATTCTGTGGCCAGTGTACAATTTTACTGTGCTACTACTGTTTTGTTTTGTAAGTCAAGCAGAATACTCTAATATGTGCTGTTAAAAACTAATGCACCTGGGCCTGCCTTGTCCTCTAGTGGTGAAATCGAGCATATTACGTAGCAGTTAGTTGTGGTATTTTAGATTTATACTTTCCACTAAGAAAATAATCAGATCAATGCTTTCTTATGTTGGCATTTCCACATACCTTTTATTAGTCTCTTGTTTTCTTGGGGAAAAGCTGCACAAAAGGCAACTATCTCTCTATTAAGAGTGTCTGGGAATGTTTTTGTTGTTTGTTTCAGGCTGATTTTTATCCTTACTGAGTTTAAAAAGTCTATGCCAAGTGCAGTTTTCTTAATTTAGGTTTCTGCCTATAATTTATTTTTTCTCATTGCTCACTATTCCTGATTTTTCTAGAGATATTGATTTTAATTTTGATAATGGAATAGTAGCATCTCATCTTTGTTTCACGTTCATATTGCTTTTCAAGGATTGATGACTGACCTATTTTGGTTAATCACTGTCGAAAATACATTTATTGGCAGACATTTACCTGTGTTGTGATTTTCTGTGACGATGTATAGGATGTTGTCTGAGATAGCTAAATTTCATCATTTTGAAGTAACATTTCCAAGTTTCCTGGACTGTTTTACAGATGAACCCCTAGCTGTTTCCTGGGCACTGCTTACAGCCACGATGCTCCTGGGTTTCGCTCACACAGCTCCTATACAGAGGCCTTTCGAAATTCCTAAGCTTACAGGAAGTATTGTAGAATTCTTTAGCACGTGAATTTCTTTTTTTATTCCAGTGGGACTATTATATAGTTATTTTTAGATGAATTTTTGACCTTTAAGTTGGTACAAAGATAGATGCTAAGTTTTTGCTTGTCATAGAATAAGTAAAACTACTTTTTATCCACTTCGAGTAACTTTGTATTTCAAAATCCTATGCTTATGTCATAGCAGTTACTTAAAGGTATGACTGCATGGTTACAGTCTAAAAGTCTTGTCCTTGGCTACACATTGAAGTTTGAGTGTTTGAGACAAAATCATTTTGCATCATAGGGCTAAAACAAAGTGTTTGTTTCTTTGTTTCTTTGGTTAGTTGGCTGGTTGTGAGAATGCTCTAGCTAGCCAGAGCCATACATCCATATCAACCTAATGTGTTTATTTTTTGAAAACTTTCATGAATTCTTATATAGTTATATTACATTTTTCTGTTTATACTCCAGGAGGAACCAGAGGGAATCATAAATAATATCCCACTGTTGACAAAAACATACAAATACAGTGGTCTCCCCTTATCCTCAGTTTTGCTTTCTACAGTTACCCATAGTCAGCCACAGTCCAGAGCAGATGATCTACCTCCTGACATAGTGTCGGAGGCTCAATAATAGCCTGAAGCTTTATCACAGTGCCTGTCATTCACCCCACTTCATCTCATCATGAAGGTCATTTTATCATCTCACATTGTCAGAAGAGTGAATATAGTACAATGAGATATTTTGAGCGAGACAGAGGGACTACACTCACATAACTTTTATTATAATATGTTATAATTATTCTATTTTGTTATTAATTATTAATCTCTTACTGAGCCTAATTTATAAATTAACCTTTATTGTAGATATGTTTGTGGAAAAAACATACGGTGTGGAGATAGATATCTATCTATATCTATCTATCTATCTATCTATCTATCGATAGATAGATAGATAGATAGATAGATATAGTTTCAGACATCTGGTGGGGGTCTTGGAACCTATCTCCCTTGGATAAGGGGGGAACTACTATAGATATTCTACTCCGGTCCCAAGAAAAGGTTTTAACTAAATACAAAGTAACTAAATAGAGAGAAAATAGGCAGCATACTTAGAATCGGACACTTTATATCAATCTTTGAAGATTAGTTTTTAGTGAATGAAAGAAGCTTAATAGGAAAATAAAATAAGTAACATGGATCTTTATAATATACCAATATACCATTATTATTTTGTTTCAGAAGTTCTGTTTCCTCCGAATTTGCAAGCCATGCTTCCCTACTTTTCCTCACTTTTCCTCCTGCCTTCTCTGTCTCCCCAGTAGGGTGGGGCAGGGTCACGGTTAAGAATACAGACCCTGTGGCCATCCTGCTGGAGTATGACTGTTTCCCCTGCTGCTTAGTTGCACAACTTTGGAGGAGTTGCTTAACCTCTCTCTGCCTTTGGCCATATATAACCCGGGTGTTATGGAAAGGATAGACTTCTTGATTTGTTGTGAGGATTAAATGTTTATCCATGTGAAGTGCTCAGCACTCATAAGCAGTGTGTTCAGTAAATGTTGCCTATTGCATTACATGGACATAAGTAAATTCAGCTGTATCCATCAAACAGGCAGTGGTTGCAAGAAAGAGAAAAAACATTTATCCAGATGGTACCGTGTTCTGCATCTTCCTCTGGCCCTAGAGCAAATTTGAGAAGAATTGAGATGAGAGTCCAGAGCCTGCTCTTCCCTCAGTTGGTCTCAACACCCACCTATCTCTCAGTGCACACACCTCACCTCCCTAAGTATGAGTCTAGGCTTAAAGATAAGATTTTCGCATGAGGTGGCTAACACAAGCTAAGTATGTCAGTCTATAAAATTGCCTTCATGTGACTGTTTTTGACCTACAAAATTCATGTGGTTCAACCTATTAAGTTATCGAGTTCTCGGCTGGAAAATTCTTGTGTTTTGTTTGCCTTGCTTTAGAATGTAATTATTGAAAAAGATAAGATACTATGTATATTTTTACCTCACTGCTCCTCCCTCCCAGGGAGTATGTTTTCTGTTTTTCTCCTTCGTTGTGTGGAAATGTCTATTTTTGAGGCAATTTTGAGTAGTGGAAATGTGTTTTTGACAACTCCCTACCTCTAATCCATACCTGTTTCTTTCTGCTCTGCCTCAGAGCTCATGCATTGTCTAATCCACCCACATCTGCTCTCTCAGGAAAACACCTAATAAATTCAATCATGCAGAGGAACAAATGGCAAATAAGGCAGAGTGTTCTCCTCCAAGAGGCATGCAGATTTCTGTAACCATCATCCTCTTTAAGGAGGGCATGAATCACAAATTATGGACTGAAAGGCTCTATTTAGTCAGTGGAAGTTTTCATGGGGTTGGAGGCAGGCCGCAGAGATTTGAGGTAGGAGAGTTGCAGAAACCTATAAAAACACATACAGCCCCTTTCCCAGCTTCTGGAGGTAGGAGGTTCCCTGTTTCTCCTTTTTTTTTTTTTGGTAAAAACTTTAGGACTACATGTTGGGGTTGTTGTTAAGAAAATAGATAACATTTATAGATTTCTTATTATCTTCTATAATCCTCACAATTTCCTTAGGTAGCTGGTAGACACTATTAGCCCCATTTTAGTAATGAGGACATGGAAACTTAGAGCAGTGAGGTAACTTGCTAAAGGCCACTAAACTAGTAATGGAGATGTCACGCAAAGTGTACAGCTATGGGTTCGAGGTGTGAGAAGGAAAATGTTGATTGTGCTAGCCCTGCAGGCCTTCCCTCTGAGATTCCTTCATTTTAGGATGTGACCTTTGAGGCCAATGTGTTCCAGAAGTCCTGGCTTGCAGTGGTCTTTAATTTGGGTCATTATTTAGAATCTTACTAGAGATAACTAATAACATATTTTCACATATCCCCTTTTAGTGAAAAATAACTTTTAGTTTGGTAAATATATTACTAGAGAGTGACTTATTTATTTTTCTTTATCCATAAAATAATTACAAAATGTATAAGATTTGTAACACTTAAAAACTCTTTAATAAAAGCATTTGTTTAGTTATAATAGCACTCCATGATTTTATCCATATTTATAAACAAACACATGCTGCATATAATAATTTGATAAAAAAATTTAATATATTGACTGAGTGCAAGAAACTGATGTAACACAATTGTGCTAAAAGGAAAGTACAGACTTTGCGTTTGAGGCTATTAATAAATAAATAATGAGTCATTTGTTTTGCCAAAAAAAGTGTATTTTCTAGAAATTAATAAATAAAAGCCAATTTCGTATTAGAGTGATTGCAACCCTAAATTATGTTTTGTGCTATATCATTTGTGAATCAAGATAGTCATTTACATTTCAAAAGCCTTTGAAACTAGACATTAGTAGAATAAATTATCACAAGGTGATATAACATGATTTGTTTCTGAATTTCCTACTGAGATTATTTTATATTTGCAGCTGTCCAGGACTGCCACCCTAAATTATACATTTGCTCTTTCTTTTTAAACTTGACTCCATGTGTATGTGTCACACACATACACACATACATCCTTACGCACTTTTATGGAATGAAAGGGGAAGAAAATTTACATTATTACTACAAGGAAAGATATATTACTTAGTACTACTCTACATAGTGGGAGAATTGCTTTGGAAGTGTTTAAGTCAAGGTCCTACTAACGTTGAGAGGAGGGAAGGAGAACTTCCAGGTATGATGATATCTTGGGAGAGGTGCTAAGGAGGAGGAGAGTTTTTACCAGAAGCAATAGAAGAGCTGAAGGTATCCAAGGTGGCAAGGCCAACCTGAGTAAAGATGGGGCAGAGGCAGCTGGAGAGAGCAGCTGAGGCTGAGTTTATGAAGTATGCAGAGGGTACAGTTTGGTAGAAGCAAGCTGCAGTGCAGTACAACTTGCTATGTGGGTTAGTGGTGACAGGACTAGAAAGTAGGTTGAGGCCAGACTGGAAAAAGTTTTGAGTCCTGGGATGTGGAATAAGAACCCTGCTAGGCAGTGGTAACCCATTTTAAGGTGGCAAGGGAATGATGTTATCAGAGTTATGCTCTGAAAAATTAATCTAGTGTTAGTGAGTAGTATGAATCAGGTAGCAGAGAGACTGGAGTCAGGGGAGGCCAGACAGAAACAGAAGAATCAGCTGGGAGTATTTACAAGAATACCAAGCCCGGGGCCTACCAGTAGTGATTCTGATTCAGTGAGTCAGGAGGGGCCCAGAGGTCTACAATATCAACAAGGGCCCAAATGATTCTTAGACTGGTGGAGTGCTGTGTACCCTTTAAGAACCATCAAGGAAGAGTTAAGAGGTGTTTAAATTAAAACTGGAATGGGAGAGGCCTGGAGGTGGAAGGCATGACAACAATTAGTGGTGACTTAAAGTTGAGAATCCGTGCAGGAGAGAGGCCTACCCTGCTGAAGGGAACTGTATTTACATGGTCATTTCCTACCCACAAGTCCCTGCTGGACACTCTTAGGACATGGCGGGCACTCAGTGAATATTTGTGGAATGACACTGTACTTTGCAGGCTCAGAGGGACCTGTATAGATCTGGCCTCTTTCTCAGAGAACAGGTAAGTTGCTCAGTTTGAGGTTCTGGTTGCCTTTGCGGCTGACAGAGCTGTCTTGAGCTCTTCCCTGTCCCTGTCCCTGGAGGCATCACCTCACACCTATGCACGGGAAAATATTGGCCCACATAGGCCATACATGGTTGAGCATACTCCAGTTGGCCGGGAATTCAGTTAGTTGCCGTGCCACGTGGAGAGCAATTCTTTGCATACATCAGTGCACCTGTCAGTGGTTCCTGAGGCCTCCCAGGAAAACTTTTTAAAAACTTTCATTGACTAGCTCTGCAAGGGTAGATTTTAGTAGAATTTACCACATGGAGAAAAACCGGTCAATGGAGAAACTAAGAAATAGTTTAAAAAGCCAAGAGAAAAGCAATGTTGCAAGATGTTGGTGGATGCCCCACTGTAAGTGCCAAATAGACCTCGAGCGCAAGCTCAAGTCTAAGTGTCTGTGTTCTGGCTAGCCACGTCTCTGTAACAAACCACAAAAACTGGTAGCAAAAAGCAATCACTTATATTATGCTCACGCATTTAATGGATCACGAATTGGGACAGGCCACGGGAGAGACTGCTTGTCTCTGCTCCATCGTGTCTGGGTCCTCAGCTCAAAGACTGGCCTGCTGGGGGCTGGAATCATCTCAAAACTCTCTCACCACATGTGACAGCTGATTCAGGCTCTTGGCTGAGGCTGTTAGCTGGAACACCTGCATGTGGCTTCTCTGTGTGGCCTGGTTGTTCTCTAAACATAGTGGCTGGGTTACCAGGGCAAATGACCCAAGAGAGAGAGCAAGGCAGAAGCCTTTTTGCCTAAAGACCTAGCCTCAAAAGTCACCTAGCATCACTCTGACACATCCTACTTATCACAGCAGTGCCCAAAGCCCACCCAGTTTCAAGAGGACATAAAACAGTCTCTATCCCCTCACGGAGCAGGTAGCAAGGTTCTGAAAGAGCATGTAGGACCAGAAATGGTGTTATTGTCTTCTTCAGAAAACGCAATCCTCCACAATATGATTTAAAAAAGCAAACCTCCTGGTGTTATAAAATTTAAACCAATGGAGTCTATTTAGTGAAAAGCAGCTGGTAAAATATTATTATAATGTAGATGTACATTGCTTAGTTATAAGTGTATGAAGTCAAATCTCTTCTGAAACAAATTAGAATATTAAATTACTATCTGTTACCAAAGACTTAACAGATTTTTAGGTGGATAACCTGGAAATAAAATGTGGCTCTTACTGCTAAAAAATATTAATGAATAAACAAAGAAGTGACAATGATGTAAATAGTACTTAGAGGTCAGAATTCTTAATTATTAAAGATAGCAGGAAAACAAGTCTACCACTGTCACAGGGTTAACGAGCCTGGAAGCCTCCAAAGTTGGGTACCTTGGAATCAAAGTCAGAATATTAGAATTAAAGAATATGAAATTTTACATCTCATGAGTTTAACACAAGAAAAAATAGTTTGCTATTGTTTTGGGCCTGATGATAGGAAAAAAAACTGCTTCTGCTATCTTAATTTGTATATTTAATAGAAGGAATGACAATTTACAAATATACAGACATACACAGACACACACCTATACACCCACACCCACACCCACACAAACACTGTGTCACATGCAGGAAGTAAAGAAGATGTGGGGCTTGTTCCAAGAACTGTTTGTTTGTGGTGTTTACTTTCTGAGTGAGGCCTATTAGATGCAGTAAGTCTTCTCGTAAGTAGGTAAGGTATAGTGTAATAAATAAATAAATAATTTTATTGTCATATTGCTTGCAAAGCTAAAAAACCCCACTCAAGTCTGTAATAATGGGGAGATGTGAAACCAGTAACTGTAGCTCTTTATTCCAAATCTGATATGAAAAATATCATAATGATTAGAAACACTTCAGTGTTAGAAAATGTTTTTGATTTAAAATACCGCAACTATGTCAGTTTTAGATTCAATTTTTTTCAAGGCTCTTGGTGTATTTTCTTTACCAGCAGCAGGATACGCAGCCTCTTGCAAAGTACATGCCAGAGTGTCCATATTTCTGCCTGGAAATATGGGCTGTAGCTTAATCTCTAAGACCCTACATTAATTGTAGCTCCTAATAAAATTCTTTCTATTACTGAACCATTTACAACAGGTTTTATTCTTGTTAAAGAATAAAAACCACTTCATTAGCCCCAGTGATTGTGAGTAGCTTGATTTAATTTAAAGAAAAGACAAAAATATCCCTTTTTAATGTATGAACAATTATTACTGCCTGACATTTGAAAACTGGCATTTTATGTATTCCTCCATTTCTCTTTTAAAAGCCCTTCTTGCATAAAATGATCAGTGTAAAACATTTTTGCTTTGGCTCACAATCTGTTTTCCATAGGTCTTTTGTTAATGTTCAATCATTAAGTTAAATTGTATCTCCATTTCCTCTGCTTGCTTTGAGGGTTACTTATTCTTCTTTAATCTAATAGGACTAAATGAGATTAAACTTGGGAAGCACAGAGAAAAAGCTGGATTTTTCCACTGATTTTTGACAGCTGGATTTGGAAGAATGTAAAATAACTTCTGTACTTCCTCTAGCGAATTTTAATAGGAAGGTCAAGAATCTGGCTATTCATTCTTACACCTGCTGTGACCCAAAGTCTCTTGCCAAGGTTTTGAAAGCTTTTTGGCCTATGTGTCATTGTCTCACTTGGAAATACCTGTGTCTTTTGGGATGAGTCACCATTTCGTAGTAATGTTTCTTTAGTTACCTCTGACAGATTTAAAATACTAATACTTAATATCTAGTAATGTGTACTTTAGAAGTTATATTGATGGAAAAAGGACTAGGTTTAGAGAAGTGAACACACCAAGCTGCAAATTATTAGTCATCAAGAACCTGGACTATAATGTACTCTCAGATTTATTGAAACAGAAAAATAACACTGTATATGAGAGTGTTGCAGAGTTGGCATAGCAGGACTCAAAAATCAAGACTAAATATGTGCTGGTATTTCTGCCATATATGCCTCCTAATCAGTTATTCCCAGTCTGTACTTGTGAGCTGTGGCTCAGTAATATTTCGCTTGCTCTGGACCACTTGAGAATCTGCTTATGCATAAGTCTTTATTTTGGATATATCCTGTAGCTATAGAATGTGAATACATGCCAATAACTGCCCGAGGCAAACAGCTAATGCGGATTAGATTCAACATTAGTAAGCAAAGATGGCTTGGTACATGTGAAAAAAGAAAAGAAAAGAAACCTCAGCAGGAACAATTTAATAGCTGACTGAATGGCTACCAGAAAGACATGCACAGGCACGTTTGCTTGTTAGTCAAGGTCTACTTTGTCTTATTGGGCAGATTATGCAACAGTTGTTTCCCAGAACATTGCTGATAATGCTGAAGAATTACAAGAGAAACTTTGTTTAAACTGAACATTTTTAAAGAGATTAGATGCACATCAAGTTGCTAAAATGGAAGATAATAACAATAATAATAATAATAATAATAATAATAATAATAATAATAATAAAATTTAACATAGATTAAGTGCCTGTTATGTTCCAGGCACTGTGCTGTATGTTGTACACATACATTGCCCATTTAACTTCCCATCATCTCTGTGAGATAGTTGTTAGTTTCTCCATTTTAGACTACAGGAAACTGATGCTCAGATAGGTAAAGACACTTGCTCGGTTTGGGAACTAGCCAGTAAGTGGGGGCGAACTTAGGTTATTCTGACTCCAAAGATCACATTTATTCTCACGATACCACACTCTAAAAACAGAACGACATCTTAGATGATTACTGAGCTATATTGAAGTGCAGTATCACTGCTCTCTTGAATGTTATTGGTAATTAACATAATTACATTATCATACAGATATTTTAAGGATCTGAAGCACTGGTTTTTAACCCTTAGTTTGGATAAGAATTGTATGAGTGTGTCCAAAGAAGACCTCTAAGCCTTGTCTGAGATCCTCATTCAGAAGATCTGATGCAGGGGCACCTGGGTGGCTCAGTCGTTAAGCGTCTGCCTTCGGCTCAGGGCGTGATCCCGGCGTTCTGGGATCGAGCCCCACATCGGGCTCCTCTGCTGGGAGCCTGCTTCTTCTCCCACTCCCCCTGCTTGTGTTCCCACTCTCGCTGGCTGTCTCTCTCTCTGTCAAATAAATAAATAAAATCTTAAAAAAATAATCTGATGCAGAACCCAGGAATCTATACTTTCTGACTTCCTGTGGCTACCTGGTTTTATGACACTGGGCAGGTCACAGATTCTAACTACAGGTTTCCTAACCTGTACAAAGTGCTCTAATTCTAGAATTCTGCTACTATGAGTTCCCTTATTCTGTTTGTTTTGAAGCCCTTCCAATCTGAATAATTTCTCCATAATGCATATGAACTGAGCAGTTTTACAAAGCAAGACATCTACAGCTCAAGTGACTTGTTCTAACAGCTAACTACATTGTTGCGCATTTTGAATGTGTATAATTAATGGACCCAACCTTTAACTGGTGAGAAGAATCGAACATTAACTGACAGAATTGGCAAAATATGAAAATACTTTGTAGAAACTTCCGTTTATGCAGATTACAGTAAAAATTACCTTGGTTGTCATAGCCATGAATGTAAAATGCTAAGTATTATGTAATGACAATAGAAATATCACCCAGACATTAAAGAATGTCATTAAAGATGTAGACATTTTATTTTTAAAATATCGATTTCTGCTCACCTTCTAAAATGCTTAAGGCAAAAGGCCAGTCCAAGATTGTGGCTTTGAAGCTGCCCTCCCCATCCCTTCCTTATTCAGGAAGTGACTGGAAAGAATTTTGTCATTGCACCTACAAACATGATAATCTCTTCTCAAGGGCATCATGAAAATTTGTGAAGATGCACAAACCAGCATTACGTTTTTAAAAAACCCATTAAAAATAACAATTCATGTGCACATAACACATAACACATAAGCAGGAAGCAATTTAAAAGTTGAGCCACATGTTACTCTAAATTATTTGAGAAAATAAAATGCTGATACTTTTTCTACCAAAGAAAATACCTGTTCTGTCATAGTAATTGGTCCAGTACAAATATAGCTATAATTAGACAGTTTTGTTTCTATGACCAGTTTCCCTTCTTCCCTCCTTGTGGGCACTTTACAGTCACAGATTTGCAAATAAGTTAAATTGCACTGTTTTTCATAAAAAGGTAATATGCATGCTCTCCCCCCCCTTTTTTTTTGGTTAGGGTAAAAAAGTATATGTGTGTGTGTGTGTGTGTGTGTGTGTGTGTGTGTGTGTGTGTGTGTATGTGTATGTTAAATATATATTCTCCCCTTCATCCTGCAGCTGTTATGAAATGCCTCCAAAGGACAGTACTTATGTGCTTCTAACTTCAGTGCATACACACACATATATGCTCCATTTTTTAAGGACTCTCCTGGATCTTTTTTTTCTCTAAACATTGTTTTTCTTTCTTCGCTTGATTTTCTTTTTTTGACTACTCGATTCAACAGAAGTGCCAGTTCTCACTTAGAACTCATTGCCAAGGCTGTTGTTTAAAGAGCAAGTCTAGTCATGGGTACTTTGTTTCCTGTTCTCAAGCATTCTCAAGACAAAAACAAAAACAAAACAAAACAAACCTCAAAACAGCATTGCCATTACATTGGGTTAAGAGGAATCTCAGAAGTGAACACATTGTAAGGTAAAGTTTACTGGTTAAATTTATTGAAAGTAGGTCTCTGAGATAAATTGTTGATTGAAAAAGATCTCTGTAGACTTACCTGGTTCAAAAAGACCAGATTAAGAATTGGATTAAAGAGGCAGTTTGATTTCTGACTCCAGTCCCTTACCTTCTAGTATCCCTTCTTGAGACTGGGCAGAGGGGTGTCACTCATATCCCTCCAGATTGGGGCCAGGTTAGGGGACAATGTCTTGCTCAGCTATTGACAATCTCCATACTGCTGTGGGTAGAGTTTGATTTTTCCCTTGTCAGTGATGTAGGCAACAAAGAAAAGCTTTCTTGCCATGGTCCTAGGGTCTGAACCTTCCCAGGTAGCACTTTATGAATTTGCAGGAGGAAACGAATCTCATCATGTCCCTTGCCTCTGATTGTGGGAACACTTATTAGACAGTGAGTCTGACTTCATGGTGGGAACAGGTGGGGAACCACCCATCCTATATTTGTTAAGGGTAAAAGATAGAAGAATAGGAAGAACCCAGCACCATTCCTTGTACTGTGAGGAGAGACTAAAGATTCAAGATGTCCCTTAGTGAGTCATGACCCTGAGCCTCACCAAAAGGTTTAAGTTGACCTCTTTGTTCTTCAACGACCTCTGTTTTTTGTGGGCCTCACTGAATTCCCCATCTACTGATCCCAAAGGCACAGGGAACTCCCTTGTTATTCTGTTCACATGAAAGAAGCTGAAAATTATACAAAGATGGAAGAGCACATATTTGGAATGTGATAGAGCAAATGTTTTATAGGCAGATATTCAAAAGATTTTAGAAAACATAACAAAAGGTATTGCAATGTTTTGGATAATCAAAAACCTACATGATATAGGGTAAGTGTTAATACTTTTTAAGTTTTGTATTATCTTACTTAGTCTTGAGCAAGAATGTTTAAAAATAGAAAATATAAGATTGTGTTTTTCATTTATTTTGCTATGACTTCATGATGATTTAGTGATTTTAAAACAAGTAAATAATTGAAGAATTCAGTGGAGTTGTCAGACAGGGTCTAGACAACACTGAAATAATTACTAGGCTTGCACTTTTTGTTTTTAAGTTATATCAGTATTAAACTCTAAATCAGAAAAGTAACTACTAATAGACCAAAAACCACTGAGATCACATCTTCATGACAGGCTAAGATCATACTTGGATCACTTGTAAATTAATAAAGGTTTATTCATTATATCAAAGTATGGACTCAAGCCATGTTTCTACAGCCACTTTACTAGCATAGAAAATCAAACAAACACATCTTTACCATCAAAGAGAGAAGTTTTAAATTCCCAAATTGTTTTAGGCAGCATAAGAATGTACACTTCCAGGGTTATCCCCACAAAGATCCCTGAATTACTTATAGGTGGCTCTCAGTTGTCAGAGTCCTTGAAATTATTCTGGATGCAGCCTGTGTATATTCTTTTTTCTTTCTCTCTCCTATTCATCTCTTCATCCATAAAGCTGCTTACTTACCTGGTTTCCTATAACAGATATGCAAATTGACATGTCATTTTAATAGTAAAATTATTGATTATTTAAGAACAACTTTTAATGTGGTCTTTTCCCTTTTTAAATAGAAAATTATTTGTTTTTTTATTTCTATTTAACAACAGGACTAAACTATATACTACACATTATTTTGTGTGCTTTCCAGATACTAACTCAAGTTGTCTTCCTAACAACCTTGTATGGTGTCTGTCATTATTATCCCCATTTTACAGATGAGGCAACTGAAAGACAGAGTATCTCTATAATTTGTCCAAGAGGTGGAACTTAAACCAGGCATTTTGGACGCATGCTGTTTACCACTATGCTACAGCGTTTCATACAGTTTGTGATCCACGCACTGATCCGCACCTATCTTGTTAAAACAGATTACTGATCTGGGGCGCCTGGGTGGCACAGCGGTTAAGCGTCTGCCTTCGGCTCAGGGCGTGATCCCAGCGATATGGGATCGAGCCCCACGTGAGGCTCTTCTGCTAAGAGCCTGCTTCTTCCTCTCCCACTCCCCCTGCTTGTGTTCCTTCTCTCGCTGGCTGTCTCTATCTCTGTCGAATAAATAAATAAAAAATCTTTAAAAAAAAAAACAAAACAGATTACTGATCGGATTCTGTAGGTCTGGGTTGGGCCTAGGGAATTTACCTTTCTAATAAGTTCCCTGGTGATGCTGATCCACTTTGAGAACCATTGATCTACCATAATATTGAGGTTATAGGAAATAAATAGCTAATCTATCCATGTTGTTTAATCTTCATTATAATAATTGAAAATAAGAGCTTTTTGTGGCTCAGAATCTCTCTCTCTCTTTTTTTAATTACCCCTGGATTGGGGTTCCTGGGTGGCTCAGTCAGTTAAGCATCCAACTCAGGTCATGATCTCAGGGTCCTGGGATTGAGCCCCATGTCAGTTTCTGTGCTCGGCATGGGGCCTGCTTAAGATTCCCTCTCCCCCTCTCTGCCCTTCCCCACCCTCTTTCAAAAAAAAAAAAAAATACTGGATTTAATGCTTATCTCATTGTTTTAATATCCATTTTTGATCAAAATAATTTCAAAACTTATTTCATGTATTTTAAAAGCCCATTTTGTGATTTGCTTGTTCATACCTTTGTTTAACAATGTAATATACCTTAATGTTTTTCTCATTGATTTTATTTAAAATTTTAACTCTACTATATTTTTGGCAAATATTTTACTCATATACTTTTTGTCTCTCTGTTTAAAGTTTTCTGGGTGTGTACTTTTTATTTTTATGCAATGAAATCCATCTCTCTTCTATTATTGTAAGGCCTTGATTGTCCTTCATTCAGTAAACATAGATATTTACCTTATTTTCAAGCACTTGTTGTAATTACTTTAATTCCTTAAACCGTTTGGAATTTATTTTGGTGTGAAGTGAGGCTCTGAATTGATTTTTCTGTCTTATTTGCCTTCTAGTTTTGCGTAAGCCATTCACCAGATAATTTTCTCATTTAAAAAAAAATTTATTTACTTATTTGAAAGAGAGAGAGTGCAAGAGCGCAAGTGAGCACGAGCAGGGGGAGGGGCAGTGGGAGATAGAGAGAGGGGCAGAGAAGCAGACTCCCTGCTGAACATGGAGCCTCACATGAGTCTCAATCCCAGGACCCTGAGATCATGACCTGAGCCCAAACCAAGAGTCAGAGATTTAACCTACTGAGCCACCCAGGCGCCCTTCTTTCTCATTTTTGTTTGGATAGACCGGGGTCTCTTTCTAAACTGTGTTTTCCATTCTATTCTTGGTTTGTTCCTTATCCGTTATCACACTGCTTCAACTCACTTAGACTTTTGTTGTATTTGAATATTTGGTAGGGTAGGGTACAAATATTTGTTGTATTTGAATATTTGAATACTTTGTTGTATTTGAATATCTACTTCTCTCATTGTTATGTTTCTTTTATATAACTAAGATTATCTTCATAAAGGAGTCAGACCTCTCTCTTTTTTTAAGAAAGTACATAAGAAACTGTTTTGGACAACTTAATAAAGATCACTATTTTCTTGGATTGTTCAGAAAAATTTATAAATTCAAAGTTACTCTTACAATAATTCTTTGGCATTGGGACAGCAGGAGAGTTTCAGACTAAAGGCATCATGACAGAAGAAAAAATATTCTTTTCTGTTGCCTTTGTTTCAGAGAATGGTATAAGAAGTCAATGTCTCCAAAGAATGGAGACAAATAATTTAATAGAAGCATTAGAATAATATATTGTAATATATGTAATATAATATATGGGGAAATATATATATGTATTTCACTATAGGCTTGTAGATCAATCCACTGGTAAATACCTTTCTAAAGAAAATTTAAAGAAATTAAAAATTAAAGAAAAATATGAGTTAAGGACGTTAAGAAAAAAGAATATAAGATTTTATATTATTGTGAGAAAGGAAAATGTTTCATTGTTGAAGTGTTAGCATGATTTGGTTAATGTTTAAAATAATATGTAGGAAACCAAAGGCTATTTTACAGGCCACAAGAAAACTGAGTTTGTGGATTGTTTTTCTACCCCTGAAATTATATCCTTAAATGGTGAGAGTCGCTCTTATAACTGCAGTTGTTTGTGAAATTAATATTTGAGTCAGGCCAAGCTCTATGTGGAATAATCCTGTAAAGACACCTTGCTGAAAGTGAACCTGTGGTTTCTCTTCCTGCCTGATGTCCATTTGGCAGCCACACTCTTGATAATTCCGCTAAGCCTTATCCTAGAGTACCGTGAATTTGAGATATACTGACAAAAGTGCTAGTTTAACCATGCTTTTAGTATAACTTGAAAGGTGGTAGATTGGACTGAAATTGTCTCTAAATAGACATTTCACTGCTCTTGGATCTCCCTGTGCTCCCTTTGCTCCTCTTTCCTTATTACACTTCCGTGTTGTTGCTATTTTTTAAGCCAGATTTTTTTCTTTATGTTGTTATTATTGTCTCTTCCTGAAAAGAAACAATATTGCCCTTGACAAAACTGAAAATAAAAGGGAAGGTCATGCTTGTTCCGTGCTCTAGCTTGAGAAGAGAGAACATGTTATTGGTAAACAAGCCAACATCTTCTTGCCCAAGTCCTTCCTTGTTGGCCTTTCTCTCTTATCTCGACAAGATGCTTCACTCTGGGTTCTCACATGCACCACAGGCTCAAATTTTGGGAACAATAAAATCAAACTAAGGCTATTATATTTGCTTCTTCCCCTGACACACACACAGTGCTGTACTGTTGCAGGGAAAAAAAAAATACTCTTCAGGGATGTGAAGGGACTAAGTTTAAAAGAGGCTAGGTTTAGGATCTATATCTTCTTTTTCACCCTTTGCCCACTTTTACCACACCCCCGAAATCATCAGTGTACCCAATCTGTACCTTGCACATTATTTGTGTGCAGTAAATCTTTCTTAAAGCCAGTTCAGAAATTTGGTCCTCCTGGAGGACTACAAACCCTCTTTAACTTGTCATCCCCACATTTCCTTGCCCTTAGCGATTAATAGCTGCTTAGCAAATAGAAATAGGGGTGCAATGAGAAATTTGAAAAAAATAAGACATCCTATCTAAATCCATTGTAAATCATTTCTGTCTTCTTCCCTGTTTCTTAGAGATAATGCCATTTTTTAGAGGTTCCTTTTAAAATTTCTTTCTTTCAGCAAGGGAATTATCTGAATAAGTGGAAAATTTTAAATGATAAGTTTAGTAACCCTTGACTCTTTTGATCTTGAGTGAATACAAGTGAGAATTTCAAGAATAAGGGTATTATTAATATTAATTAATATTAGTAATTCAGTGTTGAATATATTGGGATTGGGTGAGAATGGACATACTCCCCACCCAGTAAATGATAAAAAACAGTGCCAGTAAGCAAAGAATACTGTTAAATCCACAACTTCCACTGACTTTTTATTACAACACTTGCCATACTGGAGGACAAGCCCTTATAGGAGGAGTGGAAAGGCCTGATCTCAAGGCTGTAGGATTACTTTATTCCCAGTAGTTAAATAACTTAGTCACTTGCCCCAGACATGTCAAGATAAATTAAACCTAATGGCTCAGATTTGTTCAGTAAACCTATGCTGGAATGTCTTACACTTCACACCAAGCTCTGATTTTTAGTGTTTGGAACCAGGTGAAGATAAAACATGTAAATAAATATCAAGTTTCTACTGGCTTAAAGAAATTTCTTCATTTTCCTGCCTTTGTTAAATGTATATTCCAGTAATAAAATCAAAGAAAGCAATGGTCAGTTTGTGCTTAACACAAATTGTTGCTGTCATATTGAACTTAATGAGCAAAAACAAATGTAACAAAAACCAATATATATTGATGAATAAATACTACATGATAAGCTTTGGACAAAACATTTACGTAAAATATCTAATTTAACGTTTACAGTGATTTTGTGGGGATTGTGTTATTTGCATCTCCTTTTTACAAATGAGTCAACTGAGGCATAAAATGTCTGAGTCACCATTTAAAGGTCTCATGGTAAATGCTAATGCTGGGGATTCCACGTTAGGTCCGTTGCATTCCCAGAGTCAACCATTTACTTCTGAGGAAATTCATCATTCCATTTCTGTCTCTGCTAAACAGTAGTTTTGTTGTTGTTTTCTGTAAGTCATGGTAATAGCTAACATTCTTTATAAACACACTTTATAATCAAATTTGGTATCACAATAAACATCCCTTAGTCTAAATGGGACAGAGAAATGAAAACAATTCCGTTACTAATTTTGTTATAGTGTCATTTTAACAGGCATAGATACTAAACAATTTCTATTTTACCCTAAAGTCCCAGGCCAAGAAACTATTGTATTCTAGTTTGGAGAGACCCACAAATCTATAAGCATTTTTCACTTGGGGATCTAGTCTTAAATTGTTTTAGGAAACATAACATGGAACTTTTAAAATACTCTTTGTGGAGTCTTGTACCTATATTTGTTTTTCTTTTGTATGGCTTTTTCTTTAATTGATATTTTATGTATTTAAATAATGTAAAAACTCTCTAATATTGTTTGCACACATGCACACACACACTAACCCTGTATATAGTGTGTGTGTGTGTGTGTGTGTGTGTGCACGTGATTCCCTTGGTAACTTGCTATAATTATAATGTATATCTCTAATGTAATTATAATTTTTAACTTGATGTGTCACAATATTAGCTATTTGGATAAAATTCCAGCAAGTTCCAAGAACAAACTAGAAATAAGTGAGATTAAGAGAAAATTAAGAAATTAAGTAAGAAAATAAGAAAATTAAGAAATAAGTAAGATTATATCTTGTATAAAAATAAATATAAGAAATTAAATGTCATTGTAATGTTTGTCTACAAAGGATTCATTTAATTTCTTTCTCCCAAATTCTAAAAACTTTACATATACATCTAAGGTTATAATTTGGGACTTTTAATAATTTGAGTGATTTCAGAAACAACAAGAACAAAAAACCCTTATAAGTTTTTAGGACTTTAACATAGTAAAAATGCCTGAATTCCTAAGTGTAGACAGAAAAAAAGGTGTTATTTTTTTCCGCTGAAAATGCATCTGCAGCACTTTTTATAAATCAATAGAGAAACTGTCTTTGTAGAAATGCTGGCATTGGAGAGTGGTGCATTTGGTCAGTACGCAGGGGGTAAGGCTAAAGAATGAGAGAATAATATGCTTTTATAGAGGCGTTGCTATAGGGATACTTTAGGGAGAATGCTGCTAGCCGAGTTGAAAGTTCCCTTGGTGAAAGCTGTGTTTGATTTAGATACTGATTGAATTAGGACAAATTCCAAAAGTAACAATAATAGGTGGGATATGATAAAAACAAACTTCAAGACTCCTGGTGCGATAAAAGGTACTTTTGTTATTGTTGTCTGCGTGTGTATCTGTGTGTGTGTGTGTGTGTGTGTGTGTGTGTGTGTGCGCGCGCGCGCGCACATGAGTGTGGGTACTTTCTCTTTTAATATAATTCCAGTCTGAATGCCTGATTCAGAAACATTGAGATTATATAAAATAGATTTTAAAACAGCTCGAAGTTGAAAAATATTTTCTTCCGATTTTACCTGAATTGAACACTAATGGAAGTGAAATGAGTAGTTCTGGTCTATGTTCATGATTCTGGAAAACCTAAAGGCAGTATTTACAGTGTAAGCTTGGACAGTGAAAGCTTACTAGGAATGCTAAGATAAGATAAAGGCCAAATTTTAGTGTAGGAATTTAGATGATTGATATTTGTATGTTCTGAAGAAGTGGTCTCTGAAACTTAAGACATCAATGCGTCAGTATCTGCCATTTGTAACAGAACCGAATATCTCCTCCAACTAATGAACAAAAATACCCTTGAAACCTGAATCTCTGGTCAAGAATTGGTCACAGTCTGTTAATGATTTAATTTTCTTTTTACTTCCAGTATTATTGTTTTTAAATTCTAATTTTTAAAGTACATTTACTTATTTCATATCTTCATCTGAATGTAATGAAATTATTTCATCTTATCTCGTTTTCAGACCTTTATAAAATGTAAGGATGCCTCAGAATTTCACCACCTTACCACTATGTTTAGGTAGAAGATAGTACCCAGATGCATTCTAGTTTGCCTCTGGGGTCACGGCAACTTTTTTTTCAGTGATGAGACCTCCAAAAATAATGAGGTAGCAGAGACATTTTTCTTACTAAGAAATAAATGTAGATACAATAGCAAGTCTTATGCTAACGTTTGGCTACATGGACTATCCTGGTAGCAACAAGTTTGTTCTTGACCTAGATTCTGGTGATTTCTGAAGTTTTATATAAAGGGTACCATGTATTCTTATAGCTGATTGATATTTGGAATCTGGTGTTTGGTTGTGTATGAAAACACCAAAATCTTACATTTTATATACATTTATCAAACTGTTCTCTTGATTTAAATCTTTATATAATTACAAGTAATGTTTAGTCCTGGTTGTTCTGAGTTTCCATGAAATAATTCAGTTGAAATGTACTTACTTACATTTATGCTGATTTAAAATACTGGGAGATGGGGTGGAGAAAGTAGAACAGAAAACCTCTTCTACTTTTCTCAAGGATATAATTAAAGCAGCCATATAACAACCATATAATATTATACTTTGTAATTAATATAATTAATATAGTATATATTAATGTAACATATTATATATTATACATTATTATGTATGATATAATCTGTATAGTTTATATATTATATATTCTTTCTCTAAGGATGTAATTAAAATAGTTGTATTAATACTTATAATAGTTTCTTTTTAAATTGGGAGAGTCTTTATTCTGCTTGTTACCTCTTCCTAAGATTTCTCATCATATTGCCCCCCTTACCTCACTTTCCACCTGTGCGTATATCGAAGTCAAGTCTTCCTTTTTTTCTAAATGTCTTAAACTCAGTTACCTTCAGGTGATCTGTGAAGCAACTGGTCTAAGAAAATTGAGTAAAACTGGGAAATATTAAGTCTCACCCCAAAACATGCAAGTTAAAATATTTTCTTGGAACATCGGTGAAAGAGAACACATTTTGGGCCCAGGTCCTGCCTACAGGCCAGTGTTGGACACTCTGTTTCTTATTTGCATAGGCTCCTGGCTGATGATGTTTAGAAGCTGGAAGATCAGCATCACCCACAGGGGAAAGAATCTGACAGAAAGGATGGCAATATGGAGGCCAGACAGAGGGCAGGACTAGCCAGCGGTTGCTGGAGTTGTCTGGTTGGGGAGGTAGAAAGGTCCCTCAGGTAGGAAGGCCCAGAGGGCAGAAAGGCAGAACCAAGCTTGGTTGGCTGGATTGAGAAAGTATATGAATTAGTGAGAAAGCATTCAAACTGGTAGGACTAAATCATCTGGACGATTTGGAGAACTTGTGTAATTGACTATCTCATCAGAAGTGTGACCCTGCCCCTTTCTTGCACTTTCCTCTTTGTGGCAGATACAGCTCAAGCTGTGCTGTACAGAGCAAGTCCCATCCTTCAGTCCTGGGGCTCTCATTCCCCCAGCCACCCAGAGTTTGCCTGCTGGAGGCTCATAGCTGAGCCCCTCCCCAGGATATGTCTTCAGCCTGAGGGATCTGTCTCATCCTAGTTATACCCTTCCCCAGGGCAGCCCATATCCGGTGAGTGGTCAGCGCCTGGGTACAAAGCCCTGGCCCCTCACCTCAATTTAGGACATCTCTGGAAGAGATCCCAGCTTCAGAGACATAATTGCATCTCAGTTCAATGTCTCTATCTGCCCAATGCTGCTTCCCTCACACCCTTAAAAATATTGTTTCTGAGCGCACATCCCCAAAAAACCTCCTGCTGACAAAATTTCTTCTAGAGTTGGTTTCCCTGTTGGCCTGATAACACCAAGGCAGATACACATACAGAGATGGAGAATAACGAGATGGGAAAGGTTGGAGAACCGAAGACAACAGGTCAAGGTATCAATGGAGAGAAGAAGCCCTTATAGCTTATAGCTCAAGAAGATGGTGGAACAAACATGACCTAGCGTGGAGGTGCTCTATCTATTGGCTAGATTCTAGTGAATTTGTTGCTAATATGGTGCAGGGGGGACAAGGAGTCAGACTTATTAGTTTGGCTTTGACACTCATTTGCTGATACAATTTATCTATGAAACTTTGTTGTTTCATCTGTGAGTTGAGGATAGTATCACTGTTGACTATGTCTAGGTTTTGGTAACAATCAGACAATATAAATAATAGTATTCTGGAAACCCTGATGGACAATTTGGATGTGCAAGTAGAGTGAAGTGATAGAAGCCACAGACTTTGGAGAGACACAGAGCCATGCTGTGCCACTGAGTGTCTGTGTCACCTGAAGCAAGTCGATGAACCTTGATAGCCCTTTTTATTTTTACAGGTAAAATCCAGGTGGAGGGATATTTCCTCCCAGGGTTGTTAACAAGTTTAAATTAGATAATATGTATAATGAATGTATATAGCATTATGCCTGCCACACGATACTTTCTAAATAGATGATAGCATAATGTTATTATTTTAAAAACTTAAAATAATACATTACTCTACAAATACGCTTGACCATGTGAGGAAATTCTTTGTGACAGTCACCAGCTGGTGTCTCAAGTGGAAGCCTCTGCAGCCAGTACAGTGGTCACAGGTTCTGAGATCCAGCAGATTTTCTCTATGACAAAGGTCACTGTTGTCACTCCGGTCCTGAAGCAACCAAAAACTATGCACCATCTACTGCTCTGTTTGGGATTGCACCCTGAATGTAGGTTTTCCAAGTGGCTGACTGAATGCCATGATCCAGGATTGACTATGTTTGAGATTGGAATTTCTGGCATCTCCCCCTCAAACTTTGTGATTTGATCTTATTTTTCACTTTTACTGTTTTCAGCTTTTATTATTTTTGCCTCCACTTCAAATTTAGGAATTTCACTGTTAAAACTGTAGCTCTCTTTCCTTCAGAAGAGGACATGCAATGTAAAATAGAAGTGAAATTGTGTCAAATTATTGTATTTGTGTTCAGCTATTGATAAAAATAATGAAGAGGGAGAAAAAGAAAATCTAGATCACAGGTTGAGAATAAGAAATTACATTAGCAGTAATTTAAAATACAAAATCCCCAAATGTGGGATTGTAATCCTAAACCTGCATAAGACAAAGGATAGTAATGTAGTGAGACAAAACAAAACAACTGAACTCTGGAGGTCCTAGCTAAGAAAAAGTCATATTTATTTGAAAGAAGAATATGTTTGTTGGTTTTGTTTTCATTTATTTGTCAGAGAGGGGGGGGGAGAGCACAAGCAGGGGAAGCTGGAGAGGGAGAAGCAGGCTCCCTGCTGAGCAAGGAGCCCGATGTGGGACTTGGTCCCAGGACCCTGGGATCATGACCTGAGCCAAAGCTAGACACTTAGCTGACTGAGCCACTCAGGCATCCCTGAAAGAACTATTTTTTTGTTAAAGCCTAGTCTAAATATCAAACATAAAATATGTGAACACTGTGATCAACTACTCTCCACTCTCTCTACCCAAAATGAAACACTGTATTTTGATTGATTGAAATACTAGTGTTGAAGTACAATGTAACGTTAAAATAAAATGGTTGCATGAAGATGGTATTTTACGACATTTTCCAATACCTGCTTTCCTTCTGCTGCACTCGTATTGCTAAGCACTCACAACAGGAAAAGATTTCAACGTTGTGGTAGTTTTCTTGCAAAATCAGGAGATGTGCCACTTTTTACAATTAGGGAGCTACGTGTGGCAAGTTCATCCAGCACCGGCTTGAAACTTTTCTAAAGGTTTCTGTGCTAATTGGAAGTAATCCTTCAAGGAGATCAGCTGTTCTCACTTTTTATTTATCATGTGACTTTATTAAAAAAAATCTGTAGAAGCAGCATTTTCCACGTAGCTCCTATGCAAGCAAACTGTAGGGGTTGGCTTTCACTTTTTCTACTGTTCAAGTTGCCTTTAATTTCATAACTGCGGTCTTTTTTTTTTTTTTAATCCGCTCACATATTCCATGTCATTGTTCTCTGTGCTGCATGTACAGAGCCTGGGCTGTGCTGTGTCTTTATGATTCCTGTTCTCCCTACTGGAGTGTAAGGAGCCATACCATCCTCTCAGATGGCGTCCACAGCGGGTCAGACTAGGGTGTCAGCTCACAGGAGGGGCGCGATGGTATTCATTAAATAAATGAGTCAAATAATCAGCAAGTGAATTTGGTGGTAATTAGGTTAGAATAGGGCTCAGATTGATAGAGAGATGTTACTAGATTTTGCAAAAGTAACTTTAATGAAACAGGGCTTTTTAAATCTGGTCACTGGTTCCACATTAAAGAAAGGCAATTCCAGTTCTAAAAATCTTAAGAGCAATATGTCTTTACTGACATTTGCTTTAAAAAAAAATTGAAGCAATGATCAGAGCTCTCAACAGAGGCAAAACTCCCTAAAAATTCTCTTTACTCCTCTGTTTCCTCAAGCCCACTCCTCTGATAGCTGTTGATCTTCTCTCCTCTTCTGTCCTCCTCAGTTAATCTATGCTTAAATATATGGAGAATAACTTTGGGTGTTATTGTTCCTTGACACACTTTTCTCCTTGACTCATCTGATCAGAGCATCAAAGGCCCAGGAAGTGGACACAACCAAGCAAGCCGAGAGACCTATTGCAGAAGACAGAGTAATGGGGAAGGAAAAGAAGGATTACTTGTGTGTCTATCATACAAGTAGATGCCTTTGTTTTAGCTAGATATCACTGTATAATAAGCCACTCCAAACTTAAAATAATCATAATTCATCATTTTTCATGGGGTGTGGGAGAGAAGAGGTAAGAGATGCATCAACCTTGAATCCTTAGGTCTCAATTTTCTGGCTTCATCTGGGATGAGTTCATCTGCAGGGTTGGCTTAACTAGGTCCAAAATGACCTCACCCATGTGTCTGGCAGTTGGCTCTAGCTATACGATCGGGCATCTCAATTCTTCTCCTCATGGACTCTTGTCCTCCCATACAGACGTCTTTCCTTACATGGTGGATTTAAGACAGAAATCCAAGACAGCTAATACAGAAAGTACAAGACTTCTTAAGGCTTAGAATCAGATGGCATAAAGTCAATTCTACTGTGTTATTGATCAAAGCAAGGATAATACAAGATCAGATTCAAGGAGAGGGGAAATCAATTTTACCCTTTGATGAGGGAAAGAACAAAGTCACATTGCAAAAGAGGATACATACTGTGTATGTATTTTTTTGTGGCCATAATTTAAAATCTGTCCTCTGGTCACTATTATTTATATTCTTTCTACATCAAAATACATTCACCGCCTCTCAAGACATTGAAAATCTCATCCAATGGTGTTGAAAGCTCCAAATCCAGTGTCCTATGATCCGCATTTGGTCTACATAAAAACGAGGCTCCTCAAGTATAATTCTCAACCCGCAGGCCTATGAACTAAAAATAGAAGTGACTGCACCTTATTCATCCAGTACGCAATGATGAGACAGGGGCCAGGTCCAGTGCACTAGACGCCTCTGTTCAAAGAATGGAAAAGAGATAGCAGTCATGGTCTGAAATAGTTCTGAAATCCAACTAGGCACATGTGGCTAGTCCCATTAATCTGGGGCCAGTGATATTCCCTGTCTTTTTGATAAGAAGTGGCTCATGTTATGGCTGATAGTCTCCTCTGCCTTCTTCCTAGTCATATAAAGTTGTGTTTCCAAAGTCTTGTCTTCATTTTGAACTCTCCTGTAACTTTAGTCCAAGGTGGTGGTGTTTTTGCTTGATAGATTTGTTGACTTGGGGTGCCTGGGTCACTCAGTTGGTTGAGCATTCGACTCTTGATTTTGGCTTAGGTCATGATCTCAGGGTTTTGAGATGAAGCCCTGCATTGCCCTCTGCGCTTAGCAGAGGAATCTGGAATCTGCTTGTCCCTCTCCTTCCCTCTGCTTGTACTCGTTCTCTCTCTCTCTCAAAGCTGAACAGATTTGTTGACTTCCTAAAAATCTGCTTGGAGTTCATTCAAATCCAAAGTAGATTGAGTGTAGTGCTACTCAAATCCAAAATCCATTTTTTAAAAAAAATTTGTTTATGTATTTATCTGAGAGGGTGCATGCGCAAGCAGGGGTAGGGGCAGGAGGAAGGGGAGAGAATCTCCAGGAGACTCCTTGCTGAGTGCAGAGCCCATTGTGGGGCTCAATCTCATGACCCTGAGATCATGACCTGAGTTGAAATCAAGAGTCTGACACTTAATGGACTGAGCCACCCAGGTGCCCCTCAAATCCAAAATTAAAAAAAAAAATTTGGACCACATGTAAGGCTGCTGTGGGCAGTGTCCTTAAGATTCTTAGAAACTTGTTTGTCCAGTTGAGAAGGTCAAGTAGGCACTACCTTAAATCTTTCTGAGTTCTTAACAATGGATCTTACAGTCACACTCTTAATTCATCATTACCCTGAAGCTACTTTTTACTTTGCAAATATTTTTCCAGGAAAGACTGGAAATGACAATTTTCTAATCCAACACAAATGAAAAAGTAGAAGGCAGTTGATACTTTCAGCTTTCTGCAGGGAAACTTCTCTAGCCAAAGCACAAGTTCAGGTTACTACAGATGACAGAATATATAAAACGTAAAATATATGCGGCTCTTCTTCCGATCTCCGAGAGCAGTGTGCCGCTGTCCTTTCAATCTCTACCAACAGTTTCTTTGTGTCCTACCAGCCTCCTTCCCACCTGGTCCCAAGGCCAACACCACATGTTTTAGATTTTTGTTAAACAGCCCTATATTCCCAGTAGCAGTTTCCTTTTCACTTAGTCTTTGCTAAACTGCCACCAAAACTTAGTGGCTTAAAGCAGTAACACATTATGATTTTTCATGTTCCTGTGGGTGGGCTGGGTGTTTCCTCTGCTGACTGCAGCCAGAGCATATTTACTTGGATGCATTCAGTTGGAAGATCAGCAGGACCAGTAGGTCCACTGACTTGGATGTCTGACAGCTGGTGCTGGCTGTCACCTGTCTCAGTTCTCTTCAACGTGACTTTTTCTCTCTAGGATGCTAGATCAGCTTCCTTGTGTGTGGTCTCAGGGCAGAGTTGAGCCAAAATGGATCCTCAGGGCTTTTCAAGGCCCAGCCTCAGAAGTCATATAAAATCATGTCAGCCACATTATTGGTCAAAGCAAGTCTCAAGGCCAATCTAGATTCAAGGGGTGGGGAAATCCGCTCTAGGTGTTGATAGGAGGTACAGCAAAATCTGATTGCAAAGGCTATGATGATCAAGATAAGAGGAATTTGTGTCCATATTTCATAATCAGCCACAGCCTGGTTTTGTAAATTTTTTTTTTCATTTATATGTTTAACTTACAAATCTGAACATTGGGTAATTATAACCTCTATTTCATATGTTGACATAGTCAACATACCGTAAACCCTACCCATGTATGACATAGTGATGATTTTAGCAACTGTAGATCTACAATTGGGACAATACAGTTCTGATCCCAAAACAATAATTTGATTGAGGCCTTCTCACTGTGACTATTATTTAGTTAATTATGATTACATTGTCACCCTATGTTTTTGTTGTCTTTTCCTTTGTAGCCATGTCATTTGGTTGTGTCAGAAAGTTCAATCTACTTTCTACTTTAAAATTTCTTCTTTTTTAATAATAATATTTTTTATTATATTATGCTAGTCACCATACAGTACATCCCTGGTTTTTTATGTAAAGTTCGATGATTCGTTAGTTGCGTATAACACCCAGTGCACCATGCAATACGTGCCCTCCTTACTACCCATCACCAGCCTATCCCATTCTCCCACCCCCTCCCCTCTGAAGCCCTCCATTTGTTTACTTTAAAATTTCTTTCCAACTTTTTACTGAGGTGAAATCTTCTGCATCAGAAATAATGAATAAAACTTTATTAAATATAGCTAGGAAATTATGATTTAAAATTTTTGTTTTAAATTATAGCATCTGTATTTCAGGTAACTAAAATCTGTAATACTTTTATTTAAGCCATCCATGTCATTAAAGTACCTAAAGAATAAAATGGTAGTCTGCAAAAAAACAAAAAAAGTTAATCATAACCTATTGTAGGCTTCCAATGTATTAATATATGATACACTAATATTTTTGTAAAAGATATAACAATTTCAGACTTAACAATTATGTATACTTAAACAGTCTTTCTTATTGGTATTTTTATATTAACATAATTTGATTAAGGATGGATACACCCAGGAGTTCCGTATTTTGATCTTTATGATTGTTCATGACTCTGATAAAAATATACATCTTTATGTGCCTACCCATTTATGAAATGCTCTCTCAGAAATAAGTTCTTATAGAAGATTTGTTAAATATATTGAAATATTCTAACTTCAATTATTGTTAGTATTTTTAAAAACAGCATCTTTTAGGGGGCACCTGGGTGGCTCAGTCAGCTAAATGTCTGCTTTGGGTTCAGGTCATGATCCTGGGGTCCTGGAATTGAACCCTGAGGATCAAGCCCTGAGTCAGGCTCCCTGCTCAGTGGGAAGTTGGCTTGTGCCTCTCCTTTTGTCCCTGCCCCCTACTCATGTTTGCTTCCTCTCTCTAATAAATAAATAAAATCTTTAAAACAAATAAAAAACTCACCATCTGTTAGAAGGACAGTGGCGTGTATTTTAATTTTTTTTAATTTAGTAATGCTATTTAAAAGCTAACAACCATAGGACTCTCTTTCACAGTTTTACATATTATATATGGTAAAATGAAAATATAATTAACATGTTTGCAGGCAGTAAAATTTTCATGATTGATTGCAAAGGCTTCAAATAACCCAGGCCACTTTTTATAGTAGCCTCTTTGCTTATATTTGTAAGTCACTTGGGACAAACAACAGTTGTGCAAAATCAGCAAGTCACTGTTATTATGACTCATCAGGAGGAAAACTGTTGACTGTAGTCAGGTGTGACAGTTTGTTAATGGTCAAATTTAATCACTGTTGCTAAATTGGGCTTCATTTCTGCATGTGTCATGATCTTATCCTGAAATAGCAAAATACTTTAAAATTATATAACAGGAAAAAGAAATAGAGAAATTGAATATCAGAGCCAGCTCCCTTCATCTTTTACTAGTTTCTAGAGATGGGTAGTGCCTTGGAATTTCTGGGATTATTTCTTATAACAGCATTATCCAGGGCCATGCTTGTACAATAGCCTTCCAATATAGACCTCTTAAGGCCTAACAGCTTCCAGCTTCTGAGGTCTGTTGGACCAGCTGCCTTTGAAACAGAACCAGTGATGGAGACCTCAGGGGTGAAGGACTTAATATCCATAACTAGTTGTTTTTTTTTTTCTTTTCCCCTCACACAGTCGGGCCTTTAGAAAACAATCAAGGTTCAAGTTTAGAGAGGAGGAGAGATTGAGCTGCTTTTGCCCAGTAATATTTGGATCAAAACCTGGCCTTAAGTTGGAGCCTATTACAAGTTCTTACCTGTGGAGCACCCACCTCCTAAGCCAGCTTCTGAATTCTCACCTCTTCTTTGTGCGGACGCTGCCATCTTACCCAGATATTTCATGACGCATTTGCAATGCATCTGGGGCTTGCTGCTTCTCTTTCCTTCCTTGGATAGTGACATCATTATGCAGTTACCTATGATGGAAATCTAGAAAGCACCCCTAACTCCTCTCTGTCTGCTTCTCATAGTTACCGTGCAGCCATCTCATGGCCCTCTTAGCACCTCCTGAGAACAGAATTCATCACCTTTAACATGTGTTCTGCTAGTATATTCCCAAATATCCTCCCTGCTCCCAGCCTCTTCTCCTTTCAGTTAAGCCTCTACTCTGCCATTGGAATATATATTTCTGTGTCTCAGGTCTCGTATGATCATGTCTTTGTCCTGTCTAAAACTGTTGATGGCTCCCCATTGTCCATGAGATAGAGACCACATCCATGGCATCCTATTCAAAGACTTTAATAACCTGATTGTTACCTGTTCTCCAGGCTTACTCCCTTGTTAACCCTTCTTAAACCCTCTCCACTTTATAATCCAGCCATAACAGATGTTTACTGTCACTTTAATATATCATTCCATGCTTTTAAAAGACTGCCTCTTTCTCCTAAAAATTTCTCTACCTCCTTCAAATTTCTACTTATCTGATGTTTGAACTGAATCTTCCAGCCTGTGCCATTTACCCTATAAGAGAATTACTTGCTCCTGTATTTATATTCCCTCAACTTTTTTTATGTTCCTCCATTACAGTAGCTGACACATTGCCTTGAGCTATTATTTGCATACTTCTCTCTTCCATTTATTACCAGTTCCTTGGAGCAGGGCCGGATTTTTAGTCTCTAGCGCTTCCTTAGCAAATGCATCCATTCATTTCTTTATTAAGCATCTACTAAGCAATAATGAATAAGACAGTGATGGTAAGTCAGACATGGTCCATGCCGTCTCATCTAAAGCTTAGATTCAAGTGGTGGAAATGAACAGGCATCCAAAAGATGATGGTGTCTTCACTAGGCTGATCTTGATTTAGACGAGATATTGGGAAATGAAACCAACAACAATTCCGTATGAATTTGTTGTGGGAGATGAGGATAAGTAAAGACCCAAGGATGACCTCCAAATGACTGGCTTAAGAGCTAGGTGGATTTTAGTTTGCATTAATAGAAATTAGGGATTAACATTTATAAACAGGATTCACTTCTTATTCTCTGTGATTCCTTGAACTGGAGATCTAAGTTCACATGGGTGACGTAGACAAACTTTTCTGTGTTTACAACTAACATGCATGTTCAGCTAAATGTCTTAATGAATTACTTTTTTTATAATTTTAGTGGAAATATTTAGCATGCATACATATGGACACTTGGTAAGACCATATCATGTTGTTGCTCTGAAAAGTGGAAGATAGAAAAATCACTGTAAGAGTAACAGTTAAATAGACTTAAATAATGCTTCTTTAAATATAACTACATATCCATAAGAACCATAAACCTATATCATGTAAGTTAGGTCAGTTCTTCATCAACAGCTTTATAGAGCAGTGCTATTGTTCATAATGTTGTTTTAATGCAATGTGGTAGACATTCACTTCAAGTTATATATTAATTCCATGATTCAAACATTTTATGCTATTGGTATAAGATTTAATTACCAAATGTTGGGCTAAATTATTTAGATTTTTGTATCAAAAATGAATATTTGCCGACATGATGTTTTAAGAATTTTTCTTTATTTGGGGGAATATAGTAAGTAAAATCAGAAAATATTTACTTAGAATTCAGTTGGCTGTGTCTGATGATCTAAAAAAGCAGATTTCTAGGACCCAATAAACTCTGCTTTTGCAGCCATAATATAAATGGAAACATGTAGAGAATTTGCACTTAGATATATACAATGAATGCTACAAAAATACCCATAATTGAGCTTTCTAAAAAAAGGCCCTTTAGCCAAAGTCTAAATATAAACTCAGAGATTTACCATCAGATGAAACCATTATAATAGCAGTATTGTTTCATTAAAGGTGGCAGTAGTAAAAATATAATAATGTAAAATTAGGAAGTAATATCAATAGATTATTACCTAAATTTATGACTTATATACTTACACTATGCCAATTTAAGATTTTAAAACATTGATGTCTTGTAACATTAATAAAATTGTGCATAACCTCAAATTGAGTTTAAGATTTTATATATACTCTAGCTGTACTTATAGTCTATTTTAAACTTAGAATTGGATTTTATATATTATAGAAGTTCTGAATTCCATCAAATCTAGTTTGATTATTAAGATTATTCTGCTGCTACATGACTTTATTTATAGAACCTAAAGATTTTAAGGTCAAACTCAAAGTGATTTAACTATGAATTTATCATTTTTAATATGATTAATATTTGATATGACTAATATAGTACTTTCTGTGCTATCCTTGGGCAGTAGTATAATGGTGTAAGAACCTGACTTGTGAAGGCTAACACTTGGCTCTGCCACTGGGTGGCTTTGGTAAAAATGCTTAACTTCTATGTGCCTTGATTTTCTTATTTGTGAAATGGCATTATAATAGTTCCTGCTTGAAGATTTGTTAGAAGAATTAAATGAGTTAGTAAGTATATATTACATATGATATATAATAATTGGTTTAATTAAAATATAATGGGATCTATATAGAGACAAAGAGATAGAAATATCAGTGCCTGGATATACCTGAAACTAATATAACACTGTATGTTAATTATACTAGAATTAAAAAAAAAAAAAAAAGAATGGCTCAGAAGAATAAATGGTACCCTGGGTGCCTGGATGGCTCAGTCAGTTAAGCATCTGCCTTCAGCTCAGGTCATGATCCCAGGGTCCTGGGATCAAGTCCCACATCAGGCTCCCTCTTCAGCAGGGAGTCTGCTTCTCCCTCTACCACTCCCTGCTGCTCAGATCTCTCTCTCTCACAAGCTCTCTGAAATAAATAAAATCTTTAAAAAAATAAACAGTACCCTGACTTTGCCAGGAATATTTCTTTCTTTTTTTTAAGGTTATTTATTTATTTATTTGACAGAGAGAGAGACAGCCAGCGAGAGAGGGAACACAAGCAGGGGGAGTTGGAGAGGAAGAAGTAGGAGCCTGACTCTCAGAGTAGGAGCCTGACGTGGGGCTTGATCCCAGAACGCCAGGATCACGCCCTGAGCTGAAGGCAGATGCTTAATGACTGCACCACCCAGGCACCCCAAACCAGGAATATTTCTGTAGGGAAAGAAGACATTAATAATTTTGATGAAGGGATGATTACATACATGTAGATTCATCCAGAGTATTTGCTTGCTGAGTCATTTCAAACCGACCCATCAATAATTACTTTGATTCGCTGGGGAAATAACACCACTAGAAATAATTAAATGCATTTGGAACCAGAAGTTAAATTTGCATTATCACTTCCCATACCGCAAATAAGAAGACTTTGAAACATTATGAGTCATATGTTAGAGCACAGAATTTATATATTATAGGTGACAATAAGCTGCTTTTGTGCTAATTGATTCAGTTAGCATTTGCCAATACAGTCACACTTTTAATACAATAAATTATTCTTCATTTTTTTCCTGGTCAAAAAACATACAAAATGGAGTGATATTTTTAAAATTTGTCCCAAAGCATGTCATTTTAGTATTTTAAAACTTACTTTCTATAATTTCCAATAAATTATGGTTTTTTTCCCTCTACATTTAGTTGTCACCTAATCCTCAATGTAACAGGCCATTCCTATCATGAAAGGTCTAAAAAATATGTATTTTGGTTAGAGTCAGTTGTATCATAACTCAAAGGAAGATATGTAATCCAAAAAAATTAATAAATCAAATAAAATTATTAGAATTTAGCTTTCAGCAAAGTTTGACATGACATTGTCAGGCATTCATCCAATTCCATTACCTTTTTTCTTTTTTTTAGAACACAAAGAGGCTATATTTCCAGCTCTTTTATAGTTCAATTTGAGATTATATCTGGGAAAGATATGGACAGAAATCTATCTTCTTTCCAACTCAGCCCTTTAAACATTCCATATAGTTCTTAAATTCTTTTAAAAACAAACAAAAGAAAGAAAATAAACATCTGTGCCTGGTATGTAAAAAGTGTTGCCTATTATTATACTGGTTTGTTTTTGGTATGCACTTGAAAGTTTAAAAGCACATGATTAAAGTACATTAGAAATAATGGCATTCTGTAAATTCTATGGATATATCCAAAATTTCTCCAAATTAAAATGATTTGTTATTAATTTTCTTCATTCCTTCATTGAACAGTATTTTTTTTTTTTGGTCATATTTGTGGGTATTGGGAACTAAGTTACTGTCCTCGTAGGGCTTATATTCTCATAGGCAGTCAGGTGTTCTCAGCTGGAGCCCAGGAGAGGTCAGCTTCAGGGATGTAGATCTGAATGAACACTGTCCCCGAAAGGGTGAGGAACTGAAATGATGTCTTGTTCAACTGTGTTCCTCACAACATCTGATTGAGTGTTTTACAGACAGTTGACACTTGGTAGATGTTGGTAGAATGAATAAAATTCACCCTGTCTAAAAGATGCTAAACTGGCTCCTTTATGTCTGGCCTTTATATCTTTATGTCTCTACTTAAAGCCTTTCTGGACCCTACCTCTTTTTATTCCCCAATATTAGTTTTCTCTTGTTTCATAAGAAATTACCACAAACTTAGCAATTTAAAACAATTTTCAGGGGTGCTGGGGTGGCTCAGTCAATTAAGCAGACTCTTGACCATGGTCTGCCTTCAGCTCAGTCATGATCTCAGGGTTGTGAGATTGAGTCCTGCTTTGGGCTCTGAGTTGGGTATGGAGCCTGCTTAAAGATTCTATCTCTCCCTCTGCACCACCCTCCCACTCTCTCTCCCCCCTCTAAAAAAACCAACCAACCAACCAAACAAACAAACAAAAAACAATTTTCACTTGTTATCCTCAAACTTTTGTGGGTCAGGAGAGGCAATGCATAGCTTAGCTTAGATGCATTCTCTGCTCAGGGTCACACAAGTCTGCAATCAAGCAGACAAGTCCGTAATATCAGCTGGTTTGCATTTTTATCCAGGGGCTGAAAGAAGGAAGAATGCATTTTCGAACTCATTTGGGTTCTTAACAGAGTTCATTTCCTTGCGCCTCTGTGACTGAGGGCCCCAGCTTCTTGCTGGCTTTTGGCTGGAGACCACCCTTCACTGAAAGCAGCTCACTCTTCACTGCCACATGGCCCTCTCCAGGGACAGTTCACAACATGGCTATTTGCTTCTTCAAAGCCAGAAGGAGAATCTCTCACTCTGGTCAGCTAAGATGGAATCTAACATAAAGCAACATCTTTTTTTTTTTTTTTAAGTTTTCTTTTCTTTTCTTTCTTTCTTTTTTTTTTTTTTTTAAGATTTTATTTATTTATTTGTCAGAGAGAGAAAGAGAGGGAGTGAACAAGCAGGGAGAACAACCGGCAGAGGGAGAAGCAGGCTCCCCACTGAGCAAGGAGTCCGATGCGGGAGTTGATCCCAGGACCCTGGAATCATGACCTGAGCTGAAGGCAGACACGTGACTAACTGAGCCACCCAGGAGTCCCTAAAGCAACATCTTTATAGGTGGGACATCCCATCATCTTTGCCATATTCTGTTGATTAGAAACAAATCACAGGTACTGCCTGTAGTCACCTACACAAAGGTATGGACTTCAAGAAGTGGTGGGATCTTTGGAAGTCATCCAGTCTGGGTGGAGCCCCTGTAATGCCTCATATACACGGCTCTATCTTTTTACATTACTGTATAATCCTCTACTATACATATGCCCTTGCTTGTCTGTCTCTACTTCTAGATTTTTCATAGCGGAGACATTGCCCTGTTGTTTTCTGTCTGTCTCTGCACCTAACATAAAACTTGGCACTTAGTTGGTCTCAGTGAACTTTTTCCAAACAGCTTTATTGAGGTATAATTGTATAGTGAGCTTTCAGTAAGTGAATGAAGGTAAACATAGGGCCAACACATTGAAAATTTTGAAGCATTTGCTGATAATGTTTAAGGGAGGAGTCAAATTGGAGTTGTACTGACACTTCCTTCAAGATAACAATTGGCAAAATGGGTTAGAAGGTAAAATAATATTATGATTACTTCTGGACTTTGTAACTTAATATCTTTTAGGATACAACTTCATGTTAAACTGTGTCATCTAACTAGATTCATTTTTTTTCTTCTAGATGAGCAAGAGATAGTACAAAAACGTACTTTCACAAAATGGATCAACTCTCATCTGGCCAAGGTAAAGGAAACTACCTACCGTTATATGTTTACTTATTCGGAGCCAATAAATCATTAAATGCCAAGTATAATAAAGAAACACTGCTGGCACTCTTGTCCCTAATACTAATCAATGATATTGGCAGTTCTGTCAGTTTAACTGTTGCCCACCTGTGCCATTTGCTCACATTGTCACTGAGAAGAGATGAATGGACAGCTAGAGTCAAGAGCAGTTACTTCATGTCAATTCTGTGAATTCTCATCAAAATAGTTCAATTATTTCTTCTGTACTAATGTGTATGTCATATGGAAAGGAGAATTTGTGCTCAATTTTTTTTTATGCGTTTGTTTCTATTTGGAACAGAAAGGAACAAGGAATGGTCTGTCTTGAGCAAAGAATTTAGTCTGAGTAGATCACGACTGGGGTCCCCTCTTAGGTGTTTGATAGAAAGTAACCATGGTGGCAGGACACTAAAAAGACTAAACATTCTGCAATTATCCACACCGACATTAGGTTGTATCAGGTGACTGTGTATTTGTACATTGTAATGACTTTGAACATAAATGCTACTATAAAACAAATCCCAGTATGGTAACATTAAAATAAAAGTAGTCTCATAAATATGCAGATGAAAAAAATATGTAAACCAGAAAACATTGCATTTGTAAAAATAGATATAGATGACAGGACAGTTGTCTGAATTCAGTTAATGGATCCTGTTGCTGGGAGTGGTGCCTACAGTGTGCGAGACATAAACCTATGAGCAGTTTTTCATTAGGGACTTCCCCAAAGCCTCTTTTACAGTTCAGAAATAAACAAAGCATGGCGATTTATTACAGTCCCATTGTACAAATTAACTGCTTACTGCATGCCTAAGCTAGGTTTTGGAGACAGGAAAATATTGGTAAGACACTTTCCCAGGCCGTGAGAAGCTCACAGTCCAGTAAAGACAGAAGACTAAACGATGCATCTAGATACAGGAAAAACTGGGATAGTCTCTCCCATAATCTCTTTTCAAAAGCCGCTTGATGAGAAGGGAATTCTCCGGCACACTGGTTGCCCCCAGAATCTGCCCTGTGAAAAGGCTGTAAATGCCTCTGGGGGCTCATTTTCTCTGGTCTTGGCTGGTGCCAGCCGGCCATTACTTTGCTACAGAATTGTCACTAATTGGGGAACATTATTTTTTTCCGAAATGAAAATAGAGTTATCGTTTTTTTTTTCATATTGTTAAGAAGATTACACACTAATTGTAAGTAATATTAATGATAAAACTCTTACACAGTGTAAAGAAAGTAGAAATCACCTTCAATCTCACGATATTGATATAACCATCACTAACATGTTGATTACCATTTTTCTACACACAGACACACATAATTTCACAAAAATGGTTTTGTGTATGCCTCTCTTTCACTCAGTAGATATTTCCATGTTAATAGATACAGAGGTATGTAATAATTTTAATGGCTGAATAATATTTTATTATAAATATTATTATAATTACTTACAAATTATGAATCATAAATTAGCCAGTCGCCTATTGATGGCCATTTAAGTGGTTTCCAATCATTTAATTTTATGTAAAATACTACATTGAAGTCCTTGGACATATATCTTTGTACACTTGTGTGATTTTTCTACTTAGGATAAAATTCTAGAAGTCGGTCAATAGTCAACAGATATAAATGTTTATAATTTTAATATATACCAAGAGCTTGTATGAATGTCCATTTCCTTAACACTATTAACACTCTAATCTGATTGGCAAAAGTAATTTATAATTAATTTTTTCAGATTTTTAAAAATAGGAGTTGAACACCTTTGTGAAAGTTTTTAAAGTAGAATTATTAAAATACACTCATCTGTGTCCTGAAGGGAAAATCTTGAGTGTAAGCCATGACATACAGTATATGAAAAGCCTTTGTGAAGGGGTTATATGCCAAGAACTTACTTCAAAAATGTTTTTATCATTATTTTATCATTGTTCCAAGTTACTTTACATACTTATGTAATAACTGATTATTGGAATAGGCTCTACAAATGTGTATCCTTTCCTGTTCTCTTTTCTAGCCTTGCTTTATAAAGTCACCCCTGTAATTTCCCATCTAAATATCTAAGTCCTACCTTTAATGTATAGTGCCAGTCTCTCTCACTCACGAAGTCATTTCTGGCCACATGGGAAACAGCCTGTCCCCTAGCAGACGCTCTAAGCATGGTCCTGGTTGCCCCTGCACCCCTCCCCCAGTGCCATCCCTCTGTCTGCTCTGGCTTTCCTGGTCTAGTGAAGTAGAATCCAAAATCTTAGCTCTTCTCCAGAACCTGTAGCATAGGTGGAAAAGTTGAGCATGGCTTAAATTGTTTTGTACTGTATATCTCATCTTCCCAGCAACCATGTAAAGTCTTTAATGCCTATGCTGATTCTTGGAATTTCTTTATAAATCTAAATAGCTCTAAGCACAGCCCTGAGTACCACACAGAGGTGCATTTTAATACAAGAGCAGCAAAGAGTCTTTATCTTATTTTGTTAGAATAGTAAGGATATCACATGGGGAAGAATGATTAATTTCTGGTACTGTGTCAAGTGTTTTACATGGGTTATTTTGTAACACACATCTTCATATGCCTGGTAAGGGGTGCCACTGAGATTTTAATCCAGAAATGAATCTAAAGTCCATATGTTTTCCCTACTCCACAAATTTTTGTATCAAGTGTATTATTTTGAGAAAACCCAGAAACTTATTACCTCCACAACTGCTCCATCATAACCCTAATGTGATAGAGATTTTGTTTTGTTTTGTTTGTTTTCTCCTCTGCATTTTGATTTCTTTCTTTCTTGGGTCATCTTGAAAACCAAAAACTTAAGCAGCACATGATACCAATACTTGCTCTCCTGAACTTATTTATACTGACATTGTAGTATCTTGCCAAGCATAGCTAAAACCCTCACATTCATTTGAGACTGTTTTTCCTTTTCTGACTCATATTTTGAAGACATTAAAAAAAACAAATCTGACCCCATGGCCTTACCTTGGCAGAGTTTTAGGATGGCTGTAGAGTCAATGTTTGTCTGCATTTGTCTTAGCAGCTAATCACATGATTCCCCACTCATTCCTCTCTCTTTCCCATCCTTTGCCCACCTTCATTCCTATTTGAGTTTTCATTTCTAGCCCTATCTTTCTCATTCTTCCTCCCACCTCTTTCCTATGCCTGTACCATCTCTATTTTTCCCACCCTATCTCCTACTCCGGTATACCTCCACCCAACCCCCTTTCTGTCTCTATCTTAATTTCCCCATACCCATCTTTATCCATCTCTTTCTGTCTGTATCCTATCCCTACAAAAACACGTGCAACCCACACATCTTGGGCTTCACAGTCTCACTGAGGTCACCTTTACAGACACACCCAAACTGAAATGGAAACACACACTTCCCATGCCTTTGCAATGTGCTCACTTACTTCTGAGATGAGAATGAAAATATTTCACTTGCAGCAGAAAAAAAAGGTCAACCTCATATCTTTGGCCTCTGGATCAGGACATGTGTCACTTTTCCAGCTGCCAACACTGGAAGGTCTGTTTCCAAAGCCATTCTGTGATGCTTGAGTGTGCTTTGTGCCATCACTCTAGCACCTTATGGACATGGGCAGCAGGCATGCACGTGCACGCACATGCACACGGGTGTGCGTGTACACCCATAGGCAGCTAAGCTTCACAGAAGTATATATTAGGCCCAGGGTTTTACTGAGTCTCTTATGAAAGCAGCTTCATGAATTTTTGGTCCTCGGCTCCTAACCACTTATCAGCAACACCCACGCTTTCAGTCACAGGGAAGTCCTAAGTACTCACTAGAAGAAATAACCCACAAATAAGCAATTTGACCTGTCTCAACATGTTTGTTTGTTTGTTTGTTTGTTTGTTTGTTTTATCCCGCAGAGCTTTTTGAAACCAACTTTCTGTCTTTCTTCTTGATGATTAAATAACTAAGGCAGTGGTTTATCCTATAACTAAGAGATAATCTACCCCCAAGATGGAGACATAATTGCTGTCAGCTTTGAAATGATTGAGTACTCTATAATTTGTTGGATCAGATTGAGTCTGGTTTGATGTGTTTTTTGTATGTTTGCTTGTTTACTTTGTCCAAAAAATACTCAACAAATTTAGACCCCATGTTAGACAGTTTAGGCTGTTATAAAAAAATACTCTAGACTGGGGGACTTAGAGAACAAACATTTATTCCTCATAGTTCTGAAAGCCTGAAGAGTCCTAAGATCAAGGTGCTGATAGATTCGATTCCTGGCAAGAGTCCTCTTTCTGGCTGGGTCCTCACATGGCAGAGAGAGAGAAGGAGAGAGAACTCTGTCTCTCTTGCTCTTCTCAAAAGGACACTAGTCCCATCATGAGGGCATCACCTCATGACCTCATATACATCTAATTACTTCCCAAAGGCTTCCTACTTCCAAATACGATCACACTGGAAGTTTAAGGCTGCAATTTGGATTTGGGGGACACATAAACATTCAGTCCATAACTGGCCCCAAGTTCATTCTGAGGTTTGGCTTGAAGCACATGAGAATTTCTTCCAAACTTAAAAGGATGAAAACTTAATCTTGGCATGAGGATTTCATTTCATTGTCTCATTTCATTTCATAATCTCAGAACCAAACCACTTAAAAAAGAGTTAAAATGCATTTTATTCCTTGGTTGTCTTCTTTTTCCCCTATAATTTTCTGCTGACATCTACCAATAAAGGAAGAAAATGACCCATGTTGAAAATATTTTTTGTGCTAGTAACCAAGATATTAGTCTTTAATTCACTTATTTCTTATGCTACATATTGTGCCAAGTTATTTTATCTCTAAGAGCAAAAAAGGAGAAAAGTGCTAAGTTGGCAAGAAAAAAAAATAAGAGTTTCAACTTTTTTCTAGAATGTAAGTTGTAAATATTTGGCAGAATCTCAGTTGTCTGAGAGCTTTTGCAGAGTAGTCATGGGAATGTTTATGGATTTAAACTGGAATGGTAAACCATTTCATCCTACGTGTCATGATAATATCTTGCTACTACAATGCCTTCTTTAAAATTTTTAAGAAAATTAAAAGAATAAAGCTTTTATTTTAAAGGATAACTTAAAAGACTCGTTATTTGGAAAGAAAATTTATATCTATTTTCTCAAAATTTTCTTTGGAAATTCAGTATTTCTAGAAATAGCTTTAATGCTAGGTTGTGTCAGGTTTTAAGAGCTGGAATGTTGAATTAAGAAGTAGAAAAATTGATTGTTCTCTCCTAAGATCATTCAGTCTTGCGTGCATTGGGAGATGTTCAAAAGATTTTTCATGGAGATGAATTTGGGGAGATTTCTTAATGGGAAAATTTTAATTTTGTTCTTGGCTGCTTTGCTCAGTTGCAAATTAACAAACTATTTACTTCTAATTAAATAAAATAATATGCTCTTTTACTGATGGCATTCCATTCTATTGTAACAAGTCTTTATAAATATTATGACAGCCGTGTGAAGAGATAGGGTGCAAATAAGAGAGCAATCTGTTTAAAAAAAATACTTTTCTTAAAACAAAAATGTTACTGAAGCAGGGAAAAAAACCGAGAATCTTCTGTGTATATGTGTTTTATGCCACTTTGAGTACACAGATGTAGATTTTCCGAACTTGTGGATATAATTAGCAGTTCTTCTTCTTTTTTTTTTTTTATGTTTGCTTTGTTTTCAAATTGAAGTCTTTATCCTTCTGCAATTATGTAAAACATTACAGATCACAAATTGTCAATATAATGTGATGTAACTTTAACAAAAATTAGTGGGTTACATTTATTTTATACACCTGATAATTCCTTTCAGGAATGGGGTTTCATCAAACATGGACTCTATCATATTCTTTTCAGGAAGATACCTGAATCTTTCTTTTCTGTTTGCCCTATTAATGCAAGAAGGTATTTGTTTTTTAATTAGCCCAATATTGGTTTCAAGTAATGTTTTTTCAAAGTTAGGTCCTGATTCAAATTGTTCTAGCTTCTCATTACTCATTGCTAAACATATTTTTAAATTACACTTATTGAACTTTTACCATGTGCCAGCTACTCTGCCTTAGCAACTTTGTCTTTTAGTTTATTTAATCTTCACTACAAGAATCAAATATAAGTATTATTTTCACCATTTCACAGATTATGATCCTGAAGCTTAGAGTTAATAAATTCACGGTCACATAACAAGTAGATGAAAAACCAGATTTCAATCCCAGGCCTCTTAAGTTTGGGCATTAACCATTGTGTTATACACTCTCATGCTCCATTTGTTTCTTCAGCTATTTATGCAGCAAATACTTTTTAAGGACCTATTATGTGCTAGGGGTTGTGGACACAGTGGTGAATAGACCCATTGCCCATGTCATCCTGGAACTGATAGTCTCACAGAAGAAACAAACAATTATAGCAAGGTGTGTGTGGTAGATGCCATGAGAGGGGAAGTGCAGGGTGTCAGGGAGCACATGGCAAGCACAACAAACCACAGGGGGGATCTGAAGGAAGGCTTCAGAATAGGCTTTCAGAGAAAGAAACATTTAAGCTAGGGCCTGAGCAATGCCTATGGGATTTGGTACATGAAGGAACCAATGGTTTTAAAAGTTGAGAGATGAGAAAAAACACGGTACGTTAAAGGAAATGGACGAAGTTCAGAATACCTGAAAATATGGTTCTAGGAGTGGGTTGGCAACATTGATCAAAGGCCAGTCATTAAGAGGACTTGGACTGTGTTATGGGCAGTGGGAGACATTAAAGAATCTTAGGCAAGAGAATTAAATGACCACCCTGACCCTAAACATCTCAGTCTCTCTCTGTATCTCTCTGTCATAAATTAGAACAGGAGCAAGTAACCCTAGAGGTGGAGTAGGAGAAAAGTAGACACATTGAAAGATACTAGGAGTAGACTCAGTAATTAATCAGAATCTTGGAGAAGAAGGAGTCAAGAATGACTTCTAGAATTCTGACATGAGCAAATGATTGAGATCATTCACAAACATAGAGAATACAATAGGCTTGGGGGGAAGCTGGTAGTCCAGTTTTAGACTGAGAAATTACTCAGAGATAAACCCATTTGATTTGGCAGTTAGGAAATCATTGGCCACCATAGGAAGTAGCCACATTATAACAGAAACCACGCTAGCAAACTGATGAGTAAATGAGAGGTAAGAATGTAAGGACACTGAACGTACATTACATGTTCATGAGATAGAGTATTAGCTAAAACAGAACATAAGATCTGGTAAGAGCTATTTTAATAAAGGGTAATTTTAAGTGTGTATCTATTGAAAGGAATGATCAAGAACCAGTAGAGGGGAAGAGACTGCAAAAGAAGGGAAAGAGAGTTGTTTCATAGACACAGGCTCTCAAGGAGGCAGTGTGGGAGAGAAAATCAAGAGCACAGGTGGAACATGTAGGTTTGTACCAAAGGAGAGACACCTCCCCTTCTCTGAGACCAGAGGAAATAGGAAACGTGAGTGTGGATGTGCCTAAATTTGGAATGAAGGGAGAGAGGAAGGCAGAGATGAGGTGGACTTGAATTTGAGGGAATTCCTACCTAATGGCTGTTATTTTTTAGATCTAACAGAATAGTCTTCATTTTTTAGTAAAGAATTTATGTTGGGATAAATATTTTAAAAGTTGACAGTTATAAAGATATTAGTTTTTTCACATTTTAAAATTTATTTATCTTAGCAACGTCCTGAACTTCATGCAAGATCCATAGGCTATGGTAATTGTATAGTGCCACCGTGGCCCCCAAAGGGAACAACTTAAAGATGTGTTTTTCAAAAAACATTCACAAGAAGTTGATTTTTTTAAAGATTTTATTTATTTATTTGAGAGAGAGAGCGCGCGTGCATGCGTGCACGTGAGCACACAAGTGAGGGGAGGGGCAGAGGGAAAAGCAGACTCACCACAGGGCAGGGAGCCTGATATGGGACTCAATCCCAGGACCCTGGGATCATGGTCTGAGCCGAAGGCATCTGCTTAACTGACTGAGCCACCCAGGTGCCCCAGAAGTTAGATTTTTAATTAGAAAAGGATAGTGTAAGTATGGACATGACCATTGGTTTCAAAATTTTGTAATTTCACATTTTCTCTCATTTCATCAAATGGAATAGAGTGTTATATTTGTATTTAAATCCCCTTGATTCAATCTTTATGGTATTTGCTGTGAAATAAATATATGATTTGACACTAAGTCCTCAAGGAGAAACAAATAGGTCTCAAATAGTCATTGTTTAGTGTTCCTATAAATGGAACTGCTCTTCCAATATGCAAAACAGTGGTCCTTTCTCCATCTGCCAGACTTAGATCTATGGGACTATTAAGGATAGGCACACATTTTAAATACTGTCCTTTGGATGACCTCAGGCATGCTATGAGCATCTCCTCACTTTTTAGAAGAATTTTTGAAAGGCAGTATAAAACATTATTTAAATTCTGCACTCATTTGCCAAAGCTCCCATAACAAAGTACTACATACTGGGCAGCTTAAGATGGGAAATTTATTATCTCAATGTTCTCAAGGCTAGACAGCTATGCTCCCTCTGACACCCTGGGTAGAATCCATCCTTGCCTCTTCCTAGCTTCTCATGGTGGTCTGAAGTACCTGACAGTCCTTGGGTTGCAGATGTATTAGTGCATATCCTGCCTCTATGTCTCTCTGTGTCTATGTCCAAATTTCCCCTTTGTATAAAGATACCAGTCATAGTAGATAAAGACCCACCCTGATGACTTTATCTTAACTTGATTACCTCTCCAAAGATCCTGTTTCCAAATAAGATCCCATTCTGAAGTACAGGGGTTTAAAATTTCCACATATATTGGGGGAGAAGGGGCACAATTCAACCCATTAAACATTTTGTTTTAATACCACGTTAGATTCATACACTCCTTTGACAGGGACACTTTGGATTTTCCATGTTTTCTTTTAATAATCTATGCTAATGATGGCTCTGACTTCTTCAGAGTTATATAGTGTCTCTTTTGTGGCCGCTTACTTCTTCAGTTGTCTTTCCATCAACAATGCTAAAAAGTTAATACAGAAGCACTTTCGTGATTGCATTTTACTCCCATCCGTTTCCTTGTACACACTTTAGTGGGACCATTAATGAACTAAGATGAGGACAAAAAGAAGCAAAGAGGAAAATGAAAATGTAATAATTCACCCCCAAATCATTCTTCAGTTATTTTCTAAAACCACTTTAGTTTGATAATATTGATAAATATTGATAAATTCATTATTTCCAAATATGTAGCTAAAAGAGTACAAAAGAAAATTATCATTTCAAAAAGAATAGCCTTTATTAATTTATTAGTAGAATTATTGCTTCATTGATAACGTAGATGTAGATCTAGCAAAGTTTATTCAGGTTAATAAACATTTTGATAGTATTTGTCAAAGTTCCTTTTAGAAATATACTTTATTTATTCATACATTTACTCATTAAATATTTTTCTCACTTTTAAAAAATATTTTTATTTATTTATTTTTAATTTATTTTTAAAGATTTTATTTATTCACTTGAGAGAGCAAGAGTGAGAGCGTAGAGGGAGAGGGAGAAGAAGACTCCCCACTGAGCAGGAAGGCCAACGAGGGGCTCGATCCCAAGACCCTAAGATTATGACCTGAGCCGAAGGCAGACACTTTAACCAACTGAGCCACCCAGGCACCCCAATATTTATTTATTTTAGAGAGAGAGAGTGTGTGTGTGCAGGGGGAGGAACAGAGGGAGAGGGAGAGGGACAAGCAGTCTTAACACTGAGCACAGAGTCTGATGTGGGGCTTGATTCCAGAACCTAAGATGAAGCCAAGAGTTGGACAGATGCTGAACTGGCTGAGCCACCCAGTTGCCCCTGATTAAATATTTTAACATGCTGTATATCTACTTGGCAGTGTTCTAGGTACTGAGAATGTAGCACTGAACAAAACAGAAGAAACGATCCCTGCATTATGGAGTTTATGTCCTAATGAGGGAGATGGACAGAAAAGAAGGCAAATAAGTTGTTTCGTTGAGAACAGACTGAAGAGGGGCAAGGACACAAGGAGGGATTTAAGTTAGGAGGCTGTTGAAGTCATCCAGACAAGAGACCGATGGCTTATACCAAGGGAGGAAGCAGCAGAGGTGGTAAAAATGGTTGGATTCTGGATGAGTTTTGAAGGTAAAGCCACCAAGATTTGTTGATGGAGCAGATATGGTGTACGAGCAAAGGAGAAGAGAGACAGATAACCCCAACTTTGTGCTGAATGAAACAAATAACTTGGGGAGAGTGATTCTTTTATGCTGTGTACTGAAAATAATTTTATTGCATGTGAAGATTGTTAAGAGCAGTTTTCCAAGCAGATTTAAAGTTGGACTGAAACAGTAGTCATTGCCTTTGGGATATGTATTTGGAATTAAACTAAGTAATTAAGGAAGTGGAAATGATTATGCTGTCATAGGAAATAAAAAAGAATGGGAACTGTCTTCTCACCTTTGACAAGTAGAGGTGGAAAATAATCACAATAGTGTTTTTATGAAGGCAATGATTACACGTAAAATTGTAATGACTTCCCCTTGTTTCTGGAGATATTGGGAACATCTAATTAGATGTTCTGAATAATATGGCAAGACTCTTTTGGATATTGAATTAATTTTATGTGACTACCACTAGTGGTTATAATCATGATTTTACTGCTCGGGTTCAAGGGCACTCTGGCATTTTTAGACAGTTTAGTGTGGTGGGCTCTGAGCCAATCTTCAGGGAGGTAACTCACTCCACATCTGCTGGTCAACCCCTCTTCCCTTCCCACTTTACTCTCTGTTCCTGTTGTTCAGCTTGCTGCTCCCACCCATCAGATAACCATCAGAGAATGTGAACACTATAGACTAGTCCTGGGATGGGATTTTTCCCCTGTCCTTCAGCCTGTGAAATAGTTCCTACCTGAAACTTATAGAAACCAGAGGTAGTGGTTTGTCTGGCCCTAGAAGTGATGGGTCATTCTGTATACAGATGTTTCAGGGGTGTACAGATTACACCTTGAAAACCTGCCATTGCCTTGGGACCCCTCTACATCCTGTGCAGAAGGCCATTTTGAGAATATTTTATGCCATGATTATGTGTAATTTTCTGCAAGCCTGACTGCTCAGCAGTGCGTGTGTGTCTCAATTGGAGTAAATAGTAATCTATGCCACTTGCTTTTACTTAGGCCTTTTCTTGCTCAGTTTTATTGTTATCAGTGGGTATCCAGCAATCACAAATTTTAAACCCTAGGATATGTATTTAGCATTTTAAAGTAAAATGTTATAGCTTTTTTGTGTGTCATAAAATATTTTGAGAGCTCTTTCCGCAAGCTAGAAAGTGTCCAGTAAAAGACTGTCCAACTGTTCTGAGATTAAAAGTCATGATAATAAATGAAAACCTGGGTTGGTCCTGGCATGAAACAGGAGATTTTTCACTTTTATTTGCTCAAGACTAAATCCTTCATGTTGTAAATCTCCTTGATAGTTGTGTAATACTTGAGGCTAACGGACTCTAAGATTCTAGCAGATGTCTAGATACAACTGTTGATGAAGTAGTAATATGCTAGTAATGTTTTGAGGTAGATTTGTACCCTTCTACATATCTGAATGCAGTCTAATACCCAATGCTTCTTTTACCTTAATCTATGTGCATAGGATTGTCCTCTTAATGCAAAGTTAAAAATTGTAAAAATATTTTTAGTCTATTGCCATTTTTGTTATTTTTGGATATAGGCATACAGTGGTCTTGTGAAATAGCTCTATTTATGCATGTGTGTGTGTATATATGTATATATTTATGTATGTTTGTTTATCAACAACATTCAGCTGTGTCTACCTTCATCATTTACCAGTATCGATTGGTAAAAAGGTTATAAAACATCCTTTCACATCAAATACAATTAAGTACCCCTGAAAATGCACACTCTCATCAATAAAGCATAAATTTTTTTTTGGTAACTTATGTGGATCTCATCATGGAGTAGGGAGTGGAAGGGCACTGAACTGTAAATTATTATTATTATTTTTAAAGATTTTATTTATTTATTCGACAGAGATAGAGACAGCCAGTGAGAGAGGGAACACAAGCAGGGGGAATGGGAAAGGAAGAAGCAGGCTCATAGTGGAGGAGCCCGATGTGGGGCTCGATCCCATAATGCCGGGATCACGCCCTGAGCCGAAGGCAGACGCTTAACCGCTGTGCCACCCAGGCGCCCCCTGAACTGTAAATTATTAAACTCAGACAGTGTTTATAAAGTAATAACAAAATAGACCCACATGTCACTTGTGGTTTATTTTGTTGCAAGTAAATGAAATGATCTTAAATTATTTAACTAAGTGAAATTTACTGAAAAGATACGTTTTGACTGAGCAAGAAAAGGTTAGCTCAGCAGGCTTGGGTTGCTCAAACTCTGTACATTGCAAATAAAGACCTGTCTTCAGGAATGGTCGTTAACTGGCTCCTGGGAGATAACCTCTGAGCACTTGGAATATTCTGCCTGACGGGAGTGTTTTGTATGCCTAGACCTTGGGTCATGCTGTACTACTTTGATGAGATCAGTTTAACCATGTGTTTCAAGGTGAACAGCTACCTGTTTCTTCTGGGGGAGTTGGGGCAGGGGAAGAGCTAGAGTCCGAGTAGCTGAGGTCAGTTATGTAAGCACTGTATGCCTAAGTGACAGAGTCCAAATAAAAACCCAGGTACTGGGGCTGGAGCATGCTTTTCTGGTTGGCAACATTTCACACATATCATCGCACACCATTCTGGGAAAAATTAGGCATGTCCCTATGTACATCTACTGGAAGGTCATTCATCCCTGGAAACTCATACATGGTTTCTCCCGGGCCCTGCTTTATGAGCTTTGTCCCTTTGCTGATATTAATTTGTCCGTTCACTGTAATTAATTATAATCATGAGTATAATAGCTCTTCTGTGTCCTGTGGGCCCTTCTAATATGTCATAGAGGTCAGTATGGTCTAGGAGCCTTGACGTACTGACTGACCCAATCTTGAGAAAGACTAAGGCAAGTGATTCTTGGGGCCTTAATAGTAGGACCTGGTGACAATTGTATTCAGCCAACTTCTGGATCCAAGCAGAGAATGTGATGGGTGCAGCTCAGGTCACGAATGTAACAAAAGATAGGGCTTTAGCACAAACATGACCATTAGGGGACATGGTGTGAATTAGGCCAAGTATTGTCTATGCCAATGTGTATTTATATACACAATACTTCCATTATACTATTTAGTCTTTTTTTATATCCATTCACATTTAAAAGTGGCTTTTTGTTAACAATTTTTTTGTTTCTAGTAGAATGGCAGGCACTTCAGCTGATTAGTTAATACTTTTCATATTGATATTAGACAAAAATCACATTTATAGGTTTATGTATTATTCAGAAAACATTTATGTTAATACCTGTATTTTTGACTAAGCTTCCTATCTAACAGGTGGCTCAAAGTATAATGAAATTGAGGGGCGCCTGGGTAGCGCAGTCGTTAAGCGTCTGCCTTTGGCTCAGGGCGTGATCCCGGCGTTCCGGGATCGAGTCCCACATCGGGCTCCTCCGCTGGGAGCCTGCTTCTTCCTCTCCCACTCCCCCTGCTTGTGTTCCATCTCTCACTGGCTGTCTCTCTGTCACATAAATAAATAAAATCTTTAAAAAAAAAGTATAATGAACTTGGGCTCAAATCTAATCACTTACTAGGGGTGTGATCTAGGCCAATGGTTTAACCTCTCTGAGATTCAGATTTCTTGCTTTGAAATAGGAAGTGATGCTCCCATAGGTGGTGGTTATGAATATTACATGAGATAACATGTACAAGCCCTCAGCATAGTGCTTGACACATTGAGATGTTTAACAATATATTATTCATTCCTTCCTACCTTGTTCTTTTTTTCCTCCTTTCATTCCTATTAAAACACCTACTAAATTAGAATGTGTAAATATCTAAGCCATGGAATCATCTAGTAAATATTAGAATATATATATATATATATATATATATATATATATTCTATAATGTGACTGTTTTGTCACATTTACTTTATGCATCAACATTTTTCATTTCATATGCAATGTTTAAATGTGAGAATTTCTTTTTTTTTAAAGATATAATTGGCTTTATTAAATAATTCACAAATCAGGCAGCATCCCATCTAGCAAACAGAAGAATGCTATGAGGAATTATACAAAACGGAAGGTTTTTATAGAAGGAAGGTGGGGCAAGAAAGCTATTAACAAAAGAAAAAGATTATTCTGGGAAAGACTTCTTTCCCTGTGGGGAAAGGCAAGAAGTCTTATCTGCAGTTGATCTCATCTGCTTTTGGAGGATGGAGAGGGTCCATGGGGAAGACTGGCACTGATCAAAAAAAATTCCTAACCAACTGGTAAAGACTACATTTCTGGGGAGGTTGAAACTGCAATTTTTCTTATATATTTTTTGTTTACAATTTCTTTTTTTTTCTTTTTTTAAAAGATTTTATTTATTTTTTATAATTATTTTTTATTATGTTATGTTAGTCACCATACAGTACATCCTTAGTTTTTGATGTAATGTTCCATGATTCATTATTTGCGTATAACACCCAGTGCACCATGCAATATGTGCCCTCCTTAATACCCATCACCAGCCTATCCCAATCCCCCGCCCCCCTCCCCTCTGAAGCCCTCAGTTTGTTTCCCAGAGTCCATAGTCTCTCATGGTTCATTCCCCCTTCTGTTTACCCCCCCTTCATTCTTCCCCTCCTTCTCCTACTGATCTTCCTATTTCTTATGTTCCATAAATGAATGAAACCATATGATAATTGTCTTTCTCTGTTTAATTTATTTCACTTAGCATAATCTCCTCCAGTCCCATCCATGTTGCTGCAAATATTGTGTAATCATTCTTTCTGATGGCTGAGTAATATTCCATTGTATATATGGACCAAATCTTCTTAATCCAGTCATCTGTTGTAGGGCATCTCGGCTCCTTCCACAATTTAGCTATTGTGGACAATGCTGTTATGAACATTGGGGTGCATATGGCCCTTCTCTTCACTACATCTGTATCTTTGGGGTAAATACCCACTAGTCAATGGCTGGATCATAGGGTAGCTCAATTTTTAACTTTTTAAGGGACCTCCACACTGTTTTCCAGAGTGGCTGTACCAACTTGCATTCCCACCAACAGTGTAAGAGGGATCCCCTTTCTCCACATCCTCTCCAACATTTGTTGTTTCTTGCCTTGTCAATTTTTGCCATTCTAACTGGTGTACGGTGGTATCTCAATGTGGTTTTGATTTGAATTTCCCTGATGGCTAATGATTTTGAACATTTTTTCATGTGTCTGTTAGCCATTTGTATGTCTTTATTGGAAAAGTGTCTGTTCATATTTTCTGCCCATTTTTTTTTGATTATTTGTTTCTCATGTATTGAGTTTGAGAAGTTCCTTGTAGATATTGGATACCAGTCTTTTATCTGTAGTGTCATTTGCAAATATCTTCTCCCATTCCATGGGCTGCCTCTTAGGTTTTTTTTTGACTGGCTCCATTGGAGGGTGGGATGGTAGGAGAGAAAGTTAAAACAGAAACTTAGCTCAAAAAAATCCAATCTCAAGAATGTAGATTACAGGAGATTACTGACTCAATGAAATGTTCCAATGTCAGACTCATCGGCATCCCCAAGGGGGTGGAGAAAGAGAGAGGTCTCAAAGAGACATTTGAACAAATTGTAGCTGAGAACTTCCCTAATCTGGCAAAGGAAACAAGCATTCGTGTCCAAGAGGCAGAGAGGACTCCTCCCAAAGTCAATGAAAACAGACCTACACCACATCACGTCATAGTGCAATTCGCAAATATTAGGCCCAAGGATACAGTATTGAGAGCGGCCAGGGGAAGAAAATCCTTACGTACAAAGGGAAAAATAACAGAATTACGTCAGACCTGTCTACAGAGACATGGCAGGCCAGGAAGGGTTGGCAGGGTATTTTCAAAGCTCTATCTGAGAAGAACATGCAGCCAAGGATCCTTTATCTAGCAAGGCTATCATTCAGAATTGATGGAGAGATAAGGACCTTCCAAGATCAGCAGAAACTGAAGGAATTCGTGACCACCAAACCAGCCCTACGTGAGATATTAAGCAGGAGTTCTATAAAAGTAAAAAGGTCCCAAGAGAGATACAGAACAGAAATTTACAATCTATAGAAACAAAGACTTCACAGGCAACATGACATCATTAAAATCATATCTCTCAAAAATCACTCTCAATGTGAATGGCCTAAATGCTCCCGTAAATGCCACAGGGTTGCAGATTGGATAAAAAGACATGACCCATCCATTTGCTGTCTACAAGGGACTCGTTTTGAATGTAAAGATACATCCAGACTGAAAGTGAAGGGATGGAAAACCATTTTTCATGCCAATGGACCTCAAAAGAAAGCTGGGGTAGCAATTCTCATATCAGACAGATTAGATTATAAACTAAAGACTGTAGTTAGAGATACAGAAGGACACTATATTATTCTTAAAGGATGCATCCAACAAGTGGATATGACAATTATAAATATCTATGCCCCCAACAGGGGAGCAGCTAGATACACAAGCCAACTCTAAACCAGAATAAAGAGACATATAGATAATAATACATTAATAGTAGGGGACCTCAACACTCCGCTCTCAGCAATAGACAGATCACCTAAGAGAAAATCAACAAAGAAACAAGAGCTTTGAATGACATACTGGACCAGATGGACCTCATAGATATATACAGAACACTACACCCCAGAACAACAGAATACTCCTTCTTTTTGAATGCACATGGAACTTTCTCCAGTATAGATCATATACTGGGTCACAAAACAGGTCTCAACTGATACCAAAAGAGTGAGATTATTCCCTGCATATTCTCAGACCACAATGCTTTGAAACTGGAACTCAATCACAAAGAAAAGCTTGGAAGAAACTCAAACACTTGGAAACTAAGAACCATCCTGCTCAAGAATGATTGGGTAAACCAGGAAGTTAAAAATCAGATTAAGCAATTTTCAGAGACCAATGAGAATGAAAACACATTGATGCAAAACCTATGGGACACTGCAAAGGCAGTCCTAAGGGGAAAATACATAGCCATCTAAACCTCACTCAAAAGAATAGAAAAATCTAAAATGCAGTTTTTATATTCACACCTCAAGAAGCTGGAGCTGGAACAGAACAGGCCTAACCCAAGCACGGGAAGGCAGTTGATCAAGATTAGAGCAGAGATCAATGAATTAGAAACCAGGAGCACAGTAGGGCACTTCAACAGAACTAGAAACTGGTTCTTTGAAAGAATAAATAAGATCGATAAGCCACTGGCCAGACTTACTCAATAGAATAGAGAAAGGACCCAAAACTAATAAAATTATGAATGAAAGGGAAGAGATCACAACCAACACCAATGAAATAGGAAGGATCATTAGAAACTTTTATCAACAGCTTTATGCCAATAAATTAAATAACCTGGAAGAAATGGATGCCTTCCTGGAAACCTATAAACTACCAAGACTGAAACAGGAAGAAATTGATTATTTAAACAGACCGATTAGTTATGATAAGATTGAAGCAGTGTTCAAGGGGCGCCTGGGTGGCACAGCGGTTAAGTGTCTGCCTTCGGCTCAGGGCGCGATCCCAGTGTTATGGGATCGAGCCCCACATCAGGCTCCTCCGCTATGAGCCTGCTTCTTCTTCTCCCACTCCCCCTGCTTGTGTTCCATCTCTCGCTTGCTGTCTCTATCTCTGTCGAATAAATAAATAAAATCTTTAAAAAAAAAAAAAAGATTGAAGCAGTGATCAAAAACCTCCCCAAAAACAACAGTCCAGGGCCTGGGGGATTCCCTGGGGAATTCTACCAAACTTTCAAAGAAGAAATAGTACCTATTCTCCTGAAGCTGTTTCAAAAAATAGAAACAGAAGGAAAACTACCAAGCTCATTCATTGAGGCCAGTATTACCTTGATCCCCAAACCAGGCAAAGACCCCATCAAAAAGGAGAATTACAGACCGATATCCCTGATGAATATGGACGCCAAAATTCTCAACAAGATCCTAGCTAGTAGGATCCAATAGTACATTAATAGGATTATCCATCAAGACCAAGTGGGATTCATCCCTGGGATGCAGGGTAGTTCAACATTCGCAAATCGGTCAGTGTGATAGATCATATCAACAAGAAAAGAGTCAAGAACCATATGATCCTCTCAATTGGTGCAGAAAAAGCATTTGACAAAATACAGTATCCTTTCCTGATTAAAACCCTTCAGGGGCGCCTGGGTGGCACAGCAGTTAAGTGTCTGCCTTCGGCTCAGGGCGTGATTGGGACCGAGCCCCACATCAGGCTCTGCCACTATGAGCCTGCTTCTTCCTCTCCCACTCCCCCTGCTTGTGTTCCCTCTCTCGCTGGCTGTCTCTATCTCTGTCCAATAAATAAATAAAATCTTAAAAAAAAAAACCCTTCAGAGTGTAGGGATAGAGGGTACATTCCTCAATTTCATAAAAACCATCTATGAAAAGCCTACAACGAATATCATTCTCAATGGGGAAAAACTGAAAGCCTTTTCCTTAAGATCAGGAACACGACAAGGATGCCCACTCCAGCCATTATTATTCAACATAGTACTAGAAGTCCTTGCAACAGCAATCAGACAACAAAAAGGGATAAAATGTATCCAAATCTGCAAAGAAGAAGTCAAACTGTCTCTCTTCGCAGATGGCATGATACTCTATATGGAAAACCCAAAAGACTCCACCCCCAAATTACTAAATGTGAGAATTTCTTAAACTTTTATTTTATGCCAGATAGTTACGTCTGGTATCTTTTTTCATCAAAATTATTCTCTCATTCTTTTTCCTCTAAGCAGCATAATTGTTTCTAAGGGCATAAAATCAACATGTGGCAGAGCAAACATGGCCATCCTTTCATGAATAAAAATATGAAAATAGATGGTAGATAAGGCTTAAATATGTCCTGATGCTTATAGACTAAGTGGCACAAGATATTCCCCCACACACACACACACAGACACAATGTTAGAGAATAGGTTATTTTCCCCAAATAGAGGAAATGGTCAGGAAAAATTATGTCAAAGATACCTGTACTTTTACATTCCATAAAGATCAAGGATGAACTTTGAATCTCATTATGTGTCATTAAAGGAGTACTGATTAGCAAAAATAAAGGAGGAGGAGAAGAAAGAGAGAAAAAAGCTCTATGAAGTCTGTTTCAACCATGAGTTAACTCCCAAGGGGATAGCGAGCACAGAAGCGTGTGCAACGTCCCTGCATTTCCAGGGACTTTTAGACCCAGGCAGTCCTCTTAGAGCCAGAATTTAAGATTTAGACCTAGTTTGAGGAGAGTTGAGAGAAGGGAGTAGCCACAGAAGTGAAGTACCTCTTTCTCTGTTCTCTCTCCCATCTCTATCTCCATCTCCCCCGAGCCAATTGGGAAGTTCTGTTCTTTGTACAACCTCAGATTCAGCATGATTATATTTTGGTTCCACTATAGAATATCTAAATGTGACTGTCGAGGCTAAGGAGAATATAATTTTTTAAAATACTGCACCAAAAAAAAAGAGCTTATCACAATTTTACCTCAATAATATTAAAAAATGATAATCGTGGTTTTGAAAAGTGCCTGATAGACTTCGGCCTGGTGCTTAAAATTGAAAATTGGTAGGCAATAGGAACAAAACCACATTATCTTTGTTTTTCCATTAAGTCAGGCTCCAATTAGTTACTTTCATTCCTAACTCTTTCTTTTGGCGGCCAGTACCATGACCTGAATCCTGCCAGAGTAATCAGATTGGTGCTGTAAGTATTTATATATGTGACAGGAAAGACGTTTTACCTGAAAGGTTTTTTATTAAAACGTTGTTCCAAAAAATAACTGTGATATAGTCACAATAGTTAAGGTCTCCTCCAGTTGATCATTTGCTATATGTAAACAATTCTTTATGCAAAATAGAAGAGCAAAACTTGCCCAATATTTACTAGAATGTTTTTATTCTGATGTAATTTTTGATAAGTGTTTTGTTGATTTTGCACAATATTTACATTATATGCAATTGGATAGAGCTAATAGAAATATGAAGATCATTCTCTAGTATTCATTTTTGCCAGCTCTCTGCAGTAATGCTGGCCAGAAGTTTATTTCCCCCCTCTTTTCCTAGTTGAGTTATTAAGTAGAATTGGTTACATAATGCTTGGTCCTATAATTAAGTGTGTTGAAAACTCATGCATTACAAATTAAATTGATGTGAACATTTTTTAAACATTTTTATTTTAAGGAGAAATGTTTTCTCCCAATTTCTATTTGGACTGGTAATAACCACGAGTCTACATCTCTTTACTTTGTGCAGGAAGACACTAGTGGAAAAATTTTCAGAAGCAACTCATATTTCCTATAAAAAGAGAAATTCTGCATCATGATCTTATTTGTGTGTATCTCTAAGCTTCCCAAAGATATTTGCAAATAAGCATCACATATCTCTGTTGAGTGTGACTCACTCACCATTTATATGTTTACTGCCAACTTGTGTTACGCATGGTGCCTGGCATTAGGTATATAACGATACATCCAACTTCTTTATCTTCAAGAAGCCCCCTGTTCTGAATTCCTGGGGACACAGATTTGTAAATAACTAAGTGTAATGCAACATGATCATTCTAATCTGAACAAGTATTTAGGGCAAAAGAAGTGATTTAATTCTAGTTGGAAAACTGAAAAGGATTAAGTATGAGCTGAGTCATGAAAATTGAGCAGGAATTTACTAAGTGGAGAAAGAAGAAGTTAGGGTATTCTAGGTATCTGTTCTTGAAATAAAAACCATCTACCCTTCTTTATCATGCAGACTGGAAACTTCAGTCATTCCTTCAACAAATACTTAATGAGTTCTTACTGTGAATAAGACATTCAAAAACAAGATATTTTGTGTTGTGTTACAGTCTGATTGCCTGGATGCTGGAGAACATTTTTCTTTACCCATTATAGATGTACCACATTTTAAGAGCCATTAATATGGGCATGGGGCTACAAATATATATATACAAATACACACACACACACACACACACACATACATTTTTTTTTCTTAGAAAACTGCATTTATTCATTCATTCAGCCAACAATATATATTGAGTGCCTGTCATGGGCTCAACAATATTTAGAAGAGAACATTTACCTGGACGGAAGGATTCAAGAGTCATGTCTATTCAAACAAAATTCTGTGAGGAACAGAGGGGTCAGGATCGATCTTGGTGATGGCCATAGTCAAAAAGAAAGTAGAGAGAGAAGGAAAACAAGCTTGTGAACCAAGCAGGCTGATCAAAGAGGTTTGGGGAGGCACAGATCAAGGAGAGGTTGGTACCAGCAGTCAACACAGAGAGGCTGAAGAGCTGAGTTGCTCAGTGGTCACTGCTGACCTGATGACTGCGTCCATAAGCATGTGCAGAAGCAGCTGGAGGGGAAGGAAGACTCTGGGGCTCCAGCAGATTTGACAGGAGAAACATGAGAGGCAGAAGTGGAGTCACAGAAAATGGTCTTCAAAGTGGTGGAGATGAGTTTGTGCTTAAAGGCAGAATGGGGGAGCCCGGGTGGCTCAGTCAGTTGAGCGTCCAGCTCTTGGTTTTGGCTCAGGTCGTGATCTCAGGGTCATGTGATGGAGCCCCGGGCTCAGTGTGGACTCAGCTTGAGACTCTCCCTGTCCCTCTGCCCCTCCCTCATCCCTACTCTCTCTCTTTCTCTGGCATGCATGATATTTCTCAAATAAATTAATGAATCTAAAAAAACCCCCAAAAAACAAAGGCAGAATGGATGAATGGATGTGACTTGGTTTTTTGTGTCAAATTTCTTGGAATTTTTATCATTTCAAGAAAATTCCCTCCTTCCTTTCATTTTCTTTATATATTTTCAGGTTAACACAGTATAAGAAAAACTTCATTTGCATTTGTTCACTGAATATATCACATATTTATTAACTTTTTACTCATTGTTAAACTGCATTTATATTATTAGAATACAAATGGACATTTTGAATGATAAACAGGCCACCTTTTTAATGATTACATATAACTAATACAATAATCTTGATTCTGACCACACTGAATAGTTTTCATTGTAGCTCATTAATAATTTTATTTATATGCTTAGAATATGAAGTCATTATTACATTTTTATATTAATTATAAGCAGTGTGAATAGTGGAATATAAAAGAGAATGCCTGAAAATGAAAACTCTGTTATTTTTGAACATGTATTTCACAGTATGAGAACAAAATGTATTCAGCTGTTCATTTTATAAAGAGAGAAAATGCATTTAAAATTAGAATTGTGCCATTCAGAGACCGTAATTCATATAGTCATAAGAGAAATATAAATGCTCCCTATCAGTGGGTAGAGAAAAAAAGTCTCATTTCAATAAAACATTTGGTGATTAAATATCTCTACATGGAACTTTTCCTTTCTTTTTCTTTTTTAGAAAGAAAGACAATTGGATATAGTCAGAAATATAGCATTAGGCTTTTTTTTTTTTTTAAAGATTTTATTTATTTGACAGAGATAGAGACAGCCAGCAAGAGAGGGAACACAAGCAGGGGGAGTGGGAGAGGAAGAAGCAGGCTCATAGTGGAGGAGCCTGATGTGGGGCTCGATCCCACAACGCCAGGATCACGCCCTGAGCTGAAGGCAGACGCTTAACCGCTGTGCCACCCAGGCGCCCCGAAATATAGCATTAGGCTTTTAACATGAGTCAGTGAGAACCAGAAAACTGTAGAGTTTGAACCCAGGTAATAAATGGAAAACTCATTCTGCGAGAAATCCGAGGACACCAGTCCTCCCCTGACCATGAACGTTAGCATCATTCACTTCTTTCCTTTCTTCTGAGCCAGGAGAAACCTTAATTCAAGGTTTGACAAAGCCCAGTATATTAGGCATTTTAGTGATCTTTATAAAAAAATAAAAAAAGAGACCCTCCATGAATTGAAAATGGGCTTTGACTTATTTTTCCAGTAGTGGTGATGGATTTGCACTGATCCATCTGTAATCTTGCACTTATGATCCTCTGGGGTCAATGACACATTTTGGGAGAAGCTGAGCTAGATTTGTCAGGCTGTGAAACAGAACAGGGCCAGCTGACCCATAGGAGATTCATCTGTGACCTTGGCTATGCTACAATGCTCCCACAGCTGGCCCCTGAGCTAAGGAAATTACTGTGGCAAGAATGGGCTTGGGTAAGCCATGGTAATGTGCTTGCCCACAGCGAAGTTGGGAGGTTGGTTCAGTTTTTTTAGGGGCACCTCCTCTTCCCTGTTTAGGCCCTGCATCAGTGTCTCTATCTTTTACACTGATAGTGATCTCTTTCTCTTCTCTTACGCTGTACCGTCTCTTTGACCCTTGACAAAAATTCCTTTCTAGAAAGAAGCTGGTATGTATACAAAAGTCCAAGCATTAAGTCTCCTGAGGTTTCTCTCCAAAGGGTTATTTTTCTTCAATAATTGGTAATTGCCAATCATAGTAAAATAAAGAATTTAGGTATTTAGAAATCGTTCCTACAGATTTCACTACAATGAGTAACAAAGGTATGACAGAGAGAGAGAGAAGCATTTTTTGCATTTACTCTTTTTTTTTTTTTTAAATCTTACAGCGGAAACCCCCACTGGTGGTAGATGATCTTTTTGAAGACATGAAAGATGGTGTTAAGCTGCTTGCTCTTCTGGAGGTCCTGTCTGGGCAGAAACTGGTAACGACTTTTCCTGTGACCAGACTTGTCAAATTGCTCCCCTTTGGAATTTGGGGGTGTGGAGTTGGGAGTGTAAAGGGTACTGTCCCTGTAAGACAAAGTTCTCTTTTTGTAGTTGGTAATACACTGGAAACACTAGCCTATCAGTCACTTGTGGGAGCAGAGAATCCATTCCCTTTCTGGTTCCTATACATGTTTAGTGGCTCTGAGACGTGATGTATAGTGGTAGCCATCTTGGAAGGCAGAGTAAAAAATCTCCATCAGTAGTTGTCATGTGTAACTACTGCCTCGGTGAGTATCCAGGAAGCTTACTTGCAGATTAACACTACCTCACTTTATAGTGTTTGCTCTCCATTTGGAAAGGATTGTTGGTCCATAACTGCGCTTTATTTATGTAGTTGTTTGTTGAAAATGAAGTTGGGAATCAGCGTGGCCTTCTTCATACACTTGTGGACGTCCTCCATCTTCAGTCATTGGTCACAGGAACAGCGGGCTTTTAGGTGCAGCAGAACCAAAGCAGAGTGAAAAAAACACATGGAGAGTGAACTACAGAATATATTTTTCTACATTACTTAATAATAAAGTATAGACAGCCTCCAATTTACAATGGTTCAACTTCATGACTTTTTGACTTCACGGTGGTGTGAAAGCAATACACATTCAGTAAAAACCATAGTTGGAATTTTGAATTTGGATCTTTTCCTGGGCTAACGACACACGGGATGATCCTCTCTTGTGATGCTGGGCAGTCGCAGGGAGCCACAGCTCCCAGTGACCCACGTGACCACGAGGGTAAAGAACCGGTATACTTACAACCATTCTGTAGCCACACAGAGACTCCATTTTACACTTTCAGTACGGTAGTGAATAAATTACATGAAAGATTAAATACTCCATTGTAAGATAGGCTTTATATGAGATGATTTTGCCCAACTGTAGGCTAACGTCAGTGGTCTGAGCACATTTAAGGCGAGCTAGGCAAAGCTGTGATGTTCGGTAGGTTAGGTGTATTAAATGCGTCTTTGATTTGCTGTATTTTCAACTTAATTTGAGTTTATCAGGATATAACCCCAATGTAAGTTGAGGAAGATCTGCATTTTGTTTCTCTGGCTTATGTTTTGTTATTTCAGAGTAGTAAAGAGGTAAGTAGTTTGCAAAGATAAACTACTTATAAATGCTGTTTTCCGTAATTACAAAAAGGTACTCAGGAAATAATCTTCAAATGTTGTATAACGTTAGACACAGAGTCCAAAATTGGGAGTACCCATTTTTTCTCTATCTACCGCTTCTTGACAACAGCTACACAATCATTGTTACTTGGATAATTGAGTTTTTTAAAAGTGTTTTTACCTAAACATAAATTTCCAGTTAATTTTGTGCAGAGTCCTTAAAATAGCTTTTGTGAAAGAGTTTGTTTGTTGGAAAATTACAAACTGATAATAATTTTGTGTAAATCATTTATCTAATAGGATTCATATTGCAGTGGATGTTTTCAGCGCCCCTTGTGCCATCTCAGCTCACCTCCCTCTTCAGTGAGTGAGATTTCAGACAGTGGGGGACATTGCCGTAGACTGTAGCAGCATCTAGGTTCGAATCCTGTTAATATGTCCCCAGGATTCTATCCTCATGGCTTTTATCAAAGGCACAAGTTGCTCAAGGCAGCCCTGAAGTGTAGGAAGGGTTAGTAGTCCCTAAGGACCCTCAACCAGTGGAGATGGAGTCCATGAATAAATGCTCCAGCCTGACATTTGTAGGAGGGACAATTCTGTGACATATTTTACACCTATCTCGTAGAGTACTTGGGTCCCCAGCAGGACTGAGGCCCAGTTGCTCACGGTGGACACCCTCAGTAGCACTTTTCCTTCTTCCTTGTCTCACTCTCCATGCGTCTCCTCACTCTTACTACCTGGAGTCACCTCCTCTGTAAACTACATGCCCCCAAGTCCTTGTCTCAGGTTCTGCTTTGGGGGAGATCAAAACACATATGAAAAGTTAATTTGGAATATACACGTATATGCATGAGCTAAATAAACTGGATTAGCATTCCGATGTGGGAGTCATTGACTTGAGATATATACAGCCTTGGTTTCCAGATATTATTGGCTATCCTTATATAACCTCCTGAATTAAGCTATTTACTAGAAGGTTAAAGGAACCTTTGTTATAATTCATTTGTGTATTAGAGAGGTATATCATTCTGTATCAACATAATTTTGCTAGTGTACTTGACCAACAGAGGAAAGAAATCTTGATGGGCATTTAATTGCCAAATGAGATGATTCTAGAAAAAGTAAATATTTTGACATAACAGTCGTACGTCTGTTTAAGTGCCCTACTCATTCAGACAGAATTATAAGACCTTGAGGCTAGAAGAAATTTTGAAAAGAATCTCAGCATTCTTACTTAGTGGGTAAGAAAACTGAGACACACAAGGACAATTTCCAATTTAACCTTTATTATTTATTTATATTGAGCGCTTCAAGATTCTGAATTACATAAAATGAAATTGCTCTGAAATTATAAATAAATCTTGGAAGTGGTTATTTAAATTTTGTACATGTCATTACGGTCCAGGACCACATTAACATGAAAAGCATCATTTGAAGGAATGAGTATCCCAGGCATTTTTTTAGAGCTTTCAAAGGGAGAATGTGAGTAAGAGCATTTCCCTCAGGAGTGGTAACACTATTCAGGAATTCTATAATATCTCATAGGTAGAACTCTGTTAAGAACACTATGCTTAACATCAGGGTTCACAGAGCCTGAGACTCTGACTCTGACCGTGATTGTCTGAGAAATGTGGCCAAATGGCTTAGTGTCCTTGCACTGCCAGCATCTCTTGAGAAATCTCTATGATTTTATTGAAAGACTTAGGGTATTTTTAATTTTTAAATTACAATTCTTAGATTTCTCTACAGTCTTTAACTATTATTTGTGGAACATGTACTCTTTTTTTTAATGGATCAGGGATTCTATATCTTTAATTGCACTTAAAACATAGGAACACTAAATTTAATTTGGACTTAGGATTTTTTTAAAGAATATGATGAATTGCCATTGAAAAATTAGAAATAAGAGAAGCAATATGAATAGAGTTTAAGAACTTCAGAGGAACTTACTTCTTATACATTTTGTTAACCTTCTCCTTATAAAACTCCTTAACACTTTGCATTCAGGAGAGCCCTAACAGTCCACTTAAAAGTGCACAATAAAAGAAAGCAAAACACGAATTCAAAAAGATATATGCAACCCCATGCTCATTGCAGCTTGATTTACAATAGCCACATGCATACATGCACCATATAGCGCTTTTCATATAAATGTTTCCTCACATATAGGAGGGACAGTCTCAATAGGCAGCGTGGGAATTTTGCAAATTTCTGCTCTTGGCGTACAGAAACCTGACAGGCAAATGTGTCAACAGATAAGCTGGGAATGAGTCTTTGTTGAGTAAATTAGTACACCTTCCAAGTGCTTTGGGGATAATGCTCCTTTGTGTATCTACTAAACTTTTAGAAATTGAGTGATGTTGTTCTTGAATATTCTTTAAGTCTATTTTTAATCCATTTAAATTCATTTTATAATTATCATTTTAATGTGTGCATTTTTGTTTATTCCTATTCCTTCCTGTTTATAGCCATGTGAACAAGGACGCCGTATGAAGCGAATCCATGCTGTGGCTAATATTGGCACGGCACTCAAGTTCCTTGAAGGAAGGAAGGTAAGAGAGAGACAAAACAAAACACCTTTTTAAACAAGAAGGTGTGGGCATACTGATGTTTTCCAGTGTTGGCTGTGCAGTAAAAGCACTGCATGTAAATTATACAGCGAGAGATTCAGTATTATTGTAAAATAATTCTATATTTACAGAAAAGTGGCAAAAAATGGCAGAAAGATTTCCTGCTTATACTTTGGGCAGCTTCCTCTAATATGAAGGACTTACATACATAGTATATGTGTGTGTGTGTGTGTGTGTGTGTGTGTATCTCACAATTATTAAAGAAGGAATTTAAAATTGGTGTGATACCATTCATTAAAGCATAGATGTCAGTCTAATTTCATCCATTTTTCCACTAATGTCTTACTTCTATCCAGGATCCCGTCCAGTAACACACCTTGTGTTGTGTTGTGGCTCCTTGGTCTCTTCCACGCTATGACCTTGTCTTTCTTTGTCCTTCATGACCTTGATAATAGTTGCTGGTCAGTTATTTTTGCAGAATATCACTCAATATGGGTTTGTTTCTTCTTTCCTCAAGATTAGATTGAGGTTATACATTTGTGGCAAGAATCCCAAGGAATGATGTTGTATTCTTCTCAGGGTATCATGTTAGTGGATATAGGATTAATAAGTCTTATTGCTGGCAACGTTAACTTCAATCACTTGGCAAGGCTTTCTGCTGTGTTTTTTCTTATGATACAGTTACTGTTTTTTCCTTTATAACTGAGAAATAACCTAGGGGAAATAACTGAGATTATGCTAATATTCTGCTTCTCCACAAACTTTGGTTACTGATTTTAGCATTGATCGCCTTCAGTAATTATTTCTGTGATGTTTGCCTAGTGGTGATTTTTGTGTTTCCCTCAGTCCTTTCACATGTATTAATTGAAATTGTTCTGTAAGTAAAGGCTGTCCTTTCCCCCCACCCACCATTTATTTATTTATTCAATTATTTATTTTGGCATGAACTTATTCTATAATTATAATATAATAATAATGGTAATAATACTCAAATTGTTCCAGCTTTGGCCATTGAGAATTCCTTCAGGCTGGCTCCTGTACTCTCTTAATAGGGCCCCATCTTTTTTCAGGCATTTCCTCATTTTCTGGAACAACAGATTTTCCATGTTTATCTTATGCTTTCCCTGCCCCAGTTCTGGAATCAACCATTTCCCTAAGCAGGCTTTGTTCTTTTTATTAGTGAGTGACGTTTGGGTGCTGGGTGTACTCATTGCTACTGAAATGTCATTGCCCCTAGGCCCTCTTAACAGACAGATCTAGAAAACATGAATGTTTACTAACCCAGGAATATTCATACATGTTTTCTCTCTCTTCCCCTGCCTCCTTTCTCTCTCTCTCTGTGTGTGTGTGTGTGTGTACCATCAGTTTAAACTGATACTTCTGATTCCAGTCCAATACCACAAGGTTCATTAATAGTCTTCCATGCTTATTTGTTTCTGTTTTCTGTGACAATGAGAAAACTGGCTCTCATCTATAATGTATTCACCAATTTTTTAATCCTAGTACAGACATAAAATTGTTTAAGAATTTCTGACCACAACCCTGTGAGAAACAGATTTACTCACTAGAGAACAGTGTATGCATAGGTCTTTTGGTCTTTAGTATTACAGCAGTCAGTCAAAAGACTATTTTCCAAATTTACTTAGGTAACTTTTGTTCTTTTTCACTCCCTTCAGTGTGATTATGTTAGTCTTTTGTAATAGAGTTAGATAACCAAGGTATATTCAGTTTTGAGTAATACCCCCTCACACACACATACATCCTAGTTGACTTTGATTATTATTCTTATTCTTATTTTGGGTAATGAGACATTATTATGATTCTAGAGTAAAGGTTACACTTAGAGAAGGCACTCCCTCATGATCCTCACTATTCCATTCTCATCTTTCTTCTTTCCATTCCCTATCTCATCTTAGGGAACCAGTCTCTAGCTTCTAATTTATTCTTCCAGTATCTCTTTTCTTTTCTTTTCTTTTCTTTTCTTTTCTTTTCTTTTCTTTTCTTTTTTTTTTAAAGATTTTATTTATTTATTTGACAGAGAGAGAGACAGCCAGTGAGAGAGGGAACACAAGCAGGGGGAGTGGGAGAGGAAGAAGCAGGCTCATAGCGGAGGAGCCTGATGCGGGGCCCAATCCCATAACGCTGGGATCATGCCCTGAGCCGAAGGCAGACGCTCAACCGCTGTGCCACCCAGGCGCCCCTCTTCCAGTATTTCTTTTGCATAAATGAGCAGATGTATTATCATACACCCTCTTTTTTTTTTTTTTTGGAAGGGTAACATCCTATAATACATTCCTGCACTTTGCTTTTCTCATTTAACAGTATATGCTGGAAATCTTTCAAATCAGTTCATGGAGATCTTCCTAATTCATTTTCACAACTGCTTTCGTTATCTGGATATGCCAGAGTTTATTCAACCACTGTCTTATGAATGGGCATCTAGGTTGTTTCTAGTATTTTTCAAACACAATGATGCAATTAATGGCTGTCCACCATACTTTCACACTATGAGAAGGGCATTTTCTGGGTAAATTCCTAAAAGTGTGATTGCAGGGTCAAAAAGTAAGTGTATATGTGTTTTGGTTTTTCTTTTTTGAGGTATTGCCATGCTTCCTTTCAAACCAGTAGCACCAACTGGTTTAGATTTAGTCTTTTCCCAACTTGTGGGAATTCAACTTGTGTTTGGCAGAACCAAAACCAGCTTTATAAATGGATATCCAGATACTCCTGGAAAATAGAATGATTCAACTCTTTCCTTCAAAATCTATATAGACTAAACTCATTTATTTACTACCCTAATGCATATGTGAATACTTTCCATATGACAGGAACTCTAGAAAATACAAAGAATACTTGATTCTGTTCATTGAATAATTTATATTTTGATCAGTTGGTACTATGATGAAACAATATAAAGTCCAGTCAGTTGTGCAGACTCCATGCCAAAGAGAGATTCTGGATATTAAGATGGAGTAGAAAAACAATATTAGCTTCTTATAGAATATTGGACATTGTTTCCAGATCACCTAATATCATTGTTAATGGAGTGTTTCTCTTCTTTCAGCTTCCTCCATGGATTTTTCATTGAAAGCTGAAAAAGCCATGTTGAACAAGATATTTATAGCTTTCCAAGTCATTGGGTCTCTCATTTTACCTATATAACAATTGGGCCCTACTTTGTTCTGAGCTATCCTTCGTTGGCTAGAATATAAAAACAAAATTCCTCTTGTTAATGTCTTGGAGAAAATTTAAGGACTTAACCTATAAAGGCATTGTTTGCAAAGAGGACCAAAGAGTCTTCTTTTCCCAGAAGAATTGTTTTACACTAGATCATTTTCGCAGAACAACCCTAAGTAATAAAATTTGAGTGCGAGGAGGGATGAGTTTTTTAAGGCTCTTTGGTGCCCACCTTACTATTTATTTTATTTTATTTTTATAATTTAAGAACTTATGTCTCAAACGTATTTTCAGGAATTTGTTTTTGACCTTTGGACTTACTTTGCCCTCCATTTAGATTTTTTTCTTTAGATAATAGAAAATCAGTTTAGTCCTTGGATTCTAGCTTGATTTAAGGAATAATGAGGGCGTCCCTCAAATTTTACTGGATAAAACCCTACCATTGTGTTTGTTTTCCACTTGTTTACAGGACAGTTGGGAAAAGCATACATTAGTACCTGATGGGAACCATGTAAATGTGACTCTCATGAGTAGATCCAGTACCATTTCCACCAGTTTCTTTCTCCAATGAGGTATCAGGTGGGTCACTCTAAACAGTAACAGGAGCCAATCACTGACCACCTTTCCTAAAATTTCCCATAGTGCAGACAAGGGACATAAATTTAGATTCCTATGAAGTCAGATAAGTGACCTTAACGATGAATTGAGTTAGAGGCTGACTATGGAAACAGGAGAACCGAGCAAGTCCTGCGCCCCGTCTGGAAGACAGAAGTGAACATTCAGTTCCAGCTATAGTTCCGTCAGTGAAATGCAAGCACAGGGATCCCAGATTTGCCAATTAAACAAGAGAAGTCAGCAATCTGGATTTTTATTAAAATCTAATTATTTATTTAAGTTATTTATTAAATAATACAGGTAGTTGGCTTCCTGTATCACTGGTTAGAATGACTCACTCAACACCTCATTGTAAAAAGCAACTAACATAAAGTGGCAATGCATCCACTCGTTAGGTTTTCCAATTTATCAAGAAAAGCTAGTAATCTGGAGTTTTAATCAAATTTTTTTTTGGAATTTATTCCCAATCATTGGAATATTTTTTGGAAATATCTATGGGCCTTGTATTAGTCTGCTATGGCTACCACAGCACTACCACAGACTGGATGGCTTCAATAACAGAAATTTGTTTTTTCACAGTTCTGGAGGCTGGAGGTTTAAGATCAAGATACCAGCAGAGTTGGTTTCTTCATCTCTTCCTGCTTGCAGACAGACACTTACTGACTGTGTCCTCACATGGCCTTTCCTCTGTGTGGGTGTGGAGAAAGAGAAAGAGAAAGAGCTCTGGTGTCTCCTCCTCTTCTCATAAGGACCCTAGTCCTATTGGATTAGGGCCCACTCTTAATACCTCACTTAACTTTAATTACCTCCTTAAAGGCCCTTTCTCTAAATATGGTCACATTGAGGGTTAGGGCCTCAACATGCGAATTTGAGGGAAAGACAAATCAGTCCGTACAAGCCTCTGGCTTACAAAATCAAACTTCCCCAGATTACCTGGGCCACATAAAATTGTCTAGTGCAGGATTCTCGAACATTGACATGCATCAGAATCAAAAAAGCCTAGAGATTTTGTTAAAGCAGATTCTTGGGCTGCACCCCCAAGGTCAGCAGGTCAAAGGTGAGGTCGATCAATGTGATCCCATTCTCTTTCTGGTTTCTGGGAATTTTTCATTCTCTTTGAATGTCTCTGTTGCACATCCCACACTCCTAAGAATTTAATAGCATAAGTTCCAAAAGCCCAATAAGAGTAAGTTCCATAAGCCCATTATGGAACATACAGTTTTTAAGAGAAAAAATAATTATGAAAAGCATTTTTTCTTCAGAAGTCGAGCAAAATATCTTTAGGTTCTATCGTAAGTTTAATATGTTAACTTCATAGTACAGTTGGAGCTGGATTGAGGTAGAAAATTCAATTTATCATTTTTAAAGAAAATGATGTATAAGGAAAGAAAAATAATCTGTCCTTTATGGAATGCATTAATCTTCTGGTTATTAGCATGTATTATATATCTGTGCTCTATGGATACTAAAATGGATGTGGAGAAAATTCTAGAAAAGCTGTAAACCAGAGTAATCAAAATGATTATGGACATTGCAGTAGGTTCTGTCATAAAAGGTTAAAAAAATGTGATGTTCTTTATTTTTCAAAAACATGTATTATTTGTCTCATGCTGTGCTAGATTTAAAAGAAGTAGACACATTGTAATCTATGGAAGTTCTCAATATTTTTTTCCTGTCTCTAAACCCGATGAATGAATTTCACCAGTGAGACAAAATCCCATAGGTATATCTCAAATTATTTACAGTGATTTTTGTGCTAATTTTTACTCTACTAGTAAATTTAAACTAATTACTCCAGAGCAAAGTATTTGTGGGATGATTTTGAATCTGATATTTTTTTTTGAAGTAAACCATTTACAAACTTCTGAACTTAATTATTAATAACACATCTTATTAAATCTTGTCTGAGAATTATTGAGCTAGAAATCTAAGGAGTACTTTATTTTTTTTCTAATTTGTTTAGGGCTTATTGAAAGGATGGTGAGCAGTTGTTAATTGTATTCTTTTGAGATTGTCTAAGATAGATTTACCATACAGTTCATTTTGCTGGAACTTAGGAAATAACATTTTTAATAGTTGGGAAGCATTAAAATAAATAATTGGAGACAACTATAGACAGGTTAACATCAATCCTGAATGCCCAAAAGTCAGGAACTGAACCCTAATAGTCTCTTCTACTTTATTATTTCTTGGCTTTCTTTTGTCTTTACAATGTATTCCCCAAATCATGCTCTAAATTTACTACCTACATTTTTATTCCCTTTGGACAAATAATTCTGATTTTGAAAAATTATTTATGTATGTATATCATCTTCTCCCTTTGTTTTTCATGTCAGTCCATGTACAGAGGATCACCGGTTAGTACAAATTTTAGAATTTTTAACTCCTGACTTTTATAGGTAAAAGAGAACATAAGTTTCATGCTATTTGGTAACAAACTTCAAAGTAAGTGCATTTTTTTAAACTACTCATCACAGTTTCTTTTAAGTTCCAGTCAACTTCTGAATGTAAAAAAATAACCTTTTTTTTACTGTGTGGTGTTTTGTTGGTAATTCCTTGCATGATGTCATATTTTTTCAACTTTAAACAATTTTTTGAAATTCATTTTATAGTTTTTTTGTGTGTGTGTGTGCATCTAATGAATGCTCCTGAAATTTCCACTGAAACCATGTGCTTGTTTGTTTTAATGGCTCACTCAACTTACTCTTATCTTATGTACCACTACATAGGCATGACCAAATTGTCCAGTTGATGTCTAATAAAGTGCTAATTATTGCATAATTAGGTGGTCTATAATCTTCTAGTACATTACTAGTACAGTTTTTCTTTTTAAACAGATTAAATTAGTCAACATTAACTCCACTGATATAGCTGATGGCCGACCATCAATAGTTCTCGGATTGGTGTGGACCATTATTCTATATTTCCAGGTATTGTACTATAGCTCCCTTTTCAGTTGATATAATGTCATGAATGGAGGTAGTGGTGGAAATTTTAATAGTACTCTCATTTGTCTTACCTTTGGAGTTGCTCTCAAGTGAGCAGAAACTTGACTTTCTCAAGTACACTGTTTTTGTTAACAAAAGCATTTCCCCTTCTTCCCTGCAAAGATGTTATATATGGAACTCCCCCAAAGAACTGTGGCATAGGCGCTCAATCTGAAAAGTGAGCAGGGCACAATGGAGATGAAATATTGGTGTAGAAAGACTCAGGAATTTTTTTTTTTGTTCTCTGGAAGGGACCAGTTTTATGTTCCTATTAGACATTACGGGGAGAAATGAACTTGCCATTCCATCTAGAACAATTGTTCTAGCCACTAGGTTGTTTTTTTGTTTTTTTTTCAGAGATTTTATTGATTTATTTGAGAGAGAAGACAAGTGTGGGTGAGGGGCAGAGGGAGAGGGAGAAGCAGACTCCCCACTGAGCAGGGACCCTGACACTGGGCTTGATCCCGGGACCCCGAGATCATGACCTGAGCCCAAGGCGGACACTTAGGTTTTTTTTTTTTTTTTTAAGACTTTATTTTTTAGAACAGTCTTATGTTCACAGCAAAACTGAACAAAAAACACAGAGATTTCCCGTTTACCCTGTGTTGGCACACCATGTGTAGCTTCTCCCCTAACCAACATCCTCCACTGAGTGATACATTTGTTACAATTAGCGAACCTATATTGACACATCATTATCATTCAAAGTCCATAGTTTACTTTAGGGTTCCCTTTTGGTGTTGTATGCTCTATGAGTTTGGATAGCCATTAGGTTTTATTTTATTCATTCATTCATGTGTTTAACAAGCATTTATAACTGTGTACGAGGTAGTTTTAGATGTAGTGGGAAGTCGGAAGAAGAGTACCATGTCAATCATGCCCTTAAGAATTTACCTTGTCAATGGTGTTAAAGGTGTGAATTTAAATCACTTTAAGTTGGAAAAATAAAACATCCAAGGAAAGAAGAACAAGATAATTCTTATGTTTTTGCCACCTGTTAACTCACAAACAGATCGAGGAGTTGACCAGCAACCTGCCACAGCTGCAGTCTCTGTCAGGCAGCACATCCTCTGTGGACAGCATGGTTAGCGCTGAGACCGCCAGCCCCCCAAGTAAACGGAAAGTGGCCACCAAGATCCAAGGAAATGCTAAGAAGGCTTTATTAAAGTGGGTTCAGTACACAGTAGCCAAGTAAGTACCAAGAATTTGTTTAAATTTGAAACCCTTGAATAATTTGAGTTACCAATTTATTACTGAGTGTATCTTCCAATATTGCAGAATGTGAAGAGACATTCGAATGAAGGGCTTTGCTTTAGGCTGTTCCATTCTTTTCTTGAATTAAAATATAAACAGAAATCATCACTCTAGGAAAATGCTGTAATCAACCTAATTCCTTCATTATTCATGGATCGGGCCCAATTAAGTTTTTTAAACACACACTTTGATTGGTAATCTGAGGAGTAATTCTATTTAGGTCATTGTTTAGACTTCCTGTTTTTATTAAATAATTTTTACACAAATAAATTAGAGGTTAAATGTGATTATCTCTTCATAAGACTATTGAGTTCTAGTTAATAATAATGTGAACTAAGGTCCATATTCTGAAATAATTATATTTGTTTTTGTTTCCCAAAACTTTCTAGCAATTTTATTTTAAAATTCTTTTTCCTTGGGTCTCCTCTTTTATCTGGAATGTAGATTCCTTTGTCAACTTCAGTTTTATAGACTGTGGATTTCCTTCTGGGCATAATAAATTTATATGTGTGTACATTCATGTGATAATGCTATATAGAAAATTACTACTCTCAATGAGTATCTTTTCATAGCAATTTCAATAGCATTTTCAGTTGAGCATACCAGTGTCTTGTGGTCAAATGTGGTCAGTGGTAAGATCTCTTCATAAAGAAGTTGTGCTTTTGTATGACTTCCTAAATGCCATGTCAAATTAACTCACTTTCTGTTTTGTTTTTGCATGCCTAAGTCTAATCTGAATCTTATTCCCTACTTCTGGAAAATAGTTTTAAACAAGTACTTATTATAAAATATTGAGGCACTAAACTTAGGGAGTTCTATTTTTAAAGTGTTTGAAGAGCAAAAATAAAGAGAAAAAATTAAACACAGAGAGGATGCAATTAGTGTTACTATTTTATATTGTTTTGTTTAACTTTTGAAGTGTGTTGGTGGTTTTCTAATTTGGGGTTTATTTTTATGATTCAACTTGTACTCAAAAGTATTTCTGAAAGTAAAACTTTGTGGCTTTTTAGGATCTGTAGTAGAAATGAAATATTAAAAGCCTGACCACATTGTTGGTCTACTGTTTGCATTCCATCCATAGTGGCAATTACTAATCTCTTTTGCATCTTAATTGGACAGGGAGAAGAAATGTGCTAGGTAAAAAGAGGCAGGTGACCACATGCTAGGACGTTTGTCATGATGCTATTCAATAAAACTTTGTAATAATATCAATGTGTTACTCTCTTGCCTATTGCTCCACAAAGCATTAAATTAACCAAAAATAAATTGGCTTCCACTTAATATTATAGTAGCTTAAAGTAAACTCAAATTTAATGCTGTTGGAGTTTTTCTACATTGGTTTTGTTTTACATATGATGTGTTAGCTTTCAAAGATGTGCAGGGGTCTAATGATAACTAAAAGTCATTCATGCAACTTGTATATTTGTGACATCAGTGGAAGTTGCATTTTCCTTATCTGTATAAATGTCCAGATTTATGGATCCAAGGCTTTTCTACACATCAACATATCGGTGAGATCCATTTACTTTATAGCTGCATCAAGTGTAGAGATTTGGGGAGATGACTGTTCTCTAACATAAAATTTCTGTGATGAACACATGATTCCATTATACATACCAAATTGTTGATAATTTTTCTAAAAGCTGCTTTCTACGAAATACTATCCCATTATGTATTTTTCAAGCAACTTTTTACCTGGTATGGATAAAAGACTTTAGAATCTGTACCCATTTCAGTATATGACATGTTTTTAAAATTATAATCTGTAAGACTCGGTGGTCTGAATGTTTATAAGTCTCACAAGACTGACCATGACAAGAAAGGACAAAATCCAGTTAAACAACAGACATATTGTCAGAATGTATTCACTGTTTTCATATAAAATTTCAAAATATGTGAGAAGCAAATAAAAATTTTTCAGTAATGCAACATAATTAAGCCTTTTCTATTTTTTTTTACCAATTTTATCTCCTATCACTATATACTCTCAGACATGAAAGCATTAAATTGTAGCCTGTATCTGATATTTGCATACTTTATTTTGAGATGTCTAGGAAGAACAATTGTATTTTAAGACAAAAATTAATAAGATAATGAAACAAATGAAAATATGTATATCCAGGTCCATTCAAAATGACTTGAAGTAAATATGTATTAGAGGTCAGAAATGCCTATAAACTGGATGTACATCACTTCTTTCAGTGATGTGTCTAAGTTTCTTTAAGTTTGTATCACTTCTTTAAGTGACATATCTAAGTTTTCCTAGATTTTGTATCCGAGATTCTTAAATGAGAGGTTTGGACTAAAACTAAAACTTTTTAGGAATATCACCTACTGCTTTGATGTAGTATGAAACATTACAGGCATGCGCACATGCGTTCAACAAATATAGAAAAAGAAAATACTGAAACTTGAAAAGTTATTCTAACATAGTAATATTTAGGGAAATATTTTATATATTTCTTTTTGAAATTATCTGAAACAATAAACAAGTTGAGGAAATTCAGAAAATATCTATCACATGATGAATATTTGCTAGTTAATTGTTTACACGCACCTTATTGCATTAAAAAATAGTTTGAGTTATCTGTGAATATAGAAACATTTTCAAATGAGGAAATGTGAGCAAAAGGAAAACGTAGGTGGAAAAGTAAGATGATGCCGGGGTAAAAGTACGAAGGGAAGAGTTAACAAGAGCACATGAACTGTTCCATCTGTGTGGGTATTTGCCCGTGTGTCAGACATTGGCTGAAAGTATTACATGCATACCACCAGAGACAGAAACTCTGAAAGAATTAAGAGGAGATACAGGATTACTTTATAATTACTGGCATCTTACAAAATTGTTTTGAAAATATGTATTTATGAAGACAGTGATGAGATCCAATGAAGCTATTTTCAGCACAAGACGTTTTATGCAAGCAGAATGTACATTGGTAGAACAGGATTTAAAGTGACTCTTATGTTTGCAGGGATAAAATTTAAGGGCACTTACCAACTTTGCATATTAATCAGTGTATCAGTCAAATATACCTTACAGTTCATGGAAATCTTGAGAATATAGTAAAAAAAAAAAAAAGAGTATTAGGTGATATTACCTCTTCTTCATTTAGAAACAACTATAATGAAACTAATTTTTTTTAAAGGAGACTACCAAAATATTCATCCATTGAATGTCACCTAACTGATCACCTTCAAAGGCTCTAGACTTAACCGAGGGATGTTATTCAAAGACATCTTTGTAACTTCCTTTTTTGGAGCTGCCTTTGTATATAGTTGATAAGTTACATCTAAAAAAAAATTCATTGTGAGTTCTTATCACTTTTATTTTCAACAACAAAATATTGCAACCAATTTGAATGAATTCTTAATTATCATAACTGGCTTTGAATTACTCCTAACCACCACAGAAAAACAAAGATTTTCCACCAAGGGCATTGCTCTCAAGGCAATTCCAAAAACAGTTTAAAAAACCATTTGATCAATCTGATCAGTGGGGTAGATGGAAACTTGTTTGAACTTATGTGATGTGTAGGCTCCTGTGTGACTGATTTAGATATATGATCATATCCATTTTCATTTCTTCATCCTAAAGCATTTGATATAATTCAACCATATTATCTTAGTATGTTAATACCTGTGCACATACAACACATTGTTGTTAATCATTGTCATTAGAAATGTGCTAGATACTTCTTCAAAAATATACAGTGATGAATTACTATCAATTTCAGTGTTTTTGTAATTTTTTCTCTTTATTTTGCCAGATATGTTTTTTTCTCTATATTAGTTTCCTTTAAAAATGTGCTTTACATTGAATATCTCAATTACTGAAAAGTCTAATATAGAAAACTCTTAAGTATGGAACCTAAATGTTTCTAAAAATTTTGTTTTGCCTAATTTTTTTCCAGCAGCTAATTGCTGTAAGTAACTGCACATCAGTCATTGCTGAGGATTGGATTTTGCATTAGTTTTTGAGGACAGTGCCTATGATCTATGCGGGATGTGACATTATTTTATTATTATTATTTTTAATCACACTAAGGCAGACGGGAATAGAAGTAAAAGACTTTGGGCGGAGCTGGAGAAGTGGGGTTGCCTTCCATTCTGTCATCCATGCTATTCGACCGGAACTAGTGGACTTGGAGAGAGTGAAAGGGAGACCAAACCGGGAAAACCTGGAGGAGGCTTTCACTATTGCTGAAACAGAACTAGGAATCCCAAGACTACTGGATCCTGAAGGTAAGTGGAGTAGTTGTTGGATCTTGCACACACACTTCAAATCAGTAGGTTTCTATGTCTTAAAGGCAAAAATTACAGATAATTTTTGAGACCTTATCAGAGGCCAGAAAACTTTAGGAAAGCAGGAAGAAATAGTATCTACCTACACCAATTTTTCTTTTAGAAAAATATTTGCTACTGGATATGGGAGCAAAATATAGTCCTGTTGCTCCAAACAGCATTTTGACGTTGGTGGTGTCAGCCAGGTGAAGTGTAGCAACTCCATATAGTAAGTGTGGAATGAAAGCTTTAGGAGTGTACATTTTAGGGGAAGGAAGAATGTCCAGGATGAAAGGATTTCTCTGTTTATATAACAAAGAATCTGGAAGAAGTAAGAGATTATTAATAATCTGAGATCATATTTTTAAAATGTCAGTCATTAGAAACTTAGAAATGTTGATAACCATCCAGTGTTCCAGTGTTGGTTGGGAAAACCACACAAATGGTTGACTACTATTTTTCATTAGAATTGTCTGGCACCTTTTTGGTAAGGCTGTGAATTTTAAGACATTATGGAAATGGATTAGCTCTTTCAAGCCTGCAAAAGACAATTTTGATGCCTTTAATAAACTTTAGGAAACTGAATAAATTATTTGTTATATTGAAATAAAAGGATTAAAAGTGAATTTTCCAGGGGCGTCTGGGTGGCTCAGTTGGTTGAGCATCTGACACTTGATTTTGGCTCAGGTCTTGACCTCAGGGTCCTGGGATTGAGCCCTGCTTTGGGCTCTGCTCTCAGTAGGGAGTCTGCCTCTTTCCCTCTCCCCCTGCCCCTCCGCCTGCTCTCTCTCTCAAATAAGTAAAATTTTTTTAAAAGTGAATTTTCTAAATGTCACAATTTCTTATTTGGTTGGTAGTTATGGATGTTTCTATTAACAAATGCAGAAGAGTAAATAGGGGGTGCCTCAGTGGCTCAGTTGGTTAAGTGTCCAACTCTTGATTTCTTTTCAGGTCATGATCTCAGGGTCATGAGATCAAGCCCCACGTCAGGCTCCATGCTGTGTGTGGAACCTGGTTAGGATTCTCTCTCCCTCTCCCTCTCCCTCTGCTCCTGCCCCCCCAATTAAAAAAAAAAAAAAAGCAAAGTAAATACAATGAAAGCGAGTTCTTTTAAAGATGAAATTTCAGAATGAGCATGTCTAACTCTAAAACACTGTCTAAGCGGAGACACCTGTGCCTCCAGGAGTTAAGTTACAGATACCTACAAGTCCCTGGTTGGCTGCCCTGAGATGAGAGCAGCATGGAGATCCCTTGCCACTTTAGGATCCTGCTGGGGGTCCCCACAGATTCGCTACGATAGCCAAGGGCTTTCCACCTTGTTTCTTTCTTTCTTTTTTTTTTTTTAAAGATTTTATTTATTTATTCAACAGAGATAGAGACAGCCAGCGAGAGAGGGAACACAAGCAGGGGGAGCGGGAGAGGAAGAAGCAGGCTTATAGCGGAGGAGCCTGATGTGGGGCTCGATCCCATAACGCCGGGATCACGCCCTGAGCCGAAGGCAGACACTTAACCGCTGTGCCACCCAGGCGCCCCTCCACCTTGTTTCTGTGTACACACACACGCACACACACACGTCAGTAGTGTTCAGCTCATGTAGAAAGCCACACACACATCCCAGCCCTCAATTTCTTTTAGAGTAGGACAGCAGGAGGGTATAAATGGTTCTTTCATATCCACCAGACTAGAGAAGCTTAGTATTCCCTTTGATGATAGAACTGAGGTTGCCCAGATGCAAGACTAGCCCAGTTATAAGGTGATTTTTTGTTTTCCTAATACAAGCTCCCCCTCAAAAAGTTATTGATCTTAAATTTGTTTAATTATAAAAATTAAAAATATAAAATTAATTAATTTAAAAAAAGAAATTTTAAAAAGGTTATTTAGCTAACCGGGATGTATAAACTTTTAGGAATACGGATTAAATAGATCAATATCTATTACAACAATTAATTTACGATTTAGTCACACACATATTTAAATGCTGTATTCCTCTATTAAATCATGTGTTAAATGTTTTTTTTTTCCACTTTCACATCTCATGAAAGTTTTACGCGTTCTTCATGCGTATCTTCCACATCAATGATCTAGTCGTTTCTACAATCACCTTTGACTCTCCCAGGGAATTCCAGAGTACATGATCACTGTTTCCTTTGAAGTCTTTGAGCTGCAGCACTTTTTCAGTCCTGTACTGATAGTCCATAGAAATCATATCTCAAATCACAAGGCACGTTATAAAATATTAGGGCAGTTTATGTTTTGGTTTCCATGGCTTTTGTGGGTTTTTTTTTTTTTTTTTGGTTAGATATTTGTAAATTCCGGATATAGTCACCTTTTCATTGCCTTTAAAAGGGATAGTTAAAAGGTGATTTAAAACATTCAATCCTTTGTATGTTGCAGTTTTACCCCCTATAATTCTATAATGATTAAATTTGTATAAATACGTTTGCTTGATTTTTACTGGTTTTATTAGTAAACATCTATATATTTAAAAATATATTTTCAGGCTCTGTGTTTCCCTCAGAGTACTTGACTGTTCAAAGTGTAGTAATTTAGAATCATGCACAAGAGATAAGGTATCCAAGGAGTTGAACATAAGGCATCTCCCTCTTTTCTAAAATAAAATTTGGGGGGGGGGAGCTTATCTATTTGTCCAGGTACAGTATACAAACTCTATGGGCACATCACTCAGTGCCACACCTGTAAGCATATTTTACTACCCGTTCACCCCAGTTCTGAAATTTACATAGCATTTTTCTTTTATTAACGATATAGAATGTCTGAATATCCATATAGTGTCTCAGATTTCTGGTGAATTAATGTTGAGATTATTTAAATGAAACATGTATTACTGTCCTAAAGGTCCGTAGTTAAAATGTGTCATCTTTCTGTGTCATAACATTCCCATCATGTGTCATCCACACTAAATGGGTTTGCCCTCCCTCACCATCTTGAAATATTAATTCTGTTTTTCTTCTGGACTGAGGACAGCGTCTTTTGGTATATTAGCTAGATTTCAAAGTTTGTGTTATTAAAATATAAAGAAGGCTAATAAACCTATTCATATTTGCTTTTGGTTGCTCCAGATGTTGATGTGGATAAACCAGATGAGAAGTCTATTATGACCTATGTAGCCCAGTTCCTGAAGCATTACCCTGACATCCACCATACAGGCCCTGATGGGCAAGAGAATGATGTAAGTATTTTTTTCTTCTAGCACTGATAGTGCACTCAGTGATAGTGAGTGACTCAGGTGTTTAAACATGGTACTTTCTAAAAATTAAATTTGAATGCTTTATTTTATTTTATTTTATTTTTATTTTATTTTATCTTATTTTGGAATGCATTTCAAAAAGGGAGCAACTGAGTAAAGAGGAGGTATCACCAACTGGGGAGAAGATTACAGGGAAAGATTTTTCTGATGTGCATGTTGGATATGTGAGGGAAAGCATTATTAATGATAAATGCTGGATATTTAACACTGATGAATTAAAAGTGAGGAAAGATAGACATGTTGGGAAATTCATTTAGTAATCTGAGGATTGAAGTAATTTTATATTCATCATGTCATTTGTGCCTTTAGAACTTGAGTCCCCATACTCTGTTCAATCTGAGAAAATCTAATTTTGACTTTCAGATTTATTATATAAGTCACTACTCACAACAAACATATAGAAGTAAGGCAGACTTGTAAAAGTCCTAATTATTCACTGTGATTAGATTTTTTCAGCTTCTCAATAGTTTAAATAACATTTATATTTTTCATACTGCTCCAATGACATATGTTCATTGTCATAAAAAAGAAAAACTGAAAGAAAGGAAAAAGAAAATTATTTGTACTTGATCTCCTAGAGAGACCCATCCTAGAAAAAAATTAATATGTTGGTGTAAGTTTCCAACATTTTTCTATATGTATGTAGACACATATAATGTTATAACAAAAATAGAATTATAATATACATACAATTTCATCATTTTTTTCTGTTAACATTATAAAAACTCTTCCCATGCCATTCTCTCCAGGACATCATATAGATGTACAATAATTTATCCAATCTTAATTATTGAAAATTTCTGAATTTTTGCCATTATAAAAAGTGATTTTATGAACAACTTTGTAATAAAACATTGTTTTATGATTCTTTCTTAAAAGTGGAATTTCTAGGCTGAAATGCATATAGATTTTTAATGCTGTTTGAAATTTTTTTTTTCAAATTTTCCTATAGAAATTTTGTCCCATTTTACACACTCGCCAGCACACCAGAATGCCTATTTTCCCAGACTCTAACAATGGATATTACCATTCTTCCAAATTTTTTAAGTATTATTATTATTATTTTTATTATAAAGAGGTGGATTTACTACCAAATTTAAAATTAATTATAAGGCAAAATGACATTGGGGAGAGAAATAAATGGAATTTTCAAGATGTGTTAAAAAACTGTCTGACTTCATTGCTCAGGTCTCAACTGAGTTTTCAAAGCAGTTTGAGATTATAATGAAGAGAAACAAGAAAAACAACAAAAACCTTAATATGTTTTCCAAATAGACTTAGAAACGGTCTAAGAAAGGAAGAGGCCAAGGGCTTATAACCCCAGATTTTCAAATAGGCAAAGGTATTGCACTAATAGAAATCTGTGACTTCAAAAAAACTTAAGCAAAACAATGTTAACTGGTGTTTCCTAGGTTGCTGGGATGAAGTTAATCTGGCATTTGGTAGAACTATGTTCGTTTTTTAAAAACTATCATTTCAGGAAACCTGTTTTGTTCCTTGACAGGATTCAGGTGCAAACATTGACCACCCGAGTAACTTATCCATAGTCAGCAAAGTAAATATTTCTAAGAAGCACCACTAGAGGCAAAAGCAGACTTTCTGTACAGATCCTAGCATAGATAGATGGGCGTACTTTGGTGTCATGTGGGGCTTTCTGGGTTTTGAGAATATAATTGGATATGCATGTTGCCGTGTGAATAAGAAACTCTATTAGAAAGTGTATTAGGCTTACCCCATATGGCCTCCAGAAAATCAGCTTTCCGTCTGATTTTCATATCAAAAGTCCTTATGTAACCCAATTGGATTTATTTCTGATCAAGTTTCTGAGTTTGTACTGTTTTAATTTCTCTGACATTAATCATCTCCCCAGATGAGTAAACTCTGTGACTGGCAGCGTCTGAGAGACAAAAGAAGGTGCTTTTGTTAATGCTCATGAGCAAGAATCGAATGCCAAAACTCCTCGAGATTTGAAAGACACACATTCCTGACATAAGCTTGTTAATACGCTTTACTAAAGAGGCTTTATTATTAAGAGATTAATTTCATTATCTAGAAAATAAATTCTGATTGTTCTTTTAAAAAGCTCCCTCTATCCCTTCCTGAAAAGAGACTACATATGATTTCTTCAGGGTTATTTCAAAAATTAATTTTGAGGAAAATATAAGCTTTGCTCTTTTTTAGTATGGCATTTGTAACGGAGGGCATATGCATCTAAAAATGTATATTTTCAATAAGAAAAAGGGACTTTTATGTATTTTATATATTTTTCATTTGCTTAATGCAGCTAAATGGCCACCTAATTTCATCTGGTGAAACTCTAAGATTTTATAGACTATATACGTTAGGGCTATTGATGCCATCACTTCGAAACACTTAGTATTTGTCTAATCAAGTCTTAGCAAATAGTTCTTTTTTTTTTTAAAGATTTTATTTATTTATTCGACAGAGATAGAGACAGCCAGCGAGAGGGGGAACACAAGCAGGGGGAGTGGGAGAGGAAGAAGCAGGCTCATAGCGGAGGAGCCTGATGTGGGGCTCGATCCCATAATGCCGGGATCACGCCCTGAGCCAAAGGCAGACGCTTAACCGCTGTGCCACCCAGGTGCCCCAGCAAATAGTTCTTTTAATTCACTTTTAAAAAGCTTGGCAACAACGTGTCTCCCAGGCTTCCATTTTTTGGTGAATTTGATTGCTGTATTCTGTTTATGAGTTTATTTAAATTAGGTACTTTATCGATATGATTTTTAAATCTAATTTTCTTATTGGAAATAGACATTGCCATGCCTTTCTTACTCCAACCAATAAAACTGATAAACTTTTTCCCTAAAGGTGTTCTCGAATAATTAGCACTCAATCAGAAATAAATAAAATGCGCCTATTAGTTCATCTGTGTAAGCTATTAAACTTTCAGTTATTTATTCACTCATTCCTTCTCTCATTGCAACAACTACTGACTGTTTTCAGAAGCACAGCACCATCTTAATTGGCATAGGGGTACAGAGATCCATCTTATCAGTGCATTTAAGAGAAAAGAAATGAATTAATATACCTCTTCTCTACGTAGTTCACCATTTAAAATGGTTAATATTTCAAGCTATAAATATTTGTAAGATGTAAATATTGCCAAAAATTAAAACAAAACATCAAATGCTAGAATACTATATTGCCTTACTGGGTTTGAACATTTGATGCTTTCAAAAGTTATGAAAATCTCTTAAAGTAACCATACCCTTAAAATTATCATCTATTTATTTATGGACAGATGCATCTCCATTGTTTTTTTTTCTTGTTTCCTATATAATTTTTGTCCCTGATTTATATTATTTTTCTATATATTATCTTTTCATATTGTTAGGAAATACTTCCAGGTTTTCCATCTTTTGCAAATTCTATCCAAAATTTTAAGGTAAGATTTAAATAATCTTGAATCAGTGACCTCTTTCAAACATCCTACATTGCATAGCTTATTAGCCATCCCTTTGCATGTATTTGTCTTTATATACACTTTTCTTTTAATGCATTAATTCTGTCATTTCCTTTTCCTCTCTAATAGAGTAAATAACATATGTAAGTGTTATTGAATGTCAGTTATAGTCTAAGCCACTCCCATGGACTAATCTTTAATTATAAGATAGCATCAATTAATTTCTTTTTAATAACGCTTAATAGCACTAATAAAAGGAAAAATTTACAATAACTGTGGTTTCTTTACATGTGATATGAAAAATAAAAAATAAAGCTAAAGATTTATTTTTGTATGTTAAAATATCAAGTCGGAAATATTTATTTGAAAAAAGGCAAGTATTCATTTAGCTCATATCCTGAGTTTTATCACATCTCTTCTGCTCAGTATTTGGTCATATAGCTTATTTAGTAAAGTTCGTGACATGTGGTAAGTGCTCAGATACACTTGTGGAATTAATGACTGTAAGTTCTTTCCCAATTTCAAGTTATCCTGTACTTTTTCCATCCTTCTTTATGTTCCATCAAGGCCTGAGGTTAAGGAACTATCAACAAAGTAGACTTTATGCCAACACTGGAATAAGAATTAAAAGTAACTAATTTTGTATCAAATGTTAAATTAATTTTTATTTCATGCTCCATGAATCATGAGCTGATGAACACACAAACATACTACAGAACATATAAAAATGCCTGTGTTTATGTTTGAATGAAAAAGAGAGAAAAAGTCATGAGAATACTGGCAATTTAGCTGCCTGGAGTTTAGGTAGTCTTCTATAGGCAAATAGACCCCCAAGTCTTTGAATGCATATAAAAGTTAACCGTTGAAGAAAAGCCCCTAGACTAAATGGGCTCTGGGAATCTAAATATTGTTTCTACAATATCTCCTCTTACAAGGAGAATCTTGAGTATGAATAGCTACATGCTTCTTCCCTTATTGCCATTTGCTTGACACCTGCCCCACCAGTAGAAAAGTCATTTACTAGATGAACTCTAATGAAGTTATTTTAAGAACATAATCCTTTGTCTCAGATGATTTTGTGAAATAATTTCAATTGGTGAGAAACAGGTCCTTGGAGGTTCACAGTGAGGTCCCATGCTCACTTTGATGATTTCCCCCCCGCACTTAGTGGTCACATTGGCCTCTGGTACCTTGGAGGTAAACTAAGAGCATTTAGTTCCTCTGAGCTCCCAAGAATATGCCATTTGTGCTTTTATGGGCATGATGGTCAACCAGTCAATAAATCATGTGCCTTGGTCACATTTATCTGTTCATTCAGAGGAGCCATCTTAAGAAAAGCTAAAGCTTTGGAGTTTGGGGCTCCTGTTCCATTTCCTTCTTTACTTACCTATATTACCAAACATTTATTCTACCATTATATATTGAGTGAGACTGGGTACCAGACACTGTGTTAGGCTAGAGAAAAATAAGATACATAAGGGGTTTGTACTATGGGTAGAAGGGAAGAGACGATTAAGTGAACAATACAAAATAGTGCTTTTTCAGTGAATATTTGAGCTCAGGTTGTTATAGGATCAGAGAAGTGTTCTCAAAATGTGGTCCCTAGACCAGCAACATTAGATTTACCTGGAAGCTTCTTAGAAATACAGATTCTTGGCCTCCACCCTAGACATCCTGAGCCGAGGAAGACTGAAGGTGGTGCCCAGGAATCAGTTTTCAGAAGCCCTCCAGGTGATTCTAGTGCACACCACCGTGTGAGAACCACTGGCACAGAAGAGACACCCCCTTGAGACTTCTGGGTCAGAAAAAGCTTTCTAGAGAGGTTGTGTCTGAGCTGAGCTTTGAAGAAGGCATTATCCAGGGAAAGATGTATTCAGGCAGGACAGGATTCCTTTTGCAAGATTGGAAAGAAAGAGAGGGCGTGGATCATGACAGCACTGTGGGCCAGCCTCGGTGCTAGGTGTGCTGCACAGGTTATCGTGAATTCTTCCCCAAACCGGGGAAGCAGTGTATGATGTCTACTCAAGTGATGGCACAGCAGTAGAAAAAAAGATGTGTCCAAAGTCACAGAGCTGATACTTGTCAGAACCAGAATTTGGAACCAGTTTTGCCCGCCTCCACGGCCAGTACTCTGTCTCCTCTGCCATTTAACTGTCATCAGTCACTTCATCTGTGTCACAGGGCTGTGATCAAGTGAGAAGCTGTAGTTGGAAGCTCTTTGTAAGTGCCAAGAACCATGTTAAATGTGTTTTTGATTACTTTGACATTCTTAACAGATAAGAAATCTTGTGGAAAAATTAGGATATTTTCACTAAATCAATGCTAGAATGACTTGTTATTATTTGTGGAAACAATGATATAAATCTCTGGGTTTTTTTTTTTTTTTTTTTTTCATGTTTGAGATGTGAGTAGTAGCCTGGATGCATTCTTTCAGGAAATATTTTGGTAACTATTTTATAGGTGCTGTATGTTACCAGGGTCTAGTAATACCGTATCAAACAAAATAAATATTTTCTGTCATAGTGGGGCTTCTGTTATAATACTGAATAGCATTTTTAAATATACTAGTCCACAGTTTTACTGTGATTGTAACTCCTTGGATTCAGTCAAAATTTTTCTCATCTGGAATGGTCCTCTGGGATACAAATGACCTTGGGTTAAGAAGCACCCCCAGGCCTATGTTTTCAGTTCTATTCCAGCCATTGTTCTTTCTGAATATTTTTGTATTTAGGACATTCCCTCTTGAGCACATTTTCTTGATTAAATTACTGTTTCTTGAGGAAAAAAATGGAGGTAGATCATTTCAGTATTTAGCAAGATAATTGAGCTATTTTTCTAGAATTAACTTTTGCCTCTTACTCTCCAAAAGAGGTGAGGGAGAGGAGAGAGAGAAGTTTTTCAGAGACCATTGGAACTTATTAAATATCCAGTGCAGTCTAGAACCATCCAGGTATTAATCAGCAATTAAATCAATGCATAGTTACTGATAAAATTGTAATGTCTGCTGGTTTCTAGAGAGAAGACAGGCTAATTTTGAAGGAAACAAAAGTTTGGATAGAACAATTTGAAAGAGATTTGACAAGGGCACAAATGACAGAATCAAATTTGCAAGATAAATATCAGGTAATGTATGAAAAAAGATTTCAATTTCTTAAAATCCTTTTTATGAATAATATTAATATATGTCATTTAATCTATGTTCAATCTTTCGAATGATATTGAGAAAAATCTTTAAAGAAATAATATATGTTATCTTAAGTTTGCATGTAATTTAATCATTGTATTTCTGTGTAAATAGGTAGTTTTAAAGAATTTAAGACATTTATATGTTGTAATATGATTGCCATTGTAGGGATAATTAACGCCTCTGTCACATTGCAGAAGTATTTCTTTTTTGTGGTTGTGATAATTAAATTCATGTCTTTTAGCAAGTTTCATGAATATAATACAGTATTATTATCTATATTCACTCTAGGACTTATTTACTACTCATTACAAGTTTGTACACTTAATAACATCTTTCCTATCTCCCCAGCCTCACCTCCCATCCCTTGCTAACCACCATTTTCTTTGTTTTTATGGATCTGGACTTTTTTACATATAAGTGATGTCACAGTATTGTCTTTTTCTGTCTGCCTTATCTCACTTAGCATAATGTCCTCAAGGTCCATCTGTGTTGTCACAAGTAGCAGGATGTCCTTCTTTCTCATGATATTTGTAGATCGATCTATCGATCTATCTATCTGTCTATCACATCTCCTATCATTCACCCATTAATGGGCACTTAGATCGTTTCCGTATCTTGGCTGTGGTGAATAATACTGCAGTAAACAAGGGAGTGCAGATAGCTCCTCAGTATCTTGTTTTCATTTCCTTTGGGTATATACTGAGAGGTGGGATTAGTAGTTTTAAATTGTGTGTGTCCATCCTGTGTATAGAGCCCTGAGCCTTCATGACTTTTCTGGAACTCCGAGTCTTATAGATGACCCCAAACACCAACGTCTAGTCATTGTTTTTCTACAGCTCATGATCTTCTAGATGTCACATAACAAAAAATTCCACCGAAAGATGACTTCAGTGCCAAACTGAAAACTACTATCGAATAAGCCGCAGTTAATAAAGGCTTGCGACATGACTCTTTGGGGTGGGCCCATTAAAGGGATCCGTTCCTATTGCGAACTGCCTGCTTTGACACTGTCGCTCTCAAATTGAGGCCAGGGTTGTTGCTGCTGTAGTTCCCCCAGTTTCCTTATACTGCCGTTACTTGGATTTTGGCCTTCAATTTTCACTTCTCAGACACAAAATCTTAGGTTTTCCCATTAAATTGTGATTCATTGTATGCAGCATTGCTGTTTTCCTCGTATTTAAAATAGCATTGCATTTTAGTGGCCAAACTATAACATATTCTAGTCTACATTACATTTCAGTCGGTTTTACTACATACGAGGGGGCAATGATATGAGACTCAACATGGCAGATGATAAAGGGTTTAGCTGTTGGCTTTAGTGTGCAGATTTTATGTAACAATATCTATAAAGTGTGCCCGAATTTAGCTGGATGATGCCATCAATATTATATTTGTTGAACATGGCAAAGCAATGTGTATATGCTTATATGTTATTTGCTTTGAAGCTCAATATAATCTTTTTTTCTCAAAAAAGTAATTTTCTGGATGAGCTTCATTAAAAAATGATTAAACCAGTTAATTGAGAATAGAAATCCAAGAACAGTGTGTATATACTTATTAGACCATTGGTGAGTTTTAGTTCGGGTATAGATTATAAAAAAATCAAGTCCAAATTATGAAGTTACCTGTTGTACAGATGTTATTATATAAATGGAAAACAAAGAGTTAAAGAAGTATGAAACAGAAACACTCCTTTTAGGCCAAAGATGATCAGCTGTCTCTTAAAAAAGGTTTAGGGACCATCTGAAATCTGAACATAGGGAACATTTTCCTCATTTGTGTGTTCCTTACATAATCAGCATTTTCTGTTTCTACTTATCAGTCAATAGTTCATTTTCCTGTTTTTTTCATGCATAGAATTCTGTGGAACAAAATTGAAGATCAATTTTATGTTTTGGTATTTTTAAATTACGTTAAGTTAGAGGCAATGGAAGATAAAAATTGTTGTAAAATATTTACTCACCGTCTCCCTCCAGTGTTCTTCATGTGAACTTACAAGTTTGTTTACTCTGACAAATTCTTTCAAATGTGTTACCTGCTAGATTCTGTAGGGACATTCCCATGTTCCTTAACATAATTGCACATTTTAGAGGTATTTTCAATTCATATTTGGACTTGGAGTCTTATTTTAGGATATGTTAATTTAATATAAAATGTAGAACTTTAATTAAAATCACTACTTCTTAAGGTTAGTATTAGACTACATATTACAAATTTATATTAAACACATGATAAAAGAAATGATACAGTAATTAATATTTTAATCCCATAAAGATAAAGCAAAATATTATTATATAATTGAGGTCCCTTAAGTAAACCTCTTTACTCTGGCGTACCTAAACACAAATTCAGATATCTTTAAATCAGTATTGTTTGGATATATATAATTTCTAGCCTAAATTATTTGGTACTTTGAAGTAAAGCAACTATTTTGATTATTAGCATAGGCTTATATTCCTATTTACTATTTTTTCTTGATATGCATGAACTGGCATATAGATTATTTAACTAGAAATGAGAAATTTTAGGTTTTAGTCCTGCCTCTACTACTTGTTCTTGTCAAGTTATTTCTGGGCTTCCTATGGTAACAGGCTGTTGTAGGGTTATGGAGAAAGCCAGAGGAATAATGTGTAGAGAGGAGTTAGCATGGTACCAAGCTCATCATCAGGGAACAGTAGCTGCTATCACTATCATGACTGTCATCATTATTAACAACAACATATATTGAGTTTATCCCCAATATAAAGGGTTGTTATTTAGGAAATGCGGTTTCCTTTGCGTTTGGTGTTTTTGACTCATTTCCATGTTGTTGCTCTTTTCCCTCTTTAGTCATTTAAGCACTTCAGAGTTCAATATGAAATAAAAAGGAAACAGATTGAACATTTAATACAACCAGTACACAGAGACGGTAAACTGTCACTTGACCAAGCGTTGGTAAAACAATCCTGGGACAGAGTGTCCTCCAGGGTAAGTTCTCTTCGTGATTAGTTTCATTAAGGCTGGCATAATTTAGTCAAGCACATTTTCCATCATGTTTTTCTGGACAGTGATTTTTCATCTGGTCCCCCATCCTCTGTCTGAGGAAGGAAAGGCTTACCTATGGGAGTTTTCCTTTAAGTTAGTGGAAGTACTTGGCTTAACAACTCTTCTGCTTTGCCTGCCCTACACATAGTTTCCCTGTTAAGTAGATGATGGATTGAAATCCTGAAACACTCCATTCTGGGTCATTTAGAAGAGATGACTCTCCCAAGAATGGAGCCTCAGCAGTTTCTCTAAAGTCTATAACCAGGTTTCATCAACAGTTGGTCATCCTCCTCTATGCACATTCATTTTTACAGTCTTTAATTTAAGCAAATCTTCTTATCCGATCCTTTGTGAACCTGAAGGAAAACTGCTCAAAAATTTTCATGTTAATATTCTGCAATCTTAAAGGCCAAGATTTCAAAACCTCTGAAACTTTTATCACTAATGGGAATGTTTGCCTTGAACTTACCCTATTTTCTTCATTTTTTATAATCTAATCTTTTCCCCACAAACTCTACCAGAGAATAAGTTAGTTCCATGCTCCTCAACCTATCCCACCTGATGTTCCAGTAATTCAGGAGACACTGCTTAAGAATTGGACAAAGTGGTAGAATGAAGAAATAGTTAGAAATTGTACTATCATAGAAAGAATCCTGAATATTCCACTTCCTCCAGCGATGACTGGATGACCCTGATTTTTCTGGACCTGTTCTCATGTGGGAGGTTTTAAAGGATACACATCAGCCAGTGTATAACAGCTGCTTCCTTGAACATCTCTACAAACCCAGTCCCTTCCCTTTCAGGAAAAGCCAAATTGAAAATCAGCAGGGGTTTTATGCTCTTCCTATAAGAAGAAAATTGTTTAAGCTCTCAATAATGTCCTTCCATGTCTAAGATGTATTTTAGGTTTCCTCAAAATTTGCTTGGAACTATAATTTCCTCCTCATTCTCAAATATCAAATTCAGAACACAGATATTTTCTTCCTTGATATTTATTAAGTTAACCTGAAATTATTGACTTAAACCCTTCTGTAGGCTTTAGAAATCATTTTGGGGAGTTTTAGGAATTGTCTTCTGTATTAAAGATAATTATGTTTTTCTACTTTTGTGTTTCAGCTCTTTGATTGGCATATACAGCTTGATAAATCTCTCCCTGCACCTCTGGGCACCATAGGTGCCTGGTTATACAGAGCAGAGGTGGCGCTGAGAGAGGAAATTACCATTCAGCAGGTCCATGAGGAAACAGCCAACACAATACAACGAAAACGCGAGCAACACAAGGTAAAAGTTCTGGTGGGGAAATCTTCTGGCACGACAGTCCTAGTGTGGTCTGGGGACGTGGCTGTTTAGACGTTCCACGGATGTGGGTCTCTCAGGCATCACTCCTACCTGTTCAGAGATGTCGCACTTCTCTCACCCATGCCTGTGACTGACAGTTCCAGGAGATTTATTTTCTGAGGTATTTTCCAGTAGTTCTGTGGTATTCCGTCTGCGGTTATCTTTGTTATTGCTGTCTCTCTATGTTATTTTTCAAAAGGTAAGCCCACAGACCATACACATTTGTATAATAATGTGGTTGGCCATTGGTTTCAGACCTCATTCTCATCTCCATTCTCAAAGGAAGGGCAAGCCAAGTTGCCAAGTTCTTATGTCCTATGCTATGACAGGGCAGGGGTTGAGGGAGGGTGCTTATTTTAGGAAGTGGCGGGATTAGGCCTTGATGACTTTTTAGTTATTTGTGACTTGTTCAGCTTACTGCAAATCAGTTGTGCTTAATACAAATTCTAACATCCTTCCTCTTTGTGTTTTGTGATAGTACAGACTTATAAAAATGCTGTTTTTCATCAGCATCACATTAAACTCAGTCCTGCATTTTGTGCAGTTGAATTTGTGTACCACATTTACTGTATCATGGTAGGGGTTACTATATGTGTGGAAAACAGACAAGTAGAGATGACCACATATGGGCAATTTATAGCTTATATGTATTTTCTGCCAAAATATTAGTATTTTTAACACTGCTTCAAGGAAATAGACTGTTATATATTCTTGAACAAATTGTAAAGCAAATTCATGGCAGGTTTTGTCTCATGCCCCTCTGGGACCTTATTTTTGGAACTAGAAATATAGAGGTACGGAGGTGTCATGTGATTTTAGTTCCAGGCCCTCTCAACTCAATTCATTCAATCCAGACTCAACCACCAAGCAAGAGGGACACAAGATTTTGTGTCCTTGCACAATTGGGGTCCTTCCTGCATTTATTCTTGGCCCTTCTTCAGTTATAATCAGTACCTCTGGGCACTAAAGTTTTGCCGATTATCTCTTAGCCTCTCCCCTTCCCACCACCACCAACACACAGAAAACTCCTTAGAATCTGCTTATTAGGTAAGAGCATGACTTGGGGCCCGTTCCATGGGTGGAGATACACACACATAAAGTCCAGGCCTGATGGTCTATACAATCTATGAAGATGAAAGGAGATCAAATCACAAAAGTTTTTCTGGGACTGAACCAGGGTTAAGGCTTCCTAGAAGCAGAAAAGCCTAGGCTATGTCCATGTTGTGATTCCCAGGATATTAAAAATAGGGGGAAATGCTGAAACAGTGTTACACAAGTGATACCTTTACGAATTGGCAATTCATCATAAATACCGTGTCATGCATCATGTAGTAATCTCAGTGATGTCTAACCGATACGAATATTTCATACAAAAGAAGTCACCTTAGGGTTTTAAAATCAAATGTAGAGTGTGTATTGATTGTGGGTTAAATGTGTTAATTCAGCAAAGATACACTGAGGGCCTACTGTGTGCTGGCTTTACACACAAGGGGTGAAGGTGCCATGCTCCACCTTAGAGAAAATGCCCTACAATATTAGTTGTGCTATTTATTAGGTGATGAGATTTAGCGGAAATCTTAATTCGCTGCACACTCTAGGCTGAAGCAAGCCCTGCTAAGGAATGAGTTTTAAGTAGAATGTGCACATGCCGTCAGTGTATCTCTCAGTGATTATGACTCCGGGCTCCTCATGACCCTTCTGGCTCCCTTGAGAGAGTAATCCTGTGCCAACCACCGAGTGTACAGCCAGAGCCGTCCCTTTGCTGAAGTGTAGTGAACAACCATAAAAACCAGAAATGAAATGGGGTAGAGAAAAGGGGAGTGGGAGGAGTCAGAGGAGATGCTTATCTGAGACTAAAAATCAGAAAGGACTAAAGAGAAACCTGGGAAACGCAGTGAGCAGACAACAGGAAGCAAGCAGAGGCAGGTAAGGGCGAAGACTAGGTTCAAGGCAGATCTCCAGAATGATCTTTTTTACTGAGTGAGGAACTCGTACTATGTCTGGGCACAGGCACTTAAAGTAGTAGAGTCATTCAACAATGTCATTGTCAGTTATAACATCAATTCTCACTCATTTAAAATATATTTATTAGATGTCTATAATAAGATCAGCTTTGATGATGTGAGAAATTTGAATCATTGTTGAGATAACTAAAATTCTAAATCCCTTCAATAGCAGAAAAATCAGCCCATCAATTTGGTATCACTAATTTGTGCTGGTATATTGGGCTCACTTGGAAATGCAATGTATACATTGAAAAGAGCACAATATAGGACTCATCAATACATATGCAAGAATGTTTTAGAATATTATCTTCCTATCCCAGTCTGTAAGTAAGGATGGCTTTTGCCATGAATACTTAGATATGCTATCAAGATCTAGAATTTTTGGTTTTCTGCATTGTTCACATCTTCTTTAAAATATATATATATATATATATATATATATATATATATATATATATATATATATATATACCACAGGACAGTTGTTCATTACTTAATACATAATCAGTGTTTGAAAACTGGATTCAGATATTTTTAAAATATATTTTTTTGCAAAGAGGTCATTTTATAAATTGTTCTACCAAAGTTTTTTTTTTTTTTTAATTAACTTGTATCTAGGTAGGGTCATATTATTCTGAAAAGCAAGATACACCTTTACTAGCTTTTCTATTTTCCAGATACCCTATGCTTAGTTATCTAGGAAGGTAATAAATATAGTCATAGCTAACTATAATTAAGTAGTTAGCCATGTTTCTGTCTGAAGTACTTAATTTTGCTAAGCACTTGACATGTAGGATGTGAGACAGGTATTATTATCCTTATTTTGCAGATGAATAAACTTTAGGCAGAGAGAAATTAAGTGCTTGCCCAAGGTCACGTAGCTGATAATCCAGATTGTTTTATTTATTTATTTGTCAGGGAGAGAGAGAGAGCACAAGCAGGGGGAACGGCAGGCAGAGGGAGAAGCAAGTTCTCTGCTGAGCAGGGAGCCCAATGTGGGACTCAATCCCAGGACCCTGGGAAAATGACCTGAGCCAGAGGCAGATGCTTAACCGACTAAGCCCCCCAGGTGTCCCGAATCCAGATGGTTTTAAATACTAAACTTAAACCATGCCCACAAAGATATTGCATGTAATACATGTGGAGTAATTAAACTTACTAATTTTTACTGTAGTATTGCTTTGGCCAAGTAAGGCTTTCAGTCTAAGGAAATCATGAAAATAGCCGTCAAACTCTACCAGCTACTAACCATCTTTCTTGTAGTCATCAAACCCTACCTAGATCACTTCCCCTTCTGTTTTGAAATTTTTATTTCCTGTATGACAATGCATGCCATAATTCTTAATAACTTCAGTAACCCATAGATGATCCTGCCAATAACCGGGCCTCTTAGTTTCTTGATCTCCTGTCTTCCAGTGATCCCATCCTATACCTTTCTAGCCCCTCAAGGCATAGCCATAGTCTAGAATTTGCCATCACCAGTAACTGAAACCCCTCCACGATCTCTTTTTCAAGCATCTGTCTCACTGTCCAAACAATTTTAACCCCGACTCCAAATTGCATGGCCTCTGTGCCCTGTAATCCATGATTTTACTGCCTTTCATGCTCTTCGTGTCATCCTTTCCCTTGGTCTTCTGCTTAAATTCAATGCTGAATCAGTAAAGGTCACCACTTGTACACACACTAATTGTCTTGACCAGGTCTCCTTTGTCTTGTGGGCCTGGTTAAAACACAACCTTGGTTATAGCCCACTCTCTGCCTAGTCCCCTCCTACACATATGCAGCTGAGTGTGGCTGCAGAGAAACACACCCCCAGGCAAGATGACTAACCCAGCTGGGTCGCTAATGCTGCCTGGCACTCCAAAGGCATTTCCCGACTCCATCGCCTCTTTATTTTGGGGACAACTATTCCATACCTTGCCTCTTCAAATCTTCCACACCTCCTCCCATATCCTTACTCCCAGCTGATGACACTGCTTCCTATTTCTCTGAGAAAATAGAAGCAGTCAAAAAAGAATTTCCGCAAGCTCCCACGACCACATCAACCCACCTACATGCATCTGTGCCCGAATACTCAGTCTTCACTTCTGTTACTAGGGATGAACCATCTGTGCTCTGAGCTGAGACCAGCCCCTCCACATGTGTATGAGATCCCATCCTCCCTGCTCTTCTCCAGTAAACAATTCCTGTAGTTCTTGCCTTTTTAATTTTTTCCCTCTCTCTGTTGGATTTTTTCCACCCACATAAAGTATATGCTGTTAATCCTCTCATCTTAAAGACTCCTTTAAAAAAGAATAAATAAAATTTAAATAATAAAACCTGTCTTTCTTAACGCCCCCCTCCCCTCCAGCTATTGTCCGTTTTCCCTCCTTCCTTTTTCAATGAAGTTCTTTGAAAGAGTTATCTGTGCTCATTTTGGTTTCAGAATTCTCTTCTCCAGTTCTTTTGAGAATCCATTCCAGTTGAGCTTTCTCTTGCCATGCTATTCATGTGAAGTTCCTGAAAGTCCTCCTTCTTCTTCACTCAGTGGTCGGTTCTCAGTCCTCATCCTACCTCGCCTATCAAAAGCATTTCACACAGTTATTTCCTCATCCTTGAACCACTTTCTTCATTTGGTTTCCTTGTTTTCTTTCTACTCCTTTGGCTTCTTTCCTGGTCTTTCTGCAAATATTCACCGCGTACTCTCTATGTGCAACTGATGTTCTAAGCATTTGTGATGCACCCGTAAGAAAAACAGACAAAAATTCTTACACTCATGCAATTTGCCTTCTGATAGGAGAAGGTAGATAAGAAATAATAAATGTAACTGAGTAATAAAATAAACTATATATTAGGTTAGAAAGTCAAAGGACAGAGAGTATTAGGGGTGTTGCAATTTTAACTAAGGTTGTCAGTGAAACCTCACTGAAAAGATGGTATCAAACAGGCAAGCACATTCCCATCTCAAACCCCTTTGCCCTTGCCACTGCTCTGGAATGTTCTCTGTCCTTGGCCTGAAACATTCTCCCATTGATTTGTCTCAGTACATTCTTCCTCATTTCCTTTGGGCCTGTACTGAAAAGTCACCTCTTAGTCAACATTTTCTCAGCCACCCCTTTGAAATTGCAACTCCCTTTCCCTCTTCCCTGTTTGATTTTTCTCTTTGGCATTTTTTTGAATCTCAACTGCTATTTTAATTATGTATCTCATTTACTGCTTGATTTCCTGTACTGTAGTATCAACTCCATAAGGGCAAGAGTTATTGCTTGTTTTTTTTCCTGTTGTATTCCCAGCCCCTAAAAATGATTAGAAATATTCAGGCTTTCAGAATTTAAATTGGGTCAGTAATGCAGATTCATACTTACTGGGAAATTGTCCATTTGACTAAATTTTCAAAATTATTGGCATAAAATTGTTCAAGATATTTAAAAATATTCTTTGATAATCTTTTCCACGCCTATTGTTAAGCTCCTATTTTTTCCCCAGTATTGCTTCTTTGCACCTCCTTACTTTCCTTAATTGTGCTTTTGGCACTGTTGATTTTCCCTGTCATATTATAGTGTTTTTTTCCCATCTACTTTCTTACCAGAGGAATGATGGTATTACCCTGTCTGTTATGTGAGAATAGAGACTGGGTTAGATAATCCACGTAGGGTGGCTTGAACCAGGGTGGTAGTTGGAGAGATAGTGAGAAATGGTCAGATTCTGAATATTTTTAAGGCAGAGCAATTTTTGGCATTAGATATTGATTGGGGAAAAAAGGAGAGTCATACATGACACTGTGTTTCTTCAACTGAGCATTTGGAAGGGGGGGTTTCCATCAGTTGAGATGGAGAGACAGTGAGGCAGGTTTGGGGAAAGATCAGGAGTTCAGTTTGGGGCATGATAAGTATGAGACTTTTTCACATCAAAGCAGACTTGAGGAGTTAGGCTGTAAGAGATAAGAGACAGGAGCTCAGGACACGAGTATAGACTAGAGATAAATATTTAGAATCATTGGTATATAGAAGGATGTTGGAAGCTCTGAGACTAAAGAAATTAAGGCAGTATAGACAGAGGAAAAAACCTGTCAAGAACTGAGCCCTAAGAGAATCTAATATCAAGAGATCAAAGAGTAGAAGATGAACGAGCAGTAAAGGATGAGAAAGAGCAACTAGTGAGGTGGGAGGGAATCCAGCTTCTGTGTTGTTTTAGAAGCTAAGGGAAGCAGTGCATCAAGGATAGGGCATTTTCAGTAGCATGGCCACAGCAGTGCTTTTAAAGTGCAAGTCAGTTCATTTCACCCCTCTCAAAACTTCCCACTGGCTCCCACCTATTCAAAATAAGCATTCCCAAATTCTGACAAAGGCCCGTGAGATCCACAGATCTGCCGCCCTTTCCCCTTTCTTCCCCTCCTCTTTCCACCACCTGCTACCTCTGTTGTTCCTTTGCTCCATCTTAGTCACTGAGGGAGGGGCATTGATAGCTCCCACAGCCACGTGGTTTTGTCAGTTTCTCCTATCAGTTCTATCAGTTCTTACTCTATGTATTTTGAGGCTTACTAGACATGTTCAAGTTCAGAATTAAGATAGCCACTAGTAAATTAAAAGTTTCATCCTTAAGCAATTAATTACATACAATGATTTTTATCCTCAAATCTATTTTGTCTGATATTGTTACACTCCTACCAGTTAACTTTTGTTAGTATTTAGGCTTCTGGCTCATTAGATTCTGAGTTTCATTGTCGCCACCTTCTCCAAGTTCCAATACTCAAACTCCAACAGCAATGATATAGATTTTTGCCTCAAACAATCAGCTTTATCCATTTGTTTTTGCTTACAGGTCTATGATCCAGTTTTGGGGTCATATTTTAATGGGAGTTGGAGACCTAAAAGATTTCCCTTACTTTCTGTGAGCCCACCAGTGAATTAAAGTCACATGCTGTGCTCAGCATCTAGCTGGTTTTTAGTGTGATAGCTTTTCAGAGATCCCAGTGACATCACACCAGCTATAGTTCCTTTATCATATTTTTGAAAATGTTTTTGTTTGTTTTGATATCTTGTCAAGATTCTTTAAGTTAACTAGATGTACTGACTATAATAAGGAAAGCTTTTTAGAAAACAACTGGACATACAAGTATTCCAATATAGTCACAGACTTCTACTCGTATATTAACATATAGTCATATATAATAAATCAGAGCTGTGTGTGGTGATGGCTCTAAATTTGCCCTGCACTCACTTGGGGGAGTCATAAGCCACAGAAATGTGTCTAGATGTTATAAAATACTCATAATCATTAGCTGCTTTTTGGTCTTCTGTCTCCTGTGATCAGCTCCTGCACATAGTGGCCTCTCTCTGGGCATGAGTGACTTGTGAATATCTGTGTAGTTACCTGTGCAGATCAATAGATAATGGCAAAATATACCAGGATAGAAATAGTTTGGCCCTAGATTTTTCTACAGTGTAAAAATTAATTCCCCTCAAGTTAAAAGGCACAAACACATATGTCTTTATGTGGACAAGCACATATGACCTTAATATTTTTTAAATTATTATGTGCAGTTAGCCAACATAGAGTATGACCTTAACATTTTAATTTATATATGAGAGCCTTCATTTTTTCGCCTTTCATCAAGTGTTTCTCTTATGGCTTTACGGTGTTTTTTGCTTCTATTTTCTCCAATTAATCCATTAAATCTCATTGTGAGCTAAACAATGTTAATCTTAATGTATCATTCTGGTGGGCATGGGTCTTACTTTTCAGTGAGTGACAAACTATTGGGTATTTATTCTGCTCTTGAGAAACAATTAAACCCTAGAGAATATGGCATGAACCACCTTTCATCTTTCTTTGCTTCTATGTGAGAAATTGGCTAGGAATGTGACATACCTGTAAGTCTTTATATAAGTAAGTCTATTGACACTGAAAAACTCAGAAAACAAATCTAGATAAGTTATTGAAATTTGTGTAGCTCTCTACAGCCTACGAAGAATGAACATCACATTTGATCTTTCCACTCTTATAGCTATGGGACATTTCCTATGCTTGTTTGAAATCTTCTAACCTTCTTCTAACCCTTCTAAGGGTATTTTCATAATATTGTAATATAATTGATTTAAATGGCAAGCAAATATCATTTTATGATGGTCTACATGCATTCAAAGTAAAATAACAATAGAGTGTAATGTATATGTGTGTGTCTGTATATTACCATTAAAGGGTTAAACTAGTTGTGCTTAGTTTTTCAGCTTCTAAAAACCAATATATTCAAAATCAAGGAAGGAGGAAAATCCTAACAAATCATTGTTTATAACAGTAACTACATTTTCCTTTGGACCATGTGCCTTTAAAATGTCTGAATGCATTGCCGTGCAAGTGTCATGTGTGTTTAAAAGATGCCATAATTATTAGATACAGCTCTAGCACAGGCCTTATAGGCAAGCACCAGGGCTCCTGTACAAGGTAAAAGCCTATGAGAGGCAGCAAGCCGCATATGGGGTGTAGCAGCACGATCAAATTTTTGAGTACATTGACTCATCGGTACAGGCTGAAAATTATGCTTCTTAGCCTCCTGTGAACATGTTTTCTCATTTTTTTATTTTTTTAAATTGTATCTTAGGATCTGCTTCAAAACACAGATGCCCACAAAAGAGCATTCCATGAAATCTACCGGACCAGGTCTGTTAACGGGATCCCAGTGCCACCTGATCAATTAGAGGACATGGCCGAGAGGTAAGGGAATAGATGATTATAAATGAAGTGTCTTTTTTTAAATGCTCGGTGGGTGTTTTTCCATTTCTTTTCTTTTCAATGAATTGATTTTTTTTTTTTACAGAGATGCTTTCATTTGCTACATAAAAATTGAGCTCCCATAACACATGCTAAGAATGCCAACATTCTAATGTATTATTGTTTGAAAAGAGTAAACCTGAATATCCACAGCCTGGAAATCACAGAAATGGTTTCTTCAGAGACTGTATTTTTATTCAGTACTGTGAGGAACATTATGTAATATTGCAAAAACAGCTTATAAAAGAAACAGATGAGAGTTGTCTTGGCAGGGGAAAGAACTAAATTAAATACTTCAATCAATCATGATTTGCCTTTAAATCCAGCGCTAGAAAAGGAATCAGATCTCCTGATAGTGATTGATCGGCCAGAGTTTAGAAGCCCTTGTGCCTGCATTATATTTAGCACTGACGTGTAACAGGTTAAGTAAGCACCGTTCTGTTACTATTAGTTACATTCTGTAAATTCTCGGTGTTTTATTTCTAGGTTTCATTTTGTTTCCTCCACATCAGAGCTACACTTAATGAAAATGGAATTTCTAGAATTAAAGTACCGTCTGCTCTCACTGCTGGTTCTTGCGGAGTCAAAGCTGAAATCTTGGATCGTCAAGTATGGGAGGAGAGAGTCAGTGGAGCTGCTTCTGCAAAACTACATCGTAAGTCTCCCTGGTGCTTTGAGAAAAAATCAGAGGACACATGGATTTAGCATTTAGAACCTACCAGTTTATTTGACATTGTTATTTTTATCTTGAGTTTAAGCATTAGGGTACCAGTGTGTTAAATGGGTTTGATATAAGTTAGTCAGATCTTTGCAATTATCTGAAATATTCACCTATATTCTTTGGAAAAAATAGAAAGATTTTGCTGCATTAATCATACTGAACCTTGTGACTGGCTTTATTGCTTAAAAAAAAAAAAGTTTTTGCATTGCATACCCATGACTTTGATTGTGAGCTCACCATTGAAACTGAGTTAAAATACTTAAAGTTAAATAACTTAAGTAAAATAAAGTAAAATAACTTAAAGTTAAAATACTTGTGTCTCCAAGAAACAATCATTCTCAGTTATTCATATGGGGACTACAGGTCCAGCATGTCTCCGAGTTTCATTGCTTCTTGGGTGCATCCAGAAGAAGTAATATTTTGTCTATGAATCTGTACCAGTTTAATTCTTATGGATTATCTTATATTTTAGGCTAATATATATTAGCCTAATATATATTAGGCTAAATATATCTGATATATTTAGGCTATCAGATATAATATATCTTATATATTAGGCTATATAGCCTAAATATATAGCTATATTTAGGCTATCTATATTTATAATATAGAATTATAAATAATTCTATATCTACATTGAATAGTAGCCCTGCATTAATGAAGAAATTAGGTTGTTCTGTAAATAGCAGTTTCTATTTACATGTAGAGACCTATTTATTAAAAGTAGTTTATTTGTTAAACAACCCTCCCCAATTAGCAATACAAACTTGCTCTCAAAGTTAACGTGCATAAAGCATCTCAGTCCTGTACTGCTCCATTTGTGTTTAATCACAAATTCAAAATGAGAAATTAGTAAGTTTAAAATTCAAGCCCGTTTCTAACCTGACTAGTCAGAGTAGCTTTGTAACTGGTATGACTGAATGCTTATTGAAACCATATCTTTACTGAAACATTCTAGAACCAGAATATATTTTGCTATATTTTAATTACATTTTTAAAGTGATGAATGAACAAGATGCATTTGGGGAAAAATACATTTACAGTAAAATCTTTCTTTAGGGTTACTACAATTGTCTTGGAAATATGTGTCAAAAAATGTGAAATCTGTTATGATGTGTTCCCTTATTCATTTTGAATTATTTTGGAAAGTAATGAAAAATCTTATTTTTTAAGCTCAGGCAATTACTTTAGTCTTTTAAGTATTAAATACAGATATGCATTTTATTTTGGGGTTTAGTCATGTCAAATGATACACAATGAGCTCAGCAGGTAATTATGCAAGATCCGTCTTCGTTCTCACTATTTAAGGACAGCCAATCAGATTGAAATGCCTAATGGGAGTGTTTCACCAGGTTAATGTTCTAATACAAGGATATTAGTAATTCTCTTTGAACTTCTCAATTAAAGGATATGTAAGTAGAGAGTTGTTTATTAATGATAAAAAATTAATGTTAATTAAAAAAGCAGTTCTTCTGCTTTCTCCATAAGAAGTTCGCTAAGAAGTTCACTAGTTTTAAACTGCTTTGTAACTTAAAATTATTTGTAAACTTGCTAGTTACACTACAAATGTAGCACATTTGAATAAACATTCCTTAATATTTTTATTCCATAGTGAAAAACACCTATTTATTGCTAACCCTTCTTTTCTATAAAGGGTCTTACAGTATTTTTTGTTTAATAGTTTTAATAACTGTGGGATATTGACTGTTCCCCCGAGCCCAGTTTTTTACCTGTGTCGTCTTCCATCCCAATGACAACCCTATGGGCTGGGCATCTTGACATGATTTCACTGAGGAAACAGAGCCTTTCAGCACTCAACCCACATGTTCTGGGTGGCATAGTTGGTAAGAAGTTGAGTCAGGATTTGAAGTCACATCATTCCAAACCAAAAGCTTAGGTGCTGAACTTGACTACCAAACAAAATTGGCTGTGAAAGTTTTTTTTAACTTAAAAGACCAAATAATTAAAATGATCTCCTGTAGCTTAGTGAACTAAGAAATGTAACTCACGTAAATGTTAGTTCCATTTAATGTTAGTTCATATTTGATAATATTTTACACTTACATACTGTAGACTGATAGTGACAGTGATTTTAGACATGGTATTGGAGCAGGGTGGGGTGAAGTAGGGCAGATTATTACAGTCTGGCCACCAGTCACATGGAAATGTATTGAATCAGGGTTCAGCTACTTACAACCGATGTGACTTCGTAAATAACTTAATTTCTTAGGAAACTGTCTTTCCCAATTTTTTTAGTAATAATGATGATAGTGATGATGATGATAGAATTATAGGGACTTTTGTAAGGGAGAAAGATGGATACATATTGCTTTCCTTCTATCTCACACCCCTTATAGCTTCTCTCATCCCTTTGGAATTTGTGAGAAAGTAAGAACAGACTATTTCAGAGAGTGAAGACTTCTAAATAAAATAATAAAATCAGGTTCTTAAATCCAATCCCTTCCTTGGTTTCTAAAAAAAATTATTGTAATGAGCCATATGCTGCTACATCATCTAATAACCAAAGTAATATGCAGGATGTAGAAGTTCCATAATTATCTTTTCCTTAGTTTGAATTCTCAATTCAATCATTCATTTGCAAAAAGCCCACCATTTTTTAAAGGGTTAGAGAATCAGAAAATATGCTTCCTCCTCACCTCTTGTACTAGGCACTCAGGTACACAGCCGCCATGTGCTTAAGAAATTCTTGGAAAATACTTCACAAATGTTTGTTAATTAAACATAGGCCACACACTATTTGTAAGAGATTACATACTGTAATATAAATCAGGAGATAATTGGCTTGATTTTTGCTGTCAGAATTATTCTTGACATGACCAAGTTTGTTAGCACATGCTTCAGTTTTACTACTGAAGAAATAGGATAATTCATTCCTTTCCATAGAAGAAGAGCTCTTGGAATTGTGGCCTATGTGAATGCAGCATAAGTAATGTGGACAATTATTTTATTGTTTGTAATTATTTTATTAATATAAGTAATTCTGATAAATTCTGATAAAACCTCTTCTCAAAGATGATTTTTTAAATCTTAAATTACCTGGTTTAGCTCCATTCAAGTGAAATCTATGAATGAAATTTATTTATCTCTATATTTATCTTGTGAGAGAAGTTTAGTATCTTCCACTAATACTTTGGATTTAGTGGGATAAAGAGGTATCTTATTTTTCTTGAAGTGCCATCAACTATAACATGGCTTATTTGTTGAACTTGATATCCAAATGTAAGCCTTATTTTTATTTTTTTATGATTATATAGTTCTTTATTTTTAAGATTTTCTTTGAGAGAGAGAGCAGGAGCCAGGTGTGGGGGGCAGAGGGAGAGGGATAAGCAGGCTCCTCGCTGAGCAAGGAGCCTGATGAGGGACTCGATCCCAGGACCCTGAGATCATGACCTGAGCTGAAGGCAGACGTTTAACTGACTGAGCCACCCAGGCACCCCGTAAGCCTTATTTTGAAAGAAATAAATTAATCCTATAATTATTTTAAATATACATTTGCAATTTCTTTTGCACCCTTCTGAAAGACTGTCTAAGTTAGCTCATGGTAAAAAGGAGATTTAACAGTCCTGCTAAAGTTATATTAATAGAGAAAATAATTCATGCTATGAAATGGATTTACTCTGTTTTTAGAAAGAAAAAAAGTGCCAAAATAAATGAAACAGTTAGAAGGTAAAATCACAAATAAGGCATCTTCCTTCAAAAATTAATTGCCTAGCCTTCCTAATAGGAAGGCTCAGAAATACTTTAATGATCTCTACAACATTTATAATATTCTTAAAAATATCCTGCTTTTCCTCTTGGAAATGAAACTGGAAATAAACTTTCCTCTCATGTTCATTTGTAATTAATTTGTAAACAAGTCTAGCAAAAGCATATTAATGAAGTCTTTCTGTCCAATACAGGCACTATTTCCCATTAGGAAATATTAGGCACTATTCCCATTCCACACTTAGAACAATTGTTTTCCCATTAGCTTCTTGAAATTTGTTCCAAAAATAAACAGAGACTATTTTTTAAACATTGCCAAATACATTTATCTCTTCAGTTGTCTACAGTGTCTTGCACATTAGGTGTAACTTTCCTTTTTTGATCAAATTATGATATGCTCATTTGGTTAAATTATTCCGAATTTAAATTATAGTAAATTACTCTTTCCCTAGTTGGGGAACAGGGAGGTTAAGGAGTAGAACATAGGGCTAAATAATTAGTTGGTTAATTATTATTTATTATATTATTTATATTACATATTTATATCATATTTATTAATTATTAGCCAATTATTTTACTTACCGAAATAATACAGCCTATTAAATTATTGAAATAAGTGTTCCTCATGGAACCCTTCTTTCCAGGTAACTCGCAGCTTTCCCTAGTTACTGCATTCCTGAAGAATAATTTATGTATGGGTAAAATGCTTTATAAACATAAAATGCTATGAAATGTATTATGCATGGAATGTTCTTAAGTGTTATCTTGAAATATAAAAATTTATCGATAAAATTGAGGGATGTCTGAAATTATGAAGTTTTATATCTGCATTCAGATGTTTTGCATCTCATATTAAGTATTCATCAGCATATCACACTGGACTTCAGCTTTTAAAGGCTAATTTGCATTTCATAATAGAGACACTTACCAAGTGTTTTGTTCGGTTCAAATCATAGGAACTAATTATACTATTACAAGAAATTAAGGAGCCTTTGGTGATACATTGGTAACTATGATTGAACTTTTTTCTTACTTTACAATAACAGGACTGATCTTTGAAACGGGAGTTATTTCCTATTTCCTGGAGTTAATAAAATTTACCTAAGGATTTCTTGCGTGTTCTAAATTTTATAGTGCGCATTTGCTGATGGTGGCTCTGGTACATATGTAAATTACATACAGCTATGGACATGTCTTATCTGTAATTTTTACACTTGTGGATGGGATATGTGATTATTTAAAATTTTTCTACTTTTAAGCATTTTTTGTACTTTTTATTTTAAGAAAAGTGTGCACTGTGCCATTTATTTATAATCCAAGTTCCTTAGAGCCATCATTCATGAATTAATGTTCAAAGAGCAACAAAATCCCACAGCTCAAACACAGTTGGACACGAAAATGTTCTTCCAAATTTAGTGCTTTCTAAATGTTAGCCCTAGGTTGCCTGGAGAGACTTCAATCTCTTCTAAAAACAAACCCTTGTGTGGAGAAGAAATAGAATACTTTCTCAATAGTGCTGAGTTAGAATTAAAAGTGTGGAATCAGTTTATATTCTCAGAATATCCAGGTTATTTTATAGCAGTTGAATTAATTTGCTATTTTTTACAAGAGTGAGGTTGGTAAATTTGGGCAAAATACCCATACACCTCTCTTGAAGAAACGGACTTTGGTATTTCTACCTATGCCTAGTGTTTGCCGTCTTCTAACCGCTCCCCCTTTCTAGTCTTTTATAGAAAATACCAAGTTCTTTGAACAGTATGAAGTGACATACCAGATCTTGAAACAGACAGCAGAGATGTACATCCAAGCCGACGGTTCAGGTAAAACACATGATTGAATTAGCTGAACTGTTGAATGTGGTGCAGTTTCGTTACCTACAGGTTTCTGTGTGATTGGATCATGTTTTTTTTTTTTTTCCTGCAGAATCGTTTTTGTGACCATGCCATGGGCCTAGAGAGCACATATTATTGGCTTCAGTCCCCTTGACTTTGTACAATGCCTGTCTGACCTGTATAATCATATTGTGTGTGTGTGCATGTCCGTGTGTATGATTTTCTGAGAAGGGACAAAAAAAAAGCATTCATTTACTAAATTGCAATTTTCTAACCTATTTTCAATTCTGAGGATTAAATGAAAAAAAAGTAACGTGAATATTATTATCAAGTAAGTGAAAACTTAAGTTAGTGTGAAGACACAAATTGTAAAATATGTTTGCTTCGTTTTGTCAATATGTCTGTCATATCTGCCGGAAATGAACCATAGCATTTGTGATCGATACTATGCATGTGACTATCTATGAGTGCATATAATATGTGAAAAAATACATATGTCATTTATTACATCCCGTTTTTCAAAAATTTAAAATATATTATCATCTTTAATCTTTATAAATACCTGTGAATATGATATAACATATTCCCAGCATTAGCTGAATGAAATTCTAAAATTTCATCTGTTAACTTTATAATCTAAAGAAGAATTATAATTGCACAACAGTGTATAGAGCATAGAAAAAAGGCTTGGTGGATTTAAAATATAAAGTAAGGATTATAATTTGTTTTATCTGTTTTAGTGGAAGAAGCCGAGAATGTGATGAAATTCATGAACGAAACCACTGCCCAGTGGAGGAACCTCTCAGTAGAAGTTAGGAGCGTGCGGAGCATGCTGGAAGAAGTAATCGCTAACTGGGATCGATATGGCAATACTGTGGCCAGTCTTCAGGCCTGGCTAGAGGATGCAGAGAAAATGCTAAATCAATCAGAGCATGCCAAAAAGGTAAGGTTGCTTTTTACCAAAGGAAAGGAGTATGCACAAACTTAGCAATGAAACACTTACAGCGTAGTTCTCGAGGGAGTGTTATATATCTGCAAATGTGACTCAAGATACTTGACTTTGCCTGAAAAGTTGTGATTTCAGGTTAGTAAATTATTTTAGGCCAAGAAATACTCTGCTTTATAGAAGTTATTACAATTCCCTCTCTGATCAGTTCAGTGTTTGGCTTTTGCATTCAGTAGAGCAAGAACCTATGGAGAGGCAGCCAAACCCAGGGGGCAGCAGAGATCGCTATACTTACCATTAGGTCTGTACATGAAGGGCCCTGACCTCTGTGGATTTCCTCATTTAAGAGAGGGCAACATAATATTGATTCTGAGTAATGACACACACCAGTTGGACATCTGGGTTATCACATTTCTCTCTCTTTGGGTATTCTTTTTTGGATTTTGTCAACCCTCAATCAAGGGTTGAGAGTGGCAAGAGTGGGCAGGAATGATTATTTTTCCTCCAATTACAGGTGTGTATGTGTGGGTTTAAGAGGTACTGTTTTACTTTAATGTCAGTTACATTAAAATATCGCACAAAATGGATTGATTTCTGTATATGTACTTCTTTTTTTTTTTTTAAAGATTTTATTTATTTATTCGACAGAGAGAGAGACAGCCAGCGAGAGAGGGAACACCAGCAGGGGAAGTGGGAGAGGAAGAAGCAGGCTCATAGCGGAGGAGCCTGATGTGGGGCTCGATCCCATAACGCCGGGATCACGCCCTGAGCGGAAGGCAGACGCTTAACCGCTGTGCCACCCAGGCACCCCTGTATATGTACTTCTTAATGGGAATCTGATATTTTCCCATGAAAAATCAATTTATATGTAAAAGATTTTGAAATGCCAGGCTCCCATTAAAAAGTATAGTAAACACATTAAAATTAGTGCTTGCTATCCAAGATTGGTTCTTCTTTTATTGTGTTACGCAAGTAGGTGCATAATTTTTAAAAGTTTACCACTCTATATTTCTCATAGATTAAATATTCTTGTGTAGCTGAGGATGACAAGAACTGTATACCCATACAGATTTTGGCTTTTCTGATTAGACTGGCAGTGCCCTAACAGATGTCACATGTGTTAATTTCATCCAAGGGATTATAACCTCCAGAAACAGAAGTGTTCTCATCTATTTATGTGGGAAGTCCTCCCACACCTGGCTTATAAAATAGATTTTGAATTATCTTTGGTATCCTTGGTTTTCACTGTGGCATGTGTGTATATGTATGCACAAGTACACATGTATTAACTTGAAATCAGCGGAAAACTGCCTCATTGCCAAGCGAGTAATCTTAAATAAGAAACAATGTTATTTTAAGTCTTCTTGGCCCAGATATTTAATTTTTAAAAATTTTCCTTCAATGATTTATATCCATGATTGTTAATTATCATGTACTATATTCAGATTTTAAAATAAAAGATAATAGGTCAAAAGTTTGTTTATAATTTTTAAACTAAACTATATATTACTCTAAGATCCCACACCTTTTGTATCACTCTGGCACTGTATTTGCCCGCCTGAAGACTATGTATAAGTCCCCTACACTTACAGAAATTCAGTTCTTTCATCTGTAAAATAGGAATAACATAAAATGGTCATCATGTTTTGTTTTGTCTTCAGCAAAAGATATGGCAAAAGATATAAGCTGTTCTTATAAAAAGACACTCAGCATTTCTAGTTCTTATTTTTGAACCTCTTTATTGAAAACTGCATTTGGAAGGAGAGCTAACATTTACTTTAAAATTTGCACAAATTTAGAACAAAGATACTTCTCTTAGTTTGGTTACTTCCATATCATTTATTAATTTTTGGTCTGTGGTTTACAGTAGTGTGTGTTGTTTATCGTTTAGGATTTTTTCCGAAATTTGCCTCACTGGATACAGCAGCATGCTGCCATGAATGATGCGGGCAATTTTCTAATCGAAACATGTGATGAGATGGTTTCCCGAGATCTTAAACAGCAGTTACTGTTGCTCAATGGGCGATGGAGGGAGTTATTCATGGAAGTCAAGCAAGTATGTCTTTCAAATCTATATATGCCTGGAACATGCATGTGTTATTATAAACACGGCGATAAACAGTCTGCTGACAGACTTCCATTGTTGTAGCATGGGCTTATTTAGGCAGAGTACAGATGCTTAGAAGTGTTATGTTTATTTTTGGTCCTTTATTTTTTTCCCATGTATAATAGAGGAACATTACAGAAATATATAGTTTGATTAAGGATTATATTGACATATGGAGCCTACAAATATGGGACGACTCATGTTTGAAATCATAATTCTTTGCTTCTATGCTAGTTCCTTTTTTCCTTTCACAGTAATTGGACTTACTTCAAGTGTATCTAAAATAAGAATCAGAAATTAGCATCTTCCTTACCATATAACAATTTTAGAGAGTACGTGGATGTGAAGGTTACAGGCTTCCAGAGGTTTGACTTAATTATTTTCCGTGTTGTGCTCCTCCCTTTTCTTAACAGTATGCTCGGGCTGATGAAATGGACAGAATGAAGAAGGAGTACACAGACTGTGTTACTGTCCTGTCTGATTTTGCAACTGAGGCCCAAAAGAAACTTTCTGAACCCTTAGAAGTCTCTTTTCTTAATGTCAAGTTACTAATTCAAGACTTAGAGGTGAGGGGGTGTTTCTGGACAACAAAGTGAAAACCTGTTCTGTTGTGAAAAGGAAGATCACTGAAGTTAACCCAGATCATTGCAAAGTTTTCCTATGTCTCTTTGGCACCATTTTGACATGTGTGCATATCCTGGTTGGCACTTCAAAATTGAAAAAAAAAATGCATCTAAATAAAAAAAACCAATTTGGATTTTTTAAGGATATGTTCTGGTCATAGAGTAACTTCAAAATAGTTTTTTAATTCAGAGATTTTTTTTCTACAACCAAATTACAAAGGACTAGTAGAAAACAGGAAACATCTACAGATAACACTTCTACATAAATGCCTCTCCTATAAAGTATTGACTAAATGAATTGCGCCATTTACATGTTTTGAATACCTTGTGGCTCTCAAAAATGAAGTAATAGAAGAATATTTAATGATGTGGAAAGCTTTTCCAATATACTATTAAGTCAGAAAAGCAAAAAATAGTATCCTTTTTTTGTAGATATAAAAAAATGGTATAAGCATGCATAGGGGAAAACATTAACGATGTAGTGATGGGATGTTGGCTCTGGTTATCACTGTGAGAAGATTGTAAGTAATTTAAATTTTCTTTTTCTTATTATCTCTGATTTATAAATCTTCTACGATGACAATGTGTTACTTTTTTTAAGAAAAAGTAAGTTATATAATTGTTAAGGTCAGAGGAATTGCCCCAAATTAACACACATTCACTTGATATAATGTTAGCATACTGCATTGACACAGTTATTTTGAAAGTGTGAAGATTACTTCAGCTTGTCTGTATGTTAAATTAAGGATTTATGATTATTTCTAAAGGATAGCTTTTTATCTATTCATGTGATATTACCAATATATAATACATTAGCATTAAAGGAGAGCAATAACTGGGATCTCCAAAAATTTATTAGAAGTATAGGATTTTATACAGTACCTGTTGATTTTTGTCCAACCTTCTGTGGAATCCTGAAACTAAAAGGCAATGTACCATGTGTTGATGTAGCTGTTTCAATGATTCACACAGGACATTGAGCAGAGGTTGCCTGTAATGGATGCTCAATACAAGATGATTACGAAGACCGCACACCTCATTACCAAAGAGCGCTCCCAGGAAGAAGCTAATGAAATGTTCGCAACCATGTCTAGGCTCAAAGAACAGCTGACCAAGGTGGGAAAATACTTTAATGCATGACACGCTGTACGGGACCAACACTGCCTTCAACGTGCTTTACACCTGCTCAGTCCCACCCATGAGCAAATTCTTTATTGTTAAGAGATCATGCTTTTGTTTTTTACTGCGATTCTCGGTTTAGTAACTCTGTCATTTAGTAACTTTGTCATGAGTTTTAGAACTGAAACTACGGAGCTGATGTCAAGTATTACCTCTGTTAATTTAGAAATACTAGGAGCTTTATTAGAAAGATAAGTCTCTTCTGGAGGAAGAAAGGATCAGTTAAATGTGATAAAACAAAGGGGGTGGAGAAAAAGAAGGGGAAGGAGGTGGAAGAGATCAGACACTTAAATGAGAAAGAATTCCCAAATGCCCTTTTATTGAGTTTTATTTGACATCCCTCTGCTCTAAGATTATTTATTCTATTTTCTGCTTGCATTGCCATGAAGCAGTGGAAAATTCTGCCCTCTTCAGCTCATGGAGCTCACCTTAGACTTAAGATCTATACCACTTGTGTACAGGGAACTCTGTGGCCATCAAGCACTAGCCATAGGACTTTTCTGTTCTATTGAGGGACTTTCCTTAAGAATTTTGGAAGTTCCATTGGGTTTTTTTATCTATATGAAGTTGAATTTTATGAAAATGGTATTGTTTGTGATTGGGTAATTAATTTCTGATAGAAGAAAGGAGTACCTATATAAATGAAGAGGAAAATTTTGTAATGAAGAATTGAGAAACAGAGGAAAAGAAAGCAGAGAACCTGTTATTTAGGAAAGAAAAAAACAGAAAGAGAATAACCTACATGAAATCAGTAGTGGAAAATTAATGAAAAGAGGAATAAATGAGATAGGTGAAAATAGGAAGAATCATGGTCTTGAAAAAAAGAGAAAACTTCATTTGCCGAACTGGTATAATTAGAATGTTAATTTCTAATTCTTTTTATTTTAACATTCAAGTTAAGATATTTATAGAGATTGGGTACAATTTGAGGTCAACGTTGTTGATTTGATAACCTTCTGGCTTTTAGAGCCATATCTTGGATTTGCACATCTTAGCATAGGCCAAGTTTAATGATTTAGGGCAACCTCTGAGAACGCAAATTCCACCTGTAAACACATCTAAGTTGTTAATCTTTTTTAAACTACTACTTCAGTTGTAACATCTTAGTTAAGTTTTCAACGATAGCCAGGAAAGATTCCTAAAGCAGACTTGATTTTTATGCATATTAGCAGATTCTCTTTATTTTGTTCATGGTCATTTTAGCAGAGCCTTTTTGCAGTAGACCAGTAGCTTTCTTTTGGGGAGTTTATCCTTCAGGCAGGGTATCCGACAACATGAGAATATTTAGAATTTAAGAAAAAAGAAAATAACAAGTACTCAATTTCCTTTCCTTGGTTCCCAAAAGTATGAATAATATTTTGGGAGCAATTTGAAGTAAAATGAATGGTGACAGGAACTTCTTAGAGAATGACCTGGTCCTGGATTCTAACACAAAGGTGATAAGGCAGAGACTTTAGGGCTCTCTTGACCCCCAGGGGTGCATGGCCTCAGCATTAAGATAAAGAATACAAGTGCATGAAATAACAGCCTTTTTGTTTAAAGACAAGTGAAAAATGAAGGCTGGGTCAGTTCAGACTAGAGATATATCCCTAGTACGGGGACCTTTGCAAATAAATTGATACATGACTTGTGCACTTGGTATGAATAAGATGATGGGCAGAGAGTAGTGAAGCATGGAGCTGGGGGAGATAGGAAAGCATAAGGCCTGTCTGGGAGGAATGAGTCAGCAAAGTTACAGGTTTGTCTAGAGTTAAGGGTCCAAGTAGTAGAGATCTTGAAAATAAAGTTGGAAGGTCAGTCTAGATAATGTAATTCATGACTATCTCAGATCAGAGTTTGAGGCCGAAGTGAAGATGAGCTGCATAGTTTATGAGGTGGAATTTGATGCCATCTGGCTCACCAACAACATCGTTTAGAGGGAAAGCTCTATCCAGATGGACAGTTTAGATGAATCTTCATGGGAAAACTCTGTAGCATTTATTTGTCTCAGTGATATAGTAGTGTTGTTTTTTGTATCAAAATTTAACAATACATAGGAAATGCCATTAAATAAATGTCTTTGGAGATCTGTAAGGACCAGATGACAATATCACTGACGAAAATGTTCATGAGAACTGTGAATAGTGCCCTGAGTTTGTGGTAATTAGTGGCCTTTAATAGAATTTTTGTCTTTGTCTTTTTAAAGGTCAAAGAATGCCATTCTCCACTCCTTTATGAGTCTTGCCAGCTGTTGATACCATTGGAAGAATTAGAAAAGCAGATGACATTCTTTTATGACTCACTTGGGAAAATCAATGAAATTTTAACAGTTCTTGAGCATGAGGCACAATCTAGTGCTCTTTTTAAACAGAAACAACAGGTAAGGAGAAGTCCCCTTGAGAAGACATAGTAATTTTAAAGCATGTGTAAGACTCAGTAAGACTGAGGTGGGGCTTATAGTGGTAGAAATGCAGGTGGGACAGGAAACGTTTTTCTAGAATAGTGTTGGCATCTCAGGGTGCCTGGGTGGCTCAAGTCCGGTAAGCATCTTCCTTCAGCTCAGGTCATGATCCCAGGGTCCTGTGACTGAGCCCAGGATCAGGCTCCCTGCTCAGTGGGGAGTCTGCTCCTCTCTCTCCTTCTGCCCCTCCGCCCTGCTCGTGCACGTTCTCTCTCTCTCTCTCTCAAATAAATAAATAAATAAAATCTTTAAAAAAAGTAGAATAACACTGCCATCTCAAAACAAAAATAACATTGGTCCAAAGATGAAACCCCTGTCCATTAACGATAAAATAAAAATTTTATCTATCTACATAAACTTATATAGAAAGAACATCTTTATAAATAAATGTTTAATTTTAGATATTTAGATATATATAAAAGCAAATAGTTGCATTCTGTTTCTATCCAGTGTCTATAATCTGTGTCTTATGAGATCTTTTCTTTGCCTCTAAGATTAAGTCTGATTATACAATCATAAAATTCTGGAAATGTGTTTAGAGTGATAATCATTTTTCTTCATCTCATTTTTAGTAAGCAGATCTCTCTATGCAGAACAACTTCCCACTCTTGCAGTTAATTGACTTATTTAGGTGGTTTATTATAAATGACCCTATCCATCAGAGGAGCCCGAAACTTAATGAGCAAATGGTTTACCACTGCATCCACTGAAACAGATTCCTGGAAGAAAGGTGGCATCACTTAGCAGAAAGAGCAGAGAGTATCTGATGTGATTCAGAGAGGTGTTCAGATCTTAGATCTGATATAACAAAGTACAAAGCCTTGATTAGCTTTTATTTCCTCACCTTAAAATGCAGGTGATAATACCTAACTTGAGGGCTTATTGTGGAGATTACATTATATATTCCATAATGTAACTGGCACATAGTGACACATAATATGTACTCTATAACTGGTAGCAATTTTTATTACTATTATCATTATTATTGATAGTAAGGCCACAATGATTATACCGCCAAACCCTATTCTAGTGGGTTCTCATCATATTGGATAAAGATTGTCTTTCGCTTTGAGTCATAGTGCCATTTCTCATATTCTCAAATTGCTATAAATTGCTGTCAAAGAATCCTTCCAAAATTAAAATAACATTTGATATTTTAAAATAACAATAATATTTAATAATATATCTCTAACATATATTACTCTTTTATGTCCTAAATCTTCAAAAGGAAAATATGTCCTTACTTTGTTTTGCCAAAACAAACAAACAAACAAACAAACAAAACCTTGGTCGTAATATTTGCCTCTAGATTACCAAAAGTGGTATCCAAATGAGCAGTTTGAAATACTTTTCCAAAGCTGTTGAGGATGTCGAAATGCAAATAGTGTGGCTTCAAGTAAAAAAATGATTGTTGGCCTTGGGCTGGGCTGGTTAATTTCCATGCTGCCAATTGTAGAAGCCACTATGATGCCAGGTTACTAAGCAGAGGTGGAAGGGCCTGGGTCACCATGGTTTCTCATCCCGCGAATGTGGGACAACTGCAAGTCCTCCCACACCCAGCAGTCTGCTGCCTTTTGTGGTTAGGATCTGGGGGCCACCATTTTGTTAATGAGGTTGACAGCTTATGAACCTTAGGAATTCAAATGTTGTACATTTTGGAATACACAAATGATATATAATTTGCTGCAGCTCTTTCAGTTATGTGCATTGGTATTAAATTTAGTCAGATTAAAACCTCATATGTGGATTGATTTTGTGATTGTTCTCTCAATAAATCATAGGCCTGTGAGTTGGACACATTGCAGACAAATAACAATTTTGATGGCCTTTTGTTTTCTTAATGTTAATAACACGGGCATGAAATAAAAAAAATCTCAAAAAACTCAATGTGACATTTAAATGCCTTATATAAAAAGCACTGACTTCAGTGATTGCTTAAAATTGAGCTCTTCTCAATGAAAAGAAACACTTCTCTGTACTTTTGATTTTACTTACAGCTGACTAAAAGCCTAAAAGCCATATAATGTTGTTCTTATTGTTTTGTAATGGTTATTCTCTTTGCTTCTCTTTCTCACCCTTTTAAATACTGTTGTTGTGGGCTTCCTTTCTCTGTAGGAACTGTCAGCTTGTCAAGAGAGCTGTAAGAAAACCATGACACAAATTGAGAAAGGCAGTCAAAATGTTCAAAAGTTCATGACCTTGAGTAGTGTCTTAAAGCATTTTGATCAGACAAAGCTCCACAGACAGATTGCGGATGCCCATGGTGCTTTCCAGGTAAGCTTTCCCCTTGCTACAGAGACGTGAGCCAGGGAAAATACAAAGAATGAGGACGTGTAATCATCACGTTTCATGCTTTCCCTCTTGCTAAATGCCTCGCCTACTGAGGTTTGGAACCAATCATTTTACTTCTTCTTTTTCTTGTATTCATTAATATCAAAAGAAGTTGATTACTCTCATCATGATGAAATGTATTCCTTCCAAGTTTTTTTATTTGAAGAAACAATACTGTTTAACAAAATGATGCTTTCAATAATGAGAAAGCAGCGTCACATTGGCATTATTTTTTAAATTAAGAACATGGTGAAGAAAATTGGAGACTGGAAGAAACACGTGGAAACCAACAGTCGCTTGATGAAGAAATTTGAGGAGTCTCGAGCAGAGTTGGAGAAGGTGCTGCGGATTGCTCAGGAGGGCCTGGAGGAGAAGGGAAACCCAGAAGACCTCCTGAAGAGACATACCGTGAGTTTGTCCCTCATGAGGCACTTGACCTGAGGACGTGGACAAGTGACCTTGGATGAAAAATAAAAAGAACATTCTGTTCTAATACTAAGTTTTTGAGGCAGGGGGGAGGAAGAAGTGAGTTAGGAAGGCAGAAACACTTTAGGTTATTAGACCCAGAAAATGGCAGCAGCAAAAACAACTTCAGGAGCAATCGATGAGCTGCATTGTAATTGGCCAATCTTAAGTCCCTGAAATGGAAGAGAATTATTAGATATATAGTTCAAGCTCTCCTGAACTATTTCACTGAGAAATTCTTACATAACCAACATACTCTTTTTAAGAGATGATTTTAGGCGGATGGCTAAGTCTCTGTGCTCATTTCATGAATCCGCCATATCGAAGTGTGAACACCATGTCACTTGAAGTTCAGTAGCTGATCCACAACTGGTCCTATTGTGAAGTCATCTTCCTGTTAATCATACTCATTTAAATCATATTGGTGTTGAAAATGTTCGTAATCTCTGAAGTGCTAGATGGAGATGATGGGCCCTCTGAGAACATGTGTTTTGAGTTATGTTTTCTGGAGTTTCAGTGGATATTGGTATGAACCACACTGTCAGACGATGACTGCTGTGTTTGTGCTGCAGCTGACTGAACTCAGGGTTGCTGGCTGTGACCACACACCGTCTCCTGCAGCGGATACATCTGCTGCAGTGTGGCCCTTTCTATTTTGAACCACTGTTGTCTCAAAATATCTCTGCATATATACTCCTGAGTCTGTGTGAGACTTGGTCGTGCATATAGGTGCACATGTGCTGTATGGGTCTGTTTGGTCTGCCATAACAATGTACATAGACTGTGTGGCTTAAGCAGCAGGCATCTATTTTCTCACAGTTCTGGAGACTCTAGGTCTGAGATCAGAGTACTAGCTTGGTGGGGTTTGGTGAGGACTCTGTTCCTGGCTCGTGGATGGTCACCTTCTCACTGTGTTCTCATAAGGCAGAGATACATAGCGAGCAAGATCTTTGATGTCTGTTGTTATAGGGGCAATAATTCTGTCATGAGGGACCCACCCCTGTGACCTCATCTAACCTAATTACCCAAACAGCCTCATCTGCAAATTTCATCACATTGGGGGTTAGGGATTCAAAATATAAATTTGGGCAAATAGTGGGGGGGGGCACAATTCTGTGTATAGCATGTGGGGTCATGTGTGTACTTGTCTGAATGTGGAAATGGCTCATAATGATCCAGCAGGGCCTGAAACACATTGCAATTAGGTTATGAGGAATTGTAAGGCTAAATGCTAGCTTCTGCTCTGCTCTTCTGATTTTACCAAAGAGGAATGAAAACTCTATTACTCTGGGATCAAGGTTTAAGCCCCTTGGCATTCCAGAATATTCTACCAAATTTGAAAACAGCAAAGATTTTTTTTTTCTAAAAAATGAAAAGCAGTAGTTGAATTTCAGATGTGGTGGTTTCTGACTCATAACTATAGATAATTATAGTTCATTCCTGAAAAAAAGAGAGTAGTTGCCAGGAAGGTTTGAAGAGGGCAGCAGCTGGCTGAGGGGCTTGTGGAGAGGCGTGACTGCTTAACTGTATAGTATCTGATGCTGCCTTTTATTCTGCCCGACACTCTTAACCACTTCCCCCTCTCCATGCCAGGAGTTTTTCAGTCAGCTGGATCAGAGAGTGCTCAATGCTTTCCTGAAAGCTTGTGACGAGCTCACCGACATTCTCCCCGAGCAGGAACAGCAGGGCCTGCAGGAAGCCGTTAGAAAGCTCCATAAACAGTGGAAGGTGAGTCAGGACATAATGAGAACACACACATAAGTAGGTGTCACGCGTGATGGGAGAGAGCATAAGGGTGTCAAGGTTCAATTGTAAGAGAAATGTAGAAATTCATGGAAAATCACCACAGCTAGGTCTCCCATTTAAAAACAACTTCAATAAAACAATGATAAAATATGATACGATTTTGTTTTTCTTATTTCTTAGTAGCATCGATTTTATCATATTACTTAAGAGTGCTCTTTTTCTTTTCCTGAGTATTTTTGGGGGTAGGAATGACAAGGGCATTTTACTTCCTCGGTAACATTTAGTAAACTCTTCTCATCTAAGTAAATTACATTAGGTACATTTTGCTGTTTTCAAGGATTTTACTGTCTGGTTTAGATTGTTATGATCTAAAAAAATATAAATACAAACATTTATTGGTTAAGGACTCAGGGATGAACAAAGCACAGTCCATTTCTCCAAAGAGTTTAGAGTCCAGTAGGGGAGATAATTAGTTGCAGATAATGAAAGTATAATATATACTAAGCCCCCAAAAGTATAGGTTATACTTATGAAAGCTTTGTAAGAGAGAAGTGGGCCCACTTGGAGAGTAGAAAGGAGTGAATCAAGTGACTAGTTTTGAGCTAGGATTTCAAAGAAGAAGCAGAGATCTAGGGGAGGTGTGGTGGGGGGGAATAACAGCACCTGGAAGAGAGACAGCAGGGCAGCACCCAAGTGGGGGATGTAGGGATTCACTTGGCTTGTCTAACTTGAGTGCCCCACACTGGGCTTGTCATAAGGAAGCTGACTCTAGAATTTGCATGCCAGGGGAGCAGCTACAGTGTAATGGAGACCCACCCAAGGCTGTCTTCCTCAAGCCAGGCTGGAGGAAGCCTGCTCTAGCAGCAGGTGAATGAGTGCTATCACAAGATAATAGCGAGTGGCGAACTTCATGTGTATTATATGAAGAAGTCATGGGGTGTGGAAGATAGGCAGCTAAAACGCTCTCCATCAGCTTTTGTTATTCTCTCGATTTTTTTTTTTCATCTCAACAACATAGGCCAAAAAATCAGCCCCAAGCACAGGAAAAACACAGTTAAGGACATATTTTGTTTACTCGCTAAATTTGAAAATTAAATAAAGATTCTTAAAGAAACCCAAGCTTTTTAAGATATCTTTAAAGCTTAACATATCCTAAATGTATTATAGAATAGAGATTCTAATGAAAAGCTGTATTTATTTTACTTAAAAACCCAAACATTAAACCCTCTAGGTTATAATCTGTTTTAGTGTTTTCATAGCCCCCAATCATTTTCTCATCAGTTATCTTGGTATTTTATTTTAAAAGTAACCTTTCAAATGCCATAGGATGCAAGCTGGCTAAAATTAGTAAATTGTAGGACTAAAGGTAATGATGTAGCTTATGCTTATATCAAAAAAGAACATAAAACATTTCATGTTTGCACGCTGCTTGCTGGCTTGTTTTCTCAAGGAATGCTCTAAGGAAGAAGGACAAGGCAGGTGGTCAAAGGCATGGGCTGTTTGATCCTGGCTTCTTTACTAATACTTTTCTCTTTGCCCTTTGTGTAGTGAGTATGAATGTGTTCTTCCTACCTCACAGGGTCGTTGACAAAATTAAAAGGGACATATGCAGGGGAGAGGGTGTGTGGAATCAGTGCATGGTATAAATTTAGTTTCAAATCTAGCTTTTCTACTTATGCCTGAGCCTCAATGGTCTAATCTGTAAAATAAGAATATTAAGACTGTGTAGGGCTATAGTAAAGAGTAAATAGAATAATTACTGTGAAAAATCTGACCCTGCAGGCTGAAAGAATTCATTGCAGTCCCAATATTTGAAAAAGTACAAAGCAGGTGCAGACAATAGTGATTAAATCACATTGGCCCCAAAGGGAATATTTTATGGTTTTTGCCACTGCAATTGAAAATGTGTATAATCAGGAATGGTATCATATTTTTTTGAATCTTCCTATGGAATGTAGGATCTTCAAGGAGAAGCCCCATATCATTTGCTTCATCTGAAGATTGATGTGGAGAAGAACAGATTCTTAGCTTCTGTAGAAGAATGCAGAACTGAGCTGGATCGAGAGACCAAGCTGGTGCCCCAGGCAGGCAGTGAAAAGATCATTAAAGAGCACAGGGTACGTCTCACACACCCCAAGTGCAGGCATGCAAAGTCACATTGTTACCTAAAAGATATATAGCTGATACTTGGGTTTGGGTCTGAGAACACTAAATAGCTTAATTACTGTATACTAGACTAAATGGGAATCTTCTATGAAAATATGAAAGTATTGTATGGATTCACACAGGGATTATATAAACATTTATTGCTCATTAGATTTTCTTCAGTGACAAAGGTCCTCATCATCTTTGTGAGAAAAGGTTACAGCTTATTGAAGAACTGTGTCTGAAACTCCCAGTCCGGGACCCGGTAAGGAACACACCTGAAACCTGTCACGTGACTCTCAAAGAGCTCAGAGCTGCCATTGATACGACCTACATGAAGCTTGTGGAAGACCCAGACAAGTGGAAGGACTACACTATCAGGTAGCTGTGGAACTGCTTCCAGAGATGGACATGGTCTGTCCTAATACTTGCTAATTCAGAGATCATTGCATGACAAGAGGTGATGTGTGTTTCCTCTTTAAGCAATAAAGAAAATCAGATTGTGTGATCTTGCCCATGCTCTTAATATAAAAACGCTTAATTTAAAAGAATGGGTTTCAGTCAGAAACAGGGTGAAGCACTTTATTTCCAAGGGACCCAGATGTTACCTCTTTGAAGCACATTGGGCTGTTCCTTTCTCCCTGATTTCCTCATATCCCCAGAAAGGAACTTCTACCTCTGGGTTTGTGTCTCAGTCTGGTGGAGATAGATGAGGCCAGACCTCAGGTGGTGCCTCCCATACTCCCAGGTGCTCAGGCCCTGGAAACACACCTTTTTCCTGAGCTGAGCTCCATCTGCTCTGCTTTCTCTTTCCTCCAAGTGACAGCTCAGAGGCAGCCACCCCTTCTCTGAGCTTCATGTTAAAGGAAAAGTTTCCAGAAAATCTGTTAATTGACTTGCTAATCAGTTGATTGTTAAATTTCCATGAATAAATTCAAAATAGAAAATGTATTTTAACCACTGGGATATTGTCTCCCCTTAATAAGAGAATACTTTTGTTATTTCAGAATTTCTGAGTTCTCATCTTGGATATCTGCAAAGGAGACACAGTTGAAAGGGTTTAAGAGTGAACCCTTCAATACTGCTAACCACGGAGAGGTTAAACGTGCTGTGGAGGTTAGTTCTGGGCCATATTTTTCATTAATAAAAAAATTAATGGTAGACAACCTGACTAACTGATGTATTCTTTTTCTTTCTGTAAAAAAATTAAATTACTGAAAAACCGTCTTAAGAATAAGTCTCCTTGTGTTACTGGGGAGAAGAATAGGGGATTTTCCCTATTGAATCATTGTTAGCTTGGAAATTTAGTCATGCTTAGTGGTACCTCTCATACATCTTTAGCTAATGGAAAATCCTGAGAGGAAAACTGCACGCATGGGCATACAACACAGCAGAGATTTAAGAATTGCCATGGAAAAAAGAACACTGTAGCTTTTTATACATTTTCAGCCATTCAAAAGCCAGATCACAGAATTGGGCAAGGTCTCTAAGTCTCATTTCTATGTCACATTCAGTCTGGATTGATCAGCTCTGTGAGCTTGGGTACAGCCTGATAAACCTCGCCAGGTGACAGAACCTCGAGCCTGAACCCAGTTCACATTCTGTGAATGACACACAGCAACCCTCTCCTTCTTAGCGTGGCTCTGCTCTGTTTTGTAGACACACGCCGTTGCGAAAATTCTTGTCTTTCAGCATTTTGAACTCTTGCAAGTCACATGGTTGCTGTTAATGAGAATATATTTCCTTTCTATTCCTATCCTCTGAGTTTCATGTTTTTCTCTTAAATATCAGTAACATCCTGCTATACCTATAGAAAGATATTCATATTTGCTACTGGTTGCTGTTATATTACAAACCAAAAAACCAAAAGCCAGAAACCATGCACATCTTCAATTGAAGAGATCACTTGGTTCTGGAACCAGTCACTTTCTGTGGGTGTGAATCCTCTGTAGCAGCATGCATGGTTTCCTCGTGCTTCCCAGAACGTGTGCAGGAGGAATGCCCCAGTCAGCATTTCCGCAGTTCCCAGACCTTACAAGGGCTGAGCCCCCAGAATCCTTCTGGCATTGTCCCGGTCACTATGCCCTCCCTTCCTACATTAGAGTTGTGCTCCTGCTTGCACATCTACTATGTGGGTTATTGACTTCCCAAAGCTAACAAAAAAGAGGCATAAAATATAAGTTAATAGAGTTAAGATCAGTTTTTAGGGCATCTATAATAATATTCAACAACTAAACTCTTCAAACAAAAAGAAATCCACTCACCAAAAAGAAGGACTCTTTCAACCTTTTTTTCTAAAAATACCATGTTCCTTCCAGATAAAAGAAGATAATATATGTTATAGTTCCCAATTTTGGTATCCCATTTTCTTCAACAGTACTTTTCGAGGCATCTTTATTTGTGATCAAGGGAATACCTGTAAATATCTAACCATCTAATTATGAACTAACTATCTAGTTAGCTTTTTGATATAGAGAGTATTGATTTTACATTCAGTTATTGGCACTGGGGAAATACTTTTTTCTAGCACTTGTGGACTTTTGTTAAAGGTGTGAACAAAAAGTAAAATAAGCAGGCACTCTACTGGTGAATGAATGGCTCTCCTACATCCACCGTATGAACTTTCTTAGTCTGAGTCCTTTCTTAATCCACAATGTATTCTCTTCATTCCAGGATATCAGAAATGCTGTTACCACAAAGGGTGAGACTCTCAACTGGCTGAAATCCAGACTTAAAATTTTAATTGAAGTTTCTTCTGAGAATGAAGCCCAAAAGCAAGGAGATGAGCTGGCAAAATTATCTAGTTCTTTCAAGGCTCTTGTGGCTTTGTTGTCAGAGGTATACTATTTACTCATACTCTAAATAGATAGTTTTGGGTGAGGAGTCTGGTGGGTTCTTTTTCTTTTGGTGTGATTTAAGAAGCAATTATATAAAGAAAGTGTATTTCAAACACAATAGTTAAGATACTTACTCATATGAAGATTGGTGGGGAAGATATTTGAATTATGGTCCGTGCCATTATTGGATGTGTTGGTTCAGAGTAACAACCTATATTTAAAGTACAAAGCTTACCAGATCCACACTTTTTACTCTTACTAAAAGCATTGTTTCATGGTCAGTTGAAGGTATATTATGGGGTTAAGAACGTAGGCTTGGGAGTCAAGTAAACCCAGAGTTAAAGTTTAACTCTGCTAGCCCACTTCCTATGTAATCTTGGGCTTGTCACTTAACATCTCTGGGCCTTGACTTTCTTACTTATAAAACAAAGCTAGAAAAACTTACCCCTAAAATGCAATAATATATGTAAAGCACTTAGAATATAGTGCCTGAGAGTGAATGCTCAATAACCAATAGTTAGTAATAATAAAATATTCAATGTTAGCAGACCAGTAAAATCTGTTTTATGCAAGACTTACTCATTTTAAGCTTCTTGATATATATTTCAGTGTTTATATTCCTCTATGGATTAAAATATACAAACCTATTTACTTCATTTCTAGTAGGGCCCCTTCTACCCTCGGCGAGAACGTTTTTACCAACCAGGTTGTCGTGCACGTCTAATGAATTTGTGCATGGGAAGATAACGTAAGAATGGAAAGTTAAATAGATAGTCATCATGATTTCTTGAAGTCATTTATGACCTTGCATGGAAACATGATCATCTAAGTGACTTAAACTTCCATGATTCTGAAGATTTAGAATCCTCTAGAGATGTCCCTAATCTAACAGTTTGGTTAATTAACCTTTTATATTTTGAATGCATGTATATCCACTTAAGACTCTAGCAGAATTTACATAAGCCAAAAATACTCTGAACTGCTTGTGGTTTTAGTTTTATGTGTGAATTTTGATATTATATGTCCATTAAGAATTTTTGACAAATTGAAAATAGTAATAGGATTAATCAAATTTTGGAGCAGGAGTTATTTCAATCTTTTGATATCCATCTTTCATAGCAATAGTCCAGGTAGTATAGCCACGACCATACTTTAAGTAGAATTCTGACATCATTCTTCTGTACTCTTTCTTTGATCAAGAAGGTAAGACGAAAAGTAAGGATTACAGTTTTAAAAAGTAAATATACGTGCAGGTGATCTTTGATCCAAGACTTAACAAATAGGTTTAGTCACATTGATAGATGAGTTTATATTTTGTTCCTCCCCCCCCACACACACATAAAACACTTTGTCAGCCTTTAAAGTTAGAAATTATTAGTCTCCCTGACACTTTACCAAGACCATTTATTTACTTTATCTTCCAAGTACTCTCATCACACTGTCCATGGGACTTGTAGCAAAAATCTGCCCCTAACAAATACAGACAGTAAATCTTTGCACACCTATCTACCTTAAACTTCGTAGTTTATATTCATACCCTTCTACGCTACTCAATCATTAGTAAAACCAAAGAAAGAGGAAAGGAAAACATTCATTTTGTTCATGTAAGGATTTATATTAAAAGATGGATTTGACACATTCAGTCTATCCTTTGATTATAATCCATTTAATATTTAAATTAATGTTGAACACAAAGTGTTTGCAGTTGTCCACTATAAGAAAATGAGGCTGTGGATAGACTGGCAGTATGTAATGATGAGTCAATGAAAGCTGTGATTTACTGAGATCTGGAGTTCGTGATTTTCATTCGGTGGTCTTCTTACTGTTTGTTTGGAGAATAGCACACTCACGCCCGTGGGACAAACTCAGAGAAGAGGGTCAAAGGATGGGATAAGAATGGAGAAACTGAAAGGCTTCTGTGGAACACAAATGACATGCTATGTGAAAATGATGAATTTAGTGAAGATGGAGAGCGATAGACTTTGAAAACAAAAGATGGTGGTGACCCTGCACTAGAGGAGGCAGAAATGAGACAGAAAAGGAAGCTGAAAATTCAGGGAAAAGAATTCACCAAAGAACCACAAAATTAGCAATTATATTGTGTTTTATGTAAAAATATTGGAAGTGCATTTTCAACAAATACTCTTTATTCTTTTCATTTGTTCCCCTCTACAATTGTTTTCCTTACTTTAAATAGGGTGGACTCAGCTTTCTTATAATGCATTTTTATAATTTATTATTGGATTTTAGGCATGGGACTGTCATTAAAGGGATCCAGGAAATAAAACATACAACGTAACCACTTTCACTATCACTATCACTGTCCTGCCCTGACTGCCAGGTTGAGTGGGCACAGAGCACCGTATCCGATGAGGCTTCAATTCCCATAAATGGCTATGCAGTTTAATAATAACTAAATAAACATAAGAAAAAATAAAAGAGATCTGTGTATATATTTCAAGTTGCGGAGATGGACTTTACACATATTCTTAGAATATTCAAGATTACATGAGCATCATATGACTTATAATTTTTTCATGAAAATCTAGGTTGAAAAGATGTTAAGCAACTTTGGGGACTGTGTCCAGTACAAAGAAATAGTGAAAAGTTCCCTTGAAGAGTTAATTTCTGGCTCTAAAGAAGTCCAGGAGCAGGCTGAGAAGATTCTGGACACCGAAAATCTGTTTGAAGCACAGCAGTTACTTCTTCATCACCAGGTAGGATGCCCTTTATCCAGGGCACTTATGCAAAGTTTGTTAGTCACTGACAGAACCAGGGAGGTGAAGAGACCTGCATGTCTAAGAATAAGGACAAAGGTAAAGGTAAGGGGTGGGGGTGAAGGGTTAAGAAAATGGGGGTCCAGGTAAATGGTTAAAAAAATTTTGGCACCTCTGTTCTCTGTTAAATATTAGCTATTTCAGAAGAGCCTGTAAGATAAATTCTCAGCCTGAGTGATTTGATGACGTCAAAAAGTTCAAGGAATATTGTGGAGGAAAAGTTGATTTAGCTATGAAATCCTTCATAAAACTTGCTCAGTTATCCTTTTCATAACAGAGAAGGAAAATGTAGAGATAAAATGCTCCATATTTGAGATCACTGTTCTTTGTCATTCTGTTATAATCCTGCTCTTCAATTTACAACTTAGAATACATCTCAGTTTGGAAAATTATAACTTACATGAAGTACCAGACCTTCCAGGATAGTATGCTTTTATGAAGGATTAGAACTGGAAGTAAAGAAATTCTGGTACATGTATTGATAATAAACAATTTTAACCAACTTACTTGCCAAACTCAATATAAGTAGAAGTATGATTCAAATCAAATATGTTAATGACAAAATCCTAGCTAACATAATGTATAGCAAAATGCTAGCTAATTTTATATATAATAATATATGAACATGGAAGTGGCATTAAAAGTATATGTAAAACAGCAGCCTCTAGGCTTTACAGATTTATTTAATAATTATAAAAAGACGGTGAGTACAAAAAAAATAATGCTTGGTATTACATTGTTCTCAATCATTGTAAAAGTTGTGTTTGGGTTTCAAGAGAAATATGTAATTATAGATATTTACATTAACATTTTAAAACTCTTCACAGTTCTTGGACCAGGTGCTTGGTTATATGCCTGTGTTTACTTTGTGAAAATTCATATGGTATACACCTGAGATTTGCCTACCATTGTTTGTACATTATACCTCAATAAAAAATCTATTTTAAAACAACTTTCCCCATATATCTTAGCAGGTTTATAATTCTGAATATACCCAGGAATTAAATCTCTTAATATCAGCATTTTTACAGCATAAATGATAAAAAAAATTAGAGTTAGGACTTCATGTTTTTAGGCAAAAACAATTTTTTAAGGAGAATCATGTTAAATGAATAGTTTTGTCAAATTCCTTCTGGAGTATTGCACAAAATGCTAAATGTCTAAATTTGCACACAGTTAAAACACCAATATCAAATTAATTATGTTGTTTATCATTAAAAACATAAAATATTGATAAATAAGGCCCATTTTGACCAACATAAAGTCCCCATTGCCATTTTAACTGTTCACATTACCTTTTTCTTAAAGATTTTGTTTATTTATTTATTTGAGAGAGAGAAAGAGAGCATGAGCAGGGGTAGGGGAAAAGGGAGAGGGACAAGCAGAATCCCCGCTGCCCACTGAGCAGGGAGCCTGGCGGGGGACTTGATCCCAAGACTCTGAGATCATGACCTGAGCTGAAGGCGAGTGCTTAACCGACTGAGCCACCCAAGTGCCCCTATTCACATTAAGTGTTAAAAGACAGTTTGGGCCCACAGTGCAGTGAGGTTGTGCCTTTCTGTACCTCTGTTAGACTGTTGGTGTTTACGTCCTGCCTGGCCGCTTCAAGAGTAACATTTACACCCATCTGTTGTCCAGCAAAAGACAAAGAGGATTTCTGCAAAGAAGAGAGACGTACAGCAGCAGATAGCTCAGGCTCAGCAGGGAGAAGGTGGGCTATCCGGCCAAGGCCGGGAGGAGCTTCGGAAGCTGGAGAGCACCCTGGACAACATGGAGCACAGCAGGGAGAAGCAGGAACGCCGCATTCAGGTGGGAGACCAGAAGTCTAGGACCCTGTTAACCTCCAGGTCACATCTCTTTACATCTCCTAATGGGAGCCAACATTGGTTCCCGCCTCTGATGCTCCAGCATTGTGTGAAGTATTGATACGAGTTATCTCTTTTAATCATCACATCAACCTCAGGAGATAGGTACTTTAATGAGCACATTTTGCCAGTGTGGAAGCTTAAACAGGAACAGCTGGAGGACTTTACCCAAAGTCACAGAGCAGTGATCAGTGATAAAGCCAGAATTTTAATCCACACTTGTCTGAATCCAGGAATTAACACTGGATCATTGCACTTTTCTGTCCAGCAGCCACACATTTATGCTTTATCATGATCTTGACACTTTTAAAAAGTTTTTGAATTCTTGCCACCTGCTCACTACCCACTCCCCTTCTTTCTGTTTCTCCCTTTTATTTTTTCTGTTTTTGAAAGAGACTGGGAGGCTCTTTTTTTCCTTTATCCCTTATGCACATTTCAAGTAATATCCTTAGATTCTTAGGGCTTTACAGCTGATAGAAAACTCAGTATGCTGGTCTACACACCCTCCTTATTGTAGATGAATTTAAACATGGAGTGAAATTCTTACAGGAGACTAATTAGGATCATCTTTGTTCAGCATAACTGTGTGAAATCTGAACAGAGTTAACTGGAGGTTGACAGCCTAACAAATGAATGGAAATGTGAACAATATTTTGTGACACATGTTGATAATTCATAACATGATATGTTTATTTTTTTTTTCAAATTTAGGTCACATTAAGAAAGTGGGAGCGATTTGAAACAAACAAAGAGACAGTGGTCAGATACCTTTTTCAAACAGGTTCCAGCCATGAGCGCTTCTTGAGTTTCAGCAGTTTGGAAAGTTTATCTTCAGAACTGGAACAGACAAAGGTATATCAGTATGACCATATGATTTCTTGGTACTCCTGATTCAGAAGAAAAACTGTGTTGCCATCTCTTATGACCATTAATTATTATAATCATTCATTTAATCAGTACTTCTTGTTTATCGATCACCCACTCTTCAACACACTGGTCAAGTTGCCCTGGGGAATGAAATAAATAAGACTTAAACATCAAGAACTAAGAGAAATTTTTATTAAAGTGGTAAATGCTTAGTTCCCTCATAGATGAATGCATTTAAAAAAAACATCTTTCTGAATGCAGTATTATTTTCAACTGAACCTTGAAGGGCAGGTGAGACATAGAAAAGCAGTGTGGGACAAAATATGAGCATTCCTATAATGGCAAATAGCATGAAGTATGAGAGTATATGGAGATTCTGTTTTAAGGCAGAAAAGTGGAGGTACAGTTGTGAAGGAAAGTTGGGCCATATCACAAAGACTGGAAGGTTTAAGCAACATAGAACCCTAAAAGTTTTTAAGAAAAAGGGTCACATGACTGGAGCTATACTTTAGGTAGATGCATTTTTTAAAAAGATATTTATTTATTGATTGATTTGAGAAAGAGTGCGAGCATATGCAAGCAGGGGGAGGGGCAGAGGAAGAGGGAGAGAGAGAATCCTCTAGCAGACTCCCTACTGAGCATAGCGCCCTGTAGGGCTCCATCCCAAGACCATGAGATCATGATCTTAGTCAAAATCAACAGTCACTGCTCAACCGACTGAGCCACCCAGGTGCCCCTAGGGAGATATATTTTTAAAGGTGAAAGACTGGTGTCATGGGATCCCATTAGAAAGTTATTGCATGTGGGTGTTAATATAGGCATGAATTAGGGTAATGGGGAAGGCAGTGGGGACAGATGCAAGAGATAGAGAGTAAAGGAAAGGAAGATGATACCCAAGGTTCTGAGCCTGACAGACACAATGGGAGTGAGACAGGGACATGAAGGAGTGGCTGTCAGTTGAGGAAGATGACGGACTCAGTAGGGACAGATTGAGGTTGAGGCTCAGTAGTGTGTGCTTCGTGAGCCCAAGCCCATAAGCCCAAACACCTTAGACAGTCAGAGCAGACCAATGCATTGTCTGAAGCATTTAGAGAGTTGTACAATTTCTTTTGGTTCCTTTTGCGCATATTTTGGGTTTATAGAAATGACTGAGTAGTATAGAAATGTGTTAGCCAACGAATCAGAAAGAAGTCTCACATCCTTTTGTTAGTAGCCTTCAGCAAGTAAACTGCTGTGCTGCTTTTTTCTTACCAGTAAAAGGCTTCTCTGTCTCACATACTGACAATTTTGAATTATCTCTCCTAGTATTAACTCACTGAGAAGTTTGAAGTCTTATAAAGCTACAGAATTTTTCAATTCTGTATGATTTTCATCAGCCATTGAAATAGAACATCGTTTTTAACTTTAATTTTAATTACTTTATATATTAAAAATATATCAGGTGTCTTTTATAAATACAAACAGATTTATTGGATTAATTATCGTGGGTGTTCCACCCAAGTTCTATGCAGAGTTTCTGATACCTTGTGGTTCTGATCCCTTTGAATAGGTTTATCAGCTGTAGATAAAGCAAATGTGACCTTTTTAGTCTTACTATCAAAATTTTCTTTAGCTAATAATCTTGCATACTTTGGGATTGATTTACTAATGTGAGCTAACATTTATTTTATTTATTTATTTATTTATTTAATATATATACATATATATATAAATATGCATATGTGTGTGTATGTGTGTGTGTATGTATATATATGTGTGTGTGTGTGTATATATATATATATATATATATATATATATATATATATATATATATATGCTGGTATAATCACTTGATGTTTATCATCTTCTTTAATCCAAAACAATCCTAAGAAATAGCTGTCATTATATATCCTATTGTATAAAGGAAGCAATATACAGTACAAAGGTTTTTTTAATGATTTTATCCAAGATCTCAGAGTTACTAACTGGTGAGGTTGGCATTCAAACCTAAGGGGCCCGAGCTCAGAGCACACACCTTTAGCCACTAGATTTTTCATTGAAAAACCGAGCTACTTTACTGTTTCTGTATGTTGTTGCACAAGCACATGTAATCTAAAATAATTGTTCTCTACTTCTTTGCTCACTTGGCATTGTTCATACAGCCTTCACTCCATCTGTAGCCCTTGCGTGGTTCTGCTAAAGAACTTGAGTGCTTTCCGTCTGCCAGTGTGTGGTGGGAAGTCCATAGCAGTATCCTGTTTATTCTTTACAGCAAGGCTTGACTGATGAGGAAATGAAAATTCAGAGTTATGTGACTCAAGGTCACACAGCTAGTGAAGGACAGAGCCTGGTTTCAACTCTAGACCTATCTGGTGCCAGAGTCCATCCTTTCCTGTTGCATCCTACCATCATGTCATCTTTTTAGGACTTAGAGATAAAGCCTTATAAAATTATTCTATTTTGGCTCAACTTGGTTTTTATCAACATCGTCCTATCCTTTGAATTCCTCTGCATTGCACTTTCCCCATACCTAGCTCTTACAGAAGGCGCTTAGAGTGAACGTATGTATGCATTTTCAGATATAACTCCACTTTCTCCATGGTTTTCCTGGGCTCTGGGAAACACTAGGGGGAAAAATACTATTTACACTTCTGATTCTGTTCGTGGGGTTCTGAGAGATTATGCTGTGATTCAGTCTTCACAAATGAGTCCACCATGACTGTAAGTTCACGTACAGCAACAGTGGATGCTTATAACCACAGAATTAATGTGACATCGGCAAATAACGATTCTTAAGATATTATGAATCTGTCATGAAAAGGAAGCCATACTTACCCGTTTTTATTCTGCCAAATAGCTGGGTACTTCTCTGAAGTAATGTTGATATTTCTAGGAGGAATTTAAGTTTTTCAAACATGAAGATACAACAGTATTATGTAGTAACTATCTTACATGGCATTATGTAATAATTCTGGGAGATATTCTGTGGGAAGAGGTGGCTGTCAGAAGTCTTACCTCTGAAAATATTTACTGCAATTTCTTCTTTACCTATTTTGGAGAGCAGAGTTTCTGATCAAAATTTAAACCTCCCATGGCTGTCTCTTGTATGAGAAGAAATAAGACACTGAGCTAATTTTTTTCACACAAGATTATCTCTGGAGTTAGCTTTTTAAATTCAGCTTTCAATACATTTGCCTGACAAAATTCAGGTAACAGCTAAAATTTACTATTGCCTCACCCATATTAAATTCATTTTTGAATTGAAGTAGTTCACTATTAATGAAAATCAGTATGAGAATTTTATAAACAATTTTGTCCTCAATTTTATGTGAGGGACATAAAAAAAAAGCAATAATAGGTACCTGCTAGAGTGCCAGGCACTTAAAAATGAAATTGCTAATGAGATGCTAACAGCAGCCTTACATGAAAAGAATTACTATCTGCATTTTATATGAAAGCCTGAAAAATAATCCACAAAAGTCAAACAACTAGTAATTAGCAAATCTAGAGTTTTAGTTTAGGTTCGACTGGTTAAGAACTTATCTTCTTTTCATCATGTAGTATAGGTATGTAGTGAGTAAGATTTAACAGCATTAAGATGAGATTATCTCTCCTTTTAGGGAACTTGTTAACAATATGTTTCTTTATAGTTAAATATCAGTGATACACTGTATTGACTAAAATATTCTTCAGTTAAATAAAAAATATTTATATTAATTGGCCTAGAAATCTCTTATCTCTATGATTGAAAATAATCAATCACTATCAATCATTGCCTGAATGGGGCCTGTAATAAACTAACATATTTGTAAATAAGTTAGTCGTTATAATGCAGCTCAGAATTCTAAGCAATAAACCCAACCCGGGAAACAATGGAAAAAGATTTTTGTGAGAATGTTTGGATAACTATGAAGGTAGATATCTGACTGTGTATATAAAATGAAAGTAATCTAGTGAAGTGTTTGTTCTGGTCATGATGAAAACAAGTCTGTCTTATTACGAAGACTATTATATACTAAGATTCATGTATGTGTGAATCTATCTAGCCATCCTTCTATCCTAGTAGAGACTCTGCAAGTGTATACAGTTTAGTTGAGAGCAGAATTTAATAGAAGATGCCTTCCTAACAATTATAATCTTTTTCTAGGAGTTTTCTAAACGAACAGAAGGTATTGCAGTCCAGGCTGAAAATCTTGTGAAGGAAGCTTCCGAGATACCACTTGGGCCCAAGAATAAGCAGCTGCTTCAGCAGCAGGCCAAGTCAATCAAAGAGCAAGTCAAAAAATTAGAAGACACACTTGAAGAAGAGTATGTGCTTGACAAGTCCTAAACTTTCTTCTCTGAGATAAAGTTTCGTACAGTCTTTCCTGTATATTGTATTCAAAGCATTCCTTTAAAATCTCAAAGTGTCTGTGTATTTCAGCATGTTTTGAGGAAGAAACTCACAGTTCAAAAGAAAGTATCACCAAGACAGAAACCATCGTCTATATAACAGAGCAGAAAAATATAAGGGATGTGGTTTTTGCATTGTAAACTGACTTTGTTCATGAGAAAGCCATATCTATTCAATTCTGTGGCCTTCGTACAATCTCAAAAAAGAACCAATATTTAAAATAATTTTTTTCTGTTGTCACCAGTTAGAGGGAAGAAGAGATATTTTGGTTGTGTAGATGCTGGGCCTAAATATGTGTGGCGTAGACCAAGCATCTCCATCTCCAAGAAGCTCACAGAGCTCGTTCACAGTGCCTCAATATTCGAATTGTCACTGATTGATATACTGTTTCCAAAAATTAACTTCAAAAATTTATTTTGCTTTTCAATATTTAATATTTGTTTATCTAAAAAGAAAGAAAAAATAGTTCGGCCTGTGGTATGCAATTACGTGCAAAATAAACACAAAAAAACTTGGAGGGGATAAATATATGAAGATATGGCCAACATTCCTCAACATAGTATGGCTGCACATTTTTATGAAAGGTTCTTTACTGGCAAATCACCAACACATATTATTCTTAAAATACAGGACATAATTTCTAAGGTGGATTTTAAAATGTAAAATTTGTTTTTAATACTAGTAACACCTTGAAATTAACGTTGTACATTTGCCTAAACTTTAAATTTTGTTAAATAACTTAAAGGAAACTATGACTTAAAATTTTGAGAACTTTTTATTAAATATTATCCATCAAGTTACAGAAATAAACTCAGAATTTATTAGAAAAGAAGCTACTTTTATTAGAAATATCCATTTGAATCTATTTCATTTGAAAACTTGCAATATGACTTAGCTTGCTTCACCTGTACTGATGAGAGCATTAGGCACACCCAGGGTATACATTTGACACTGCAGTATTATTTAATTTAACATTCAGTGATGCCATTGCATTCTTATCAATGTCTTCAAGTGCCTTTTGGTAAACAGGGAAATTCTTTCATTTTTTTTTTTTTAACCCAAGGACGTATCAGTTCGATATACTGTTTCTTAGTCTTTTTCTAACTAAAAGCCATAATCACATGATTATATACACATAGCTAATATAAACTGGACATCTATAGTTGAAATTTTGTTCACTAGATTTATAACAAATAAAGCCCAAATTTTCTAAAAGCAGTTAGGGTGCTCATGTACAAGAATGTTTGAGTCTTTTGGAATCAAGACTGGACCAACATCAGAGAACAGCTGAAATAGTTATAGATTATAAATCGCAGGCTTAGCTCTAATGATAGAAACAGTTCCTGTAAGGCAGCATGGGATTCATATTACAAGCTCTCTCTTGACTCATAGAGGTGCATTCTATAAAGATCTTTGAGTATAGAGCATCCCTGCAGTATCTCTGCTCTAAGAGCAAAAGGACCTTGTCCACAAAAACAGAACTGCTCAAAGACTCTGTGCACGTAATCTATGTGGGCAGCGTATTAAAAGTCCTGGCAACTACTGGTCACGTGCAGAGTTTACCTAGATTATACCTGGATTCAAACCCCTTTGGACCCAGCTATATTTTGTTTGAAGCACAGTTCCATTCATAACATAGTGTAGATACTACCTCGTTAAATGCTCATTCTCAGAGGAGATAGATAGGAAGACTTGAGGCCTGACTACTCAGATCAAATGTGCATTTTTGTCCTGTTCCAGTACTTTCAATTTTGACATGGTCACAAATGCCTTTGCTTTCTTTTCATCTGGTGATTTAAAGAAAAATGTATTGTTGTTTTCTATTAAAATACTGCATTTTATCTACTTAATTTGGTTAATTTTAGTATTAAAACCATGGAAATGGTGAAAAACAAGTGGGATCATTTTGGCAATAATTTTGAGATCCTGTCCGTCTGGATAACTGAGAAAGAAAAAGAACTCAATGCCTTGGAAACTTCATCATCTGCCATGGACATGCAAATCCACCAGATTAAGGTGATCTGCTCACACGTTACGTTTATAATCCATGTCTAGCTTTTAAGAACTCCCTTCTTACATTTCATCAAATGCTAGTTGGCCCCACGACAAATCTTTCATTGCTATGTGACTCTATTAAAATTCAATTCACACAAAATGCTGAGCTGAGAGGTCTTGATTGATACCGGGCAACACTTTATAGTTGGAATTATGTATTAATATTTTCTGACTTATGCATTCAAAGTCAGTATTGTGTGCAATATCATTAAAATGTTTTTATGGTTACATTATTCTTTTCCTTGATTTTGAATTAACCCCATTGGAGTGTTCTGTTGATTCATCTATACAACACGAAATATATTCATCACCTATGATTGTACTTTGTGTTACTCAAATGTCTGGTTCAAGTATTGGTGGCATTTACCCTCACAAACCACAGGGAGGAGCAATTACTTTCTTTAGGTGAAGCCATCCTATTCCACTGCTCTAATGCTTTTATTTAGGATGATGCCCTTTGGGCACAGACTGAGATGCTCTGATACTTTAGCTCTCCCAACTCGAAAATGACCACGTGTATAGACTGTCAGTGTTCACTTCGTTCAAATAGTTTAAGAAAAACTGGACTGAAAAAAATGAATTCTCTTTCTTTTATACAGTTTTTATGCAACACACTTTCAAAATGCAACCACTTTTTCTGTCTAATCTCTTTTTTTTTTGGAATGGGAAAACCCTCTGCCATGTCATTCAATTAAAAATAGTAAAATAAATACCAAGATATCACATTATGGCTCAGAGCAAGTCATTACCATGGGCACAGTGGAAGGGTGCAATGTCGCTTAGCTATGATTACATTGCTGTGCAAATTATCCTGGTTTATCACACATCTTTTGCAATTAAGGATACACGGAATCTGGTATGTGGAGTCTGCTTACGTCTTGCGTGGTATACTAGGGAAAACAGATGTTAACCCACTAAGGAATATTCATGAAATATGTTTAATCTCTGAAACTGTTTCTAAAAGTTGTCATTTGATCATGTCACTACAGCCTAAGTAAGCAAAGAATAGCACATTTAAATAGCCTTATCAAAAATTTTTTCAAAAGTTTTTGGCATACAATTTTTAATGTGTTTATTCTTGCTATAATTCATTTTATTATTTAAACCTTAATTCCAGGACTTCTGAAATATATCAGTGATCAACTGCCATCGCCTCTTTACTCTTTGGGAAACAAAATGATTACACATTTTATTTTTAAATATATAAACATTCAATTGTAGATTTCCATGCCATTAGACTAGAAGTACATTTTAATATTCCAACATGGTATTTTGAAAACATCTAAAATGTATTAAATGAATATGAATAGTAGGAAAAAAGTATTTGCTAGAAATAAGCAAAGTGTGGCATACACTAGTACTGTGAAATTTAGGCTAATAGGTTCATGTTCTGTTTCCACACAGAAGACCACATTATAGGAAGTATTAGAAATTAGGTAACATTTGTCATAGAGTTTCACTTTAAACAACCTTAGGATTAAAATTAATGAAGCACTTGCCTTGTCATAAAGACATTTTTTCTATAAGGCCACTTTTATTCTTCATTACATGCTATTCCAAATTGATTTTCTTATTCTTAATAACTTACAAATGATAAGAACATAGACTGGATTCATCTTCCATCTTCCCCTTTTGGATTAAAATCCAACAATATGATTACATAGTTTACATTAATGAATTTGTTGGTAACATGTATTAATTACTCTAAAAACTAAGAAATTTTGTCTTATTTTAGATTGCTTCACTGAGGTATTGCAAGCACCTAGAACAATTTTGGCACATAGGAGACACCAAGTATATATTTGTTGAATTTATGAATAATTTTCCTAAAAAAATATCACTTTGAAAAACAAAAAAGAAAGGTTGTATTCATGTTCAAATAACAAATATCTATTAGATATACCACTGTAGTCATGCATATGAAAAATAAAAATAAATAAGCGATGAGCACCTGGCACTAACCTTACTTCTAATTGTCTCATCTAGACAGAAGTTATTTCTGACTACGTTGTCTCATGTAGGCAAAAGTCACACATTTTTTTTCTAGGGTAACAGTATCCTCCATTTAAATTATTCAAAACTGAGACTTGTCTGAATTTTTTGGCTCTATTTGATTGGAAGATTTGGCTCTTTTTCTCAGAGAAATCATTTTCATTCTCTTATGCATAAATAAGCCTCTGTGTTTATGACAGACATGCCTCGTCCGCCCCACACACATCCTTAGTGTCTTCCAGTACTTTCCATGCGTTGGCTAATCTATAAAGTGTCATCCTGCTCCAAATGGAAATGATAGTATGGAGGTTCTTCACTGTGAGTCCACAGCTAATCAGTAAAGCAGTGGTTCAGAGAGGAAGCAGCTGCAGCAGCATTGCCTGGGTAGTTGTTAGAAATGCAAAGTCTTGGCCTCCCCTTAGACCTGCTGAGCCTGAGTCCCTGAGGGTGGGGGCCAGGTGATCCCAATGTATTCCAAATTTGGAAACCACTGGCATAAAGGCAATAAATTTGCAAAGACTGGTTTTAGGTAAGAGTGGAATCAGAAAAGCTTTTAGTTCGGTAAATATGAAATACTCGGCTACATTTGAGAAAAATTAAATTAATGTCAACATTAGCATCTCTATGAGTTACTGGAACACACTGCTTCTCAGATCGGCTGCAAAAGGCTTGACTCACCGAATAAGCAGGGAATTCTCTTTACCTTTAGAGATCCTTCTTGTTTGGTAAAACATGAAATACAAAGATGAAAAATAGGACATACAGGAGCATGTCCCTGCTTGCTTCTCTGTGACAGGGGTAGCTCTTTCTCTTTATTCTCTATGCAGCGAGCACAACCACCATCACCTTGTATTTTTCAGACATTATCTGCTTATCTCTCCTCCCCAAATAAGGTCAGGAAACATACGCTGTTTGTTCATAGCTGTTCTCTAATGGTCCAAGTGTGTTGAAATGTTAGCTAAGAAGACATCTCCTGATTTTATCTCTGTGCAGATAATCTATTATTTCAGGAAGACAAGCTTGCTACATTGTCATTTTTCTTGTTTTAAATATTAGGTCACAATTCAGGAAATAGAAAGCAAGATCAGCAGCATTACAGAATTAGAAGAAGAAGCTCAGTCTTTTGCTCAGTTTGTCACCACTGGAGAATCTGCACGAATCAAAGCCAAGCTGACACAAATAAGAAGGTACTGGGAAGAGCTCCGAGAGCACGCACAGTGTTTGGAAGGAACAATCCTGGCACATTTATCTCAGCAGCAAAAGTTTGAAGAGAATCTTAGAAAGGTAAGAAAGGGTCCATGCATGCGAAAGTTATCATTTCCTATTACATTTATAATGAAATGCAATAAGTAATCCAGAAAGAGTGGACTAAGGGAAGACACGATTTGTGAACCATTTGCCAAGTTGTCAATGATGACTAAGGTTTTAATTATTCATGTGATACCTTTTTTGAGGGAATATAAAAATGTCATTATACATTGTGTTCAGATAGGCATTAAAGATTATCTATTCCTTTCATATAATGGGGCACATTGATTTTAGATTTTTTAAAATATATATATTTTAATCATTTTATTGAAAGTTATCCGAAAAGATAGGCGTGCTGCTTCCTTGGTAACTTTTTCTGCCTTGACGTACATTTTTCCCACCATTATCTTTATATTTCACTAATGTTTTAGATCCAGAAGTCTGTGTCTGAATTTGAAGATAAACTTGCTGATCCAATTAAAATATGTTCTTCAGCCACAGAAACATACAAAGTTCTCCAAGAACATATGGTAAGAGGAATTTGATAATTCCTGCTTGAAAACACAGTAAATGTTTTTATGACAGTTAAAATTGAAAGGATTTTTATGTTACTTGAGAAATGATATAGATCAAACATGTTCACATAACACAAGAAATACAAGTTTGCAAATAAGTCATTATTAAAAATGCATATTAAAGGAATATTCATTTACAGTATTTCTTTCTAATACTTAGGACATGTGACTTTTTCTGATTTTAGATTTAATAAATTCTTTTACTTCTTGCGGGCATTATAAAAAATTAAATGTACATAGAAACATACATGTGCATAGCAGATTTTAGATTTTAACCCACAACAGTCAGATGTACAAAGAATATGTCCTCACTAACCTTTTACCAATGACTAGCTTTTTTGGTCTGCTGCCTGAACTGGATGACTACGGTGGGATGTTCGCAGAGCAACAGATGCCTTTGGTGTGATTTAGGGAAAGAAGCAAAGAGGGAGAATCAGGCACAGGGAAAAACTAAAAAGAAATATGTTACTAAAAAAGAATATATCTGTTACCCCCATATATGTGCACGTGTGCCGAGGGAGGGAGCTGCAGTGATAGAAAGCAAAGAGTTGACAAAGGCACATCTAGGAAGGGGAGTGGAATTTATATCATTCGAATACTCACAACAAGAATGTGGGTACCTGGGTGGCTCAGTTGGCTAAGTGTCTGTCTTTGGCTCAGGTCACGAGCCTCCATCAGGCTCCTTGCTCAGAGGGGAGTCAGCTTCTCCCTCCCTCTGCCTCTCCGCCCTTCTTGTGCTCTCTCTCTCTGTCTCAAATAAGTAAAATCTTTTAAAAAATTCATTTTTGTGCTATTTAGGTTATTTTTTTAAAGTACCTACCCAAAACATGAGGAAAAGTAGGAAAACTGAATTTCATGGAATTATTTTAATAGTTTACTAAGTTAATAATTGAGTACCAGAGAGGATACTGTTCTATTTTTTCTAGTATTTACATTTCTTAAAGCAAATTATGTTTCTCTGGCTTGATTGATCTCTAAAATGAGCATACTGAAAGAACATAACTCTTAAGATTCTTATGAAGATTAAATGAGTTACTATATAAAAATGCACATAACATAGTACCTGCCACATTCTGAGGCACCATTATTATTATTTTTATCACTGATTCCTGACAGCAGCTATGTCAGCCGTAACGCTCCCTGTGTATTTTTTATAGAGATTACGGCATGTTACGTATAGCCCTTGTAAATTAAGTAGAGTTTTTTTTTTTAAATACATATTTAGCATAGAAGGAATAATAATTTTCACAAATTATCTGACTCATGAAGGGAAAGTTGAAATTATTCAGATATACAGCAATAAATTCTTATTTGGGGAGAAGCCTTTCTTTTCTCGTTTTTGATTTCTGCAATCATGAAGTAACTCTCCTCACTTTGACTATGTCTCTCTGAAGATCATGGACTGAGGGCAAATTTTTAGGGTCTCAAAGAAAACCACAGGCCTCATTTCTTGATGCTGTGCTTTCTTTGCACACCTTTTGCCTCTCGTTAGGATCTCTGCCAGGCCCTGGAGGCGCTGAGCAGTGCGGTGGCCACCACCTCAGCCAGCGCCCAGAAGGTCGCTGACAGAGGCTGCTCGGTTCAGGAGGCAGCGGCCCTGCAGCAGAGGTACGAGGAGACGCGGACTCGGGCCAAGGAGAGGCAGACGGCGCTGGAGAACCTGCTGGCCCACTGGCAGAGGTGAGCAGCCTTCCTTCCCGAGTTGGAAGCATGGCTTTCAACCGCCACTCTTAAGTAGGAAATTCTGGACCAGCTGTTGGGAGATAATCATCCCAGATGTAAAACACATCAACTCATGTGTCTAATATGGGAAGATCTTATTGGTCTTTGTCAGAGATGAGGATCCCTAAAGTGGAGAGGATGTATGTGCATCTTTCCTATTACACAGTTATAAACACAGGTACAAATACACATATGGATGTGAAGGGAATAGTTTTTTTTACCTTCCATCTAGGAATAAGATAACCAACATTGTATTGTTCGTAATGGTTAGTGTTGGACCTCCAACTTTGGAAGCGTTTCATTTTTGGCATGATAATTTTGATAAATTTGCCTCTCATCTCTGCTTTCTTTAGACTAGAGAAAGAATTGTCAACTTTTTTAACCTGGTTAGAGCGGTGTGAAGCAATAGACAGTTCCCCAGAAATGGACATATCTGCAGACAGAGTCAAAGTGGAAAGTGAACTTCAGTCAATACAGGCAAGTTCAAGTTCCAATTTCCTCCTTCTTTGACTTTGAGGATTTCCCACACCCTTGGTTCTCAATGACTTTCTAGTTTATTGTACACTGACATTCCTCATTTATCTCCCAAAAAGTTGCTCCTCAGAAACAGTGACTGTTTCTTGCCCTGAGGATAGAGAGCAATCCTCAGTCCCCATTGAGGAAAAAAGTTCTTACCATTTTATAAATACTCTGTGAGGTGTTCTAAGAGGTGAAGTCACAGCTCCTTTTCTGAAAAATGACACAAATATCTGGCCATATAAAACTATTCCTGCACATCTCTACACAGAGAGTAAATGCTCTACAGGTGAGGGGACCAGGAGGAGACTGAAGCCTCTGCGACATCCACATCCGGGCACAGTGTCCGCCTGGCTGCCTCCCACTGTGTTCTGAACATTCCTTGTACATCCCCATATTCTGGCTTTGTGTGTTTTGTCCTGCTTGGCTTAAGTCCCAGGGCTGCCTGCCATCCATAGGCTGTGTAACCCTTCCTCGGAAACCTTCAGCAGCTTTGCTTGTATCACACGTGTGTGGCCTCATTAAGGAAGGGGACAAAGCATCTGACAAGCATCTACTATGCACCATGCTACCCTATCATCCCATTTAATACCATATTATGTCATTAGCTGTCTATATGTGTTTATCTTTATCTCTTATTAGATAGGAACCACAACTTCTATGCACTACTCACAGCACCTTACAGTTCATTGCCTGATTAAAAATAAGTCACTCTGTTGCATGAAAACAAAATGAAGAGCCCTTAAGTTCCCCAGTTTGGCCTAATATAGTCTCTAAATGAAGAAGGAGACACGTTTCTGGTACCCAGAATTGCATCTCTATTATTTTTAGATATGCATTGTTTCTCTTTAGCAATGGCTTTTCTTTGATTCTCTTTACCTACACAGTTTCTTCATCTTGAAAGAAATTCTACAGCTTCTAAAGTTGCCTCACTTAACAGAACTCAGATTCTGGAAAACTAATTCAGGTTTCAGTAGTATTTTAAATGTTTTCTTAAAGGTTAAGCAGATCCATTCTAAATCAAGTAATAAAAACTCTCTTTAAGCCTGGTCCCAATGACCTCTTTGTTGCAAGAATGCAAAGCCTTTGGACAGCAACCACCTGTGTCACATGGTCCCTCCTAGTCAATCATGCTGGGATGAGATCTAGAATGTACTCTGTTTTTCTTAGGCCCTGCAAAATGAAGTTGTATCCCAGGCCTCAATCTACAGCAACCTTTTGCAACTGAAGGAATCACTATTCTCGGTGGCCTCCAAAGATGATGTGAAAATGATGAAAGTACATTTGGAGCGGTTGGATGAGAGATGGAGAGATTTGCCACAGATAATTAGCAAAAGGTTAGGTCTTTAAAAAAAGGGTTTTTTTTTTTAATATATTGTTCAGTTTTTTAAATGGTGAGCATATAAATTAAGAAAGAGTTTTGTTTGCTTTTTACTTAATCAAGATATTCAGATAAGTTTAGAAGGGAAAGAAATCACTTTGTCATTTAAAAGATAAAAAGTGCTTCAGCAAAGGAAACAACCAACGAAACTAAAAGACAACCTACTGAATGGGAGAAGATATTTGCAAATGACATATTCAATAAAGACTTAGGATTCAATAAAAAAGGGGGGGTTAGTATTCAAAATATATAAAGAACTTATACAACCCATCACTCAAAAAACAAATAATCCAATTTAAAAGTGGGCAGATGACGTGAACAGACATTTCTCCAAAGAACACATATGGATAGCCAACAGACACATGAAAAGATGGTCAACATCACTCATCATCAGGGAAATGCAAATCTAAAACCACAATGAGACATCATCTCACACCTCTCAGAATGGCTAAAATCAACAACATAGGAAACAACAGGTGTTGGCCAGGATGTGGAGAAAGCGGAACTCTCTTACACTTTTGGTGGGAATGTAAACTTCTGCAGCCAATGTGAATAACAGTATACAGGTTTCTCAAAAAATTAAAAATACAATTATCATATGATCTAGTCATTCCACTACTAGGTATTTATCCAGAGAATGCAAAAACACTAATTTGAAAAGATATATGCACCTCTATGTTTATTGCAGCATTATTTACAATAGCCAGATTATGGGAGCAGCCCAAATGTCCTTCAATAGATGAATGGAGACAGAAGAAGTGGTACATATCTACAATGGAATATTACTAAGCCATAGAAAAGAATGAAGTCTTGCCATTTGCAACAACATGAATGAATCTAGAGCGTATAATGCTAAGCAAAATAAGTCAGTCAGAGAAAGACAAAATTCCACTCATATGTGGAATTTAAGAAACGAAACAAACAAAGAAAAAAAAAGAGACAAACCAAAAAACAGACTCTTAGCTATAGAGAACAAACAGATGGTTACCAGAGGGGAGGTGGTTGGGGGAAGGGGTGAAATAGATGAATAGTATTAAGAGTACACTTATTGTGTTGAGCACTGGCTAATGTACAGAGTTGTTGAATTGCTATATTGTACACCTAAAACTAACATAACACTGTATGTTAACTATACTGGAATTAAAATAAAAAAAAAACAAACAAACCACAAGTGCTCAAAAATCAGCATTTCTGATGAACCTTAGTCCAAAGTTTTTGTCTTACAATTAGAGCAAAATATCAAGCTAATTGAAAAATATTGAAGGAGGTAGGGTTGCTTATGTTTGTATTATTTTTGCCCAAGCTGTTTGTGTATAGGAGAAAAATGGTAACTAAAACTTTGCCTCCCATGCTATTTCTCAACTGAGGCAGTGGCAGTGTGGAGCAGTGCTCAGAGAAGTTGGGGGCATCTGGGTGGCTCAGTCGGTTAAGCCTCTGCCTTTGGCTCAGGTCATGATTCCAGGGTCCTACCACTGAGCCCCGCATCGGGCTCCTTACTCAGTAGGGAGCATGCTTCCCCCTCTCCTGCTGCTCCCCTTGCTTGTGCTCTCTCTCTGTCAAATAAATAAATAAAATATTAAAAGAAAAAAAAAGATGAGGTCAGAGAAGTTGATTCTGTGGGGTCCCTCATCAACCACAGTAAGGACGTTTGGAGTTTGCCTTCTTGTGTGCAATAGGAAATTGCCTCCATGTTAAGCTTGGCAGACAATGTTCTGATTACATTAACATCATTCCTAGCTGTTACATAGACAGTGAACTGTAGAGACACAGTGGTTTCTCTGTTACCTAAAGAGTGAACTGTGGAGAGACAGTGGCAGGAGGGAGGCCATTGAGGAGGCCAGGGAAGAGATGAAGCAGTTTAGACCCCGGTAGGTTTGTGGAAATGGAGAGGCTAGCACAGAATATACTGTGTGTGTTTGGGGGGGGGGTGGTATGTACAGATTAGATGTGGTGGTAAAGAAGTGGGGGCATGAAGAATGGCTTCTAGGGCCACCTCAGGGACAGCCGTAATGTTAACTGAGATGTGGAAGACTGTGAGAGTAAAGGGTTTGAGAAGTAGAAAACATCAAAAAGTTTGGTGAGCCCATGTATGACATCACTGTTGCCCTCAGTTAAGCTTATTGCAACAACATATCATTAACTTTTTCTGTTCACTTGTGGCACATTTTAACGTTAACACTTTTCTCTACGTAGGATTACTTTTCTTCAGACTGTGGTTGCTGAACACCAGCAATTTGATGAACTGCTGCTTTCCTTTTCTGTCTGGATTAAGCTGTTTCTCAGTGAATTACAAACTACTTCTGAGATAAGCATCACAGACCATCAAGCAGCATTTACTCGGCACAAGGTAAAGTGCATACTTTTAAGATTAAAGAAGAATTTATTCACAAAAGAGAGCTCTTGAATTATAAAGAAAAGCATTTTTTTAACCCAACCATTCTGCACCAGTTTAACCTTGCATTCAGATCCAGATGTTTTAATAATTGAATATAGGGGTCCTAGCAATGTATTATACAGAAAAATTAAGCAGATAAAACCACTTCAGATAAACTAGACAACCACATTAAGACACTATTTCTTCAAAATGGAGTAAATGATTTCTAGGGTAAAGTGATGAGAATGTTCATTTTTAAGCTTCCTTGGTCTGTTTTGTTCCAATGCTGAAAACTAATACCGAATTCATGATACAATTTTAGCAAATTACTGTTTAGTTTGAAAGTTATTTAAAATTCATGGTTTATTTTCCTTATTTATAAATTATGCGTAATATCTATCCTAGCATAAAAACACATTTAAATCAAGTATTGGGGTAGTTGGAGATAAGCTACATGGTAAGCTGATGACAATATTTAATGATAAAACATCTAATATTTATGGAGTGCTCACTCTGTACTGGGTTTGCTAATTGGTTTTACCGAAAGGAATAGTACTTTCTCATATCTTTATGACCTCAAGTAGTTTTACAACTTGGAACAAGACGTCCACTGAAGTTAGGTTCCTACCCTCTAAAGAGACAGGGAGATAGGGATGCTATCTCCCTTCATGATTGTATTTCCAAACTGCTACCAAACTAAAAAGAGTTCATTTGCCCTCGTGCAATGGAAAACCAGATACCGTGTAACGCTGGTATTTTGCAGAGGGGTAAGCGTTATTGCCAAGCAAAGACATAAGAGGCTGGTTCAAAACTGTCTGCACAAAAGGTTGGGGTTGGGTGCATTTGAGGATAAGGAGTTAGGATGTCATGGGGTACGTAGGTTAAATGGAATATGCCAATTGGACATAAGGAAAAAGGAAAATGTCCTTTCTGATCATGTACATTCTGGAATTGTGCCTTGTCATGGGACACATGTTCATTAAATGGCGGTGTAAGCATGATGAGCTGGGGGAGATCACGGGGTGTATTGTCACAGGGGTTACTCTCTTTCACCTTTTGTCCCTTCTGCACAACTGCAAGGATTCTTCCCAGCTTGCTCTAGTCTTCACTTTTCGGTGCTCACTCAACTTCTACAAAACAAGCTCATAAATCAGTCAACCACAGTTTTCTTAGGGTAAAAAGGTCAAGCATTTGTTAACTCAATGTGTTGGTTTCAAAAGGATGACCCCCTGTCCTTGAGAAACATATTCTTGGGTTGTAACAGTACACCAGCTTTTAAAAAGATTTGTATCTCAAAAGGGCAGAGAATGAATTTGTAAATTTTCTGAAGTAAATGCTCAAAGCTTCTTTCTAAAGTTTAATTATCACGCTGAGGGGAATATTAAGGCCATCATGGTCAAGATTAAGATAGGTGATAATGTCTCATTAATGGGAACCATGCTGAGATTGTTAGTAATGCTCTAAGAGATTTCAAACATGATTTATTGTGAGCAAGTCAGATTTCCTATACAACAGGGTCAGTGCGTTCATCTTTGTTTCTTTAAAGAAGGGGGCTAAAACCTGTGTGTTTTCATTTCATAACCTCTGAAGAGAGGCTAATGCTCACCTATTTGTACGCTCCTTCCCTACAAGCACTGTTAGAATTTACTTAATTGGATATTATTTAAAATCTTCCAGACCTCAATATCTTTTATATATACATATATATATATATATATATATATATGTATTATATATGTAGTATTGTTATTATATATATATATATATATATATATATATATATATATACACACAGTATTGTTAAAAAACAAAAATTTAACTGAGTAAATTTGAAGATCTAATTGGCTTTATTAAGCAATTTGTGAATCAGGCAGTATCTTATCTAGCAAATAGAAAGGAGCTCAGAGGGTTCGTACAAAATGGAAGGTTTTCGGAGGAGGAAGGAGAGTAGGGCAAGGAAGTTATTAGCAAAAGAAAAGAAAGGATCATTTCAGGCAAGGTCAGTTTCCCTTAGGGGTAAGAAGTGGGGGGGGGGGTCTTATCTTGTAGATTACCTCATCTTCCTTGAGTTGGGGAGGGGGGAGGAGAGGGCCCATGTGACAGATTACCTCATCAGTACTGACCAGAAAATTGCTGACTGACAAGTTAACACTATTTCCGGAGGAGTCTGAAACTGAAATTAGGTTAGGTATGAAATGCCAGTTTGGTGACATGACCTACCATAATTGACTCCATTTTGGGTCTGTGATTTGCTTTTTGATGATATATATAAAATACATATAATATTATTATATTTTGATGATATATATAATATTATTATATATATTATCATATAGTATTTATTACATATTATTTATACTAGAACTATAAATTTTAACTGTATACATATGTATTTTAAATGTTCCAAATTATACACATATATATGTATGTATTTATATAAAATTTCCTTTTACGATTCCTGTTCATGAAGGCATTCTCTTCCATGCAATGAATTAGTTCCAAATCAGAGTTGTGTTTTATTTGAAACATATAGATAAGAAAACGGGCCATTTTAAGAACATTTCTTAAAGATATACCATAGATGACTTTTTTTTTTTTAAAGATTTTATTTATTTATTTGACAGAGATAGAGACAGCCAGCGAGAGAGGGAACACAAGCAGGGGGAGTGGGAGAGGAAAAAGCAGGCTCATAGCAGAGGAGCCTGATGTGGGGCTCGATCCCATAACGCTGGGATCACGCCCTGAGCCGAACGCAGGCGCTTAACCGCTATGCCACCCAGGCGCCCCCAATAGATGACTTTTAAATCCTACAGCATCCATTGCATTGAAAATGGATCTTGACATCACAGATTGTGAATATGTCTGCGTCATTAGCCACAGTGTACCCGAGGACTCACCAACTCGCTCTTCCCTTCCAGGACCACGTGGCAGAAGTAGAGAGCAAAAAGGGAGAACTGCAGAGTCTACAGGATCACCTAGTGAAGCTGGGGGCTCTCGGTCGAGCTGAGAGCCTCCACCTCCTCCAGAGCAAGGCAGAGGACTGCTTCCAGCTGTTCGAGGAGGCCAGCCAGGTCGTGGAAAGGCGGCAGCTTGCCCTGTCCCAGTTGGCTGAATTCCTACAGAGCCACGCCTCGCTGTCAGGGGTTCTCCACCGACTGAGGCACACAGTGGAAGCAGCCGACAGTATGAACAGGAAACAGACTGATTTATTAGAAAAGGACCTGAATCGTGCAATTCAAGACGCTAAAACATTGGAATCCGCGGCCATCAGTCTTGACAGCATTCTCGCCAAAGCTCAATACCATCTTAAAAGCGGAAGTTCTGAGCAAAGGACTTCCTGCAGAACGACAGCTGATCACCTCTGTTCTGAATTAGAGAGAATCCAGAACCTTCTGGGAACGAAGCAGAGTGAGGCAGATGCCCTGGCAGTATTGAAGAAAGCATTCCAAGACCAGAAAGAGGAGTTGCTGAAAAGCATTGAGGACATCGAAGAAAGGACAGACAAAGAGAGACTGAAGGAGCCTACCCGCCAAGCTCTTCAGCAGAGGTAAAGAGAAATGGCTAGAGCCAGTTTAACGTTGATTTTTTATTTGTTCTAGAATTAACTGCAGTGCTTTAACAGTGTCATATCTAGCAACTTCTTTTAATATTTTGAGGATAAAATTAATGACTAATTTGACACTTAAGAAGTACTAAAAATTCTTTGGTTTCCTTAACGATTTTCCCAAGGGCTCTGTCTATATAAACCACGCTAAGATCTTTTTTATAACAGATGATATAGATCGTATTATCTATTTTTAAGCAACGTGTAGCTGTTAGGAGAAGGGCCTCATCCTCCATAGTGAGAACAAAGACAGAGGAGAGAGGGGGTGATCCAAGTAGCTTTGTAGTCCTGGTGGACAAAGAAACTATGAGGAAATTCCTGCCTGGTGGCTGCCAGCCCTCAGAAAGACTGGGGCAAGCGCATCAGATGAGAGTGAGAGGATTGGCAGAGAGGAAATGGCATTAAATTTTTCTTTTATAGAGAGGAAATGGAAATGATATCTCTGGAGCTTGATAAGGTGATAAAGCTGCCATTTGAGATTCCTATTCCTTCACTTAAAGTGAAACCAATCAGCCGCCAGAGCAGTTTTCAAACAACTACCTTTAACTGTTGGCTGAGCTGTGTGGAAAAGGCAGACAAGTACGTTTAAGCGAAGTTAGGGTTTCGTCAGGTGAGTTTAATAGAGAACCTAAGGGGTCAGGGGTACTTTCCTGAAGTAAATTTGGAAGGAGTTTTTTCCTCTAATACTATAGTCTTCTTCCCAATCTTGTTTTTCTTCCTTAATAGAACTTTCTCCCCATTTATGTTCTCAGGGTCCTTTGTCTTCCAGTTTTCCTCCCCAGGTGGCAAAGCAGCAGCTGAAACGTGCTCATACCAAAGTGTCCATAATTGATAAGGATCGTGTTGACCATGCCAAGACCATTGCGATTTGCTCCTTTCAGCTAGAATCAAGCATCTAGGAAAGGCTCACAGTTAGGTAATAATGGCTCTTGAGGTTACATGCCTTGTGAGCCCTAGGCTGACTAGTTTAACAGTAAACTAACAAAAAGGAATAAGATTTGAGGAGGAAAAATAGCCTCCAGAGTAAAGACAAAAAGAAGAGCTAAACATGGCAAAGGAGCAAACAGCTTACCCAGGAAATCAGCGGTAGGATTGCTGCTGCAGAGCGGCATGGCCCTCTCTGGCCCGCGTCAGCCAAGCAGGCGGGAGAGCCTAAAATTGCTGAAGAAGGCCCAGGTTGGGCTCAAGAGCCATATCAATACCCGTAACACTGAACTCGCCAAAGCCACCCAGAGGTTATGGAAAATATTGCATTGAATTGATGGATTGAATTGATGGATGTATTAAAGCCCCCCCATACTTACGCTTCACTGTGCGACCTTGGACAAATCACCTTCTTATAATGATAATGCATGCTCCTAGCCACTTTGTTTTGGAATTAAGTGGAATCATGCATGTACATTCACGTTATAAACTCCATAGCACTATATACCAGAAGGAAAGAATGCATGAGGCCATAGCTGCCTCTGTATGACCACTTTTTACAAGTACTCAAATATTAATATATTAGAGACAAAAAATAAAATTATTTTCATTTTAAATGAAGCAACTGTACCCTAAAATATTATTACTTTTACATGAATTGGACCTCAGGGCACACAAGGACTTTTTACCAAAGACCTTTTAATAAGTACTCACCTGCTTTGCCTACAGGCTCAGCCCTAGTCTTAAAAGTCTTATATCATGAAAGCAAAATAGAAAAAGAATACTAACTTAATAGAAAGTTGAAGAGGAATGGTAAAAATGACTTTAAATGTTTCCCAAGGTACAGTCTGTAGTTCTGCAGAGTTAATTTTTAAAGTGTCTTTCACAGTTGATATACATTAATTCAGTTGCTGTGTTAAAAGTTTTCCTATAGGTGTGCTTTATGGAGAAGAAATATTAGTCTTTACCTTTGGCAAATTAATAATAAAATAACATTTTAATTCACAGATTGAGAGTCTTTAATCAGTTAGAAGACGAATTGAATTCTCATGAGCATGAACTATGTTGGTTGAAAGACAAAGCTAAACAAATTGCTCAGAAAGATGTAGCCTTTGCCTCTGAAGTCGATAGGGAGGTAAACCGCTTAGAGGTTACCTGGAATGATACCAAAAAACTAATTCATGAAAAGTAAGTAAAAAAACCTCTCGATTTTTTTTTTCAACTTTCTATTTTGGGGCATTGGGCTGTTGTCTGTTAATTTGCATCAGCGTGATCAAGATTTGAGTATCTTCTGCCGCCTTATGTATTCTGTGTCCCTTTAGTACCATTAGAAATTTAGTCATACAGAATTTTATTGAGGAAGTTGTTGAGATGCCAACGACAGGTAAAATTCAATGCTCGAAAGCAGGAGCTGTCAGCAGTTACGAAGTGCTACCATGAGAGTCTTAACCTCTGATTTTCCTTTTTTGTTTTGTTGTACTTATTTGTAATTAAGATATGATTTACATATAGTAAAATTCATCCTGTTTAGTGTACACCCTTAAACTGTCTGAGTTTAACACACATACAGTTTATGAGTATACACACCCTGTAGAGAAACTATTACAACTATCAAATCTCAATATAATCATTCCACCACCTGAAAAAAATCCCCCGATGTCTCATTATAGTCAGCCCCTCCCCGACTCCCAGTCCCTGGCAACCTTTGATCCATGTTCTGTCTCTGTAGTATTGTCTTTTCAGAATCACAATAAATGGATTATTTCCAGTCTGGATGATTATAAATAAGGCATATATAAACATATATAAACATATAAACATTCATGTTCAATTTTTTGTGTGTATGTAAGTTTTTACCACACTTGGGTAAATAACTTCTTTTACTTGGCGCAATGTACACTGTTATGTGTATTAATAAAGTCCATTCTTTTTTATAGTCAAATAATATTCCACTTAACAGGCATGCCACAGTTTATTCATTCACCAGTTGATGGATATCCAAGTTCTTTCCATTTCAGATGACTATAAAAAAAAAGCATCTATAAACATTCACATTCAATTTTTTGTGTGTACCTAAGTTTTTATTGCACAGAGTAGATTATTAATGTAAGCTTTTAAAAATTTAACCATGTTGTAGAATTTTACTCTATCTTATTGAACATTCTCCTAAATTGTGATTTGTTAGAGATTGTACAGTATACAATTATAAGAAGGTATCAGAGTTTATTCAATTATTAGCCTATTTTTAACATTCGGATTATTTTTATTTTTTTCTCTTATTATGAGTATTAGTATAAAGAATATAATTTTACCTAAATCTTAGTGCACATCTTTTTTCCTTTGGAAAAATTCCTACATGTAGAATTGCTTGCTCAGAGGCATTTTACGCTTATAAACAGAAACCATCTTCTTATTTTGACAATTTTCAGGGGATTCATATTCAATAAAAATCTGTGTCATTGAAATGGGAAAAAACATCCTCGTATGTATTTTACTTATTGAGCAGTGTTTTTTGTTTATTTGATTTGGTTTGTTTATTTGTTTTGCTTCGCCTTAATACATATTATTACGATATAATTAAATAATGAAAAGATTGAAAAGCAAAAATTTATTGGCATCTACATAAGTTTTAGTTGTCAAGAACATGTATTTTTTCTTGTCACTGAGGTCGCAGATTTTGTTTAATGGCTGTGTACATTCTTTACTCATGGAAAACAATTTGAACATTAGAGTTAAGTTGGTTTGACCAGCACTCTTGACCTCAATAGGTCGAAATATGGTTTCCTCTTGAATCCAGCATCCATCTATGAACACATTCATGCAGTTACATATCAGGTCCGATCATAGGGAATCCTTTCCTTTAACGCATGATAATAAATGATACCTTTTCTTTAATTACTATAGCCAGGGTCAATGCTGTGGACTTATTGACTTAATGAGGGAATATCAGAACTTGAAGTCAGCTGTATCTAAAGTCCTAGAAAATGCCAGCAATGTGATTGCAACAAGAACTACTATAAAAGATCAGGAGGATCTTAAATGGGCTTTATCCAAGGTAATAATTCAAAATATATTTATTTTAGTAGACTACTCAGATCTGATTTTCACATATAATGAATTCTCTGTACAACTCGTCAGTACATATAGACGTAGAAAATTCATGCTGACAAACCCAGCCTTTTTTTTTTTTTTTAGAAATACTGATATTCTAGGATTCTAGCAATCCAAAAAATGTATAGTTCATTAATATCACTGGTTTCTGCATAAGGTCAACCATGAGTTAAATTTCTTAGAGGCAGATGGTTTTGAACGCCTGACTTACCACTGATTATTTTATTAATTAAGGAAACATTTATGTCCACAGCATGAAACTGCCAAGAACGAAATGTGTAATAAACAGAAAGAATTGGATAACTTTACCAGTAAAGGAAAACAGTTGTTATCTGAGCTGAAAAAAATTCACAGTAGTGATTTCATCTTGGTGAAAACAGACATGGAGAGCACTGTGGACAGGTGGCTGGATGTAAGATAATCACCTGGATTGTATGAACAGTTTAAATATTCACATTTGTCAATCATTATTTTTGGGCAAAGGATTATTCAGGGATGTGAATTCCATTTTTAACTTTTATTTTATTTTTATTTTTAAAAAAGATTTTATTTATTTATTTGAGAGATAGAAGAGCAGGAGCATAAGTGGAGGGGAGGGGCAAAGGGAGAGGGAGAAGCAGACTCCTCACTGAGCAGGGAGCCCAATGCAGGGCTCCGTTCCAGAACTCTGGGATCATGACCTGAGCTGAAGGTAGATGCTTAACCGACTAAACCACCAGGTGCCCCTCATTTAAAAAAAATTTTTTTTAAAGATTTTATTTATTTATTTGACAGAGACAGCCAGCGAGAGAGGGAACACAAGCAGGGGAAGTGGGATAGGAAGAAGCAGGGTCCTAGCAGAGGAGCCTGACGTGGGGCTCAATCCCAGAACGCTGGGATCACACCCTGAGCCGAAGGCAGACGCTTAACGACTGTGCCACCCAGGCACCCCTCCTCATTTTTAAATCTTAATGCTAACGTGCAAAATGATATTTTGAAAAAAAACATATTCACATAAAGTTTAGAATTAGTAGGAAAAAAAAGTTATTTGCTTCGTTTTGTTAAAATTTAGTGGCAGATTTTTTGAGGCACCTGAGTGTCTCAGTCATTTAAGCATCAGACTCTTGACTTCTGCTCAGGTCATGATCTCAGGGTTGTGTGATCAAGCCCAGGGTTCGGCTCCTCGCTGGGTGTGGTGGAGACTGCTTAAGATTCTCTCTTCCTCTCCCTCTGTTCCTCCCCCGACCACTTAAAACAAAATAAAACAAAACAAAATGAAACGAAACTTAGTGTCAGATTTTCCAGAATTTCACTTGGTAGCTTCAATTACAACAAATTTGTAACTCTAATTTTTTTTTCTCAAAACTCTGGGATTATGGATAAAAATTGAAGAATAATTTATAAATATTCTATAGCATATTAAACTATAATGTATAATAATTTAGAGTTGTAAGACTATAATTTTGCATTGAAAAACATCAGACTTGTAGTTTACATCCTTGGGTTTTAGTTCTTGCTCTGTCATTTGCTAGCTATGTGACAGAAGAACAAGTCACTTGATCTCTCTGGAACTCTACATCTCAACCCATACATATTTTATGTAGCTTCCAACTCAAAAACCCAGTGATTCTGTTGCCCTTCTATTAACCTACAGTGCATTACTGTAGATTAAGTTACATAAGGTGAATTACTAAAGTTAGACAGTGATAATTGTGTACTGTAATCAAATAATTTGGGGATTGCAGAAAGCCTTCCCAGCCTCCACTTTTAAAAGAACATTCTTATTACGGGAAGACTATTAAACAATAGTGCTTTACATTTACGGTTACTAGTTGGTTGATGTCCTATGTATTTATTTATTCTATAAATATGTTCAAGTCTAATTAATGTCCATTTTTATGTTTCAGCATTACAAATAAAAGTGCTTATTGTGTTACTTTTAGAAAGAAATGCAGTACTGCCCTCAATGGACCCCTATCCTATAGAATTCAACCTAAGAGTATGTTATAGTTGACTCCAATAGACCTGTTCTTAGTTTCCCAATTTACAAATGAAAATCAAATGTCTCAGAAATTCAGTCAACTCTGCCAATGAGAGAAACAATTTATGTAATGGTTAGCATTTGTTTGAGTCAAATGCACTAATTCCCTTATACAATTTTTGTAAAACTTTGTTTTTCCATGAGAATATAATTTTTTGATTAAGGCAGCATAAACATGATTAGTACTTTGGTGGGGCAAGGAGCGTCATAAAGCCTCAGACTAATGATGATATGGCTTCTGTTTTCCATCCCAGATATCAGAGAAAATTGAGGAAAACATGGATAGGCTGAGGGTAAGCCTGACCATTTGGGCTGATGTACTTTCAAGTAAAGACGAGATCGATGGATGGTCCAATAGTTCTGTTCCACAGTTGGCCGAAAGCATCAGCAACCTGAATAACAGCCTCAGAGCAGAAGAATTCCTTAAAGAATTTGAGGTAAATTGACTACATCTACCTTCGTGAGCTTATGAGTTCATTGACCAGAATACGAGAAAATCATGTCCTTTTTTTAAACTTCTTTCTTTCAGAGACACATATGAATGTTAGAGCAGTCTTAACTATCTTTTGCTATTTACCTGACAGTTGGGTAGGCAATGGATAAGACTTTCCCCCCCATTTTTATCACTTCTCAGTTGGGGCTCTGTACTTAAAATATTAGTAGGAAAGTAAAAGCCCATAAAATCTATATTTTTCCCATTTTCTATTCATCTGAGACTATCACACCTTCCTACTGGAAAACCAAATTGACGGTGTTTGTAATTTAATAATATTTAGAGGAGTTTTTTTTTTATTATTCAAACAAGATGTTTACTGAGTAGTTACTATGTGCTGAACACTTACCTAGGTGCTAGGTTTGTCCACCTCCTCTTCAGAAATGGGAGAAAACTGGAGATTGGAGTGTGACAGGCTTCCCCAGAAAGTGACCTTTTAAAGTTCTAGCCACCAATTTATTTTAAACTTTTTATTTCCATTTCTTACATTCGTTTATTTATTTATTCACTCATCAGATTCTTACTAAGCACCTAAAATATGTCAGGCACTGTTTTAGACACTGAGAATAAACAGTAAGACAGATAAAGTCCCTACCCTCGTGGCACTTACTTCATTTACACTGCGGTATGTATGTAAAATGTGCAGTCGTAGTTAGGCTGGGATGAAAAATGAAGCCCGGTAAGAGGAAACGGTGACAAGAGATGACTTGTTTCTAAAGCATACGGTCATGACTCTCCACGAGGGCAGAGGCTCGTCGCCGTTGCATGCTTGGGGGCTCAGTACTGTGCCCAGCACACAAATGGAACCTGACAGATAGATGATGAATGACCGCAGTCTGAAAAAAATGTAGGTGAATCAACTGTATACCTACATTATCTAGCTTTGACCCAAAGAACTTTCTAGAGATTTTTAAATCAAACACCTATTTCTAAGGGCAAACAGAAGTAGAGGAAATTAACCAGACTGAAAATGCAACCAGGAGAGGGATACTGAAGTCTCTCAAGTTCTCTTTGATGTTAAATTGACATTACAGCTCGAGACCATGGTGCACGCCGGACTAGGATTTGTACCAGCTCTCAAAAGTCAAATTACTAAATTTTAAAGAAGTTTCCAAGCCAGTGTTAAACCCAGCCATTATTGAAAATTAAATTGTAAATAAATTTACAATTAAATTATATTGAAAACTAAGTTAATAAATACTTTAAACTTACCACTTTTAATTCCTACTCTACATACAACTATTATCCAGGCTCTTGAGTTGTTGATACGTGTTCGATCTGCGTGGTGGAAACGTAGAACACTGTGTTGTAGTGCAGTGCCCCCACCCCGTGGGCAGCGACATCACGGTGTGGCTCAAAGGGGTGGTCAAGTCAGGGTCTTTTTTTTTTTTGGAGTCGATTGTTTAATCGTCACGCAGTACCCTCCTCCCACTGACCTTTGGGATCCAGGAAGCCGATGGGCATCAGCCCCACATTCATGTCCAGGTTCGGTCACTCACAGTGGTGAATTTCTGTACGTTACCGTCTGTCTGTGTGGTACGGCAACCAATAAAATTAGACTGGATTCGGCCCAGGGCCTAATTGTGCAATGCTGCTGCAATTCAAAAATAAAGTGTGTAAGTGTGTATGTGTGATTCTTTAATTGTTCAGCCTGCTCCTGGAGAAAGCCAGGGGGGCTGACAATTAGTTCATCATGTCTCACTGGGTAAGTAAATTACCTTCTGGAACGAAGGTTTCAGGAGGTTTGTTAGTGTCCACAAAGCACCAAAATGCTCTGTTTAAGTCGAGAGCGATACTTTATCAAACGGTCCTTTGTGGCCCCAAATACATAATGAAGTTTGCAAGCATCTAATTTGTTCAGTAATGGTTCTTTGCCTATTTTTCTTTGTTTTGTGTTAGTGTTAGTGAAATAAATGAAGAAGTAAATAAATAGCAAAAAATAAAAAAGGTATTTATTTAAAATAAAAATATTTTAAATTTTTATTTGAAACATTTCTGATGTATTACATATAGTCTACAGTAATTAGGCACTCCTAATGTGTATTTGCTTTGAAATGCTTTCTCAAAAGTTCAGTGCTGCCATGGTAGCCAGTGATATTAATGCTAATGAATGAATGACGGTTACTGAAAATCCCCACTGACTCAAGACTTTTTAGTTAGTGTTTAATTTTTTCCAGGAGCTTTTTTTTTCCAATAAAGAGGGTGGGAAGAAAGTTCTGTGTACTCCCTCACATTCGAAGTGAAAGTTAATGATGACATTTTTCCACATTCATAAATAATGAGTCCTCAGAAAATCAGAGATATATTTTTTTTTTTGTTTATACTCTGACTTGGAGTTGGGTTAACTCTTGAAATTATTAAGTGCCAAATGTAATACGTCAGTGTTTACACAAGTTACGCTTTTCCTCTTTGTCTTTTATTTTGGCAGTCTGAAGTTAAAAACAAAGCATTGAGATTGGAAGAACTTCATTGCAAAGTTAATGATCTTAAAGAATTAACTAAAAATCCAGAAACACCACCAGACCTTCAGGTAAGTACTCAATCAGGTTTGCAATAACTACTATATACTAGACTCTATCTCAAATATAACTCCTAATATAATAGATATATAACAATAAATAAATTCTATATATTATTTATGTGATACATGTATATATTCTCATTATCATCATCATCATAATTTCAAGCAAACATGTGGATCTTACCATATATGGGGGTTAAAACATTAACATTTTTAGAATTCCTTGTGCTAATATGAATAGCATATTTCTAATACAAGTGTTATAATGAGATTAGTTCCCCTTTTCCTTACTAAATTTTGGAAGTAGTATCATCCAGCTTGCCTCATGGACCATTTGTGTCTGGACCAGAACAGAAACCACACTTATAAATACTGATATTTTTCTAATTCATTTACTCAGTGATTGGGTTTGGTGAGATCATCATTGCGAACCTCCTCTCAGGGCTGCGTGGATGGCCCAGACCCACAGGGGGCACGAGGTAGGCAGGGGCTAGACTGGGTCTGCCCAGCAAGCCTGGACTACGTCAGTGAGGGAGCTCTAGGAACAACTGGTGTGGCCGGGGGGGGGGGGGGGTTCTTTTGGCAGCCAGCAGCCAGGCTCCAGGCTAAGTGTTCTGCTGCCTTACTTTGACCTGTGAGCTTATTTATTGCTACCCTCATGGATTCTTCTCCACATTTTCCTTCTTCCTGTTGTGCCTTCGTCCTTTACTTATTGCTTCTTGCTAACCCATCTATCTTGCTTGATGATACGTTTGCTCTGACCTGAGACGGTGTATCTGTCACTTAGTATCATCGGTGGATGATATACATATACCAGAATGTTAGAATTTCACCCGAAGCAGGAAGAGGCAAAGGGTGCCAATCATATAGAAAATTAAAACTGAGTATTTATGCATGTCTCCTGTGTCAAGGATATAAATGGGCAACAGGTGGACTTTTGAAGAGTTCAGATGGAGACAGGGTTTTGGGAGAGAGCTACCATTGTATACTGCTTTCTTACCACCCCCTCCCCACCACACATACTCAATGTAGAGGTATTGGGGCACCTGGTCCTTACCTCAAAATAAGGAGAAGTGTTTCAGGGGTACCATCTAGAGAGAATGACATGTGCCCCTGCAGTTGGTGGACCCTGGAGTCTACTATCTAACTCCCCCGAGAGACTTTATGGCTAACGATGTATTTGCCAATGGAGAAGTGATTGTTCTGAGCGTAGTGCATCTTAGAATCATCTGGTGTGAATGCCGGAGTATGACCCCCGGCCAGGAAGTGAATTATCAGAGGAAAGGCAAGGAGAAAGCATCAGTGTGTGGATATCTCAGGTTATCTAGGAAGGCTTTCTGGGGAGGAACGGGCCTCCAGCAGCGAGAAACAGAGCTGCCCACAGGCTGAGGAAGGAGAAGCAGGAGTGTACTGCTTTCATGTAGGCAACGTCAGTGGGAGGTCCCAGCAGGGAGGGGAGTCTCGGAAAATCCCTGCAGATTAAGGCCTGTGACAGGAGAGAATGTAAAACATCACCTGGCCTAGGAGCGCGGATGGCAGCTCACAATAGTCATCAAAAGTTTTAGAGACCCTCGCCCACCTCCTGCTTGTCCAAGCCTGTAGGGGTCAGAAGCTGTAGAATGTGGGGAATAGAAATAAATTGAAGAAAGACAAAGCGGCACTTGGGTCTTTTCTTCAGATGGGCTTCCTGTTTGTAGCAGATATGAGCTGGGGATAAGAAAAAAGCCTTAACTGTCAGTTAACTTTCAGTTCAAAGTTTTGATTATTAAATGGGCCTAGATATTTTAATCGTGGACTTGAAACCATTTGCATTTTATCTTGATTATAAGTCCTTTTATTATCTGTCAGGCCAGAAAAGTCAGGAGTCCTCCCGAAACAAATCATTTGGGAGGAGACAAGTAGCCTCACTGAATACTTTAAAGTGGGAGACAAAAATAAAATTGCTTTATGATAAAATCCTACAATGGTGTTTGTTCAAAGTAGTGGTTACATCAGGGCATAAAATGTGTGAGTGTTTCCCAGGAAGAAGTAAGAGCAGGGTTTTGGTCACCAACTTGGTAACTCTGCATAGGTTGAGCTCTGCTTTTAAAATGTGATCTTCCGTATTCCTTGGACCCTCAGTCAGAACTGCCACTCTAACATCCAATGTCAACTGTAATCCTTACTGTTTCCGCTTTGCTGTCACCTGCAATGTTTGGCCACTTGTACCCACTGATTTCCCTTCTTAGAAAAGTTGAATTAGCATCCATGATTAGGCTTAGGTGTTTCTTACAATTAAGCCACACATGAACAGAATTCCTATAGAATGAGTGTTCCAGTCTTCACAGATTTTAATGAAATCTTACTTTATGTTTAGTTTATAGAAGCAGACCTAAGGCAGAAACTGGAGCATGCCAAAGAAATTACTGAAGAAGCAAAAGGAACCTTGAAAGATTTTACTGCTCAGAGTACACAGGTGGAGAAATTTATTAATGACATAACGAGCTGGCTGACAAAAATAGAAGAATCATTGATGAACTGTGCCCAGACCGAGACATGGGAAGGGCTGACAAAAGTAAAGGTAGGTAATCACCTATCATTAAGCATGTATACTTCCAATGGTAATATTGGTTTTCCTGTTTTGTGGTGACTGGAATAAAAATATAATCTTTGCTCTCAATTACCTGTGTTACCACCAGGCCAACTAATTCATGATAGTGGACACAGCAAAATGAGTTGGCAGGTGGAGAAATGAATACAGGTAGTAGGAAATCGAAGATGAATAATCTAAAAATAGGAAGCATGCATTTTTATAATCTAAAAATATAAGCTATGCTTGTAATAATATGTTTTAGTAAATGGGTAGAGACTATAGAAGACCTGTTTGAATTTCCATGAATTTTCAAATTTGAAGGCCAAATAGTTTTTCATTTCTTAATTATTTTATTGGTCGGTATGACTGCTTTTATCTAGAGAAGGATATATTTAAACAAAGAAACAAACAAAAAAGTGGAGAGACAACATTTTACTTCCATGTCATCTGTCCATAGAGAGAATGTTCCTGATCAACTGTCTGTAAAGCTTGTCTGTAAAGCTTGTGAGTTGAGATGACTGTTCAACATAAGTGATCTGTTCTCTTTAGCATATTTTCTTATTGTATTTAAGATTAGTTCATATATTTAAAAAATAACTACTGGTGCTTTTGGTGTGGCCTGTGACCCTGGAACAAAGCCCTAGCAGCCCATCAAAGAATGTGAACTTAGGAGATGACTCCATTAACAGTTTCTAATGAATTGACTAAATCCAAGATCATGGGCTGGAATCCCTGAGAACGTATTCAATTTGCTTGGAATCCTAGACCATAACTCAAATCCTAATACCTTTCAACACTATTTGCAGTTGTTCCCAAGGAGAACTGGGCAAAATTCTGCAAGAGTCAACAGATCTATTACAAACACTGAAAAAAAAAAAAAAAGCCCACAATAATGCATACATTACAGAGTGGATTTCAACAGCATCAGTTTCCAAAAAGTACCATAGTGGAGTAGAGGGGATATTTCCCTTGAATGGGATGAGTATCCTTCATGGCATTCTTTCATTCTGTAGGAAATACAAAAGGAACTTCAAAGTCAACAAAGCAACATCAGCTCCACCCAAGAAAATCTCAACAGTTTGTGCCGCAAGTACCATTCTGTCGAGTTGGAGAGCCTGGGCAGTGCTCTGACAGGGCTCACAAAGAACCACGAAGCTGTGAGCCAGCTGTGCTCCAAAACGCAGGCCAGCCTTCAGGATTCTCTGGAGAAGCACTTCAATGGTGAGCTCTGACAGGGCTTAGCATGAATCGTTTGTTTACCAGAAAGAATCCAAGCCAAATGCTGCCTAGAAACTGCCAGCAATAGTTGGATAAAACTTTCCAGAAGAAGATCGTTTTAAATTCATTTGTGTGTCGAGATTTGAGTAGTGGAATTGCTGTGCTTGGGCTCTTGCCATAAGCTGGGTTCTTCCTCTTTCTCCCCAAGAAAGTAGGAATCCACCGTTTCAAGGATTCCGAATTTCATCTGGATTTTCTACATATAGCACATTTGTGTGGAAAACTATTTCCACTGCTGTGATGAACTAACACAGTAAACGTGGAAATTAGGAGAGGCCATGAAACAGCAGCAGCCATATAGTTCAGGAAATTGCCAGTCATATGTCCCCAACTCGGCTTCCCACACAGCTGTGCCTCTGCCCTGATGATGATGCGGAATGACTCTCAAGTCAGCCTGGCGGAAAGAGGAGATGGCTCCTTCCTTTGCCATAAAAATGACTAGAGCCTTTCTCCCTTTGCTGGCTTCCACATTCAGACAATTATCTTTCTTTACCAAGAGAAAGAAAGACAGTGGGAAATCAGATATTTCAGGAATACAAATTTCTTTTCAGTCTTTTCCCTGAGATAATTTCTCAGTCCTGCCATGAACAGTCATGCTGTAGTATATGCTATATTATTATTATTTTATTTCTGAAATATTTCGTAAGGCAAGATGCAGTGACCTGAAGGCCAGAATTAATTCATTGTGGTAATCCTAGAAGCTCGTTCAATGTTTTGGATGTATTTCTCATTTTCATTACTTTCAAAAGAGTCCATGCAGGAATTCCAAGAGTGGTTTTCTGGAATAAAGGCAGCAGCAAAAGAATCATCTGATCGAACGGGCGACAGCAAAGTTCTAGAGGCAAAGCTCCGTGATCTTCAGGTATGAAAGCTGGCCATGCTTCGTCGTCTTCTCTAAGCTGCATTCCCATGACTTGAAGTCAGACCTAAATCATGTCTTTCCACAGATCTTCTAATTTTATTCAAACTTTTCTTCTTCTCTAACAGAATTAGATTTCTTGAGTCATAAGGGGATAGGCAATGTGAAAAGTAAGTTGGGAAAATAAGAGCTACAGAATTTCTAGATTCCGTTCTTCTCTCTTTTAGCCTTTTGACCATTCTTTGGAATTCATTCAAAACTAAAACAAGTTTTAATTTTTCTAGCAGTAAAAACATAAATAATTCCATCTATTATATTTTATTAATTTTTCTAGCAGTAAAAACATAAATAATTCCATCTATTGTATAATATCACTATTATGGAGGTGTTTTAAAAAGAAGACATGGCTTGTGCTTTTTAATAACCTACAGTCTAGATTTGGAGCTAGGACATACTCAAAGCAATAGATAATACAGGTTTTACTGGCTATGAAAAATACATGACTTCAGGAAGGAAAAAGCCATTGTGAAGCAGAGTTCAGAAGTGATGGACTCAAACTAAGTTTTGGACAAGAAGCAGAGTTCAGACATGATTGACTCAAACTGAATTTTGGACAAGTTTTCAAGTAGCTCATCTGAACAAAGCACTATGTTAAGTATTAATTAAAAATATTTTTTAAAAGAATGAGGAACATGAGGATTTTTGTAGCCTAATCAGTGAGGACAGTTATGTAGATAACTCATGAAAAGTCACAGTAGGAAGATCATTATGATAAAGGAAGTTGGTTTTCCAAGGAGGCATGGTGAACTTAAATGTGGAACTATCCCCTTTAAGCTTGAGATGCAGTGGGACTAACTCCACAAAGAAAAGTCTGAGTGACCATCACAAACGCCAGCCTGGAGCTCAGAGGGGAAGCAGGGCTCAGTCAACAGTTCTGGGGTTCTTTTTCTTTGCTGAAGCCATGCTCATGCATATGATCTTTCAAGGATGAGGTGCATACCAAGAAAAGGTGGGACCTGAAGGGAGGACTTTGTGTGCAAGGTGGTTCAGAAGAGGAGGAGGGGTGCAGGTAGCTATCCAGTTAGAGGATGTCACATTAACATGTGAAGAAGTAGAGCGTGGGCTGAGCTGGGACAGTGAGAATGGGGAGAGGCTGAGAGCAAGACCTTGATGGGAACACCGTCCTTTACAGGCTGGTCTTGTTCACAGTTTAGCCCTCAGTGGTTCCAGTGACTGGCTGGCACCATCCTCTATTATGAGCCTTGAGTCTATCTAGTTGTACATTCTCACTCTGGCCTTATTAAAGACTTTCTGCCTTTGGGCTCTGGGCTCTTTCTTCTCTTGCTCTACTATCTCAACTCAGAATTGTAATCAGTGCTCCCATGCTCCAGGGTCCCTGACTAACAGCAAATACTTTATTTACCTCAATTTCTTGAAACAGAACATTCTGGACTCAATCAGTGATGGGCAGAGCAAGCTTGATGCCGTGACTCAAGAAGGACAAACATTGTATGCACATGTGTCTAAACAAATTGTCAGCAGCATTCAGGAACAAATTACAAAGGCTAATGAAGAATTTCAAGCATTTCTGAAACAATGCCTTAAAGACAAGCAGGCTCTTCAAGACTGTGCTTTAGAACTTGGGAGGTAGGTTGTTTTGATAAGTGTAGACTTCATCACACACAGAATATGTTTTCAAAGACTTTGAGAAAAGAGCCACTGTGAATAAACAAACACTATTTGAAAGTACAGGTTCATACTAGGATAATAAGTAATCGCTTGGACTCTTATGGGACTATTTGGCTTTATTTTCTATATAGAAAACATAAGGAATTATATTCACTTGTTACTGTAAATGGCATACATGCATGTATTCTTGTCTATTTGCTTAACTCAAAATCTGAGAGCTTTGATATCCGGGTTTTAGATTATCCAAGTCTTTTCTTTGCTCCTACTTCCATTGGGTTGGAGTGATGGCAGAAAGCACTGGCCTAATTTCTATGAATGAAGATTCCAATCAGGAAGCTATGTCAACAGGGGTGAATATAAAATTAGAAGGAAAAAAATAGGGGGAAAAAGATGTCAGTGTAATCAAAATGCCTTTCTGGTCACATAGTAATTTGCTTTACTCTTGTCCAGGTTTCTTATAGAACTTATGTTGTTTTGAAACTCAGAGTCCTTGTGCTCTTGTGCCATATTTGAACCTCCATAAAATACAAAGACACAAAGATGACCCCTTCTTTTCCCAGGGCTTCCATGGCCCTATTTCATCTATTGGCCCCAATTCAGAGTCCCTGTAGTAAGATACAAAGTTAAGTACACATTGACATGGGGATGTAATCTTGCTGATAATTACCAGCGGATTACCAGGAAATCAATTCAGCAAGATAGGATCTGAAGAGAAATTTACATGATTTTTCATTTTGTTACTGAAATAAGTGATAATTTGGATGGGCTTATTGTTAGGTTTTCTTCCATACTTGAAAATTCATGAGATTTTAATTGCCATAGACATTGTGACCTCAGATATTAGAATTTATTTATTGTAATGAGTGCAGAAGAATTTCTACAAAGTATTTTCTTTTCTGTAGCTTTGAGGATCAGCATAGAAAACTGAACTTATGGATCCATGAAATGGATGAAAGGTTAAGTACAGAAAACTTAGGAGAGAGTAAACAGCACATTCCTGAGAAGAAGAATGAAGTCCATAAAGTTGAAATGTTTCTAGGAGAACTACTGGCTGCAAGGTATGGTGCTGAAATGAAGTCGGTCCTTTCCCTACTAACAGGTTTTTGTTTGTCCGGTTGGTTGGTTATTTGGTTTGATTGTTAATTCGTTGGTTGGTAGGTTGGTTAGTTAGTGGTGGTTGTATATGTTTCTTCTTTTTTTTTATAATAATTTTTTATTATGTTATGTTAGTCACCATACAGTATATCCCTAGTTTTTGATGTAAAGTTCCATGATTCATTACTTGCATAAAGCACCCAGTGCACCATGCAATACATGCCCTCCTTAATACCCATCACCAGCCTATCCCAATCCCCCACCCCCCTTCCCCTCTGAAGCCCTCAGTTTGTTTCCCAGAGTCCAATGGTTCATTCCCCCTTCTGCTTACCCCCCTTCCTTCTTCCCTTTCTTCTCCTACCAATCTTCCTATTTCTTATGTTCCATAAATGAGTGAAACCATATGATAATTGTCTTTCTCTGCTTGACTTATTTCACTTAGCATTATCTCCTCCAGTCCCGTCCACGTTGCCGCAAATGTTGTGAAATCATTCTTTTTGATGGCTGAGTAATATTCCATTGTATATATGTATATGTTTCTGTCCCTAAATGTCTAGAATACAGATGATTATGCAGTGTTCTCAATGGCAGAGTGGTATTCTAGAGAGAGCATAGGGATGGAAATGAGGAGCTATCTGCATTTACCTCCCTTTACTCAACAAATTGGACAGGCCATTCATTTCCTGTATTTCTTGATATTCGCCCGTAAGCATTATGCTGCTAAGTAATACCATACTTTCTTCTTAAAGGTTATTATAAGGATAGAAGGCCCTTATAAAGGTACTTAGGGAAATAATGCTATAGGACACATTTCCATATAGTCTTCACACACTTCAGCATCTAGTTCCATTTTCAATCCACCCCCATCCTCACCAGATTCTTAGTAAATCAAAAGGTATTGTCATTAAGTCTGACTATCCTGGAGGTTCCTCTTCTCCACTGCAGTATTCGTCTCTTCATTGTTTCCCGACTGAGCAAACATTTCTGGCTCCTGGCCCAGGCAAAGTTCTCTGGGCTGTGCTTTTGACTCATTCCACCAGCTTCAGGGCTTTGCTCCCTAAATTCATAATTCAGTGGGCATTGTCACTTGCTTTGTTGGTACTTGGAGTACAGCTTGACCCAAAACCTCTAATCTGTCCTCTGAAGGAGCAGACACACTCGTGTGTGAAGCAGCAGAGGCTAGCACCCAGCCTGTTTGACCACGCAAATCAGCAACACTGATCAATTCAAGTCTAATTCTGATCACATTCATTCCTTGTTTCTGCTGAGTCTTCTTTTGGGTCAAACATGCCAAGTATGCCTTGCCTTAAAAAACAAACATGCAAACAAATACACAAACATGACCCGTATTGATAGCTCTTATTGGTGTGCGAGTTTGATGACTCTTGTAAAATTTCCCTGCAATGCTTCAGTCCCATCTCTGTGAGCCCTTCCCAAGGGGTAAACTCTTTGTTGACTCTATATATGCCAGCCCCGGACAGTGAGTTTCTCGAGGCCAGGGATCTTTAGGTCTTTATCATTGTAATAGTCGCAATGTTTGATACAGTGCCAGAAAAAGAAAATATTTGCTGAATTAATAGGATAACAGTGTTATTTTAACTATATAGCTTTCTGAAAATCGCACTGCATTTTATTTGCTTTTTAAATCTTGACTCCGGTCTAGATACAATGTAACATGGCCAGACCTACTTCTCTCTTTCTTCCAAACTTCTAAAATGACTTTACATATTCATCTTGAGCTGTTACTTTCTGATATTCCAGGATCAGATGGTAAGAGTCCTTAAGTGTGCTTGCTCCCAGGCTCTTCGTAACTGGTTACTTCTTGAGACAATCTTAAGGGACTCTGCGGCTCACCCAACTTCTCCAGCTGAGCCACCTGACCTCTCACTTGCTGGCCACCTGATCCTCACAGCCCCCCTGGACTTTTCATCATAATATTTCAAGTATTCAACTATCTTGGGGGGATGCCTTTTTTTAAAGTACCCCAGATTTGAGAATTATTGAACTTTTTTTTTTTTTTAAAGATTTTATTTATTTATTCGACAGAGAGAGAGACAGCCAGCGAGAGAGGGAACACAAGCAGGGGCAGTGGGAGAGGAAGAAGCAGGCTCATAGCAGAAGAGCCTGATGTGGGGCTCGATCCCATAACGCCGGGATCATGCCCTGAGCCGAAGGCAGATGCTTAACCGCTGTGCCACCCAGGCGCCCCGAGAATTATTGAACTTTTATCATCCATTAACAGTTCTTACAGTAACAAGTGATATACATTGTCCTGAATTATTTAACTCACATTGTTGCTTAAGTCAAATTCTTGTCTTACCAGATTATAAGAAATGTAATCTATTGTGGATGCAATATTATGTAAATAATATATCTCCCAGAAGGCCACAGGATGCTATGTCCTTGGTAGCGGCTCCAAGAAAAATGACAGACCTTGTAAGAGATAAAGTTTGTATTCTTTTTCTGGTACTCACAAGAATTCATGTTCGTACATCTGCACTCTCCTTTCTGGTATCTTGGGGAGTTCCTGCTAGACAAGCTGATCGGAGTTCAGAACTCTGTAAAACAAGAGGAAGTCAACCCAGCCACATATGACTACACTTTCCTTGCACCTAATTAACATAACTCCAAACTGAGATGGGCCAAGTACCCAAGATACAACAAGGAAACCCATCAGCACTCATATAATGGCCTTTTGATAGAAACTGGGTTTTTTTTTTTTGCACTTTATTCTTTTGTGTTGGGTCCTGGGGATATGAGATGAATGTGATAAGCCTGACTTCTAGAAGGTGAAAGCCTGTGGACTGAGACAGGGTGTTTGAGGCAAGACAGGGGCAGAGGGCAGACAGGGGAGGAGCCCTGTACTCTCCTCCCTCTCGGGGTCAGCTCAGTGCTGCCTGGGGAGGTGATCCTGCACTGGGCTTTGAAGGACCAACTAGGAAGGAAGCAGAGGAGAATTGATGGGTTTTCACAAAGGAGGAATCCCCATGTATACACCAAAAAGCAGAGGATTTGAGGACATTTCAGGGTTAGAGCATTTAGCTGGAACAGAGATGTTAAGAGATGAGGCTGGAGAAGCAGCCCTGGGCCATTTCTGAGGTGAATTTCTCATAATACAGGAGCCAGGATCTAGGCACAGCATAGATGGAATGAAATTCCCTGATGTATATGGACTGCATTCACAGAAGTCATAGAGAATGCAGAGCCAGCCCTGTGAAAGTCCCCGGCATCTTCATTTTAAAGGCACGTCAGCTATGAGCTCTTGTCTGGCGACTTCTCCAGGATCAACAATCACTCGTCACTCTGCTGTGCTCCAGAATGTCAGAATTCAATGTTTTTTTTTTTCTGTTTTCTTTAGAGAATCTCTGGATAAGCTTTCCACCAGAGGGCAGCTTCTCAGTGAAGAAGGCCACGGTGCTGGGAAAGAAGGACGCCTGTGTGCCCAGCTCCTCACGAACTACCAGAACTTACTCAGAATGACCAAAGAGAGACTGCGGAGCTGCCAGGTGGCCCTGCAGGAGCACGAGGCCTTGGAGGAAGCCCTGCAGAGCATGTGGTCCTGGGTGAAAGGCATTCAAGACAGACTGGCTGCTGCAGAGAGCACCATTGGAAGCAAAGACACCTTGGAAAAGCGGCTGTTACAAATACAGGTAGGCCCGCCAGACACTAACAACTTCTGAACACCAATTTGCTTAGGTTCACAAATGTTTGAGTTGGGTCCCAGTTCTGTGAGCCTCTAAATGAAGATTTGGGGGAACAATGCAGAAAAGATGATGTTGGCCAAAGGAATATGGAGGGCCCCTGTTTCCCCTTTGTAAGGGAACATTTTTGTTTCAATAGCTTTAAAATAATTTTTAATGTCACTTAGTAAGTATTCAGCAAACGTTGTGGAATACTTAACTCTATTCCAAGCACTATGCACACTGTTGGGAAAATAGACCTTGAAATTAGTGCTGGCTTTCTAGGTGTTCACAGTCCAGTGGGAGATACTAACCTGTAAATTGTAACTTGCAGTACCCCATGTAGTCGGGGGTCGTGACTGAAGCAAAACACAGGGAGGTCACCAACCCAGACTGCAGTCAGTGAAGGGGACCTTGGAAGATAGAAGTTAGCCAGGCAGTGGTGATAGGGGACTGTTAGGTTTTTGACAAGTGTGCCTTCATTTTCAAAATAATTTATTTTTACTTTGAAACCAACATTCAATTAATGTACAATTTCTAGGTTAGTGGCCCTGAGTTTCCTGAGAATTTAAATTGGAGTTAATCCTTGGCTCCCAGATTCCTGATATCTAATATTCAAATAAAGTACCATATCGCAATAGGGTGCAGAGTTTGTTGTTGTGTTTTCATTTTGTTGTTGTTGTGTTTTCATTTTAAAGTGAGTAAGGTAGGGCTGCCTAGGTGGCTCAAACGGTTAAAGCATCTGCCGTCAGCTCAGATGAGGATCTCAGAATCCTGGGATCAAGACCTGCATGGGGCTCCCTGCTCAGCGGGGAGCCTGCTTCCCCCTCTTCCTCTGCCTTTCCCTCTCACTCATGCTCGCTTTTGCCTCTCAAATAAATAAAATCTTTAAAAAAATAAATAAAAATAAAGTGAGTAAGGTATTCCCTACCTTGATTCTCATGCGAAACATAACAGTTCCTAAAAATATGAGAAGCTTTTAATATTCCTACTGACCTGTATTCACTGTTCCTTCATAGGATATACTCCTGATGAAAGGTGAAGGAGAAGTTAAGTTGAATATGGCCATTGGCAAAGGGGAACAGGCCTTGAGAAGTAGCAACAAGCAAGGCCAGAAGGTGATTCAGACTCAGCTACAGACCCTTAAAGATGTGTGGGCTAACATCATGAGCTCCTCTGTCCATGCTCAGAGGTACGGAGACTATTTTCAGTGTTTATTTGTCTAAATAAAACCCAGTGGATTAGTGAAGTGGTGAAGCAGTGCTGAGAGTGTCCTGCGGTAGAGTTACCAAGCATGTTATTTTAGTAGTTGTACGCTTGCTTGTGTTCGCCTAGATTGTATTTTCTGTAATGGCAAAGATAGTTTTGTTCGTTTGCTTGTTTTGTGCACGCATGTGTGTGGGTGTGTAATATTTTCATCTCCCATAATGTTTCTCATGGCATCTTGTACCCAACATGGGCCAGTAAGATACCTCCTTTCAGTTCATCAAAGCAAGTCTTTAAAAACTTTTCCCTTTTTAGAGGAACATACAGGAAATTAATTTGTTAGCAACTATTGAGCTTAAGTATGAATGTCTTTCTCAGCCAGAAGTCATGTCACCCACAGTGGGGCTGTGGAAATGTGTGTAGGGTTTTTGATTGTCATGGTGGTGGGTGCATCCCTGGCTTATAGTGACTGCAGCCAGGAGAGCCTAGGTCCTGCAGTGCCTGGGGGCATTCTCACCCAGCCAACAGTCCGCCCGCCCAGGATGCCCCAGTGCCCCTGCTGAGAAGCCCTGCACCAGCCGCTGATGAGCAGGGAGAGAAACTACTGAGTTACACCAGGTGGTGTTGTTGCTGTTACATTTAGGAGTCGTGATTTCTACCTTCCTCTCTTTTCCAAGTATCCACAAGTAATCTGGCCGGCTGGTTAGATAAATGACCTGCAGTGAGAATGATACTAAATTACCTTCCAGAAGCCATATTCTGAAGGCTATATATAGTGTTAGGTCACTGGAGAAATGTGTGTTTAGTAATAAGTAAATGAATAGCATATAAATAGATGAAGATAAGATTAAAGTTCATCACAAAACTAAACAAAACAACACCGCAATTCCCACTCCAATGTAAACAGTGAAGCATGGTTATGACTAAAATTTTGGAAGCTTTGTTTTGTTTTGTTTCCTTTAAATATGGAACATAAGTGGTGACTCCCAAAGTCAGCAGGACTTTAAATCTCAGTAATAACTCATAGTGGTCCGCAAAGAAAAAAAAAATCAGACTCCATGGTTGTGATAGTGTGGACCGCTGGAGCGTGAACTAACCCTCCGGTGCTTGGCGGTGGGCCAGCTCCAGTAAAAGTGAGTAGCAATGTGGGTGAATCGTTTTCGGATGTTGGAATAAAATGTTAAATACAAGAAGCAGATTCAAATCCTTGATTCTGCCTTTTCAGCAAGAAATTACATTTGACAACCACATATTGAGTAGTAGCAATTCTCCAGTTATTGAGCTAAAGTAACAAATCAAAACAAAGTACTTCTTGCTAAGTGCTCAGAGGCTAGGGTAGCGTGCGTTCTCAAACACTGAGTTGGATTGTGTCACTAAGGTAGTGCGGGACTGTAGGATGATGCAGGGCCTGGAGATGCTTCTGGAGAGGTGAGATTGATTTGTACTTTCTGGAAAATTCTTTGAGGAAAGAATAGCACTTAAAAGCACTTATGTTGAGGTTTCTATTTTTGCAAAACGAACAATTTGAGGAGATGCTGGGAGTACGTTTACCACAGATTTAACTCCAGGATCATAGGAATTATATGCATGGGATTCTCGGAATGGTCACTGAAGATGAGTTTAGAATAGTTTGTAAAGCTAAGTAATGGAAGCTTTTTAAAGATGCCAGTCTGGAGGGCCTTTTACTTGACAACCTGGAGAGCTGTTTACTTAACTATTACTTATATGACTTACAGTAAGCGTTTTTCCTTCATGTGTTCAACTCAGGAGCACTAAACACTGTGCATAAATATCCTTAAGTGAAAATCAATCTAAGGATATTACTTACTTAGAAAAAAATACCTTAAATTTTGAATTCTAGTTAATAAATAGTTATCAACTGATTTGAATAAGGTAAACTGAGTCCAAGAAAAATAAGAATATATATATATATATAAAATAAAATTTAATCAGTGCCCCAATGCTGATGTTTTAACAACAAAACACATAACTTTGTCTATTTATTTAGATCAATTAGCACTTGGAAGGCAAACCTCTAGATGCCTATATGACTATAATATCTTAACTTCATATTCAACATAGATATATTTTCACTTGAAGAAACTGTTGTGGGTTGGAGACGTAGTGTTTCTCCCTGCACTTAAAAGCAGTGTTTTCATCACAGAGTAGCTTTCAGAAAAACAGCTTACATGGATGCAGTGCCCTCATACTTGGTTTCAGTAGAGATGTCAAGATAACTTATTTTTGTAATATGTGACATTAATTCTAGCACTTTGGAGTCTGTGATTAGCAAATGGAATGACTATCTAGAGTGGAAAAACCAGTTGGAGCAGTGGATGGAATCAGTGGATCAAAAAGTAGAGCATCCCTTGCAACCGCAGCCGGGTCTGAAGGAGAAGTTTTCCCTTCTGGACCACTTCCAGTCCATTGTGTCGGAGGCAGAAGGTCACGCCGGAGCCCTGCAGAGTCTCGCCTCAAAATCCAGGGAGCTCTCCCAGAAGACAAAGGATGAATCTTTCAAGGAAACAGCTCAAGAGGAACTGAGAACTCAGTTTAATGATATAGTCACTGTTTCCAAGGTTAGTGTTTTATATTGAAGAAAAAACTTCAAGGTTCAGGTAAAGAATATACTAGAGGTTCAGGGCGCCTGGGTGTCTCAGTCGGTTAAGCATCTGACTCTTGGTTTTTGGCTCAGGTCATGATCTCAGGGTTGTGAGATAGAGCCCTATATTGGGCCCCACACTGGGTATGGAGCCTACTTAAGATTCTCTCCCTCTCCCTCTGCCCCTCCCTCTCTCTGTCTCTCTAATAAAAAAAAAAAAAAAAAAAAAAAAGAATATACTATGGGTTGAATCACAGGACCTGGCTGCTCTTAAAGTATTTGTACGTTTAGTGAACAGTTATTACAAGAAGTTCGTACTCGCCTATGAATGCCCGTGAATCCTTATCTTTCTGCAGTCTTGGGATTATTTTTTATTGTTTGTTTTTTATCTTTCTCTACTTAGGATGTTGGTCAGTTCATTTCTTTTCTTTGTAAGATTGAGCCTCAAATGTCAGTATTTGTAGTTTTTTCTTTTGTTGTCATTTGTTGTATTTGTTGTATTAAATGCAAGTCTATTTACTTCTCAGATTTCTGTCATGTACAATGTATTTTGTGCGTTTCTCACTGCAGTATAAACTGCCTTTTCCTGTTCTTATTCTCCAGATATAGGCTCCTTTATGTAATATCAAAATTGTTTTTAGTTCCCTCTCTGAATCTTTACTTTCCCCCATGATTTTTCTTTTGTGTGCTTGTGACAATGTCTTTTTCTTGGTTTTCCTTTTGGGAACTCTCTGTGTTAGTAATACTATAATTTTTAACTTATGTATTAGTTTATCTTAATTTTTATTTTGATAATGGTTAAGCTGTATGACTCTAGAGTCAAAAAGACCTAAATGTGAACTCTGGCTTTGTCCCTTCTTTGTATGTCTGGCTTTGGACATGTTACTTAACCTCTGTAACATCTGTAAATGCCCTTTCCAACAATACAGTGTTAATCATAGTATCTATATCACAGGAATTTGGGGGGAGTAAATGAGAAAATGCATTTAAAGTGCTGAGCAGAATACTATACATAGTAATTGCACTGTGATAATACAGTAATAATACACTGTATTATTGCCTGAATTATAAGAATAGTTATTATAATAATTATTATTAAGTGGATTATTAGTGAGGGATGTTAGTAAATATTCATTCAGCATAGATTTTTGTTCTAACCTACACTAAAGTAAATCTAAAGGAAAATGGTTGTTTCCTCAAAGCCTTTCAGTCTAATTAAGATTTGATGTTTTCATGTTAAGATGTAAACAGAAAGTTCAGTAATAGGAATGAAATCTTCTGAAATCATTAAGAGACCTGTTGTTTTGTCTGATTTCATATTCTCAATAATGCCTGTTAAAGTAGGCTTTTCTTTGTCTACTAGGAGAAAATGAGGAAAGTAGAAGAGATTGTGAAAGATCACCTCATGTACTTAGATGCAGTCCAGGAATTCACGGATTGGCTCCATTCAGCGAAGGAGGAGCTTCACCGGTGGTCGGATATGTCTGGAGACTCGTCAGCCACCCAGAAGAAATTGTCTAAAATCAAGGTGAGATATTATAACTTCTTCGTTTCATTGGTTCTTGAGTAGGACATACCTGTGATGAAGATACCATGGATGAGATTTGTTATTTAAAATGTTTCCTATTTTCTATTTGTTGATGTTTATTACCTTGCACCTCACAAATTATAAACATAAGCAAAGGGGAAAAAAAGGAATTCAAACACTTTACACTTGTGAGCAAAATGGAACATTGTCTGTGTAGACTTCACATGCAAATGTGCTTATGGCCATAGTCCAGGAGACTACAAAATATATGCCAGCTTGGTAGGCTGATGGAACCAGATACTATTTTCCAGCATAGTGATAGAAAAGTTTATAGCACGACTTAGTTAAATGTATTTGAGCAATAACTTGGAAAGGTCATGCTAGATGTTCTATTCTGCTTCCCTAGCCAACAGTACAAGAACATAATGGAAGACAGTGCTTTAAAAGACATTAAAATTATCACCTAGTTTACTCCTCACAAGGGCAACTTAAAAAATAGAAATCACATACCTGAGGGAGCTGGAACAAGTATATTTCTACTTATTTGAATATTATATTGCAATAATCCCCCCATGAAAATAATAGATTTTAATCTAAAAATTAAGCAATGATGAAATCCTTAATGATTTAGTTGTGGATGAGGAAATGTTGGGAATAAATAGTGTAATTGTGGTCAGGACTTTAAGATTCACACCATGTTCTGATCCCTGGACATCAGAGTGTAAAAATCCTAAAAATACTAAGGGATGATAACCATAATAACTACATTTTGAGAATTTATTTTATTATTATTATTATTGTCTTCTAAATGCCTAGAAAGTATTATTTAAATCTTATAATGACCATGTAGGTTTTAAAGGAGATAATCACATAAAACACCTTTTGAAATTCTTATTTTCTGTGTGATTCTTTAAAATATTTCTTTGATACGTTTTTCTCTCACTAATATTTTATTCGTCCATCCGTTTATCCATTTATTCAGCCAGGGTTGTACATTCCCTCAAGGAACCTGCAGTAGATTTGGGAACAATGATGCACAAACTGATGTATGTTTATAAAACATACATTAAATGTAATGACAGCTCACTCTACTTTTAGAGCTGAGGCTCTGGAGTCAGCCCCCGATGTTGTATTCTGCCTCTGCTGCTTTCCTAGCTGTGTTGTGCAAGTCACTTCATGTCCTCAAACTTCATCCCCTTAACTGGTAAATTAGTAACAATAGTACCTGCCTCACTGAGAGGTTTGAGGACTAAATTAGATCATGCACGTAAACCATTTGGCATTATGCTAGACACATGGAATATGCTCAATAAGAAAATTGGTAGATTTGGCAAATGAGTGATTTAATTAGCTATGGAAAGACAGTGTGGGAAAAGTCAAGAGTGATGATCTAGACCTTATGCTCTTTTTTTGAAATACTTTATAAAATACTTCCAAAAATATGGGAAATGTGGGAGAAAGAGCTGGCAGAAAGAAATTGGAATTTGGGAAAGAGAAAGTGAAGTCCATGTCAGGCCTTACTGGAGGCTGGTGCATGGGTGAGGAGGAAACTTGGAGGAAATAAATGAGCCTCTCTTCTGTCTTTCAGTGTCGTCCCTCCCCACCCCAAAGAGCAACCACCAGGAATAGGCAACTTAGAAGCCAAATATGTGTGTGTATAAGGGTGTGCATGTGCATATGAAATTTTTAAATAGTTAAATCCAAAACAAGGAAATACATATACAAGTCATTTCAAAACACTTCACAGTGATGACATTCTTGGGTCTCCTGGATGGCTCAGTCAGTTAAGCATCCTACTCTTGTTTTCGACTCAGGTCATGATCTCATGGGTTATGGCACTGAGCCCCACGTCCGGCTCTGTGCTCAGTGTGGACTCTGCTGGAGATTCTCTCTCTCTCCTTCTCCCTCGGCCCCTCCCGTCCCCACCCTGTGTGCACATGCACGCACTCTCTTTCTCTCTCAAAAAAAAAATAAATAAATAAAATCTTTTTAAAAAATGATGACATTCTTATTCAAAATCTGGTTCAGTGTAATTAGTGATTGCAAATATTGAAATGTCCCATTTTCATGCCAAAGAAAACTGAGATAATGCATTAGAGAGTATTTTGGGAAACTGTTTTTGGACTATTGATACCCTCTTAACTCCAGATTTGAAATCAGTCATAAAGGCAAATTGTAGGTATTTAAATCCAATAATTAGACATAGCTCTTTCTAAAAAGCCATATATATATATATACATACATATATATATTTCTAAAAAGCCATATATATATATATATATATATATATATATATATATATATATTTTTTTTTTTTTTTTTTTTAAACCAAGGAACTACTTACTATATACACCGGTAAACCACACAGGTTTTTAGAATCCTGCTGCTGAGGAAAGGATGGGTGTGTATATTAAATGCTAACTGTGTGTAAGATTCATGTGATTTCCCCTCAGACTATAATATAACTAAAAACCTTTAAATGATCTATACTAATATGTGGCTTTTACATATAATTATGAGAAGGTATATTTATTTCAAGCGAATCTGAAGAAATATGAACTATATTTGTAGGTTAGTTAAGACAGATTGTATCTAACATAATATGCTTCATACTTAATGTTCCTATTTTTTGTACACTTGTTAATTTGTAATTGATTTTCATCTTGAAATTTTCCCCTAATAATCATCTTTTCCTTCTATTTAATCCAGGACAGAGGTCATAATTTTGTATTAATACTAACAAAATTCTAACTCGGGCAATAGATATGTAAATATACAAACACCGGATGATGAACTCAGTGAGAGAAATTTCAGTAGAAGAATCTGTCCTCAGAAGGAAATGCCACTATTTTACCTAATTTGTAATGCATATTTTCATTTTATCTTGCCCTTAAGAGTATTCGTGTGCTTTGAGCCCAAAAGTTAAACCTAAATGGTTAAATTTATGGTGAGTTCCTTTAAAGTAAAAATAATAGCAGTAAATAAACCCAGACTAAAAGTTACTTTGAACTTTTGACTCAGTAGTTCTGTGATTTATTCATTTTAGTTACTATAAAAATGTTTATTTAAGGTACTGAAGTGTTTGAAATTGAGTAGGGCTCATTCTTTGGTTGTATGGCTCAGCCGGATTCCTGGTAGCATGGAACTGACTTAAGCCACCATCTTCTGGGAGAAGATGAAATGGAGGGCAGACCCCAAGCAGAGCACAGTTCTGCCGCGGTCCTTGGTCACTCCTCTGTCAAGTCAGGGAGAAACATGGATTTGCATATTTATAGGAGAAACACATCACAGGCGAATGTTTATATCACTGTCAAAACAATTTCACATATTCAAACAATGCCTGATTCAGGGTCCCCGTCTAGTCTGTTCCAGGGTATTGCGGGATCCCGCAGCTCCTTCCGCCGCAAACCTCAGCGCTCATGATGATAACCCTCTGCTGTTCCAACTCAGGGGTGGGCGGATGAATTGATTCCGGTCCTTGTGGCACCCTCGCCAAAACTTCCCCTCAGGACAGGGTCCCCCTCAGCACGCATTTGTAAACTTGCAGCCCAAGTGACTCACAGCCTCCTTGGTTGCCATGACGATGTTCCATTACAGGAGCTGATGGATTCCAGAGAGATTGGTGCAAGCCGCCTAAGCAGAGTGGAGTCGCTGGCTCCGGCAGTGAAACAGAACACAAGTGCCAGTGGGTGTGAGCTCGTGGACGCGGAGATGCAGGCCCTGCGCGCCGACTGGAAGCAGTGGGAAGACAGTGTACTCCAGACGCAGACCAGCTTGGAGAACCTGGTTAGCCAAATGGCCCTTTCGGAGCAGGAGTTCTCGGGCCAGGTGGCTCATCTCGAGCAGGCGCTGGATCAGTTCAGTGCCCTTCTGACAACGTGGGCCCAGCAGTTAGCCCTCCTGGAAGGCAAGCACACGGATCAGGAGATAGTGGAATGCTGGCAGAAAGGACACGTAAGTTGGCTTCCTGTTTTCTGTTGGTGGTTATGCTAACAATTTTGTTTGGTTCTCACTCTTGCTTAAAAAAAAAAAAAATGTTTCTAACTAAAAACATGCACCATTCAGACTAAAAAGAAATAAGTATTTACCTAACTGAATTTTCGAATCTGATTTGTTTTCTTTTCTCCTAAGTCAAACTACTGTAAAAACTAAAGATGTGGGGAGAAGGAGTTATGATTTACTGTAGGAAACATGGATTGTTCGTGCAGACATTTTACTTTCATTCTTATGGTGTACGAGTCTGTAATATTGTATTCAGCCATTCAGCCTGAAAACTAGCCTGTGGGTAGAGGCATAAATAGACGGAGAGTCATAGCTGGTTTTCTGCCAGGGAATTATTTCCAACAATTAAATGATTGAAGTTATAGCTTAAAAGAAGCATTTGATAATCTCCTAAAGCACAACTATTAGTTTTCACCCTGATTAGCTCTCCTAGGGGTGGTTTTGACAGCTGTGCTTGAATTAACCCATCAGCATAACTCCTGTGTCATGCTCTCGGGTTGTCTTCCAGACCTTTTTTTTTAAACCAATGGCAGCTCTTTCAGAACATGAATGTAACAAAGCGTGGAAAGGATCGTGAAGAAAGAGCAGAAGCTTAAAATCCTTTCATTTACTGTTAAATGGTATCTTCAAAACACTGTTGTTATTTGCAGTTTTATAACACTCAGAACCATGGATGTCCTTAAAAGGAAGTTTCAGTGAAGTAAACTTCTCTGTTTCTATTTATGTTATAATCATTTCAAAATAGCTTCAGCCAGTGAGAAAGTCATGCAGTATTTCCAACATTGTCTTGTTTTAAATCAGTTATTTCAAATAAATATAGCACATCACAAAATAAAACTTTATTATTATCTCTTTAGGCTATTTTATTTATTATGTTTCTAGCTTTTTTTTTTTTCCTGAAGCCTGCCCTGTCCTTTAGATTCAAACACCAGAATAAAGTGTATAAAGCGATTCTGTAAAAGGAAGACAAGGAAGTTGGTGATTGTTCCATGTGGTCAGTATTACTCTGATAGAAAAAAAAATCAGTTATAATTTTTAAATTCTATTTTGTATCTCTTCCTTTCCCTATCATTAGTAGGAGTGACATTAAAAAAAAAAGATTTGTTGGTATTTAACTTACATTACTATTCGGAGCGATCATTATTTTTTGCATTGATACTATTAGTAAAAGTTATAAATGAGACCTATAAAAAATCCCCATGATAATGCAAAAGTAAATATGGGCTTTTAGTTTTACTTACGATTGAAAGATGATGGCCCTCTGCTTAGATCTACTTCTAGGTTTGGCTCCAGAGCTCATGCTTTTGATGACAATAGTACATTACCTCTCAATGCTCACCTTTTCTCTTATTTTTATTAACAGTCTAAGAAAGAAATGGTAATTATGTGATGGGATAGAGGTGTTAGCTAATGCTGGGGGGGCAGGTAATCATCTTGCAATATATAAATGTATCAAATTAGCACACTGTATATCTTAAACTTGTTACAATGCCGTATGTCAATTATATCTCAATCAAAGCCGGTTCATTACAATGAATACATAGGAAAAGTTTTACAAAATAATGAATTTGTTAGGATTCTTACAGCATTGTTTTGCTGTTGGGGAGGGCTTGTTATTGTTGACAGTCATAATAGTCACAAACCTTCACAAGGGTTTACTTTCTCTTTTGCAATTAAGTGATGTGATACCCAAGAAATATTTCAAAATGTAAAAATGGATCATCATCTATAAACTATATAAAGTCATGTTGCAAAAAATGTTTACTGTGTTTGTAAAATTCATCTCTTAATATCTATTAGGTTATTAGTGTTTGAAATGTAGCCAATTTCTTCACCTTTATAACCTCTAAGGGAAGAAAATATGCATTCTAGGACTTAACTGAAACAGAAATATGTAACCTGATGTTTATATAATGAAAGACTCTACTAAAATGCTTTAATTCATGATGAAGTTATGGAAATTTGTTTAGTGTAAAATTTTGGTCCAAAGCTTTTTTTCTTTTGATATCATCTACTTTATAAGTAACTACTTTGAAACTCTGGTGTTTTTTGTTTGTTTGTTTGCTTGCTTTTTTACTTTTTGGTATGTGGTTAAGTTTCGACAGTTCTAAGTTCTTCCTTAAATAAAAGATACAATATAGTATAAAATAGTAGCTACTAGTTTAGCATCTGGAGTTTCAGAGAGAAACTTTCTAGTTATTATGAATTTTGTAAATAAAAATATCTTAGACTCCTCTAGCCCAGACACTAGGATAAATAAAGAATTTTAAAACCAAGAGAACACCACCCCTCTCTCAGAATCCCAGTCTAGGTGGAAAGGCCAGTGAGTTCAAAGCCAATGGGGATGCTCGATTGTGATGAGCTGATGAGGTGCTGTGTGTCTTCAAGTGAGAAGCCACCACCAAGAGGTGGGAAGGAAGGCAGAGTGCTTAGAGGAGTTGTTATCTGAGCTGAGTCTCGAAGTCTGTTACAAACCGACCAGGTAGGTGAGGTGGAGGAATAGTCCCAGGATCCAAAATTGGCAAGGAACAAGAAAACACGGGAGGGAAAACTGGAGAACGGTTTCAAATTGAGAGGACATCGTGTCATTCCAGAAAGAAATGACCGATGTGCAAACGGAGACTGAGTCGGGTGCAGAGGGAAAGTCACTGAAAGAGAGCTAAGACAGAGCAGACTGCACTTTGTTGTCTCTTGTCTCTTGGCAAGGCCAAGATGTAGCTTAGTTTTCTGATTTAGATCAGTGGGAGGACGGTGGAGCCGTTTATTAGGATGAAGTATGCAGCACAGATCTGACTTGTTGGGAGGTGTGGTTTTCCTACAAATCTAGGCCATGTGTAGATAAAAATCTGAGAACACAAATAGTAACACCAACAGCCACCTGAGTCACTCATCTTCTTCATCACCATCACTTCACTTCATCACTATCCTCAATTTTTTTTCCTGTTGCGATACCATTATTTATATAGTCCCACTTAAATATTTGGGCATTGTTTACCTGCTGTTTTTACTAGTTAGGCGTTTATCAGTGTGCCAGGAATTGTGTGAAGCTCTTGACATTTGTGCTCTCATTTGTTCCTGTGACAATCCCATAGTGTGTAACTCAAGGGATCATGGCCTTGATTTTAGAGATGTACTTGTCAAGTCTCAAAACTTTAGGTTGGGTTAGATATTCACAGGATTGTGATTATTCATGTGTCTTTCTCATCTCTTAAACTGTGAGCTCTTCAAGTACAGGATTCATATCTTCAGTCACTTTGGGAGGATCCTAGAATTCAGAAAAATGGCTAGAACATAGCAGACATTTAGCAAATATTTGGTGACTGTGAATAAAACTATGAAATGAATGGATTACTAGTTAAATCAGATCTGCAGGCTATAAGACATTTTTAGTGTGAAAGTTAACTATATATACTATGTAAAATCAATTGCTACATTTATTTTTTAAATCCAAAATAAGTATCACTTTGCTTGGAAATGATTTCTCTTTACCTTGAAACAATATACCTATCTTCCAGTGGCCCAAACTGTTATTAGGCAATTTAGGTTATTTTCTCTTTCCTTTTTCTTGTCCCACTTTGACTTACTTGACCACGTGATCATTTGATTACTTGGTGACACTCGATGCTGGAGTGCCTATCCATGCTTAGAAAAAGATATAAGTAAGCCAAGTGCTGTTATTTGCCGTGAGGAATCCTGAAAATAGGATGCATTTATTTCCTGAATCTATTATGTTGGTTCTTCCCTCACTAATAATTTATAATATGATTTATGCATGTATAGTGTGAGGCTGTGGAAACTACCCAGTTTAAGCGCTTCCTCCTCTGTCTTGCTATTTCCTACTAGGAGATACTGGATGCCCTACAAAAAGCAGAGCCTAAAACAGAGGATCTTAAGTCTCAGCTGAATGAGCTTTGTCGATTTTCCAGAGACCTAAGTACATACAGTGGAAAAGTTTCTGCCTTGATTAAAGAATATAATTGGTGAGCATGAACCTTATTGGTCTGCAAAAAATTTTTATACAAATAAGCAGCCAGAAGTGTGTTTATTTTAAGGCATGATAAATTAATCATTAACTGCATTGCTAAATGTGACTGCATACTCTAAGAACTGTTGATTCTATCAAACTTTATTTTAATCTATCTTATCATTTTTTTCCTTCCCTTAAACATTTCAAATCCTGGTGTAAGTCTTTGTTTGCAAGCATCCAAGGGCTGTCAGAATAGAGAACAGATTTTACAACAAAGATTTCGAAGAGCCTTCAAGGATTTCCAGCAGTGGTTGGTTAACGCAAAAATCACTACTGCCAAATGTTTCGATATACCTCAAAATATTAATGAAGTTTCAACAAGTCTTCAGAAAATACAGGTGAGAGTGCCAACAATTACTGCTAATAACAGTGCTTACGTGAATTAAAAAGATGCCTCTTGATCTTTTTATAAGCATATTAAATTCGTGCTTAAGAAACTCAAATTAAAGACAATTATCATATGATTTCACTCATTTATGAAACATAAGAAGTAGGAAGATCGGTAGGAGAAGAAAGGGAAGAAGAAAGGGGGGGAGTAAACAGAAGGGGGAATGAACCATGAGAGACTATGGACTCTGGGAAGCAAACTGAGGGCTTCAGAGGGGAGGGGGTGGGGGGATGGGATAGGCTGGTGATGGGTATTAAGGAGGGCACATATTGCATGGTGCACTGGGTGTTATACGCAAGTAATGAATCATGGAACTTTACATCAAAAACTAGGGATGTACTGTATGGTGACTAACATAATATAATAAAATATTATTATAAAAAAAAAGAAACTCAAATTTCAAATAAATCCCTGCTTGAAACAATTAATTGTGTATGTGAAGAGAAACTAGTCCATTTGTCTAAATGTGTGCCATTTTTATGTATTAATAGGGATGTAGGAACTAATAAAAGCCCTTATATATGACAAGCATTGTTCTGAGCACCCTAACCAGATTTTCTCATTTAATTTTCACAATAACCATATCAGGTACATAAGATTATTTTTCCCAATGTCTAAAAGAGGGTAAAAGAGTCTTAGTCATTTAATATGTGCACTAAAAATCATTTCTTTCTTCTCTTTGATTATATCAAGAAATAAGTAGACAACATATTTTAAAGCACAGAGCATTTTATTATGCCTGATCTTAGCCTTTTTCTTTGTAGGAATTTTTGTCAGAAAGTGAAAATGGACAGCACAAGCTTAACATGATGTTGTCTAAAGGAGAACTTTTGAGTACTCTGTTGACCAAAGAGAAAGCTGATGGCATCCAGGCCAAAGTTGCAACTGCAAAAGAAGATTGGAAAAATTTTCATTCAAATCTCCACCAGAAGGAATCTGCCCTAGAGGTATGACATAGCCAGGCACACGGACACGTTCTCTGTAGTTCGTTGTTGTCAGTCAAAACCACACTTTCAATATATCTAAATACGGTTGCCAATGATTTTGGTCATTCCTCTCTGAATATTAATGGATAACTGGGCAACTATAAGAAACAGCTCAGTTTTTGAAGTAGGAACCTCACTGAGGAATTTGAGAGCTTGCCTGGTAGGGACTGTCATAGGCTTGCACTGTCCCACCAGAAACAGTTGGTTTTTGCGTTTAAACAATATCACTTAATCATTCATTTGAAATCCCTCAAGTTTGGAAGTCATTCTAGGAGAATGAACAGGAATACCCATCTAAGACTATAAAATGCTATGGATGATAAAATATATTATAACTAATGCAGATATAAAGCAGTAGGTTGTATGCAAAGAGCCAATGATTATGCAAATTTCTTTTATCCAGAGACAACATAAGTTGAATTTATTATAATCATAACTCCTGCCATGATGCAATTGTTTTTGTTTTGTTTTTTTCTTGTGAGATCACTTGTTTTTTGTATCAACTCTTAGGGGAAAATTTAGAGGCATGGAGAATAGTTTTTTCCCTTTCAACCAACACTTCATGGCAGGATAGATCCTTTATTTGATTATGATCATAATTAATGCAGATGGAAAAGAATAATAATAGAGAATTAATATCTGGAAAGAGAAAATGTGTGTTCCCTCGATTGTTCCCTAGCCCAAGACTATTGTAATTCTTCTCTGTAATGGTGGCTATTCTTTCATGGCAGGCATCTTCCATTTAATAGAGAGCGGTAACCATTGTGCAGTGCCTAGAAATTGAATCATAACCTTACAGAGATCATTAGTGTAATGTGGCTTGAGCTCTGAAGCATTTATTGTTGAAGGTAGTACATCTAGCATTGATGGCATGATTACCTAGTCCAAGGGATGTCCAGGAGTAAATGGGTAGGTGGAGAATAACCTGACTTTCTGCCGTCCTTATTATCTTCCTTCCCTTTTTTCTCCCCCCTGTCCTACCTTCATTTCTATTAGGAATGAAATAGAAAACAATATGTGCCAGCTACTATGTTAGGAATGCAAAAGGGTTAGTCTCTTGCCTTTCCTCAGGGAGTTTATTTTCTAGAGAGGGAAATAGTCTATAAAGAGATGATTGCAATATAATACAGATACATTCAGGTTATGGTAGTCACTGAGGACAATCCAAGTAAGTCCACTCGGAGAAATCGAGGAAAGTTACCAGAAAGGTGACATTTTAATTGAACCTTGAAGGCTAAACATTCTTTGAATTTCCAAGATGACCTGCATTTCAGGCAGAAGGAACTGGATGTGCAGGACCAGAGTGTTGTGAGTGTCAACAATGGGGGACTTTGAGAAGTTTGACATCCATGTGGGGTTTTGTGGGAGGAACAACAAAGATAAGATGGGAAATGAAGATTAGGGCAAAAAAGGAAATGTCTTGTATACTAAGCAATTTGATCGTGACTCTTATCAGGTTTTTTTTTTTTTTTAATCTGAATCCCTGAACAGCATTTATGTTCCCAATTTTCCCAAGGACGTAACATAACCCATACCATTTTACATGCATAGGAGAGAGGTTAATTCATTACACAGAATGGATGCTTTAGGACACGAGGGCTTAATTCTCTCTCAAAATCCTAGCTGAAAAAGGCTGAGTGAGGATCGTACTGGTCTTCAAGCTGGAGATAAACATGTCAACTCTGACCACAGTGTAGACAAGAATGGGGAAGCTGCGAGACTAGAGAAAGCTTCTCATAATGTTCCAGATGAGAGGGATGAGGGCAGGAACTAGGGAAATGATAATGGATAGAAAATTTATCCCTAAGGTAAAACACGATAGGATTTGGTAGCTAATTCACTGAGGGCCTTGGGGTAGAAGGAGAAGCCGAGTTTCAGTCTAGTTTCTAGTTTGGAAGATGGCATGAATGGTGCTATTATCTGAGACATGAATATGGTAGAAAACGTAGTTTTGGAGGGGATAGCAAAAATTAATTCAATATAATATACGTTCAGTTAGATGGGCCTGAAAGATATTCAGCAGGTAATGCCAGGAAAGTAGCAGTGACCATGAGTACAAAGTCCAACAGAGAGGGTAGAGCTCCAACAGCAATGACAGTGAACATTTAGCAGAGCCAGCACCAGCGTGAGCAGTGAACATGCATCAGTACATGGAATCCTCACAACCATTCTCCAAGGTACAAACACTCTTATTTCTGTGTCGAGGATGAGGATATTAAGGCAAAAGGTGATTGAATAATTTGCCAAGTTTTCACTGCTAGTAAGTGATGGAGACGGGTTCAAACCTAGGCACTCTGGCTTAATATGTTGCATAAATGCAGTTCTATAAATGTGAGGTTTCAGGAGTTTGTAGGTGGTCATCGAAACCTCAGGAGAAATAATTGCAAACGTGCAGAATGAACATTTAATGGGACACCTCTACAGCCCTGTCTACCACAGGAAGTATATGAGAAATGTTAGGAGCTATTTAATTTAGTGTCAGGCTCTTATTCCTGTTCCCCAGGGCCCCTGCTCACACCCTTTGACTTCACTTCTTACCTGAGGAACCTACCTATCTTGCCTTAGATCTCTAATGCTCTGCTTCTTAGCTCCATTTCTTTGTAGAACTAAATTCCTTATAATGCTCTCCAGTTTGTCATTAGGAGCCCCATGAAACTTCAGTAGCAGAATGATGGAATCACCTTGAATTTATGAATTTATTTAATTTTTCAACAAGTATTTATTGAGCATCTTCCATCTGCCAAGGACTATTCTAAGCTCTGGAGATAATAGCAGATAATAAAACAGAATAGAACCCCTGGCCTCATGAAGCTTAAATTTTAGTAGAATGCACGAAGAATTACCTTGATATCTTACATTTGTGAAGCACTTTTAGTTTTCCAAAGCATTTCTACAGCTTCCCGTGTCCCTAAGAGGTGACCATGGCAGGTATGACTCTCCCACATTGTAGACAATCCGGATCAGATATGGACAGAACCTTGAGCGGTTCTCCCACAGGCTACTGCAGCTCTTACCCCTTAGCTTTTTGGCTAAATTTATAGATTATCTCTTTGACAGTACTACCTCAAGCTCTGATTTAAATTTAAATTTAAGTTCAAAAGCCTTTAGTATGTTCACATAGTAACATAAATTTCAAATTCACTTCAGTCTAGCATTTTTATAAGTTAAGAGTGGATATAGACACCTTTGCTAAAGTTAAATGGCACCGTATAAAACTTTATCAAATGCATTTTATAGCTATTAATAGCTACAAAGTATCTATGAATGTAGTCACAGCTTATGTGATAAACACAGAACACTATTTGGTATTTTTTTGTATCTTTATAAATTAGAATAAACAAACTGTTTATTAAAAACATAATAAGCATACAAACCATATGCTATTTCTTGTCCCATCATTAATCAAAATTGACAACATGTTTGTTAATATTTACTTATATTTCTACAAGTTACCAATGGTGAGTCCCAGGCCCTCCCCTCACGGAGCTTGTAAGCTAGGGGTGCCTGCGTGAGGTGAAAACTCACAGTCCAGCCTAGTCTGTGATAAAGCACACAGTGACTGGTATTAACAACAAACGTGACAGAAGTTGAGAAGTGGGTGTGAACTCTGCTGTGGGCTGCATAATGAGGCAAAAACTCCCTTTTGAAAAACTTGTGCCTAAAAGGATGTTCAAAAATTATACAGGTGCTAGGGTGAAAGAATGTTCTATACATTGGGGACAAGGGAAAAGGGGAGAAGGGCTAGGGGGCCAGACTGTGGTAGGCTTTCAATGCCAAGTGAAGGACTTTGGACTTGGTATTAATTTTTTTTTTATCCCTAACGTGATCTAAAACCTCATAGAATCTAAAGATCCAAATGAAGGACTTTGAAGTAAGTGCGGAGCCTGTCCAGGACTGGCTGAGTAAAACGGAGAAGTTGGTGCAGGAAAGCAGCAATCGCCTGTACGATCTTCCCGCCAAGAGGAGGGAGCAGCAGAAGCTCCAGGTACTGAGCTCTCCGCCCTTCTGGAACGTCTTTACCCCTATCCTCTGTACCACCTTGCTTTCAGGCGGACCCTGGAGTTAGGTTATGCTGTCTGGAGATGGACCCTACCCCTTCCTGATTTCTGACAGATTTTATGTTTTCTGCCTTTCCTCTGAGGTGCGATCTGTTTCCGTCCTGTAGTCTAAACCGTGTGTAGCCTGGAAATAACAAAGCCTTCCAGGCACACCCGTTGCTCGCCATGTTTATTTCCGTGTTCTTTGGGCCAAAGCTTCGTCCGCGATGTGCTTTTCCCCAGCCTCTCACTAGTAACTTGCTTGTGCTTTTCAGTCTGTCCTTGAGGAAATAAACTGCTACGAGCCTCAGCTCAACAGGCTAAGAGAGAAAGCTCAGCAGCTGTGGGAAGGACAAGCTGCCAGCAAGAGCTTTATGCACAGAGTGTCGCAGCTGTCTTCTCAGTATCTAGCTCTAAGCAATTTAACGAAGGTAACGCCTGCCATGTGCTCCGTGTGTGTGTGTGTGTGTGTGTGTGTGGTACCGAGGCCAGGTCTGGAGTCTCGGTAGGGTTGTGCGAGCATGTGCTCGGGGTCAGGAATGAGGCGTGTAAGTGTCCTTCCCAGCCTCCAGTCTGAGTCACGCATTGTGCTGCGTCACCTTAACGTGGTTGCCTGAAAAGAAGCAAGGGAGGTTTCAAAGACTGAAGAGACTTCCAGTCTTTATTATTGCACAAAATACTGTCTTCAATACTGAAGTGGTATGTTCCCCAGGGATTTTATCTTGAAGATTCAAAGTGTAAACACTGGCAAAATTCAGAGTTTGGGGTCTAAACAATCTCAGGTTAAGTGATTTTAGAAAAACGTGAATGCAAAGTAATTCAAATTTAGTGGATTGAATATAATGAGTTTGGGATAATTTTTAAAATCATAGTTGTCAAGGATGTGTTGATTGAGAGTTTCATTTCAGGTTCTGGAGTAGAGCTCAAAATCAGCAATGATTCATATAACTGATTAAATATCTTTTCTAACAGCTTAGAAAAAAGTAAATGGGATACCCCCATGACCTAATTTAGAATATTCAGCAGGTGTAATGCAGGATCATCTTGAACTTCATGGGGCAGGTCTACCTTGAGCTTTCTGTGGCTTGTAACATTTGTTCCCTATACTTCTCTTTGGCATTTCAGATCTTAGAATGTAGGGAATCTGCTGTAATATGGCTTCACCTATTTTAGTGTGGACTTACTTCTGGTCTGCTAATTTGGGTCCTTGATAAAGCATCATTGAGACAGTTACGCTAGTATAGGTCTTGCAGTAAATAGTCTATGTTTATACCCATTTTTTTCCTTGAATAAGTTACTTCTTTTTTGTCTTTAGAAAATCTGGGATATATCTGAAATTAGAAAGAATTAAGGACATCTTTCTCTTCCTTTGTATTTATTTAGATGTCAAAAATCAGTAGATACTTGAATGCTTTAAAAGCTGTAAACATAGTCGTTAAATCTTCACTTTGTTGGCCATAACCTTTAATTAATAAATAGAATCATATCTGTGATCCCAATTTTAAAAATTTAGGGCTATTACAAAATCTCAGATAGTTGTCTTTTAGAACTGGCTACAAGGTAGGTCACATGGGTACATGGTACCAGTCGAGCCAAATGTGGTGTGGGAAAGGTAGAAACTACTCTGATTCATCTCCCATGTAAGGCATTAGGAAGAAATTTTGCTGATTCCGAAAAAATACAGTTGTCATAAAAAAGAGTAGTGGCTAAAGTGGGAGCAGTAAATTGTAATTGTTCGGCTTTTGACCCAGTTATTCCAAAGACGCTTCCCACATCTGCGATCAATACAGACTTGCAGCGTATTTGTGCAACACAGGAACCTATGCCTGGTTGCTGTTACTTGAAACCAACGGTTAGCTTTACAGTTTGCACATCTGTAGGCTGTAAAGTGGCACGGACAGCTGGGAAACGATTTCTGTCATTTCCAGGAGAAAGTGTCAAGATTGGATAGAATTGTTGCAGAACACAATCAGTTCTCCCTCGGGATTAAAGAGCTCCAAGACTGGCTGACTGATGCGGTTCACATGCTGGACTCTTACTGCCACCCAACATCTGACAAAAGCGTGCTGGACAGCAGGATGCTCAAGCTTGAGGTGTGCATTTTATAGAGAAATTGTCTCCAATTTACAGAATTTGTTTTTCTCCAAATGTCTCAAGTTTCTGTCTGTCTGGTGTGATTATGTCACACTCTTTCCACAACAAATCCAAGACTGTTCCTTGGGTGTGATCCTGTTTTCAGAGCCTCCCTGAGTCATTTGACCCCAGACATTTATGTCCACCCATAAATACTTTACAAAATTTAACTAAAATTGCAACCTAATGTGGTTACTTGTTTGATACAAGTTAAGGGGCGAGTTTCAAATTACATCATAGACACATTTATTCTTAGAAAATATTTCGATGAAACTTTTTTAGAGCAAGACATTTCCCATCTTGGTCAAACTCACTTGTCTGCCTGTCTCCTTCAGTCAATTTTTCTCCCATCCCAGCATATTAGTTCTATTTCACATTTGTGATAAAACAACTATTCTGCATTCACCTGACATTCATATGCGGGTGTCTTATAGGAGATGGGCCCTCTGTCTTGATTTCAAGGATTCAGAAATGAATCAACTGTGGTCATTGTCCTCTAGGACTTAATTGTTGGAGGCTGGAGGCTGACACAGAGAAGACAGTGATAGTGGAGAGGGGTGTGCTTGCGGTGCTGCAGACACAGGGAAGGAAGAGTGGGACGTGTGGGAGGGACTTGGGATTTAGGAGAGCTTTCTCAGAAAGCCTCACCCCCAAACCGAGATTTGAGAACGGTACCAGCAGAAGCAAAAGCCAAAGAAAACAAAATAGCACGGTGTGGGAGAAAGTGCCAGCAGTTCCCTCCTGCCGCAGCACAGAGTGATGGCCTCGTGGGCCTGACACTGACTCTGTAGCCTTTGGCAGTGACCGGATTAGGGAGCAGGATGAAATTTTGCCTTTTAAGTTGTAACACCAGTTTTATAACTTCGAATTCAAACTTCATTCTTATGTAGAAAAAGAAGAGTGCTTGTGAAGACCTTGCAATGTATAGAGTAACACATAATAATCGATCTATTTCTTTAGGCTTGTTGTGCTAGAGACCTTAACATTATAAAGCTCTTCATCGTGTGACCTTTGAAAATCCATGAATTCTATTGTAATCGATTTTTCTCATCGAAAACCAGTTGCTGCGGTGAGCACTGGGTGTTGTATGCAACTGATGAATCACTAAATTCTACCCCTGAAACTAATTTTAAAAAAAAATTGATGAGCAGACAAAAAAAAACAAAAAACAAAAAACAAAGCAAAAAGAAAACCAGTAGAATAAAATTTCAATGTAAAGAATGGATTATTCAGAGAAGAATTGAGACCTAAAAAGCCAAGGCCACTTGGAGACCAGCAGGTGACTGGGGATTGGTTGCTGACAGTCGCCAGCAAGTGATTCTGCCACCTGCCACCATCAGCCCGAGAGATGCATGGCTCAGTGCACATCATTCTACTATCTTCAGGAGCCCTGAGACATTTCAAGCCAGAAATGCTAAACATGCAAATGACAAAGGACTTCTGTATTTTCTCTTATAGGCTCTATTATCGGTGAAGCAGGAAAAAGAGATCCAGATGAAAATGATAGTGACCAGAGGGGAGGCCATCCTGCAGAATACCTCTCCGGAAGGCGGTCCTGCTCTTCAGCAACAGCTGCAGAGTGTGAAGGCTATGTGGGCTTCCCTTTTGTCTGCAGCAATTCGCTGTAAAAGGTAAGTGAAACTAAAGCCAACTCCTGCCAGGCCATTACCAGACAATCAGTATAACGGCATGGTAAGAGACTGTTCTGGAGTTTTCTTCCCTTCTTTCTTTTCCTTTCATTTTCCTTCCTTCCTTCCCTTCTTCCTTCCTCTTCTTTTTTTTTAATTAGAACAAAAGAAACTTACAAGTACAATCTTGCATTTAGCTTGACCTGGCTTACCGTGCCTATGTTTTAATATAACTTCATGTTTCTTTTTATTAGTGTTGATTGCTTGAAAAGTCAAAAGATTAAAGAAAGGTTTCATCACATAAAGATGCATTATTTAAACCAAATAGTTGACTTGGGAGGTAATCCTAGGAAAACACCAGTAGGGGCCGGCGGAGAGAGATGAGGAAGGAAGGGCAGCTGATCAAGGGAATGTTCTCAAGCAGGTTACCCGGCGGACAGCTGGAACTTAATCTGGCAGAGCAGTGCTGGGAGCCATCAAAGAACACGTGTCTCCGAGTCACCCACCGAGGACTGGAGAACTAGGATGTTTGTAAACAAACTCCCATGACTCAGGAGGGCAGCGGAGGCTGCTCCCAGGGAGGGCAGCAATCCCTGGCACTTCTCGCCTACGTTGAGTTCAAGCTGAGCGGGCACCAGGGACCAGAGAATGCCCTCAGGCTAGGAGGGCCCGGGACTGGCAATCGAAGTCCAGTCGGCAGTGTCCTGCAGCAGTATTGGAGGGTGGATATGGGTGGAGGGTGGTTGGAGGGTGAACATGGGTGGAGCGCAGAGTAGTCTGCTACAAAACAGCCCAAAGTATGGTAGCGAAATTAGGCACACATGACTAATGGAGTCGAAAACATAACATTTATGTTGACAGAAGGAGTACTTAATTTATCTGGAACAGAAATAATCAAGTTAGACCAGCTCAGAAAACGTGACCCTATTTTTCCATTGTGATTTTCTGATTTTTAAATCTCATGCAAGATAGTTACTGTGCTTGTTCTTGCTTGGTTCTTCCTTCTTTTATTTATTCCTTTTTGCTCTCCTCTGGATGTCCTGCTCAACTTGATGGAGTTAAGTGTTGATTCTCTTCCTCCATAGGGTCTTGGCTCCAGAGAAGCCTCACACAGTGGATCTCTCCCAGTTTTGCCCTCAAGCCTCTCCCCATGTCTCGGGTGACCTGCTTATTGATTTTAAGTTTGATGTCTAGTCCCATTATTCCACCTGTCAGCCTGGACTTCACTGTCCCTTGCTCCCTGGGGTTATGCCTCCCAGGAACCCAGATTCAGATTTGAGAAGCCCTGGCCATTCCGCCCCTCCCAGCTGGCCCTGGTCCTGATCCGTGGGCTCCCTGCTGGCAGAGTGGACAGAGCAGGTGCGTTATAGAGATTGGACAGATTGGTCTTACGTGGCTTCTCAATGTAGATTATTGCCCTTTCTCATACCTTTCAGTCAACTCGAAGGAGCTCTTTCTAAGTGGACAAGTTACCAGGATGATGTTCGACAGTTTTCCAGTTGGATGGACAGTGTGGAAGCCAGCCTAAATGAATCTGAAAGGCAATACGCGGAGCTGCGGGAGAAAACAACTGCTCTGGGAAAAGCCAAGGTGGGAGCTGGATTTCAGATTCCATTTGTCCTCTGGCAGGCATCTTCAGAATGCTTGAGTTACGTAAAAATATGACTACCCATATGCTAGGGCTGTACACGTAGGTAAACCGTATTATGGGCTTTTACTATAATTTCTAATGGTTTCTTAAACCAGACTTTTGTTTGTGATGATTTTATTAGTGAGCGAAAATCTTCTCTTCCAGGAAAACTTCATTGATGTTCTATGATACATTTAAAATTTGGCAACTTGTAATATCTTTAGTATCTTTAGCCTGCTCATCATTAGGAAGTAAAAATGCTTTCTTTTTATCACATCTTTTGTACATCTACTTTTGTGCATTTTCATAATGCTTATATTAGTATAGTGCTATGCATATTTTTTAAGTAAGTAGATAGATAGTTGGATAGCTAGCTAGCTAGCTGGGACATGTTCTTAAATCTTTTTATTCATAGTAGTATTCAAACATAAAATTTTGGAGACCTTTGATTTCTATCCTTACTCCTGGGCATATTTATTCAATGACCTGTCCCACCTCAACCTTATCACGTGCAAAGTAGTAGTTATTCTTTCTGCCCCCAAAGCCTTCATATTCTGATCTTCTCGATCTCAGTTCATTTGTGTCACCCCATGCTGAATATCCTAAATTAGAAACTTCATTATCCCCAGCTCCTTCTTTCTCAACCCCACTTCGAATTAAGCATTAGGTCCTGCTGGTTTTATCTCAGAAATGTCTCCTGGCCATAATCCATCCTTCTTTTCCTAAATTGCTACAGAACTCCTACCTGCTTATTTTGTGTCTTGTCTCCATCTACTGTTACCTTCATATAAAGGTGAATGTCTCACTTTCCTGCCTCAGGGCCCCATCACCGCATTGTCTATGGGATCCGACCAGACCAGTCTTCCTCCTGTAGTTTGTAAGAATTTTAACGATCTCCTTTGTCATCCTCATTTCCTTCACCCTCCCACCCTCCTTCCACCCGTGCTTCAGCCTTACTGTATTTCTCATTGTTTCCTGAAAATGCCACTTTAGATGGGATGAAGATTCCATGCCTCTGCAGTCAGCAACCTTCCACTCACCTTTCTGGATTGACAGAAGTCTTTTTGCTATGATACCACCACCACCCTAAGCTTACTTAGTTCTTCTGTTCTCTGTTGTTCATATCTCTTTATCAATTATATAGAGTATATGCTTACATCTCTCTCTCTCTCCCTTAGTAGATAAAGGTGCTTAATTTCTTTTTTTATATCCTATCATTTGGCTCTCTGTCTGACACAGAGCAAATGCTGAATAAAAGTTATTTGAATAACTAAATTGCCTTATGGGACCTATGCCAAATCACTTAACATTGTAGTGTCTCATTTATGCATCTGGAAATTAATATAATCATAATTATCTACCATGTAATATTTTTATAATGATTTATTGCCTGATTAATTAAATTATTCATCTATTCAATAAATATTGATTGAGATCTTGCTACATGCAGGCATCGTGCTCAATTCTAGATGAATAAAACAGAGAAGGGCTATATTCTGGTCGAGACACACACACTCTTCAGGGTGCATGAATAAATAAATCATTATAACTGGGGATAAGTGCCGTGAAGAAAGCAGTGGCCCACTGTGAAAGAGTAATGGGCACGGCACAGAGCTATCGCAGACTGCTTGGAGTTGAGGGAGGGACAGAAAAGTCCTCTCTGAAACAGCAGGCTTGTAGACCATGCCGAAAGGAATGTCATGCAGAGACATTAGTCTGGGGAGGAGGTGGGAAAAAGAGCAGTCCAAATGGAATAATCAGCACGTCTTCAGGCCCTGAGGAGGGGGAGAATCTGGCTCAAGAAGGGAACTAAAAGAAAGGCCACGTGTTGCTGGAACAGAGAATAAACAGGGTGAGCGCCGCCAGGTGAGCTGGCAGAAGAGCGGGATCCTGGCCACGCATTGCCATGTGGGCTAGCCTGAGGATTTCCCCTCGGTCCTGACAGCCCTGGGAAGACAATCGATACTTTGAGCTGGGGAGTGACAGGATTCCATTTACAGTCTTAAAATCTTTTATCACTCAGGCTGCTGTGTGGAGTGGGAAAAAGGAACAGAACAAGAACTGGTGGCAGGGAATCTGCCTAGCAGGATATTGCAAAAGTCCAGTAAAAGACAGTAGCAGCATGGGCTAGGGAGTTTGCAGGACACATGAGGCAAATGTCAGCACACAGCGAGGAGAGAGAACTAATACATTTCATTGTGGCTGGAATGACAGAGAACAGGAAGGAAGGGTGACTTCCAGTGTTCTAAGATGGCCATCTGGGTGGTGTTTACTGCTTGAAAAAAGACTGAAGGAGAAGGGGATTTGGGGCTTGGTGGGGGCTGGGGAGGAATGGGAGTGGAGTGGAGATAGGGAGCTCATTTTTGGACAAATTAAGTTTGAGCTGTCAAAGTTATTTGGAATCAGTATCTCAGACAAAGTTCTGAGCCAGGTATCAAATACACATGTACACACACACTTTATATATATAGATGGATGGGTCTATTGATCTACTTATCTATAGACAGATAACCTAAGATCACTTGTCAACTACACAGTTAAAATACCTTAATTTTAGCAGCATTACTGATATGATGGTATACATGGTAACTCCTTTATTTTCTTGGAAATATTCTCTAGTTACTAAGTGAAGAAGTGCTGAGTTACAGCAGCTTGCTGGAGACCATTGAACTCAAAGGGGCTGGCATGACAGAGCACTATGTCACCCAGTTAGAATTCCAGGATCTTCAGGAGCGATACAGAACAATCAAAGAGAGGGCCAAGGTATGGCTACCATGTTCTCTGCAGACTCACGGAACTAGGAGGGGCTAGACCTGTGCTTATTTAAAGACTCATCTATTTGCAGGAGTGATGATTTGTGAAAGCACAGAAGAACAAATGAATTTTAATACTTTAAACAGTGGCAAAACCAAGCAATAATCTTCAAATACTGTTAGTACATGAAAGTTACTGAAGGAAAATAATTCTCAATAAAAATTCCCAGAAATTAACTAATTTAAGAAAAAAATTTGGACAGCTTCATTGTGAAGACTCATAAATGTTTTAATATGTCTGGTGATGAGAGTTTTGTAAAGCAGTAAATAATCACAAATAATATTTATCATTCTTCATGTAGGCCTAACAGAGAAACTAAAAATGATTTCCAAGCACATCCTACTTTATTAGACAAAGTACATGGAAAATTAAATCCACGTTGGGTCCCAATCCTCACTTACAGCACAATATAAGAATTTCGGGTTTTTTCACTAGCAAAAGTGTGTTCTTATGACAAGTAAAGTTAATTCATTTTTTGGCATATCCATGTTACGTTTCATAAGGAATTCAGAGATCACGTAGTTAATTCAACAAAATAATCTTCAAGGCCCCTTCCCATCCTGATACTGTTTTTATATTTTTTTACATAAATCTTGACGCTTTATTCTTCTGGGAAATCATACTCCAGTGATTGAATAATCATGTTTTCCTAAAATTCCAAAAGTACGTTCTTCTAATACATCAGCACTGTGTGTAGTCATGTTTCCCTATCTTAATCGTCTTAAATGCGTAATAGGAAGCAGTAACCAAGTCTGAAAAACTAGTTCGCCTGCACCAAGAGTATCAGAGAGACCTAAAGGCATTCGAAGTTTGGCTGGGGCAAGAACAAGAAAAGCTTGACCGACATTCAGTTCTTGAAGGCGATGCTCACACTCATGAGACAACATTGCGGGATCTTCAGGTAAAGTCTACCTCATCTTAAAGGAAGTTTTATTCTGAACATGCAATTATTGTTTTAAGCAATGGGAAGTTAATATAACCTTGAATTGTATAAAGAGCTGATAGTAATTAAGAGAGACCTGATTCACAGCGTCCTGGGATCTCAGTAGTGTCTGCTAGTTGAGATCTTTGGTGGGCAATTTAGACAGAGCAGGACTGGGGCTCAAGGAATTTGTTCAGGTATTAAGGTGGCCTCTGACAGCAATGGCTAACGGTCTAACTTATGGTTTTGACTGGCCCACCTGCCTATTACTCCCTAAAGGATCAGTTGGAAGTGGAACTTAGCAGCAGGAGTCAATGGAACATGACATTCCTCAAAGTCAAACTGATGACACCATTGAGTTTCAACCAAAAGCTCACACACTGCTGAAGAAGGAATTAGAGGGGCTAGAAAAAGTGCTGGCATGTAGGGCAAGACAGACCTAGTGGGTAAAGTGGTCCTAACCCATTCACTTATTTGCTCATTCGCATTTATTAAAGACCTAATGTTGTACAGACACTTGTCTAGCTACTGCACATAAAGATGATTAAAATATTATTTCTGCCTTCAAGAAATTTGCTATTTAGAGAGAAATGCAGACCTATAGGCAGATCATTATGAATAATGTGTTAAGGAATAGACTAGTTCAAGGGATCTTAGGGGAACAGCTTAGAGAGCACCTCAGTCTGACCTAGAGAGATAGGGAGGGGTTAGGAAGTGCCTTTAGAAGAGACCACCAGGCACACACAGTAGAGAATGGAGAAAGGCCAATGAGACAACTCCATGTGACCAGCTGTGCATTGGAATTTACTGACAGAGTATCAGCCCTGATTAGAATTGCTTCGAGACTGAGTAGGGTATACCTATAGCTTGCACAAAGCAGAAATAGCAAGCACTGGAATGGTTATAACCAGCATATAAAATTTCTGGCTATTTCAAAAATGTGGCTATGGGGAATGTATAATGGCAGGAGTGCAAGTTTGGGATGGGAAAGTTTGGACTCTAATCCTTGGTGGGACCTGACACTGGTTGACTTTGGGCAAGAGAGAACCTCTCGCATTCAGTGTCATCCACAAAGTTGTCATGAGGAAGGATTCAATGAGAAAAATCTAATTTAAATAATGCTCCACTCATGAAATATATATGAAGTAGAAGTGAAAGGGGTCCTAGTTTCATTAGCTTATGCAAGGATCTAATCCATTCTGTTTCAAAATAATAGGTGCTCCAGTCTGTAGCTGTTGTAATTTATTTTACACGTGTAGCTGTTGTAATTTATTTTACTAGAGCTGGCTTTGTTTTTGCTAAATAACCCCTCTCAGCCCTTCACTTCAAACTCTTGGCAAGCAGATGCCCAGCTCTCTAGCCTTCTGTGTGGGAACAGGGCCAATAAGTTACTCCTTGCCAGCAGGTGTTTGTCTTGTTCTGGTCAGAAGAAACTGTTTCCCTTCAGTCAGTAGTAGTGTGGCCCAAACTGATAGCCACCTCTCGTTTCGCCATGCATTAGTTCTTACATTGTCTTATTTTGAGTCAGCACAAGTCTTAAAAAGGAGGGAAGATGCTAGTGGTGGAAAAGGGTGGTGGAGAATCGTGAGCTTCCAACCACCCGCCGGAGCTGCTTCAGCCTCCCGGGGTCCTGCAGTGTGCACAGTGCCGTGGGGGCGCCCAGCTACGTGGAGCACGTGCACAAAGTATTTTGTGTAAACTGAAGGCCTGATCTGGGTCAGAGAACATAGAGATTTTAAAAACATTGTGCCATATTTTTTTCCTTCAGAGTAAATACTTGAGGCATGGGATATATAAGAATTTACCTAATACAGTGATGATTCATGTAATAGAGAAAACTGTTCTAAAATTTGGAAAGACTGCAGTATATGGGGAAGATGAATAAATTAGGGCAAGGACCAGTAAGCTACGGCCTATGGCCACAATGCTTGTATTTTCAATAAAGTTTTATTGAGTCCCAGCCACACCCATTCACTTATGTATCATCTCTGGGTACTTCCGTGCTACGGTGGCAGAGTTTTAAATAGTTGTGGCAGAGACTGGCCCTCAAAGCCTAACATGTTTACGGTTGTGTTTTTTATTAAAAAAGTTTACCAATCCTGAATTAAGAGAAAATATTGTATAAACTTAACTTTAAAAAAAACTAAGAATTTTGGAATAAAATTTCTGTCTCTGGACATTTTGATTCATATTTTACCATACGTCTTGTTCTTTTCCATTTACAAAACATTCACATTACAGAATTCTTGGAGTGGCATTATAGCTGAGGAAAAATGTATCCATTAGTTTGAACCATAAGAGATTGCTATTTTTGTAGATTAAATGAATTGTCAGACATCAGCAATTTCAAATGACTTGATACTGAAGATTTTTAAAATGATATCATATTTTAACTCAATATGTTGGTACTTTTAACATTCTTGGTGAGACTTGTTTCCTTTCAACTTTAGACGATCGGATTTAGTAACACTGTGGATTCTTTAAACATTAGAAAAACAAGCATATAGCATTGTTTTGCCAGCATCCTTAAGGATATAACACTTTTCCTTTCTATAAAAATAATTTATGTTCTTCAAGACTTGATTCGTACCACATTCACAGGGTAAACCTTTATGGCTTATGCTTTGGTGGAAGAAAAGGTGTTTGCACCTGGTAGCCCCCTAGTGGGCAGGTGTGATAGTCAGCCTCCCAGGTTTGTATGCCCTGTACTCTCCAGGGCCAACTTTTCTTGACCATCACATCCGCTACAACAGCTTTGGCAAAGGATCTCTCTTAGCAAAAACAAGGGTCCATAGTTCCTTTTTCAGCCATGAGTATAGCACGGATCCCATTCAATGTCGAAACAAGAAGCCTGGGACTCTCTGAGTAGTTGATGAGCCGTAACAAGCCTAGGTTATTCTTTTAAGCAAAACCCCTTTAATCACAGTTGTTTTTGCCTGTAAGCTGAAAAGTCAAGTTTCAGGAACTGTATCTAAGATTGGGTGTGTGTGTGTGTGTGTGTACAGTTGTGTATATGTGCATTATGATTATTTTACTGGAAATATTTGAGTCTTTCCCCTGACTTGGGAAACAATGGTCAGTGTTTGGAACCTGTTTTTTGTATAAGACAGAATAAAATAGTTCTTTTCTCATGTGAAGTTCAAGCTGGCACAGTTGACTTGGGTTAGTTAACTTGTGCAGATGTAAAACATGAATGAGGCGTGATAGCCATCCTTTCCCCTTCCCCCGCAGGAGCTACAGGTGCGCTGCGCAGAGGGGCAGGCACTGTTGAATTCAGTGCTACACACCAGAGAGGAAGTGATACCATCGGGCATCCCCCAGACGGAGGATCGGGCTTTGGAGTCTCTCCGGCAGGACTGGCAGGCTTACCAGCAGAGACTGTCTGAGACCCGGACTCACTTCAATAATGTAGTCAACAAATTGAGGCTCATGGAACAAAAGTATCAGCAAGTAGATGAGTGGCTCAAAACACTGGAGAGCAAAGTGAGTGTCAGGACAGGACGTCAGTCTAGCCGGGCAGCCAAGGAGATACAGTTACATCAGATGAAGGTACAACTCCTGTAAATTCTAGATCTTTGTCAAAGCAGCAGTGACCTTGCATAGTTTGTTTCGTTAAAATATTTAGTAACTTTTTGTCCAAGATTTAAATTTTGCAAAATCTCTTTCTGCTTGCAACAGAGAACTACTATACAGAACATTCTTCAATAGCAATTATTGAGTAGAATCTTAAATAGTCTTTACTAAGATATAATTTAATGAAATATTTTGTATTTTCTCCTCATACACTATTACCTTGTTTTGTAAAGATGCATAAATGATCGTATTGAAATCATTTAAGCGTATGGTTCTGATATGAAATTGTTCCAATGTAGTACATTGAAATAATACTTGATAATTAGTTTTATTCTAACTTTTATGCAAATTGAGTGGGCATGATCAAAATAATGCTTAGGCTTTTGGAATTTCTTTTTTTTTTTTTTTTTAAGATTTTACTTATTTATTTGAGAGAGAGAGAGAGAAAGCACAAGCAGGAGAGGGGCAGAGGGAGAGGGAGACGCAGAGGAGCGAAGGCAGACACTTAACCAACTCAGCCACCTCGGTGTCCCCGGCCCTTGGAATTTCTTATCTGGATTCATCTAGTTTAAGATTTATCTAACAGAAGATTATCTAACAGAAGATATATTCTTTCTTTTTTGAAAAAAGTTTGAGCCAGTGTAATATATACAGAAAAGTATTCAGACTCCTAAGGAATAGCTTTAATCATGTTATTGTAATATAATTTTTCATGAAGGTTATATAAAACACATTTTCAAAATTATATCTCAGAATAAATATATTCTAAAATACACTGAAATTTCCTATTAGGATGATTTTATATATTTTTATACTTTCTTCTTGTACTGAAGTGCAGTATATACAGAAAAGTGTCCAAATAAGACGTGTACAACTTTGATCATATTGCTGTAATACAGTTCTTCATGATGGTTATATGTAGTATATTTTCAAAATTATATCTCCGAATAAATATATTCTGAATATACACTAAAATCATTTCCTATTAAGAAGCTATATATATATATTTGTCTAACGCAATAATGCCTAAGACTGATCCTGTTCCTGCCATGTTTACGTCATTTCAGAAGTGGCACGAAGAAACCACCGCATACAAAGATGAAGTTGAGGAAGTGGGAGCCAGAGCGCAGGAGATGCTGGATGAGAACCATGTGAGCAGCCGAATGGGCTGCCAGGCCACCCAGCTGACTTCCAGATACCAGGCCCTTCTTCTCCAAGTGCTGGTGAGTGGGCCACAAGCTGCTCGCTACAGGCCAGCAAATTTCACAAGCGAAAATGATCTCCCTTGCATTAACTTCCGGTGAAGACACACATTTATCAAGAAAGGCACTGGTATAGGTCTGTAATTTACTGTCCAATTCTTTTTTTCCTTGTAAAGGAACAAATAAAATTCCTGGAGGAAGAGATGCAGAGTTTGGAGGAATCAGAGTTATCCCTAAGTTCCTATTCTGATTGGTACAGTTCTACTCATAAAAACTTCAAGAACGTGGCCACCAAAATTGACAGAGTAGATAAAACGATGATGGGGAAAAAAATGAAGATGTTGGAGGTAGGTGCACAAGCATTGGACTTGTCTCCCAGCCTTTGCTCTTCCACACTGCTGCTCCATTCCCTCGGGCAGACACTGGGAGCATGTGTGTTCACCCCGGCCCCGGGATGAGTGATGGTCTGTGGCTCAGGCTTCACTCCAAATATTAAGTTATAATCTCCGTAAGGCTAAAAGCTGGCTTTTAGTTATTTGTGATGTGATGTCACCTGAATGACTTAGACTTGGTTGCTTATGTCTGAATTCCAGTTTGACACTTAAATTTTAAGAGAAAAAAATTATCTCTAATTTATGGCACCATGTATGTACAAAAGAGTTTTTGCTCAGATCTTTAGGAATACTACCAAGGATGGGAAGAACATCACGTTCTTTTTTAAGTCTCTGATCTGGAAATGATATAGTGATCAAGACTTGTTAAAACCTCTATTGAAGAAAAGAAAAGAAGATTCTGATTCCTGGCAGATCACCTCTTCATAAAACTTCAAAAAGGAATCTTAAAGGGAAACTCAAGAACGAGAGTTGAAAGCCTTTTCTTTAAAAGGAGAGAAATACTAACTCTATATTTGCTTCCCGCTCGCTCTCTTCCTCAGGGTTTGCTAAAAGACATGGAGAAAGGCCATAGTTTGCTGAAATCAGCCCGAGAGAAAGGAGAGAGGGCTCTCAAATACTTGGAGGACAGCGAGGCAGAGACATTAAGGAAAGAGATCCAGGAGCACGTGGAGCAGTTGAAGGAACTGACCAGTACTGTCCGGAAAGAGCACATGACTCTGGAGAAAGGCCTTCTTTTAGCAAAGGAATTCTCGGATAAATACAAAGCACTAACTCAGTGGATATCAGAATATCAAGAAATCCTACACACTCCCGAAGAACCCAAAATGGAATTATATGAGAAAAAAGCTCAGTTATCTAAATATAAGGTAGTGTGTTGTTACTCACTGACAAATGTGTGGGAAGGTCCTGCAGGCAGGGACTAAATGGGAGGAATGTGATTCCTGGTGTGTCGCCCTTAATGGGTGCTGGAAAATATCCTTAACATGTCCGTTCTACTGGCGGTGAGTGATGTAGATTGATTTGTCTAGGTATGCTACATCCGACTTACTTTTCCATTCAGGAATCATATTTGCCTGATATTCAAAGATTGTATCAATAAATGGAGATCTATTCTGACAGTCTGATTCAGGTACAGGGATGCTCCAGATAAGTCTTCCTGTCATCAGGATCTCACACCTATACATTTTATCTCTTTCATATAGGGTCTTTCCTTCATCTTTTGGTACCCAATGCCTATAAGCTGATCTATGGTGAATTGAAAATGAGATACCGTATTTGTAAGAAAATAAATTCTAAGTAACCAACTGTAGCTAAACATCTTAGAAATTCATGTTTGTAAGAATAAATGGTGATATGTCTATAGCTGTATATGATATGTAGGTATATAGCTATTTCACCTGCTCAAATCTTCGAAAGAATTTGTTGAGGCTTATATGTGGAATAATTTGTGTTCTAAATTTGACCCAAATTATTAGCAATATTTTTTTTGAGAATTACAGTGTGATGGCTTACCTCAGAGCTTTTCCTGTTGGAAGTTTCCTCCTCCAGCCAGTTTATCTATTCCTCTCCTTGTTTTGTTGTTGTTGTTGTTGTTGTTGTTGTTGTTTTGCCAAGGGTGACAGTATATATGTCTTTGAAGGTGCCACATAAGATCACAACTGCTTTTCCCTTTTTTTCCTCCCCCCACTGAGTTCTTGATATATTTAAATAGCACTTTTAGCCTATCACAGCAAAGTTGCAGCTGGAATCTGTCTCTCTAACTTCACATCCAGCTCAAGCTGCGATAAACTTCATGAACTCAAAATCAAATGATAACACCTCACTCCCTTTTGTGTTGAGTTTTTTTTTCCTCCAGTCGAAGAAATTAGGTAGAAGCCAGAAATATGAACTAGGTTAAATTTAGCCAAAGGTAATTCTTTTGCATACATCCCTCTCCACATGCAAAGGATTATTTGATGTGTTACTCTTCCTCTGTATTTTAAAACTTTATTAGCCATAAAAATTATTCTTTAATGTTTTACGTTTATTGATTTATAAAATATGCATCAGAGCTTTATTTGAGGTCCATCGTCTCACACGTTGCATGGACATATGTATATATTCACCTTGATCACAGGGATGAGCTGGCTCTTCTTTTTTTTTTTTTTTCTCTTTGTACTTCAAGTCACTTCAACAAATGGTGCTGTCCCATGAGCCCTCAGTAAAATCAGTGAGAGAGAAAGGTGAGGCTCTCCTGGAGCTCGTGCAGGACGTCACTTTAAAGGATGAAATAGACAAGCTTCAAAGTGATTACAAGGACCTCTGTGGTGCAGGAAAGGTAAGGAGAGACCAGAAATTCAATAAAAATGTGCTTATTTACCAGAAAAGGGTCTTGACTTTTTTTTTTAATGTGTCAGAAACTTAAGGGCTGGTATGAGTCCGTCTTTTTCCTTTTATTTATGTGGTCATTTTAAACGGTATGATAATTATGTTTTTTCTGTCCCTAATAATTTTTTGAAATAGGTAACTGTACCTACCCTATGAGTTGCACGGGGTTTTTAAAACTATAAAGCAGTTCTGAGTAGATTTTTGGCTTGAAATTCATCTCTAATGGGCACCTGGCTTCACAGGAGCACGTCTGCAGCCTCGAGGCAAAAGTCAAAGACCACGAAGATTATAACAGTGAGCTCCAAGAAGTGGAAAAGTGGCTGCTGCAGATGTCAGGCAGACTGGTGGCGCCTGACCTCATGGAGACAAGCAGTCTCGAGACAATTACCCAGCAACTGGCCCACCACAAGGTACGCCTCATGTCTAAAGAGCCGAAGAATGCAGGGTGGCTCTAGCAGCTATGCCCGTGCGTGTGTGTGTGTGTGTGTGTGTGTGTGAGAGAGAGAGAGAGAGAGAGAGAGAGAGAGAGAGAGGAGGCCCATCGCTGGATCATAACGACTGTTCTTAAGGAATCAGGTCTGAGTCTCAATAACGTCTGATAACTGAGAACAGTTGAATTCCGTACTTCAGTGAAGCAACAACAGTTACATCCTGGCGTTCAACTTCTGAACACATTGTGGCATTTTTCCCAGCTAATATTTTTTTACCCCCACAGAATTTAATCTTTATAAAGCAACTTATCAGAGGAAGGGATTATCTTTATTTTAGAAAACTGTAGCCAAAGATAGGATACCAGAATAGTAATCAGAAAGGCTGGATTCTAGCCACTCTGTCGTTCCCAGCTAAGGGAACTTAACCTCTCTGAGTCTCCTCCTTTCGCTGTTCTGCAAGAATGATACCAATCCCATCACTCAGCTGTTGTGGTCATCACAGGCGATGATGTACATGAAAGTATTTTGTAAGCCACAAAGTATGATACTGAGCCACGGTGTTCTTATCGTTATTAATCTATATTTATAGTAATTATATGTGCCCAGTGACAGATGTCATCTGGTCACAATTTTATGGAGCAATTTTGGTGACCTTAATGGGAAACTTAATTGTAGTCATGTAGTGATGACTGTCTAGTGTGTCTTGGGAAAGCCAGTTAACCCCTCTAGGGTTCAGGATTCCTTATATGTAGGAGGAAATTTTATTTAGCAAATACGAATAGAGACAGGAATACAGTGTGTTCCGTTAGGCACTGAGGACATAGCCTCAGTCACCTCATGATGTAGTGGTTCTGTAACAGCTCAAAGACAAATGGTTCTTTTCAATATGGCAGATATATAATAACCATTAACCCAGCACCACCACAAAAAGTGGTCGGCTCTGGGCTACTGAGGGACCACTGGAGTTTCTCTTAAGTGTACTGATCTATCAACCCAAGAAACCTTGTGTTGGAATGTCCCACTTGTATTAGTATTGTATAGCATTAAGAAATTATAGCTTGATTTGAGAAATTTGATTCCGCACTCTAAGTGGTCGATGAAAGTGCTCACTAGAGAACACATGTGGGGATAGTGGTATGTACAAGCTGGAGTCAGACAGCCCCGGGTCCAGAGGCTGGGACTCTGCCATTTACTAGTTGTATGACTTTGAGCACATAATATAACCTCTCTGTGCTTCAGTCTCCTTATCTGTAAAATGAGGATAATAGTATACATTTATCAGGGATGTATATAGTTTCTGGACTATACCAGGTGCTTAATAAATGGTGCACAGCAAATATTATTTTTATTAGTATAAATACTATTCAATATAAGTTAGATATTATATAAACATAAATGACTAATTAGGTATTATTAGATAAATTAGATATTATTAAATTAGATTAAATGGTAATTAGAATATTTTAGGTATAAATCACACCAGAATTATAACTTATAGAGCTGAAAAATATACGAACATCCTTTTTACTGGTAATAATACCGTGGAACAGATATCTCTGTAACTCTACAACTGAGATCAGCTGTGAATTTACTCTAGTCTTAATGGTTACTGCATCATCCCTATATAACCTAACCTGTTAAGCTCAATAACTCTTCCCATTAGAGTATCCCTGAAAAAGTACATCTTTTGTTAATATGGTAAGCAAGACAATTCCAAAACTCTTTCAAAAACATCATTAAACAGTGAAATTGCTTATTTAAAAACTGAAAATAGAATCATGATAACTCTATATTTCTCTCATTTTTGCAGGCAATGATGGAAGAAATTGCTGGTTTTGAAGACCGTTTGAACAACCTTAAAATTAAAGGCGACAATTTGATCAGCCAGTGTGCAGACCACCTTCAAGCAAAACTAAAACAAAATGTGCACGCTCATCTGCAGGGCACAAAGGATAGTTACTCGGCTATCTGCAGTACAGCTCAGAGGGTGAGTACCCCCGGAACATTCTAGAATGATGATGACTTAAGGAGAAAGTCTGTACAATCTAGAGATTTTTAAAAATAGCTTTGACCTTCAGTTTTTAGGTTAGTTTTGTTTTATGTCCAGACAGGAAATAAGAGGCTAGGTTTCATAGTCTCCATGTGGACACAGAACTATCATACATTTGATTGATATGATGAAGTGGTGAGTTTCAGTTACTCAGCTTTATCCAATCCCTTTACTCATAGATTATGAAAAATTTTTTAAATTTTGTTTTGCTTTTATTTGCACACTATCAATACTTCTAATTTGCCATTTATTTTCCAACACCAAAGTAAATTTATTCTGTAATTTTCACAATAATTAGTTTCTGTTAAACTCTATGCTGCCTAGGTTCTACTCCAATTCAATATTTTTATGAATTCATACAGAAATTGGATGGAGTTAGTACCAAATTTGAGTTATAATTTAATGGTGTACTTTCACTAAAATGGAATTCTTAATGTTATAGAAATAAGTCTAAGATGAATAAGAATCACTCTTCTAACAAAAATTAGGTAAAATAAGTGAATTGTTTTTTGTAATTTTAGAATTTTTAAGCGGCATAACAAAAAGTCCATGTATTTTTGTTGCTGTGCTAGCCAATAAGAACTGGAGATGTACATGTGACATGGGAAGAATGCTCTGTCTTCATCATGATTTGAAAAAAAAAAAATGCTGGGTGACATTAGTTGACTTCCCAGACTTAAAAAATTCACTTTCAAAAAGTTAAGGAAAAAAAGGGGGGTGGGGGATGATGTAACTGGGTGATGGGCCTTAAGGAGGGCATATGATGTAATGAGCACTGGGTGTTATGTAAGACTGATGAATCACTGACCTCTACCTCTGAAACCAATAATATACTATATGTTAATTAATTGAATTTAAATTTTTAAAAAAGGAAAAAAAAGTTAAGAAAAAAGAGGGACAAAGTAAATCTAACAGATAATTGCAGATGATGACGCGGAGGGGGAAAGGGAGTGAAGTGAAATAAAACAGCATGATGGAGCTTTCTGGTGAGCTGCTTAGTGCCCTCCTCCAGCAGAAATTATTTTGAAACTGACTTTTTAGCAGGCAATTTCTACATATTAAGGATTTCACAAATTGAAAAAAAATTGGTAAATGTTCAAAAGACAAACACATAGCTTAAAAATAAATTTTTTAAAAAACAGATGAAATTCTAAGAACATAATCAGAACCTCATAATTAAAGTGTGTAAAAATGATAAGGAGAACAAAACACCTTTTTTCTTTTTAGTTCTGCTAGAATAAGAATAAATAAGAGGCAGTCCCAATATCAGATGAAGATGCGTTTAATAGATGACAGAGAAAAACAGAATTCAATTACTGTTTCACTTGTCTTAATAAAAAGCCAGGCTAACTTAATTTCCTTTTTTCTTTTCTTTCTTTCTTCTTTTTTTTTTAAATAGAATAGTTTGCTCAGAAAAACATAGGTATATTTCACCTTGATTTCAATGAGACACATAATAGCCTCTCAATATGTCTATGGATAAAATGGAAATTGGTTGGCTGGTGGAAGATTAGTTAATTGACTTGATTAATTAATTAATACTAGAAAATGTTTGGATTATTCTGGATTATTACTGTCCTGGAATACAGCTTCTAAAACAAAATGAGGGCATCCAACTATCGCTTTCCCTATGTTACGGTTTAGTTCCAATTTGACAATATTCTTAAAGCAGAAGCATTTCAGTTAGAGAAATATTGGTTACCTTTCCATGATAACAGTATTTTATCTTTATGTTTAGTTTCTAGCTTCAACAAAAAGTGAAGTAATTATACCTTAGGGGGTGAGGACTGCAAACCCTCCGATCTATGTTTGACGATTAACTTCAAAGATGTCATGTATTCTAACACACGTCTACAGTTACATTAACCCCACCCACATTCTCGTCCCCCAGTCGGGGATTATAATGTGTGGATTGAGAAATTATGCATTGAAGATGGCCACTGAGCTTCGCAACATTTTTGAACTTATGCAAACTCCTTAAATGTGTATATGGTACCGGGGAATCCTGCAGGGAAAATTCATTTAATTGGATTTGCCGCTGTGTTTCATTGGGGTCCAGTGATGTTTATAGAAATCAGCAGAGATCTTTTGGAACACTCTCATAACCACAGCGTGATTGTTTTGTCTCAGGTATACCAGAGTTTGGAACATGAACTTCAGAAGCATGTTAGCCGACAGGACACTCTGCAGCAGTGCCAGGCCTGGCTCTCTGCAGTCCAGCCAGACCTAAAGCCAAGCCAGCATCCACCTCTTAGCAGGGCAGAAGCCGTGAAGCAGGTAGTAGACTCCTCAAAGTTTATGTTGTACTGTGATTCATTCGTTCAGTGAAATTTTAATAAGTACTTACTATGTGCCAAATTGTGTGCTGGCTTCTGAGGGCATAACAGTATGCATAAGGTCTGAGCTTGACGCTAGTCAGGTTCATGGTTTAGCTAGAAAGGTGGGCCTGATACCGATGGTCAGCCTGGTAGAAAGAGCGTGGGCACTGTGACCAAGACGTCAACTCTAATCACTGCTCAGCAGTGTGACCATGGGTACGTCACTTAATTTCTCTGAGCCTCAGTGGTTTCATATGTAAAGTGATGAGTCTAAGTATACTTAACTTCTGAAAGTTACAAAGAAATTCAAATGTCATACAACAATGTACATGATTTGTAAACAGAAAGGAGGGGTGATTTGTCTTCCCCATGGGACATTTGTCAATGTCTGAAGACAGTTTTGTTTGTCACCCCTGGGAATGGTGAGGATGCTATTGGCATCAGCCAGGGAAACTGCTGAGCACCCTGCAGTGAAAAGGACAGCCCCTCCAGCAAAGATTTACTTGGCTTCAAATATCAGTAGTTCTGAGGTTGAAAAGCCATAGACGTATAAACCCAACAAATTCAGATGTACGGTCAACTCCCTTGTAAGGTCTTCCCCGGTTTGCCCCCACCCACCTCTTTGACCTTTAGTCCTACTGGGTCACTCTGTTCCAGTCTCAGGGCTTTGCATCTGCTGTCCCCTTCATCACCCCATGGTATGACTTTCTCCTTCCCTGACTCAGCTCTGTTCCTCAGCGAAGTTTTGGAGGTACATTCTTCCCAAAGTACCAGTGCCTCGTCATCATACTTACCTTCCTTTGTTCTGCTACGTGGTGTTTATCACTACCAGACATTGCACTCCATGCTTGTTTATTTGTTTATGTATTATCTGTCTCTCTCATAAGAATGCAGGCTCCGTGGAAATAAGGGTTTTGTTCAGGGTACTGCTTTGTACCCAGTATCTAACACAGAGCTTGCATACACTCTGAGTATCTTCACAGAAACACATCTCTCTGTGTTTCTGTGTATAAAGATCCACCAGTATCAGCCTTTCTTAGGGTTATGGAAAGGGAAGAGCACTATATGAACATTCTGTGGAGAAAAAAAGCCCAGCCATGTGCATTTTTACCAGTCTCCAGTGAATTCTACAAAAGCACAATGACCTTTTCCCTTCTGTCTCCAGAATATGCAAAAACATGTGAAGAAGCAGGCCAGGGTAGGCTACTGAACCTTTCTCTGAAACAGAAAACAAGCTAGAATGGGAGCAGAGAATCTGGAGATTATAGAAGTTTCTTGGGTATTCCCCTTCCTAGACCATACAGACTAATTACATTGAGAAGCAGCTGCTGGACAAATGGATCCCTGCCAGTGTGTTTTGAATTCCTTCCTGCAAGTCACTAATATGTGTCATTTATAACAAGGGTGAAAATATGAAGCATAGCAAGGTTATTTTTGAAAAGTCAATAAAATACTACAAATGGTGCAAATATTTGCTATCTAAATATAGCATGTTTCTCTTTTTCTCTGACAAGTTTGGTTTTTTTTCAGGTCAAACACTTCAGAGCTTTGCAGGAACAGGCAAGGACTTACTTAGATCTCCTCTGCTCCATGTGTGACTTGTCAAACTCTTCAGTGAAAACCACAGCAAAAGACATTCAACAAACAGAGCAAATGGTAAAAAAGTTCAAAAAAAAAATCACATTGGATTTGTCTGTTTTATTATATCCTCTTGCCTGATGTTAGATGCGAAAGAAAATCTCTCCTTGGATTATTCTCTCTGTAATGCTCCTACAGCCATTATAATAGATACTGAATTTCAGCTGAATTTCAGCAAGTAAGCACACTGATACTAATGCCACTGAATTGCAACATTTAGTTCCATGGAAGTGCCAATCATTAGTGCCTCTTTCCTCTCCTCTTTCCTCCTTAATTACCATTCTCTCTTCCTCTTCTCTGATTCTTCCACTCACATTTTTATTCTTTTCTTTTTTTTTTCAACTTTAGATAATACTTCATATAAAAATGGTTCCTGATTCTCACTTTATATTAGGGATGGCAAAGAGCATGCCATCCAGCAAGACCCTCCTAATCCACGGGCAGTGACTGAGTGGGGTGTTGAGAAGGATTCTGAGGCTGTATCTGGGCTCAGTGGAAAAATGTTGTGAGGAGTTTGTAGTACTCATCTACAGCCAATGGCAGCGCAGAAGCCACGTGTTTGCTAGTGCTGCCTTAAACTTGTCAAGGCAACACGTTTAGGTTTAAAAAAAAAAAAAAGACTTGGTTTTGTTATTTAATTGACTGTTCATGGTAGTAAAAGGATATAAAGGAAAAAAGTATTCAAGAAGTTAATAATGTAGATGATAAAACAATGTAGGATTTTTTCTTTACTTTTATATCATCAAAGCAAATCTCCCTTTAAATCCTTTTGAAAGATGATATAATTCATATATCTTTTTAAAGAAATTATTTATTGAAATAAATCATATGGTTTGGAAAACCAGGGAAACTGATCTAATATCCTAAGCATTCATTGCTTGGTGTTTTGTAAGTATCAACAAATGCACAATAGAGAACAATATAAGTCTTTTCTAGTTAACCCCAAGACCAAATTCATCAGTCAGTCAAGCAGATGTGTCTACTAAAATGCCCGATATTAAAACCCACTAAGGCAGCTCTGACCTAAAGATTTTTAAAACTTCTAGAGCTTCAAAACTAATTGAAATCACATGGCATAAGTCTTGGACATTAAAAGTCTTTAGAAAATATAAATAGAAAAAACAAAAGAAAATCTGCTTTTCTTTAAGCAAACAAAGAATTCGTTTTAGATTCATTACAGTTTGTGTGTGAGCATACACATGCACATATGTACATGCATGTTGGCCTGTGTACATGGACAGCCTGAAGAATTACACTTCTGATTCATCAAACCTAAATGTCTCTGTCTGTTGCTGCTAAGTTTTGCCTCTGTGTTCTCTCAAGATTGAACAAAGGCTTGCCCAGGCGCAGACCTTAACTCAGGGCTGGGGAGAGATCAAGCACATGAAGGCTGAGCTTTGGATTTACCTCCAGGATGCTGACCAGCAACTACAGAATATGAAGAGGAGGCACTCAGAGCTGGAACTCAACATTGCACAGAACATGGTTTCCCAAGTGAAGGTAGGAATTAGTAGGTCTCCGGGGGAGAGAAAGGAGACTACCACCAGTGTGCGGCAGCCAATCCTTCAGCGTTAGTGTAGATATTTAAAGAATGAGATAGAATCAGAGCAACCTTCATTGGGTGCCAGGAAAGGACAGATGAGAAAGTAAACATTCAAATATTTTCTTGGAGCTCCAGTTAGCTACTTGGATCGAAGGACATTCACTCTGTAGTTTGTTTCTGAACAAAGCAGTTGTGGTTTAGCCAATAGAGCCCTAAGACGCTGCCACTAAATAAACATGAAGCCTTATTGTTTACTAGCTTTTCATCACAATATTGCTAAAGCTGTAGGATTGTAAATATATCAATTAAATCTATCTAACCTATAAAATATGTATTAATATATAATTAATTTTAAATGTAATAAAAATAGAATTTATATTATATATTTATATACAGTTTAAATGTAATAGAAAATGACTTAAAGTATATTAATTTGATTGGGCGTTGTAGCAGATTTTTAACAAAATTTAATATTTATTTTTGTCATGACAGTTAGCATTTATATTTTCTAGTGGAATGCTGTTTGCATATACAGAAAAAAAGAGTAGAGATAAATTGGATTTTTTTCTCAAAAGCAATGAACTTTTTTTTAGAAAACCAGGGCTGCACTTTAAGATAAAAATATTACCTTTTTTTCTTAATGACTATAGTATTGTTTCACATTTATCAGTTTTCTTTATACTTTTCAAAGTAACATAGTAAAGGAAAATACCACAGTTACCATTTGATTCTTATATACTTAAAAATTTGTATCCATAAAGAAGTATGAGTTTTAGACTTTCTCTTTCTCCCTCATGACCCATTCATTATACATTCTTCAGATACTTGAAGCGTTTAGTAGTAGATGTATATCTCACTCTGTATTTAGTGGACGGGGGGCGCTTATGACACAACATTTATTTTGTCGTCGTTGTTGTTGCTGTCCTTTAGGATTTTGTTAAGAAGCTGCAGTGCAAACAGGCATCGGTGACCGCTATTACGGAAAGGGTGAATAAGTTAACCAAGAAGCAGGAGTCTCCTGAACACAAGGAAATTAGTCACTTAAATGACCAGTGGTTAGATCTGTGTCTTCAGTCCAACAATCTGTGCTTGCGAAGGGAAGAGGATCTTCAGAGAACCAGAGATTACCATGACTGTATGAATGTCGTTGAAGTGTTCTTAGAAAAATTTACTACAGAATGGGATAACTTAGCCAGGTAACAGCACTTCTCCAGTGGCTCACCAAAATGCTAAGCCAGAAATTTCCTAATTTTTATAAAAATCAAAAATGTCTTACATTTTAAACACCGATTGTCTATCGTTATAAATACTGATAAAGCATTATTAAGAATCTAATGTTGTCATACAGATACAGAGTCATGGTTTTTCTTGCTCAGTATTAATGTAACCAGTGAGTAGAAGGAAAATGTTTGAAAACAGCACCATTTTCCCCTATACCCTTAAGGGATATTCCAAACACTTGTTACACTATTACTTCAAAGAACATCCCAGGAATATTTCTGGTTTTATTTAATTATCAGTTATGGGACTATCATCTATCAATTCATGGAATGAATCCTTCTTGAATCTATGTATTCTATAGGTTTCTTGGCAATTCTGTGAAGTAGTACATTCTATATAATTCAGTCAAATTGTCTTGTATTTGTGGAATTCTAGAAATTAGTGAACAATCCAAATTCAATTAATGCGTGTCCTTTGTGATTTTGTAGCAGTTGAACCCCCCTTAGCTTATTGTTTGAAAAGGGCTTCCTGGGGCGCCTGGGTGGCTTATTTGTTAAGCATCTACCTTCTGCCCAGGGCGTGATCCCAGGGTCCTGGGATCGAGCCCCACATTGGGCTCCCTGCTCCACTGGGAGCCTGCTTCTTCCTCTCCTACTCCCCCTGCTTGTGTTCCCTCTCTCGCTGGCTGTCTTTCTCTCTGTCAAATAAATAAATAAACCTTAAAAAAAAAGAAAAGAAAAAGACTTCCTTTTCTGCCACATATACCGGGTCGTTATATGGAAATCTTTTCTATACTGATCTATACTTCTGATCACTATAATTGTTAAAATCTACACTTCTTCTGCCTAGATTTATTAATTTGTAAAAATTAAAACCAAAAACATTATTCTAGATGTAGTTAAATTATATATATTATAGTGGTGTTTTTGTAGGAGTGCACTTTTCTCTGATTTGTTTACTTTTCTTTGATGCTCAACATTCTACTAGTCTTTGGGATAAATCCAGTCAATATCAGCAAAAACCTGTATTTGGGTTTATAATAGCATCTGCATCTGGTTGGCCCACAGACACCTCAGACCTAATAAGGCTTAAACAGAACTCATCATACTACCTCCCAACCCTGTTCCTCCTACTTCAGAACTGATCATTTTAGAATTGAAGGAGACTTACAAGATTCCTTTTTCTCATGTGTTTTATAGTCAAAGCGTTGAGAATTCTTTGTATTTCACACTTATTTTTAGAGATTTCTAATGATAAGCAAAAAGAAATCTCAGTGTGCAGATGAGTGGCTGTTAAAGTCATTGGTTATATCTCACAGATGAAACTAGTGCTGTATTGTTTATTGGAACTTGTTCTCATAGGAGAGCACATAGCTCGTGAATGACTTATAAATTTCTTTATGAATGCAGTAGATCAGTGCTTATCAACAACATCCAAGAATGTTGTTAATATGCAGATCCTGCTCAGTTGATATGGGTGGGAGGAGGAAGCTTAAAGTTCATGTCAGACGTGATGGGAGGGCAGCATTAGCCCGAAGAAGAAGCACAGAGAGTTATCAAGGCAACTTGTTTTGGTTCAACTTCTCATACAGAAATATAGGGTCCATAATCACAGAACCTCTTCAGTAAACCATGAATTAAGCTACCGTAAGCTAAGAACATCCGCTTTAAGAAAATGTTGAAGTGTAATTTAACACGCTATGAACAAACATAGATATTAGCTAAAGCTAATTTATTTTTGTATCTTTCGATATATTTATAGATCGGATGCAGAAAGTACAGCTGTCCATCTAGAAGCTTTGAAAAAGTTAGCCCTAGCACTGCAGGAGAGAAAGCAGGCTATTGAGGATCTGAAAGATCAAAAGCAAAAAATGATAGAACATCTGAATTTAGATGACAAAGAATTGGTCAAAGAACAGACAAGTCACCTTGAACAACGTTGGTTTCAGCTCGAGGACCTTGTCAAAAGGAAAATCCAAGTGTCAGTCACCAACCTGGAGGAGTTAAATGTGGTGAGGTCCAGGTTTCAAGAGCTGATGGAGTGGGCAGAAGAGCAACAGCCCACCATTGCTGAGGCCCTGAAGCAGAGCCCCCCACCAGATATGGCTCAGAACCTCCTCATGGACCACCTCGCCATTTGCAGTGAACTGGAGGCCAAACAGATGCTCCTGAAATCACTTATAAAGGACGCTGACAGGGTGATGGCCGATCTTGGCCTGAATGAACGGCAGATAATCCAGAAGGCACTCTCTGATGCACAGAGACATGTGAACTGTCTCAGCGACTTAGTGGGCCAGAGACGAAAGTACTTAAACAAGGCCTTGTCCGAGAAAACCCAGTTCCTCATGGCGGTGTTCCAGGCAACCAGCCAGATTCAGCAACATGAGCGAAAGATAATGTTCCGTGAGCACATCTGCCTGTTACCCGATGATGTGAGTAAACAAGTGAAGACATGTAAGAGTGCACAAGCCAGCCTCAAGACTTACCAGAATGAAGTCACTGGACTTTGGGCTCAGGGTCGTGAATTAATGAAAGGAGCCACGGAGCAGGAAAAGAGTGAAGTACTAGGTAAGCTTCAGGAATTGCAGAGCATCTATGATACTGTTTTACAAAAGTGTAGCCATCGGCTACAAGAACTAGAGAAGAGTTTAGTTTCAAGGAAGCATTTTAAGGAAGATTTTGATAAGGCTTGTCACTGGCTAAAACAAGCAGATATTGTTACATTTCCTGAAATCAACCTAATGAATGAGAGTCCTGAGCTCCAGACACAACTGGCCAAATACCAACAGATTCTTGAACAATCTCCAGAACATGAGAATCTCCTGCTTACGCTACAAAGAACTGGGCAGACCATGTTGCCGTCGCTGAATGAAGTTGATCATTCCTACCTCAATGAAAAGCTAAATGCTCTGCCCCTGCAATTTAATGTAATTGTTGCCTTGGCTAAAGACAAGTTCTATAAAGTCCAAGAAGCGATTCTTGCTCGGAAGGAGTATGCTTCCTTGATTGAGTTGACAACCCAGTCTCTGAGTGAACTTGAAGGCCAGTTCTTGAAGATGAGCAAAGTCCCCACTGACCTGAGAGTTGAAGAGGCTCTGTCTATTCAAGATGGTTGCAGAGCCCTTTTGGGAGAGGTGACAGGCTTCGGGGAAGCAGTGGATGAACTGAACCAGAAGAAAGAAAGTTTTAGAAGCACAGGTCAGCCTTGGCAACCAGACAAGATGCTGCACCTTGTCACCTTGTACCACAGGCTGAAGCGACAAACAGAACAAAGGGCTAGTTTCCTGGAAGATACCACCAGTGCTTATCAAGAGCATGAAAAGATGTGCCACCAGCTAGAAAAACAACTAGAAGCTGTGAAAACAGAGCAGTCCAAAGTGAATGAGGAGACCCTTCCCGCAGAGGAGAAGCTCAAAATGTATCACTCACTGGCAGGAAGTCTTCAGGATTCAGGAATTGTACTAAAACGAGTGACCGTGCATCTTGAAGATCTGGTTCCACACCTTGATCCCTTGGCTTATGAGAAAGCCAAGCAACAGATCCAGTCCTGGCAAGAGGAGTTAAATCGGCTGACTTCTGCCATTGGTGCGACGGTGACAGAGTGCGAGAGCCGCATGGTGCAGAGTATAGACTTCCAGACAGAGCTGAGCCGCTCCCTGGACTGGCTGAGGAGCGTGAAGGCAGAGCTAAGTGGGCCGGTGTGCCTGGACCTGAGCCTGCAGGATATCCAGGAGGAGATCAGAAAGATCCAAATTCATCAGGAAGAGGTACAGTCCAGCCTGAGAATAATGAATGCCCTGAGTAACAAGGAGAGGGAGAAATTCACGAAAGCCAAAGAGCTCATTTCTGCCGATTTACAGCAAACTCTTGCTGAGCTCTCAGAGCTGGATGGAGACATTCAGGAAGCTTTACGCACCAGACAGGTTGGTATACTAGGGCTTCTCTTTTGTTTTTTCTGTTCTGCTTATTTGTAAACAGTTGTGAGAGATTTCTTAGTTTTTGTTTTTGGTTAGAGTTGCTTCATTCAATCTTTCTTTCTTTCTTTCTTTCTTTCTTTCTTTCTTTCTTTCTTTCTTTCTTTCTTTCTTTCTTTCTTTCTTTCTTTCTTTCTTTCAGGGTGGAGGGGGAGAGGGAGGGAGAGAATCTCAGACTCTGCACCCAGTGGGGAGCCTGACTTGGGGTTCGATCTCACGACCCTGAGATCATGACCTGAATGGAAATCAAGAGTCAAACGGTTAACTGACTGAGCCACCCAGGCACCCCTATATTTCTTTTTTGATACTACTTTTTTGATATTAGCCCCTGATGAATCTTAGCTACCATTTAAATTTATTTTCCACATAGATTAAGTTTAACACTAAATAATGAATCTTTTTTAATCTTAATATTTGGGTAAAATCTTGGGAAACTTCATCAGCTTAAGTTCTGACTTAAACTATAGTCTATTTAGTATGCTTTTACCTTTTCAGGTTGATTCAAGGTCATTGTTAATTTTTTTTTAAATTTCTCTATAGCTATAAAGCATTTAACCTAGAGTGAAGGATCAGGACAGAAGTTACCTGGAATTTTCATTCCTGAGTAACATCTGTCCTGTTGGTTTGCTTCTGTTGATTTTTTGATTTTTGAACCACAATCTTGAATCTGTTACGGTGTTCCTACTTTTGCCCTCTTGTGGTTGATAGTCTTACTCATTGTCTCGGCCCCAGTTACTGAGGGCTGTAGTTCCAGGGGCATTACTCATCTCCAGCAGTGATTCTTTGCTTGGCCATCCACAAGCTTTCCTTACTACGTGCCAATCTTGCACGTACTTTCTGTGTCTGCTTGCACAGTGATGGCTTGTCTTGTCCAGTCGCTGCTGGCCAGTTACAATCTTCCCTTTCCTTCTGGATTTGAATGGATTTCACTTCATGGGGTAAGCTTTCCATTCTTAAACTTCTCTGTTTTAGTCTCTTTTCAAGACTTATGGGCTACTAGCTCACTTCCAGAAATTGCCATTTACTCGGGTGAATGCCAGTTCAGAAGTTTGGTGTTGTTATACTTCCTATCTCCCACCCCCATCTTTATTGAGGGTTAACTGACAAAATTCTAAGATATTTAAAGCATACAATGTAATGGTTTGATATATGTAAACACTGTGAAAGGATTTCCCACATTGAATGAGTTAATACATCCATCACCTCATACTTTTGCTTTGATGAGGACATTTAATTTCTAATGTCTTAGCAAATTTCAGTTATATAATACAGTGTTATCAACTATAGTCACTATGTTACACATTAAATTCTTAGACTTTATTCAACTTAAAACTAAAAATTTGTACCATTTTACCAATCTCCCCTGAACCCCTCTAGGAACCACTAATCGGCTTAGTTTCTATGATTTCAACTTTTTTTTTCTTTAGATTCCATATATAAGTGAGACCATGTGGTATTTGTCTCTCCGTGTCTGATTTATTTTGCTTAGAATCATATCCTCCAGGTTCATCCATGTTTTCTCAAGTGACAGGACTTCCTCCTTTTTTAAGTCTGAATAATATTCATATATATCATAGTTTCTTTTCTTTTTTTTAAAAATTGAAGTATGGTTGATACACATTACGTTAGTTTCAGGCATGTGACATAGTGTTTTGATGAAACTATATGTCATGCTATGCTCACCACAAGTGTAGCTACCATTTGTCAACATACGACAGTATTACAATACCATTGACTATATTCCCTATGCTGTATCTTTCATCCCCATGACTTACTCCTTCCGTAACTCGAAGTCTGTACGTCCCACTCCCCTTCACTCATTATGCCCGTCCCCCCACCCACCTCTCCTCTGGCAACCATCAGTTCGTTCTCTGTATTTATGGGTCTGTTTCTGCTTTTTGTTTGGTTGTTTGTTTTGTCTTTATATTCTACATATAAGTGAAATCATATGGTATTTGTCTTTATCTGACTTATTGCACCTAGCATGATACCCTCTAACTCCATCCATGTCATCACAAATGGCAAGATCTTCTTTTTTATGGCTGAGTAGTATTCCATTGTGTGGATAGATAGATAGATAGATAGATAGATAGATAGATAGATGATAAATAGACGTGTGTGTGTGTGTATATATACACACACACACACACACACACACACATATATATATGGCACAGCTTCCTTATCCATTCGTCTTTTGGTGGACACTTGGGTTGCTTCCATATCTTGGCTATTGTAAATAATGCTTCTGTAAACATAGGGGTGTATTTATCTTTTGAATCAGTGTTTTCATTTTCTCTGGGTAAATATCCAGTAGTGAAATCACTGGATCATATGGTATTTCTAATTTTAACCTATTTTTAAACTCCATACTGTTTTCCACAGTGGCTGTTTTCCACCAGTTTACATTCCCACCAATGGGGCGTGAGGGTTCCTTTTTCTCTACATCCTCGCCAACATTTGTTATGTCTCGTCTTTTTGATGCTCTTCATTCTGACAGGTGTAAGCTGATATCTCATTGTGGTTTTGATTTCTATTGCCCTGATGATGAGTGATGCTGAGCATCTGAAACTGAAGCTGAGCCTGCTTCTCCCTCTCACACTCCCCTTGCTTGTGTTCCCTCTCTCGCTGTCTCTCTCTGTCAAATAAATAAATAAAATCTTAAAAAAAAAAAAGAATAGCAGAAGGAAAAATAAAAGATAATGATGAATTGTGCCTTAAAAAATTACACCAACTTATCAATTCACTTATACATCTATATCCATACGACTGAGAACTGGAAAAGAAATGGGAAAAAAATTAAAATATTTCCAGTAAATACAATGCAATTGAGCGTTGATTGTGTTTGCAATTACTGTGTTTCAGGCTGCCTTAACTCAAATATATAGTCAATGTCAAAGGTACTATCAAGTGTTTCAAGCAGCTAACGACTGGCTTGAGGATGCTCATGAAATGCTGCAACTGGCAGGCAATGGCCTCGATGTGGAGAGCGCAGAGGAAAATCTCAAAAGCCACATGGAATTTTTTAGTACAGAAGATCAGTTCCATAGCAATCTGGAAGAGCTCCAAGGCCTGGTAGCCAGTTTGGACCCACTCATCAGGCCAACTGGAAAGGAGGACCTAGCACAGAAAATGGCTTCCCTGGAAGAGAAGAGCCAGAGGATAATACAGGACTCACATGCCCAATTAGATCTCTTGCAGAGGTATTATAGTTGTTTTAGTCTTTATATTCCAGTGAAATGAATTTCCACATGGAAAATAGGAATATACCAATGTGCATTAGCATGTAAATTCATTTTTCTCTCAAGTGTTATTGGACATATTGACATCAGAACTCTGCATAGAAATGTATGATTTTATGTTTGCTTATTGGCTTTTGTTTGACTTTTTCAAGATGTGCCGCTCAATGGCAGGATTATCAGAAAGCAAGGGAAGAGCTTATCGAATTGATGAATGATGCAGAAAAGAAACTGTCTGAGTTTTCTTTATCAAAGACTTCTTCCAGTCATGAAGCAGAAGAAAAATTGTCAGAACACAAGGTTAGTTTTTTGCTGTTATTTTAAATGTCCTTTCATTGTAATTGTAATGGGTCTTTGTCATCTGAGATTTCCAGAAACTGGTCAATAAAACTTCATTTCCACCTAATGGTTTAAATATGAAAAGGATAGTAAATATGACAAGGATACGTTTAGTCACATTTCATAGCAGTTTGAACTTACTTAAATGCTATCACCTTTTTAGGATTCCTGTTAAATGCACAGCTAGTTTTATAAAAAGACCAGAGAAATTTGTTTCTGATAAGATATGACAATAAATTTCAGTAAATACTTCCTGGTAATAACTTCAATAAATTCAAATAATATTTAGGTATTAGTAACTGAGTCTCACTCATATATCACAGCAACATAAGGTGAAATGTAACATATTTAAATATCAAATTCAGTGCACTTATATTTTTGCTGACTTTTGAAATTGGGAGAATGTTACCCCAAGTTGCAAATAAACTTTTCTTTTTAAGAAATAAAATATTTTAATAAATAAATCTTCAATAAAGACATAAATTTACATTACCTCTTTAAAACATTCAAGCCTAAGTCAATTAAAAATTAAGTGTAAAAGTAAGAGTTACCAGGGGAAAATATATATAGGTAGGAACATTTCCTTTTGCAGGTAATTTTGGGCTTTATTGAAATCTGTGGAACTTTTGAAAAATCAGTTTCTCCTCATAACCTCTTTATCCTCTTCCTACCTCAGTCTTTAGTATCAGTAGTTAACTCTTTCCATGAGAAAGTTGTGGCCCTTGAGGATAAAACTTCACAACTAGAAAAAACTGGAAATGATGCAAGCAAAGCAGCCATAAGCAGGTCGATGACTACTGTCTGGCAGCGCTGGACACGTCTCTGTGCCGTGGCTCAGGACCAGGAGAAGATTCTGGAAGATGCAGTAGATGAGTGGAAGAGCTTTAACACTAAGGTGATTTCCATGATCAATGGGCTAAAAGAACTGTTTCCTTGCTGATGACAATGTATTTTCAAAAGCACTATTTTGTTCCTTTTCTGAAATTGGCTTTATGAAAAGCAACAAGCCTTTCTTTTCTAAGTCTCTCTTTCAGTGACATGAAAGCCAAATTATGAAATGCAATGTGGAATTTAATGTGCAATATAATCCCAAATCAGGGTCTGATTATTTCATTTTATTATTTTTTTAAAGATTTATTTATTTATTTTTAGAGAAAGAGAGAAAGAGTGAGAGAGCGAGAACAGGGGAGGGGCAGAGGGAGAGGGAGAAAGAGAATCCTAAGCAGACTCCCCACTGAGCACAGAGCCTGACTCTGGGGGGCTCAATCCCACAACCCTGAGATCATGACCTAAGCCGAAACCAAGAGGCTCCCCAGGGTCTGATTATTTTAATGAGAAAGTCAAGCAATTAAATTTTGAAAGGAATACAAGCCCACTTTGCCCCATTTGCTAGGATCTTAATGAAATTTTCTAACCCCCCCAAAATAAATAAATAAATCTTAAAAAAAAAATTGGGGTGCCTGGGTGGCTCAGTCAGTTAAGCGCCTGACTCTTGGTTTTGGCTGAGGTCATGATCTCATGGGTCCTGAGACTGAGCCCCAGGTGGGGCTCCCCACCCAGTGGGGAGTCTGCTTGAGATTCTCTCCTTCTGCTCCTCCCCATTCTCGCACACGCTCTCTCTCTCACTCTCTCTCTCAAATAAACAAATAAATCTTTAAAAAAATTTTTTTTCTTGCCTGGCCCTGAAAAAGTATAAAATGCTTTCTTTTCCATGAAAATGAGCGGGAATTTAAATCATTTCCCAAGTCCTGTATTTAATTCCTTTTATCTTTTAAGGAGGCGTCAGTGTTTTAAACCATATCTTCCTTAATGCCTCAAAGGCATACATTCATGTTAATGTAAATATTGGAAAGAGGTTTTCTTTTATCTGTTTGGTTTAAAAAAAAACCCAAAACAACCTTTTCTATGTTATGCAGTCTCCGATTCCCCTATTATTTTGAGATTAAATCTTAAAACCCAGAAATCTTTCCTTTCACGTTAAGGAGATTGTTCATGGAATTTAGAGTTGACGCTGTCATCTTTAATGGGCTTCAATGCCTTCGTGCCAAGTGTGGCATTTATTAGAATTGTTCTGTCTTTTCAGTTTATTTTTGAGCTTCATAGTATATACATTTGTCATCAGGTTAAAAAAGCCAGTGAAATGATTGATCAGCTGCAAGATAAATTACCGGGAAGTTCAGCAGAGAAAGCCTCAAAAGCAGAACTCTTCGCTCTTCTTGACCATCATGACACACTCGTTCTGGAGCTGGAGCAGCAGCAGTTGGCCTTGGGCCTGCTGCGGCAGCAAGCACTGAGCATGCTCCAGGATGGGGCCACGCCGTCCCCTGGAGAAGAGCCCTCCATCATCCAGGAAATCACGGCAATGCAAGATCGGTGCCTGAAGTAAGCATACACTTGCTTTCATTCTCTGTTACTTAACTTGGCCATGACCCAAAGGGGTACGTGTGGTATTCGAGTCTGGGGATGCTCCCATAGTGCCACCTTAAAAACGTGGGGGAACGTTCCCTTCACCCCTGCTTTTCATTTTTCCTAACTCTCCCAAGTATTTATCTGACAAACACATACTAATAGTATTTAGAAATACAGTGATGATCCATACAGATTTGGTCTCTCCCTTTATGAGGTTTACACTCAAGCAGCAGAGACAGACAACTACGGAAGCTTTTCGGCAGAGCATGGGAAGAGTGGTCAGGGCCTATGCAGCAAGGCAGCTACCCCAGGAGAGGGATCAAGGAAGGCTTCCCTTCAGGAGGGGTGCTTATGCTGAAGACTGAGCTAGGCAGTGAAGTGGGAGGAGAGTTTAGCAAACGGGAGTAGAGTGTAAGAAAGCTTGGATGGGAGCATGTCACTTTCGAGGAGCTGTTGGGTGACAGGGCAATTCCTGAGAAATGAAGCTTGAAAGGTAGACAGGTGAAAGCTATTGAGAACTTCGTTTTGATAAAGCTTGGTAACTCATTGGCTGCACTGCATGACAGGGAGATCAGAGCGAGGGTAATATCAAAGTCCAGATAAATAATAGCTATTTACTGATAGTGGACTTAGAAGAAAGAGAAAGTTAATCTTAATGATGTATAACCAGCCTGATTCGCTTATTGAGCCAAAGGAAAAAATATCAATAGATAAATTTTATCCTATATTAACTAATATTACTCATCCGTAGCATATATTCACCTCTTCTACCTATAAATGAGTTCAGGATAATCTTATTTCACTTATTTAAACTTTTTTACCAACTGAATTTGTCAGTTCAAATAAAAACTTACAGTTTGGATGTTGAACATTGTTAATTGCCAAATTCCCAAAGCTTGATACTTCGTTTAGAGACTGGCCTCTAATAACGACAAATATCCCAATTACACATTACTTTTAAATGCTGATGATTCTGTACCATTTGAGTAGATTTCCAAAGAGGAAATAAATAAGCGAACAATCTCCAGTTACTTAAGATAGGGAAATTCGTTGCAATTTAGTGGCTTGGGAGTGTGTCCCAGGGATCAGTCATTGACTTCAGATGACATATTCTTCTGTTGCACTTGGCTTAAATGTTACTGAACATTATCTCACAATTTGGGGAAGTGTCTTTACTTGCAAAAAGAGATATGAGGCTTTACTTTTTTAATGTCTGTTTCTGATAATATGATGTCATGGATTAGGGACTTCCTTCCATTTCAAATCCTCTTCTGGTTTCTCCCTTTAATGTTTCCGAAGCATACAGGACAAAGTGAAGAGTAACGGAAAGGTGGTAAAGCAAGAGCTAAAGGAACGAGAAGTTGTGGAGACGCAAATCAACTCGGTGAAATCCTGGGTTCAGGAAACGAAGAAATATTTGGGGAACCCAACAATAGAAATAGATGCTCGACTTGAAGAACTGCAGGTACAAAACTCTCCTCATTCCCTATACCCATCATTTTAAAATGTTGTCCTGATTTTAATGAGATAGGTTTGTTTATATTCAGTGAGTATTGAATTAAAATTTTTCAGGAATGTAAAATATAAAAGGCTTTTAGTATTATTTCAAGGGACTTTTTGTTCTGTATAAAGGGGACGTGCTTCTCCCCAGAGACTAAAGAAAGGCTTGAGTTTCTTTAAAAGATGTTTCTCTAAATCCACACTTCATGTATGGATGAACAATACATTGTCTTGTCTCTGTATCCATAAAAATGAATTTCCTCATAGTAGGCTCCCAGAAGTTTCTAAATTTTTATCTTTCTTTTAGATTCTCCTAACAGAAGCCACAAATCACCGACAGAACATTGAGAAAGTGACTGAAGAGCAGAAGAATAAGTACCTGGGTCTTTACTCCATCTTACCTTCAGAACTGTCCCTTCAGTTAGCTGAAGTGGCACTGGACCTGGGAACTATCCATGATCAGGTAAACCCAGGGGCACGAAGTATGCCTTTCCACTCTTTCAGAGGCTCAGAGCTCTCATGTGAGAGTTCTTGGTTTTCACAATCATGTCTTTATGGAAACAGTTAAAAACACATCAGTATAAAACACCAATATTAAATTAGAGGTCTTATTTGTTGGCAAGAAACATATCAGATGATCACAGATACGAACAATAATGTTATTAAATTAAAAATAACTTACCTACTTCACCTTTTTCTAAAACAAAAATGACTTAAAATTTTTTTAAAGCTGTATTTCATGTATTCAACAAAAATTTGTTTGAAGACTCAGGACCTGCCAGGTACTTTTCTAGCAGTTATTATAGTGCGGCAAAATATAAGTTAAGTAGATGAAGATATTTGAAAAAAGGGAAAATCAAAGTAAAAAAATAAGGTAAAGCCAGAGAGGAAGTTATTACCCAAAATGCATGTTGGTGGGTCCTATAATGTTCCTAGAGAAAGGCCTTTCACACAAACTCTAGCTTTCAAATGACCAAAGAGAGATGTGACACGTAATCCAATCCATGTCTATAAATTTTAAAACAAATCTTTTTTTTTTTTAAACAAAGATACATAACCATTCATAGTACTGAGATCAAAGGGAGATTTCTATCGTAGGTCCAAAAAGAGGACATGCTTTCATATAGTGAAAATAGCTTTGGTATCATCTGTACAGAAACATAATAGCTTTTTAAGACGTCCTTGGTGACATCACGCTAAAGCACAGTGAAGCTGAAAGCAGTCTGTGGGGGACAAAGTTAAGATACGCCACTAACTCTAAAGTGCTGCATGAAATGGAAAGTAGTACCACATCACAGTAATTCTAAAATTCATACAAGTGCACTGCAGTTTTTGGACCCTCCAATGTATAATACAAAGTGTTTTAAAATTTTCATCAAAATCCAATACTACTACATCATGATATTGACCTAACCTAAAATGTTATTCTATTCTTAGTATTTAATTGGCCTATTCAGTTTTTCGTCTTAGGCATTGGAAGATATACTGGGAAGGATGACTTGGCAAGTTCAGATCTTAAAAAAAAAAGTTCAGATTTAATTTTTCTCTGGATGAATTTCTCTGTATTAGAGTTATTCTCATGCATCCAATTTACATTGGCGCTCAACTCAAAATAATGAAAGCCAAAGAAGACGTCTTTTTTTTTTTTAACATTTATTTACATATGAGAGAGAGAGAGTGAGGAAGCGTGAGTGGGGTGGGGGGACACAGGGAGAGGGAGAGAGAGAATCTCAAGCAGACTCCCACCTGAGCGAGGAGCCCACGTGGGGCTCCATCTCACAACTCTGAGATCACGACCTGAGGTGAAACCAAGAGTTGGATGCTCAACTAACTAAGCCACCCAGACGCCCCAAAAAAGTATTCTTCTAATGACGTGTTTCCTCTATATGAAAGTGCCTTTCGCTTACATAAAGAAAACATTTCTTTATTGTTTGCTCTTAAGCATTTTATTATAAGCAAAAATAGCACTGTTATCAAATCAAACCAAAGCCATTTGAAACTTGTAAATGTTAACTGTACTTTTTTTACCTCTCTTTTTATTGGCTGTGCTTAACACTTTTTTGATATATTATAGGGATGTACTTGGGAAGTTGGAAAAGGAGTTCACAGATCACCAACAGCTAACTTATAAAAAGGTGCTTGGAAACAAATCCAGACGCTTCCAATGATCTGGAAGTGTTTTCTGTTTTATGGAGAAAAAGGCTTAAAGGGATTTGTGTTCTAAAGTTGGTAAATGGAGAAGTTAGGATTCAAACTCAGCTATATACATAGTGCTATTTATAATGAGTATTCGATAAACGTTTGATGCGTAGATCGCTGTACATGCATTGCATGTCCCTTTGCTGAAACAGCAGCAGAGAGGGCCAGTGGATGCATAAAGGTGGCGGGAAGCAGAGCTGCATGGAAAGCCACGAGAGCTCGTAACGGCACACGGCTGGTCTGACAAAGTGCATCAGCGCCAAAGTGGAGTTAACCACGTCAAGTGTCTCTTGTCAACATCTAAGATTGAGGTTTTTAGTAGCAATCATGCAATTGTAATCATGGTTGGTTTTGCTGTTCTCATTGATTATTTAGATCCAGGACAAAGTAAGAGAAGTTGAACAGAGCAAGGCCATGAGCCAGGAATTCAGCCGGCAAATTCAGAAGATAGCCAAAGATCTCACAAATATTCTAAGTAAGCTGAGAGCAAAGACAGATAACTTAGCACAAGCTAAAACCGACCAAAAGGTAAGGAAGGAGAAGTGGAAACATAAAAGATGCTACTGAATGAATTAACTATTTTTTGGAGTTAGTTTATTTTGGGGATACAGAGAAAAAAAAAAAAAAGCTTTCTTGATTAGCAAGCTTCATTAAAACCAGATGGTAAAGGCAGGCAGTGAGACATTTTATAAACATAACAGCATAGATCACTTACATAGTAGTATGCCCCATCAGTACAGTGGAGCTGTATTAATAAATATACCTGCACGTGTGTGTAAGAGGGAAGAGTGTCAAAGGACCAAATAACGATTTAGAAATATAAGAATTCCAAAATGAAGGGCGGTCTTGGTGGTTAAATCTGGTTTTCACTTTGCTGATGAGTTAAGTGACAAATCCTTTTTGGGTGGGGCAGAAGGAAAACATTAACCTCCTCACTCAGCCCCATAGGAAATAAACGCTGGCATTACAAAATATCCTGCCTGCTCTGCCTGTCTAACTGAAGAAACAGAAATGACCTGATGAGAGTAGAATTATCCTTTATAATATTTGGCATTTACAAAAATCATTTAAAATATCACCCTTGATCTTGGAAAATTGGGAGAAATTTATTTTCTACGGTCTAATGTGCTTTTGTTTCCATTACCATCTAGGTGCTAGGAGAGGAATTAGATGGCTGTAATTTAGAATTAATGGAACTAGATGCAGCAATACAGAAATTCTCAGAACAGAATGGCCAACTGGGTAAACCACTGGCCAAGAAGATAGGAAAACTGACTGAACTTCACCAGCAGACCATTAGGCAGGCTGAGAATCGGCTCTCCAAGCTCGGTCAGGTATGTCTTCCAGGCCAGGAATCAAAATTCTCTAAGGCAGAAATTCAGTGTTTGCTTTTTCCTTTGAAAATAAATAAAAAGAAAATAAATAATAAATAAAAAGATAATATTGACAATCATGAGGATGGTTTAAGGGTAGCTTATTTCATACCACACCTGTGTTCCTAAAATTTACATGTAAACTTGCCTTTATTTTATATCACACCATATTGTAAGTTAATTGACAAAGGTAGTCATATAAATGGACCTTTGTAATGAATATTTTCAGACATAAGATATATATATATATACATATATACACAAAAATATATATAAAGATGTAAGACATAAGATATATATATATATATATATATATATATATATATATATATATATATATATATATGTAAGACATAAGATTATATATATATATATGCTTGCATTTACCATTACTTAACATGTACAGGTCACACATCCCTCGTAATTGTTGACTGTAGGCTCACCTTTATAAACTGATTAGGTGTCTTTTCTGTAATCAGGGACAAACTAAATCAGGATTTGGCAACTAATGAGTTATAGTACCCAAACCTCCTTATTCAGTGAGGGTGGAGTTTGGGAGGAGGGATAGAGAGGTACTGGACAGATGACTAAGAGATGAGAAGAGAAAATATTTTTAAAAGACAGATATTCAAGCATATTAAGGACTTGGGCTTTATCCTAAAGTCACTGGGAAGTCCTTGACAGATTTTCAATAAGGAAATGGTTGTTCATGATACCTTTAGATATCACAGATATTATGACAATCATCCCCTAGGATTACTGTATCTAACGAGAAATAGAAGACTGATTTCTAGCTCACGAAGCAGAGTTTACAATTGCTATCTGAATGGTAATGATTTTTCAGGCAGCATCACATTTAGAAGAATACAACGAAATGCTTGAATTCATTTTGAAGTGGATTGAGAAAGCTAAAGTACTGGTACATGGAAAGATTACATGGAATTCTGCACATCAACTTCGAGAACAATACATCTTACATCAGGTAACTTTGGGAAAAATAGCTTTCAAAGAGTAACTAAGAGAGAAATTTGATTTAACTGGCTAGACTGACAGAAAAGTTAAAGGACCATGATGTAGAATTATTGTAGGTGCCAGATAAAAAGAAAGCTAAGGTGGCCCTGATGACTTGTCCAGTGGTTTGAAAGAAAGTGGCTACCCATAAGATTTCATAAGACTGCATAAATAAATAAATAAATATCCTCTATCTCCCCTCAACTTTTCTTTCTCCAGGACCCCAAATAATCAGCCCTATATAAGTCTCTCTTTTTTCATAGCTTCTCTGAAACAACTACAGGTGGGGGTATGGTGGGAAATTCTTCCCCAGGAAGAGATGTGACATGTGGAAGGATTATAGGCTCTAGACTCAGGCTGATGGGAAAACTAGGCTCTGAGGTTGGGGGCTGTGCGATTTGGAGCAAAGTACTTTGCCTCTCTGAATCCAGTTTTCTCATCAATAAGATGGAGATGTAAATGATATTTATATTGCAGAATTTTTAGGAGGTACAAATGGTTTAACATATGTGCAAATATTAAGCACATTGCCTGCCACATGGGTGCTTCCTTCTCAGCGTTCAGCCTGCTCTCAGTTGTCTGGCTTTCCAAAGGAAGTAGGGGTCAGCTGGAAAGGAGCAAAGAGTCCACGTCACATGGTGGCTGTATTACTTCATTTCCGGAAGTTTTCTTCTGGTCATATATTCCAGGAAATTATTTCATCCTTTTATTATCTTTAGCTTGAATTAGATACAAACATCTAATAGCCCAGTTAGCTTACAATATAATACAGAATGATTTTTACTTAGTTACATGGCTATCCTGAAGTATTTTAGATTCTCTCTCTTTTATTCTGATTTATATATATACACATATTTTCTAAATCATTCACTTTTCCATTCCTGTGGACAGGTTGCTAGATCAAAGCCCCATTTTCTCCTTTTTGGAATGCTTTAACAGATGCTAATCAGTTTCCCTATGTACATAATCGTTCTTCTCTAATCAATCTTGTATGCACTTCTGGAATCTTTCTTACGCCACTCAAGACAAGACTTAAGTTATGATTCGTTGTAAAAATGAAAAAAATATACAACCTCATTAGAAATCTAGAAATGAAAATTTAAGAGAGATTGAGAGAACTTTATCAAATTAACATCATTTAAAAGTTATTTGAGGGGCACCTGGGTGGCTCAGTCATTAAGCATCTGCCTTTGGCTCAGGTCATGATCCCAGTGTTCTAGGATCGAGCCCCGCATCGGGCTCCCTGCTCAACGGGAAGCCTGCTTCTCCCGCTTCCATTCCCCCTCTCTCGCTACCTCTCTCTGTCAAATAAATAAATAAAATCTTAAAAAAAAAATAAAAAATAAAATAATAAAAGTTATTTGAGGTTCATATTTAAAGAAATGAGAGCTGTCAACTCTGAAGGTTACTTGTTAAAATCTTTTTGAAAAACAATTGGCAAAATGTATCATGATCATCAAAATGTTACTACTCCATAATCCAAAATGTGGAAAATATGTGGTATTAATAACTATACTGGAATTTTATTTTTTGAAGATTTTATTTATTTATTTGAGGGAGAGAAAGAGTGTGAGTGAGGGATGGGGGAAGGAGGGGGACGCAGGGGGTATGAGTAGAGGAAGAGGGAGGAGGAGGGGGAAAGTATCTCAAGGGGACTCCACGCTGAGTGTGGAACCTGACACAGGGCTTGACCTCATGACCCTGAGATTATGAGTCAAGCTGGAACCAAGAGTCAGATACTTAACTGACTGAGCCACCCAGGAGCCCCACTACAGTGGAATTATTTTTTAAGATTTTATTTATTTATTTGAGAGCGAGAGTGAATAGGAGCAGAAGGGAGAGACAGAGGGAGAGGGAGAAACAGGCTCCCCAATAAGCAGGGAATCCAACAAGGGGCTCATTCCCAGGACCCTGAGATCATGACCTGAGCCAGAGGCAGATGCTTAACTGACTGAGCCACCCGGACACCCTATAGTGGAATTTTAAAGAAAAATGTCATGTCACTTTTCTGAATGACATTTTGGATATAATAGAGTATAACGTAGTCTTTAAAATGACCATCTACACTTCTATTTTAAGTAGGTCCTGCACTCATTTATTTATTCAACAAACATTTATAGAATGCTTTCTTTCCAAAGCTAGGAATTTAAAATACAAAGAATATTTCCTGTTCTTGTCCCAGGGAGTTGATAAAGGGAGGCACAAGGCAGGCAGACACAATTACAAACAGTGTAGTAAGTGCAGGAAATGAGGGATCAAGGTGCTGAGGGAGCCCACAAGGTGCTGAGGGAGCCCACAGGAGCGTGCTCCGCTCACACTGCCTGGGTCTAGGGCAAGTTTAAGGAGGCCTTCTTAGGAAAAGGTCATTCCAGGCTGAGTCCTGAATAACAGGTTGCCTACCCGTGTGAAATGCATTGTAGACAAAAAATGCATGTTGAAATCCCCGGTAGTAAGAGTGGGGGGTGCTCTGGTGCAGTGGAGGGAGCTCTACGGGGAGGAGGTGTGGAGGAGAGCTGGAAAGAGGCATAGGAGGTAAGAATAGAGAAGAAAAAGATCAAAAGGCCTGTTAAGAACTTGGGCTTTACCATGTAGTCCCTCTGAAGCCTTTGACAGATATTCTTCAGGCTTGTATTTTAAGAAAGACGATTTAGCAGCCTGTGGAAAGCAGACTGATGAGGTAAGGCAGCATGGAAGGCGGCTTCAGTGTTACACCAGAGAGTGACAGGGTCTCTCTTTGGAGGTTGAGAGAAGACAGAATCAAGGGCTATTACTGAGCTAGAATTCTGGACTCTGGAGACTCTTGTGGGTGAAAGGAGGGAGGAGCCATAGACAGCTCCCAGGTGTTTTGACTTGGGCAGGTGGGTGAGTTGAGTGCCTCAGGGACACAGGAGGACAGATACCGCCTGTCGGTGGTTCTCTCAGATGCTCGGGAGAGAAGTCAGCCTGTAGACACTCTTTTGGGGTTCTCCCGTACCTGCCTTAGGTCAGGCTGCCCGAGTGTAGCCAAAAACAGTACACAGAGAGAATGCATGTGTTCTAATGTCAGGTGGAAAAAAGATGGAAAATTGTACATATATTATGATCTCAATTACCTAAAAATATACCCAAATGTTATCTCCTACTTAAAATATACCCAAATTATCTCCTACTTAAAGTTATCTCTGACGTATTGTGGAGTATTTTATTTTCTTCTTTATATTTTCAATATTTTCTAAGCTTTAATATATATAGCATTCCTCATGAGGGAAAAAGGCCTGTATTATAAAAAATAAAGATCTATTGCCTAAGAATAATGTCCCAGCTCCCATTTCTCCTCCTTACACATCACACATCCCAGTAACTGCACATTTTGTGCTCACTCACCTCTCTGCCTCTGCTTATGCCGTTCCTTCTCCCAATCTTCCTGCAAGTAGGAGCACATCTCATTTCTGTCATCTTTAACCTTTCTTCTCTTTCACTCTACTCATATAAAGTGTATTATGTGATTCACAATCCATTTGTATTATTAGTCCACTAGATGATACTATCCTGAATGATGAGGGCTGTGTTTTATTCCTCTTGGTATCTCATGTCACTTCTACCCCCTTTGTCTCACTAAAACAAGTGTTCAAAGGTTTTTGTTTGTTTATAATGCTCTTGTGTGATTTTCATTTTTTAGATCGATAAGCATTTCAGATCTTAGAATATGAGAGCTGAAAGGCATCTCTTGAGTTTAAATATGAGAAAAAGCAAGCTCAGCAACCTGACAAAGATACCCAACATGTCAGCACATCGCCGCTCTCGGGATACTCACGTCCTGACCCTCACCAGGGAGCAGCTGGGGGTGGGAGATAGAGCATGAGCCTTAGGGTCCAGCAGTTAATAACGTGTGGCCCTGGCAAATGGTTGACAGTTCCTAAACTTTGATCTCTTTTTCTGTGAAATGGGGATAAGAGTAGGTGGGGAGTAGGCACAGGGGTGTGAAGGTTAAACACAGTAAGACACACAGAACCTCCCCAGTGCGCATGAGAACTGTGGATAACATCTCAGTCCCTTCTAGTCTGATTGTCTTACACCACGCCAGATTGATTACCTATGTCTATGTCTGCCTATGTGTCAATGTCATGAATATTCATAATTCACTCTAGACCATGCTAGAAGAATCTGAAGAAATTCACGGCAATCTAGAAGCGATGATTGAGAAATTACAGTACCTCGCTAGTGTGTACTCCACAGAAAAAATGTTTCAGCAAGTGGCAGAACTGGGACGGGAGTCGGAGGGGCTGCGACACATGATCAAAATTCGTTTGCAGAATCTCCAAGATGCTGCCAAGGTAAAATAATAATAATAATGATAATAATAATAAAATAATAATAATAGTAGTAGTAATTCAAATAGGAAAGTGTATCATTTTAAAAAATAGTGGTTTTATAGTGGAGATATAGTATGCACCTGTGATAATGCCTTCTTGACTGTGATGTTATTCTTCTATGACTTTGAACTTCAGACGCTTTTGTATACTAACATTCATATTGCTTTTACTCTGTAGGATATGAAAAAATTCGAAACTGAGCTAAAAAACTTACAAGTTGCTTTGGAACAAGCCCAGACGACCTTGACTTCTCCAGAAGTCGGACGTCTTAGTCTCAAGGAGCAACTTTCTCATCGACAGGTAAGCAAAAATAATTTAGAGGAAATGAGTAGGGAGCTTTATTAAAAAAAAAAAAAAAGAAAAGAAGATAGTGAGGAAAAATGATTTTTAAACTCAGTCATAGCCTCAGTGCTCTATGTATTATTGAAAGAAAAATTCCTCGGAAAATGTTTATGACACGTGACAGAGCTGTAACTTAGTAAACGTCTCCAGCTTATGAATTAAGCTATTAAAATACACAATTTTCAAATGCTTTTACAAAGTGTAAAATGTGAACTTGCACTTTCAGCATCTGTTATCTGAGATGGAGTCACTCAAGCCAAAGGTCCACGCCGTGCAGATCTGCCAGAGCGCACTCCGGATCCCCGAGGATGTGGTCACAAGCTTGCCGCTCTGCCACGCCGCTCTGCACCTGCAGGAGGAGGCCAGCCGGCTGCAGCACACGGCCATCCAGCAGTGCAACATCATGCAGGCATGTGCTGCCGTGCCAGCCAGAGGCTCTGGCCGTCCCCGCGCCAGCAGAGCAACGGCAAATGAGTCATGGGCTTCTTTTCTTAGCATTGTGTGGGCTCAGCCATCAAAACACATCCAGAGTGTTAAATTTGACAGATTGTTGTGGTTATATAAAATAAGGAGATGAAATGCTAGCATTTGGCTCACCCAAAAAAGCCTGGGGAAAGCTCTATAAAAAATATCCTTTGGTGAAAACTATCTTTGAGCAATATATTTTAGTAAAGAACAACTTATAAAGGTTAATTTTATCTTCAGTCATATATTTTTATCTCTTATTATTCATCTGAGAATCCTCTAAAGCCTTGTAGAATGCCTTACTGCTAGTATATGTTACAGATTTTTTTCATATTTCAGCTTATTGATGCACCAGATGCATTTTCTTGCCTAAAAAAGCACACCCAAGTGTAACTCTTAATCTCTTTAGCTAATAAAAGAAAAATCATTTACTAGGAAGCAATGACACTCTCCACCTCATACCTCCTTTCAACTAATACTTTACCTGCTTTATCCAAATTGCATTCATATCTGCTCATTAAATAGCAAATGGTCAGGTTGGTCAACTGTCCTTGCTCCCTGGATTATTTCTAATTTGTTACATAGTAAATTCCTGAGGACAGAAGTCATGCTTACTTCATTTTTTTGTCTTCCATCCCAACATTTAGACAAGTGCCTTACATATATATATTTAGTATTTCTTAGATGGAAAAATGAAGCAATCATGTTTTTCATATTTCTTCCCACTGTGACATTGTTCTGACCATGACATTGCCATTTTCAGGACAATATGAATAGAAGAGAGAGGATCTAGCCACTTAGCTGTTTTGAGTCGGTCAATAATCTTAGCAAACTATTTTGAGAGAAGTCTTTGAAATATCTCCATAAACTTGAGGACTTGAATCATCCAGGGATTTTGCCCATCATTTCTTTATTCCCTAGACACACAAGTAAATACCAGTGAACACTATAGGCAGCAGCACAGAATGGTTCCCATAGTTATTGATACAGAAAGATAATCGTGTGTTTTTTTCTCTTTCAAAGGAGGCTGTGGTGCAATATGAACAGTATGAGCAAGAAATGCAGCACCTCCAGGAGCTTATAGAAGGAGCTCACAGAGAAATTGAGGACAAACCTGTGGCCACCAGTAACATCCAGGAGCTGCAGGCCCAGATTTCTCGGCATGAGGTGAGACGGGAACACAGGCGCTTGCTGAGAACATGTAATTGGTTTCTAGGGAATCACAGAGAAAAGTTTTCCCTGTCCCACACACAGTGTGCTCAGTTGTGGGGGAGCCTCTCTGACTGTCTTTGCATTTTGAGCACTGTTTTTGCTTTCCTTTCCAAGATCCCGGAGGCTGAGTCTTCCTCTTGAGGCCAAAACCTCTTTACATGGTGCTGATGATGTAACTCAACTGGGATCCACCAATTGTCTCCTGCACCCAAAATTCTCACAGTTAATTACACCAAAACATAGTCCATTCCGTATTCAAAGCCTGCTAGAAACAGCAATGCTCAAAGCCTTGCTGTTTGATCACCCTCTTTAAAAAGAAGAGATGTTTCATATTAAAAACAAAATCATTTGCTCTTTCAAATATAGGTTATTTCAGTTCCTTCCACCAAAATCAGAGTATGGTCCATGTTGTTTTGCTAATTTCCAGATTGTGTCTGTTAGCATCTTCCCCATTTGCAAATATGCCTTCTTTCTTATATTTATACCTTCATTATAAACTTAGGAACCCTCCTTTGTGCAGACTTGGTCTGAGAGATCATAGACCTTGAGTGTTTTGGCCCATTGATACCTAGCAGTGAATTTCTTCTGCCCGGTCAATTCCTGTATGGGTCACATTTAGTCTTTCTCTTGGGGACTGGCTTATAGCATCATGAATTGGAGTAAGCAACAGGGCAGGGGAGGGTGTCTTATTTCTCTGTGCCAAGGGTGGATATTTAGTTTATTCTTCATCTGCTCTCTTTTAACTTTATCCCCATAAGAGCAACAAACTATTTTTCCAAACCAAGTATCATAGTGAGTTTCTCAGAAGATTCAATTGTTGCCTTTGAAGGATAAAATATCTCACTACCTACTCTCCAAATCCAATTCTTTAATTTCTTGACATGCCCAATGCATCAGTAACTTACATTTATATATGATTTACAAAATGACGTAAATAAACATCCCACCTACATTTACTGCTACACTATAGATATCATCTATGTTAACTATTGATTTCTCTTATGCCATTGGTTAAGTGAAAATATGCTATGCAAATATTTGAAATCAGTTTATATAATTCATATATTAGAGTATATATTACAAATTAATTTTGAAACTGTTCTTAATCTCATTTTGTAAGATCCAGAATTTTGTTGTAACAACTTTTCTATCATAGTACAGAAGGTATAATATTTTTAAAATCTTGTCTGAAAAAACAATAATTTTCATTACTATAGTTTTTTGAGGGTTTTTTTTTTAACAGTTTACAAAGTTGTTGCATTATCTTTTATAACAATGCTGTTAGGTGAGGATTTTTTTAACAATCATCTCCATTATACTGATAAGAAAACAAACTGATTTTTGTCAGTGACTTCCCAAACTCCCAAATCTAGTAACTGATAGAAACCAGATTCTAAGCCAGTATCTGTGGCTCCAAGTTCCATGATTTTTTCCCCCACTGCAGAAACTATTTAGGGTAGCTATTGCACGGACGAGAAGAATAATGGTCCAGGAAAATAAATGACTTGTCCAAGATCCCAGAGTTGGCTCTGAGCAGTCAGCTGTAGACTCTCAACCAGGCTCCTGTTCAGTGATCCGTTCGTTTTGTCACGTTTTCTCTTTCCAGGTCTAAACATGAGTGTAGACATTTGTCAGTTTTGTCATGTGATTTAGAATACATTTTCATAATAATGATGGCATAGTCCTGTGTGAGACTCATTGTATGTATAAAACAAACACAGGAAGGAAAGTGCTGAGTGGTGAAAGCCTGATTTACGATAACATAAGAATGTGGAAGGCTGCTTTTTCCTGTATTTTCAGTCTGCTTTTAATGGAATTTCAATTTTGAGGTGAATCTAGTATCTAGAAGGATAACTTTAGCTCATAAAAATAATTGATAATTTATTCATTTCTAAGGAATTCACATATTTTTCTGTAATTTTGTAAATGCTGGCATTTAATTTGAAAAAATTATCCTGCCACTTTTAAATCATAGGAGAGAATACTCAGGCTCTTTGCTTTTTACCTTACATACAAGGCCTTTCCTGAGTGCAGAAGACTGCCCACAGAGGGGCAGCCACTGTACTTAGAACAGCCACTATATCTGAAATTCCTACCTCTTTATGCTCATCCTTTGTAATCATTTCCCGAAATATCCAGTAAAAATTAAAAATAGATACGCTTCCTGAGAATAGGGAATACATTAAGCCAGTGGGGCTCCATTTTAATTTAGCAGATTTAATCACCAACCCACAAAGTTATTATGATATAGACAGGTTTTATTCTTAGAGAAAAAAGTTCTAAAGAGCTATTTCTCCAAGGGAATCATATGGGGTAAGTGTAAAATGCCTAGTAAATCAACATCCTTTGTGGAGACCAGAATTTCATTGTTAACAAACAACCCAAATGAGTTTTATACACAATAAAGTTGAGAACTCCAATTTAGGAGATGGGTGTCTGCTGTCAGCACAGGCACACCTTTGCAGGGTATAGCAGTAGGGGGCACAGCCATCCATGTAGGCAGAAAAGGGAAGGGACTAAAACTAATGCTACTTCACAAAGAGTCTTCAAATCTACCCCAATGGGGCAAGCCGTTTTAAGAAGGCTTAGCGATTTGTCCCGTGAAAATATAGAATTGGAGGAGTCCACTGAGTTGATAGATGTCTTCTACAGGTGCATGCTAATTGTAATAGAGCAACCATGCATAAGTCACTAGGCCAGATATAGTAAGTAGCTGCCTAATCACTATTAAAAACAAAACCCTGTTAGGTTTAATTAAGTACCTGCAGCTCTAAAAGGTAGAGAAGTGCTGATTTCTACTTTTTAAATTCTTGCTTTAAAAATTATTGTGCTATAGAAGAAGTCAAGAAGACAGGCTACTGGCTGAGTTTTGCTGGGTTGTTTTTCCTTTCATTTAGCCAGTTTTGGCTGGGAGGGGAGAAACAGAATGATATATACGTGTGTCTGTGTATACATACCTACACATATACATATATGGATACACACACGCTATATATACCAGTTTGTTGTTGTCATTTGTTTCTGAACTTCCAAGTTCGAAGCTCTAGTTTGAATGTCAATGTGTTTAAAATGATAGTATGTATATACATATATACATACAGGCATGTGTATATATATATATATATCTCCAGTAAAATTATATATATATATATAAATTATATATATGTCTATGTATAGACATATATATGTATACACACACTATCGTTTTGAAGACATTGACATTTTATGTTTTTTTCACAAAATATGTTACATGCAAGCACTGAATGACAGCTTTTCAGGCAACAGAGCCAAATAAAAGGAACAGAAAAAGGTAATGGTTTGGTTACTTTTAGGATTAATGTTCTGGAATGCACATCTTAATTTTTGTTAAACAGGTATACACTTTTAAGTAAGAAAATATACATTTAATATTTTAGAATTACCATTTTACATTTTTTAATTTAATATTTTGGTTTTTGAGAGCTACGTGCTGTCCAGAATATATTTTCAGTAAGCTCTTGGTAAGAGCTTTAACACCTCTATCTCTTAAAACAATTTTTTCAACAAATGAATTTAAAAGCTGTTAAATTTGAGTTGAACTTCAAGAGCAGAAGTTCTAGCTTGAAACATCAGAAACATGTGAGGCATGTTGGGGAGTACATGAGGGAGAATTTGATGAGTGTACAAAACTTTATTGTGGGAATAATCTGCATAAAAATTTAGGGTTTCATATGTAATATTTAGCTTATCTGCAAAAAACAACTCCGTGGGTCACAGGAATTGACCTGCAGGTTACTTTGGTGACGCGGTCCGTAACAGATGACTGCTCTATTTGATACATTCAGTATGGTAAGAGCTGAGCATTGCATTTTTTGTAGTTTTAGTCATCACATGACCTAATTTCCACGGCATGAACCATCTGGCAGTTTCAGATTCTTTAGGCATTTTAAAGAAAGTTGCCAGTGCTTCAGGTTACATAAGTCCCCGGTTGCACACGGAGCCTCTCCTGGGATTAGAATCCGCCGGCCGCAGGGCACTCGGTCTCCGGCCCGCGCCGCGCAGCCGTTCTTCCAGCCCCGCCGCGCGGTGGTCGGGCTGCGGGTGCGGGGCCCGGCAGGCTCCTCCGCTCGCACGTCCACATCCTGCCTCTTGGCCGCGGCCGCTGCCGCTGCTGCCGGCTGGCGCAGCTCTGCGATTTCATTGGCCAGCGCTGGAGGAAGATGAACGCTACTAGTTGTGTTTCCTTTTGATGCTGCTCTGACACACGGTTGGTGGGGGGTGGGAAATGTTTCCCCAGGAGCTGGCTCAGAAAATCAAGGGCTACCAGGAGCAGATCGCCTCTTTGAACTCCAAGTGCAAGATGCTGACGATGAAAGCCAAGCACGCCACCATGCTGCTGACGGTGACGGAGGTGGAGGGGCTGGCGGAGGGGACGGAGGACCTGGACAGGGAGCTCCTCCCCGCGACCTCGGCCCACCCCTCTGTGGTCATGGTAAGTAAGGGCGAAGGCCGGGTTTGCTGGGAGCCAGCGCGCTCCCTTCTGCCTGGACCCTCGCTAGTGGCTCCAGGTTCCCTCTTCGTGGCTTATTTTAGGGATCAGTGCTAGCTCTTGCAGATTCGAACTGAGGAACAGTCTCCTTAACTCTCTGACTACATTTGGGCCAAGGCCAGTTTTTGATACTGTAAACAGTGACAGTTAAAATGAACCCTTTTGCTTGAAGTGGCTGAATTATTTAATATGTCGAAGGTTGGCCCTGCATTTGTTCATAATTTAGCAGTAATACTGAGAGGCTCTGAGCTTGAAAAAAAAAATTCCTTTGCACAGTTTTCTAGTTTTCTGGTGGATAGGAGAATCATGCTACACCTGTTTTTGGTGTATGTTTTCCAAGCTAAAACACTGGCTGATTAGATATGTTTGTGTATTCTGTTATACAGATGTTTAATAAAATATAGAAGGAAAGGTACTATTAGGAAAATAAGAAAACAGAAAACCCAAAATTTAGCTTTGGATTAAAAGAAATAGGTTCCATTAATTTCTGTTCTGCAACACCACTGACCTATCACTTTGTATCTAAAATGCATTACTTATTTTGGTAACTATAACGTTTTCCAGTGCTATAATGTTTTCCACACATATGTGCTGTGCCTAGGTAGCATATAACCACACCTGGACTCTTTTGGCAAAATATTACTTCGGGTGCATTTATCTCCCTAGAATATTTAGAATTTGAGACGTCCACGAAAGATCCAAGTTTTATTTTGTAGACCCTTCACTCGCTTGTATGATTCATGATTTTTCTACTTGTCTATAAAGACACAAAAAGACATCAAGGAAAGGAAACTAATCAACAACAAAAGTCTTTATTGTGATATGCACCCCCTTTCCCTGTTTGTTTTACAAATGGTCCCTAGAGTCCTACTCACTTGAGGACAAAACTTTTAAATACTAACACAGAATTTGTATGTAGATTTGGGTCTCAGTATCTCTAACCTTTGTTATATTATTACTTTTGTTTTGTCCTGTGCCTGACCAGGTCTTTTGTTAACATAGCTAACTGATGTTCATGTCCTTTGGGCTACATTTTGTGTAATAGATGACTGCAGGTCGCTGTCACACTTTGCTGTCACCTGTCACTGAGGAGTCTGGGGAGGAGGGAACCAACAGTGAAATTTCCTCTCCACCTGCCTGTCGCTCCCCTTCACCTGTGGCTAATACAGATGCTTCTGTTAACCAGGTACCACCCGTTTGGAATTCCTCTAGCTGTGATCTCTGGATGGTTGCAGGACTCCATTCTCTGTTCTTAATAGACTGTGGGTGTGAATCTTGGACTTTCAGGGACACACCATTAGGTGTGAAATTGCGCAAACTGTGATTGTCGTGTGACCCCACTACTGGCTCAGCACATCAGCTCCTCTTCTGGCCTGCTAGCAGTGAGATGAGCAAAAATTAGGGCACAGAAATTATAGATGGAGAAAGCCCTGTTTTAAGGCATTATGGCTTTAGTGTCTAACAGCTGTCTGTAATGGAGTACTGCATCCTAACAGAAAATGAGATGTTTGTGTCACCATTGTAAAATAACATGATCTATTTGTATTTTAACATTCATTAAACGTGGTTTTGCCACTTACCAGCTCAGATTTTGAAGATGAAAAGCTTCTGCTCACCACATTATACTTTTTCTTTATTTACTGTCAACCAATTTCAGCGGTGTCTGCCAGTGTATATATTGTAATGCCTAAGTAGACTTGTGTTTTTTGCTTATCTTAATAATCTTAAATTTTATTTCCTATAATATAGAGGTAATACCTTGTTGTTATATGGTGCTGTTTAGCATGTGTTATGTTAAATTTAGATTGTACTAAATTAAATGTGTCAAAGAGTTTTCATGAAAAATACTGGATAGAAATAAAAAATAAGCTCTTACAATAGTCAAACATTTTTAATGCATGTTAAGTAATACCTTTTTTCCTTTAGCCAATATAAGTTTTAAAAAGTTTAATTACATTACTATGAAATTATGTACGTGTTCAAAGGAGTTGAGATTTATTATTAAGAAAGAAGCATTAAACAGAGAAAATGTTCTATAAGCTGTATTATAAATCAATTACAATTATTTTTATTTTAAAGCAGAAGCATTTGAAATAGTATTTCTGTGATTTAAAAAAAACCTCTTACCCCAAAGGAGGAAAATAAAATTGATGAAAATTTTAGGTAAAACTATTCTCTTAGCAAAAGTGCATAAAACTCTAGTTATCAATTTATTCATTCATCAGACACATTCTGAGTACCTGCTTGGCACGAAATCTTGTGCTGGGTACCAGGTAGGTAGTAAAGGAGAAGACCACAGTACCCCTGCCCTCAGAGACCTTATAATCTAGAAAGAAATGTGGATATGGAATGAATAACAACAAATGTTGAGAGGAAATTAAAAACAAAAAAAGGAGAAGTTCAGGGCACTCTGGGGGAAACTGTTCTTCAAATTCTGATTTTAAAATACATATTACTCATTCTTTGATGTTGTGTTCTTCCCTGTGGTCACAGATGTTATTAGAATCAGAGAAATATGGCCGTAGTCAGCTGTTTTGTATAGGAAAAAATTACCCTATATAATATACTTAATGTTCTTAAAATTTTCAAGCTGAACGGTAAACACTGGCCTTGAGATTAATACTGTGGGAAGAATATCCCTTTTCTAAGATTGTCAGTCTCAGTGATACTTCTTATAAAGTGTCTTTCAGTGTGCATGTGAAAAAGCCTTATGAATGATAAAATATGCAAATGTTTTTATTATGGTTACTTTAGCTGTCAAACTCAGTCAAATCCTAAAATTACATGTGAGATTTTTGTTTTTGTTTTTTTTTTTAAGATTTTATTTATTTATTAGACAGAGATAGAGACAGCCAGCAAGAGAGGGAACACAAGCAGGGGGAGTGGGAGAGGAAGAAGCAGGCTCATAGCAGAGGAGCCTGATGTGGGGCTCGATCCCATAACGCCGGGATCACGCCCTGAGCCGAAGGCAGACGCTTAACCGCTGTGCCACCCAGGCGCCCCGAGATTTTTGTTTTAAATCGATTTTGACACCCCCCCCACCATCTAAGGAAAGCATCAATTAAATCACATTGTTAAAATACTTTTATGTGATAGTACAGATTAGCAAAACCTGTCTTTATGTCAGACAGCTTTACTCAGAGGAGGCTGTTAAAAAGCAAATGTGATAAGCTTCATGTTGTTCAAACAGATCAACCCTATCATTACGGCCACATGTTATTCTTGTTGGGCAGTAATATAAGTCAGAGGAAAATGAACAAATACTCCAACATGGCCCACAAGCTTTCTCTTGAAGCAGAGGAGGACATTTAGAATGCCCCCTAAGTTCCACTTTCCAGACTCAAAGTGCTGTACGGAATGTGCACAACTGTTTCCAGGGGCAGCCAAATATAACTGCTTTAAAAAATTGCAGCTGTTAAAAAGAGGTTTTGTGCTTGCTGCTTCTGTAAGTAGATCTTCATTATATAACTGATTCCCCCCCAGCCCACCCCACAGTCAGTGTGTTCTGCCTCTGACAGTAGTTATTAGCTGAAATGTGGTAATGGTGTAGCTTACTGGAGAGTGGAAACAACCATAACCAGGCAACCCCCAGATTTGCTGCCACAGCAAAGCTAGAGTCGGGCTCCTCGGTAGAGTCAACAGAAGGTGAAGTTTGAAAAGCGCAGTCTTGTACCAGGTGGAGTGCCAGCCCCAGGTTAGCCTCAGAATGGGCGCCTGCTCTTGTACCTGTAAGCGGAAAGGGCCGGAAGTCCCTTAGCAGCCTCGTCTGTAAGGGAGGCAATGCTCCCCAGTTCACATAATTTTGAAAATTCAATGTGATGTGAAGCCTGAAAGTACTCTTTCACCTGGACAGTGTGAATAAAATAGTAGCTGTGGCTTTCTAAATGTATTGCCTCAGGAATCTACTGGATAATAACTCTCATAACCTAGGCACGAAGCAACAGAGCCATGTGTCTAAGGATGCATCCTCACTACACCAGCTATTGCCTCTACTTAGTAGTTATGGGACTGATTGCTTTATTTTATTGAATCTATATAGTCCTCAAGTTATTCATCTGCAAAAGGTGATACATTTCCACATGCTTTTAAGAAACCAGTAATTGTCAGTCCTGTTTAATTGGCCTGAGCAGTACACATACACACCCACGATCTCACACACATGCACATTCATGACAAAGAACCAGAAAAAAAGATTTTTTTTAAATAACACATTTGTTTTATTCTGGCTCTTTTGAGGGGCTTCTTTATAATAGAGTATTTAAAAATTTACATCTAAAGCAATTTTTTGCTTTTCTTTGTGGACAGTAATAGAATTACCTTCCGTGTATATAAAATGGTAAAGTTTATAAAAGTGTTTTTACATGTACAATTCATTAGGGACACATATGCCTGCCTGTTATTTGCCAAACACCCTACGATATGCTCAGACTCGAAGACAACAAGCTCACCCCGGTCTTAAGAGAGCTCAGTCTGTGTGAGAGCAGGCGAATCATCACAGTAGAAGAGGACAAGTGCCATGACAGTGGGAAAACTGCAGGGGGAGGGTGGTCTCGGAGCAAGCACTTGACCCTGACCCAGGAGTTCAGGGGGGGTCAAAGATGTCACCCAGAGCTTTAGGAAAGGAATACAAGTTAGGCAGCCAGCGTGCGCTAGAGTGACATGAAGTTTTTCAGACAGAAGGAAGGACATACAGAAGGTGTGCTGGCTGGAAGGAGGATGACCCATCAAGACAACTGCAAATAGTATCACGATAATTAGAGAACCAGATTTGGAGGAGGAGGGAGAAGAGGAGAAAAGAAACTGAGAGGGGTGAAGGAAACACAGCATGAAGGACGGGACCTTGAATGCTGCACACACACCAAATTGAACTTTATCCAGAAGCTAATAGTTAACTACAGAGGGAATTTAACTAGAAGCTATGTACAGAAGTAGGTTTTAGAACAGATCATCCTGGATCAATGTGGACAATGGAGTAGAGATGGACAAATTCAGAGCCAGAGAAGCTAGTGAGGGACAGAAGTTGCACTAAACTCTGATGCCTGGCCAGGACTGGTGATGTCCCTGAGAGAAACAGGCCAGGGGGTGAAGACCTGAACAGCACCTCCGTTCATATATCAGGCAGCCTCTCCTCTGTCAGAATTACTATAGTCATGTGGACACAGAGTCCAGTCTTATGTACCTTCTGGTTTGCAAAAGGAGCTGTGAATCTGGATTCTTATAAAGTCTCCATACTTCGATGAAATTTTCAACAATTTAATACACTGCATAAGCCAAGCTAAATGTATGCAAGCCAAAGGCAGCCTGCAGGCTGCCAGTTTGCAGCCTGGGAATTAGGAAGTTGTTGTTCTAACGAGAACTTGAACCGGTGCTGTGGCAAGGGTATGTGTCGATAGAATTCATCCTAAATAAGCAGTGGATGGGAAGGGAAAGAAGAACTAGAGAATAAATCCCAAGTTCAGAGATTTGGTGAGTAGAAGTTCCATTTACTGAAAGCTGGATAGAACGTTATTTTTTTTCCTAAATTCAGTTCTCATCCTGGATTTTTTTTGGGGGGGGGGGAAATGTTGAGTTGGAAGAGCATGTGGGATATAAATGTACAAATGAATATATGAGTGTGGAGCTTATAAATAACCAATATTTAGGAGTGAGGGGAAGAAACAAACTACACAAAGAAAGCTTGAATGACTGGAGCCAGAAGGAGAACAGATTCAAGGGAAGGTGTTTCCAAAAGGGGACAGGCGGAGGTGTTGAATGCATCTGAAAGGTCAGGCAGAGGAAGGGCTGAACACAATCATTTTGTTTCATAGTACAAGAGTCATTAGGGTCGAAGCTTAACTGGGTATTTAGAAGTGGATTGAGGGTGAGGAAGTGAACATTATCAAATGTAAACTACTATTTGCAGAAGCTGGATTACAAGTGAAAGGGAGAAAAGGAAGAAAGGGTGATCGTGACTGTGTGTTCACGTGTGATGACACATCATGTTGTGATTCGTGGACTTTTCTATTATGTGATATCCTATGAGAAAAATGCCAAAAAAAGGGATGTTTTTAGACTGAAAAGATTTGACTCTATTTATAGGCTGGGGGAGGAAGTCAATAGAGAGGGAGAGGAGGAGGGTATTAATGGACCAAGGTCCTTGAAAAAGCGAAGGCGGATGGGATTCTGGGAGTAGGTGGGAGGGTTATCCTTAACCAAGGAAACTGGCAAGCGTAAGCTAAAGGCAAGTCTGAGAATAGACAGATTTTTGGAAATCTGAGAAGTTTCGGGAGTATCTCCTCAGTGGTTTCGGCTGTGTGTCTGTGCCTGTGTGTGGAGTGTGTGTGCGTGTGGGCATGCACCCACATGCACTCTGGAAAGTGAAATTGGATCAAGTCCTGCTTGGGATTTTCCAGGTGGGTAAAGCAGAGTTTAAGGGGAGAAGGAAGCAAAGACGTTGGCAAGAGAAGGGTTTAAGTAACTTTAGACATAGCTGGAAGTGCACGTGGGATTAACAATTCAGTGATGACAGGCTGTCAGGTTCAAGGGTGTGGAGGACTGAAGTGGGGCGAAAGTAGGGGAGCATGAACGGGTATGAGCTGAGCAGAGACTGGAGAATAGCAAGGTAGTCTATTCAGGATGGTGACAGGATGACGAATGAACAGGAACCAGTCTCCACATTCCAGTGTCATCAGTTAAGGTTAGGGACTTACCCAGAAGTCTCAACAACAACAACAACAACAACAACAAAATCGGTAGAACGTCTCATGACCACTCAACATATGGCTGCATTGAATCCTCAGAAGTCCCCAGTGCTATACAGATGTGGGAACCAATGCATAAGACGTGAGTGACTTTCTCCAATTATAGAGCTACGTAGGAGGAGAATTTCTACTGGAATCTCAGTTGTTCTGACTTCTCAGGTGTCAGACTCCTGTCTGAACTCCTACAACACAATCCTGCTTCTGTCCTTGTACAGACCACCAAACGCCAGGCCCTTCCTGCTATTACTTTGGTTTCCCCAGTGGCTGGGACCTTCAAGACTTTTAACCAAGACATTATTATCCATAAGGCTCAGGTATTTAAATTCATATACATAATTATCTTCAACAGTATAATTTTAAAAGTAGTGAACTTTATAATAGAAATTCCCAGAATATAAACATTACTCCCCAATTCAATTCCTATTAATATGCCTAAATAAGCAGAGAAACAATTGAAAACACATGAATTACATGTCTTGATATAGTAGATTCCATTATGAATACTATAAAATATGTAATGTTACTTATAACCCAAGAAACTAATAAAAAATTCAAAAGTTTTGTTTTTCATCAATCACTTTATTTCTAGTGTACTTCCAAGAACTGATTAGAAGGAATCCCTTAGGGGCGCCTGGGTGGCACAGCGGTTATGCGTCTGCCTTCGGCTCAGGGCGTGATCCCGGCGATCCGGGGTCGAGCCCCACATCAGGCTCTTCTGCTATGAGCCTGCTTCTTCCTCTCCCACTCCCCCTGCTTGTGTTCCCTCTCTCGCTGGCTGTCTCTATCTCTGTCGAATAAATAAATAAAATCTTTAAAAAAAAAAAAAAAGAAGGAATCGCTTATATTATTTGTTTCTTAGAGTAGTTTTAACTTCCAAGCCATTACATTTTCCTTTATTTAATATTAAAATAGTTTAATTAATTTCTATGAATGATGAACTCACAAATACAGAAGATCTGCCTATATCTTAAAAATGACTTACAGATTTAATTTTGTTTAAATCAAGTACTTTTTTAAATTCAATTAACATGTATTATTGTTGTCAGAGGTAGAGTTCAGTGATTCATCAGTCTTATATGATGAATTTAAATAAAAATAAATAAATTTTAAAAAATAATAAATCAAGTACTTTTTAAAATCATGCAAATTTTAATCAATACATTAAACAACATTTCAGGAAATAGATAATTTAGATTCTCCTTTTTTGCCCTACTAGTTAATCAAGCTTCAAACATGTGCACTACTCAAATCCTTTGTATTTCCGTTTTACCAAGAATAAACTAAGAATGAGTTTTGGCAACTTGACATACTGGTGAATTTGTTCATTTTTAAATAGAAGCCAAAATTCAAAAGCAACTATAATGTACTTTGATAAGATCTTTAAATTCTTCTCGTCACAAGAATTATACTAACTTCTATAGTTTATAGCCCCCTGGGACGGAGGTGAGTCCTGAACCTTTCTTCTACATGACAGACCGTCCCCAGAGCATATTAACTTTGTCTTCCTCTTGAATCCAACACCGGGCTCTGTACCCACAGGACATTGCTTATTACCAAGCGCTATCTCCCGAGAGGTTGCAGACCGAGGCCGCGAGGATCCACCCCAGCACGTTGCCACCTCAGGAGTTCTACGAACCAGGACTAGAGCCATCTGCTACTGCTAAACTGGATGATTTGCAGCGTTCTTGGGAAACCTTAAAGAATGTGGTAAGTCTCTGAAACGACTGGGTTAAGTCGACTAGACACGGATTACCTTCGCGGTTGTCTTATGCAACACATGCAGAGAGCTTACACACTCCGTATGCCGTTGAATACCCCCTGTTGGGCCACAGAGGTAAGAATGTCATATGAGGAAAGAAATGTCATAATCTAGAAGATAAGGGGCTAGGAAACATTTAGTAATATCCTGTTCTTCTCCAGATCAGTGAAAAGCAGCGTACTCTCTATGAAGCTTTGGAGCGTCAGCAGAAGTACCAGGACTCCCTCCAGTCCATCTCCACGAAGATGGAGGCCATCGAGATGAAACTCAGCGAGAGCCTGGAGCACGGCAGGAGTCCAGAAAGCCAGATGGCTGAACATCAGGTAAAAATAGCAATGACTTCAGTTTCCTGCATGATTAAGTAGGTACACTCTTGTGACTGACTGATCAGCTGGCCAAGTGTGTGTTTGGGGAGAACAGACTGACATTATTATTATTATTATTATTATTATTATTATTATTATTATTTCAGTTCTTACAGAGTAAACAAAATTCCAAATGCTGATTGTTTCCACCACTGCTTCAGGGAGGGATCTAAGAGGGGAAGATAGAAATTCAGACCTTGAACTTAATTAAAGAAAGCTGCATGCATTGGTGTTGCTTCTTTACTTTTATCATGCGGAGTGCATTTCCTCAGTAGTTGCCACATTATTTTGTTGCCACATTATTTTGTTGTTGTTGTAGGAATAAAGTATACCCCACGTCCCCTTCTCCGGTTATTGTTGTTTTGAAGAAATTTAGCCAGTGTGCGCCTAGCAGCTTCCCATTATCACTAGAAAATAGTTCTCAGGCTTAAGTGGACAAGGAAGCAGTTGAAGAATAGGGATTCAAAGTTATGCTCTTAGAGTTGTCCCTGACTTGAATCAATTTTTGAAAAGTTATATAAACAAGGTAAAGCTTTAGCTTGATGGAGAAACAGAGATGGTTACACTAACCTAACTCAGAAAGGTGTTAAAAATGCAGCAATTTAAAATGCATGCTAAGAAAGTGCATATATTAAAATCTAGTTAATGCTTTAGCCATATGATCAAGTGTGCTATTAATGCACAATCAGGTATAACTGGGAGCCAAGGGTACTGAGGTGTTCACCTAAATATGCGGTCACACTGAGAGGGGGAAATACTACCTGACCCCAAGCAGAAAGAAGGAGCCCGTGACGACCCCATAAAAGGCAGAGGAAAAGAAAGGTATTTTTAGATGCAAATTAAGTGCTATGAAAGCATGATATGATATGTGTATCTGTCAAGTACTGGGACATTTATCAGCTTTAAGAGTGAAACTCTGTACTTTGTTTTCGGAACCCAGGATAACCTTGGAATATATTGGTTGTTCATATGTATGGTCTAAGATAAAATTTCATTCTTTTATAGTATAGGACCTTACAGTGTAACACAAAAACGAGAACATTTCATCTAGAGACAACAGATTGAGAAATGGTGGTTTCAGGTTTTTGACACTCTTGTAACTTCTTAAGATAGAGACCAAAGTATATAGAACCCATTTTTAGGCCCTGTTTTGGTAAAACTGCCTTCTGTGGGGCTTTCTGCTGTCCCAAAGTCATCCATAGTCAGTCTGGTTTGGGGAGGGTGTTGGCAAAAGTAGAAAACTAAAGTCAGTCTTTGTTTAGGTGGACCAAACCAAACATGAGGACAATCAGGGACTTGGGTGGTGATTACAATGCAGGTGTCTTCCAAGTACCACCGTCCTCTTTAATGGATGCTCCAGTTTTCATCCTGTTGGCTGCCACCATTGTCATCCGAGGTGTTGTCTGTGTCGCAGCAGTGTGCTCCCTGGGGTTCTGTCTGCTCCCCTGCCCCCCTGCCCCCTGGGTCACTGTGCCTGGAGGGGGAAGACAACTCACCTCCATTTGATGACAGTTTCCTCTAAACATTCAAAAGGAATTTGACATAAATTATCCAAAGGCCACATTAGAGTGAATTGGAACATCACAGGCTCAGAGTATCAGGAGCAGGGGTTCTGGGGAGGGTTTACATAGTTTGATTCTTTCTACTCTCAGGGTCATCTCTGCCTTTGTTCAAGGCTCATCTTTCTAGTGTCCCAGGGGACTGACCACAGCTCGTCAAGACCCTTCACTGGGTCCCCCCAAGATTTAAGAACTGCATGAGAACAGAAGCCTGGTAGTCTGCCCTGACATTCCAGAGTTCCTAACTGGAAAATGCAAATTAGCTCCCAATCACACCTACCACCCCCTGCCTCGCTGGCATTGGTGTGAAAACATGCACGAACTAACATAATATAATAAAAAAATAAAATAAAATAAAATATTCACATTTAATGTCAAAAAAATAAAAAAAGAAAACATGCATGAACAATGTAGAACATAATTATTATTTTGTTCAAGGAATTTAATAGAAAAAACTCAAAATTGCACGCTAATGCTAAGTATTAAATATTAGAAATGAATCTGTGACTTTTCTTGTGATTAAGGCCCACCACTTGACTTTCTGTCTCTTTCTAAATTGGAAGTGGTAATGCAAACAATTCTAGCAGTGAGGAGATGTAGCTAATTCCGTGATGATTACCCATCATTTGAAATAATTATATTATTGCTCTAATGAGAGGCAAAGAAAATATAAATAATGTATTATTTTTCATATGGTCACAAATCTGAAATTTTCCATCTGACCTACTTTTGCCATCTGTACCTATGTTCTACAAATTCTGGGACAGAGCTGCCCACGTGAAAAGCTAATGGTATCACAGAGTCTAAACTGGTTCTTAGCTTCTGGAATGGTATTTTAAAAATTTCAAGAACTGTTGTAGAATTATTATTTCTAAGTTCCAGCTGAATGTGGGTGAGGAAGTCCAGTATGCTTTTTATATTTTCTAAAAATTAATAGAAACACTTAAATTGTTATTTCTTTCCCAACACTCTCTTGGAAGTATTAATGTTTCTTTAAAGAGCTATCCTGATTCCTACATTTTTCCTCTATACATTTGTCTAAATCTACTGAATTTGGGTGGAGTGCTGTGTCTTTGCTGTTATCTTCTCCAAATTGTATGGTAGATCTATTTCTAAGACATTGATCCATCAATGTTCATAAGCTGACCTGTGGCTGTTCTAAGTGATAAGCCCTCTGTGATAGGGACCTTCATGGTCATGAGCAGTTCATGCTTTGTGGGTATGTGTTGTCTTTGCCACATTAAGCTCAGTGATGGGTAGTAAGCAGAGCTTTGAGGTAATTTTGTTTTTGTTTTTGTTTTTTCAATATATATGACAACTCAAAGTTTGAAGCGAGCTCTGTTGATGTTGATGGTTCTGAAAGTCACAATAAAGTTCACATTTACCTTTGGTGTTAAACCAAACATGAACTTTATGTTCTCCCCAGAGTGAGTCGTCTTAGAGAAGCCCAAGGTACTTCTCTAAACCACAGAAGTGTCATGCACATATCCTCCTCGTAAAAACAAGTAAGAAACCCAAAGATGTGCGTTTCTTCTCCTTCTCTTAGTTTTAAGTCGGATGTTGTAAGCGAACAGCTGGCCACCAGCTGAGACAGAGTTATGGGGGTGAAGACATATTTGAGTGCTGGATCTTTTTGTTTAAATACTCAAGTTATATAAAATTAACCACTTTAAAGTATACAATCAGTGGCATTTAATACTTTCACAAGTATTAAGTGTCATTCAACCACCCCCTCCATATGATTTCAAAACATTTCACCTCGGAAGAAAATCCCATCTCCAGTAAGCTTGGGTGCTGGATCTCAAAGTTTAAAACTATAGCTACCTTCCAAAAACATCAACTCTCCCGTGAGAGTAAACTGAAGCATGAATAGGGAGGCTTGATCCTAAGAGGATAAAAACCAACAGTTCCAGGATTCCTAAATCCCTTATTCCTTACTACAGAACATTCAGAGAGCTGTTTTAGAACATTGTGAGCGAAAGAGAAGCTGGTGACTTCACTATACACTGTCTTGGTCAACTCCACTGAGATTCAAGGAGGCGGCTTTTTTTCTTCCTGGTTGCTTCATGATTCAGATACCTGTTGTACCTATCATGAGTTAGAATTAAGTCAACTAGATGTGTTAAGCACCTACTGTGTGCACAGCTGAAAAAAAAACAAACTTTCTCATAATATATGATTAAAAAATGTGCTTTAGGGGTGGAGTGAATTACCAACACATTGTACAAAAACAGCAATGGGATTGTGGGTTACAGTGATGGGAAGTAGATAAAAGGAAACTATCAGGTCTTTTGAGAAGCACAGATTTAAAAATTTGTAGTGGCAACAAGAGTGGGTAGGAAGCACTCTAAATATAAACACGTGTGAAGAAAGGCACAGAGTAGAGAATGGGAGTGAACATGGTATAAGATAGTGAGGGGCTCTCCTTGCTCGTACAGAGGATCACTGCAAAAATAAAAGACATAATGGGGTCAGTATAGTTATGGAGAAGCCTTTAAAAGGGACCAAATAAAATGAATTTTATGTATTTGGCAATAATAAAAAAATGGTTATGAATTAGTGGAAAATAATTTACTGGAGAAAAAACATTTTGAATGTATAACGAACAAGGTGAGTCTTTAAATTCAATACAATCTCATAAAAATATTCCAGCAGGTTCTTTGGTGGAGATTGACAAGCTAATTCTAAAAGATTTTGCAAGGGGCACCTGGGTGGGTCAGTTGGTTAAGCGGCTACCTTTGGCTCAGGTCTCGGACCTGGGGTTCTGGGATCAGCCTCGTGTTGGACTCCCTGCTGAGCAGGAAGTCTGCTTCTCCCTCTGGCTCTCCCGCTCACTCTCACTTGCTCTCTCTCTCAAATAAATAAAATCTTTTTTTTAAAAATAAAATAAAATAAAATATTTTGCAAATGTATAAAAAACATATATTGAACACGAAAAGGATCAAAAATAGCTAAGACAACCTTGAATAAGTTTGAAGGATGTATCCTACCAGAGAGTGAGACTTACAAAGCAATAGTAATTATGACAGTGTGGTATTGGCACAGATAGCCCAACTGGATCAGTGGAACAGAATTAGAAGCTATAAGCACACGGACACCTACAAAGACACTTGGTTTATGTCAAATATTATACTGCAAAACAATGGATGAAAAATAGTATTTTTAATAAGTCATGCAGGGTCAATTGGATATCATATGAAAAAAATAATAATTTTGACCCCTGCCTACCCTGAACACAAAAATTAAGTTTGGGTGTATTGGAGATCTAAATGTGAAGGTTAAAAAAAAGAAGTTTTGAAACAGAGCTTCTCAAACTATCTGTAGTACTTAATTTTTGAAATTTCTGACCCATCAGACCAATGTTTTAGCAAAAATAAAATAAGATACTGCTTGGACATGTCAAGGTCAAGTGGCTTTAAAGGTTTCTTGACACCTACAATATCTCAATCTTGTCATGAATTGGTAACAAGTATTTTGCAGATGGATATTGTTTCATGGGCCACACTTTGAATACCATTTTTTAGAAAATGACATGGGGAAATACATTCATGAGCTTGGGTAGGCAAAGATCTCTTAAATAGAACACCAAAACCTAACCCTAACTTTCCCAGTGAAGGAAAATGCTGATGTATTAGACTATAATAAAATTAAGAACTTCATTTTATCAAAAGGCAGCAGGAGGGAAGTCATTCCCATTAAGGGACAACCGTGTCACAAAGTGGGAGCAGACATTTGCAATACACAAAGCCAAAAGGAACACAGGCACTCCTATCTAAAATATAGGAACAACTTTACACATCAGTAAGAAAAGGAAAGACTCCGGTGGACAAAGGATTTTTAGCAGGCACAGTCACAAAAGAGGATATCCAGATGGCCAACAAGTATTGGAAAAAAGTGTTCAACCTTATTCGTCATGAGGGACAAATTAAAACTACAATGAGATACTACTATGAACCCACTAGAAAGGCTTAACTGGAAAAGATCCACAAACCAGGTGACAGTGGAGTACCATACAGCGATGAAAATGACCAGCTCTTTCCACATGAACATGAGCAACTTTCGTAATCATGACAGGGAGGGAGAGAAGCCAGACACAGAACAGTACCTCAGGAATGATTGCAGTTTTCTAAAGCTCAAAAACAGGCAGACGTAATCTGTGATGTTTACAAGGTAACACTGTGGTGATCCTTGCGAAGGAGGGAGCTTGTAACAGGGAGGAGGTCAAAAGGGCTTGTAGAGCCCTCGGAATGTTCCATTTCTTGATCTGAGTGGCAGGACATGGGTATATGCAGTTTGTGAAAATTTCTGGACTTATACAATTAGAGTCTGTGCACTTACCTAGATGTATAGAATAACTTCAATATAAATATTTTAAAAATCAATTGAGTATGATGACACTTGGTCTTAGGAGAAGAGAAGGTTTTGTTGTTGTTCTGTTTTTTTAATATTTGTTGAGAGCCCACTCTGAGGAGGCACTGGGCTTAGCCTGAAGCCTGGGGCAGAGCTGTGAACTATGCAAGTATGGGTACATTAGAAACTATGAAATATTAGTAAATATGAAGCCTGTGTTTCTCTATTTGAAGTCCTGGTGGCCCCTCATGTGATAGGACCTGTTTTTTTCTAACACACCATTCAAGTGTATGTCTAAATAAGAATTTCTCCTGTCAAGATCGGTCAAAGAGCAAGTCATAACACACCAAAACCTGAGACATAAAAACCACGTATATAATTGTGATGGATATGAATAAAGAAATCAGTGTGCTATTTGCCTGAAAGAGCTGGAGGTCCTAGAGTGAGTGCAGAAGGCGGGAATGTTGCAAGCAGGAAGGAAGTATGGATGGTACCAGGGCAAGAAGTGGTGAGACACACAAGTAGGGGAAGGAGTCTAGTTCTTATTTTACAGGCAATAAGCCACTAAGTATTTAAAGCAGGGGAGTGAGAGGATCTGATTACCTTTTTAAAAGCTCGCTTGGGTTGCTTGTGCAGAGTGGACAGGAGAGGCCACGTAAGCCTGTAAGCAGGAAAGCCGACCAGTAGACCATGAGAGCAATTCAGTAGGAGAGCTGGCTCTGACTTGGGGTGGGGCAGAGGAGACCTACAGGATACCTCGTGGAGGAATTGGTGTTGGATTCCATGTGGTGAGTGAAGGAGAGGTGGTGTGAAGGGTGACCCCTAGGTTCTGAGCTTGAAGAATGAGAGTGTTACCTTTTATTGAGATGTGGAAGATGGAGGAGGAAGCAGGCTTTGTATGTATCACACTGGAGATACCTGGGAAATGTGTATGTTGAATACAAACCCTATAATTTAGGAGAGATGTCTGGGTAAGGGATATGGCCCTGTGAGCGTTTAGCGTCAGAAAGCCTCAGGAACGGACAAGAGACAATGAGGAGAGGGTGATGACATAGAAACAGGTGACAGATCTCCCTAGTCTTGTGTCATGTGAGCTTTGGGTTAAAGTGCAGTATTGGGTCAGATGGGGAAATTTGGAGTGGAAAAAATCATGTTGAGGAAGAAAGCAGTGAATTCTGTTTTCAGTATAGAATCGTAGACTCAGACTGAGCATGCCCCCTCCTCTTGGAGTGCAGAAGAGCCTAACTGAAAGTCAGAAGGATTAATTAACTTGTTCAAATTCATGTACGTTAGGGACACAAATGGTTTTGAAGTTGGAAGTGTCCTGGCATTCATTCTGGTACTTCCATTTCGGAACTTCGGTTAGTGGGACCCCTGTTTGCTGCTTAAATGGCTTGCCCGTGAAGTACCTTCACTAATCTCAATGTGAGACTCAGCCAGGGACATGATTCCTCAGTCCAAAAAAATACATGCAGGAGTGTGATTCCACAGTCTTCTCCACAGGCATTGATGGACGAGATTCTCATGCTTCAAGATGAGATCAGCGAGCTCCAGTCGTCTCTTGCGGAGGAGCTGGTGTCCGCGTCTCCCGAGTCCGACCCCGCCGAACAGCTGGCCTTGCAGTCCACACTCACCGTCTTAGCCGAGCGAATGTCCACCATCAAGATGAAGGCCTCAGGGAAGCGACAGCTGTTGGAGGTAACAAGTAACTCTGAAGGTGCCCTCACGTCCACATTCACTCTCCGACTTGTGCTGACAAGCATGCGGCTGTTTACGTGGTCTACATGTATAGTTTCCCACTCGGAAGAAGCTGGTCTTGTGCGTGTCTCAAGGAGGGTCTCGTGAATAGAGCCCTGAGTCAGTGTGTAGTCATGAATGCGTCTTTTCGCCACTTTCTGACTCATTTCAGCATGAAAAATTGAGAATGTGGAAAGCAAAGCTTGGTAGATATGAGCCTTGTGAAGAATAATTTTAAAAGGTTTGCAAAATGGTTTGCTCTGTTTAAATAAGAGCATTTTATGACTAGTATTACTAATACTCTGAAGAATCAATCCTTAGTCACCCTTAGCCAGTTCGAGCACATTAGTTCATGAAAACAGTTTTGCAATTCTGGTTCTCACGTTACTTTTCACATTATTTTATAGATAAATTTTGGGGACAATAACATGGGTTACAAAATAAGTTATTTTGCTTTTTCTTTGTTCTCTTATAATTCCTGGCCCTAAACATATGTGATGTTCTTATCATTGCTCCTATTAATTTAATTTGACTGGAGATGTCTTCAGGACTTTTAGAGTATCTCTCTCCTGGTATCTCCAGGGTCAAGCAGCTTCTCTGGCACATAATCTGCTCTCAATACATTTCTTATTTTATGAACATAGGATTATTTGTTTAGCTGCTGGTTATGCTGTAATTCAGTTGAATGCAGCCATACTGTTTGTAGGCTCTTTCCAGTTTTACCTGTTGTAAGATTAGTCAAATCATATATTCATATATTTTTTGTTTGGGAGACATTTAAAATCAATGTGTCATTTTATTTAATCTCTATTTTCAACAAGCTTCTCTGATGATTCTAATGTGAACCCAGAAATTTAAAAATAACAATAATAAATTATTAATGAAATAATTTTTAAAATAAGGTATTTATAGTACTTAGTTAATTTTTTAATTCATTAATACTGTCCCTAATCACACTATGAAATCCTTGTGGAGTTTTAAAATGAAGTGATTGGCTTGGATTTTTTTAAAATATGAATTACTTTCATCATTGAGAAAACCCAGAGATGTAACGACGAAATTTGAATTTCTGCCTTCACTCAAGAGACTCGTACCACTGAGCCCTCCCTTCCTGTAGGGACTCACCTGCCTGAAACTGCATGGTGGTGCTCAGTCCCCACCACTCCTTACACTTTCCCAAACACTGAGGTAAAGTATCGATTGCCGTTTACCATCTTCTGCATTGTTTTGTTCTAATCCTTGGTCAGTTTCCATTATTTACATTCTCTGCCTAGCCCCTTAGGCATATTATGTAAGAAGCTTAAACTCTGGGTTCACATTAGAATCATCAGAGAAGCATTTAAAAAATACTAATCTTGAGACTCAACTTCCAGAAACTCCCCTTTATCGCTCCGGGATGTGGCGTAACCATGGGTATTTTTTTTATTATTTTTATTATTTTTTTTAAGTTTCACAGGTGATTCTGATGCATGACCAGGACTAAAAACCTGGTTCTACTTTTACATCAGAAACCAGGGATGTACTGTATGGTGACTGACATAAAATAATAAAAAAAACATTAAAATAAAAAAAATTAAAAAAAAATAAAAAACCTGGTTCTACTGTGTTGAATGCTAATGACTCTACCTCGGGGTGATCTCTGTTACGTTCTCCTTACTTCATTAGGAGAAGTTAAATGACCAGCTCGAGGAACAGAGACAGGAACAGGCTCTGCAGAGGTACCGCTGGGAAGCCGACGAGCTGGATCACTGGCTGTTGAGCACCAAGGCTACTCTGGACACTGCCCTGGGTACAGCCAAGGAGCCTATGGACATGGAGGCCCAGCTGGTGGACTGCCAGGTACAAAAATGGTCTTGAAGGAATATGCCAACATCACAAAGTACGTTGTTTAACTACAGAAAATGTAATAGGGAAAAGGCTTGGTATGGATACATAATTTTTCACAATCCATATATTTTATAGAGAGAGTAGAAGAACAATACCTTATGAAAGCTTAAATGATACCCGAAATTGTGCTTAGTCTTTTGAAAAAATTGACCAGGGGTGTCGACTCTTTAGAAAATCTTCAGCCTCCTGAAGGACATTTTTTAAAGGCCATAAATATCAAAAACACTTATGGTATCTATATTTAGTGGCTAGTAAGAGCTACAGACCCAATGAAAAGAATTAGTATCAGTGAATCAGACTGTGGATAAACACAACAGGAGGTGTCTCTAGGTGCTCTGTTGCAATTTCGGTTCTAATTCTGATACATTGTTTGGACAACTTGGAAAAACTGTCAGTTATAGTAAGACTGAACATGGAAGGTTGTCTTTTGGAGCAGAAAATTACCTGATGTGATGTCTCTCAGAATTAATGTAAAGACTAATGATATTAAGGTTTTTATTGTAATATTTTTTATCTCTTCATTATGGAAAATTTCGAACACGTGTGTAAGTGTAGAGAACAGATAATGAACTCCCATGTACCAGTCACTGAATTTCAATGATTATCAACATAATAGACTTCACACCTGGGGGAAGTATATCTAGAAGCTCTTTCATTTAACAAACTAGCGAGTGTCTAGAAAGACTTAACCTAATCCGCAGGGTTAAGTATCAGTATGCCTGCCTTTATATGTCTCCTATTTGGAATCAGGAAATATGCAAAACCATTAATGAATGAACACTGTCTTTTTTCTTAATATGTAGTATGCTATTTTGATCATTCCTTTTATGATTTGAGATTTATTGTAATATTGATCATTATAACTTGGATTTTTAAATTCTCTAGGCAACTTATCTATGTGTATTCAAAGCATTGTTATTCTCTGCCTGGATGGTAGAGAATGGAGAACCACGTGTGAATGTTTTCTGTTCTTTTTATCATCTTTTCTAAACTTTCCTTGCTGGAAAGAAATGTCTGTTTTTTACATTCCCTGCTAAGTGCTTAAAATTAGCACATGTACTAACGAGCATTCCAAAATTATGTTTTACCATTACTCCCACCTCTCCCTTTTGGATGTCTCCATTTTTATAGCTATGCATAAATTCCTCAATTCAGATAATATATTTCAGGGTTTTTATGAAGTATTGAAATGGTATTTTGACAGCATTTTTAGAAACTCGAAGCATATGGAATCACACAAGTATACAGCCGTTCCTCAGTCAATTCAAATGTAGTATTGAAGCCAGTCATGTAATTAGAACTGTGGCTATTACTAGGGTCTCATCATGACTTTTGGGGCCCTGGGCACTTTGCTTCTATGGGCTTCTCCTCTATAAAAATACTAAAAATTATATTTTTATTTTATAACTGCTTTGGTACAAAAACTGATAAGATCCAGGGTGGATTTATTAATACATATTCATTATTGTATTCGTTTTTTTCTTCTGATTTTAGAAGAAATTAAAATTAAGATTTTTATTGGGACTCTGAAAGTATTATGAGCTCTCAGCACTGTGCCAACTGTGCCTAATGGAAAAGTCTGTCCGGCACAGATTTATATTAGTTTCTCAAAAATAATCTTCAGGAAATCATCTGTTAATCCCCATTTCATTAAACATTTCACGCTTCTATTTTGTTCTAGTTTTTTGGTTCCAACATATATTCTTACAAATTGATGACAGTTTTTCTAATTTAAAATATCTTTTCTCATTAATAAATTACTTGATTGAATATAAATTTGAGAGTACATTTTAAAAAGTTCAGAGTTAAGGAATATAAAAGCAGAATGATTTCTGCAGAAAATAAAATGGTTGCTATTTGTTTAGCTTTGAAGTTTTTGTTTTGTTCTCTTTTAGTTTTGTTTTAAGTCTTACCTTGGTAGAAGGGAGACTAGTTTGCTCCTTCTCTAAATTTAGCCTCTACTTGAGAAGAAAAGGCAGCCCTAGAGAGTTGTTACAGAAAGTGAAAGTAAAAGTCTTAGGAAAACTTTTAGAAATGTAAGGTTAAAAATATATTATATAAAAAAAAAAAGAAAATTAAAGTCAAGAAATAAGAGCAGCAATCTGAAAAAAAAAGCAATGTCTTGAAAGAGAGAATCATCTTTAAATTGACAAGAAAGTGTTGATCATATGACACCTTTACTCTTATTAGTCATAAGCTTGCAATCTAACACTAAATTGATAAAACAGTCGTAATAATGGGATAACGCAAAGGCATGGTCTTTTCTCCTTTCTCCTTATCCGTTGGCTATATGAAATATGCTTTCTGTGTGCCTTTCCAATATAGTTTCCATTATATAATATCGAATCTTAGAGAAAAATTAGGAAGCTCAAGGAATTTCTAAAAATCTTATAACTCTTCAGGTCTGTCAGAAAAGTAGGAAAAAAACATGAAGGCATATTCTTTTGGCGAAAAACTGAGGAAGTGTTGGGTTTTGACATGAGAAAGGGTCTTTGTAGAGTCCGGCTGGATGTGTGAATTTCATTGTCATTTCTGTTGCTCCAGAACATGCTGGTGGAAATAGAGCAGAAGGTGGTGGCCTTGTCCGAACTCTCCGTGCACAATGAAAACCTGCTGCTGGAGGGCAAGGCGCACACCAAGGAGGAGGCCGAGCAGCTGGCGGTGAAGCTGAGAACCCTCAAGGGGAGCCTCCTGGAGCTGCAGAGAGCGCTGCATGACAAACAGCTCAACATCCAGGTGAGGGCTCCAGCCCCGCCGCAGGCCAGCAGCACCGCTCAGTCCTAGTGCCTTGTTCCAGGGCCTTTTCCATGCCTGGGATCCCTAAAGGAGGAGTTGGGGAATGATACAAGCTTATGCAGGTATATGTGTCACACACACAGATTTGGGCACTGATTTTCAAATAGGTTTTGTAAGGACTGTGTGAATCCATAGACCTGAAGTCTGCGGTGTAGAAAAAAAAAAAAAAAAAGAAAGACCCACATTTAGCAAATACACTATTTTAAAAAGTATTTAAACATAGGCCATAGATTAAGATATTCTATAACATTTTAATATTTCTTTTATTCTCCTACATTCTTTTTTTCTGATATACTCAGACTTTTTCACTTAGGGCTCACACCTTATATTGGCATATATTCTAGGTGAATTGAACCTTTTTACTCTCACAGAGTGACCTTAACATTCCCAAATAGTGATTTCTGTTTTAGGTCAATGGAGCTTTTGGGGCTTAATGTTTGCCTGGTGTATCCTTTAACTTTCCTTTGATTTCACCCTTTCTGTGTCCTTTTGTTTTATATTTGCTTCTTAAAAAATCATTTGGCTATACTTTGTTGGTTTTAAACATTTATCTAATCAGAAAATCTCTGACTTTGAAAGGACAGGGTTAGTCCATTTAAATTTACTGGGATTACTAATCTCTGTAGACTTCTGTTATCTTACTTTTTGTTTTTTGTTTTTGTTCTCCTCTTTCTATTCTTTTTTTTCTCCCTTTTAACCTTTATTTTTAAGTGGTTGAATGCTTTTTCTCCCCAATATCTACTCTTTACCACTCATACCTAAAAAATTCTAAGTTTATTTCTTAATCTCCTTCTAGGTCAATGTAAGGACCTTGGAACATTTTCCCCCAGACTTCTCCTCATTGCACCTTTCATTCTGATACTGTCCAATATTTTAATTTTGTTCCTTTTAATCTGTAAAAATTAGAAATTGCTATTATTATCCTACACAAAAATTGAGTGAACATTTATTGAAAAGCAACTATGTGTCAGTTGCTATTTTATATGACTGAGAGAAGGAGCATGTAAAATAACTATATTTGTATCTATATGTCTGTGTTTATATCTATATATTCCTGACTTCAAAGGATTATGGTTGGGGGAAACAGACAATAAATAAAATTAAAACACATTATTATATATTAAATTAGGAGATGATAAGAGCTATAGGTGAAGTACCATAAGGCAGGTAGATGGGGAAAGGCAGTTTGGGTGGATTTGCAGTTCTAAACAGGGTGGCCAAGGAAGCCTCCCTAAGGTCACATTTGAAGGAGTGAACCATGCAGATATGAAGGAGAAGTTCTACACAAAGGGGAAAGCAAGTGCAGAGGCCCCCAGGTGGGATCTTCCCTGGTCTGTTCAACATTGTGGTTAGAGTGGAGTGAGCAAGGGGAGAGAGGTGTCAAATGAAGCCAGGCACAGGTAACAGGGGACATGGTACAAAGGCTCTTTTAGGCATCATATGCACTTTGGTTTTTACCCTGGAGGAAATGAAAAGCCACTGGAGTATTTGGGAATAGAGGAGTGACAAGATCAGCCTTTATCCACTAAAGGGAACCAGAGTAGAAGCTCAGACACTAGTTAGAAGACATAGTATAGAGATTGAGGTAATGAGAACTTCCTAGATTCTGGATAATTGTGAAGGTGAAAACTACCTGAGGAACAGATGTTGGGGGAGAAAGAGTAGTTAGGTCAACAGTTTAATTTCCGACAGGTGAAGTTTGAGATGCCTATTCAGTGTCCCCTAGTGGCTGGAATTCAGGGGAGAGACCTAGACTGGAGTCATCAGCCTCTAGATTGTCCTTAAGGCATGAGGCTTGATAAGATCCCAAAGGATTGAGGACAGATGAAGACCAAGGTCCCGGAATCAAGTGCTGGAACGCTCCAGTGTTATGGGTTTGGAAAATGTGGAGGAGCCCACAAAATAGAGCGAAAAAGAGAAACCTGGGAGATGGGAGAAAGATAGAGAGTTTGGTTCCTGGAAGCTACGTGCAGGTAAGTGGGGCAAGATGAGGATTGGGAGCCGCCCACTGGATCTCATGACATGTGGGTCTTTGGTGACCTCGGCAGTGGCTGTTCTAGTTGAGTAGAGAAGCCCAAGTCACTCCAAAATGAAAGTGAGGATGAGAGGGGACAGGTTGGAGAGGAGAGCACGAGTGACTCAGGAGTTTCCCTATGAAGAGGGGCAGAGAAATGATAGCTTTAAGAAACATTTTAAGATCAGAAGAGTAATGGCATGCCTACATGTGGATGGAAATACCTCAGTAGAAGAAAGACTGATGAAAAAGAAGCTGATGAAAAATGTATAGGAGGGAGAAGATAGGGCCCAAGGGCGGGGTGTGGTCTCAGAACTCCAGTATCAGGGAAATCTCTTACCTGAGTCAGATGCTGCCAGGGGACAGGACACCAATATTGTGGTGGAAACTTGATGGAGTACACTCTGATTGCTTCTGTTTTCTCAGTGTAATGATGATTCCTTTCAGACTAAACTATATATTTTCAGTTCTTTTTGCTAATTGTATAATTATGTGGTCTGGAACGTCAAACCGGATCAACAAAAAACTATTAGAAGCAATGGAAGAATTTAGTAAGATGACTGGCTTATTAAAAAAATAAAGTGGAAAATCCAGAGGCACCGGGGTGGCTCAGTCAGTTAAGAGTCCGACTCTTGATTTCAGCTCAGGTCATGATCTCAGGGTCCTGGGATCGAGCTCCATGTTGGGCTCCAATCTCAGTGGGAAGTCCATTTGAGGATTCTTTTTCTCCCCCTCCCTGTGCTCACTCTCCCTCAAGTAAATAAATCAATCTTTAAAAAAAAAAAGGAGAATCCATAACTTTTCCATGTACAAAAAAACCCAAACAAACAGAGAAATAATAATAATTGTCCATCTGTAATATCAACAAAATATGAAATATTTGGAATCTCAACAAATAACATTTTAAAACATGAGTAGAAAAAAATGTGAAAAAATGGACAGATAAACTTTATTCTTAGATAGGAATACAACATTTTAAAGATGACAGTTTTTTCTTTACTAACATATAAGTTTAAGTTATTTGGATTGTAACACAATGATATACAATGTGACAAAATGATTCCAGGTTTACCTGAAATAAAATAAATGTGAAAATAACCATACTACTCTGAAAGTGAAGAGTTATGAGGACCTAATTTAATTTACCATATATTAAAATACAATATTACAATAATTAGAATAGTTTGGCATTGGCACAATAAATGGATGAACAAAAAAATTTACAGAATAAATATTCCAGAAAGAGACCCCAGTACTTAAGGGCAAGTGATTAATGGTTAAGGTAACATTTCAAATCAGTAGATAAAATAATAATAAAGTAATAGGCGAACCACATGAAATATGATAAACTAGATTTCCTATCCCATTCCTTATAGAAAAAAAAAATCACAGTTGGATCAAATATTTATTTATTTATTTATTTATTTATTTATTTATTTATTTATTTAATTATGTTCAGTTAGCCAACATATAGTACATCATTAGATTTTGATGTAGTGTTCAACGATTCATTAGTTGTGTATAACACCCAGTGCTCATCACAACACGTGCCCTTCTTAATACCCATCACCCGGTTACTTCATTCCCCCACTCCCTCCCTTCTGTAACCCTCTGTTTCCTGGAGTCTAGAGTCTCTCATGATTTGTCTCCCTCTCTGATTCTGCCCATTCATTTTTCCCTCCCTTCCCCTATTGTCCTCTGTGCTATTCCTTATGTTCCAGCATCACAGATGGACCAAATATTTAAATATAAAAATTTAAACCTGAAAAGTTCTGGATTTATGGCTATTTTTAAAAAATCTTAGGATGGGAAGGATCTTTGCCAGTATGCCCCAAACCCAGATTTTTAGTTTCTTCAAAACTACTAGACAAAAATGAAAAAGATCTGTATGACAAAAAACTTAGTAACCAAATGAAAAGACATGGACAAATAGGGAAGAAACTGCATAATTCACATGACAAGAAATTAATTCCCTTAATGTCCACAAATCTTTTGTAAATCTGTATGAGAAGATCACCTAATAGAAATATGAACAAAAGATGAAGAGATTCAAATGAAGAGACATACAAATGGCCAGTGAACAGTGAACATGTGAAAAGATATTTTAACTCATTCTTGGTTAAATAAGTGCAAATAAAGACCAATATTGCTTTATACTTTAAATTTACATACTTTAAAATGTACATGCAGTCTGACTTTATGAATTAAAGCAAAAAGAAAAGTGTTAAAAATATTAAAATTAGGGAGTAGGGAATATAAACATTTTTTAATTTTAATTAAAAAATAAAAATATTAAAATTGAACAAAATGAAGATGATTGTGTAACAGTAAAAGTTTATAGTAATTTACTTGGTTTTATAAAAAATTACTATCAATCTAATATATAATGATTTTTTTTTTCTAGTGGTGATATGTGAATGAACCTTATCTCTAAAGAAACCAAATCAGGGGCGCCTGGGTGGCTCCGTTGGTTAAGTGTCTGCCCTGGGCTCAGGTCATGATCCTGGGGTCCTGGGATGGAGCCCTGTGACAGGCTTTCTGCTTAGGGGGGAGTCTGCTTCTCCCTCTCCCTCTGCCCGTCCCCCTGCTCCTTCTCTCTCTTTCTTGCTTGCTCTCTCTCTCTCTCGAATAAATAAATAAAATCTTTTTTAAAAAAGAAAGAAAGAAACCAAATCAAAGGGAAAGACTTCAAGGTTTCACATCTGGAATAGTTATTTAGAAAGCTGCAGTTGTTGAACACTACATCAAAAACTAATGATGTACTATATGTTGGCTAATTGAACATAATAATAATAATAAAAAAGAAAGCTGCACTTGTGCCCTATCTCTTAGGGCAAGTAGGAAGGGAGGGGGCAACCTGATACGCAGGTGGCAAGGTCAGGATTACAAGGAGATTTGAGGGGTGGGGGTGAAGGGGTGAGGGCACAGATTCCAAGACCTCAGGGCCTGGTACAGGCATATAAATGAGGGAAGCAAGCCCAGGCAGGACCTTGGCAAGCTGGTGTCATGTCAAGCAGCTGTTCCTCAGCTCCAACTATTGTCATATGAGAATTTACAGGCAGCATTGCTGGGACTTCCAGAGAAGGGACGTTTGGATTTATATCTAAAAATCTCCCAATTTTAAAAACATTGCCACTTGATTCTAAAATTTTAAAATAATTTGTGTGCCAAACAGAGGTCAAACTAGGTTCTTGGACCATCACTTTGCAATGGCTATCCTAAAGTCTCCCCATCCTGCTGTACCACAGGTTGTTAACTAGGTGACCTGGGGCAAGATCCTGGAACTTGAGGCCAAGTAATCAGTTCTCTCATCTGTAAAATAGGGATATTAATAGTATTCAACTTTTTAAAATCCTGAGGATTTTAATGCAAGTAATGCTCACAAGGAAGTGCTCAAATAGCAATGACTATAATAACTTAACAACAACAACCAGCTGTTTGCAAACCACATTCTTTGGGGGGAAAGGAACTCCTGACATGCTGGAAGGTTAGGTCTGAGATTGGGTCAGGGTTGGCTGGGCTGAGCTCTCCGACAGCTTGTGGTGCTCACACCCAGCAGATCCTGCCCATGGCCACAGGGATTCTTCAAATGGAGTAAAATCCTGACTCTGCCCACAAGTGGAAGGATTTCCTGAGGATACTGTTGTAAAAAGTGTAAATACTGGAAAATGTGGTAGTGTTTCACTGAATTGAAACTGATCCTTGTTTATTTTTAAAATATCTATAAATTCCCTCATCTTTCATCTGATGAGTTTCCAGCATATAAAGTATTGATTTTCTTTTTTTTTTTTTTGTGATTAGAGCTATTTGAAGAGATTATTTTTCCAATAATATTGGAAATATCGGAATAAAAGGAGCCCTGTTTACATTATTATTACCATAAAAAGGGTCATTTACCTTCATGTAAAAAAAATTCAGAGTTGCTCTGAAATTAACTAACGTTGATTAGGGGAAAAAAGCTTCCACTGAATGTAGATGTCAGTGAGGTTGTAGCCTTCACTTGGGGTTTGCATGACTCAGGAGAGCTGGAGCCCCTTCCTAAGTCTTGTATGGCCATAAGCACACCATTTCTCAGTGCTGCTTGCCTACAAAATGGTCCTATCTATCACGGCCATCTTTTTTAACTAATTGGACTTCTGTATGTATCAAAGAATAACCAATCCCTTTAGTCCCCCCCCCCCCCACCCGCCCAAGACACTCCTCTTTGTGAAGGGACACAGACATACGGGCATGTAATACTGATCTCTTGAATTACATGGCATCTTTCCTCATAAAAGGTTTAGGTCATTTTCACACATTATCATCCTTTGAAGGAACACAGCCCTATATAAATAATGAGATGCTTTATAAAGAAATGTTTTATTTAATGTTTAGCATTTCCAATCCTCACTAATCTTCCAAAGAATGTTCCTGGCAAAAGTGGTTACTGTTCTAGTATTTCCAAAATAAACAGCTTATGTAGCCCCACCCTTGGGGAACTCTGGGGACCAAAGCTGCCTTACTTCCTGTCTCCTAGGTAGGAGAGAAAACGGTTATCAGACCTACTAGAATGTAATTACCATTATTCTATTCCTTGGATCAGTGCCTTCTCATCCCCAGGGGAAATGGAATGAAATTTGAACTGGATTCTTAATCATTTTTCGTTTCCTGTGGTCCAAGTCTTACGTTTCGAAATGACTAAATCTGTCAAAGAAAAATTTACTAGCTGAAAAATGGGACCTAACCACATAGAAAATACAAACTAAACATCTGCTTTTGATGCTACTTAATTTTTGTTTCTCTAAAGCTGTGGATTCAATTAGTGAAATATGACTCGTCTTAGATTTTAAGTCTTAGATTCTGAATATGTGTCTGTGCGCGTAAAAGTAGTTAAGCTGTTCCTAAGATCTAACATTTCCATTGTTATTTTTCCAAGCACAAATTTGGTGTGAGGAATTTGGGGGGTGGGGGTGGAGGGAAGAAAGCTCTCAATTGGACAATAGTAACCTGCGTAGAAGAATAAGGTGGTGTCCCTGAGAAGTTACCACATGAGTCTCTAGGCTAGGCTCTGAAAACAAACCTTTACTGAATAGCAAAGCAGAGGGGAAGTGACTGGATTCCACAAAAAACAGCAGGTCATGGCCATGGCCACCATTTTGTCAGCTGGGGCAGCTCCTACCGGGGACAATTTTCAACCTTGTACGCTGCCTTCCTTGGCGTCGTTCTCTGCAGGTCTCTTTGGACCTGCTGTTTCATCCTTACCAGAAGAGCCACGATCTTTCAGAGTTTATGTTGGGTAGATGGTGCATTCTCAGATGGGAGAGAAACTGTTTCGTGCAGAAATGTATGGGCTTCAGGGCTGAAGAGTGCCCACTCACCCCATACCTCCCACCTGCAGGAAAACCACTGCTTATCTGTAAGCAGCATTCCTGGAGGAGTGGGGAATATACTGAACTGGGTGTCACTTGTCACCCATTTGGAAGGTCCTGTGAAATTCCAGTGGCATACTTTAGAACGGTGGCATCCCCATTGTTCTAGATAAGCCTTTTTCTCTTGTTGGGAAGCTGGGTCATCTTAAAGCAAAGGAAGTTACCTGTGAGCTAAGGTGGCTCTGACTCTGGGAGAGGATTGTGTATAGTATTACCTGTAGGTTTCACAGTTTCCTTCAGTTCACTGTACTTAAAGCACTGATAACAATGTGGCAAAGTTCATGATCTCCACATTATCTCCGACATTTTGCAGTTTAATCATGAGACTCTAATGAGTAAGACAGAAGGGTATCTAGACCCTATTTATTCCCCTGAAGAGTTAGTATAAAAATCTGAAAATAAGAGGAAGAGAAGGGTCCTTGTGGGCAATCAGGCTGGATGACCTGCGGTATCTGTATCCCATTCCGTGGTCAGATGTGGCAAGGAAGAACCAGAGGACTGGGGAGTAGCCACCCTGGGGCTAAGGAGCAGGACCTCCTCCTCTGTGGAAGCTCCTACAAACTGTCCCTCCTCTCTGCCCTATGCTGTAGCCACACTGGCCCCCTCACTGCTGCAGCTTTCTTTGAGATGCCCCCTTTCTCTCCCCTCATGGCCTCTGCTCCAACCGTTCCCTCTGCCTGGAGGGCCCTCCACCTATGTCTATGCCAGGCAGGCGGTTTCTCATCATCCAGTGCGTAATATGTGCGCAATACAGTTGGCTGCTCTCCAGAGGCATTCCGGACCAGCCTAGAAAACCTTTCCCTTCACTTTCTCTCCCATCATCTAGTCTTCGGTTCTTTAGGGCTCTTATCTCAGCTTATCTTGTTTGTTTATTGTCTGTCTCCGCAGCAGGGCTCTTGTCTGGCTTCTTGGCAGAATATGCCTAGAGCGGTGGCTGACATAGGATGCTGATTTAAAAAGTATTTAGTGAATGAGTTATCTTAAGATTGTGTAATTTATTGTGTATTTTATTCATATATATACACGTATGAAAGAAGGGCTTTCATTCTGAACTAATTCCATTCTGATACGCAGTACCAGAGGGCCTTTCAAATTCCCTCAGAAAAATCAAGCAGAATGAAAAAACTCCTGCCTAGGTAATGAGTCATTTCTCTTGTCTTTCTCCTATAGCCAGACATTATCCACACCAGCAGTGGCAACGGATGACAGTGAGGTCTGGTTTGGGTGGTGATAGTAGGGGAAGTGAGATCTAGAGTTATATTCTCATGGAAAAAGTTCTGGAATATCTGGTGACCACATCAGTCAGCTAAAAAAGCCTAGCCTCTAAGTAGACAGTTTCCCCGTCAAATATTTGAGTATAATCATCTATTTATTGTTCTCCTTTCTGCAAATACCATAAATTCGATGGGTTTTGTGTTACCATTTTTTTTTTTTTTAGTCTGGTTTCATGTCCAAATGTATCTACTTTGGTGTCATTATACAGACCACACCAAAGTCGCCTTCACTCCATTCGGTTAAGGTTTTTCTATGGGTAGTATGACTCTGATTTCTGCCTCATTAAAAGCAGGGCACAGCGCAAGAGAAGGAGGAGAGCCATGCCGACCTAACTGCCAGCCAGAGCCCCGGGGTCCAGGACTGGCTGGCCCAAGCACGGACCACGTGGGCCCACCAGCGACAGAGCAGCCTGCAGCAACAAAAAGTAAAGCATTTCTGACCTCTCCATAGCCGGCAGACCAGCCATACAAACACCTTGAGAGAGACGTTTTAGGTGGACAAGTGACTTCTGTACTAAATACAGAGTGCCCCTTTATCTTCTCTTTGGACAGAAACAAGACCTGGCTAACTGCTTCAGTGTACTTTCTTATGACCCCTGGAATGATTGGTCATTTTAAAGTCCGTTCTTTAAGAAAGGCTGGTGTTCAGATTTACAAATAGCACGACTCAATTGTAATCTGCCTTACGAAGATCACCTACTCTGTTTCCTAAGGTGCCCCAATTCGAGCCTATTTTAGAGAATAAACAACCTCAGGAAGGCCTTTGAGAATTGGTGAAAAGCCTGAGTTACATGTTTTTAAAAAAAACTTATTAAAAATGAAATTTATTTTTCACTTTTAAGTAGATACCATCACAAGAAAGAATGAAAAATTATTGCCCTAGGGAAATAAATGAGCTTTGATGAATAAGAATGATTTCTCACTGATACCTTAGCTTTATGTATGGGGCATATTAAAAAATTTTATTTTCTCAAACAGAAAAGGCGTTTTTCACAGAGAGTGAAAAAGTAAACCAAATCTGTTGATTGTCCAACTTATCAAGCAAGTGGGGAATTCAAGAGAGCTGCTGTCCTCAAGGTTTTATCTCAGCTGGAACAGGCAATATTGATTTTGAGAAGTGAAAGTGCATTGTGTACCACTTGAGGGCACCATTGCCCAGCAGAATTTTTTTTTTTCCATTAATTTTTTCCAAGATTTTTCAGAGATCTCTTTTATAAAAGCCAAAGAAAGGTATAGAGTACTTTGGAGACATGACTGCGCGTTTACCTAAACCACACCTTTTATGCAATGTCCGAACTTAGAAACTTACTACAGGAGTTCTCTGAGAATTTTCTAGACATAAAACCATGATTGTAGGCAATAATCACAAAGTAACACATGTTTTTATTTCTGCTTTTCCTTGAGCAGGAGTTGGAACAGGAATTAGCCGAGCAGAAGAGCCTCCTGCGGTCAGTAGCCAGTCGCGGGGAGGAAATTCTCACCCAGCACTCAGCTGCAGAGACCCCTGGTGGAGCTGGGTATGTTTCAAAACACTTTCTTCCAACTTGCTCTGGTTTGAAGAAATGTAAACGTCTCACTCGAAATTTTATTTTAAACATCTGCGAGAACTTAATCATTTTTGTTTTCACTTTATTATATTAAATTTACTTGCATTTTTGAGCATTTCTTGTGCAGCACGAGTATAGCTAGTAATTATGAGGGCTGATGGCTGACTTGTTCGCCCTCTCCCTGGTATGCTGAGCGTATCTGTCCAAAGAAGATGCTTATGAGTTCATTTTTTAGAATCAAATAAGAAATGCATTCTAAACACATTCCACTGTGTTTCCGAGTGATTATATCTAACTGCAAAGCATCTTCCCCGCAAAATGAGCTTATCTACCCCTAACATCACTCAGAAAAATAAACGTATGTGCCCACTCAATGTCTTGATTTTTCTTGATGATGTCTGTCTATAATTTCTACATGTAACGTCATTCAGTTTCAAGAACTGGTTTGGAATGGAGACGGAAAGCCTCGTACACAGTGGAGTAAAGTGTTAAAATAAAAATGAAGGAAGTTGGAGAATTTTCAAGTTGGAGATTCTGACTTAAAAGGCAGAACAGAAAAGGAACCACAGCAGGGTTGAAGTTTCCTGGTATTTTGAGTCAGGTCTGGGTTTTACTCCATTTCTACATCAGTCGGCATGGAAAAGGAGCTCAGCCCTGAGCCGCAGTTTGCTCATCTCTAGGATTACAGCAGTAATGGACCACCTCCATCTCAGAAGGGTTATGAAAGTGGTGGGTGCAGCTGAGAGGATATGTAGGAAAACTTTGAACTCCAAAACACTGAAAAAAAAAAGTTTCAGTGAAACCTCTGTCCTCATGCATTGTAAAGATTGTGATTTAGTAGTATCCTTCGGCAACCATGATACGGTAAATAGCTTTAACTCCACTGACTCCAGGGTTGTCAATTCCGAACATTTCTTGGAGGAAATAACCGAAGGAGGAAATACATGCTATGGAGATGACTAAATGATTTAAATGATTTAATGATTTAAATATAAATGATTTAATGATTTAAATATAAATATTATTTATAATACCAAATAATAGAAAAGGTGGAAATGCCTGTTAGTATAAAAAAGCTTAAGAAAAATTTTATGCATATATAATCTTAACAAAAAAATTATATAACTATAGCAGGAAATGTATATGTGATACTAAATAGAAGTGTGATATAAAATTGTAGGTATAGTATATGTGTGGATAAGAACCAGACTATACAGTGTAGATTATCAAAGCCAACTTTTGGGGCATCTGGGTGGTTCAGTTGGTTAAGCGCCCACCTTGGGCTCAGGTCATGATCTCAGGGTCCTAGGATCGAGCCCCTCTTCAGGCTCCCTGCTCAGCGGGGGAGCCTACTTTTCCCTCTCCCTCTACCCCCCTGCTAGTGCTCTCTCTTGCCCGCTCTCTCTCAAATAAATAAATGCAATTTTTTTTTTTAAAGCTAACTTTGGAGACTTTTATCTTTTTGCAGTTTAATCGATGCTTATGAAATGCTGCTGACATACAACATCAGTGTTGACTATATATATATATATACATACACACACACACACACACACACACACACACACACACATCTGTATTTAAGAATTTCAAGTGCAAAATGATAGAAACCAAACTGCAAGGCAATTGAGATAGACGTATTATGACAAAATATATAGAAATTAGGATGTCATTCAAGAAAAGAAAAATGAAACAAAAAGAAATATTGACAAAATTAGTAAATATCAATTTAAAAGAATACAAATGAAAACTACTACTGACTACATCAGTAGTCAGGAATTCCATTAAAATAACCTTAAAACTGGGGTGCCTGGGTGGCTCCGTTGTTAAGCGTCTGCCTTTGGCTCAGGTCATGATCCCAGGGTCCTGGGATCAAGTCCTGCATCAGGCTCCCTGCTCAACGGGGAGCCTGCTTCTCCCTCTCCCATTCCCCCTGCTTGTGTTCCCTCTCTTGCTATCTCTCTCTCTCTCTGTCAAATAAATAAATAAAATAAAAATCTTTTAAAAAGATAAAATAATCTTAAAACTGTAAAATTGTGTTGAAATATAAAGGAATTTTCAAAATCCTGATTGTCCATCATACTTACAAATAAAGATAAGGCCGTAAATATGTGTGTCTGTATGAACGCAACGTGAGAAACGCTGTTCCTTCCATGCCGACTCTGAGTCAAGACCTGCCCTTCGCTTTTCATTTTCTATTCTGTCTCCAATTCTTCTAAAACATTTATTCATCCTTCACAATTTTCTGAATATTTTTGCCAAACTCTGTTTTTACAAAGAACCCATTCACACATTGCCTCCTCATCATATGAATAGTCACAAAAAGCAGCAGTAGGAATCTTCTGCAACTTTCTTGCCATGATATTTTTCTTTCCTTGGCCTTTAGCTTTGGAAAGGACCCAGATGAAAGACAAACAACTATAAATTGCTGTTTCAAATACAAAAATATTTTAAAGAGAAATTCGCAGTGCAATACGGCCTTTTTTTAACACAATATTCACTTTAAAGATTGCTTTATAAATTTCACAAATTTTAAAATTTTTGTACAAAATCTTTAGAAAAGTCACCTGTAAATCTGTTTGATTACAGTTCAACCATGCCTTTCAAGCATCAAGTAAATAAGCCAAACAAATATAAAATAAGCAATATCTAGAAGCCAAAAGAATATATATATCTTTTAAAAAAAACAGAATGGCATTGCTAGGGGAAAAAACCTTGTATTCAGACTCTAACTAATTAGCTGATTTCTAAGACTAATAAATATGAAGTAGTTTGTGTAAGAAAACCCCTGCGGGAGGGGCATGATTTGCTTCAAGAGTACAAATTTAATACACAAAGAATAAGTACTCTGTGATGTATAGAAGGGTTGAAGGATAGATAAAGAAACTCAGTTGGACATTAACTGATATAAACATCAAAGGGAAAGAATATTTTTCATGGGAAATAAAAGGTTTTGTTCTCATTTAAGATTGATTTGCTGCTGGCATTTTCTATGTGTCAGTGATGAAGCTTATCCCCTGGTTTTATACTAAACTGTTATGCAAACATAAATGAGTTAAAAATGATGTGCTATGTCCACCATTACAAAGGACATCACAATAAAGAAATTTAATTTCATAAGAACTTTAAAACTTTTTTATTTAAAAAGATTAAAAAAAAAACACACACAGAAAACTCCGGAGACTAACATGACAAACAAAATTAGAGATCTCAACATGATTTTAGCACTTTTTCACTCAATATTACTTTTTAAAACCAATCCATGTTGATACATATAAATCTAGTTCTTTCATTTTAACTGCTTAATTATATTTTATCTTGTGACAATAGCTTGTTCACCCATTTTTTTAATTGATGAGCATTTATCTTGCTCCCACTTCTTTTTTTTTGCTATTACTAGAGTTGTTGACATTAACCTTCTTGTGTGTCTCTAAGGGTGCAGGTTGGGGAGATTCTCTAAGTTGTTTCCTAGAAGTAGAATATCCTGCATTATAGCCTTATAAATAATTTTTAAAGGCTTACTTCAACAGACTTACCTAAAGAAACTATTGTATTCAATACGTACTCTGAGAAGAGTAGACTTTAGGGTAGTGTATAGTATTATCCTGCCAATGAACTTGTTATTTTTTTTTTCACTTAAGCAAAAGTTCTGTTGAAATATTAATTACAGCCTAGTATGTCTTTCAGATGACATAGTTCTAGTTAGGTCTTTTTTAAAAATATTTTATTTATTTAGAGAGAGAGCATGAGAGAGAGAGAGAGCACAAACAGGGTGGGTAGGTGGTAGAGGGAGAGGGAGAAGCAGACTCCCCATTGAGCAGGGAGCCCTATGTGCCAGGGCTCCACCCCAGGACTCATGAGAGCATGACGTGAGCTGAAGACAGACGCTAAACCAACTGAGCCACCCAGGCGCGCCTCTCGTTAGGTCTCTAAAACTCCAGACAAACTAGGACCTGTTGGAATTCAGGTCCCCCAGACTCTTATTGTTAGGACCCATTTATCAAGTGGCTATTATGTTCCTGGTAGGGTTCTAGGCATTGTGCATATCTTCTCTAAATTCTTATACTTCTGCAAGATAGATACTATCTTCATCGTGAAGATGAGATAATTGAAGATGAGCGAATTGAAGCAAATTACGCAAAGTCACAAATCTAATATCCTGGAGCAGAGATTCCAACCCAGACCTGTCTCACCCACAAAGCTGTCATCTTTGATGACACCCTGCTGCCTTAATAAGGATGATACTCAGTGCCTTCCTTCCACCCTCTGTACTTCTGTTCCAATGTCCTGAAACCTTGTCTGTAGCATTTTCTTTGGACTCAGGATAAAAACTCCTGATAGACTAACTGACATTTTTAGGGTTTTTTAATTATTCTGTGGGCTGTTTGTCAAAGGACATTAGTCTAATTGTACACTTTCTGATTCTAAATGTTAGTTATTTTTTTATCTTTAATACTGAGTTATTTTCAGTGAATTGTTAAATTCTTATTGTGTTCATAGTTCAATTATAGTATAAGTTAAGAATGTATTTGTTTATGGTTAGTCTCAAAATTTCTATTCTAATTGATAGTTTTAAAGTGCAAGCTAATGACTAAAATGATCTAGTTCCAATTTTAGAGGCCAGATCTAGTACATACAGTAAGTTACCTAGAACTTAACACCTTTTTGCACACATTGTAAACTTAGATTATTTATTCTTCTAATAGCGAAAAACCTGATGTGTTATCCCAGGAGTTGGGGATGGAAGGGGAGAAATCAGCTGCTGAAGACCAGATGAGAATGAAATGGGAAAGCCTACATCAAGAATTTAGTACCAAGCAGAAGCTACTACAGAATGTTCTGGAACAGGAACAAGAGCAAGTGGTATCCAAACATTTTGATTTTATATATTAGCTAATATAAAAGATGTATAGCTTATGCTAATGGAATATTAACTGTGCACTAATATATAATTTCATTATCAATTCTAAAATAAGACATAAAGGAAATTATTCATCTTATATTTTTCTTAACAAGCATGTTTCATGTTTCCCTTAATAATTATATATTTATATGTGTAAATTTATTTGATTTCTAGGTACTCTTTTCCTCAGAGATGATTAATATCTGATGACCCATTAGCATGAACCCTTAAATTAGAGACCCCCTTTTTTTTCACAACCTTAAAAATTAAGGTTTCAAGTCAAGGATATACACATCTAGGACAAGAGAAATTCAACAAATTTAGTTACTTTCTAGAAGTTAAATTTTCAAGTTATCTTATTTTCCACTGCTATTTCCAGTACTTAATAGTTTCAGAAGATCTTAATGAGAAACAGGTTGGGACCTCAGTGGATCTAAAAGGAAGGGGAAGCCAGTGGTCAGCTAGAATGATTACTGGCCAATCTGTAGCCTTGGTCCCTAGTTAGGCAAGTACTGTGTGAGGTTGGACCTGTTTCCACAAAGCAAGCCAAATCCAGTGGAATTGACTATAGCAACAGAAGGTTCCAGGTAGATAATAACTATTAGTTCACTGTAAGCGGAAGCCAGAGAACATTTGAGAGTCAGAGGACTCGACCCCATAAAGAGTTAGTGCATGAGGTGGGAACCCAGGCAGGCCTGCGATGTTTACCACGCTGTGGCGCAGCAGGATTTTGAAGCTAGAAGTCTAATCCTGGGTCCTGGGCCCACAGTGCTCATCTGGGCCATTCTGTGACAGTAGTATTATCAAAGTGAAGTCTAGGTCCTTTACTGTGGATCTGAGGAAGCTGCTATTCTCACTGATCTGACTAGGACTAGCTTCAGCGCTGGGAAAGGCTGAACCCAGAAGTGAAAGGGTATCAGTAACTGGAGTGCATCTGTGGAGGGAAAGGCAGGAGCCAACAAAGCAGGCATTATAAAGTGGATACAGCTTGCCTGGACTACCTGAAAAGAAGATAGTCTGAAGGTCACAATGTGTCCCCTTCTCTGTGTGCTCTGGAGCCATGCGTGTCTGTCTCATTTTACAAACTCTTATGTCAAGCCACCCTTTCTCACTCCTCTACTGTTCTGGCCAGGAGCCTTCTTTATCACTGTCCACATGAATAGCCACCAGCAGCAGCCCTGGGAAGCTTAGAGCATTCCATTCTTGGAAGTCGTTATCCCAGAATCCTTTTCCACCTTAAACTTTTGCGTGGACTTCCACCCTGTTGGAGTTAGTCCTTCTTCACATCCCTGATCAGACGTTTCTCAGACTCCTAGCCTGAATTCTTGATTTCTGATGTGAACCTCCTGGACTTGACCGCTAGCTTACGTTCATGTTCTGCTATTCCCCATTCCTTTGACTATAAGGGATATTTACAGTCCTAAATCATGGACTGTGGTCTTCTCTGACTATCCCAAGTCAGATAAATCCAAGGCATTTGCTTGTTGCTTCCTACTCTCCATTTGTTAAATGCCCAACCCCTGGATTCCACCTTTTGTCCATCCAACCTAAAGCATCTGCATGGTTCATCCAGCATTGCAGACTTCCTGGCTGTCTCGTCCGTGACCCACTCTTGTCTCGGAGAGCTATATTTTCTGTCAGTGCTGTGCTGTCACCCCAACATCCTCCATGTAAGCCTACCACAGGAGCCCTGCCTGCTGCCACTGACATTCCCCCATGATCCCTGGACTGTTAAAGTTTAGGTTCAGGTCCATATCTCATTGCCCTTTGGAATTGGAAATGGAAAGCATTGAATGTTCTTTATTGTATGGCCTTTTTTTAGCATTTGAGTCCTTTCTCTCCATAGTCACTGGTCATTTGTACAAAGTGGCTCCTAGGTGGTTTTCTTCTCTTTGATGTGAAGAGGTGAGAGAAAAGGGGAGGAAGGAACAGTGTGGCCACCAGAGTTCCGCAGAAGAAAGGAGATGATCATTTAGTGAACATATTTTGTGTTCCGGGTGTAATTTCTAACAACACTGTGGTGAGGGTGACATTATCTCTACTTTGTAGATCTATAAACTAAGCCTTGGAGAGACTAGATGATTTCTCAGGGTCTTGTGACTAAGAAGAAGCAGAGCTAGGATTTGAGTGCAGGTTTGTCCAACTCCAGAGCCCCTCCTTTTTCATACTACCTTACTGACAGTTTTATATACTGGATACATTAGCTGTCTCAAGTATAAAAACAAGCACTTATTTTTGACCTAAAGTTCACTAGGTCATCTAGCCTGAGGATGAAATATGGATGGCTCCCACTCCTAGGAACCTGTAAGCCAACCAAGGAAATAGTTTATACATTTCTGAGAAATTAAATAACCGTGGTAGGCTCTGTAAGCAGGAGTTAAAAAGGAAGCAGAAGTAAAAAAATAGAAAGCATTGTAGTAGGTGTGGAATTTAAGGAAGTGGATTTTAAAGAGGTGCTGTGTGATGGATGCTCTAGCTACAGGGGGAGATGAGTCGGGCATGTTTAGAGGATAGTGAGTGATCAGCCTGAGAAGCAAGGTGAGAATGAGACATTCTATAAATTATAGGAACTGAATTTGATTGGAAACATCACTCAAAAGTTTGAGAGCTAAGCGATATCATGGTCCTTATCAGGCATTGTGTGTGCCTACAAGAGTTTAGGGGAGGTTAAATGAATGAAGAAAGCATAGGGATTAGTCTAGATCTGGTATCTAGGATGGATATTTCATCATGGGTAGTTTAAAACCAAGAAAAGTTGAAAGAAAGGCTGTGATAGATTTCAGGCATTTTCCCCACCACTTTGTTTTTGTTTTTGTTTTTAAGTCCATCAGTGGAAACATTGCCATTGCTGAGGTCACCATGCTTGGTGAATGTGGTATGTCAAAGAGGTCATATTTCTCTAGAAGAGGTTTTTATAAGGACAGGTTTTCCAGCATCTGCTTCAATGTGCAGTTCTAAATGATGAAACCTAAACATAGTATATATGCTCTTCAATAAGTGCCCCTGTTTGCCTACAGCTCTACAGCAGGCCGAATCGTCTCCTATCTGGTGTGCCACTGTACAAAGGGGATGGGCAGACCCAAGACAAATCTGCAGTGACATCTTTGCTGGACGGATTGAACCAGGCCTTTGAGGAGGTTTCATCCCAGGTAGAGCTGCACTTTTGGCTTGCTCGTGGATCTTGGTCTCCATGAAGTTGTTCCACCTCTGGGCATGAACGGTTGAGACCCAACACTAGTGATTAGCCCTGAAAGGCAGAGCCATTGGACCCTGACATCTCATCCCATCTCATCATTTTTCTTTGATCCTTCAAAGCATTATAATTAATTCTATGCCCCCCCCTTTTTCTCAGGGTGGGGGGACAAAGAGGCAGAACATTCACTTGGAACAGAAGTTATATGATGGGGTCTCAGCTACCTCTACATGGTTGGATGACGTTGAGGAACGTTTATTTGTTGCCACAGCACTTTTACCAGAAGAAACGGAAGCTTGCCTCTTCAACCAAGAGGTAAGTTTGGCAGCTGGTGTCTGTGAGAATGTGATATTACAAAGCACTTGAAATTTTGGTGTTGGATAATTAATGTATAAGGAAAGTCAAACATAGAACGGTTCTAATAAAGTACAAATTACGTATATTTCCAAACTGCATAATACAAAAGAGTACTGCCTAATATGAAAAGCTCCCAGGGATACTCATGTTTTGCATTTTTATTCTCTATCTTGTGTATGTAGGAAGAAGAAAAAAATAGAGGACTCTTTGTAGAAACTTGTTGTGTATTGCAAATTTTCTACATATGAAACATAGGCTAAAAAATAGTGTATGAGTTTCTAAATATCCCTTTACAAATCTTACTTTTCACCAAATACATATTATTATTAGCTAATGATGTAGAATTTCTGAGAAAAATCTCTCCAACAGCAACTTGCCTAATATTTGTAGCAGTGGAAGTGGGTCAGCTTGCCTTAGGTATAATTACCACTGAATAGTAAGAGAGATACAGTAGACTTTCTCTGAGGAAATGACTTAATTTGTATATAGATTCATAGATCTAAGCATTGAAATGTGCTTTCTCTTTTATCAACTCTAGACTCTTGCTAAAGATATTAAGGAAATGTCTGAAGAAATGGATAAGAACAGGAACTTGTTTTCCCAAGCATTTCCAGAGAATGGTGATAACCGAGATGTCATTGAAGACACTTTGGGTTGTCTTTTGGGCAGGTTGTCCTTGCTAGACTCAGTAGTAAATCAACGCTGTCATCAGATGAAGGAAAGACTTCAGCAAATACTAAATTTCCAGGTAAGACATCAAGAGATGGTTGACCATTCTCTAGCTATATTCAGTAATAAGCAGGATATCTTTTTGAGGTACGATAGAGACCTATTTTTTTTTTTCAAATGTACAACAAAAGCAAGAACATTATGGAAAAACAAGGGAATAGAACCCTAGGATTAGGAAACTAAGAGGTTTACATTCCTAGAAATGGAGGTTTGAGAAAACCAATCAAGCAAACTAAGGGCTGAATAGAATTTTAAATTCAACCAATAAATCATAGGACTATATTATAATTTTCAATTGATAATTGGAATTTAAAACATAAGACCAATGTTTATTTAAAATATATGACCAAAGAAATATGCAGGAAGTGCCGCAACACAGAACCAGGGGCCATTGAAAGTGACTATGGCCTACCTCTGCCTGCATTAAAAATGTATAGCGTTGGGGTACCTGGATGGCTTAGTCAATTGAGCATCTGATTCTTGATTTCAGCTCAGGTCATGATCTCAGGTCGTGAGATTGAGCCCCACTTTAGGCTCTGTACTCAGTACAGAGTCTACTTGGGATTCTCTCTTTCCCTCTGCCACCCCCCCCATCCCCTGTCATTCACTCTCTAAATCAATCAATCAATCTTAAAAAAAAAAAATTATGGAACTACTTCCCAATTCTAACTCCTCAGATTTATTTCCTTTTAGCCCTAGAACTAGAGTTCCACTGGCAGCTGAAAAATTATCTGCTTATGAATCTTTTCTTTTGACTACAAACTTTAGCAAATGCAAAAGCCACTGATAAACTTTGGGTTGATTTCCATTCCTAATAAAAAGCACCTTTTGAGAATATTTAAGTTTTAACTGAGATTTATTTATTTGTTCGTTTGTTTGAGAGAGAGGGGAGAGAGAGAGATGGGGGGGAGGGACAAAGGGAGAGAGAGAATCTTAAGCAGGCTCCACGCCCAGTGCAGAGCCTGATGGGGGGCTCAATCTCATGACCCTGAGATCATGACCTGAGCTGAGATCAAGAGTTACACACTTAACGGACTGAGTCGCCCAGGAACTCCTAATTGAATTTTATTTTTAACAAAAGTATAAGATTTGTAAAATAGATAAAACGTAATTAGGGCCAAGAGTTTATATAAAATTTTGATTTGTAAAAAAATTACTGTTAAAATGTGAAATGTAGCATCAGCCAAGAAACGTGGAATTTTCTAGATATTCACCTAGAGGGACAAATCATCACTGCCTTTCAGTAATTTGTATCCTTAAAACTACAAAGTAAAATTATAAGACCAATTTTTGTATCCTTTTTTTATTCATGAAGAATTTTCACCTATATTATTGTCTTTAATCTTCACAACATACCTCTCAGCTAAGCATTGTTCTGATATTCATTTCGCAAAGTCAGAAGAGCAAAAATTAAGAAGTCTCTAAAATGAACCCTCCTGGGTTCAAATTCTGGTTTTGTCCCCTACTGCTATATACCCTTAGCTGCTTCTCTAAGCCTTAGCGTCCTTGACTATTAAATCACACCCATCCTAATGGTCTTGTGGGGTTTTTTGAGGATAAAATTAATAAAAATGTGTAAAATATTTTGAACAGTGTCTGAAACATAGTAAGCACTTAGTTTTATTATTGTTGTTACTATTAATAGTAGTATTTGTTATAACATATACAGAATCTGAAACCGATATAAAGATTAAATTACTTCTCTAAGATTACTCAACCCTCAAGAAACTGGAGCCAGGATTTGACTCAAAGAATATTTTTATATTTTATATCATTAGGGTGCTAACAGGGGACATGGAGAATAGTAGACCTCTTCAAGATGTATTTTGAAAACAGAATCAAAGGAGCTTGTTTGTGTGTGGTTTAGATATGGAGAATGAGATAAAAGGGCACTGCTGGGGAAGTCCAGGGACTCGGGCTGACAGGACTGGTGCAGAGCAGTGCCCTTGACCAATGGGCAAGGCTGAGTCACTGTCTGGACAAAGATATGCTGTAGAACAAAGATACTCAGGTGAATAGTCACAGTAGACATTTGGGTATGCAAGACTATGGCTTCAAGGAATGACCTGGACTAGATATTTGCATTTGTATAAATTATGTTGCATAGTTCATAGAGAGGAAAGCACATTTCACTTGGAATCAGAAAAACTGGGCTTGCTTATTTGGGTATTTTGTTTTGGATGCAAGATCTGATTGCATGCCCACGTATACACTATCTGTCTAAAATCAGCTAAACTGTTGTGCAGTTTATGGAAACTTGTTTCATTACTCTAAAATGCACCTTGAGTAAAGTAATGCACTGAGTTTTAACAGCATGCTGGTAGGTCTATCAGCCATAAATGAGGGGAGTTAAAAGTGCAAATGTGTGTGTCACTTGGAAGCATAGTTCCCTTTACAAATTGCATTACTATGCTAGTGTCTTCAGTACTTTAAAATTTTTATTAGTAATTATAGCCAGTCAGATTAAAATATGAACTAAGCATGAATACTCTGGAACTGATTTTCTGTAGAGGACCAAGAGAAGAACATATAATCATGAAATTCTCTTTAAATCATGTTCTCTATTTTTCTTCTGCCAACAAGTTTCTACTTGTTGGTGGCCAGCTCACGAACAACTGACATTTCAAAATGTTTGTGTTCCAATTTAATTGAAAGAAAGAGTTCCAATGTTAATATAATTAAAGGTCAAGTCACAAACCATTATTTTACTTTGTACCAAGCACCTGGTATGCTGTCCGTGCTCAGTAGTTAATGGGACGGTATGCCTTTGTTTTCCATTTAACTTTTGAGTATTAGCTTTTGCCAGACTGTTAACCTTACCCTAGACCCAACAGACAATCTGGAAGAATGTGTTGATGATATGTAAATATATATTATCTCCATGGAATCACAGCAAGTTAATCATCAATTATTCTATTAAAAAAGTTTTTACCTATAGACTTAATCCCAAATAAATTTACTGGACATTTTTATAATTGAGTATTTTAAGTTATTTAAAAACTGAAAAAAATGAAAGAATTCTTTATTAAATGAGTGAGGCAGCACAGAGGATTTGAAAACTTGAAACCTTTTATGTACCTGTTTCTCAAAAAGCAAGAGCCCTGCCTCTTTATGTCCTACAAGCAATGCCAGTGACTACAGGATAAAACTTGTGATTTCTGATATGTGTGTAATATAGACACGCCCTAATTATCTTGCTGTGTCACACGTGCAGTAACGAAAAGCAGTTAAAACCTTTGGATTTTCATTTTTAAGAAAATACCAACATCCATGGAGCACCTGAGTGGCTCGGTCCATTAAGCGTCTGACTTCAGTTCAGGTCATGATCTCGGGGTCCTGGGATCAAGCCCCACTTCAGGCTCCCCACTCAGTGGGGAATTTGCTTGTCCCTCTCCCTCTCCTTCTGCCCCTCCCCCTGTTCGTGCTTGTGCACATGCACGTCCTCTCTGTTTCTCTGTCTCTCTCAAATAAATATATAAAATCTTTTTTTTAAAGTTTTAAAAAAGTACCAACACCCATATGGTTACTAACACCTCTTAAAGTCTCTTATTTAGTAATTTTTAAATCAATCATATTCTTGGCTTTAGTGCCTTCTTGGCTGGTCCCTTCCAGTAATTAGTGAGGCCTTGAGAAATGTGAACTCTGTTTTCTGTTACCTTGAGTAGAATATAATTAAGACAGAAAATATGTTATTAAAAATATAAAGATGATGTACAGGAAATATATCTGTAATCTTCATTTCTTTTTTTTTTTAGTTTATTTATTTATTTAAGTAATCTCTATACCAAACTCATGACCCTGAGATCAGAAGTCACATGCTCTTCCAACTGAGCCAGCCAGGCGCCCCCATAATCTTCATTTCTCACCCATGATATATTATTTAGACTGATCTACTCATTTAGATGAACTGAATTACTGTTGTTCTAAATATATGTCTCTAATAGAGACTTTTTCTTTTGAATCTGTTCAAATGAATGGGAAACATCTTTTCCTAGGCACACAAACAGATAAATATGTCATCGTTCTAATGGCCCACATGGCCTCACCCTAAGCACGGTTGAATAATACAAACATTGCTATAATTCATAAGCAAAAACCTTGCTTTTGGCGTCATTTGCCAGGACTGTTACAACAATTTCCTAGTGAATCCGCCACGAGGCTTGCAGACTGGTTTGGATTTTGGTTAGTGACAGTTATTGCCTCTTTGGATCGCATGCTTTTCTCTAATGTTCATGTGCATTTTTTTTTCTTTTTCTTTTTACTGCATAATCCACTCACTGGTTTGTTTTCTAGCCTTGCATTTTGTGTTATAAGGTTGGCACACATCCTTAAAGATGTTTTTTTCTTCCTTGGTGTGATTATCTTTCTCCTTGTAGATAGTCAGATTTTTGCATCTTGATGATGTGTCCTTGTATATATATCATCAGCCCCTGGAGAAGAGGATGTGATGAGTCAAACTTCAGCCTCTGCTGAACAACCAGACTATCGTATATGTTTGCTGACATTTTAGGAGGAAAAACTAGGAATTATTTAGATTTTGCTCCAGTTCCTTATTCCCTGTAGAACTCAGGACCAAAATTCTGATAGTTAACTTCTTTTTGTATAAATATAACTCAATATAAATATATTTGGACTTTTAAGTGAGTAATCTTTATGAACAAAAGGCTTTGCTAAGGTCTTTTTGTATTATCTCTTCATATGTCTTTGGTCATCATGGATAAAATTTATTTTCTACACTTCTGGGTGGCTTTTTATAAGCTTGGACAAATTCTCTGAAAATAGAAAAACGGAAGTGTGAGAGAGAGGGAATGAGGGGAGAGAGGAGAAAAGAAATTATATTCTTCCTAAGAATCACATTTTTTCATTAAATTTAAGATGTCATTTTAAATAAAGTTTGGACTTATCTGTAAAGTAAAAAATATTTTAAAATTTTGAAATAAAATAAAATAATCATATTTTTTCCCAGATAAGGGTAGCAGCTGTAGGTTGTTTCACTAAATAGAAGTCATTAGTGTGATATTTCCACGGCAGTGTTTAAATGTGCACATCTATTTCAAGCCTACCAAGAAGATGAGGGTGACTAGTGTTGCCTTTTATTTGTATACTTCGTCACCATTTGTATTGGGTTGGAAATGCTTCGTGTAACAAATTCTTCAAAAGTCAGTTATAACACTTAAATTGTCCCCACTTCCTTTCTCCTTCCCCCAGGACAGTATTGTTTCTTCTGGACATTAAATTCCTACACCGATATGTTATTTCTAAGAATGTGTGTTATATTTACCACCCTTTCGAATTCCCGGTTACAGATATTAAGTCTTCCTATTGCTTTCCTCTTTAGAATGATCTGAAGGTGCTGTGTACATCGCTGGCTGACAACAAATACATCATTCTGCAGAAACTGGCGAACGTGTTTGAACAGCCTGTGGCAGAACAAATAGAGGTATTTACAGCTGCCTTTTTCCGGAAGAGCAAATGCATAGCGTAGATCTGATTTGCTGGGAGATTTCAGATATTCTACAAAAAATGAATGGTTTTCTATAGCATTCTTGTTGGTCATACATTTTGTCTTTAAGTGCCAGGTTTGAGTGACTGGCCAGGTGACATGGACTCTGTCACTTCCTTCTGTACGGAACTAGGAACTAGGAACTAGGACGTAGGTAAGGTGTCAGTGACAGATGATGACCTGAAGAGGTTTGCCACCTAATACTGGGATTAGACAGGAGCCTCAGTGACATAGGACAGACAGTCTGACTGTTCTGGGGCAATACAGATAAAGCACTCAGACATTCAGAAGGGGGCCGGCTGCCTCCAGCAAGGGTAGTATCCGGGGAAATTTTGTAAAGGAAAATTGGAACCAGACTGAGAAGTTTGGACACACAGAGACTGGGAAGAAAGCTATCCAAGTCAAGAGGACAACATGAACAAAGGCATAAATGGTAGACAATTCAGAGCACTTCCAGAGAAAAGCAAGTTATCCTATTTGGCTGAACTTGTGATGAATGAAAACAATTGAGAGGAAGTAAGTTTGGATGAGTATATTCGAGGCAACTTGTAGAGCCTTCTGAATGTCAGAGAATTTGGACTTTATGCTACAAACCAGTGATCTCTAAACCATATCATTGGCATACCTCATTAGTTTAAAAAATAAGCACACACCACAAGTTATGTATATTTACCTATTTATGAATTGTAAACAGGTACTGTGTTACAAAGCATATACACAAATGAAAATTCAGAAGAAGGTGGTTGAATGTAAAGGAAAGATACAGTGTTTTGTCCTCACAAACAATCTCATACACTCAGGTACTTGCACACACCTTGGGGACCCCCAGCAGTGCAGACTCACTGGGGATGTTTGAAGGCGAGAACAGGTGTCAGTGCCAGGCCCTGCTTCTGGGTGGTGGACATGACTGTGCCAGGTCAGGAAGCAGGATATGCCTCAAGAGGCTTCATGTAGCTGCACTGAGGGGAAGGAATGAGAATTCTAACTTGTGTGATGTCACTGAAACAGGGAGGAGAGAAGAAATGGGGAGGATGTTACACATAATGTCTCCTGTTTCCCAAACTAAGTAGTTATGAAAAGTATGTGTTTTAATAGAATTTTCTAACCCAATTTCAGTAGACCTCGACGGGTTCTATGAGTAGACCATAGAGAATCACCTGTAATAGAAACCCCCTGAAATATTTCTCCAAATAGAAATCTAGATCTGTCTGTCTATCCATCCATCTGCGGAGATCATCTAAAATAATTTGCAAAATTATGTGTGAATGTGGGGGCGTCTGGGTTGCTCAGTGGTTAAGCGTCTACCTTTGGCTCAGGGCGTGATCCTGGAGTTCTGGGATCGAGCCCCATGTCGGGCTCTTCCGCTGGGAGCCTGCTTCTCCCTCTCCCACTCCCCCTGCTTGTGTTCCCTCTCTCACTGGCTGTCTCTCTCTCTCTGTCAAATAAATAAATAAAATCTGTAAAAAAAATTATATGTGAATGTCTATTTTTCTTGACCATAATTCCATCTGCTTTTTAAAACAAATCCCTCATTCCCCCAAATTAAAAAGCAATCTTCTATGTTGTATCTTCTACTTGAAAGGAACTTCTTTTTTATTTTTACTTTTTTTTTTTTTTGGCTTTTAACGTACCTGATTCCAAAAAAGAGATCAGCAGCTATAGTAATGGTTTGCCTTGAATTTCTAATGTGAAATATAGGATATGTATGATCACAAGTAAAATTTTTACTAATTATTGACCAGTATCACTAAAGTGAATCCCACAGATAAAAATAAATAGCTAGACTATTTCTTTGAATAAATGGAAAACACCAAAAAAAAAAAAAAAGTGCTAATTCCACCCCTACCCAACTTGGGTTAAAAAGATAATAATAGCAGGAGACATGAGGATGATACCTCTCAATATATTGATCTTTTGAGCCATGTCATTTTCATCTAGAACAGACTTGTCCCCACAAGCCTGGTGCACAGCTGACTTCAGGGACCTCCCTTTACCACTGTTCTGAGAATTTCCATCACTTCTCCTTCTGTTGGATCTTCTCTTTTCTGAGTCTCAAGCCTGTCTTTATTACATTGCTTCCTTGTTTTGTTAGTACATATTCTTACAAGAAAGGATGCATGTTAGATGTATTTTTTAATATTTTGCCAATCTGAAAAATTTCGTATACTGTGTTCACACTTTATTGATAACTTGACTCACTATAAAATTCTTGGCTGGAAATCAGTTTTCTATAGAGTTTTGGGGCACCTCATTTTTTTCAACTTGGCTTTTTCAACTTGGTGTTGGCTTGAAGAATCTAAAATCATTCTAATTCCCAGAGGTGTCTCACTGGTCTGAAATTTCACAGTGACACACCTTGTGAAGTGTTGGTTTTATCCACTGGGCTGGAAGTTCAGTAGGCTATTTTTTTTTTTTTTTTGGCAGCTCTCATCTTTCCATTTTGGAAGATTGTCTAATGATTTAGTATTTTTCATTCCTCCATTTTATCTGTCTTTTTCTGGAACTCTTTTTAGGCAGATGTTGGATATCCTGGTCCAGTCTTCTAATTTTTTTATTAAGAGACAGTCTGCTCCATTTTTTGGAAGACTTTCTTGATTTCAACTCTCAACTTTCCTACTGAATTTTTATTTCTGCTCTCATCTGTTTCATTTTCCCCGAGCTCGTTTTAGTTCTCTGAGTGATCCTTTTTTTGTAGTATTCTGTTCTTTTTCTAATAGATGCATTATCTTTTGTAATCTTTCTAGATATGTTAATGATTTTTTGGCCAAAGTTTTATATTTCCTGTATAGTCTGTTTCCCTTCAGCCTGCTTTTGTTTATTTTAGTCTCCATCTTTCATGTAGGCGGCTTTTCTGAGATTACGGAAATTCTTTTGTTGTCTGTTCACATTTAGGATGGAGAACTAAACAGCCGAATGGGAACTTTGTGTATGGATGTGGCTTGATGGTTTTAAGATTTACTGAACATTGGGCTGTGTGGGCTATTTGTTGGAGAATCCTTGTGTCCAGTGTTTAGATTTATCTATTGGTCTTTCTACATTTTCTCTCCTTTCCTGTCTGAGACTAGAGGTCAGGCTGCAATACCTTAGAAGATGTGGGGGCTCCCACATTTAGCATTCTGTGGGCATTTGGTCATGTATCCCCTGTTTTCAGTCAAGTACTCAGACCCGCAACTATGTCTAGCGCCCCTCAGTCCAGAGACTATCTGTTTTACCTTCTCTAGAAAATAAACTCCCCATCTTTCCTAGAGAAGGAAAAGGGCAACATGGAGTGAGGAAGAGGCTCTGGAAATTTCACTGCTCTTTAAGCAGCTTTTTACCAACTATCCTTATTTGGGGCCCCATCCCACCCACCCAGAGTGCCAGAGACTCCTATTGCTGTAAGTTTAGTGATGTAGATCTCCCATGAGCTTAGGATTCAGCTTTCTCAGATTTTTAAGTCAGTTATCCTGTATCCTTCTGAATTTCAGCTTTCGAAATTTTGTTGGTGTGGCCTTCTTTCCTGTTTCTTTGTCCTTGTAGATTTATGGGTTGGGGGGGGGGCACCAAAAAACAAGCAAACAGAATGTTTACTGTGGTTGTAGTGGTGATTCAGGAAGGAGAAAATAAGACACATGTGTTTCATCTGCCATCTGGAGTCCATATTCTTCTCATCCTTCAGGGCAACTGAGGTTGTGTTTCTTCCAAAAGTCTACTTAGACTGCTCTAAAATCCACCATTGTCTCTCTTCTCCAGGCCCCTATAACAGGGGTGAGTTGCATCAAGTTGAGTACCTGATTGGATTTACCCTTGTTTTGTTTTGCTCTGTTTACTCTGGTTTCCTAACCAGACTGTAAGCTCTTTGAAGGCCAGGGTGAGAGCTTGTTCTCCTTTTACAGAACTCACACTGGGAAGATGAGGCTTAGTGCCAGCAGCCACTTTAATAGTTGTTGATTGCTTGCTTTTCTACTAAACAAAGAGTGAGCTTTCCCTGACCATGTTGTGACATATTTTCCTCTTGCCTCACTGAATCTCTCTCCAAAGATGCTCGAGATGCATCTCAGGAAACAAGAATGTCTTCCCCTAGAAAATCTTAGGCCAATGCCTTTTCTAACCATGTCCTAGGCCATGCTTCTTTTTCAGGTGTTGTTATTTACGAATTCCCATATTTGGCTAAGGAAGCCATTGTCCTCTCAACCCTCCACGAGAAGTCCCTCCTACTTCCTTACCTGTGAGGTAGCTGACTGTGGTATAATAAAGGGCCTCCTTCTCTTTTCTGTATACTAGATGGTCAGGGTTTTTATGCTATATTAAAATGACTCCTTTTGTAGGCATTGAAACTGTTTAATGTGGAAAGAGCAAATAGACACAATAATCACATTTCGTGTGGGAAATTGTTTATGGGAGTTTTGACGAAATATCATAAATCTTACATAGGCAATACAAGAGGCTGAAGATGGGCTAAAGGAATTGGATGCAGGAATCATCGAATTAAAAAAGCGTGGGGACAAGTTGCAGATTGAGCAGCCATCCATGCAGGAACTGTCCAAACTTCAGGTACGGTTTTCTACCAGCAACATTCAGCTTCCATGACACATCCTAACTGGAAGTCAAGGAAAAATTATTCTCTGTATTTTCTTGTTTTGTCTTGTTTTTTCTATAAAATTCATGTCATTTGGGTCCTAGTCTTTATTCCAAACAACATTTAGAAAATTTTCTGGAACTTTTACCAGGTTTAATGTGATAAAATAAATTGTATTCTCAAACTTCTAAGATTTTTTGTCTGACATTTACTTTATTATTAATCCAGTTGTTAAGCATTGTGGTATATATACCTCTAGTTGTGCCATATTATTTTCTACTCTAAAAAATATAATAATTATCACTCCGACCTGGAAAAGTTAAAAGATGGATATCTACCCTGTATTGTAGTGTACCTCAAAAAAGTATTTTAAAGAAAAAAATGCTCAAGCTAATATTTTTTAGCAAGTAGTTTTTCTCCGGTGTTCAAACGTATAGGTAATCTTTCATACATGTCTGAATGGAAGAGAGACACAGTTTCAGTACCAGACCAACAGAAACAAAATAAATGAGAAAGTAGGTGAAATCTAAATAGGTTTCCCAGCATCCTTCAGGAGTAGGAAATAATTTGGGGTTAATTTGTTTTCTTAGATCAGGCTGCAAGGCAAAAATCCAGTATGGGGGTGGTAGGAAGGAACTGAGATATTAAACCAGCAAATTTTAGCAGTTGACAGAATTGAAATAAGAAAGAATAAATAAGAATAAGAATAAGAAAGAATTGTGTACAGTGAAACACACACGTTAAGCTTTCTCTGTGTTACAGAGAACCATTGAGGGATGGATAGCAACTCCAGCACAGGGTCACAAGTTCTTCCTTTTGAGAAAATAAAATAGGTCTTATTTTAAAAAGAACATGCTTCATTTTAACTGTCTCATTCCATTATCTAACATTTCACAATGTCATGAGCCCAATGCCCCGACTTTGCCCTTAGACAGTTTTCCAACAGTGCTTAAATGTCAGGTGGAAGAGTCAAACTTCATAGTTGTAAATGGGCATTAAAATTGAACTTTTCCAGATTGAGCCATTCTGGCCTGCTAAACCTTAATATGATACATTAATCAGGTCCATATGGTTCAAATAAATTTTGTGTTTGGTGTATCATCATCTCCTAAAATGTCTTTCCAGTTTAAATAGTTATTTATTTACTCCACCACATTTGGCAAAAACAGCGCCTTTTTAAATCTTAAAGCGTTCCGTTCACATTAAACTCGTCTGTTTCTCTAGCTCTTTATTTAGGGAACAGTCCAAAATCTGATCATTATTTAGCAGATCAAATGCGAAAGATACTTTAGTCAATTACTCTAAAGTTATGTAAATGTTAAGAACATTACAAAAATGAGAATTACATGAGAAAATTAGAATTTGCACTTACATTTCCCTCAGGCACATGAACAACTTTTCAACATTTTAACCCCATATCCTACCATAGACTGTTGATACCCTGAGAAGAGAGCTGTCGAACCTACCTCATTTCATCTCTAGCCGGTATTTCTGCATATCCTTTGGAATCATAAATATTTAGCTTATCTTTTTCAAAGGAAGTTTTCAAAGAGACTCATGAGAAAGACAGGCAGTGCTCTGCACAGAGAGTATCACCACTGGTCAGATACCCAAAGGCGTGTTCTTGGTTGGGTCATGGACTTGGTAGGTAATATGCTTGTCAGAGAAGAGTCACCACATGAGTTGAGAGTGAGTATCACCGTCTCTGTTTTGTAGGACATGTATGATGAACTGATGATGACCATTGGCTCCCGGCGGAGTGGGCTGAACCAGAATCTTGCACTCAAGAGTCAGTACGAAAGGGCCCTGCAAGATCTGGCTGACCTGCTGGAGACTGGACAGGAGAAGATGGCAGGCGGCCAGAAAATCATTGTGTCCTCCAAAGAGGAAATTCAACAACTACTTGACAAACATAAGGTAAAGAGAGAGAGAGAGAGAGAGAAAGAGAGGGGAAAATGTAGTTGCAAAAGCATATTCTCACTCACTGGTATGTATCTACTGAGTAAAACCTGTTATTAATGTTTTATGAGTTCCTCCTTGAATAAATTACTCTCTAAAATGGTCAACGAATGTGTAGTCAAACCCATGGACATTGAATAGCACAGAAAAATTATAGAGGATATGTTCCTATAATTTTGTGAGTTAAAAAAGACTACAGAGGCACCTGGGTGGCTCAGTTCATTAAGTGTTCAACTCCTGATCTTGGCTTAGTTCTTGATCTCAGGATCATGAGTTCAAGCCCTGTGTTGGGCTCCATGCTGGGTGTGGAGCTTACTTAATTAAAAAAAAAAAAAAGAATACCAACATTCCCAGTAATTTTAATTATCACTTCCTCATTAGTATTAACCAGGCTTTTTCCCTTCATTTACTGAAACCAATGGGAAACTTGACTTTCTTCAAGGTGCCCAGCTTCCTTCTTAACTCTCTTTTGATTTGTCCTTGTGTCCTTCATGCCCATTTATTCATCTAGCCCTAAGTATTCTCTCTGCCTTCCCTTGTCCTGGCCAAAGTCCTCACTGTACCCTGGGGAAACAGAGCTACCTACTCAGCTGTGAGATTGGGTATCTGTCTCTTATGCGCATCCCTCAGCTCTTCTGGCCTGTAAGCACATGCTCCTCTGGTTGCTGTGGGCCTCCAGAGTTTATTCCTGGGGACAATGAGTCCTTTTACTACAGGATCAAACTTGGTAAGCCTGAGACTGCCCTATCGGTATGTGCCATAGCCAAACTCAAGTTAGACACTGCTCCTTAGTAAAGGAGTGCCTGTTTAGTATGCACAAACAAATAACTCTTGCATTTTTAGAATGACTGCAGAAAGAGTCATTTTGCCATCCAGAAACCCAAACTCTCAGGCTATAGGAATGTCATACATGGAAACTTTGAAAACCCCACTGGGTTATAGATAGTTAACATTTTACCATTATGTAGCTCTGCAGTGGCTTATAAAGGTGAATTTTTTTTTTTTTTTTTTTTTGGAATTGTACTTCTTGCTATTTTTCCCAGAGGTTTTTTTTGTCCAAAACTTTGTGATTTATTAAAGTCTTATCATTTGGCTTTGAAAACATTGCTTTAAAGTTTACAGCTGGTTTTCTTCAAATCTTTGACAGCAGCTATAAAATATCATCCTGAGTTATTCCAGAGAGGAAGTTAGGATCAATGCGTATAAATAACAGAGACGTGGGCCCAATAGGTAAAGAACTCTAAAAGGAATACTGCCATTGAGCAGACAAAGACCATCCAAGGCCATTAGGGGGAGATTGGGTTGTAAAAGGAATATCAGTTTTTGGTGAATGTTGGGCTAAATGACCTCCAAGTTCTCTTCCAACTTTAAGATTCTATGATATAATAATTGTCAGTTAAAAATGAGGATTCTGGCTTCTATTGACCAGACTATTTTCTGAGAGAGAGCTCTTCAGTGACCTTGAGCATAGCATGTTCTGTAGACTGGGTGGTGCAGTGTCTTCATCCACCAAATGGGAAATAAAACTACCTACCTCATAGAGGTGTTATAAAGATTAACCAAATTGGTCAGCAAAGCACTGGTGGAGTTTCAGCATATAGCGTGCACTAAATACTGTTATCAATTTGCAGGTCATCTGCTCTACGCACAGTGGAGGGAACAGGAAATAGGATAAGCCCTGTCTCCCTCCTCTGGGGACTTTCACACATAAAAAGTAACATTTCAAAACACATTCGCAGGACTGCCCAAGGCCTCTCACTCTGTTGTGCGTAGGTATAATACAAAGGAAATTTAAAACTGTATAATACCAATCGGTTCATGTCAAGCTATACTTGGCAGTGAGTATCGGAGCACAACGAATGCTCTGGGAATTTGGAAAACAGAGCTCAAGCCCAAACATAGAGGAAGGAAAGTCGTGCATGTGTAGAGTGAGGACATCTTGGGAAGTACAGAGTAAAAACAGAGACCGAAGGTGAGGAAGGCCAGTCGGTGTGGTGGAGTTAGTAAGAGTCCCCCAGATTGTACAGGGATGAGGCATGGAGAGGGCAGAGGAATTCTATTAGCAGCCGGTCACATCTGAAGGGCTCTGTTTGGGGGGGACAGCGTATCTGCAGCACAGCCTGTGTAGGTACACTTGAGTGGAGGGTCGAGTGGCCTGTGAGGAAACTGGAGCCCCTGTCTCTGCAGGAAGCTGTGAGTGCCTAACGGAGGTGGGGGTCAGCAGGGATGGAAAGATAATTGCTCGTATATTGAGTTCCATCAGCTTTCACATCTGAAGCAGCTTTTGTTGTAAGGTGGTATATATATGAGTTGCTGACCTCTCTCTGCCTGAAAAATTGCAGGAATACTTTCAGGGCCTGGAATCTCATATGATCTTGACTGAAACACTCTTCAGAAAGATAATCAGCTTTGCAGTCCTACAGGAAACGCAATTCCACACAGAACTGATGGCACAGGCTTCAGCTGTACTAAAGCGGGCTCACAAGAGGGGTGTGGAGTTGGAGTACATTCTAGAGGTGAGACTATTGACCTCATCCCTTCCCTACAGTAAACTCAACTGCAAAATACACCATTAAGGCAAGACATATCTACCCATGCCATTCAGCTCACAGAACTTTGGAACCCCCTCAGACTCAGCATCGTGTTCTGCCTTGTCCCCCTCGTATTTCCTCTTCCTATTTGGATAAAGGCTCTGCCATTCCTTCAGTCAACTAGATTCCCTACACACTGACTCTAGATAGGACATGATGATATTTGGGGTTTCTACAGTCAGACTAAAAAACTGCTGGCCCTTTCTTTACATGATTGAAAAAGACTTCAAGTGATTTTTAAAAAGATTTTCCAGTTTCAGCTAAAGTAAAAATCAGAATTTAGGAGTGACTGGTGTGGGATTTCTCCTTAGTAGAATGTCTGCACTGTATGTTCATATTTCTCAAATGGCTGCGGTAACTTTTTTTATTTGTGAATGTAATATATTGACTTCACTTTACTACATGAAGTAAACACGCTCTTCCCTTTTGCTTCAATCATACACGCATCATCACTGTGGTAACTAATGAAACCACGTGTATCAGATGCCTACTGTGTTCCAGGTGCCCTGGGTACAATCATTCCATTTAATCCTCATGATGGTCAAGAGAGTTATTATTATTATCGATGTTTTTTTAATGTTATAAATGAGGTTCAGAGAAATTTAGTGACTTGCCCATGTTCATACAGTGGGTTGGTTGCAGATGCCAAAGCCCATTCACAATGCTTTTCGGGGTCACCATCTGATTATGTGCTTCAAAGCCATCTTTTGCTTCCCAGAGCAAACCCCCAACACAAACATCTCCAACATGACTTTAAAGAGCATCTGTCAAATGTGTATTTTGCACACAAAAGAGGATCGCTGTTCCTGAATGAGGATTCTTTAGCTCACAGACTGATACTGTGTTTCTAGACGTGGTCTCATCTGGATGAAGACCACCAGGAGCTCAGCAGACAGCTGGAGGCGGTGGAAAGTAGCATCCCGAGTGTGGGGTTGGTGGAGGAGAGTGAGGACAGGCTCATCGACCGGATAGCACTCTACCAGGTCAGCGTCCAGTGGCATCCTGGTGTGAAAAGTTGCCACATTTTCTTTTGAAACTTGCCCATAGTTTTAACAGAATCTAAACAAACTTGCAATCAAATATTTTATTAAGTATTTTTACTTTTATTTCAAGCTATTGACATTGTTGAAAGCAGATAGATTTAAGTGTTTGCTTTATAATAGAACATAAGAAAGATCTTTTTTCTTTTCTTTTTTTTTTTTTTTTTTTACGAGAGAGCTCTTTGAAAATTCAACCTCTACCAAGCATTTTCTGTGCTGTTATGGTGGTGTCACAATATTCTCATAGCTTGATAGTTTTAAATGTACATCTATACTTAGATATGGATGAGCCATCTCAAAGGTTCTAATCTTACTTGGGTGCAAATAGCGAAGTCTGACTAACAGGGAGTAGGAACTTTATGGTGACCAGAGAAACTAAATTCTTAAAGAGAAAAACTGCATTGTCCAAACTTTTAACCCAGTATTTTCAATCAATTTTAGCATTTGAAATCCAGCCTTAATGAATACCAGCCCAAATTATATCAAGTATTAGATGATGGGAAACGACTGCTCATATCCATTAGCTGCTCAGATCTAGAAAGCCAGCTAAATCAACTGGGAGAACACTGGTTAAATACTACCAACAAAGTGTCTAAGGAGCTTCACAGATTGGAAACAGTATTGAAACACTGGACCAGGTAATACAATGACGAATATACATCATTTTAGATTAGTGCTCAAGAGTCTTTATAAGGTCAGTGGGTATGGGACTTGAAAAAGATGATAGTGTGGAAAGTAAAGGCAAAAACAAAGCCCACAATTGGATTCTTATATAATTGCATAAACGTGTCATCAGAAGTGAGCAGGGAAGCAAGTGCCTAATGCACTTTCTCTTGGACCTTTGACCCTCCCTGGCCTATTGACGGTACATGGGTGGTCAAAGTAAAACCTTAGAAGGAGAAATAGAAGGAAAGTGTGTTTGAGAAAGTAAAGTTTCTTAAGAGCAATAGGAAGTATTCAGGAAAGTAGAGGTTGATTTTACATGATGGAATACTCTATTTCTATGCCACCTTTATTTCTAAGAACTTTAATATTTTCTAAATAGCCTCAATGTGAAGGAGTAGGAGAAAGGGGTGTGTGTGTGTGTGTGTGTGTGTGTGCATTTACATTCAGCTTAGAAATGGGAAAGCTGAAACTTGCTTACGGTATAAATTTGAAGGGAAATTGACAGTGTGAATGCAAGACACTATTCTCCCAAACCTGTTTTGTCTCTTCTTTTACAATGGGTATTGCTGACTAACATGGGTTAGCGGAAGAGATGTATTGGATGTTTACTTAATAGGTTCATTAACATAATTACAGATATCAAAGCGAATCTGCAGAACTTATTCACTGGTTACAGTCTGCAAAAGACAGGCTAGAATTTTGGACTCAACAATCTGTGACAGTCCCACAAGAACTGGAAATGGTCCGTGATCATCTAAATGCTTTCCTGGTAAGCCTGAGAATCAATTTTCTATACTTAATAAGCCAAGCTATGGAGTTTGTCAATGTTAACTATGTGTGGTCAGTAATTATGCAAAATAATAGGCTTCGACATTGCCTCATTAAAGCAATTTTCAAGGAATGGCTACACTTTGACTTTCATTCAAGGCAATGGTGTGCTTTCTTTTGTTTTCCTCTGGAGTGCTTACCATAACTTCCCTTCAAGATGTAAAGAAAAATTGTTCATGTAGTAAAATGGTTCTTTTTCCTTAAATTAAAGGTCGGACTATTTAATCCTGGTTTGAATATTGCTACTTCTTTTAGGAGTTTTCCAAAGAAGTGGATGCCAAATCTTCCCTGAAATCATCTGTTCTGAGCACTGGAAATCAGCTTCTTCGATTAAAGAAAGTGGACACAGCTGCCCTACGTTCAGAGCTGTCACACATTGATAGCCAGTGGACTGACCTGCTGACAAATATTCCCACTGTCCAGGAGAAGCTCCACCAGGTATAGAAATAAGCATAGGTTTAAATCATAATAGTGGATTTAAGCAGTATTAAATGGGAAGAGTGCTTAATCTGCTTTTACTTACAAAATTAAATCAGCTTTGTCATAGACATTTGCCCTTTCTCTCTTTCATTGTTCTGCCTACTAAAAGTGACCTGTTCTACAAAGCCATGTCTACAAATGTCTATCTTCCAAGGACTTCTTTACTCTGTGTGCGTGTGTGTGTGTGTGTGTGTGTGTGTAGCAGAAGCTTCATCTGGCCTTGTTTAAACTCTTTGTCTCCTCATGAGTAAAACGTGGGTCCCTACAGTTCCCTCATAAAGTGAGTAGTTCTGAGGATTCAATCACAATATGTATAAAAGACCTATAATCTCCCTTACAATAGAACAACTGGCATTCAATAAATGTAAGTACTTCCCTTATCTGGAAATACACCTCCCTTCCCTGGATCCCAGACAGTGTGTGTTTATCTCTCTTTGATATTCCTCACTCTACCAGGTATGATAGCTGTGTTTAATGTCTGTCTTACCCTCCTAATCAGCAGCTACACATTTCTAGGGGGCAGGAAACATCTCACATTCATCTCTATATCTTCCTGCACCATATAGAAGTCCACAAATATTTTAAATGATTGCTTTTGTTTCTCCAAATCATTATAATAAATATCTACAAAAATGTACAATAGATGAAGTAAGATTCAGAATTCTAAGTATATTTTAGTTAAAGAGTAAAGAAATTGGCCATGCTCTTAGGAATAAATATTAGAGTGCCAAAAATCTAGAAAATGATAGTTTGTAGTGTGGTATTTTTCTTTCTTCCTTTAACATTCCTAAGTCATAATACACAGAAATTTTTACAAGATAATTAATAAAATACATCTGTTGAATGTTTTGTAGTTAAGTTTTTTTTAACTCATAAAACTAGCTATAAAATAAGAATAATATTTTCTTCTTACTGGTATTTTGATTAATTAGTTAATGTTTATGCAATGTTTATAGTATTGGATGTCAAGTGAACATAAGATGACTATTATTGTTCACTGTTTGCCTGATGTTTAATTTCAAACTTCTAATGAGGTTAGGATCCAAAGATGTCATTAAGAATTGTTATCTCTGTTGGTACACGAATAAGTATTAATGTAGGGTTTTTAGGTTGGCAGAATTCTGGCTTGAATTTTAATACTTGTGTCTTGTTCTGTCTCTTATTGGGCAGCTCCAGATGGATAAGCTGCCTTCCCGCCATGCCATTTCTGAAGTTATGACTTGGATTTCTCTCATGGAAAATGTTATTCAAAAGGATGAAGAGAATATAAAAAATTCAATAGGTTACAAGGCAATTCATGAATACCTTCAGAAATATAAGGTAATGGAACATTTTTTTCCTTTTAACTATTCATATTTTAGGACTATTTTACTCAAAAGAACTCGAAAACTCAAATTATGGACATCAGATTTTGGAATGTATATTTCATATATAGTGACCAGATAGGGGTACAAGAGTAAGAAAACTGCCTCCCTAGTTGTAGACATAGAAAAGTTGTCCAGTATTAGGAATGATTTTGAATATGATTTTGTGTCATTTAAAAAATCATAGAACAAACCATGAGAGACTCTTAACTCTGGGAAACAAACTGAGGGTTGTTGAAGGGGAGGTGGGTGGGGGGATGGGGTAACTGGGTGATGTGATGAGCCCTAGGTGTTACATGCAACTGATTGAATAACTAAATTCTATATCTGAAACTTAAAAAAAAAAGATAATTTTAAAGAAAAATGCTATAATTTATAAATATGTTATAATGACATTATATAATTTATCCAATTCTATATCCCCTACCTAAAATATATACATATATTTATATTCAACATACTAATAAATTCAAAATTTTACAAACAATTATAAATTCAAATTCAGTATATTTATATATTCAAAATTTATAAATTCAGGATGATCATATATTATATATATTTAACTTCTGATAATAATGAGTTATGTAAATATACACAGATTTTGCCATTTGGACCAAATCATGGAAATGATAATATTAATCTTAAAGTTACTTGAGGCTTTCCAATTCCTGATAAAATATAAAATATTTATGCGCATGATCTTGTTTTCTTATTTTCTCCCTTCACTTTTCAGGGTTTTAAGATAGATATTAACTGTAAACAGTTGACAGTTGATTTTGTGAATCAGTCCATGCTACAAATCAGTAGTCAGGATGTGGAAAGTAAACGCAGTGATAAGACTGATTTTGCTGAGCAGCTTGGAGCCATGAATAAAAGTTGGCAAATCCTGCAGGGTCTAGTGACTGAGAAGGTAAGCCAAGCGGTCTCTTGTCCATATTTGTGCAAAAATGCCAAGAACAGACACACTCTCTAAAGAAAACTCATTTCCCAAGTAGTATAGGTACACGGAGCATGCAGATGTTTCTGCAGGGGACGCCACTGAATCCTATCGCTCTAAACATTCTTTACTCTTGTTCATTATTTTCTCTTCTACATCCTCTACTCTTCACCTATTATATGTTGTTTTACTTTTTAAAGATGCCTCTTAACTTCTTTTGACTTTTTTAAGTTGACTTCTTTACTTCCTTATCGATACTAGCCACCGGTCCATACTTGGTAAGATTCATTTTTTAATCGTATGTACAATAAACTGTATTTGAAGAATTCTTAATTTAGAGGGAATAGTGGCTTGAGTAATTGGAGGAAATAGTGGCTTGAGTTTAAAATAAAATTACACATTTCATTTCATTATGTTTTTTCAGATCCAGCTGTTGGAAGGCTTATTGGAATCTTGGTCAGAATATGAAAATAATGTACAAAGTCTGAAAACTTGGTATGAAACCCAGGAAAACAGACTAAAGCAACAACATCGCATTGGAGATCAGGCTTCAGTTCAGAACGCAATGAAAGACTGTCAGGTAACTTGAGCAGGTGGCTGGCAGGCATATGTCACAGCTTCATGGCATCTACCAAAGGAATTCTCAGGCCCTGGGGGTTAAGAGTGAAATACTGAAAAAAGTTTTGTTCGGTAATGAATTTCTGGGATTATGTGAGTTTATAGGGTTATTTTTTTCTTTAACCATTATGTTCTTTCACCTTTTTAAAATAATTTGAAATTATGAGGATTTTGAGACTTACCCATAATTAGAGAGAATGCTACTAACCCTTCTATACTGATTATCAGATGTAATAATTATTAAGATTTTGACATATTTACCTGAATTGTTTCTTTTCTTAAATATTTTCTAGTGAACCCCAGATATTGTGTCATTTTATTCCTGCATACTACAATACACATCTCTAAGAAATTGCTCTTTTCTTATATAACCATAACATCATTATCACCACAAAAATTTTAACCATAATCCCTTAATATTATTCAGTGCTCAACGCATAATACCATTTCTTTGGGTTTCTTTAAAATGGTTTTTTTTTTTCAGTTAATCTGTTTATATAAGGGTACAACAATGTCCACATGCTACATTTGTTATCAGATCTCTCAAGCCTCTTTAATATTTTTCTAATACAATTAACTTGTTGCAGAACCTATAGACTGGCCCCAGGTTCAGGATTAGCCTGTGGACTCACTTTAAAATGTCATTGACCTTGCTCTTCTCTTCTATCTCCTGTTACGGGAAGTTAGCACTAGACTTGAATGAATTCTGTTTTCGGGTCTAAGGAGTGCTTTGTAGGTGACAGGGTCCCATGTCCCACGGGAAGCATCCAGCAGCAGCCCCTTGTTCTATTGTTAGTGATAAGAATCTCTGGTTCAGGTGGAGTGAGCACACTCTACGTGTCTTCCAGTGACTTCGGAACACTTAACATTTGCTCAGGTATTCTTGTTTATACAAAAGAAATGGGAGGTATTACAGGTAGTACTGTAATAAAATTTTAAAAGAATTCAATAATTTTTAATGTACAGATTAGCTGTGATGGTTCTCTGTAGTGTTTCCAAAGACCAGTTGAAGACTCAGCTGTGAAAGAGTTCTACAGAAACACTCCTTTCCCCAAATCTTGTTTTCATATCATAGACTCAAAAAAGAAAGGCCTTTCATAATGATCTTTCTTCCAAGTAGCATTTTTTTCTGGGGACATATATAAAGAGAGACATATTTAAGCTCTGAGTTAAAGCTTTTCCATTCAGAAAAGTAAGAGCAGATTCCCTTGCGCTGGACTGACAAGCTAATGGATTGTAATTTCCAGAGTGCATAAAAATGGCAAAGAAAACCATCATATAGAGAAATACCTTGAAATTTAAAAAAATGCTTCGCATCAGAAGAAGGATGTATAAAAGACTGAAGACCAAAATTATGCATCAGCTAGTCTCACTGCATTTCCAGTTTTCCAGGGGCCAGTAATATTTCTAATTTTGGCCATCAGTTTCATATATCAAAACGTACCCAAAAATCCAGAATTTCACAATTTTACTTTGAGGAATGAGAAGTCAGACCTCTTAAGCTCTTAAATTAAAATGTTTCCATTAAAGTTAAAAGATCATTTAAGTGTTAGCATTAGTAAGATTAGGGTTTCTTTGTTATGTCCTTGTGATAAACTTTATTGTTAAAACTGGAATTGTATACATTAACTTTTCCTTTTTTCTTCTTTCTCTCCTACTTTTTCTTACTATTTTTTTCTTCTCTTTCGTGTACTTTTTTTCTGCCATTTTCCGTTTTGTTTCTTTTCATGACTAATGTCCTCTATTTAACAGAGATGTTACTATCAGAAAATGTAGTGGAAGCTTGGCCAAGTTTTACTTTTACAGACCCAAATTTCAGTCTCACAGAAGGTCACACCAGGCAGTGTCAGGAGGAAAAGCTTGAGATGTGGTTTAAAGAACTTCACACACAATGCCAATTAGTGATTTTAAATGTAGTCATTTTTCTTGAAACAAAGAACAGAATGAAAGTAACCCACACAGTTATTTTGGGGCATCACATAAAAATCATAACAGCTTAATGGCAGGTTCTATTTGGCAATACCACAAACCTTGATAAAAATTTATTGTCATTTTTGAGCAATTGTTCCTCTGGACCAAAGTGTGGAATCCAAGCCAGCAGACTTAAATCGGCGACTGGATTTAAGCTTTATTTTGTTTAAAACATCTTGAATATTTTCCCACTCTTTCAGAGGTGATTTATTAATTTAAACCAACATAAAAAATAACATTTATGAATTAACTCAAGTTAAGGATGATTTATTGTAGCAAAAAAATGTTAGGTTTGGCTTTTTTCTTCATTGATCAGAAACAGAATCATCTTTTAATTATTATTGAAAGGAAAGGAAAACACACTTTCATTTTGTACAAAATATATATTTCAGTTTTGTTTCCTTCCTGGGTTTTGCTTTTATGCCAACATAAGCATGCAGGCCATTTTAGAGATGTGTCTTTAAGCAATGGATCATTCATTTAATATTGTTCCCTAAAAAAGTTAACATCTATGAATAAATAGGATAAATTTAATTCCAAAGGCTGAATTTAAGAATCATATTAAAGACATGTTGAAAGGATTGTTTATGGCTACCCTTTTAAAGAAGTAGAGAAAGAAATCCTTAAATAATAAAATTAATGATGTTTTCCATACTGCATAAAGGACCTATAACCCTAGTAATCACTATATTCATTCTCTGGTTAATTATCAAAGCTGTCAAAATATTGACAGAATTATGAAGTAGAAATGAAAATATAATATTAAAAACAAAAATGATCTCCTCAGGCTACTAATTGCATGAATCTCTAATTAATACATCAAGAAAAAAATAGCTTCATGATAATTAAGGAGAAGAAAAATAAATAAATCAGTACTGACTCATGGCTGATTACCAAATAACTGAATAGACTAATTCTATCCTACATTTGCCAAGTTTTTAGCAGCTTAAAAAACATTTCATATATATTATTTTGGAATTTTCTTCACTTTAACCTCCAAGGCCTACATATCCACATCTCTAGTTCTGTAAATATATTTCTGAATATAAACATGCAACCGTGCCTTAATATATGCTTCTCACATTGCCTGAACCTGGGATTTACGTCCTCGCCACAAGTCACATCTGGGGACTTGCCTCCAACACCATGCTGGGAGTCAGTAAGCTCAGAAGGCTTGGGTGCTAATCCCATCTCCCAACCTCACCAGCTCTGTAACCCAAGACAGGTTGTATAACTTGATCTCCCACTTATTCATCCATAAAATGTCGATAGCAGTCTCAGCCTTCCATACCGAGCTTTCCAAAGTTCCAATGGCATTAAGATATAAACTAGGGCTATACTGTATGGTTAAGGATGAACTCCAGAATGTTGCCTCATTGTATTTTCTTTTTTGAAGATTTCATACTGACCATTATAAATGCACGTCCCAAAGACAATAAGGATTTGATTCATGGGGGAAAAAAGCCTATAACCTTTCAAATCACATAGAATCAGGGAGAAAGAAAGGCTAAAAGAGATTCTGATTTTCTGTCTGAAGAAACAGACCCAGTGGAAGTTTCTAACTTAAAGTGGCACAACTTAATAGTAGCAGAAATGTAACCTAAACTCAGATACTGAGAATACCATCCTATTGCATTTCATCCAATGGCCCAGGACTATGTGTAACTTTTCCAACATGAATTTAAGAATATAAATCATGTTACCATTTCCCACATATATTTCTTTTCTTCTAACTTCTTGAAAAAAAATTACATGTTGCCATGTCTTTATCTATTGGGTAATCAAATTTTACTTAAACTTGGGGGGATATGAGGCTATAATGGCTCAGTTTCAGTGCACCACAGAGTTTGATCATAGAACAATTTAAAATGACTATTTTTAATCTTTCAGGATCTAGAAGATTTGATTAGAGCAAAAGAAAAAGAGGTAGAGAAAATTGAGCAGAACGGACTTGCTTTGATTCAGAACAAGAAAGAAGAAGTCTCTGGTGTTGTCATGAGCACGCTGCGGGAGCTCAACCAAACCTGGGCAAATTTAGACCACATGGTAATGTTGCATGCAGGGACCTGACTCCAAACATGTCATGGTGTCTTGGTTTTCCTAAAATAACCAAGTAGATAGTTACAGAATCTCCGCATTATCTCTTTGTATTAAGTCTACTTCATTAACCTCTTTTATTTTATTTTTTTGAGATTTTTATTTATTTGTGAGAGAGAGGAAGAGAGAGAGCACGTGCATGCACGTGCATGCAGGGGGAGAAGCAGAGGGGAAGAAGACTCCCCACTGAGTGTGGAGCCTGATGCAGGGCTCCATCTCCCAACCTGGAAGATCATGACCTGAGCCAAAATCGAGTCAGATGCTTAACCAACTGAGCCACCCAGGAGCCCCTATTAACCTCTTTTTTAATAAAGTCTAGCTTTGGATATTTCCTATAATAAACATTATTATGAACATTACGCTTTTAGTAATCCCATCCATTCTCATGTGCACAGATACTGTCTAGGTATAGACAATTCTCAAATGTATATCCCTAGCCTGGATTTCTCTCCTAAACTGTAGACACAGACAGAGACAGAGAGAGAAATCCAATTTATATACATCTCCTCTTGCGTGACCAGTAGACATCTCATGTGTCCATGTCCAAACCAACCCCTGTTCTTCCCTCATGAACCTACGCTTTCTGCTGTCTCAGTTAACGACTGCTCTGCCCGGTTGCGTAGTAGGCAGAAGACGCAGAGTCCTCTCTCTCATACCCTGCGTCTGGTCCATCAGCAATCTTGTCGGCCGCCTTTTCTGCGCAAACCGATAATCCAGCCCTTCCCCCCATCTCCATAGCCTACGCGTAGGTCTAAGTCAGTATCGTTGCTGGCCTTCATTATTTCAGTGGTCTCCATGCCAGAGGTCCTGTTAAATGGAAGCCAGATCACACCAGTCATCTGGTCAAAGCCCCCCAGTAGCTTCTTGTCTTGTTCAAAATGAGGCCAAAACCTGGTGAGGACCCAGGACCTGGCCTCCCACAGTCTTTCCGACCTATCTTCTGCTGCTGTCCCACAGGTTCATTTTGCTTCTGGTCTCTCCTTACTCTTGAACTCCACCGGCATGTTCCACACTCAGGGGCTCTATGTTGGCTCTTCCCCCCACCTGGAACGCGATCCCTGACATAGCCACGTGGGTTACTCCCTTTCTGCAAGCTCGTTGTTCAAGTTCACCATCTCAGTGAGGGCTTTCCTTCCACTTTGTTTTAAGACACATCTTCCACATCCCTACCTCCCACTCCCCGAATCTCTTCTCTGCTTTTCTTTTATCAAGATTATTTATCAACATCTAACAGAGGATGCAGCCTACTTTTTTGTTTAGATTTCTCTCACTAAAATGTAAGCTCTACGAAGACATTTGATACATCTGTGCCTAATGGAGTGCTGAAGTCTCCATTAGTAAATATGTGTAACAACAAATACTGCTGTGCACACACCCGTGTGAGTAGTTATCGTTCACAACTCTGCAGAGATGGGGGCTAAGGCACAAGCAGGTTAAGTGACTGGGACCCATGGCCCAGCAAACAGCTTCTTGCAGTCCGTGTACCCCTCCTGGTGCAGCCTTCTAGTCTGTCCTTATACTATCTTTAACCCAGTTTTAAATCTGTTTTATTGAATTTTATGCATTTTTATAAATCATCACAAATCTTGGAAATAAATTACTATATAAATAAATTAAGTGGTTCATTCACAGAAACATCTTCTCACGAAAACCGAGGAAAAATAATACAAAGAAGAAATAAACTATTTAAATATTCTGGTTAATCTCCTGGCTTTACTTTCTTGGATAGACTCGGTAGGTCCTCACTCCTGTCTGCACCTCTGGGCTTTACACCATTTCTGAGGCAGCACTTTCGTAGTCCGTTGGCCCATTAGATAGTAGCTTGATTGGTTTCAGCATTTTTTACAAATACCAAGAACAAAAGCAGAGAATGCAAGTACAAATTAATTTATATGATCTCTTTTCTTACTTATGGCCGTACTTCTACTTTATTCAAAGATTATATTTAGAAGATTAAAGGTGACATTCAGGAAATCCAAAAGTAGATGTCTTTCCAAATGATACAGACCAAACTAAGAGCTTGAATTTCTGTTGCAGATAAGTCTATGCAAAGAATGTTCTTAGATGTTTTGTCTTAAGATATGAATTTGAGTGTTTGTGTGTCTGTGTGTGTGCGTGCATATGTGCATATGTGAAATAGAAAAAGAGAGAGAAGAGGGAGGAGGAGATAGATAGACAGACAGACAGACAGATTTTTATTTCATTTCTTGGGACCAGACTGCTTAGATTCAAATCTAGATCTCTCATGTTCCAATAGTATGATCTCAGATGATCTTCATAACGTCTTTGTGCCTCAATTTTTTCATCTGTAAGATGGGGATAATAATTATACCCACTTCATAGGGTTGTTATAAGGATTAGATGAGTTAATGCATTTAAAACAATGATTAATGTATTTCCTAACTGTGTTATTAAGTATATTGATCTTTTATCACTTTTATATTTCCAGATATATAGAATGTATATTACGTATATTTAGGTACAAAGGTTGTAAATTACCCTTCTTAAGCATTTAAATTTGGACTGAGTGGTCAAAAATTCACAAAAAGACGTACATTTCAATGTTGCTATGTCTTTTCAAATCTTTTTTTTTCTAGTTTATTTATAATGCCTGAAACCCTGATGAAGTTCTTAAATATTAATGTTGTTTCCATCAATTCAGTATGTATTCAGTCATTTTAAATATTTAAAATTTTAAATATTATGCAAGTATAAGAAGCATCTGTCTCTTTCAAAAGGTTGGGCAATTAAAGATACTGTTGAGGTCCGTGTTTGACCAATGGAACAATCACAAGGTGGCCTTGGATGAGATAAACAGCTACCTCATGGAAGCCAGATACTCTCTTTCCCGCTTCCGTCTGCTGACTGGCTCTTTAGAAGCCGCACAAGTTCAGGTGGACAATCTTCAGGTAAGGAGTGAATTTAACCCGTCTTTAATATTCTTTTTGATTTGAGAAAATTAAAAAAAAAGCAAACGTGAACAGCATCCTGGAATGTTGCTGTGTATTGTTTACATTTAATTATTTTTAAATATTTAAAATTAAGCCTACCTGCTTTATTTGTAACTTAAACACTTGCCTGTGGATACCAAATTTCTGGATTAGTTGGTATTTAAATGATTTTTAAAATTCTATTATATAAATATCCACATGAATGCGTTTTATAAAATGATTTTACATCCAAACCAACCTCCTTGATCTATTGTTGCTGCCTTGACGTCTTCCCTTTCTGTCTTTATCCTGCTTCTCCAAACATATTCTCAGGGACTAAAAAGAAAACAAAGAAAACAGAGAGAAAGATAGCCAAAATGGTAAACTTGCAAACTATTAAGTAGAAGACTGTGCCAAGTCCTTTCATTCAGCATAATATCAGTAGTCTGTCTGATGCGTACACATAAATCTCTTTTTCTAGCACTTACTGCTTGGTTTCCTGTGTGCCCGTCATCACTGTACTCATACAGGATGACCTCGCTGCTGTTTGCCTCTGCAGAGCACTGTCTCCTACCTCAGGCCCCTGCCTTCGAATCGGCTGCTGCCCTCACTCCCCTGCGCACCACGCGCTGACTGGGCACTCTCACCTGTGGCCGCTCTTTCTCCCTGGCTAACGCACACAGACTGGGATACGAGATGGGCAGGATAGGCCCTCAAGAGATGGGATGCCAGCAAGAGCCCAGCATGTCCCCTCCTGACATCAGTCCACTTCCCTGGCTTGGCAATGAAAGTTTATATGTTGCTGACCTCATACACAGACTCTCTGATCAGGGAATGCCTTTTCTTGGGGATGGGTAGGAGGGAGGAGGGATAAAATGTATGTATCCATGATTTCTTTAAACCTTAAATAGTTGTTGCAGATACTGAGAATCATTAAAATTTGCTTTGAGAATAGTAAGTTTGAAAACAGATTTTATAACTTTGAGGCGATTAGAAGCCTCTTCTGTGTTTAACACCAGTACCTGCTGTCTTCAGATATGAATGGGTTTTGATTTGGTGGCAAGCAGATACTGGTGTTAAATAGAGCTGGGTTTTTGTAACCTGTGTCACCTAGAGTTTTACTAAGAACTGAGGGCACATATTGCATGGTGCACTGGGTGTTATATGCAAATAATGAATCATGGAACTTTACATCAAAAACTAAGGATATACTGTATGGTGACTAACATAACATAATAAAAAATTATTATTAAAAAAAAAAAAGAACTGAGTCTAGCACTCCAGCAGTGTTTACCGGGAAATGTCTTCTTCAAGATCCTTCGCTAGTCCTTGGTAGAAGACCGTGCCAAGTCTGTAGCCTGTCTAATAAATATGCTTTGAGAGGAATAACACCCAGAGACAGAACTTATAAGTGGTACTCAGAAAAGCCATGACCTCTTAAGGTCTGATTATTCAGAGTTTCTGGTAGAACAACTCTAGATATGTAATAAAATGGAGACCTGGGTTTTGACTTTGAATAGCAAAGGCAGTGACACATACCACTGCTATAGCTTCCTACTAGGTGATGGACAGGGACACTCACGTGAGCTCTCCCAGCAGAATTCCAAATGCCACTGTAAGAACATTTAGTTGTTCGGGGTCTCTTTTCACATCCATAAGAACAAAATTATAAAAGAAGAAATGATTATCTAAGGAAAATTTATAAAGCATTGGAACAAAGTCATGGTTTATGTATTTTTATGTACATGTTTATGGAAACAGCTATAAATTACTTTTAAACTTGATTATTAGAATTTACATCCTGTCATGTCATCTATGGCACTTTTTTTTTTTTAATTTTGGGGCAGAATCTTCAAGATGATCTGGAAAAACAGGAAAAGAACTTGCAGAGGTTTGGCTCTGTCACCAACCAACTGTTAAAAGAGTGTCACCCACCCGTGACAGAAACGCTTACCAATACGTTAAAAGATGTCAATATGAGGTATGGAACATGCTTAGTTTACACGGTTATGCATTATTTGTATCACAACCTTATTACAAATAATGATACAGTTAAAACCCACTGGCATTTTGAATTTGAGCTTTATAGATTCTATTCTACTAATGTTTCAGTTTTCACAAATGAATTTAATGTAACTAAATATAATAAAGAGACTTAGAAAGATATTAAAACTGCTGTCTACCCAAAGATGGACTTCATTTCTACTATCTTCCCTTGAAATATGAGTGGGCAATATTACATAGTAAAATTATGTCAAATAGAAATGAGACATCTCTGAATTATTCCCATATTCACATGAAGCAGGATCATGAAAATAAAAGAGCAAATAACAGCATTTGGTAAGAGGTGTTAATCTGCCCGTGAGTGTTGGCTATTGTTTCCAGATGGAACAACTTGCTGGAAGAGATTGCTGAGCAGCTGCACTCCAGCAAAGCCCTACTTCAACTTTGGCAAAGATACAAGGACTACTCCAAACAGTGTGCTTCCACAGTTCAGCAGCAGGAGGGTCGAACCAATGAGCTCCTGAAGGCAGCCACCAACAAGGACATTGCTGATGACGAAGTTGCTACATGGATTCAAGATTGCAACGTATGTGTAGGAACGCTGCTGTTTTCCCACCATGCCAGTCTTAGCCATCTCAAGTTTAGCAAAGCTAGTGCTGATGTCTGTAAGCCTTTGGTATGTCTCATCATGTGGGACAGCTACCCAAAACTTGTTTTAAGGATCAAAGAGCCTGCTAGGTTTTCAGAACACAGTTGCATATGTATCAGATTTAAGAGGTCCCTCCTGCTGTTTCATTTTTATAGATGAGTTGTTTCCCCATTTTTCCTAATGGCATACCATCTTTGTGAAGATTTAAGTTGTTGGTTTTTACATATTTGTCAATATTAGGAAATGAGAGAGTATGGAGAATAATGTTATATTTTTTAAAAATCCACCATGAATGGTATTACCTAGTTAGGTCCATTATTTCTTATGTAAGCATCAACATAATTATTTTTTCTAGTAGAAGTCTTTCTCTCCTGATTTACTGGTATACCTCTTTTTAATAGCTTTTTAATATTTCTTTTTTTCACTGAAGTTGCCAATAACCTACTTTAGGTTTTCAGAAACAGTTCTCTTGTTTCACCCATTACATGGTTCTTACGATTTGTCCTTATTTGTCTTTATTTTAATGAACTTGTTTCAAAGATCCTCTTGTAAACTTTCCCAAGTTGGTTTATTAGAATTAGGCAAGTTACGAAAAGCACACAAATTTTAACCTATTCTAATACTGTCTCGTGAATGCTAAATAATCACTTTAGAGCTAAAGTTTAATACTAAAGATAATATGTTTTTCTCTCCTTCTTCCACATAGTTTATCCTTATAAGATTTGTCATTTTCAATTTTCAGTCCTCCTGAGTTGACACATACACTCCTATTTTAGGGGAGTAATGCTCCAATTATCTCTCTGAATTTGTCTAAGATCTGTGTCAAGGTCAAAGCTGCCTTTTGTTTTTCTCCCTCTCATAGGAGTCACTTTCTAGATAGAGCAGGCTCTACTCTTTCACCATGTCTGGTGGAGTACCAGCAACAGGTAGAAGAACCAGTCATGTGTCATCTCTTAGTGGTAGATGGAAACCAGAAACAAGGAATTTCCATTGGCTTGAATTTTAAGCATTTAAGAGTGTCCCACAAAAAGTGGAGGCAGGAGAAGCCATGGAAAAGAATGGAGATACAGTTGGCTTCAGTCCCTGCTCACCAGGGCCGTTGCTGGGCTTCTAGGCTCCACTGAGACAGGGGGATCTGTGCAATCACTATAATGCAACCACACGTACGAAAGATGTTGTTGACAAACTTACCCATTGTGTGTACAATATTAAGCAGGAAAAGATAAAATGTAGCACTATATTTTTGATTTGATATCAACTACATGAAAAGATAGGAAAAACATGCCAAAATGTTTCCATTTATTGGCTCTTCTTGTAGATAATGTTTCTTCTTATGTATGTTTCTCTGCATTTCCCCCCAACATCCTACAATGAACTTATGGGGCTCTTATTATAAGAATAGTACATGTATCTCTAAAAAATGTCAACACGCATCCATGTTTAAAAATCAGATTTAATTCTTCATTATTTTTCTGCAGGTGAGAGTTATTTGGTGTAATAATTTGACAAGTAAGAATTGAGTGTTTCCAGATATATGGTCCTTTGCTGATTATCAGTTTAAGGAGTACACTTACCATGCTGTTTCATAATGGGCATATTTTCATCGTCTGTAGGATCTCCTCAAAGGACTGGGGACAGTGAAGGATTCCCTTTTTGTTCTGCATGAGCTGGGAGAGCAGCTCAAGCAACAGGTGGATGCTTCGGCGGCATCAGCCATTCAATCTGATCAGCTGTCTTTGAGTCAACACCTATGTACCCTAGAGCAGGCTCTTTGCAAGCAGCAGACTATGTTACAGGTATGTCACAGAGCTCATATTTGGTATGTGTTATAAATTGGCTTTCTCTATAACATCTGAGCCTAACCACAGGAAAAGAAAATTTTTTCATCATTGAAAAAACGCTTCTTTCAAGACCAAAGAATTAAAAAGTAAATGAACTTGGAAGTTCCAATGGGGACAAGGGAAGGTGGGAGTCTTGCACTATTCTTTACAATGTAATTTTGCCCCTAAAGCAATGCTTCCTTCCACGGTACTGAGTAAAATACGTTCGACTAATAAATACTAAGTGGCTTTGTTGTTGACATTCATGTTTATATAACAAGTTTTTGCCAAGAATCAGAATATTTTTCTGTTTAGTAATATATTTTAAAAATAACTTTAATTGGTCAATTAATATGGTATCTAGGAGTAATTCTAAATTTTCAAAAAATTACAGGAATAAAGAGAAGAAAAGTTAAATCATGTAGCCTTGTTTCTTTAGTTATGGCATCTTGAGGATGGCAATTTGACACAAGAATATGAAAAATAATTTCACTATTCAGTTGCCCTTTCATTAGATATCTAAATACCAATTTTCTTTTGTGAAAAAAAAAAAGGCTGGAGTTCTTGACTATGAAACCTTTACCAAGAGCTTAGAAGCATTGGAGGCCTGGATAGTAGAAGCTGAAGAAATATTACAAGGGCAGGACCCTAGCCACTCATCTGATCTCTCAACCATCCAGGAGAGGATGGAAGAACTTAAGGTAAGTACATTCAAATCCTAGGCCTAGATCTTTTATCTTTTGTCCTCAAAATCTTAAGGAATACTCACAACTCCTGACATAGGCCTACTTTTTATTTTGAGCTTCCAAAGAAACCCTTCCCAGCTCTGTTTTCCTGCAATGCACACACACTGATTTCACACCCTGTGATGGGAGCCGGCCCGGGGCAGTCCTCGGATTCCAGCTCACTCCTCCTTCCCGCCTCTCGTCCCTTCCCCTGCCCGGTGGGTCACCTCCTCCTTCGGAGCTCTTGAACTTCCTGTCTCTATCTTTACCCTCATCCACTCTTAGGCAAGTCCCCTATATCTCGGACCCTGGCAACAGCCTCTGTGGCCCTCTGTGCAGCCACCCAACCCCTCCAACCCACAGCTACCAGAATGATCTTTTTCTTTTAATGGGTTTTACTTACTTATGAACTATTTTAAACATCCAGTAAATAAAATGATAACAATAGACATACCAGTTTTATCATATTATTCCTCTGCTTTAGACCCTCCATTGGTTTGCACTGCTCTCAGGGTGAAGACCAGTGTGGATCATCATGCCCTGTGGACCTGGCTTCCATCTTCCTTAGGGTCTTGTCTTCACCACTGTACATCTCAGTGTCCATCACAGTGCTTCCTAGCATCTCCGCACATAACATCACCTCTTTCTGGAAGTCGTTTGTTGGCCCCACCAACTCCCTTCCACCAAAAGGAATGAACTTTTGGTCATTTTGTTCAATGTCATTCTCTTAAGAAAGTTCCCCTTTTTGTTCATGGTCAGGCTCCCCCATGACACTTTCACAGCACACTATTCTTTTTCTTCAAAATTTTTTACAGACCATTTAATTACGTTAATGCGATTCGGTGACTGCTATTGTGGAATAGTATTATTGGAATAGTTCTTACTGTCTGGAAGCCCCATAAGCCCCTATTGCCTGTCAGTTTTGTTCACTGCTGATATCTGCCCATGAAAGTTCTACCATTTGATTGTTACACTTTTGACTTCAACAGTTGGAAAGATGTATTCTGTCTTTAGGGTAATGAGCCTATTTCAGAGCATTCAGAGAGAAAACAAACACAGCCAAAAGTGTCCTGCCATTTTCCTCTGCCTATAGCCAATTTCCTAGATGGAGTTACAATGCCCACTTGAAAACCAGAAAAGACAGTTTGTCCTGTGTTTGAAGGGAAAGAGGAGCTCTGAAAGCTTTGTCAGCTGAGTCTCACCAACTTTGGGATTGGGTCCAAGGACCTAAAACTGAAGCTGCTGGGATAATACGTGGTGACTTCAAAGCTCGAACGGGATCGCCATTCATCTAGCAAGCGCTCAATGGCTCTTGTTTCCCCAGCTCTACCACTTACTAGCTGGGTAGCCATGAGCAATATACTCATCGTTTCTGAGCCTCTTTTTTCTCATCATAACGTTGGAATAGTCATGGTACTTACCTTAGGGGATTGTCTTGCAAATAAAATGAGTTACTACTGGTAAAGCTCTTATACTATTACTTGGTTTATAATAAGTTCTCAAGAAACGTTAGCTATTACTATTATAATGGTTACCATTATAAATATTCTTATTGATATTAGATAATAAAGGAGCAGATTAGCATAGACAAAGGGAAGATAAAGGGTAGGAAATAAGCCTTTTCTGTCATCAGCATAATTTTCATCCATCAGCAAGTAAACTACTAAACGTTCAGTGGAAGCTAGTGAGGAGCTCTAGCAGCGGGGGCAACAGCAGCGGAAGGGGTTAGGAGTCGCAGCTCTCCTTTATTTGCAGCTCTGGAGATGACAAGTCAGTGGCCTAGAAATGCAGGGGATAACCAAAGACCTTCATCTTCCTAAAATCAGAAGGTCACTGTGCAGTTTGAAAGAACTCTGCCTTTTCTGACCATAGTGCTAAACTGGCTTTTAAATTTTGCTTCCAGGGGCAGATGTTAAAATTCAGCAGCATGGCCCCCGACCTAGACCGTCTAAATGAGCTTGGATATAGGCTACCGCTGAATGATAAAGAAATCAAAAGGATGCAGAATCTGAACCGGCACTGGTCTCTGATCTCCTCTCAGACCACAGAGAGATTCAGGTAGAGTAACCAAGAGATGTTTGGGCCACCCTGATATACCAGTAGATAGAAGTGCATGGTTTGTGCATATTTATAAATTCCAGGTCTTTCCAGTGATACAAAATTTGAACTAGAAGTGGCGAGCTCAGATTGTGGTTTCCCATGCTTGATGTACGAAATATTGTTTCAACAAAAAAGAAAAAGAACTTATTTTTCATGAGACTATATTAAGGGTACATACATAATTTTATCATTTTGAAAACCTGCCATTTTAAACTTTTATTTTTTTTTCTTTTTTAAAAATTCACTACCTAACATTGAAAGCTTTGTGGTGGTCAAACTAGAACTGGAGGCAGAGGATATTTATTTAATCTAGCTTTATATGTTGACAATTTAAGAATTAACAAACAACAACATAATCATTACTCTTTTTCCTTTGTTTTGTCAGTAAGTTGCAGTCATTTTTGCTGCAACACCAGACTTTCTTGGAAAAATGTGAAACATGGATGGAATTCCTGGTTCAGACGGAACAGAAGTTAGCGGTAGAGATTTCAGGCAATTATCAGCATCTTTTGGAGCAGCAGAGAGCACATGAGGTAAGTTATGCTGCTAGGTTTTGGGGTTGTGAAACTGTTTTCGATCTTTAGAAAAGGCTGTACGATGCCCTGTGGAGGGTTCAGGCACCGTACCTTGTGCTAAGTCTGCCCAGGTGTAGGCATTGTTTTGCCTTCTTTCTTAAGTTTGAGGTTTTCGTATCTTAATTACAAAAATGTGATCCAGTTCTTTGCTTCCATCGTCAGTTTTAAAAATGTAGCAGGCTTCAATATCCTACAATGTATACTGCCAGAATTGTGGTAAAAGTCTATACTTATGGGGGGTGGGGAGGGGAGTCAGGGGTGTGTGTGGAAGGAATGCAGAAAGTTAGACAATTTTCAAATTGAGTTACATACCACATTAATATTGCCAAGGCTAGTTGCTTAAGAGATTATGCTTTGATTGCAAGTCTTTGATAAATGAAAATTGTATGTTCTGTAAAAAAACATACCGTATTTTATACTTGGAAATCAAGCCGCCAAATATCTCAGAGAGCACCTCTTGATCAAATTGCACCATAATTATTTCTTAAGTAACACTGAAAAGAGAACTAGATACAAAAAGTAAAGTAATTAATTTGCTGCTCGTCTCAATTTTGCTGTTTACTGGTACAACCACATTGGCCCATGTGTTTCTGAAATATAAACAAATGGAGAAATGGGATTTACCTAAAAGCAGAGAAAAGCTTAAAAGAACTTAAAAGGGAATGAAACTAATTTTAAAGTATTTTGCTTAAATTTTAAAAACAGAGACTTTAAATATGTATAAGGTATTTTTAAGTCCAGTTTTATCAAGTTGACTGAAGATGGAATTAAAGACAATGAATCAAAACTAAGTGAGATCACCTTATACCCACTATGATGGCTACAGTGAAAAAGACAGCAAGTGTTGATGAGAGTATATAGGAATTAGAATCCTCATACATTGCTGGTGGAAATGTAAAATGGTGAAGCTTCTTTGGAAAACAGTTGGGCAGTTCCTCAAAATATTAAGCAGAGTTACCATATGACCTGGTAGTTCCACTCTTAGCTTTATCCCTAAGAGAAATGAAAATACGTGTCCGAAGAAACTTGTGCAAGAATATTGTTCGCAGCAGTGTTACTTATAATAGCCCCAAAGTGAGAACAACCCTAAATATCCGTCCGCTGTTGCAAGAATAAGTAAAATGTGGTATGTCTGTACAGTGGAATACTATTCAGCAGTAAAAAAAGAATGTGGTGCTGATACTTCCCGCACATGGATCAACCCTGGAAACATTATGCTAAGTGGAAAGAAGCCAGTCACAAAAGACAGTACATTGCATTATTCCATTTGCATGAGATGTTCAGAGTAGACAAATCTGTAGAGTCAGTAAATAGGTTAGTAGTTATCTAGTGCTCGTGGATTGGGAAGAGATGGAGAGTGATTGCTGAGAGAGAAGTTCTTTTTGGTCTAAATTCGATTGTGGTGATAGTTGCCCAAGTCTATGAATATAATAGAAGTCATTAAATTATATACCCTATATAAGTGAATTGTAAGGTCTCTGAATTGTATCTCAATAAAAGTGTTGAAAAAACAGCAGAAATAATTTGAAAAACTTCCTGTTGAATTTTTTTTGTAATGAAATAATTTTATTAACCAAATTAAATTCAAAAACAGTGAGTTTGAAAAAAAAGCAAAGAAAAATGTGGGGTTTCTTAAATCTTTTTCAACTTTCTAAAAGGTCTTAAGCTATTCTCTATAAATAAACCAGAATACAAATTATGTGTTAACTAATGTTATTAGGTGATTTTGAAAGAAGGGAAACATAGTTCTACTTTTAGTCACTTAGTTTTTGTAAGCAAAAACTAAACTTTATCTTTAAGTATATCTTAATTGATTACTTAAAAATACATTCCTCTATACTGCGGGATTTCACACGTATCCTGATACAACTGGAAATATTTTTCAAAGCCTTGCTAAAGCCAGAATTTTGGGGAAGTTACTAGAAAACTGGTCAGTAAAACTGGGAGCTCTAAAAGTATGTTGTTCTGTTTTTTCAAATAATAGTTGTTTCAAGCAGAGATGTTCAGTCGCCAGCAGATTTTGCACTCGATCATTATTGATGGGCAGCGTCTCCTAGAACAAGGTCAAGTTGATGACAGGTAGGATCTTTGATATATTATTATGGAGAAGGGTTTCAGGGAATTAGTCATTTTCTTTTTAATGAGCAGATTAAGGGGCATATGTCTAATCTTCCTAAGGCAATTGTACTGCAATGGAGCCTCTGTAATTGGAGAAAAGGCTTGTCCGAATCTCTGAAACGACTGAGTATTGAATCCTTTTAAAGAACTGCTATTATATTACATGAAGGACATAGAGTAATTGGAAATCACCTAGCCAGCCTTCTCCAGACCTCTGCAGGAGACTGGAATTAATGAATAGATCAGAAAAAATTGTATCAACGACGTATCAATGGTCTGTAAACAGATGCTTCTAATCCTCTCATACAGTTAGAGAAATTATATTCCTCAAAGGAGCATAGAGATGATTAGATCATCTCTCTTACTTATAGATGAAAACTTGAGGCCCAGAAATGCAAACTGATGTGACCAAGGTCACTCAGCTGGCCGTAGAATCGTGTATCTGGGTTTTAGTCAGGACGAGCCAGCTTTCCCATACCATGGTGATTTCGGGTTTGAAAATGGTTTGCTACTTTAGTCAGATGACTCTGACACACTGAAATCCTGCTTCATCTTCCTTTACTTACCAGATTTCCTCTTTAGTAAAAAGGAAGAGGTAAAATCTAGCTCCTCCTTTGACTTCCAGTGTGTGAAGTGCTGATTTTGTATTATACTTACATTTCCTAGGAACAACATCTAATCTGGCACATCTACTTTATGTAGTGATATTTGGAGTATAAACTTCATTGATACTTATATATTTACATAAGAACATCTTTCCCATATAAAGGACCAGTAACCGTGATTATAATTAACTTAGCATTTTTTTCAAAAAAAAAAAAAAAGAACATAAATCACTGTTTTCATTAACTTTTTTTTTAAGTGTTTTGAAGAAATTTCAGTTTTTAAGTGGATATTTAAGTTTGGAACAACCAAATGTGATACCATATTTATTCTATCCAAAGTAAGCCAAACTTAAATGTGAGCTTTACTGAGAATCTAAGGCCTTCAGAATCAAACAAATTCAAATGCAATTAACGTATTCTTTGCTTTATCCTCCCTTGGTCAACTCTATAACAGTATTATAAAAGTTTAAGCCAGTAAGTAAAACAAAATTTAAAATTCATGTACAAGCCAACATCTATTAAATTGTAAATGTTAACAGTTAAGGAGAAACACCGAAGAGAGGAAAATGGGAGGTTTGGACCGAGGATAATTCTGAAAGTTGCAAAAGAAAAAACAATTCAGATTAGAGCATGAAGGCCCCATATTACAAATGTATTGTGTTTTAAAGGTTTGTTTATAGTCTTGTGTTTTAGAGTTCAAGTTCAGCCATGAGAACGGTGTCATGTGTTCAGTACTTCCTCATGCTGGCAGGTGGCCCAGGACAGTTTGGCTCTACAGAAAGTGAGAACAAGGGCTCCAAAGATATTTTGGATAGTGGCCTGATAGGAAAAGCAACGTGCAGGGCACTTTTCCTGTTGTAGGACAGTCTCAAGTCCTGGAGTGAAATGTCTTCAGAGATGATAGATGCTTGTAGCTTCTAGGGGAGATTCATGAATCTAATTCATCACATTTAATTCTACTGCAATTAGATAATTCACATCAGAATTTCCTTTCAAAAACAGAAGCGCCAGTAACACACTTGGTTACAAAGCCAAGGTTTAGAGTGGGCCTAGATGATAGGATGTGTCAACAATATAGGAGTCCACATGAGTAAGTTCAGCTCAGATTTGAGGCCACACTCAAGAGGAGAGAATAGTTTATCTAGGGAAGAAAAGCAAAACCGACACAATAGAGAAAAAACAAGTAATGTTACACTTAAATATTAAAATATGAATAGCACTCAATGTACAAGGAAACTCCTTCTGTTTGATCCTGAACAAATCAGTTCTAGAGCTACAAACTGAATGTTAAGGAAAACTTCCTAAAGATCTACCGACATTTTTTTAAAGGTAGAAAACACAGAGGTAGAAAGGACAGACTAAAAGACCTGAGACTATTTAGCCTAAAATCAAGAACACTTAAGCAAAATTTACTATCTCTAAGTATGTGGAACAACCTTCATACAGACAGTGATGACTAGATAGTTTTCATTTTTCTAAGAACAAAATGAAGTGGGTTTAAAATGTAGAAGGAACGATTTAGATTAATATGTGAACTAATTCGCTAAAGATAAGTGCTGTTTATTGTGAGGGAATGTGGAGTTTATGAGTTTTAAAAATATTTTTAGGGGTGCCTGGGTGGGTCAGTTGGTTAAATGTCTGCCTTTGGCTCAGGTCCTGGGATCGAGCCCCGCATCAGGCTCCCTGCTCAGTGAGGAGTCTGCTTCTCCCTCTCCCTCTGCTCTGCACCCCCTCCACCCGCGATCGATCTCTCAAATAAATAAATAAAAATCTTAAAAAAATTTTTTTAAATAACATGATTTTATTTAAGTGGGTTATGATTCTAGCTGAAATAACCCAGTGTTGTTCATACAAAGTGGCTTACAATTCTGGCTGAAGACAGAGGTTTATAAAAAAGTTTGGTCCTCATTTTCTTTTTTTCTATATATATTTTTATTTATTTTTTTAAATTTAATTATTTATTTGACAGAGAGAGTGTGTACAAGCAGGGGGAGAGGGCAGATGGAGAACCAGACTCCCCACTGAGCGGGGAACCCAATGTGGGGCTTGATCCCACAACCGTGGGGTCCTGACCTGAGCTGAAGGCAGACGCTTAACTGACTGAGCCACCCAGGTACCCTGGTCCTCATTTTCTCCCTCCCACTGTAACATTCACAAGATGCTGTCACCTGCTGCATACACTGCTTACTTAGGGTTTGGGCCCCTTCCCACTGCATCTGCTACCCTATGCTCCCTCCCCTCTGGTGCATTCAGGGAGGGAATAATTAGTGACCTTACAGATACGCCTGTAACCTGTGCTGAGACATAAAAATGTTTGCAAAAACCAATAGTTATTAATTTTAAAAATTACTTGAAATAGACCCAGTATAAGATCATGGTGTGATATTTGAAAACCCCCCTAAATCACTTCTCAGGGCTTATTAGGGTCATCAAGAGTGTATACATCGTGCCTCTACATGGCTGATACATAAATGCATCCAGGGTAACAGTGTTTCCTCCCTGTGTAATTATTTCTGCACCAGGGATGAATTCAACCTGAAATTGACACTTCTCAGCAATCAGTGGCAGGGAGTGATTCGCAGGGCCCAGCAGAGACGGGGCATCATCGACAGCCAGATTCGCCAGTGGCAGCGGTACAGGGAGATGGCAGAGAAGCTTCGTAAATGGTTGGTTGAAGTGTCCTATCTTCCCGTGAGTGCTCTCGGAAGCATCCCAATACCACTGCAACAGGCAAGGACCCTCTTCGATGAAGTGCAGGTAAGGTGCAAAACACACGCTATTTAAAGCTCTTCTACATTTCCACTGGACACCTTACCCTCGCCTCAGTTCTTCACGAGGATCCTGGAGTGACACTGGAATGAGGACAAATATTGTTCCAAAGTATCAGCAGGAACATACAATCTGATTGCATTACAAAGTCCGTATTTACTGATGGTTGTCTGGTCAGGCCCAGCCTCTCGCAGACCCTGTCCATGGCCCACACCAGTGCCGCCCAGCAGCTCACTAACCTCCAGCATGGACGGAAAGGCAATGGCCAGGAGAGGAGTACTTTGCATTGATTATAGCAATTTAAACACATAACTTGAGTGTTCCAGAAAAGATAAAAGTCTCAGTCCTGTCTGAGCTCTTGGTCCATTCCTGGTTTGGCCCCTTCCTTCCACCTGCCCAGGAACCGGGGCCTCCAGCCCCTTAGACAGCCCCCTCCTAGCACTCCGATCAGTCATCCCTGGTGTATTTCATGGTCTCCTCTTGCTTTGGAGGTCATTGTTTGCTGCTCCTTTCTCCTCACTTCTCTGGGAGACCTCATCCACCCATGGCTTCATCTGCCTCCTACCAGCACAGAAGGGCCAATGTGCTATCTTCCAGTCACATCTACCTCATGAGCTTTCAACTTATGTATTCAACTGCCTTTTTGATTTGTGTGTATGTGTATGTATATATATCTATATATATCTATATATACATACACACACACATACGTATGTGTGCGCATGACAGACATAATATACTCCATGGGTTCCCACAGAGCCTTTGTCCAGCAGTCGCATGTCCCATGTCCCTGATTTGAGGAAATTTCATTACCAGCTGTCTTGTCTGTCAGTTAGGAACTTTAGAGTCTCTCTAGAGCTATGTTCTTGTTCTCTCCCTCCCCATTTCTAATACACTCCCAGTTTCCATCCCCACTGCCACTACCTTAGATGATTTCTTACCTACAGAGACAATAGCTTTCTAACCTATTTCAGTGTATCCAGTATACGCCCCTTTCCATTCCATTTTCTACCCTACTGCAGAGTCTTTTAATCCAAACACATCTCTTCCCTGCTTAATATTCTCCTGAGAATCTCAGTCACTTTCACTATTAAAAAAATTCCTGTGCAAGGTGTGATCTTGTGTCATCTTCTGCCACTCTTTCACATGCCTACTGTATTCTAGCCCCAGGGTCCTGAATTCATCCTATGGATCTCGTATAGTAAATTTGCCCATCTTCATTTCTCTGCGTGGAAGGATTCTTCTCCCTGACTCCTGACCTTCATTACACAAGGTCCTTCTTAATCTGGCTGTATTCATATGTCTTCCAAGACTCACGAAGCCTTTCCCCTTTGAGGAAGGCTGTCTTGCATCTACGTGGGTTAGATATTTGAGTACTGGTCTTTCTTGGAAGTGGGTTGTTTGTATGAAACAAGCATCACAAACATTTTTTTGCAGAAGAAATGAAAAGATCCTAATAAAACTTAAAACAAATGAAACATGTAATGGTATGTTCCCTATGCATCAGTTTCCTAGAGCAGTTTCCGTATTGCCCTGTGATTGTGTTTAACTTGGGGACAGAAATTAAGCCTCTCCCTGTTGAATTCTCATTCATTTATACAGTGCTCCATTCACGCCCCAACTACTAGCTCCATAAATGTTGGCTAAAGAGGGCATGCGATGTGTGAAAAACTGTAGGGTCACTTCAAAACATGTGTATTGCACCAGGGTGGTGAAGAAAAGAATGAGAAAGTAAAAAGCTACGGTTCCTTTCAGTTCAAAGAAAAAGTGTTCCTGCGACAACAAGGCAGCTACATCCTAACAGTGGAGGCAGGCAAGCAGCTCCTGCTCTCGGCCGACAGTGGGGCTGAGGCCGTCTTGCAGGCAGAGCTCACTGAAATCCAGGAGAAGTGGAAATCAGCCAGCGTGCGTCTGGATGAACAGAAGAAAAAGCTGGCCTTCTTGTTGAAAGTAAGTGCAGCTCTCTCCTCCTATAGATGTCATGCAGTTTCAAAAGTCACGAAAGTAGTCGTACTGCTCCCTCCTGTTAGCCTTCGAGACACTGCAAAGATCGTTAAGTCATACCCTGCAGTATTTTGATCCCCTGCCCTGTGTCTCATTTAAGACTTTGTCCTATCTTGCATGAACTGGAGAAGTTTCCCAATTTTCAGCAGTTTGTCTTTCAGAAAAATCCCCCGGCTAAGTAGTTTTAAGTCTAATAAGACTGTCCAAGCGACGACTTCTGATAAATGGTTGGTGCTGAGCCAAGAGCCATGTGATGATTAATAAATCCAAACAGGAATGCAAAGAGTAGATTCCACTCCCTGATCTAAGACTCTAAAATGGTTTTTAAGATTAATATCTCTTATTTTACAGCAGGAAAGAACCTATCCAAGAGGGCACTCATGATTTCATCTTAGTTTATCCAAGCACGTTGCTATGAGATAAAATTCAGGAGGTATATTAAGACTTTAGTTGGATACAGAGAGCATACTGATCACACCGCAAGTTTAGAGAGATGTAGATTTATCCAGACCCCCCACAGGATGCTTTCTCCCTCACTTTCTGTAACCATATTCAATACATAACTGGAAGGCATTGGAAAAAAGGCATGGTTTCTGAAGTCAGATATATCCCAATGAAAACCATAATAAACCAAGTAACCTGGTTAACTCAACCTATCTGAGCCTCAGTGTCCTCCTCTCTAGAGTAGGCATGATTACCCCTCCTTCAGACGGCATTGTGAGGATTTAATGAAGTAATGAAGTATAAGCACGTGGCACAGCACCTACACAGACTGAGCGTGTAATAAATGATGGTCATTATCACTGTTGATATGATTATCATATTAAAGAGTGAACAGAGCTAAGTAGTGAAGTTTTCTGTATGTTGATAATCACCAACACTTCAACAAAATTATCTATTAAATTTGGCCTGCCCTGTTTTTGGATCGCAGGCAGTAACTAAAGGTAATGGAACACATTTTGCTTTTATAATGCTTCAAGTATGCACACCCGTTGGGTTTATTCTGTTGAATTTTATTTCATAATATATTACCTTCCATGTAGGAAACAATCAATCAAAAGTGCCACTGAACATTTGTTAAAGAGCTATTATTTGCACACAGTACAATTCATCAGTAATACAATATGTCTGATTCTTTTTTCTTCTCTTTTGCTTTCAGGAGAGGATTAAAAATGTTGGAACTCATTCCGTAGAGATCATTTTAATCATATATTTTTCTTTATTTGTGATGTGATTTTTGGACACAGTCCCAAGACTTTAGGCAAAATGGCTGAGTCACTGCATTTGCTTTTCTTGCCAGTCTGTTTGTTGGTGTGTAAAGCATCCACTTTGACAGATGTTTGCAGACCGTGACATTTTGTTATTTCCTTGTAATTCATGTAATAAAAAGACTGGGTTATAGCTTTAGAATCTAAGCCATCCTTGGAAAGGGGAATCCTTATTCTTCTCTTGTTAAAGTTTATTTTATTTTAAATCATACACTAGGACCAATTTGCCTAAGAAAGAATTTATGAAGCTAAATTCTAATGCTAATGTCATTTTTCTTTATTTTAGTGTATCTTTACATCACAGCTATAATGCTTATCTATTTTTAGCCCTTGATTTAATGCTCTGAGTAAATATGCCAAAATACGGTGATTCTAATCCTGTGACCTTCGTATCCACCTGCTTCATTATGGCCTCGTAATTTTGTTATGGAAAATAAGAAACTGACCTTTCTCTCTTTTGGATCAATGAACATTCACTGATGGCATGTTGATAGGTTTCAGAGTATGTGATGATTTCACTGAGAATGCTGTTTGATTTAGTAAGAGGATCTCACTCTGCTTAGCATTGATGAACTAATTGTAGCCTGGGAACACAGAGATAACTTTAACAAAGGGGAATGGGAACAAATCTGAGAAAGACAGACTGTGTTTTTCCTGGTAAATGAAAAGAGGGAATGTGATTATGCACTCTAGGAAGTTCCCTGAAGGAATTTAAAAGAGAAACGAGACTCTTGGGCCAAATTCTCAGTTCAGTTAGAAACCAAAAGACCTTTTGAGTAGGGAGGCACTTCAGTCAGCACTTCTAACAGAAGACAGTTATGGTCATAGCACCTGTGGGTTGCTGTGCTAAAAATAAAGCATTGGGAAAGGAGACAGAAAGGGCCCAGACAAGTAAAGACTGGTGACAATGGAACAGACAATGTGAAGGAAAAGGCGGCATGATTTGGCACCAGGCTGACCACTAAAAGCAATTCTAGTTGTCTTTCTTTGGGGCTCAGTAATTTAAGTTGTGGGGAGTGGCCACTGGCAAGGGTTACTAGGAAGGTGGGGGGACAGGAATGGAAGGTGATAGGCAAAATTAAGGAGATTTCTTTAGATGAATTTAATTTGAATTGTCATGAGACACTAGATAGAAGTTAATTTGTAGATCTAATGCTATAAAGAATTGTCTCCATTATGGTTCCTCTCATCTTTTTCTTTTAATTAAAAAAGAAATACATGTGTCTGATAAAAAAAAAATCAGGTAATAATTAAAGTATGTAGAGTGAAAAACGAAATTTCCCCTCTACCACCACCAAACCCTGTAATCTTCCACAGGGTCACCACTGTTACGAGTTTGGTGTGTAATCATCCAAAACACAACCACATAATGTATGTTTTCTTTGTCACTCTGTAGAGATCTGCCAGTCTACACAGCCACACTCTCTACCACTTAACGTGCTAGATTCTTCTTCAGAGCACTCGTTAATATTTCACATACTGGCTGTATATTTTTAAAATTTTGCCTTATCTGTCTGCTTCCATTTATTGATTGTTTCAGTTTTTATGTGTTATACACTCAGCCCTCTGTGATACACGTTTCGGCACTATCAAGATGAAGCCCACCCAATGCCAGCTTTTCGTACTTGTGTTTCTACTTCTGTAACAAATCAAATGTATGTACCTCATACTTGTTCATATAATGAACTGAACCAGAGTCAGGGTTATATTATTTTTGTACTTCATCCTGAAAGAGATTCCATATCCTCTTTTTTATCTCTTATAGAGCGTTTGAGGTAGTGCAGACACCTTCTGGGTGGGCTTAGGAAAAGAGGCAAAATACTGCTATTACCTCTTACCTCTGCAGATTGATCCAGATGCAGATAACATTTTTGAGTACCCATAATATTCTGGGCCTTGTATTTGATGTGTTCACACCCATTGCTTCCTCCAATCCTTCAACAATTATAGAGTTTGTGTTATGCCCATTTTCATAGGCAAAACTGAGGCATAGCATATTACCTCCTTAAAGTCACACAGAGTAAGTGTAGAACTCAGCTCCTCTGACACTGGATGACACTACATGACAGTGGATGTGTACTTGCCAGTGAATCTTTAATTATTTCTCTGGGATTAAGAAAAGTGTTTTTCTTTTGTTCCAGTTTCAAAAAAAAAAAAAAGCCATGAAATTTTTTTCTTCTCCCATAATAGGACTGGGAAAAATGTGAGAACGGAATAGCTGATTCTCTGGAGAAACTGCGAACTTTCAAAAAGAAGCTTTCTCAGCCTCTGCCAGATCACCACGAAGAGCTGCACGCCGAGCAAACGCGTTGCAAGGTAAACGGCTGCAGCGAGCTGTTAGCTGTCACCTAGCTGTGCGCTTCCACTGTCGTAGGACCTTTGAGAGCACAATTCAGTCAAACTGCTCTAGCTGTGAACATGTAGATGCAAGTTCCTGGGTGTTGCATTAGGGCAGACAACTCTGGTGAGACTTGGTTGTTGATTTATTGCAGTCGATGCAATTAGAGACCACTTCATGGATTGTCTTGGAAAATATAAACACAGCATTAAAAGATATTTAAAAGCTGGGTCAAAAGCAATAAACACAATCTTTTTAAAGCATCTAATGGAGAATTGTTCTAGCAGAATAGTGTGGTTCACAGAAAGAACAGCAAGGCTCGGCAGCCTGGAAATTCTGCGGGCAGTGGCGCTTAGGGGAACACCTAAGTCCTCCACACTCTTCTGTAAGGAAAACGGGAACCGTAAATAGCTGATCTCAGTTGCTGCATGGAGATACACAGTCGTTCAGGTACTCAGGGCTCTGACTGCTTAAAGATCATGATCCATACCTCAAATCACAGTTGGAAGCAAATCAGGAACTAATACAGACACTGCCTGCCTCATGAGCTTGCTGAGACCAGTGCGATTTGGTGGGTGTAGGATATGCTCCATTCATACCTATGTAGTTAGAGCAGTTCTCTGCTGAGCAATATGCAGATCTAGTCAAAACTACCTGAACAAATGCTTTTTCTCCCGCAAGTAATACATGTCCTTGTGTTTCCCAGTCATTTGCAAATTATTGCTCTAGAGTAATGCTATAAAACTTCACAGAGACTGTGCTATAAAACTTCACAGAGACTGGGGTGCCGGGATGGCTCAGTCGGTTAAGCCTCTGACTCTTGGTTTCTGCTCAGGGCATGATCTTGTAAATTGAGGTGAGGTTCCAAGCTCAATGCTTGGCAGAGAGTCTGCTTGAAGATTGTCTCCCTCTGCCCCTTCCCCCCACTCTCTCTCTTGCTCTTTCTCTCTCTAAAATAAATAAATAAGTCTTTTAAAAAGAAACTTCACACATATTTAAATGATTTGGATTTTAATCAGAAGTTCTCTGCTTCACTCTGGCTAAGAAGTCATAAGCATTAAAGAAAAAATAATTTTTTAAAGAAGTCTTGAACTCACAAAAAGCCTGGATGTAAGCATTGTTCTTCAGAATCAGAATGTAAGGATATCCTTTGAAACTCGAAGAGACAGATTTATGGGGCGCCTGGGTGGCTCAGTCAGTTAACCGTCTGCCTTCAGCTCAGGTCCTGATCCCGGGGTCCTGGGATCGAGCCCCGCATTGGGCTCCTTGCTCAGTGGGGGGCCTGCTTCTCCCTGTCCCACTCACACTGCTTGTGCTCTTGCTCTCTCTCTCTACCAAATAAATAAATAAAATCTTTAAAAAAAAGAGGCAGATTTAGGAAAAATAAAATGTAATATACATTACATCATGGATGGCAAGTGAGGAAAATATTATCTTGAGACATAAATTTAGAAGTATGCAAAGATTAAAAAGTTTGTTTTAAATCTGTGATGTTAAATTCCTAACAAGTGATTAAAGAAAACTGTGATAAACAGAAATGGGCATTTATTGGGCTCCTCTTATGTGGCAGTGACTCTACCAGCATTATCTCGGTTGACATAAACACAAGCTCATGAGGACAGTCTATTATTTCCCTTTTACAGATGTGAAAACTGAGGCCTCCAGAAGTTTAATAACATTTCCAAGTTAGTAAATATCAAGGCTGCCTGAGTCCAGAGGCTGCATTTTTATAACAGGGACTCGTCTAATGGAGTCTGTGAGTCTGAAACAGTTGGTTTTTGTGGTGGTGTTGTTTCTTTTATAATCCTTACACCATGTATTATATCTGACATTTGAGTTAGGGGCTAGAGATTGGCATAAAAAATCTTTACATCAGTGTGACAGCTTAACATGTCTTTGAATATAAGCAGAAATACTGCGTGTTTACTCCACCTGGATTGTTTGGTCTTTCAGCCAAATGCTGTTACCATGGGACCTCATCTCCCAAAATACAACAGTTACAAACATACCCGGCTATTAAGTTTGGAGATTAAAAGGATGCATTTTGGTCCAGCTCTCTGCTACTCTTCCCCAAACCACCCTTAGCAGCAAAACAAAGCAATTACCTGGAAAATTCAGACTAAAACCTCGTTTGCCTAAATTGCCTGAGAAGTTAGCCTCAGACAGTACTGTTAATTGCCTTTGCCTTTGGAAACTTGTCTCCTGGGTGAAGAGACAAAAAGAGAAGGGAAAAAGCCATGTGAAATACTCTATTTATACACAAAATTAGCTGGAATCTAAAAGCATCAACAGCTGGCAAAAAGCAAGAGTCATACAAATTGCAAAACTGGTCATCAGTTCAAAGCATTGCAAAAACCAGTGTCAACTCATTCAAATACTGTTTTATGGATTTTTTTTCTTAAATCATTTCCCAAAAGGACAGAGTACGTAATATTTTCTTCAGTAACCTGAAGAAATCTGTGTTGCTACAGGAGATGAATTCAGTCCATTATTTTCAATTGAGTAATAACAGCAGTAGATCTTTTCAGCGATTACGTTATTAAGTCTATATTACAGAATGTAAATTTAGTGTTTGAGGATGAAAGTTAACCCAGGAGTTTGGTTTTTTGAAAAAAAAATTATTAATATGATCGGTTAACTTGGGACAAAAATAAAAGGCTGGATTAGCAGTTTATGAAATCAGTTTAAAAGTAAAGAAGATCATGCAGTGATGATATTTCAACTTAGAAAAGATGAGCCAAGAGGTGCCTGGTTCAGTCAGTTAAAAAAAAAAAGAAAGAAAGAAAAGGTGAACCAAAATGATCAAACAGTAAATAGATCATAGTAAGCATCTTCAATCAACCTGGGTTGTTTTATTTTTAAGATTTTTTTTTATTATTTATTTGAGAGAGAGCATGCATGTGAGAGAGAAAGAGAGCACAATTGGTGGGTGGGGGGGGGAGCAGAAGGAGAGAGAAGCAGATATCCCCGCTGAGCAGGGAGCCAGTGTCAGGGCTCAATCCCAGGACCTGAGCCATCCTGAGATCATGACCACCCAAAGGCAGTCCTTTAACCAACTGAGATTTCCAGGTGCCCCACAACCTGGGGTTTTATCAGAACTTGGCAAAGTATCAGACAACACCAGAGCAAATAAAGTAGACCAAGTGAGATGTTCAAATAGAATGGGATGGAAAGATAATTGTATCAAGAGGGGATTCCTAACACACTTCAGAAATTGTTGATGATAGATATTCATGGGTATTCACGTTTTTGTTTTTTTTAATCTAGGAGCTGGAAAATGCAGCTGGGAGCTGGACAGATGACTTGGCTCAGCTGACACTGCTGAAAGACACCCTCTGTGCCTACATTAGTGCCGATGATATCTCCATCCTGAACGAACGCATGGAGCTTCTGCAAAGGCAGTGGGAAGAGCTGTGCCACCAGGTAAGACACACTCTGTGTGGAGCATTAGCTCAGAAAGGTGGAAAACTGGAAGATGACTTGGAATGTCAAATGACTTGACCCATGTTTGGACCTATTCTGTAACTCGGAGTATACACAGAGGAAGAACTCGGGTTTTTGTGAGAATATTTCAGATTAAGACAATTATATCTTAACATTATATTTGAGATGCATCTCAACTGGATTTTCTTGCTGTCTCTTTCACTGGATGGCATAATAGTGTAAGAGGAAAAACAGTTTTTTGGTTCATGGATGTGGTCTTGCTAGGTACTGGTGGTCTTTTCTTACTTGGAACATGTGAGAAACCATTGTTTTATTTGCAGTTTTAGCTAATACTGTGGAAATGGTTTTGTATTGGGAAATATTGTGGCTATTGATTTACCATAGTTATTTCCTAGTAATTCATGTCATATATGATTCATTTATTAGCCATATATGATTCATTTTTAGTCATATATGATTCATTTATTAAGTATCTTCCTTGTGCATTACACTATAAAATTGAGATCCCAGATTGATTTTGATTTTGAAATGAGAGGAAGATACTGGTGGAAAGGCAATGAGAAGGCGCCAAAGGCAAAGAAGAACAACATAGATTAAAGGCCCTCAAGTGCAGAACAGGTTCTGACTGAGGGCCTTGAGACCATCCCCTCCAGGAAGCTGGGAGTGTGCCAGTAATGTCTCTTGCTGTACCTGACCGCTCTGCTTTGCACATATGCGTTCAATGAATCAGTCACATTAATTGTGAATTTCACAAGCCATAGTAGGTGTTCCTACTGTCAAGTTTACAACAGAGCTGACACTAAAGTCAATCCAGAAGAACCTGTACAGTGAAGAAGGAAGCTGGTATACATAAGTTAAAACAATGTATAGCAACGTAAGCAAACTAAGGGCAGTGTGCATTGCAGCGAATAAAGGAAACGCTTGTTGCAGTGGATAAGCTTTGAGCTGAGCGCTGAGATGGGGAGCAGAAGACACAGATCAGTGTGGAGGGAGTAAGCGGATGGGTTGGACGAGGTTGCAGCTTAAGTAAAGGCACAGGAGTGGAGTAGACAGAAGACCTGGCTGGGGAGAAGCAAGTGTTACAAGGATGAGGAAGGGGCTTCTGAGAAGGGGTCTCTTTGTGCCTCCCCAGTTTCAGATCCAATCTGGGATCTCAATCTGTGCCATCCTTCAGATCTCTTCTCTTCCATCCTCCCCACTTTCTTTGACTTTAGAGATGCTTATCTTCATGCTTCAGGAAACATTACACAGAGCTGAATTTGACATCAACAAGAAATTTGTTGTTAGGTAAATTTCTCTCTACGTTTAGATTAAAACCAAGATATTTCTCAGACCATGAGCCACAGGGAAACTCTGGAGCACACTTCCTAAATGTGTGAACAGTTTTCTATGAATCTCTACTTTTAAAAGGAAGGAGTGTAAGAGATGATTTTTATAAATGCTAGTGATTTGAGTTCAAAATTAATTTAGCCATTTTTCACGGAGCTTCATATTCTTAGTGAACACAATGAGAAACTCACATGGAGTGTGATAATGCTAATATCAATACTTTATTCTTCTGGAATTATTCAACCCAAAATCAATATATAACTATCCAGTAAATTATTATATAATTTTCTAATGCAAGGACTTTCTCATGGCGTATCATATAAGTGCAAGATAACTTGATGTGTACAAATAATGGAAAATGAGCACAGCAATGTTTGGTTACTTTTATGAGCCTTATTCATTTGTCTTTCTTAAAATTGAGAAAAATCTGGCACTACTTGCTAACTCACTACTTTTCAGCATATTCTGTGAAATTAATTATATCGTATCTATTTCTCTGGCTAATAGATGTCTTCAGAGCTTTCAGAGAGATAACACTTTAGATAATGGCTTCCATTCCCTTCCCAAACCTGCCATGAACTGCCCTACCCAAAGACCTTGTTCAGACCGCTCTTCCTGCCTAGACTATTCCTTCCCTTCTGATTTTAACCCATCTTTTTTCAAATGCCACAACCCCTGTGATGCCATTGTTTGAGATGCTCAGACCTCAGTATTTTCCTATTCCTCTGAACACCCATTTTCCTTTTGGCCTGTGCCATCATTTGACAGTACATTGTTCCTCTCTTCTTTTTTTTTTTTTAAATGTTTATTACTTTATTTCAAGACTGTGAGGCCCTTGAGAATTAAGACTATTTCTTTTTATCTCCAGTGCCTAGAACAACTAAGTATTCATATATACTGTTAATAACTAAAAGAAGACTTTAGGGCATTTGTTTTATGTCATTATACTAATGTTCCTTTAAATTTAAAATAATGATAAGGTCTCTGAATATTTTGGAAGTTAAGAAGATTATGATTATGCAGTATTTTTTGATTTAAGAAAACTGGTACTGTGTAAAAATGCCATGAGGTAGAAAGGACACAAACTTCTAGTTATAAGATGAATTAGTTCTAGGAGTCTAATGTATAGCATGGTGACTATAGTTAACATTATATAGGTTTGTATTATAAATTTGAATTATATGTTTGAAAGTCACTAAGAAAGTAGATGTTTGATTTTTTAAATTAATTTATTTAAAGTTTTATTTATTTTTTAAATTCCAATATCATGAACATACAGTGTTATATTAGTTTCAGGTATACAATAGAATGATTCTATACATTACTCAGTGCTCATCAATATAAAGGTACCCTTAATCCCCTTCACCTATTCACCCTTTCTCCCACCTCCCTCCCCTCTGGCAACCACCAGTTTGTTCCCTATATTGAATTTTTTTTTTTTTTTTGCTTGTCTCTTTTTCTTTGCTCATTTGTTTTGTTTCTTTAATTCCATATATGAGTGAAATCATACAGTATATGTCTTTCTCTTACTGACTTATTTCACTTAGCATTATACCCTCTAGATCCATCCATGTTGTTACAAATGGCGAAATTTCATTCTTTTTTTATGGGTAATATCTTAAGTGCATTCACAGCACACATAGAAGTAGTAATTATGTGATATGACGGATGTGTTAACTAGTCTTGTGGTAGTCATTTCACAGTATAAATGTGTATCAAATCACCACACTGTACACCTTAAACTTACACCATGTTACATGTCAATTACATCTCAATAAAGCTGGAAAAAGAAAAAAGGGGACAAAGTATCTATGTTTAAAATTGCTCACCAGACTTAGATATAGCTAGGCAGCAGTCTGTTTGGAAATACATTTTGAAGGCTGCTGTTGATCATATGATATGCCGTGAAGAGATTAGTACCTTGCACCTGTGAGTGGTCTAAGACCTAAGTAAAAAAAGAGGAAGTACATTGAATACAGAGTGTTTCTAGAAACTTTCTAAATTGAATGCCTTAAGGCATGAAGCTAAAGCATACTGATCTCACATGACTTCAATCTAAAAAAATTATTTAATCAGGTGAGATTTTAGTCATGGGGAGTCATACCAAAGTTGCCAAGATACAACTGCAAGTAGGAATATAACTTAGTTACTAGTCCTTGAGCTAGTGTTTCCGGAGTACCTCTGTCAAGTATGAAACCACAAAAGGAAATGAGCTTGAGCCTATAGTCTCATTTTAAAAGCTAAAAACTTTAGTTAAACCTGGCATTATCCCACGGTTAAAGAGCAAGTGGTCTGTTCGAAGCAGTGGATGAAAAGGCAGGAGTAATTGGGACGACCGAGGAGAGTGAGGAAGACCTGCTGTAAGTATTTCAGAGGAGGGTTCACGTAGGAAAGTATACCGTTCACAAACAGACTCCCCAAATGGCTTGTGGGGCCTGCCGACAGCCAGAGCTTACAGCCGTGTTTATTCCCATTTGGGCGTGTAGATCTGTGTGTAATTCTAGTTGAGATATAAATATCTCATCACTGTAATTGTTTGGTGTTTTTCAAATTGTCATGATGAAAATATGTGAAGTCGAAAAGGCTGTATTTCCTGTTCAGCTGCCTCACACTCCGGAGGTTTCAGCCGGTACTTGCCAGCTATTGGCAAGGCGGAGTACTTATACCCTTGAGAAAAACCTAAATATGTGTTAAGCTGATAAATAATTTGAGGATTTCAGCTCACCCCGAAGAAAGAGAGGGTAATAGTCACTTACCATGTAGCCTAAATGTCGGTTTTATAAACCAAAAGGAAAACGCCGTCTCTGTCATGAACTGATCTCTCTTGAGAAGCTTTTGGTGCTGCTTTGCGACCAGCACTTCTGGTCTACCTGTTTCTTCTTTCAGCTGTTGCTTTGCACTGAGCAAATGAAAGCAACACTTGCAAGGTGTGTGATAAGCACCAGAGACACATATTCAAGCTGCTCAGTGGAGGTATTGAATACCTGAGTGTCAAGGGGGAAAAAATATTAAAAACTCAACAGATGCCCTGTAGTAGTCGTAGTAGTCTATTAATGGCCAGCTTCTGTGAAATCTTTACTATCTACTGGTTACATTCTTACATTGTTTTCTTGTTGTATTCTGTTACGAGCCTACTATTCCAGGACATATGTCAGTGCTTGGTGCATGGTAGACACCTGTTTACTGCAAACAGTAAATATTTGCTTAATGAAATTTGGAACAGATGAAAAATTCATTTACAGGTGAAGGAAGTAAGGCATAGAGAAGATGAGTAGCTCTGCCCTGGTCATATCATTAGTAAGTGGTAGTGTTTTTGAATCTCAGCTGCCTCTGGATATTTGATTATCATGTTATATAGCAGCTTGTATCAAAGACTCAAATTTTGCTGGTTCTGTCTCATACTGACTACAAACAAATGCCTCAAATTTGGCTGACCTCTCTTCTCTCTGGAATGGGGATAATTAAACCTACCTCTCAAAGAAATAGGTAGTATTTTGCAATTATGTGCTCGTCTTCCCTGCAGATGTTGTTGGGGAAAGCCCTAGAATTCATCCTTGCTCATGGCCAAGATTTGGGGGAAGAGGAAAGGAGGAGCTACACACAGCAAGACCTATTAATCTTAAGTCTGAAGGGTGGGGGCTTTTACTCTTGTCTTAAAAAACAGTTGCTTTGGGAGGTTCCAATTATGAAAATATAGTTTCAGTTTGGACATCAGTTGAACCAGAATTTCAATGACCAGCCATACTCTTGACTCTGATGCTGTGTGAATGAAAGGGAAAAAGTTATATCCGGCAGAAAATTCCAAATCATAGCATTCCTGCAGAAGATCAGAATACACTCTGCTATCAGAGTTCGAGAGGAAAGGGGGTGCTGGAAGGATCAATGCTCTTAGCTGCAGCTCTGTCTTTATATAGCTTATTGTAGGTGAACGTTGTCTCCAAAACTCTTTAACCTGTGTTTTCTTAGCCTTTTCCTTTCCTACCAGTATCCATCGCGAATAATTCGCTGCTTTTGGGCTATTCTGTATTTTTCTGCCTCAAAGAAAACTTAATGATAAGCTGACTTGCACTAATGGGGAAATAATAAAAGGATTCATCATTGTCACCCTACCCAGAGAAATTTTTATTTTAAAATTTCGTAATTAATTGAAAAGAATGCATTTGTAATGGTGACATTTCAGAAACTGTGTGAGGTTATGGGGCCCACTATCTAAGCATCTCACTATGACTAGGGCTAGCCCCTGCATAGGGAACCTGGTCTCAAAGCCTCAGTTTTCTTAGATGTAGAATCATAGACATTTTGGGTTGTGTGGAACCTTGACTATTATTTACCCAATCATCAACAGAGCCAACCCTAGGCAGAATGGCGAACTAGGAAGTGTATAGTACCTTAGAAATATTTTCCTTTTGACTTTTAAAAGGAAATTGGTTTGAAGTGCATCACAAAGTAAAATGGATTGATGGATAAAGGAATATATTTATTAAAGCAAAATGGAGCAAAATGTTCATAATTTTAGAGTCTAGTGAGTATATTATGGGTGTTTACCATTATAACTCTTTCAACTTTTCTGTATGTCTAATGTTTTTCATAATAAAATGTTAGTGGGGAAAAAAGAAAATTGAGAGGCAGGTGTTTAATGCGATGACTGGTGAATGTCTAGCATTATCAACAAGACTGTGTAGAACATCTATAAAAAAGGACCATCTTCTTGCCACGCAAATCACATTATATTTTGCTAACATGTAGCTTAGCTCAACTAAAAATATTCCTGAGTATCTCAACCAGCACTGCAAAAACAAGAGTGTTGTGAAGTCATATAATTTTAAAATACTGGGAGGGATCACTCTACACTTTGAGATAAGAAACAGGCCCCTTGTGTCTCTAACGCATAAAGAACTATTACAACTCCGTGCTAAGAAAACCAGGCCAATTCAAAAATGGGCAAACGATTTGACCAGATAGCTCTCCAAAGAAGATATATACAGATGGCCAAGAAACAGGAAAAGATTTTTGGCATTATTAGCCATCAGAAAATGCAAAGCAAAACCACAATGAGATACCACTTCACACCCACCAGGATAACCCAAATCAAAAAGACAGATATTAGCAAATGTTGGGGAGGATGTGGAGAAATGAGAGCCCTACTGCTGGTGGGAACGTACATCGGTGCAGCCACTTTGGCAGACACTCTGTAGTGTCACCACGTAACCCGGCAATTCTACTCCTAGGTATATACCCCGAAGGCCGCTCAACATGTGTCTCCACACACACTAGCAGCATTATTCATAATAGCCACTTGTGGAAACAACTGAAACATCCATCCACAGGTGAATTGGTAAATAAAATGTTTTCTATCCCTATGATAGAAAATAATCAACAGTTAAAATGAATGAAGTACTGACACAGGCTACAACATAAATAGCTTTGAAAACTTTATGCTAAGTGAAATTGTATGGTATGTGAATTATGTCTCAATAAAGCCATTATGCACAAGAAACAAGGAAATGACAAAGACACAAAGGTAAATAAATTAAAAAGAAAGCAAGACAGGTAAGGATCGGTATAGAGCTGAGCCACAGGGATCCATCTTCCACTTCTGACCTCTTAGCCCTGTGTCCCTCTGCTCCACTCTCTCCAGACCTGCGATTCAGTTCATTCCTACTTTTCTCTTTCCCTCCCTTTTTTTCCCTTTTCTTCCTTATTTTTCTTTCTTTCCTTTTTCCCTTTTTCCTTCCGTCCTTCCTTCTTTCTCTATCCCTTCCTCTTTCCTATTCTTTCTCTTTTAGTAAAAGTACATCCGTGATGCTGTAGAAATCTACGCAGAACAAATTGCAGTGTGAGGCTGGATTGTTCAGCACCTTGAATAAATGAATGTGTGTGCAGCTCTTCAGGAGGGAAGTAGAGGGTTGGATGCCTCCGGCTGGCATTTCATAGCAGATCCTTGTTGTGAAACCTTCCTAGATCCCTCCTGGGACTGTGCCTCCAGGAACAGTGACCTAAAGAGATGCACAACTATTGCTTATTCCAGTCCACCCAACTCAGTTTATTGGCTTTTTCGTCAGGGTACATGTTCTGCTCTGATTATCCTTTTATGTGTTCTCCCGTTTAAACTTCCCAGCTCTCCTTAAGGCGGCAGCAAGTAAGCGAGAGATTGAACGAATGGGCAGTCTTCAGTGAGAAGAACAAGGAGCTTTGTGAATGGTTGACCCAGATGGAAAGCAAAGTTTCTCAAAATGGAGACATCCTCATTGAAGAAATGATAGAGAAGCTCAAGAAGGTACCAGATGCATGGCTATGTATCTTTTCACTCTTCATAACACTTAGGCATACTTTTAACAGGTATAAAAGATGGTTTTACTTATTATTAAATTACTTTCCTGTAAAAGGAGCACTCTATTTTAAATGTTTTATCTTTTTAAAATGAAATAAACTTGCATGGAAAGGCCTCTTTTACATATACTATATATATGGATATGCTGAAGTAAATTATCTGCTGATAGGTAAATGTTCAGTCTGTTTCAGTTTTAGCTACCTGTTCAGAAGGAATTTAGCTACCTGTTCAGAAGGAATTGTTTATGCATATTAGTTTTCTTTTGTGTTTTTTGTTTTTGTTTTTAAAGAGGTAAAATCACTAGAGAGGGACTAAAAGAAAAAATTCTTAGGATTGATTAAACTGACATTCTCTCTGTAAAACAGAATGCATAGACAGTTACAAGAATGAAAACTTTCCTGGGGCTTCTGGGTGCCTCAGTCAGTGGAGCGGTTGAGTGTCAGACTCTGAATTTCAGCTTGGGTCAGGATCCCAGGGATATGGGGTGAGCCCTGCATTGGGCTCTGGCTCAGCGTGGCGTCTGCTTGTCCCTCCCCCTCTCACTCTGTCCCTCTGCCCATCTACCCTCTCATGCTCTCTCTCTCTCTCAATCTAATAAATAAATCTCTTTAAAAAATGAAAATTTCCTGAGAATTTTGCTTCATATTATTTTCAAGTTATGTATGACTATTAAATTATTTTATATATTCATATGGTTACAGAACATTTCTGATGTCTATGTAGGGCTGATCAAATTTATTTGCATTTAAAAATATTTTTGATGGGATGCCTGGGTGGCTCAGTTGGTTAAGTGTCTGCCTTTGGCTTGAGTCATCCCAGGGTCCTGGGATCAAGTCCCTCATCAGGCTCCTTGCTCAGCAAGGAACCTGCTTTTCCCCCTGCCTGCCACTCCCCTTGCTTGTGCTCTCTCTCTCTTTTTCTCTGACTAATAAATAAATAAAATCTTCAAAAAAATAAATAAAAATGTTTTTGATGGTATCAGTGGTGCTTCCACATTGTTTTTGAACAGTTAATCATTTTGATTTTATTTTAGCCTATGTTCCATGTTAGCATATACCACTCTCTGGTTCACAGCATGCTTTCCCTATTCACTTGTTTGTTATCTGTCTGCAGTGGGAGCCCCACTGGACTGTCAGCTTTGCTGGAAGTGTCTCTGTCTGTTTTGTTCATTGCTGTGTCTCCTGCGCCCAGAGCAATCCCTATCTTCTCATAAGTATTCAGTCATTACTGAATATTGAATAAACGAATTATAGCCTCATTCATTCTAAAATAAATACAAATAATTATTAGGAAAAACTATCTTTATCCATGCATACACATAAAGGGAAAAAACTCCAGTGTAAAAAATGCAATATTAATAGCTTTAAGGCTTCCACTTAAAATGTCAGATTCTGGGGCGCCTGGGTGGCACAGCGGTTGGGCGTCTGCCTTCGGCTCAGGGCGTGATCCCGGCGTTATGGGATCGAGCCCCACGTCAGGCTCCTCCGCTATGAGCCTGCTTCTTCCTCTCCCACTCCCCCTGCTTGTGTTCCCTCTCTCGCTGGCTGTCTCTATCTCTGTCGAATAAATAAATAAAATCTTAAAAAAAAAAAATGTCAGATTCTAGCAATAAGCATGTGTTTGATATTGTAAACTTTTAAAATGTGAACTAAGATAATACAGATTTCATTTTAATATCTGCCAATAGCTTTGCACTTTGATAGTTTCTGGATATCAGAGAATGCTCTACTGGACATGATTAATGGACTATAAGTATTATAGTGAAGCTTGCTATAGAATAAATTTTGGTTAAGTGTACCTGTGTTCTCATTGATTTTCTTCATGAAATTTAAGATGCATATTTTGGAGGTGTGGAAAAAACTATCTCTTGGACAAAATACAATCACAATTTAAAACTTAGAAAAACGTTAGTTTTTCATATAATTTTATTACACTATTTGCCACAATGTCAGAAATAATCTTTAAAATATTAGCTATACTATTTTGTATGTAAAATGAGTTATGAGATTTCAAAAGAAGTCTTTGTTAGCTTGTCTCCGTGGAGTCAGGGCATCTAGTGTATTGGTCATTGAACCCCACTGTGTTGAAGTAACATAAAATGGAGAGTAGTTGGGGTGGGTTGCTGGGCCTAAAGAGAGCACTCAGCACTGGGATGCAATAGAACTGCACTGGCTTCTCCCATTTGGGGGGGGGGGGTCTTCTTGCTTTGATAACTGACTTGAGAGGACAGCCCTGTTGCCACACTAACTTTAGAGCAGGAGAGGGTTAAAATATCCATGACCCTCTAACCTGTCTTTTTGTATTATTTTGTTGAGATAATACTTGCCGCACGACAGTTTAGCCCAAAAATGAAGAAAAGGTGATTCTAAAGTTTGGCTTCCGTCACTGTGGCAGGAGTAAGAGGATCATTGGTGATGTGGTAAGGGTTGGGGAAGATAGGAGATATCCATTCATCATCACTTAAACCATGCCATTCAGTGGCCTTTCCCTTGCAAATGGAGCCAGAGTTTCCTTATCCAAAACAGTCTTTAAGAGGAGCGAGTACAGAAACTGGGTAAATGAAAAAGGTTTGAGACCATTAATCTCCTATAATAACTAATGGTTATTACTCTTGTGAGTTAATTTGCCATTGATTTATGTGTTGTAAAATATTGGCATTGTAGAGAGGATAGCTCATTACAGTGAAGGTATTCATTTTTAAAGCATTCTGCACAGATAATTGACAGAAACACATACATACATTTACATACAAATACGCATATATGTCAGTTGCACATATATAATTGTGCACACACACACACACGCACATACACACAACTTCTAAGCCTCTTAGCAACTATTTGTCTGAGGACTGATTCTAAATATAACACCAGGTTGATGATTATAACAATAAAGTATAATGCCCCAGCATTAGAATCCTTTAAGTTTTGTCTTTTATATCTATGTATATGCTGTTATTGATTTTTTAATGCCTATTTTAAGTAAATAAAAATATCTCCATTCTCTTTAAGAAAATCTATGAAAATTCAATCTAAAGTCTATGCACATCCTGAAAATAATAGGTCCACTAATTCTTGTGTACGTGGACTGATAATTTACACAGCATTCCTCATGCCCAAACTATTCCAAGCAATAGAAAACGGTAATTATCATGTTTCTAGTAGAGCCAGGCTGAATGCATTAAAAATATGATTTCTGATCTCTGTGATTGCTATTTATTATGCAGGATTATCAAGAGGAAATTGCTGTTGCCCAAGAGAACAAAATACAGCTCCAGCAAATGGGAGAACGACTTGCCAGAGCCAGCCACGAAAGCAAAGCCTCTGAGATTGAATACAAGCTCGGAAAGGTCAACGACCGGTGGCAGCATCTCCTGGATCTCATGGCCGCCAGGTAAAAAGGATCCTGTTGAACAGGACACATGTGTGCAGAATTTTAAAGCATTTGGTCCACCTTTCATTGCAGCTAAAGATAATCCGATGAATCTCTCTCTGTGTTCTTTATCCCACCATTTTAGCTTATGCTTTTCTCATAAATGTCACTTTCATTAACTTTGGAATTCTCCTTCTTATTTAATAAATTCGGTGATGTTTGCACTTAACTGAAAGAGACAAAGTCATATCCAAACAAAACCCATTCCCAAAAAAGAATTCTTTATCTCAGGGCTTCATGTGTATTCAGCCTTCTATGAGGAAAGAAGGAATACTGCTGACTACTGTCCATGGATGGCACTTTTGTCTGCAGTAGAAAAAAAAAGTATATATATAAAATCACATTCCTACTGTATTTTTGGTTAGCAGAGTGTGGGAATAAAGCTAATTATTGCCATTCAACATAGTCGTAAAAATAATCTGCTTCATTATTGCAATTTTGTTTTTAGCTTTAATAACTATAAGTATCTGCCTTGTATTTGAGAGGAATATTATATACAGTTTCTGTTGCAGAAGGGCAGGTTGAAGAAAAGAGAGAAAAAATAAAGAAAGAAAAAATACATGAGGGTCTTTATTAGCAATATAAAAGTCTGATATAATGAATGAGACACTATGTTGTTTGATATAAAGGGAATGACAAAGTAAATGCTTTATTTTAGGTGAACTTGGCTTCACTTTGGAATGTAGGCGCCGTAAGGTCAGGCATCCTGTGCGCTCTACCCACCATATATCATGAGCTCCAAGAACAGCGCCTGAATGCCATTTGGGGCTCAATAAATACTTGAGTGAATGAATGAATGAATGAACGAAAGAATGAATACTTGAATATCTGAATGGATATTCGTTTGTATGGCAGTTAGGAGAGTTAGGATGTTAAGAATGCTTCTGATTCAGAGACATTTGAAGCCAACCAACAATACACTTTTTAAAATCTGGGTTCTTTTCCTTAACTGTGCTGCAGAAATGTGGACATGAAATAGTGGCCTTTGAATACTGTGTGCCCACAAAAATTGCATATGGGCATGGCAATTCCATGTGTTGATCTTGAAAATATCTAGCATATTTTTTTTTTCTCTAAGGGAGTTTCAAAGAGGAGCTGATTTAGGAAGAAGATGAGATGATATTTTATTTTAGCAATAATGAAACAAAAATGGAATAAATGTTAACCAATTTTCAAAATGTTTAACAATAGCACTGATCCCTGACATTTATTGAACCCTTGGTTTGTGCCAGTGACCATGTTACAGGCTTCACATGCATCTTCACCTGTGCTGTTCACAACACCCTTTGAGGTGGACATTATTATTATACCCATTTTCCAGATGCAGAGGTTGAGGCTCAGGCTTGCCCGTGGCTACACACGTGCTGAGTGGCAGAGGCTGCACTCTCTGACTCCACAACTCATACTCTGGAGCACTGCATTCTCCCGCCTGCCAAGTCTATGACTGCCTCGTCCCTGTTCTAAAGAATGCAATTAAAAGCAAATTAGGTTCTGTAATTATTTCAACAACCTAATTTCCCAGCCCTTTGTAAAGTGCTCACAACAGCTATGAGGTATTTTTAAGGCTACAAAGACAGAGGCCCCTTTCCTTGAGGAGTTCATGGTGGGCATCTAGACATGCAAAGAAATCAAGTAAAGTGACAAGCTACATACCCTGGTAAAGGTTACACAGCGATGGTAACGTATGGTTCAGTTCAGCTACTCCAAGTATTCCAGCATATGTAGGTTTTAGAACCCCATTGCTATGTTTAGCCTCACTTCTCGGTCTGTGATAACCAAATCTTAGTTCAGAAGGACGAACCAAAGCTCTTTGGGCTATAAATACCCTTCTTAGGGAGGCCGCCCAGTTGGTAAACACCCTTGGATTTTTTTGGTTAGATTATGACTCACGGGTTGGCTTGCATTGCCATGTAATCCAGCTAAACTAGTTAGTATTCTTTCCTAATCTTTAGTGGCTCAATGGTATGGAATATGGGGGATACACTGTGTGTCAAAGATGTTTCAAATTGAAGTTAATATAGTTTATTCATAAGAAGCTAGCTTAAGTGTATGCCCAGCCGTTAACCAACATTACATCAAATGAGTTAGGTGCTTTCTCCTTGAAGTCATGTTTATTTATAACTTTTCTGTTGTTCAAGTGAGGATTTTCTAGATGTTACTTATTTTTCCAAAGACACATTAGTAAAGTTTGAATCAATTAAATATTTTTGGATATGCATACTTTGCACTATAGTCACTAAAACACTCATATGTTTCTACTTTAGTAGAGTCTCATCGTACACAGATGTAGACTTTTGTAGGTGTATTGTCTGTTTCTGATTGCCTCATTCCAATGTATACTAGATGACTTGTTGACCATTCACTTGGTCTTGCCCCAGTCTCTTTGAAGCCCCTCCTAAATGATACTCGGCCATCACATTTATTTTCCATTTCCTTGTTTATCAGAACTTCAAGAATACACACACTAGATGACCTTCCCCCACACCCATCTTCAATTATGAGCTGCCAGCTCAAATATCAAGTTTCTATGGGTCAGTTCCATTCACCACTCTTCCCTCTTCCAACTTTTTTTCACACTGACTATTAAGGCAGAACACACCTTAGTCGTGCCTTTTGATATTTCTGTGTTGTTTTGGTGCCCTTGTGGGAATGGAGAGGTTATTTTTGAAGATCATATTTTCAGGTGAACAGTTTTCCAGCTAACAGAAACAGGAAAAAGAAAAGAAAGAAAAAGATTTACTGATAATAAACCTATTGCATACAAATAGGATACATAACTTTGAGCCAACTTCCTATGACTAGTGGATTAGTTCAGACCATTCTGAGTACAAAATGTGTTTTGCATTGAATTTTTAAACTGTCGCTAAGAATTGTCAGCTTTTCAGGGCAACAAAATTTGCTTAGTTATTTTTAAGTCTCAGTGGGTAATACTCTAGTATCCTGTCCATACTTTCTAGACCTGCTCAGTTTATTATAGCAATCATTAGCTACCTGTGGCTACTTAAATTAACTGAAATGGGATGCAATTAAATTACAGTTTAATTTTAATTACAGTCAGTTGTGCTAGTCACATTTCCAGGGCTTAATAACCGAATGAGGATAATGGCTACTTTATTGGGCACTGGGGATACAGAACATTTTCTTCATCCCAGAAAGTTCTGTTGGTCAATACTGGCCAAGACAATTGGCCAAAACATTTCTGAGCCCTTGACTTTTCCTTAAGAGTCAACATAAGAAACAGTCATTGGTGTACTTTAATTTAAACTGTCTGCTAGGATTTTGGCTCTCATTTTGTCTGTGAACCCTATGAAAAAACCCGCATAGTAGTTTTTCTGGAGCTCAGGATAACAGGAACTCTGTCATTTAACATTAGTTGTTCAGTGTTGGGTGTTTTGGGTTTTTTTTTTTTTTTGGTTTTTTTCTTTTTTTTTTTTTTTTTTTAAGATTTTATTTATTTGACAGAGAGCACAAGCAGGGGGAGCTGCAGGCAGAGGGAGAGGGAGAAGCAGGCTCTCTGCTGAGCAGAGAGCCCAGTGTGGGGCTCAATGCCAGGACCCCGGGATCATGGCCTGAGCCGAAATCAGACACTTAACTGACTGAGCCACCCAGGCGCCCCATTCAGTGCTTTTTGTAACAGAGAGTGTTTTATTGAACATTTCTCATTTGGGTATCTAGGAAGGTCAGACTCAAGTTATGTGCTCTGTTGTAATGTTTTTTTAAAAAATTAACTGTACTCTCTAACATAAGGATATTCCTCTTCCCTGTATCAAACCTAGATCCCCGTCACTGAAACGAAAGTACACTTTAGTTATTTGGTACTTTTTTTTCAATAACAGCTTTATTGAGGTATAATTCACATACCATGCTACTCATCTGTCACAAGTATACAATTTAGTGATTTTTAGCATATTTATAGACCTGTGTATCCATGACCACAATCAATTTTAAAACATTGTCATCACCCCCAAATAAAAGCCTTAGTCATCTTCTTCCCCTCCACCCTCTCTCCTTCCACTGGCCCAGGCCAGCAGAGATTTACCTATTCTGGACATATACATGGATTCATACAATATGTGGTCCTTTGTGGCTGCTTGCTTTTCAACTGTGTTTTTATTATAATTCCCTTAAACACTATATAGAGGTAGAGTAAAAACAAATATAATTTAAAAAAATTACTGAATGTCTCCTGTGCATGAAGTACTGTGGATGTTGCTACAGGGCAGAGATTGGCAAACTTTTTGCACAAGACTATCTAGTTAATATTTTCGGCTTTGTGGGCCAAGTGGTCCCTGTGGAAAGCCCTCCACCATATCGCAAAAGCAGCCTTGGACAGTACGGAAACAGAAAAATGCAGCTGGGTTCCAATAACATTTTCTTATCAAGACAGGTGGCCAGCCATAGTTTGCTGACCCCGGATCTAGATAATGTAAAAGATGAAAGAGAAAATGGTGCCTAACCAAGTAAGGGTACGAAGCAGGTATACACAGGACTCACTTCAGGCCTTCCTCCTTCCGTTCACACTCACATCTGCCTGCTCACTCTCCTGCCCCCCTCTGGCCTGGCCAGCTCCTAACTGTTCTTCATGTTCTTTCTTTTCTTTGGATTGGGTGAGATTCTTCTTACCTTCTCAGTAGGCTTTCTGTCCTCTCCTTCATAGAATTTCCCTGGGCTGTAATAAGTATCTTGTGTGATCAGTCGTTTACAGTTTCTTCTCTCTGCTACACTGTAAGCATATCCGTAGTGAAGCCAGAACCCAACGTAGCTCTTTGCACATAATGGTCACTCCAGTATTCATTGCGCTTCTCCAGTCTAAGACATAGGATGCAAAGTGCCACACGTACAGATAAGAATAAAGTGGAGCATTTATTCTGCCTGAATCATCGCATTGTTCTGCTTTGCCTACACTGTGATGTTAGGCAAGTTCCTTACCTTCTCAGTACCTCAATTACCACAGGTGTAAAAAGTTAGTAGGAGGACTAAGTGAGATAGTACCCGTAGACCACTTAGCAGAGCACTCAGCAAACGGCAGTTCTCAGCCCAGAGGGGGCTTCAAGGCTGTGTAGGTAAACTGCATTCGCAGCTCAAGGCAGGCGTTGTGAAATTGGAGCAGCTACCCTTAGAAGGGGTTTCGGTCTAACAGGAGTTCCACCCACACTAGAGGAAGAAGTGAGCTTGATTCTTGGAGTTTGTGGCTAGCATGACCTCCCGGTGGTCAATTCGGAAAACTCTGGCCAGGATCACGAATGTACTGATGCAGCAAGCGTGCAAACAGCACAGAACAAATCAAGAGTCCCGAGTTTAGTCCACCGTGTTCGGCCTGTGTGACCTAGGGCTTACTGCATAAGCTTTCTGAGCCCTAGCTTCCGCATTTTTAAAATATTCATTAAAGGAACTGCCATAGCTCCAAAGGGACAATGCAGGGGGAAGGACCATGTATACGGGAAATGCCACATGTGGTAATCTTGTTCTTTTAGAGAGCTACAGAGTATCCCATAGTTTTAATACACCATGATTTATCCGATATTTTCCCCAGTAATGGACATTGATATTGTTACCATTTTTTGACCTTAAAGTAACTGCGTCTTTAGAGCCTTGCTTTATGCTTTGTTTGTTGCAGTAAATATATTGTCGTTATGATAATGAGCATGGGGAAAAAATTTGAACCCATGAAGAAAACTAAATAAAGTAAAAAGGATTTGAACTAGGAAAATAATGACAGTACAAGGTTGCAAAGATCTCAAGTTTTCAAAAGTGTTAGTCATAATCAAGAAAAAAATAAATTTGCCTACTGTTATGGAATCATGACCAGTATATTCCTTTAACCAAAGCTTATATGTTTATCTTCCTGATTGTTGAAAATAATATATTAGAGGAATGATTGTTTTATAAAGAATTCACAATAAGATACCTTTAAATAGTAGGATTTGAAAAAGAATTTTATTTATAAGCTTTCCAGAGTCTATCACTTATGTACAATATAGGTTTGTTGGTTTTAAAAAGAAAATATGTTTCTGTTTTAAGAAAAATTGTCTCACACAACCAGATCCAAATACTTTATTTTACAGCTCATCATATAGGGCTTTTAAAAAGAACTTAGCAAATATTATTTATTTATTTATTTATTTATTTATTTATTTATTTATTTATAGTCTATTTGTGTGTATGTATATCTCGATCCAAAAAGGACTTAAAGTAGTCAGCATTCATCACATCTTATGCCGGTAATTAATAATTTTTGAGCTTATTTTCTTTAAAAGCTTAAATTGTGACATTAATATAGATACAGTACAGAAAATTTGAAACTCTTCAAATTCACAAAAGAAAGTTATTTCAATCCCACCAAGCAAATGAACAGATACCTTATTTATTATTATCTTAAAGTGAACATGTTACTTTTGTCACTTTACATCATTATTTTTAAAAGGACAAAGGTTTTGAATATGTAAGGGAAGAATAATATTTCTTCAGTTACTTTTCTTGTTTAAATAGTCTCTTCAAAAGTGAAGACCAGAAAAGACCACTTTTCTACAGGATATCTTTTCCATCCCACCTTCCCAAAAAACCCCTAAAACTCCTACTTACACCATTTAGCTGGCATTTCAAACAGAAGGAAAAAAAAAAAAGTTGCTCTTTTTTGCTACCACAACTTGCTGTACTTGTAGAGGTTTCCTTTGTTTGCATTTGGGTGATTTATCTTTTTCAAAAATCCTTTCCGACTTAACAAACAGTCCACAAGAAGAGTTGCCTGTCCTTCCAGAATGGCAGAGTGTCTGCAGCCAGCCTTATTTTTGATATCCTTCTTTCTTTAGAAAGCCTCCCCCTCCTTGCAGATTACACTGAGCCTTTTCCCCTTCTTACACTCGTGGCCTACATTCCAGGAGATCAGGCTTGGCACATGTTAATGAATGTAGGTTTTATTTAGAAACATGACCACTTGTCACTGCTCAGTGTCATATTATCAGGCAGAGACCTAACAACATTTGTTTGGAGTGAGCATTTTCATACTTCCATACGCAGACAAGGGGAAACTTTCATCCCCACGCAGGATTTAGCTTTTGCTCTGCAGACCTAACTTTTGCAAGTTGGAAGCTTCATGGTGGTGGCAGAAGATCTGTGTGCCCCGAGGATGGCGGAGGACGGCTGTGTGGATGCAGATCTCCCAGAATGTAACTGCGATGTCACAAGGCAGGCATCTCCTTGAGTTTCTTCCATTGTGCATAGCTTTCATGTTACGTGGGCTTCATAGGATAGATGCTGAATCTTTAACCCGTGATTGTTTTTGCCAGCGTGAAGTGGAGATGATTTGGTGTTAGGAGCTCGTTGGCCATGGACTCCCAAGAGTTCTTTGTCGGTTTGTTTTCTTGTCCCCCTACTGGGCATGCGGAGTTGGAGGGAAAGGTTAATGGACTTGGTTATGGCTTGGTATTCCAGTTGTCTCTGGACTGTATGCGTCATACAAGGGAAATGCTACAGTAGAGAGCCTGAGACACAGGAAAGAGACCCAGTAAGAAGATCCAGTTGGTCCATCATCTGCTATTTAAAGGGTGGGCTCCTGATAAAACTGAAATTTAGCCTTAGCCAGTTCACAGCTTTATAACAGAAAGCTTTCCCTTTATTAACTTAAAATCTGCTTATAGTACAGGGGCCTGGAGGGTTGTGTGTATGAGAAAAAGTTGGTTCTGTTTAGGTTTGTCAGTAAGTTTTGGTCACTGACTAGTAAAAAGGTTTTAAAACATGTGCAAAATGTAAAAATTTCTGTCTAAAATAGTAATTTTGTGCATCATGCAAGTGTTTATTTCATGATTTTTTTTCAGTTAGAACAACATTATATTAGGAATTTTAACTTCACTTTTAAAAATATTACTCTTGTACCGTAACATTCCCCCAAATAAATTCCTATTGGTGATAGGATTTACTAATGGTAACTTTTGGTACCATTTAGAATGTGAATTTTTTTGTTTTGGTTTATGGATTTACTAAATTAGTTTGAAGGAAAGTAGTGATATACACATGTAGTATATATGTGTATATAGCTATTCATCCAACTGGATTTAGTAGTAGAATCCTTCTCAGGAAGGTTTAGTCCCATGAGCCACACTGGACTGTGAGGAAACCCATCGGCTACAGGGACTTACAGATGTACGAGATTTGCTAAACTTACCCAGACTTGTGACATCTGCAAACATCCATTTTGAATTATAATCCTGGATGCTACCAAAAAGAATGTTGCTCAAACTTCTTACAATGATAGATAGATAGATAAAAAATATTGTGACACTTTACCCAAGGATTTCCTTTAAAGAAATAATGGAAAAAATATGGGACATTTCTCTTACAAAAAAAAAAAAAGAATGGTCTGTGTCCTGCAAATATCAAGTTTCATAAGTTCAAGGAAGATGTTTGGGGCTGTACTACCCATTTCCCCTCAGCTCACATCTGCTCCCCTCAACACACACACACACACACACACACACACACACACACACACAGTGCATTTTGCTATTTGTACTCAAATACATGTTTTAAAAAATAAGAAAGGAAAACCACTTAAATGTTCACCCCCATTGACTTTACTAAGATTTACACATTCATTTGAAAGAGGAACTTGTCCCTAATGGACTATATGAACAAGCATTTCCATGTCACGATGCCCTTGACATATTACACACTAACTGCTCTGACTATTGGAACCCATTCAATATACAAGATTACTAATCTTGTAAATTATTTGACTAGTGTAGACAATATCCAGTGGAACAGTGTTTACTCACATTCTTTTGTGCCTCAGCTCTTTTGATCATTTTTGTAAGTGAATTTTGAACCAAGAAAATGAATACATTTTAGTACTTGACAGACCATTTGCAAATGTTGGACTTAAGGGGAAAATTTAATTATACATTTAATATCAACTAAATTAAAAATAAAATATGCTAACTAAATAAAAGTATTTTACTTAGAATACTAATTATTTATGTTTATCAGGCATTTAAGTAGTGCCCAACTTTGTGCCGAGCACTGAGGGTAGCATTGCAGGGGAAGGGGAAAACCAAAAGTAGAAATTCACAGTTCCAGTTTCCCAGGGAATTTAACATGGGAAGAGGAACTTGTGCATAAATAATATCAGGGAGTTAAAATAAGGGAAAGCAGGAAGCAAGCACTGCATGAAGTGTATTTCCAATCTCTAGCTCCACACCAAACCCTGATGATATTGTGAAGTTGCTATAAAATCCCATCCCAAAGCGTCGTCAGCATTCAGATCTGAAGACAGGAAGCTGGTCATGTGGGAGAGCTTCCCAAAAGGACTTTCTTACAGAGGTAAAACCAGGACAGACATTTCAGTACAATAAGCCATTCTGTAGTCCTGTTCCCGTGTGTTTGTTGATGGTAGACTGTCCTTTCAGCCTGGGCCACTAAGGCAAGATGGCCAGGGCCGTGTCAAATTCCAAGCCCATGCCATGGTCCTTGATAAAATGTGCACCCAGAGCTTTCCACCCAGTAGCCATTCTAAAACTGCTATTCAGTGCATTTTGTCTTATATATGAGGAAAATGTGAGTAGGTTGTATGTAACTGGTCTCAGAATTATTGTTCAAGGCCAATACCTTGAAGTGTCCTGGGGGCAGGGTATGATTTGTACTTACAAAGCTAATTAGAAAAGTCTCACCTTGAATGGAATTATGAGTACACATGTTTTTGGTTTCCTATGAATAGAATATGTTGTGGAATATGAACATAATTTTTTAAACACACTTTTTTTTTTCAAAACAATATAAGGTAACGCACCCAAGAGTTCCTTTACGAACAGAAAATGTTAGTCAAGCGTAGGTATTCTTATACCTGAGTGGACTTCCACTTGAACCTCACTTCAGACTTACTCACTCGAAATCATACCTGATCCTATCATTCCTTGGCTGACGCATCTTGGCAAAGTTCCTGTTTATCTTTAAACTGCACACAAAGCCATTGTCATGTCACTGCAGGACCTGTATAATCTTACTGCAGTCTGTCCATCCGTCTTGCCTCAGCACAACTGCAACTCTCTTCTCCTTCTCTTCCCCACCCTCCCACCCCCTGCCCCCCTGACATTATGACACAGTGCCTTCACAATCTCTGCTTTTCTTTTCTATGTTTCATAGGCTAGAAATGTTCAGATTGGCTTATATCCACCTTTCAAGACACAGCTCTAATGTTACTTCTTCATTTCCCCTTTCAGCAAAGTCTAAGCTCCTCAGTGACAGGGATAAAACATCAGTCCTCACTGTATTTCTGTCTCCTAGTGCCATGTCTGCCTAGCAGCATAGATGTTTGTAGAAGGAATACAGACATGAGCAACTGGGGAATGAATGAGTGAATGATTACTAGAAGTGGCCAGACAGAATTGATCACTCCTTATTTATTAGCCAGAGACTTTGTTCATTTCTTTAGTTTAGTTCTTACCACACTGTGTTATATTTCATTGTGTACATGTCCAGATTTCCAGTCAGATTGTACATTCCATTAAGAAAGTAATCAAGCTTTGTTTATTTTGTCTTCCCAGCATCTGACACATAGGACGTCCACAGATGATTGTTAGATAAGTGGCAATCTTAAGCAATTGGGTTTTTACTCTTTCCTGGAAAGAATGGGAAAACATTAAAAAAAAAAAAACCACGCTATGTAACAAATACTGTACTGAACTAGGCTTTGCAGGTGAAGACAGGCTGGTGGTCAGCCACTGGCAGCCCAATGGATCCTTAGTTACCTTTAATGTCGTCCAGCACGAAATGCTTATGATCACTCACTGTTAGTTCATCTTATGCATGCTTTCTTCTTTTCACTGAGTTTCTGCCACAGGAGTGCTGAAATATATCCCATCGGGGCTGGAGGAATCAGAGCTGTGAACTCATAATCTGTTTGGTAACGATCCATTAGAAATGTTCATTTTTTTCTCCCAGGTATTCTTCATATGAGTATAAATTACATTATGTGTGGAAATAACAAGTTTTATGACACCATGAGGCTTCTGTCACTGTTATATCATTATAACTATGTTGAGCATCATCATAGCTGATATTTATTCAATGTTTCCCACGGACCCTGCATTATTCAACTCATTCAAATCTCACAGATACTCTTCCTTTACTTTCATTTTGTAGGTGAGGAAACAGAGACACAGGAAGGGTGCACAATTTGCCCAAAACCACACAGCCACTAAGTGGCTGAGCTAGGCTGGACTTCGGCTCTAGGCAACTTGGCTTTAGACCCAGTGCTCACTTTTGCCCACAACGGAAACTTGAGTGAAGTCTCTCCTCTGCCCACAGGGTTAAGAAGCTGAAGGAGACCCTGGTCGCCGTACAGCAGCTGGATAAGAACATGAGCAGCCTGAGGACGTGGCTGGCTCACATCGAGTCTGAGCTGGCCAAGCCGATAGTCTATGATTCCTGTGACTCAGATGAAATACAGAAGAAGCTCACTGAGCAGCAGGTAAAACTTAAAATAACTAAAAGAAGTAAGTCGGCTCTTGAACATCTGTGCTCCTGGCCAGGATACAGACGCAGATGTGAGATGGTGAATCGAGATGGAACATCAGCAGAAAGCTAGGCAGGATTGCTGAGAAAGAGGAGGCTTGGGCAGTGCCGGTGTTTGGGGGCAAACAGATCCCATGTCACCCAGGAGTTGAGTCTAGAAGATATGCTCTCATAGGTTTAATGTCATTGGTCCACCAAGAAGACATCCTCAGTTGCTTGAACCTTAGTGATGTGTCCATAACAGTGCTTATGTTTTGTTTATTTCTTTGTGGGTCATGAGCCCACTACTACGTACATAGAAAAGAGCCTTTCTTTTTTTCTGCATGTAGTGTTTGAAGAAAGATTATGGTGTATTCTTAGAGTTTTTACAGTCTAAAACAATTTTGTTTTGCAAGAAGTGCTGCATGATCTGCAGACCGCACACAGTAATTTTACCTTCATTTCTGTAGCAAAGACAGCGCATCATCCTGGCATACAATACACTACCCAAAAAAGAGTGACCATGAAAAATGCATACAAAAAGGATTTTTTACATCCTATTCCCTTCCTTATTTTTACTAAGTGTAGCAGACTCCAGTGGTTAGTAGTAAATGCCATAAATCCCCCATAAGAAGTGTTGCTACTCCATGCCCTTAGATTGTCCTTGAAGACTGTCCACACTCTGGTTACTTCCATTGCATTTAGGCCATGATAGCCAAGTTGCTTAACTTAAAAATACTACAAACTATAAACAGACCTATTTATGAAATCTTATGAAATAATTTATATACTAACTTTATTTTACAAACTATTTAAACCAATGCAAATAGATATTAAAATGCAGTTTTTTGATATTTGGATTATTTCAATGGCATTTCTTCTTTAAAAAAATTGTTAGCAGGACATTTTTCCATTTTTGTAAGATAAAAGCCCTGTGATGGATTCTCTCATGTTTGAAATTCTGATAATTGAGCTGTTGGGGTTATGGTTGGCCTCCAGCTCTCTGAATACTCCTGGAGAACATGGTAAAATGTCTACCGGTGAGAAGTGGTTACAAACAGTTAAAATCCTAATAGCTGGTATTGTAATTTAGCAAATGTAAGAAAATCAAAACAGTATCTAATTAAATATGGCAAATTGATCATATGCATCTATAGCCTTACCTACTTCTAAACCCCAATAAAATGATAGGAAAGGAGAAAAAAGGTCAAAACCCACAATGGCCAAGAGACCGGGAAAGAAGATGTAGAGATGACAGACATCCATCAGAGTCTTAGAAGACAGGAAGGGATAGATGAATAGTAACTGGTGTTGGCAGAATGGAGAATAGAAAGCTGACTCATGCCACAGAATTCCAAGAAGGCTCAGGGAGTGGAAAGAGCAAGTCTGTAGGGCTTCAAAATGGAAGATGGCTTGAAAGTCTGAAGAAGGAGTGGTTTGACTGGCAGATTCCCCCTATTCCCAGCTAGCCAGACAACTCTGCCTCATTCACTCCAGCGGAAGACCAGAGGATTACTCTCTGGAGGAGGCAAACCCAGAGGGACTTTGGGTTTGGGGCTACAGGGCATCATTGGTGCTGGAGCCACTATATGAAAAATAGAGATATTAAATGAAATGCTCTGTACCAGATAGTATGACTCCCACCCCACTCCCCCATGTCTCTAGCTAGCCTTATATCACAGCCAGGATCCATGCAAGAGTTTTAAAATCCAATTCAGTTATTCCATAAAAGTCTCCCACAAAAAAATAAAGAAAATAGAGAGGAAGAAATTGTCAGTGTAGTAATGTAAAAAAAATTCCCCAAACTGAAAAATACATAGAGTTGACCCTTGAACAATACAGGTTTGAACTCTGTGGGTCCACTTATATGTGGATTTTTTATGCAACAAAACATGCAGTACTGTAGGTTATTTTCCCTTCCTTATGATTTTCTTTTCTGTAGCTCGCTTTATTGTAATAATACATATATAATACATATAACCTACAAAATATTTGTTACTGGATTATTTATGTTTTTGATAAGGCTTCTTCTGGTCAGCAGTTGGCTATTAGTATTTAAGTTTTGGGGGAGTCAAATGTTATATGCAGATTTTCAACTGTGTGGGGGGTTGGTGACCGAAAACCCCACTTTGTTCATGGGTCAGTTGTACTTCTAGAGCACAAGTCCTACAAATGCCCAGGAAAATTAAAAACAAAGCAAAGCCATTATAAAATTTCAGAACATGGGAGACAAAGAGAAGATCTTGAAGGTTTCCAAGGTGAAAAAGTCTGATTTCTCTAAAATGATAGTGGAAGCTAAAAGATAATGACACAATGCCTTCAAAAAGCTGAGAAGATTATTTATAATTTAGGACACTGTACCTGCCATTTAATATATAAAATACTTACCTCCTATGCATACAATCTCAGGAAGCTAATGAAAGATAGGCTGCATATACTACAATGAGAAGAAAAATAATATTCAACATGAGAGAGAAGCAAATTCCCAGAATGGATGGTGAGGGAACATCCCAGATGCAGCCTGGAGCAACCCTGTTCAGATTGGAGTAGGGAGCTGGGTGCTCTGGGAGGGATGTCTCCAAGGAGTAAGACAGTCGAACTTGGTTACCTGATGGGCTTAACCATACTGGAAGGAGGTTTATTAGCTCCATAGAGAGAGGATAGAAGCTAGGAATATTCATGTTTTAGAGAGGGAGAGAGCTACTGATTCCATATAACAGAAAAAATTATATAATAAAAGAAATCTAACCATAGCATATTTGTTGCTCAGATATGAAAGATACTAAGTAACCATATTAAATGACGACAATTATGCAAACAATCATTATGACTCCAGCTATACAATGTGCTGAAACAGTAACTGGAGCCACGTGAGTCAGGTCGAAGTTTATTCCGTCTCTACTATAGAAGTATAGATAATGTCTAAAATTTAAAAATCAAAACTAGCAACATAAACGTGCCACTTAGAAATACAGAAGTTAAAACCAGTAGACAGAGCTACGAGAGGTGGAAATGGTTATTTCTGGAAAATGAGAATCAGGAGTGAAAAGGGAACTACTTCACTGGAAGCTTAGCTGTAATTTTTGACTTGTTAATATATTAATATATGTTTATACTGCCTTTTAATTCAATTTTAAGTTGAAGTTGAAAAAAAAACATCTGTATACCAATAGTTAAAAGTAAGGACTTCCTGGGTTTAGCTCTGAGCTTCACCACTTTTCTGCATGACCTGAATAATAAACTATTTAAACCCTCACGTATATAGAATGCTGATAATCAGAGGATGTGGCTGACAGTGTTATTATAAAAATTAATGTGCAAAACACTTAGCACAGCACCTAGCACAAAGTGGGTGCTTAGTAAATTATATTTCAATCCTATCGTATTCACCACAGTTTCCTTTGTGGCAAATGGTTAACCATGATTCTGTAAAAATTTTAGCATTTGGGATCCATGTTGTAAAAGACAGATAAATAGTAATCTGTCTCCAAAGGGGAAAGTTCTCTTAAATATTTAAAAAGAGATCAAACTCATAAGAAACACATTTTCTTTTATTCCCCTCTGTGGAGTTTCTGTATGTTTCTCTTGCCAACGTACTTAATCCTTACATACTTAATTGAGCAGAGATATATGTAGACTTGAGATGGCTTCAGAGGACATCTTGTCAAATTTCTCTGTGTTTCAGATGAAGTATAAATTCAGAGACACTATGTGTCAATTTAGGACCATTACCAATGACGGTTAAAGCTGAGACTAAGATCTTTGTCTGTAATAGAGCACTTACCAATAATTATAACCCCCCTCAAGCTTATTTCATATAATTGATTTTAACAAAAACTTTTGAGCAGATGTACAAGGGGTCTTTTCTCTGGTATTTACTGTGGGAACCTGGTTGAGCTCCTGGAAGAAATTTCACAGAATTGTGCAGCCCCCTCCAATGACTGGATCCTCTAGAAATTTTAACTCAGTTGCCTACACTGACCCTGCAGCCATCCATCAGTTACAGTTATGGTTTTCCTACCCTGGCCCTGAATCTCTGCTTTGGGGTAGATCCAAAAGTATGTGGAAAAATCACATCATGAAGATAGCCACATAGGTTATTTCTGATTTAAGTTCCCCTCCCAAAAAGACCAACAAGTAACTATCTATAGACAAGGCACCATTGTAAAACTCCCCAAACCCAAGGGTAAGGATGAAGCACCAGCCTGGACCCCAGAGACCAGGAAAGACCACATTAAAGGGGTAAGAAGTGTGGTCACACTCTGACCACATCATCCTTCCTGGCTGGCATGGAGCTGCACCAAGAGGGCACCACTTGGCCAGGATAGATATCTAGCTCCCCTGGCTTCCCCATCCTTCCCAGGAGGCCCACTATGGGAACCAGTAAGGGAACTTCTATGGCTTGATTACTGGGGAGCAGTTAGTGAAGGAGAAGGGGGCTGAGGCTTACTGCAACCAGCACACACATCTTAGCAAATTGCATTCTTGTTTACAGCAGCACCCAAGCAGAGATCTCAGCCTGCATCTCTGCCCATCAGCAGAGCCCAGCCAGTGGCCCTATCTGACCTGGGAGTTCACTTGGCAGTTCTGCCTGATTTCAATCCCCAGACAATGGGCCATACTGACCTCGGAGCCCTTTCTACCATCTGACCTGGGCAGTGAAGCCAATTCCCACCCAGCCCCGCCCAACAGCTGAGCATAGCCTTCATCCTTCCCCACCAGAAGGCCTGGCCAGAGAACCCAAGCAACCACGGAACCCATCCAACAGCCCTGTTTGAGCAGGGAGCCAAGCCAGCAGCCCTACCAAACTGCTGAGCATAGCCTCTGGCCCTGCATCATTGGGGAGTCTGGACAGTGACTCTGGACAATCTCAGAGCTCAACCTACAACCTAGCCCAGCCACAGAGCCCAGAAAACAAACCCACTCAGCCCATGGCCTTGTCTGATTGCTGAACACAGCCTGCAACCTTATTCAGACAGTGACCCCAACCAATCACCAAGCATAGCCTGTGACTGCACATGACAAGAAAGCCTGGACAGTGATCCAGCTCAACCACAGAGCATAGTCTCTAGCTCCACACCCTTTGGGATACAGTTCGAGGCCCCTCCTTATCAGAGAGCCCAGCCAATGACCTTGCCCAATAGGGTAGCACAGCCAATGGCCCACGGGATGGCAAAGTCCAGAGTATCACCTCACCCAATTCCAGGGCACAACCTGCAGCCCTGCATAATCAAAGAGCCAGCATGAGACCCAGTCCAACTGCAAAGCTCTTCCTATGGCTCTACCTAAACCCAGAGTGCAGCCAGTAGCACTGTCTGGTCTAAGATCACAGCCTGCTATCCCACCTAACCAGAAGTGGTTGCAGAGCTCAGCCTGTAGCTCCACCCAATCACAGAGTCCAGCCAGTGACAGTGACCTCACCCAACAAAGCTGATTGCAGAGCCCAGTCGGTGGCACCCCACCCCCTACCTCAGATCATGGAGCATTTTCCAGAATAGATTATATGTTATAAACCATTATGTTATGATTATATTATATGAGCCAAACAAGGCTCAACAAATTCAAGAAAATATAAATTATATCAAGGATCTTTTCCAATCACAATGATATGAAACTAGAAATCAATAACAGGAAGAAAGCTAGAAAATTCACAAATACATGGAAATTGAACAACATACTCCTGAGCAAAGAAGAAAACAAAAGGAAAATTAAAAAATATCTTGAGACAAACAAAAAAAGAAACAGCATATCAAAACTTAAGGAGTACAGCAAAAGAAGTTCTAAGAGGGAAACTTAGAGTGATGAATGCATACATGAAGAAAAAGAATCTCAAATAAACAACATAACTTTCCACCTCAAGGAACTAGAAAGAAGAACAAACTAAACCCCAAATTGACAGAAGGAAAGAAATAGTAAAGATTAGAGCAGAAATAAATGAAATAGAGAATAGGAAAACAACATAAAAGGTTAACAACACTGAGCTGGTTCTTTGTAATGATAAACAAAATTGACAAACCTTTAGCTAGGCTAACCAAGAAAAACAAAGAAGGGCACATGGGTGGCTTAGTCAGTTAAGCATCTGACTCTTGATTTTGACTCAGGTCATGATCTCAGGTTTATGAGATCAAGCCCTGTGTCATGCTCTGTGCTCAGCACAGAGTCCCTGTTCCTCTGCCCCTCCCAGTTGTGTGCTCTCTCTCTCTCTAAAATAAATGAATCTTTTAAAAAAACAAAGAAGGAGAACCCAAATAAATAAAAATCATAAATGAAAGTGGAGACATTACAAGAAATACAAAGGATCATAATAGCATACTATGAAGAAATGGATAAACGTCTAGAAATATGCAACCTACCAAGACTGAATTATGAAGAAATAGAAAATAAGAACAGACCAATAATGAGTAAGGAGGCTGAATCAGTAATTATAATCCTCCCATCAAAGAAACCCTCCCAACAGGATCAGATGGTTTCACAGGTAAAATCTACCAAACATTTAAAGCCAATTCTTCTCACTCTTCCAAAAAATTGAGGAGAAGGAAACACTCTCAAACTCCTTTTATAAGGCGAGAAGTACAAAAGCCAGATAAGGACACCACAAGAGGAGAAAACCATAGGCCAATACTCATGATCAATATAGATGCAAAAGTTCTCAATAGAGTACTAGCAAACCAAATTCAACAGCACATTAAAAGGATCATACACCAGGATTTAGTTGGATTCATCCCTGGGATGCAAGAATGGTTCAACATATCCATATAAAAATAAATATGATACATTACATTACTAGAATGAAATATAAAAATATCATCTCAGGGGCGCCTGGGTGGCACAGCGGTTAAGCGTCTGCCTTCGGCTCAGGGCGTGATCCCGGCGATCTGGGATCGAGTCCCACGTCAGGCTCCTCTGCTATGAGCCTGCTTCTTCCTCTCCCACTCCCCCTGCTTGTGTTCCCTCTCTCGCTGGCTGTCTCTGTCTCTGCCAAATAAATAAAATCTTTAAAAAAAAAAAAATATCATCTCAATAGATACAGAAAAAACATTTCGCAAAATTCAAATGATAAAAACTCTCAATCCAGGGGGTATATAAAAGAAATGTACCTCAACATAATAAAAGCTATACGATATCATACTTAATGGTGAAAGGCTGAAAACTTCTTCTCTAAGATTTAAAACAAGACAGGGATGCCCACTCTCACTATGCCTGTTCAGCATAATATTCAAAACCCTAGCTAGAGTAATCAGGCAAGAAGAAAATAAAAGGCATCTAAATCAGAAAGGATGATATAAAATTCTTTGTAGATGACATAATCTTACATACAGAAAATCCTAAAGATTCCACCAAAAAACTGTTAGAACTAATAAATTCAGTAAAGTTGCAGGATAAAAATTTAACGTACAAAAACCAGTTGCATTTCTATACACTAACAATGAATTATCTGGAAAAAAGAAAACAATTCCTTTACAATAACATCAAGAACAACAAAATACTTAGGAATGAATTTAACCAAGGAGCTGAAAGATCTTTACACTGAAAAACTATAAGACTCAGATGAAAGACATTGAAGAAGACACAAATAAATGGAATGATAGCCCACATTAATAGATTGGAAGAATTAATATTGTTAAAATGAGCATACAACCAAATCTATCCATAGATTCAGTACAATCCCTATCAAGATTCCAGTGGCACTTTTTACAGATACAGAAAAAACAGTTCTAAAATTTGTATGGAACTACAAAAGACCCCAAAGAGCTGAAGCAATCCTGAGAAAGAATAAAGCTGGAGGTATCACACTTCTTGATTTCAAACTATGATACAAAGCTATAGTAATCAAAACTGTATGATACTGGTATAAAAACAGACACGTAGACCAATGGAACAGAATGAGAGCTCAGGAATAACATCCATGCATGTATGGTCAGCTAATGCTTGACAGGGTAGCCAAGAATACCCACTGGGGAGAGGATGGTCTCTTCAAAAATCAGTGTTGGAAAAACTGGACATTCACATGCCAAAGAGTGAAATTGGACCCCTATTTTACACCACTTACAAAAATTAACTCAAAATAATGTATTAAAGACGTAAATATAAGACCTGAAACCATAAACCTCCTAGAAGAAAACGTAGGGATAAAGCTTATTGACATTGATCTTGGCGATGATTTTTTAGATACAACACCAAAAGTACAACCACCTAAACCAAAAATAAACAAGTTGCACTAAATGAAACTAAAAACCTTCTGCAAAGAAAAAGTAATGATAAACCAAATGAAAAGGCAACCTCTGGAATGGGAGAAAATATCTGCAAACCACATATCTGATAGGGTTAATATCCAAAATATATAAGTAACTCAATAGCAACTCAATAGCAAAAAACCCCAAATAATCCAATTTAAAAAATGGGCAAGAGGGGTGCCTGGGTGGCTCAGTCATTAAGCGTGATCCCAGGGTCTTGGGATTGAGCCCTGCATCAGGCTCCCTGCTCCTCTGGGAGCCTGCTTCTTCCTCTCCCACTCCTCTGCTTGTGTTCCCTCTCTCGCTGGCTGTCTCTCTCTCTGTCAAATAAATAAATAAAATCTTAAAAAAAAAAAGAATTAAAAAAAATGGGCAAGAGTCCTGAGTAGACATTTTTCCAAAGGAGATATTAAAATTGCCATGAAGTACATGAAAAGATGCTCAACATTACTAATCATTACGGAAATGCAAATCAAAACCGCAATAAGATATGTCCTCACACCTGTTAGAATGGCTATTATCAAAAAGACAAAAGATAACAAGTACTGGCAAAAGTGTAGAGAAAGCAGAACCCTCGTGCACTATTGGTGAGAATGTAAATTGGTATCATCACTATGGAAAACATTAAGGATGTTTCTCAAAAAATTAAAAATAGAACTACCATATGATCTAGGAATTCCACTTCTGGTTAGGTTTCAGAAAGAAATGAAATCACTATCTTGAAGAGATATCTCCACCCTCCATGTTCATTGAAGCATTATTCATAACAGTGAATACATGGAAACAACCTAAGTACCCATCAACAGATAAATGGATAAAGAAAATGTGGTATATATACACAATGGAATATTATTCAGCCTTAAGTAACGAAATACTGCCATTTCCAACAACATGGATGAACTTTAAAGTCATTGTGCTAAGTGAAATAAGTCAGATCTACCAATGTTGTATGATCTCACTTATATGTGGACTCTAAAAAAAACTGAACTCATTGAAACAGAGAGTAGATGAGTGGTTGCCAGAGATGGGGTGATGGTGAGGGAAATGGGTGAAGGTGGTCAAAGGGTACAAACTTCCAGTTACAGAAATGTAATGTTCTAGAAATGTAACGTTCAGCATGGTGACTGTAGTTAATGATACTGTGTTGCATATTTGAAATTTTGCTGTAGAATAGATCTTAAAAGTTCTCAACACACACATACACATACATATTGTAACTATGTGAGGTGACAGATGTTAAACTGATTGTGGTAATCATTTCACAATATATACATACATCGAATCATCACATTGCGCATCTTAAACTTACACGGTGTTGTTATACGTCAGTTATATCTCAATAAAACTGGAAGCAAACCTGTTGCGTACTAGGGGAAAATTAAATCAAAATCCTGTAACTTTTTAAAATGCCTTGATTGTGTTCACGTACCCAAGACTACTTACAAATGTATATCCTTGTACAGAAGGCACCGTAAGACTTAGAATTTACTTAGCGATCTCATTCACAGATGTCTCTGTCTTCAGCTTTGAGGAAATATTGAGTTCAGTTTTATATTTTTTAGACCAGAAGTTCTTGTGATAACGTCCACATAATTGAAAGAGTTTACACAAGAGGTCTGAAAGGACTGTTTAGTGAAATAGAAATATTTTTGATAGAATCTATCTTCTTCTGTCTAGTTCATAAAATCTCTGAATGTTAATCAAAGGCACTGTTATTGCGTTTGGCAATAAGCTAATGTTTGCATGGAAGACATTGAAACATGGTGTTAAAGAGAAAAAATAGGAGGAAGAATACACACACAAAAATGTAAGTTCCAGCTATTTGAATCAGTTGAGGAATTATCTTTAGAACAAGAGAAAAGCTAGTCACATCCAAGAATTGTTTTAAAGACAAGGAAAATACATTAAGGACCTTGATGAATAGGGCAAGATAAACACCAGTAGCCTCACCTTTAATAATGAGATACCTTGAACAAATTGAGTTAAAAGCCCAATAGAAAAAAATAATGTACATTTTGCATTTCTATTTTATGCAGTTAATATGAAGACTCGACATGGTGGGATACTGGGGAAATTCAGGGCCTTATTTATCATCATCATCTATTTCCATCCTACCTTTAAAATTGCTCACTGAGGAAGCTGTTGATGTTATGGTGTCATATATGATAGAGAACCTAGGTCTTTTAAACCCTGGTACTTTTTAATGATGGTGGAATTAACTGTTTAAACAGTTTACAGAACTTTGGAGATGAAATCCCAGTTCTTAAGTGCCAGCTTTTAACATGAGCACATGAATTCATTGACAGACTGATCAATGGATTGAAATGGAAGGATACAGCTCTAAAGTAGAGTCTGGGGCAAGGTTTATTGTTCCACCAGTACAAAAGCTATTTTTACTCTCAATGTAACGAATGTAGTCTATTTCATTTGTTCCATTTATATTTTGGCATTGCTCACATAGCCAAAATATCTCTAGTTTCATTTTCTGCCATTTTGGAGCTTGCCACATTTCATAAACGACATTGAAGAAACCTCACGCATTCAAGGAAAGGAGACACTTGTCAAGGGTTTGCCTCACCATTTATTAGTCAGCGAATCCTGGTGCAGTTTCTCTCATCCGCATCCAAGTACTGGATTAAAGCATGTCTCATTCCCCACAGGAGCTTCAGAGAGACATTGAGAAACACAGCACGGGTGTGGCCTCCGTCCTCAACCTGTGTGAGGTCCTGCTGCATGACTGCGATGCCTGTGCCACAGATGCCGAGTGCGATTCCATCCAGCAGGCGACGCGAAACCTGGACCGGCGGTGGAGAAATATCTGCGCCATGTCCATGGAAAGAAGGCTCAAGTAAGCGGGGAGGTTCAAAGAGCTGGGAAAGAGGAACGATCCAAAAGAGAAAAAAAAAAAAAAAAAAAAAACCTGCCCAGATTATCCACTGTTTACTCTTTCCTTTTGGTTGCAGCGTCTAAGAGGAACACTGGTGTCTCAAACTTGCCGTCATCTACAATTAGTTGGGAAAATAAGTAGGCGTAAAGGCCATATAGTAGTTCTCCCCCGCCCCACCTTATCCATGGTTTCTCTTTCCGTGGTGTCTGTTATCCACGGTCAAGCAGGATCTGGAAGCAGAAGATCCTCCTTCTGACGTAGAGTCGGAAGGTGCATAGTAGCCCAACACTAGTCACAACGTCCGCATCATTCATGTGATATCATCCGTCACACAGGCATTTTATCATCTCACATCATCACAAGAAGGGTGAATGCGGGGGCGCCTGGGCGGCTCAGTCGATGAAGCATCTGCCTGGGCTCAGGTCATGATCGCAGGGTCCTGGGATGGAGCCCCATGTTCTGTCGTCGGGCTCCCTGCTCAGTGGCGAGTCTGTTTCTCCCTCTCCCCCTGCCACTCTCCTCCACCTTGTGCTCTCTCTCTTGCTCACTCTCTCCCAAATAAATAAAATCTTTAAAAAAATTTAAAAATTTAAAAAATTTAAAAGAAGGGTGAATGCAGTACAGTAAGATATTTTGACAGAGACCACATTCACATAAGTTTTATTACAGTATACTATTATAGTTATTCTGTTTTATTATTGGTTATTGTTGTTAATCTCTTACTGTGCCTAATTTATAAATTAAACTTTAACATACGTATGTCTAGGGTAAAACATACTATATATAGGGGTTCAGTACTATCCACAGTTTCAGGCATATGTTGGGAGTCTTGGAATGGGTCTCTCACAGATGGGGGTGCTACTATATAAAAATATACTGTATGCAGATATAATATACTGTAATGTATAAAACAATTATGCCTGACCTAACAGTTTAAATGTAATTCAGAAAAATAAAAATATGCCCTTGCTGAATAAGTATATTGTTATGGAATTGGTGAAGTGAAAAGTAATATTATTTTAACAAAAATGAAATAATAAAACAAAGACCTTATCCTTGTTTAGAAAAACCCTTTGCGGGGCGCCTGGGTGGCACAGCGGTTAAGCGTCTGCCTTCGGCTCAGGGCGTGATCTCGGCATTATGGGATCGAGCCCCACATCAGGCTCTTCCTCTATGAGCCTGCTTCTTCCTCTCCCACTCCCCCTGCTTGTGTTCCCTCTCTCACTGGCTGTCTCTCTCTGTCGAATAAATAAATAAATAAATCTTAAAAAAAAAACAAAAGAAAAACCCTTTGAAATTCAAGGCATAAACAATAGTGATGGGTTAGAAAATAATCATAACGATTTATAGCATATAATCTTTTGTACTGTTTGGACAATTCTTGATAGATTAATATTTGCCTTGCAGTGATAGGTTAGTTTTGATGAGGGTGAATTTGATGTTGGACTTCCATGCATTTTGAGACCTTCGTTTTATTTCAGTGGAACCATGGCATGACTGTGCCCCTTAAATCTGGCTTTGCAGTTCTGAGCTCCCTCGCACATATACAAACAATTCACTTTATGCGCTTGTAATACACGATGTGACTAATTTCAAATCCAGAACTGCAGGATGTGTGTTTAAAAAAACAAAAGCAAACAAACAAAAAACCCCCAAACTCACAGCTGTTTCATTTGAGCTCAGACAGTTGTCTCTTCTCACTCTGCTCACATTTGGCTGACGGCACAGAGATTGTTTGGCACCAGTTGCTTGTTGGGCACTCTTACTCCCGCTGCAGGCATCAGGGTTCTGGAGTATAAACAGTCTCAAACAATCAGATCCTGTGTTTTGTTTTGTTTTGTTTTGTTTTTCATTTTCTATCTCAGAATTGAAGAGACATGGCGATTGTGGCAGAAATTTCTGGATGATTATTCTCGTTTTGAAGATTGGCTCAAGATTTCGGAAAGGACGGCTGCCTTCCCCAGCTCTTCCGGGGTGCTCTATACAGTTGCCAAGGAAGAATTAAAGAAATTTGAGGTGATTTATAATCCCAAATATTTGATCCTTATTTTGCTATGAGCATGGCCAGTTAGTAGTTGGTGTCTCGAGACATAAAGTGACTGTTCACCTGCACAGTGTCTGTTGAAACAGTTGGGTGGGACTTTGCGGTCATCTTTAGTACTACCTCACAGGTAGGCAAAGAAAGGGGGGAAGAAAGGTTTTTATGTTAAGATTCTCAAGAATTACAAATAAAGTCATATTGGCAAGAATCCTATTACAAAGCATAAAGCACAATTCCCAGAATAAGATCTTGGCATTTTTTTCATTTCATAATCCTTTACTATTAGTCATCTAAGATGAAAATATGATGTTGCATACTATCAAAATCTCTCTTCCAAATATATTTTCTTGATTTTTATTTTATCTAATTAGAGAATAGGTATATATATTTTTTTAAATCATAAAGCAGAGTTGGCTCCAGAATTAAATAAAACAATTTAATCATAAGCCACTTCTAATTACAAATGAAGAGCGATGCCATCCTTGAGTCCCCAGGACTTTTCAGTTACAGAGACAAAAATAGCAGCAACATAACCACATTCATGAAGGAACTCTTCAGTAACGGACTCCAGTGTCTTGCCTGCTTGTGCGATCTTGAGTCCACTCTATCCCCTTGAGATGATACAACCCAACAGCTGCTGCTCATTTTCACGGAGGACCTGACACAGCCTAAAGTTCACCGTGTTGTAATTTGAAGTTTCTTTTTCCATCAGTTCCCACTGACAGGCTAGTATGCACCTGTAGATATCGACACCGAAGTCCTGATTTTACAAGTCATTCTTGGTTGCTAATTCTGCCCCAAGATCCCTGAGATGCTTACAAATAAGACTAAAACTCCAACCAAATCCAGCTGAATTTATTTTTACCTTGTAATGTCAGTTTACCTGGCATTTCCTGAGGCTCGTTAGAGTAAATATGAGGTTTGGTTTTTGTGCTTGTGGGATTTAAAATCAAAGAGTCCTAGACGAGCAGCTATAGGAATCTATAAAAATGCTCAAATACATGTAAATAAGAGTTATTCCGATGTCTGAATATGGGTTTATGCATAACTATACCACCAAGTTCCAGGAAAATAATTTCATATCTAAAATGTTTTCCCATAGAAAGTTTCTAGTGAGAAGCCACAGTGAGCTATACGGTAGAGTTCAGGTCCTCCCGGTGTGAGCCGGTGCCGGTGAGGTATCCGTGTCCTCCCATCTCACTAGGCTCTGCTTCAGAAAGGTTACAACCTTCTGTAATTGGCTTATACTACAAAGCAGCTTATGTACGGTCCTTTCTGATGCTATTTTAGACTCTCAGATTTTATGGCAAAAGTTAGCCGTATGGTTAGCTTCTATAATAAATGATTTTATCATTTATTTTTTAATGTTCTTTCTTAAGAGACAAGTAAATTTTTAAAAAATGATGTTCAAGTACAGCCTTTTCCTGTTCCAATGCATGAAAATTTGGGATGGATCTGGGTACCCCCCCTGTGGTGCCTACCTACCATCACTCCAGTGGAAAAACATTTTCTATGACTCCTGGTAATGGCAAAAACTGAGCTTTTCTTACTGCTTCCTTTTCTGGGGAAGTAATTTAAATTGTTTTATGGAATAGGAGATTAGACTTACTCAGACAAAGTCTCTTAAAGCAACTCTCAGAAGGAAAGCCAGATCAGAGGCACAGATGTGGTAGGAAGTAAATGGTGTAATGAACCAAGGAAGCGGAATTTTGTGATTTAGATGAGTACAGACCACCTGATTGTACAGTTTTCTGTCCAATATCAGGATAAACGTCAGTCATAGATCATATACATGAGTTTGAAAAAAAAAGCTTCATTTTATTTTGGCCAAATGATTCTTAATGGTAGGACTACGCTATATTGCAGAGAGAAAGAAGAAAGAGTATTTTACTTCAGAAACTCAAAAGTGTTCATAGGGTAACCTTAAAAATAAATAGACACAAGTGGATTATACTATGTTTTAATCATTTAAAAGCTAACTTTTCATCATTAAAAGTGACAGTATAGTTACGAAATTTGCCCAAGATATGTGAACTGGGCCAGGAATGAAGAATGATTGATAGAACATGGTAGAAATAAATGATTGCAAAAGAAAAAAATAAATAAATAGACACTACCATGTCAGCTGGTGCATCAGCTCTAAAATGTTTTATAAAAATTGAGTAATTAATGGGAACGACAAAAAAGAAACAGAGCGTGTTCCAAACTTTCCTCTGTTTAAGGTTACTTGTGTTTTGCTGAACTGCTTTTCTTAGAAGTTAGTAATACCTTGCATTTAGACACCTGCAAAAAAGTGGGTTTAATTATTTTAATGGACATTAGAATTTAAGAAGTTTCTGGATTATTAGGAGATTACATCTTAGACAAAGAGAGAATTCTTTTGGAGATATCTTTTTTCAGTAATGACATCAGAAATTTTTAAACCCTTCAGACTCACATTTCAGCACACATAAGTATTTGTGTCATCAATTTGTTTCATGGGAAAATATTTTTCGGACTGCTCAGTATTTAAAAAACTATAATATAGGAACATGTGTATATTATACGTGTATATGTGTTTGTAGGTATACATACATAGTTACTCCTGTTTACTAATTTCTTGCACATTTTTTTTATCTACACCCTGTCCTTAAGCCACACTGATCCCATTACTTTGCTTTAATAAGGGGAAATAAACCCTTGTTAGAACTTGCCCTTTCCCTGTCACTACAGGATGAGGCCAGGTGCCTTTGCTGAGAGCCCTTCACTGATCCCTTCACTGACGTGCTTCTCTGTGGTCTCAGGCTTTCCAGCGACAGGTTCACGAGAGTCTGACGCAGCTGGAACTGATCAACAAGCAGTACCGTCGCCTGGCCAGAGAGAACCGCACCGATTCTGCCTGTAGCCTAAAGCAGATGGTTCACGAAGGCAACCAGAGATGGGACAACCTACAAAAGCGTGTCACCTCCATCTTGCGCAGACTCAAGGTCTTTATTACGCCTCCTCTGTCGCTTAGAGACCCAGAGGACAGGATTGGGCCATTAGAACATATTAAGACATAATCTCAGTGGTTTTGTAAGATTGGGATGGCAAGAGTGGTTTGTATGGTAATTTATATGCTAAAGGATTACAGAGTTCTTATGGTTTGTTGAACAAATGACTTTCCAGAAGAATGTTGGAATGGGCGGTATCATCTCCATATGCGCAATGTGGACTTTAGTTTTCTGTCATTTTCCTTTCACACCCAGCACTTCATCGGCCAGCGTGAGGAGTTTGAGACCGCGCGGGACAGCATTCTGGTGTGGCTGACAGAGATGGACCTCCAGCTCACTAACATTGAGCATTTTTCTGAGTGTGATGTTCAAGCTAAAATAAAGCAACTCAAGGTAAGAGAGTCGTGATTTTTCAAAGCGCAAAGAAGATACGCAGAGGAAGGGATTTGTAGATCCTTTGGCAAAGAACATAGTAAAGAACTCTTTTGGGAAAAAAAATTACTTCTTGATTGAAAAAAAATTCAGAAAATACAAAATGTATTAAAAATGAAAGAAAGAACATTACCCAGCGATAACTACCATTAGCCTATATACTTTTAATTGTTAACTTCATTGCCAGGGTATTAGGAATCTTGTTTTTTGGCTGTTTTTTTTTTTTTCCTGCTTTGTTTCTAGCACCTTCACATAGTTTCTTTGACTTCCGTGTTCCAACTTTCTCATGTTGGGTTTTCAGTCCACATATTCCACGTCCTTAGATGCCAAGTTAATTTTTAAGCCTATTTGGTATGTTTCACCGTACAGTTCAAACACAGTGGCTGATTAAAAATTTAAATAGGAGTGATACACATTAGATATAAGGAGTCCCTAAAAGAAAGAGTGTTTTAACAATTTGAGTATTATGCAAGGATAAATTCTCAGGATGAAAAAAATCACAGATACTTGTAGATTCTCAGGATGGAAAAATCGTAAAATAGCGAGCCCTGATAGTATGCCCGACCCCTTCCCCACTGACTCTTCTGAGTCGTTTCACAGATAAACCAGTATTTAAAACCTTCAACAGGAGATTTCTACCAAGAGATAGTTGAATCTTTTCTTTTTAGACTCTGGCAAGGTCGCAGAACTCAATACTGTGATCCCTTCTCTCCAGCAGCCTTTTTATTAGTGGATAATTTCAACTATTCCAGAGTTTATTCTTGTATTGAATTAAAATTTATCCCTGAAATCTGTCCCCACTAGCTTAACTCTTTTCAACTTTATAGAATGAGTCTAAATAGTCCTCCAGAATTCCTTGTTTTTCAAGTAATTATAATCTTTCCTGATTATGTCCTGAACCAATAAAAATCATCTGAGAAGAATTTGTGATATTATCATTTGGATGGTTTCTCTTAGTCATGTTTGACATATGATCAGAAAATCTAAAATTAAAATATTTAATTAACTCTCTAAAATGTTAAATTTATTTCAGTGGCACTATATTGCTTACCATTGCTTTTCATTAGGGATAACCAGTGCTATCAACTTTATGATGGGTTTAAATGTTTTTTCCTGTGATTCTCTACCCACACTGTCTGTGGCAGTAAATTTCATTAGCCAAAGGCGCCTTTCTGGTCATGGAATTCCGACGATTCCATTTCTGACTCCTGTTCTGATTTAAAATTTTTATGTGTGACTTTAGAAAGTAATAGCTTCTTGGCTTGTCACTGTATATGGTACATTCAATATCCCCTGCATGGTTTTTCTAAATATATATCTTATAATTATTTCATGTCACTGTGAACAATAAAAAAATTACATGAGATTTGTGTTCCCTAGGCCTTCCAGCAGGAAATTTCACTGAACCACAATAAGATTGAGCAGATAATTGCCCAAGGAGAACAGCTTATAGAAAAGAGTGAGCCCTTGGATGCCGCAGTCATCGAGGAAGAGCTGGATGAACTCCGGCGTTACTGTCAGGAGGTCTTTGGGCGCGTGGAAAGATACCATAAGAAACTGATTCGCCTGCCTGTATGTGATGTGTTTTTTTCATTGTCACTAAGTCTAAAGAGAATGAGTTACATGGGGTTAGGTAGCATTGGACAATGGGTAAAAGCCCAGACTCTGGAGCTAGAATACCTGGATTCCAGTCTGAGCTCTGACATGTGTTGGCTACATAACCTTGGGCAAGTTACTTCACAGCTATTGCCTTGGTGTCCTCTGATGTGACACTGGTTTAATAATACTACCTACCTTGTAGACAGGATTGCTTCGGGTATGAAACAAGTTAATATCTATCTAAAAAACTTAGAGAGTACTCGGCACATATCTTCTATGGAAGATAAAAACGCTTCTAGAAGAAATAAGGAGATGAAAGTGAGCAATGTAAACAGTTGCTCAACTGATGAAGTGGTTTAGTTGAATTTTCTTTCTCTTGCACTTTCCTAATTGCTACCATAATCACATCACAAACTGTTAGAATATTTGGAATATTCTGTGATAAAATATATTTTGCATCTGGGATATAAGGTAAAAAAGGACCAGGTAAAGTTTTATTAGTCATTTCCTTCTGTTCCTGAAATGTGCCATTGTGTAACTATTGTGTTGCAGGCACACTACTAGGCTGCCTTTATTTACATTATCTTATTTAATCTTAATTATTTGAAGTCTGTTTTAATATTATTTCCGTTCCACCAGTGATAAAAACTGGAGCCTTGGTAGATTAATTTATAAGACATTTTTAAAAGTGATCAGAGGATTCTTACTGATTTGATGAGAGGAAGTTAGAAATTACCCCCACTGAGGTGGGAATATGGGCCAAATAAGCTTGAACACTGAGATTTGGTGAGAGGCAGAACAGGAAGTGGTAAGGGCATCGTCTGACTGCTGCGGTGATGGAGTTGGCTTGACTACATTTCTAGCTCCCAGATGATGAGCATGACCTCTCTGACCGGGAGCTGGAGCTGGATGACTCTGCAGCTCTCTCGGACCTCCACTGGCGTGACACCTCTGTGGACGGCGTGCTTTCCCCCCAGCCTTCCTCCAACCCCTCCCTCTCACTCGCCCAGCCCCTGCGGAGCGAGCGGTCGGGACGAGATACCCCCGCCAGTGTGGACTCCATCCCCCTGGAGTGGGACCATGACTATGACCTCAGTCGTGACCTGGAGTCTGCTGTGTCCAGAGCTCTGCCCTCTGAGGATGAAGAGGGTCAGGAGGATAAAGATTTCTACCTCAGGGGAGCTGTCGGCTTATCAGGTAGGAAAGAACTCTTCCAATAGGCGAGCTTCAAAGAAAATAAGAAGGACTGAATATTGTATTTGAAATGTGTAAACTAAGCAGAATCCTCCTCTTCCTTTCTCCATTAGAGCAAATTGCACATAATAGAATAATTGGGTATTACTGTGATTATCAGATCCAAAAATTGGCATGACCATTGCTTTATCCCACATACACTTACATTCTTACTATGTGACAAGCACTGTATAAGTATTAGGGATACATGGTTCCTTTTGCTCTCAAAGAGCTTACACTCTAGTGTGGAACACAGATAAGCAACAGCTGTATAAAGTGTTGGCGCTGCAAAAGTAATGTACACAGCGTGGTACAGAAACACAGTCAAGGGTGACCAACCAGAGCTTTGAGGAAAGGCTTTAGGGAAAAGACTCTTAAATTGAGACCCAAAGGTTAAATGGGAGTTAGTCAGATAGACACAGTGAAGTTCAGAGGAAGAGAGGAGAGGGTGCCCACCCAGCTTCATGATCAGCCACAGAGCTTTGGGTCACCCGAAGTTCATCCACAATGACAAGGTCGTAGAGTGGGAGACAGAGTGGACAGAGAGGAGGTAGAAAGGCAAACCAGGACCTGCTCAGATAGCAGCCTAGTTGCCATGGAAAGGAGTTCTCTCCTGAAGGCTCTGGAGGGCCACCACTGACCTCTAAGCAGGAGGTGACATGATCAGATACATACTTTCACAAAACCTGTCTCAATACTCTATGGAAGGGATCACATTGGAGAAGAGCTCAGATGGAAACATTTTATGATCGAGGTTAGAGAGATGATGGCGGCCTGAACTAAGGAACAACACTGGGGATGGAGAGAATGGAAGAGAACTGACAAATCATGGCGAGTCTCCTTAAGTGATGGTTGATTGAACTGGGATTGAGGCGACTCTCGGACTTGGGTATCTTGGTGAAAGGTGCAGGTAGCCCGAGGCCCTGAGGACCACAAGAGGGAGAGAATGTTGTGGGTGTTGTCTGTGGGCCGGGGGCAGGGCAGTGAGAAAGGGGGTGGTGATGACTCATTTGTGCACACCCGAATTTGAGATACTGTAGAATATACGAATGGAATACCCAGCAGTAGATGTATGGGTCTGAAGTTCTAGAACTGGAAATGCGGATTAGGTAGCCATCCATGTATACGTGGTAATTGTCCCTGAGGGAAGGGAGGAAATCACCCAGGAAAAATGTATAAAGCAAAACAAGAAAGACGAAACCCCAAGAAACACATACAGTGAAGGGGTGGACAGAGAAAGAGGAACATTGTAAGGAGGGTGAGTAAAAATAGAAGAAAGAATCAGAGGCCAATTTGTAGCTCTTGTAAATGCATCTCACACATTCTCCAAAAGGCCGTCTCTGCTTGTTCCTGATGGTTCACATTTGGATTCCCAAGGGTATGACACTGTCTAAAAAGAAAATGATTTCCCTCATTTCTATTTTGTTTTTACAGGAGAGCCTAATAGGTATTCCTTATTTACAGCAGCACTCTCCAGTATGTAGCTGTCAGCCACATGGGACTGAACATATCGAGCCCTGAAATGTGACCATGCAAAACTGAGATTTGCTGTGTCAAATGTATTTACGTGAATTCACAAGTCTCAAAGACTTAGCACAAAGAAAGAATGTAAAATGGTAATATTTATGGTGATTACACGTCATAATTTGGATATATTGGTTTAGCAAAGTAAAGCATTAAAATTATTTTCATCTGTTTCTTGTTACTTTTTTTAATGTGGCTCTTAGAACCTTTAAAATGACACATGTGGCTCACTTTATTTCTACGGGACAGCGCTGCTCTAGAATCTGTCTGGTTGCAATCGCAGTTCTGCTAATTACTACCTGTTGAAACCTGGATAGGTCGTTTAATTCCTCTGGATCTCAGCTTTCTTACCAGTAAAATGCGAATAAGACTTCCATGCACCCTGTAGGCTTTCTTCAAAGATAGATGAGTGGTTAGAACAGTGCTTGGCTCATGAAACATTCTCAGTGTGAGCTCCGACGATTTATTTCAGGAAACCTTTGGTGAGCACGCTCACACTCCTCTGTATGCTCAAGAGCTGTCTGTCTAGAGTGACTAACTGCTTTTTTTTCCCCTAGGAAAAGTTATTTCCCGCCACAAGGAATCTAGCTGTCAACTTAGACTGTGCTCTTTTTGCAGATGTAATGATCCCTGAAAGTCCTGAGGCCTATGTAAAACTCACAGAAAGTGCAATCAGAACTACCTCTGGTAGGCACGAAAAGCCACAGCAAGCCTCCCCCTCCCCTGTAACAAGCCTCCTCTCTGAGCACATCTGCGGTCCCTCTCACAGCTCGGGGCACCAGCATGTTAAGGAACCACCTCCTTCTCTTACTGCTGCAGTAGAAACAAGCGGACAAACACAGCCCCAAACTACTCTGTTGATCAACACCAAGACTAAGATTTTAGTAATCAAGTTTCAGTGAAATAACGTCTCGACCTGTTAAGTGGGAATGAGTCTCATTAGGTATAGACCTAGGATGCCCGTGCACGGGAGAAAAGGGGAGATGGAAGCTCTAGTCTTCAGCACCTGTGCCCCGGTGCCCTGCTGGAGGGTAGCCGTACTGACCTCGTGACTTCCGGGGCCTGGAGACTTACCTGCGCCTCGGCAGCCGGGGCTCAGAGCTCCTGTCCCATGTCCACCAGCCTGCATATGTGACCTCAGGCCCACCATTCATCTTCCTGATCTCAAAGGCCACATATAAGGCGAGGGGTGAGACCAGATGTCTGGCTCTAAAAAAAAAATTATAATTGACCTCGATAAGTCGTACCCCATAAAATAAAGAAAGGAAAATGGAACCAGGTTTGTTTCATGTTGCACTAGATAAACTATAGTTCAGCATAGTTAAGCAGGGGGGAGGTGGAGAGGATAGGGTTTGACCATAGCAATACGATACTGAATGGCAAAGGTATTCGTTTACACTTCATTTTTGAAGCAAAGGAGCATTAGTGAAATGGTGACTTCCTGAGTGATCCCCAGTGAGAGACCTCTTCCAGGTGTATTTAGAAGGCCTTTTTTCAAAAAAAATTAATAAAGCTTACTAATACATGTTCTGCTTTCACCCTGTGTTAGCTTCACTCTGACAATCAATGTTCTTGTTCAGTTCAAAAATTATAACACACACACACACATTTTGCACACACACACATTTTGCAAAAAGGTATTACACCTCTGAAAGGTGATGAGCCAGGAGTTCCAGGCTCTGAGGAGGAGCATGCTGAGATGCAAATGCTAAAATCTTAAATGCTAAAATGCTAAAATGCAATAAAATGCTTAAGTGCAAATGCTAAAATCTGGTTTTGTTGTGCGTTTTAAACAAAGGCAAGCCATTGGTAGTTTCGTGTCTCCACCCATATGTTACTTCTTGGTTATCTTGAAGTCACACCTTTAAGTGAATGATGCAAGGGGCGGGGGTGACTGTCTCTACTGAGTGCTATCTTCTGTTCAGATGCAGAAAGAAAACAGAGGATTATATCTTTTTCCGCTTGATAAGTGCCTGCAGAGGGAATATGAGAAATAACTGCCTCTTAGTTGGTGGGGAGCAAAAGGCACCACGTTGGGCTTTCAGAGAGGCCTTCCACAGCTTACACAACGTAGATTTTCAGGGAATCAGCTGCCAGCAGAGCAGACACACAGGCTGTTAGAGCCCACTGCAGAGGCCTTTTGCAGTATCTGACCTGCTAGGACTCTGAGCCAACCACATTCATTCATTGGTCTGGTCTTTGAACTTCTAACTCACCAGCACGCTAGTACTAAATTTGCTTTGTAATAACGCACACACACGCCATTTCTATACCACCTTAGCCGAAGTAATTTCTCAAACTTCACCTTGAATGTCACGCATGTTCAAGAACCTTGTGGTTGACATTGCAGGAGCTCCCAGTGCCTTAGAGTCACAGATTCGACAACTGGACAAAGCCTTGGATGAGAGCCGTTTTCAGATGCAACAAACTGAAAATATCATCCGCAGCAAGACTCCCACAGGACCGGAGCTAGACTCCAGCTACAGAGGCTATGTGAGTATCCTGACCCTTGTAATCCCAGCATGTACCTGGAAATCATAGTTGTGTGACAAAGAACGGTCCGTCTGTGGCACAGGGCTTTCTGAGCTATCGAGCACCATGCCGCCCTTGAACTCACGGGTTTGGGTGTCCAAAACGAAGCCACACTAGCAGGTTACCTTTTGAGTAAAACTGGCCCGTGCTCAGATGCACTGACCTACTACAGTGACCAGCCTGTTCTTTGCATGGAGAACTCCGTGAGATCCATTTAACTGACAGCGACAAAATGCTTTGGCTCCCGAAAGTGAAGAGGCATTTCTCCAAACTCAGCTAATAATTTTGGGGCCAAGGTTATCCTTGGAGTTGCAGATTTAGCTAATAGATCACTAACACAGAATATGTATGTGTGTATATATATATAGTTCTTTTCTGGGGTTTATTGATTTACTCATTGCCTTTGGGAGTGTTTTTATCCTCTGTTATCAGTATGCTCATTATGGGGAAAACAAATCTGACTAACGAGGGATTTGGAGAAAAGATGGCAAAAGATTGTATGTGTTACTAACTTCTATTTTCAAAGTTCCTACCTAGTAAAGTATATACTGAGTTTATTTGCTCTGCTCAAGTTACTGACCAAATAATTTTTCCTGGAGAACTACCCATTTTCCTACACATACTTAAGTAAGAGAATTTAAAAGTAAATCTCTTCCATGGCTCATACTTTCTTTTCACACCCAAAAGACTGCCTAGTAAAAGGAAAGAAAAATTAATTTCCCTAAGTCTAATGACAACTCCAATGTACTACTTTTTGAAACCAGGGAAGAAAACTGTTGTAGTTTATATATGCTGATATTAATATCCTCACAATTACAGAAGAATGATCAATCATGAGTTTATTTCTTGTCCAGTTTGGCCTGTTATACCAACTTCTATTATAGTGAAGTTTCCTTTTTTTTTCTAATATAATAAGACTTCATGGTGACCATGCTGACATCACTGAGATTGTACTCAGTCTCAGTCAAAAATACTCAAACCTCATAGCAGCGTGATTTGTTAAAGGCTTCGAAACATAACTTTATGGTTAGAGCAAGAGTTCTTTGAATGCTGTGCATGACATTAAACTTGGAGTTGGAAGGTTTTCCTTTGATGTTAAGAATTTATTCCCTTAACACCTATTAAACATTGCTTAAATTTTCTTATGAAACAGCTGGCTTTCATAGTACTTTCTGCTTTTAAGTATTTTAATTATTTAATGCAAAAAAATGTTCCTTCGAGATTTGTGGTAATATTATTGTTCCCACATTTCAGTTTAAGAAAGAAGAAGCAACTTGCCAAAAATTGTATATTGTATTGCCAGCTGAGGGCTCTGAGTTTTCAATCCCAGATTGGTTTTTCGTCTCTCTTGAGTTGTAAAAGAAATTTTGAGGGACTCTCATGCAAAACTCAGTATATCTTCAAGGCACTGCTCTGCATGTGTATGCATGTGTCCTGTGTTGCAGGCACATGTTTTTGAACTTGATTTTTTTGTTCTTAGCAGACTGGGTTTTTTTCCCACAGAGCAGTAAAACACAGCCACCATCCTTTTCAAGGAACTAGAAAGGTATTTTCCCCCAGAAGCTCTTGCACTTGTGAGAAGCTGAGAATCGTGTGACCGGGTCCTGTTTTCTGTGTCTCAACAGATGAAGCTGCTAAGTGAGTGCCGTGGCAGCATAGACTTAGTGAAGAGACTAGAACACAAACTGAAGGAGGAAGAAGAGAATTTCCCCGGCTTTGTTAACCTGAATACCACGGAAACCCAAACAGCTGGTGAGTGAGCGGTGCTCAGCTCAGGAAAAAGGGAAATAGAAGATCCTGAAATACCGTGTTGCCCCTGCGTTGCCCTGCGCTGCCCATCTCAGTCTACATGATTCTCCCCTGAGAACTTTTCTCTGTGTTACGATGACCTCCTGACAGAAGGGGGTGGGGAACAGCATCGCGGTATTTCCTTCCATATCCCATTTATTTTCATGCACTCTCTCTAACCTCTCTTGTCTGGCATTTTATTTTATTTTATTTTATTTTATTTTATTTTATTTTATTTTATTTTATTTTTTAAAGCTTTATTTGAGAGAGAGAGAAAGAGTGTGAATGTGGGGGGGAAGGGGCAGAGGAAGAGGGAGAGAGAACCGCAAGCAGACGCCACACTGAGCGCAGAGCCCAACATGGGGCTCGATCTCACAACCCTGAGATCATGACCTGAGCTGAAGTCAAGAGTTGGCCGCTTCACTGACTGAGCCATGCAGGCGCCCCTCGTCGAGCATTTTATATATGAGCTCTCCAAGTTCTGTTGCAAAAAGAAACCAATTGAATATTATCTTCCTGCGCATTACTGCTTATTACTTCATAAAGCTCTTTATGGTATTAAATCCTATGTAGTTTTTTTTTTTAACCCCAGTATCATTAAAAATGCAGGTAGGATAAACACAGCCATTATACTGCTTTGTGTTGTTTAATAGCTGACAACAACCGAAGTGCCTGTTAGAATGACTTTTCTTTGTTGTTATACTTAGGGACCGTGTATCTTTAAGGCATTTCCCCAATATCCCACATAGGGAAATACAGCTCATTCTTCTGTGTGTGTCACGTCCCAGGTGTGATTGACCGGTGGGAACTCATCCAGGCACAGGCCCTGAGCAAGGAGCTGAGAATGAAACAGCACCTCCAGAAGTGGCAGCAGTTCAGCGCGGACCTGAACAACATCTGGGCGTGGCTGGCGGAGACGGAGGGAGAGCTGGAGCAGCTGCGGCGCCTGGAGCTCAGCACCGACATCCAGGCTATCGAGCTCCAGATAAAGAAGCTCAAGGTAGCTGCCCTCAGCCTTTCCCACAGTGGCCAGGCAGAAAACAGCCACGTGCACTGCCCGGTCCGACAGAACCAGTAGCTCCAGCTAGGCTCCTACCACCCGGCCGCAGGGAAGTCATCAGTGAGCACGAATGCCTTCCTTTCCCCCAGCCGTCCCAAATCAGTATTTCTAGAGAAGCCTTGGAAGGGCAGAAAGATGGTCCACGTTGTAGAACTAGCCCCCGTGTAACTCATTACGTATGATTTAATGACTTGGTTCCTAAGGAATGACTAATATTAAAACTTCGTGAAACATCCAGGTACCTCTGGGACTGTTTGACCCCTTTTAAGGGAAGTGCAGAAATGACCAGGCTCCTGCAAGTCTGTATCTAGAGCTAGAGAGGTTTCCTCTCCAAGATTGTATCTCTGTGACTTTGTAGAAATGTATTGAAATTGTTGGACAATCAGCAGAACCTCTGAAATAGGACGTAGTAGTAACAGAAGCAATTTGCAGTGTATGAATAAAACAAAACAACGCTGTGGAGTAATTATGGTAAAACACCTGGCATGTACACTTGATTTTGGCCTGGGTGGGTGTCCATCCCCACGGGGTAATGTCCCTTAGCTCCGTCTCCAGGTCCTAACACTCCTCCGTAGCACAATTCTTGAAATGCATTACTATGTGGAGACTTTTGCAAGCATACTCTGGATTGAGAGCCCAGTTTGTTTTTAATAGCTCCTCCAGTCCTTTCTTTTTGTTTGGAGAGCATCAAGATGTGCGCTTCCTCAGAATAGAGCTACCAAGGCTCTCTAGGCTCAAGGGTTAAGCGTGCTGCTCTTGTGTCTCTCGGGTTTCATGTATGCTATTTATTTTGGGGTGATGTTTCGGTGGCTTGTTTTGGTTGTTGTTTATTTTAAATTTGCAGAGAAATGAGTCTTCCCCACTGTTGCTCAGATTTCTCCTCAAAGAATAGCCTCTGCACTAGCCCCATCAATTTCTGGGTGAAGCATCAGATGGGAGATGTGATTTATATTATCTGGATTATAAAACACGTTTTTCTGTAGAGTACTTAAATTATTGTAGTTCCTCTCTGGGAAAATGTAAGGCAGGGTGTATGATGACCAAACCCCTAAAAAGTTGATAAAGCAAATGTTGGCCAGAGTCTGAGACTTAAGTGAGATTAGGGTGGGAAAATGAGACCTTGAAAGTCAGCCTGTGTGATAAGAAAAAGCCACCCTCTGCACGCTTGCCCAGTCCTTCCTGTCTGTTTCCTGAGGGTAAGGATGTGGAAAAACCAAGTATCTTTCACAGTATCTCTTGATCTTACAATATCTCTGTGGTCAAATCTGTATTACTGCATTTTGAGAATCTATTGGAAAGTGAAAAATTAAGACAAGCTGGAGACATAACAGAAATGTTGAGAACTTAGAAGAAAACGTAGCGTGGGTTGATGTGATTTGTGGGATCACTGACCCTAAACTAATCTGGGTATGTTTAAACAGTACCCAGATACTGAATCATTAGTGCACAATCATGTGCTGCACAAGTTCTTGGAAGAGTTCTAGATTTGTGGGAAATGCATAAAGCAAAAATCAGTTGCCTAGTTTTTTTGTGAAATCAAACTGAATTGGTTAGCTGTTGAAATACCCAATCCATTCTCTTGACCATCACAGCAATGTGGCTTATGACATGGGCAGGGTTCTTCTCCCCCTGTGGGCCACTAACTCTCTGTGCCTATCGAGTCCAAACAGCTAGAGGCTGAGGCCTGGGAATCTGCCTTCTTAGCAAGTTTCCCGTTTCATTCTTCTGCACACAACTTGGAGTCCCATTGGTCTAGTGATGAGATTCTTACATGAGAACATTTCCTGCTGCCCAGAACTCATAGAGCCAGGTCTGGGTTTGTTTTGTTCTATTGTTGTTGAACTCCCAGGCTGTGGGTTGAGTTCATCAGACTTCTTAGTTCATTGCACAGGGTCATCAGCACTTCCTCCAAAGTTCCTCTTAATTTTGTCTATTTATCCTTTGTCCCCACTGTTTTTTAATCTCCATTCTTGAAACCCGTAGCAACCATTCTTACATATTGAATGAGTATGCATTCATATATGCACGAAAAATATGGATTTGTGTGTGTGCACGTGCCTTTTAAATCACAGAAATACTGTGCTATTACACACATTGTTCTGCTTCTGACTCTTTCACTCGATACCATATTTTAAAACCCATTCAAGTTGTCAAGTGTCCATCTAATCCATTTCCTTTAACTACAGTGTGGTCCTCAGTGGTGTGCACCACTGTCTGTTATCTAGCGGTTAAGGCTAATTTTACTGAATGATTCTTTTCACTTGGGTGAAGCTTTTACTAAGGTCTTAAACTATGCTCTAAACGTTTGTATTGTCATTTTTTTTTTCGTTTGGTGGTTCTTCTTTCTCTTTATAGGAGCTCCAGAAAGCTGTGGACCACCGCAAAGCCATCATCCTCTCCATCAACCTGTGCAGCTCCGAGTTCACCCAGACTGGCAGTGAGAAAAGCCAGGATCTGCAGGATCGCCTGTCACAGATGAACGGGTGCTGGGACCATGTGTGCTCCCTGCTGGAAGAGTGGCGGGGCCTGCTCCAGGATGCACTGATGCAGTGTCAGGTTCGTGGGAGTCAGACATTTCCAGTGTAGCTGAGTCTGAGACTTGATTTAGCAAGGTCACTTGGAGGGATGCAGTTGCTCCCCAAAGCCAGGATTTGAATGAGATAACTTTGTGCCCAAACTATTCATTATCCTGGAGAATCTTTACATCTGAACAGGAGTTCAAGCAAGTGGACCCCGTCTTTTATCCAGCTAACTGGACTATTCCCATGAGTATATCTCATTCCCAACTCATTCATTCATTCATTCATTCATTCATTCATTCATTCATTCAACAGATATTTACTGAGCACGTTGGCAGACATTTCTCGAACATGAAAGTGAGCATCACAAATACTTACTCATCCATTCTACCACGATTATTTGATGTGTGCCCACTCTCTGAAAGATATTATACAGAGCAGTCAGGGTACAACACAGCCTCTACTTTTTTGGGGGAAAACGAACAATGAAAATGCAAGTAATTGCTTAACCAAGATGCTTACAAGTGTGGATGATAAAAGTAACTGAGAAAAACTACTTTGGGATAGAGGTCAGGGAACTTCTATGAATCTTAGAGCTGATACTGAAGAGATGTTGCCAGACAGAGCCAATGGGATGTCCTAGAAACAGGAAAGGGTTTAGTGTCTTTAAGGTCAGAAAAGAGGCCAGTAGGATCAGAATGTAGTCAGAGAGGCAGGGAGTGATAAGAAAGATCAGAAAGATGCTTAGCAACTAGATCATGCAGGGCCTGACCAGGAGCAGATTGTATTCTGAGCACAGTGTAAACCTTCTTTCTGAGTTTGCATGTGCCCCAAGAATATGTTGAAAACGGGTACTCAAGCTGTTTTTTCACCCTTGCACCCCTTCCTAGTCCAGTGCATAGGAGATCTTCAGTAACTACCTGTTGAATAAATGAATGAACAAACGGATGAATGAAGGATATAAGAGACTGGATTAAGGCCTTCCAAGATGGGAAGGTCTGAATACAGGGAGAAGACAGGGGAGCAGAGTTGCTTCCTTCCAAACTGTAATGTAACCCTAGAAATTAAGTATTTGATACCAGTTTTTCCTTATGTCTAAATTCTCTCCCAAATAACAAACTAGATGTTTTTGGTGAGAATGTGAACTCAGATAATTACCACAGCACCAGTGCCTTTCTCAGAAAGGAGTTGTGCATAAGAGCTTAAATCCAACGTATCTTTGCCAGTGGTAGCAATTGTAAAGACTGGAAATTTAAGCTGTGAGGGAAAGAAAAATAAATTTCTCAAGATGATTTTATACTCCATTTTTTTTCTTCATAGGATTTCCATGAAATGAGTCATGGTTTGCTTCTTATGCTGGAGAACATCGACAGAAGGAAAAATGAAATTGTCCCTATTGATTCTAACCTGGATGCAGAGACACTTCAGGACCATCACAAACAGCTTATGGTAAGATGTGTGAGCTTTGGCAGCCTGGCTGTTCATAGCACTCGCCTATTTCATTTAAAGAAAAAGAATGTAGGTGATAATTTTTTTTTTTTTTTACCTTTTGCATACTGGTCTCTAACTTTCTCTTTTTTATTTGTCATAGTTTCTAATTTTTGTGAGGCAAACATGCTTATAGAAGATGACGTCTACCAGCTTTAGAATCTGGTTCTAAAGTCATTGCTCAATTGTAGAGATCTTAGATGTTCTTCATCTTAATTAGGTTGTTTTTACTAAAGCAGATTTTTGGCAGTTATGCTTATTTTTAATTTAAACTGTCTTTGTTACATGTATGTATAAAGTAGGAGTATCTTGCGTGGCTTAAATTTTATTTTTATGGACATTGAAGCTATTAAAATAGAAAGAGACCATTAAGACTTCGTAGAAGAAATTCCTAGGTGGCTCAGTTGGTTAAACGCCGCCTTCGGCTCAGGTCATGATCCCAGGGTCCTGGGATCGAGCCCCACACTAGGCTCCCTGCTCAACAGGGGAGTCTGCTTCTCCCCCTTCCCCTGCTCATGCTCTCTCTCTCACTCACTTTCTCTCTTTCAAATAAATACATAAGATCTTTAAAAAAAAGAAGAAGAAATTAAGTGTACCAGATTTAGCAGTAACCTTGTCACCAAGTTTTGTGAAAATGAAGACAAAAAGGAAAATGTGAAAAGTTATTTTCATTATCTGAGAAAAAGAAAACATGCCAGTTCTCAAGGAGAAAGAAACTTTTTCTAGCACTGAATTCAAAAGGAAATTTGCAGAATCTCTGCATAGATTCTTATACAAAGGACTCGGATAATATAACGTACAGTGTACTTAAGGGATTTTATAAAAGATAAAGCAGTATATTTGAGTTCCATTAGGAGAAAATGATTTGCATTTTGTAGCTTTCTGTATTTTTAAAATGTCATTTCTCAACATTTAATGCTTACTAACCTAACCAACAGAATTGTTAGCTTTTAATTCAGTACCATAAAGGTCTTAGAAACCAAGACGGAATAGCTATGCAGTGGCATTTTTACTGACTTTTGACCTCAGACATTAGTTGTAAATAATGAATCACTACTACATCCTTCAAAAAAATCTTGAACAAAGATCAGGGCATACTTAGACATATGTGAGTTTTGCTATATTTATATGTTAATGTTTCACTTTCTGTATAAAAGAGTATCTTACGTCTCTTTTGCATAATACTTGATGTTTTAAGCACTTTCACATATATTCACCAATTTGAACCTTCCAATATACTTACTATGGACCAGGCAGGAAGCAGTATTATCATTTTCTGAAATGAGAAAGCTTGAGATCAGAAAGGTTCAGGGGCCTTATAGACGATTTTTGGCAGCAGCAGGGTTAGAACCCAGACCCCCCATTCCCGAATGCCATGGGCTGCTTCATTCTTCCCTGGGTGAGCACGGCATTTGGATACTCAGGTTTAATTGCCCACTAAGTTAAACTGATGTCATCCTGCCTTTTTGGAATTTTCCCCGATTATCAAAAATTCTTCGTAAAGCATTTCTTATCACGCACCTAGCAAATAAGGCATGAGCTATCGGAATCCCAGCTCCGAGTGGCCTCGCTGCAAGACATGTCTTGCCAACTCCTGGTGAATGCGGAAGGCACAGACTGTTTAGAAGCTAAAGAAAAAGTCCATGTGATTGGAAATCGGCTCAAACTTCTCTTGAAGGAGGTCAGTCGTCACATAAAGGAGCTGGAGAAGCTATTAGACATGTCAAGCAGTCAGCAGGTAAGCTCTAAGCAGACATCATTGTGTAGCATTTCTTACAGGAAACCAAAGAAGCATCATCTTTATCCGTTTTTAGAAGGACTTTGAATATAGTACTTGTCAGGATAAAGTGCCCGCTCTCAGTCACTGCTCTTACGAGTCCTGTCTCAAAATAAAAAAAGGGACTCATCAACTTTCATAATAGGACACTGCTTTTGATTCTATTACATCAAAAAACCTCTTGCAATTGTTACTGCTAACCCTTTACCGTCTCTACTGTGGCATTGTATTTTACCCTGTTTACTGAAGAATTCACATGTTTCCTGTCACACAGCTATGGTAGGTCATAACCAATTGTTGCATATGAGTTTTGTATTCAAACACCAGAAGGCATGAGTTCTCCCGACATAGACAGCAATTAATTCATAGAAAATGTCCTCTGCTCATTTACTTTTTTTTTTTCTTAAATCTACATCGTGGTAGTATTATCGGTTTTGAGAAATGCATTTGTAGATACAGAGATGCTTGGTAAGACTTCAGACAACCAGTTGCAAAATCTCGTTATGAACACACAAACACCCTGCACTCCCATAAGCCTGCAAAACAACGACCTCCTCTGACCAACGGAGTAGTGGGAGACATACTACAAAAGAAGGCTCCTGGATGAATATCTTTTGTTTCGAACTCAAATGACTTGTGTCTCTCTGGCCCAAGAGACCTGTAGTGTAAAACCAATTCCTTCACCTCCTTCACTTCCACTCATTCCATCCGTGTCACTAAGAAATAAAAAAGCTGCAAGTGACATAGTAATAGCAAAACTATACCTATATTTTCCAACAGGACTAAATTGACAACCAGAAAAGGCCTGATACACTAGAAGAATTAGGTTCTGTTCTTATAGTTGTCTGATTCTGTTTTGTCCAAGGAATGGTTTGATTTTTATGGAGGATGGCTGGCGGTGGGCTGGTAAATGCATTGTGGATTACCAAGCCATCACGGCTTTGGGACATGGAGTCCTTAAAAAAATCTATTTCCTATGTAGGATTTGTCTTCCTGGTCTTCTGCTGATGAACTGGACACCTCAGGATCTGTGAGTCCTACGTCTGGAAGAAGCACCCCAAACAGACAAAGAACGGTAACTTTCCACTGGTCCTTTTCAGTTGGCCCATGGGAGGGAACACTGGGGAGCAACGGTATCTGTAGCTACCTCAGGGTCCGCAGGCTCCCCCCGGGAAAGCAGGAGTCCCCCTACAGAAGAGCGTTGTCACACAGTAACTCAGTGAAGTGTCGTTTCCTCAGCCCTGCGGCATGCCCTCCCCACATGCACTCAGGAATGCAAAAGAACATTCTGTTTTTCAAAAGAAGGAGGGCTCAAGGTGTGGCTGGTACAGGGAGACAAGTTATTTCTCTTGCTCCAAGGGCCATCACTAGGATGGTGTTCCCTTGTTTCTTTGGTGGCTCCTCCCTTCAAACCACTACCATCATAGTCCACCTAAAAAAGTAGGTTCTATGTAAAGGGGCGCCTCAGCCAGAAGCAGGCAAAACTGTGAGCGTCTCATGAGACCATTGAACGTATGAGACAAGTGGAGGTTCTGTTGAACTCTCAAGCGAAGAAGCTCCTGACGGTGGTTCTGAAGGTTTTTGGCGACTGTGCTGCCCCCAAAGAGGCAACAGCTCAGGAGGCCTCAGCCACAGAGCCTTTGGGAGGCTGCCTCACCGGCGTTCTGTGAGGACGGAAAGACGAATCTGGCCCCTGCTACCCTCTATACTTTGATTTCTCTGTGTGATTAGAGGCTTGTTTTTGTTTTGTTATTTTTTTGTCCAGCTTTATGATTATATTCATTTTTTTTACATCCCATTTTCCTTAGTTTTTAGAAGTATGGATTTCATTTGTACTTTTTTTTGTTATAAACACTTAAGTCCTATGCTGATAAATGTTATCTTATTTAGGATTGTTTTTTACTACATTCACTAGTTTCCTATAGATCCTAGTTTAAGAATGTGAAGGAATACTGGCTTTTCGAGTCAAATTCTAGCCTTGATTTAACTTGTCGGGTCCTCATCATTCTACAAAGAAAAATCTCATATTGCCATTGTTATTTTTTATCTACCAAGAATTTCAGTGTTCTAGGAAACGAAAAAAATATGGCGTGCCAAGGCACATTGGCCTTTATATTTATTGTAAGTAAATCCTTGGCTGGTATAGAGTCACCAGTGTGTCCACCATGAAAAATGGGGGGAAATATCCCACGGTGGTGGGACTCCCAAACCACAATTCCTGTTTCCTCGGTGACCAGTGATAGAGATGTGGATTAGTTTCAGTTTTTCAACAAAAGAAAAGCCAGTTTCCTGAATTCGTGGGTACTGATCATTTCGTTTGATTTATTTTTCCTTTGCCGCACTTTTAGTTTAATTTTTTTCAGTAGCTTGTCTTTATTTGCCTGGACTGAACATTCTTCTTTCTTTACCCCTGTTCATTGCAAACAGCCACGAGGCAAATGTAGTCTCTCACAGCCTGGACCCTCTGTCAACAGTCCACATAGCAGGTACCTTATTCTCCTGGTTTCCACACTGTTCTAGAACTCCAAGAGGATGATGAAAATTGTCCATGATTTAGGTAGGCCTCTATCTGGTCTGCCTCAGGGTAGTTGAGAAATTACTTGTTTCATCCGTACATGCCTTTTCTAATAAATTGGAAGAGACTTTCCTAAGTGTGAAGTGTAAGTAAAGCTCAGAGCACAAAATATTTGGATCCCACCAGAATTTTGTCTAACTCTCCGTAGGCCACCTGGTACTTTCCATCACGCCGTGTTCTGTGTGCACTTGAGGATTCAGTGCAGTGGAGGGCACAGCCTCCGTTTGATTCATGGCAGACTTTCATCATCCTCTTTATTTCTAGATTTTACAATAAGACAGGTAATAGATCAATGAATTATTTTACCACTCACAGAACCCACAAATCTGAATAAAATAGACTAACATCCCCAGCTTTTTATTTTATTTTCATGTTTTATCCAGATTGTGGGTTTTGAATTCTCAAAATGGCAAGTCCTAATTTGGTATTATTTACAATTTATAAGCACCTTCTCTCTTTTGCTTATCCTAAAACTTCTCTTCTGCCAGCACACTCAGTCACTCACCTTCCTGACACTTGGCAAGCTCTTTCACGCTAAAAACAAGGGTAGTCAGTGCCCCTGCCAGGGGCCGTCCAGAGAGCCCACTCACAGCTGCCCCTCCGTGCTTTACGCCTGGCTTCCAACAGTCCCTCGTTTCTGCAGTTAGCGGTGCTTTGCCTCCTTCGTTGTTGGTGTGGTGTCTGTGCTCCCCTGCCCTTTCACTAATCAGTTCATGTTCCCCCAGACAACTTTTTAAAAAGAAAATACTGTCCCTGGAGCTGATTTTTTTCATTCCAATCCCAAGCCATTCACTGTTAGTTTGCCCCTCTGGAAACTTATCACCACTGAGCTGGAATCTAAATTCCTGAAAGCAGGGTGAGGGGTAAGGAAGTGTAGAGTTGTAAACGACCCCCGAGTAATAGTTTTCGTTTTCCAGCTGCATGCTGAAGGGACTGGGTATCTGATTTGGTCATTCCTACTCAGCTGAAGCAACGCAGAACGTACTTTGATGTGCTCTTTGGTTTTAAGCCTCCCTTTACTGTGCTTTTTTTTTTTTTTTTTCTTTCCCTTTGGTTTGGTTTGACGACAATTCTGTGGGGGTTTTTGGTCCATAATAAATCAATAATGAAATATGAATGGAGAAAAACTCACAAGGATTTTTGAAGATAATGATGGACTTCTCCAGGTGCTCTGATGTTCTCTTAGTCCCCTTCAAGAAAAGCCAGTCATGTACTGTAGACAGATCATTGTTTGGTCCATCTTCTCCCCACAAACTGCTGATGTGCCTGAACAGAGATGGGGAATGTCCCCAGAGCAGTCCTTTTAGGACACCAGAGATCAATTCTTTGGTTGACATAAATGATGGTGATGAGAAGGGGAAAGGCTCTTACGTTATTATGCAACACCAACAGCAACCGCCCTTTGGTTCCCAAATATCACATTAGTCTGCAGCCCCCATTCTTTCAGTTGCACGGGGTCTTCCGAAAATGTCCAAGCATCGTTTCTTGGGGCAGCAAGTGCTTCCACATGTCTCCTAACGGGGCTTTGCAGCTGGGACAGCCACATTCTCACTGTGACAGCCACAGGCGCCTTTCAGCTCTGCTCTGTCCAGCGCTGTTATTAACATCTTTCTGAGCATTCAGCACAGTGTTTACTTTGCTGCATGGAGGGTCTGCAATACAAATGGTCTACGCCTGAATGGCAAACTTCATCAAACACCTTGGCAGACAGGTGGTGGTTGAGCATTCTTGGACTTCTTAACTTCTCGGCACTTCTGTGTGGGGTGCACCCAACCCCGACAATGGAATGTGGAGTCTGCTGGGAAAAAATTAACTTCACTTATAATCCAGGCTGTCACGGTGTCCCTTTACATTGAGACTTGAGAGCACCTTGTGTTTGATCTTGCACTGGTCCAGCAAATTTGAAAGCACAAACAGTTTAGAACGTTGACCCCAGAGATCTACAACGGATAATTTTAGACACCGATTCTAAGGGAGGAAAGAGGCTGAGTTGGAAGAAACTGAGTATCCGTTTGAAGGAAGAGGGTTCTTCTCTTATTTTTGTTGTTTAAGGTCTGATGTTGATAATATGGTTGCTTATGTGCTATATACGATTTCAGGGTGATTTTACAGCCACAGTTCTATGTCCTCGTAGGTAATACGCTAAGCCCGCATGTAGACGGTGCCAGTATTCACTGTACACCTACGGTGTGTAGGCCCTGAGCCTCTGCAGTTACTTCCATATGGCTCCTGCCATGCGCCAGAGTCTACAGATTCCCTAAATCAATTGCAGGGAGCTCCTCAAGACTCCTTAAAAATTACAAACATTTGAAAAACATCTGTGACTACATTCATAATAATGATTCATCAGTTTTTAGATTAAAGAGGTTTAAGAAGCAATGTTTATGATGGTCCAGCTGGGCTTTTTTTCTCCTTTTGACTTAAAATCATCTAACTCAATCACCAATAAGTCTTCACAACTCTACTGTGGATTATTTGACGTTGACAAATGGGAAGATTTTACTCCAGTTTCCAGCAAGGCAAAGGAATAATTGCTCTGTAGTCTGGACACAGTGAAGTGATGACTTCATTCCAAAACTTAAGCAAAAATTCTAAAACAAATTCTAAAAATTCTAACATGCAAACTTTCCTTGGACACCTTTTGTCTCTGGCACCTTCTACACAGAGAACTAAGGTGGAATGAGAAGCAGCAAATGGAAGGGAAAGGGGGAAAACTGTGAACACGTCACTGTAAACACTGTTCGGTTTCTCGTGGAATTTTTTTTTTCACATCTTTCCTGTCAGGCTCCTTATCCTCTCCTACTTATCCACAGCATTCAGAGAGTCTCAGGTTATACAGGTGTACTTCTAGGACCGGTTGGCCACCAAGGCTGAGAGCAGTTATAGGGTAAGGTGCCAGTATGTTTCTTTCTAATATTTTGAGGTATGCATTCCCAGTGTTTCCCAGGAACAAGTCAGCCACTTTGCCTTCATAGTAGCTTTGAAAGCACTACTCATAAATCAGGACTATTCTCCTGGGAGAATAGGCTGCATACAGCCAGTCCCTCATGGTATGAGTTAGCACACCTTTGCTTTAACGATGATAAGATAATACTGATAAATTGTGACATTTATTTAGCACTTAATGCGTTTCTAAGCACCATGCTAAGCATCGTATATCTGTCACCTCATTAACTCTTCCCACGTCCCCCTGGCATGTCTGTATTCCCAAGACAGGGGCACTGGGGATTAGAGGCATGAAGATTAAAGATTTGAACCAGGTCTACCTGACTCTGGATCCTAACTTGTAAATCACTTCCCTCTGCCAGAAGGGGAGTGGGCTCCTTTACAAAACAGTTCTAGGGCTCAGGCTGCCCCAGGCTGCCTGACACTGCTTAGGACGAGCCAGTTCGTTTTTTGAAAAAAGAAGACTGAAATCCTAAGTTAATTCTGGAAATTTTTCTTCTGAACCACACATCCAGGGAACAAAGACCATTTGCACCAGAGCAGGCAACAAGATACACAACCTAGGTATTTTCTCACAATAAATCCCTGTTATGACACTGCCTGTGTTAGCCAACAAGTAACAAAATGAATTGAAAGTTTCTTTTCACTTGCCTTTAAATAATTTATGCCCACAAGTAATTCATTTTATTCTCCTTGATTATGTAAAATTATTGAGATGAGTCATACTTGGTGCATGCTATTCAGGCTTTTTACATCCCTGGGTCATACTTTCTTTCGTGTGGTGTGTTATTGTGTGCTGCTTCCTCCCCTACCATCTCCTTCTCCCACAACTGTATGTATTTTGGGAAAGAGATGAAGCAACTCCTAGGCAGTCACTTCCCCAGAAATTTGGATGAGTGAGGGGAGTGAGAAAAATGATAAACTAAATATTTACTTGGAGAAAATAAGCACATTCTTGCTGGACAGAATTATCTGAAATAGCTCCATCGGTTAAGTTCCTTGGGTAAGTTCACACATTTCATTTTCCTCTATAAACACAATCTCAACTCGCATCTATTTATGTAATAAGGCCATTGGAGAGTGATGAGTGACTAGTTAATGAGTAGTCTTTGTTCTTTCCCTTGTCAAATTTCCCAAGACTCTTGAAACAGGTGCTCTTAGGTCAATGGATAAATATTAAAAGTACCCTTTTCCCTGGGTACCATTATCCTCTTGGTACTAGAAGCTCTAGTACAGGTTTGTCCTAAGAAGCAGCAATTTTGCGTATGTTGAAACCCTGATAATTGCCCCAAGGGGGTGGCATTTTTCTCAGTAGATAAAGTGGACATTTCCAAGAGCAGTCAACTGCATGGAAGCCCAATAGGCACGGTGTGTTCTCTTTGTCCCTATCTCAGCCCATTACTTCTCCCTAGGTTAGCGTTCTTCAACATTAGAGGGTACATGCTAATTAAATTTTAATAAGAAATGCTCTGATGCTGTTAAATGTGCCATGTCCTTCAACAGACTCTCTAACACATGAACCCATATTCCAAAGATGGTGACCTTTCGAGTCTTTCTCAGGAGTGGACTTGTTAAAGTGCAGCCCCTGTTTTGATCTTGATCTTTGGCTTACTTGCTCAAAGAAGATAATAATTGACAAACAGGAGTGATATTCACCTCTGTCAGTCAAATTGCATAAATTTGCCCATAACTAATGTCCTTAAATGCCTTCTAAAGAAAAAGCCTGTTAGAAATCTCCTTCGTTTTTCCTTAGATATTGAATAACGAGGAAATGCAGAGCTGTCTGGTGCTCCTGTTACAACTCATCCAGTGACGGCTGGTGACTGTTGTTTGCCAGGGCATATTTTCAGGTCAAAGGAAAGATATATTGAAGGAAAATTCAATCCAGAGTTCATGGGTAACTAGCCCATTCTTCTCAAGACCCTTTAAGGCAAACCATTGACTTCATAAACTGTCAAAGCCAAAACGATTTGAGGATATTAATGCACCCCTTGTCTTTGCAAATGAGAAAACTGAAGACCAGAGAGACTAAATTACTTGCCCAAGATTGTACAATTGCCTCAAAACAAAATGCTCTCATGTCCATAACCCTGACTTGATCTGTGTAATACCATGAGGCTTTACAATCGGAGGCATTTATTTCAGACATAAGGAAACCACTCAGCTGCAAATGTTTTAGGATACAAGTATTGTCTTCTTTACTTCTACATGGGAGATACATAAGTATGGCCTGGACAACCTTCGTTCACGTCATCAAACAACAAAATATTGCAGAGAGTGTGGTAGGGTGGGACTTGGGAACCCTGACTTCCTGCTGGAGCTTTTCATCTAATTGTATGATTTGGGGCAAGTGACTGACCCTATCCATAGAATCCAAGTTCTGGGATTTAAAAATCTCAGGGTTGAAATCTTAATTCTGCCACTTGCTACCTGTATAACCTTGAGCCAGCTACTTTATCTCTCTGAGTCTCCTTTTCATCATCTGTAAAGTGAAGATAATGAGCACACGGAGACTATCCTGGGGATTAAGTGAGAGACTAAGATAAATGCTTAGTGTGTTGTCAGCAATTAGAAGAGTAAATGTTAACTCTCCTTAGCCACTTATGTATGAAGTTAGAAGATGGATTAGATATTCTCTAAGGCTTTATTTCAACATGAATATTTTATAATTTGGTAGCTGGAGAAGTTTCTGTCTTCTCCTCCACTAATAGGTATGTGACATACTTCGTTTATGCTGTACTATATTTTCACAAAACATACAGCCTTTCCTATTCAGTTCTTGAGGGTAACTCCTTGGCCTTAGCATAAGGGCAGTTAATCAGTTTGACCACTAGATGGTGATTAAACTCTTATGGGCTCTCAGTTGGTAGCCTATACTGACCAACTAGAAGACCTAAAGTGTATAAGATGCGGAACTTTCCAGTTGGAAGACCATCTAATCTAATTTGGAGGGTTTGAAGCAGTTGGCACTCAGAGGTGAAGTGAGTTGTTCAAGGTTATACAGATGTTAGTCATAGACTTCGGACAAGAATACAGTCCCAGTTTGGGCCAACGATTTGTTTTTTTCGTGACACTGCAAGAACTGTACTAGAAGCACATTGTGGTACGTGGCTGTTTGGAGCTCCTGCAGGATTACTCTGCTTGTCTCACATATGTCTTTGACAGTGTAATAAGAAAGCTTGGAGTACTCCCTCCGTTCCTTTTTAAGGGGTTTTATGTCTTTTTTATCTTAACATTTATTTTCTTTGGTGCCACCCCTTATCCCTCACTGATGTGAATGTAATCTGTTTTCAGACATTAATGGCTAATGGGATAGCTGGAAACATATTTTCTTGGGAGAAAAATGTACAGAGTAACCAATATAGTTTTTATACCTTCCTATTTCTCCAGGGGCCTCACATTCAGTGTCCTTACCCTTAGTGATATTATAACCATTAGTGAATTCATAATAGGCATGGGGGAATGTGTCTCATTGGTACATACATTCTTTTTGTTCCCGCAATGTCGTGTGTGTGTGTGTGTGTGTGTGTGTGTGTGCATGTATACAAAATGCCTCTTGTAAATAACATTTCCTTCTACAACTTTTCAGCTAGTAGCCAAATAAGACATTAATGGACGCTTACAGAGAAAATAGTGTACTTCGCCCAAGACCGACTTCCGTATTCAAAATTTTGCAGTTTTCCTCATGAGTGCTGAAATTCATATTTAAACTCTAATGCACTATTTAAAAGTAGATGGGAAAATGGAAGTAGATAGGAAAACTTGGAACTTTGAGTCTAGAAGGAATCTTCAAGAAGATCATATGTTCTCGGAAAATGGTGCCTATTTCCCAAAGTCAGAGAGCTAGCAATAGATAGGACCGGCCTAGGATCTATGCCATTCCACACCCGTGTTCTGTAGGCTAACTCTGCCGCCACCCTTATACATATAGCTTTGGAACCACTTGGGTCAGGGTCAGATGGGGATTCAGTGCAAGATGAAACCAGGGTGTACTCTAAAATTATTTAAACTTTATGAGTCTCTGCAAGATGGCTGCCACTGTTCTTAACCTTGCTGCATAGATTTCGCCACATCCAGGATGGCAAGATGGGCTACTTTGCATAGTTCTGACAGCAACTAGTTTTGCCTAATGGTGCTACTGATACTCTTAAACCAAAAATGTCCTGCATCAAACACCCACATTTTAATCATCCTGGATCTACTTAATCTACACTGGTCGGATGTGTAGAGCAGTTACTTTTGTTGATGGAAAATGTTTTACCAAATTAAGGGATGGGATTTGAACCCAAGAAGTTGCCTTTAGTTGACTGACTAAGTGTTTATTTTTCATCAGCGAAGTGTCCAAAAACACTCTTCATGTGGTGGGGAGATCACCTGGGCATACTGCAGAAGGCTGCCAGCCAGTTGCCGGGTTGGGTTGGGTTTGGCCTGGTCCTTTAGCTTCCAGGAAGGTGAGGAAGCAAAAAGCAGCATCCAGACAGCATTTGAAATATTTGAGTTATTTATGTTGATTCTCCTCTCAGGTCCACAAGAGGTGGCTCCGATTCCTCCCTTTCTGAGCCTCGGCCAGTTCGGTCCGGCCGAGCCTTCTTACTCAGAGTCCTCCGAGCGGCTCTTCCACTTCAGCTTCTCCTGCTGCTCCTCATCGGGCTCGCCTGCCTTGTACCAATGTCAGAGGAAGACTATAGTTGTGCCCTCTCCAACAACTTTGCCCGATCATTCCACCCCATGCTCAGATACACAAATGGCCCTCCTCCGCTCTGAACCAAGCACATGCCATCCGCAGCACTGCTGGTAGCATAAGAAGGATTTGGCCGAAAGCAATCCCAAACTAGCAAAATCAGGACCTGAGTCTCGACGCATGCCCTCAGCGTGGCAGCTTTAGCTCTCCTCCGCATCCCGTGTGTGCAAATCATGGCTTCGGAGGTGGATCGGAAACAATGACAGGAGGAGAGCAGACAGACAACAGGTTGGGAAGAAATTTTGTTTGAAACTCTGAGCCTCAGCACTAAAGAGATTAAGGACCTCCAACGTTCTCTGGACGCATGAATTCTGGGCCCTGGGCTCATTTCTGTGCATACCCAAGGACTTCGGTAGACTGAGCAGCTGTCCCACAGTGCTCCTCCATCCACTCAGTAAAGGACTTTGCCTGAGTGCCATGATGGCGTCGAACAATCTACCAACCAACCAGTGCTGAAGAGATTTTAGAACCTTGTAACATACAATTTTTAAGAGCTTATATGGCACCTTTCTTTTTACCTTGTTTTCCTTTGGGGCATGATGTTCTAACCTTTGCTTTAGAAGCACAAGCTGTAAATCTAAAAGGCACTTTTTTAAAGGGTATAAAGAAAAACTGGATGTAATAAATAAGATCATGGAAGGCTTTATGTGAAAACAAAGTTGAATGTTACAGTAAAAAAAGATATTTATGTATGTACAGTTTGCTAAAGCCAAGTTTTGTTTGTATTGATTTCTTTGCATTTATTATAGATAATATAAAATATTTTGTCTGTGCTTTTTTCTCTTCCCCCTAAAGAAATGACTCTAAATTTACATACTGAGCCGGCACTTATCAGGGCACAACCTAAATGATCGTTTTTGCAGAATAAGAGAAGCCGAAACATAAGTATATATTAAAGAAAAAGGATGGTTACAGGTAGCACACATTTAGATGTAAAGGACTCTGGATGATTCCTTCCCCCCCCCCTTCCCACAGCTAATCGTATCTCCTGACCTCTTACTCCCCAGCGTCTTTCACAGCCCCTTTTCTTCTCTATTCCCTTTGCCCAGTTGGAAGAAACCCCACATTAATCTCCTCACTGAGGCCACATCTCTGCTCCATCCCAAGGATACTCAATAGCCGTGTGGATTTTCTTAAAGCTCTCTTGTTTGCATCCCTACTCTATTCCAAAACCTTCTATTGCTTTTCATTGTCTACTAGAAGAAATACAGTTTTCATCCATCATTCAAGTCCAAATACAATAAGATTCTATTCTGCCCCTCTGATCTTGCCAACCAGCGGCCATCGCGGAATTGCTTGGTGCTCATGGCGTTTTAATCCATCCTTTAATAACTGGAGGAGGAGGATTTATATAAGGCCCAGGTTTCAGGCTTCTCTTGAAAATGGAAAGCTCTGGTGCCTTGGGTGCATATTCCTGCATGCCAGTCATTGCTGGGGTGATGTGGTTGCTGTCACTTGAAGAACAGGAAAAGACAGATTTTCCATTTGCCTTTATATCCTATTAACTACTCTCACTACCTGTCCCAGTCTCTCTCCTGTGGGTATTTAGTGTACCAATCCTGCTCTACATGGAGAATTTAAACCAAACCAAAGTACTCAACCTGAAACTGCCTGCCATGGTTTCCATTATGTTTGTAGCCTGAGTGTCATCTCAACTAGGGTTCCTGGGGATTATTTGGTTTCCCAGTTCCTGGGATCACTGCAGACCTTCTAATCCCATCTCTGGGGGGTACGACCTGGGAGCTTGCTTTAGAAACAGACACCTGAGGTGATTTTAGCCCAACTGACTGTGGAAAAGAACTTCCCTATTCTTTCTTACCTCCCCAGTTTTGTTCTTACCATTCCTTCTCTCCTCTCTCACAAGACTCAACTCACGAAGCCACCAACTCCCTGAAGACTTCCCTGACCACTGTTGGACTGTATTTAAGACTTCCCTCTACTGAATTTTCCTCACGTGGGTGTTCTGCTTTCTACTCTCAGGTTACTCCTGTCTCATTTCCCTGGAACCTCGCTCAGGGAACAGAACAGAGTTGAGTTGTTCTTTTATTAAAGAAGAGAAACCTGTGCTAAGGTTTCCCATTTTCCTGCTTCTGGAAAGGTTATGAGCTGTGGCAGAGCGTGGAGTTGCAGTGCCCTCCCCTGAGATCAGGCCACATGCTTACCTCACTTCCTTCCTCTCCTGCTCCCAAGTAGTGGGCTTGGAGCAGTCCAGCCCTACAAGAGACACACGCTGCCACTGTTGGGAAAATCACCACGCGATGAGACATTAGTTATGGAAGAGTCCGGCACTAAGAGACTGCAGAGCCCTTGCTTCTCCACCTTACGATTACCGGACAAACTAGGCATCTCCCATCACTGAAGAAGCAAGTGTTAAATGTGACTGAGAAAAAAGTTCAGTTTTGATTAAGAAAATCTTATAGTCTTTTAGTGCCTTTCTAAAAACCCCTGTGAAACACCCAGAGGGATGGACGATGTGCATTTCTATTCAATTTTTGAAGACTTAAACAATCCAACATTGGAACAGAACAGAGTGGAAAGTCCTGGTGAGTGGACACATTGAAGCTGTGAGGTCTTGGCTTTCCCCAGGGGGTGACAGGACAAGTCTCATGAGGACCAAGCCAGCCACCAAGGAGTCTGGTCCCTCTGCGCGGAGCCCTCACACTCTTACCTGCCTCTTGAGGAAGGGGACACAAGACAGCATCAGGAGCACCCTCACCTGCCCCCCAGCAGCCCTGGCAACAGAGAGAGAAAGAGAGGATGTTGCACAAAGGCTTCGGGGACAAGATAGGGGTTTGAAAGAATATTCAGGGGGCGAAAGGCTCTCACTTCAGAGTGAAGACTGCCAGGAGCCCTGCTGTGGCCTGGAGGTAGCCAGTGATCCTGGGAGTGGGGGGCAAGGAGGGGCAAGACACAGAGGCCATCAGCTGACCAGGAACGTGATGAGATTTGCACGGGCAACTAGGAAATGTTAGAAGTGGTGAGGAAAGAGAAAATCCATAGAGCTAACATGGGTAAATGAAGGCTTGGAAACCAAAAGCAGTGACTTCACAAGAAATCCAGGGAAGAGTGAAAGACTTTCGGAAAAACCGCTCCTGGGGAGCAGGAATGTTGCCTCCTAGAAAACGGGGCAGCAGCTTCCCTTGTTTTTGTACGAAGAGAGGAGACGCGCCTTCAAAAGGCTTGGATGAGAAATTCAGCAAGCTGAGGTCTGAGATTTCCTGTTCAAAAGGCAGGTTGTGGTAGACTGATTTACAGCCTATGCTCTGGGGCCAATTATTAAGAAACAAAAGCTACAGAACTTTATTGACAAGCCACGGAAAAGATCGTAAAGCAACGAGAGGTGGAGCAAGTTGATTTATGAAAGCTGATCACGGCCCAAAACACAGGGTCTCCAGGAGCTGGTGTGGATGGGCCTGACACCAGCCCAAATGGTTGGGATTCCTTCCCTGCTGCCTACCAGTCCAGCATCACCAGATGTGCCCCCCGGGGAACTGTGGGGAAGGAAGAGTCTCAGGGTACGTGCTGAAGAGGTTCAGACATGTGGGGCAGAGCACATTCCCCTCCCATCAGCGGGTTTATCAAATGCCCACTGTGGTGTGTGACCTGCCCCAGACCTCGGCTGAGTCTGGAAGGACCCCATCACTTCCATCAAGGCAACCCTCACAGGGCCTTTGACATATGGAAGAATCTGTACTTTCCTCCACCAGTTATGTCCTGAAACTGGGCATCAGGGTAAATGAGACCAGAAGGGAACCAAACAGAAACAGTGTGTGAGTTAGGGGAGAAAAGGGAGATTAAATCTATTGCCTCTGTCTTCTTGGTTTTCTGTTGGCAAATTTCTTCTTTTCACTTCCTTTTGTCACCTGATTTGTGTCAGGGTGAGGTGCATTTCTGCAGAGCATGACTGTTAGTCTGTGGAAGCAGAGACAGGTGAGGGGACGGACAAGCATGGAGACCGTGTCCAGCTATGTCGTGAGCCGCACCAAGTTCTGGTGACACAAGAGCGGTCATTTCAATTTTAGATGTAATAATACACTGTGATAAGAGGCTGATGGTCAGACCTCAGTTAATCCAGAGACAATGAAATTTACAAGGAATGGCTTTTATTTTTCAGTTCCTGGCTTCTCACTAACCTCTCCCTCAGAGTTTAAAATCTCTACCAGGACTCCATTTGGGAATGCCACAGAGGAGCCTGAATTTGGGGAAGAATCCTCATTCGGATGAGTAAGTGAAAGAACTGGGTGAATTGGGGGCATTTCTTGCCACTGGGAGGATGTTGGGCGAAGGCAGGTGCTGGAGGAATTCACTGGAACTGTGCTGAGGAAGGAGCATCTTGGAAGGCTAGAGAAGTCGGACAGTTGAGAATTGCTAATAAAAAACAAGGCGACATGCTGTAACGCCATACCACATGCTGAAAAACGAGGAACATTTAATCTGGGGAGCCAAGGAAGCCAGTTGGGACGTGGGTATAATCCTTCTAAAATATAAAGGTCACAGGAAAATTAATGAGCCTTGCAATTTTTTTTTTAACCTGTTACCTAATACAGGAGCAGGAACATGACTGAATTTGAAAACCCCAGTTCTCAGAAGAAAGTCCTTGGTAGGTAGGCTGTGTTACCCCTGACGGACTGCACTGGTGCCATGGGCGGTGGAGAAGATTCCTGCCCCATAGTTGGACCGGTGCCTCACAGATGTGCATTCCAAGCCCAGGCCCAGATCCTGCTGGACACGTTCTTGAGGCAGGTGCTGAGCTCAGAAAGTGAAGCTGCCGAGCAGCCACCAACACTGTGGAGAGTTCCCAGCAGTCACACCAACCCCAAACCACCCAGCACAGCTCACCTCCCTCCGCCACCCCCCTCTCGATGGGATTTACAGGTTGACTGGAAACTGTAAGGCTGAAGCCTGTCCAGGCCCGTGTGCTCTGGGGGTGGTTCAGATCCACGCATCAGTGTTACCTGGAAACTCGTCAGCAAAGTACAGCTTCGGGCTCTAGCCACCACCGGCCCCAGATTTCTCCATCTTGGGACTGGTTCACTCTCCCTAGCTGACCACATAGTGAATGGTATAAGGGATTTCCCCATCGTCCCCCACAGGCTTGTAATGTCCACTTCACCAAAAAAATAGGTATCCATATAAATCTGGATTTTTGTTCTGGACGCTATCATGTGCTGTTGATCTGTCTTTCCGTTGCTGTCTTAATTATAGCAGTATATGGGATAACTGATTATGAGGATAATGTATATATCTGTATTATATATCGATATATAGTATATATATGTGTGTATATATATACATATCGATTATACATCGATATGCTATAGATATATAATGAATAAATTGTATAACTATAACCATTAACATATTAGCACAGTGTCTCAGTTACTTTGTCATAAGTTTTAACACATCTTAGGACCCCCATTTCTTTCTCTTTTTTATATGTGTCTATTTTAAAGGCTAATTGTTAAAATCAACCATTTGAATTACTGAAGGTTCTCTTGGTTTCTAAGGAAAAATGAACAGTTTCTGATCTCTTTCTCATTCATCTCTCAATTTGATGTTACCTTTCTACGGTTTTTTTTTTTTTTTTTAAAGATTTTATTTATTTATTTGACAGAGATAGAGACAGCCAGCGAGAGAGGGAACACAAGCAGGGGGAGTGGGAGAGGAAGAAGCAGGCTCATAGAGGAGGAGCCTGACGTGGGGCTTGATCCTGGAACGCCGGGATCACGCCCTGAGCCGAAGGCAGACGCTTTAACCGCTGTGCCACCCAGGCGCCCCCTTTCTACGGTTTTTGATTTATCAAACAGCGTGCACACACTGCTTTTAAAGATTAGTTCGATTTCTATTATTCTGTGACTTGCATTTTAACTTAACAATATCCCACAGACCTCAGTACATACGTGTTTGTTCCATCGGACAGCTCAGTATCTTCCTTCAACGTTGTTTCCTTCCAGATGTTTGCTGTGAAACAATGCTGCAGTAAACAGACTGCATATCTTCGTGAAGTGCTGCTTTTATTTCCCCAAGAGCATTGTTCTAGGTGGAATTTCTGAATCAGAAAGGTACGTACATTCTAAATTTTAATAAATTTGCCAGATTATTTTCTGAAAAGTTGTAGTGATTTACAATCCCCCCTACACACACACAGTGGGGAAAAGAACCGTTTCCTCAGACCCCACTCCCCCCAGTCTAGAGGAACGATTTTCAAATTATGGGAATTATTCCCAAATTATTAATGTCTAAGTTCTGCAATTAGAATCTCTCAAGGAACTTACAGAAGTGTAGAATTCCACACTCACCTTAAACAATTAAATCATCTCTGAGGATCAGTATTTGTCTGAAGCTGTTGATTCCCTCGCGTTAAGGCAAGTTTGGAAGGACTGGATCAAATGTTCTCACTTTTCTAAAATATTGCCCAACCGCGGCAACAGTAGCTCATTGTTTTTAAAATTGCATTTCTATAACCTATTTATATGATGATTCTATTTGTGTTACCTCTTTTATTTATATATCTTCCATAGTCTCTATTTTTCGATTGTTTCTCTTTCACTTTTTTATACAATTTCCAAGGAACACTTGGTGTATTAGAAAAATTAACCATGTATATCATTTGTCTTGACTTTATACAGTTCCTGTAGTTACACAGAAAGTTTTAATTTTTATGTCATCAGATCTGACAGGTTCTTTTTCCTTTATAGAGCCTGGATAATCTGTATTAAGAAGGTCTTTTCCTCTCCAAGATTATGAAAATGGTTGCTTGTATTTTCTTCTAGTTGGTTTATTATCTATCTGGAGTCATTTTTGTAGTTGACAGGGAGTAAAGAAACTACTTTGTCAATTTCCAAACAGACAATTGTCCCAGTGCCAGTAGGGAGCAAGACAGGGATACTTCCTTTTATTATTAGCTTTTAGCAGCCAAAAAGTCAGCATGGGGCTCGTTGAATAAATTAGAGTGCATACATACTATTTACTATAATGCAACTATCTTTTTAAAAATGAGATTAATCTGTATTTATTTATTGAAGAAGTTGCTAATTTTTTTTTAAAGGTATGGAATGGTTTCTATAACATGTGCCCACTTTTGTAGGAAGAAAACACAGGTTAATTGCATATGGCTAGGAATATTTTAGGAAGATAATATGAAATTCAAGGCTTAACATTGTGAACAGAATCATCAGGGGAGAAACAATTTTAAACACATTATTTAAGTTCTGACAAGGAGCATGATCTGTTTTTGAGATCCTAATTGCTGTAATAATGATAATTTTAAAAATCAAAAAGGTACTTCTGTTCTTTCATGAGAGACATTTGATTTGCTTTTTAATTAAAAAAAAAACAATTTGGGTTCGCTCAAAATAAATGATTGGTGGTCATTTATTAAAAGTACCATCTTAATGGCTGACTCCGCTCTGGATGGTCATCGTGCATTTATGGTTGGTTCCGGTCCTAGGGTGGAAGGGCAAAGGTAGACAAGCCTCCAATTTCAGACGAGGAGGCTCCCTGATCAGGGTACTCGTTGAGTCCCAGAGAAGAGCTTTCCTGGGAGAGATGTCCTCCCAATGAGATTCATTTTTTCAAGAAAAACCTCAGCTTTCTAAACTACCCTCTCCTCCGGAAGTTACTGCTTGCAGGTGGGCTCGGTCGTCAGGGAGGGCCTGGTCACCGGAAGTGGTGGGGGCGGGGACAGCAACAGCCCCTCGAAGGCCCAGGCAGTGTCTAATATGCCTTTCCTCCCTGGTACAGGCGCCTCAGATTCACCTGCCTGACTTGTTCCTTGAAACTGCCCCTAGTCACCAGCTTCCCTTAACATTCTGCCTACTTAAGCCGGGCTTTTGGGGGGCTCAGCCCCTCCTCTCCTCCAATCTCCTCACGGAGTCCACTGATCAGAATGGAAAACTGATAGGGGAACGAAGGTCCTGGACATTTATAAAGTCCTTTCTGTGCAAGTCTTACGAAGGAGGCTCCACCTGCACCAGAGACAGCCTCGGTACCCGCCTGCTCAACCCCGTAGCTGGACCACCTCCAGCTGTGTAACCTGAGCAAGTTACCTGACCTCTCTGTTCCTCGGTACCCTCCTGAGGAATAATACTAGTACCCACCACAGGAGGTTGCGTTGAGGATTGAAGCCATCAGTGTGTGTGCTGTGTGGTGCGTGGCAAGTATGAAGGGACAGATATGCAGGCCATTTGATGAGTGTTCCCTCTAATACCAAACTGATTTCAGAAATCGCTATGGGGGGCGCCTGGGGGGTGCAGTCGTTAGGCGTCTGCCTTCGGCTCAGGGCGTGATCCCGGCGTTCTGGGATGGAGCCCCACATCAGGCTCCTCTGCTGGGAGCCTTCTTCCTCTCCCACTCCCCCTGCTTGTGTTCCCTTTCTCGCTGGCTGTCTCTCTCTCTCAAATAAACAAATAAAATCTTTAAAAATTAAAAAAAAAAAAAAAGAAAGAAATCGCTATGGGGAAGAGCTTTCCAGAGCACACACTAATTTTTAAACATTTCTGGGAGGAGAAAAGTTTGTGGACCCAGGAGAGAGAGTTGCCCAAGAGTAACATTATTGGTTGCAGGGCTGCACTCAGCATAACCCTGGGGCCGGTCAGACTCCCTCGTCCTGATAGGACTGCTCAGAATGACATCCCCACTGGGGCAGCTCAGCACTTGATCAGCCTTCCCATACCTCGATCTGGCTGCCTTTTGGGGTTTCTCCCTCTATGGCTTCCATGCACAATTCTTTTTTCCCCAGTTGTTTTTGTTGGATTTTATTTGGGGGGCAGGGGAGGGGTGTAGGGCCAGGGCTGTAATGTTCATCTCTGGAATGAAAATGGCATCTTCCCTCCTGGGTAAGTCCTTTGGCCTGTCAGTGATCACGTTGTTTGTGTCCTAGCTGGAGCACCTGCCAGGTCCAGGGTCCTCGTTGTTCCCTCCACTGGGAGTGCTGACATCAGGAGGGTAAGGGTTCTGGCCCCCGTGTGGAGCTCCTTTCTCAGGGCTGAGTACTGCCTACTGGCAAAGACAGCGCACCCATGGCTTCCCAGAGCTCAGCAGCAGTGGGAAGTCGGGGACCCAGATGGTGACGTACTTTGGCAGGTGATAAACCTTGTTTGTTCAGGATTTTGGATTCTTTTGATTCTATGAAGTCCTGCAGGGCACCCCTTCCCTGGGGCCTCATCAAGCAGTTTCTTCTCCTGGTGGCCTTTGTGGTACCCCCAAGGCCTAGCAGCTGTGCCAGCTTCAGAGAGCTCAAGTCTCCAATATCCCAGAGGGATAAGGGGCTGGAGAATAGGGGGACCCACTTGTCAGGATATTTTACTGGAAATGGAACACAGGAAATTCGAGAGGGAACCTATTTTATCTTTCTGCCTCTATGCAGTCATAGAGAATCAATGAAAAATCTCCGTATTGCTTTAAGCTCTCTGATGTTGACTTCCCATTATTTTTTTTAAATATAGTCCAAAGCTTAGCAGGTTTTTTTCCATATTATGAAGCCTGGAGCCACCTTGGGTTCTGTTTTTTGGGGGTATAGGTCTTTCTACTTCCTGGACCCAGGGTCTCGTGATCCTAGGCTAGAAGGGCTTGGCGCCAACATTGCCAAGTAATGAAAACAAGCTTCTCTATCAAAACCACCTGTTTGTTTGTTTGTTTGTTTGTTTGTTTCATAAATCCATTAATGCTTTTCCTTATGCACATTTTATTTTTTGCATTCAAGAATGGATTCAGTGGTAAGAATGGCTTTGTGTGTTTGTTTCGTTTAGGTAAGCTCCATGCCTAGCGCAGAGCCCACATGGGGCTTGATCTCACGACCCTGAGATCAAGACCTGAATGAGATCAAGAGTCGGACGCTGAACCGACGGAGCCACCCAGGCGCCCCAATTGTAAGGACTGTGAAGGGGAGTTTTTAAACATTTAATCATACATTCAAAAATAAGTGAATGGGTCACTTGTTCTGGTTTGTAATCCATTCTCAGTGAAGCCGGTGGCAGTTACGGTGGACACCTTCAGCCCTTCCCTTCGTTTTGAAGGACGTGCTCCCCTGGTGTGGTTGAACCCCAGAAAGCCAGCTGCACCTGATGTCCTTGAGGCACTGGGGTGACACACAAGGCAGCCCCTGCTGGTAGTGACAGGATTCCCTCCTGTGACTGCACCCTGTTTTTGTTCTTCCCTCCTCCCCTCCAGCCTGTGTTTGGGGGTCCTCGGCATTCCCACGTGTCCTTTCTGGTTGTGAATGTGGAAATACTCATCTTTACAGCTGAAACTCTGTTAAGCCTGGGGTGAACTCAAGAACTCCATCAGCCCATAAAAAATGTTTATCAGCTCACAAACCTTTCATTGGCTTTTCTCACAATTATTTATTTCTTGATAAAAAGGCATCTGATGACAGGTCGAGTGCTGCAGAAAGGCCTAGCAGTGTCCCGAATCTGGAAAGTCACCCAGAGTGCTATCTCGTGGCCTTCTGAGTGACTGGCTCTTGGCAAAGGGTCCAGAACTGGCCACTTTGGACTCCTTTCCTCTGCTCCTAGCTGGTCTGGCTACTGAGGTTTTCCCACCCAGTTTCAAAATCACTTCTGAAAATGTTTGCCCAAATGCTTCCTTGCTTCAGTTTTTGTTTTGCTTTTTTTTTTTTCCCTAGACTTTCATCTAGTTGGGATGAAAGCCACTATTTTGTCCGTTCTACCCAGACACCGGGTGCCTTGGCCGAGGGCTGTGGTCTTATTCCTGGGCCATGAGATAGGTGCTAGTCTTGTGGCAAAGTAAGGGAGTGAGCCTCGCCTACTGTCACCTCCGAAGGCCCCACTAATGGGGTGCCGCTACCTTAGACCTCAGGGTCTCAGGTCATCAGCTAGAAATAGAGCTCCTCCCGGTGCCAAGGTACAGAGGAAAATCACTCCTCAGCTCACCCGCCACTCCTGGCAGAAACCAGGGGCAGGAAGGGTGCCTGGTACAACCTCAGAAACCAAAAAGCTCTGGCACTAAGTGTCAGGGATGATAGCAAAAGAAGTGCTTTGCAAGCTTTCCTGTCCAAGGGCCACCCACCAGAAAGAGAGGGGGACACATTTTTTTCAGAACTTGAGGGACATAGCATTAAGGTTCCTGTCTAAAATGCCATATTTCTTTAAAGAGTCACATTTTGCCTTAAAAGTTCATGTGAATTTTTCTACTCATAAAATGTCAAACTTGTTTAAATACAAAATTAGTGCATTCTCTGATCTTGATTAGAATTTCATATGTATTGGGGCACCTGGGTGGCTCAGCGGGTTAAACCTCCGTCTCTTGATTTTGGTTCAGGTCATGATCTCAGGGTTGTGAGATGGAGCTTTGGGCTCCGCGCTCAGTGGGGAGTCTGCTTGGGACCCTCTCTCCTTCTGACCCTCTCTCCGCTCACACGCACACCTGCGCACGAGTGCGCTCTCTCTAATAAATAAATAAATCTTTTAAAATGTTTTATGTGTACTACGTGGCTTTGACTCCCAAGAAGCTCAAACCCCAGTTTTTGAAGTGGGAATCATGTTTACAGTCAGGAGAACCAATCAGATGTCTGCCATTCATGAGATTTCTGATCCTGGGAACCTTCCTTAACTATGTTGATCCTCAGTTTCCTTACTGGTCAAGTAAGGACAGTGGTATATCTACCCTCATATCGTAGCTGTCAAGATGACCTGAAAAATTTGTATAAACCCAGCACCTGGCACTGTGAAGCACCCAGTAAATGGTACTTTTATGTGTATGAATGTCATGTGTTGTAACTCAGGGTGGAAAGGGAAATCAAAGCTCATTCCTTACGCTGAGAGAACCTCGGCATTTTGGCTTAGAGGTTATCTCATCCACGCAGAGGTAATTCCTGTTGCAGAGAATTCAACTCACCTGTACTTCCAACCAGCAGCCCCAGTCTGTCTGCAGGCAGTTCCTTTAGAAAGTCTTTCTCTATCTCGAATGAACATTCCTCGCCTGGACTTAGCACTACTTTTGGGTGGTAGCTATAAACATTGCAATTTTAAGCAACCGTGAATGTGAACATTAAACTAGCTTTTCGATGCACATAGTCTATAGTCTAAATAATTACAGTTGTGAAAATCTGCTTCCCTGAGGCATATATTCTGTATTTGGGGAGAAGCAAATCTAAATATGGCAGTTCTGAATTTAAATGTCCCCAAAGGCTTAAGGATATATCATGTTGGAGAACGTGACCTGGAGCCAGTTCGTGAGTCGAATGTACCTTCAGTCAGCATTCCAGCTTCGACACACTCCACTGGACAAACTTTAAAGTTCCACGGATTGCTAAACAGTGTCCCCAAAGCTGGTGACCCCTGGAAATAATGCATGGCACATGAAGACAACTCCATTCCTTGGTATTCCGAGAAGGATAATAAGAGACAAACAGACTATGGAGACACATATATAATGAGAGTCACAGAGGGGAAGGGGAGAATTATTTGAGAAAATAATGTTTGAAAACTGCACAAACCTGATGAAAACATCAGAGTACACATCCAGGAAGCTGAGTGAATCCCAAGTAGGGATTTCCATCTACACACATCATAGCCGCACTGCTCAACGAAAAGAAAATCCTGAAAGCAGCAAGATGACTCATCGGATACAGGTGAGAATCGAAAGGATTGATGCAATAGAATCCGGGGCTGGGATGATACCTTCAAAGTGCTCAGAACCAAACAAAACTGCCCACCAAGAATTCTAGATTCAGAAAAATCACCCTTCAGAAATGAAGGTGAAATAAACACATAACCAACCAACAAAGAGAAGTCATTCCTAGTAGACTTGCCCTAAAAAGAACACCGCAAACTGATGGGAAATGACACCAGACAGGAACTCAAATCCACAGGAAGAAATGAAGAACACTGGAAATGGTAAACATGTTGGTTGATAGAAAAAAATGTAAGTATATTGTTTTCTTGCTTCCCGTCTTCTTTAAAAGATACAAAGTCAGGAGTGCCTGGGTGCCTCAGTTGGCTAGCGGTCTGCCTTCAGCTCAGGTCATGATCTCAGGGTCTTGGGATCGAGCCCCGTGCGGCACCCTGCTCAGTGAGGAGTCTGCTTCTCCCTCTGCCTCCCCTGACCCCACTCATGTGCTCTCTCTCTCTCTCTCTCAAATCAGTCAATAAATAAAATCTTTTCAGGGCACCTGGGTGGTTCAGTCAGTTAAGCCTCTGCCTTTGTCTCATGTCATGATCTCAGGGTCCTGGGTTTGAGCACCACATTGGGCTCCCTGCTCAGCAGGGAGTCTGCTGCTCCCTCTCCTTTTACCCCTCCCCTGGCTCATGCTCTTTCTCTTTCTCAAATAATAAATACATAACATCTTTTTTTAAAAAAATTGATTAAAAAAATTAAAAGATACAAAACATATAAGCCAGTAAGTATAACATTTTATTATTGGGTTTATGTGTATAGATAGACTCTATATGACAATAATAATATAAAGGAGAGGGGAAAGATTGGAGCTCTCAGAGCAAAGATATTTATTTTATTTTATCAGATTTAAGTGATAATCTGAAAAAGACTGTGATAGGATACAATGCACACTGTAAGAGCAATCACTAAGAATATTAAAAAATAGTAAAAAAAATTAACAGAAAAATTAAAATGGTACCCTAAAAATATTTATTTAAACAAAAAAAGAGGAGGGGTTGCTGAGGAGGAACACAAGAAAGAAAAAGACAGGAGACATGTACAAAAGAGTAACAACATGGCAAATGTAAACCCAAGCCTATCAATGACTCCACCAAACGGAAATGCTCACAGAGGGTAGTAATGAGTATAATAACGGTAGGTAATCCGTCCCGACAGCTGCCCACGTGCAGGTCCTAGACCAGTACTTAGTTTTCTCTTATAATCCTCATAATAGCTCTGTAGCATGGATGTTCTCATTTCCACTTCAGGCATGAGAAAACAAGGAGAATCGGGATCGAAGAACTTGCCCAGGGATGAAAGAACAAGAAAACAGAAGAGCTCCTTGGGATCAAAGTGACTCAGTGTGAAAAACCCGAACTCACGCTGCGGCAGAAGTGAGTGTGGTAGGAGCGGACTCGGGGAGCACGGAGCAGTGCCAGCCACTGTCCTTAAATGCTTCCCGTGTTAACCCCTGTGGTCTTCACAGCAACACTTCAAGGTGAGTGGTGCTGTGATTTTCACTCTTTCCAGGCGAAGAAACTGAGGCACGGTGAAATTACCTTGCCCGAAGTCACATGAGAAATGGTAGAATGAGACTTCCAACTGAGTCATCTAGCTGTCGAGCCTGTGCTGCCATATTATGTTGCCTCCCAAGTGCTCCCATCATTTCCCTCCAATTCATCCATTAAATTACAGAGAAAACGGGAAAAGGGAGCTCGCAGGTAGCTCTGAAAAGGGAGCAGTGTCCTCCAATGGAAACCGAGGGTGGGATGGGGAGAGATGGGGAGGGCTGGGGCGGGATGGGGAGGCAATGTCCTGGTCATTCCTGCTTTATCATCATGATGGGGATTGGTTTTTGAGCAAATCGTGTAAGTTTCAGATTGTTCATTCCAATTTTCACTCCTTCATTCATAAGTAATTATTCTCAAGCTTCCTTCTTCTCCCTCACAGGGAACGGGGGGGGGGGGGTAGCCATTAGAAAACTACTATTTTAAAGAGCACCTCATATAATCCTCACAACCACCCTGTGAATTAGGTGTTACTGTCACCATTTTGTTGCTGAGGAAGCGGAGGCTCTGAAAAAGTCATTGCCAACGATCACAAACCTTGTATGTGGTGGCACCAAGAAGGGAGGCCAGGTCTGCCTGCCTCCAATGTCCACACACTTCCCCCTGTGCCCGGGGGAAAGGAGCCTGGCATCAGAGTGATCGCCCGGATTCACTGCGTTCCAGCACCTTGATTCGAGGCCGTCAGTGGTGAGCCATTAGCAAGAAGGGAGTTTACAGAAACCGAGCCAGTTGTCATTTAATTTTTTATTTGAACATCAAACAGAGTGAGAAATTGTTTACAGGTGCTTTGAGCATCCCGCTGGACTCCTTACTTTTTAAAGGTGCAAAAGAGGTTTACAAGTGTGTTTCATTAAACAAAGCAAAGCCGCAACAAAACGGAATCACATCAGTAATAGTACGCATCAGCGAAAAGGCATATTAAGCCATCAGACACAATTTGGCGTATAAGCCTTTTCCCATAAAACAAGAGCTCTACGTTGAAGAGTATGTTGTGCACAAAAAGCATTGTTTATAAGCTGTGAGAGAACATAAACTGGCATAATGTCACTTATTAATTCAAGTCTCTATGACCAATGACCTCTCTGTGAATGCAAAGGGGTCCACATGTCAGGCACCTGCTCATGGGGCTGTATGTTGTTTCCAGGGTACACAGCTCTGGACACACACACTAAAGATGGGTTTGGAACATGGCAGCATTTACATATTTAAAAAGTTCAGGCACATTTGGATGCAAAAAAGAAAAAAAGAATAGAAATTTTTCTTGAATCTCTCAAAGACAGTGCAAAATCGAAGTGCCATAATAGAGGCAGCGGCTACTTAGAAAACCATTATAAACGACATAGAAAGAGGCCACACTCACTTTAATCCAAATGAAAAGAAGATGCAGTTAGAAACAGAGGAATCACACTAGTGAAAAGATGAGTATTTGGGACCACAGTTTAATACATTTGCTCCAGTTGAGAGTACGTTTTCAGGGAGTCCACCTCGGGAGCGTGCCGTGTAATCTGGTCATCCTCCCAAGCCTTGCACTGAAGGGAAGCAGGATTGCCTCACACACTACTAGACGACTCTATCTGCCTTCCAAATAACGAGTTTCCCAAAGCAGATTTGCCTGTGAAGAGTAGATATTACTACGGTCCTAGTGATCATTCCCGGCATCCACAGTCCATCTCAGAGTGGGAAAGTATGAATAGGAAGGGATTTGGAATCGGTTTCATGTAGGGGTACTCTAAACCAACAGCCTAAATCTATGGCCATTTCAGTGTATAAGATTTTAATGCGAGAACACCTTAATGTGATCAAGAGTAAATTATCAGGAAGTCCCTTATTAGTTCAGCCCCGAAAAGGCATGGCATATGGCGTGGTTAGACAGCCTTACAAGGTTCAGAGGAAACTAACCAATGACTCCACTTCCTTTGGGGCTGGATTTTGCAACCTCTGTAGGGTCTTCTCTTTGGATGAACTAGCCTCTCTGATGGTTGCATGACAGCATTCCAGAATCATGACCGCAGGCCTGGAGCTAGGCAATGGCCAAAAGAAACACAGACCACTAGCTATTCTTTAGACTGTACCGCGGACGATGCTTGCTCTTCCATAGAACTCCAGCTGCCATTTTAGAAATGGTGGTCATTCGTAGTTCACAGGGCATGAGAGGAATACAGAAGCCTGGTGCATACCCCAGGTGCCAGTATCCATCTGCCTCAAAATACCTGCAAGGCTCTTATTACTGTATTTACCACTCTCAAAATTCCTGAACCTACTTCCCCACCCTACCCTAACCCCCAGGTTGATTGTATCTTTCAAAACTTAAATTGCCTCAGAGTGGAGGGGGGGGGGGAGATACAATATGTTCCCTACCCCCAACAGCAGTATCAGCTGCAAAGTGTCAGCTGTCCATTAGTGGCACTTCAAATAATAAAAAGAGATTTCTAAAATTATTTGAATTTTCCTGGGCTAACATTCCAACCATCTGGTGTTCTCTGCCCATTTCAAATGTAGTAGTATCTTTAACATGAATACAAACACATTAGATGAATAATGTAAAACCCTCCACTTCATTATTGTTTGGATTTAGCTGGTATTACATCATCTATAGTACTAGAATTTTTTTGTCTGTTTTTATTTTTTTAAAAGAAAATCTAAGTATAAACATTAAAAAGAACCCACTGACCCATTAGGTACTGTCCAAAAATATTACTACTGATATTTTGGTAAAGCAAAATTAGCTGCCCTGAATAATTTTCCTTTGCAGGCATAATCTCTGCTACATAAGATTGTCTATCATTCGATATCCAACAATAGGCATCTGGATTAGTGCTATTTTGTCTACTGTGGATATAAAAGTTGATATGAAATGTGATCTTCATTTAAATGAATAATCACCAGACCCTAGGCATCAATGACTGCATACATGACAAGGTAGCTATACAAAAAAACTAAATATTTTCCGTTGGTTTTGCATGTTTAACCCAGTCAAATTAAATCCAGAACGGAATTACTACATTCAATTGTCTGATAAACAAGCATTGCAATTTCAAAAAAAATATATATTATACTATATAAGGTGCTTCTTAAACAGAACAACAAAAGAATTATGTTCTAAATATATTCTTACTGCAGACACACAAAATTGCCTCTAAATTCAGATGCACATATATGAAAAAAACTTTTTTATTTTTTGGCCCTCCCAGGTTCCCAGTCCTTTGGTGCTCACTCACTAAGTAATCAAGAATGAATGAAACCCACTTTTTGAAACAGGCATCCCAAGAGAAGCCCTAGAAGCTTGGCTGGGTTGCTGGCTAGCACATCACCTCTCAGTGGGGTTTGAACTGTAGGCAATGAGGTCACTGGAGGAAACCAAGCTTACTTTTTGGCTGAGAAGAAGAGATAAACCCTAGCTGCTCTGGAGAAGCAAAGGCCTAGGGAAGGCTGTCCTGCGGCTGGACTGAGCCTTTCTTGTTTCGCCTGTAGGTCAAAGGATTCCTATGGCCCAATGCTAATCTCACTTGGCTTATGAAGTTTACTGAAATGAGCTTTGGGGGAAATTTTTTCCCCAAGGCCAAACCCTGGTTTTCGGATGAGCTCTAAACGACCAAGAGCACGGAGTCTGACCAGGTCCTAGGCAGCCCGAGTAGCAAGCCTCCAGTCCTCGCCCTCCAGCCCACCCAACAGTGTGCTGGGCCAACTGTAGGAACACAGCTGTCTACCGCTACTCCTTCCAATCAGGGCGGCGAGAAGGGCTGCCCCACACTGCACACAGGGCCTGCCAGGGGCACTCCTGGATAGAGCTACAGCCGGTGGCAGTGCCACAGTGAGCCTCTCAGTTTTATCCTGTTTCTACCCTACTTTCTTCCTGTTCTCTAATATTTACAATAATCATGCACATTTACTATTGACCCAAGTGCCCCAGGGCTAAAAGTATCACCAGGGTGGCCACTGATTTAAACTGCCCTTGGTCATATGCTGGGCACTACTACGTGTGATAATTCACCCTCTGTGTAACTGACACACCAGGACGATCCAAGCAGAGCGCCCTCTGCTGGTGAGTGTGAGCCCACATGAGACTAGGTCCTGAAGCTGATTTAGGGCAAGTCCTGGGGGGAGAAGGCTTTCTTTCATAAAATGAAAACAAAAAACAAACCCCAGTAATTTATCCCTTAAAAGGAAACTGGTCTATGTGGAGGTGACTTAAGTGGGATCAACTTGCTGTTTTCCATAGGTCCATGGGAAGCAAGAATTAACCGGAACCCATGACCGGTACACAGTGTTCTCAAAAACCAGTGGAAGAACATTCAGCAAATCTGAAGGTGCAGTGTATTAAGTTGACAAAGTTTTGACAATTAGGGGACCTTCCTTCTCTGTGGGCATCTTGTACTCCTATAGGGCAAATGCAGAGACGCTCACTCAGTATTCAGCTCCGGCCATGCAACAGAGCAAAAGCTTTAAGGTATTGCTTGAATAAAATGATATGTTACTATAGGAACACAAGATGATGCCATAATGAACCCCTGACCCAGCTTTCTCCAAGTCAGCAATTAAAGGAGCCACTTTCAAGCCTTTCCTGTGGCTTTTTCTTAGATCCATTAAAAAGCACTTCACAGAGATGAAATGTCCACTCTCCAGGTCTGGGTCTCAACAAGTAGCTTAAATGCACAGTCACCTGAGTCCCAGCTCATAGACTGAGTTCAGTCATGAAAAGCTACAGAATCCTCATGCTTAGTAATGTAGCAAAGGGAGAGAGAGAGAGTCAAAGAATTTAGTCCTGGAATCCCTCTGGCTGTTCCCAAGAGAAGGCGTGCCACTAAGAACTGAGCAAGCGAACAAACGGCCACTCATATTAGAAAGCCACAGTGGCGGGTGCATGCTGGAGTGTGCGCAGGAGCAGACCTCTGCTATGGTGATGTAGGACGTGGGGAAAAGGCCGCAGGGATTCTCAGGACCTCGGGGTAGCCTGGGAGCTCTCACACCGTGGTGGGGAAACTCCCTGGCTCCTCGGTGATATAATACGCTTGCAAGGAATGTGACGAAGTGGAGCCGGTGGTGGCCAGCTGGCTCTGGTTCATCTCCTCCATGGGCGCGCCCCCTCGGCTGGCCGGGGCGTGCAGGCGGTGGGCGTCCAGCATCTCCAGCAGCAGGTCGTAGAGCGGCACCACGTTCTTGCACTTCATGCTGTACAGATGCTCCATGCCTTTGTTACTGCGGGGCGGGGGGGGGGGACACAAAGAGGACGGCTTTAGAGCATCCCCAGTTCAAGCGCGCGGCACCGCCTCGGAAGGAGAAGTAAGGGTAACTCCAAAGACACCTGCCTGCGCACCTTTCTCCCTGTTTAAAGAGCCATTTCAGGATTCGCTCTGCAGGTGACTTCCTTGCCCTCTCTTAGCATTACATCTAGAAAGAGAACGGAGACGAGACAGCTGCGTAGGAGGGAGTTTTTTAAAATGCGGGAACAGTTCAAGAATGTCCCTTGCTTCAGACTTTCCAGGTGTTTGCCATTTAATCAGAAGAAAAATCTCAATTTCTTTCCATGCGTTACAAGGTCTAACTGATGGGCTTCTGTCGACCTCTGAGAGCTCCTCCTGCCTTTCTCCCCTAGCTCATGCTCTTCAGTCGTGCTGGCTTCTGTGCTAGAAAGAAAACCAAAACTGAGCTTTTTAAGAAAGAGCTTGAAGAAACTGAGCTCTTGACTTCCAGACACAGGTGTCTGCCCTTGCTGCCTCCTCTGCCTGGGGGCTCTTTCCCCAAACTGTCAAATGCCGCCTCCTCTGAAAGGCCTTTGGCTGCCATAGTCGCAGTGACCTCAAGGCCCTGTGGCTTCAGCTGTCCTCTTGCATGTACTGTTTTCCTCCCAGTGCTAGGACAACCTCAAACTCCTCTCCGGACACGCACAGGCTTATTCTTGCCACACTCGCACACACCAGCGCACACGGGGCAAGCTTCCTGCGGGGCAGTGATCTGCCCACCCTGCAGGCCGACAGCTGTGCCAAGACTGTGCCAGATGCTCAGACCATATGGGGCAAATGGACACAGGGAAAGGTATGCAGATGGCATTTCTTCTTTTAAGCTCTGCCCTCCCCTGTCTTCCCCCAGGCACAACTCTGCTCTTTCCCCACCATACCCAGTGGAAAAAATATAGAACAGCTCTTACCAATCTTGAGATTTTTTAGAAAGAATTATGTATCATGAGGAGACGGGACCAAAAGAGTGTCCTGGAAAATATTTGCAATTTTTGGTAGGGGAAGAGTCAGCACAAGTTGGAGATGTGCCATGAAAACACAGCATCAGACTATTCAGGTCTTACAACACCACAACCTAATTACGTATCTAAGTGGGGTTTTTGTTTGTTTGCTTGCTTGTTTTTCATTTAAAATGCTGTTCATGTTCAATGCCGGCTGGATCTCACACTGTCTTGCTCTCGTGCAATCTAATGAATCACATTTATAGTCACACGAAATCTGGTGTTAAGTTCTCTGAGTAACAACATATGGCTGGGGCCAAGCTTAATAAAACAGAGTTCTGTGATTGAGACTGGCTGTAATAAGGCACCAAAACATTAGTGTGTGTGTGTGTGTGTGTGTGTGTGTGTGTGTGTGCACGCATGTGCCCTAGTGAGACAGAGAGAAAATGCTCACAGCTTTCAATAGAACAGCAGCTTCTCTCCAGCTTTTCACACAATTCAAACAAACTCTTGAGAGCCCTCTCACTGCGGCTGCCCTCCACCATACGTTGCTAATAGAACTACCAGAAGCCTATAAATTTAGTGCAGATATATTGGGATATTAACTAATTAGGCTTGCTACTGCTGAAAAGCAGTTGACAGATTTGAAAATCCAGCAATTCCTACCAACAAATAAAAACCTTCATCGGCAATATTGTTTCTATGACATCTTTGAAATTCCTAGCCCAGAGTAAAAGCTAATACATTTCATCAAGGGGAAGGTCACTCTCTTAGCCAGGAAATCTGGTAGAGGATTGTTATTCTGACACATTCCCTGCTTCCCTCTTTGTAATATTCATAAAAATAAACAGATGGGAAAGGACTGGAAATATGTACTCTGAATGCAACCCCCCACTCTACCTGGCCAAGGTGAGTCCAGATACGTAGGGAATCTCTGAGAACAGAGACCAAAACCACTCTTTCTCAAACTTTGCCAAGTGGAAGTCATCAAATGGGAATTTTGAATTCATAAGGTAGGGAAAATATTCAAGTAATTTCTCATTCATTTGTTTACTCTCATATTCATTCACTCTGCAATAACGTTGTGAGCCTACATGACATGTAAGACGTCATATATGGGACTGCGAAGGGATACAGAGAAAGAAAGATACATTTATTTTCTCAAGAAGCTACCAATATTCAAGCTTCTCTCTAGAGAGGGTGACTCCTGGGACTCTGAAGGGACAAGCTCCTTGCCACTTAATGCATAATCTCCAGGTTTGAAAGCTCCTTAAAAATTAAGCCCTCCAGACACTTTGGCCCTTCCCTCACAGCCACTAAGAAAAGAAATTTCATTTTCATTCCTGGCTGTGGGTGTAAGCCCAAGGTCAAGTAGACCTCATCACACGGGGTGCCTGACCCCTATTATCATCACTTTACCTCATTTTTATGGCCTTCCTAAAGAATCTTTTCTTTCTCTTTTTTCTCCCCTTTATCTCTCCCCCGCAGGGTGAGTTCTGTTCATGGGAAGAGTGTCCACCAAGCCTCTGGCCAGCCACTTTACATGACTATTTGAAATGGAAATGAGACCACTTTCTCCTTTTGGCACAGAAAGGCTCCTTTTCCTTTGCTAATATCCTTCCTTAACTCCTATACAAAAGGTCTATTGAGTGGTTCCTATGTGCCAAACCCTATGCTAGGTGGCATTGGGTGCACGGATTACCCAAGGTGGGTTGTGGTAACTGCCTCACAGAGCTTACGGTCTAATTGGGGCAGAGAGAAAGATAAAATGGGCAGCAGCAATCAGGAAGAACAGGGTGCAAATCCCAACAGGGTGAAGGGTTAGGAGATGCTTCCTGAAAAGAACATCTAAGCATGATGGATTAGCTTACTGTTCACAAAAATTCATTCCCTGTGCCTCGTGCCCCTGATCTTGACTTTAAGCCTCATTATGTGACTTCTTGGCCAGTGGAACATTCGTCGATGTGACTCAACTAAAAGATGACAATGCACTTGCCGTTACAGGCTTGCTTTCTTGTACTTCTGCCATCACTATGAGAAAAGTATGTCCCAGTTACCCTGCGGGTACAAGGAGGCTAAAAGACACAGGGCAGCAGAGTCCCCTGGCCAACCTGGAGTCTCCGAGCTGTGCCCGGCCTCCATCAGCTGTCCCACAGATGTGGGAGTGAACCCAGTGGGGATGGACAGAGCTGCTAGCCAATCTGCAGCTCGCCCATGACTCGGAGAACAGTTATTTATGGCCAGAGCTCAGACTCTTAGGAAGCCCTAGAAAGCTAAGTAGCGACTAGACCACAGAAGTTATACAAGCAAACTCAAGGGCCTAAAGCAATGGGAAGCTATTTCAGGGTTTTAAATAAAGGAATGACGTGAGTAGATGTGGTATTAGATGGTCGCTCTGGCTCTGGTGTGGAGAACGGGTTAGGAAGGGTCAAGACTGCAGGCAGGGAGGTGCGTTAGGTGGCCACTGCAGAAATCCAGAAGGAATGATGGCTTGGATGCGGGTAGCGGCAATGAGGGGTGGCAAGAAGGGATCCGAGAGGAATGGAGGAATCACTGTTCACTCTCCATGAGGCATGAAGTGTAGGCACTGAGGTTCTCTCAGAATTTCTAAGTGTACGTAGGGGAAGTATGATGCAGGAACCATAACGGATGTGCCCAGAGCCTTCAGAGGATAGTTGTGCTCATAGACGGGCCTTGATCGGTAGGACAAAGTGAACAACCAAACATTGCCATCTTCCCTCAACCCACACACTGCACGCCCCTCCCCCCATGACATCTTGCGTGGGCTTCCAACTGTGGGCAAATGTCACTTCCTCTAAGAAAACTCACCAACGCCTGCCCAGGCCCTAGAGAGATTTCGTTCTTCCCTCCTCTGCCCTCCCACAGCATCTATGCTTCTCATGGGCCAGGAACTATGCCAAGTGGGCTACCCGCACTCAGGCATCAGCCCTTTCCGGCCCGGAGGTAACATGTTTGAGGGCTCGCGTTCATCATGGCGCTCCTGGGGGAACCTGAGGTGCCTCACCTCATGTGCCTGATGTGGGAGAGGATGAGGAGGAGCTGGGCCAGGCGCCGGTGCTGCTGCTGCAGAGTGAGGCCTGCTTTGGCCATCAGATGGATCAGGGTGTCTGTGATCTTGTCCAAGACACGGTGGATGTGGTCCTTCTCTTCCAGAGACTTCAGGGTACTGGACAGGAATGTGTACACTCCTGAATGTGCAGAGAGAGAGAGTGAGACAGAGAAACTCAGAGGATAAGGTCTAGGAGACCGGCGGTTGCGTGGGATAGAACACCCAGCCAGCGTCTCCCCCCGCCCCCACAGCAATGGGGACCTTCGGGACCCATTTGATCTCAACAAAATTCCTAATCAATATACACGTCTGAGAGCGCTGAGAAACCCAGCTGGCCTCCTGTCTGGGAGCCAATTTCCAGGATTTGTCATCAAGACTCCCAGGAAAAGCACGGTTTGCCTTGGGGCCATAATGGTTCCATTAGTCACCCACTCTCTGTCAGGTCTGACACCAACACAAACTATCCCATTAACGCTGACAACAACCCCGTGAGAGAGGCATTATTATTCCTTTTCTCAGGAAGAAACTCAAGGGCAGACAGATGCAGTAACCTGCTAAGAAAACTCCTCAGGACAAAGCAGGCTGGGAATGAAGCCCCACGTGCTGACTCCACATCTGGTCATTATCACGGAGACTCTCCGGAGACATGTGTCACTCTGGTAAGATGCACACGGAGTGAGAACGATTCGTGCAGTGATTGACAGGTCATCTTTCCAGGTAGGATCTCATTTGCTGTTATGTTTCAGGTCAGGCTTAGGGCCTTTTCATCCTCAGCTGAAAGGTTTATGATGTGGGGGTGGAGAGGACCCTGGGAACCACTGTTTTTCACTGCCAGGCATGTTTGGTTTTTGGGTCCCCCACCACCACCACTCTTGCCTTTCTTGTGGTAATAGACCCTACTTCCTGGGCCATAGGTAGACTCAGGACAGAAATTAGACAATCAGGGGCGCCTGGGTGGCTCAGTTGTTAAGCATCTGCCTTCGGCTCAGGGCGGGATACTGGCGTTCTGGGATCGAGCCCCACATCAGGCTCCTCTGCTGGGAGCCTGCTTCTTCCTCTCCCACTCCCCCTGCTTGTGTTCCCTCTCTTGCTGGCTGTCTCTATCTCTGTCAAATAAATAAATAAAATCTTTAAATAAAAAAAAGAAATTAGGCAATCAAGTCACTTTATTCTCTGGGACAGAATTAGCCCGGAGCTAGACATACAGAGCTTTTTCTGGGATTGTATATGGAAGTGGTGAGACAGAAATTTTCCCCTCTAGGTTGCTAAACTTAGAGGGTGAGAATATACAGCTTTCAAGTAGCGGCCCCTTCCCTGCCTGTGGGGGGCTCCCCTCGGCAGAACTGAGCTGAGCAACAGTATGCAAAGGTGACAGTACATGGCAGTGGGGGGCCGGGGCAGGGGGAAATCCTGGCTCCAGTCACAAGGTCCTACTCTTCTATTGTTTTCCTTTGACCTTGGAACTTCTATAATATCCTTTGTAACACATGAATCCCAAAATTCCCTTTTTGCTTAAGAGAGTGTGGGTGGGGTTTCTGTCCCTTGTAACTGAAAGAATCTATTTGGGTTGTGGACTCAGCCCAAACACCAGAGGAAGGTGAGTGAGAAAGAGGTGGGAAGTATTCAGAGCAAGAGGAGGACAGGATGGATCAGTCTTATTGTGGGCCCACAAGGATGGATTTCCTATCAAGACACTCCAGAAATGAGCTCCACTCTGCCTCATCTACCACTTACAGGGTGCAGATGACGCTGTGTTTTTCTCCGGGTGATGCATCCTGTATTTAGCAACGCTTTTTTTGGTCTTAACATCTGTTGAGTCCACTGGCCCGCTCTAAAAAGATTTCTTCTCCTCCTCTCCCCTCCTGTTCCTCACTGGTACCTTCAAGTTAAGGCCCCCAGGTCTATGACTCCCTGACTCTGTACTGGTAATGTGATGACAAGTCACTGCTCACGGCACAGCCCGTAGGCTGGGGATGGGGAAAATACCTCCACGGCAGCAGTCATAGTAAACAGAGTTGTAATTGCCCAGAATGGAAAATGGCTAAGCTTTAAAACAAACAGAACAGCAACAACAAAACCAGGATGGTCAGGATCTTGGCTTACATGCAGTTGAATAGAATAATGTAGCTTTTGGTCCCCAGAGGCACTTTGGTCCAAAGCAAATAGACCACAGAATGAGTAAGCAACAGACAGGCCGTGAAATAAGAAAGAAATTGCTGGATTCCTTTACCTATGTTCCATGTGAACTGTTGCTAGAGAAAGAACGTGTCCATTAGAAAAATGGGCAACTGTCCAGTGGCCTTGGGGTCAGCCTGGAGAAGATGGATAGCAGGAAAGTGGTGCACCAGTGGGTTGGAGGTCAGAGGCACCTCCAAGCTCCTCTGGCCCTACCCCTCACTTCCCTCTGTCGTCACACACATCCGAGCCTCATCTCCCGGAGGCCTTGCATCTGGCTGCATGTCCTGGGAACCTGCCCAGGCCACCGCACTGAGTTAATCCAACTTGGATGATGCATTTTCTACCAATTTCCTTTTTTGTCACCACTGGGGATGCTGACCTCATTCACCGATAATCCCGTTCTGGTCAAGGGAACCAAAGACACGAGGAGCAAGCAGTTTCAAGGTGACCCCCAGCCACACTTGCTCTTCCTCCTTGTGCGTCCACACATGGATTCCTTCCTTTGGCAGCTTTCATTAAAGACCTACTGTGTGCGTGCACTACGTTACTTAATAGGGACTCCAAGCCTTAGTTTAAGTGTTAATGTTTTAAGTACAGATATTGCCTGTGGAGAAAGAATTTTCTTAACACTAACTCCTGGGCTGCAGGCCATTCTCAGAACAAGCCTGTTTTTCTAGTCCTGTTTTGGCACCAATACAACTTATCATTTCATCCTTGTCAACAGTTGCTTCCTAGCTGTGTAAATATACTCCGAAATAAAAATTCAGTCCTGTTGAAATGCCAATAATTGACAACAGCAGCCATCATCCTTTTGGGCTTTTCTAGCAAAATGTGGTCCATGTTTGCTCCCTGTTGCCCCTAAGGAGACCTTTGTGAGAAACAACAGAAATCCAAATTCCCAGAATGCTCAGATGCCCCGGCAAATGCAAAACTGGGCTGCTGGTAATTTCCATATCCCAGGTGGTCTCTGCCACCCTGGACGGCTGCACCACTGTGCCCAGCAGCCCAGAGCCAGTGATCAGACAGTGAGGGCCTTCAGAAATATTCTTGCAACAAGGCTGGCTTTGCAACTCTCAGAGCTGCTCCAAATCCCCAAGATGGAAAAAAACAATCTGGATGTCATTATCCAGTCTTAAAGTGTTATTAGCAAATCCGAGCTTCTACATATTCTGAATCTTGGCCAACATCGGGAGATGCAGGAAGAGCCTATGGAGAAATCTGGTGGGAGAAAAGAATGGGGAGCAAAGCCACAAGAACCCCCCCATATAGAAGAGATCTCAATTCAATCTTTCTCGCTCTCTTGCTCTCACCGACTCTTGATTCCACTCTCTCTCTCCTCCCATTCTGCTTGGATCCTCTCACTCTTCCTTCTTCCTCTTCTCTCTCCACCCCATAGGCATCCCCCTCTACCTCCGTCACTTGTCCAGATAATGGAGTCTTCCAGAATCTGGAGGAGTGCAGGCAAGGACACTGAGCGTGTGTACGCATGTGGTTGTGCCCAGAAGGAAACACTAGAACCACCAACCACTGACCTGCACTGGCAGGCACATCTGACTATTCCGAAGGAGATGAGAAGAGCCACGGCCCATGGCTTAGCAGATGCTTCAGGACAAATCCTTCAAACAAGGACACATGTTTTCTTTTCCAAAAGGAAGAATGTGACAGTAGACCCTGGGAGAATCCTTCACTCTATGGCAGTTTGACCAAATTAAAAAAAAAAAAAAAAAGACTCAAAGGGAGAAAGTAGCAGAGAAAACTCCTCGAGTCCACAGGGGTAAGTAGTCAGGGCCAGCAAGCTGCCACTCCACTTGCATCAAAAGGGACTTCTCTCTCTATCTTGTTCACCCAGTGATTAATCCGCAGGTCAGCTGTCAGGCCTTTAACCCTAAAGTAAGAGAAGAGCTCATCTGCTGAGAAGTGCCTTCGGGACTGACAGTTTGACGAGCGCTCCATTTGTTCTGTGCTTCACCTATGACCGCACTTCTTGGGGATCGTACTCTCCCCTTGTGGGGTGTTGGGATAGTTCGTGGTTGCTCCAGCCACTTAGTGGGAGAGACCTGTTGGATGTCCTACAAGGTGTGGGACAGTCCCAAACGATGAAGGATTTTTTTTCTTGAATGTACTAATGAATTAAGCCTACTATAAATAAAAATTTCGTCATGAAGATTTTACAAGACTGTACACAGAAAGTCCAGTAAGCAGGCTGGCTGTATAGAAAGGGAAGCTTAAATGGGATACTTTTTCTCAAAATTATTAAATAATTTATTCGCTTGATGCAGCCAACTGAATGTATGACGTAAGCTTTCCAACTACACAGTTAGTTGAAATGACTTCAGTGCGGGCGTAAAGGTACAAAAGCGACATAACTAGTAGCGATACATAGAACAGACTTAAGCCGCCTATCAACAAAATTAGAATCAACTAATATAAAACAGTCGACACCAATGAAATATTGTGTTATTGCCCCTATACGTTTTTAAATAATTTTGTGGCATATTAAGAAATGCATTTTGTGAAAAGTACATATAAAAATTACTGTAGCGTTCTTGTCTTCTGTCTTGGACTGACATCATCTCCAGAGGTTTCCCACAGACTTCTTGATCACCTCTTACATGTACTATTGTTTCTTTTTCCAATTCATCATCTCTTCTCCACTGCTTATCCAAGGGATATGGTCTCTAAGGCCTTCTTAAGTTCTATACACTGAATATTTGCCTTGAAAGTCATGGGCTTTTAAGATAGGATATGTTTTCATGTAAGAGTATATTTCAGATATAAGGACATACAGAGACTGAAGGAACAGGGATGAAAAAAGATATTCCATGCAAGCAGAAACAAAAAGAAAGTGGGTGCAGCTGTACTTAATCAGAAAATATAGAGTGTAAGATAAAAACTTTAACAAAAGACAAAGAAGGGTATTACATAACAATAAAAGAGTTAACCTAACAAGAGAATATGACATTTGTAAATATTGATGCACCCAAAATAGGAGGGCCAAAATATGTAAAGCTGATATTAACAGACCTAAGGGAGCAATACAATAATAGTAGGGGACTTTAGCAACCCACTTACATCAACGAATATAGCATCCAGACAGAAAATCAGTAAGGAAAGACCAGCCTTAAACGTCATGTTAGACCAGATGGATGGAATGGATATATACAGAGCATTCCACCCAAGAGTAGCAGAATACACATTCTTCTCAAGTGCACATGGAACATTCTCCAAGACAGATCACTTTTTAGGCCACAGAACAAGTCTCGGTAAACTTGAGAAGACTGAAATCATACCAAGCATCTTTTCTGACCACAGTGGTACAAAACTAGAGATGAAGTAGAATAAGAAAACTGGAAAAAATCACAAATACGTGGAGATTAAACATCATGCTACCAAAGAACCAACGGGTCAGGGAAGAAATAAAATGCCTTGAGATGAATGAAAACAGAAATACAGCAGTTCAAAATCTCTGGGATGCAGCAAAAGCAGTTCTAAAAAGGAAGTTCATAGCAATACAGGCCTACCTCAAGAAGTAAGAAAAGTCTCAGATAAGCAATCTAACTTCACACCTAAGGAAACTAGAGAAAAGAAGAACAAATGAAGCCCAATGTTATTAAGAGGAAAGAAATAATTAAGATGAGAGCAGAAGTAAATGAAATAAAAACTGAAACAAATAAAAAAGACTAATGAAACTAAGAGCTGCTTCCTTCAAAAGACAGACAAAATTGACAAACCTCTAGCTAAATTCACCAAAAAAAAAAAAAAAAAAGAGAGAGAGAGAGAGAGAGAGAGGGCACAAATACATACAATCAAAAACGAAAGCCAAGTTAAAACTGATGACACAGAAATACAAAGATCATGAGACTGCTAGGGATAATTAAGTGCCAAAAAATTGGACAATCTAGAAAAAAATAGATAAATCCCTGGAAACACAATCTTCCAAGATTAAATCATGAACAAATAGGGAATCTGAATAGACCAATTACTAGTAAGGAGATTGAATTGGTATCAAAAAACTCACAACAAACAAAAGCCCAGGATGAGATGGTTTCACTAGTGAATTCTACCGAACAGCCAAAGATTTAATACATACCGTTCTCAAAATCCTCCAAAAAAATTGAAGAGGAGGGAATGCTCCCAAACTCATTTTATGAGGCCAGCATCACCCTGATACCAAAATCAAAGACATCACACACACACACACACACACACACACACACACACACACACACAGAAAAAAAAACTGCAGGCTAATATCTCTGATAAACAGAGATACAATATACTCAACAAAATATTAGCAAATTCAATAATACATTAAAAGGATTATCCACCATGATAAAGTCAACTTATTTCAGGGATGCAAGGATGATTTAACATCTGCAAATCAATCAATGTGATACATACACTAACAAAATGAAGAATAAAAATCATATGATCATCTCAATAGATGCAGAAAAAGCATTTGACAAAATTCAAAATCCATTTATGATAAAAACATTCAACAAAGTGTGTATAGAGGGAAAGTACCTCAACATAATAAAGGCCATATGACAAACCCACAGGTAACATCATACTCAACAGTGAAAAGTTGAAAGATTTTTCTCTAAGATCAGAAAGAAAACAAGAAAGCCCACTCTTGCTACTTTCTTTCAATATGGTATTGAAAGTTCTAGCCATAGTAATTAGGCAAGAAACGGAAATAAAAGACATCTAAATTGGAAATGAAGTAAAACTGTCACTATTTGCAGATGACTTGATACTATACACAAAAAATACTAAAATCTCCACCAAAAAACCTAACGTTAGAACAAATGAATTCAGTAAAGGTGCAGAATACAAAGTCAAAATTCAGAAATCTGTTATGCTTCTATAACAAACTACCAGAAAGAAAAATTAAGAAAGCACTCTCATTTACAATTGCATCAAAAATAAAGTTCCTAGGAATAAATTTAACCAAGGAGATGAAAGACCAGTACTCTGAAAACTATAAGACACCAACAAAAGAAATGGAAGTAGAAACAAACAGAATGATATCCATGCTCATGGATGGTAAGAATTAATATTGTGAAAATGTCCACGCTATCCAAAGCAATCTACATATTCAATGTAATCTCTACCAAAATCCCAATGGCATCTTTCACAGAACTAGAACATATAATTCTAAACTTCACATGAAACCACAAAAGACCCCAAATAGCCAAAGCAATCTTAAGAAAGAAGAACAGAAGGGGCGCCTGGGTGGTGCAGTCATTAAGCGTCTGCCTTCGGCTCAGGGCGTGATCCTGGCATTAAGGGATTGAGCCCCACATCAGGCTCCTCCGCTATGGGCCTGCTTCTTCCTCTCCCACTCCCCCTGCTTGTGTTCCCTCTCTCGCTGACTGTCTCTCTCTGTCAAATAAATAAATAAATAAAATCTTAAAAAAAAAAAAAGAAAGAAAGAAGAACAGAAGTTGGAGACATCATGCTTCATTATTTCAAACTATACTACAAAGCTACAGTAATCAAAACAGTATGGTACTGGCATAAAAACAGACACATAGATCAATGGAACAGAACAGAGAGCCTAGAAATAAAAACATGCATACATATTCAATTATTTTAAAAGTAGCCAAGAATATACCATGGGGAAAGAACAGTCTCTTCAATAAATGGTGTTGAGAAAACTGGACAGCCACATGCAAAAGAATGAAACTAGACTACTATCTTATAATATCATGCACAAAAATTAACTCAAAATGGATTAAAGATTTGAATATAAGATCTAAAACCATAAAAGTAAAAGAAAACATAGCCAGTAAGCTCTTTGACATCAATTTTGGTGATGAATTTTTTGGTCTGACTCTAAAAACAAAGGCAGTAGAAGCAAAAATCAACAAGTGGAACCATACCAAACTAAAAAGCTTCTACACAGCAAAGAAAACTATCAACAAAATGAAAAGACAACATACTGAATGGGAGAAAATATCTGCACACCATATATCTACTAAAGGGTTAACATCCAAAATATATGAAGAACTCAAACAAAAACAAACCAATAATCTGATAAGAAGTGAGTTGATAATCTAAGTAGACACTTCTCCAAAGAAGACATATAGCTGGCCAACAGGCACATGAAAAGATGCTCGGTATCACTAATTATCAGGGAAATGCAAATCAAAACCACAGTGAGGTAACACTTCACACCTATCAGAATGGCTATTATCAAAAATATAAGCAGCAGGAAGCATTGAAGAGGATGTGGACTGTGCACTGTTGGCTGGAATGTAAATTGGTGCAGCACTATAAGACATAGTAGGGAGGCTCCTCAAAAACTTAAAAATAGAACTACTATGTGATCCAGCTATTCTACTTCTGAATATTTATTCAAATAAAATGAAGACACTAATTTGAAGAGATGTATGTGCCCTTATGTTCATTGTTCATTCAATAGCCAAGATATGGAAGCGACGTACAGGTCCATTGATGGATAAATAGATAAAGACGTGGTAGATATAGTGGAATTCTACTGCCATAAAAAAGAAGGAAATCCTGTAATTTGTAACATCGTGGATGCACCTTAAGGGTATTATGCTGAGTGAAATAAGTCAGACATAGGAAGACAAATACCAAATGATTTCACTTATATATGGAATCTAAAAAATAAAATACAAATAAAACAAAACAAAACTCATAGGTATAGAGAACGAGTTGGTGATCAGAGGGGGAGGGGTGGAGGGTGGGTAAAATGGGTAAAGGGGGTTAATTATATCATGATGGATGGTAAACTAGACTTATTATGGTGCTCACTTTCTAGTGTATACAAATGTTGAACTATAATGTACACCTGAAACTAATGTAATGTTATATACCAATTTTGTTTCAATTTAAAAGAAGAATATATGTTTCTATACACTTCTGCTCTTACTCATCCTATGTCATAACAGATGGAATTACTTTGACAATACATATAATAAAGCCCAGCTCATGTGCCAAATTATCTTATTTCCTCATTATTTTTTTTCACTTTGACAGTCTTTGTTTTTTCTTGGCTTGTTTTTACTAAATCAATCTAATTTATTTCTCTCTTCTTATCACATAAAAATAGGTTTGGTTAATTTTTAACTTTCTTATTCTGATATTTATCTCTACTTCTGTTTTTTTCATGGTTGGGGCACCTGGTGGCTCAGTTGGTTAAGCATCTGCCTTTGGCTCAGGTCATGATCTGGAGGTCCTGGGACTGAGCCAGCATCAGGCTCCCTGCTCAGCAGGGAGTCTGCTTCTCCCTATCCCTTTACCCCTCCCCTCTGCTCATATTCTCTATCTCTTTCTTTTTTTTTTTTTAATGTTTTATTATTATATTATGTTAGTCACTATACAGTACATCCCCGGTTTCCAATGTAAAGTTCGATGATTCATTAGTTGCGTATAACACCCAGTGCACCATGTAATACGTGCCCTCCTTACTACCCATCACCGGTCTATCCCATTCCACCAACCCCCTCCCCTCTGAGGCCCTCTGTTTCTCATAGTCCATAGTCTCTCATGCTTCATTCCCCCTTCTGATTACCCCCCCTTTCTTTATCCCTTTCTTCCCCTACCGATCTTCCTAGTTCTTATGTTCCATAGATGAGAGAAATCATATGATAATTGTCTTTCTCTGCTTGACTTATTTCACTTAGCATTATCTCCTCCAGTGCTGTCCATGTTGCAGCAAATGTTGAGAATTCGTTCTTTCTGATAGCTGAGTAATATTCCATTGTATATATGGACCACAACTTCTTAATCCAATCATCTGCTGAAGGGCATCTCAGTTCTCTATCTCTTTCAAATAAATTTTTAAAAATCTAAAAAAAAAAAAATCTCCTAAAAAAACAGCTCCTAGTCATCTTACATCCAAACATTAATTGTAGACAGATACAAGCATTTTACTACTTTATTATGTTTTCTACTATAGTCGAGCCCGTGCACCTGCACTGAAATACATAACATTTTATTTTACATTAGCTTAATATTATTTCTCCTTTATATGAGGTATAGAATCACATCGATTTTTTAAAACTATGTGTATAGATAAACTATTATTTATTTCATTTCAGCATGCTCAAAAGGATAGGTATTTTTTTTTATTAGACTGCTACTGTTTACTGGCAATTCTATGAGATTTTTCTCCAAAGTCTGTGATTCTCAAATGTGGTTGTCGCTCAGAATCTCCTGGGGAATTTTCTAAGATACAGCTGCCGAGCTTCCACACAAACCTGCTGACTGGAAGCTGAGGGTAGAGTTCTGATATCTGTGTTTTCAAAAAAACTCCCCATTACTGAGGGTTACAGAAGGGAGGGGGTAAGGGATGGGGTGACCGGGTGATGGGTAGTAAGGAGAGCACGTGTTGGGATGAGCACTGGGTGTTATACTCAACTAATGAATCACTGAACACTATGACAAAAACTTATGATGGACTACATGTTGGCTAACTGAACATAATGAAAAAAATTTTTTAAATAAAATTAAAAAATAAAAAAATAAAAAGTAAAAAAAAAGAATCTTTCTGAAAATAAAACAAAACAAAACAAAACAAAAAACCCCCATTGGTGAGTCTAATGCCTCCCCAGGATTAAAAGCCATATGATGACCATGGGTTCTTCATATTGTGGCTGCTGAAATGTAAAATCTTGAAAACACGGACTACATCTTTCTTCTGTGTGAAGTACCTTATCATAATGCGAATGACTTTGAGGATAGCTTCTCCATGCATTTCCCTGCCATGTGTGGTCCTCCTTGCCTTTTTTCCGCCCTTCTGGCTAGCTGGCTGGAATGAAGATAACTCTTAGAAAGACCTTGGAAGGAACCCAATCAAGACTGTGGAGGCTTCATCATCCTGTGTCCCTGAATGGCCACATGGAGGACGGGCTCCAACACTAGCCTGTTCGTGCACCCAGCATTATTAAGTAAACAAGAAATAAACCTCTACGTGTTTGAGCCATTATGCATTTGGATCCCATTTGTTAGAGAAGTTGTCCTACTCTAATGCAAGATGAGAAGTGTTTTATGGTTTAATGACTAAATAAATGAATTTGTATAATAAGAGGTAAAGTCACAGGGATGTTTTGCATACCTCCTTTTGTTGCCATTTTTCCACATTTCTAAGGCCTTGGGTTTCTTAGTTTACTTAGAAGTTATTTCTCTTCCCAAATGCCAGTATTGCCACATTTTGTTATGGAAACCATGAACTAGATTCTAGAACCACCTCATTGTCTCCCATCATGCTAACCATTCATTCTAGACACTAGCATACTGATAGCAACCAGTAAGCTGAACCAAGGGGCAAGTCCAGGACATTGGAATGTTTAATGAACTGAACAAGAATATTGCTCTGAGCAGTATTTGTCCATAGGTAGGAAACTCATCCTTCTACTGATGTGATTATTTACCTGAAAAGTGAAAAACCTGTTCATAACCTAATCCTTGAACAAGATTTACTATTACACTAGTATTTGTAAAATCACACAGTCATTCAAGTCCTCTTCTAAGTGATCTCAAAGTAAGAGGGATCACAGTGAAGGGAAGTGTTCTTGCCAGAGCCCAACATGAGAACACAGTGGCCCATCTGGCATCACTGTGTACTCATGAGTACCCTCTTGGCACAGATGACTATGAGATCATATGCTAATGATTCAGTGATATTTATCAATTTAGTATAATTTTTAATGAAATCTACTAAAAATCCTAAAAGGTAAATACTTGGTATGTCAATACTTTCAAGCTGACTCAAAGGACAAATCCCTTAATGACTTCAGAGGGTGAAATTGATGAACTGATAAAATTGACTTGAGAAGAAATCTTAAATGTACACTTTTTTTAAAAAAATATTTATTTATTTATTTATTTATTAGACAGAGAGAGACAGCCAGCAAGAGAGGGAACACAAGCAGGGGGAGTGGGAGAAGAAGCAGCAGACTCCTAGTGGAGGAACCTGATGTGGGGCTCGATCTCGGAATGCCGGGATCACGCCCTGAGCCGAAGGCAGACGCTTAACGACTGCACCACCCAGGCACCCCTTAAATGTACACTTTTTAAGAAAATAATTTAAGTGGCAGCCATGTCTCACTTTTTGTTGAAGTATAATTGACATACAGTATTATATTATTCTCAGATGTAGAACATAGTAATTTGATACTTACATAGATTATGAAATGATTACCACAAGTCTAATTACCATCTGTCACCGTGCAAAGTTTTTTACAGTATAACTGACTGTATTCCCTATGCTGGACATTACATCCCTGTATCTTATTTATTTTATAACTGTAAGACTGTACTTCTTAATTTCCTTCACCTATTTCATCCATCTCCCCATTTCCCTCCCCCTGGCAACCACCAGTTTGTTCTCTGTACCTATGACTCTATTCGTTGTTCGGGTTGTTCATTGTTTTGCTTTTTAGATTACACATATAAGTGAAATCCTACAGTATTTGTCTTCCTCTGACTCCTTTCACTTAGCATAATACCCTCTAGGTCCATCCATGTTGTTGCAAATGGTAAGATCTCATTCTTCTTTATAGCTGAGTAATATTCCATTGTATATATGTATATGTATCTCACATCTTCTTTATCCATTCACCTGTGGATGGACATGGACACTTGGGCTGCTTCCATATCTTGGCTACTGTAAATAAGGTTGTGATGAAGGGAGGGGTGCATATGTCCTTTTGAATTAACATTTTCATTTTCTTCGAATAAACAGCCAGAAGAAGACTTGCTGAATCATATGGTAGCTCTATTTTTAATTTTTTAAGGAACTTTCATACTATTTTCCACAGTGGCTGCACCAATTTACACTCCCACCAACAATGCACAGAGGGTTCCCTTTTCTCCACATCCTCTCTAGCATTTGTTATTTCTTGTCATTCTGATAATAGCCACTCTGACAAGTGTGAGATCGTAACTCACTGTGGTTTTAATTGGCATTTCCATGATGATTCATGATGTTGGGCATCTATTCTTATGCCTGATGGCCATTTGGATGTCTTCTTTGGAAAAATGTCTATTCAGGTCCTTTGCCCATTTTTTTAAATTGGATTTTTTGGCTTTTGCTATATATCTTGTATATTAATTCTTTATTGGATACTTCAATTGCAAATATCTTCTCCCATTCAGTGGGATGTCTTTTCATTTTGTTGATGGTTTCCTTCACTGTATAAGAGCTTTTTAATTTAATGTTGTCCCATTTGTTTAGTTTTGCTTTTGTTGTCGTTTCCTGAGGAGACAGGTCCAAAAAAATAATACTAAGACCAATGTCAAGGAGGTTATGGCCTATGTGTTCTTCTAGGAATTTTATGATTTCAGGTCTTACATTTAAGTCTTCAATCCATTTTAAGTTTATTTTGTATAGGGTATATGAAAGGGGTCCAATTTCATTCTTTTACATGTAGCTTTTATATACTAAATTGCAGTTGTGGGGGGAGATTGGGCAAAATGAGTGAAGGGGAGAAGGAGATACATGTTTCCAGTTATGGACTGAATAGGTCACGGTAATAAAAGGCACAGTATATGGAACATAGTCAATGATATTATAATAATGATGTATGAGGCCAGATGGTAGCCTCAGTGGTACACTTGGAGGAGCACAGCATAATGTACAAATCTGTTGAATCATTATATTGTATACTTGAAATTAACGTAACACTGTGTGTCAACTATACTCAAATTTTTTAAAAATCACAGTTTTTAATTTTTGTAGTAAGTTGTATTCTAACCTTATATCTTTTAGGATGGATCTATGTTTTGCTTAAAAGCCTTCTTTTGGTTAGTGATATCTGTAATGTATAAAGAAAGACCCAGGGTTCTGATTTTCCTATTCCTCAAACAGTCAATTACTAGGTTTCTGAGGTCAAGAAGATGTTTTGAAGGGACATAGATGTGCAGCCCATCTATTATAGAGGGATTTATTCACAAGGTTCCATGCAGAACTCCTAGTCCCAGTGAGCTGGCCTGGTCTCAGAAGGTCTTGAGGGTTTCATTTTTTTCCCCAGACAAGGTAGGCCAAAACAATCTGCATAAATTCATTTCCTTGGACCTCACTTTTTCTTGCTTGGTATTTTAAAGGCAATGAGCAATGACACAGAGCCAGAAGCAACTCTTACACATTGGAGCAGACACTATTTCCCATCCGACATGCTTCTCTACAACACGATGCTAGCACTCCTCCCTAGAGATGTCCAAGCTAGGCCCTCCCTTGAGTCTGGGTGGACCTGTGACTTGCTTGTAATTCAAAAAAAAAATGGACTGGAAGTGATGCTGTATGACTTCTAAGGGACTCCTGCACAAGGCCATGCAGCTTCTGCCTTGTCAGCTGGGACACCAGCTTCTGGAGCCCTTGCCACCTACTAAGAGGTGCAGCGCACCAGGCTGTGGGGGGGCTCCGAGGAGAGACCACGGATAAGCACCTTCATTGACAGCTCCCGCTGATGTCCCAGCTGACAGCTGGCATCCATGGCCAGCACGTGACTAAAGCCACCTCAAGATGACTGCACCCACAGCTCTCGAACTACCCCACTTCATGAGTCTCCCCATCTGAGGGATGGTGGGAAAGTGACAAGATAGTCTCTCTGTGCCCTAGCCAAATTCATGACCAAGAGAATCCAAACTGTTTTTTAACCTATTACATTTGGGGGGTAATTTATCACACAGCTGCTGTAGGCAGAACACACCTGGATATCTGCACAGAACACCCAGAAAGGAAAATGACCCAGAACAGGCAGACCGGAGCTCGGATGTGTGCTGGCGCATCACGAAATGAAACTACATTGGAATACTTCCTCCTCCACATTATGAACCCTACTGCCTATTAATGCCTTTCCCCAACCCTTGCCCTTCAGCTGCAGTGCAACAGTAAGGGCCTGAACTCGTCTTATCATCTAACTTGTTCAGTTAACAGTTTTCCACGGAAGCCATTAGCCCTGACCCCTGCCCAGCCTATTATCAAAACATCTGGATCTTCTCCTAAGTGGCAACCCAAAAACCTGCATCTGCTTTCTCACCAGAGAAAAAAACACTCCAAGTTTTCAGTTGCATTATCCTTATCAAGCCTTAATTGTGAGAAATAGAATTTGTAGAGATTTCCCCGAAGGAGAGTTTTTATGTTAAACAACTGGTCTATTTACTTTTATTTTTATTACAAGTCTGTGAGCCTTATAACGGAATGTGTTCTCCTCTATGCTTTGGCCAAGAAAAGGCAATTTAGAGCCAAATTTGTGGCCCGCTCCTAAGCACTGTACAGATATACTTCTGTGTGCTAATTTGACTCCTGGATTTTTAATTTTATTCACTCTATTTTTTACAAATTTTGTCAATTATTGGTTTACTCCCTTTGCATTGCATAAAATTTAGCAAGCCATTTCAAATTCTCTGTTGCAGAGGCAATATATGCATCAAGTAATTAAAAAGACATCCCTCCATCTTCTGCCAAATCAATAAACAGTGTTAGTGTGAATGCAAATGTTTATAAAACATTCATCTGACTTAGCTTCAAAGCCAGAAAAAAAGTGCCATATGATCACAGAATATATAATAGGCTGAAACACACATGAGCTCATCTCCCCGCACTGAACAGCACAGCTTGGGTACCTTGCGGTGGTCAGCGCTGGCTGCTAACAGATGAAGTTGCACATCCTTGGTTCTGATTTGTATGTTTATCTCCAGAGCCACAAGGTTTCAGATATATTTTTCACCTGATATAAAAATAAAATGGCTGATAGTTTTCTCTGATTATTTTGGAAAAGATAATTAGCGTCAAAAATTACTATTTTGAAGAGACAAGTGGGCATGTGGCCGGTGCCTGTAGTTCTTTAGGTTTATTCCGTTTCATCATATTGAGTGAACACAACAGTAGATGAAAATTATTTTGACAAAGGGTCACATAACTGTGACAGGTTTCTCACTTTTCCTTAAGGAGAGAAAGGTCATATTACATTGCAAAAAGGAGATGCAGAATTCCAGAGTTACAGATTTAAAAGGGGGCTTAAGTTCATCTAGTTCAGTAGTTTTTAAATTATTAATTTAAAATTAATTCTCAATTAAATTGAGAATCAAAACCTCTGAAATATACGAACCTCATATAAAACCCTCACATATAAACCGGGTGAAGCGAAACTTCAAAAGCAAGAGAAATGAAGGAAGGGGGCTGCATCCCACTTACTCAGCCTCTCCTCCTTCACCAGAGCCTCCTTCTAGAATACAAGTCTTCAAGCCAGACAACATTTAAAAACCAATGATCATAAAAGAATGAGAAGGCAAGCCACAGACTGGGAGAAAATATTTGCAAAAGACATACCTGACAAAGGACTCTTATGCAAAATATACAAAGAACTCTTAAAAGTCAACAATAAGAAAATGAACAACCCAATTAGAAAATGGGCCACAAAACTACAACAAATAATGTTTAAAATTTGCATGGAACCAGAGAAGACCCCAAATAGTGAAAGCAATCCCGAAAAAGAAGAAAAAAGCTGGAGGTATCACAATCCCCAATTTGAAGATCTACTACAAAGCTGTAGTAATCAAAACAGAAGGGTACTGGCACAGAAATAGACACATAGATTAATGGGACAGAATAGAGATCCCAGAAATAAACCCATGTTTATACAATTAATTAATCTATGACAAAGAAGGCAAGAATATACAGTGGGGAAAAGACATTCTCTTCAGTAAGTGGTGTTGGAAAAACTGGACAGCCACACACAGAATGACACTGGACCACTTTCTAACACTATACACAAAAATAAACTCAAAATGGACTAATGACCTAAATGTAACACCTGAAGCCATAAAAATCCTTGAAAAGACTGCAGGCAGTAAACTCTCTAATATAGCTGTAGCAACATTTTTTTAGATATGTCTCCTAAGGCAAGGGAAACAAAAGCAAAAATAAACTATTGGGACTACATCAAACTAAAAAGTTTTTTCACAGCAAAGGAAACCATCAAGAAAACAAAAAGGTACCTACCAAATGGGAGAAGATATTTGCAAGGGACATATCTGGTAAGGGGTTAATATCCAAAATATATTAAGAGCTTATACAACTCAACACCAAAAAAACAAACAACCTGATCAAAAAATGGGCACAGGACCTGAACAGACCTTTTTCCAAAGAAGACATCCAGATGGCCAACATGGGAAGATGCTTGACATCACTAATCACCAGGGGAATGTGAATCAAAATCATAATGACATATCACCTCATACCTGTTAGAGTAGCTAAAATCAAGAAGACAAGAAACAACTGTTGATGAGAATGTGGAGAAAAAGAAACCCTCGTGCACTGTTGGCAGGAATGTAAATTGGTACAGCCACTGTGGAAACAGTATGGAGGTTCCTCAAAAAATTAAAAATAGAAATACCATATGACCCAGTAATTCCACTACTGGGTATTTACCAGGTAAAACACAAACTCGGAAAGATATATGCACCCCTATATTTATTGAAGCATTATTTACAACAGCCAAGATATGGAAGCAACCTAAGTGTCCACCAATGGACAATGAATAAGAAAATGTGGTATACATACACAATGGAATGTTACACAGCCATAAAAAGTATGAGATCATGTCATTTGAGACAAAATGGATGGACCTAGAGGGTATTATGCTAAGTGAAACAAGTGTGACTGAGAAAGACAAATACCATATGATTCAATTTGTAAATGGAGTCTTAAAAAATGAATAAACAAAAAGCAGAATGAGACCTATAAATACGAGAACAAACTGATGGTTGCCAGAGGGGAGGGGGACGGGGGTTTGGGCAAAATGGGCGAAGGGGAAAGGGAGATATAGGCCTCCTGTTGTGGAATAAGAATGGTACGGCAATAAAAAGCAGAACGTAAGGAATACAATGATATTGTGAAGGTCATGATGTAATGGGACAGATGGGAGCTATACATGTGGTGAACACAGCATAATGCATAAACTTGTCAAATCACTAAGTTGCACACCTGAAACTAACATAACATCGTGTGTCAACTACACTCAAAGAAAAAAGAAATTGGCAAAAGACCTGAATAGACATCTAACTAAGAAGAAATATACAGATGGCAAATAAGCATATGAAAAGATGCTCCAGGTCATGTGCCATTAAGGAACTGCAAATTGGAACAACGAGATACCACTACACACCTATTAGAATGCCCCAAATCTAGAACACTGACACCACCAGATGCGGGCAAGGATATAGAGAAACAGGAACTCTACTAGGAATGAAAAACGGTACAGTCACTTTGGAAGACAGTTTGGCAGATTCTTACAAAACTAAATATCCCCTTCCCATAAGATCCAGTAATTATGCTCCTTGGTATTTACCCGAATGAGTTGAAAATTTTTGTCCACGCAAAAACCTGCACGTGGATATTTATAGCACTGTTATTTATAACTGTCCAAACTTGGAAGCAACCAAAATACTTTAGAGCAGGTGAATGGATAAATCAACTGTGGTACATCCAGACAGTAAAGTATTACTCAGCACTAAAAAGAAACGAGCTATCGAGCTATCGAAAGATGTGGAGGAATCTTAAAGGCATATTACTAAGTGAAAGAAGACAACGCAGAAAAACTACATACTCAATGATTCCAACTATATGACATTGTAAAAAAGGCAAAGCTATGGCGAGAGTAAAAAAAAGATCATTGGTTTTCAAGGGAGGGAGGTGGGAAGGCTGGATGGGCAGAGTAGAGAGGATTGTTAGAGCAGGGAAACCACACCGGATATTGCTATAATGGTGGATATGTGCCATTATCCATTTGTCAAAACCCACAGAATGTACAACACCAAGTATGATTAATGTCAACTATGGACTCCGGGGGTGCCTGGGTGGCTCAGTCGTTAAGCGTCTGCCTTTGGCTCAGGGCATGATCCTGGGGTCCTGGGATCGAGCCCCGCATCAGGCTCGCTGCTCTGCTGGGAGTGTGCTTCTTCCTCTCCCACTCCCCCTGCTTGTGTTCCCTCACTCGCTGGCTGTCGCTCTCTCTCTGTCAAATAAATAAATAAAATCTTAAAAAAAAAACAACAACTATGGACTTCAGGTGATAATGGTGTAATGTGGGTTGGTCAATGGTACAAAAGTACCATTTTGGTGCAGGATTTTGACAGTAGGGAAGGCTATGTGTTGAGGGGAAGAGGAGATACATGGGCAATCTCTGTACCTTTCACTCAGTCTTGCTCTAAACTGCTCTAAAATGTACAACTGCTCTAAAAAATAGTCTAAAAATAAATAAAATTAAACTAAAATTTTTTTAATGTAAAAAAACCCCAAGCCCTCTGATCCCCTTCAGTGACTTTAATCATTGGGAAACAGGCTCAGAGAGATTAGGGAACCAGGCCAGTGGGCGCTAGAACTAAGAGGGGTTTTGGGCAGGGCAACGAGGCTGGACTGGCCTGGGGTCACCCTGCCGGTAAATAAATGGCAAAGCTGGGACCAGAACCCAAATATCCTTCACACCTAGCCCACTGCTCAAAAACTGCACAAAGAATTTCCTAACTTCCAGGTTTGTGGGAAACTGGAAATGATTGCCATTGGACTTACCTCCAGAGATATTTGAAAAACTACTAATTTTCCTGGAATGACTTAGGAGCAATCTAGCCTTTCAAAACTGTGCAGGATGGTGTGGAGAGAGAAAGGAGCACAGTGTACATGGACATCTTCTAAGAGTCTCTTTAATTAAGAACTTTCACCAAAATGTTGACAATGATTACTTTTGTGTGGGGGAATTATGATTCCTTAGATTATTTTTCCTGGTGGTTTTTCTGTATTTTCCAAGTTCTCTGCCTTGGGCATGTGGGACTTTCGTAATTTGGTAGAGGAAAATGCTAGTAAAAATACAAAGTCAAAGTCCCTCTCATTCCTATTATTTCATGAGCTTTGTCAACGCCTGCACTGATGAGAGAGAAACACAGCTGGTGAATGGAACTTCCAAAGAATAAGGAGCTTGCTGTAGGGATATTACTTCTTACTATTTTCATAATATTTCTATCATCCCTAAGGCTATTCACATTTCTGAAACTCTTTAAGGCTTGTCATTTTGACAAGAAATAAAGCTAACACATTTGTCACTAAAGCTTCCGAGAATAATTTTCTTAGCTGGAAAGGCTCCTGACATGTCACTGATAACCTGAACTACATGTCTAAGTACAGAAGAAGATCAGCTTCAAAGACTGGCAACGCTTTTTGGACCCAGAGGACTTGTGAGTTGGAATGCAAAGAAAGCGTGATGCTAAGGTTTTACTAAGAGGTGCTGAGTGTTTGGCTTTCACTGGAAGTGAAGGTTATGTTTCTTACTCAAAGAGCGACATTTGTGGGGCGCGAGGGGATGGGTAACTGGGTGATGGACATCAGGGAGAGTACATGACGTAGTGAGCACTGTGTATTATATAAGATGTATGAATCACTGAACTCCACCTCTGAAACTAATACTACACTGTATGTTACTTAATTGAATTTAACTTTTAAAAAATGAAGAAGAAAGAAAGAAAGAAAGAAAGAAAGAAAGAAAGAAAGAAGAAAGAAAGAAAGAAAGAAAGAAAGAAAAAAGAAAGAAAGAGTGAGATTTGCTATACCAAGAGAAAGAGCAGATGCTTTTTCACCTGTCAAGAAGAAGAGGAATTTTACATTCTGGGTTTAATTCATCACTGTTGATGCCAATTTTAAAGAATGAACAAACTGCTCCTGCCAGTCCCTTCCTAACAGTCCTGATTAGCCATCCTCAGGGTTCACTATTGCTCTGAGCTGGAACTGGACCAGCTTGCCCAGCATCTGTCTGCTTCCAGCTGTGAGAATGTGGAGACAGGCCTGTGCTTGATCCTTGGGGCATCAGCGGCATTGGACAGGGCACTCTTGGAACCAGCAGCCACTCCATCATCAAAGAATGACATGTTTGGAGCAGTAGTGGGCTCACATGGTAAGCTGCTTCGTCCAAGCTCATTAGGGACTAGGAAAGGTCATGTCACTCTCACAAAGCCCTAGAATCCAGAGCAAATGAAACCATGGGAAGAACCAGGTTGTCTTTCCCTGGATGAGTTTTTAATCTTGGTTGGTTATTTGATTGCTTAGTATTTTCCCTTTGGAAAAAAAAAAGACTATAATAGTAATGATGATATTGGCCCATATTTTTAAGCTGTCTTACTCTGACATAACAAACCCATAAGGTTGGCAGGACTCTTTAGAATTCTGATTTCTCTTTGCTGGTAGAGGAAACCAATGAAGAGAAGTGCACTTCCAGCCATTCAACCTTTCTTTTTATAAATATCACTTTTAAAAATCAGTGGCAAAGGAATCAAGAGCAGAAGGTGAAACATAAAATGGCAGCCCTTTTTGCACCCTGGCAGCTTGGAATAAGGTACCCCGGAGTAAACCTAACCAAAGAGGTAAAGGACCTATACTCTAGAAACTACAGAACACTTATGAAAGAAATTGAAGAAGACACAAAAAGATGGAAAAACATTCCATGCTTATGGATTGGAAGAATAAACATTATTAAAATGTCTATGCTACCCAGAGCAATCTATACTTTCAACACCATCCGGATCAAAATACCAATGCCATTTTTCAAAGTGCTGGAACAAACAATCCCAAAATTTGTGTGGAACCAGAAAAGACCCCAAATTGCCAAGGAAATGTTGAAAAAGAAAAACAAAGCTGGGGCATCCTGTTGCCTGATTTCAAGCTATATTACAAAGCTGTGATCAGCAAGACAACATGGTACTGGTGCAAAAACAGACACATAGATCAATGGAACAGAACAGAGAGACCAGATATGGACCCTCAACTCTATGGTCAACTAATCTTCGACAAAGCAGGAAAAAACATCCAGTGGAAAAAAAGACAGTCTCTTCAATAAATGGTTCTGGGAAAATTGGACAGCTACATACAGAAGAATGAAATTCGACCATTTTCTTACACCATACAAAAAGATAAACTCTAAGTGGATGAAATACCTCAATGTAAGACAGGAATCCATCAAAATCATAGAGGAGAACATAGGTAATAACCTCTTCGACATTGGCCACAGCAACTTCTTTCAAGATACATCTCCAAATGCAAGGAAAACAACAAAAGCGAAAATGAACTTTTGGGATTTCATCAAGATAAAAAGCTTCTGCACAGCAAAGGGAACAGTCAACAAAACAAAAAGGCAACCCATGGAATGGGAGAAGATATTTGCAAATGACACTACAGATAAAGGACTGGTATCCAAGATCTATAAAGAACTTCTCAAACTCAACACCCAAAAAACAATCAACTCAAAAAATGGGCAGAAGACATGAACAGACACTTCTCCAAAGAAGACATATGAATGGCTAACAGACACATGAAAAAATGTTCAACAGCATTAGCCATCAGGGAAATTCAAATCAAAACCACATTGAGAGACCACCTTATACCAGTTAGAATGGCAAAAATTGACAAGGCAAGAAACAACAAATGATGAACAGGATGTGGAGAAAGGGGATCCCTCTTACACTGTTGGTGGGAATGCAAACTGGTACAGCCACTTTGGAAAACAGTGTGGAGGTTCCTCAAAAAGTTAAAAATAGAACTACCCTATGACCCAGCAATTGTAAATCTTGGTATTTACCTCAAAGATACAGATGTAGTGAAAAGAAGGGCCGTATGTTCATAGCAGCAATATCCACAACAGCCAAACTGTGGAAGGAGCCGAGATGCCCTTCGACAGACAAATGGATAAAGATGATGATGTCCATACATACAATGGAATATTACTCAGCCATCAGAAAGAATGATTACCCAACATTTGCATCAACATGGACAGAACTGGAGGAGATTATGCTAAGGAGATTATGCTAAGTCAAGCAGAGAAAGATAATTTCATGATTTCACTTATTTGTGGAACATAAGGAATAGCATGGAGGACATTAGGAGAAGGAAGGGGGGGAATCAGAGGGGGAGATGAACCATGAGAGACTATGGACTCTGGGAAACAATCTGAGGGTTTTAGAGGGGAATGGGGTGGGGGGATAGATTAGCCCGGTGATGGGTATTAAGGACGGTACATATTGCATGGAGCACTGGGTGCTTTATGCAATCATGGAACACTACATCAAAAACTAATGATGTACTGTATGGTGACTAACATGACATAATAAAATGAATAAATAAATAAATAAATAAATAAATAAATAAATAAATAAATAAATAAATTTAAAAAAAGGAATAAGGGTAGGTTCCCAGCACAGTGTCCGCGTAAGTCAAAAACCTGAAACTTAACGTAACAAGCACCTATACAGACAATCACATGAAGCAAAATTCTCCAGGTGATAATTTGTTTCAAAAAGGGTGAGCTTGGAAGGTTCCTAACATGACGCTTATAGTATGACTGATGTAGAAGTAACTGCCTATGGGTCTTTCAGAGCGGAAGGCAGCAGCTGGGCAGCAGGAAGCCGTCTGCCCTCTCCCACCTAGCCGGCAGTCTACACTCGCCTGTCTCTCACATTGCATGATAAGGTTACATTAATTAAAAGTGTAATTTGATAAAGCTTTCTGGAACAGCAGGTAACACAAATCAAGAGACTTTTTATATCTTTTACCAGCAAACCTACTTCTATAAACACCCAAAGTCATAAGCAAATGTGGGCAAAAGATGTAGGAAAACAATGCAAAACAAGCATAGTTTATAAGACCAAAAAAAGAGAAAGCACTTAAATGCTTAACAGTATCAGGTTTGTTGAACTAACGAGGATATATCCTCATAATGATTATGCAGCCATTTAAAATATTCCATTTATGGAAAGTTTATGTGTATAATACTAACTAAAACACGTAAATATAAATATGGTTATAATACACTCACGGCATGGAAAGAGAAGAAAATAGTACCTCATACAAATGGAGTGTTAGTCTAAGCAGACACTGCCTGAAGTGCTAACTTGGATTAGTAGGTAGGCACTATTAGGATCTCCATCTCCTGGACCAGGAAACAGAAGCTCAAGGGGTATAAGCAACACTTGTCCGGACCCCTATAACTCAGACGTATCTGAAAGGGGACCTGAACACGGACCTAGAGTTTCTTGCTCTTAACCCTTACGCTAGATCGCAATGAGGTACAACAAAATGTGCAAATGGTTGCCTAACTTCGGGTCGCTGTTCATTTCTCTAGTAATATATTTTATATTCTTGAATGATTTCAACTGAACATACCACTTTATAATCGCAACCTTATTTTTTAAAATATAAGTTTCCTTTTTATATCTGTCTCCATCCTTAGACTGTGAGGACCTTGAAGTAAGAACTGCCTTAGTAATCACCACCATTACTACCACTACTGGAATGACCATTGGGTCACCTTGATGGCGCCGCCCTTACATACCAAGGAGCAGTCCCTACACCTCACCTCATATAAACCACAGAGTAAAAACTACTACAGATAGGGGTGCCTGGGTGGCTCAGTCCTTAAGCATCTGCCTTCCGCTGGGGGTGTGATCCCAGGGTCCTGGGATCGAGCCCTGCATCGGGCTCTCTCCTCTGCTGGGAGCCTGCTTCTTCCTCTCCCACTCCCCCTGCTTGTATTCCCTCTCTCGCTGGCTGTCTCTCTCTCTCTGTCAAATAAATAAATGAAATCTTAAAAAAAAAAAAAAACACTACAGATAAGGCAACTAAAGCCAACTTCGCATTTCCAGCACTTAGTACATGCTTGGAAAGTAGTAAATACTCAATAAAGGGTAGTAAAGCTAACAAATAATAGCTCTTAAAGCCATGGATATCACTCAGGTCAGTAGGGTATTGCTGTCTTTCTTATATGCCGGAAGAAAAATGAAGGCTAAAAAGTAGATACAAAGTAAAAACTCAGAGAAAATAGGCCTGAGGCAGTCTGAATCCACCTCAACATACAGAAGCAGCCATATGCCCTCTGGGGGAAAGTGCTGGAAAAGGCCAAAGCGAGGCTATGCTCAGGGACCCCGTGGGAGGGGGAGGGGAGGACAGAACTAGCAGCAGGAAGTCTGTTCTTCCATCTTTCTTTCACTATGAGAGAAGCAGTCAGAGAGCCATGAGGCCCCAAGTGGAAGGCTACACCCAGAAGTAGGTCTTCCAACCAAGTGCAGGGATGTTCGGTTTAGACTAAAACCTGACGGGACAGTTTGACATTCCATTTAAGTGTGTCAGGAAGCATACACAATCTATTATGGCTTTTACTTATTCAATGAGTATGTTGTGGGGAAAGATAACCCCATTAAAAAATAATATTTTATTTTACTTGTGAGCTCAAGAAATTAATGGAATTTTATTGTTGTTTTCTCAAGTGTCAAAACACTTTTAAACTATAGGTCAATATGCCAGACATGAGTGAAGGGAGGGCACCTAAGGCCCTTCCAAATATATAGGCCCTGAGTGTACTTCTGGTCCTTTGATTAGAACAGGGTGATCTTGACACCAAAATCTTGGTAGGCTATTTGATTGCTTAATATTTTCCCATTGGAAAAAAAAAAAAAGACTATTATAGTAATAATGATATTAGCTTATATTTTTAAGCTATCTTGCTCTGTCATAACAAACGCATAAAGCTGGCAGGACTGTTTCAAACTATTATTTTTCTTTGCTAGTTGAGGAAACCAGTGAAGAGAAGTCCAGTGGTTTGATGAGATCCTCACTGTTAGATGAATGAGTGGTGGGGCCAGACCTTTCCCCGTGCCTTTCTTTGCACTCCAGCTAAGTCCTCTCATCCTCAAGACTCAGCTGACCTATCAGTCCTCCTGCAGGGACCCTACCTATATCACAGCCCTTATCTCATGATATGCAAATAATGACTTAATTATCTGTGCCCCCGGCTCTTACTCATTGGTCTGCCTCCAGTGCCAGCACAGTTCTGAGCATGAGCAGCTGCTCCCTCAGGGTCTGCAGAGTGGTTAGTTTCATAGTCCACTAGAGAACAATTTTGATGTAGCTGAAAGGTCATCATCTATATTGGTAGTTTTCAAACAAGGTTTCACATATTCCTGAGAATTAAAAACTGATTCTAAAGGTCTTTAAACTGTCTTAGAATTTTACAATTTTGTGTTTTTATTTTAGCGATATTTTTTTTTAAAGATTTTATTTATTTTGACAGAGATAGACAGCCAGCGAGAGAGGGAACACAAGCAGGGGGAGTGGGAGAGGAAGAAGCAGGCTCCCAGCGGAGGAGCCCGATGTGGGACTCGATCCTGGAACGCCAGGATCACGCCCTGAGCCTAAGGCAGCCACCTAACGACTGCGCTACCCAGGCGCCCCTATTTTAGCGATATTCTAATAAATACCATTAAGACGTGAATATCAGAATGTTCTGCATCACTTACGTCGACGGTTCTCAATCTTGGTGAGACTGGAGTCTTGGCGGGGGAGCTTTAATCAATACTAATACTCAGGCCCTGAAACTGAATTACCTCTGAACCCATTACATCAGAATCTCTGGAGGTGGGTCCCCACACAGGGCTTTTTTTTTTTTTTAAAGACCCCCCGATGACCGGAATGTGTGGAGCACTGATACTCACCAGTCTAGATGATCCACATAATCTTTGTTTCCTAAGTAACACATTTTCCACCAGTATTTACCGATTGCCTCAAACCCAATAGTTATATTTTAAGAACCTCAGATAAATAAATACAGAAGCGAACAAAATATGTAACTGATACGCTCTTGTCAAAGCCAGATGATGTCACAGCATGCTGCGCAAGGAAAGGTTTTGTGATCATTCTGAACACGGGCAAGTGGGGAAGGGGGTGCTGAGTCATCACTGGAGCCCTTGGTAGACCAGCAGACCAGACGTCTACTTCAGGCATGTTAGAAACAGCAACTCAATTTCTGCAATAACATTATTAGTTTGCCTTTTAGTATGTATTTAATTTGTGAATTTGTTTTGGTTTTGTACTTACATAAGAGCTATAAACAAAGTTTACATTTGGTTGTCCATTTAAATAATAAATACGGTTATACATATTTAAGCAGCATTATAATACAAAGAACAAGAACATTTAAGTCAGCGTTAGGGTAGTCGGTGGCATTTTTTTCTTTTAAATGGGTCAGACTTCAGACTACTGATTTCATAGTTTCTGGACCCTGGTCCAAAGGGTGGTTGAATCAAGGACCCAGGAGATGGCTCCCCCTTTTGCTGGTGCTCTTGTGAGCACAAAATGATAATGTCCCTCCCCAAGGTTCTGAGTATGATTGGAAAACCTTTCCTAATATCAGAACGCTGCAAGGATCTAGTCTCCCACAGCTGCTGCATTCTGACCCTTCCCGGGAGGTCCCATTAGGACTCACCCAGTCTTTCCCAGGCTACAGGAATTTGGTTGGTTTCCCTAGTTCCACAGAAGCTCCAAGAGGTGTGTGTAAGATACAGGACCCAATCTACTCCATCTGGAGCCCGAGACCCTTCCATTCACAAGAAGGACATTCTGGTCATGAGAATGCAATTTTTTAACCACAAATGGCAGGGGTGAAATCTCGCCTCAGAATTTCCAGGCATGAATTTATTATCTATCTGCTAAGAAGAACACAGTAATTCCTTTCATAGGGAAGCAGCTCATCGAAGGGCATCCATCATCCCCTAAGTAAGTGGCAGCAGAGTTGCTTCTTCTGAATGTCAGTCCTCTCTAATGACAAAGTCCATGCCACACAAAATTTTCAGGAAATTAGTGGAGACCCTAGGCTTGTTTCAAGCCACACCAGAAGTTTGTAGCAAGAAAAGGCTCTAAGACTTGAGTCCACTGCCTATAGAATCTAGTCAGCCAGAGAGAAGGAGACAATGAGCCACTTACCAACTGTGAAGTATCATTTACCTCAAAATCACAATAGGGAAGCTCCCTGGGGAGGAAGCTTGGCATTACAAAGAACTCAAGAGCTAATATAATCAAAACTTCCCCACCAGCCAACAATTGCGTACCAGACAGTGTGCCCACTGGCAATTTCCAAGGCCTGTTCCTGTCAGAAACCTTCAACTGTTGAGAATTAATGATCCTCAATGTTTACAGTCAATATGTTTTTAAAATGTTCTTTCACCTAAATATAGGGACTCTGAATCATTGTCTTACTTCTCAACTTAAAACTCTAAATGCTCTAAATAATTGTCTAATAATTAACAGCACAAAGAAATCAGCTCAAGAGAGAGGAAATACTCTTCGTGATGAGAGCTTGTCATGATCAGTCACGAAGTAAATGCTTCTCTGCCCAGGGCTGTGGTGAACATACAGAAAGCAAATGGGTGTCGTGGCTCCAGCATCACATGCTTTGTTAAGGCACCAAGATGATGACAGTCACCATATTAACAAAGCAGAACTAAATGACAGATAAGAGCTGGCACCATTTTTACGTTTATATTTAATATACATGCACCTGGTCGACATTCCATATCCCGTTTTTTTCTTAAATGAATACCAGGGTACACATTCTAGAAATGTGGCCATAATTCTTTCTGGTATTTTGTTTTCCTTTTCACCCTACAGTTTTTTACCTTTACTCCTCTTTATTACCCCAACTGTCTGAAGGCAGTTGTGATGAACAGGTAATCATGAGAACAACATTTCTGGAGAGTAATACATTTCGGGAGGGAGGCAGGGACCCAGCAGGCCCAGGGAAGACTTCTGGGTACCTGGAGCTGTTTGTGAGTCAGGAGAGGAAAGTGGGTCTACTGTTTTTGCAAGAAAATTTATTTTATTTTATTTATTTTTTTATAATAATATTTTTTATTATGTCAGTCACCATACAGTACATCCCTGGTTTTTGATGTAAAGTTCGATGATTCATTAGTTGCATATAACACCCAGTGCACCGTGCAATACGTGCCCTCCTTACTACGTGATCTACTGTTAAACAGGGGACAGGGGAGCTGGAGCCTGGGGTCTGATGGGCTCTCCAGGGAGATATATATATCTATATAAAAAGGTATATGGGGCGCCTGGATGGCTCAGTCGGTTGAACATCCAACTCTTTGTTTCAGCTCAGGTCATGGTCTCAGGGTCATGAGATCTCTAAAATAAATAAATAAATCTTTTAAATTAAAAAAAAAAGGTATGGACTGGCTCCTTTTTTTTTTTTTTTTTTTTTTTTTTTGTAGAGAGAGAGTGAGTGAGTGAGCACACGCCCATGTAAGCCAGTGGGGGCAGGGGAGGGGGTGGGCAGGGAGGAGCAGAGGGAGGAGGAGAGAGAGACTCTTATGCAGGTTCCACTCTGATGCTTAACCAACTGAGCCACCCAGGCGCCCCTGGACTGGCTCCTTTTGAACCAGAGATTCCTGATTGATGGTGACAGCTGTCATTGACTGAAGGCCTACTGTGTTCCATAAACCACATTCAACATCTTCTATACAATTTTCCTTTTAGTTCACAGTAATGCAAAGAGACGGGCATTATTTTTTTTCCATTTAATAGCTTGAAACTATCTGGATCTGAAAAGGATGATATGTTTCATAATGGCAGAAAGAGCATATAATGAATGGGAACCTTCCATGACCTCTTGGTCATGTCCAGCAAATAAACATCTACTGAAGGACTGAACTGCGCAGTACTTGTTGACAGATCACAGGTTAAAGACTGTGAGAAATGTAAGAACAAGTGTAGATAGTTTATAGGGAAATCAGGATATACATTCACGAAGAAGCCATCCAGGTTAAATTTAAAAACTGAAAACAAAACCAAAAAACTGTGTCATTCATTTTTGTGTATTTGGCACAAAGTTTCTGAATTATTGAACAAATGAATGCAATCAGTCAACCAATTGACCAAACGCGAGATTATAGGGTACTGGCTCTAAGAACTAAAATAGTCTAGTGAAAGAAAGCACATTATGGACTTGGGTGGTCGCAAGATTTCCTGAATGAGATGAGGTCAGAGTTGGGCCTGAAGAATTAGAAATGCTGGAATTATCAAGAAGGACTGAAGTCCCACTGGGTAGGAGGAATAGGATAAACAGGCACAGAAAACCCCTTCCTGGTCCCCTGGTCCCCTTCTTTCTGCAGCACCGGCCCTGCCTCTTGCACTGTTCCCTTTCGGCCTTTTTCCCTGAGGTCATCTGCCCTGCTTGAGTTTCCTTCGCTTGAGTTCTGTCCAGCTAGTTCTCGGAATGCCCTGAAGCTGGCATTGATTTTGCTAAAGCATCTCTGGATTAACCAGGAATGCCTCTGTCTTTTAGTGGAGAGCAGAAAAATAGTGTTTGTCCTATGAATGATTCTAGGCATTTGTAAGCAATGTAATAAATAATTCTTAATAAGGCATATATCATGATTAATATCTCCCATTCCCAAACAGCTGTGAAGGGGCTTCCCGTGGAAATTTCAGCATTTGGGAGACCCTCCTGAGAGGTGCAGAAAGTCATTCCTAATAGTCCACAAAACAACCTTTCAACTATCCTTGTGCCTCTGCCTCAAAGTCAAGGCCAACATAAACTCAGGCCCTCTCAGACTTTGGTGACGGGGACACAGCACACAACCCATGGCTCCCCCATACACTGAAGGCTTGTTTCCCAGGAATCAGAAAAGCATCTTCCAGCTCAGGCTTCCTGAATTCTTTCCAACTTGGCTTCTGTCAGAGATTCCTGGGAATGACCGTCACTTTGTTCTTTTCCTCGTGACAGGTGAAGAATTGCCCTGAATCGGAGTCATGAATTGGTTGGGTTTTTAGAAAAATCCATAGCTTCAGTTGTGGGCAAAGATTGTTAGGACTGTAGTAACCCTCCTACGACTGACTGCTTTTTGACTCTGAAAAGTCTCCCAGCACCATTGTGTTTCAGTCTTGTCCTCTGATTCTGTTTTTCAGGAACAATATGAGACACTAAGAGCTGTGCTCAGCAGCAGACCTGCTTTTCCAAACAGAGCTCACTTCTGGACTGAAAAGAGTGGTTTCACTTTTTACAGGTTGGGAGATGGCTTCTGTTTTGTTACTGCTTGTGAGCCAGCAGTGCCGGCCTTGACAGAAAAGACACGTAGCCGCCCTGGTATCTCTCTCATGAGAAGGACAACTGTAAACTCTGTCAGCATACAGTGCCTTGTGTTTCCAAAACAGTGTTCTGACCTTTCAAGTGCAATGAAGGAAGCTCACAGAAGCTCCTGAGAAAGAAGGAGAAGAACAAGGATAGCGGAGGAAAATGTGAGGAGGAGTTCGGTGCTGCTCCCAATCCTACGGTGGGAAATATGTTTTGAGATTCTGGGGCCAGTCTTTCACAAAAGACTTTCTTGTGAAGGCTGAATTTGTTTTTACTCTGGGATTTATGGGATTTACTCTGGGTCTATGCATCCAATATTTTGATGACAAAAGTCCTGTCCTTTTTTAATATCATATTTTAAAAACCCTACCCTGTCATAGGAACAGAACAACAATGTAGAAAGAGGCTATGTGGATTTGAAGGGGATATTTTTGGTGACCAAGATCAGAGCATCAACTTGTGAGGATTATATAACTCTGGCTAATTTCGCTTCCTGTCTGGAGTATTATTTCCTAGTAAAAGTGGGGGAAAAAGTCCCAGCACTTGACAGGCCCGCTTTCCCTGAAGTTAAAAGATTGCCCACAGGAAAGCTGTCAGCAGGCGCCAGCCCTCCACTGAAGAAGGACCAGGTTCAGGACCTGGCACAGTGCAGCCGAGTGGCATTGCTCCCAGAACTCTCTCCCAATAAAGAGCGATTGTGGGATGTGAACCCTTCAGTGCACCGGACAAATGACTGAAATGAAAAGCACAATGCATGTGAGTGGAACCAGAAACTTGAATGGAGTGGTAATCACTTCCTTAGTGTGGGGCACATCGTTTTTCAGGTAACTTCGTTCTGTAATTCAGTCCTTGCCTAATGGAATAGTACAGATTTCCATTTACCAGTTGATAAGTGAGGATGATTACTGTCTAACCATGAAGCGATACAGGTTATTAGCACCGGTGGGGAAGGGACGTGGAAAACGGCTAGGGGAGGCACGAAGGGGTTGGTGTCCATCGGGCAGAGATGAGACACTGAAAAGAGAAGAAAGTGCCGATGCTCTCTGCATGTGATGAGTACAAACTGTAGTTCAGCTATCGGGAAACTGGAGGCCACACCTGATTCTGAATCAGGCCTAGGGCTTTAAAATAGCTACGGTTTCAATGTGAGAAGGAGGTCTGAGGCATGAAGCAGGGCCAGGGACGGGGGTAAAGATCCAGGCTAAAGGTATCTACCATGCAGCTAACACCCAGCTGTTGAGCTCTGGGTCCCACAGGCTGGATATTTAGGGCTTAGATCCAAATACCGGGGGCCAGGAGGGACACAGTGCTAATTCAGCTGAGCCACAGTTTCCATCTGGGTGACCTGGAGAAACTCTTTACATAATAGGTGACCTTACTGCAAACAAAACACAAAAAACCCTTAACCAGATGCCACTCAGCTAAGCTTGCTCAACGAATCGATCGGAGGGCACAGCTGAATGAGACCCCTTGACCACATGGAAGCTGCTCTTTCAGCTGGACCTGCCCTCTGTGTGTCTCCGTTTTAGGACCAGGTGTTTCTATCTTTGAGCCAATTATATTTGTCACCGAATCAGTTTTGACCAGAAACATGGTCAGTCTCAACTAAGCCTCTTTCCTTATGATCTGGAGCTTGATCTCGGTCACTCGGTCTACTTACTTTCTGACATCTACCACCACCGACCGGCGCTTACAAACCTGTACCACCGGGGCAAAAACATCCACCTCAAACTCAATAAATAAAAGTAATAAAATAAAAACATCCCAACTATCTGTAAAAGGATGTAAATATTTCAACAAAAAAGCCATTTGGTTCAGTGTCCAATTTGTGTCCTTCACTCATCGTATCTGACCAGCGCAGGACCCACTCTTTAAGCCGTCTACAATGACAACAGCTTATTTTAAACATGCGTCAGTTGTTTCTTTCAATTTATGATTATGCCTTTGCAACGGCAGCTTGTATATGGCTGAAAATACAAATAACTCTTTCTTCCAGTAACCCAGCAGTAAATTCCCCCATGTTATCAACTCACCGGAATTAAGCAAAATGATGGATTTGAGGCACACGAACTCCTCTCCCTGGACATTCATCATACGAAACCGAGATGACGTAGCCAGCAACATGTCAAAGATCTCCACCATGCCCTCTACACATTTTCCCTGGTTCCTATGAAACCACAGAAAAGAAAAAGAAAAAAAATAGTATTAAAGCACAGAAAACCTGGGGCTCCTGGGTGGCTCAGTTGGTGGAGTGTGGCTCTTGATTTTGGCTCAGGTCATGATCTCAGTGTTGTGAGATGGAGCCCTGTATGTCGGGGTCTGGGCTCAGCAGGGAGTCTGCTTGAAATTCTGTCTCTCCCTCTCCCTCTGCCCCTCCCCCTGCTCATGTGCTCTCTCTTGCTCTCAAATAAATAAATCTTTAAAAAAATAAAGCCCAGAAAGCTTTCAGACCCATGATAAGGTTCACATTCATAAAAATCTACTGATTCCAAATCTGTAACAAAAAACTGCAGCCTATTTTCTTCATGGAACATGAACATTCATTTGAATTCTGGAAGGCAAAACAACAACAAAACGTTTTTCCATCAATAAAACATTTCATTTCACATTCTTAGAAAAGACATATTGTTCGATCCCCAAATCTGCCATTTTAAATGCCAAGTTCTTCAAAGAGAACACAGGCAGTACCTTTTCTGACATCAGCCATAGTAACTTTTTTCTGGATAGGTCCCCTGATGCAAGGGAAACAAAAGCAAAAATAAACTACTGGGACTACATCAAAATGACAAGCTCCTGTACAATGAAGGAAACAATGAACAAAACTAAAAGACAACTTACTGAAAGGGAGAAGATATTTGCAAAGGACGTATTCAATAAAGGGTTAGTCTTCAAAATATACAAAGAACTTATACCACTCAATAACCAAAAAACAAATAACCCAATTAAAAAATGGGTAGAAGACATGAACAGCCATTTCTCCAAAGAAGACATATAGCTGGGGCGCCTGGGTGGCACAGCGGTTAAGCATCTGCCTTCGGCTCAGGGCGTGATCCCGGCGTTATGGGATCGAGCCCCACATCAGGCTCCTCCGCTATGAGCCTGCTTCTTCCTCTCCCACTCCCCCTGCTTGTGTTCCCTCTCTCGCTGGCTGTCTCTATCTCTGTCGAATAAATAAATAAAATCTTAAAAAAAAAAAAAAGAAGACATATAGCTGGCCAGCAGACATGAAAAGATGCTTGACATCACTGAACATCAGGGAAATGCAAACGAAAACAATAATGAGATACCACCCCACACCTGTCAGAATGGCTAAAATCAACAACACAACAATAGGTGTTGACGAGGTTGTGGAAAAAAAGGAACACCTGTGCGCTTTTGGCAGGAATACAGATTGGTGCAGCCACTGTAGAAACAGTATGGTGGTTCTTCAAAAAGTTAAAAATAGAACTACCTTATGATTCAGCAATTTCTCTACTGGGTATTTATCCAAAGAATTCAAAGGGATAAATGCCCCCTTACATTTATAGCAGCATTTTTTACAATAGCCAAGATATGGAAGCAGCCCAAGTGTCTGCTGATTGATGAATGGATAAAGGAGATGTGGCACAGTTATGCAGTGGAGTATTATTCAGCCATAAAAAGTATGGAATCTAGACATTTGCAACAATATGGATGGAGCTAAAGAATATAATGCCAAGTGAAATAAGCCAGAGAAAGACAAATACCATATGATTCCATTAATATGTGGAATTTAAGAAACAAAACAAATGAGCAAAGGGGAAAAAAGAGACAAACCAAGAAACAGACTCTCACCTACTGAGATGGGTCACCAGCAGGGAGGTGGCTGGGGGGATGGGGGATATAGGCAATGGGGATTAAGGAGGGCACTTGCTGTGATGAGCACTGGGTGATGTATGGAAGTGTTGAATCACTGTATTTACACCTGAAACTAATATAACACTGTATGCCAACTGGAATTAAAATAAAAACTTAAAAAAATATCAAGTTCATCAACCTATGGGTAATCAAAAATGATTATGATTCAGGTAAATGTTTGTCTAAGTATTTATTGATCTGCTACTATATTCTAGGCATGTGGTCATTATGAGAATGAAACAGCCCCTCTACTCTCAATATGCTCAAAACCTTGAAATAATATAATCAGGTTTAACAGACTGTATTAAGTGCTTCTGAAATACAGGAGGAAGTATAACGAGGGACTGTGGCTGCGCCGGAACCATTTGTGTTGCCAAGGATGACAGGTAAGGATTCGCCTAGTTGGTGGCACTGGAGTTGACAGTTTAAGAAATGAAGGCTTTCATCCAGCAGGAGTGTGAAAGCATCATGGAAGAGGGTCTTAGACATGGAAAGGAAGAGCAGAGTGAAGGACATGAAGCAGTGTGCAAGACATACAAAAGAGACAAGAGATTAATCTGGGAAAGGAGGAAAAGATCAGGTGATAAAGGATGCCCTACGTTATAAAAAAAAATTAGGCTTTTTCCCTGAGCAACAGAGCCTTGGCATCGAGGATTTACCATTAGTAGTTGCAACTATTAAATAAGCAAAGAAAGTACCGGTATCTTTTCCGTGGGGTTGTTGCAGAAGTTCAATCAGATAATACACATGAGAGGAACTCATTCACCTTTTTGTTCACAAGCTGAATTGGGAGCATGCTGTCTTTGAGGGGGACAAGAAGAATTTAAAATATCCTATGCATATGCAAATATCCATTTGTGAAAAATATAATAATTTAAAACATGAACATGAATATTTATTTTTAATTAATATATTTTGTAGTTCTTCATCAACTGTTCTTAACAGCTGCATAACTGTTTCCAATAGCGTAAGTTTCGCACTGAACAAAGTGCTAAAATTTTCTGAACCACTTCTTTGTTGGCTGACATTTCATTTGACTTTAAGTATTTTGCTGTCACAAACATTTCATGCAATAACTATTCTTAGGTTTATGTCTTCAGATACATGTATAGATAGCTAAAGAAAAATTTCTAGGATAGAATTGCCAGATTAGAGACCTTATGCATTTTTAATATTGATAAATAGTTCAAACGTTGCTTCCAAAGAGCTTGTACCAATAGGCTTTTGGTAGAAAAGGCTTTTGGTAGAGCTTATATTGGTATAAGCTCTTTCTCTAAGAGACTTGCTCTTATCCTTTGCTGATAGTTTTCTGTCAGGTTATTAGTCATTTTCACATTGATTCTTAACTGCTCTTTATATATTGTGGTAATTAGCCCTTTGTTCTGTGTGCATTCAATGTTCTTCTACTGGCTTGTCATGTTTTCCTTTTTTTTTTTTTCTGGTGTTTTCTTCGGCAAAATATTTAATTATTACATAATGGACTTGCTAAACTTGTTGTTTAGAATAGTATGTCTTGCTTGAAAAGGTCATTTCCCTTTCAGTAACATACAAAAAATTATCTTATGTTTCCCTCTAGTACAGTTCCATGTTTTTATACTTAAATTTTTCATCTTTTGGGATTTATTTTTTATAACAACTGTACTGAAATACAGTTGCATATCATATCATTCACCCATTTAGAGTGTACAATTCAGTGGATTTTAGTATATTCCCAAAGCTGTGCACCTGCTGTTCAGGATTTACTTTGTGTGACGTATGAGACAGGACTCAGCTTCGTATTTGTCCCAGGCAGCTAGGTAATCTTAACACCATTTATGGAATAAACCTTCCTTTCCATACTGATTTGAAATATGCTGGGTACTTTTAACAAATCCACTTCCTTCTTACAACTGCCCATTAAGGAAGTATTATTTTTGTCGTTGTCCAAATGAGGGAATTAGGACGCAAAACTATTAAGTCAAACCGTATTATCTACCACCAGAGGAAAGAATTCCAACAAGATTTTGTTTGTCTTCCTTTCTCATCCTACTTTAATTCATACTTGCCCAGTATATACGAGGCCTTGTGCTAGACATAAAGGTACAGAGAAGAAAGACATGCGCCTTGTTCATAAAAAGATCCAAACAGGGGAAAGACAGACATGGAGAAAAGACAGGTGCAAGGCCATGGGCTACGTCTCCCCAGAAAAGGTATATAGAGAGAGTCTTACAACTAATGTCAGCCTTCCCACATTTAACCCACATCAACATTGGAGCAATTGCCATAGTCTTCTCAGAGAAAGGTAAATGAGATTTTATGGGAAGTGTTTAGAATGGCATGCGGTACATAGTAGCAGTTATATATAACTATTAGTATGAGATATCTGGATAAACAGAGCCACAGATATCCAGGGAGAGGTTGGCCTTTTTACCTAAAGTATCCAGAAAACAGTTGCCACCGTGCGTTTTGCTTTGACTGTGGCATCTGGGTTCAGGAAGCTCTCTAGAAACAGGGGAATCTTTAAAAAGCTACGTTGCTCAACAGGGGGATGAGACAGTGGTCACACCAAAGGGTGACTTGGCCTGAAGCAGGGACAGCATACTACAAGGGAGTGTTTCTTATCCTGAAGTCCATTTTTTTTAAGTAGCACATTTTCTTTCTAGTGAAAAAATAAATAAGGATAGGGGAAAATGTTTGGAGGATGAAGCTTTAAAAATAACAACCCATAGCCAAAATAGAGAAATGTTCCTTTCTCAGTATAAAGTCTCTGTTTACTTAACAGACTGCATACCGGCAGGGAGGAAATCTCAGTGTGGGAGGGAGCCTGCCTTCACCTGCTGTGAGCAAAAGTTCACGTCAGAAACGGAGAAAGTGGAGCCCTAACAAGTCTCCTTTCTTCGTGTCCCTTCTCAACAGTCTCCCACGTTTTCCCACAAGCGTCTCCCTCTCAGCCTCTTCTCCTCAGATATGCTGTTGATTCTCACCACAGCTCTCACCCAAGGGCGGCCCCAGGCTTGCTCCTCAGCGCCCCACAGGAGTCGGAGCCTGAACCCTCAGCAAGGGCACACAGCCACGGCTCCGCGTGAGCGTGTGCGTGCGTGTGTGCGCACGTGTGTGTGTAAGAGAGTGTGTGTGTGTGAGAGAGACTGTGTGACTGTGAATGAGTGTGTGAGAATGAATGTGAGTGTATGGGGATGTGTATGTGTGAGAGAGTGAATGTGTGTGTGAGAGTGAGTGTGTGTGTGAGAGTGAGAGAGTGAGTGAGTGTGAATTAGTGTGTGTGTGAGAATGAATGTGAGTGTATGGGGGTGTGTATGTGTGAGAGAGTGAATGTGACTGAGTGTGTGTGAGACAGTGTTAGTGTATGTGTGAGGGTGTGTGTGTCTGTGAGAGCGAATGTGTGTAGGGGGTATGTGTGAGGGAATGAATATGAGTGAGTGTGTGTGTGAGAGACAGCGTGTGAGTGTATGTGTGAGCATGAGTGTGACACAATGTGTGAGTGTGAGAGAGTGTGTGTGTGAGAGTGTGACTGTGTCTGTGAGAGAGTGTGAGTGTTACGTGTGTGTGTGGGTGGGGTGTTTTCCTTTAGAGGATGTGGAAGGAGCAGACATTAAGTATAAATCATTGAGACATGATAAGAAGACCCTGGGGCTTACCTTCCATGAAACAAACGTGCTTCTCAACTTTGAGGGCTCCTGGGGGAATATTCATTCGAGTGAAGCTGTAATTTTCTAAGCAGTGCTGTAAGAGTCTTGAAGAACTTTACACTGATGTCTCTATAAGAGTAAACTCACTGTCCTTTCAATGGGGAAAACTTACTTTTCTAAACACTTCAGTCAATCCACTATTTGTGTAATAAATTAAAAATATGTGCTTTGAGGGGCGCATGGGAGGCAGAGGTGCGATGGCTGACTCTTTCGGCTCAGGTCATGATCTCAGCGTTATGAGATGGAGCCCCTGAGTCAGGCTCTGCACTGGGCATGGAACCTGCTTAAGATTCTTTCTCTCTCCCTCTCCCTCAGGCCCTGCCCTCTCCCTCTCTAAATAGAAAATAAGATAAAATAAAATAATAAAATAAAATATAAAAAAATATGTGACCCTGAAGATGTAAATCACTAGATGTTGCCCTCTTGGAAATAACTGCCTGGTTGTATGGCATGCGTGGGTTTCCCACAAGTGCTGCTGGCACAGGTGAAAAGACTGGCAACGTAAGCTAGTGAAGAGATGATGTGTCACCCTCAGATCAGGTACAAAACTATGTGGACTTCAAAGGATGGACAGACACTTGTCGCCTGCCTCACACAAATGGACCTTTACTGTCCACTGAAGTTATTATACGTTGGGGTCAGGGCTTCCCTTTCAAAGTCCTGCTGAATTATTCTCTATTAATCTTAAGGGGTCAATCAGACTAGAGCATTTAACTCCATTTCAGAGGGGATGGATAAGTCAACAGCACTAGAAGTAGGTGATTACTAAGAATCTGGAGGTAAAGTTACTGCAATAAGACAAAATTAGGCTAAAGCTATGAAGTTCTTCTAAGGTGAAGAAACATGTGGGGTATAAAGACCAAGCTTTATTTTTAAAGGAAGCACAACCTCAGTCATAGATCAGAAGCAGTTTACCAAGCAGACCAGCCTGTGACCCCCACTGTGAGATGTGACAGCCGCTGACAATGAACTCCCCCACCCATTACATCAGTCCGTGTTCAGAGCACCTCAGAATCCCCTTGTGGGGAAATCTTGTTCTGCTCTTTACCCTCTTCTGATGCAGTCCATGTGCACATAAGTAGTGGGAGAAGGAAGAGAACCTGAAAGAACATTTGCCCATGGCACGTCCTGGAAGTTTCTCCTCTATAGAAATGACAGCCGGTTTTTTAGACACACTTAGTTACCTATTCCTCCACATGGGAGATAAAGAGTCCTAATGCAGGTAGGCAGATCAAACATGTCCTTGTATATCTTCCAACATAATCCTACAAAATTCCCCATAGCCTCTCTTTGTATGAAAAGACACTGAATAAATGGAACAGAAAACCCAGGAGATCAATGTAAGACATTTAATTTAGTTGTCCTCTAAAGAAAGTGCAATATGGATACAAAAAGATTACAAATTAAGATGCTGTTTAAATTCAATAGTGGCAAGTTTGGTTGTATTTAAGGAGTTTCTGTACGTTCGATGCCACAAAAGCTCTCAGCACGTGCTCCGAGATGCCGTGATCCCATAAACATTTGTATGATCAGAGGTTTACATATAAAAACTCTTTGGCATGTGGAACAAAATGCTGAAGATGACAAATTATAAGCAATACATCCTGAAAGATGCGAAATTTGAATGGCTGTATCTCAAGGCTGATTACTTGAGATGAAAGTGGTTAAGACTTTGGTGTCTGACTGCCTGGGTTCGCGTCATGCCCCATCTATTTACCAACAATGTGACCTATAACCAATTACTTAAACTGTGTGCCCAAATGCGCATATAGACAGAATCACCCACATGGGACTGTAAGTTGAATAAGAAATAATTAATCCATTGGGATGTGATGGCTGTTTGATCCAGCAGTTTGCCTACATGGCTCAATAAAGAAACAGGACTGGATGTGGGGCAGTGCCATTAAAAATGTTTGCTCCCTTAGTGCCAAATAGCAAGAAACAGATATAGCAAGCTAGAAAGCTCTGTCACAACATTATCTGGTAATGGCAAAATATCTGATTAAGTCGTTCTCTGAAATAATTGGGAATGCAGACCATATACCTGGGGAAGTAGAGAGAGTCGGAGTGATGGTGTGCAGTGGACACTACAGCTGCCTTTAGAAAGTATTACAAAGAGGTGAGCTCAGGCAAGGATTGAATGGTTCTTAAGCAAAACCTAAACAAATGAGGAAATCCCAAAGATAGTCTTCTAAGTTGGGAAAAGCCAACTGCTTCTGGCCATGAAATAGTCGGAGATGAAACTGACAAGGATCTGGGTATGAAAGCTCTAGTAGGTTTCTCAGGTTACAGAGTAACTGCGTTCAGAGCACTTCAGGTGGGAAAGGGTGACACTTACAGGGTGTTACCTCCCATCCAAGCCCACTGTTTCAAATAGCCTAAAGTAGTCACCAGTAAATCTGAAGGGAAGGTCCAGATGACAAAGAAGCGACAATTAAGAATAGCAGACCTGAGAACTGAGACTAAGAAAGCACTTCGGTTGTGGTTACAAGAGGATGGAACTGACAAGAGCAAAGAGAAGCCTACTATTTATTTATTTATTTATTTATTTATTTATTTATTTATTTATTTATTTATTTATTTATTTATTTTTGAGACAGCTGTCCTGCCAAAGAAATCACAGCCTGAACTAAAAAACAAAAGCCTTGGAGTGTCTGGGTGGCTCAGGCGGTTAAGCATCCGGCTCTTGATTTCAGCCCAGGTCATTCATGATCTCAGGGTTGTGAGATCGAGTCCCACACCAGGCTCCTCGCACAGTGCAGAGTTGGCTTGAGAGCCTCTCTGCCTCTCCCTCTGACCCTCCCACCCCTCTCCATCTCTCTCTTAAAAAAAAAAAAAGCCTCTGAGTTTTTAAGCCTCCAACCCTAACATTTCAGCTGCTCAACACAGTAAAGTTTATTTCTTTCCTAGTCACTGTCCAATGTAGGCAGCTTCCCTGGTAAGATGACTTTCCCATTCAGGGACCCACGATCCTTCTGACCTCTAGTTCTGCTGTAGAGATCCCTAAAATGTTCCTTACATGGACAGTTGTTGGGGAGAGGGCTGAGGCAGGCACCGAATGTGCGCTAGCAGGAAGTGCTGACAGTTCACCGAAGGACTAGCTCTTCCCCACTCAAGAATAATGGAAAGAAAGAACCTCCCAGAAAGTGAAGCCAGGGTGCATGGAGTACAATGGAAAGCTCTTTCTTCCTAGAGAACAGATTCAGGGACTAATCAAAGAACTTTCAGGCTCCTGCCCGTAGACACCTCCTCTTTCTTCCCAGTAGGACTTCACAACTGCTGTGTGAGAGTGACACTGACTATTCCCTCCTCCCTTTTTTCTCAGTGGGATTTTTTCACCCTTAGTCCAACACTGAATATTAACTGTAGCTGTGGGGTGAGGCTGCCAGACCAGGATATCCATGCTCCATGGAGAGGACTGCACGTCACTGAGAAATCATTCAGTGGATGGACTCGGAGCTGGACTGTTTCCCTAGGGAAGGATTAGTGCGGGTTGTACATGTGGGAGGAAAGGGTATGGGCAGCAAAGACTCACAAAGACTGCTGTATTCACCAAAACGCATTTCCTTTTTCTCCTGCATTTCCTCCAAGACAACATCTCCCAGACTCCCTTGCAGTTAAGAATGGCCATGCGGCTGGATTCTGCCCAATAAAAAGTGAGTGGAAGTGACTGACATCACTTCTATGATGAAATGGGGAAGAAACAGGTGTGCCTTTCCCAGTTCTCTTCCCCATCTCCTGCCCAAATGAAGAGCATTCCTAGAACCTAGTAGAGGGCAGAACCAAAAGTTAGAAGGATCTTGGTCTCTGAATGAGAAGATCACCTATCAAGATGCCCACACTAGACAATGACCTGAGTAAGAAATAAATTTTCGTGTGTTGAGCAGCTGAAATTTTCGGGATATCTGTGGCGACCATTAGCCAGAACCCCACGACATAGACTAGATGCATGAGTCTCATTACTCCCTGCCCCAAGTCACTCCTGACACACTGATACACAGACACACTTAGGATGCAAAGATATACTTATCTTCTGTAGACATGGCCACTGACTGATCAAAGGGATATATAAGAAATGTATTCTCTGGCACCTTGCTTTATAGATTCTAATCATTTCCAAGTGACGTGATTAGGAAAGATGTCAATGAGTATATGGCATTTGATGTAGGTCTCTAAGGATAGATTGAGTAGGAGGAAGAACATTCCAGACAGATTAAATGGTATCAGTAAAATTTGACAGGTGGGAGTGATGATGGAGTGATGAGGAATCCAGCCAGTAGAGTTTGGTGGTTGTAAGGAGAGACACTTAGAAAGAGCTTTGTCAGCATGTGGCAAGGTTAATAAAAGGCTTAAGAGATGCTATGTAAGGAAAGACCATGAAAAGCTTATCAAGGGGTGACATGATCAAGTAAGTGCTTTGTTATATTTAATTTAGCTTCAGTGTGCAGAGGAGAGTGAGGGAGAGAGGAGAGTCTGGAAAGAGACAAAGAGACAGCAGGCATGAGGAACGAAAAGAAGGCACAAGACGGTGACCATGGTTACAAGGATAAATAAGGGATATTCTGGAAATCTCTGAAGGAAGAGTCAACAGACTTGGGTGAATGATCTACAGTATTGGGCAAAGAAAGGAAGAATTTAAAGACACCTTCGAAATTGTATGCCAGAACGACTGGAAAGATGATGAAAGAAATAGAAAAAATAGCAGAAATAAAGAAACTCAGAAGGCTTGTCATATGCCAGTAGAAGAAAAATAAATTCCCTTAAAAAACATTGAATTTAAAATTTCTCAGGACTAAGTAGAGATGATACGCAGTAAATTGAAAATGTTCGTCTGAAACTTGGGGGGAAGGCCAGGATTAAATATATGAATTTGGACCAGTTTATTCCACTTCTGATGGTGGGCATCTTTTCAAATCAGCACATCAAAATATATCTCACCTTTTAAATGAGTGCCTAGTATTTGACTTTATTCATATTTATTTAAGTGCTCCCCTACTGATGGGCGTTTATACTGTTTTCCTTTTTTTTTATTATAATAATATTTTTTATTATATTATGTCAGTCACCATACAGTACATCCCTGGTTTTTGATGTAAAGTTCGATGATTCATTAGTTGCATATAACACCCAGTGCACCATGCAATACGTGCCCTCCTTACTACCCATCACCAGCCTATCCCATTCCCCCACCCCGCTCCCCTCTGAAGCCCTCAGTTTGTTTCTCAGAGTCCATAGTCTCTCATACTTCATTCCCCCTTCTGATTATCCCCCTTTCTTTATCCCTTTCATGTACTGTTTTCCATTTTTGGCTACAACAAGCAACGTGCAATTATCGTGCTTGCACACGTATTTACCACACTTGCAAAAGTGTACAGAAAAAATTCTGACACATGTAACATCAGAGTCAAGGAGTAAAAACATGTAAAATTGTAACAAGTATTGCCAAAATGCCTTCCAAAAAAGTTGTACTCACTTGCACTGCCCCAAACATAGCATGAAAATGTCTGGAAATAGAGATTTTGAAGGTGTCTGAATAGAGATGGTTAAAACTGGGAAAGGGGGCACCTGGATGGCTCAGTCAGTTAAGCATCTGACTCTTGATTTTGGCTCAGGTCTTGATCTCAGAATCCTGGGGTCGAGCCCTGCATCAGGCTGCATGCTCCGTGGGAAGTCGACTTGTGAATTCTCTCTCTCCCTCTTCCTCTGCCCCTACCCCTGCTCTGGCTCTTCCTCTCTCTCAAATAATAAATAAATCAATCTAAAAAAATTTTAAAAATAATAAAACTGGGAAAGGGAGTGAGTTCATCATGGAAAGTGAAGAGACAGGCAGACAGACAGATGGAGAGACAAAAGAAACAGGCAGAGGGAGGAAACTGGGAAGCAATATCATCTCTGGCATGGAGCCAAAGTTGAACCAGTCAAAAGAAGCCATGGTCAGAGAAGTGGCAGGATAGGAGGGACCACAATGTTGAAAGTTAGAAGGTGGCCAGGAAAAGGCATGCAGTGGGACAAAGGACAGAGACAGAAGGAGAGAGATATGGAAAATCAAGGAGTGCAGACTTGATCATCACAGGAGAAGGAATGTGTTCTTCTAACTAAAGAATAAGAGAAGAAATAGGGTGAAAAGAGAGAAACTTTGCAGTTACTGTAGAAATAGTATCACCTTACCTGTTTAGCAGATAGGAAGTGATATTAGGTGCAGAAAATATGGGAAAGTCGATTGAGGCTGGACGCTTTGGGACATGAGTGGAAACTGTAAATGCTTTTAGGGCCCTGGGTTTGGGTAAAGCTTAAGAATGCCCTTGGAGGGGCGCCCGGGTGGCTCAGTCGGTTAAGCATCCAATTCTTGGTTTCGGCTTAGGTCATGATCTCAGGGTTGTGACACTGAGCCCCACATTGGGCTCCTCACTCAGTGCAGAGTCAGCTTGAGATTTTCTCTCTCCCTTTCCCTTTGCCCCTTCCCCCACTTGCACATGTGCTCTCTCTCTAAAAGAAATAAATAAAATCTTAAAAAAAAAAAGAATGCCTTTGGGTTTCTGGTCCTTGTGCAATCTTCTCAAGTCCATTTCTTACTGCCTGCCTTGCAGCTCACACAGCACAACACTTCTGATCCCGTGCAGATGGTCCACAGCATTTGCTTGCGATGTTTGGATTGTCATCCCCATCCCACCCCTTCCTGCCCTTAGATATTTCTTTCTCATCTTTCCAGGCTCAGATACATATCTCCTCTTCTGGGAAGACTTCCCAGACAGACTACCATTCTCTACTGTGTTGTATAGTCTCCCTCTGTGCTCTGAGAGTCTCCTTTATATCAGTGGTCAGCAAACGCTTTATGTATAAGACCAGAGGGTAAATATTTTAGACTTTATGGGCAATACAGTCTCTGTTGCATGGACTCAACATTTTTTTATGGTGAAAGCAGCCATAGACAACATGTAACCAATGAGCAAGAACATGTCCCAATAAAATTTTATTTACAAAAATAGTAGCAGAGTGGATGTGGCCTATAGGCCATGCTTTGCTCATGCCTGCTGTATATATTGTTTCACATTCAATGAATTTACAGAACTACATGCCCATGTTGGGTGGTAAGAATATAACAATGAGCAGGAAAGGAATGTGCCTGCCTCAAAAGAACCTACAATGCACTTGGGAGGCAGATAGTTAAAAAGAAAAAGAAGAAAAAAGGAGTAATTCGATAAAATTTTAACTAGTGGCATGATGGGGAATTACGTGCTAGAGGAGTGAAAAACAGCAAGCCCTATGTGGGAGAGAAGTCTGAGATGGCGGCAGGACATCCTAATAGATCTCAGAGACCTGGAGCTCAGAAAAACCTATGAGTCTGGAGATTCAGCTCTGGGGGCTGCCACTGGAGAGTGTCTGAGTGCAGAAAGAGAGGAGCGGACAGCATGGTGGGGGAATACTGCCTAAAAGGAAGGCAAGTCTGTGCAAAACACAGAAGAGGTCCAGTGGGGAAGATGAAAAAGAACCAGGGAGGAAGGTGTCAGGAAGTACTGAATAATCTCTACGTAATAGTTTAGAGAAGTTAAGGAAGATAAGCATGGATTGGCGCCAGATCAAGAGGGTATCCTGGCTTTTTCTAGCAGTGTTGAGTAGCCTGAGGATGGAAGGGAAGCAAGGAGATGGTGGAGGGGACCCGAAGTAAGAAGATTGACTCTTTAGGCATGAAGACAAGCAGAGGGGACAGAGATTCTAGAGGACAGTTTTGCAGTGAATGATTATGGCCTTAGGATGGACCAGGAGGAAAATGAAATCAGACTGTTTGTAATCAAAGAATAGGAGGTATTAGGTGTCAGGGACAAAGAACGGGTCCAGTAGGAATAAGGGCTAGAGGAAGTAGGAGCTACAGAGAATATACCCTGGAGAGGGAGCTTCTAATTTAAGATACTGCTGGTGGTAGAGTTTCCGGGGGGTGGCATCTCCTCAAGTAGAGAAGAAACCAAATAACTGGAATGTAGAGCCTTAGGAACACTGAGACCAGTGCTCCTGTCACTGTAACAAAGCACAATAGTAAGTAGCTGATTAAGAATTGACAAAGGATCTGTTTTTAAAAATCTCCCAGGGCTCATTTGTTTCTGACTCTTCAAAGACCTCCCAAGTGTGAGGTCTTTTCCTTGTAAGACTATTCTGAACAAGTGCAATGATCTGAAGGCTGCAAGAATAGGCCCAGCAAATTCTCTAGGACAGCTGCTATTTCTCACGACCAGCCTTCCCTCTGCGCACCCGTCAACACACACACCTCCTGATGTTGGGCCAAATTCCGTGCTTTCTATGTTAGCGTACTTTAACTATCACAGGCTATATGTCAAGGCAAATGAACTAAAAACACGATAATAACTAGCGAAAGATGTTCCTCTTACGAAGAGTACTGTTTAGGTAGAGAATTATAGGAGAAAATGGAATAAAATGAAAACCACTAAGGCAAATCTTAAGAATATGGCCAGAAGACCATTCTCTTAGAGTGATTCTGAGACAGGGAGCTAAAAACCATGTTGTATGACTCATAGAAGGATTGGATTTCAAGAGAAATGAATTTGGGTCCATTTCCTTGAGAAGAGTTGCTATGAGACCGAAAGCCAGGGCTATCTTCACTGAGTGTTTGAGGAATAAATGCACGGAGCAATTTAGCAGCATTTTAGAAATGTAGAGTTCTCAGAAGCCACATTCCAAGTGAAGCCGACCTTGCTGAAGAAGTTGGGAAATGACTCTAAATGGAAAGTTTCCTGCCCTCTGCCTTTCCTAGCTTAAATCCGTATTTAGCTTTGTTGCTGTTGCTGTTTTCATTTGACACATAACCAAGTAACACTGGTGCCCTGTAAATGGACTTCCAATGAAAAGGAGAGAAAAGTCAAAAAGATCCTTTTAGCATAAAGAAGACCATGCACATTGCAATCAAAGAAAGGGGTGAGTATTTCCCTCAGGCGGTGTCCTCAGGATATTTTTAGCTCAAGGAAAAAGTCATTCTCCTTCAGAGACTTGCCTTGCTGAGGTATTAACTCACTGATGACGGAAGCGTAGAAGTGGCTGCTAATAGTTACTAGGCCACCCACACAAATCTAACTCCATACGCAATCCCTTCCAGAATGAAGGCCCTACCCATGCCCTCTACTCATGCCCCAACACAGGGCCTGGAGGACTCTCATTTCCTCCTCGTCCCTCTTAATACCAGTCTCCAAGGGTGGGCTCTAGTTGTGCAAAAGCTGTTGGGAGCCTTCCTTCAATCCTGGTGACCCAGTACAGAGAACTGATATATCCATTACTCACCCAGAAGGATTCAGACCCTCCTTGTCCATGCCAGTGCAAATGGCGGTCATGAAAATTATATAGGAAACGTTAGCTTGACCTACTTGAGAGACATGTCCAGATATCAGCTTCCAACACTTAGTCATCTAATGTCCAATTATCTCGATTAAGCTATCTGTCATACAGGAGTAAAACTCTAGGCAACTCTTTGCTACTTACTTTTCTCACATCAAGAGGCCGATTGTCAAAAGAGTTTTTAAGCCAAGAGATATTTTCTAATAAATAGAACACGCCTTACCATGCACTCTTTTCATATGCTTTTGGGTGCTAAAGTGGCAAGAAAGGAGGTTAGAGTTGGTTATCATGAATGTTTCTGTAAGAACGTGTAAAACACACTTCTGAGTTTGAATGGTTTGTCAAAGGAAGATGGAATTCTTTACTTTTATAGATAATGATCCACTTGAGTTTGCTTGTTCAGCGTGTACAGTTTAAGAGCTAAAGGAGGTCCCCAGAAAAAAATTCTCTAATGGTTTTGTCTACTGAAATACCTAGCTGAAAAGAGATTCAATCAACCTTTTAAGATACCTACATCAAGTATGTAAAACATAAAGAAGAATACCTCGGTTATTCACTTGTCATCTGGTTGTTTGGAATTATACAAACAAAGAAATTAAGTAGTTGTTCTCCACCATACTTCGAGGAACGGGTTCTGTTAATGGGAGTGAAGGCAAACCAGTGAATACAGAGAGTGCTATGCTTGGATGTAAGAACAGGGCTTCTGCCTTGGATAAGCCATTCATTGTTTCTCCATAAAGAAAATATGATTAACACCTCATGTCTTCATTAACCCAATTTTAGTTGCACACTATATTTTGAGTCTATTATATATGTCAGACTCTGTGCTAGACACTACAAACTCAAAGATCAATTTCATTCACATATTCTTTTATTCATTCGGTAAATATTTATTGAGTCAGAATCTACTACTGTTAGAGGCACTAAGGTAGATGCTGAGGGTGTAACAATGGGCAGAACATTGCTCTCCTGCAGTACACAGCTTGGTAAGGTAAACAGTTATTAAGCACACACACAAAACAATAAAATAAAATAAAACTATTGTGATAAATGCCAAGAAAGAAGAAGAGTATGGGGTCAGATGAGAGCATAACTGGGGAACTATGTGAGATAAGGGGAAAGGCCTCTCTGAGGAGGTGACATTTAATTTCGACCCTAAAGAACTAGCAGTTAGACGGGACAAGAACTGGCAAGAGTGTACCGAGGAGAGAGACTCATGTGCTTGACGAGTTTGAGAAACTAACAGAAGTTCAAAATCTGAAACTCTGGAACTCGGTGGTCCCAGACACAAGTGGTCTTAGATGAGACTGAAGAAGCAGCCATAGAAATAGGGCCTCAGGCTTTGATCAACAAGATGGTCTTCATCCCCAGGCCAAGAGAGGCCATGGCACTTTCATGAGAATTCCTGAAAGAATTTAAGAGAGGGGTGACCAAGATTTGTGTTTTCCAAAGATGAGATTCACGGTGTGTGTGTGTGTGTGGGGGGTATTCCCCCAAGTCTCTATAGCAGGAAGAAAATAAAATTCATATTTCTTAACCTGACCATCCCAGTTGCAAAAGTCCTTATTCACACAAAAATCAAACAAAAGACACCACAACCAGTCATGGCCATTTGAAGGGCCTGTGCACACACAATGCTTTTCTTTCTTTCTTTCTTTCTTTCTTTCTTTCTTTCTTTCTTTCTTTCTTTCTTTCTTTCTTTCTTTCTTTCTTTTTCCTTCCTTCCTTCCTTCCTTCCTTCCTTCCTTCCTTCCTTCCTTCCTTCCTTCCTTCCTTCCTTCCCTCCTTCCTTTTTTCTTTTCTTAACGTAAAACCTTAATCTATTCACCATCCTTTAAGACAAATGACACATCTCCAATACAGAGGGTTGGAATTCCAATGACTAAATCAATGACCTAGAATTCTCACAGGGATCCTAGCCACTCATTCAATTCGGATTTATCAGGGTCTTATTCAATCTCAAGCACTTTGCAAGTTAGTCAAAGCCCCTACTTTCCTGAAGCTTCCACTCAAGTGGTAGAGGCAGGTAACACACAAATAAATATAGAGAAGAGAATCTCCGACTGTGGTAAGTGCTTCTAGGAATTAAAACAGAGAACAGCAGGTGAATTGGTAGAGGGCCACCTTTGCTAGCTTGTCCTCAAGGAGGTGGCATGGAACCAAGGCCTGAGTACAAGATGTTTTGAGGCAATCCAGATTCCATTTTTAGAAGAGAAATGTTTTGTGTGTTTCATTAGGATAAGAAATAGAACAAGGTAGTTATTTTAATGGTTGGTTTTGAGGTTAGAAAAACCTGTTCTGCCTTTGAAATCCAATAAGGAAGACCAACAAATGCAAACCATTTTGCTAAACAATCCAAGAAACTTGAATTAAAAAGTAGACTCAGAAGTGACCTGAGCACTATCTTCCTCTTAGAATCTCAGGCTTTCGGTACTGAAATTGGAACTGTAACCATTAAGAGAGGCTTCCCCTCAAAGCCAGTTCACAAACTAGGCCCATGAACGGAGTCAAGAAGATACCAGGACTTCTAAGCTCACATTTGAAACAATCCTGTTTCACTGAATATCGTTCTTTAATGTTTACCGTTCTTTTGGAGTTAACTTTTGCTTCCTTCATCCTTTTTGTCTTTTATTATTGACAATCTTTGCCTGGAGTTCACTATGTAATTTCTGTTTTCCAATAACTTCATGTAACGCTTCTAAATCTAAGTTTTAATCAGATAAAAATTTGGCCATAAAACAAACATATCTATTTGAAGAAGGGCAAGTGATATTGAAAACTCTTTCCAGTGTCGTGGGGGGAGTGGATATGTGTCTGCCAAGTTATTGGCACTTGTTTCTTGTAGATCTCACATTTAGGTGCTCAGAAGTGTATTTTTAAATTTTCCTTTCAATTTTGCTAAAATCTGAAAAATGCAGTCATCTTGCACTGTGCAACAAGTAGTATGATGCAACTAGTAAAGAGCACTGTACCAGGAAAAGTGGACTTGTGTTCTTGGCCCCTCTCTGTCAGGAGATGGCTGTGCAACCTTGGGCAAATCCCTTAACCTTTATGGAATTCCATTTCCTCATCTGTAAACAAGGAGGCTGGACCACATCAACGATATTCGAATCATTTTTTAAAGTGGTGCCCTTATTAAATAAAATATGTGACACTCCAATTATCAAACAGAATAAAGTGCATCTGCTTTGGAAGAACTGTGAGCATGTCTCACAGACCCACTCCTTCCTTTCCTTCCTTCCTTCAAGGCCACCCCTTGGTCATCTCCTTGGAAAGACCCACAGAAGACAGTTTGAAGAACACCACCCTAAGCCTCAAAAGCTATTTCAGTTCTTAACTAATGATTCAGTGACTTTGTAAGTGCCAATGAGGTAAGTCTCCAAGATCACACCTCATTGACTCAAGATTTTGTAGATTTACTAACATCTACAAAAAGGTAAAAGTACTTATTTACTCATTCTCTTGAATTACCTTGCTCCACTTTTGGTAACCAAACTTCTGAAAATACTGTTACTCTTATCTTAGCACCAACAAAATCTCACAGATTATGCCATGATGTGATTTGGTTCCACTACCAAACTAACAATAACGACACAATAACAGTAAAAGCTAACATTTATTCTCTTCTTACTGTGTGCTGATAAGCATGGTACAAGCGCTTGACATCCACTCATGAATCCTCATCAAGCTCCACGAAAAAGGTACTATGATTACGGAAAAAGAAATCAAAGCACAGAGAAGTTAAACGACTGCCCCAAGTCACAGGTCGTTGGTAGCCAATCTGCAGTCTGGCTCCAGAGCCTGGGCTCTCAGACATGACACAGAATAGCCCCTCCACAACCATCCTCTTCTCTGGCTAGGCTCATGTTCATGAGCCTTTCCTCTCTGTTGTGCCCTATTCCATGTTCAACCCTCCTAAACGGCCTCTCTGGGACCCTCCTTACACACATATTTATGTATCTGAACATGAGTGTGGAGAACCAGGCCGTGGCTGATCTCCAAGCTACTGCTGTGCTAAGACTTTGAAGATTCCTACAACTCCCTTCTCAGCAGGTTCCAAAGTATGTTCAACGATCAAGTGCAGGATGCCTGTCCTGGGACTAAGACTTGGAAGTTCAGTACCAGATCCACAGATTGAAGATGGCTTAGAACTTCTATCTTCTTCCTGTGCCCTGGGAGTGAACCATTCATTTGGCCACAGTAAATTACCCTTATGCCTTGCCATCTACCCCTCCCGTGCTGCTTTGCCTGAGATCGGGCCTGGACTATGGACATACTCACAAACACGCTTACTACCTCTCCCCCTCATTTGGTATTTGTCTACTTTTTATTGACACATTAAGCCTTACATATTCATGTAACTGTCCTTTTCCCCTCAGTAAACAATAAATGCTCAGAGGATAGGCTTGTATCTTATTTTTCTCTATATTCCTAATGTCTAGGAAAATGTTGATATTAACAATCAATACCACTTATTCATGGTGCAGTGAAAAAGCACTGAAATTGGAATGAAGTGTCTTTATTCCTGCCACTCACCAGCCTTGCGATCATAAGCAGTTACCTTAACAGCTATAAATTACATTTTCCCAGAGGAAAGATGAACATTATAATGTCTATCTTAATATCCTACAGAGCTGTTCTAAGGATAAATGAGAGAATGTGTAGGAGAGCACATGATAAACCATGAGGATGACACATACTATAGAATTATCATCACACTGAAGACTTACCCTGATTTTTTAGAAGGGCTGACTCTATGACTTTTTTAAAGCAATGCAGTCTAAGAGAGGGAAAGGTAATAGTTCATGAGTGCTTACTAGAAACTGATATAAAAATTTAGAAAATTTCACAGAGTCTCATTAACAGCAAGGCTCAACATCATCTATGTGACCTCAAAGGCCAGGTGAAGCTGTTCTACTCCAAGCAGAGTCATGTGTATTGGCATTTTCAGGAAAGAAATGCGAGATGATCTATGTGTCCTTTATGGGTAAATAAATGTGTGTTTCTCATCATCTTTACCATTAAGGGCAATGTTCTGGCCTTTGTTTTATTGTTCATTTGTTTTTATGCTATCACCCCTCTTTCATTTTCTCTCTCTCCCCTTATTAAATATTTCCAAAGCTTCCAGCCACAGTACATGTAGAAATTATACCTTTAGTCTAACAGAATAACACTAAACCGGGCCAATGCCATTACTCTACATCACCAGAAACTTCTTTAAGAAACTAAAGTAGGGATTGCAGTATAATCCTATCATTTCATCAGTGGTTGGCACTGTAACACATTGTTCTGGAAATGACTGGTAAACAAAACTTGAGCCCATTCCTGAGCTTTTAGAAAAACATTTTTCTCCTTTCTTGACCTACCCGGTGTATTCCCAAAGACTTCACGCTGTACTCTGACTCCCAAGTCCTCAGTGATGGTTAAAATGGATTCTGAACCAAGGTAAACAGGGTTCCTCCCAAGGGCCTGGAGAGCTCCAGTCTGCAGAAAGCTAATGAAGCCCTTGAAGTAGCCTGCTTCTCTTCCACCCACACTTTATTGAAATGCTTTTGAGTCTTATTGTGTTGTAATTACATACTATAGAAAACTCGACCAACATCTATTTCAAGGATTGGGCCCATGACTCTTACTAAACATTTCAATTCCATTTTCCTGAGCATACAAACTCTAAATGCATCTGTGAGGGCCCTCCACAGTATTTCCATTTCACATTTCAGAGAACGTAAAGTGGTGCCGGTTCCTGACTTAGAGGACGGTGGATGCGAAGGGAAGATGGCTGAGGCTGTCCAGGTTGTTCTCTCTTTCCTTACATTGTCAGTATCATATTGGAGCCAAACAAAAGGATTTTAACATGTATGTTTTGTAAACCGTAATGAAAAATGAATATCCGTTTCTCTACAACCTACCTTCTTTTATTTTCTTTATAAAACGTGTTCGTCGCAGAAAGAGCCACTTTATCAATATTTCTTTTACAGCTAGTACTTTTTGTCTCTTTTTTAAGACATAAGGCCCAACCCCATGATAGACTTTTTCTCACATTTTCTTATAAAAGTTCTAGCTTTGCCTCACAATTAAGTCCTTCATTCATCTGGAATAAATTTCTTCACATGGTATGAATTAGGATCCTATTTATTTATTTATTTTTCTACATAGATAATGTCCCAGGACCATTAATGTTATGGTTCCTCTTTTCCCTCCAAATCACAATGTTCCCTCTATCATAGGTCAATTATTCCTAAATGTCAGTTTCTGAACTCCCTTTTCTATTTCATTAGTCAATGTACTTATTTCTATGCCATACCACATTGTCTTAATTGCAATAGCTTATGACTTTATAACTTAGTTATTATGGTTTTTTACCCAACTTCCCCATCTTAATCTTACCCTTCAGAAGCATTTAGGCTATATTTAGGTCTTTGACTTCTACCATATAAATTTTACAATAAACCCAGAACTTTGCTTGGAAATGCACTGAATTTATAGCTTGATTTGTAGAGAATTGGTACATTTTCAATAATAAAACTTCCTAGCCATCAACATGTTATAGCTTTCTTTTTAATGCTCTATATTCCTAATGTCTTTCAATAGAGGTACCTAATTGTCTCTAGAGCACTCCTGCCATTTCTTTATTAAATTTATTCCAAAAGGGGCACCTGGGTGGCTCAGTCAGTTGAGCATCTGACTCTTGGTTTCAGCTCAGGTCATGATCTCAGGGTTGTGAGATACAGCTCGTGTCAGACTCTGCTGAGCGCAGTCTGCTTGAGATATTCTCTCTCTCTCTCCCCCTCCCCCTCGGCCCCTCCTCCTGCTCATGCTCTCTTTCAAATAAATAAATAAAATCTTTAAAAAATTGTATTCCAAATTACATTATAGTTTTTGCTACTACTATAAAAAGTATATATAATTTATAAATTAAAGTATATCTAAATGTATATTTAATTATGCATTGGATTGTGTAATATTTAATTATATACATGCATAATATATTATGTATGCATATTAATTTTGTATTTGTTGCTGGTGTAAAAAAACAGATTTGGTTTTGTATGCTGATTAACTGGATCTTATAAACATTCTGCTGGAATTGAATATCAGAAAGATAACAAGGCAAGCTTTTATCTAACAATGTTTTAAACCAGATATATCAAGTCTGTCTAAATTGCTCATGGCAAAAAAAAAAGCAAAAACAAAAACAGAAACCTAGAGTTTTTTTATTTTATGGGATGCAGCTGCTAAAGAATGGAAGCTAATCTCATAGACTTTTTATCTACAGAAACACTAACAAAATACAGAAGTGAGTAGCATGGCCCGTCTTTAGCTTGTATCTTTTGCTAGTTGTTAGTAAAAACCTGGTGTGTGGAGTGAGATCTATGATTCAGTGGGGTCTGCTTTGACAATTCAGCTCTTTGTGCTACTGCTATCCACAAAGTCAATGAAAACTGTAGCCCTGTATCTCAGAATTAAAAATATTGAGGAATATGGTAAAATCTTTGATTAGCTGCACATATTAGGAACAGAAAACGCAGAAATTGTATGGTCAGGCAACAGAAACAAATCAAACAAGAACAGAGACATTTTAAAAATAAATCTGAAAATCGAGGAAAAACATTCAGAAGCAGACTAACTTAAATAGAACATAACAGCAAGTAGGCTCTATGGACAGCATGGTGTAGTGGACAAAGGAGGCAAAGATAAAGAGTAAAGAAAAAGAATAAAAGGACTGAAGAGAAAGTCATAAATATAAAGTACAGGTAAAGGGTATCCTTTGTGTGGTGGAAAACTGACCTAAAATGGTCAGCAAAGAGACATAGCTTAATAAGATTACTAAAATTTAAGTCTATGGGGCAAACAAACAAACAAACACCAAAAAACCCCAAAACCCTGTAGCATTCAGACAGAGTCCAAATCACTAAGAAGGAAAAGAACATCAGACTACCATCCAACTTCTTGCCAGCAACATTTCATACCAGAAAACAACGGAGCAATCATATAAAAATACTTGAGGAAAAATGTGAGCCAAAGACTTCGTATATAGTCAACCTTTCCACATAAAGGACACAGAAAAACAATTATAAACATTTTAAAACTACAAAAAGCATCCTCATGAACCTCTCCTGATAAATGAAGCCCCAGACAACCAAAACAAAAAACAAGAAAACAAAACAAAACAAACAAAACGAAAACCAAGATTAGAAAATCATCAGCATATGGTCTGAGGGTGACATTAAATATGTCAAAGATAGAGCTAACACTAAAAATGGGGTTAGGTGTTATAAAAAAAAAGAGCATCTAAGTATTATAAGCTCTAACAATGTCTTAAAATACAAGTGATAAAAATAAGATGAGAAAGGAAGAGTCAGAGAAATTACTAGCTAATGATACCTCATAGGTATTGACTGAATAAACTGATAATATTTGTCTTCAATAAATCAAGTAGTAGAAGCTTAAGTACACTTAACACAAAAATAACCCTAGTGGCTAAAATTCCAGGGTTTTTGAGGATGTTAAGTTTCCGGCTAACTTCACTACTACTCACGGCAGGAAATATATGGCTTCTAAAGGAAGAACTGACTAAATATATATAAATCTGACAACAAAAACAAAAATACTAAAGACCTAACAACAAAAGAAAATGGACAGATAAAAATAGCAAAGAGACCATTTAATATATGGGTAATACAAAAGAACAGAATTTGAATCAAATATGAACTTTGTATCAATAAATATAAGTTGGCTTTACTCACCTATTAAAAAATATTCCAAGATCAACTAATAAAGTAAAATCCAATTATAGACTACATAAAATAGAGAACTAAAGCAAAGATATTCAGATATGAAAATCAGAAGGGGGAATGAAGCATGAGAGACTATGGACTCTGGGAAACAAACTGAGGGCTTCAGAGGGGAGGGGGGTGGGGGATTGGGATAGACCGGTGATGGGTAGTAAGGAGGGCACGTATTGCATGGTGCACTGGGTGTTATACGCAACTAATGAATCATGGAACTTTACACCAAAAACCAGGGATGTACTGTATGGTGACTAACATAATATAATAAAAAATATTATTATTAAAAAAAAAGAAAAAAAAAGAAAATTAAAGAATGAGAAAAATAAATTAAGTAAGTGAAAATAAAAAGAAACCAGGGGTCATCATCTTGATATTAGATGGTAAAATTCAATTCAGAGAAAGGTAAAATGAATAAAAAGCTGTGCAACACAAAAATCTATAATGGGCAATAGAGCTAAAAGCAAATATTAGTATGTATGCATTAAATAACAGGTCACAGATTTCCATTAAGCAGAAATTACAGAACATAAAAAGTTAATTTAAAAAGGCAGATACTTTACCTTCTACCTTAATAAGAGTACATAAACTTTCATAACAAGTGTATATGGAGCATTTAGAAAAACTGAACTTACATTAGGTTACAAAGAAAACCTTAATAAGTTCCAAAAATAATAAAAATAATATAAGCAGTATTCTCTAATCCCAAAGCAAAAAAAAAATTTTTTTATTAGTAACAAAACAAAATAGAACAAAACAAAAAATACCCTGGAAATTAAACTGTATATTAAACAACTCTTGGATAAAAGGGAAAATAAAGTGTGAATTGCTGAATATATTACCCTATATTCAGCAATTCACACTTTATTTTCCCTTTTATTCAAGCATAAATTTATTCACATAAATTATCTTACTTATTATCCTTATTCTAAAGATAATATTCTAAGGATAGATAGAACAGACAGCTATGGCTATTCTGAAGATAATAAAAGCAAGATACATCAGAATCTATGGAATATAACCAAGGACGACCTTTGAGAAAACTCTTTGCTTTAACTACCTATATTATGATATGAAAGTAAATGATTTTTAAAGTCAACTCAAAAAGGTCTGGGAAAGAATTACAAAGTTAACTGAATGAAAGCAAAAGGAAGAATTTAATAAAGCCAAAAATATAATGATGAGTTAGAAAGTAGAAAACCAGTAGAACTAATTAATAAAAAAATTTAAGCTAGTCTTTTGGGGGAAAAGAGTTGACAAAATACAGAAACCACTAGCTGATCAAAGTTTTCTAAAAGAAGGGAAAATACACAAAATAAATTACAAGGTGGAAGTAATCATCAAGCCAGAGGAAATTTTTAAAAAATCATCAGAAATTTTATCCAATTCAAAGTAATAAATTTGAAAATCTGAAAAATAAATAACTTCATCAGATGTATATAGCAAATCTGACTCCAGAAGAGATGAAAAGTTTAAAGAGACTAATTACTAATTACAGAAGAATTAAAGTTTCCAGGGAGCTCCTCTCTGAGAGAGCCACCAGGTTCAGAAGGTTTTGAAAGAGTATTCTACCAAAGTTTGAAGATTTAAAGATCAAATAATCCCAAAGCTACTTAAACTTTTCAGAGCATAGAAAAGAAAACTTCCAAACTCGTTTTATGGGGTATGTGTAACACTGATAACAGAAACAAGTAAAGACTACCCAAAGAGAAGATCTCATACCAAACTTTCTTATGAATTTTAATGCAAAAACAATAACCTTCATTCCTAATAAAAACACCTAATAACACAGAAATCCATAGAAACTCTGGTAATATGAATGTATAGGAACAAGGAAATGAGGTTTACTTTGCTTCGATTTGTATGAGGTATTAGAGGTATTATTCAACACAACTAGATAAGAAAAAGCACTTTGATTCTTAGGGTTAGAAAGGAAGAGGTAAAACAATCTTTGCAGATGATATGATTACATATTAGTAAAGCCTATGGAAACTAATGGAACTACTACTCTAAACAATAAGTGAATTCAGTAAAGTAGTAGTCTACAAAAATATCACAAATATCAATTGTCTACTTATGTGCAAACAATATGTACATTTATTTACATTAACATTATATATATATAAAATAGCTAGGCATAATCTTAAAATATATGCAAATATATGAACATATATGTAAAGATACTTGAAAACACTTCTGAAAGACACAAGAAAATAATCTGAACAAATGAAGAGGCACACCTTGTTCTCAGATGGGAAGATTCAACCTCATAAAGACATTAATACTTCTTAAGCCAATTTATACATAACATGATCTTAATAAAATTATCAGCAAGTTTTCTTATGGAGTTAAATAAGTTAATACTAAAGATCACTTGTAAAAAGAAACCAGAAAGAATCACCTGTAAACCCCTGAAAAATCAGCAGGCAGCATTGGAGATAGAGCCTGACCAGAATTAAGACCCAGTTTGGAGCTGCCATAAATAAAGCTATGTGATATTGATTCATAAATAGATAAACCTTAGAAGATAAGCAAAATTTCATAAAAGGACTTAAGTTTATGAAGAAATTGAGCACGTAATTAAGGATACATCTCAAATAACTTGAGAAAATAATTTTTTTATAAATGGTGCTGGCAATACTGAAAAGCCATCTGGAAAAATACAAAAATCCATCTTTATTTCACACTGTATATTAAGATAAATTCCAAATGGATGGACCCAAGACATAATAGTAAAAAGTACTAAAAGCAAGCAGAAATGAATATAATTACAACTTGAGGGCAGGAAAACCATTCCAATAATGTGAAAGATTAATATATTTTTGCTATAAAACAACGTACAAAAGCATTTTGCACAGCAAAATCCTCCATAAACAGTTGAAACACAAATGAGAAACTGAGAAAAGATTTGGCAACTTATACTGAGAAAAGCTAGTCTATCTCTAACATACAGACAGTTCCTAAAAATCAAGGAATAGAAAAAGACAAGCTGGTACAAAAATGGACAAAAATACACAATTCACCAAGGAATAAATGAAAGGGCCCTTCAACTTAACTAAGATGCTCGATCCCATTCAAAAGTACAAGGAAATGTAATCAAAACCATCCTGAGATACTTCTTACCTATCAGACTGGCAGCAATCCAGAAGTTTGACAACATATTCTACTGGAGAAGCTGTGGAAAAACAAGCTCTCTTATACATGGCTGGTGGAAAAGCACAATGACACAATGTCATAGGTAGTAAATAAATTTTCCAATATCTAGCAAAATTATGTATGCATGTATTTCTTCTATAATTTTATTTATTTTATTTTATTTTATTTCATCATGATAAGTATACTCTTTAAACCCCATCTGTAATTTCCCCCATCTGCCACCTAGTGCCCCTGGCAACGATTTGGTTGTTCTCTATAATGAAGTGTCTGTTTCTTGATTTGTCTCTCTCTCTTTTTTCCCTTTGCTCATTTGTTTTGTTTCTTAAATTTCACATGAGTGAGATCATATGGTATTCATCTTTCTCTAACTTATTTCACTTAGCATTATACATTCTAGCTCTATCCATGTTGTTGCAAATGGCGAGATTTCATTCTTTTTTAAGGCTCAATAATATTCCACTGTATAGATATATACCACATCTTCTCTATCCATTCATCTATTGATGGACACTTGGACTGCTTCCACAGTTTGGCTATTGTAAACAATGCTATTGTAAATAATGCAATAAATACAGGGGTATATGTATCCGTTTGACTTAGTGTTTTTATATTTTGGGGGGCAATTACCCAGTAGAAATTACCCGTACCATAGGGTAGTTCTATTTTTAATTCTTTGAGGAACCTCCATGCTTTTTCCACAATGGCTACGCCAATTTGCATTCCCACTAGCAATGCACAAGTGTTCTCCTTTCTCCACATGCTCGCCAACACTTGTTTCTTCTGTTGTTGATTTTAGCCATTCTAACAGGGGGCAGGTAATATCTCATTACAGTTCTGATTTGCATTTCTCTGATGACCAGTGATATGTATTCATGTATCTTTTGACCCAATAATCCCACATCTAGGAACCTATCACAAAGACGGACTGAGAAAAGTACAAAATGACTTATTCACAAAGTTATCTATTGTGGCCTTTTTTTGTCATTTATAGCATAAGACTGGAAAGAACCTACATGCCCATCCACAGGGGATTCCACACAATGGAATATAAAATAATCATAAAAAGGAATAAGGAAGCTCTTTATACACATACATGTTGTAACCCCCAAAGCAATATGCAGAATATTATATACAATGATTACTTTCATGTATAGGGTGGGGATATGAATATACGTATAGTTTCAAAGGTGCTTATATCCTAATTTTATCCACTGAAAAGCCTAGAAATAATGGGAGCTCAAAAATAGCGAACACACCAAGTGCCAAGATTGAGTTCTAAATACCAATTTCTCTGAAACAAATAAATGAGTGCTCCTTGTAGAAATGGTTGGTTCCACCTCGGGGGCAGAAAATTTACAACACAAGGTTGGGACATGCTCAAGGAGGCATCAAGGATGAATGACATATGCCTAAATGACACAGCAGAAGTCACACGAAAGAACTGTATTAGCCACAGATGGGACAACTGAAGCACCACAGAAGGATAATAAATCAACTGACTGGGCATTAAGGAGGGCACGTGATCCGATGGGCACTGGGTGTTATATGCAACTAATGAATCACTGAACACTACATCAAAAACTAATGATGCACCATATGTTAGCTAATTGAAATTAATTTAAAAAATTAAAAAATAAATAAAACAAATAAATCAATCAATCAACTGATTGATACACCTGAATAAACAAAACTCCACTAGCTCATAATGTCAGTAAAAGTTCTCATGGGACCTTGATGCTGCTGCCATCCACAACTAGAGCTCCACGGCCTTTTACCACCAAACATTTCAAAAGCTAGTTTACATTTCCTTTCCCTAATTTTTCCTGCCCATCTTCTCTTTTATGCATTATACTTTCATTTGACACGTTGAAACTCTGGTGGTGGTGGTTGTTGTTGATGTTTTCCTACCTCTTTACTAAAAATGTCCTCCTTAGGGACAACTGTGATCCCTAATTAGTAAATGCTTAGTCCCTTCCCCTTGCTCCTACACACTTCTCTGGAGTAGTTAGCATAGTTCGCCATCCTTCTCCTTTGGAAAGCCATCCCTTCCTTGGAATCAGAGACTGTGCTTCTGTTCTCAAACAACTGTGCCTTAGCCCCAGGCTGGCAGGCAGGGATTCCCTTCTCCTTGCAACTCCTAAAGGTCAGCTTTTTCAGAGGTCTTTCTTTCCTCGGCTCTTCAGACATCTCCTTCTCCACTGTCTTGTCTGCTTATCATTGTCATCCCACACTTTGAACTATGGAGACTACGTGAATTTTTTATCTCCATCTCTCTTCTGACATCCAACTTCCTACTGAACATGGCCTTTAGTATATCCTCTCTATACCTTAAACTCAACATGTATAAAGAAAAGTTCATCGGCTGTCCCCAATACCTACTCTTTCCCCAGTCTTCCTAACTCCTGTCCATAGCACTGTCATCCCTTCCATGGCCACAGATCTCGAAACCTTCTTCATCCAGGCGCTCTACGCCACACCCGCACTGAAGTAAGGGTTTGCTCAGGCTCTGCTCTCCTCAGAGGCTGAGGTGGATCCAGCTGCAGCCTCAACTGCTCATCCTGACCAGACCCGGAAGATACAGGAGAAGCCCTTTTCCTCTCAGGGGTATGCAGTAAGTAACCTTTCTTGATCATCGTAGCATGCTTGTTGCATCTTATTTTCCAATGACAAAGTCGTGATGGATCTTATAGTCAGTGACAATGAAGAGTGGTAAATCACGTAGACAAGTTAAGAAACTGATTCTCTACTATGGTATAAAACTAAAGAAAATACCAATGGTATGCTTTTTCCATCTCTTTTCCATTTGATGAAATGAAAACAAAATAACAAATAAGAATATTTAATGACTTAAAATGCCACTAGAAGCATCAGAACAAAGACTTCATCCTTATTTGTATTAGGAGCCCACAAGGAGAAGTCAGTAACACCAAAAAATAAAATAAAATAAAATAAAATAAAATAAAATAAAATAAAATAAAATAAAATAAAATAAAATAAGAATGGAACTTAACCATAGATCGTAAGGTCATATAACCATGACTCTAATAATAAAGACAATTTTGGCTTTTAACAGGAAACAGAAACAAACACAGTAATTTCTTTGATCCTGAAGCCAAACCTCGATGCACGCATAACATTAAGAGCTGTCATCAATAGGAAAATATCCAAGTAGTACTAACACCTTGACATAGTATTTCAAAGATGCATAATCTGTGATCGTCAACCTTGATAAACCTTTGCCAAAACCTCTTGCTGCCCTCCTGACAGCTCCAAAAGGAACAACACATAGAATGTTCTCACCTTTAGAGTTATCTATATCAGAGTATACTTTAAGGCAGGATAAATGTATAGTAAGTATATTTATGCCTGCATGGGAATGTCAAGAGTGAATCGGTATACAAATGCAAGTGTAAACCAAGGGTTGATTTTTACTCTGAATCTATAACCATTAGAAACTGATGGAGGAAAATACACTAGACATGAATGAACGGGGGGTGCGGTGGGGACCTGCTTAGGTCTTGCTTTTGCTTGCATTCATCTGTACACCAATATTACTCTACCAGTAGATAGTAAATTCCCTGAGGACAGGTCTGCTTCTTACATTTTTTTTTCATATCCTCCAGTATCAGGCAGCACCCCAGAGACATGGTGGTACCCCATAAATACCTATTGAGTTGACTTACACTGAACCCTAACTCACAGACTTGAAGTTGGTCATCTCCCTTTTATCATTGGATTTTAATGGGACTTTTAAAATGAATGAGAATCTTTCCGATGCCCACTACGGAGAGGTGCCCGTGAGGAAAGCAGATCTGAAGGGGATTACCTGGTTATCCCTGTGTAGCATGTATGCCTTAAATAATATTAAGATATAAAATTAAACCGTCAAAAACACTATTTTGATTATAGTTAAGTCCATTAAGCTGATGTTTAATTGATAATAACAAATGTAAATACAAAAATAATATGGTATGAAAAACGTAAGAAGTCAAATTAACCTCCTACACAGGATTAATTCTTGGGTTGGAGTTCTGCCTTTTCCTCTGGAGCAATTTTACGTTGAGTGGATCCTTGCTGTTTACAGGCTTATTCCTCTTGAGAAGTTAAAGACTTGTGGCTTAGAAAGGTTTATAATAGAGTGCTACTAAGTTGCTTTTGTTTTTAAGGAGAAACCTTGGTTTCAATGTTTAGGGGTTTTTTGCCTTTTCAATAGAACCCCTACAAATAAAAGCTTTCATGACTTGATGGTCAAATGACTTTTCCTGAAATTCCAGTATGTGTGTGTGTTTAATATCTTTCATGAGATAAAATTCACATATCATATAATTACCCCATTTAAAGTGCATAATGCAATTGGTTTTTAGTCCAATAAATATTTTGATACATTTTCAATCACAGGTAAGCAGCAATAATGGCAGGTTGCTAATTTCTCCCTTTTTTTGGCCTCAATTTTTCTCCTGTACCGTTTACAATTTCACATTCCCAGGATTTGTCAAAATGCTAAATGAAAGACTTCTACAAATCAGTCAATTGGCATCTGCTATTGAGTAATTAAGGACTCGGAACTGGAAAGAACCAATGCATCCAGAGTCAGAAAATAAATCTTCTTACCTGTATTCTCATACAATTAATGAGATATAGTACAGAAGACAACCCACTGCAGTACTGTACTCATTAAAGAAGTTAAATAGGGGCGCCTGGGTGGCACAGCGGTTAAGCGCCTGCCTTCGGCTCAGGGCGTGATCCCGGCGTTATGGGATCGAGCCCCACATCAGGCTCTTCAGCTATGAGCCTGCTTCTTCCTCTCCCGCTCCCCCTGCTTGTGTTCCCTCTCTCGCTGGCTGTCTCTATCTCTGTCAAATAAATAAATAAAATCTTTAAAAAAAATAAAATAAAAAAATAAAGAAGTTAAATAAATGTTGCCTTCCTTTCTTTTCTTTTTTAATCCAATTCTATAAAGTGGAGTGAAAAAAAAAGGTTATGAACACATTTCTTGAGATGTGAATGAAGCGAACAGTTATGCAAGCCAAAGCACACCTGGAAAGTTACAGAGGGAATCCAGCAGAACTCCCGGAGTGATGAAAACTGTTTCCGGTCCAGGACTGGCTTTTCTGATGGGTAGATCACTCGTTCCCCACCCTTCCCATGCACCTGCTTCCCCAGCTACTATAATGCCCCCCTTCCATATGGCACACATTTTTTAGAGAGGAGAGATCTGCAAAGGGAATACAGAGAGAGGTCCCTCTCTTTACACCCAAGAAACCTTTGGACAGATTACATTCTGAATTCATGGACTTATTTCAGAACTTTATTTTTTTACTCTTCCGAGGAAAGAATCTGCAAAGAATTTACATCAAGCTTTGCACAGGGAAAAAAAGGTTATTTAAAAAAAAAAAAGTCGATAAAAGTGTTGCTGGAAGCACTGTTTTATTTGCATGTTTTTATTTACATTTTTTTCTGAAATATTTACAATAAACAAGCTAAACTGAGAAATGTTCTTGCTTCTAGAAAATGACTTTTTCTTTTCCATTTAAAATGAATGTATCATCTGGAAACAGTCTGCTACTTAGTGGAAGAAGCCAAATGTTCTCTCTGGTGCAGGCACCTGTTTTTCTCTTACGGAAGAGAACTCATTCCTATTCCATGCCTACAAGTAGAACTTTCCGCTGTTTGATACTATTTCCTACAGGCAGAGCCTCCTGATGTGGAAGCAAAGGGAAAGAGCTAGATCAACAACCCTCTGGCCAACACCGGGTGAGGGGAATATTCTGCTTGTCGAATGAAGCCCTGCTTTTCAAATGGATGAATAGTTGTTTCTCTGAGAGTACATAGGACTCGAAACAGAGTGCTTTGGCTTCACTGAGAAATCCGCAAATATTTCTCAGAATTTGTTAGCGCTGATGGCGCCAGCAAAACAGAATTAGACTGCCCCTTGGAAACTGGAGAGTCTTACTGAACACGCAATTTACATTGTTTCCTCTAACATCACATCTTCCTTCCAGCGATAGTAAACTGCACGCCTGCAAGAACAAAGCGACCCCACCAGGAATGATATATGCTGACCATTTTTGCTTCTGTTTTCAGTCTATATTTTTCCAACGCGAGCACTCAAGCAGGACTAAACGAAGAGACGCATTCCTAGTTGACACAGAGGACATATTTTGTGTTTTCTGGTGCCAAAACACACCAGAGGATTAGGTGCTAGAATGGAAAATAGTTCTCTCCATTTCCTGATTACTTTCACAGGCGTTCTTATTATCTTTAACTTTCCTCTTGTAAAACACACACACACACAGCACAAGAAATTACTGGGTTTTTTATTTATACCTTGTAATAACCTTTATTTCTTGGTTTTTGCAGGAAGAGATGACAGCATTAAGTGCTTGGAACTCACTGTTGCAGGACCCAGGGAAGAACTGGAAAGTGTGGGTAGGCTAAGCACGCCAAGGGTAAAATTAGCCTTCGAGCATATGACTACCAGGAAAGCTCCGAACTACCAGAATCAAGATATCATGGGTTGTCATCAGGGAGTAAATCAGGCAATAACTCTTTTTAAATAGACTCAATATAGGAAATATGTCCTTCGTTCACAAATGGGGGATGGCAACCCAGCAGGTTTTTATATTCCTGTAATCACTAAACCCCATGTGCCAGTAACTAACATCTGAGTAATCACAAGGCATGCCGGGACAAATTTTATCCTCCTGATGGCCTTGCAAGGCACAAGGTTTGAGAGGACGGGACATCATTGTAATCAACTACAGATAAACCCCGTCTCCAGTTAGCAACGTTGGTAATCCGTGGGTGACGGGGACTACGTGGGACTCCTGGCTTTCCCTTTTCCCTGTTTCTATGTAGAGGCAAACAGCCTATGGAGGTGGCTGACTTTTCAAAGATTGTGTCACAAAGCCTGAGCTAAAATTAAAAGGAGGAAACTAACGCTCATTTCGTGCTTACCAGCTGTCAGTTAAGCTTTGAAACTTAGGGATTTCTACAGTTGGTTACCAAAAATGTTTACTGTGTACACCCTGATGGGAAAAGAGCAACAGGGAGGGCAGAGTGATTTATGCTAATCAGGGAGTTGGATGTTACCAACAGGGTTGGGAGCCTGCAAGGTAAAGACATAAACAGTTCTCGACTATCACTCAAAACCATCTTGCAGGTAGACGGGACTTCAGACACGTTGCTGATCACATATTTTTACTGTTATGCATAGATCACTGCCATCAAAGGGAGTCATCCCTCTAATACGAAGGGTAATTTAATAATATTGAAATTTCCTAATATTTGGTGCATGTTAATTAGGAAAGTATAGAAAACTTTATATTACAAATCAAATTTATATATTTTATGTTATTTATATAATTTACACTTATTTATGTACTTTTATAATGATGAAAAGGTGCCTGAGTGTCCTTAAATGCATTAAGATCTTGAGGAGTTTACTCGATAGTGGCTTTAGTTATGGGAAAAAATAGGAACAAGCTGATCCTTGTTTGGAATTCAGAAGCTGCAGAACAGGTCGGTGGAGTAGAAGCAGAAGTGTAAGCCTAAGTCAAACACATTTAGTAATTTTAAAAGTCCTTTCAAAACAGACAGATTTTAATTTCTGCAAAGCCTTTAAGGGACCAAGCCAGGAACTGATGAGTCGCAATGAATAAGGAGTGAGTGAATTCAATGCCAAGAGTAGCTGAAATGTCCATCTGATGATGTAGGTTCTCCTGCCGGCCTCGAGCCACTCGGGTGACCTCAGCCAGTGAGATCAGCAAACACTTACTGGGAATCATACAAGACTTTGTACACTGGAGGGAACAAAAAGATGAACGAGCTCTGGTTCCTGCCCACAAGAGGCTTATGAGCTGGTGACGAAGAGTCAAGACACACAATCACAATGTCTGCATGGCGGAAGGGGACTGGAAGCAGACCACACACAAGAACTGAGACGAAGGAAAGGCCCCCTTCACCTACAGAGGAGAGAGTGTGAAGAAGGTTTCATGGAAGAGCACATCTGAAATGAGCCATAAAGAATGGGTAAGTTGCTGACAAGGAATCCTAAAGGCAGACGACCTTTCAGAAAAACTTGAAGTATGTAGTTATGTTTATGCCCCTAGGGCTGAGTTCAGGACCCAGGTGTTTTTAGCCTGGACAAGAGCTCACCAACGTCACCTAATCCTCAGCACTGCCTTTGGACTCACACCACTGGCCTTCCTCATGTGCAGCACTGGACTGGCTCTGCAGACGTTTGTGTTTAGAGAGTCGTAATTATCAACATAAGAGTCGAGACAGTTTCTTCTAAGGAATAGAAAGAACAAATTGAAGCTGAGTCAGGAAGCATCAGGATCACGACTGTGCCTTAGAAAGAAGTTAGGAGCCACACTGTGGGGGTCAGACTGAAGGAAAGAGGGGTGGTGGCCAAGAGAGACAGACGTAGTAGAGAAGCAATAATCTGGAGAAGGGACAGTGAGGACCTGTGCAGAGGGCACATGGGGGCAAAGGGACGGAGACCAAGGGGAGGTATGGATTTCAGAAACGGATCAGAAATGACTTGACAGCTGGATAGCCTAGTGGGTGGGGGGTGTGGAATCCATGATTAACTTAAACCTTATAGCTTCAGTGTCTGGGTGAATGTTGACGTCACAAACACAGAGAATAAAGAAAAGGAACAAAATGGATAAGGAAGATAATATATTCAAGTGAGGGATATGGTGAGACTGAAGAGCTTACAAGGCATTGAAGTAGAAAAGTCTAGAAAAGTTGTTCTCAATGGCTCAGTTTTGCACCTCCCTTCCTGCCACATACTGGGCATGTTTAGAAATGTCTAGAGATATTTGGGGTTGTTATCACTGGGGAGGAAGGGTGTTATGAGCCTCTAGTAGGTAGGGTAAAGGGTGCCGCTAAACATCCTAAAATATATGGAACAGTTGCCACAAGAAAGAGTGAACACGCTAAAATGTCAGTAGCGCAGGAATTGAGAAATCCTGGTCTAGAGGAAGTGAGAACTTCCAATCTGGAATTGAAGAAAGTAGGAAGAGAGGGAGATGAGAACTTTCACTCATTCACACTGCAGTAAGGGACTTCAGAGAATATTACCTACAATGAAAGTATGTGGAAAAGAAAGAGAAGCAGGTGGCTGACAAAATCCTAGACAATATCAATACCTCATTAGCAAATGAGTGGGGTAATGTCAGAAATCGTTTCACATTTATTTTTTTTTAAGTAAACGCTACCCCCAACATGGGACCCGAATTCATGACCCCAAGATCAAGAGTTGAACACTCTACTGACTGAGCCAGCCAGGTGCCCCAAGCCCTTTTATATTTAAAATGCAGCGACATGATGACTGTTTTCAGAAAGTGTGTACCCAGGAAGATAGACATGAATGAAATGGAGAATCATGGAGAAGTTCAGTTATGAATGAACATCCAAAAAAATTAAGCATTGAAGATACGTTCCAGTCTGTAGCAGGGAAGCATTGTATGTGGTCTGCAAATTTGTTATAACTTGGTCACAGAACTACACAACTGCAACACGAGAGAATTAAGAAAGAAGAAGTTGGAGGAGGAGGAGGAAGGGAGGGGGAGGAAGTAGATGAGAAGAAAAGAAGGAAGGAAGAAGCAAAGGAAAACAAAGAAGAAGAGGTGTAGAAGGGGGAAAATGGCAAGACAAGAGCAACAAGCAGAATGGAGGCAAGGGAAGGAGAACAGTAGAGACAACCACTGAAAGACACAGAATACAGTGTGAGCGCAGTTCTAAGGAACAAGACCAGTGGCCATCCTTGAAAATTTTGCCAAACCCTAACGTGGGAATCTATTCCACAAACAGCAAAATCTGCTTCTTGAACAGTATCACCAATGCTTTTCCAAAAGCTATCTAACACACAATGACACCTGTACGGTTCTCCAGTATGTAAAGAAACTTTGCTGTGACTCTGCTCCAGAGGGCTTGCCAGGGGTAGGGAAGCCTGGAGAGGGACTGGAGATGGGGAGGTAGTGTAGTGCTCCAAAGTGAAGGAATGTGGAAAGATGCATCACAGGCAACATGGCAGCCTTGGACTGCTGAGCAGAGGCAAAGGAAGTTTGCAAGAAACAGCTAGAAGGTGGTCCTTTCCCATTCAAATTGTTATGTGGCCCAGAAATACTAGGTATGCCTGGAAACCAAAGGAGGCATCACTGACCAAGAAAGAGGATGAAGAACATGTGCACAGGACAGAGGCAGTATGAGTGTTGAGCCAGATAGATCTTGAATTGCAATCTTGGCTCCACCACTGGCTAGTTTGATGCTGTTTGCAAGTAGCAGAATGGCTCTGAAACTTAGCTTCTTTCTGGTCAAGTGTGAATGGTTAAGCTTCCCAGGCATGCTGGGATGTTGAAAGGACATCATGTATATAAAGTGTTGAACATAGTGACTGGTGCCAAAAAGAGGCTCCATCAGTGGCAGCTGATGCAGCTTCAGGTCGAAATCCTATTTCTCAAAGCAATGACCAAAAAAAAAAAAAAAAAAAAAAAAAAGGAACAATAGGACCCACGTTCTAAGTCAACCCAAACAGAATACATTTGAAAACTGAAATCTGGGGTGCCTGGGTGGCTCAGTTGTTAAGCGTCTGCCTTTGGCTCAGGGCGTGATCCCGACATTCTGGGATCAAGCCCCACATCAGGCTCCTCTGCTGGGAGCCTGCTTCTTCCTCTCCCACTCCCCCTGCTTGTGTTCTCTCTCTCACTGGCTATCTCTATCTCTGTCAAATAAATAAATAAAATCTTTAAAAAAAAAAAGAAAACTGAAATCTTCACTTTTGAAAATGAACAAGTAACTTTCATGAATTCATAGAACTGGGAGTGGGCTTTGGAATGCTGGTCAAATTTCTTCCTTTAACTGATAGGAAAATTGGAGACGGAAACGAAGAGTCTATTGTGGTTTGGATGTATATGGGCCAAAAGAGACCTTAATTAAAGGGAGGTTATTCATTTTTTTATATGTAACACAAGATGTAATATATACAAGATGTAATATATGTAACACAAGATGAAGGTGGAGTTAGAAAATTAGAGTCCGTAGTTATAGAGATGTGTGTATACACACATACATATGGGTATATATACACAAACATACCTTCTATATGCATGTGTACATATAATATACAAATTCTGTATGTGCATATTAGAAGTAACAGAACTCCTGTTATCGATGTCTAGCATCATCCAGCAGAAAGGTGTCCTTAGCTTTCTGTGAACTTCACTAGACTACGGCTCCCACACTCACCCCTTTGGAAACGTATCTCATAATGTCCTTGAGCACTTCACAGAGTACCAAATAAAAGAGTTCTAGGAATAAACTGGTGATTATAAAGGATGTGCTTCCCCCAAGCCACAGTCGGGTCACATACCTGTCCAGGAGCAGGTTAGGAGCAAATAGGAGCTTCCCTGGGTGCTCCATGGAGCGCCAGACAAGTCCAATCATCAGGATCTCTAGCCAGGCACATTCCAGAAGGTGGACCTGATCATGGAGGCTCAAATCGACAAAGCCTAAAACAAGACAAGAAAAACCTGCTGACTTAAAATGAAAAGTCATCTTTACTAGGGAAATGAATGTACCCAGGCATTTGAACTGGTGAGGTCTAGTTCCTATTAGATGGTATGACATGTAATGGAAGCACACTTGATAGGAAAGTCAAGTAACTATTTTTAAAACTAGTATATCAATGAACATTAATGTAGCAGTAAGTTTCTTGATGCCTGAATGTCACACATAGAAATATACTAATTTATACAACCCACTTAGCTTTCTGTAAAGTTCTATACTTAGTATTAAAACTTATTATCTTAGACATTTTTTTTTTTACTTTAGACATCTCAGACATCTCTAATGGCCCTCTGTGATTAGTATTTTTCATTTCTGATTCAGTCACAGTTATTTAAGTACAAGAAATTTAAACTATTTGCCTTAAACCAAACAGGAATTAGAGCACAGGCAAGACCAAAGTCACTAAATGTCTATTTCTTTGCTTCATCATTAAGCCATGCTCTTTTTTTTTTCCACACCGTGTAAAAGAAAGACTAATGAAATAGCATGTGTAAATAAATAACCTGGGGGAGAATGAGTCAGATGAATAAAGGTGACATAATTACTTCTGGTAATGTTTGATAAAAGCTTTAATGGGAGATTAAAGCTTTTCCTAATCATCACTGACAATACGGCAGATCCCTAATGATAATAATAACAACAATAAGCAAGAGGAGGAGAAGGGGAAAAGGGAGAGGAGGAAGAGAAGAGAAAGAGATGTTTAGTAGATGTACAGAGGTATCACACTGGCTCTGGAGTCCGCTGGGTCAAAATGGACTAACCTTGTTCTGGAAGAAACACTGCCTGAGGCAACAGGAAATGTTTCTTTTTCTCAGTACCCAATGTCTAATGGGATAAATTGACTCCAGTGAGCAGTACTTAAAAGCAAAGCTCTCAAGGAAGTTTTAATTCTCTAAGATTTTACCCCAATCTTTTGGATAAAGTCTCAAAATAGCAATGTAAATGGACACTGGCAATTAAATTCACTTTCACAAATGTTAACATTCAAAAGTGATGTCTTCTGGGGTGCCTGGATGTCTTCTGAGGTGCCTGGGTGGCATAGTGGGTTGAGCGATCAGCTCTTGGTTTCAGCTCAGGTCATGAGCTCAGGGGCGTGAGATTGAGCCCTGTATCAGACTTCACGCTCAGCATGGAGTCTGCTTGAGACTCCCTCTCCCCGCTCCCTTTACCCCACCCCCCACACTCTCTTACTCACTCTCTCTCTCTCATAAATAAATCTTTTAAAAAAGTGATGATTTCTTTCATGACATTCGCTGTTTTATATGGGAAAAAATACAATCATGTGATAATGTCATCCATGAAGACACGTACACCATGTTATTCAATACCCTCCAGAAACCTCAAACAATCAGGCAGGATGAGATATGGGAGTATCTTTCAAGAGAACCACAGCGGGCCACATAACCATTCGACTTTGGAAAACCAAGGAGTATTTTCTGGTAGCAACGTTACATATTAAACTGAATCATACTTTTCAGTTCTCACTTCAAAACTTCAGTGCTATTTAAGTCTGACAGTTTTAGTGGTCTCTTGGGAGCCTCAGAAGCTCACCATAACCATTTGTACCACATAAGTCTAGTGATTATGAAAGCAATAGTTTTCAGTCTGAGTCCAGCAGAATTCTAGGGCCTTCCGCTGAGATGATGTAGATCTCTCAAAAAGAAATGGTCTCTTTCGTTATCATTCCCAGCTATGCATATTGCCTTCAGACAAGGGTTATTATATATCTTGCACAGTGTCCTGCAAGTTCCTAGGGCAGGGGTGGGGATGGGTGTGCAAAGATGACTATCAATCAACCTTCTCAATGAATGTGATGCTTACTGAAGACTGTCCATTAAAGACTCTCAATTCACAGCCAATGGAGACAAATAATGTAGTAATCCCAAACAAAATCATACTATCTATCTATAGACATCAAGTTTCAACCCTTAGCTATTTTCCTCATAAACAAGAGAAATGATCTAATGTGCAGTTTCAACTGGATCTTCTATAATAACATAAAGGCATTCAACAAGGCCTTTCCTGAATACTCGAAAGTGTTGCCAATATGAAGAAGGGAGGGAGCAGCATTTATGGGATATGAATAGAGGCATCAGTGACAGATATTCTTACAGGTGACATAGTGAGAGACAATTCACCTCCCATCACTTGGGGACTCTCATCTTAGTGACAGTGACAGTGACAGTGACAAGGGGCCCTGGGCCTGTGGAATCCACACCAGTGGGATAGAACGCATACCTAAAAAGTAGTAACAAGAGTTTGTTGAGACCAAGAGAAATCGGATGCAAGGAAATCTCATTTTATAAAATAGAATTTTAAAAGAAAGAAAACATGGGTCTTTTCCTCTAGCCCACATTCACAGATGAAGTAATAGAGTACCTAGAGATGGAATATCCTAGAAGACAGAAGTGCCTCACCTCCTACTCCCCACCCACCATGTGGGCAGGGATCTAATGAAGTTGAGGGAGGTCTCTTTCACAGAGAAATAACCCCTTATGCATATAACTGGCTCATTATCTCCAGCTTCATCACAACGTAAATACATTACTGTCTTCTGTCCTCCATTATAAAATAACTGTTATTCCTCCAAGATTTTTATCTTAGTTTTAACTGTGAAAGGAGCTCGTGGCATGTCCTCCCCCTTCCCTTGGGCCTCATGAGACCCTAAACACTCTTCTCACTCTGTTGGAGACTGCCATACAAATTACTTAATTTGCCTTGGCACACGGGAGATCCTTCAAGCCACACCCTCCCTTATGGGGTTGACATGGCTCTTAGAAATGACATTGAAAAGTGTGCTGAGATCCTTAGGCAAAATGACTAATATAAGATGAATGCTTGTGAAGTTCTGCACTGCAGCGGGGTAAAAGGTAAAATCACAGTGGCTCTTCAGGATAAGCACGAGGAAAAATACGCACCATGGTAATTATATTTCTTTTTTTTTTAAGATTTTATTTATTTATTTGACAGAGAGAGAGAAACAGCCAGCAAGAGAGGGAACACAAGCAGGGGGAGTGGGAGAGGAAGAAGCAGGCTCCCAGCGGAGGAGCCTGACGTGGGGCTCGATCCCAGAACGCCAGGATCACGCCCTGAGCCGAAGGCAGATGCTTAAAGACTGAGCCACCCAGGCGCCCCATATTTCTTATTTCCATGGGATAAATCTATAGAGATGCAAAGTGAGGTAGAAATGCTGGGGAAGAAAAAAAAGCAACTACAAAACTAGAAGCCAGGTGGTTGGTTCCCTTAGTAAATCCACTAGAAAAAAATATTAGTTTCCTGACCTTCAGAAAAAATTAATCATGTTCTCAGTCATATGATGACCCCAATGTTCTCCAAAATGTCATTTATGAAATTGCCTATTAAATGCTTTTTGTGTTGCTCTGACTCAATGGAAGAAGATTTAAATAATTCATCTCTTCCTCTGGATGCCAGAGACTCAGTGAAGAAGGGGGGACGGAGAAGGGGAAGGAGGAGAAGAGGAGAAGAAAGAGGGGAGTAAAAGAATGGAACGTGAGACTAGAGCATTAAGACAGCTACAAGCTGAACAAAATTTGGGATTTCTGGGAGAAAGCCTATAGAACAGATAATACCAGAGGAACCTAGGTCCCAGTTCAAATGCTAAGTAGTCTGCATGCCCTCCATTTGTAATATTTTCTCTTTTTCTCCAGAAAATGGTCACCTGATGTCATACTATAGACATGTACCCCATGATATGACCTCCTGCCTCCAAATAAAATCTTAGATCCTCTTTTTATGCAGTTCCATTATAGAGAGACCCATTAAAACTGTGATTCCCATTCTATAACTCTTTAAGCTATATCCAATAACATACAAGTCCTGAAAAATTTTTAAGAAATGAGCTGAACCCATCTCAAACCCATGGTGGTCATGCACCATTCTTACCAAATATATACCACTGTTACAAAGTACAATAAATGGCAACAGATTATCAGCTGTTTAGAACTACTGAATCACAATGCAAGAGCATGGGCCTCCTTCCCAGCCTGCCCTCCATCACCATGTCTGTGTGTATTCCAGCTTTCCTCTGCTATAACAAAGGGAAGTGTACACAAGCCCCTCTCTGGCACAATACCACTTATCCAATGCTCTTATGCAATCACCATACTCATAGACATCCACCTTGCCAATACCAAGCTGACACTGTCTCGAGGCTACAACAGCCCTCAATTCTCAAGCCCAATTACAAGGTATTTCCAACATGGGATTTTTTTTATTATTGGGGGGGTGCACCCTCCCCCCCGCATCCTCCCAACAGAATGAGGAGGATAGAAGTAATGAAAAGAGTATGAGCTGAAAAGTCAAGTAGACCTGGCTTGAAATTCTTCTGTGGCCTACAGCCAGTGACTTAAGATCTCTGAAAGCTCTTCCCATCTGTAAAATGCAGATGGACTGACCTACCACTTCAGTTACTGTAAAAATTAAGGAGTTAGCAGATGTCCCAGGGTACCAGAGTCCTACTCAGTGAATATTCGTTCTACTTCCAACTCATCCCAACAGACCTGCAACTTCTTTGTAATCGAATGGAACATGACTTTTGCAAAGCACCAAGAGAAATGTTTTGTTTCAAAATATTTTAGATTTAGAGCCTCAAACTTAAATTGGGCACTTTGGGTTTGCCCTGACTAAGTCATGTTGTGTTTTCTGTTTATATTTTTCTTTTTATTTATATACAAAAATAACCTAATAAAAAGGATAAAAGACTTCCTGGACATCAAACAGCTCTTTGTAAGAAAACAACGTTTTCATGATTTAAAAGCAGAGGGAACAAAAGCATGTGGATTATATTTCTCCTAAAATACATACGTGAAGAAATGAGAAAAGAAAGCACGTTTGGGGTTTTATTACACTCAAAGCATTTCAAGATGTTTAGCAAATCCAGAATGCAGCTGTATTTGTACACCCCAATATCAATGGTCGATGGTTTTCTACTGAGCTCAGCAGACGTCCACACTGTGTTTGCTTCTCCTTATTTGCCTTGAGATAGAACAAAACTTGCCCTGTGGTGATGACCTATGTTGGGAAATAAAACAGCGTTCTCGAGGCAATGCTTGCAAAAAAAACCAGTGGTAAGTGAAGAAATGAATGTGACAAATTTCATATCTTAAAAATATGTCACATTTAGCATAGTTGATAGCCAATTAATTTGAGTTGAGGTTGGAATTCAAGGCAGAGTTTTGAAAGTAAACACAAGTAGTGCTTTTTAAATGAATGGTGCAGATCTCGAATGCCCCTTATTAAGATGACTATATGTTGAAAGAATTACAGATGATGAGGTCATGATATCTAAATAAATCCACAAACTTTCCAATCTTGACTCTGCAGCCTTACAAGGGTACCACGTTTTGATATCATATAATGAAGACATTTATGACATCATTACAATTCAACTATGGTTGGTTTTTTTTTTTTTAAGATTTATTTATTTGAGAGAAAGAACGTGTACACATGGTGGGGAGGGCAGGCAGAGGGAGATAGAGAATCTGAAGCAGACTCCCTGCCGAGCGAGGGGCTCAATCCTAGGACCCTGAGATTATGACCTGAGCTGAAATCAAGAGTCAGACACTTAATCGATCCAGCCACCCAGGCATCCCCACCATTGTTGGGCTTTAACCACTATCCCCCACACTACATTCAAAGAACCATACCCCTTACAATGCCCCTTGGAAAAATTATTAGACTGACCCATGGAAATGTATTCATACTTTACTTCAAAAATTTTCCAGTGTTTTTTCCCCTGCTCTAGACATTAGGTTAGATTTTTTTTTTTTTCAGTAGGCTCTATGTCCAATGTGGGGCTTGAACACAGGACCCGGAGATTAAGAGTTGCATATTCTACTGGCTGAGCCATCCAGGTGCTCCCTGGACTTTAGACCATATTTATTGTTTAGTCATTGTAAACGCTTCTAGGTATGGATTTGTGCAATAGCTTATGGTTACATTTTACTTACCAATATTTGATTATTTTTTACACATCAACACATAGGATATGAAAAAAATGTATGGGAATAACTTGTGTCTGATCTAGAAAAGTAATTATAGAACTTCTTTGATAAGCAAGAAAAGTAGAGCTATATTGAAAAGTACCTCAAGATCTTAAGGTTTAGGATTATATATTGTAGCATATGTAAAATAATTATAACACAAAGAAGGAAATTATTCCTGATGTTAAATAGGAGCTTCATAAAATATTTCCCTGAACTTGTATTTAGCAATTTTGTTGACAACACACTTTTAAATGGCCGGATACATATTTTCTTATTTTTCTAAGGCTAGACAGATCTTAATTCTGATCATAGCATTGTGAAATGGTGAATATTTTCTTTTTAAAAATTATGTTCTCAGTTTTGAATATGTCATTGCATCTTCAGGAAAGGGATAGATGAAGCTATTGGGCTACATCCCTCATGTAAGCATTCATTTATTCTGCAAATTTCTCTCTAAATTTAATAATAAGAAAAGGTTTTCCTCTCCTAAAGAACGGATGTGCTTCTTTTGTTGGAAAGTAAGAACAACAGGGCTTACTACAGACTGCATGAAGCCCTATTCAGGAAGCACAGACATAAACACAATATCCAAAAGCAATAACAATTTTACCTGTTTCCTGGGAAAATGACTGCCTTAGTCTTACTTTTTCTGGCTTTACTTTTGACTGTACTATTGAATTACAAGGCACCTCATATCAGACTTTGCCAAGTATATAGAGAAATAAATCATTAAAATATATGTGTTTGTTTCCACACACACATAACTATCCCCCTCTTTTTTTTTTCTTTCTATTTAACAAAAAATAAGGTATGTGATGACAGATAAGGAAGTGGTTTGTCAGGAGAAAAGAATTAATCTCACAACTATATCTGACCAAAAAGAAAATAAGTCAAGACTTTCAGATATCAGGATTAGACTTGGGGATTTAAAAAAAAAAAAAAAAAAGTCCCTCAGAGAAAACAAAGCAGATGGCGACTCTACCTTGTTACCAACCCCATCTGTATTACACTCAGAGCCTTGGTTTATGAAGAGATGGTTGTCATGACAATAAGCATTTGAGAAGAGTTCTGGAGAAGCTGATGGATTTAAGAGTGTCTCCTAGCTTCCCAATTTTTGAAACTCACACACAAAAAAAACATTCCCTCCGTTCACCAAATAAACAATTCTATTACTTCTTGTATTGGCTACAATTATTCTCTATTGACAGTATACATTTTTTGTACTCTCTCATGTCAAAATCCTCCTTGGAGGGACAGAAAATCTCTTTGCTCTGATACAGCACAGCTTGAAGGTAAACTAGTCTTTTATTTTTATTCAGCAAGGGCAACGGTATTAACTACAGCATTTTTTTTTCCTTACCAGCTTAGAAAAAAAAAAAATCAATTTCAGCTTAAATGAAGAAGGGAGAAAAAGTAAAAGAAATTATTTTCCAGTTTCTGAGAGTAGGTTGCAAACTAAAGAAGGAAAAAAATTAATAAGCTATAAAGTAAAGTACTTAAGCCTGTCCTTTGACGTGCTTGGCAAATGCACAGGAAGGCCAGCACTGTGGAGCGGCGCTGGGTTCACTCCCAAAGAGCATGGATTGGCTGTGCTTGAAAAGTCAACAAGCACTTGTACCTTGGAACATACATTTTTTCCTGTCTACCTAGAAGCAGACCTACAGAAGCATTTCAAATACTATTGTCATCAGTCTGAGTTTTCTGGATAACTGTATGCTCCCGGGAAACACTACAAATGTCAACACAAAGACTGAGAGGGAAGCAGACAATTCTTTTTAAGCAAGTCCCCTAAACAAATGGACAATGATGATTTCCTCCTCCTACCTCCCCCACACCTAAGCCCCTCAATGAAACCAGAATTGATGATTATCTTACAGTTTTAGGGACTGTTTTCTGACATACAGACACACACACACCTTTGCTAGAGGAACACTGATTATTGCCAATGACCCAGGGACATCAAGTTCTAGAATGAATTAGGAGCAAAAAAGAGGCTTATTCTCTCGTTATTTTTACTTAAATTCAGACCATTAAAATGGGAGCCTTCCAAGGCAAAATCACCGAGAAGTAACAGAAATGCTGAGTATCAAATCCTATAACAACACTGCCTCTGAGAAACCAGAAGATAAGGCATAGGACCCCATCCCAAGAAGGGGTAGGCAGCCCCAAGTGTGAGGCCAGTGGGGACCTAAGAGTCTCACAAGCACATGGGGGATTTATTTAGAAAAATTTGTTTCCTCCTTTCCCGTCTTCCTACAGCTCTCCGCCTCTCACATGCTTGCCATTAACCTACACAAATTTAACCCCAAAGAGAACAAACAACAAAATAAAGGAGAAAGAATCATTTCAGCCTCTTCCATCCCAGATCTGAAGTCAGTTATCACTGACCTTGTATACACCACTGCAGAGAGAGCCCATAAAGAAATTAGAGAGCTGGAGACAATTTTCCTTTAACCCATGATGGATCCTCTCATAAGCACAGCAGATCTTGCCAGGCCATTAAATAACCATGCTAAAAATAAGGTGGGGAGCTAGGGGAACCTATAAGAGAGATTCTCTAGATGTTAATTACCTTCAAAGCAAGAACTATTTCATTTCTTATTAGTTCAACACAGCCCTTGGCTTGGTATTGGGCTCCATCAATAATGTTGACTCCCTATGGATTACAACAGGAACTATAACAATATTTCCTAATAAAAATTAACAGTAACTGCATTAGTTTTGTAGAGCTGCTATAACAAAGCATCACAAGCTGGGAAGCTTAAAGACAAAAAAGAAAAGTAAAAACCAGAAATCAGCAAACAACAGTTCCGGAGGCCAGAATTCTGAAATCAAAATGTCAGCAGGGCCATGCTTTCTCCAAAGACGCTAAGGAAGAATCTGTTCTATGCCTTTCTCTTAGCTTCTGGTGTTGCTGGCAATCCTTGGCATTCCTTGGCTTATGGATTCATCATTCCAATCTCTGCCTCCATCATCACATGATGTTCTCTGTGTGTCTTTGCATCTCTTCTCTTTTTATGAAGACACCAGTCACATTGGATTAGGGCCCACACTAACTGAGTATGATCTCATTTTAACTTGATTACATCTGCAAAGACTGTTTCTAAGTAAGGTCACATTCACAGGTACTAGAGGTTAAGGACTTCAACATATCTTTTGGGGAGGTACAATTTAACCCCCAACAATAACAAACTGTAAACACTGTACCTCTTACATGGTCATGCTCAACAGTCACCAAATACTACTGAGCATCTCCAAAATATATAAACCTAGCATGAAGCTGGGTACTATGAATACAGAGATGGGATAACATTCTCATTCTCAAAAAGGTCATAGTCTATAGAAGAATCAAGAAAAATGTCATAAGACAATAATGACATGTGTTGAGTGTCAACATGAGGAAAATATCTGAGCAGTGGGCACCTTTAATCTTTGAAGCTAGAAAAAGGTGATTCCTTAGGCTACAACATATGCTTTCCCCTCTTTCTAGTACACTCTTTTAATGACTTCAACTCTCTCAGCATCAAGGTTAAGGTCTTACTCCTACAGTAGCTCTTCTTTGTATCAGTGCTTATTCGAGAATTCATCTCTCTCACAAGACTGGAAACAGACTGAGCAAAGGGACTATGTCTCAATGACATTATACCTGCAGTACTTAATGTCGTATCTGGCTGAAAAAAAAAAAGAAACTCTTAAATAGGTATTTATCAAATAAACAGGGCGGAATAGGTAAATACATGAATGAGATAAAATGAGTGTAAATGAATTATCTTCTGCAATTTGAAGGGCTTCCTGGAAGATCTCCAGTTTCTCAGTGAAGCAGAGGTGAGAGGAATAAGGAAGTGGCAGGATAGGGTGTTAGAAGAATACAGTGGAGGACTGAGATAGTTGCTGTGGAAATAGGAAGAAAGCAAGAGCAAGAGGAAGAGCGAGAGAGAGAGAGACAGACAGACAGAAAGAGAGACAATGTGCTGGATGGGCAAGTAGAATATTTGAGAAAGAGCTGCTGGACTCTCCAATCTAACTAAAAATCAGTCTAAATATGATCATAGAACAAAATATTAATGTATCTTTCCCTTCAACTAGAAAAGTGTCCTTGTGAATACAGTGTCACTTATGTCCTAAAAATTCAGTGTAAACTATGTGTAGACCCAATTTTTTAAGGAGCAAAGAGTGAAATGTAAATACCCCATACATTTTTTTCCTACAAAGAAAAAGAATTTAGTAACATTCCTAAGTACAGTACTTTTTGGAGTAGTTAAAAGCATGAATTAATTACAGACAAATTAATTGCTTCACTCTTCTGAACACCTACTATGTGTGAGGCATATATTGATGTTAGGAACAAAAAAAATTTTAATATGTCTTGGTCTTTGACATCAAAGCTAAGAGAGAAGCGAGGCCAATTAAAAAATGATTGGAAAACAGTATCTAAGACCACGCTGGAGGAGTCTCCAGGATTCACTGCACACAGGACTGGCACCTAATTCAGAAGTGTTAAGACTTCCTCGGATTTCTAATTTGCATCTCGATACCTTACTTGATGGAAAAGGAGGCAATGCAACAGAGGGACCAGAGGTATGGCATGAGCCTGAAACTGTCTCTACAATAGACATGCAGGGGTACAGAACTTAGAGGGAGAAAGGAGTGATCAGAAATGTGGCTGTAGAAGGAAGCAGGAGCCCGGGGGTGCGAAGGAGTTCTGGCCTCACCCTTGGGGCAAAGAGATACCATTGAAGCATACGACAGGAGTCTTAGCTAGGGTGAAGGCAAGGAGAATGAATAGAGACTAATTGCTGAGATATCAAGGAAGGAGAATTAACTGAATTTAACAAATGAGGGATGAAAAGAGGGGGAGGAGTCAAGGATCTCTTGAGGGTCTGGTCGGTGTGATTGGCCACGGTGAGGGGTATACATGGAAGAGAAGGCTCCTGGGGAAGACAGTGAGCATCAGCTTGAATAGGTTTTTGTCTAAACTTCCTGAGGAGCAAGGATGCAGAAAAGTCTAGTAGATTGCTGAAGTAAGACTACAAAGCCAAGAGGCCTGGGGTAGCCTCAAGTCACAGATTGGGTATGATCAGGAAAGAGGTAAAAACTGAAATCATTGGGGATGGGTAGTACCACTTAGAAGGGATATGCAGAGAGAAAAGAGGCAAAGATGTCATGAAAAATGTCAATGCATCAAAATAATAACCATTTTTTCCCATACTGAAAACAATGACTTTGTTACTTTAACTTAAAAAAAAATAAGACCTTTTTCTTTCAGAGACTATTTCTAAAGTAAATAATAATAATAATACAGAATGGGGCTGGCATGTGCTATCTTTTTGTTGTACTTTTACATCCAACGCCATTAAACAGAAGTTCAAAAAAGGAAAAATGAACATCTGTTATCCACTGATTCTGAAAATGATCAACTCTGGCCATGTATGTGGCTTTTCGTCAAAATACTTTCAATAATAAGAATTCACAAATGGCATAAAATACATTATCATTCCCACTTGGGGTGATGCAACACTTCCACTTTCTCAAAGTAGGAGATTAATTTCAGATCACCTACGTTCCTCCCTTTGAATCCAGAGGGGGTGCTGAGGGGAGACAGCGCCCCAGCTCTAAGGAGCTGGAGGCCTGAGTTTGTGTTCTCCCTCCCCACTGGCCTGAGGGTGCACTTGAATGGCAAATGCAGCCTTGCCTTAGCAATGATGTCATCTCATGCCTCCCAGCAGAACTTGCACCAGCTTCCTCTTTCGGAGGAGCTTAATGTCGCTGAGCTGCCCTGACGGGTGCCAGCCTTCAAACTGGTCATGCCCTTCCCTCAGGGGAGCGAGCAGAGCCACCAGGACAGTTTTGTCTCACAAAGCTAGCAAGCAAGGTGACAGCATGGAATAAATTTTGAGGAAAATAAAACTTAGTCTATTTTGAATTCTTGGAAATTAAAGAATGTTGGACAGCCTTATTTTTTTTTTTTTAATGATTTTTTATTATATTATGTTAGTCACCATACAGTACATCCCCTATTTCCGATGTAAGGCTCGATGATTCATTAGTTGTGTATAACACCCAGTGCACCATGCAATACGTGCCCTCCTTACTACCCATCACCGGTCTATCCCATTCCCCCACCCCCCTCCCCTCTGAAGTCCTCAGTTTGTTTCTCATAGTCCATAGTCTCTCATGTTTCATTCCCCCTTCTGATTACCCCCCCTTTCTTTATCCCTTTCTTCCCCTACCGATCATCCTAGTTCTTATGTTCCATAGATGAGAGAAATCATATGATAGTTGTCTTTCTCTGCTTGACTTATTTCACTTAGCATTATCTCCTCCAGTGCTTGGACAGCCTTATTTTTTACTTCTTAAACAGAACTTGTCTTTATTTTTAAAAATTAAAATTAAAGAGAACATCCAGAATTTTAGATTAGTCAGATTTGCAACCTACATTACATTGTCATAAAACCAAAGGGAAGACCTTTCTTTCTATCTATCTATCTATCTATCTATCTATCTATCTATCTATCTATCTATCATCTATCATCATCTATCTATCATCTGTCTATTTACCTACTCGGTCTTTCTCTTACGACCACCTCTGAATCAGTTAGGAGATTCTCCAGGGAACAATGGACTAAAATTCCTCGTCACACTTTCAATATCTACAGTGCTATGGTCAGCTTCTCAAATCAGCTTCCAATCCAGAAACAGGAATTAAGCCAGAATTGGAGATGGGCATGAAGGTGGTTCTTTTGATTCACAGAAATTGTGCTTATCAGCACGAATCTATCTTATAATTAGCAGTGAAAATATACTTTGTCTTCAAGACTGTAAAATCTCTTTGTTCTAAGTATTTCAGACCACAAATAAGAAAATCTTAAGATCACTAAAAAAACAAAACAACCCCCCAAACACACACACGCGCGCGCGCACACACACACACACGCGCGCGCACACACACACACACACACCAATAGCACATATATCAAATCAGAAGCAAAGTTTAGGAATATCCAACAAGGCAGAGGAATAGAAGTGTCTTCTTGGATACAAGGTCATACAGATGTCATCACTGAAATGACTTATATTCTTATTCTCTATCATGATTACAAGATTAGTGATGGTCCAAGAAGAGAACAGACTTAATCCAGGAAGTCAGTGACTGGGTTCCAGTTTGCTCAGGCAATGCTGGAGTGAAGAAAAGCCATGAGCAGAAGTACCACATTCCAGGAAAACCGAGTTATGTTTCACATTTGTATAAAGAGAAAAATGTCTGTTGGCTACCTTCTTAGGGTTCCATGGTTTTCAGTAGGATTTTTAATGTTTCAAATGTAGAATGAATTATGTGAGGGGAGAGATAATGGGTTTTGCCGAGACTGGGTTTGCCCCTTACTAAGTATGTGACCTTGGGTGAATTATTTCATCTCTGGTGCCTAGCACAGTGCCTCTCTTGATGTATGCTCCATGAATATTTTTTGAATGAATGAATTTCCCTGGGCTTCACAGTTACTTTATCTACAAAGTCAGAATGATAATAATAGCCCCATAATACGTTATGATGACAACGTAAAAGTGTGTAAAGAACCTATCACATCGCCTAGAAAATACTGGTGGCCAACAAATAAATGGTCGCTGCCATTGCTTTAGTTCCTTTTTGTTTTGTTTTGTTTTGTTTTTTTCAAAGATTTTATTTTTTTAAGTAATCTCTATATCCAACATGGGGCTCTAACTCACAACCCCAAGATCAAGAGTCACATCTGTATCGACTGAGCCACCTAGGCATCCACTTTATATCCTTTTTAATAATAAAAGTGCCAAATATTATGCAGATGACAAATTTTCTTCCCATACCCTGACCATGAGTTTCACCATCTACAATGCATAGCTTCATAATAGTTATGACGGAGTTCTTAAACATTTTTGTTCAATTTGGAAATCTGAAGTCTATGGACCCCTTCTCAGAATAATGCTCTGAATGCATGAAATAAAATATTTTAAAGTCACAGAATAAAACCAATTATACTGAAAGCCAGTTGTTTTTTTTTTTTTAAGAACTTGGTGTGTCTATGGATGCCAAGTTAAGAACCCCTAACAGGGGAAGGATGGAAATCAATGACTTCCCAGGTGATCAAGAGCTGCTGGTATTTTCACGCACATCACATTACAACAGGGGCCTCCTCGCCCTTTCCTCCACTTTTCTTGGAGTGTTCTCAAAAACTATTGAAAAGCAAGGAGAATATCACTAACTATTGGGAATGCTGTCTACATATGAGACAAGGGGATCTTGGGGGGAAAAGGCTGTCATACAGACTTGGTAAAACAATAGCAGTTAAACTATTATTTACGAGCACACACAGGAGTTGGCTTTAATGACTCACTTGCAATGACTCACTTCATAAACTATTAAGGGAAATTATTAATATCCTTACTTAACTAAAGAATGTCTGTGAAAATTCATCAGGATTTGAAGACTGAAGAGAAATGGCAAGTCTTAAAGTGATTATTAATTTAATGAATTCTAACATGACTTTGAGATGTCAAAAATATTTTATTTACTCTTAAGAGATAGCAAATCTGTTAATAAGGAGTTATGCATGAAATAGACAGGTAACCCCCCCCCCAAATAACACTTCTCACCTTTCAAATCTCTCATAAAGATTTGTGAGATATGTGGGGTTTTGTCTGATGCCTGAACATAAATGGCCAGCTGAGGACTGGCCAGGAGGAGTAGGACACCCACTTTACCATTAGCTTCAACATGACCATTATGAGGGGTGGTCATAATGGATACAGTAATAACTCTCCACCCAGTTCACTTCAAATAACTTTGATGCATTCTTTCCAAGGCATCTTAGATACCAATAAAAGTCAAATTTTATGACTAGAAATTGATAGCAAAGCCAAATCATCTCAAAGCATACAGCTCTGTGAAAGGATTCTACTTTGGATCGAATAAGAATGTGAAGAACACCTATACTTCTGAATGTGAGCTGAGAGGAAGAAAACAGATCTTAGTCATAAGTACATGGAGAATCCTAGATCATTTAGGAGTTGATTATACTTGCTTACACAGACCAGTGATACTGTCTCTATCTGGGGTCTGCAAGACGGTATCTGATTAATGACATGCTTTCAGAAAAATGTAATTGGTTGGTTGTTTGAAAAAGGTCTCTGATTCTTTTTCTCAGCCTTTCCCCAGTTCTGGAAAATACACTGGAAGACGTATCTGCAAGATATAGCTCAGCGGGTCAGCTCTAATTGTGGACTTACTAGACAGGAAGATGCAGACTCACTCATCTTTGCTTTCCCCCAAAGAATTCAAAACTGTGCATTTCACAAAACTGATATTCAAAAAGATTCTGAGTGCATATCTGCAGGGAGCTGAAAAAGAAACAAACTCATGCTGACTTCACTGGCAAGTATAATATCCTAATGACATAATCTCTTAAGCTGGGTCTCATTATCTTTGTATGTAAACAGTCTATTTACACAAAAATTTTACCTAAACATTTAATATCCTCCCCAAATTGGGATACTTCAGAGAAATAACAAAGATAAGGAGACAAAGAAAAGTCCAAGCTATGTGGAAAAATCTAAAAGAAATTGATGGAAAGTAAATAATTTCCCCAATAACAAAATCCTAACGAGTAATGAGAAGGGCGAGGAATGCTCTCACCACTTCTGGAAGATTTCAGGGACACTTCCACAGTGCTCTTTCCTTGCCCTTGGCTTTCAGTGGCTAGTTTTCGAATCTTTTCGGGATGATGGCACCTCTCAAGCTTTTCCATTCCCTTTTACTCCCTTTCTTTTATTTGCATGGTTTTCTCTTCTGCTACTCCACCAACCAGTGGAGTTTCAGCAAAGTGAACATGATTTAAATTTTGAACTCTAACAAAAATTTCAAATCATTTTTCCCCTGCTAAAAGCATAGTCAATGTCAAGAAAAAGGCAGAAAGTGGCACAATGGTTTGTTGAAAAATAACTCAAGTTCTTGGATCCATCAGCTTCCAGCAATCATAGCTACTCTGCACATTACTTCTCACAGCATTTTATCCCGATGTATCAGTATTAACAGTTGTAATGGGTTATACTTGTCCTCCTCAAGTTCCTACAGCTATAATGTTAACCTTCTGGCATACTTTGTGTCTTCTGTCTCATTGTGCAATCCTGGGACCAAGGTTGAAAAAAAATTCTTTTAAAATGTTAAGTGTAAAAGCATCCTAAATTCCCTAAGGCTGCTACAGAACAAGAAATGATGTATACTGAGCACAAGGATCTGTGTGTACACTTACCTAATGTTTAATTCTATGTCTTGAATGATCTACCACAGGTCCCTTCATTTAGGAGTTGATTAGGAAATTACATGTTCACGGAATGGATGAAACAATAAATAAGTATAAGAAAATTCAGGACCCAGGTATATATCAATACTGATTTCCCCCCCAAAACTGATCAAATCTAGTCCTATCAACTAGGTTTGGGCAAAACAATATAAACAGTGAAATGCTCTTCACATTATATTTTTGTTTTATTTTGCCATTTTGTTTTTGTTTTGGCCAAGACTAGGAAGAACATTTATATAGAGAGAGACAGCATCTGTTTATGAAAGGTTCCTATGGCCCCGTTTTGCTAGCTGTGAACAAATATTAGAGTAACACCTTTGAATGGTCTGGAAACCCTCTTGTCATCAAATCTCCTTTGTCCTTAATAGGTAGTGAATGGCTCCCTACCTATTTGAAATGACCCAAAAGATCAGCTTCTCTGTACTTTATTCTGAGTGCAACTCTTAGGGATTTGCTCAAACTAATATAACAGCAACAACAAAAAATGTTATCCATCAAATATTTACTGAAGGCCTATTATATTCCAGGCATTGTGTTAGGGACTGAAACTCTTGCACACTAATTTATTTTGCATGCTGTATAGGGACCCCAAGTTCTACTTTTGCCATGATATGCATGCTTATCACTCTAGTGCTAGAAGCAAATGATATATACAGAGCTATATATCATAGTCTCATACTATAAAACTCAAAGTAAGGCACTACAAGACTTGACACTCAATCCAGAAGCACCACCTACAAGATTAAAGAGTTTTGGAGAATAAGATATTCAGTGGAGACAGGTGTACTAGGAGGGGTTTGATGCATCCCATCAGACATGATGGAGACATAAATGAAAACATAATGATGTAAGTGAAAACAGCAGGGATAGGAGGTGTGCATTTTTATGGACAGAGATGTAAGCATAGACTTGTATTTGGGCATGAGCATACCACATCTAGGTGACAAGGACTGCCCCAGAGAAAGCAGAGTGTGTGCACTAAGACAAGACAATATTTGCCTACGTGGCATGCAAGCACATTGAGGAGAGTCTCAATGCCTTGCTGCAAAGTTTGAATGAGATTCTGTGGTAACCACAGTACAACCACAGCTGAAGTTGTGAAGTCGCTGTCTTTCATAGGAAAATAAGGACATTGTTCCATACATTCCATAGTGACTGAGAAAACAAGTCGTTTATGAAAAGATATTAACGTTCTTGGTAGGCAAGGGCTTTTCTCACAGGAAACTGCAGTGGAGGTAGTTACAACATTCAGTGTGGCATAGCCGTGATTACTAGTGTGACCTTCCGAACAGTGTGACCTTGGCTTAATCCCAGCTCAGCCATGTCATAGTGGAAAGCTTTGAGAAAGCTACTTAAATTCTCTGTGCCTCAGTTTTTTCATCCAAAAGGGAGATTTTAAAAGCACCTGCCCCAAGAAGACATGAACAGACATTTTTCCAAAGAAGACATCCTGATAGCTAACAGACACATGAGAAGACGCTCAACATCACTCATCACCAGGGAAATACAAACCAAAACCATGATGAGATAGTACCTCACACCTGTCAGAATGGCTAAAATCAACAACATGGGAAACAACAGGTATGGACCAGGATGTGGAGAAAGGGGAACCCTCTCATCCTCTTGGTGGAAATGCAAAAAAAAAAAAAAAAAAAAGAATGGATGCTGTACTTTGTCAAATGCTTTTTCTGCATCTAGTGAGAGGATTATACAGTTCTCATTCTTTATTTTATTAATGTGGTGTATCATGTTGATTGATTTGCAAATATTGAACCACACTTGTAGCCGAAGAATAAATCCCACTTGACTGTGGTAAATGATTCTTTTAATGTACTGCTGGATTTAATTTGCTAGTATTTTGTGGAGAATTTTTGCATCCATGTTCATCAGGGATATTGGCCTATAATTCTCTTTTATAGTGGGGTCTTTGTCTGGTTTTGGAATCAAGGTAATGCTGGCCTTGTAGAATGAGTCTGGAAGTTTTCCTTTCATTTCTATTATTTGGAACAGTTTGAGAAGAATAGGTATTAACTCTTCTTTAAAAGTTTCATAGAATTCCCCAGGGAAGCCATCTGGTCCTGGACTTTTGTTTCTTGGGAGATTTTTGATTACTGATTCAATTTCTTTGCTGGTTATTGGTCTGTTCAAGTTTTCTGTTTCTTCCTGTTTCGATTTTGGTAGTTTATATGTTTCTAGGAATTTATCCATTTCTTCCCTATCGTCCAACTTGTTGGCATATAATTTTTCACGGAATTCTCCTATAATTGTCTGTATTTCTGCAGTGTTGGCAGTGATCTCTCCTCTCTCATTTGTGATTTTATTTATTTGGGTCATTTCTCTTTTCTTTTTGATAAGTCTGGCTAGGAGTTTACCAATTGTATTAATTCTTTCAAATAATCAGCTCCTGGTTTCATTGATCTGTTCTACTGTTTCTTTGTTGTTATTGTTTCTGTATCATTTATTTCTGCTCTAATTTTTATTATTTCCCTTCTCCTATTGGCTTTAGGCTTCATTTGTTGTTTTTTTTTCTAGTTCCCATCGGTGTTAGGTTAGGTTGTGTATTTGAGATTTTTCTTGTTTTTTGAGGTAGGCTTGTATTGCTCTGTACTTTCCTCTTATGACCACTTTTGCTGAATCCCAAAGGTTTTAGGCCATTGCATTTTCATTCTCATTTATTTCCATGTATTTTTTTTATTTCGTCTTTAATTTCCTGGTTGACCCACTCACTGTTCAGTAGGATGTTCTTTAACTTCCATGTATTGGCGGTCTTCGCAATTTTTTTCTTATGGTTGACTTCAACTTTCATTGTGTTGTGTCGGAAAATATGCATAGAATGATCTCAATTTTTTTGTACTTGTTGAGGCCTGACTTGTGACCCAGTATGTGATCTATTCTGGAGAATGTCCCATGTGCACTTGGAAAAGAACGTGTATTCTGCTGCTTTAGGATGAAATGTTCTGAATATATCTACTAAGTCCATCTGGTCCAGTGTGTCACTCAGAGCCATTGTTTCCTTTTTGATTTTTACATGATCTGTCCATTGATGGAAGTGGGGTGTTAAAGTCCCCTACTATTATTGTATTATTATCAATGAGTTCCTTTATGTTTTATATATTTGTGTGCTCCCAAGTTGGGGGCATAAATATTTACAATTGTGAGATCTTCTTGGTGTATAGACCCCTTTATTATGATATAATGCCCTTCTTCATCTCTTGTTACAGTTTTTGGTTTAAAAATCTAGTTTATCTGATATAAGTTTGGCTACTTTGGCTTTATTTTGATATCCATTAACATGATAAATGGTTCTCCATCCCCTCACTTTCAATCTGCAGTTGCCTTTAGGTCCAAAATGAGTCTCATAGGCAGTATATAGATGGGTTTTATTTTTTTATCCATCTGACACCTTATGTCTTTTGATTGGAGCATTTAGTCCATTTTAATTCAGAGTGATATTTGATAGACATGAATTTATTGTCATTATATTACTTATTAAGTCATTGTTTCTGGAGATTTCTGTTTCTTTCTAGTCTTTGACACTTTTGGTCTTTCTTTCCCACTCAGAGTGTCCCTTTCAACACTGCTTGCATGGCTTTAGTAGCCATGAACTCCTTTAATTTTTGTTTGGGAAAACTCTTTATCTCTCCTTCTATTCTGAATGACAGCCTTGCTGGATAGAGTATTCTTGGCTGCATAATTTCCCCATTCAGCACGTTGAATATATCATGCCACTGCCTTCTGGCTTGCAAGTTTCTGTGGAGAAATCTGCTGCTAACCTTGTCTTCCCTTGTAAGTTAGGGACTTCTTTTCTTTTGCTGCTTTTAGAGTTTTTTTCTCTCTATATTTTACAAATTTAACTACAATATATCTTGGTGTTGGCCTGCTTTTGTTGACTTTGAAGGGAGTCCTCTGTGCCTCCTGGATTTGGATGTCTGTTTCCTTCCCCAGATTAGGGAAGTTTTCAGCTATAATTTCCTCCAATAAACCTTATGCCCTTTTTTCCCTCTCTTCTCTTTCTGAGGCTTCCATGATACCAATGTTATTATGCTTTATGAAGTCACTGAGTCCCTATGTCTACATTCATGATCTAATATTTTTCTTTCCTTCTTCTTTTCAGTTTCATTATTTTCCATAATTTTATCTTTTATATCCCCTATTCATTCCTCTGCTTCTTCCATCCTCACTGTAATTACATCTTGATTACAGCATTTTTTATTTCAGGCTGACTAGTTTTTAGGTCTTTTAGGTCTTTTATCTCTGTGTTAAGGGGCTTCCTGGTGTCCTCTATGCTTTCCTCAAGCCCAGCTAGTATCCTTACGATGGTTGCTTTAAATTCAGAATCAAGCCCACTTCTTATATCTGTTTCAATTAGATCCTTGGCCATGATCATTCCCTGTTCTTTCTTTTGGGATGAATTCCTCCATCTTGGCATTTTGTCCAGGTCTCTCTCTTCTTCTATGTGTTAGGAAAGCCTGTAATGTTCCTGATACTGAGAGTAATTAATGACTTTATAAAGAAGTTATATACTGTCCAGGGCCTGGTGCTTCAGAAAGTGTCTCTGGTGTATGCTGTGTGCACTCTGCTGCTGTGTTTTGGCTGCTTTTTCCCTTAGGTCAGTCCTCTGCAGTTTCTCTTTGCCTGCAATGGGGGTGCTTGGAATTTGGCCAGAGTATGGTTAGTTTTAACTAGGTGTGCTCTGGTCCGCTTGTTAAAAGAGACCTGATGCTATTTCCACTACAGCTGTAGCTTTGCAGAACTCTGGTCAGTAGAGGTGGTGCATGTGGAGGGTTTGTGCTGGTCTTCTGGGGGAGGGGCCCGCTGCTCTGGTTCTCAGGCACACTTGCCCAAGAAAAGCAGCACCAGCAGATCGCAGGGTGGGGGGTGGGGGCGCAGAGGGCTTGGTGTAAGTGGTTTAGGCCACCATTGTTGGTGCTGTGCTGCTTACTTAAGTTGGTTTATGATGAGGGGCAGGGAAGGGAAATGGCACCAATTCCTTCCCTCCTCCCAGAGAGGGGAGTCCACGCCCACTACTGTCTGGAAAGCACTCCCAAAAGATCAAACAATCTCCCCTCGTGTGTTTCAGGCATCCCTCAGATTCCTGCCTTCACCCTGTGTCTGAGCCATCTGCCTGCCTAGCAATGCAGTGCACCTTGCTCTATCCCAGGCAGGCTGGCTGAGTTTTAAAACTCCAAACTTTAGGGACCTGGTATGGCAGGGACCCACACTGGTCCTCTGGGGGAGGGTCATGCCATTCTGGGACTGATGCTAGTTTGTTCCAGAAGAACAGTCACACCAAAGCACAAAGGAGTAGATTTTCGAGTAAAGCACAGCAAAAAGCAAGTGTCCAGGTTAGCCGCCCTCAACAGGTTTCTCTGTGCCTATGTTGAAGGGTGGGGGATGGGAATAGTGCTCGATGGCTCTTTTGTTTCCAGAAAGGCAATGCCACCTCTCCCAGATACCCTCCAAGAAAGGGGAACCATTTCTCCCAGTGTGTCCCAGGGGATCCTCAGATCATGCAGTCCACTAGTGGGCTATCTGCCCTCCTTATCCACAAGAGCACTGCAGTGCCTGCTGGGCTCCACGCCAGCCATGCTGAGCACTGGGTGTTAGGTGTAAGTTATGAATCACTAAATTCTACTCCTGAAACTAATATTACACTATTCATTAACTAACTGGAATTTAAATAAAAACTTGAAACAAAAAAATAAATAAATGGATAAAAAATAAATAAAAAACACCTGCCTCATAGGGTTACCATGATGAGTAAAGGAACCAATAAATAAATATGAAGCTTTCAGAACAGTTTCATTATAGTTCAAGGTGATACAATCAGTTTGGTATTTTTGGAAATTGATAACCAATTTCCTCTAAACTCTTGCCATTAGTGTGATATAAACAAAATAAAGTAACAATAATTCTGATAATTTAATTTTTGAAGATTTTTTTAATAATAATTTTTATTATGTTAGTCACCATACAGCATATCCTTAGTTTCTGAGGTAGTGTTCCATGATTCATTATTTGCATATAACACCAGTGCAGCATGCAATATGTGCCCTCCTTAATACCCATCACCGGGCTATCCCAATCCCCCACCTCCCTCCCCTCTGAAGCCCCCAGTTTGTTTCCCAGAGTCCCACAGCAACTTTTTTCATGACACATCTCCAAAGGCAAGAGAAACAAAAGAAAAAATGAACTCATGGGACTTCATCAAGATAAAAAGCTTCTGCACAGCCAAGGAAACAGTCAAAAAAACTGAGAGGCAGCCCACGGAATGGGAGAAGATATTGCAAATGACACTACAGATAAAAGATTAGTATCCAAGATCTACAAAGAACTTCTCAAACTCAATACACAGGAAACAAATAATGAAATCAAAAACCGGGCAGAAGATATGAACAGACACTTTTCCAATGAAGACATACAAATGGCTAACAGACAGATGAAAAATATTCAAAATCATTAGCCATCAGGGAAATTCAAATCAAAACCACATTGAGATACCAACTTACGCCAGTTAGAATGGCAATAATTTTTGAAGATTTGACCAAAAAAATGTATAACTGGAAAACAGAAATTAAGAACACAATGTATTTAGAATTATAATGTTGAACTTAAAAATACACTCATCAGATATTAAACATACATTTTTACTCTTGATGCTCTTACTTCAAGCATCACTTCCCATATGAAATTTTTGTTAAATATGAGTTCATGCCCCTGGAAGAACTGTGTCCAATTCAAAACAGAAATTAAGAACACAATGTATTTAGAATTATAATGTTGAACTTAAAAATACACTCATCAAATATTAAATATACATTTTTACTCTTGATGCTCTTACTTCAAGCATCACTTCCCATATGAAATTTTTGTTAAATATGAGTTCATGCCCCTAGAAGAACTGTGTCCAATTCTCTTTTGTATCTCTAGCATATTTTCTGCCACATAAGTGCTCAATAAATCTTCAATGGCTGAATGGATGGATGGATGGGTAGATGAACTAAGAAAAGCAAACAAGTAGGCAGACCAGTAACCCAGAGCCACTTGCTCTCCCAGAATGAGAGGCCTACAGAGAGGAAGATATTTGGTGTGAACCGTATCACACAGAACATCTGGATTCAACCTGAATACTCTCATATTTTTTCCATTAATCAGACTGCCTCTGTGATCTTGGGCAACTTATTCAATATCTTTGTATTTCAGTTTCTCCATTTTTAAAAATAGTAATAATAGTGACTACATCATATAGTTTTTGGAAAGATTAATTACTCCATATGAAGCATATAGAATAATGTCCAGCATAGAGTTAGCATTCTAGAAGTTATTCGCTTTATCATTATCATTATTTTGCAGTGTAAAATTTCAAAAGAGATCTGGTACCAAATTTCTAATACTTCTTTATCTATAAAGAAAAAATAAGTACCAAATTAAGTGACAATGTGGTCTAATGTAAGACAAGGGTGCATATCCTAGCTTCTCTATAAGGTAGCTGTGTGGCTTTGGGCAAACCACTCAATGTTTTTTGTTTTGTTTTGTTTTGTTTTGTTTTGTTTGTTTTTAAGATTTTATTTATTTATTTGAGAGAGAAAGAGAGTGCACGCTTGAGCACAGGGAGGGACAAGGAGAGAGAGAATCTCAAGAAGACTCCTCACTGAGTGGAGAGCCCAACACAGGCCTCGATCTCATAACCCCAAGATGGTGATCTGAGTGGAAATCAAGAGTCAGTTGCTTAACCAACTGAGGCCCAGGCACCCCTACCACTCAAACTTTCTAAACCTGAATTTCTTTACCTATGTGATGGGGATAATAACACCCACTCTACTCTCTGCCAGACTGTTGAAAGGTTCAGTTGAGATATAGGATAATAATGCAAGTTGTAAATTTCTAAGTTCTGTGTAGATCAAGAATCATAGGGCAGGAAATGGGGTCAAAGCCAGAGAACTAAAAAAGAGAGATCTCAACAAGGACCTAGGAGGTGGAGCTGGTCCCAGGAGCTGAGGAACAAATCATGTGTCCTTTCTTTGGTTTGTTTCCCTTGTGGAATGACTTTTATCACAGTCAGGAAGACTTGTGAGAAGGGGCAGGTTCCATTCACTTGCTCTATACCAGAGAAGAGAAGAAGAGAAGAAGAGAAGAGAAGAGAAGAGAAGAGAAGAGAAGAGAAGAGAAGAGAGAGAAAGAAAGAAAGAAAGAAGAGAAGAGAGAGAAGAGAAGAGAAGAGAAGAGAAGGGAAGGGAAGGGAAGGGAAGGGAAGGGAAGGGAAGAGAAGAGAAGAGAAGAGAAGAGAAGAGAAGAGAAGAGAAGAGAAGAGAAGAGAAGAGAAGAGAGAAGAGAATAGAATATTAGTTCAACCATCTTGTTCCATACCTTGCTGTCTGTAACACAAGTGTGATGTGTGTCCTTTCGGGTAATATGTCAGTAGCACTTTGCAATTGAGTGTGGTTTTATCTTAATGAAGTTCAAGATGGTTCTCTCACTTTTAGATGGGTAGTTTCCCAGCACAATTACACACACACACACACACACACACACTGTGTGTATGTTCACATATACATAGTGTGTATATGTACACACACATGCACCTTAGATTGTAGAAGAGCCAGTTTATCAAATTTGCAAATTAACCACCTAAAAATATATTAACTCATTTAATCATGGAGTACTGTTCACCTCATGAAAAGTTCCTTTTCTTCTTCATAATTTCATTTTTAAAATGTGTGAGTGAGAAGAAACTCTTCTCCCTCATACCAACATTTTGCAATGCAAGTAAAAACACGAAAATCAGCAAGCTCAGCGTGCTTAACTGCACAATACAGTGTGCTCTTGTGTGGACACAGTAAATACTAAGTATCAGACACATCTATGAAAAACGAGGCACCCCCATCACTTCAGGCTCTACTCCCGTTTTAATGTGCTTCTCTTCTCCACCACTGGGGTAAATAAGCGGGTAAATAAATGACTCACTGGGATGAGACAGTGTCTCTCACATAAGCCATAGAAACAATCATTCTTAAAATAGGAATAAGTGTACCCAGGACAACTTAAGACCTTTATCTCCTCAAAAATTTTCAGTGACCCACCACTGCTTACTGAATCAAATTCAAATACTTCAAGAAATTCAACATCTTCCCATTTTTGCCCTGCCTAACTTGCTAACCTCATTTGCCCCAATCTTCCAAACTCAAACTCTAAGCTACAGAGTCCCTGTCCTCAGAAAAGCCTCTCATGTGTCTCGAGACTATGGTAAGCTATTTCTTTCTGCTCTTCTACTTTCATTCACGAAACAGTTTTTACCTTCCATGTACGTGGCACTACAGGGGAGATTTTTAAATGAATCAGACAACATAGATGAATCTTGAAAACATGCCAAGTGAAATAAGCCGTGCAAAAAAGGATAAATATTGTGTGATTCACTTATATGAAGTACCCAGAGTCGTCAAACTCATAGAAACAGTAAATTAGAGGTTACTAGGAACTGTGAGGAGAGAGGGAAATTGGGGAGTTATTGTTTAATGGGTTCAAAGTTTGTCTGGGATGAAGAAAAGTTCTGGAAATGGATAGTGGTGATGGCTGCACAATGGTATGAGTGTACTTAATGCCACTGAACTGTATACTTAAAATGGCTGAAATACTAAATTGAATGTTATATATATTTTATCACAACAGAAAAGTAAGCATAACAAAAAAATGAATAAGACACAATCTTTGCCCTCAGAGAGGTCACTATATCACTAAGCTGACCAGACAACCTTAAACAAAATGGTAGATGCACTAATAGGAGTATGTACCACACCTCATGGAAGGCCAAGGAAGATTCAGCCTGCAGTCAGGGAAAGTTCCCCTGGATGAGGAGACTGTTCATGTCAGCCTCACAAGATTAAAAAGCAAAGAACCCAGGCAAAGAACCCAGGACTTTGAAGATGTTTGGAAAGAGATGGTGGCAGGGTCAAGGTGAACAGGAAGAACAAGAGAGAGCACAGTTGTGCAATGGGGCAGCCTGGAGGGAGAGAAGGCACTGGGTCTGTGTGGGGCACTTCAGGCGCCTAGAGCTGCAGAAACACAGGTGAGAGGAGAGTCATGGGGCATGAAGCAGAAGAGGCACTTTTATTCATAGTATCATATCCATCACATTGTCCTTTTCCTGTCTGCTCCTTGCCCCTCGTGCCATCTTGACAAATCTGATTTATCTTCCAAACACCTATTGAGGGCCAGTTTTTTGTGAAATTATCTCTTTCCAAGGTAATTCATGACTTTCTTCCTTTTCTCTACACTCTCATAACATTTCTCTACCACTTCTTTTGTTTCTAATCATACACTCTAGCCCCTTGAGGGCAGAAACTACATATTGTTTTGTCCCTCACAGCACCTAGCAGGTGAGATTCAAAAATTATCTCTAATAAATGTTCCTGGAGTTGAATTGTTCTTAAATTTCCAACTCCCGTCTTCTAAGAAATAAAAATGAAACTCAAACACAATTCTACAGAAGAAATGCTTCCTCCTGAGAATAATTCATATATGGATAAAGAAGTTCAGGCTGCACTAAGCAGTGATTCAAGTTCTACACATGTCAGAGTAACCCAGAAGTCAATCAGTATTTTCTCTGTCATCACAGAAAATCAAGAGTCATAGATCCCAAGAAATTAATACACCATCAGTATGGAGCTAATGTGAAATGGGCTTTTTGCTTAGCAGTTTCTTTTAAAACATCATTCTCCTAAGGGACCATAATAGGCAAAACTTCAGTGCATTGGTACAGTTGTGGAATTGGATTTAGAAGATATAGTTGCAGAAGATCTAGAAATCTAAGTGAGCCTAAATGGTTACACGGGGAGCAAGGAAAGAGAGAACTTGGTTTACCACTAAACAGTGGTGTGTTACAACATAAAGGAAAAGAGAAGAACGATGTCTTTATTTAAAATTTCAACATTTTGTTCATCATAGATTTTTGCATTACTTTTGATGTTTTAGGTATTAAAATACTATTTGTCTTGAATATTGAGTATTTTGACTCCTCCTTAAATTTTGTGCCCAGGGTGAGTGGCTCACCAATCTCACCCCAGTCCTGGCCCTGTTATGAAGGCAAGTAACGGCACCCACCAAATTTCCATATTATACACATTCTCATCAGCAAATGACTATAACATTTACCCTCCTCATCCCACCACACCACACACTTGAAAATTGAGACAAGGAAAACTTGACCAAGAGAATTAACTCACTATGTCTAATGCCTAAGGGCAAGTAGGTGCCCCAATTTAAAGCTTAGAATTGTTGCCCTGCCTAACACAGTATAAGGCCTATATCTGGATAGGAAAACTCCATCAGAACATCCACTGATGACATTATCTATAGATCATGCTCATTTTCAAAGATGAACTGTTTCCTCTACGGTTGTCCTAAAGTATACAAGTATGGTAAGCCAAGGTAGGATAACATTTAAAAAAGAAGAAAAGGGTGCCTGGGTGGTTCAGTCAGTTAAGCATCTGCCTTCGGCTCAGGTCATGATCCCAGAGTCCTGGAATTGAGCCCTGCATCGGGCTCCCTGCTCATCAGGGAATCTGCTTCTCCCTCTCCCATTCCCCCTGCTTGTGCTCTCTCTCTCCCTCTCTGTCCAATAAATAAATAAAATCATTTTTTTAAATAATAAAAAAATAGAAGAAAAAATTGGGTTTTCTAAATATTTGTTAAAATTGTCTGAGATTTCAACTTTGGGTGTCGATGACTTCGCCGATACAAGACTGATACAAACACAACAGATGGCTATAAGAAATGATGTGGCTTATTTAATAAAAAATGCATCTTCAGTTCTGAAATGAAGCAGAAACAGAAATAATACATGCAAATAGTAGCTTACTAGTGCTCAGATTATACAACTCAGGGTAGACTGCAGGTACTGGAGCCAGACTGTCTACTCAAGCACAGCTAGGATATCGTAACAGAGGTAAAAATCACTTTGCATAAGAAATTCTGCAGTTGTACACGCAGGGGCCGTAACTGCTGATTTTAGCCTAGTTTAAAGTGCCAAAACTGTTCTCCAAGTTTGTTATTTCTAGTGTTTGGGTTCTCAAATTGAATCTTGTTTAGATATGTTTACTTGGGTTTGAACAGCCTTGCTACATTTCTACAAAGGGCCATCGATTTCACCTTTGCCCATATTTCTCAGAAGAGGAGAGACTTTATAACTGATGGGAAGCAGCCTTATTGAAGATATCCGTGAGAAAACAGACACACAGATTTGATTTGAGGAAAAGCTTCCTGTGACTAGGAGGCTTACGAGATGCCAAAAAACAATCAAAGACAGGAGCAAAAGACTCCTTTACTGAATATTGTAAAGACTAAACAATGATCTTGTCAAAAATAATCTTGAGAATCTTTCTAGATATACCAGACTGCCCTTGTCTATGGTTTTTTCTTTTGTTCCATTTTGTTTTCCAGTTTGTTTCTTCTCCCCCCCACCCCAATCCTGAAGGAGAGCTGGTAAAAATAAAGCAAGGGGCAAAATCTACACTAAGTCAACTGAAGAGAAGTCTGCAAATTTGGGAGTTCACTTGATTTTACTAGGGACTCAGAACTGCAAAATAAGCAATATACTGAGGACTTTACAAGGGTCTTAGTGGCTGAAAGGAGTCATCTGAATCTAAATCATCTATTTGTCTAGTGAACAAGTCTAACATTCCAGAGAGGTGACAGAATAGCAACCACTCCCACCATTGCCCCATGTATTCAAGTAAAAGAGCCAAAGAGAGGAATGGAATTTAGCCCAATTTTGTTTGACAGTTGAAATGCCAACAAGCAAATGACTAGTAGGCCATGTCATCTTTGCCAAACACAAGCAATAAACAAACAAACAAATCAAAAAACAAAAAAGAAACAAGTAGATTTTTTTCACTGGAAATGCATAAGCAAAGTAAATTTGCCTATAGCACAAAAGAAGTGTTAATTCACAAGGAACTGTGAAGATGACAAGCTAGAAATCAGAGCTACAGAAGAAACAGCATTTTGGCACACCCCATATCATACTCATATTCACCTCTCTGAAACACAGGACCATGAATGATATTTAGACCATAAGCTACTTGAGTTCAAGGACCATATCTACCTAACTGAAACCCCAACACCTAGCCCAAGCACCTGACGTAATATGCATTCAATAAGTTACTAAGAAATAATTAGAATCTACTACTGCTACTCCACATGCTTTCAAGAGATCAAATTGAAGAGTCTTCCCTCCTCCTCTATACTTGGTAAATTCCTACTGGGTTTTCATGATCCACTTCACTGATTCCTTTCTTATCTCCCAAAAATATGTAAAATAACTGATTAATAATATTTTATTCATGTTCAAATGCTAATATTTTGGCTCTATTAGATTAAATAAAATACATCATTAAGTAATTTCACTTGAACCACAAAGAGCTATCACCTCACATCTGTCAGACTGGTTATCATCAAAAAGACAAAAACTAACAAGTGTTGGTGAGGATGTGGAGAAAACAGAACCCTTATACACTCCCTTGGTAGTGGGAATGTAAATTGGTGGAACCACTATGGAAAACAGTATGAAAATTCCTCAGAAAATTAAAAATGGAACTGCTTTGCAATTTAGCAATCCCACTTCTGGGTATTTATCCAAATAAAATGAAAAAAAAAAACAATTCAAAGAGATATATGCACCCCTACGTTCACTGAAGCATTATTTACAATAACCAATATATGAACCCAAGTGTCCACAGACGAATGGATAAAGATGTGGTGTTTATATACAATGGAGTATTACTTGATCATAAAAAAGAATGAGATCTTGCCATTGTTCACAACATGAATGGACCTAAGGGGCATTATGCTAATTGAAATAAGTCAGACAGAGAAAGACAAATACTGTATGATTTCACTTACATGTGGAATGTATAAAACAAAACAAATGAACAAACAAAACAGAAACGGACTCATAGATTCAGGAAACAAACTGCTCGGTTACCAGAGGAGGGACAGTGAAGTTTAAAAAAAAAAAATTAATTTCACCTATTTCCTTTTTACCATCTTAATGTGGCTAGTAAAAAACTTAAAGCTACACATGTGGCCTGAATTGTTTCTATTAGACAAGCCCTGTTGTAGACATTCTGTGAATACTTTCTAATGCTATTCAATAAGACAAGCATTTTATATATTAAATCTGTTTTACCAGTAAGGAAACAGGCTGCTAAAGAGAAGTCATTAACATGGCCAGGAGCACACTTACAGTGGGACTTGAACCAGGTCTCCATGGCTTCGGGGTCCCAGCTCTAGCCTCCTCTTTTGCTTGGTATCTGTGTGTCAGCCTCCCATCTGACTATGAGCTCCTCCGGAGCACAGCCCTGGCCTTAACCACATTTGTGTCTTCACCAACTTGCAGACAGTAGGCAGGCAATGAATTTTTATTGAATTATACACAAAGTGAATAAATTAAATGGAATTATTATGTAAATATCCTTATAACATATTAAAAAATCTATACAATGTTAAAGTCAAGTTTAACATAGAGGATGAAAACACATCTGATTTGTCTGGAAATACTGCAGAACTCCTTAGTTTGGTGTTTACATTTGACCCAAGACACAGGACTCTTTGGAGGAAAGCATGTTCATTATGAACATAAAGAGTTTAGGCTACACCTGAAATTAATATAACATTGTGTGTCAACTATACTCAAATTTTAAAAAAAAAATGTTTTTTGGCATTTAGCCCAAGACAGACAGGCTGCTGGGAAAGCAGGTGGGGCAGAGAACAATGTCTACCAAGGACATAAGGAATATTAAGAGATTGCACATATCTGAATGTTTAAAGTCAGTATAGTTGAAAGTGCTCAAACTAAAGCAGCAATAACTCTATGTGAACAGTTAGGATAATCTTACATTCTTGAGTTTATATTTCACAATGGACGTTTTAATAGAAATTCTGCACGTAGTTCACAAGTCCACGCTATTGGCCTTGATCTGTCACTAAGAAATGCTTAAGTATAAATGTTTTACAAGAAAAAAAACTCAGGTTTTAAGAAGGAGAATATAGAAACTTTACTCTTGATACTTCCCTTAGATTGAAAGTTCTGTAATACTGTTTTCCTTGTTGTTCTTTACTCGAAAACAAAATCAATCCAATCCATAAAACTCAGCCAAATGCCTGCTGGGTGCCAGTCACTGCGCTAGGTGCTGCTTATTAAAAAGTGAATAACACCATGAATAAGAAACTCCTCCAGATCACTAGTTTTATCATTTCTTTCCCTTCTTACCCACTACTGAAAATTAGTCATTACTTTGGGAATGGCAATATAGGAAAAAAATAAAACAAGTTTGTAAAGAAGCAAGGCAAGATCAAATACTTCTAAACCTTAAAATGCAAGTAGAGATGAACAGGAAGACCAGATCCACTGTTCAACTACAAATAGAAACTGCTCAGAACATTCTGTGCAGGACATGAGAAACGAAGCATAACCCTAGAGTTCATGGTCTGGTCATTCTTTCTAATTATTAGAAAATAAAATTAGTCTCCTACTAAGACACCTGCAGCCATTTTACAACTTCAGATGGCTCCAGTTTGCAAGGCTCATCTATCTGAATTTCTTCTGGGCAAAACATGTTGGATTTTACAAACCGCTGGTCAAATTCTCTCCCTAATGGCTACCCCAAAGAGAAAGGATCTTAAGAGTAGTTAACTGTGCCAAATAGTTATCTATTTTTCATCACCTACCTAGAAAAATGTTTTAGAATATTTAGACAAAAATAGGTTCCTTTATTTAAGAAAAAATATACATTTATTCCTTCATTGCTTCTCCCTTCCCTCAAAGTCAAAAAGTCGTCCTTGAACAGACGCCAGGCACTGAAAATTACTCAAAGCATTATAGTGACACATCAAAGAAAGAAGAAACCAGGAAATTAATTGCAACAATTTCTTTTGAACACTCTAACAAGTGCTTTAACTGGTGTGTAGGAGTGTCAAAATCCAAGAATGCAAAAGGGGAGGACTTTAGAGGAAGAATACAAATTGGAACGTAGCTGACCATTTGAATTTATTTTCTTGTCTAGTAAAATTAGCAAGCAATGTGTTCCAAAAAAACCCACCACTTACCAACCAACTAAAGGCTATTTTTTCTTAAGATCCCTTTCCAAGCTGTGACAAATCAAAGTGTGTTGTGTGAATCTTTCAAGTTCAGGCAAGTACATATTGAATAAAATGTCACAAAAAAAAATTTGTGCAGTTAACTAGGCAATAGCATTATACAATTTGGGAAATCTGTCCCTCTGGTTATTTTTAAAGTTCTTATACAATCCACTGTATGACACAATAAAATATTTCTCATTAAAAAACCAATAGCAAAGCTTATGCCTGTTGAGATCACAGCACTAAAAGCTCATTAAATTCTAATTCCACGTGCAGTTGGCATGTAGAAGGCAAATATGTCTAAGATTTATGTTCTGTTACCTAAAAAAAAAAAAGCCAGATTAATCAAAAAAGCAACACTACAAACAATAGTGAAGAGGAGGAATATTTACCCTGGTTAAAACAATTATTTTCAAGAATTTTAGAACTACACATAATTAATTTTTCATTGTTAACCATTTTTATCTATTCATTAAAGTAGGTTCCACCCTCTGCTTTCCTAATTTGGTTACCATACATTCTTGAAAATAAATTAAATATTTTTTATGATTTTTAATGATTTTTTTTAAAGATTTTATTTATTTATTTGAGAGAGACCAAGAGCAGAGGGTAGGGGCAGAGGGAGATGGAGAAGCAAATTCCCCACTGAGTAGGGAGCCGGACTCGGGGCTCAGTCCCAGGACACCAAGATCATGATCTGAGCCAAAGGCAGATGAGCAACTGAATGAGCCACCCAGGCACCTCTATGATTTAACTTTTATAGAAATAGTTCTATAACATTAAAGTAAGAAGCAGGAAACTGAGTTATGATTATGTGCCTATTATTTATTTTATTGAGCTTTTTAAACATGTCAAGACATTAATAAAATCATAAAGGACAGAATCTAGCATGTTTGATGTCCACTTTCTTCCAAAATTATCTTAAACTAAATAAACAAGTTCAATCCTCCAAAATAACTTTTCTCTTCCAGAAAATGGGATTTTATTATAAAAGTTGCCTTTAAAATGATTATGGGCTGAATGATGTCTCTGTCAAATGTATATGTTTAAGTCCTAACCCCCAGTATCTGAGAATATGACTGCATTTGGAGATAAGCCTTTTAAAGTGGTGATAAGTTGAAATGAAGCCATGAGAGTGGGCCCTAATCCAATCGGACTGGTATCCCCATAAAAGGAAATCTGGACACAAAGGAGATACCAGGAAAGCAAGTTTCATAGAACCCCTCAAGTCTCATCATCCCCTTCCCAACTTCTATACTATTATTATCCCATATTCTAGATCTACTTAATTATTTAATCTTCGAGGTAGACACTGTTTCACTAGTCAAACCTTATTTTTATTTACTCACATATTTCACAATTTTTAGTCACCATTCTTCCTTGCATAATCAAACATTCCTTCTAGAATCTTATTTCTTTGGCCTAAAACATACCTTCCAAAATTTCCTTTGGTGATTGTTTTTTGTAGGAAACTGTTTCCATCTGACAACGACCTCTCACTTTCATTCTGGAAAGATAACTTTACTATACACTCAATTCTAAGTTGGGGAATGTGTTTTCTCAGGATATCTAAAATATCATCTCACCAGCTTCTCATTTTTCATTGTTACTATTGAGAAATCAATCATCTAACTGCCTCTTCCTTTGAAGTTATTTGTCTTTCTTCTCTGGCTGCATTTAAGATAAGCTCCACATCTTTGATGTTCTGTCAAGCACTAAAAGGGGTTTGGGTGTGGGTTCCTTTTTACTTTTTCTGCTTGCAAAGTGTAGGCTTCTAAAACCAGAGCATTGGTCTCTTTCAACATTTCTGGATGATTCTCAGCCATTATGTTTTTTGAATGTTGTGTTTTTCCATTCTTTTTGCTATCTCCTCTTTAATTTGGTTAGAATTCATTACACCTTCATATTCTGTCTTCCATGTCTCTTAAATTGAAGTTCATACTTGCCATCTACCTATTTCCTGAACCTTTATTCCTGATCAGCTGTCTGGATATGCTTTTCAGTTCACTAAACTTTCTTCTGCTATATCCATTTTACTGTGTAACCCATCTAATTATTTTTTCCACTCTAATGATTACACTTTTTAATTCCAGGTGCTCAATTTGGTTCTGTTTTCTAATCTGTTTCATAATTTTTTATAGCTTCTTACTACTTGCTGAAATATTCAATCCCCCTTTTGCTTCTTAAATGTATTTAACATACATCTTTTGCATTATGTGTCTAAATCTCCAATAGCTGAAGTTTCTTTGAATCTGGTTCTACCGTCTCTTTTTTTTTCCTGCAGTTTTGCTCGTGATAGTTTGCTTTTGGAAAGGGTGATTGATGATTTCTGTCTGTGGGCACATAATCTTTGAAACTTTTTACTGGGTAATCTTTGAGGCCCAAGTTGAAATCCCATTACTCAGGGAGGATTTGTATTTCCTTTTCCCCCAGCCCTACAGTGACTATCAACCTGGGTCTATGTTAAAGCACAGAGTCTGGCTGTGACTTTTTTTTTTTTTTTAAGACTACATGATGACATGCAATCTCACATGAGGGCCAACTTGTGGTTATCATTTCACAAGGAAGATATTTTCCTTTCCCCTATGCAGAACTAAGGTTGTATCAGACAGGTTTTGTTACTGTTCCTCTCCATACAGAAAGTTGACTTCTCATTCATCCTAACACTGAGGGTGCAGTTTTTGGAGCCCCAGATTTATGTAGGAATCTCCTATTGGACTACATGTAGCTCAAAGTGGAAATCTGAAGCCATCGGGTTTCATAAATATCTCCAGGCTCTCTTATTTCCCAGGATTCCTGCTTTCACATTCTTCTGTTCTCTATAATGTCATACTTGCTAGCCAGCTCAGTGATGCATTTTGAAAGATATTATTTAACATGTAATCCAGCAATTATAGTTGTTTCCAATGGATTACCCAGGATAGCTAGTCAAAATACTACCAACAAAGGAAGTCTCTAAATAAATTCTAAAGGGCTTCAAAAAGCCTCAATTCAAAATTCCCTTACTATTTTTAGTGGTAGATTTCATATTTATATAGTTTCATATATTTAAATACATACAGAAATTTTGGCATTTCTGTGAGTGCTAAAAGGGAAAGAACTCTCAAAACTTTATACTGTTAAAGGAGTACCCAAGTAAAGGGGAGAGCACTATAAAAAGGTTAACTATTCAAGATATTAGGTGAGGATGGCTAATATAGAGATAATTTACTTTCTATCAAAGGCTAAAATTTTGCTTTTTAAATTTTGTTAGTTCTATGTTGTATTTGTCTGAATAGGAAATAATAGCTAAATGTAAGAGAGTTATTACTTTTATGGTATTTCTCAATTAACCCAAATAAAGACATAATGAAACGTCACAAGAAATACTATTCTTGTGGGATACTTCACTGTACTTTCCAAATAAGTAGCATCTGTAAAGCCAAAAAAGTTCCAAAAGGTTCTGAAAACTAAAAAGGTATCAATAACAAGTAAGGAGATTGAATCAGTAACCAAAAACCTCAACACACCAGATGGCTGGCTTCATTAGTGAATTCCACCAAACATTTAAGAAAGAATTAACACCAATCCTTCTCAAACTCTTCCAAAAGATTGAAGAGGAGGGAATGCTTCCAAACTCATATTATGAGGCCAGCATTACCCTGACAATAAAGTGAGATGATAAGGACACTACAAAAAAAGAAAACTACAGGTCACTTCCCCCTATGAGGGGCACCCAGGTGGCTCAGTTGGTTAAGAGTCTGCCTTCAGCTCAGGTCATGATCCCAGGGTCCCAGCTGGGATCAAGCCCTGCACTGGGTCCCTGCTCAGTGGGGAGCTTGCTTCTTCCTCTCCTTCCCGCTTGTGCTTTATCTTACTATCTCTGTGTCTCTCTCAAATAAATAAATAAAATCTTTAAAAAAAAAACCCTGATGAATATACATGTAAAAATTTTTAATAAAATACTAGCAAAGTGAATTTGATAAATCATTAAAAGGACCACACACCGTGACCAAGTGGGATTTATCTTTGGGATATAAGAATGGTTCATCATACACAAATGAATAAATGTAATACACAACAGTAATATAATGAAAGGTAAAAATCACATGATCATTTCAAAAGATGCATTAAAGCCTTTCACAAAATTCAACACTATTTCATGATAAAAACTCTCCACAAATTGGAGAAGGAGCATACCTCAAAATAATAAAGATCATATATGGAAAGCCTACAGCCAATGTAATACTCAGCAGTGAAAGGTTGAAAGCATTTCTTCTAACATCAGGAACAAGACAAGGGCGCCCACTCTCATCAATCCTATGTGACACAGTAGTGGAAGTCCTAGCCAGAGCAATCAGGCAAGAAAAAGAAATAAAAGGCATCCAAATCAAAAAGGAAGAAGTAAAATTGTAAAATAGGTTTTATAATTGTCTGAAGTTATGTAAAAAGAGGGAATTTTCATTCCCCAAAAAGTCATTTGGGATAGTTACATAATTTTATATCTCAAATTACTGCCTTTTATTTTTCTGCTCAACTGTATATTTGAAAAGGCAAATCTTAGCTACTATTGTTGGAGTCATTGTTAGAGTTGCTTTGCATGTAGAAATATACATTCAAACAGTGTAGAAAACACAAAATGAAAGTTAAAATCTCCTAATCCCACTCCTCAGAGATATCATATTTGATCATGTCAATTTTTAGTTTGGGTGCAGTAAAATTATTTATTTACTCAAAAAGGACACATACTTTGAATGCTTACCAAAAGCCTATATTGTGTTCAAAATGGTGTAGCATAATGTGCTACTTTTACTAAGAGAAATTGTCCCATCATATCAATATCAATGAAGAAACACTTCATAGAAATTTTTAGCAAAGAGCTTTAAAATGTTGATATTTAATGCAAAATTTGTTTTTTAGTACAGGACACAACAACAAAGAGCTTCAACGCAACCATTACTAAATATACATTAAAATATTGATGTAAATTCATATGAATAACTTTCATGCCTTATAAAATCTGAAGAAACTTTTAAATTTATGTGGTGCTAGAATGTTTAAAGAGATAAATTTGCTTTTAAGACCAGCTCAATCAGAATTCAGGGAGGTTATATTATGGCAAAAATGTATAAATGCTAGGAAAAACAAAAAAAAAACTAAAAATGGGTAAATTCAAATGTAATGTTACCAGTTTATTATCCTGGGATCATTATGAACGTATTCATTAGAATTGTCTTAATTTTCAACCACATAGTTGAACTCAATCCTCCAACTTTCCAGTCATCAAATGATCCTCCAAATTCATGGTTATTAAAAGCAAGGACTCAAATAGGGGGTGGGGGTGGAAATGTATACAGGTATGGTAGAAAACACGCAGTTGAGTAAATCAAGTCACTGAAAATTTTAAATATCTGATGGTATTTTTTAAACTCCCTTTCCCCACCTAAATATAACTGGTGGATGGACTATTTTTTTTATTTTTGAACTAATCTGAATAATTCTCTAACTTGGACAAAATCTCACATAAACAAAACAGAATCTCTGAGCCTTATGTGAAAATAGTTATGATGCTATCAAAGAACAGGCAATCACACTTCTGTAGGTAACCCTCTTCTTTCTTGTTCTTCCCATTTTCATTCTCTCATTTAAAAAAATGGGAAGAACAAGAAAGAAGAGGGTAACCTACAGAAGTGCAACACAGGAACCCCACTTGAATTTCCAGTTTGCTGGCCTGCAGATGGAGTTGCTGACACCCCCAATCACATGACCAGTTCCTTAAAAATAAAGATGATAGATAGATAGATAGATAGATAGATAGATAGATAGATAGAGAAATACAGAGATAGAAAGAGAGCGAGAAAGTCTATTGGTTCATTTCTCTAGGAAGTCCTGACTAATATCAAATTGATACAGAGTTTGTTATCTAAAGAGGTAATAAAAGAGAGCTGAGTTAAAAATAAAGGGGAGTTCACTAAGCACAATATTGTAAAGGAATTGCCTGAGAGGAAAAGTAGCAGCATTCAAGAATATCTCCATCCTTTTTGTTCCCTTTCAGATGGGGAGATGTACACCACTGACCCCTGTGAATATGTTGCTAACATCCAGCCAGATGCTGTGCAGAGAGGATGGACAGGACTGGAGAGTGGGTGCCTTAAAACCAAGCCAGCCAAGTTGACCTTTAACCAGATTTAGTTAAATCAGGATAACACATTTGAGAAACCTAACTATGCTTTATCTGCCCTTTAGCCTCACCTCTACCCACCCCATGTCCACCCAGGGCAAATGATCTAGGAAAAACCCTTTTTAAAAAGTTTAATTTTGCTCAGCAGAGCAAAGGAGAAAAAGAATGAATAGGACAACTTTCCTTTACAGGAGAGATGGGTCTGGATATAATATAACAAACACCCAGGAAAGGTTAGTGCTGTAGAGCAGAGACAGACCAAGGAGGAAATGAATGAAGGTGGCTTTAGGTATAGACACTTTTACAAATCTTAGAGTTTCAAGAATTTCACTGTTGTTCTTAAGTTTTTATTTCACATGGAAAAGAAAAAAAACTAAGATATATCTAAGTGACAGACTAAAAACTAACAAGGGTATCGTGTTTACAGTTTGTAAAGCTCATCCATGTACCCCTTCATCTCTAGGCAATCTCTAAGGTTGGAGGGTCAAGTTATATTATTATTCCCCTATTATTGGTGGGGAAACTGAGGCTTGGTGCTAATATACTTTGTCATAGCATGGAGCTGGGATGCGAACCCCGATTTCTGATTACAAGGCCCATGATTTTCCCTCTCAGGTCAGTATCATTATTATCAGTACTGGTGCTCATGGATCCTGCATTTAAACCACCTGTATCAATTTATCAGTGACATGTGAACTCTGGCAGGCTATTTAAGTTCTCTGTGACTCACTTCGCTCATTTTACATGGAGATAATAATAGTACTTGCTTTATAAATCATATAAAGCATGTAAAGTGCTTAGCAAAGTGCCTGGCACATAGCAAACACTCAATAAGTGTCAGCCATTATTACCTCAATTATTAAACTGGATGGTTGTGTCATCAACCTAGTCATTTCCTGCCCAGTAAGTTTTAGAAAAATATAGACAACACAGAACCAAGCATGGTGACATCTAATAAGCACAACACATTTTGTCTTTGCTTTAAATCAGGGGTCAGAAAACTACAGCCCAGGCTGACTTCTCATCTTTTTCAATAAAGTTTTATTTGAGCACAGTCATACCCATTCATTTACATATTGAGTGCGGCTGCTTTCATGTCTGTGGCAGCCGAGTACGTATGGCAGAGAATGAGTGGCCCACAAAGCCGAAACTGTATACCATCTAGCCCTTTACAGAAGAAGTTTGCCAACCTCTGCTTTAAATCAATAATGAAAATGGAAAGAAAACGAAATTAATGACACTGCTGGGTATCTGACAAGAGGTAGAGGGAATTACAGAAACAGGAAGGGTCTGTGAGCCATCTGCGAATCAAGAAAGCCAGGGAGATGTTCTTCCAGTCCTGTCTCTATTCAAGAAACATTCACTGAGTATTTACAGGATGCAAAACTTCACTTTCTACCAAGACGCACTTCTTGGTCCTCCTATAAAATTGTGCCTTGCTTCCCAAAGCATCTGGAAAGTTATGGTACCTCACATGATGACTTTCTCAGTATCTGCTTCTAACATATTGGAGGAGGGCAGGAGACCAGGGGACATGTGAGGGTGGGAACAACAGTAGGTGCTCAGGAAATGTGGAGTAACAGCTTTGTGTATCCTAAGCACTGAGTATGGGGAGCCACTCAGGGCAATTCCCTGGTATTCTTCAAAAGCAATATCATCTACCTTTGTTGACCCTAAAGGATGGTAAGCCAAATTATAAAAAATGGGAGTAGACTAAAATTCCAGTTGTATTCTTTAGCTTGTTTACAATTCAGGAACTATTAACCAGCAGACATTTTGAACACAGAACACAGTGGTGCTACTTTATACCAGCTGTGTCATCTTGGCAAATTGTTTAACTTCTCTAAGCCTGTTTCCTCTTCAGTGAAATGAAAATAAATGCCTACTCACAGAGTCATTGTAAGGATTAAATGAGATAATCATATGGTGCTATTAACACACGTTTTTCCAAGCAGGCTATTAGCTACAGTTAAAATTTAGCTATCAATGTCTTCTCCCAGATTAGAGCATCTACTAGCCAGGACAAATAAATGATGCCTGTTTAACACAAATCCAGTCAACAAGCATCTATTAGTTATTTGTGGTGTACAAGGTACTATGTTAAGCACTACATGGACTATAAAAATGAATGAAATATACAGAGTCTGGAAGAAATAAGGCATATCCACAAAAGCTCTGGTATCGCTGAACCACAATATAACAAAAATGCAAAAAGCAACTAGATGGAACCAAGATTTTTATTGGGAAAAGGGTGAGGAACATCATAGAAAAAGTAGCATTTAATTGTGCATTGGGAGATTTGAAAAGCACTGTAGGGGGAGAGAATAAAGTGGAAAAAGACACAGGAAAAGGAAAACGGTGAGTTCAGAACAGGAAGTCAATCTCTTGGGCAGGAGCTCAGAGCATGAGGAGAACAAAAAGTGTTGGTACCCCAAGACAAGAGGCTGGCTGTCATGCCAAGAAGCAGAGGCTTCGGTTCTTCTAAGTGCAGGGTTTCCAGGTCAACCATCCAGTGTTTCCCCATAGTCTGTTACTAATAATTCACTAACTGTGAATAATTTAAAATATAAATTGAAGGAAATCCAAGGCACTCCCTGTCACATTTCTTTCATTAACTTGGATCTTCTTTCTGGAATGGGAAAGGAAGAGGACAACTTCCCATAAGTACCAGGGCTGGGACTGTGCCGTCACCTGGCTTATCTTCAGGAGGCCCAGAAAGAAGAAGCCTTGAAGGGATTTGCTTCCCTATGAATTCTCGTCTATTTTCATGAAATTTGGGTATGCTCATGGGAGGGCTTCTCACCTGTGAGTGTTTTGGGGCCATGCATGTCATAATGGAAAGACTGAGAGGCTGGAAGCCATGGTGGAGGAGGTGCAGGGAAGGGGTAGTGGCAGAAAGCAAGCTTTCTTTGACCCCCACTTTCTGCTGGCTATGTATCACGAGCCTTGACTAGCCTTATTTACCGAATGCTGGTCACTGTGGTGAGCAGGTAGAGGACAGAGAGGGAACCAAACAGAAAAGTGTCTAATCTAGTCATCACTGGAGCCGCACACTGACTGGAAGGGCCCCTCTGGAGACACAGGTATACATGATGGAGAGGAGAAGCAACTAGAAGGCTGAAGCCCAGCAGAGAGACTAGCACCAGAGTTCAGGTCCACAGGGATAGAATAACAGCAGTGTCACTAGAAAGGAGGGGACCCCTAGGGGCGGCAATGAATACATTAATTTAAAGTTAGGGGAAACCTTTAGGTATGTTTAAAAGGAAGATCAAGCAGGGAGGGAAAGTACCACTAACAAAGAACCATTGTAACAGGATTCCGGGCCTGGGGAGAGACAATGAGTTTAATTTCATGGAGCTCCAGAATCCTGAAATGACAAAACGTTTTCAGTGTTTGTGGTTCACAGTGGGCACAGGCTAAGCGAGTCAACTGAAGCTGCCCCCACTGCTATTTGAGGGAGCTGTCTGCTACAAGAAAACAGGTAAGTGGGAGGCAAAGTCATTTCCTTCTGACTCAATACTTTACTCCTATTATTGACATGGCTGGCTCCTGCACAGAGTTCTACCACAGCCACTGGCACTGCAAATGGCAAAATTACTGCCTGTGTCTGCTGTCATAGTTAGATGACAGGAGACATGGAAAACTGCAGTGTGTGTGTGTGTGTGTGTGTAAGTGCGTGCACACTCAGAAGCTCGTGTCTGCTGTATATCTGAATGGCTCATTTACAAAAACATCTTAAAGCATTTTGGAATACAGTTCATTTTGGTCTGCTCTTATCTTGCACATGAAAATTAAGGCTGATTTTTAATTGACTCTGGACCCAAATACTAATAATCTGCAACAATAAAGTTTGTGAGTCTGTAAAAATACAAAATTTTATTTAAAATAAGTCAGAGGGGCTTCTAGTTCAGGAAAGGATCAGAGTACACCCACATTGTATCCCTTCTCTCCTGAGGCTGGACTAACACAGAAATTAGAGCAGAGGAAACCTAACACACCAGAGGTTCTTTCTAGAAGCTGGAAGTACACAAAAGCAAAACACCCTGGAGCAATTATCAGGGTAGTTCATTAAAGAACTGAATTCAGAAAAGCTTGGAAAACTATGTCCTTCCCCCTGTCACCCAATAATCCTGGGCCTTTAAGCCTGCACCCAAAGCCTTAGCTCTGTGTGTTAAAAATGTGAGTGACCTGAATGAAGAATTTTCCTGCCAGGAGTTTTGATGCCAGAAAGAGACTAAGAAACTCTAGATTTTAACTGCAGACTGAAAAAAAAGAAAAAATAAATCAAGAAGGCAGCTCTGGAACAGAGGAAGTCTTCTCTAACTTGACATTGTTCCAGACCATCTTTCTGCTTGCTCTCACCCATCAGCCTAGCGGTATGCCAGCAGGAGGAAATGCTCCATCCACTGACCCAGAACTAGATCAGCTTGCCCAGTGTGGGGAGAGGCATGTCAGGGAAACAGATTCCCACAGTTCCAGTGAAATCAATGACCAGCTACCTGGACCAGCCTTGACTCTAATAAATGCAAACAATACAAACAGACCACAATGGACCATTGGATGTTTGAAGAAAACCAAGAGCAAGAAAGAAAGACCATAAGATGAACAAAGAGAAGTAATGAGCCATAAAAAAAAAAAAATAGAGATTATTCTGGGAATACAAGAATAGTTTAATAATTCTCTTCTCCATCCTCAGATCTACAGCAGGTTACTGTACCCATAAAATAGGAGAAGACTCCAATGAAAAAGGAGTGTGGTGGGAATGGATTCTTAGCCTTCACAATCTTTTTTTTTCTGACCTCATTCTAAATAAAGGCATGCAAAACAAGATGAACAATGAAGATGTGAGTGACAACAACATGAAACACAGGTTTGCTGATCCCATTACAAAGAATGATAGCAAAATGAAGTTGCAACTCAGGGGTGACAGTGGAGAAGACATAGTAAGGATGATGAGGGATGTGATAATTCTGAGCATCAGGGGAACCTGATGACAGTAACAAAATGTTTGCCCCATCATGTTCTGCGCTCTGAGTGTACTCCTAATCAGCCATAGATAAGAGTGAGTTCTTCCTAAGTATTGTGGGATAGAAACACAGGGTTTCAGGAAAAAGTAGAATACAAATAACACATTCCTAAAAACTAAAAATAATGGTTACCAAAATTGAAAATTTCAAATGCAAAAATAGATTTAATAATAAAATTGACATAACTAAAGATTTAATAGATGGTGTCCTAAAGTGAAGAGTATTCTAAATGTAGTGTAGTAAAAAAAAAAAAAAAAAAAAAAAAAAAGATAGGACACTATAAAATAATCTCAGAGATATGAAAGATAGTGATAGGATACTAGTCCTTTATCTGATAAGACATTTGCAGATATCTTCTCCCCATATGAGGAATTTAAGAAGCAAACAGATGAACATAGGGGAACGGAAAGAAAAATAAAATAAAAAGAAAATTGAGAGCGAGGCAAACCATAAGAGAAGCTGAACTCTAGGAAACAAACTAAGGGTTGCTGGAGGGGAGGTGGGTGGGGGAAGGGGTAATTGGGTGATGGGCATTAAGGAGGGCATTTGATATAATGAGCACTCGGTGTTATACGCAACTGATGAATCACTAAATTCTACACCTGAAATAAGTAATACAGTGTATGTTAACTACATTGAATTTAATTAAAGAATTTTTTAAAAGATAGTGATAGGAAATCCAGTACCTATCAAAAAGCCTTTCAAGAAGAAAAGAATAGAGACAATAAAGGAGAAGAAGGAAGCCAAAACATAATAGAAGAAAATTTCACTGACCTTAAGAAAGAAGACTAATTGAAAAGCCTATCGAAGACCTACAGGATTAAACAAAATGTCTCACACCTAGAGACATATCAGGGCAATTTCATCATTCAGAGGAAAAATAATAGTTTCCTAGAAGAAACTTATTCCTCAAAGAAATAAGACTCAGACTGATATCAGAATTTCTCATTAGCAGCAATAAATTCTAAAGCAAAGTAGGGCAGTATCTTTAAAGTTCTGACAGGGAAAGAATTTGAACCCAGAATTTGATACTCCATCCAACTATTAGTAAATATGAAGGCAAACTTTTTAGATACATGAGAAGTCAGTAAGTTTAAAACCCTCATACCCATTTCAAAAAGTAACTCAGGAATATACTCTATTCAAAAGAAAAGGGCTTTACACTGGAAGTGCTAGCCAAAACAATCAGACAAGAAAAACAAATAAGAGTGTCCATATTGGTAAAGACATTAAACTGTCACTATTTGCAGATGACATGATACTTTACATAGAAAATCCTAAAGACTCCACCAAAAAACGGCTAGAAATAATAAATGAATTCAGTCAAGTAGCAGGATACAAAATTAATACCCAAAAATCAGTAATGTTTCTATAAAGTAACAACAAAGTAGCAGAAAGAGAAATTTTTTTAAATGCCATTGCAAATGCACCAAAAGAATAATATGCCTAGGAATAAACCTAACCAAAGAGGTGAAAGACTTGTACTCCAAAAGCTATAAAACACTAATAAAGAAACTGAAGATGACACAAACAAATGGAAAGATATTCCATGCTCATGGATTAGAAGAATTAATGTTGTTAAAATGTTCACATTACCCAAAGCAATCTACAGATTCAATGCAACCCTTATCAAGATACCAACAGCATTTTTCACATAACTAGAACAAATAAACTGAAATTTGTATGGAACCACAGAAGACCCCAAATAACCAAAGCAATCCTGAGAAAGAAAAAGCTGAAGGTATCACAATCCCAGATTTCAAGATCTACTACAAATCTGTAGTAATCAAAACACTATGGTACTGACACAAAAATAAACACATAGATCAATGGAACGGAAGAGAGAGCCCAGAAATAAATGCACATTTATAAGATCAATTAATCCATGACAAAGGAAGCAAGAATATACTATGGGAAAAAGACAGTCTCTTCAATAATATATGGTGGTGGGAAAATTGGACAGTTACATGCAGAATGAAACTGAACCACTTTCTAACATCATACACAAAAATAAACTCAAAATGGATTACAGTCCTAAATGCATGACCTGAAACTATAAAAATCCTAGAGAGAACACAGGCATATAGGCAGCAATTTCTCTGACATCAGCCATAACAATATTTTTCTGGGTATGTCTCCTAAGGCAAGGGAAACAAAAGCAAAAATAAACTATTGGAACTACAGCAAACTAAAAAGCTTCTGCACAGCAAAGGAAACCATCAACAAAATGGAAAGGCCACCTACTGAATGGGAGAAGATATCTGCAAATGGTATGCCCAATAAGGGGTTAATATCCAAAATATATAAAGAACTTATACAACTCAACACCAAAAAAAAAAAAAAAAAAAACAATCCAATTAAAAAATGGGCAGAGGACCTGAATAGACTGTATTCTTTTTCCAAAGAATACATACAGATGGCTAACAGACACATGAAAAGATGCTCAACACCACTCACCATCAGGGAAATGCAAATAAAAACCACAAGGAGATTATCACCTTACACCTGTTAGAAGAACTAAAACCAAAATGACAAGAAATAACAAGTGTTGGAAAGGATATGGAGAAAAAGGAACCATCACGCACTGTTGGTGGAAATGTAAATTAGTACAGCCACTGTGGAAAACAGTATGGAGGTTCCTTAAAAAAATTAGAAATAGAGGGCACTTGGGTGGCACAGTCAGTCAAGCATCCAACTCTTGTATTTGGCTCAGGTCATGGACTCCAGATGGTAAGATCCAGCCCCCCACTGGCCTCTGCACTCAGTGCAGAGTCTGCTTAGAGTTTCTCCTTCTCCCTCTGCACTTCACCCGCATGCATGCTCTCTCTATATCTCTCTCTCTCTCTCAAAACTTAATTGAAATACCACATGACCCAATAATTTGACTTGCGTATTTACTCTCATCTAAAAATGAAAACACTAACTCAAAAAGACATATGCACCCCTTTGTTTATTGCAGCATTATTTACAATATCCAAGATATGGAAGCAACCCAAGTGTCCATTGATAGAAAAAATGGATAAAGATGTGGTATATTTATAATAGAATATTACAAACCATAAAAAAGTTGAGATCATGCCATTTGAGACAACATGGATAGACCTAGAGGGTATTCTGGTAAGCAAAATAAATCAGATTGAGAAGGACAAATACCATACAGTTCCATTCATAACTGGAATCTAAAAAAACAAAATAACAACAAAAAAACAACCAAATGAATAACCAAACAAAAAGCAGAATCAAACTTATAAATACAGAGAATATACTGATAGTTGCCAGAGAGGAAGGGGTAGGGGATGGGTAAAGTGGATAAAGCGGAAAGGGAGATACAGGCTTCTAGTTATGGAATCAGTAGTCATGGTAATAAAAGATACAGAATAAGAACGTAGTCAGTGAGGGACACCTGGGTGGCTCAATTGATTTAAGAGTACAACTCATGATTTTGGCTCAGGTCATGATCTCAGGGTTGTAAGATCGAGCCCCATGTGGCCTCCACACTCAGCGGAGTCTGCTTGAGATTCCCTCTGCCCTTCACCCCGCTTACATGCTCGCCCTCTCACGCTTGTGCTCGCTCTCCCTCAAATAAGTAAGTAAATAAGTAAGTAAATTAATAAATATATATAAATAAATAAATACAATCTTTAAAAAAAAAGAATATAATCAGTGATATTGTAATAACAATGCAATTGGAAGAGATGGTAGCTATACTTGTGGTGAGCACAGCATAACGTATAAACTTGTCATATCACTAAGTTGTACACCTGAAACTAAAGTAACATTGTGTGTTAACTATACTCATATAAAAACTATAAAATAATTTTTAAAAATTTTGTTAAGCTCCAAGAACAACTGGTCTAAAATAAACCACCTCTATGCTTAGCAAATTCTTCTTTGAGCTTCCTTGTGCAATCACAACGATAATGTTGTGAATGTTAGTTGTAGAATCAATATTTATATAAAACATGAATATATTTTATAACTACAGAATAGTAATTATAAATCATCACAGTCTTAAAAGGAGTGGTTTGGAGAAGCAAAAGCTATGTTGCTTTGCTTATAAACTTAAAACATATAAACTTCTTTATCATTTAGATTTTTTTTAGTAAGTCTGTATATATCACATAACTAAGAAAACAGTCAGGGAATATGATCAATATACTACTCCGAAACAAAGAAAGTTCTTCATGTCAGTATAAAAAGGTGTACAACACTGTCTAATTTATAATTTAGGATAACTTTAACATAGTTAGTGCTTGGCAAAGCAACATCTATTCTAAATGGATAGCACTGATTGCACACTACCAAGACCCTTGACAATTTCATAATTAATGAGCTATCCTGTTTATTATAGGAAAAAGAAAACAAACAGCATCTGTAAAGTAATTATCTTTTGCAGATTATTTACGTACTTCTTGCCCTACGACCTAAAATTCTTAGCCTAAATTGACACCCTGAGGTTCAATATGTTAGGGTTGAAAAAAAATGCATCTAATTCATTTCCTATTACTTTCCAGAAGAGCCATAAATGACTGGAAGATCCTGTTTTCTTCCAGGTAAATAATACATCTTCCCTCTACTAATGAGTATCATCAAGAGATCACTGTAAGACTAGCTAGAGGAACTACCAAATGCCACAACTTCGATTTCTGAAAATCAAAACCTAGGGGCCTATCTGAAAAGAAAGCACAGTATGTTGATTTCAAAATTTTTCTTGAACAAAAGTGATTACTATAAAATTTACGCCTGGTATTATACAAATTGGCTGGTGAGGAGAAGGGTAGCAGGAATAGAATTAGTGATAAATCAGCTAAAAATGCTTCAAAAAGCCTTGACCAAATAATCACAGTATGTTATTCTAATAATCACTCATAATGAGTTATTCTAAAACAAAACAAAAAAAGAACCCAACAAAACTCAAGACAAAGGATTCTCTTGTGGACTCTGACAAATATCAGGATTTTCTACAGAATCTATTTGCTTATACTGATTTGGGTTATTGGCTACTGAGTCATATGGTAGAAACTCTAGCTTAAACAACAAATAGCATGGAAATTCACACAGTAGAGAAACGAGTGAAAAATCTTTTATCAGCCAATTCTTATTCAAATGGAAATCTGGTTAATTAAGTCCCTTATACCACTTAAGGGATCATAAAAACAACAACATAATGATATGCCAGGCTTACAAGTTGGATCTAAAATAAATTTTAGAATATTTTCTACAATATTTTGAGAAATGCAGCATTATTGGCTCGGGTGTGTAGTTTTTCAAGGAGAGTTGAAGGACAATGTTCACTTGGGAGCATCAGTTTGATATTTTTTTTAATGCAAGTTTCTTCACATTACTGTAAAGAATCATGTATGAAGAAGAGTACTTAAAACTTAAAAATTCACTCTGTCAATGAAAAATGTCAGGTAGAGGTACCTTTGGCACATGATAACTTACTTTGAGCTTGCAGCACTTTTTAAAAACAGAAACCAAAAAGATTTAGAATCCCTATGGCCAGTGGGCCCTACTGTGTGTCCAGTCATAAGAAAGCTCTTCCAGGAAAAAGCAGCAGGTAGACAGACAGAGAAAAGTGTTCCTTTTGTTTAAGATTCTATTTATTTATTTGAGAGAGAGAGAGAGAGAGAGAACGAGAGCGCATGAGCAGGGGAAGGGACAGAGGGAGAAGCAGCCTCCCCACTGAGCAGGGAGCCCAATGCGGGGCTCCATCCTAGGACTCTGGGATCATGACCTGAACCGAAAGCAGACACTTAACTGACTGAGCCACCCCAGTACCCGAGAGAAGTGTTTCTAATGGGGAGAAAATTATGTTTCTTTTTTTGTATTGAGGAAAAGTCTAAAACCCAGCTTCTAAAATAGTTTTGTTTTTTTAGGGATGACACAAGGGATAGAGGGTAGAAACAAATATTGGTGAGAAGCAATGTAATTGCCTCTCAGAATCCCAAAATGGCTCCGAGGGATAAAGTACAATATAGGCATTGGCTAAGATATCAGAAGAATTGGTGGAAAATCTGTATATTGGTTAAAATCACAGGCCTACATCCCACCCATCAACATCAGGCTTCACATTTTACTTCCTACTCCCCATCCCCACAAATCCCTGTCAAGATACTACAGTTTTATTTTCTGGGAAAAAATAATTCAGGAGTTTCATACTTTAGGATACCAAGTGGAGCGAGGGTGGTGGAGGTCTAAGGACTGCAAACAAGCAAATTAATGAGTCCGCATTCAAGAATGGGGGACTTACCCTATCCTCACTTGCACTTCCATAAGGCAACTCCACAGTCAACTAGGCTTTCCTAGTCCCTGAAAAGGACATTGGGAAATTACAGACTTCAAGAACCTGATCAGTCCCAGAAAAGCCTTGTTTTGAAGCTCACTATTCCAAAATGCAGCTCAAGCTACACTCAAGAGTCTCCAATCAACATTTTTAGTTCCTCAAGGTTACAACTGAATGGATGGTCAAGTATTTGTGATAAGCTTCTAAAAGAGCAAGAGAAAAGAAAAGGAAGGAAGGAATGGAGAGATGGAGGGAGACTAGAGAAAAGAAATATTTCAGGGAGCAGAAGAAAGGTGTTTTTAAACTATACCTAATACAACCAGTATCCTCTGGGAGATTAAAAAGGACACTGTAACAGTGAGCCAAAATCTATTACAAAAAAAAAAAATGTTTAAGTTATTCATTTTACATTTCTTAAAAGAAAGCTTTAGAAGACAAAGAATATCTCTTAGAAATTCATTATATATAGATAGATATATAGATAGATATAGATATAGATATAGACATAGACATAGATATATGGGCCTCAGGTCTTCTAAACATACCTCTGAGCAGATTTCAAAGCATCCACAAAAAACCCCACATCAGAAAAATCCCTTGAACCAGCAGAACTCCTAGGAGATGCAAGAGGCTCTTGAGCCGAGTTACAAGGGACAAGTAGGATCCTACTCCCTCTCTTGATTCATCATACAGAACTGCTGTCCTGGTTAGATGCAACTCTCCACCAGCTACCCAGGCAGCTGAACTGACTTAAGAGAAAGGACTCCTCAACCTCTCAAACATTTTCCCCCACCCTCCTCTTAGCTGATGACCTTGCTCCTAATTCCCTAAGACTTGAGGCAACCAGAGAAGCTCCACGGGACCATGCCTGCCCACCTAGGGACCCTGCACCTAACTCTGCCGTCCTGCTCACCCTCCTAGGGGAAAACAATTCCTTCGCCAGTGCATTAGGTTCTACCCTCCTTCTGTTCCATGATTCTACCTCCTCCCTCCTTTACAAGAGTTGTTTGTACTTGATATTCCCAATTCCTTTCTTCCCAATTTCTTATGAACTCACTCCAATTAGACCTTTGCCCTGACCACTCCATCAAAACAGCTCTTGCCAAGATCACCAACAACCACCAAGTTGCTAATTCCAATGGTCAGTTATCAATGTTCAGTACACTTGACCTAAAAGAAACATTTGACACAACTGATCACTTTTTCTTGCTGTATTTTCTTCATTTGTCTTTCAAGATGCCGCAGGAAGGGGGCCTCCATCTCAATCTCCTGTGTCAGTTCTTCCTCTTCTCTCTGACTTTGGTCTTTAGTCTCTTTTATTTTCAACCTTGATGAAATCATGAATCTAGGCAACTAGTGGTGACTAAAACTATCAGATGAAATGTTCCTTAAAAAACTTGATAATGGATAAGTTGTTAACACTGAATCATTGGTTTTTTTTAAAGATTGATTTATTTATTTGAGAGACAGTGAGAGACGGAGTGGGGGAGTGGGGCAGAGGGCAAGAGAGTCTTAAGCAGACCCTGCGCTGAGCATGGAGCCCGACATGGGGTTCAATCTCACGACCCTGAGATCACAACCTGAGCCGAAATCAAGAGTCAGATGCTTAACCAACTGTGCCACCTGCACACCCTGAATTGCTGATTAATCTTAACGACACTAAAAATGGTATTTCCAGATCTTATGGCCTCCTGATGCAATTCAGTAGTCTTCTTACCAATAATATTGAACAGGACTCTAATTAAGCCTTAAGATCTAATGAAAATTTAACAGGTAATAAAGGAGATTATGATAAATGCTGTCATAAAGATTCAATTGGCCAACTCCAAATTGTAGAATATTTTACAGGACTTACGTCGTTTCTTCAGCAAATAAATGGCAAAAAAATCAAGGGGGGGTGGGAGGGTCATACCAAACAAACGCACTATTTGGACTTTGTTTGGATCATGATTGGAACCAACCAACTACAAACAGACATTTCTGAGGTGAGTAGTGGAGAAACAAAGAGCTTAATAAGAAATTATTCATTTTACTGTTAAATATTGTTATGTATGGGACCATATTTTTAAAAGTCCTTCTCTGGTAAGGATATACAGTGAGGTATTAATATTATGGATGCAAAATATAATATTATGGATGCAAAAAATAAAGGTTTTCTTTTTAAAAGCTCACACATATACACACAAGTGTGTATGAGGGAATTATATAGCATTCTCTCCATTTTTCTCAGATGTTTGAAAAATTCTAGATGCTAAGATAAAGTGGCATAATCCAAAAATATAACAGATATATATGGAAAAAGGAATATAAAAACTCTGGTCTCCTTCTCTTTTCTCTTTGTATGCACTCCCCTGGAGATTTCATTCATCATCTCTGCGCTGAGGACTGGCCCACTCTCCAATCCCAGACATCTCTAGTTGGATTGTCTGAAAACATCTCAAACTCCACATGGCCAAAACTGAACTGATTTCCCCCCAAGAAAATGTCTTCTACCTGTAGATTTTCCTATATCAATTGTTGGCAACTCCACCTTCTAGTTTTTCAGGGGAAAATAACTGGAGTCATCCCTGATGCTGTTCTCACACTCAACACCCAGTCCATCAGCAAACTCTTGTCAGCTTTACCTTAAGATATAACAAAGCAGTGAACCATGGCTGCCATTTCCAACCATACTATGAGCTCATTAGGGCAGTGATTCTCCCATATTTTTAAGTGCAGAGACTCCATCTGAACATAGAAAAGTCCAAGGACCTATCCCCAACACACACACATAAGTTAATGTTCCTTTAGTGAAGGTTGATTGAGAAAACACATAACCCCAAAACTACTAAGATCTGAATTTGTATTTTTTCCTTGTTCCGTAAGCCCAGGAAATGAATTTGTGTTAATAAAATATCATCATGCAATGTCATCAAATATTTAATGAGCATCTACTATGTGCCAGGTACTGTTCTAAAAACTGAAGATAGTAACAATCTGCCCTCAAAGAACTTACAAGCTACTGTCTCCATGGGCTTGCAAACATTTGAAAATATAGTTCATATGTGTGTAAGATGTATTGTTCTGCTCATACAGAGTAGTGGAATTCTTATGTTAATGCATTTTCATCAGAGCAATTATCATCTCTGAGGGGCAAAACTTAGTTTTGAAGGATCAAGAAATCCTACATATCACAATGGTTTCTGGTCTTCTAAAGTCCAAGTATCTGACAAAATCTTATTCCTTAGTATTCAACTGTTCTCACTAGATTAGATTAGATTAGATTTTTCAGTTTGGGGGAGTCAATACAAAAAAAAGATTGAGGGGTGCCTGGGTGACTCAGTCGGTTAAGTGCCTGCCTTTGGCTAGGTCATGATCCCAGGGGTCCTGGGATGGAGCCCCGAGTGGAGCTCCCTGCTCAGCAGGGAGTCTGCTTCTCCCTTTCCCTCTGCTGCTCCCCCTGCTTGTGCTCGCTCTCTCTCTTTCTCTGTCTCAAATAAATAAATAAAATCTTAAAAAAAAAAAAAAAGAAAGAAACTGAGACACATTGTGATAATGTATCAAGTCACCAGGGTTCATGGGTCTCAGATCCACCACCAGGAATTCCCCCAGCCCAGGTTTGCAACCTCTGAGGGTTGTAGGTCCCTCCAAAGCTGGCGGCTAGATAGGAGCCAACCACAGCACCATATTGCCATGGGGACACAAGAGGGAGACATGTGGGAATACACAGACTGAGAAAGGTAAGATTAGGAAGGAGGGGGGCACAAGGAAAAATGCTGTGATTATTTGGCCTAAGAAACTTTTTTTTAAGAAAAACTCATGAGAAAATCAGCATTTGAGTTTGTTCCTGAGTAGAGAAAGGTGTGTGCCGCACCAGTGATTTTTAACAATTAAGAGTTTATGCTTTCACAGATGACTAAGTGATCTCTCACTAAGGTTGATTAATGGAATGATTCAAACAAAGATAGAAGAAACAAGCCAAGCTCTACATCCAAAAAGGTGAGAGTTGAGGAGGGGAATTTCCCGCTAAACATTTCAGTTCTAAGATGACCGGTTCCTATAGAGGGGTGTGTAAATATTTACATAATTAGGTGACTGATTCTGAAGTCTCTAAATGATGTCAGACCTGGCCCTATAAACCCTTCCCCTTCCCAGTCTCCTCTCCACTCCACCCCACTCTCCCCGCTAATGGCAGCACCCCCTGCAGAGACCTGGAACTTCTCTCTTTAACCACACATACAGGCATGCACACACAGAAACTCCGTCTCTTCCAGGGGAAGCAGCAGGACACCACTTCAAATTTATCATCATCGTTTCATCCCAAATAGGAGCAAAAGCAGAAGTGTCGCAAAAACTTCAGGTCGTTGAAACTGTTAGCTCTCCATGGCACTGATGCTGGGTTCTGGGACTCAGGGTAGTGGCGCTTTGAAAACAAGTATGTAATATTTTTTCACACTTGTGCTCGGAACACATCCTCTCACACACAGAAAGGTTCCGGTCAGTATTAGGACTGTTCTGAGTTAAATGTGAGTGTATTTAATTTGATCTATGGCATACATTTAAAAAAATAGGCACACAGTACAACCACATGTGTACAGAATCCCAAAGGTCAAATAGTTTGGCCCGAATTTTTAACAAGACCATAAAATGATAATTGATGTTCATTATGACCAACTGTAAAATCCAGAAATACTTCCTGAGTTACAAAATGAAGCAGTATCGTGCAATGACCTCGAGGGCACGCGGTGAGGAACCAGACGGACCAGCGCTCTGCCACTTCCTTCGTTCATGCCACATTTGGGAAGGCTACTTACCTTCTGATGCCTCTGTTTCTTTATCTATAAAATGGCCACAATGACAGTATCTCACTCATAAGGATGTTGTGAAGATATTTCACACAATGCTTGACAACACACTCAATAGACGGTACCTTTTTTTTTCTAATATGGCTTTCATGTGAATTTCAGTTTTTGGTGTTGTGGTTGTTTCTTTCTTAAAATGATGATCTATATATATGTTGACACTCCGTAAGTCAGAATATTTATTAAAGAGGATACCTAATATTCAAATTATGATTTGAAGCTTATTCTTACAGAGAGACTGTTATTTACCTGCCAAATACGCATTCGACTCTTATTGTTATTAACAGACCTCAGGTATTCTTCCAAGTACAATGCACATAGTTTAAAGACTGCTTTTCCCAATGTCTTTTGCAGCTAGCCGGAGCCTAAGTTCTGACCAATGGGATCTCAGAGAAAGTGCTGAGTAAGAGCTCCCGGAAGTCTGCTTAGAGGAAGCTGCTTCAGCCAAGTGTGTCCCTACTGACTCTCCCCTCTTGCACTTGCTAGCAGCAGCCTGGCATGAGGCTGTGACTGCTGCAGCTCCGGCAGCCACCTGGGACCAGGAGTTGACTAGGAAAATGGAAGCCTCGAGCTAAGATAGGGAATAAAAAGTCAAAAGGAGCTTGGGTCGTTTTGACTGCAGAGTTGCTGTACTACCAGTAAAGAAATCCAGATTTATTTTACATGGGAGAAAAATAAGCTTTCTCTTGCTTAAGCCACTATTAGTTTGGAGTTGTCTGGTTTAAGAGGTGGCTCATTCTAATCTTAAAACGTTTATATTTGAAATAGGACTACTTCTACAGTATAGATGATTTCTTACTCCTATATTCTTTCCTATTTCATTTAAATATTAGTATGTATAAACACTTTAAGCATATAAGATAGCTTCAAGCTTCCAAATGTGGCCAAAATCTCTAGTTATATTAACTAAGAAAATTGGCAGGAGCTGATATACCTCTTGTTATATACCTACAGTTTTTTTCTTAACTCTAATGCCATTTTTTTTGTAAAAACAAAACAAAAGCAAAGAAACAATAATCAAATCTCAATTAGTTTTGGTTAGTGGCAATTAAGATTATTTGGGAAAAAAGACATAAAAGCATGAAGACAGAAATACGTGTGCTGAATATTAAAAATGCATTTAGAAAACTAGTTTCTAGCCTAGTTTCCAAAATGCCAAGTCATCTCATTATTTTACTCAAAAGTTACATAAGTCTTAAAAATTAGACTCAAAATTAATTATATCAAACAACTTCAAATCAACAACTATAGCAATAGCTGGTATTTATTGAATGCTTATATGGGCCAGGGTCGTTCAAAGATAGAGGTCGCATTTTCAGATCACTTAATATACAGACCCTCTTGATGATGTCTATGTCATATGGCTCGACAGAGGGAAAAGAAGGTTTTCTTAAAAATCAAAAGATGGTAAAACAGTACAACTCTTCACATTTGTGCCATCCCTTTTTTTACCCTATTCTAAGAGTTTCACACAGGTAGGTGTTCTGGAATGGAAATTGTTTCCCTAATACTGAACTCTATTATTAACCTCTCTATGCCTGTTTTCTCATCCATAAAATTAGGATAATAAAAGCAATAACACGGGGCGCCTGGGTGGCACAGCGGTTAAGCGTCTGCCTTCGGCTCAGGGCGTGATCCCGGCGTTATGGGATCGAGCCCCACATCAGGCTCCTCTGCTATGAGCCTGCTTCTTCCTCTCCCACTCCCCCTGCTTGTGTTCCCTCTCTCGCTGGCTGTCTCTATCTCTGTCGAATAAATAAATAAAATCTTTAAAAAAAAAAAGCAATAACAACTGAGTTAATACAGGTAAAATGCTCAGGACAGTACCTGCCATCGTCCGCTCCTATAGTAACAGATAAATTTGCTAAAGTCAGCTCTGCCTTTACCTCTCCATGTGTACAATGGAAAAACCACTACAACAGCGTTCACATTCCTCATGGGATAACTAGGATAGTAGAATGCAAGTTCCTCGAAGGCAGGAATTTTGTCAGTTTTGTTCTCCAGGATATCCCTATACATAGAACAGTACCTAGCGCAAACAAGGAACTAATCATTGTTAAATGAATAAAACTGGTTTTGTGTTGTTATTACAAAAGACTCCGTAGAAGCCTAAGGCATACCTGTTTTTATTTTATTATTCCACCCCACTTCATTGGCTGATCAATTTACCCTCTTGCACTATGTTTACAGTCTTATCTAAAAATCAAATTTAAAATTCTGGATAAGAGAAATGACCACTGAATTTACTATCATTTTTATCTATTACTTTTTTTGCCACGGGATGCCTGTTTTCATGTACCTTAAAGTATTATACCTCCTTTTTTATTATGGGAAAGTATGTGTAACGTCAAATTCAGCATCGTAACCATGTTTAAGTGTTCAGTTCAACAGCATTAAGTTCATTCACATTGTTATGCAACCATCATCATGATCCATCTCCAGAATATTCCTCCCTTTTAAAAATAGGGCTCCTGGTATACATTCTTAAGTTCCATTTATTAACAATAGTCAAGACAAATCAGAAATTGGTTAACTAGGCCAATAATAACCATTTTCCAGTTTTCACAAACACTTTGACAATAAAGGTTCTGTCAAAGTGGTCTGATACTTGTAGGCAAGAAAGTGAAAGCTATTTAAGTTAACCCTTTCTGATTTCATGAGATGGGGAGTCACATGTTTTGACACATATTTATCAGACATTAATTGATTATACATCTGTAGATGTGTAAACCTTTTAAATTTGAAGCCTTTTACAGCCAATCTCAGCGGAGCCTTCTAACCCCACAGACCCAATATAAAGACAGCATTGTTCTGGATCACAGTCTGCAGAATGTTAAGATCTACTCAGGAAAGGTCAATACCATTTTTCAGCTTACATCTCTGAATTGTGGATAGTAATACAGAAAAAACAAATCTGTTTATATCCCGTTTTCTGCCTTATTGATACAAGAAGAAAAACACTGCCAGACCCAACCTGAATGCCTGCCTTGGAAAATATTCCTCCACAGTTCAAGGCCTTGAATGAGAATGAGTTTTAAAATTCACAGCATTTATCTGCTAGTTTTCAAATATGCATTTCAAATGCCCTAAGCAAATTTCGGCAAACATCTTGACCAGGGAAAAAGAACAATGTTGTTATGTGACATGCTATTCTACGAAGAGACACTTTGAATCCCCTCCAGAGAAGGAAACTGCCCACCACTTTATTAGATTTCATGGTTATGAAATGGTCACACAATAAACACATGCTACACTACAAAGAAACTCAATTTCCCCTGGAGAAGGGCACTGCCACCGTTTTATTAAATGTCACCTTTATTTAGCAATTACACTTCTTATTTTTCATATCATTGTGTATCATTGTGTTAGGGGGGTTGCAAGCAACTAAGTGATAAATCCTAGACTAAGAGGACAAGGCCATTTGTTTTTTTAACGGTGAACCTGACTCAAGAATTTTTAAACAGAACTTATGTTTTAACACATCGAGCAATTTACTTAGAAGGGAGAACGTTCCTAAGAGAAGTACCCTTTCAAAGTTGAGCAAACTGCATGGAACAGTTTCGTAACCAAGGCAACAGAACTGATATCCTAAGATTCCCTGGAACTAGGGGTTCCCAACCGGGAACAGTTAATTCTGTCACATATCCTTTTGAAGAAGATGAGCTCAACACCAAGCAGCTTCTGGTGACTCAGGTGAGTTTAAAAATTAAACATAAACTACTCCAAGGTTGTATCTACCTTACTGTTAATGGTAAAATACCGTAAGCCATAAAAGGACTTTACCACTGCAGTTTTTCTCATTTTTTTACCCTCTGTGTAACTGCAGGGTTATAGAGCAGGCATCTGTTTCCCTAATGAATGACTCTTACCTTTCAGCTATGAATCACCTTAAGAGAACAGCTATAGTGCCTTCTCTGGGAAATAAAGCATTTGATTGAGAGAAGGGGAAGACACAGCTATGTTCTATCTAGTCAAATACTAACACCTTCCAATCCGTTTCAGTGTTTTAACCACTTGCTAGAAGCAGTGGATTTACTTTCACATTAGCAAGAAAAATGCTTAACACATGAGTATTTGAGAGCTGGGGGTGGGGTGAGGAGAGAGAAGTAATAATTGTGCCAAAAATAAACTGTCTGAACAACAGTCTAATATAAAGACTACAGTGTAAACCTACTGATTAGAGCTCTCTGGTTCCTGCAATTTGTCTGAAACAAATTCAACTCTACTTATTGAGGTTTCTCTAGAAATTATTGATTAGATAAAGAAACGTATGGAGGGAAAGGTGAATTCTTTTCATTCTTCTCCAAGGTCCCCATTGTTTTTTTATGGCTCTGGATAAACTTAGATCTCACGAGGCCAATGCTGGTTTTCTTTACCTTTTGCAGTTCTCTGTTCAACTCCCTAAAGAAAACTAACATCTTACATCACTGAGGTGTACCCTCCACTGGATAGCAGGGAAATTGAAACTTCAGTTTGGCCACATTGATGCTTAGAATACACAAGAGCTAAGCCCACAGGGAGTCTAAATATACCACTATTCGGGATAGCAAATCCAGATACAGAATTGGTGATGCTGAAAGGTCAAGAGTAGTCACTCCAGAAAGTCGGCCACGTGTATCTTGGAGAACCCATACAGTTTCAGCATCATTCTGAGAAGGCGGCCACACAAAGTCAGTCCAAACGGTCATCATGTTAAGAAATCTCAATTTGTGAAGGATCATATTCCCACGGAAAGGAGAACATTTGTTTTGTCAAAGGAATGCTCACTTCACATGAGTATCTATAGTAGATTTTACTTAAATGAAACACACACTACAATTAGAATATGATTCATCTAATAAAAACTCATTTTTTACATACACAACTTTTAAAAAACGAGTTCATGGCTTAAGTAAGTCAAACTCAGATCATAGAAATACTTTTCCCTTGACAAAGTCCCCTAGACAAAAATAGATACCCAGCCAATAAAAGCTATCCATCTTTCCATTTAAAAGAAGAAATCCAACCACAGTATAAATGAATCATCAGCAACAAATCTACTATTGTGAAATAAGACTATAGTTTAAGAGCTCCTGCTGTGTTTTAGACCCCAGATGATTTAGTTCAGCAATATACATCTGACACGATACTCTGGACCATGGACTGGTTGTCCCGGGCCGGCAAACTCAATCCATGATTATGTTGGTTAAAGTAATTTGAAGTTTCGGGGCGCCTGGGCAGCTCAGTCGTTAAGCGTCTGCCTTCGGCTCAGGGCGTGATCCCGGCGTTCCAGGATCGAGCCCCACATCAGGCTCCTCCGCTGGAAGCCTGCTTCTTCCTCCCCCACTCCCCCTGCTTGTGTTCCCTCTCTCGCTGGCTGTCTCTCTCTCTGTCAAATAAATAATTAATTAAAAAAAAATAATTTGAAGTTTCAAAAAGTAAGTAGAAGTTTAGGTGTCCCTTCAGGGGAAAAAAATGAGCATAGAATTGAAACAGAGTGAGGGAGATGCAGGAATTCAAGCAAAATGAATAAAGAAATAAAATGAACACACTATGTGAAGGGGAGAACAGCCAGTGGAGAATGGGGCCAGAAGATCATGCTGGAAAGTAGAGCACAAACAAGAATGGGAGAGTGCCAACTGGTGAAGAGTTTTTCTACTCCAACAAGGCTAAGCTAGGGTGACCTGAGGCAAAGTCGAATTCGATGTTTTAGGCTTCAAGGGATGCTATCATTTATCGGTTAAAGCCATTACTAAGTAGACAATCAAGTCCACTACTAAATTTTTAATTGAATAGGTATTTCCCCCCCAATTCATATCCACTCAGAACCTGTAAATGTGATCTTATTTGAAAAGAGGGTCTTTGCAGATGGAACCAAATAAGGTGAGGTCATACTGGCTTAGGGTGGATCCTGACTCTCAATACTGGTGTCCTTATAAGAGGAAAATCTGGACGCAGACATACAGGGAGAGCATCACGTGATGACAGAGGCAGAGATTACAGAAATGCAGCTGCAAGCCAAGAAATGCCAAGGAGTGCCAGCAGCCTCTAGGAGCTCGAAAGAGGCATGGAAGGATCCTCCCACACAGTCTTCAGAGATAGCACGGCCCTGCTGATACCTTGATTTTAAACATCCAGCCTCCAGCATCATAAATTTCTGCTGTTTCAAGCCACCCAGTCTGTGAAACGTTGTTATGGCAGCCGTAGGAAACGAATGCAGGGAGTGAAGCATTCTGAAATGATGACTTACAGAAATTATTCTGGCAATGATGAGTGGGATGAATTGAAGGGAGGAGAGGCTGGAACCAAAAAGACCAGTTAGGAGGATATTATAGTAATTCAGTCTTGGAAAACAAGAAGGACGTGGGCCAGGCTAGTGACAGTGGAACAAAAACAAAGCCAAAATCTAGAGATGTTGGAGAGAAAGAACTGATAGTACATGGTGAAGAAGAGCCAGACACAAAGAGGATTCCAAAGTCAGATAAAGAAGAGTGGAGCCTCTTGCAGAAATGCAAAGGAACAGGAGAAACAAATGAGTTTGCTACAAAGGGGAGAAAGTGAAAATGGCAAGCTTGGTTTCAGATATGTTGGTGGAAGCATGACATTGAACTGTTGTCCTGTGGGCAGCAAAAGTGGGGACTGAATGTTTAGGTGTTGTGACCTACAGAAGGAAATCTGGAAATCATGAATCTAAAAATTAGCAGGTGAAGCTCTGAGGGGAGTAACTTTTCAAGTTGGTTAAAAGCAGCAGTGGTACCCAGGGCCAAGTACTAGAGTATTGGGAGACACCTACAACAGATGGGAAAAGAGAGAAAGAAAGCCTGGTATATCCTTCTTCTCTCCTGGGAACAATTTTTCTGTCCTATGAATATTGAACAGTAACTCACCCAGTTACCTCCTCTTGGCGCTGGGTTTTTCTAAACACATTAAGCCTCATGAACTTTTGCCTCTATTTCTAAGATTCATGGAAAATTATGAAATATATCTACACAGGACAGACTCATTCACAGTCTATATCCAGTTATTATAAGTTAAGCAAAACATAAAACTTCTGACAAAATAGCTTATTTTCTTTTTTCTTTTTGATTTCAGAATTGGGAAAAATCACCCAACACATAAACCAGTATCTATTTACTCTAAAAACTCTAACAATAGTAAACTTGGAAGGTCAACTGTAAAGGAAGTCTTAAAAATACTTCTGTAGGAAGCTGTGCAATTAAATGGAATTGATACAATTGTGTAGCCCTCCGTATAAAAACGATCCTAGAGCCACACCTCAGGCTGTGTGCTAGGACAAACTCGAACGGATCAAAGATACGAATGTAAAAAGGGAAACTATTAAGGTATCAGATTAAAACATTCTTCTGTGGGTTAAAATTTCCTTAAAGGTATTTGCCAGGTAGATTCATGGAACTGTTAAAATCCTAAATCAACTTCAAAGCCAGAAGTTCAGTGAACCACTTGGGCGGGCAAAAAAAGAGTAAATGATTAGCCAGGCCCACACTAGGTGAGCCAGACATTCCTCTTTAAATCAAAAGCTCCTTATTTCTTTTGCCTCAAAAATACAGGCACCTTTTTCTTTTGAATACAATGTGTAATAGTTTCCTAGGGCTGTCGTACAAAGTACAAAGAAAAACGGGTGCCTTAAAACAACAGAAATGCATTGCCTCACGGTTCTGGAGGCTAGAAGTCTGAGATCAAGGTGTAAGGAAGAGCAGGCTGTCTCTGAAGGTTCTGGGGGAGGATCGGTCCTGGTCTCGTCTAGTTTCTGGTGTTCACTGGCATTTTTGGCATTCCTTGGCTTGGCGGTACATGGCTCCAATCACATGGCCATTCTTCTCCCTGTGAGGCTTTATATCATCTTCCTTCTGGGCATTTCTATCTCTACATCCAAATTTCCCCTTTTCGAGACAGATCGGGGCCCACCCCCAATGACTTCATTTGAACTTGAAGACCCTATTTCCAAATAAGATCACATCTGAAGTACGAAGCATTAGAATTTCAACACATCTTTTTGGGGGAGCACAATTCAATCTTTATTACTTATTTACTTTAATAGTAATATATATAAACAGTGAAAAAAAAATGACATTCTCCATGGTGAATCCCCCTGGAAGTAGCAGAGCCATAGGCCAACACCTCTCACGGGGCAGGGACACCCAGCACCACACATCACCCAGCTCAAGATAAACATGCTGATACTGAGGCCCTGAACCACACTCACCATAAAAGAACCCCGGGTAATGTGGGGCAAAGAGGCCCACATGGGGCATTTTCCTCAAACACTCTCAAGAGGAGAAAAGGATTTTAAAGGCTTAAAGCATCTGGGCCAACAAGCATCTATGGGGCTTCGAAGTTTCACATGAAACACAAATCTAGTAAGGAGCTGCTTTCCTTGGGCTTCAACCAGAGCTTCCACAGTAGTGAAAAGCCGAGCTGGGCTGACTTGGAAGTGGGACACTCCAAAGAAAGCTCTGCACAGCCAGCCCAGAGGGGCTGCCACCATTCACGCTAGGGTAATTCTAGCCCCACCCCAAGGCTCTTATTTATGGAATGGTTGTAAAATCGAAACCAGGAATCCACCCTTAAACATATGTATTTGTCACCTCTCTAGGATGTCGCCATCCTTCCATTTCATGTTATTTTTCACCGCCATGCCATGCCAAAACAGGCTGGAACACTATGACAGCCTGAGAGCAGGGTCCACTGGTCTGATTACAGGTTGGGTATCAGAGCACTAGATAGGACAGCCAAGTCCCTGGAATCCACAAGAACCTCCTAGAATAGAATGTGTTCCTTGAAGATGCTCCCAATTCCCACACTGAGGTATTGTGCCCTCTCCTTGCCCCCTTGTCCCTACCCATTCTAAGTTTTAAATTACATACACTAAGCAAAACAAACTTGCTACAAGCCAACTGACGCCTGTTAAAGTCCTCAGAGCTCAAGCTCTGTACATTCCTCTGAATATCGCTCTGCCCCTTACAAAAGAGAGGTTGGAAATGAATCTCACTAGGGCAGCTGCTAGAGAGATACTAGAACAGCAGGCAGATTCTGAAGAGGTAACAGAGAATGACACCACAGCCCTAAAGATCACTTCTTCTTTATGGAAAAATTGAGTTCTAAAGGCGCTCAGAGATTTCTTAAAATCAGAAGTTGTAAAAAAAAAAAAAAAAACCTTTATTCATTCATTCATTCATTCAATAAGCATTTCCTGTGCTTCACTGCTGATTTGAATGATGAGGATGAGTATTAGAGTCAGGAAAGCTAACTACGGGATTCGTGGTGAACACAGGAGTAGGAGAAGCCTCGAGCCCTGGAATGGCTAAGACAACCACACAGCCTCGAGACGACACAAGAAGCTTCTAAGAAACAGAGCTTGTAGCTGGTGGGAGGCATGTCCAGAAAAAAACGGATCCCCTCCTCCCCAGGGCCAAAACTGAGCAAGAAGGGAATGCAAAGAAAATAGTGGAGAGTCGGGGACCCAGAAAGAAGTGGGGATTCATTTAGTATTGAGTAGGCAGGGACTGGGGCAGGAAAGGGGAAGAAGAAAAAGGTGTCTATTTTGGCACCAGAAGAATGAGGAAGTGCTTAAGGTAGCATGTTTCCCATGAAACTGAGCTCAACTGTCATTTTCCCTTTATTATTCTTCCTGGGCCAGCAGCTTCAGCACACCTTCCCAGATTTGTGCCCAGTGGTCAGCGAGGCTGTCGTTTCTGGTTATCAGTTTTTAAAAGAAAACAAAGAGCCCAGGACTAGACATTTATCCAAACAGTCATTAAATAAATAGAACTTGGAAGTGCGAAATTGCCCTTGAGATATGTATAATTACAGTGAATTCTGGAAAAGGCGTAATTTTTAATAAATCAAAGCAACAGTTTTGTGATGTAATTCAAGCTTCTAGGGAAAAAAATTTAAATGTACTTCATTAGCACTGAAACTAAGAATCAACTAGGCAATGATGCAATTGTGTGTGATGCAGATATTAAAAATATACCAACTTCACAGTCATTTGTTTCCTTTCTTGACCTTTAGATAAACAATATTATTCTTGCTAACAAGTTTTCACCATGTAAAGAGTAATAATAAATTAAGATTTAATAATCTAACCCTTTAAAACTAAATCTTTATCCATGGATAGATTATGTAAAGTGGTTTTTTTTAAGATTAACAAATTTCAGAATGAACAATAGAGAAAAGCCTTTTCTATAGCTAGATACCAAAAAGCAGATATAAACACGTTATTTTTTTTAAAAAGCATCCCTTGACAGAGCTGGGTAGGTAGATTTTATCATTCTTGGTGCTGTTGTTTTTAAATTGCAAAGGGAAAAAATTAAGTTCTTAATGTAAACTATAGCCAGGTCCAATATAGCTACTTTACAGACTGGAACCTGATTATCATAACTGCATGTTGTATTTTATCATAATGCTCTTTGTATCTTGAGTCAAAGTAAAGAGATATATTATCAAGTCAAAGTCCCAGAAGTTAAGACAAAGAAAAATTCAACTAAAAATCACCAACATTTGAGAATTCTGACAATATTCTATTAGTAAAAAAAAAAAAAAATATTGCTCATACTACCAAAATAGTCCAATGAATTGATTCTTTTTATTAAAATTCATCATGCAAAATGAAGTCAATTTGGGGGGTTTCAGTCCAAGATGGAGACATAGGAGGTTCCTGAATTCATACACTCCCACAAACATACTAAATCTCAAGCTACACAGAGCAATATCTTAATATCTTCTGAAAGAAATCCAGAAACTAGCTGAGTGATTCCTACACATTGGGAAAATGGGGGGGAGGAAACACATCAAAATGGGTAGTAAAGACTGAGACATACTCTTACCATAAACCCCACCCCTGTTACAGTAACACAAAATCAAGAGGGAACTCAAAATTCCCAGAATCTCTCCGAGGAGAGAAAGATTTGGAACCAACACATAGCATACCAGCTTTTAAGACTTCCATCTAAGGGGTGAGCCACCAAACCAGGTAGCTCTGAAATACATGAGAAATATGACTATAGCAAACAAAGAAACTTCTTTATGGGCTCACAAGGACTCACTGTCTATCTTCCCAGGGTTCAGCACAGAAGAAGTGAACATCTCCCCATTTTTGTCTGAAAGAGGTCTATTTGCATATTTTAAGAGCTGCTACCTGTGGGTCAGGTTATAATTTCGCATCATCTAGAGACTGACTGTGATCCTCCCCAGAGACCAGAGAAGCAGTAGGCACCATTCTCCCTACACTCTGCTCCAAAAATTACCTAGCTCTCCCTGAAAGGAGCTTCTACACACATCTGGTGCCCCAACTTCTGTGGCTGCTGCCCAGGGAACTCACCCTCTGATCACCTGGTTCTATTGGCCAGTAGGGCTTGTATTTGCCAATCCCACAGGCCTGTAGCAAACAAAGAAACAGTTCCTAAGGGATATCCCCTAGGGCTCAGCACAGAGGGAGCAAACAGAAACTCTCATCTCCCAATCTTTCCCTGAAAGAGATATATTTGTATCCTTTAAAAGCTGGTATCTGAGGATCCAGCTATTAATCAGCCTGAATCTGGGTGTTCAGTGAGATCCTCCCCTTTGTGATACTGACAAGTCTTGACATACCCTCAACTATTCGGAACCACTAAGAACAAAGGCGGCTGCCTTGACAATCACAAATGTTTGACAGACAACAAAGAGCTCAGGCTGGACTGAACAATAAAGTTTATCTCCTACATGAGACCACTCCATCAAGACTAGGAGAGGGGGCTATTTCATCTACTGCACAAGAACCAACACAGAGTCAAGGAAAATGAAGAAACAGAGGAATATGTTCCAAACAAAAGAAATAAGATAAAATTCCAGAAATGGAATAATGAAATGAAGGTAAGTGCTTTACCTAATAAAGAGTCCAAAATAATCACAAACATACTCACCAGAATCAGGAGAACAGCACATGAACAGAGTGAGAACGTCAACAAAGAGATAGGAAATATAAGAAAATACATTATAAAAATCACAGAACTGAAGAATATGATACTGCACTGAAAAATTTAATAGAGGCTTCCAATATCAGACTAGATCAGGCTGAAGAAAGGATCAACACACTCAAAGACATGATAGAGGATTCATCCAATCAGAAGAGTTAAAAGGCGGGGGGGGGGGGGGAATGAAAAAGAGTAAAGATTGCATGAGGGACTTATATAGGACAACATCAAGAAAACCAGCGTCTATATTATAGGGGTCCCAGGAGAAGAGAGAATGAAAGGGGTAGAAAGCTCATTCAAAGAAATAATGGCAGAAAACTTCCCTAACCTAGGGAAAGAAATAGGCATCCAGATCCAAGAAGCCCAAAGAGTTGCAAAAAAGATGAACCCAAATAAACCCACACCAAGACACATTACAATTCAAGTCTCAAAAGTTAAAGACAAAAGAATCTTCAAAGCAGTAAAAGAAAAACAACTTGTTACAAGGCTACCACCACATAAGGCTATCAGCAAATAACACTATCAGCATCGGCATATTTTTCAGCAGAAAGTTCACAGGTCAAGAGAGAGCAGCACAATATATTCAAAGGGCTGAAAGAAATAAACACCAACTAAGAATACTCTACCCAGCAAAGTTGTCCTTCAGAATTCTGAAGGAGAGTCAAGAGTTTACCAGACAAGCAAAAGCTGAAGGACTCCATTACCACTAGCCCAGCCTTACAAGAAATGTTAAAGGTACTTTTTCAAGCTAAAATAAAAGGATGCTAATTAGTAACAGGAAAACGTATGAAAGTATAAATCTCAATGGTAAGGTAAATATAGAGTTAAATTCAGAATATTCTAACATTGTCATGGTGATGGGTAAATCACTTATAAATCTAGTAGAAAGGTTAAAAGACAAAAGTAGTAAAAATAACTATAACTACAATAATCTGTAATGAACGCCCAAGGTAAAAAATGTAAATTGTGACATCAAACATAAAACATGGGGGGAGTAAAAAACAGAGCTTTAAAATGTGTTCAAACTTAATTTGTCACAAATCACCAATATATGTTATAAATACAAGTTATTATATGTAAGCCTAATGGTAGCTACAAAGCTAATATCTATAGTAGATAAACAAAAAATAATAAGAAAGGAACCTAAGCAAACCACTGCTAGAATCATCAAACCACAAGAGAAGAGAGCAAGAGAAGAAACAGAAGAACAACAAAACAAACAGAAAACAATTAATAAAATAGCAACAAGTACGTATCTACCAATAATTACTTTAAATGTAAATGAACTGAATCCTCCAATCAAAAGACATGAAGTGACTGAATGAATAAAAAAAAAGATCCAACTATATGCTCACTTCAGATTTAAGGACACAAAAAGACTGAAAGAGAAGGGATAGAAAAAGATACTCCATGCAAATATAAACCAAAAGAAAGAAGGGACAGTTACACAAAATAAATTTCAAGAATTTAAGCAAAGACTGTAATAAGATTTTAAAAATCATTATATAATGATAAAAGGGTCAATCCAGCAAGAGGGTAAAGCATTTGTAAATATTTATGCCCCCAACCATGGAGCACCTAAATACATAAAGCAAGCATTAACAGACCTAAGGAGAGGAACAGACAGCAATTCAAGAATAATACAGGGCTTCAGTATTCCATTTTCAACAATGAATAGCTCAACCAGACAATAAAATCAATAAAGAAACACGGCTTAAACAACACACTAGACTTAATGTGAGAGATATCTCATGGTCATGGATTGGAATAAAAAAATGCTATTAAAATGTCTATATTACCCAAAGTCAGCTACAGATTCAATGCAATCTCTATCAAATTTCCAATGAGATTTTTCACAGACATAGAAAAAAAAATCCTAAAATGCCTATGGAACCATAAAGACCCAAATAGCCAAAATAATCTTAAGACAGAAGAGCAAAGCTGGAGGCATATGCATCACACTTCCTGATTTTAAACTTTATTACAAAGTCATGGTAATCAAAAGAGTATGGTATTAGCATAAAAACAGTGACACAGATCAATGGCACAGAACAGAAAACCCAGAAATAAACCCAAGCATATATGGTCAATTAATTTACAACAAAAGAGCTAAGAATATACAATGAGGAAAAGACAGTGTCTTCAATAAAACCTGACGGGAAACTGGACAGCCACATGTACAAGAATGAAATTGGACACCTATCCTACACCATACACAAAAATCAATTTGAAATGAATTAAGGACTTGAAAGTAAGACCTGCAACCATAAAATTCCTACATGAAAACAAAAGAGAAAGAGCTCCTTGACATCAATCTTGGCAATGATTTTTTGGGGGGATTTGACACCAAAAGCAAAGGCAATAAAAGCAAAAATAAGCAAGTCCCAAGTGGGACTACATCAAACTAAAAGTAACTTTAGCACAGCCCAATGATAAGGCAACCTACTAAATGAGTAAAATATCTGCAAATCATATACCTGATTAGGGGTTAATATCAAAAATATATAAAGAAGTCATACATCTCAAAAGCAATAAAAACAATCTGATTAAAAAATGGGGAGTGAGGGCACCTGGGTGACTCAGTCCATAAGCATCTGACTCTTGGTTTCAGCTCAGGTCATCATCTCAGGGTTGTGAGATCGAGCCCTGCATTAGGCTCTGCACTGGGCATGGAGTCTGCTTAAGATTCTCTCTCCCTCTTCCTCTGCCCCTCCCCCCCAACACTAGCATTCATGCTCTATCTTTTAAAAAAAAAAAAATGGACAGAGGACTGAATAGACATTTTTCCAAAAAGGACATACAAACTGGCCAACAGATATATAAAAAGATGCTCAACATCACTAATCATCAAGGAAAGACAAATCAAAACCACGATGAGATACCACCTCACACCTGTGAGACTGGCTTTCATCAAAAAGACAATAGATAAGTGTTGATGAGGATGTGGAGAAAAAGAAATTCTTATATACTGTTGATGGGACTGTAACCTGGTGCAGGCACTGTGAAAAAAAGTAGAGATGTTCCTCAAAAAATGTAAAAAATCACCACCATATGACCCAGCAATCCCATTTCTGGGCATATACCCAAAGGAGCTGAAAGCAGGATTTCAAAGAGATATGTGCATTCCCACGTTCACTGTAATATTATACATAATAGTCAAGATAGGGAAACAAACAAAGTGTCCGTCAACAGACGAATGAACAAGTAGAACTGACAAATCTAGACTCAGATATAATGGAATATTATTCAGCCATGAGAAAAAAGGAAATCCTGTTATTTGTAACAACATGGATAGACCTTAATGCCTTATGTTAAGTGAAATAAGCCAAAGAGAGAGAGAGAGAAATACTGTATGATCACTCAGATGTGGAATCTAAGCAGACAAAAACGTCAAACTCATAGAAACGGAGAGTAGAAAAGTGGTTGCCAGGGTTTGGGGGATGCGACAGATAGGGAGAGGTTGGTAAGAATGTAACTTGTCAGGTATCAGATGAAAGAGGTCTGAGGCTCTAATATCAATCATGATGACTATAATTGATAACACTGTATCATATAATTAAAATTTGCTGAGAGTAGAACTAAAATGTTCTCACCAAAAAAATTTAAAAAAAAAAAAAGTGAGGTGATGGACGTGTTAATTCACTAGATGGGAGGGGATCCTTTCACAAAGCCTAAGTATATCAAATCACCACAACTTTAAATATCTTGTGATTTTATTCGTCAATTTTACCTCCTTAAAACTGAAGTGTTTAAAAATGAAGTCAGCTCACAATTTCTGTTCTATTGATGGCATCTGAAGATTAACCAAGGGGCACCTGGGTGGCTCAGTCAGTAAAGCATCCAACTCTTCATTTTGGCTCAGGTCATGATCTCAGGGTCATGAGATCGAATCTGCCTGAGATTATCTCTCTCCTTTCCCTCTGCCCCTCCCCCCCACTCACACTCAAATAAATAAAATCTTTTTAAAAAACTAAAAATAAAAAATAAAGATTAACCAAATATTCCATGCAGGTTTTTGAATCATGTAGTTAATTCCAAGTACTTCTAGAACTGGCTTTCTTGGTACTCTTACCAGTGATGTTTTGTATTCCCTCTGTAGTAACCTCAAACTATCACCGTATAAATGCAATATTGCCTATATTAGATTTTTGGTATGGGCTATTTTTTTTTAAATGACAGATGGCATTTGGATATATAAAAGCTTTCCAAAATGTGATTTTGTCAGTTTTCTGTAAAGCTTGACAATCATCTTCCAAGTTTTTCCTGAAGACTTTTTCCTTCCTTCATTTTTCATCTTTTTAAAATCAATGACTATTTTTATTCTGCTTGGTCAGACAAGTAGGCTTTTGATTTACAACAGCTGTATTCCAATAGTGCACACACACAGAATTTCATTTCTGCCTTTATAATTCTTTTTTTTAACCATCAAGTAATAAGACATAGTTTGGTCCAAGGGTTTTGGAATCATTTCAGTCTTTTAATCTAATATAATCAAGTGGTTTCGCTATACATCTCATTATCATAAATTTTATTTAGTTCTGGGTTTAACAATGGGATAGCTAACCATGGACATATTTTCATTCCCTTGATTTCTGTCTCCATTTCATTTCCAAATTTAGAAGATATTCATTCGCTGCTAATGTACTTGAACTTCATTCCAGTTATTTTACATGCCCTTCAAGTTTTTATAATTATAAAAATGTCATGATGGAAATCTACAGATAAGTATGAAAATATATACTCATGTACGACAGGGCTCTGGAATTAATACAAGACTTCAAGAGGGAAAATATACACTTATAGGACAATAAAACGCAACAGCAACCAAGAGTTGGCTCTCAGGTATGTGGCCATTATTTGTTTTCTTTTGTTTTTTTCTCTTCTCCCAAAGTATTTTTTAAAAAGGCAGTAACAAATATAAAAACATGGCTTATAACCATGTTACATTCAGACTCCAGTATCTGCTTACATGGCTCTGCTTCACATGAGAATGCTAAGCTAGGTAGGTGCTCAATAAAACTCTTAATTTCAAAGACGGCCAACACTTTTTACTTGTCAGTTGGGTTGACCCTAAAAATCTAACTCTGCCTGTCAGTTCTCAGACCTTCATTTAATGCAATCTCCGCCACCTAAAGGGATGCCCTCTATCAAGCTGGGATCAAACCCTGCTGGCTCCTTATTCAAAGGACCACATGTTTATATATTAATATATATAGTCTCTAAGGCCGGGCATTTGTTCATTTGGTCTATAATCAGTGAACTTTGAAATGCAAGTACAAAACTCTACATTTATTTAGTTTAATAAAAAACATCCCATATGCTTCATTGGTAATAATGAATTTCATCTAGTAAAAGAAACCAAACAAGACAATCTCTGTCTAAAAGCATTACTCATTTGATCTATAAACCCAGAAAAAAGATTTAACTTCCTCTTGCCTTGGTTCATCTATGTTAGCTCCTGAATGGATATGTTGGGGCATGGAGGAGGTCATTTTCTAGTCTTGTTTCCATGATAACTAGAGTTCTTCTCCCTGAACAACAAGAGCAACAGTCAAGTTTTACAAGAACACCAGTTCTGAGAGAACCAGCTGAAGAACCAAGTGTCACTTCAGCCAGTGCACCTTTCTACGAGCTCCTCTCAGGGATGAGAACCTAATTTTTTGTTCCGCTGTATTACCTTTCTCCTGAAATGTTAAGCGTTGACAGCTGAGTAAATAACTGGCATTCAGTAAAGACACCTATTATTATCTCTTTAGTTTATAAACATCTTAAAAGGAAATATTTTAAGGTAAAATTGTCTATTGATAATTGAGGTGCTTTGAACGAAAGTTCTCAATATTACAAATGTGTAGTGCATGGATCGTTCTGTGTTAAAAACTTCCGACCATATGAACACATAATAGTACATGCACTTACTATGCTGTGACCATCCCAGATCTTTTGGTTAAAAATAAATAATGTCAGGGGACAGACTTTAATCTTCTAGATTTTGATTTTAAAACATTATTTCCTAATTTCCAGGAGAATTATAGTATGCTGACAGTAAAAATTAACAAACTCAGATGTAACCTTGAAACCAATTCGAGAGCAAGCTGTTGTTTGCTCCCACTTCTCCCATGACAGCACCAACCAGGTCATGAGTAGTTACTGACTCTCAAAATAAATGTTGAGCTTAGCGTTCTTACCTGGCACTCTCTTTGCCCAGTTGATCATGTGAACCAGCTCCCTGTCGGCAAGGTTGGTCAGCAAGCCCATCATCGAAGCCTCACTGAAGGGTCTGGAAGGATCATAGTCAGAATAGATTATGGGGGGCTCAGCCTCCAACAAGGCACTGACCATCTGATCGGCTGTCAGGGACAAGGCTGGGCTGTTCTTCTTAGTATGCTTAATCAAGAGAGGGCTTGGCCAAAGGCTGGAAGCCCTCATATCTCCGGAGGACCCCACTTCATTCCTGCCCTCCCCATCATCTCTCTGGCGCTTGTGTTTCAACATTCTCCCTCCTCTTCGGTCTTTCCGTATCCCTGAGAACACAGAAAAAAAAAAATACCCAGTTATTTCTTCTCTCATGTAAACTTTCATAATAAAACCAATTTCAATGCTAACAGCCTTTATTTTATTTACAGAAATATTTGGAGGCACGGGTGTACTCATGTTTACTAACCAGCTGCCTAAGAGGAAAAAAAGGCTTTGATGTGTGTAGCATTCACCAATTTCCATGGTGTAAATACTCCCACTGTGGCAAATTTCAAGCTACTTCAAAATATCAAGTGCTTTATAAAACTCCTGAAAGTTAACAGCGGACTTCTGTGGGCCAGGACAAGATTGTGACAAAGTGCTTGCGTGTGTGTGTGTGTGTGTGTGTGTGTACGCACGTCTGTGGGCGCACACAGATGCTATAAAAAGAACAGAATTATAATAATTTGTTGTTCTTAAAATATGGCTTGGCATCAAAGACTGCTTCAGCTATGAATATTCTTTTAACAGTAAATTTAAAAGGCAATGAAAAAAGCACTTTCTAACCATCCTTATCATCTAAGCAGGCCTCTTAATGGAAGACACTGAAGGGGAAAGGGGAATGACTTATCTGAAATGTGTCTGACAGCCTCTGGATCCCACAGTTCTCAGCAAGTCTCTGATTGTGGCTAAGCTGCACCTTATCACCTTACTCAGTACTTGACCTAAGACAGTCAAGTTGTTTACTTGGTTCTAAGATTTTCACAAATGTATTTCTATTTCCCTAATATAAAAGCTTTAAAACAGTTGGAAATAATTGCCCCCCAAAGGCTTTCCCAGCTGTGGTTCTCACTAACTAAATTACAGAGGGAAGGAGAATCCAATCTCTTTTGCAGGGATTCTTTGAGGTTTCAGCTCAGCATCTTAGCCTGGAAAAGGCCACGCTGTGCTGCTGAAATGTATCAGCAGAAATAAGTATCTTAAAAAGACAAAAATTAACAGAAGCTTCCATATTTTCAAAAATGTTCATCTCAGGGTGCCTGGGTGGCTCAGTCAGTTGAGCGTCTGCCTTCGGCTCAGGTCATGATCTCAGGGTCCTGGGATCAAGTCACACAAGGTGGGGGGGGGGGTCCCTGCTCAGCGGGGAGCCTGCTTCTCCCTTTGTCCCTCACCCCTGCTTGTGCTCTCTCTCTCTCACAAATAAATAAAATCTTTAAAAATTTTTAAAAATTAAAAAATATTTATATGAAAAAATATGCATTTTGGTAAAAAGCTAATACGATTATTTTTAATATTAAAGACATGAGAAGTACACACTTTGTAATATATTACCTGTTCTCTCACTCCATAACAAATGAATTAACTAATGTCAGAACTTTGTTCTACTCTGTTCTAATTTGTCAAAGAATTTGGACAAATGTGTGGTTGTGAATTTTTTATGTGTAACTTTTATTCTTACAGGTCTTGATTAAATATATCAGACAATGCCTTCAAAATATAATGAAGTCACAGACCCTTACTATTTATTCAGTATTGAAATGAGCATTTCTCAGAACTCTTGGAATAAGTACTAATAGTAAAGATTATTATCACTAATACACACTCAGCACTCACCATATATTTTAAGCACTTTATACACACTTACATAAAAGCACTTTACAACTACCTAGTCCTCACAATAATCTTGTAAGGTAAATAAATACTGGGAAACAGCTCCGTAGAAAGGTTAATGAACTTGTCCAAGACCATTCTCTATTAAGTATGATTAGAGATGCTGGCTCTAAAATGAAGATGTTTTTCCAGTTAACCGTTTTAAAATTTAATCAATTATCAACAAAGTTGACAAACTTACAAAAAATCCAGAAATAAAACAAGTCGGACGAGAACAGATGTATCTGACCCACCATTCAGGGACAGCCCTTGGGGGTGGAGCCTTTGGCAGGTAATTAGGTCATGAGAGTACAGTCCTTATGAATGGGTTAGTGCCTTTCTAAGAGGCCAGAGAGCTAGTGGGAGCTTGCTCTCTCTACCCTGTAAGGATACAAAAAGACTGCTCTCTCAAGCCAGGAAGCAGACCTTATTCAGACAGCAGGTCTGGTGTACCTTGATCTCGGATTTCTCAATCTCCAGAACCGTGAAAAATAAACGTTTGTTGTTTAAGCCATGCAGTCTATAGTATTTCCTTTAGAGCAGACCAAACTAAGTGGGGGATGGGTTTAGCTTGCTCTTTATGAGCCCAAACGGTAACACAGAAGAAATAAGTGGAAACTATGAGTAGAGTCCAATATCAGGAAGCAGTTTGCAACAGTTAAAGCTGACAATAAAGGTAGACTCTGCTGCCACGGGAAATGATACTTTGGATCATTGGAGATTCCTAATAATAAGCTAGACGGAGACTTCATGGGGATGTTACTGGAGGGATTCAATTATCCAGTGAGCATCTGTACTAGGTGACCTTCCGTATACCTTCTCAAGACTGTATGACTCTAAGGTCTTCCATTTGGGATGTTAAGACCACTAGCCTTGGAGTGTAAACTCAGTGGGCGGCAGTGGGGGGGGGGGGGGTTAAAAGCAAAAACCTCCTTTAGGGACACATTTATTAGGAAATTTTGAGGTCAGAATTTTAAGAGGATGAACTGTGATTAATGTTTACCTACTTTGGGTGGGGACTGGGGTAAAAAAAAAAAGTACATTGTTATTCAGTGTTAGTATTATTCAAATATTTTTTATTTCCCTACTCTACAAATTTTAAAAAATGATTGGGAATGTGAACAGATCTTAGAGGAAATCCGTAGCAGCCATGAAAATCTTTTAATATCCAATCTACATGGAAAGATAAAAGCAAGGGATTTGACTAAAGAAAAAATGGTTAAAATGATACTGTTTTTCCTAAGATGCAATCAGGAGCTACCTCATCACAACTACACATAAGCACTTTGCTTTTTAAAAATAAGGACTATGCTTTCTATCATAAATGTAATTTATTTTTTAAAGATTTCAACGGTAGAGAAAATGAGCTAGAAGGTTAACACAGCAAAAAAGTATTACCACCCACTTTAAAAGGCCCCAGCAGTCATAGTACAGATGATATGACTTCCAGAAAAAGATTTTAGACTCAATTTAGGTACTAATAGTAGCAGCTACCAAATTTATCAAAGTATTTGTTCATTTGGTAAAAATGTGTTCACTACTTATAATGTATATTCACAGATGATACAGTGTAAACAAAGATAGATTATGTCACCCTCCTTGAGTTTTCAGGTTGGAGGGAGAGAGACATCAATCAAGAATCATTCAGCACTCATTGGATGGAGGAAGGAAGGAAGGAAGGAAGGAAGGAAGGAAGGAAGGAAGGAAGGAAGGAAGGAACTGCCCAAAACACAATGGAAGGGAGGAGGTGAGTCAAGGAGGAGGAGACAAAGAAAGCTTCTCCAAGAGAAGAAGTTACATTTAAGCCAAATTATGAAATTTCCTTTCTTGGAGAAATTTAGAAGTAGTCTACTCAGAGTTGAATCTCACAAATATATGATCTAGGTTGTTGAACACAAGACAAAAATGGCCACAGCTTTAGCATATAGAACAATGAGACACAACTAGAAAGATCAAGGACAGAGCTGAATATTTATAAAATCACCAAACAGTCCAATAGGGAAAGGTGGATTCAACTAGCATTAACAAATATTTTCTCTAATTTACCCCTAAATGTATTATATTTTCCAAATGCCGAAGTCCCTCCAAAATGTACAAACAGGGGGTGCCTAGGGGACTCAGTCAGTTGAGCATCTGCCTTCAGCTCAGGTCATGATCCTGGGGTCCTGGGATCCAGCCCCGTGCCCGGCTCTCTGCTCAGCGAGGAGCCTTCCTCTCCTCTGATCCTCCCTGCCCTGCTCCTTCTCTCTCTCTCTCTCTCTCACATAAAGTCTTTTTAAAAAATGTACAAACAGAACAAAAATTGACAATTGTACATTTTATTTGTCCAAGTGCATGTGGTAGGATTCTAGGGCACAGCTCAATGAGGAAGAAATCCTTTTCCACTTGTAAGTAGTAATTGTCATATTATCAGTGATATACCAGTGTCATTTACCAGTAACAATATTGCACAAATATCTTATAGTAGTTAAAAAAAATCAAATTGGAATTGAGTGGAAGAAGGTAAAAAAAAAAAAACTGACCCAATTTCTACTTCTATTTTAACCTGGGTTAAATGAGAATCACACATCAGAACCAATGATTACAGGCTGTGCATCTATGGAACATACAGCCAGTTCTTAATTATATAGAGTGACGGGGCGTAGAAATGGCACACATAATTGAAATCCAAAAGTAAAATTAAAAACTCTATGCTCCCCACAAAGACATTTTCCAGAATTATTTGTACAGCAGCAACTTAGATTGATATGTATTTTATTTAAGCTCGTTTCCATTTGTCTAACTTATTTTAAGTGTGTAAAAAAAAAAAAAGACCAAAAATGAGTTCACAAAGCAGAGGGGAAAAAAAAACAATTAGCTTAGATCATGCAAATATTAAACAGGCAGCCTCTTGACAGGCAAGACATTTATTTGCAGTAAATATCATTTTAGCTTGTAATACCATATAAGCAAGACCTAGTGTCATTCAGTACACAAAAATGTCCTTTTCCAGAGTGGCTGAGTAAAATATTCAGCAGCATAATACAAATGTCCTGCAATGTATACACATTATTAGCTCTCAGGCTGTGCACTGATGAGGCAACAATTGCATCAAAGCAAATTTCTTTACACTCCCTTTTTAAGATGTTAGGCTTACGGTAATTCAAGGATTAACCACTGGTTTCCTATGACAGATTGAGAAAATAAATTATCTTTCATCCAGCAAGCCCACCATTAAGTGTGAAATGCCACCAGTTTGAATTTCATCCCCTTGGGTTAGGCCTTCTCTAATATCCTTGTCACACTGTTGTAAGGATTTAGAAAGGCTGAATATAGAACTTCCACTGAGCAGCACTCAAAGTCAATCTTAGTGATTCCAATCCACCAGGAAGTGTTAAGGGAATTTATTCAATTAAGTAACACGGGCAACTGGAATGGGAATAAAAGGGAGAGAGAAGGTGCACAGAGCTCTCTCTAGGTTAAGGCAAGCGTAAGGAATCTCTTCCAAGGCTGCCTGGGATCTGGAAGGTATTCTGTAAGGCAGCTCGGGGGCTGAGTTCTGACAAGGAGAATGGGTCTAAAGATATATCAATTGCTTCAACAATTATGTCCTGGTCCTAAAATAAAAACATCTGTCCTTATGTATCACACGAGGTAGTTTGAAAGATTACTTCTAATTAACCTCAAAGTTTGTTTAAACATTCTTTTTTTTTTTTCATTCTTGAAATTCTTTGGTTTGGCTGTTGTATTTTAGGAAATAGAACATTAATTTTTCAGAAAAAATTAATATGTTATCTGAATATTCATTAATTAAAAGAATTCATTGGATTATTTGCTTGTAATGCATTCTCCTACTTATACTTTCTTTTTCTGAAATGATCTTTCTTCTTAATACCCTGTGGCTCTACAAAAAAAAGTATAACTTTAGTGATTTTTCCAGTTCCCTAAGACTACTTTAAATATTTCAAACATTTGCATAATCATTTTTCTTTTGCTTCTCAGTAATTTCACATTATTCATGACATACTAAAAAGCCAGACACAGAAATACACTAAAAGCATTTTAATTCAGTATGTTGAAGAAAACAGAAGCGCTAATTAAGAATTAAATAAAGGTAATCGGGGCGCCTGGGTGGCACAGCGGTTAAGCGTCTGCCTCCGGCTCAGGGCGTGATCCTGGTGTTATGGGATCGAGCCCCACATCAGGTTCCTCCGCTATGAGCCTGCTTCTTCCTCTCCCACTCCCCCTGCTTGTGTTCCCTCTCTCGCTGGCTGTCTCTATCCTGTCGAATAAATAAATAAAATCTTTAAAAAAAAAACTTTAAGAATTAAATAAAGGTAAGAGTTAATAAAACCTGCTCCAGAGAAACTCCCCTGCATCAATTCTAATGTTTTATCTTCAAATACTAGAAATGAATCTTATAAGGTAGGAGCTGTTATAGACCCCCACCTAACAGAAAAAGTAAGTTAAGAATAAGAAGCATGCCCTAGGACCCACCAAGAGCAGCTCAGAGATTTGGGCCTCGGTGAATTATGTAACCATAAATTATTATTAATAGTCATGGCCCCTAAGTGTACCAGGTCAAGGGACTATGAATTATCATGGCCCCTAAGTGTACCAGGTCAAGGGACTATGAATTCTTTTAGAGCAACTTAATGCTCTTCCCCTTCCTTCCTTCACATCCAACGAATCATCACAACCTAGTATTCCCTCATGTATTTCTCCCTTGAGTCTCTTTCTGTCTTTACTGCCACCATCCTAGTCCATGCCCCTATCCCTTCTTGCCTAAATCAACGCAGCAGCTCCTAATGCGTTTCCTTGCCTAACTTCAATCTTCCTTCCAATCCAATCACCTGGCAGCTGGTTCATTACACACCCATTTCATCCTGGTATTGTCTGTCTGAATCTCTCAAAGACTTCCTTAGCTTACAGCAGACATACTTTAACTATGCTCTGAAAACTTAGAAGTTCTGAGGAAGTATCAGAGATGGTGTGGTTGGGGCTTCTGGTCACCCCATGTTTCCCCTTTGTCGAAAGCAACTATGTGTGTGTGTGTGTGTGTGTGTGTGTGTGTGTGTGTGTGTGTGTTGTATTGGGATTAGGGAAATGACTTATTTCTAAGGGGGTTTACTGGTTTTATTTTACATTTAAAAAGCCACTGACCCACTGATAAAATCAAACATCACATTAAGACTTATGAATCTCCACAAATAAACCCCAAGGTACTTTTCAAGTCTATCTTTACAATTTCCTTCCACAAACCTTTATTTTTATGAGATGGGGTTGGACCTGTACCACTTTTTATATAATACTTTCCAACATCACCATCTTTGCTCTTTCTACCCCTTTTATATTAGCCTCCTAAACCCACGAAAATCCTCATTTCGTCCATAGTCAATCTTGGATCCACCCCACTCTAGTGGCTCTACCTCCTCCATTCGTTTAACTTTTCTTTCCTGTGCCATTCATTGAACAATGATCATGTGCTACCTTCTATGTTTAGTTACACCTGAGTTCCCCCTTCCTGAGCTATGGCCTGGAACTCTCTCCAGGCAGGAAGCTGGAGCAATTGTAGGACTCACTTAACTTTTCTTTCTCAAGAAGCAATGCTCCATACTGTCTGATATAGCAAGTTTATAAAACAGTTGTTTCATATATTTTATCCAGTTTTTTTAAGATGTTTCTGGTGGGAGGTTAAAACTAAAAATACACAAATCTGCTATTATAGCTAAAAAGAAACTTCACCATCTCCTTGTCAATAATTGATAGTTTAAGTAGACAGAAAATCAATATACATAAAGTTGACCTCAACAATACTATCAATCAACTTGATCTAGTTAGTATTCTAATATTTATAGAATACTCCATCAAACAACAGATGAATACATATTATTCTCAAGTTCCAAGATAGAGCACATTCGGGGCCATAAAAACACCCTTAACAATATTAAAAAGAAAAATAATACAAACCATTAAGTAAACTAAAAAGTACTGAAGTAAACTAGAAATCAATAATAGAAAGATACCTGGAACATTCCCAAATATTTGGAAATTAAACAACATACTTCTAAAGAACATATGGCTCAAGGAAGAAGTCTCAATAGAAGTTTTGAAGAATTTTTAACTAAATGAAAATGAAAATAAAACTTATAACGATATGTGGGATGTAGGAAAAGCAATACTTATAGCATTAAAGAAGAAAACTTATAGCATTACCTTCATATATTAGGTAAGAAATATCTATCGATAACCCAAGCTTTTACCTTAGGAAACTAGAGAAGGAAGATCAAGCCTAGAGCAAGCAGGAGAGAAATAATAAAAATCAGAGCAGAAATTAATTAAATTGAAAATGGGAGAAAAACAAAGAAAATCATGAAACCAAAACTGATTCTTTGAAAAGATCAACAAAACTGATAAACTTCTAGCCAGGATAATTAAGAAAAAAGAAAGAAGACATAAATTGCCAATATCACAAATGAAAGAAGAATCACCATCACTGGCCCCATGGACATTAAAAGGTTAATAAAGAAATATCATGAGCAACTCTATGCCCACAAATCTGATAATTTAGATGAAATACGTGAATTCCTTGAAAGCCACAAACTACCAAATCTTACAACAGGAGATACAAACAACTGGAATAGCCCTGTATCTATAAAATAAATTAAACTGATAATTAATAATCTTCCCAAAAATTCACCAGGCCCAGGTAGTTTCATGAGTTGTTTCTAAAAAACTATTTAAGAAAGAAACCATGCCAATTCTCTATGGTCTCTTTCAGAAAACAAAAGCAGAGAAAGTGCTTTCTAATTTATTCCATGAGTCCAGCACTACTCTGATACCAAAATCAGATACAGACAAGAAAGAAAAACTACAGACCAATATCTTCCCTGAGCATTGGCACAAAAATCCTCAACAAATGTCATGAAGTCAAATCCAGAATGCATAAAAGGAATTATACACCATGACCAACTGGGATTTTTTCCAGGTATGTAAAGGTAAGTTCAACAATTGAAAAGAAATCAATATTAATCCACCACTTCAATAGAGAAAACAGGAAAAATGATATGATCATATTAACTGACACATAAAAAGCATTTGACAAAACTGAATACCTATTCATGACTTAAAAAATACTCTCAGTAAACTAGCAATAGGTAACAACTTCAATTTATCAAAAGACATCTATCAACAACAACAACAAAAAAAACCTATAGCTAGCATCTCCTTAATTATGAAACACTGGATGCTTTCCCCCTAAGATCAGGAACAAGGCAAGAATGCTCTCTGTCACTCCCTATTCATCAACATATTGAAAACCCTAGCAAGTGTAATAAAACAAGAAAAATAAATTAAAGGTATACAGATTGTAAAGGAAGAAATAAAATTGTCTATATTTGCAGAAGACATGAATGCATATGCAGAAAATTCCAATGAATTAACAAAAAACAAAAACCAAAAACAAACCAAAAACAACCCTCCTAGAACTACAAAGTGATTACACCAAGGTTAAAGGATATAAGGTCAATATACAAAAGTCAACTGCTTTCCTTTATATCAACAATTAACAACTGGAACCTGAAATTTAAAAAATAATACCACCTACAATAGTAAATGAAATGAAACACTAAGGTGTAAACTACATACAAAATATACACAGGACCTCTATGTAGAAAACTAAAACACCAATGTAAAAATAAAAGATGATCTAAAACATTGAAGAGATATGGTCATGAATTGGAAGTTCAATATTATTCATGTTCATAGTGTTCAGTACTATCAAATGTCAATTCTTCCCAACTTGACCTATGCATTCAGTACAATTCCAATCAAAATCCCAGCAACCTATTTTGCAGAAATCAGCAAACTCATTCTAAAGTTTAAATGAAAAGGCAAAAGACCCAGAATGGCCTTTAACATTAAAGGAGAAATGAAATACTGAAGAAATTGAGGGACTTGCACTACTTGATTCCAAGACTTACTATAAAGGCTATATTAGACAATGTAGTATTGGTGAAAGAATAGACTAGTAGCCCAGTGGACCAGAAGAATGAGTCCAGAAATAGAACCACGCAAATATAGTCAACTTATCTTTGACAAAGGAGAGAAGGCAATTAAATGGAGAAAAGATAAGTCTTTTCAACAAATTTCGTTGCAACAATTGGACATCCACATACAAAAAAGTCTAAACACAAACCTTACATCTTACACAAAAATTAATTCAAAGTGGATCACTGACCTAAATGATAATGAGAAACTAAAACTTTTTGAAGAAAACAGAAAAAATTCTAATGATCTTGAGTTTGCTGGTTTTTAAACACAACACCAATAACACAATCTATTAAAAAAGTAAATTAGTAAGTTGGACTTGCATTAAAATTTAAATTCTACTTAAAAACACTGTTAAAAGAATAAAAAGACAAGCCACAGACTGGAGAAAATATTTGCAAAATACATATTGGATAAAAGACTTGTAATGAAAATATACAAAGAATGCTTAAAACTCAATAAAAAGAAAAAAAACTTTTAATGGGCAAAAGAACTAAACAGGCACTCGCCAAAGTATTTATAAAAATACAATTAACTGGTAAAGGAAAAAAAAACATGAAAAGATGCTCAGTATCACTTGTTATTCAGAATTTGCACATTAAAACAACAATAAAGTATCACTATATACCTATTGAAATGGCTAAAATCCAACACACTAACAAATACAAAGTGCCAACAAGAATGTGGAGCAGCAGAAACTCGCATTCATTCCCGGTGGGAATGCAAAATGGTGCAGTACAGCTACTTTGGAAGACAGGCTGGCAGCTTCTCATGAAACTAAACACAGTCTTACCACATGGTCCAACAACTGTGCTCCCAGGTATTTACCCAACTGATTTCAAAACTAATGCCCACACAAAAATCTGCATTCAAATGTTTATATCAGCTTCATTCATAATTTCCATAGACGGGAAACTATCAAGATGTCTTTCATAAATGAAGGAATAAACAGAACAGTGGTACATCCGTACAGTTAAATAGTATTCAGTGATAAAAAGAAATAAGCTATCAAGCCATGAAACGATACAGATGAAATGTAAATGCATGTTGCTAACTAGCCAGTCTAAAAAAGTTACATACTATATGATTCCAATTATAGGGCATTCTAGAAAGACAAAACCACAGAGATGCTGAACAGATCAGAGGTTGCCAGGGGTTCAAGGCAAGGCGGAGAGGTCAAATGGGTGAAGCACAGGTTATTTTATAAGGTAGAGAAACTATCCTATGTTACAGTAATAGAAACTATTTTACAGGAATATGTTACTGTAATGATGAATATAAGACATTAAGTATTTTCCAAAACTATAAAACTTGACAGGACAAAGAATAAACCTAATATATGCACATTTTAAAAATCATTTAGAAAATCAGAGGATTCCAGGGTGCAATGAAGAATGTTACAAAAGAATCCAAATGTATGAACCAATTTTACTGAAGGAGGTAGAGAAATAATGTGCTGACCTAGGTAATCTGGAAATGAGTGGAGACTGTTAAGACTAAAGGCAAAAGGAACTGGACATGAACACTGTTCTCTGGATGATAAATTGTTAACAATTGCAAATCGCTATACAGGTATAATGGAACCAAATGGTTAAGTAGATGAATAGCAGATGGTGGGAGCCATGAATCACACTATTAGAGTACAAAGTGACAGGTATGTAAGAAAAGGCTAGAATGATCCATGCTCCTATAATGGTTACAATTGGAGACCCAGTATATATTCATGTTTACCTTAACATAGATACAGATGATTATATATAAAAATATTATAGGGGCACCTGGGTGGCTCGGTCAGTTAAGCATCTGACTCATGATTTCGGCTCAGGTCATGATCTCATGGGTAGTGAGATCGAGCCCCATGTTGGGCTCCGTGCTCAGTGGCCAGTCTGCTTGAGATTCTCTCCCTCTGCCCCTCCCCCCCCCACTCTCCATGTGTGCACCTGCATGCACACTCTCTCTCTTTCTCTCAAGTAAATAAATCCTTAAAAAAATAGTATACATATGTGTATACAGATGGGCCAAAATACATATATATATCTCCTTGCATGGTCAGCTTAGAGGGCCTAGAGGTAACAACATCCCAGTAACAGCAAGTATGTCTATGGCCCAGATCTTGGCTTCCAATAAGAGAACCATCATTCTATAAAGAAATGGCTGATTCTAGGACTGAGGCAAGAAATACAAGATGAGTCTGAACCATCTTGTAGTGACAGAAAGAAAGTGCTCCAAAACAAATACCCTTCAATATAGCTGTACATCAAAGGGATACAGGAGCCAGCTGAAAGAGCTCCCAATGTCAAAGCTGGAACAATGTGAGCAGAAGAATAAATACAACAGTGTGAGTTTATGTACCAAAGCACAAATATCCGTGAGTCTATACTGATTCAAATAAATGATGAAACAAATAAATTAATGGAAAGGAAAAGGCAATTCCAAATAATTTTAGGCAGATTCTCCACTCTTAGGAAGGGGAGCATAACTCCCTACTCCTTAAGTATGAGCTGCACATAGTGACTTCCTTCCTTCCAAAAAGGACTGAATGGAAAAGGAAAAGAAAACAGTAACTTCACAGTACAGACATCTGACAAACACTGCCTCAAGCCAGGGGATCAGGGTTAACATCAACAGCAATAACTCATATTGATTATCCCCTTGATAGGATGTGATGACAATGGCAGTGTCTCTCTATGGCCTTCCTCCAAAAAACAGACTCATCCCAGTCTAACCATGAGAAAACATAAAACAAATCCAAATTGAGGGGCATTCAACAAAATATCTGACCAGAAATCCTCAAAACATACAATGGAAGATGTTAACAATAAAGGAAACTATGTATGAGTATACAAGAACTCTCTGTGCTATCTTTGCATTAATTCTGTAAACCTAAAATATAACAGTTTATTTCTAAAATCAAAAGCAAACTAGTGAGCAAGAAGTGCTTTTACCTAATATAAAAATTAATTTTATTCTGTCCCTTCATTGTTTGGAATAACTAGTCACTGCCTTTCATGCTGCTATGTTGAAGGAGAACTTCTGAATTATCCTACCTGAGAATCTGAGTCAAAATATGATTCCATAATCTTCTAAGATTGAATCATGAAAAAATAGAAAATCTGAATAGACTGATTACAAGCAAGGAGATTGAATCAGTGATCAAAAACCTCCCAAAAAACAAAAGTCCAGAAACAGATGGTTTCACTAGTGAATTCCACCAAACATTCAAAGATTTAATACCTACCCTTCTCAAAATCTTCCAAAAAATTAGAAGAAGGAATGGTTCCAAACTCATTTTATAAGGCCAGCATTACCCTGACACCAAAACCAGACAAGGATACCACAAAGAAAGAAAATTACAGGCCAATATCCCTAATGAACAGAGATGTAAAATCATCAACAAAATATTAGCAAACTGAATTCAACAACACATTAAAATGATTATACACCATGATCAAGTGGGATTTATTCCGAGGATTCAAGGATAGCTCAATACTCACAAATCAATGTGATAAACCACATTAACAAAATGAAGAATAAAAATCATATGATCATCTCAATAGGTGCAGAAAAAGCATTTAACAAAATCAACACCCATTTATGGTAAAAACTCTCAACAGAGTATAGAGGGAAAGTACCTCAACATAATAAAGGCTATATATTAGGATACCTGGGCGGCTCAGTCAGGTAAGCAACTGCCTTCGGCTCAAGTCGTGATCCCAGGGTCCTGGGATGGAGCCCCATGTCAGGCTCCCTGCTCAGAGGAGAGCCTGCTTCTCCCTCTCCCTCTCCCTGCTGCTCTGTCTACTTATGTTCTCTCTCTAGCACTTTGTCAAATAAATAAAATCTTTAAAAAACTAAACAAAATAAAGGCCATATTTGACAAACCCACAGCTAACGTACTCAAAGGTGAAGAGCTGAAATCTTTTCCTCTAAAATCAGGAATAAAATAAGGATGACACTCCTACCACTTGCATTCAACATAGTATTGGAAGTCCTACCCAAAGCAATTAGGCAAGAAAGGTAATTAAAAGGCATTAAAATTGGTAAGGAAGAAGTAAAACTGTCATTATTTGCAGATGACTTAGTACCATATATAGAAAACCCTAAAAACTCCACTAAAAAGTTGTTAGAACAATAAATGAATATAGTAAAGGTACAGAATACAAAATCAATATACAGAAATCTGTTGTATTTCTATATACTAATAATGAGCTATCAGAAAGAAATTAAGAAAACAATCCCATTTACAACTGAATCAAAAAGAATAAAATTCCTAGGAATAAATTTAACCAAGGAGGTGAAAGATCTGTACCTGAAAACCACAAGACACTGACAAAAGAAATTGAAGAAGATACCAAAAAATGGAAAATATTCCATGTTCATGAATTGGAAGAATTAATTATTGTTAAAATGTCCATACTACCCAAGGCAATCTACACATTCAATGCAGACCCTATCAAAATCCCAATGGCATTTTTCACAGAACTAGAACAAATAATCCTAAAATTTGTATGGAACCACAAAAGAGCCTTAAGAGCCAAAACAATCTTGAGAAAAACATAGCTGGAGATATTATACTCCTGATTTCAAACTATACCACAATGCTATAATAAGCAAAACAGTTTAGCATTAACATAAAAACAGACATATAGATCAATGTAACAGAATAGAGGGTTCAGAAATAAACTCACACTTACATGGTCAATTAATTTATAACAAAGGAACCAAGAATATACAACAGGAAAAGGACAGGATCATCAGTATACGATTCTTGGAAAACCGGACAGCCACATGCAAAAGAAGGAAACTAGACCACTATCTTACACTTTATACAAAAATTAACTCAAAATTGATTAATGGCTTGAATGTAATACTTGAAACCGTAAAATTCCTAGAAGAAAACATAGGCAGTAAGCTCCCTGACATTGGTCTTTGCAAAATTATTTTTTATCTGACTCCATGAGGGGGGAAATAAATAAATAAACAGGACTACATCAAACCAGAAAGCTTCTGCACAGCAAAGGAAACCATCAACAAAATGAAAAGGCCACCTACTGAACAGGAGAAAATACTTGCAAATCATATATCCAATAAGGGATTAATAGCCAAAATATATTAAGAACTCATACAACTTAACAATAAAACAAAAACAACCTGATTAAAAAATGGACAGAAAATCTGAACAGACATGTTTACAAAGAAGACATACAGATGGCCAATAGGCACATGAAAAGATGTTCAATGTCTCTAATTACCCGGAAAATACAAATCAAAACCTCAATGAGATATCACCTCATACCTGTTAGAATGACTATTATCAAAAAGAGAAGAAACAGGGGCGCCTGGGTGGCTCAGTCAGTTAATCATCTGACTCTTGATTTCAGCTCAGGTCATGATCTCAGTGTTGTGAGATCAAGCCCTGTGTCGGGCTCCATGGTGGGTATGGAGACTGCTTAAGATTCTCTCTCTCCCTCTCCCTCTATCCCTCCCCACATCCCCTCTTTCTCTCTCTATAAAAAAAAAAAAAGACAAGAAATAACAAGTGTCAGAAAGGATGTGGAGAAAAGGGAACCCTTTTGCACTGTTGGTATGAATATAAATCAATACAGCCACTGTGGAAAACAGTATGGAAATACCTCAAAAAGCTAAAAATAGAACTACTGTATGATTCAGCTACTTCACTTCTGGGTATTTATCCAAAGAATAAGAAAACACTAATTCAAAAAAAGATATATGCACCCCTGTGTTCACTGAAGCATTATTTATAACAGTCAAGATATGGCAACAACCTAAGTGCTCACTGATGGATGAATGGATAAAGTCAATGTAGTGTATAAATGTACAATGGAATACTACTTAGCCAGAAAGAAGAAGGAAATCTTGCCATTTGCAACAACGTGGATGAACCTGAAGATATTATGCTAAGTGAAATAAGTCAGAGAAAAACAAATACTGTATGATTTTACTTATATATGGACTCTAACACAAAACAAATGAACACATAAAGCAAAACAAAAACAAACTCATAAATACAGAGAACAGATAGTGGTTACCAGAAGGAAAGAAGGTGGCGCGGGGGCAAACCAGGTGAAAGGACCCAACTGTATGGTGATGGATGGTAATGAAACTTACGGTGGTGATCACTTTGTAGTATATACAAATACTGAATTATAATATTGTGTGCCTGAAATTTATGTAATGTTGCATGCCAATTTCACCTCAATTATATATATATAATTCTATAATAATGACTGCACTGTCTATGGAGAAGACCGTAAAGCTGGTCAGGAGAAAAAGTGAAGGCTATCAGAAATAGCAGCCATAAATGGAAACTACAACGATACCTTTGCTGCTTAAAAAGTTTTTATCTCCATCTTCAGGATGCAGAATAAGCTTTGTAATTGGGCACATAAATGTAACCCTGTTGTATCTTTTTATCTTTTCCTAAAATATAAAGATAGAGGGTGATACAGATAGAGAGATAGAGAAAGAGAAGTTAAGATACAGGTAGAAAGAGAAATCTGTCTAGAAGTTTCTTTCTTTTTCATGTACCCTCTCCTTTCCCTTGTCTATTTAACTCCTACTTATCTCTTTGAATCCAGTCAAACATCCCTTCCTCAAGGAAGTTTTCTCTGATCCTCCAAGCTAAGCAATCAACTAAATACTGTTCTCATAGCACCCAATGCTTCTCCTTCTCAGCATTTACCAAAATTACAACTAAAATATCAATTTACGCTTTAATATTTAAATGGCCGTGTAATCCCAAACTGATCACAGGGATGGAGTCAACATATTTCACATGGAGTCAACATTTTATAACCTCCCAAACTAACACAATTCTTTAGCGGGCCTCAACATTTATTGTATGTATGAATATAGTGTGGTTTTTATCATTTGCAGAGCTAATACCCTCTCCTAAGACCACTAAAATAATTACTGCAATAAAGCTGGCTCCCAGATATTTAACAACATGATTCCAAAAACTATATGTGTTTTATATATATACATATATATATATTGGCCTAACTGTATTGGACTCTAGATTTCTCTTTACATGGAAAAGAAAAACTAAGTATTGCTGAGTCTCAGAAATGCACACGACATTTTCATTTCTAACACCTGAACATAACCAAGTCAAAATTATAAGCTTCCCCAATTAAAGAAGTAAAACCATCACAACAAAATATCAAAGACTACTCAGTTGCAAACCACATGACAGCAGAAACTATATCTGTCTTTTACATTTAGACATAATTATCTGTTAGACGTCAATAGTTAAGTTAGTTGAATACATAAATGGGTCTTGGTATGACCCAAAGTCATACTGAATATATTAATAACACAAATTTGATACATTAAAACATCTTGGGCGCTCTCAGTTATTGAAACTTTATTATAGCAGTCTTCCAAATAGGTCTTTCTGGTAAGGCAATTCACTTTACATAATCAATTTCAGTATGAGAAATCTTACACAAATTGCTACATAAAAGAAGCAAGTTAGAATCAGTGTTCCTGCATTATATCTTCTGATTCAGCTCTATAACCTAGTTAGCCTGTGGTCCAATTGATGGCTTGATCCTTTTGTCCCCTTCCCATATTGTTAAGTTCTGTTTTCAGTATCTTCTATAACTTTGGAATAAATCTACCAGTAGTGGGGAGAAAGTTGTGTATATGACACAAATTGAATTGGTTCATCAGTTCAGTTTTCTTTAACAGTAATTAATTACCAACTTTTCCATCATGCTACTATCACAAGCACCAGCTCACCTCAATTGTCCCCTGGACTGTTTACCAACTCTGTCCTTCTCCCAGCCCAGCAGCTTATCTACCATCTTCTCAATAAAGGCTGTATTCAGGAGTAACCATAATATGCCATGATGTCATCTGCCAGCACCCAAACTCAAATCAACTGACAAGTTCTCTTAACACGAGGGTCCATTATGAATTAATTGTCCTTGATGAGTCTACTTGGATACAGATGAACAGTGATTCCTCCTGGGGGTGCAAAGGGCACATTTCCCCGCTTTCCTCCTAATCTAGAACTCCAGTCATACCTACTCAAACGATTCCACTTGCACAGGAGTAACCAGGAGCCACCATGGTGGCCAATCACATTCTCCAAACCAAGTCTGGGATCTCCTTCATCCCAGGCCCCAGAGCAGGTTCCTATTTACTGCGACACTTGGAACTCACCAACGATGGAGGGGAGCAGCTGCAGCACTACCACCGAAGAAAACTCAATTTAATATGCCGTCAGCCCTGCCTGGTCATGCCTGTTCCCTCCCAGAGCACGTGTCCACAAATATACAATAACCCAAGTCTCTGCCCTGGTGAGCTGGAGTTGTCTGACGGAAGAGCACTTGACAAACACAAACCACAAAATAACACGGTGATTCTTCTTTGCAATTAGCATGTATTTATGTGTGCAATCAAGAAAACAAAAACCATGTATGTTATAGTTTTTAAAATTAATTTTTCTGGGGTGCCTGGGTGGTACAGTCGTTAAGCATCTGCCTTCGGCTCAGGGCGTGATCCCAGTGTTCTGGGATCGAGCCCCACATCAGGCTCCTCTGCTAGGAGCCTGCTTCTTCCTCTCCCAGTCCCCCTGTTTGTGTTCCCTCTCTCGTTGGCTGTCTCTGTCAAATAAATAAATAAAATCTTTAAAAAAATTAAATTAAATTAAATTAATTTTTCTGCAAAGCAACTGCATAGAAAAGTAATCACCCTCTTTGCCAAATCATATCAGAAAATTATAATTTACTTTGATGCTATTTATTTCAAGTTTAGTTTTAAAAAAAGATCGCACCATTCCTGTTCTGACTGTTGATGCTGTTTAAAAAAAAAAATGCCCCTTGTGGAATCTGAAGCAACCAAAGAGGTAGCCCTCCAATAAGAATGCCTTGTTTTGGAATTCTCCCAAAAGTTTGGGTAGGGAGTGCCAAGGATGGAAAACCAATCACAGGTCACCATACCTTTAACTGCATGTCAAGTCATGTCACCTTACACCAGCAAAAAAAACTACGATTCAAGGTCCAAATCAAGTAAAGGGTAAGTAACAACCACTTGCGTTCTCAATGACATGCGTTTTGACTTAAAAGTATAATGTTCACTCTTGAGACTACTGTGCATTCTAATAAAAATTCTACTAATAAAACCTTGTTTCTAGGGACAGCTGTGGCAGGCTGTTCCATAAGAATCTGATTTATTAATAACAAAATTTATGGGGTGAGGAGAAAAGCAATACATATTTTTCCTGCCTGGCTTCGTTTCCCTGTAATATCTTAGTGATGAGTCTCCCGTTGGCAGGCATTGTGTAGCCAAGAGGAATAAATAAGACACCAAGGTTCAGCCTGTGAAGTTCTTTCTTCTCTCCCGTTCCTTAGCTGCTCTGCAATTCAGTGCTACAATTTTCTTTCTCCAGCTTGTAGAAGAAACAATTTGTCTCCCCATCTCCCCATGGGTCTCTTCATCTCCTGCTAATCTATGGAGTTAGATACAAATAAAGTCCTTGGTGTCTTTAATTTGGTCATGGATGAGTCTTCCCAGCCTCGCCAGAGTCACCAACACCCAATTACGTTCTCCTGGACAAGAAGTACCTGCCAGTGGAAGAGTCTCAAACAGTAATTCTACAACTGGATCACAAACTCGTTCACGGGTCACTGGCAATTTAAGAAATCTTCAAATGGAGGCATGTCAGATTTCTTGAAGCTTAAAAGGGGTTATTCCTTTCTATAAAGTTTCACTTGTGACCTCTGTCACCTTAAATATATCAGAGATCTTTGATGTGTTCTATAGTCCCGAAGCTCATGGCTGGGTAATGAGAGGCTCGATAAATACACATTACATGACGAATTCACATCATGTCCTAGTGACTAACAGAAATCGCCAGGGCTCCTTTCCTAAAATATTGATCTGACCAGGTACTAATACTAGAAGGATGATGGACTGAGAATCATCCAAGAGTCTTAATGATCACAAAGTTCTACCACCCTTGTTTGAACAGAGAGCTCAGCAAAAAGATATATCTCATTCTTATCACGAATATATCAAGAGCATTTCTTTCTCACATGCTTATGCCAAAAAAGTCCTCTATTCCCTAAGCCAGAAAATTTCTCTCTGAAACATGCCTAGATCTAAAATTTTCTTAATAAGAACCGTACCTAGTTCTTTGTATTTCCCACTATACTTAACGCTGTACGTGTAAATAAATTAGCTTTCTTACATAAGGATCAATGAATGTTTTATGCATTGAATTGAACCAGTGCCTTTCAAAGACAACATTCTACTGTGGACAGAAGGATCCCAGGGCAAGCCTCTCTTCTACAGAATCTCCATGTTCCTTTTCTCAGATGATATTTCAGTATTAGTGACTCCCCATTCAATCCAAACAAAGTAGCCAGTTCATTATACGGTGATTTATTCCTGAATATCAACTATCTCGCCCCATCTGATTTGAATTCCATTATTCACTCTCACAATTTCTTACCACTTTTCAGAAAAATTAATGCATCTCAATGCAGGCAGCGTGTCCACATCTGTTCACTTCACTAAATACCAATTGGACCCTTTGCTTACAATTGCTGGAGCTGAAACTGTATTGAAAATATCTTAAACAAGCTTGTTTATCAAATGTCAAATGCTAAATATATGCTGCTCCGGAATACCTGTCCTTCAGTGGGAAGATAGTTAGCAACCTGACATAACTACCGGTTTCCTATGAAACCTAGATTTTACTGCGGGATGAGGGAAGAGAGAGAGAGAAGCGAAGGAAGGAAGGAAGGAAGGAAGGAAGGAAGGAAGGAAGGAAGGAAGGAAGGAAGGAAGGGAGGAAGGAAGGAAGGAAGGAAGGAAAAGAGAGTGAAAGAAAGAAAAAAGCCTTTAGTCAAAATGTAAAATGACATTAGTGATATCTATAATAATTAGGGTAGCAGAAGAAATTCCAAAATAAGCTGGCTGGAACACTCCTAAACCCAGATAAGATACAGGTGTAACCTTGAACTGTAAAAATAGTCCAAGACTTAGGGAAGTCATCAGGCGTGGTTAACAGTCCAACTGTTAAGCCGAACTCCCAGAGTGTGGTGCATTTCGTCATTTGATTCTTTGAAGTCCTACTATTTTGTGAAGAAAATTAAGTGGTTTCTAGCCTTGCACTTACTGTGCCTGTATCCATTTCTAAAAGTCATTTGCTCTGCCCACATTTGGTAGAAGTCAGAAGTTATGATAAAACATAAAGGATCAAGAATCAGAATGAATGCTATGAATGCTATAGCCCAAATTGGGGGGGGGAATGCTCCTACTGGTATAATTTCAGAAAAAACTTCTTAGACTTTATTCACAGCCATGAAATTATACATAATTAGCATATGTTCCCAAAAAAGACACAGGTGGAAAATTAATAAGCAGATTTCAAGTTTTCTTGGTAATGAAAGGGCTTCCCTAGAGACATACTTTCCCTTCTGGAAAGAACATGAGGACTTTTGCCCTTTTTCATGAAGCCAAGTGCCACATACATAATAAACTTAATCAAATTTTTTTATTCTTGACAACCAGTAAATGTACATGTCTTGCAAGCTTACTCTATTTTTGGAAATGGTTATGGTATACAAAGTATATCTCTGTTGTGATTATAGGTTTCCAATAAATAATTTGAAAATATCCTGTTTAAAATGGCAGTGCTTTGATTCAATTAAGAAAGAAGCTACTAGAATTGAACGCATGGACTTTTAGGTTTATTCATAAGGTTACCTCAATGTCTAAGACCTCAAGCTTTCCAGAAAAGGCTTATATAACTGCTTAGTCAATGAAAACTGCCTGAATGGTCTGATTAGGGAAAAGGTAGAAGAAATTGTTTCAGGCCAAGTGATACACTTGCTCTGTAACTGAATTAGAAATACTTTAAAACCTAGAAAGAATATGTAGTTGAGACTCGATCAGTTGGGCTTTTCAACCTAATACTTTCTTTAGAGCTGACACCAAGGTTTTAGTCAGTGAATGAAGTGAATGCAAGTTTAGCCACGTGCACGTTTATGCAGTTATGACTTCTTTTAAAGTATTCTTTTTTAAAAAATTCTTTAAAAAAATGTTTTCTTATTAAAATGGTTATATCTAGCCTGAAGTTCACCTATCCAGAATTCAAAGTAGAAGCGTCCATTTTTTGGAAGGGAGAGAATTATCATTACAGAGGGTGATTATACTATGTTCTGTGGAGGGTCCTTTACACATCACATCATTGAAACAGCAGAGATATTAACCCCCATTTTATAAATGGAAGGGTCAGGAAAGTAACGATGGCATAGCCCAAAGGCACACAATTAGGGACTGACAAAACAGCATTCAAGACAGCCAGTCCGAAAGTCCATGCCCTTTTCCTTGCGATAACATCCCCAATACTAGTATGATTTGTCAAATTTCTAATAAAATGGTGACTTGCCTTATAGACTTGTTGACCCAGTGCACAAGATAAGCAGATTCTCATTATTTCTTGTATTATATTCATTATAAGCTATTTCACTTTAGCTTCACTGCACATAATGCAGTAACCTGAATATGCTAGAAAATTCTTTCACAGTACATGATGATTTTTAACTCATTTAGAAGTTATATATTCAATATGATTAAGCAGGATGGAAGGCTATGTTCAATCAATAAGCAAATGGCTTTTAAATATGGCAATATACAGATGATGAAGTCAAAAAAAAGATTGAAAGGTTTTTTTTTTTTAATGAAAAAGTAGACACAAGTACAAAGGATAATCTAAGAAACTCAAAGAAATTGTGAGCCCTGAATTGCAGAGAATGGAGCAGAGTATAAAGTTCCTTACAGTAGGCAGAAGAAAGAGAAGAAAATTGGCTCGCTGAAAATGATGAGGGAATTGGAGACAGGGATAAGGAAATGACAGTTATTTTTCCCATGATTTTAAAGTGAAGGAATAGAACACAGAGCTCCTGAAACTAGAGATTGTATTTTTCAGGGAGAAAGTACATAAAGACTACACAATGTAGAGGGGGAAAAAATATAAGTTTTGATGAAATGTCCTGAATGGAAATGAGAATAATGGGGGGGGGGAGTTTCTAATGATGCTACTTTTGAAAATTACCAGATTATTCCAACTTTTTAAAAGGAATCATTTTGGAACTAAGGACCAGATTGTTACAAGAATTTTCTGGTAATTTGGTGATGCTTATAATTTTTGGCTCAGTAGGTAAAAAGGAGATCTAATTTAATATGTTATTCTTCATAATATTACAATTTTACAAAATCTGAAATATCACATTGGGAAAGACAGCCTTCTTTGGGAGAACAAAATTAAATCTGATGAGATATGAACTGAAGTGGGAAAAAAAGATCACAGTGGTTAACAGGTCCTATCAGAATAAGCTGTTCTACTTAATCTTCACAGGTTTTCTAATAGAATAAACTTCCTAGAGTTACTATCTGGATACTACGAGCTAATGATTAAAATTATTGAATACAATAACTAGCTTATCTACCACAGATATTAGTTATACTGTCATCTGAATAATTCTTCTTTGTACCAGCGAATGTCATTATTTGAAACAGGGTGAAACTTAACAGAATGAACTTGTTAAAAATGAAGTGTGTGTATCTACAAAAGCTTAATTATAATTACAAGTCACTTGTGATCATTTTCAATAGTTCTTGGTGGAGACAAACGAGCATAATGAGTTCCACGAATGGACTGATGTGTTCTGTTTATGTGCCAGGGAGGGACTTAATAAAAGTGTCAGAAATAGGAGGAGGGCATATGAAGGGAAATACCAGGTACAGGTGAAAATCCATCCAGTGGTGTGAGTGGAGCCATCATGTAATGAATGAGATTTCACGTTACTTGAGAAAGTGATTTTCAAACGGACATACCAAAAGTCAGTATGTGAATCCTCAGCTGGTAAAATGGCTACTTTCAGCTTTTACCTTTTTAATAAGTGAAAATGATATTAAGCTCGATATTCTCTCACTCCTGATGGTCCTGTTATCATAAAACTCTGCAGTAGTGGAAAATAAGGATGTTTCTACTGAGGTATTATTAGAGTATGAGATCTGTCCCTGCCTGGATTTCACAAATGTCATGGTGCAAGGCGATGACTGACACCATATTTTCCTTTGGTGGGATTAGAAACCTTGGGACTATTTTTCACCAGCTGTTCACCTGTTCCATAAAACAATACAGATTTCAAGAGGGCTAACCTCTATGATTCAATTGTCTTTAAATGGCACACATAACAAAAAACAAGTCAGGACTGAGTGAACTGCAGACACACTCTTCACGAGGGAGCAAGGTAGGCTAAGCGAATCATGTCAAAGTACATCAGTCTTTCACTTAAATTAACCAAAATTCATTTCAACTGAATTTAAAAATTAAGGGATTCATAAACGGAATTCCACTTGTAATGGAAGATACAGCATCTACCAACCGCACAGAAAGCTTTGGACTTCTGTTACAGTGGACCCTCCCTCCTTCACTTCTCCCATTCAATGTTTCCCGATCGTTAGCACAGCTCAATGGAATTCTCTGCGGTGATGGAGATGTTCTATATATAGCTGGGCTGTGCAATAAAGTAGCCAGCCACTAGCCACTTGTGGCTACTGGGCATTTGAATGAGGCTCATGCAACTGAGTTGCATTTATAATATTATTTGATTTTAATTGATTCAAGTTTAAATGGCCACAAATGGCTATGACCACCGATTGGGCCATGCAGTGGACCAACGTGTAACAATGAAGTAATATCTGATGATGCTTAACAGTGCTCAGAGGTAACAAACAGCAGCCATCTCAGTGGGACTCAACTCCAGATGCACATTAGGACCACTGGAGAATTCTCTGGGGGCCTGGATGGTTTAGTCGGCTAAGCATCTGACTCCTGATTTCAGCTCAGGTCGTGATCTCATGGGTGGTAAGATCGAGCCCTGCAGCGGGCTCCTGCTCAGTGGGGAAGTCTGCTTGAGATTCTCTCCTGCCCCTCCCCCCACATGCATTCTCTCACTCTCTTCCCCGCCTCAAATAAACAATCTTTTTTTAAAAAAACAGAATCATCTGGGGAATTTTGAAAACCATTCTGGGACCCTCCCTCAGGGTCTAACCTAATTGATTTGGAGGGGGGCAATGGAAGCAGGATTGCTATCTCTAAATCAGAACAATACATGAACCTAAGTAAGGAAGATGCTCTCAGGACTACAGAGTTTCCAGAACTGTATTCATTTGACATCACTGTGGAGGCAACTGTGAGTGGCAAGGCAGCGCTTTTCAGAGTCAGAGCAGGTTACAAAGTGAGACTGTAGTTTTAAAGCTTCTGATTGATTTTCAGAAATAGTCAGAGGGAGCTAAAAAGATATAGGAAAGTGATGGGCGCCTGGGTGGCTCAGTCAGTTCAGCATCTGCCTTCAGCTCAGGTCATGATCCCAGGGTTCTGGGATTGAGCCCCACATCAGGCTCACTGCACAGCAGAGAGCCTGCTTCTCCCTCTCCCTCTGCTGCTCCCCCAGCTTGTGCTTCCTCTCTCTCCCTCTCGCTCTCTCTGTCAAATAAATAAATAAAATATTTTTTTAAAAAGACATAGGAAAGTGAAATATAGGAAAGATATAGGCATGGGAAGAAACAGGAAAGCTCAGTGAGTGTAAAACAAAATTATGAAACTTATAACAACTGACCCCGCTGATACAGTTATTGAATATACTGTAAAGAAAAGTCATAAAAAAATTATTTTCCATAACGACATTATCAAAATATCTGAGATTAGGATAAACATTTAATCGCATTAGCCCTGGGACAGCCTTTTCTGTAGGATACACCACTGACCAGACAGCTCTACGCTTTTCTGATTGTGCGTCTTTACTAGGAAAACGCTTGAGCGAGCACTCCCAATACATGTGTATATTTAATTACATTAAAGTGCTAACGTACTAACATGTAACGTGAATATAACACAGACAAGCTGAAATACAATTTTCTTTATGAGACAAAAAAAGTAAGAAATTCTATTATTTTCTTCCTACACTTGAATAGATTGTGTTGCCTGCTTCCAAAACTATTTGCAAAACAACTACTAAATGATTTGACAGGAATATTTAGAAACTGACCCATTGACTACTGCTTGTGATAAATACCAATAAGATTTTAATCACCATTTTACAGACGGACAATCTGTGGTGCAATACTGGTCCAGAAAAGGAATCCAGTGCTCTCTGTGCTGAATCCCAATATCAAGGTGACCTTTCATCACTACAGAGTTTACATTGTGTAAGTTAAAAAATGCATGCCACCTATTTGAGGGCAGGAGTATGGCCAAGGTCGACAAGAACGATCCATTTGGGCTTTGCCCTGTTCTTTTTTTTTGGAATGATTAATTTATTATTCTCTATATAGGATTTGCTGCTACCACTTACTCCAGTATCTAGATCTGTTCTGTTGAATCCAGTAGGCACTAGTCACATGTTGCTGTTTAAATGTAAATTTAATTTAAGTTGAATTAAAAAGTTCCTCACACTGGCAACATGTCATGTGCTCAACAGCCACATGTGGTTAATGGATACAAAAATGGGTAAGAGTGATTAAGAGGTACAAAGCTCCAATTATAAAGTAAATAAGTCATGGAGATAAAAAGTATAGCACAGGGAATAAAGTCAACAATATTGTAATAACTTTGTATGGTGACAGATGGTAACTTCATTTATCATGGTGAGCACTGAGTAATGCGTATAATTGTTGAATCACTATGTTGTCCACCTGACACAAATATAACATTATATGTCAACTATACTTCACTATAAAAATAAACAATCAAATAAGGATGGGTTTCAAGTTACTTCTGGTAAAGGCACTACATGCTGTAGAAAAAAGAATGGAATCTGTAGTTGGACCAACACGGAGCTCAAAATCTTCACTCTACTACCAACGAGCATTCAAATATCTAGAACTCTCTGACACTGAGTTTGGTCATCATTAACATTACTTTAAAAATCTAATTCAATTGAAGGTAGCACGACAATGCAAATGTGCTTAATACCACAGAACTGTACACTTAAAAATGGTTGAAATTGTGAATTTTGTCATGTATATTTTACCACAGCGGAAAAAAAACCTACTTCCAAAGAAATGGACAGAACAGAACATTTCCATCTTAGCAGAAATTCTATTAAACAGTGCTACACTAGTATATCCTTCTAGAACTGTCAGAGATGAAAAAGATGTTGCTGCCCACAGAATGTCCTCCCCACCTAGTTTTTGCAATAATGAGAATTGTTCACACCTTCTCCACCCCCTCTTTTATCCTCTGTCTCCATGTTCATAGCATCTTACAGCTGAATTTGTTTGTGGCCCCTGCCTACAGTTCATCCCCTCCCTGTCCCCAAGCCGGCCAATGCACAGGAAGACAGTCTGTCAGCATTTCTCCTTGTCTGTCTGGTGAAGCTTGTAATTAAATCACACTCCCAGACACAGCACAGCATATATTCCACATCCACACCCAAGGCCTGGGCAAATAGCTGTGTAGTTCACCAAACGTCCCCCACTCTGCACCTACACCACTCCTGAACAGCTCAACTGGCCAAATTCCAGAGGTCCTGCTTCTGCCCAAGCTTTTCAGCCCTAAACCCAGCAGGAGCTAGAGAACTGTTCAGGGCTCTCGCCCACATGCCTTCCAGAAATGGGCTCCACTCCCACAGCCCCTGCCTGATGGTGGGTGTCCTAACACCTATCGGCATATATCCTGACACTGGTTTACGCAGTGACTCCACCTGCCAACCTTCCTAGTGGCTGAACCCGGTCTTCTTTGCTACACACACTGAATGCAGTGCCTCGGACTGACACTGATTTCCTGGAGCTCATTTAACTTTTCTCATCTTCCACTGTGCTCTGGCTTAAGGTACAGTAGGGCTTCTCACCCAGCCTCAGTTGGCCCTCTTCCTTGGTCCCACAAACAGCTTCAAGTTGGAAAATCCCCAAGTTATGACATAATTCACTAAAAATCCCACAGTCCTTTGCCTCACCACGAATGGCTAGCAGATGTCCCGGGAGTTTGAGCCAATGTGATGAGGCTTTCCCTTTGAGTCTCACTTCCCCGTCATGGAATAGAACCCACGACCTTGGTGTCATTAGCACCAAGCTCTCAGCAGCTGAGCTAACAGGCCTCTAAGTCTTAAGAGAAGTTTAAGGTCACAGAGATCAGGTTGCCTGTTTCCACTTTATTTTCTGAAGATAAGGTGAATTACCTTGATGGCAGAAGTTGCCCAAATAAAAATATCTCAACTTTGTGAGTGTCTGGAACAGCGTGTACTCTGAGGGGATGTGGAGCAAGCGATCAGAACGAGCGACCATGTGTCAGTTACAAAATCGCTCTGAACCGAGACCTGATGACAGCGGGGCGTCTTGCTGAGAAAAAATGACTTTAAGCATAAAATCATTCAACTCTTTGCCAGTCATTGCCTTAAGAAAACACATTCGAATAAAAGGATGGGGCATAAGTCATTGTTTCGACACAATTTTTTTCTCAACTGTTTGGAAAGCTTTGATTGTTCGTGAAATCTCTTTGTTCCTTATTTAGTGTTGGCCCACTTACCTTCAAGAGGGATTGAAAACATGCTGATAAGGGATGGAAAAGTTAATTTATTTTTCCACAGCTTCATGAAGTATCTCCTGAGTGAATTACACTATCATTCCTGCTTCCGTTTTAAGCAAGGAGGGGGAAGGGCATTCAGTGAGTGGCTTTCGTGTATTCTTGCCATTTGCCATGATGGCTGCCTTCCACCATCAAAGACACGAATGTGACCAACAAACATCTGAATATCCCAAACACCTGAGATTTGCTAGTGATCATCGTGATGATGACCTGAATGAACTCATTGAAAGATATTTCTGAACTCACCTAAAATATAGTTAAGTACCAAATGAGGAATAAAAGAATTACAGTTGTGAAATTTATCAGCTAAATACAATAATAACAATGTACAGAGTTGGAATAGTAAGACAGCTGGTCAATCTCACTCCCACAAGAAAGGAAGAAACATAAAAAGAAAAAGAACTGCCAGGAATAAAGCTGCCTAAAAATGAAAAAAATGGAGAAATGTTATTCCACTAAATCTAGATAAGAATATCAAAGTTTTTTTTTATAATTTTATTCATAAATATTTCATGTGTATTGTTGAAAATGGAAAATATAGAGAATTTTATAAGTAGAAAATAAAAATCATACATAATTCCCTTACCCAAGCTAACTGCTGCTACAGCTTTGTGGTCTCTCCTTCCAGAATCGCTTACTCATTCATTTATTCACTCCCCCTTTATAGCTGAATACAAACCTATACAAATTAAAATGCTTAAGTACTATTCATAATCTGCTTTCTTCACTGTATATTCATTTCATAAGTACAGTTCTATATATAATAACTTGTAATGTTTGCAGTATGTACTTTTATATTATATATCATGATTTCTCAACAAACCACCATTAGATTGATTTTCACCACATATAGCAAATGTGTATACATTTTGACTTAGCAATTCAAGTTCTAGGAAGGAATCCTAAATAAATAATTATTGTGGTGTACCAAGACTTAGCAAGAAAGCTATTCATAGTCTTGTTTAAAATCATGAAAGATGGGATGCCGGGTGGCTCAGTCTGTTAAGCGGCCAACTCTTGATCTCAGCTCAGGTCTCGATCTCAAGGTAGTGAGTTCAAGCCCCATGTTGGGCTCAAATAAAAGAAAAGAAAAGAAAATTATGAAATTTAGATGTTTGCTTCAGCATCACATATACTAAAACTGGAACAAAAATCTTGAAAGTTAGAAACAATATAAATACCAATAATTCAAAAAATAGTTAAAGTAATTATGGTATGTCTATACTGGAATGTTAATGAAGCCACCCTAAAAATTCTGTTTTGAAGAATACTGAATAGCATGGGAATATGTTAAACAAATAGGCAATATAATCCTGAATTTAGAATTTTTTAAATAAATATATGATGTATCTGAAAGAATAAGATAATATAATTTTTAAAAGATATGTCTTAAAACTATCAGTAAAATGAGGTAGCTAGGAGTAGTTTTTTAAAATATGGAAGGCCTTTTGAAGGAAATTTTACAATATTATTGAAAGTCATTTAAAAAGACCTAAAATAAATGGAGAGTTTATAATGTCAATGGGTGGGAAGACATAATATCACAAAGATGTCAATCCTCCCTAAATTAATTTATAACTTCAATGCAACTTCATTAAAAGTTGATTTAAAAATTTCGTTGGAAGTAAAAATAGCCATGAATAGCCAAAACAATTTTGAAGAAGAACAAAGCCCTTTCCAAGAAGGATTATAAAGTCAAAGTAATTACAAAGTTATGGAAATTGAAACTGGGCTTAGTGAAGGCATAAACAAATAGAGGGAAAAAATAGCAGAGGCCAGAATCAGATTCTCATATAGGGGAACTTCACAGATAATGGGGCTACCTTTATAGATCAATGAAAAAAGGATGTATTATTTAATTAATAGCTCTGAGACAATTTGGTTAGCCAGATGGAAAAAAATACAATTTTATCCCTACTTCATATCATAAACAAAATTTTCTTTCAGCTAGAATAAGTAACAAAACGTGAAAAAAATAATACTTTTAAAACAGAATATAAATTAACTTTATGGTGTTCAGGGAGGGAGGGATTTATTAAACAGAATTCAAACCACAAACAGTAAAGAAAAAGTATGATAAAAATTTCATACTTTAAAAATTAAAATTTTCTATAAAATAGATGACACCATAAACATAACAAAGACAAGCTACATACTATATTAACACATTTGCAATACACAAAATAAATAAAAAATTAGAATTCAGAATATACAAAGAGCTCTGAAAAATCAATAAGAAAAAACAACCCAATGTTGCTTATATATTTTTCTTGCTAGCATCATGTTGCTACAGTATTTGGACATAAAAATTCAGAGCTGTTATAGGTGTCTCTTTAAGGGATTTTTTTTTTTTTTTCTATCCAGCTCGTTATTTTTTAAGCACTTGCCTAGTCCGGTTTCATTTAATTTTAAAAATGTTTTATGAGTCTTAGATAAAATTCACTTTCAATTGAATTTTGATGGCAATTATGTATTTTTTATTTCTCTCTCAGGATTTTAAGCTGTTTCTTCCCTAAATCAAAATTAATCTTAACTAATACAGTTTCTTAAAAACAGTCATCTGTTTAAAAAAAAGTGCTTTTAATTTCCTCACTTGACTAAGACAACTCTGTCATTGAGTTGTTTGGGTTTGTCCTTCTCTACCTGCTTTGCCACCTGTGTAAAAAGTTTTTAAAATATCTCAGAGTTCTCAAGCTCTTATAATTTTTTAAAGACGGTATCTAACAATCTATTTATTCTACCTTCTAACACCAGCCTTTTGTTAATGTGTTAATCCATCACCCTTTCGACGCCTTCCATCCGCCTTCCATCATCCTTTCATCTTTTCAGATGTGGGGGTGGGATCTAATAGCGAAGCCTGATTTAGATTTTCACGAAAAGCTTCAAGTCATTAATTTCTACAGTGTAAATCTTGAGCTAATGTTTTTCTGCTTTCAAACAGAAAAGTTTAGTCTGCCTATAGGTTACACTCATGACGCTCAGAAATCTTTCTTAATTTCTGTACTTTTTCCTTGAATCCTTCGATGCCCCAAACACGGAGAAGTCGGCTCTTGGGACAGTTTAACATCTTACTTTTCACACAAAAGCTTCTCTCTCTTTTTTAATGGAAAAGCAGTTTCTACTAGGCTAGTCTGTTTCTGAGGATTATGCCCCAAATCGAGGTCCTTAACTACCGCAATATTCCCTTTATTTGATATGCCTCGGTTTGTTTTCCTATGTCACCTGATTATTTGAAATTCAAATCTATTTTTTCCCTAGTATGAGGTCCACCTGCTCTACCCGAATCACCTGTTCTTTGTATGACTAAGTGCTGTGCACCTCACTCGCATTTCATCTCCTCCCCTGTTCTCACTGCTTCCAGCATTCTGAGCACATTCGGAGCATCAGACCTCGCTATTCTACCACTTCCCTCGCCAGTCCTTCCCTCTCTTTTTCCTTTCTGTCTTTTAAAGTAGCATCAGTTCATCCACCGCCCCCCACCCCCTGACACTGGCCCACAGCTGTGCCCTGGCTGGCTTTCCCGCAGTTGGCCCTGCCCCTTCCTGTTTCGGTATTCTTGCACTGGACCCGCATGCTTTGTTGGAGTATTATATTTTTTTAAATAGTCTCAGTATTTTTAAAACTGATCTTGCTAGGGTGTGTTCTGCTGTTTCATTCAGTTTTGTTATTTGTCCTTGTATGAGACAATTCCTCATGAATATATGATGGGTATGGATGGGCACTATTCTGACCCATTACTACTACTACCACCAGCCGGAAAGCTACATCTCCTTGGGGGTAAACAATACATCCATGTGAAGTGAATCAATTCCACATGTACAACATTTAATTTGGGGAAGGACTCAACTGAGTAGATGGTGAACTGAGGCACTGGAGCAAACAGAGTAAGCTATTCCAAAATCAGTTATTAATAAAAATGCTTAGAACTATTTAAAAAAAAAAAAACTTCCATGTGATGAATTAAAACCACATTGAGAGAGGGAGAGAGAATCAAAATGTGTGTGAATACATTAAAACAAATAGAGCTAATATCAGCTTGCAAGAAAAAATATCTGGAAAATTTGGGATGCAACTGCCGTACTACATTTAATATTTTATAGGAAATCCCCAGTATATAGTCTGAAAGGCATATTTTTTACCCTTCCACAAAACAATGTAATAAACGTAAAAATTGAGCTAAAGGGAAAAAGGGAGGCTGACATTCAACAATAAAGATGCTCTACCTAGAATGTCTCAAAACAAATGCCTATAAAAAGTTTCAGCAACCAACAAAACAGTTCATCTTATCTGTGATAGTGAATATTATTAAAATAACTCAGTAATATGTACGTTATATTTTTAACTTAATAATTTTGGAAATGGATTTTTTACTCCTTTAAAATGAAGGGTTTTTTTTTTTTACTAAATGTGTAGTTTTATTTGTTATGATAGTTGTGGTACTTAGAGTTAATACTTTTCATGTTTAAAACTCCATTATAAATTTTCCATAAGTCTATGCATATGCAAAAAGTGGAGGAAAAAAGAGTGTGAGATAATTATGGTAGTGGTATTCCTTCAATCATGCTTATATGATCTGAATAATAGACTAATGCCAAGGGAATTCTTTAGCTAACCATTAAGATAAACCACCTCTTGAGACACCTGGGTGACTCAATTGGTTAAGCATCTGACCCTTGGTTTCAGCTCAGGTCATGATCTCAGGGTCGTGGGATAGAGCCCTGCGTCAGGGCTCCATGCTGGGTGTGGAACCTGTTAAAGCTTTTCTCTCTCTCCTCTCCTTCTGCCCCTTCCTCACTTCCTCACACTCTCTCCCCTCTCTAAAATAATAAACAAACAAACAAACCAATCACTTCTTTTTCTGTTTTCATTAATCTCACCATCAATTACAAATATTTACAAAAATATCACAAGCATATGACTACCCCTACAGAAATTAAAAATCTAATGGAAAGATAGGAGATAGACATATTTTTAAAATACCATATATAACTTATTAGCTTGGCTCAACTATCTGGCACATAGAAGGTGAATCCTATGCCCCACTCAATTCAGTGTTCAATAAATAAAGATATATTTCATGCAGTCCCAGGCAGTTGGCTGGGTGCTGGTAAACAGCACAGAGGTCCAGGAAATAACTGGTATGGGCACTCTGCCACTTGAGAGGCCAGCCTGGGGATGAGACATGGGGACAGTGTTGAGGACAGAGCTCCATAGTTGGCATCTCTACTGGTAAGTGACAGCAAAGTCTGTACATGATTAACTCTACCAAAGAAAGAATAAGCAGTCAAGAATCAAAGCTTCTATGTAGATGGGGTTGTGTCAAAGATTAGAAATGGAGGTGAGGCAGAGGACAGAGGTTGAAGTTTATGTTAAAATCAAGGGAGCGGAGGTCAAGCAGGAGTCAGAGCCAAGATGGTGGAAACTGCTCTCTGGCAGCTGGAATCAACTCCACACCAATGCGTCTAACTTGTCCTTGAGCTGACGGGATTCAAAAAGCTCAGTACCTGGATTAACACGGCGGCTCTACCAGCTGCTCACCTGACCTTCTGATTCATACAAAGAAAGAACATTATGAGGTACTCAGAGGGAAAAGGTGATGATTTCCAGGGAGTCCTACATGAGTTACAGAGATGGGCTTTAGTAAACAGGAAAATTTATTACTAATAAATAAAATATTTATAACTAACTGCAGATTGAAAGGAGGCATAAAGGGACAAGGTATGTTCTGTGGTCAACGGGCAGACCTGGTTGCTGCGGCCAAAAGTTTCTTAGAAAAGTAGCAAAGCAGGGGCGCCTGGGTGGCACAGCGGTTAAGCGTCTGCCTTCGGCTCAGGGCGTGATCCCGGCATTATAGGATCGAGCCCCACATCAGGCTCCTCCGCTATGAGCCTGCTTCTTCCTCTCCCACTCCCCCTGCTTGTGTTCCCTCTCTCGCTGGCTGTCTCTATCTCTGTCAAATAAATAAATAAAATCTTTAAAAAAAAAAAAAAAGAAAAGTAGCAAAGCAGCATGAAAAAACAGGTGTGATTCAGCAGGCGGAGAAGTTTCAACACCAGGATAGGCTGGAGGCAAAACTGTAGGTTCCTTGGGGCTAGACACTCCATCTTATTGTCATTGATTATCCACATCAAACTAAATATGTAATAATTAATTATTTAATAATTCCTGATTAATGGTGATAACAGTATAGTGGAACAGCATTTTATTTGGAGATTAGATTAAGTACATAAGGCAAAAATTGTTGTGCTCTTTATTACCTGTTGTAACCAACATTATGGAGGGCTCACCAAAAGCCAAATACAGTACTATAAGTTATATCTTAATTCCTGCACAACCTTCTTAGGTAGGAATTATTATTATTATTATCATCATCATCACCATTCTCATTATTATTATTATTCCTCATTTGACAAACAAAGGCACTGGGGTTTGGAGAGGTTTAGTATCTTGTTCAAGGTCATACATCTCTAGACAGAGCTAAAATTTGAATCCAGGCTGTCTGATTCCAAAAGCAAAAGACCATGATGCTACAACATATATGAATAATAATACCTAACATTTGTAAGCCAATTCATAATTGCCAAAATATATAATTCATCCATTTGATTCTCAGAATAGCCTGATGGGGTAGTTGGTATTTTTACACAAGAATGTTTTCTATGAGACTAGAATCCACAAAGAAAAATAAATAAATCAAGGATGGGCAGGACTTAACTTGGCAATAGGACAGATCCCCAAGAACGTGAGCCAGAAGTTGAAAGCAAGTCCAATGGGCCAGACAGCACACTTGAGCTTGCCTGATCCCTGAAATCACTAATATCACTAAGGTCAGAACTGGTGGGCGAGCTGAGAAGGCAGGAATTTTGAGGCCAACTCCAATCCCAGGTCTCTTGAGGGAATGAAGGCGTGTGGTCACCTTTTTATGTGAATGGTTTCCTTCCACCATTAGATTACCTGGACTCTGTGATCAGTGACCACCTTCTACCCTTGTGCCTCCAAAACCTTCACATAGTGAATGCTCAATAAAGGTTATCTGGAAATGATTTAGGCTAAGGAGTTTGGACTTGGCCTGGCATTTGTTACGTAAAGTTTGCTAAATAAAACTGCCAAAAAGTTATTACAAAATAAATGTAATAATAGCCAGTCTTTTAAAGTAAGCTTCTAAAGATATAAACACCTAAGTAAAATTCTGTGTGCCTCTCACTAACTTTTATTTGCTCGGTCGAGTTTAAACTAAACCACATGTTGCCTCAAGGTGTAACCAGACACTTCTTTGTACATGACTCCACACTTTACCTTAGGATCTCTCTTAGGGCTGGCATATATTTCCCAGAAGTCTGAGCGCGAGTGTGTTATGGCTTCCACTTACTGGATATGATTGCAAGCAAACCTCACCAGACTAGCTTGTGTGATCCTTAATCAGGAACTTCTCCAAAGTGACTATCTGGCCACCTCCTTTGTCTGTTCCGCAAGGCAAAAACTAGAAACTTTCCCCAGCTCTTGGGACTCAAGTCTTAGGTGTAACTATTACATCTCTAATAACAGACAGAGCTTAGTTTCATTAAAGTCCCATCTCAACAAACGCTGCTCTTTCATTTATGTGGCTGAATAATTGTGATGATGTAAGTGACACCAGAGCCACCTTTTCTAGAGCTCATCTACTATGAGGGCAGCATCACGCTCATTTCGTGACACCCCCCACTCAGAAGAGATTCTCTTTCCACGCTCATCACTGAAGAGAACAACTCTGTCCATGCCAACAGGTTTTGCCAGTTGCTAGTTGCTCTGCATATTCAGCATGAAATATGAATACGATGGCCGCTGAGGTCGTTCCTCATATCCAGAAAGGCATATACGCTTACCTTCAGCTTTAGATTCTGACCTTTCCACCACTAAACTGAACTTAGATTGTGCAACATAAAATTTAAGATCTGAAACATACTTTAGAGACCACTGAGTCCTAAGCCCGTATTTTTCAGAACTGAAAACTGAGTTCAGAAAAAATTAGGCGAACTGTCCAAGAGTCCTCAGAAGAGCCAGCTCATACACTCGATGCTAAGCCAGGCCTCCTTCTACCTGGCAGAGCTGCCTTTTTTTATACCAGAATAGTCTAAACATTTAAAAAAGAAAACAAAGAGGCTTTACAACAAATATTGAAATTATTATTGGAAAATAGTGAAAACCTGTGGCCTGAAGGAGTAAATGTCCTTTTTAAATTATATTAAATATGAAGCAATATTAAGTAATTAAATATTAAGTAACTCTGTAAAAAAAAAAAAAACACATCACCATAAATTTATTTTGGTACATCAGCCGTGCAACTGGGCCAAATGCATTGATTAATGTTCTTATGGAAGAAGAGTAGTATTTTGTGTCCATTGTTGTGGTCTATGTGATATTAATATCATATTTATGCATGTGTCTATCTTTCATGATGACCTAAATCACTATAGGTCAGCAAGACAGTGCAGTACAATGGAAAGAGCACTGAAGGAGGAGTACAAAGAGTCTTGACCTCTAGTCTGAGCAGTTAACTAGCTTGTGACTTGGAGGGGAACAACAAGCTGAAAAACAAAGAGGTGGGCCAGGTGATCTTGAAGTTCCTTTCAGCTCTAAACACCCTTCATTATCCTCATCACAATCATTGAAACTCAGAGTAAACACATGAAAATTCACGAGGTCTTAGGTTTACAGAATTTAAAAGCACCAATTCATTCATACAATTACTGTCCCAAAATTCTACATTTTATAAGTTCTAGCCCCAGAAAGGATCTTTACATCATTTCAAGGCCAATTTACTTTTGCAAAAGCTAACCACAGGAGCAGAAGAGATCTGTCCTGAAATTTTTGCCTGGTCTTAGAAAGCTGTTAGCACTCCTTCTAACTTGACAGGTCATTCTTAGAAAAGTAAATGAAGATCCCTCTTTCCATCCTTTAAGAACTAAACTGACCTCTAAATGAGCAATCCAATTATTTCAGTATAAAAAAAATTAAAACGGTATTCTAGCTGTAACTTAAATGAAAATAAAGGTATGATTGTCAGTGTTCTTTGGTTAATTTTATATATGCAGGAAACTTCTGAAATATTAGATAGCCTTACATTTCATTCCTTTTTAATTTGGATTCATAAGCAGTTGTAACATACACATGCATACGCTAAAACCCACACCTGAATAAATGAAATCTAGCATATCTGAAACTAGCCCATATCTTTCCAGGAATACTGGCTCACATCTGCTTCTGGGTTTTTCTAACTCACTGTGTCCATTCATCATATATCTAAGAGAGACATGAAAATAAAATGCACCATCTGTTTTCAGCACTCCAACACAAACTATCAGGAATGCTACACGCAGGATTCCTACACCGAGGGCAGAACGGTAAATAAACTCATCGGTCCCCTCCACATCTGAGATTCTACGACTCTGTAATTATTTTTCAGTCCAAAACCTGAAAAACTCATCTTTCTGATTGTGATAACTTACAAAAATGGCCCAAGTTTTTCAACCTTTTCATTTAACTCAGAACCCCCCACCCCCACCCCAAGAAGCTTAAGGACTCAGACATTTGACTTGTTTGGGCCCACTGGATATCATCAGATAATGCAAGCAAAGGCTTGAAATGGGCTTGTGATTTGGGGCTTGTTCTCCTCTGTGCCTTTGCCATTAGCATGAGGATATGCCTGCATGTGCCTGTTGGAGGATGAGAAACATGTGAAACAAAACTGAATTCACCCCAGCTGCGCTAGCCAAAAGAGCCAGCTTGATTTCCAGACATATGAGTGAACCCAGCTAATCTCAGCAGTCTCCTAGCTGATCTCCCTGATATGTAATAGATGCTTACTGTTGTTTGTCACTGATGACGTTCTGCTGACTCTATAAGTCAAAGCTAACTTCTATACTGCAGGTTTTAAGTTCCAAGCAGACAGTCTCCCTTAATTAAAAACAAACAAACAAAAAACTCAATCTCTTCTCAAGCTATACAGAGCTCTACAGCTATAACGATGTACTTTCCATTTTACTCATTCATTCTAGTAAGTCATGCATGGGACAACTATTTATTGATTGCCTATTATATGCGGTCACTAATCTAAGCATATAAATGGTATTTAAAGCCCTCGGGCTAGAGGATACTGACAAGGAGTACAGATAGAAAACAGAAGAGGTCCCTAGACTAAACCCTGAGCCACTGCAAATTTAGAGGTCAGTAAAGATGATGAGAAACACACAAAGAAGACCTAAAAGGAGTGACCAGTAGGGCTGGAAGAAAACTTAAGAGTATATTGTCCTGGAAGCCAAGTAAAAAAAGTAGATTAAAGAGGAGAAAACTAACTGTGTCAAAGGCTGCTAATTGGTCAAGATAAGTAATGATAACTGACTGTTAGACTTAGCAACATCAAGGTCATTGGTAACCCTGACAAAAGTAGTTTTGGTATCAATCTTCCAATTGAGTTGATCCCATCATGCTCTGCCAAATCTGTAAAAAAGTTGTTCCGTCTATGTCAAGAGGTCTAAAGGTAGCATGGCTCTTACAAGGACGGAAGCACTGGACCACCTGCCATCATGCTTCACCCAGCTGAACTAACAGCCACAGATGCTGACCCACCTCTACCCCATTAGGCAGCTGAGGGCATGATGTATCAAGACATCTCTTTCATTTTTACCAATGTTTCAACAGAATGACTACTTCCCATTAGTTCTCATTCTCACAGTCATCTCATTGTTCTCATTCATCCTAAATTAATGGACCTCAATGTTGTCATTATCTACTTCCTCTTTTCTTTTAAATTCAGAGTTAGTCCTGACACATTTCACATCCCCTACTGCTGCCATTGCTGCCACCACTGCTAAAGCGGAAATAGAGAGCTATTCACAGGTTAGCTATGAGCCTGGTAAGCCTAATTCCCTTAGCTCCCCAGGTCAACAGATCACCGACATCTTAGTATCACCATGTCATCTAGAATAGAATAAAGGCGGTGTCTTTTACACTGGATTTCTTCTCTCTGGGGTATATGTATCTGTCCGTACGCATTAACTTGGTTATATGCCACCAATATTTTTAGTCAATTATTCTTCACGTTAAATGTGAATGGTAGCATGGAGTACTTACAGTGAAGAGGCATGCTGGAAAAAGAACTCTGAGTCTAGAATCGAAATTCTAGGCTCAATTCTTCTGCTAAATAGTTCTGAGACTTTAAGCAAGTCACATAATCTTTCTAGCCTCAGTGTTCTCATCTAGAAGATGAAGGAATTAGATTAGATCAGTGGTTTGCAAACTGTGTGCCTTAGAACCCTGGGGTTCCTAGAAGGTTTCTCAGGAACACCATATCGAGTGAAGAGAGGTTATGCCAAATCAGCTTTCATCTGTCTTATAGACAGAGAATCTGCTATTGCTGGCAGAAGCATATGATGGATTTAAACGTTGCAAAGCATTGGATTCATTAATCTTTAAGATCCTATATATGATTCAAGGACCGGACTCAGTATATTTCTTTGTCTACAAATGAAAAATAATCATATGGGGGAAATTTTTAATAAATATCCATAATATGAATTAGTAAGATAATATTCCAATAGCATAAATACACAGGCTGCTGTTTAAAACATCCAGAATCTCTCTGTTCAAGAGCAACTAGCTTTTTTTTTAACATTTTTCTGAAATCAAATCCTGAACATGAACCCCTAATCCTGCCTTCTGAAAAAGCTTAGAATCACATGCACTTAACAATCCTCACACGAATTACTGGACAGTCCCAAGAAAGAACCTCACATTTACATTCTCAATGCATTGATTTGGTTTTATCATCATTAATATTAATAATCAGTTGATTACTGGGGCGCCTGGGTGGCTCAGTCAGTTAAGGGTCCTACTCTTGATTTCCGCTCAGGTCAGGATCTCAGGATCGATCTCAGGGTCATGGGATGGAGCCCTCATTAGGCTCTGCACTCTGCACTTTCTGCTTGTCCCTCTCCCTTCCTCTCTGCCCCTTTCCAGCCTCCCACTGGTGCACTCACCCACGCACGCTCTCTCTCTTTCTCTTTCATAAATAAATAAATAAATAATAAGTAAATAAATAAAATCTTTAAAAAAGAAAATAATCAGTTGATTACTTTTGGTAAAAGACAGCCAATGTAGGATTAAGGGAAAACTAATTTTCTGAATTGGAAGTTATCCCTTCAGTACAATGAATTATAGTCACTCATAATGATAAATATTCAACTTAGGCAATAAGGAAATATTTTACTTTCCAATTCTTCACTGGGTTTCTGAGTTATTCTGGACACATAACATACATCTCCCCATCTATATTATTAGTATCTTATCTTCTCATTTTAAAATTGTAACATTAATTTTTTTAATTTATTTATTGTTTCGGATTATTTCTCAAAATTGAACTGTAGCACTGTTGTAAAAATAAAAACTAGTCAATATTTCTTTCAAATTCATCTTTTTTTTATATGAGTATAGTTGGCACACAATGTTACATTAGTTTCAGGTGTACAGCATAGTGATTTGTCAAGTTTATAAATTATGCTACAAGTATACCTACTGTCACCATACATCGGTATGACATATCACTGACTATATTCCTTATGCTGTGCCTTTTATTCCATGACTTACTCATACCATAACTGAAAGCCTGTATCTCCTATTCCCCCTTCAAATTTCTTCTTAATGCATTATAAGAACACATAACCAGGATGGGCAGTACATGTCTACCAATTAATTTCCTGAATCAATTAATTCCCGTGTGCCACCTCATGTGAAAAACGAAAACCTTGGTACCAGCACACTTCTGAGTCTACTGTGAGGAAAGAATTTTAACAAGTTTGTGTAAATCTCTGACATCATAAAATGAAAAGCGCAACAAATCTCACTCATCGTGAAGCCAATATCCAGTATGTGGCACCAAAAAGAAAAAAAACAAAAAAGCAGATGTGTCTGAGTCAGGTTTTTATTCCCCACAGAGGAATTAGGTATTTATACCCAGTACAAGTGATGAAATTACCATTCTCTTTCTTCCAACAAAAAAAGAAAAGAGAGAGAGAGGAAGGGAGAAAGAAAAAAGAAAAGACATAATAGCTAACACTTGGTGGTACTTTAAATTTATAAAGTACTTTTATACATTATGAATTTCAATTTTTGTGACAAACTTGTTAAGTGGAAAGTATCTCTTTCTATTTCACATCTGAGGATAATGGAGCTCATAAAAGTGACTGTAGGATTGCTCAGCAAGTCTAAGGAGAAGCAGTATTTGGACCAGGAATCCCATCTCTGAAGTCTTTCCCCCTTTCCACCAAACCAAACTATAACAGCAGATTCTTTGATAACAATATACACCTGGGCACCTGGGTGGCTCAGTCAGTTAAGCAGCCCACTCCTGATTTCAACTCAGTTCATGATCTCAGCATCCTGTGATCAAGCCCCATGTCAGGTTCCGTGCTCAGCAGAGAGTCTCCTTGAGGATTTCTCTCCCTCTCCATCTGCCCCTACCCCCCTTTAAAATAAATAAATAAATCTTATGTGTGTGTGTGTGTGTGTGTGTGTGTGTGTGTGTGTGTGTATACACACACACACCCCCCTTGGAAATCGGAGAGTCTGAGTAATATCTGGGGTTGGACTAACACAGGGGTGGCTGGCTAAAGCTCGGAACTTCCACTGACCACTGGTCTTTCGTTATCTTCATCTTCCAACCCACTCTCAACTTGTCTTCTGGACTTTTCTGCCACTTCGTATGCAAATGTCTTCTTTGTACCAAGAGGACAGTGAGGGAAGGGACTGGGTCCTATTCATGTTGCTCCATAATAGCTCACGTGTAAGATACTTTAAACAAATAACTATTTAAATGAATTAAGTCATCAGTTCATGCAAAAAAAAAAAAAAAGTCTTGAACACTTACTTTGTGACTTGCTTAGGGCTAGCTCAGGAAACAGGACAGAGTCCCTGCCATCACAGAGTTTATGGACAGTTGTTGAATAGCTAACAATAATAATTATGGTAACTCAAGAAGAGCTGAGTGCTTTGAAAGGTGGAACACTGGGAACTAACATAGCCTCCCTGAAGAAAAGACATTGAATCTCCTTCTAAGATGGAAGGGGAGGGACAGGATGGGAAGGAAAATGCCGCTGAGGCAGAGAGACCTGCACATGCACTACGATGGGGAAATGCATTCCCTAAAGCACATCTTAAATCCTTCATCTTACAGAACTGCCGTGGCTCAGACCCAAATCTAGTAATGATATTGGGATTTTCAGGGTAATATAGGCATCAAAACAGATTCAAAATAATTTCTTCATGTAGATACATCATATACTCTTTCAGATAGAACGTTTCAGTAAATTTACTCAGCCTTGTTATAAAAATAGGGAGTAGGTATATGGTTCTCTCTCTTTTGTCTGAAACTAATCATTTTAGGTTATAGGCAGAGATTCGATATTCTAATTGCTGTTGAGCCTGGTGAAGAAACTGGATTCTTATGAAACCAGCAGGAAATGTTATAAAGATTTATTTAGTCACAGCTGTTTTTACAAAGTAATTTCAAATTTTATAGTTATATTTGTACTTCCGATTATAAATTAAGTCTTTATTCAGTGGGATTTGGGGAGTTGTTATACAAGGTGTCATGAGGTTATATGTGGCATTCCATGTTGTAGGAAATACAATAAATTACATTGCTTTAATGGAAAATGCTTTATACATATAATTAAAATGAGATGTTTGCACAGCCTATAATTTTACAACTTTAAAGCTTGGAATAAAACTTACACACATATATAAACTGCCAGAAAAACACATGCTTTTATTATATATAGACAGATACTGAATAACCACTGAGAAATCTCTATGAGATACTGGTATATCCTGAATTTTATTCCCCCCAAAATTCATGCTGAAGCCCTAACCCCAGCACCTTAGAAGGTGATTTTATTTGGACACAGGGTCTTTAAAGAGATGATAAAGATCAACTGAGGTCATACAGGTGGGGCCCTAATCCAACAGGACTGGTGTCCTTATAAGAAGAAGAAAAAACACCAAGGATGTGTGAATACAGAAAAAAAGGCCATGCGAGGACGCAGTGAGAAAGTGACCATCTATAAACCAAGGAGAAAACCCTCAGATGAGACCAAACCTGCTGACACCCTGACCTTGGACTTCCCAGTCTCCAGAACTGTGGGAAAATAAACTTCTATGGTTTAAGCCCCTCAATCTATAGTATTTTGAAACAACAAACATTATAGACTTAATTACTTCCCACCAAAATTCCTATGTTGAAGTCCCATAACCTGCAATGTGACTGTATTTGAAGATAAGGCCTTTATGGAAGTAATTAAAGGTTAAATGAGGTCATAAAGGTGGGATCCTAATCCCACCAGCACCAGCACCCTTATGAGGAGAGAGACATATGGGGCGCCTGGGTGGCTCAGATAGTTGACTGTCTGCCTTTGGTTGGGGTCGTGATCTCCAGGTCCTGGGATCGAGCCCACGCTGGGCTCCTGGCTCAGCCAGGAGTCAGCTTCTCCCTCTGCCTCTCCCCACTTGCTCATGCGCATGCGCGCGCGCTCTCTTTCTCTCTCTCTCTTCCTAATGAATAAATAAAATCTTAAAAAAAAAAAAAAAGAAGAAGAAGAAGAAGAAGAGAGACACACACCAGAGAATGTTCCCTCTATGTCCATGCCCCCAGAGAAAAGGACACAGTGAGAAGGCAGTTATCTAAAAGTCTGGAAGAGAGGTCTTACCAGAAACTAGATTTTCCAGCATCTTCATCTTGGACTTTGAGCCTCCAGAACTGTGAGAAAATTGATTTCTGTTGTTTAAGCCCCCCAGGCTGTAGACTTTGTTATGACAGGCCAAGCAGACTAATACAGCAGCAAACTAACACAGATATATATTTTAGTCATAAATACGCTTGTACAAGTATATGCATGCACATGCAGACTGCCTAGGTGTAGTCGAATTATCTAGAGTTGTATTTGAAAACAGTGGGAAGACTCTCATTATGCCTTTGCATATTAAAATTTTTGTTAGATTAAAAATGAGTATGCATAATTTATATTTATGCAGCCAGACTGTATTTGGATATAAATTAGGAAAAACAGAATTATTTTTATGAAGTGGGGTCAAGGTGTGGGTACCCTCAAAGGAAAAAATGTTTTGGACATATTCACGAGTTGATTATTTCAGCTTTCAGACAGAACATAAGAGGCTGGGCTTAATCTACCAGCAGTCATCAAAGAAGCACATTAAACTTGGACTCCACTGGTTCAAATTAAACTTTTTACATGTAGCTGTTATATTCCTGTCACTTTTCAACTTACCTTAAGAAGCTTTTTGTGAGTTTAATTAAGCCTGACTAATTTTCTAATGGTACAAAGAAAGATGAATTCCTTAAATATTTAATCCATTTATGACTCCAAGTGTCATTTTCTGAATGTGGCTGTTAAATTCTTGGAATTAATTACCCTTTAAATTAAAGCTGCTTTTTCAGACATCCAAGACATATAGTCACAGCTCACACAATGCATAAATTCAACATTTTGTCTGTTCATCAAGAGAATTTATTCCAAATGCTGTATTTAAAATCCCAACCTGGCAGGCTTATCTGTGACCACAAACCTCAGGAGTCTTTGACTGTAAGCTTCCTTGCAACCAGGTTCTTGGTTTTCCTTCCACTTCCCCTTTCATCCAAGTATTAACAAGCTAAAGGTTAGCTGCCCTCCACCTGCACAATCCCCATTCTTTTTCACTGCAACTCTTTCTCCTTAACTCATGTTCAAGCCCCGTCTCCTTCAGAAAGCTCTTCCCCTACTACAGTCAGCAGGAAACCTAACATAATCCTATGTTATCCCTCTGTTTGTATCCTCCTGAAACACTGAATGCGCCATGACTTTACACATTTTCTATTTGTTCTCTCCCAGTATTTTGAAGGCTACCCAAGACTGGCATCTGTGTTCCTCAAGACTAGACCCCCAAGAAGACAAGAACAATCGGGGAACCACATCTATAGAGCAGGTAATACCCTCAGAACCAGACACTGGATTTCCGTAAAAGAAAACCGGACAGGTGAGGGGACAGAAAACCACACGCATGCACACGCGCACGTGCCCTACCACAAAGACGGAGGCACACGGGCACAAAGCCTCAGTGCCTCATGATTCGTTAGTACTCCACAGTCATTCCACTGCTCCCAGCCCTATGCCAGACGCTGAGGTTATGGGAGCTGCTGGTTGACTCAACTAATAAAGGAAAAAGCTGCCTTTTGATTGAAATTCAAATTCCCTGAGGGATGTTAAGAGATTGGAAGATTATAAATTAGCTATTTAGCTCTCACATTGACAAGTCTCAATTTAGGGAAAGCTTCTTCTCAGACATTGTTTTCTAGCATTAGCAATATAAACAGTCACTGAAAAATATTTCTAGAATAATTCACTGAGCAGTCTCCCTCTCCTTTCACCGCCACCTCCCACACACCTCTGATTTAAAATATAAGTATTTACATCTAAAATATAAAACAAAATGGCATGTTAGAATCCCCAGTTCCAGGCACTTCCTATTTAAAAAATATATATATGTTATAAAAATACTTCTGTTGCAAAGAAAAATAGGAATAGGAATAGGAAACAACTAATTAGAAGGGAAAACACTGCACTGCCACGGTTGCTGGGACCGAAATAGCCGGCGCTGGGGGGCCAGGCATAGACGCCCCTCCCGGGTGGGCGCCTTGGGGGGGGCAGGTACCTACCGCCTTTCATCATGCCTACTTCATAGCACTTGCGGAGCCGACAGGCCTGACAGCTCTTCCTCCTGTTCTTATCAATCGTGCACTGGTTGGTAGCTGGACACATGTAGTCATTATGTCCTATGAAAAGCAAGAGGACAGAATTAAGATTATTTCGGGAAACACAGCCAGTCAGAATCTACAGGGCAGATGTTTGGGGGATGTTTTCCTATCACTTACTTTGCCTGACTGTGCTGCTACCTGGGCATGCCATCCCTTTGCAGCCCTTCCCCGTGGGCGAGGGGGTGGGGGGACGACACGGACTCTCCTAGACTTGATTTTTGCCTCAGCCAACTGCTTCGTGATTCCTTTGGGCAAATCACCTTCAGTTCATACAGCTTATATTCGGGGACAAAAGGCACACTCACACATTTTCTCAGCAAATAAAGCTTTTTTTTTTTTCTTCGACCCCCACCATTAGCTAAAATCCTTGTCGGAATAACACTATTAGAACTTTCAGAGAGTTTCAAAGTGGCCTTTCTTCAAATAGAATTTAGAAAATCTTTGGGTAGGTATTCAAATGCAGCCTGAAACACCTAAATTCAAGTCCAGGGTGGTGAGCTGGGGTGGCAGCAAAGTTCAGTCCTTAGGTCGATAAGTCAGTCCTTCCTTCCTAGCTGGAGAACGCTGAGAGGGGGTAGTTAACATCTCTAGGTCTCACCCCTCTCTAACCTGGAGAAAATAATGGCGTCCATTATGTGGCACTATTCTAAGAATTCGATGCGAGAACACCTGCCAAGGGCCCACCACACTGCCCTGGACGTGGTGAGCACCCAATAAACACTGTTGCTGCTGCTGTTACTTTATTACTGATCCTCCTTGTTGTACCACTTACTTACCGCATCTCCAGGTTCATCATGTGCAACCCTGTCCCACAAAAGAGGCTTCCCGTGACCTCACATCACTCTCAAACTTTGATCTTACATCCCACCCCTTCTCAGCTCAGCTCCTTGGAAAGGTCTACACACTTGAGGTCTGCTTTATCCTCACCTCTTCTGCATGGCCCAACCCATGTCTGTTTTCTACCTTAGCTGCCCCACAAAAGCTGCTTAAATCCTTCTATCAAATGACTCCTATTGCTGAATTCAACAGATATTTCCAGTCCCATATACGTGACCTATCAGAGCGTCGGACAGTTCCTCCCTTCTTCTTGAAACATGCTCTTCCCTTGGCTTCCATAATGCAGAACTCCCCCGTGTTCCTTCCACCCCTCGGGCTGTGGCTTCCCAGTGTTATTTGCAGATTCCCTCCATCCAACATTAAGCTGGAGCAGCAGCACAGGATTCAGTGTCAGGCCCTCCTTAGGACTCCAAATTTTCCCACAAGAGAATTTACTCCATGGCTCCGGTTTCTGCGGTCATAAACTCAGATGACTTATAGATTTGTACTCCCGGCCCAACCCTCTTCTCTGAGTTCTAGGTACCCACAGCCAACTGCCCACAAGAAGTTTCTGCTCTAAGATTTAGAGGTCACCTCCATTTCTTTATCCCTCAAAAGAAGTCTGGTTTCTAATGTGCAGAATATGAAACTCCACAAATTAATAAATAACTGGCATGTTTTATGAAGAAGTCCATTAACATAAGTGTAAAATCTTACACCTGAATTTAGACTATGGAGATGACATGGACTATTTTTAAATGTTTCCCGTTCTCAAACAATAAGTGAGGCAATATTGCACTCTCTAATTCAGATAATCTGTGTCTCTATTTTCCCATTCACCAAGGGCAAGATGCAACATGTACTGAAGTGTTTTCTCTACAGAACTCTTTGTTCTTTATTCAACTTAAGGGTCAATCTCAATTAGAACAGGGTGGAGCGGGGCCTTAACAAGAAATGTTGGTCTCGTAAAACTTGCTTCTCTATCTTTAGATATACATTATAAAAAGTACTATATAAACAGGCTTTGGATCAAATTAACACGTGCATTCCTCTTCTGCATAATAGGAACCAGCAAACTAGCGAGCAAAATTGTAAACGGACCACTTTAGTAAGAGACCACACACTGCCTCAAATATCCAGGCACAATTTTTATGTTTAGAACTGCCCTTATTAACAGGGACAAGCTGAGGAAATCATAGAACCAGAAACAAAATTTACCTGGGCAGATGTTAACTTTAAGCAAAAGTTGCCATCTTCTGATACCTCAAAGAGACTTTCAGCGTTTGGTCTCCTATGATGTTTATACCGTACATGCTGATTTATTTTAACTCTAAAAATATGAGTCTATATTAAGTCTCAGAAGAAAACAGTCAATAACCATTCGAACCAAAAATTAACTTTGATTCGCTTTCCTCAAAAACCATTTGTTTTGCAAGCCAGAAGATGGGAGAACTGAATTGGATCAGAGGCCAACTGGTGAAATGTTCTGTTTGCATTGGCCATCATTGTAGATGTGTATCTTTATAGAACCAAGTGAAATTCCTGAACTAACATGTTTAACAGATAAAATACACTGGATTTGTGCAACTGAATTCATCCCTTAATCAGAAAGAAAATAGATGCATAGCAGAATCATATTTGTAATGCAAACTCTTGGTGACAAAGCGAATTTTCTCCTGCTCCAACTACACTAAAATTTAGAATTGGTAAATTGGCAACGAGAAAAAAATGAATAGATACATATTTGATATACGACCTGTAAGCTTAGTATCTTAACTAAACATCATTAACAACTTTTTATAAGTCTTCAGCTGACATCAGAGAAGGAAAACAGCAAGGTAGGTTTTTGCTCTTTGAGTATAATAATTTTGTAAAGGTGTGTTATTTTTTTTTTTAAGTAGGCTCCACACTGGGCAGGGCTCAAACTCAGGACCCTGAGATCAAGACCGGAGCTGAGATCAAGAGTCAGATTCTTAACCAACTGAGCCACCCAGGTGCCCCAGTAAAAGTGTGTTATGAAAGCAAGGGAAGCAATTAAAAAGTTAGTTTCCTTAAGAAGAAACTTCACTTTAAACTTTATTATTTGTTCTTGTAAAAACAATGCTTGTAAAAAATCATATCCCATCGAAGTAGAGCTAATTAAAAAAAAAAAAAAAACACCTCACACCAACTGTAAGAATGAAACAGTGTTTTCACTGAGGACACTGAAGAACTCCATGTACCTGTGACCAGACCAGCCTCAACGTGCCTTGTACCCAGGCCCAGATGAAGTGCAAAAGGCCAAAGCCAAGATGTGAGGCTCAGGTGACGTTTTGGAGAAATGATCACTATTTTGTTGCCCACCAAAAAATAAAAAATAACGCCTTTGGACTAATGTGGGCTCTGAATAACTGGGAGTAGACAGAAGAAGAAACGAATGAAACCTAAGCAGAAAGCGTGAGGAGCAAGAACCACCAGGCCAACCCACAGCTCCTGGGCCAGCAGATGGGCTCACACACAGCTTTCCCCACAGGTCTCTGGGATTCTTGCTCTTGCCTTTTTGTTTCTCCTTTTCTTCCTATTTTACCCTCTGTCAGTAGCAGTTGTTTTTGCATTGTTACAACACACAGAAAGATGACGCTTGCTAGTTACACAAATAAGCAATGACCCATAGTCAGAGATTCCAGAGAAATATAAAACAGACCAAACGGAAACAAGCAGGTGAGGACTCGGAGAAAAGGAAGCCCTCACGGCGCTGTGGAAAACAGAATGGCGGTTCCTCAAAAAATTAAAAATAGAGCTACCCTATGATCCAATATTTCCCCTACTGGGTATTTACCCAAAGAAAACAAAATCATTAACTCAAAGAGATATCTGTACTACCATGTTCATAGCAGCATTCATTATTCAGAATCGCCAAGGTATGGAAACAACCTAAATGTCCGTTGACAGATAGATGAAAAAAGAAATAATTTACATATTTATATAAATATATTGGAATATTATTCAGCCTTAAAAAAAAAAGAAATCCTATCATTTGTGACAACATGGATAAACCTGGAGGGCATTATGTTAAGTAAAATAAGCCAGACAGAGAAAGATAAATACTGCATGGTGTCACTTATGTGGAGTCTTGAGACTAATAAGGTCTAAGGATCTGATGTATAACATGGTGACTACAGGTGATCACACTTGTGTCACTGAAATCTGCTCAGAAAGTGGACTATGGACTCTGGGAAACAAACTGAGGGTTTCAGAGGGGAAAGGGGGTAGGGGACTGGGCTAGGCCAGTGATGGGTATTAAGGAGGGCACGTATTGCATGGAGTACTGGATGCTATATGCACAATGAATCATGGAACACTACATCAAAAACTAATGACTGTACTGTATGGTGACTAACATATCATAAAAAAAATAATAATAAATTAAAAAAAAAAAAGTAGAACTTAAATGTTCTCACCACAAAAAAGTAAATACATGAGGTAATGGATGTGTTAACTAACTCAGTGGAGGAAATTCTTTCACAAAATATAGGTATATCAAATCATCACAATGAACACTTTAAATATCTTATAATTTTGTCAATTATGCTTCAATAAAGCTGAAAAAAAATAAAACAAGCAATATCCTGAGAGAAACATAACATTGGGTATCTTTCCTTTTGCCACACTTTTCCCTCAGCACACTCCAGCAGTCACCTCAGACCAAATCTCTTTTGCCGAACTTCACACCCATATACCTACCTGCCCACCATCCATTTAGACTTGACTTTTTCATAGCCTCTTCAAGATGGATGTGTCCCAGCAACTGATGGTCATCTTTCCTCATCAGTCTCTTCCTTTTTATTACACCACAAAGCCTGAGACCTGGTGTTATTGCAAGACTCTCTACCCTCTTCCTCACTCGAACCCTCACACACATGCACATACTGATCAAATCAATTATTTTTAAATTCTTCTTCAAAACAAAATCAATTTTTCCCTGGGCCCACCATCCCTACCATAACTCATACCAGCTCCAGCCCAGATTATCACAGCGGCCCACTAAGCCTCCCCCTGCCTCCACCCTTCCCCTGCCAACCATTCCCCATTGTGTTGCCAGGTGATTCTTCTAAAATCATACACCACCATGCCACTATCCTGCTTTAATATTCTGATGTTCCTCAAAGCTCTAAGGATAAAAACTAAATGCCTTAAAAGAGCTTACCAAGCTGTTCCCAATCAGCCCCTACCTCCTTTCCTGGCCTTATCTCTTACCACTCTCTAAGTTCTAACCATGTCCTGTTCTAACATACCCTTCTTCTTCTTACCCCCAGGACTGCACACACCATTCTTTCTTGTAGGAACACACTTCCCCTACTCTTAGCCCAACTGACTCCCATTAATCTTTCAGGTGTGTCAGTCAAGATGGGGTTCCTTTCTGTCCCTCCAATGATGCCTAGCTCTTGTCCTGTCATGGTGCTTACTACACTGGACTTAAATTGCTTGTCACAATCCCCAGGTGACTACAGGCTTGACAAGGGATGGACTATATCCGTCTCATTTATCGCCATTTATCCTGTGCCCAGCACATTCTCAGGCACACAGTGGAGCTCAACAAGTATTTGTTACCTGAACAAAATGGAGTTGCTAGAGCTCTGTGTTGCCCCCACCTCAATCCCATCTGGAGCACAGGCCTCTTGAGGGGGCAGGTTGGAGTTCTATAAGGGAAGTAATGACTGAGAAGATGGCTGCCATACCCAGGACCCCAAACAAAGCAATGGCTGCCATACCCAGGACCCCAAAACTCAGGTCCACAAGAGCAAAACTTGGTCCTAAGAGAATCTGTTGTGGAAATGAGAGTTCAAAATATATGATTTTCATTAGAAAATGAAGGATTAAAAATGTTCAAGGTAATGCCAAGGGAAAAAAAATACCAAAATATGCATTAATCATCTCTGAGTAGTAGAGAAGACAAGGCAGAGAGAAGAGGTAAAAAAGCTTAAACTAGCTTTGCCAAATTCTTAGGGCTAGAGGAGGAGGAACAGGAGGAGAAGGAGGTCAAAGATTCTGGTGGCTTGCGCCAGGATGTCTCAAAAATTATTCTTATCATTAGTCAAAAAGAGGATCTGATTTGGGAGTGGGGTGGGACAAAGAGATGTGGAATAATCTGAAACATGTTGTATTTGAGATTTCAGTAGCACACCAACAAGCAACTACCCAACAAACTATTATTATAAATGCAGTACTGAAGCTTGGGAGGCATGTCAAAATGAAGTTGGATCATATGATCCAGAAATTCCACTTCTGGGTATATGCTCAAAAAAAAGTGAAAGCAGAGTCAAACAGATATCGGTAGACCCATGTTCGCAACAGCATTCTTCACAATAGCCAACAGCTGGAAAGAACCCAAATGTCCATCGGCAGAAAATACATAAAAAATAGGGTAGATACATAAAATGGAGTTTTAGTCAGCATTCAAAAGAAATAAAATTTGGATACATGCTACAACATGGATGAACCCTGAAGACATGCTAAGTGAAATAAGTCAGACCCAAAAGAGCAAATACCGTATGAGTCCACCTAGATGAAGTACCTAGAGGAGTCAAAGTCATAGAGACAGAAAACTGAACAGGAGTTACCAGGAGTTGCAGGAAGGGGGAAATGGGGAATTTATTGTGCAATGAGTACAGAGTTTCCATTTGGGATGATGAAAAAGCTCTGGAGATGAAGAGTGGGGACAGTTGCACAACAATGTGAATGTACTTAATGCCACCGAATTAGAAATGATTAAAACGGGAAATTTTATGTTATATATATTTTACCACAACTTTTTTAAATGAAGTGGGATGCGTAAGAAGCATCTCCATGAGGTAGGGCAGGAAAAGAATTAAAGGTGTAAATTTTAAGTTGGCCTGTTCAGATTTCCCTCTAAAAAAATGCCCTTGAGCCCGAGGGCTGGTCAGCAGTATTGGCCATGTGCTCGCCACAGACCAGGCACTGTGCCAGGTGACCTTAGCTCTTTTTCACATCTAAACATCACAACTGATAGGTCAGGTCACTGTAACTCCCATGTTATTGAAGCAGAAACCGAGAACCCAAGAGACTGACTAACTTACTCAAGGTCACTTGGTTACTAGAGGCAGGTCCATGATCAAAGGCCTGGGTCTGCCTCGTTCACAAGTCCTGTTACTCCAGGAATACCACCACGGGGCTGGTGACATGGAAAAGAACTCAATACCTACACCTAGCCAGATGTCTAAACACTGTTATACTTTATAATCAAAATGCTTCTCCCTAATGTAATTACAATCTTATAACATCAGGAGGGCATTTCAGAAGCAGCAATGAAATTATTTCCAGAACCTGTGATTCCTAAGACTCCCAAAGTTAAAGATATGAGAGATTAACCACATGAAATATATTCTTCAGTGGATTATAGTGTATTTTATCAAAATCTCCCTGAAAGACTTTTCAGCACATTCCAACATAAAAGAGAGAAAGAGAGAGTAGAAGGCAAGGTATTAGGGAAATAAATAAGAAATTTACTTCTGTAAAAGAACAACTGCAGTATTATGTTTGGAAATAAATTTTGACTCAGATATTAAAGTGAATATTCTCTGATTTACAGCCAGTGCAATGAGCCAAACAAAATGAAATAGAATTTGGCTGTCTCAGTGAACGCATTCCTAAAAATCCAGTGAGGACATTCAATGTGCCATGATTTGAACTATTTCACAACCACATCTGTATGTCATGGCATGCAAATAAAAACGGCATGCCTTAATAATGCAGCCCGAATTATATTTTTACAGCTAGTCAATTCTGGTATATTTTAAGGGAAATAAAAATATTATTTGCATCTAAGGGTATTTTTAAAGGAAAAAAATATTTAAAGGAATTCTAGGAAGGATAACTGTCCTGGAAAGTTTCTTTTTCTAAATGAAAATGAAGAGGAAATCCTCTATTTGCCCTTGTCAGGCCCCAGTCTGCTAAAAATTTTGGCCAGGGGAACGACACGGTCCCTCTCCTTGTCTAGCCTTGCTTACCATCTGCGAAACCACAATTGTTTTAAGCACCTGGCCCAGGATCAAACCAACAGCTGCAATAAAGGAAAACATAATGAAATCAGTGACCACCATCTCATTGTAATACACCAGAGACAATGGACCACTTTCAATAAGGCCTCTTAAGGCTCAACAAATAAACAAGGGCTGCTCTACAACCCAGAAAAGGACTTTCTGAAATTGCTCCTTCTGGGACAATAGATACGCATCATACAAAAGAGAGCAGTGTGACAACCAGTGTGATCAGTTCAATGCCAGGCAGCACTCAGCTCACCACCGGACCCTTCTCCTTTGGTCTGTTCAACTGTTTCCAGAGAGTTCCCCAAGATTTCTCCCAACTTAGAGTCATTTAAAGTCCAAACACTGCTGTCCAAAAGCAGTAGAAACTATTTCAAAGTGTTCTTGTCCAAAGCTGAGGAAGCGACGGGGAATGGGGGTTAGGGGCCTCAGAGCAAGAGGGCAAAACTCAGAGACCCTGAGCTGCATTGTGCTTACTGTCCTGGATTCCACATGTCACTAAGAAGCACGATGTCCCACCCTCTCACTCCGACACTGTAGGGCTTTCAGAGAGAAGGGAAAGAAGGTGTTTATTCAGATCTGACGTAGTGTGGAATATGAATGTCCTTTAAGCTTCTGGCCATGTAAATGTTAAATAAGGGGTTTCATCCTTCTTCAGGAGCCCTCCAAAATGAAGTCCCTAGTGAAGTTCCTCCTAGGTATCCTGATAAAAGTCATGAAAGAAGAGGCAGGAGCTTGTGTTTCAATGGTCAAAAGACTCCTCTAGCATATCTGAACATGAGTTCAGTTATTCTCTTTTTATCTTTAAGTCCATATCAAAAACGAGGAAATAAGCCAAAAGACAGTCTGTCAGACTTAGAAATAATGATCAGTCTACATTCTCAGCTTGAATAACAATTTCTCCCAACAAGTAGAAATAATAAATGGGTTCATCCATTGTGTTGCCCATGAACCTTTACGCGAGGGTTGTTTGATAAAACTAAACCTATGCGTAAGGACACCTGTTTTGTATTTATTTGTCCTTATTTGCATGGTAAATTTAACCCAAAGTAGCATAGATATTCTCATGTGTTTTCTAGTCCTCGTGGTTGGGACAGTTGCCCTGCAGCTTAGCGAAGATCCAGATGAGTGTTAGATGCTCAGTAACCAAATGTGTGGGAATGTATTAAATCCACACTTCCTGTGCGTCCACACAGCTCAGGTCTGTGCAGTCAGACTGCCCTATGCGGAGATTCTCGGAAGAGCCACTCCACAATGCTCAGAAAGGAATTTTCTCATTTCTCAAGGGTGTTCAGACTTCTCAGTCTATCTTCTTGTCCACACCCCATTCCAGCTAATGAAAACAAGACAGCCTGGAAAAGTCAACAGTCTCCTCTCTCCTACCAACCTTGAGAACTAGCCTCCAGAAAGAAAATGGCCTGGGTGCCCTGAACAAGCTAAACTGTTGGATTCTTGGCCCCATGCTCTCATCTATAAAAGTTAAGGGAAAAAGAGCCCATTCTGGTTCTAAACTTTGATTATTGCCTTTTCTCACCTTCCTGAGGAGCATACTTCCTTTTCATCTGGCTTCTTAGGGTTCTGGATCGGTGATTTTTTTTTTTTTTTTTTTTTTTTTTTTTTTTTTACTTTTGAACAGCCAATCTCCATCTGTGCTTGCTGCACTAAATGGAAGGAATATGGGGGTACTGGGGGGACATCACAATGCTCAGAGCACTGGACTCATGTTTGAGTCCTAGGCTTCATGGGATCCCAGTTGACCAGGCAATCCCTCTGGGCCTTTTGATACCTCCTTTAGTGGCTGCTATGAGGCCCAGAGAGATAATATATGTAAACACTTGGTCAACCATAAAACTTTGTGCCAACAGAATGTATTACTATGGACTAAAATACAACCATTTAAAAAAAATGAGACCTATATGTACCAATATGAAAAAATCTCCAATATATATTATTCAGTGACAAAAGCTATTCACAGAATAATGTGTAGAGTATAATGCCACTTATATAACCAAAATATACATACATGTATAAGTGTATGTGCGTGTATACGCACGCAATTTTTGGATGAAACTATTAATAGTGCTCACCTATCAAGAAAGTATGGATTTTGGTAGGGAACCAGAGGAAGGCAGTGCTCACCTATCAAGAAAGTATGGATTTTGGTAGGGAACCAGAGGAAGGCCTTAACTTTCCATCATGTACCACCTTGTACTGTTTAACATCTAACATGTGCATTCATAGTTTTTTTTAATAATAAGAAAAATAATAATTTAAAAAAGCATTTTAAAAATTTCTAACCAAAACCAGCCTGGCATTAAAATTTTCATTCCTTTTCTAGTTCTGCTACCACCCATCCAGCAGTTATTTCTCTCTACTTTACAACCCCCTGGACAAAGTAATAAACTTAACCACCAGAACCTTATTAAGCAAGGGAAAATGACCACATTTCTTTTATAAAGAATAGGAAAAGGGCTAAGCGTGAGCTGTGTTTTTCAACCTGCAGATACTCCAGCAAAGAATGAGTAGCAGATACCCAAGCCACAGGCAGAGGCTCCAGTCTGTTTCTGCTCCTATCCCAAAGCCATCCTGAGTACCTGGGACCTCCTCCTGCCCCTGCTGGGCCTGGCACCCCTTCCTCTGACCCAAACCTTTATCCCTGGAGGGACCAAGGTCTCCTCTCCATATAGAGGGTGAAGTCATCAGTAACCTTTATCCTTTGCCAAGTAGGATATAAGGAGGCATGGAGGGCGGGGGAGAGGCCTGGGATTCGGCCCATGCATAGTAACAGCCCCGTTCCTCTTGGTAAGCTGGACTAATCCCAGCCAACGCTGTGCCCCTCTCTTGCCTTTAAACCTAGTGGGACAAGGAGGCAGCTACAGTGGCAGCCCTCATTCCCAATGTCCCTTTCAGAAGGATTCCTCCCTTGAGGGAGACAACAGAACACAACAGTTAAGAGAACACAACGGGTTCTGTCCTCCAACTAGTTGGGTTGAATACTGGTTTTACTTCTTAAATGCCTCAGTTTCCTCACCTACAAAATGGGAAAATTATAGAGTTAACTTTCTAGAATTCCATGGAAGATTAAATGAGATGATGTATACAAAACCCAAAACAAGGAGCCCGGTGCAAGGTGAGTACTCACTCAACGTTAGCCATCATTATTATTAGATAGTAAATCTCCAGATGAACGACAATACCCTCAAATCAATCCATAATAACCTATCATTTTCTTAGTAGTTAAATAATCCCTTTTTACCTTTAACCAATTCTATTCACACCATATAACTTGCAAGGCTATATTCATGCAGTCAAGCGTAAATCATCCAAAACACTTCGTCATATCAAAAAAATTCACTCCAGTCAGCACACGGCTAACTGTCAGAGCTGGAAACTATTCCAGTGCTTGAAAAGCAAGCAAAACTGTAAGAAAAATAGCCATTTATTCAAGCTTCTTAAAATACATTCAAACAGCTTTTCAAACAACCAAGAATTACAGTCTAACTGTCCAGGAATGTGGGGAAGTCATAACACGCCTCTTCGAGAAGAGCTAAACTACACTAATCATTCACTTCTGGGCTTTAAAGAGAATGTGGCTGTCTCTCCTGTCCAAGAAGAGAAAGGGCAAAAGTCATATATAGCCAGAAGTAAGCCCCAAACTATTAAGCCAATCGTACTCTGATTTCTGATTCAAGGTACCTGAATTATCCTCATTGCTTACAAATAAGAACAGGGAAGAGGGACTATATTTATTTAACAGAATACATTTCAAGAGGTGTTAAATTTGGTATAATTACCTTTTTGAAATCTACTCTTCTCTACTGATTAATAATTTGGTGTCACTCCAAACTCCCATTTTGAAGTGGCAATTATAAAGGTTATTATGAAGTTTTTTTTTTCTAATTTACTAAAAAATTCTAGGCTAATTTGGAAGCACAGCCCACTCTTTGGGAATGTTTTCATAGAAAGAGATTATATTCTTTGGTGTCACTATCAAAGACATGGCAAGATTTAAAACAGTCTATTTAAACTCACCCAACCATAAGATAAAGTCTATCCCAATAATCTATACATCCAACAAGTTTTAATTTAAAAAGTATTTGCCTCTAATTCTGTACAATGCAAGTTAAGCACTGTATTTGTTCTTTTTTTAAGGATATTTTAAGTAAGGGAAGACTAGATAAAAATTTTTACAAAAAGAAGTGATGTAGCAGAAAAAAAGTTCATTCATTCATTCAAGCAATTTCAAGTCTCTGCTATATGCAAGAAGCTATATACAGGTTTCTGCCCCTCCCCTTCCAAAAGTAGAACATTCCTATGAAACCCTTTATAAGACAAAATGTTGTAAAGCAAAGAGTGTCCCCCGCTTTCCAAAAGTTTGCATTAAGGCCACATGGCTTTTATGGAAGACCTACATTAGTACCTGCTTTTGCTAACTGAAAAAAATCTGAAGAGGATTTTGCTTTTACAATAAAAGTCATTACTAATGTAGGTCTTTCATAAAGGTAAAGTGGCCTAACATGAACTTTCAGGAAAACGAAGAATACCTGTACTTGATATTTTGAGAGACCCAAGGATACACTGTCTGTGCTCTCCAAAGCTGAACATTCTTTTTTTTTTTTTAAGTAGCCCCAACAAGGGGCTTCGACTCACAACTCTGAGATCAAGACCCTGAGCTGAAATCAACAGTCAGACATTCAACCAACTGAGCCACCCAGGCACTCCAGCTTGACGTTCTTCTTTTTTTCCTCAAAGATTTATCTATTTCTTTTAGAGAGAGAGAGAGTGCACACACAAGCAGAGGCGGGGGGGAGAGGGAGAAAAGCAGACTCCCCTCTGAGTACAGAGCCTGATGCAGGGCTTCAGTGCACGACCCTAAGATCACAACCTGAGCCAAAATCAAGAGTCGGATGCCCAACTGAGCCACCCAGGCGCGCCCCAACATTCTAGATAAGATAAAGATGAACAGGTAAGAGGTAGACATCCACAGAGAAGTTTTCAAATCCCTGACTCTCTTCCTTTGGTTTTGTAGTGGAAATGTTAACTAATTTTCAGTTGCTAGCTATAAGAAAGAAATGTATGTTTAAGAAGTAAGGTAAAGATTGATTTAGAAGCAAAATAATGAAATGTTAAGATATTTGCTCTACTCAGCCTCAGAGTAGAAAGCTACCCTAGAGGAAACTCGATAGAGCCAGTGGGAGGTAAGAATGATGATGACTCTTTACAGGTTGAGCATAATCTTTCACCACTGTATCAGCCCAACAACATAGAAATCACTGTGCCATTTATAACTGAGGAAATGGAAGTTCAGAGACATCAGGTATGACAGACACCGATAGGGGTGTCTGGCACACAATGCTATCCTTTTCTCTGGAACAGCCGCCTAACTCAAGGTAAGCTCCCAGGATCACCTGTGAAATGTGACTCTGTCCCACGACAGCAGCTAGTTCGTACAGCGATGGGTCCCTGACCAAAGGTGAGCCCATCAAAGCCCTTCTGCTAGTATCTTCTAAATGGAAGAACATCACAAGATGTGAGGCTTGGCGGCTGTCGCCAGCCCTGCTTCCCTTCTTAGGGAAAACACACAAGTTTCCAGAGAGCGTGAAGCTGGCACAGAGAGAGGAGCAGAGGCAAGGCTGGGGTTCTGACAGGCTCTGAGTCCCTGGGCCCACGGTCACCAAGGTCTGGCTGTACCCCTACCACGACTGCAGTTAACCAAGACACTCAAGTAGCCTTCCACCAAAACTTACTCTTTGCCCTCCACCCCAAAGCTAGTTTGAATTTGATTTTGGTCACTTGAAACCAGAAGATCTACCTAATACATGAAATAATTTTGCTAAAATGACATAGCTGATAAGCCATGATAATGATAACTAGTATTTTTATGGCAATTTATAATTGTATAGCAAATTCTCACGTGAAAATCATTTTTATTAGCGGTCTTTTATAAATTGTGACAAACTATGACCTGGATTAAAAATGCGAAAAATACACTAAGAGTAAAGAACAGTCATGATATTTTGTGCATCATAAGTCATGGAAGTTGAAAAAAAATGGATGAAAGAAGAAGAAAGTAGAAGGTTAATGAACATGAAGACTTGTTTTTCTGACCCCTTCTGGATCTCCTGCCGTATCAGCAGGTACAAAGCAGATAGCCCCAAAATGACTGCTCTTGTAAAGCTTTTCTTGGAAAAATGCTACTGTAGCCTGACTCATATGCGTTTTTATAATAGTTCACTCCACTTAATTGGTGACGGAAACAAAGCCGATTTTGAAGAAAGGAACAAATCTCTTTACTAAGTGTTGCAAAAATGAATCAACCTGACCTGTTATTTCTTGGTAAATGATTCAGTCTTTAATTTCTATTCCTTTCACTTTAAATATACTATTAAGTACTTAAATGACTTCATACCATGAACTATAAATCACAGCAATCCTAATCCAGTTATAGTTTAAAGCAAAAGGGCCGTCCTAAACGGAACGCACCAGACCAGGTGTGAGTCTAGTTTCTACTTAAGATACAAAGCTAAACTCCTTAAGGGGAATAATGCAGCAACTGAAAGTAATGTATTAATTCACAGATAAGATACTAAAAACAAACAAGAATGGATCAAGAAGCAGTGTAGTGGGACAGGATGCATCTCAAATTCAACTCCCAGTCTTTTGCTCAGTTGTCCAAATGCATCATTAAAAAATAATAATAATAAAAAATAAAAAATAAATTTGCACATCCTGACTCAACATCTCAGAATCATCCCCTTCCTCTCCCTCAAAATCCAGTCGGTTGTGATTCACTGTGCGGTCTCTACTTCCCAATCAGCCACTGCCTCTCCTCAGGCAAAGCAGCCTTTCCACGTGGTAAGGGCAGGGCCCACGGAAGCTGCCAGACTGCACATCCCGTGATCCTCTGTCGCTCCTCAGTCCCACCCAACTTTCTTTTCCTTGTCTGTGTCAGTGGTTCCTTGGCTCCGACAGCTTTCGCCACATGCAAACTCTACAAGAGCAAAGGGACTGATCTAGTGGTAGTAGCAGTATTTTAAAAGAGCTCCCTTCTCAAGGAGGTGAAAATGAAGAGCTTTAAAAGAGAATGGCTGCCAAAACTAAAATTCATTTGGATAAAGAAGCTCCAGCATTATGACAGTCGAGTGAGAAAATTTAATATCTCTAAAAAGAAAAATCACACACAAGAAAGAAAAGAAAATCACTAAGATACTCATGATATTTCTAAGAGTTAATGCAACAAAATATTCTGTCTCTGCCCCAAGGAAAGTGGGGACGTGAGCCCCCAAAAAATGCTCTACACTTGCACTACTGACCCCGAACCTGGGCAGCCAGGAGCCAATGCAGACCTCAGAACTCCCTGGGACTTCAGACAGTTTATCCCAGGAGACAGTGTCAGCTCCTTGTCATTGGAAGCTTTTCTATCCCAAGACCTTCTTAAAGGTATAGATGTACTTTTGAACAAACAAAACAGAATCATTACAGTAATTAGTCCATTATAGTAGAAGATAATGCTTCGCTTTCAATTTTTCCAGCTACTTCAAAATGACTTCCCTACCTTTTATCCAACTATTTTCAGAATTTAAAAAATAACAAAATTTCTAAATGAAGAAGTGAGAGCAGAATGAATTGCTAGAGTTCGTTTCATGAGCAGCTTCCGGTGTCACTCGGCACAGGGAGTTAGGCACCGTGCAGATAATCGAGGTGAAGATCAAGCACTATCTCCAGACTGATCTAATGTATGCACTGCATTCAGACGAGTGTGGGCTTTATGGCAAACATGAGATGCAAATGCACTGGAAAGCACCACTCCCTTCGTGAAAGCTTGTTGTCAGAACGTGCTTACTCAATTAGGGGACGCTGAGGAACAGTACAACCGCTGTCACGTGCAGGTCCCCAAATTGCATCCCCTTTTAAAGTGTTCCTGATTCTTGAAAGGTCATGCAAATGCCAGTCTAATGCATACTTAGTCTGGTGCCTTAGGCAAAAGGCTAGGACACCCAGTGATGAAAGCCACATCCCAACCCAGAACTTCATGAATTTCAATGGCTATCCTGCCATATTCAAATCAAAGGGGAAAAAAATTCTTACTAATCCTACTCCTCTTGAATGACTAAATTTTAAGACTCTGAAAGCATCCTTCAGGATTATAAAGAAGACTTTTGAAGATAGTGGGACTTGAGAAACATGAGAAGGAAGTTAAGAGCCCCTACGTCCGGGCATCAGGATTGCAATCCTTGTTTCTGCAAGGTTTCAGTTCTATCACCATGCAACTGCAATCAACAAACTGGTAAGACCCAGCCCCTCCCATGCTGGCTCCTGCTGCCCGGGATGTATGGTTAGAGTAAACAATCATTGTTTGGCTGCACGACGATAATATTTCATCCTTGCTGGTCAAGCCAGCTGCTCTAAGGACCTAGATTTCTGGTGGTATCATTAAACACAAGGCCTTTCTTTCTCTTCCTTTGTTATAGCTTCTCAACAACTCAAAAGAAATAATATTTTGTGGGCCTCAGCTACCTAATGTCCACCTGATGTAATTTCACTTGGGTTCATGAATAAATAAAATGAAAGCTGCACTTCAGTGCAAACGTGGCCTCTTGCAAACAAAGAATAAAGACATTTTGAAAATAAAGTATGAAGACTTGCTAGACACATAATAATCTTTCTCTACTTAGGAAAGAGTAAGGAAAACACTAGTGTGAAATCAGTTAATCATTTGCAACATGGCTTTTTAAAATAATGTTTTTGTTATACAAGTAAAAAATGCTTATTGTAGGAAGATTAGAATGTACATAAGCAAAAAAATACAATTTAGCCATAATCTTATCACTCAGATACTCACTGTTAATATTCTGTAGTACATACGTCCAAAGTGCATACATATTCTTCTCCCTCTATACAGTATATAAATATGCACAATTACATATGTACCTATGTGTATGTGTGCGTGTGTGTGTGAATACACACACACACACGCACACACACACACACAAGAAAGTGTTTACAAGAAACCTTTCACTCAAGCTCTTCCTCCTATCTTGTATTCAGAAAAACTAAGAAGCATTTTTATGAGCAATAAATGGTCCACAAGGCTCTTAACAGTATTTGTATTTCTAGGAAAAACGGATCCAAAATCAGGGATTGTGACTCTGATGCCCTTCACTGGTTCAGTAATCAGATGTGAGAACAAAAGCAGGAAAAAGCAGAAGGGTCCCTGAGCCCCAAAGCCAAGCCAGCACACACTTTGTTTCTCCTGCCCTTCGCTTGGACTTACGAGAATTCAGGAAGGAATACTGCCGAAACAGGCAACAGAATGGAAAAAGCCCGTTTCTGGGATCTATGTTCATAGACTTCTGTCATCTCATACATTCACACCATCGTATCCATAGTGCCAACCTTAAGATCAAGTATTACAGAGAGAATGGAGAGAGGGGAAATGAACCCCTTCAAATACCCTGTACACAACTGATGAAAACTAACCAAACCATTGTCTTCCTTCTCCAAGATGAGGTTTACTTCCATGCTTTTATTTTTTTTTTTGAAGATTTTATTTATTTATTTGACAGAGAGAGAGACAGCCAGCGAGAGAGGGAACACAAGCAGGGGGAGTGGGAGAGGAAGAAGCAGGCTCCCAGCAGAGGAGCCTGATGTGAGGCTCGATTCCAGGACCCTGGGATCACGCCCTGAGCCAAAGGCAGACGCTTAACGACTGAGCCACCCAGGCGCCCACTTCCATGCTTTTAAAAATTAAAGGATGAATCTAAGTTTATCACCTACTAATGGTTCATGTTATGGCAAAGTTTATGTCAATTCTTGAAAGCAAAAGTCTCTGGCCATTTTTAAAAACATCCCTTCATAAATATTTCATAAAGCTAACACCAGGAAAAATATCAAGAAAGTTGCAAACACAAATTATGAAATCTAAGCTGAGCCCCCTAAATATATCTTAGCTTGGGACCAACTGTTTTCTTCCACATCAACTATCACATATATCTACCCCCAGAATAGCTGCATTCTATATTACTATAGAAGAACATCTTTGCATTTTTATTAACATCGCTCATGTCAAACTTCAAAAATAAGTTGCAATAAACCATTACTCACATCCTGGAAATGAATAAAGTTATTATCAACCTCTGGATACATAATAGACTTACCGCTAATAATAGCAGTACAGATAGACACACAGGGTGTTTTTAAAATTCGTGGTTCTTAAAAACCCGCACTCTTCTAAAATACTATAGAACACTCCACAGCATCGAACATGCAGAAGGGAGGATGTAATCACAACAAATCATGGGGCACTTAGAATGAAGAGGAATTCTCTGTCTGGTCCTCGGGAGAGGCACCGGTTGAAGCACCATCTCCTCCACGATGTCTTCAAGTTTACTCCAGAGCACTGTGCCTGCTTCCTCCTCTCAACTCATAACATCACCATCTGAAAGACCCTTCTGTCCCTGTATACTGCTTTGCAACATCTCCTGCAGTTGCAGAGTTTAACTCTTCTGTGGTGTAATAGGTATTATTACAACCTTTCCCTCTGTGCACAAGCTGAATTCTTCAGTGGATTTCAGGGACTCCGAGTTATATATTTTTGCGCTTGTGAGGAACTCGAGCAGGGAGGTCTATGGGTGCATACATATGTGCTAGGAAGAGGACAATAAGGAAAACCAAGGATTGAGTCTCGTAAAAGAGAGACCATCTTCCTTAGAAGTCAGGTTGGGTGGTGAGAAGGGGAAAGAACGGTATGTACCCAATAACACAGGTGAGGAAAACACAAATCCCACAAGGGTTTGGTGAAGACATGGAGCAAATTAACTTGATAAGCACGGAAGCCAGTGCAAGGGGTTGTGCATGAGGTAGAGGAAAAGATAGCGCGGGTCTGCAGGCGCTCGTGCAGTGGGAAGGGGGTCCTTGGAGTAATCAGCAAGCTAGGAATCAAAAAAAAAAAAGAAGAAGAAGAAGAAGAAGAAGAAGACGATCTCTATGGTGAGTAGGAGGCCCTCGTTAACAGTATTGGTAAATGCACTCTTAATACAAAGTTCAAATGAATTCCCTTATGAATAACTCTGGAGAGTCAAAGGAACAAAATGATCATGAAATCTGATTATCGTTAAGAAGAGTAATTTCTCTTCTCTGGTGTATAAGGAAAATATTGTACGTGTCACTTGATGAAATATACTAAAGTGGGGAAGCCATTATTTTAAGTCACTGTGCTTAGATTTCAATCACAAAAAAATTCATATTTATAAGTGTAATCTAGCCACCCATTCGCTCTGTACTTTCTAAGACATGATACATGATTCTGAAACTGCCAACGAATCAGATAAAAATGCTGTTCGGTTGGATAAAATTTTAAATCCATACACTCTCTCTCAAAGAAAATAGAACAGGACCTATTGCAGAGATATATTATAGTTAAGAATTAATAATAACTAAGTTGTTTTCGCCTTTTCTCCTTCATGTCTTAGCAGCTGAAAAAATAAAATATCTTTTTATTGCAGCTAAAGGAAGATGGAAAGGGGGGGTGGATATAATAAGAATACTCTCCCCACTACATTCTCTCTCAAGTATTTCTCTCCTTTAAAAATATCAAGTCTGCTCTATAACTTGCACATGAGCCGAGAATTAACATAACAGCAAGCAACATTTTACAAAGCAGATGATATATCTATGAGGTAGATTTTTCTTGAATGTTATTTTTCAGTCAAAAAGCCAGGCAAGCAAGCTATAGTATAATATATGTATATATACATATATCTGAAATAGTAAAGTATATCAGATAGTTCAGAAATGAGCAGTCTACATCTCAAAGCATATTTTTCTCTGAATGAGTATCAGAAAAACAGGCCATTCCCTTTAAAAAGATATAGCATTTTAAAGGTATTGACAGCAGCTTTTCATGAAGGAAAGAGAAATTTGGGCAATACTGGGCCGTGGGCCACCATTGGTAGGTTTTGTAAGAACAATGTCAGCACATAATTGTGAGGGCTAGTTGATGCCCTTTGAAAATGTGCCAATTAAAGGCTATCTATAATTTTGTTCAAAATTTTGTGAGAAATAGGGCTTTCTAATGGAATTGTTGATATGCTTAACCACTGTATATGGGCACAAACTCTACCACTTTAATGGAAATAGTCAATGTCATCACCAGGACAGAACCACTTAGTAGGGAAATTGGAAATTTAATTTCAATCAGTTGAACAAAAAATGGAGAAGAATGCTTGAAGTGGTAGCATAAAAAACACCAGCGATTAAAAACATTTGGAACCTTTGCTTACCCTTCAAAGGCATTTGTTGCCATGGTTTTTAAAGACCTCTAAAAGCTTCAGCTGTGTCCACAAGAGCTGCCAAGAAATAGGGGTTCTATACTGATTTTATTTGTCAGATGCATTTTGTCTTAATTATCTCCAAGATAAAGATTACTTGGCCAAAGCGAAAAAAGGAAGAGCCACTATCATTTCACAGGTAAAAAGACTATGATTTTGCTTTTCTGAGCCCTTTTTCCAATGCATGCATCCATGTGCACGGACGCACACATCCAATTTCATACTATAGCATTAGAGTAACGAGCACTGAAAATTGGTAAGGAGAGGGACATCCTTACATGGAAGGAAGTTTTCAGGTCTTGAATTTCAGAGCTGTGCCTTTCTTTGTTGTCTGATGAGAACCAGGAGCCAAACATCTAGCAAATTTACCTCTACCTGGGGGTAAGGCCTTTCTTTCAAAAAGTTTCATTACAAATGCTTTCATTTGAAAATTACATGATACTCATATGTGTACACAGCAAAACTCTTCTGCCCTTCAGCTTCACTGGTCTTATTTCTCTGCTGCACAACATGCATGTGACTACAAGATGGAGAGTAACAATTAGAAGTAGAGGGGCACCTGGGTGGCTCAGTCAGTTAAGCGTCTGCCTGCTGCTCAGGTCGTGATCGGGGTCCTCAGCAGGGAACCTGCTTCTCCCTCTCCCTCTGCTTGCCCTCCCCCCTGCTTGTGCTCTCTCTCTCTGTCAAAAAAATAAAATCTTTAAAAAAAAATGAGAAGTAGAAATAATGGAAGGATTAGGCAAGCTCTGGGTCAGAAAAGATGCCTGTGGACTCCCACAGTATAAATAATTTGAAAAAAAAAAAAAACCCTGTTTTTTATTTGAAAGTCATAAAAATGCTTCTATTTGTTCCTGCTGTTTACTATTTGTACAGCTCTATGTGATGGAACCAGCATGTTCTCTTTTAAATTGTAAGCTCCTGGAGAGCAGCATTCGGCCCGTTGGGCTAATTTGTGATTTTCCTCTTTAGAAGGGCCTCAAACTTACACTTTTAATAATGAGAGTGTTTCTTACAAGGTTTTGGTAAGGTGCAGGGAACTCATAATACATTATTATGAGAATCAAGAGGAAGTTTCTGGAATTACTTCTCTTCTATTAATAATGGGCAACCTTCAGGAAGTAGTTAACCATTCTTTTCACTGAGTTTCTTTAATATTAATTGAGGGAATCGATTCAAATCCCCACCCCTCGATTGTCTGCAGAATGCTGACTCTCTTTCTGTAGCTTCTAGATAATTCTGTCCCGACAGCCAGCTATCATGTCAAACTCAGTATCTGGAATTGAATTTACCACAATCCCTCTCTGATTGGCCTTTCTCTTGCTTTTTCTCAGCTCAGTTGATAACATCATTATTTTCCCTCTGTGTGTGAACCTCTTACCTTCCTTCTCTCCCAGACATCCCATACCGAATCACCTTAAAACAACCTAGATTCTTTCATTATAATATCCTTCAGTCTGTTCCCTTTTTTCCTCATTTCACAAATACCCAAAAGTCCAGATTTTTAGCCTGTCTAAACTACTGGAATACCAGCCAACGTAGTCTTCATGCTTCCACTCTCTCCCTCTATAGTCTCTCCTATATACCTCTGGCAGGTTAATCTGTTTGTTTTGTTTTTGTTTTTGTTTTTTATAATATTTTTTATTATATTATGTTAGTCTTAATTAAAGTGTGTTCTATCTCTCCCATGACTGAAAAAATGTAATAGTTTTGTGTTGCCTGAGGCCCACAAACTGATCCTAACCTTCCTCTCATACTTTTGTTTATTCACATGTGATGCCTACAATATGAAGTCTTGATCTGGGAGGCGCTCACATTCAGTAAGGGAAAGACCCATCTAACTGTCTACACAGACACTTGCAGTCCCAGACACAGTGGGCCACAGGACAGAGAGAACTGCTGCATTAATGTCAAATAAGGTTTGATGACAGTAAATTTTGACTAGAATTGGAAGAGATTTTACAGGTAAGTTTGGAAAGTAATTCCCAGCAAAGAAATAGAATGTTCGTATTTGAGTAATAACAAGTAACCCAGTATAAAAAATTTACTTCAAAAGTACAAACAGTGACTTGGAAATCCTTGAATGGTGGTCTAAGAATTCTTCCCTGGACCATGGAAGTCATTAAAGTGTTCTGTACAAGGTACTGACAGGATTAGGGATTTGCCTTAAGAGCATTAGTGACTGGCAGTGTGCAGAATGGCTTAGAAGAAGGCAAACCAAATGAAGCAAATGGTTTAAGTGAAGAAGGCAATAGGAAACATTGGGTTATTGCAATGATTCCAGAGAAAGTTAGTGAGAATTGGATGAATGCATGTTAAAGAAGTGGTCTCAACAGAGCTACACAACAGTTCTGATGGGAAACGTCAGGGGTGAGAAGATGAAGACAACTGACCCTAAGGTTTTCAGGGTGGGTGCCTGAGGGAACAGATATCAACAGTGTTCACCAGGAGGAGCAGCTAGTGTCAGATGAAGACACATGGGAGTCACTAAGAAGCCAGGTTGAGGCAGGAGCTCAATGTGGGAGATATCCGCATAGTTGTGACACTTTAGGTCTTAAATATTGTTTCCCTAGGGCTTCCATGACAAAGTACCACAAATGAGTAACTTAACACAACATAAAGTATTGTCTCACAATACTAAAGTCTGAAATCAAGTTGTCAGCAGAAACTACTTCCTTGCCTCTTTCTAGCTTCTCGTTTTTGCCAGCAATCTTTGGTGTTCTTTGGCGTGTAGATGCATCACTCCAATCTCTCTCTCTCTCTGTGGTCTTATGGCATTCTCCTCTCAGTCTCTGTATCCAAATGCCCTTCTTATAAGAACCCTAGTCCTACTGGATCAAGGGTCCACCCTACCCCAATATGACTTCAACTAATTATATCTACAGTGACTTACTTGGAAATAACAAGGTACTGGGGGTTAGGACTTCAACATGGCTTCTGGGGAAGCACAATTCAACCCATAAACAGATACGCATGAGACCTAGGACACCAGATGGAGAAAAGGATGGCGAAATGAAAGGAAAAGAGACCGTAGATGGTGGGGAATGCCTACTTTTAAAAAGCCAAAGAGGAAAAGTAAAGAGGCAGAGAGAGGACAATGATCCCCCTGTTCTCTCAAGGCTTATTCACCCAGTCTTCCCTGAGCTTTTCTTGGTTTATGCTATTTCACACTTCTGGAATTATTTCCCAAACTGCTTGCTGCCTATGAAAATCCTTCATTCCTTTCTAGGCCTATGTCAAATATACCACTTGCATTAATGCTTCTCCTGCCAGCCTTACCCAATGAAATATCTTCCTTTTCTGAGGTCCTCTAGCAGGTCTTATCTACAATTCTTTTGACTTCTTGTCATAATCTATTTAACAGAGATGTGCCTAATACTACTAGAGGCACTGGAGCAACAGTAACCAACAAGGCAGACCAGACCTGAAATCAGCTTTCCTGAATTTACATCCAAGTTCAGGCAGGAATATGGGGAAGCAGCACCTCATACAGACAGACAGTCATCACCCAAATGAATAAATAAGAGAACTTCGGTAAAGGTTTAAGGGCTTTAAAGAAAAATAAGGGTAATGGAGTAGGAAAGAAAACAAAACAAAACAAAACAAAACTCGGGGCAAACATTTGTAGGGTTACTTTGGGTAAGGTAATCATGGAAGACTTCTCCGAAGATGCTGACATGATCATGACATGCCATGGTCTTTTTCTCTGAGAAAATGATTTTGGGCAGAGATCTCAATGACAAGAAGCCAGCTGAGTAAAGATGTGGGTGTTGCAAGCAAAGGGAAAAATGTGCTGAGGTCCTGAGGAAGAAACATGGTTGGTGTGTTGGAGGAAGAGAAAGAAGGCCAGTGTGGCTGAATTATAATGAATGGGGGAGAAATAAGCAGGACTAAGAGACTGTAGAGTATTATAAGCCACAGGAGGGAATCTGGACTTGAAGTGCAGTGTGAGTTTTAAAGGAAAGACCATATGAAAGACCATATTTAACAGATTTCTCCTGCTGTTGCATGGAGACTATAGATCGTAGAGAAGCGAGTGCGGACTATGGAGATCAAAATTTCATATTTTTCTGTGCATATATTGTCAAGACCTCAACTGTGAGCCCCATCTCTGAAAGGATTCCAGAGGTAAAATAAATAGATAATGAGAGAACAGCCACCACTTCTCCCCCATCCACTGGCCTTTTCCAGTCATGGGTACATATGTCAAGCCAGAAGGTGACTACAAATGTGAAACTAAATGTACATACCAATTCATCTTGGAAGAACAAGGGTGAGTTCCTAAGCACAAAAGGCCTAAGTTCTCTCTTAATACACCTCTACAAAGTGGATGGAGCCAGCTAAATGGGCCAAGGTTCTTCAGAAAGTCAGGCTCTGCTTACCCTCAGCCACTGCTGGGGGAGCTATCCAGGGTGCTGGAATGTCTAATCCCACCACCCCACCCCTGATGCTTTCCAAGGCCTAATGGACAAAGCTTGTCAGTTACCCTTGTTGGACCTAACGCCTCACTGCCTGGAACCATAACCAGACTCCACTGTGATACCACACTGATGTCCTTCTGGTCTTAGCTAACCTTGAAGTCAACACCTGCCTGGGCCATGTCTGTTTGAGCTAACGTTAACTATCTTCTTTGTACATCTGAGAGAGATAACATGAAGTGGCAGCATAGCTAGTGGTATACAGATAGGCTTGGGACTCCACTGTACCTCATGACCATTTGAAATAATAATGTCAGAGAAGCAGGGAGCTCAGTAGAGTCTTTTTTTTCCTTGGAATAATACTCAAAGATGGTACCTGGCTATTGAGCCAATAATCAAATCTGCTTATATAACTCATCCAAGGTCTCTGCCTACAAAACATCTTAAGAAACACTGCTTCTCCATCTGCAATGATTAACAAGTCCATGTACTATCCCATTTTACCCCTCCCTTAAACAGCATCCTTGACTTTGCTTTAAAAAAAAAAAAGAGTATGTTCAACTGAAGGCCATTACTCAATTTCTTGAGTAATCAAGTTTATACACTAAGTAGTGGATGAAAATTTGTATGCTTTCAAATCAAACACTTTACCTCTTCAACTAAAACACTTAGAGCACTAGAGTAATCTGATGGATACTCATTCCTAGCTCTCTTCTTAAATAACAAGAAAAGCAGGGACAGCTACAGCATCTTCAGAAGTTTCTACCTGCATGTCAGACCCTTCACTGTCCTTAAATAGGTTTGAGGGTCAGTGTGACTTATAAAGAGCCAAAGAAGTTCAGTAAAACTTTTTAGTTGCATGTTATCAAGACTATGATGAGAAAATGGGACAAGAAACCACTAAACTTGCTCTGGTATTTCCTTTTTATACACACAAACAAGCCAAATACATAGAAATGCCATTCAAGTAAAAAAGAAATAAATTATTTTATTTTTACATAATCTAAGAATAAATACATGGCCAAGAATGTCTTTGTTTGATCTAATGGTCAATTAATTTTGTTAATTTCTCTTCACAGGACTCTCCAAACTCCCTTTCACCTCCTGGTCTTTGCTCATATGCTCATTCCTATGAACATCCATCCCCTCCTCCTTCATTCTGCTCATTTGGCTCATCCTCCAGACTTAATTTTAAATCAGGAAAGCTTCTCGGAGCCTGACTCAACTCAACTTCACTCAGTCTGGACTCCTATGTAAGACCCTTCACTCATCCTCATCTTGGCACTTGTCACACTGCCACTTAGTTGTCCGTTTATTTGTGCAACTCTCCCACCACCTTTTAAGGTCTATGAGAATGAGGACCATGTCTTTCTTATAATTGTATCTCCAGGGCCTTCCACAGTGCTTTGCCTAGTAGAGGCAATCAATGAATAAATGAATGAACTGACAAACCGAATCATTTTTAAGATCCCGCCCTATCCCTAAAAGTTAATATTCCTGCCTCATTTCTATGCTTCTTCCAAAACTGTGGACTCAATATTCACCTCATTTAATAAAGCTTATTTAAGTGACTTCATATCATGATAAGAAGTTTCTGAAGTCAGGCAAAAATTGCAGTTTTATGCAATTTATATAATAGTAAAATTTTACATAAAATAATTTATACTACACTGAAATCCTGCTCTTTAGTCTGTATATGGAGATAAGATATATACATTGTAACCATCAAAGAGTAAGCAGAAATTTTCTAAATATTTGAACTTGAGATACTGCCATAGCAATAAAATATTTATTTTTATTAGCTCACATTTCCTTCACTATTTTTTTAAGTGCATTTTTCTGTTTTTTTTTTTCTGCCTTTTTTTTTTTTTTTGGTCTAATGGCTTAACACTCAGAGACAATACTCAGTCTGATGTGAAGTTACATAGTACATTCTTCAATCCTGAACAAATAGGATGAAAATAATTTGTGAGAATATTGGTATTATTCCTTGAAGAAAGGTCCTTTCTATCTTTAATCTTAGTAATTTGACTTTTATAACTGAAAATATTTATTTTCTTATATTCATCTATTATTTTCCTTGTGTTTATCATATAATAGCACTTTATCTATCCTGACTTACTCTCTAATTGTATCACAAGAACAAGTACCTTTGCCTCCCCAATAAATTTCCCAAATAAATTCCAATTTTGTGGGATTACAGATTATATCTTACACATATTTTGATTTCTCTTAGAATATCTTGCATAGGTACCGAATAAGTTTTTAATAAACACGAATTGTCAAAACTTTAGTTTTAGAAACAATCTATTCCCTTATACATTAAATCAAGGGTCATCAAATTATGGCTCACAGGTCATTTCTGGTTAGTTTTCATCTGTTTTTGTATATAAAGTTTTATTGGCACACACCCACTTACTTTATATTGTCTATGGCTCCTTATAGGCCACAATGTCAGGGTTGCGTAGTTGCAACAAAGACTGCAAAGCCTAAAATAGTTATTACTGATCTTTTCCAAAAAAAAATGTTGCTGAGTGCTGCTCTCAATCATTTTTACAGATGAGAGAACTCAGTCTCAGATAAGTGACTTGTGCAAGTTTGTAGCTGAACCTGTTCACTAAATCTACCTCTGTCAGATGATTTGTCAACACCAGTTTAAATGTTCAGTGAAAATAATGCTATTTTACAATACACAAAAGCAAATAAAAAGTAATACCACAAATGAAGATGGTTGTTGAAAGACCTTTCAGGGCTTATGCCAACTTAAACCAAATAGAAATATCATTTTTCTAAATTCAGACAGTTGCTTTAACACATATATGTGTATATATACACATCCATGTGTATATTTATTTATATCTCTATTTCTTTGTGTGTGTACATATATGTATATACAGAAAAATTTACTATCAGAGAATATCATTAATTTTATTTAAAAATCCAACAGAAAGTGCAAATCTTACAGTAGATTTCTAAAAGATGTTGAAAGTAATAACTGTCAAAAACTGCTTTTAAAATGGACCAAGACAAATAAATAAATAAATAAATAAATAAATAAATAAATAAATAAAATGGACCAAGACGACGTAAATTCAGCTAACCTAAACTCCTGTCAGACTGCTATGGGATCTTTAGCATAGATATTTAAGGTGGTAGATATGACTGATGTTTCCCCCAGGGCATCCTCTAAAATGCAACAATACAGACATTCTTGGAGCAAATAAATTGGAGCTGGTAGAAGGGAGAAGCTGCACTTAGTAAGCCAATACAAAAGAGGATCAAGGCACACAGGTGAATGAAATGTTACAAGTAAATACTTACTAACCACTTATAATGATAACATGTCCCCTATTACAGGTCACCAGCTACTGTGTCTTCTTATTTTAGCAAAAGGTCATATCATCCACTGAGACAACAAAGAGATGGAAGAAGAGCAAGAGAAGAACAAGTCAAGTTAGAATTGGTGCAAAGAACTGATACTCTGAAGCAAAGATGAGAACAGAATACATATCAGGACACAGCCAAGGTGGAAAGGTAATATGTATAGACAACTCATATTACACTGTATCATATAAGCCTAGTTGCCTGCAATACATGAATATCCACCTGCCATCCCCTAATCAGGGCACAGACCTCTCAAGACCCAGCTGTTAAAGTCCCCTTCCTGTAGAGCTGCTCAAGACTGCCTGGATCTTGCCAACGGAGGAAGCAAAATTACTCAGCCACAACTGCCCTGGTCTTTGTCAACTCTTTCTCCTGAGAACTTTTTTTCCTCCATGTTCCTACCAGACATGCTAGTAGACCTACCAGGTATTACACTGCTTTCTTCTACAAAAGGCTGCTCATATGCTTTTCTTCTTCAGTTGTTTCCCCTCAGGATTAAAAATGGAATAAGTTGTTTTCAACACACTATTACCTTGAATACTTCTCTTGAAGAAAGCCTTACAGCCTTCACAGGACCAGACTCCATAATGGTAGCCTGAGGCATAGTCATTGCACACTGCACAGTAGCGGGTCTCCTTGGCAGATTCCATGGCCATGCTTCCTTTGTCACTGGTACTGGCCAATCTCTCTCTGCCACCCTGGCGCCGATTGTCTGAATTTGGCCTGGAAAAAAAAAATAGGAGAAAATAAAAACAGTGAATCTATTAACATTAGAAAAGCAAAACATGTAAGCTCTTCTAAAGAATAAGAGGCTTGGGGGATGCAGCAGATCCACTTTATTCTGACATTTTGAAATAATGAATCATAATGCAAGCTAATCTTTCATTACCTCTTGCCGGCTGTTATAGCAAAAGGTGTTTGCCTATTATATTAACCTTGAGGGGAAATTGTTTATTGCAAACTTGGTTAAGAAACGGACTGCCTACACCAGAATATATTATCTAGAAAATGACAAAATGAAATTAACTGGTTTTTAATAGATTATTCTTTTTTTTTTCAGGTATTCACAATTAATGCAGAACCATTAGAGACCAACGCTCATTCCAATTCTAGACACACTAAGGATCTTTAGGAAATAGAGACAAGGTATAAAGCAGTTGGGGAATTTGAAACTCAAATGAACTGACGAACAACACAGAACATGTATAGACAGATAACAATTCAAATTTTTACGTGATTGTTACCACGTAACCCTCGAGATCAGTTTTTATAACTTGACTATAACTTCAGGGTGCCATTCAATACACAATACTCCTCTGGAAGAGCATGTACAATAAGAGCAGAGAAACAGAGGCAATTACTCCAACCTTTAGAAGTCCATACAGGAAGCATATCCCAGAACGAAACCTGAGAATTAACAGTCAGTTCTGGGAGAACCAAGGAAATGGAGAAGTAAAAAGTAGAAAGCTTTCAGAAGAAAGAGGGATTGACAGTGCCAAATGGAGCAGAGAAGTCCAATAAAGCAAGGACTGATGAAATGAAGTAGGATTTGACAAAGAGGACCCTTAGCAAGGAGTTTTGATAGAGGTGTACAAGCATAAGCCAAAAGCCGGTGGGTAGAAAAGAGAATGGAGTAAGATGAAATGAAATGAAAGTGAGTGAAGACCATTCCTTCGAGAACTGGAGAATGGGCAGAGAAAGAGATGGGGTGGTGTGGTCGCTAAAGAATATAAAGATTAAAAAAAAAAAAAAAAGGACTTTCAGAATGGAAGCTAAGCCCCATCTAGACTGAAGGGAATGGACATTCGAGAGGGAAGAGTTGGGGGTACAGAGAAGGGCAGAACAGAAAAAGTCAAGGGAAGTATAGCAGTTGGGATTAAAGACACGGATAGAAGGAACAGCCTCAACAAAGATACCTTGAAGAAGACAGAGGGAAAAGAGCTAAGAAAAGGAACAGATGAGATGAAGTTTGCATCTCTCATTTAAACAGGTATCAGATCAGAACTCAGATCAATACAGGATTTGCTAGGCATGTGCAACTGAACAAAAGCAGTGGAAGAGTATTGAGGGTGTATGGTCGGAGCCCAGCACAGTGCCTCGTATGTAGCTGGCACTCAATAATATATTTAAATGAACTCATAGAATGTTCTAGAGTATATATGGAAAAAAAAAGAAAAGTTGAAAGATATTGGAAGGATAGATGGAGTGAAGGCTCCTATAAGATACCAAAAAAAGAAAAAAACAAAAAACCTGGGACACCTGGGTGGCTCAGGCTCTGACTTAGGCTCAGGTCATAATCTCAGGATCCTGGGATCCAGCCCCACTGTCAGGCTCCTCACTCAGCATGGAGTCTGCTTTTTCCTTTGTCCCTCCCCCTACTGATTCTCTCTCTCTCTCTCTCTCTCTCTCTCTCTCTCTCAAATAAATAAATAAAATCTTTAAAAAATAATAAAAAATAAATTTTGAAAAAAGCAACTGAGGATGAAATAAAATGAACTGAAGAAAGAGCTTCCAGGGTCTCTGATTAAAGAAACTCATGCTTCCTGCTTCTACTCCCCACCCAAATAACCAGACCACACTGACTCTTTCACTGGCCCTCCCTTTCACAAGCCCTGTCTTTCCTTTCAGCACAAATTTTATGACCCTTTCCTGCCCTGACTACTCATTGATATTGTCCACAATTTTGTGGCAGTGCTTCTCAAATAATACTTGCCATAATACTCACAAAATACTGGCTCCTTGCGTTGAGCGCATCTGACTTGGCCCATTTTTTCCAATCTAAATGACACAGCTCTTAGTTTGGAGCCTCAGATGGAAATTCTTTATTTTATCTTTAGAGAGCACTGGCTTGCAGTTTTCAGTTCCAGGTCATATTCTTCTGCCTATCCTCTTCCATTTCACTACAATGCTGTTGAACTCCCCTCTCCCCAATCAACCTCAAATCTTTGTACTGTTCATTTACTAACATCTTATGCATGATTCAAGTCAGTAGGAAGCAGCTGTGAATATTTAACTATAGAAGCTTAGTGCCTTTCGCAGTGTGGTTAGCAAGCTGGACACTGACAGTTTCGAGGCCTTATAAATCTTAAGTACTGCAGCCTCAATACCCAGCTCAGGGCACAGCCCGCAGCAAACATTCTATACACGTTTGCTGAATGAAGGAAGGAAGGAGTGAATAATATATGCATGGACAAAAGTTCCAAAGTATCAAGCATCTTCCACCCATCCCTGCATAATAAAATACTGCAAATTTTAAAACTGTGGTAGGATAAATACATAAAATTTATCATCTTAGCAATTTTTTTAGTGTAGAGTTCAATAATGTTAAGTTATTCACATCAATGGTAACCAATCTCCAGAGCTTTTCCATCTCACAAAACTGAAACTTCACACCCATTAAATAACTCCCCATTTCCTCCTCCTCCCAGGCCATGCCAACCACCATCTACTTTCAATCTCTATGCATCTGACTACTCTAGATAATTCATATAAGTGGAATGATATACTAGTTGTCTTTTTGTAAATGGTTTATTTCACTTGGCATAATGTTCTCAATGTTCAGCCATGTTGTAGTATGTGTCAGAATTTCCTTTTCTTTTTAATATTCCATTATACATATATACCATATTCTGTTTATCCATTCACCCACCAATGGACAACGGACATTTGGGCTGCTTCCATATTTTGAATAATGCTATTAACACAGATGTTCAAATATCTCTGCAAATGCCTGCTTTCGATTCATTTGGATACACACTCAGAAGTGGGACTGCTGGATCATAGAGTAGTTCTATTTTTAATTTTATGAAGAACTGCTGTATTGTTTTTCATAGTGACTGCACTATTTTACATTCCCACCAACAATACACAAGGGTTCCAATTTCTCTGCATCCTTCCCAACATAACATTTTTCTTCTATTTTGTTTTGTTTGTTTTTTTAATAACAGCCATCCAAATGGGTTTGAGGCAATCACTGCATCTTAAGGTCACCTCCCTTACCAACCATTCCTAATCCCTACCCTGGTAATAACTTATTCCTGTTCGGAACTCAATAGCTGGTTTTTCTTTACTTCTACTACTTGCTACATTCTTACCCCTTCAGTTATATATTCCTGTGTCTTCACTGCTGCTAAGTTGCTCGTGTCTTATTCATCTTTGGAACCCCAATTGTTTACAGCATAGTGCCTCATCCAAAATAGAGACTCAAAAACTACTGATATCAAATGAATTAATCAATGACTGAATCAATGAAGTAATCATTGTTACAATATAAATGGAATATGCAAATACTGTTTTTAAAAGTACTGGTAAAAAGTTTAATAGCAAAAGCTCATTTTCCCCAGCTCTAGCACAGAGGTATGCTATCAACAAAATGCCTTCCATCTATACCTTATCTTTGAGATGTTCCTGAAATACTGAAAATGTACTACAGACATAGAGCATAAAACCAGGTTTCCAAAAAAGAAGAGAGGAAATTACACAGGCCATATTTCCTCTCCATAAAGGAACTTTTTTATCTAACTTGGAAAATCATAAATGTAACATTATCAGTTATCATTTTGGCCCAACCCTGCTCTATGAATGCTCCTAAACAGGGATGGCATGAAAAATATAATCCAGATCAACCTAAAAGGCAAATGAGGTCTTCTCATGGTCTGCAAAGCCCTGTGGCACCTTGAAATATGTTCAGGTTTTCTGGAATATCCATTAGGCCAAGATAATTTGGTACAACTGCCTCCAGACAGAGATCTGTGTCCCCAGTATGCAGACTAACTTGGCCTCATGATCTGTAGTGGAAAGGAACAGAGTGGGAGGTGTCTGTGCCTGGACTCAGACCAAGCCACAAGGGTAGGCCAGGCACCAACCTGTGGTTAGATCAGACCCCAGGGATGAGACTCATTAGAGGTCCCAGACTCATCTCTTCCAGCTTCCCTCTCCTTGGCCTTGCCCAACAGCATCTGTCAAAAACATGGCACTTTGGCTTCACACTTTTTTAGTAGGAAATGCTTATACCATGTTTAGGGCAATCTTTCTTCCTCTTGGTCAGCTTCAGAGGCCCTTTGGCTTCTCCTTACTTTCACAGAACCAAAATTAACTATTCTCATTCTCATGACCTGAACATCATCAGGTTCCCTTATCTCTTTATTCTAGGTGAAAATCTAACTAATTCTTTAGCCATTTGCTAAAACATCTCTCTCTATAAAATTCTTATCCCTTTCTCACTGAATTGTCACCAAACCTCTATAGTTTCTCGTCTTGGGCACATTCTCACAATACTCATATAAGAAGTTGACTAGTTTACCAAGTCAGATGTTCTTCAGCCTTACAGGTATGTTTAAAGATTCTCTAAAAAGAAGTAAGGTGGAAGCTTTAAGCGAAAAATGGAGGAATGTTTTGTCAGTGACTGAATACATTGCAGCTCTGAGGCACACAAGTGCTTAGGAACAGAGTGATGGCAGAGAAAAGAAGGGCAGAAGCATGAGAGATCAGGTAAGAGAAAACACTACTGCACCTATGGAAACTGGAAACTCAACTGACTAGATTAAGTTCCCTTTTCATTCCATCCCATGGCTACTAAATATTTCCCAATGGGTGCCCCACTGATATTATATATTCAATATGATGAAGAGAGAAGTCTGAAGGCATTCGTATTGTGTCCAGAAAGTGGACTCTCTTAGACCAAGTCATAACAGGGCATAACAAAGTACATTTATGAAGAGGATTTTCATTAATCAAAGGAAGAGTTTGAAGCTCAACATAATAAAGTACTGTTGGTTTTCCAACCATAAACCATGGTACCAGCCAATCCAAAGGCATTATTCACCTGATGAGTCAAGAATTTTTAAACAAAATTTTAAAGCCTTGGTTTCTAGAAGAAACATTTTTGCAAAGCTAAATGAAAAGAACCAACAGATATCCACTCCCTAGAGATGTGGGGTAATTAAGTGCCAGTGGGATAACCTCATGAGACTGTAATCCCCAAATCAAATCCCCAAAGTTATGTGCACCCAAAATGCCTTACACTTTTTCTTGATGGCACTTACCACAATTTCCAGTCCTATATTGAGTGATTATTGACAAATATATGCTCCCCCTAATAAACAGTAAATTCTAGGGAGGCAGGGATCACATCTCATTTGCTCCCAATTTTAACTGACACACATTTAGGTCCTTGATAAACATTTGCTAAATGTACCTCTTCCATCTAATCCATCACCAAATTATATCAGTTATTTCTTCAAAACACTATGCCTACCTTCCTTTGCATTCCTTGTTTTTGTCATTCTTGCCTAAGACATAAATAACCCTACATCTGAATTCTAAAAGTAGTCTCGTGCCTCTCACAAATCCTCAAACACAGTCTGCGCACCACTGTCAAAAGAATGGTCATAAAGTACAACTTTCATCTTTCCATTACTTCTCATTACATATATCTGAGGGTCATTACCTTTTCTGGGGTGTCAGGGACCTGTTTGATAATATAGGAAAGACTCTGAAACTGTCTTTTCTAGAAAACACTTAGAAATGAACTCTCAGACTTGTGCCTATAATTCTAGGGGACTGATAAACCAGGAAAATAAAATTTTTAAATCATTGACATATAGAATTAAGCTCAAATTCTTGAATTCCCTGCTCCAACCAGTATTGGTCTCTCTATAGCTCCCTGAGCAAAATTTTATCAACTTCATCTCCGAGAAATTGCTCATACTACATTCTCTGCAGTCCCTGCTTCCCATCAGCCATCACATCTCATCTATCACAGAAAACTAAGCTTTAGTTCCCCATCTTCCGTAAGGCTTATCCTAAGTATTCCAACTCATACTGGTTCAACTTGGAATTCCTACGGCACTTCAAGTCTTCACCACTTCTCTCAACACCTAGTTACTCACTGGATTATAATCTCTCTGGGAACTACTCTACTCCTGTTTCTTTTGCAGTATTTTCTTCCTCTACCAGGCTCCTAAATGTCAGTGTTCCTCAGGGTTCTGCCCTCAGCCCTCTGTCATCCTTAGGTGACATTTTCTTTGTGGGAATCTTAGCCATGTGTGTGACCACACTCAAGGGCCATCCTATATCCCTCTCCCGGACTTCAGATGTAGATTCAAATTATCCACTTTGCAGCTCCTCTAGAATGACCCAAAGAATCCACAAACTTACTGTGCATAAAACTAAATTCAGTATCTTTCCCAAAAAGTCTGTTTCTATTCCTGAATTACCATTTTGGCCCTAGGGCCCTGGGATCCAACCAAGGCACTCAAGCATGCCCTTCCCTCTGCCTGGCCCCTGAATAACTCCTATTTACCCGGCAGTCACAACATGAACTTAATTTTCTCCAGGGAGCTTTGCTGACCTCCAGGAGCTAGATTACACACACCCTGGACTCTCCCTAGTGAAGTAGCTGTCTTTTCACTCCCTGCGATACTGTGATTTCTAATAAGAAATATGTATTTGGTCTTTGTCCCAGTTCTTGCACAGAGCTTCTAAAACCCTTGGAATTTCCTAAGGGATAGGAGAGCAACAAAGGTGTCTCTTATATGTTAATGAGATGACTTTGGACCCCACCTAACTAGGAGGGCTGGTTGCCAGGGAAACCATCTAAACTAGAGAGTTGGAACTTTCAGTCCCCTGCCATCCCACCTCCCACCTCCAGGGGAGAGGGGCTGGAGGCTGAATCAATCACCTCTGGCCAACAATTTAATCAATCGCACTTACAATGAAGCCTCCATAAAAGCCCAAAAGGACAGGGTTCAGAGAACTTCTGGGTTGGAACATGTGGAGTTGCTGGGAAAGTGGGTATCTGGGGAGGACATGGAAGCCTCACACCCCTTCCCCATGCTTTGCCCTAACCATCTCTTCCACCTGGCCATTCCTGACTTATATCCCTTTACAATAAACTGGTGATCTAGTAAGTAAGATGTTTCTCTGAGTTCCAAGAGCAACTCTAGCAATTTAATCGAACCCAACCAGGGGTTCATGGGAACCTCTGATTTATAGCTAGTTTATAGTTATAAGCACAGGTAAAAACCTGGGCTTGTGATTGGCATCTGAAGTAGGGGTAGTCTTATAGGACTGAGCCCTTAACCTATAGGGTCTGATGCTAACTCCAGGTACACGGTGTCAGAACTGAGTTAACTGCTTGGTGGTATATTAAACACACACAGAGTCAGGGTCACACCCCCTGTTTAAAACCCTTGGCAGCTTCCTACCACGTCAAGAATAAAATTCAAAAAACCCAGCATGATCAGTATCTTGCCTGTCACTCCAACAGGGACTCCTCACACTCCCTCCCTGATCACCAAGTTCCAAATGCTGAATCGCAGCTGTCCCACAAATGCCAAACACCTCCAGGTCTCGGAGCCCTTCTCACTGACTTGCTCCCAACTCCATGCAGGTCCTCATTTTATCAAGTGCCATTTCTGACCTTGCTAACCTAGTCTTTCTATGACTTCCACGCTCTTACACTAGTTTATTCCTTTATGGTACTTATCACTGACATCAAACCAAATTTTACATTATTATGTGTCTTCCCCCACTGAAATGTAAGCTTTCCCCAGCACCTCGAAGAGAGCCTACTATAGAAATGATGGTTGAATAAACCAGTCCATAAATAAATTTCGATGCTATGAACCAGCAATTGTTACGCTCTGTTTAATTATCTATCTTACCCCATGCACCATAACCTCCAGAGACCGTGGCCACCTTACTTATCATGGTCGGCCAGCTCATGTTTGGCGGCCAGACACACAGTAAAGTCATTAATAAATATTTGCCATTCGAACGAATTACGGACTTGGCGAAAACCATCCCAACTCCACGCCAGCACACTCCCATATCACAAACCCACCCTCCACACTACAGCAGGAGTGACGGCCCTACCCTGCAAAATGGACCCCTACTAGAAATCCTTCATGTCTCCTCCATGTCTATGGTAAGGCTTCTTAATCTTTTTTGGATGGTGGACGACAGGAAAATACCCTTATTTACAGAAACACAGATTTCCCTTATAAACTTGGGGTATTTACTGGCCTCTGAAGTCCATGAATGGTCTCCCCAAAAGACTTCAGACTAAGAACTCCCAGCCTACAGGAGAAATGCAGACTCCACAGCACAGCCACTGTGGCCTGGGGCCATTGTCCCAGCTCCAGCCTTATCCTTCCCTGTGACAGTTAGTTTTATGCGTTGCCCTTCCCCGACCAAGCTAGTCCATCTCTGGACCTTTGCCCACACGGCTTCCTAACTTGGCCAAAAGGCAAAATCTCCCGAGGGAAAATGTCCACTCAGATAGCAGCTGCTGAATTTCTCAATAGAATCAACATGCGCTCCTAGAATATCATATATATAGCTATTCTGGAATGGTCATCATCATCATAATGTATTCACTGTGAATCTCCAGGAAAGAGATCCTATTACAGTCACCTTTGCTTTCCAATTTCCAACAAAGTACAGACAAATAGTATGCATTTGACAGTCATTTAGGGAATGAGTAAAATTATATGTCCCATACTGTGTGTCTTGCCTTCTCAACTAGGCTGTAAAATTTTCAAAAGTAGGTAAGCTATATCTAAAATATTTTTTTATTATCACCAAAACACCTGGTATGGTACTTTGCACAAAGAATGTATCTAATAAATACTTACTGAATAAGTTCATGAACAAAAAATTAAGAACAACTTTGCAAGAGGCATAGTTGAATCTGTTGCAATAATAGAATAATGTATCAAGATAATGAGAAACCAATTGTTGATGCCTATGTATCAATAGATATATCAACCTGATTGTGGGTTCTTGTGTATTTCTCTCTGCTTCAAATACAAATATGAACGTAAGTTATATTTGTTATTTAAGCATAAGTTAGTGGTGGTTTGTGCCTAGGACCAGAACTTACCTATGGGTATTTCCACTCTCTATGATAAAGTTTGTGTTTGAATTTTAATATGATCTCTATTTATTTTCCATGGCAGCAAATAGACATTCTTAAAAAAAAAATGTACAAGTTGATCTAAAATGGTAGAGTCTAGCAAGGATAAATCCTGAATCTCCTTTTTATAAAAGCTCAAGTTAACTGAGACTTGGGCCAGGTTTGAGTAACCCATTAAGCCATGTCACACGTATTTTCTGGGCAAATTCTTTAAGCAATTTTAAGTACTTTAAGCAAACTAAAAATTATTTTCTGGATGAGAAAAGTCAATCCAAAGACTCTAGCTCTTTTACAATGCTCATCTGAAAACTTCATCTACCTCTTGCCTCATATTATCCATTTAATGAGTGTAATTTTTGTTTGTATTGATTGTGTGTCTTCTAGTTAATAAACAGAGACAGATAATATTCTTCCCTAAGAGATGGAAAAGAAAACTCCTTCCAAAAAATGACTGGTGATACATACCCCTGAAAGCAGCTCCACCAAATGAGCTAGGGACAGTTTCAGCTGCCGGTTCAAGGTTCTGCCCAAAGTTCGAACCACACCCTGGATTTCTGGAAGACCAGCACGGCCCCGGGCCTAACAAGATAAGGGGAGCTGGGAGAACAGGCAAGCAAGGGTTTCACAGGACACTAATGGTTGTGGCAAGCACTACGTGTCATTGATCCACTTAACCCTCAAACTACCCCAAGCAGTATTATTATAACTGCAGTTGTTTTAGAAATGAGGTAACCAAGGTACAGGGGGGTAAGGGGCTCACCAAAGTCATACAATCAAGCAACAGTGGAGTCAGGGAATCAGGCGGTCTGATCCCAGAGCCCAGACTCCCAACAGAGAACGGAATCCTTGCGAACTCCACCCAAAGGCAGCAAGCGCCAAAGGCAGAGTACGTCACATGCTCTGGGAACAAAATCCTTAGCTCAGCGATCATCCCTAATCTCATAAATAATAATCCCATTTGAAATTGCCCACAATTATTTATTACCCAGCCAATAATTGTGTTTTAAGGGAAAATGCTAATCCAATTTCTAGTGCAAAGGTTGAGTTCCACAGAAATAGAGTTTCATGGCGCTGACAACCATACAGGAGTATAGCTGGATGAAAGTTTGAATATTTCCTTAAGATGTGGTTACAGAAAATATCTATTTTAACTCATAAACAAATGAAAAGTGATGTGTTGTTAATGTTCGTATATAAGAGTTCTGAAATTCTTTCTGCACAAAGAACATTAGCATTCACCATTCAATACGTAAGGCTCTCTATAAAATGTCAAGAGGTTTCCCCACTCACTTAAGAAAAATATCTTCACCCCAAAATACAAGCAAGTGTTGATTTTCCACACTAATGGGAAACAAGAATAGCTGGCATAAAGTTCTGTTAAAACCCCTTTTAGTCAATATCTTTTTATCTGTTCTCAGTTACTAATGTGTAACCAAATGACCTGATTTGAGTTTCCTCGCCTCTCCTTTCTCTATTCACACCAACCTGTTGCAAAGTGCTAATGAACGGCGAGGGCCAGGAGCCCAAAATGAGAGGCAAGAAACAGGCCTATGGATGACACAAAAGAGGTAAGTCAAGAGAGGAGCTGTGGTTTGACACCACACCTTCCTAAAACAAGTCTGATTTCCAGCCTAATTTCCACACAAAATATGACATATACGAGGAAAATAATAATCTATTCATATGCAGAAATACTAAGAAAGCCATTCAGTCATTCAACAGCATTGCATAAGCATCTACTTAACTGCGGGCCAGGGAGTGTGACGAGGGCAAAGGACAACTGCAAAAAGAGGAGAGAAGAGGAGCAGTAAGAGAGGGGAACAGAAGGAAGAGAAGGATCACCTCTGCCCTCGGAAAGCAGACAACTCAAGGAGGAAGACGTGGGCCTCTGGGAAAAGGCCCTACAGGCACGGAACTCCAAATAACAGTCCTGCTCTACCACTGGCCTCTGGTCAGCTTTGGAGTGTGAGTCATAAATCATTCATTTTATGACCCTACCCAAGACATAGGAACAATATGTCGTCACATAAAAAGTCCGCACAAACATGTCCAGAATGGCAAATGGAAATTTTTACTTAGAAAAATTATTCTGGAATCTGTATGCCATTAAAGATCACACTGCAACAAACATAATAAACTTCGGGATAAAATAAGGGATTGTTGAAAAGAAAACTACAGGCCCAAAATGGCGTCACTTAGGATTAGAGCCTCAGGTCAGTAAACCAGGGCAGGATCCCTAACCTAACTGCAGTTTTAACCTCCCCGGAAATGCAAGTCTTAAACTATCAATCAGGAATTTTCTGAGGAGCACCAGTTAGGTAATCTGTCACCTGCGCCTTCCCCATCCCCCAAAGGAAGATGAGATCATCTGCATAATAAGACCCCCTGGCATTCCCCCTAAGAGAAGATCTTGCCTGGAATTATCCTTTCTTTTCTTTTGCTTCTAACTCTCTTGCCCCACCCTCCTTCCTATAAATACCTTCCATTCTGTGCAGCTCCTCAGAGCGCCCCTCTCCTTTCTATATGAGATACTCACTGACTCATGAATCGTTTCATGCAACCAATTACATCGTCAAACGGACTCAGTTGAATTTTTTTTAATAAGAGGCAGGGTACTGTGGTCGGAAAGTTCTAGACTGGGTCAGAACGCCTGGGTTCTAGACCAAAGGCTGCCAGTAACAGCTGCATTTGCTTGAGCAAGTCACCAGACCTCTCTGGTCTTGGCCATTTCTCTGTAAAAGAAGAAACTCCAACTACGTTGTCTCAATTCCTTCCCAGCTCTGTGATCGTAGGACCATGATTTTGTCCCATGCCTCTGACCAATAATACATCTGTGGCCGGCTAGAATTTCTTCATCTCATGAATGCATAGCCCATTTTTCAAAACTCTTTCCCAAGAATAATGAAATGTGTGCACACGCGCTGGCGGGAGGCGGTAGCACTGCATTTTCAGGCTGCTCGGCACTCCCTCCTGTGACCGTGACCGATTCAAGATGACAAACACCCAATCCACCACAGGGAGCTGCCGGTGAGGGCCATTGTGTTTCTAACTGCTAACATGACCTGCCCACAAAAGCTTCTCTCAAGGAGGCATGAGAAACAGGAGGGGAAAAACTGGACGGAAGGAAAACAAGAAATGGAGAGACAAAGTAAAAGGGAAACGTACTTCTGTATATTTGACATTTTCTTAGTTCACTGAACTCTACCAGCAATAATTGAAGTGGAAACCTGAATAGACGAAAATACAGCTGAAGTATCAAAGACAAAGTAAGCAGAACTCATCTACTGTGTCTCTCTGCCCAGGCGAGCGCGCGCGGCTGGAAGAGTTCCAAAGCGAATGATTCTGGAGTAAGAGAAAATTTGGATATGGTTTAAAATGAACAGAGGTTCTTTTACAGAGAATGACTTCATCAAATTCTTAAACATAATCAGTGAATTGTAACACTTCTGAGTAGGGACCAATGGCTTTCTTGGATGTGGAAGTTAAAACTGAATCCTCCAGGTTACTCTTCTTTGATTTTCCAATCCCACCAACAGGAAGCAAGCTCAAAGAGCAGCCCATTCTTTTGTTGATTTCTAAGGAGACACAGTAGATCACTCTGTGATGTAGCCCTGACCACAGCTGCAGATGGTGTCAACCAAAGACACGAGGAACACGTGGGACATGTATAGAGCCACTCGCCCTATGGCTCTCATGGCCAAAGAAGATTGGGTTGCCGTGCGTGATATGCCTGGGGGGGGCGGGCAGCAATTCGGTATGTTTCAGGAAGTTTTGCAGTTCTGATGTGCTATTATTATTATCTCTTCTCTTCGACTAAGGTTAACATATGCAAAGTGCTCTCTGGAATCCCCCTGGGTCCCCCCTCCCCCAAGCATCTTTGCCACAAGCATTTTCACCACAGAACGAATCGCCCATGAGGCAATTTTGTTGTAAAAGATAAAATCACAAAAATCAGAAGAACAACATTCATTAAAAAGGACATAATGAAACATGAAAAACGAGTAGCAAAATTAAAAAGACTTTATTGCAAATTCAAAATATGTGATTAGGCTCAAAATGTATAGTGGAGATTTATGCCAACGCTGTGCAAATAACTGATTTTATTTTGTGGATTGCACCTAGGCACTTGTCTTCAAAGTCATTTAAAGAGGTGTTTTTTTTTCTTTTTTGCTTGTTGATTCGCCTCCTCATTGCACTTTTTCTTTTTTTGCTAAAATTTCCCCCTTCCTTAAAAGAAGCATCAGTTTCCCAATACAAGGATGCATATTTGTAAAGGAGCTTTGTTATTGCATTGTGAAAGGCTACCTGCTATTTTGTTCTTGACATGTCACATGTTCATTGATAAGATATTCCAAAATTCTATGGGAAATGTGTCCTCAAAACTCTGTGCTACTATATAGACTATTACGAAGGGTAAGATTTATACAATAAAAAATGGGAGCACTGGGGCACCTGGGTGGCTCAGCTGGTTAAGCATCTGCCTTGGGCTCAGGTCATGATCCCAGGGACCTGGGATTGAAACCCCCATTGGGCTCCTCCTTCTCCCTCTCCTTCTGCCTCTCCACCCCCCTCTTCTCTCTCTCTCTCAAATAAATAAGTAAAATCTTTAAACAAAAATGGGAGCACTGTGTCACTAAAGAAAAGGAAACCAAGCTGCCAACCACTTTGATAAAACCAAACTGTCAAACCAAACTGTCAATCCATTTTTTTTATCTTTTATGGCAAAACTGCTTTACAACCAATTATGCACTAAAAATGTTTGCAGCAAAAATGCTGGCAGCAAAGATGCTTACAGTCGAAGTATGCAGAACCCTCCGGAACACCTCAACCTCTTTCTCCTGACTCATCTCCTGCCGCTCCTTTGCCCACCTTCCAGCAATCAATTATGTGCCAATTACTTCCCAACCTGCCATACCTTTGCTCACCTTATGTCTTTGCTCATATCGTTTCCTGCCAAGAATACCCTTGCCTAGCCCTGTGAGCCTAGAGAAATCCTAACAGCATTCAGACGCAGCTTCTCCACTGTTCCACCTCTATACAATGTGCCCACGTCTTCTCAACCCTCTTCACACTGATTGCAATAAATGGTTACACAGGCTGTCTGCCTGTTAAACTGTGGAATCCTTGTGAGCAACATCTAATATATAGGAGGCAGCCAAAAAATCTTTTTCATGTATTTAAATTGAATTCAGGGGCACCTGGGTGGCTCAGTCGGTTAAGCATCTGCCTTTGGCTTGGGTCGTAACCCTGGGGTCCTGGAGTCTTGGGATCATGCCCCAAGTGGGGCTCCCTGCTCAGCGGGGATCCTGCTTCTCCTTCCCCCTCTCCCTCTGCCACACCCCCTGCTTATGAGCGTGTGCGCTGTCAAACAGAAATAAAATCTTTAAAAAATAAAATAAATAAATTGAATTCAATTAAGTGAATTATATGGATCTAGTTTCATGATATCCTTAAAATAACTAGAAATACCTTAAGAGGTTAGTAAATCGGCCCTGTTTGAATTGCCTGAACAAACTTCTCATAGACAAGAAGAGATAAGACAGCAAAAGAAATTTCAAGTTTGGATAAGTCACTTCCAGTTTGCCGGAATTTTCTAAACTGCTATCTAAGGGATTTTAGAATAAGTAACTCAACATGTAAGTCACTCCGTGCCACTTTTCCCCTTTGAGAATAGGAATAACAATATTTTCTGCAGCTGAAGAATTGATGACACTAATGTTTATGAAAAAAATAAATATATGAAAATCCTGAATCCAGATGCTGATGTGAATCTTTAAAGCCTATTTTGAAATACATATACAGTAGTCCTCCAATAAATGTATGACAGTGAAGAGGATTTTAATTACTATGCAACCCTTTTTTTTTTAACTACGCAATCCTTGACTCCTCTTTCACACGATACATGAAAACTATCAGAAAATCCCATCTGCTCCACCCTCAAAGTACCTAGCAATTCAAATTCTTGACGTTTAAAGAAATAATGTTAATTTTAAAAAAGTAATTGGTGTGATTATGTTTTTGTTTAAAGTCATCATCCTTTAGAAATGCATACAGAAATATTTACAAGTAAAATATAATTGAAAAAGCTGTACTGAACACATGAAGAGTCATTATATTATTCCACTTCGGTAAAAAGGTTTGCAAACTTTCACAATAAAAACTCAGATGGTGTTCCTCTTTCCAAACCTATACTGGATCTCCAGCTCATTCAGAGTAAAAGCCAGAGTCCTGACAATGGCCTAAAGAGGCCTTACACACTCCAACCCTCGGCCTCCTCCCGTATTGACCTCCAACCTCTTAACTCCAGTCATCCTGGCCTCTCTGTTTAATATACACCTGGTATGCTCCTGCCTCAGGGCCTTTTCACTGCTGTGACCTCGGGCTGAAATGCTTTTCACTGGGATATCCTCACGGTACCATTCCCTTCCCTATTTCAAAAATTGCTTAAATGTCACCTTCACAATGGAACCTTTGCTGACTTCTCTGATTTGTTCACTCATCTACTCTCTGTACCTACAACAGTGCCTGACATACAGTAGATGGTCAATAAATATTTGTTGAATGAACCAACGAACGAACGAATGAATGAGTCAACTGGGTCAGCCATGCCGTGAAGCTAGGTGGAGGTCTCACATCATCACAGTGAGGTGAGAGCATGTCAGCAGGCTGCACTGATCACTTCAAACCAAACGATCGGCGATTTCAATGGTCCAATGCGGTGCCCAGGAACTCAGCAGAGTATACACAGCAAAGTTTTCTAGAGCCTGAGAATGAAGTGGCCAAAACATGCAGCAGACCCCTGAGCTGAACCCGAACTCCACCAAGCAGCTGGCCACCGCCATCAGCTACCTGGTCAGCGTGATATACAGCTGGGCCTGCAGCCATCCTGCGCCCTCCAGAACATCAAGACGCTCTTGACCGAAACCAGGGATTACAGACAGGTCCGCAAAGGCCTGCCTGTCGCCTCACCGCCACGGCGGCCCACATGCGACAATGGAAGCACTGACCTCCCCCACACGCAGCTGAGAAAGTCAGGCCTGGGGTTCTGGGGTCACAGCAACTCTCTAGAATGGATATGCTCAAAAAGTCTGCCCAAGATGGAGCAGAACTTGTTTTTAAAGGGCTGGGTTCATTCATAGAGAATGAATGTACATGAGAAGTATATTATTTGAGAGAAATTTTCAGGTGATTTTTTTAAATGATCTGATCTTGGAAATGGAATGAATAAATGCTGTGAAATGGGGAGGGGGCAAGGGCTACTCTGTCACTCCTTGGAAACATCGAGGTCTCAGGGCTCCCCGCACAGGCTGGCATGCTCTGCGTCTATAGCCTCCTCTCACTTCTGGACAGCAGCCTCCAGCGCTTCCTCCCGTTTCTAGACAGTATCTTCTGGTGGTTTTGTCTAGACAGCAAAATCAGAAGCAACCTGAAATCTCTGGGAATAAGGACTCGGATTTCCAGTCTCTCCCCCACTTCCTCCACCCTCATATAAGACCTGGCTTGGGCCAGAGGAGAATCAACATTATGTATCTTTATGACCCTCATAAGTGGTATTTACAACTTTTTATATTTAGCTCTGAGATACTTTTCCTGATTCTTCTGCTACAGTTCTGCTAGGTATAAGCATGCTATGAAGCCAAAAGCAAAAAAATCGAACAGACCAACCTTTGAATTGCTACCTTTCCATCCCCGGTTCTCTGCTCAAGCCTGGCCCACATCCAGTTGGGACAAAATCACTCAGCTGTTAGCCAATGGCCTCGGCTGCCACCAGCTAAAGCAACAAGTTTCTTAAGCAGCTGAGAACCCTGGAGAAAAACCCATCCAGCCCTGCTCTAACTCTACCTCCCAGCTACATCTTGGAGTATGACTCTGGGAGTTCTTCAAAGTCCCTGGGTTAGGAGGGAGTAAAAGGAAATATTTCCAAGGACTTGGAAATTCTCACTCACTCTCCATTCCCTGTGGTCTCACTCATAAGACTTCAGAGACTTTCCCCCCAGAACATCACACACATACGGTCACCTGACCTATATGCTGAAGATTATTGGAGCATTTCCTTAGCCCACTGACTCCAGCGCATCTCCTTTTTCACCCCATAGCCTTGATTTTTTTTTCTTTTTGCAATCCCCCTTGAATCCATGCATTGGAGATCCCCCATGCCACATACCATCCCCACAAGCTCCCACGTAGCTTGCAGGTCTTCCAAGCCACCATGACCAAGCTCAAGTTCTCTGCTATGGACTCAGCCACCCCAACGTGCTGCAAACCAAAGAGGTGGAGAAGAGGAAATGCAGATCTAGATAGGAGTCCTGCTTTTTCTTCTAAATCTTTCACACTCTAGAAAGTATTTCAGAGAATTATTTTTCCAAACTATTTTCTGAAATCTAATAATGCTACAAAAATACAAGGGAATTCGCTCCAAGACAACCAAGTGTTGTTTCTATAGCACACACTATATTACTCAACAAAAGTTACCTAACTAGTAGCTCTTTTAACCAGATCCTACTTCTGCATTTTCTCCTTGTGCAGAACTGTAATTGTGTAATACTACATTGTAATATCTGCCCTTGTCTTTTGTTTATCTTTCCAGGTAACAGAATGAACAGATATGTCATTCCGTGTTTACTCTAAACCTACGTCCTTAATTACAATTAATGACAACGACAAAACAAGCACATGAGTTCTAAACTGGCCTGTCCCCCTTTCCTGATAGGAAAAGACAGGCAGGTATCCATGTACTTGCTAAAAGGGAGAGCCATAAAAAAATAACCTTCAGGCTTCAAAAATGAAACGCAGTAAACAGGGAGGCAACATGGCTAGTCCTGCCAGATTTAACCAATAAAAATGCAAGATGCCCAGGGGCGCCTGGGTGGCACAGCGGTTAAAGCGTCTGCCTTCGGCTCAGGGCGTGATCCCGGTGTTCCGGGATCGAGCCCCACATCAGGCTCCTCCGCTATGAGCCTGCTTCTTCCTCTCCCACTCCCCCTGCTTGTGTTCCCTCTCTCGCTGGCTGTCTCTATCTCTGTCAAATAAATAAATAAAATCTTTAAAAAAAAAAAAATGCAAGATGCCCAGTTAAATTGAATTTCAGATAAACAACAAAGAATTTTTTAGTGCAATATTGCACAGGACATAGTTATGCTCAAAATTTTTTGTTATTTATCTGAAACTGAAACTTACCTGGGTATCCTATATTTCGTTTGGCAATCCCAAATATGATGCTTTTAAGCGAAGACAAGAGATACACAAATCCAGCAGAAATTACAGAATTGAGTTCAGGACAGTGGAGATCATTAATCATAACGGGCTTCACCATGCTTTTCTCATCAAGAGACAAAAGTCTGTTTTGGATAAAATTAGGCAATTTGTAGGTGCATTATGTCTTGGGCCAGTGGGATATCACATTAAATTAATGTTCACCCATTTACTAAAATTACCTAGGAGGTTAGAAGACTAATGTACCTTCTGACTCACACAGCTTAATCATTCACAGTTAAGTACTATCTAGCAAAGCCCCGTGAGGCATGTGGCTTTAATTGATCTTTCTCACTTTCTGTCCCCCTGCTGCCACTCTCTTTCCTGTAGATCCGATTAGAAAGTTTGGGCCTAGACTCTGAGAAGATTAAAATGATCATCTTCCAAGGAGAAATACTGACTTAGAAGAAGTCGCCACTGAGCTAATCACCCTTTCTGGGTACAGCATCGTTTGTCCACCAAGGAGCCAATAAAGCACAGAACGCAGGGCAAACGCCTCTCAAAAATAGCACTGAGGGAGTTTTGTCTTCAACTTCCTAGTGGAAATCATTTTGCTGAGGGCATATTGAGAGCACTTTCACAACCAGAAGTAAATACATTTTGGTCTACGGTTCCTCACAAAACAGAAAAGAAGTAAGAAGGGCAACCTCAAGAAATCTATAGTAGCTTTTACCACCTCGAATTATTTTCCTTGCGTACATATAAACGCCATAAAATGTGAAGAAAAGCAGATTCAATTCCTACATGACTCTCTTCACAGTTGTGAATTACAAGATTAATACCTCCTTTTTATATATTTTCACTGGCAACTCGAACAGCTAAAGAGCTGTTAAAATTCATTAACAGTTCCATAACATTGAAAAAATTAAAAGTGAAAAAAAATTGTAGGCTTGTGTAATTATAAATCCTATCCCGATCAATATAAATTTCTACAGAATAAATGGTGTCAAATGATCTTGGGTTAGTAGAGTTATAACCCATCAGCCACGCATGCCCTCCTGTAACACATTTATCAGGAACATGAATTATACTTAGCACATATGGTTCCACCAATTGCCATTCTTATTAAACTTACATTTCATTTCCTGCAACAATATTAAACTACAAGGGGAAAAACTTAATAGTAAACAGTATATAACCAACATTGGGTTTACTAATTAGCTTCAAAGAAGACACATGTTTTTCAACACTGGGACCGTGTTACAAAAAAAAAAAAAGAAAGAAAGAAAAGAAAAGAAAAGAAAAAATCCTATGGTAACCTGGCTGCTGGGTCAAGCACAAATTGAATTATTTTTTTTTTAATTTTGCCAATACTAAGGTGAAATATCTATTATGAAATAAATCAAGTTCCATTTTCACATTGGTAATTGTGAAACAAAAATAGCACCCAACCGTCTTAGACATCTGAAAGGAGCCAGTGTAAGTCTCCAGAGAAACCTAGTAATTCGTAACCTTTAAGCCCTGGAAACAAAAAAAAAGAAAAACAAGAAAAGAAATCTTTAATCGCAAAGTAAATAAGATATAGTTATTAGAAATGATCAAAATGTAAGTACAGGAAGTAAGTTTCCACTAGAGCTTTAAAACTTAAGTGGCAAAACAAGGTTACAAATTCTCACTCGGACCATATGCCAGTTAAACAGATGGCCTGTCCAGACAGGCGGGACTGGTACTCTCACTTCTGCCATCATTACTGTTTCGCAATGTCAGCATCAGGCATTCCTTCATTCCACTCGGCTTGGGCTTCCACTCTCCATGCTAGCACCATGACAGTGAGGACAGCATGGCCTCTATGTCCTCAGTGAACAGAGGCTGGTCATACCTCCACATGTTAAGGATGAAGTAACAGGCTGGAGGCGACATGGATTCTTGTCCTGCACTGCCCGCACTAGCTGAGATATATTGGGGAAGCCACTTCACCTCTCTAGATTTTAATCACTTTGCTTGGAAAATAAAGAGGTAGGAATACATCATGTTTATGGCCCCTCCTAGGTTTAAAATACGGATTTCATGATTTTTTTTCTGTGTAAAGACAGGGCTGGACCAAATGAACACTATAATTCTGTCCAGATTTGAAACTATTGGGTAGGTTTCACATACAGAGAAAAGCATGAGGTTGCTATCGGGAATTCTTTGTAGGATTTTTGTTCAATGGCTCCTTCTGATATTAGGAAGGAAAACCATCCCCCTACTTAATGGAAAAAAAAAAATGTTGAAACATGCTTTTAGCAAGCATCACAAAAATAGCCATTTCCCATAAAACTAAAAGCAGCAGCCTGGAGACATAATCTAAGATTAAAGCATTGTCACAACTAACTATAAAGACATTACAAGGAATTAACAAACCAACTGCCAAGTAAATCCATCGCTGGTAGAAGACACACAGTCAATTTTTCTGCATACTATTGTGGGTAAAGCTTGAGCTCCAGAGTCCAATTTGTGGACTTGGAATCCCAAATCCTCCATTACTGAATTATTACTGGCTGTGTGATGGTGGGCAAGTCACCTGCCCTCTCTCACTCTTAGTTTCTTTGTCCAAAAGATCAGAGTAATATCAGTACTAGCCTCTTACGGTTGGTGCAAGGATGCGACGACATCTTCCACTTAAGGCTTTCAGCAAGGTCTCTGATGCACCATGCTCAAAAAGCACCAGCAACTGGTATTATTAAAGTTATTTCTCTGATTCTTAACAACTTTCCCTCATTTGGTTAATTCAACAATCTGGCTCTATAAGTCATCGAGGAGTTCTTCTGTGGAAAGAACTGGCCTGTTAATGTAGAGAGTACCAGGGAACAAGACCCAGCATCACTTCACACACAGCCTCCCCTGCCCTTCTTTCGTGGCTAAATCCTCTTTCCATCAAACTCTTCGGACCTCTGCATTCATAGATGGGGCTCTCCATCAGGTTAAGTGCCCCTCCACTGCTTTCCTAGTAGTCTCCTATCTATGACAATTCTTATTCCACTATTTTTTAATTGTCTCTGCATGCACCATCTTCCTCATTAGTCTATCAGCAACTTGACCACAGATAAGGTGTCCGATTTCTACAGCTACCACAGAAGTCAGTACATAATCAACATTAAATAAAATTTGCTGAGCGAGTGAATATATCCATTAATAAATAATTCTATTAAATTACTCTAACCTATAAAATTAATAAAATTCATAGACAAGTTTATCTGCAACCCTAATGAAAGGCATTCTATGGTGATTTCCATAATGGAAGGACCTAGAACAGGTGCTATGTGTACTCCAGGAACATTTGAGAGAATGCCAGGTGGAAAGCCCAATTGTAGAGGTTGACATTTGAGCTGCACCCTGACTTCTGGTCTAACAGAGGTGGGACAAGAAGAAAGAAAGGTTCACATTAGAGATGGAAATGAGTGTGAAGAAGTGGGCAAGTGCCATTTAAATACGGTTTTGAACAGGAGCTTCATGGATGAGAGGAGAGGATTAGTCTGAATCAAATTACAAGGGCTTTGAATATGCCACCGTATGGAATATGCATGTGTTCTGTGACTAGTGAGAAACGTCTGAAGGGTTTTAAGCAGCGGAAAGATCAAATTAAGTATATACTTTGGGTAGCAAATTGAAAAATCAGAGTTTGAAAGCCTGAAAGCTGAAAAGCCAGTCGGGAACTTACTGCAGCAACAATAGAGAGCTGGCCATTTGTGGAGAACAGAGATAATGACGTGAGAGACATTTGAGAAGAAAATTCTTGTCTGTGTGTTTTAAGATGTTATAAATGACTGATACTGCATTTCTGGGAACAATAGCTATTCAGTATAAAAACACTAGAACCTGCGAACACTTCTCCAAGTTACCTGATAACTTTGCCGCCATTTCTCAACATCAAACACAGACTTCTTAGAACACAGTTGGACTTGTTATAGTAAAGCAACTTGGTGGTGGGGAGGGGTGCACCTGGCTGGCTCAGTTGGTAGAGCATGCAACTCTTAATCTCCGGTTTCTGAGTTCTAGCCCCACGTTGGGTATAGAGATTACTTAAAAATAAAATCATTTTTTAAAAAAGGAAAGAAAAGAAAAGCAACTTTGGTTTCATGTGTCACAACTGCTGAGCACCAGAAACAAAGAACAAAGAACCAGGAAGCCCAGCACCATTGGGGTGATAGTCCCTCACCGTGTGGGACCTAGAACTTACACTGCAAGTCGTGTGGGCAGTCGAGGAGACCCAGGGTCACTTCTGAGCCAAGGAGTTGCATTTACACGTGTTCTGAGATTTCAAGGATGTGCTTTCAGACTCTGGGCCGTCTCGTGAGGAAATAAGCAGCCCCAAGAACTGAACAATGTGGAAAAGCCTCACCAAACTGCACCCTGGGCATTCATGCCCTTTTCCCTTACGAGAAAGGAGCCTTCTAAAATGCAAAATGTGGGGGAGGGGAAGCCTGGGGGGGAGAAAGCATTCAAAATAGCACACATTCTATGTGCTGAAAAAATTCTGTAAATACTTTATAACAGAAGAACGGTTCACAAGGAGAGCTTTAACTTTGTCCTCCACATCAAAGACTCCAGGGCACTTTCCAAACACGCAACTGGAAATTGAATGCAATCAATTAACTGTACCAATATTTAGGGGTTTAAAGTTGTATAAACAATGCTAGAGTCTGGTGTGTGGCAACTATCAGAAGAGTTAAAGGAAAGAGAACCCTGGGGCGGGGCGGGGCCGGTGGTTAAAGGCTTCAATCACCATCGCTTATCTAAACCCTCAACAAAAATCTACGTCATGCGGGCTAACCCGCACAGGTGTGTCTGTGCCCTAATATTCTTCTTCAATTTGTCTGCTTTGCACTAGTCAACATCCAAGCACCTGCCTACTTCGAATCTTATTTTGGAAAGATGAGGAGGAGAAATTAATGTTACTGTCGTCCTTCCTCTCAGCGCTCCTTCTACCCTCTGCTTCTGAGACCCCTGTGGGCCCGATGAACTAAAGATCCGGAAGCGCGGCGGACCTGGGTTTAAACAGTCCTCCTCTGCTGTGATTTGACACAGCAAAATCACCCGGGTGATTCTGAAGTCATCCTTGATTCGAATGTGCAGCCAGGGTCAAAAATCCACTTTTGCAGACGCGCTAGAACATTAGCTTCTGTCCCTCTTCCTTCTCCATGTTCCTGTTTTCCAAATCACAGAGAAATGCCTTCCTTGCCCTCTGTCCATCATGGCCTCTCCGTAAACTGCTTACCTCAACTTCAACTATTTCCCTCTCTTGGACGGCTCCGGCCCACAGTACCTAATATCCCTCACTCTTTTTATTGATTTACTTATTTTTACTTAGTTGGCGTTTATTACAATGGCTTTGTTTTGTTTTTCTAGCATAGCACCTGGCATAGATAAGTATTCCAAGAAAAATTTGCTTCCTGCTTCCTTTAGGTTGGAAAATTTAACTTCTAATCACCATGGGGTATTAAAGTTGGTCCCTTGAAGGCAAAATAAACAAATATAGGGAAGTCACAAACATTCCAGACTCTTAAAGAGCCCTTATAGTCGCCTTCAGTGTAGAGTTGCCAATTCCCTTCTAAAGGAGTTATAAAAATAATGACTTGCTATGTGCCAGGCATGTTTTAAAAGCTCGATGTCTATGAACTCATTTAAGCCCCACAACAACTGAAAGATGTAGGTCCTACTTTGATTGGCATTTCACAGATGAGTAAACTGAGGCACAGTGAGCCAGAGATGACAATTAGGCAGGAGTCAAGTCAGAAACATAAGCTGCCTGACTCCCAAATCCGTCCTTACGTCACTCTATTACATACAAGCAATTCTCATTATTTGTGGTACTCATGACTTTAAAGTTTCCACAAATAGTAAATTAGTGACTACTACACCACTGCTCCCAGGGGAAATACAGCCCCTTATTTCTTACAAGCCTCTGATCATACCATCTCCACCAGCCAATCTATATGTAGCCTCATTTCGTGTGTGTTTCTGTTTAAAGATATCTTATGTAACATATATTATTGATTCATTAACATTGAACTCACAGCCAACAGCATTATAACTCATGCCCAACGTTTATCTAACACACATGTTTTCTACAGCCTCGATCAGACACATCACAGCCTTCTCGCACTTAGGAACATTAGACAGCACTTCGGCATTATGCTTGGGAGTCATTTTCACCAACAAAGTCACCAACAGAAAGCACAGAAATGCAAAAACACGTGGCACTACACAGACCTGAACAGGACACTTGTTTATAGAAGGGCTGACACAAGAAGGCAGAGTATCACCTTGTCTGACCTCAGCTGGGAGCTTGCATGTCAGAAGACTCAAATTTTTCACCACTCTGCCCATGTCTGCGAATGACCGAGAAAGTGCCATGAGTCCTCACTTGGGGGTTACCAATAAATTTTAGCAAGTGAGCAAATTTGTAAATACAGAATCTGCGAATAATGGGAATCAATTGTACTTGGAATACACATTGGACTCCTTTCCACTTTTATTCCTGAGAGAGGGGGATTCACAAACTCTCCACATTCTTACAGTCCCATCTAAAGATCCACTGCTGGGACGCCTGGGTGGCTCAGATGGTTAGGTGTCTGCCTTCGGCTCAGGTCATGATGCCAGGGTCCTGCAATCAAGCCCCACATCGGGCTCCCTGTTCGGCTGGGTTCCTGTTTCTCCCTCTCCCTCTACTATTCCCTTGCTTGTGCTCTCTCACTCTCTCTGTCGAATAAATAAATAAAATCTTAAAAACAGAAAAAAAAATCCACTGCTGAATGGCCATTCTCCCAGTAAGCAACCTGAGTGAGTCGGTTTAACTGGGGCTTCCTGCCTACCACCAGCCATTCACTCAGCTAAGTGCTGCTCAGGACATCCGTGTGCCATGCCCTTTGCTGAGAGCTGAGAGAAACGTAGCAAACAAGAGATGGTCTCTGTTTGGACCAGTGCTCAGGGATTCCTCCTATTAGAAATCAAAGAGAGGGGCGCCTGGGTGGCACAGTGGTTAAGCGCCTGCCTTCGGCTCAGGGCGTGATCCTGGCGTTATGGGATCGAGCCCCACATCAGGCTCCTCCACTATGAGCCTGCTTCTTCCTCTCCCACTCCCCCTGCTTGTGTTCCCTCTCTTGCTGGCTATCTCTGTCAAATAAATAAATAAAATCTTTAAAAAAAAAAAAGAAATCAAAGAGAGTTCCAAAGGTCCCACAAGTTTTACATAAATACAGAAAATAACTTCTGCATGTAACAAAATTGTATCTTATATTCAAATTAGGGTATACATCCTTTCTCTCTGAATTGCTTGAAATGAAGCTTTGTGCAGCAGAAATAAATACAACCATTTGTAAGTTCTTCCCAAAGACACTGATGTGAAAGTTAACATACAGGACCCTTAAAATTGATTCTGTTTCTGACAATGTTGTGTCGCGAAAATTTTATAAGAGAAGAAAACAAACACACACAAACCAACAAAGCACCATTTAAAATACTTTCCTGATACAAGTAAAATGAATCACGGATATAGAAAAGAGCAGGGCTTTTTGTTTTGTTTTTGATGCCAGAATGGGAAGTTCCGGGCAGCTTTAAATGCCTGGTGTAAATTCACATGGATCCGGATCCCCGGAAGCCAGGAGAGAGGGGCCAAGGCTGAACTTCACTTCTCCCCATACCAATGCTCCATGCAGAGGACGGTGGCCTTAGGACTCCACCCACTCACGTAAGGAGACTTCTGGCGACTGTGTGCTAACACAGAGACCTGAAATGCTAGCAATTCAAAAATGCATTTCAGTTCATCGGTCCCATTGATGAGCTACACAATTTGGGACAAGGTAGCCCAATGAATGAAGACACAAATGAGCTGTCAAAGCAAAGCAATTCCACTAAGTGAAAATTTCTTCCTGTTCTTTTTTTATTTTTTTTTAAGCTTAGAGAAAAGGAAAAAAATGTTTTTATAACTTTTAATGGAGTTAATACTACTCTGGTACTCTGGGTTATTCTTACACCGCTGGTTTTCCCGTGCTAGGTAGAAACTCTACTGAGCCATGGTCCAAATTTCATTAAAATAACAGATGAAACAGGTCAATAAAGAAATAAACCAGAAAAGGTGGAAGAAAAAATCTGGGAATACGCAGAGGGAGCAAGTCAAACAGGAAAAAAGAAAAAAGCAAGCAAGCAAGCTTGATAGGGAAAAGAAGCCAAAAGGAGTTTAAAGAACATTAGAAAATAAAGCAAAGCAAAAAGAAAATACGAGAACGGACTACTACTAAGAAAACAGTGGAAGGAGGAAGTATGCCAATGTAAAAACTACTATTTCTAACATCATTTAGTTGCAGGAAATTGGAAGAAAATTGTCTTTTACTTTCAGGGTCTTAGCAAAAATCTCAAGTCTTTCTGTGAGAAAAGGGAGTCCAGTTGCCAAGAACACTGCCCAGGAAGTACTGCCCGGCACAGCGGCATCGGCTGTCGGGGCCCCCCACGCACCGCTGTGGGGAACAGGCAGGAGCCCCAGCCCAAGGATGCAGCCTGGGGATGGGAGCAGGGAGTCGGAGGTGGCCTTGGGACCAGACAGCTCTGGAGCTTTCCAGCTCAATGGAACTAAACTGCAGAGACCATTCACTAACCACCCCCCATCCAGGGAACATTTGGGGAACTCTCGAAAAACAAGAACCCTGTCTGAGTTTATCCGGGACTTATTTGGAAATATCTAGCCCCGAACATTTCTTAATTAGCTTTATTAGCTTTAAGTGCACTTCTATGATTTTCCCAAAGCATAATTCACAGAAAGTAGAAAATTACGAGACCAAGTAGCCTACTACCTCATCTACGGTAACACATTTCATTAAAGCAGCTGTCATGGGAGCAGACTGGGGGACCCAATTTTGTCCCTCCAGAAAGGAGAAACAAACATAACAAAACAAAATAAAAAAAAAAAAATATATATATATATATACACACACACACACACACATATATATATGCATATATTTTCCAGGCTTGTTTGGAGTTTTCTTTTTACATTTTCTGTGTCGTACTTATTAGATTTATGGCATTACTATCACTGATAATATCATTACTGACATTTGACTATTTCTTAAATTATAAGTACATAAAAACAAGCCAGGCACGTTGAAAGGATTTCATTTCTGCATAGGATAAACATCTCCAGGCTCTATAGCAGGCATCCAGAACTACTGCCCACCCCGACAAGACACCAGTGTTTTCTTGCCATCACCGTCCTCATCCCCACCACCACCATCACATCACAATCCGTCCGTCACACCATCGTTATCTCTTCCAAGTGTCAGTCATACCGTTTCTTATGTGAGCTAGCTTTTTGAAATTATGACTTTATCAAACTACATAAAATGTTGTCAGTTGGGACCAAAGTAGTCTTCTTTTCTATCTTCTCTCTTCATAGAGTCTAAACACGTACACATGACTGGAAGTGTTGTAGATCAATGCGAAGCTTCCCTCATAATTCCCAATAACATTCTCCAAGGTGCAGAACCCAGGAATTAGGATTTCTTCCCTTCTCAGATCAAGAATATCATAAAGGTGCTTCCCTTCTCCTCCAACCCACTGAAGTCCTCCGATTTCAGAAGGCAGCAGGGCGGTGGGTTATGTTTTACGAGTGGAGAAGGGAACGGCTCCGACACACCTTTTTTTTTAAAAAAGGGCACAATCTGACAATGCATTGGCAGAGTTTAAAATAGAAAACAAAACTAATTGATGGTTTTGATGGGCTGCCTCCTTTCTATGAAATCCCTCACAGTTTCACTTTGGTTGGTTTGTGTTCGAGTGGCTGTATTTTGGGGATTTATAAAGCATCTCTCTCTGGAGTGTGCATCTTGGTTCTAAACAGTTGTGGCCATTCTGTTTTCCTTCTTCAAAAAGCAAACGGAGTCTTGGAATTAAGCTAAATGACTAATTTGTCCTATCCATTCAATGTATCCTGGAAAAGCAGGGAACACACTTAGCACGCGGTTCCTTGCACTGGGTTCTTCTAACGTTACATTAAAAATAATACTGATGTCACAGGGAGGAGTCATATGTATTCGTTTTGTGCTGTGTTACTTTAGAAGAAATATAATTATAACTCATATATTTCCTTATGTAAAACTATTTTCACATAATCAGGGTTTTGATTTTTTTAAATGTATCTCTAAATAAATGTTATTTATGATAACCCAGGGTGCAAACAAATGTTGCAGATGGTGATGAAGATTTTACTTAAATCTGACTTCCACAGAAAATGATTTCACATTATCATTAATTTATATCTGTAATGAAACTCCTTTCCATTTAAATCTGTTCTTTCCTACTGTCTTTTAGCTTACAGAAGCACTGGCATGAATATTAACATGTCAAAGAAATAATGAAATGCTGAATGCTTATGCGGCTATGTACTGCTTTCCTATACACTATCCCACTTGACGAAATTTTAATATCCTGTCAGTAACAGAAAGTGTGTCATCTTTTATAGTTTTTCCTGATATCTGTTGTTCCTGTCATTGTGGATGTCTTGCCCCTGTCTGTTATGTTCTTACAACAATAAGAAACCCAAATGGTAAACCTGAATTTTCCCAAATTAGGAATGTCACATCCTAAATACATTCACAAAAGCAATCCAAAGATCCAAATTAACTGAGTGCAAGAAAGAAGATTAGAATAAGTGGCAATTATCCTGCAGGGGCTTTCTACCAAACAGGTACAAGCCACATGGAGTAGGTGAAAATGAAATGAGGATTCAAGATGTGAATCCGTTTTTCAACCTAAAATACACTCATTCCCAAGGCAATATGTGGCTCCTGAACTATTCTTAGGTCAGCACAAAACGCCAGGTGAACAGTCACAACTTAAATGAATGAAATAAGTAAGAACAGAAATAAAGGGTGCTAAAATATCACCTAAATACAAGGAAAGAATTACTGGAAACATGAAAACCAGCTATTCAAATCTTTCCCTAGAAATGAGCCTTATTTAAAGTTGAGGAATCGTTTTTAAATGATCACCAATGAACCCACTATTCATTCAAAACATGCACACAGCCAGCAGACAAATTACTAAGACATTGATTTTGATGCTACAGGTCTGTATTGGTCAAGTTTTGGTGGGGGGAGGGGGGAGAAGTGGGTAAAATTTAGCCTTTAAGAATACTGAGTCATAAAACTGAAAGGAACACGGAGCACTAAATACTTAATTTGAATTTTTAAAAACATGGTGGATCTAATTATGTTTCATCTTTAGTTTTATTCAAACCTCCTGAGTTGTTTGAACACTAAAAAGAACTGAGGAGAAGATGACCCCCAGGTGCCTTCATCATGAAATTTTAGGTAAGACACATCTTTGAAAGTCACAGCTTGCCTGTTTGCAAATGTGCTCCCTCTCAACAATTTGTTGGGACACATGACAATCTTTTTCACATAATTGCATGCCCGGGGCACTTTTATCTATTACATTTCTTTATACATAGACATGGCTGCATCCTGTGGCCATTAGAAGAAAGTAACCATAGTCTCTTAATGCTAAATGATGTGAACTTCATGTAAATTCTCTGAACATCCCAGTGGGACCTTCAGATAGACAAGCCACATGACAGCACCATGTTACAAGTGGAAAAGTTCAGAATCAGAAATAATAAAGCTTAATCTAACTGACCTGAAGGCATCAGGTAATGTATAGGGGAAAAATAAAATAAAGACAATCAAAATGCCTTTTTGGTTTGTGTAGCTAAAACTAGCCACTTACCTAAATTTTTTACTTTTTACCGAACATAACATGTTAGGCCACTAACTTTCAAACGTCTACAGTAAGAAATACATTCTACATCAGAGCCAGTGCATATAAGCGTACATAATTAAAACAAATTTTCAGGAAACAAAACCCACCCTTACTAAATATTATGCACTCTGATATTTTCTATTATATTCTTCTCTATTTTATTCCTTAAAAAAAAAAAAAAAACATGTTCCAGACTCACTAAGCGATTTCATGATCCTCTAATCAATTTTTTTTTCTTTTTACCCAGTTACTCAAAACAGGAAAACTGAGAGGGCAAAAATATTAAGTAACATCTGTCGATTTGAAATAATACTTGTATAAAGTCATCTCTTCCTCCCTGGTTACCCAGAGGCAGAATTCAAAGCAAAGAGTAAGGATGTTATAGGAAATAAACTACAAAGGAAAAATCATTCTAAAACTAAGTTTCCACATTGAAACTCCTGTGTATGAGTTCTTAACGTTATTATTAAAGTTCCATGTCATTTTTTTCATTATTCTAAATATATCTGAATACCATCTAATGCAAAAAGTTTAAGATGGGGCATATTATAGTAATATTATTTGCCACTGGGATGATGAACAATTTTGAATTAAATGTGGTCCTCTCTTTATTTGACCAGGCTCACTTTGTAATTATTAGCAAGGCAGTAAATAATCCACTGAGGAGTAGTCTCATTAGTGCCCATTGAAATTCAGTAGGATTAATTTGCAATAAAAGAACTGAAAATTAAACGGAAAAGAATATAGTTTCTGGAGTCCACCATAAGGTTATGAAATTCACATCATACCAAGTGCCTTTCTTCACATCAAGGGGTTGAAAAGGTTGTGTGAATAAGACTTAATCGTTATATTTTGTTCTAACACATCAAAAAAAAAAAGTGAGCAGAATAAATTCTTTTTCTTTCCATTTTAACCCTGAATTAAAACAAGTAAAATTAATTTAAAATATGCCAACTTTCTAAAGTTTTGTTCATTCTTTGTCTTTTAAGTAATAACTCAGTCTGAACCCGTTTGGCTGTGGGATGCTCTAAAGTCCCTCGAGGAAGCCAAAGGATATGAAGTACTTTCAGATACCCCAAGAGTGCGCCCTTCCGTATCCTCTGGGGCCAACCTGCACCTTCCTCCTGTTTCTTCTGCTATGAATATCTCTGGAAATAGAACACTGAATAGAAAACGGTCCAAAGCTTACAATGCAGACGGATCCAGGTAAGGGCAGGAGGCAAGTCCAGGCACCTGTCTGCAGACTGGCTGTGCCTAACACAGCACCCAGCCACGTGGGCACCCTGAGGCCTCCCAGACCCACCCCAGAGTACAGCTGGCCATTGGGTGCCTAGGGCACAGGTGTTCATCAGAATCACCCACCTAAGCCCTCCCCAGGTCCATCTGGAAGAAAATGCAGAAACTGTCAAAGGGGTAATAGGAGAATAGAGGGGAGGAAAGTATAATCCTTGGGGGTGGGGGATGTAAGGACACAAAATAAAATACTGGCCACTTAAGTCACAAATGTATTTCTGTATTTCCTGGGCTACTAACACTTCTACAGCGACTCAAAGGTGCGCAACCAAGCTGACCCCGCACACCACTCCCGGGTAATGGTCTGCAGGGTAGGCCAGAAATGTAACTTAGCTGGCCGGAGAGTTATTTCAAAACCCTCTTCAATACGGCGCATGTTTTAAACTCACAAGACACCTATAAATTTTCGGCTGTCAGAACTCATATGCCAGCAATCTGCTCCAACACGGACCCAGCCAGATAACTCAGAAATCAGAAACTTGTTAAGACTCATTCAATTCCTCTACTGCTCTTTTGAGGAGCACAATTCAATCCTAAAGCCTCGAACTTGGGATGGAGAGGAAGGGGGGAAAGTAGGTGCTAGCACTCCTTGCTAAAACAAACAAAATCATCGTCATCGTAATAATAGCGTGCATATTTCCAATCAGAAATTCGAGATGAAAGAAAATTTTGTGAGCACATTAAAACAATTTCAAATAATAATAATAATAATAATAATAATAATAAACAACTCTCAGCTCCGCTAACCCTACACACCTTCAGCCTTAAATACCAAAGCGGGACATTCACTAGGGACTTCACGAGCTTTGTGTTTATCTGCTTTGGGGTGTTCCCCCCCCCCCAACAAACAACCTCCGCTTTGTATGATCTTTCCAAATGAGTTAGGAAGCCCACGGGTTTTCGGATCTGCCTCTTACGCAGATGGCAGGGGGGTGGAGAATAGAATTTTCTTTAAGCTGCCAGGCAAGAGAACTTGGCTCTCGAAAGCAAGATCCACAAACACTTAGCCCCCCCCCCCCACCTCCGACCCCAAGCCCCGGCCGGGCCGCGAGTGCCGTGGCTCCTATGGCCGGCTGCCGGGTGCCCAGCCAGCCCCGCGGCCTACAGCCTCCCGCGAGCTCCCGACCGCGCGGCCCCCTCGCTCCCTCCTGCCCGCCGGGCGCGCAGCTGCCACCCCGACAAGGCGCGGCGCACGGCGCGGGTACCTGTAGAACGCAGGCGGGCCGGCCTCGCGCACCGCATAGCCGCTCGGTTCGTTCTCCAGGTAATAGGGCACCTGCTGGCCGTGGGGGTGCAGGAAGGGCGAGAGCTGAGGCGGCGGGTGCAGCAGCACCAGCGGATTCGGAGACACGCTGTTAAGCGGCGGGAAGCCCCCCAAGCCGTTGGTGCCGAACGCCGCCGCCTCAGACCCCGGGCCGTAGGCGAGGCTGGACTGGCCGTAGACGGGCGCGGAGGTGGCGGGCGCGGCGTTAAAGTCGTACGCGCCACCCTCGGGATAGTTGTACACGGCAGGCTTGCTGCTGTCCACGTATACCTCGCCCAGGGGCCGCTCCAGGGGGATCTTGAGCTGCGGGCGGTTCAGGGTCTCCAGCTCGGTCCCTTGGATTTGATGCAGCAGGGCCATTCCGGAGGCTTTGGTGTGGAGGGTCATGGTCATGGTCAGTGGCCGCGGGCAAAGCGCGCACCGTCTCCCCGCGCGGCAGAAAACTCAGCAGCCGACCGGCCACCTGGAAGAAGAGTACAGCCCACGGTTAGAGGCGGCGCAGCGCATGTCCCGCCACGAAGCGAGTTCTGGCCCTGCCCCGGGAGCCGGCCCGTCCCGTGGAGCCGGGCGGCCAGACGCGATCAAGCGCAGCCCGGTGCGAGTGCGCTCAGCCAACTCTGGGCTCCGAGTCTCCAACTTTAAGTACCGATCTCCCGCGCTCATATGCATTACAAAGGTACTGGAAGCCCGCCAGGGGCTGTTGCCTCGCACTGACATTGGTTTAAACATCACTCCAGGCGCAACTCGTTTTGGAGCCATCCCAAAAAGCAGCTTCCCTGAACTTTACTTTACTCGTCGCTGCGGGATGGAGGCTAAATTTCACTGCAGGAGGGCGGGGGTGCAGAGGGATCTCCTAAAGGTGGCCCGGGGAAGACGAGGTTTAAAACAAACTCGCAAGACTAATGCAGGGGCCGGCTTTCTCGACTGTGCCGCCTTATGTGCCCCATGCCAGACTCCTATCTATCTCTGTTTGTCTCTCTTTCTGTTCGATTTACTCTCCTAGTTGGCTGGAAATAATGTAGTGTGTACATAGAATGACCCTGGGGAGGGCCACTCTGTAACGGAGATATGGCAGATAGAATGGGGTGTGCAGTTGCATGTGCAGCCAGCCACAGACAGCTATATTTAGCAGCTGCAGGGACTGAGAGGAGACATCTGGGGAGAAGGGGGGGGCGGAGATTCAAGGTGTACCCATAGGAAGAGCTGCACTTTGCAAGCAGAAGAATGGTGCCAGACCTCAGTTTCCTCATCTGCAAAATTCTAGCCACGACCTTCCGAGATGCTCCCAGCCTGACTCCTATGTTTGTGTTGGACCACAGTACTGTACTTGCTCCCATCATGAATTCTCATGTGAATGATGATTCACAAAAACCTTTGGTTAGGCGTACATGGGTGTTCGTGTCTTCCACAGGTTATGCAACTGAAACTTCAGAAAGCTTAATATGAAATGTGACCTTTTCATACAAAATGTAACCTCAGTTCATTAACCAAATCTTTGACCACTATGTTACACTGTTGATCTAACCAACAAATTTTGAAATGCAATGCTACATTTCTGTTTTTTTATTCCTGCAATTCGACCTTCCCCATTCACTTCGCTAGGATATGCAGAATCAAATATTCAGATGAAAATTGAATAGAAAAAAGTTTTGAACTGAATTAAAATCTAAGTGTACACACACTAACAATATATGTATATATGACACATAGAAGATATGGTAAATATATTGTGCACCAACAATCCCGGAGAGTTTATACTTTTTAATAAACTTCCTTTGCCCTAGCCTAACAGACTCTGATACAACTATCTGATAAGACCGTTAATGCTTTGCTTTAATTGCTATCCCAAACACCCAACAGAGTACCTAACAAAATGTTCATGGCACAAATGTCACAGTTGCTGTTACTAACTGTAATTTTTTTTAATTTTTTTATACTAATAAGTATACATTTTATCTAGTTCTTACAAGAACAAACAGAACATTTTTGGACACTATGCAGATGTAGTTGGTTTAATATGAAGACAAAATTGAGCTTAGCATCAATAACCATAGACTGTAAGCAAAGAAAGGGTTAAAAACACATTAGGTGAATCACAGATATTTCTCTTTATGGCCAGCAACCATTACTTTCCAAAGCAATTTTTTTACAGATGATTTCGTTTCCATAAATCACACTTTCAATTTTCAAATGTCTTTTTTAAACACATGCAAAAGCACTTCATAGGGCTCTTAAAAATCTGCACCCACCAAATTACACATAAATTACACAAAGAATCCTACAAGTCCCGGAAGAAAAAGGAGATGCACACATAAACCCATTGAAAACAGCAAATCCTCATCTCCCTGCTAGGATACAGACACTGGCCAGAAAGGTAAGTTGCTTTCTCAAAATGCTAAAGCTACAAAGAGAGAAATCAAAACAATCCTACCCTGCTGGATCAAGAGCGTCTTTCCAGAAATGTTCCATGGGCTTGTAGAAGTCAAGGGCTGAGGCAGTGAGAAGGAAGGAAGGAATGTGCTCGCATGTGCGTGTAGCTCCGTGTGTGAGCGAGGCAGAGCGTGTGTGGATGTGTTTGTGTGTGGAATGGCAGGGATTCGGGAAGCAGCCAGTAGGCAGGGCACTTGGCAGCCCCTCCCGGCAAACACAGCAGCTGGGCTGCTGCACAGAGCTGGATGAATGGCAGTGGGGAGTGAGGAGAAGCTTGCTGTCTGCTCAGGGAGCGCAGAGTGGCACAGCTAGAGGCAGCGTTATTGGGGAGAAACAAAACCCCAGCCCCATTTGTTCCTTATCCTGGGAGCCTGGAAAGCACCCCATGCTTTCTGTTGCCACCCTAAGCAAGAGGGAAAACAGGCTTGCTGTAAATCATAGGCTTATGGCTAAAATAGAATGCCAGTCAAAAGTGTATGGATATCAAGTTTACAAAATGTGACATGGGCGGTTTTTCCTGAAGAATATAATTTAACAATAAAAGCCTTCTGGAATACACTTGGATCAAATGCCTTGCTGGCCCCAGCACCCCCCCACACACACCCCCAGTCTCTGAACAGACACACTATTGCCGTGCCTCCGATTGCACCAGGAAACCAGACTTTGGAATAAATGTTTTGGCATTCTAGGGATGTGTTTCCAGCTGAAATGTAATACTCCTCCACCTCGTTAACCAAACCCACAAACCTTTCCACGAATAGCTCAGTTGACTGCTTTCTGTAAACATACAGAAAAAATATATTATTAAAAGCCTGGGGTATGAAGATAAGACAAAGGTGGGTACCTCTGTTTTAAACAGATTTTAGGCCTTCTAGTTGTACTGGCATTGATCACGGGGGGGATGTCTCATTACACAGTGGTGCCCTGGATGGGTCCACCTGGTCCTCAACTTTTCCCCCGACCATGGTACTAACACACAGTAATAAGGTGCTCCCTTTTTGCCTTCACCCAAGGTCCCAGGACACATGACACCCAGTGGAACCTTCGTTGCCAGACGTTAGTCATGGCCTTGGGTATTAAATGACTCTAATCACAATGCCAGGAGTGGCCAGTCTCTGGCCCTGGGACCCTATGCAGTTACCAAGATATTACGAGTGGCTCTCCAGAGCAGTACAGAGAAAGAGGTAAAAAGTTATATAAAAGAGAGTTACAAACATTTTAATGTTGTCATATTGCAAATACACATTCCATGCTTTAAAAGACCCCAAACATGGCAATATTGGAGCAGAGAAGCACTCCCTCCACAATCGGCTATAAAGACAAATATTGAAAAGACAGTTACCCTTTGTAGGTGACAGTGGTGAATCCTAACTCCTCCTTAGGTCAACAGTGGCCACCCAGGCACTAGGCCAGTCGAAAAACGTGGATGTGCAGGAAGGAAGAAGGGAAGGAAGGAGAGGGGAAAAAACGAAGGAAGCTCTGCAAATAATCTTCACAGACCTTGATTATTCTGAGACCAGCAGTCTGGGTTAGTCCACTAAAGGCAGTTTTCTTGAATGCTTTCTCTCCAGCATTCTCTTCCCTCTTCCTGGTCAGAGTCATCTTCCAGGCTTGGGGACGGGGCGGGGAGAGGTACTGCACCTTGCCAGTTTTCTTTTAGTGCTTCTGGCAAATAACCTCACCCTGCAGCCCTCTCCCAGCTCTCCCCTCACCTCTCTCCACGGGGTCAGAGGGCACGTGCTCCCCCTACTGCCACGACTGCGGGCACTGGCAGGTGAAGAAGGGTCCAGTCTCTCTCTAGCTCCACTGCTGAGCGTACCTCCGGACCCACTTTTCCAGCGTCTCCTGGGCATTTCTGGCTGGCTCAAAATATGAGTCATCATTCTCTCTCCCACAAACATGACGTTCCTCTCAACTCTGGGCTATGAACAGCATCACTGTCCCTCCAGTCGCAGTCGCCGGATGACCGTCTCTCAGTCTTCTGTGCTGGCTGTCTCTCCCTCCCTCACCTTCCACATTGCGGAGCATTCTAGATGGGCCGCTCTCCCTGTCCCTCCACTGTTTCCATCAGGCTTCTTCAGCCCTCATTACCTGACTTGTTGTAAGAGCGTCCTAGGGACCTGTCTGCCTCTTCCTTCCCCCTGCTTCTTAAATCCTGCTGCCTTTTAGCTCCTGGGCTCTTATTGCTTCAGGATCCATCTTCTGATGACCTGGCTCTACCCTTTCCCCAGATCATAGCTCCCCAAGGGGTTCAGGCCTTCCTCCTGCCTCATGTATCTCCTCTGACCTGTAGCCTTGCACTGCAGACAAAGGAAACCCCGGGGCTCCCAGCACTTGAAGCTTTCCTGATGCTATTCTCTCTGCCTACAACCCCTGCTTTGCTGGCTTGTCGGGGGCAAGCATACTCTTTTCCAGGTCCAGCCCAAGTGCCACCACATCCATAATGTCTTCCTTTATTCCTTTTTTAAAAGGAATTTCCTCTCCACTGAATGACAATGGTATTCTCATGCATTTATCACATTCTTCCTTGAATGAGTTATTAATATAGTTTTTAATCCCCTTGTCCTCCTCAAAAGCTCCTTGAGAACAAGCCCTGCATAGAGTTCCTGGGAACTCTCTGAGTGCCTAGCACTGTGCTTGGTCATATCAGGTCATCAAATATTGGCTAGTTTATAATCCAGATAGTTAGAAGAATAAAATTGTATCCCATCTATCTAATAACTATCTCTAAAAGCTAATTTCCATGTCACATTCTACCATTTTCAAAAGTGTTTTTGCTAGAAGATTATCTTTGTATCCTCATACTGACTGAGGCCATAAAGTCAAAATTCAAATTCATACAATCTTGAAGATTAAGCCTGCAATTCTTGGCAGCATGACTCACAAGAGAGCTCTGAATTTTTAGTTCGTAACCAGACAATACTATGACCAAACATAGTTTCTTCTCTAGCTCCATTAAAAGCTTTTTACATTTACAAAAACATTATTCCTCTAACAGAAACATGAAAGGAAATCAATTTGGAATTATTTCCAAAACAGCTTATGGTACGAGAGATGGTTCCTTCACTCCAAAACATGAAGGTCTAGCTGTGTCTAAACTGAGCATTACTTTGAATAAAAATTCTCTGTTTGGGGGGAGCCTGGGGGGCTCAGTCAGTTAAGCATCCAACTCTTGATTTCAGCTCTGGTCATGATCTCAGGGTCGTGAGATCGAGCCCCACATCGGGTTCCAGGCTGGGTGTGGAGCCTCCTCAGGAGTCTCTCTCCCTCTCCCTCTGCCCCTCCCCCTCCACTGCTGCGCGGACCCAAGAGCATCCTCTCTCTAAAAACAATAAAATAAAATGCTCTGTTTGGGAGCTTATCTTTGTGCATTTATTTGACACCATCCATCTTCCTCCAAAGTAAAGGAAAAATGAAGAATGTCCTTTTCAGTTTCACTCATGTTAAAAATAATTCAGCCTATTTGTTTGAAGGGTTTTTGATTAGCTCCTGGACTTTTTTCAACTGACCTTTGATTTTTGTTTTAGGAGGAGAAATTTATATGCAGTGAAATGCACACATCTTAACATGTACAGCTGGCAAGTTTAGATAAATGGGTATGCCCTTGTAACAACTATCTCAGTGAGGTGACAGAGTATTTCCGTCACTCCAGAAAGTTTCCTCCATGCCCCACCCTAGTCAACCCCTAACCCCTATAGGCAACCACTGTCCTCATTTCTGTCACCATAGATTTATTTTGCCTCCTGGCCCAGGATGTGGACAAACTGGAGCATGTATACCCCATTTCCAACCAGTGACACAACCAGTCAAGTGCTGGGTATGCAGGTTTGCCAAGGCACCAAAGCACAGAGCTAACCTTTGCTCAGTGAGAATCTTTTCCCTGGGGTCAGCTCCTTCAAGGCCAGAGAATTGTACTAACACTGTATCCGTGGACCTTTCTAAGTATAACAGGCTTTACATGATCAAATGTTACATAAGCCCGCAAAGATACAAGGTAATAGAAGCCAAGTGGAATCAGTATTCATTAACATGTTCTTAAACAGCCTTTTCTTCCCACTGCCACTCCAAGAAAAATTTTTTTTAAATAAAATAACTTAAAAGCCAAGAATCAAACCCCAAGATCCTTAGTCTCACAAACTCTGGGATTCAGATGCCATTTCCTGGCTTCCTACCCAGGAGTTGATAGAGATAGTTTGAATTTTGGGTTGTCGGGCAGAATGGCGACTCTGTACTGTGAATCAGTGAGCAATTCAGATTTAATTCACCAGCTCAACAGAATTGAGTAACTTTCATCTTACATTTTCTTGAAAAAATTTTTAAAATATTTTAGAATCTTTTCATATAATTTACTTATACTGCATGTGGCAAAGACACTTTAGAAAGTACTTTCACTGTAAGTGCCATGAATGATAAAAGAATTCCAATTATTCCAATTATTATTACACTGTGTCCCTCTTCCTCCCTTTATCTATTATGTACTTGAGAAATCTCATTGTCAGCTTAGGGTATTCTCTGAGGAGAGCAATATCCAGACTGGGCCTAAATTCACATTGGTTCAAATAGTCCTGTCTTATGTTGAGGAGGGCCTGTGCGCAGGCACACACACATACACACACACCCCTAGTAATCAACCAAGAATCTTGTCCATTATCAGAACCAGCCTTAGCCAAATGGTAAAAAAAAAAAAAAAAAAAAAAAAAAAAAAGGAGATTTGTTCATGTTGAGCCTTTTCAGGTCTTTCTTCCTATTTTGTTACCGTAATCATCTGGGTAATTGGTTCCGCCCCCCTCCCCCTAAGCACCCAGGACCTCTATGGTAGCCAGTGTTTCTCACTTTTCCCAACCCCCTCAACTATAAACACACTGTCTCAAGGAAGGGACGTACTTACGAGAGTGCCAGGGAATGACTCATTTATTCAATTGACTCAAAAACATATATGGATAATACAATGCTATATCAAATATATCTCAATTTAAAAAATGTTGATTACTTATTATTTACCAGGACCATTTCTAAGTGTTGGGCACTATCTTAGTCAGCTCAAGCTTCCATAACAAACTACCATAGGTTAGCTGGCTTAAAAACAAACAGTTATTTTCTTATAGTTCCAGAAACTGGAAGTCTGAGAGGAGGGTGCTAGCCTGGTCAGACTCTAGTGAGGGCTTACTTCCTGACTTTCAGATGGCTGCCTTCTCCCTCTGTCCTCACAGAGCAGATGGAATGCTCTCTTCTTCTTGTAAGACCACAGTCCTATTGGATTAGGACTCTATGCATATGACTTCATTTAACCTTATTACCTCCCAAAGATCCTATTTCTAGGGGCGCCTGGGTGGCTCGGTCGTTAAGCATCTGCCTTTGGCTCAGGGCGTGACCCCAGAGTCCTGGGATCGAGCCCCACGTCAGGCTCCTCCACTGGAAGCCTGCTTCTTCCTCTCCCACTCCCCCTGCCTGTGTTCCCTCTCTCGCTGGCTGTCTCTCTCTCCATCAAATAAATAAATAAAATCTTCAAAAAAAAAAAACATCCTATTTCCAGACACAGTCACCTTGGAGGTTAGGGCTTCATCATATGAATTTTGGAGAGACACAATTCTGTCCATAGCAGCCACCCAAATATAAGCCAAATAAATACCTCTGCCCTCACAGAACTTACCTCTAGGGGTTTAGTGTTTAGTCCTATCTAATGATCCTTCCGACTCTGCCACTTCCAAGAGCATCTCTGCCTCTGCGCTCAAGTATTGATATTCCTCCAGATTCAGTCCCTAGGCCCTCCTGTCTCCTCTGTACTTCTTCCCCTGGATGATCTCAACCACTCCCAGGCTTTTAAGTTTCCTTTGTACATTGAAGACTTAAAAATAAATATCTCCACCCAAGATCTCTCTGCTGACTAGGAGAGTCACATTTCCAGATACCTGTTAGACATTTTTACTTGCATGTTCATTCATTCAGTAAATATTTATTGAGCACCCACTATGGACTGGCCAACTGAGGTTCAACTTGTCCAAAATTAACTTATCTTTTCCCCAGACCTACTCTATGTTCTGTCTCCTATCTCAGCAAATGGCATTGCTGTTCACATACCTGTATAAGCAAAAAAATCCAGTCTGCAGCCTTGCCGCACTTTTTTCACTCCCTACATTTGACCCATCACAAATCTTTATTTCCATCTCCCTGACTGCTCTGAGTCTACTCTCTTTTCTCATCCTTGTTACTGTTTTCAGGCATTCTCTTCTCTCCCAAGCTGTGCTGCCAGCTTTTTCCTTTCACTGTCCATTCTCCACACTGCAAGAAGAGTAATCTTCTTCAACAGTAAAAGAACTTGAATCATTATTCTCATCTCTCCAGAGTCCCCACCCATTCCTGCACAGGTATTTTGTGCTCCTGACATATTGGATTCCTTTCAAGTTCCTCCAACCCTCTGGATTCTGTCTAACTAGCGATTTACTCTACCTGGAATCTTCTTCCCATTCTTTCATCAGACTTAACTCCCATCCATCCTCCAAGTCTCCCTTGAGACATCTACAGCCACGAAGAAGGCTTCCTTGATCTCCTTGATTTCCTAATGGGTGTTTCTCCTGTAAATGCCCATAGCTCCCTGAACATCCCCAGTTACAGCCCTTATCATGCTGTTGAAATTTTCTGTGTTACTTCTCTGTATCCTCCCACCGACCTATAAATTCAAAAAAGGCACACAAGGAGGGAGAGGATTATGCTAAGTGAAATAAGTCAAGCAGAGAAAGACAATTATCATATGGTTTCACTCATATGTAGAACATAAGGAATAGCATGGAGGACACAATAGGAGAAGGAAAGGAAAACTGAAGGGCTGGAATCAGAGGGGGAGATGAACCATGAGAGACTATGGACTCTGGGAAACAAACTAAGGGTTTCAGAGAGGAGGAGGTGGAGGGATGGGTTAGCCCGGTGATGGGTATTAAGGAGGGCACGTATTGCAATGAGCACTGGGTGTTCTACACAAATAATGAATCACAGAACACTACATCAAAAACTAATGAAGTACTGTATGGTGACTAACATAACATAATAATAAAAAAATTAAAAAATTAAAAATATACTTCCTCAAGAAAAAAATTAAAAAGGCACACAAGGGCTCTCTTTTTCCAAGTCACAAGTCCATTGCCTAGTAAAATGTCTGATGTGTAGTTGGCCCCCAGTGAACATTGTTTGAAAAATGAATGCTTAAACCCCTCCCAGATATCACATTTGCATTGTTAACTGACTTCCTCAATAACTTAACACAAAAGGAATGGATATAATGGCCAGACGTTAGAACAAGAGCTTAGGGGAAAGTCTGGAAGCAGATTCATATTTTCCAAACAAATCTGATTTCTTATCACATACCAGGCCATTAGAATCGATGGTCCCTTTCTGAGTTATCAAGTCCAATCTCTGCATTATATTTATAAGAAAACTGTGACCCAGAAAGGCATAGGAGACTTGCAAAAGGTCATATGGCTAGCAGAAGTGGACCGGCACCTGGGCTTTCAAATTTAAGATACATCATGCTTTCTACCCCCTCCCACCCCAGCAGCTCCAGGTGGATACTGCCTTTTTTCCTCTCTTAGTGTGAGCCATGATTAGGATAAATTAAATTAAGACATAAACTTGGTGGCTCAGTGGGCTATCCTTAGAGTCTTAGAAATCCCCAACTCTTTGGAAAACACAAGACTGCTTCTACTTTCTCAAATCACTGGTAAAGATGGGGAGAAGGATTTGAGAAAATAAGTTAGAAACATTGAAACAACTTGTGGTCAGAGAAATAACTTGCCTTATAACACGAAGAAATGAGTTATGCAATTCCCATTCATTACTCCTCAGAAGAGAGTTCATTTAGGTCTGACTCTTAGGACTATAGCATTTGAATCAAACTTTCTAGCTAAAAACAAAACAAAATAAAAACAAAAAACTTTAAATCCTTCTTGTATCTGCTAAATTGTACAAACTTGCAAATTATAGTAACTTTAACCAAAAAAATTCATTGTTTTGGTACATTTCAATTATCAAGAGAATCCAATTTGAAAGTCTTAAAGGTCCTTTCCATTTTGCTATGGTACTTGTCAAGAAAACCACTTTATGATCAAAACATGCTAGGCTTCCTAAAAACCATAGCCTCTTAAAAGAACTGGAAAGATTACTGGGACTCACCTTATAAACACTCAAAGATTCAAAAGAATTAAGTGGCAAACTTTTGGCCAATTCTTGAGTAAAGACATTACTTTCAGTGGCATTTGCCAACAGCTTTTTTCACTATAAAGACAAAGAAAGAATAATTCTATAGACTTTTATGCCAAATGCTAATAAATGGCTGAACTGTACAAAGTGTAGTTTCCCACCACTTTCTCCACCCTGTCCTTCCCCTCAATCTTCTGTCCTTAACACATCTCTACCCTTCCTTACCGGCTGGTAAGCTTCTCTCCCTAAAGTCTTTGCGAGCCAGCCCTAATCCACGTGGGTCACCCCACTGAGACCCAGAATCCTAAGGTAAAAAAATGCTTGCGCAGGCAATGTGTTCTTTCTTCATGTGTGTCCTCAACTCCCTTGGCTTCGTTTTCAGCAGCCCCATCACTGGTACTCCTTCCTCAACACAAATGTCCCAGGGCCCTACGTGGATGTCGGTGGGGTACCCAGAGTTCAAGGTGAACACCTCCCTCACCCTCCCAACCCTCCAGTTTGCTCAAGGCCTTAATTTCGGTTTATAGAAATACATCTGATCGTACTAATTTCCATTCTTACCTGACATGCAGGTATTTGAATTTTTAAAAAGGAAATCTTATTAAACCAAAGAAATCTCCACTTGCGGAAGCACGGAAGCTTGGAAAGGAAAGCATGGGGCCTGGAAGGATATCTACATGTGAAGCATGTCCCTTCCAGTCTTTCTCAAGAGGTTTGAAAATTCGAAATGGAAATGAGCTATATCAAACCATCCCTCAGTTAACCCTTGGAGTGCTGCAATAAAAACATGTCTTTATTCTTCCTCCCAGGGACAGTCTTGGTTCTTGCATAAGCAATTAATCATCTAATATAAACCAGCCCAAGCAGCACCTGGGGCCAAGTTAGGGCTCTGATGGCTGTGTTCCAGAGCAGTCCAATCAGAGGGACTAACCATTTTCCCAAAGGAAAACTGAAGGTGAGACCATTCCAAATACCTAAGATTTCACCCCTCCCTACGTTGCGATCCTAGAGACAGAGGAACACAAAAGCAACACAGTCATGTTCTAGATGCCGGTGTCAGATGTCTCAAAGTTTACGCCTGACAGTCCCATTCCCACAGGCTTTTCTCTTCATGAAAAATGTGGTCTTGGACTCTTTCTGATATGATAATTCAGCTTTTTCAGAGCCGGCATGAGAACGATTAACTAAATACAGTTCTGCTCATGAATTTGGACATGCTTATTCTTGAAAATAAATGCTGCATTCATTCAAATGAATGTTTCCCAATCAGCCCAAATTCACCCTTCACTATATACTTAACATACTTTCTCATCTTTGCCCCCCAGATCCGATTCTGGTTTCGGGTAATCTAGCATTTATTTGCTGAGTGGTCAGGGGCACTTGCAGCCTCAGTTTTATACTCTCCACATCGTTTAAAGGAATTTCCCTAGAAACTCTGACCCAGAACCCCATGTGTCTCAGCCTCACCACTTGGGGGTCTCACTCACAGTGACTGTGATCCCCTTGTGTGTATTACTCAGGGTTTCATCATCGGTCACCCAACCTGTATGTGGGGAGGAAAGACGTTGGCAAAGGAAACCAGACTGTCTTAACCTCTCTGCAAGCTGGGTTGGTGGTGAGGATTCTATCTGTTCACTCCAAGCCAGTGCAGTATAAGCATGATGACCAATTTTGGAGACTTCCCTTTCAGATCGGTACGGCGACAACCCAAACATCCAAAAACAGCCTTTCTCTAGAGTTGACTTCTTCACTGATCTCTCTAAACCTCATCAGAGGCCTAAGGTAAATCTGGATAGTTGTTAACTGGGCATCTATCATTTGCTTTACAGACGCGACTTCACTTTAACATTTTAAGTATAAAATGTGGTTTCTGTTTTAAACTGCCAAAGCTATTTTTAAAGACATCTTGAGAAGATTTCCTCTCACCTCTGCCTGCCACTCACCAATTTCCTCTTTGGAGGCAATGGATGTTAACAGTTCTGTTTTGTTTTGATTAGAGGGGGGAGGGGTGAAAGGAGAGGGAGAGAGAGAATCTCAAGCAGGCTCTATGCACAGCACGGAGCCAACACAGGGCTCGATCTCACAACCCCAAGATCATGACCTGAGCTGAAATCAAGAGTCTGATGCTGAACCAACTGAGCCACCCAGACGCCCCAGATGTTAACAGTTTTTAGAAGTTTCCTTCCAGAAATGGTTCATGCAGATAGAAGAAAACACACACACACACACACACACACACACACACACACACACTTCCACATTCTTTTTTAAAAACCAAAATAGTAGCAAATATCCTGTTTTGTGTCGCGTTTCTTGCTTTCTTTAATAATCTATCTCAGATAGCTTTCTATTTTGCTACACACAGATCCTCCTCTTTTTCATGAATGCAAAGGATTCCACCATGCGGAAGGAACATAATTTATCAGCTCCCCATTAATGGCAATTAAGCTTGCCCCCAGTCGTTTGTCATTATCAACAATTCTACAATCAGTCAATCCTCATGGACATAAATATGTACAATATCCATTTTAGCAGATGTTGCCCAAACACTGTCTATTGCGGCTGTACAGTCTGAACCCGCACGGCCTCACAAATACGGTGGATCTTCAAACTTCTTTTTTTTTTTTTTAAGATTTTATTTATTTATTTGACAGAGACAGATAGCCAGCAAAAGAGAGAACACAAGCAGAGGGAGTGGGAGAGGAAGAAGCAGGCTCCTAGCAGAGGAGCCTGATGTGGGACTCGATCCCAGAACGCTGGGATCACGCCCTGAGCCGAAGGCAGACGCTTAACGACTGAGCCACCCAGGCGCCCCAGGATCTTCAAACGTCTTGATCTTTCTCAAAATAGTATCTCCATGCAGTTTCAACTTGCACTTCCATACAATCAGTGGGGCTGGGCATCTTTTCACATGTTTTAGTATGAATGCTTTCTCTACCACCTACGGGTTGGGTGAATTTGAACAAATTAAAGTCTACGACCTATAAAGCTGAGACCATTCCTCCCTCAAAAGGTTGTTGCAAAGATTAAATGCAATGATAGAGGAAATGCATGTTCTCCTTGTTAATTTTCACCATTATTTTTCCAGTAGTTAGTGGTGACTGGGGCCCCAGATGCATAAGCTAATAATGAATTAAAGGTAACAGAAAGTGTGATAAAGGCCAGAGTTGTGTGGCCCAAAGGTTTCAGATGAAATAAAGAGCTGCTGTTGGAGGCTTGCTTACTACCATTCCAAAATGACAGTTTGCTTAACACAACATCATTGAAATTCAGTACAAATCAGGACTGTTTCCCTGAGGATCAAAAATAACCATGCATAGTGGCACCTTAGGTGTGGAATAGAACATTAACACTAGAAGCAAGCTATGTAAACTTGAAAAACAGAAACTCACTTATGAATCCAGTGTGTTTTTGGAATGAATTGTTGAAATGCCAGTTTTTACTATTTTACAATGTTTTCAGACCCATTGCAAACAGCCTTCTCCAGCACCCACTGAGGCATTGCACAGTGCAAGTCAATACCCATCTTCAGATTTTAAACCCCTGTAAAAAGTGGGAGATTGTTGGCAAAACTGTGGCTGTCATCTCAGGATGACAGGCTTCCATAAAAATAAAAAGAAATATTTTGAAGTAGACTGTCAATATCAGGAGTTAAGATGCTTTGATATACAAGGAAAATGCTTGGAACTCAAATGGCAATGTAACTTAGAACCCCTCAGTGTACAAAACGATCAGTAAAGTTCAAACCACAAGTCATCCAATTTTCCTTAGTGATATCATTTAGTCTTTCCATTTATATCATATTAATAAATATGACCATTGGATTTGGAGACTGTGGGTTCCAGTAAGAGATAGGAAAAACAATGATTATGACCTTCCACATATTTTTCACAGAAAGAAGAGGTTTTATATTTATGATTAATTTTTCATTGTTTGCAAAAGAAGCCAAGTAGTTGTTTTTATATTAGAAGGAAACCCAACTGTTACGTATTTACAAGTTTTCTGATCCATAGCCTGGACATCATGCAGGTTTTATACTGAGACTCCTTTCCAAAATTAAATATAGTCTACTCCAGATTTTTAGAAATCCGTTAAGAGAAAATTAAATAGCCTATCATTAAAGATAATAGCCTCTTCCCTAATATTTTTTAAAATGTGTTTTTACATTACAAGTACATAGATCTAAAATGAACAACTTAACCAAGTAAATTTAATCCTCCAGGAGGACTGGGTAGGCAATCTACTGTTACAGGATTTGTCACTTTGAACCACATGTAACGTAGCGTTGTGATTTTACGATCCTGCTGGGCCCTTAGCATACTGCCTAGCACATATTTGTACTCGGTAAATATACAGAAAGAGAATGAATGAATGAATGAATGAATGAATGAATGAATGAATAAAATTACCCACATTTATTATTTAGCTTCATGTAGAGAGAAGGTTTCTGTGACACTTTGCCTGTTGTTCTGATTCATACAGCACTTACCAGGTGTTTATTACTATCTGAAATATTGAACAATATCCATTCCTCAAGAAGTACAGGCAGGGAATACATGTTCTGATCAGCAGATGCCCTGAAAGCCACATAGGTTCAAGTGTCCCAGCCCTGCCAAAACAGGCTCTTTGTGGTACTTACACTAAGTCTCCCCTGAAATTCTTGAGTCCCAACTAAGTCCGCAGCATGGGCTTCTTCTCCTAACAATCCCCAGGAACCCTGTAACAACGTGGCCAGTGGCCACAGATTCACTACACAGCCGACAAAGTCAAGAGGTATGAATAGAATGGACCTGAGGGTCCCTAACACCATACACCCACGAGCTGGCCCGCTAGCTTGGAGGTGCTCGTTCTATTCATGACCGCATTCAACAGTGCTACTCCATCGCCACGAACTCCTCATGACCATTAAGAGCATTTCCTGCCTACACAGGTATTTTGGGGAAATCTCATGATATCCAGCTTTATACAGTCTTTTATTTAGGTACAAAAATTTCAGTTATAAGGCTAATTTGCTAAGTAATATTATAAACTACTGGAAGACGGAGACTAAGTTCAGCAATCAGTTCAGGATGACATGACGGAGATTCCTGGTGGCAGAAAGATGAGCCTCATTATTTTCGTCTTTTTATTAACTGAATTAAGTGTTTTATGGTCAGTAGGTTAAAAAAGCCGAACCATGTTTTTTTGGTCAAATGTATGTGTGTGTGTAGACACACACACACACACAAACAGAATGTTAAAATGGAGCCATTTGGGGGCACCTGGGTGGCACAGCAGTTAAGCGGCTGCCTTCGGCTCAGGGCGTGATCCCGGCATTATGGGATCGAGCCCCGCATCAGGCTCCTCCGCTATGAGCCTGCTTCTTCCTCTCCCACTCCCCCTGCTTGTGTTCCCTCTCTCGCTGTCTCTATCTCTGTCGAATAAATAAATAAAATCTTTCAAAAAAAAATGGAGCCATTTTGTTGCAATGTTGGGCTAAGATCCCTAAATATTATATGGCACAATCAAAGTAAAGACTAAGGCCACCATGCAGTATTGGGGGGGAGGGGGAAGAAAGGGTAGCAAGGGGGATTTCACTCTTTCCTCTCACCCATCAACTACATGAAAGGATCAGGAGTTGGGGAATTAGAGGATTTTCAGAGAAAGTTCTTTGCTGTGTGTCACTCCACTTTGGACGGAAGAGGTAGGACATGCCCATATTCATTCCAAGCCCTGGAAAAGGGGCCTCAACACAACTCCTGAGAAGACTTGGTAAGTGTCTGTTGAGACCTGGCAGACACAGTGGCCTCAAGTGTCTGATGCACCTGGAAATCTTAAGGACCAAACAGCCTGGCCCACTACTCCGATGGCAAGCAGGGGAGATGACTGTGTTGGAATTGAGCTATGCTTACAAAGTTTGTGGAAGCAAAGGATGGAGCTGATGGCCACTGCCAGAAAGAACTAATGTAGGTTTGATTTGGATTCAGCCCAAGAGGACAGTCGGAGGGGAGAGGTGACCTCGGCAGGAAGTGCATTGTTGATTCCAAGGCTGAGGAGGGCCCATCCATAAGCAGCCGGAGGATGTGATATTACCCTTGCAGGGATCCACAAGTGACAGACCCCCAGAGCTGGGGTACAGGGGGTATATCAAAAGCACTCGTGAATGAGCTCCCAACACCTGCCAGACCTAGAAAGCATGACACCACCCACCATGTTTCATCCCCTTTTCCTCTACACTGGACCCAACCATTTCAACTCTGCAGGGATGAAACATTTAGCTGGCAAGATGCACAAGGAGAAACAAATATGAGAGAAGGAAAAAGAGACCAACTGCTCTCTACGCTGTGCAGGCAGCAAGCTTGTTTGAGGCCTGAACAGGGAAAGGGGAGGAGATGTGACAGTAAATGAAACTCACATGGTTTGATATTTACATTGGACTGGTTATATTAATTAGTGACTAGAGGTCCTTTATTACTTGGAAGTGACCAGAAAGTCTTGAGATTTGCTTTGCATTTCATCCAGGGAAACAACCAGCCCCACAGAACAAATTTAAAGGTACAGTGAATACTCCCTTCTTATGTTCCACGAGACCTGCTTTTCTGCATAATGGTCACATTTATGCTCCTTCAAGGAATTCAAGCCTCTCATGCACCCTTCCCCCTACCGCCTTCAATCGATAGAACAAATGGATTCCATAACTGGTCATTGAGACTAATTGGAGTGAAATTTGTTAAGCCAAGAAGTCAACATATCTGCTATTTCTTTCCAAGGACACACTGATGCCCACCAGAATAAAATGCTTTAATAATTCTTCATTTATACTCTTGTATGAAGAGGCTGAGACCCTTGTATAAAGCCAAATGTCTCCTTAAGCAACATTTGTATGTATAAATGGTTGTTTGTTGGTGGTGTTGTTTAAAAACACAAAATTGAGGGGGAAATGGGGCATGTGTTTTCATTAACTACTCCCTAAATCAAGCCCAGCAAGGATGAAATGAAGAAAGGGTATATTCAGTTCACAGAGCACCCGGCCCCAGCAGGTCCACTCTCAGGACGGCCCCTCTCCAGCACAGCTCCCTGCCCTGCAGTGTGCCTGGAACTGGACCAAGGGCAGAAAAAGCAGCCTCTTACTGGAGGGTGGACGGGAGAGTCAGGCACGCAGGGCTTGCAAAGAACATCTGACTTTGTGGGTTGGTCCTGGCCCCACCAGAATCAGGAAAATTCTCTCAGGAAACGGACCACGACCAGCCACTTCTGTAGCAGCTGTTACCAGGAGCAGCCTTGCGACTTTAAAATTCTGTCAAAGTCAGGAGTACTGTGAGCACGCCGCAAGGACAAGCCAGGACAACAGGGTGTGAGGGCTAGCTGGGACCTTAGAGGTCATCCAGGTAAACCGGCCACAGTCTTCCCCCCACTGCCCCTCACGTGGAGGGTAAGGCTCACAAAGGCTCGGACATCCCTGTGTCCCATCCCAGGTTCTCTGCAATCCCTCCTACACCAAGATTCTCCTCCCACGGAAAGGATGTCATACGGGAATAACCCCTTTGCACAGAGCACATATGTGACAGCAAAGTACTTGAATCCTACCACCCTGCCAAGTCTCAGTCCACAAGTCCATCACCACGGTACAGTCCCGAACTGCGTGTCCATTACAACTTTTCTTTGCACAGACCGTGCACTGAGGCCCTCGTGGGTTGAGCGGTAAGCCAGCATCATGGTCTTGTAGCTTGTTACAAATGGGTGAAATCTGTATCACTTCCCAGGAAGCCTCATCCTTCCCTGTCACAGCCCTCAATCTTCACTTTTTCCTAGGATCTTTTCAAAGCTTCCCTTCTGAGATTTTTACCTTCTCGACAAAATTCTCAGCTTCTCAGGGCATGTGGGATAAGGATTTTGAGGAAAATGATCACTCTGAGATGTTAAGGGGCTGTCCCAGGATTAATTGTATAATTAAGGAAGTGTACCCTCAAGCCACCATCTTTCTCAAACTATGGGCCCAAGTGACTGCATCCATATCACCTGGGAATTGGTAGAAATGCAAATTCTTGGCATAACTGATTCTTTCCCTTCTTGTTCCATATCTCAGTTCATGCCATCTCCCCATGACCACTTCAAGTCAAGTGCTCCCCAACATCCCTTCTCCATTCCCATCTCCCACTGTCCTGTCATTAACGATGTTTTCTGATTCATAACATGTTTCTATCCTGGTCAATGCCAATGGCTGATTGGACGTGTCAACCTGGCTAGACTGTAGTATCCAGTCATTCAATCAAGCACTACTCTAGGTGTTTCTGTGAAGATATTCTGTAGACATGGTTCACATCTTCAATCAGTTGACTTTAAGTTGCCTTTCATAATGTGGTTGGGCCTCACCCTATCAATTGAAGACCTTCCTAGCAAAAACTGAGGTTTCCTGGAGAAGAAATTCAGCCTGAAGACTGCAGCATGAACTCCTGCCTGAGTTTCCAGCCTGCCATCCTGCCCTACAAATTTCAGATTTGCCAGCCACCACAACTGCATGAGCCAATTAACAAATGTTACTGAAGCACGAAAAGCATAGGTTTGTAAAAGGCACAAATGGAGAAACTTTCTTAAAAAGAGAAACGAGTATATACAAAGGCTTTTTGGTGGAGAAGATAATATATTAAAAAAAATTCTTTAAAGAACCTTAAAAAGTTTCAGCAACTGGAAACCAGTGAGGGAAGTGATAGTGGCCATAGCGTGATACCATGTAGCCTCAGAAGAGGCACATCAAGGAGTCCATCTTTAACCCAGGAGCACCAGCAGACCACCAGCAGACTTAGAAAGGATTGAGAAAGGTATGTCTTGTAACACCGAGTCACACATTTGTCTGACTCAGCCTTGAAACGTTTGTCACTTGTTCTGTGATCTTAGCACATGAGGAAATAAACACTAATTTTTAGATTACAAGCAATCAGAATTTTCTTTGATGGAAGAATAGTATAAATGAGACCGATTAAGGAAAATAAAAAGCATTTTCTCCTGTTACTGAAGTTGACATAGTTCTTTGATAGAGTGTTTTTTATTCTATTTTTATTTTTTTAAGATTTTATTTATTTATTTGACAGAGAGAGAGAGAGAGAGAGAGCACACAAGCAGGGGGAGCAGCAGGCAGAGGGAGAGGGAGAAGCAGATTTCCCGCTGAGCAGGGAGCCCGATGCAGGACTCGATCCCAGGACCCCGGGATCATGACCTGAGCTGAAGGCAGATGCTTAAGCGACTGAGCCACCTAGGTACCCCTGATAGAATGTTTTTACATTTTAAAATATATATGTTCTCCCAAAGCTGGAACAATGTGAGCAACTAAATAAAGGAGTCTGATATTACGACACAAAGTATAAAATAAATATCCATGAATCTGTACTGATATAAATAAGTGATTGAACAAATAAGTAAATGGGGGAGAACAGACAAATCTCCCGTGCAGAAGAAGTCCAAATAATTTCTGTACATACTTTAGCCTGAAGGAGCGGGAGCATAACCCCAACTCCTAACAGTGGGCTGTGCATAATGACTTCCTTCCAAACAATAAAAAATGGTAAGGGGGTAACTTTACAGTGAAGAAAACGGACACTATCTTAGCAAGATGGTCAAGGTCAACATCAATAGTCATAAATCATACTGACAGTATACACCTTTGCTATGATGTAATGAGAATGCCATTTGACCTCTGCCATCTTCCTCCCAAAAAAGCCATAATTCCTGTCTCAGCATGAGAAAAACATCAGACAAATACCAAGTGGGTACATTCTACAAAATACCTGCCAATACTCCTCAAAACTGTCAAGGTCATAAAGTCTGAGAACCTGTCACAGCCAAGAAACATATCAAACTGTCAGATGGCATTCTGGATACTGGAATAGAAAGAGGACATTAGGTAAAAAGTAAGGAAATTGTTATAAAATATGGGCTTTTGTTAATAATAATGTATCAGTATCGGTTCCTCACTTGCAGTAAATACACAGTTCTAATACCAGATTACTAATAGGGGAAACGGGGTGTGGAGGATAGTGCAAAGCTCTACCACCTTCCCAATGTTTCTATCAATCCAGAACTGTCCTAAAATTAAAAAGTTCCTTTAAATAAATACACACACCTATACAACTTCTGTGAAAACTGAAATTATTTTCTAAATGGACACATACGGAATTTCTAACACCCCTTTCTGTTAGACGCCTCTGGGATCAACTCATGTGGGTTATTGTCTATACCCATGGCTTATGAGAGTCCTGCAGCCACTAGGGGGTTTCCTCCGCCTGTCTCACCCTGCACAGACCCATGGTATTTGAGAACCTGGCTCCTGGCAACAAATTGCCCATCCTTTTCCAGCCTGCAGAACACCTGACCTCTCCCCAGCGGAGGGAGAGGTGGCCTCAGGGCTGCCTGCTGCTGCCCTGTGAGAATTGGCAGAGTGAGCCCCTTCCTTCAGGCACACACAGAAAAGGGGTTTGGTTTGGGGAGCAGATCAGGGCTGGATGGCAGCCGCCACTTGCCCCCACAGCCCAGCAAGTCGTGGTAGTGGCCTGGGGGATGCGGGATGTCTTACAGGCTGCTGCTGGGTGGCATGAGGCCAGGGGGCTGGAGCGGGGAAGCCGGTCTGTGCTACAGTGAAACTCCCATAAACACGCCACTGGCTCATAAACGTCAAGTGTCCTATAAAATAAGGTTGTTTTATTTCAAATTTGAGTGAGTGGAGGTAGGGTATTGGGAAGGGTGCAGACAAGGTAGGGGATGGAGGTGTGTTTAATATTTTAGTTGACTTTGATTTACCCTTAATGTTTTTCCACATTTGCTCCAAACTTCATTGTCCGTTCACACATACACTTTCTGTGTTTAAATACTTAGGTTTCTGGAGGGAAGACATAACATCAGGGTAGCTTGATGTATAGAACACAGCCAGGACAAGAGAGAGCAGAGAAACCAGTACCCCCCACACACACACTTTCAAATTGGCGTACACATTTCTAGAGGGGAAGATGGACGTATTTATTTTATCTTAAAGAACTAATCTAAGATAACAAAGAGATGTTCATTGAAGCATTGCTTACTAAACGCTTGGAAATAAACTTAAAAACCAAACATCTGTTAATGAGGAAATGACTAATAAATCATTACCCATAAATAAATTCAACTATAACACTGAATTATATTACTACTCTCAAAATAATCTGTTCAAAAATAGACTTGCCATCTCATGTAAAGAAACCAGATTCTAAAAATACATGATATGTTTGCCTCTTATAGTTTTTAATATTTTCTATATTCATATTTCCACATGAACCTACATGACTTTCATAAATAAAAAGAAAACAACAACTGATAAACTTCTTTCTTTTATTTTTTAATATCCCAAGAAAGAAGGATGGAGAATCAGATCCAGGTTCTAGCTACCAGGGATTGTTGGTTGACCTTTAGTCAAGCAAACTTCGAAGTCCTCATTTTTAAAAGAAAAGGTTTGAGCCCAACAATCCCAGCTCCAAACTCTTCATAATTCCATGATTTACATGACTATAATGTACATTTCCATAGCTTATTACAGCTAACAAAGAACTTTGCCTAAATGTTTCTCCTCTTTTAGAATTTCGATTATTATCTCCTCAGTACCACTTACTTCTGCTTCATACCCTCCTACAAAAAAAGCAGAGCTACAGTAAAATCCGTTATACCAGCTACTCTTAAGAGCTCTGCTATTTGCACCAAAAATGTGATTTGGAAAATATATCCCATCCTGAAAATGTATCTTTTGCACAGTACTTTTTAACAAATATTTGTCACTGTTTATTAGAAAGATATTTTATTCTGCTCCATTAAATAAAACTTGGAGTCATTCTGACCTGTCTGGTACACAATTTGGATGTGGAGCAGTTAGCAAATACGTGTTGCAAATAGATGAAAACATAAAAAAAAGAATGGAAACAGGGGAGAGGCAGAATTGCAGGAGAAAGAGCACTCTGGGGCGGGAATCAGCGAATGAAGATTCTGGTCTCTATGTCTTTGTCCTCTCCTACCTGTGCGCCCTCAGATAAATCACTTCATCGCATGGACTCTCAGTGTCTCCTCCATAAGATTAAGGCGTCATATTAAAATAATTTTCAAAGATTCCTCCACATCTAAAATTCTACTTTAAAAGAACTTTGGAAAGGAAATGTAGAGTTTTAAAAGGAAAAAAAGATTTAGTTTTGCTAGTATTTGCATCCTACGACAATGACTTACGAGCCACTTATACTTAATAACTGTCAGATTTTGATTAAAAAACATGTAAAATAAAGAGACAATGTCTGGCTGGAAACTTCCATACTATAATTATATGGACAAAGTAGCAAAAACACTTTCAGGACTATAAAGGATTAGAAAGCTGACTGTGGGTGAGTGTCCAAATGCTTTCCTGGGACGTGTTGAGTAGACTGACCATTCACAACCAATGATACCAACCTAGAACATAAGTCTAACCCATCACCTGAATTCTGCACAAGGCTGGGCTTCGCCTTTTTAGAAGTACAGAGAAACTTGAAAGTCCAGTGGCTTTCCATCCTGGCCGCACGTTAGGATCATAAGAGGAGCTTTTATGCAATATATGTGGTTCTTATGCCATACCAATGAAATCAGAACCTTGGGGCAGTTAGCTATAGGTATTTTCTTTTAGAATCAGAGTGATTTTAACGTGCAGCCAGTGGAGAACCACTGGGTTAAATCATGAAACCTATGAGGAAAAGAAGTGAGAAGTGCTCAAAAAAAAAAAAAGGACAGGCTTTTCTTGTACAGATGTACGAGTTGCGTTTACTATTCTACACTCTACACTGTGCACAAAACAAGAAAAAACGGGCTTAACCATGAAAACATGTGTGACAAAAAAAGGGAAGGATTCAAAGGGACAGCCACTGTCCATGACTTCCTGGGGAAAGTAGAAACTTCTTTTTAAAAAATTAGGCCAGGAACTAATTCTGTCTTGGGTAGTTGAGAATCAAGATGTGAATTTCCTGGTTTTATACAGTCGATTGCACTTTTCAATCACTCACGGTCACCTGTGGCCTCTGTGTCAACCATTCCGGCCTCTGTTGACCTCCTGTGATTCCTGGTCCACGCGTGCCCATTCTTACGTTAACACCATTCTAACCACAACTCCTGCCTCTTCCCATCATCAACATCCAGCATTTGTGTCCAGGGAAATACCTCATTGCTAGTTTCACCTCGTTTCCCCAATTCCCACAGTCACCATCCTAATCCATGCCCTTAGCTGAGACTTACTTGAAAAGAAAAAACTAACTTGAACCTCAGAGCTGGACATGCCCCCGTCTGGCTGCTTCTGCTCAAAGTCCTCCACACGAGTCCGGAGTCCCCTTTCTCAGATGCCATTCTCAGCCTCAAAAAACCATTTTGGAACTTTTTGCTTATCCATAATACCTGACTATCCACCTGCCAGCCCATCCCCTCAACCCAACTTTTTATGTCTCCCAATACAAAAGTCTTTCTCCAACCAGTCCAGCCTGTGGCCAGTCTTCTGAATGACATTTTTTCCCTGCATCCGTGTGTGTGAGAACTTACTACGATTTGTCCTGCAACCAAGAGCCACCAGCACCCATGGCTCTATAGTTCACTTGAGCCGCCAAACAACCCTGCCAGTCTGTTCACATGAAGGGCAGAGAACAGGCAGCTTTGGCTTTAGTATTTCTCATCATAAAACTGTTCCAAGAACCATTGGCATTGCTCCCATAATTCTTCTCTTCCCTGAACTGAATTCCTGGGACTCCCTTCCTAATATTTCAGTACTTATAGCTTCTACCTGTTTGTGTCTGCCTTTTTCAGCTGGGATTGTGCTTATTTCCCCAAACTATTTTCTACTCCCCCTGCTATGTTCTTCAGGCATCCAACTAATGTCTCTGATTCCTGCTGCCAGACCCGCTATGACCCGGCTTTTTCCCTTGAACTTGCATTACCTGTTCTTCCCTGCCTCTGAAGTCCTGAACCTTCCCACTTGCAAGTAAAATTGCTTAACCATCCTTCACCCTCTTCACTCCACTTCCCCTCTCAGACTTAAGGACCTCACACGTTCATTCCTGTGGTAACTGACTTTCTGACCACAACCCTGGCTGTCTAAATCTTAAAAATTCAGCACATCTTCCAGTTAGACCAGACCTCTGGGCCTGACTTCTCAGCCTGCCCAATCCTGGTGCTATCTGAGACCTACCTTGAGCAGGCCTTGAACATCCATCCCCTGCAAGAGATTTTGTTGCTCTTTTTCTACTCCTCTAAGTTGCGACCTCAGGGACTACATTAACTTGCTAGTATTTATCTCCATCAATGAGCAATCCTGTTGTTTTGGGTATGTCTGCTCCATGGGACAGGTTGTTTTCCTTTTTAACATCTGCTTCTGTCCTAACTCTTCTTGTGTCTATGTCCAAATTTCCCCGTTTTACAGGACCACCAGTCATATCGGATTAGGCCCCGTCCTAATGATGACCTTATTTTAACTTCATCAGTCTCCGTAAAGACCGTATCTCCAAAAAGGGTCACAGTCTTAGACACTGTTGGTTAGGACTTCAACACATCTTTTCGGGGGACACCATTCAAACTGTAACAGAGAGATTTTAAGAACCTGAAGGAAAAGGCTGTTTAATAATCCAAGAAGCAATAGATCTGAGGTATAGTCAATACAGGTGAGAATACTTTAGGTGAGCTGGTGAAAGAATACTAGTACTAAGGCTTTACAGTTTGTCCATTTTTACAACCACTCAGAGCCTTTATGTTTGCAAACTCCCTGTCAAGCAGTCCTTTGGCATTGACATGTTATTAACACTGTCCATCTGATACTAATGCAAAGTTTGCAGTTGTTGATTTGTAAATCTGGATTTTCCAGTTGGCAGAATTCAGTGTGAAGTGCTCACCAGCAGGGAGGTTAATGTAGCAATCCCCACTCCCTACCCTGTCGTCTCCAGGGCTGCACTGATCTCAAAGCTCCTCCAAAGAAGACCTCTACCAGAAATCCCCTGAAAAGTATATCATGTCTATTTGGTAAATAGTTGAAGAGTCTGCCACATATTTTTGCTAAACCCTAAGCGGTTGCCTTCAGCTCAGGTCATGATCCCAGGGTCCTGGGATTAAGCCCCATGTGCAGCTCCCTGCTCAGTGGGGAGCCTGCTTCTCCCTCTCCTTCTGCTGCTCCCCCTGCTTGTGCTCTCTCACTCACTCTCTTTGCTCACTCTCTCACTCTCTCTCTCTCTCTCTCTTTCTCACTCTCTCAAATAAATAAATAAATAAATAAATAAATAAATAAATAAATAAAATCTTTTTTAAAAATTAAGACCAAAAAGGAATCTGAGTCTAGTTCTTTTTTTTCTTTTTTGCATATATCCATGACCACAAAACATACCACTCACCCATTGTAATAGGATGCAAAAGTTATTATCAACTATGTTCTCTTTATTACTTCGATTGTGGTGGACTCAAGAAAGTTCAGAGGGATTCAGATTGGTGCATAAATTCGGAGTCCCTCTTTCATGACATTGGGTGCATGTCACAGTGCCCAGTACAGCTGAGACCCCTACTGGTGCTTCACTTACCGTTGTTCCAAATCTCCCTTTCTGCTCCAATTTGATAAATCAGCTGTTGCAAAGCATGGTTTCCCATTGACTATGGTGGTGTGCACTGCCCTGTTAAATACCCACATTCCTTGCTTTACCCTTAAAATCTGCAGGTGGCACTTGTTACTAACAAAACCAAAATTTAGGCTGGAGGTGGGAAGGCTGAGTTGCTCATTTCATTAGAAACATTTACCCTTCCTTTTCAAAGCAACCTCCTGAGAAAAGCAGGGGAGTTTTGATTTAGCAAAAGAAAATAATGGTCAAGCGGTGTATCAGCAACTTAATTATTTAAACAAATTCCATTCCAAGTAATTTCTTACTACCTGTAGTTTTTTGTCAGTTGTTTTCAGTTAGCTACAAAATAACACTTGCTCATTTTTAAAAATTTGAACACTACAGAAGTGTATAAAGTAAAAAGTGTAACGTAAAAAGTAAAAGTCCCTCCTCACGTTGCCTAATCCCGTTCCCCAGAGGTAATCACCGTTCCTAATTAAGCAAATACCTAAACATCAGTACTTAGATGTTACTTACACAGTTGTTTATTCAAAAAATAGAGTTTATTTCGCATTTGCACCGTACCTTGTTTTTTTTCACTCTACAATGTATTATGAACTCTCTTCATGTCATTTCATGTTTCTTTTGAAAGAATACAATTTTATTTTTTGATCAACGGCGAAATAGTGACCAAAGGTGTACTATGTGAACATGGACAGCTAGCCTGCCACGAGAAAGTCCGGCTTTTTTTTCTTGTGCAGGACTACATTTTCAACAGGTTATACTGGGAAAAGTGGAAACTTTAGAGCGAAGCTGAGTGAACAGTATTTCCTGTGCCATGGACAAAGGTGGGGGATTTCATTACTTCCAAGTGCCCAATTTTTCTACTAAGAGAGGATAAACGCTTTCAATTACGTGAATTCCCATCAGGCAGACAACAATAGGCAGGGACACAATTCTATAGCTCTTGAGCAATAAAAAGTATATCATAGGATGGAGAACAGGACAAAGAGAAACAGCTCTGCCTCCATAATAAGGTGGAGTGAGAGTCGTTATCTGCAAAATGTGGCTGAAGCACATTAACTGAAAATTTTAAGCAAATAAGTTGTACACTATTTCTCTGTGATTTACAATACTTCTGTAGAAAATTCTAGTATAATCCATGCTGCTGGTGCATATCTGGCATATCTTACCCATTTAGGTGCTATCTTTGTATTTCTACTTTTTTTTTTTCCCTTCAAACTTTTTTCCCTTTGATCTGAACTACTTTTTTTTTTTTTTTTTGGCTCAGAATCAACTGAAACAGTCAAACTAATCATCTCCAGATCTAATTTGAGGTACAGAGAGATTTCCAGAGTCTTCATCTCTCTAGCCTTCTTTTTCCTCCCATTATGACAGAATCTTTATTTAAAAAAATACAGACCCAATCAGATTTATAATAATAAAATTATATATATAACTCATCAATTATACCCAAAACACTTTCATCTAGGATTATATAGTATTGGCTTAATTCTTCTTTCTTTTGTATATATAGACCTAATCACACCACCATCACCTCTTGAAAAACAGTTTCAGAATTCTTCAGATAGTTTTTTTAAAAAGATTTTACTTCTTTATTTGACAGAGAGCTCGAGAGAGCATTAGCAGGGGGAGGGGCAGAGGGAGAGGGAAGAGCAGACTCCCCACTGAGCAGGGAGCCCCATGCAGGGCCCAAGTCCAGGACCCTGGGATCATGACCTGAGCTAAAGGCAGCTACTTAACTGACTGAGCCACCCAGGCACCCCCAGAGGGTTTAAATTTTAACCTTTTCCAGTTATTTTTATCAATTTTTTTTTAAAGATTTTATTTTATTTATGTGACAGAGAGACAGCCAGCGAGAGAGGGAACACAGCAGGTGGAGTGGGAGAGGAAGAAGCAGGCTCCCAGCCGAGGAGCCCGATGTGGGACTCGATCCCCGAACGCCGGGATCACGCCCTGAGCCGAAGGCAGACGCTTAACGACTGCGCTACCCAGATGCCCCCAGTTATTTTTATCAATTACATTTAATTATAAGTTTTATCAAATTAAATATTACAGTTAAATTATATATTAGTTAGTTATATACCAATTATATTTAATAACTAGAGTGTTATAAAAGTCAAAATTATGGGGTGCCAGGGTGGCTCAGTCGGTTAAATGTCTGCCTTCAGCTCAGGTCACGATCCCAGGGTCCTGAGATGGCGCTGAGTCAGGCTCCCTACTCAACAGGGAGCCTGCTTCTCCCTCTCTTTCTGCACCACCCCCATCCCCATGCTCTCTCCCTCTCTCTCTCTCTCAAATAAATAAATTTTTAAAAAAATCTTTAAAAAAACAGGCAAAATACGGCCTGGCTTTGTTAGTGATGACTACATTTTTAATGCTGCATAATAAATATTTCTAGAGTATCTTACCCTAATTTAATAAATATTTATAATGAAATCTCTTCCAAGCGAAATAGTTTTTCCATTTTAATTGCATTAACATTCTCAGTTTAGCTCTTAGAAAAGCGTAGCAAGCATTGTATAATATTTTCTTATTTATAAATGAAATACAAAGAGCGCATAATGCTGAAATGACTTGATCTCGATCTGCCAGAATGTCACCACGTAATTTACATTCACAAATGACCTGAGTTGTTATTAAGGCAAAGAATTCCCTTCTTAACTATCATTCCCATGTCCTCACACCCTACTCTTCCGCCCAGGCTGATACAACCTGAGCTCGCTCATTCCCCTTCAGTGCTTTTCTTTATAACTCTTTCATAGAACATCAGGCCATCCTATTTTATTAAGGTCTTCCTTTCCAGTTATTCAAAGGAGTCTTAAAAATCTCATTTCCTCTGAAGCTTATTGACTGATAGGAACGTATCTATAAATATCCAGCTTCCCATTTGACACCTTCACATGGGCATTTTATAGAAATATTATTATGGGTGGAATGTTGTATTCCCCAAAATGTATATGTTGAAGCTCTGCCCCCCAATTGTGATGGTATTTGGAGTTGGGGCCTTTGGAAGGTAATTAGGCTTGGATGAAGTTATAAGCGTAGTGCCCTCATGATGGGATTGGTGTCCTTATAGGAGGAAGAGACTTTCTGTCTCTGGGAAGACACAAAAAAGATGTCATAAGAAGACAAAAGGAGATAATGACTGTTTACAAGCCAGAAAGAGGGCCCCACCAAGAACCAAAGCTGCAAGAACCTTGATGGTGGACTCCCAGCCTCCAGAACCACGAGAAATAAATGTCTATCATTTAAGTCCCCCAGTCTATGGTCTTTTGTTACGGCAGCCTGAGCTGACTAAGACAAACCTCAAACTTGGTATGTCCCAAACTGAACATACAGACTACTCTGCCTATCCCAATCTTTCTTCCTTTCAGTGTGCTCTATGTCACTACATTCCCCCCCCCGCCACATTCAATTACTTTCAAAATATAGAAATTCATTGCCCATTCAATCACCAAGCCTGTCAATGATAGATCATAAATGCCCCCTGGCATTCCATTACTCATGATAATCCATGGGAGAAATAAAGATGGTATTTATGCCACAGTGTTTGTTAGGAGCTATGTACTGATGGGGCTATTATCAGGATAAGTGAAGCTAAATGAATCAACCTGTTGGCTCAGGCTATTTGAGACTGCCCCATTTAAATGTTGAGGAAATCCCACCCCAAACAAAGAGTTTAAGTCTGGGCAGGTAATTTATTGAGTTGTCCCTTCTGATAGCAATGAGCCAAAGTTCAACCAGCTCTTAGCAAAACTTCTGGTTGAGAAACAATAAATGACACCGGTACCAAAGAAATAGTCTTCTCTTCCATTTTCCATAATAAGATGGAATGTGCTGTTTGCATGGTACTTACACCAAGGTGCTATGAGGATAAATTTAAGAAATACAATCCTACCTGATACCACTGAAAAGAGCAATCAATTGTTCTATGAGATTATAAACTTTGCAATATCAAAGACGTTGCATTACTAGCAGTTAACATCAAGCACAGCATGTAATAAGAACTCAATGAATAATTGCTGAATACATGAACAAATTCATTACCTCTTCATTTTACTGGACTATTGTGATGCAAAATCCAAAGGATCAGTAATAAGTCTAAATCAAGGTAATAGTTTGAATGTGATTATTTTTAGCTATGCACTCAAAGGCTAGTGAAAAGTCAATGGGCTTTGAAGACAACTTTAAGTTTCCTGAACTATTTTTTCAAACAGATAAATTCTATGTAATATGGTAAGCAGTGACAATGTGTCCAAAACCTATGTGTTCCTTACAGTGGACACTACTGGTGCCCACCCAAGATCCATTTCCTTAAGTTTAATGGAATCCCAATTTAAATCATGCTATATTCCCCCATCAAACCATCTCCAGCTTAGGGGGAGATCCTGATTAATTGATTAATTCAAGCCAATCCATTGGTCCAAGGATAAATAAAACACTTAAACTGAACTAATAAGACTGAAAGGAACAACCAATATCACATGCTTTGGGGAAGTTTTTCTCTGTCCCCTTATTGATGTGAACAAGAAATCATATTATTCCAGAGACTGGTGGCAGCAATTTTTTGACAGTTTGATGATCCAGCCTCAGGGTAAAGCAGATACATGGAGCAGAAAGCTGGAAAGAACCTGAGTCTTTGATAAGACTGTTCAGCCACTGAACCAACCAACTGTGGATTCCACCCCACATCTGGAGTCTCTGTAATGTGAGATAAATTTTCTAATTATCTCAACCAGTTTGAGTTTTCTGCTAAAATGCATCCTGATAATTCCCTTATAAAAGATAGTTTGTTGAGAAGAGAGCTGATACAGGCTCTGGGGGCAATGTTCAAAGTACTAATCAGTCTTTAACGTTACTGAGGGAAGGATTTCCTATTTAAAGATAAAGTTGATCTGACTTTTTATTTCTACTGAAAGAACTATTCCTGCAAGAGTAGTGAAGAAGGCAGATATTAAAAGAATGATACTTTTTCATTTTTTCCTTATTCAACAAATATTTATTTACATAGCTCCTATTTAGGTGCTTTATCAACTATTTCATTTGATCTCCACAAAAACTCTGTGAAGTAAATACCATTAATCACATTTTAGAAAAGGAAACAAATCATAGAGGTTAAACAACTTGACTAAGATCATAGAATCCCTAAGAACCAGGACCAGATCCTGGAATTACCCTCCACTACCCTCCGCTGCCTTCCATAATTAGGTTTGGCAAAAACTGGGTCTAATTCCCAAATTTGGTAAGCTGTTGGTAGAAAATGGTATGTGTTCATATATGGTATGTGTACACCACTGCAAACTGGTAAAGGCATTTTGGAAATAATACACAGTAAGAGTACACCCATACACACACACAATAGCTAGCCAGCTAATCTGTACGTATTCTTAGATATAGCAATCTTACCCCTGGAAATTTATCCTCAGAACATAGTTCAATAGAAGAGAAAAGCATGTAGATGCTCCTGGGAAGGACGGTTATCATCTCTTAAATTGGAGGAAAAAATTTCATATCCTAACAATAATGGTCTAGTTGAATAAATTCTGGCACAAAATTTAATAAGAGAATATTACATATATAGTATAAGGAATTATTAACACTATGTAGGAACACTGACAAGGATTTATAAGTTTAAAAAGCATAATGCAAATCATATCTTCTATTTAAAACTACAAAGCATAAATCTATATGAAATACTCAAGTGGAATCCACAGACACACACACACAAATAAATCATGATTAAGATGGTGGAATTTTGCATGTTTAAATTTTTTTTTCTTTAGTGCTGTTTACAGTTAAACTTATTTATATGAGGTGTACGATCCCAAATAGATTTTCTTTTTTAAATTTTTTTCTCAAATGGATTTTAAATAATCCTGGAGTCAAACCACTTTCTGAAAACTTTGTAAAGTTGCCAGGAATGAGTTGATCATACTTTAGCTCTCAGCAAAGAGAGTCCAGCAGGGCTATATAGTTCAGTAATTTTCATCAATAGAATTTTATACCTTTATAATTCCTCTAGAAATACCAGAGAAAAGGTATACTAAAACAGTCTTCAGCATTGCACCTGAGAGATGAGCCCCAAACCTCTCACTGATATTTATTTTAAAACATGTTTTGAACAGATAAATTATTTATATAAAGATCTAATCTTCATAAGGTTGGGGTAACTTCAACTGGATGTTATTTGCTAGGGAGCAAAGAAAATTCACTTTATTGCTTGACAAATATATCAGGGTCTTTGAGTTTGGATGACAGCAGACTGCTTCCAACAAATCTAACATTTGAAGCCATCAATTAAAAGTGGATCTTCTCAAAAATGTGGCTATCAGAATGCTACCAACAGGTTACTTACATGTGATCAAAGTGATAATTGAAACACACAGGAATCTTTAACTCCACTTTAACTTCCTCATCACCATCATCTGGCAAGCACACAGTAGAAAAGTCAAGACCGGGGATATCGAGGATCCACATAAGTTCAATAGTAAATCATCAGTCCTAAGGAGTGTAAAATGACTATAATGGTTGTTCCTTGCTAAGAGATGAAAGTAAATATTTCCTCAGATTCCCAGAGGCTGCCACTTAATATTATAAGCTTTTGTTAATAAATGAGTTTGATCAGATCTTTTCTTCTGTGGTTCAAGAAGCCATGCTTGGAGAGATGCCTTGGGGAAGCAAACTTCCAACTCCAGATTTCCCAATGAAGTCTTGGCAAAACCACTGACAATCTGACATTCAAATCCACCCAAACATGTAAGCTAATAACAAAATAATAAAATGTTCTAGAATCTGCGGGATTGGTATGCAAATTACTAGGCATGTCCATACATTAAAGCACACCTAATTACTCTTATCAGGAAAATAAAATCAAAATATGGAGAATTATGTTCCTTCCAGATGGCCCAGAAACTCCTAGACTTATATTCTGGTGTTAAATAGAATACCAGTGACCAACCCACCGTATCACTCCCTCAGGTTCTTTGACAAAGAGAAAAGTACAAGGCATACAAAAGTTTAGACCATCCTCCCTGATTTTATTTTTTTTTAAAGACTTAATTTATTTATTTTTCAGAGACAGCGAGTAAGAGCGAGAAGCAGGCACAAGGAGAAGCAGGCTCCCTGCTGAGAGAGGAGCCTGATGTGGGACTCCTTGCCAGGACCCTGGGATCATGACCTGAGCTGAAGGCAGACGCCTAACCAACTGACCCACCCAGGCATCCCATCCTCCTTGGTTTTATAAGAGGCATAACAATATTTTAATTTTAAAATAATTTCAGACTTTAAGGGAAAGCTTGCAAAAACAAAACAAAATATTCCCATATATGTTTTACCTAGATTCTCTAAACGTTAATATTTTATCACACTTACTTTATCATTCTGTGACCTATCTACTATCGTTTTATCATCTATCTATCCTTTTTTCCTGAAACATTTGAGAGTAAGTTCCCAACATTAGTATGTATATGCAAAAAAAGGCATTTTATTTTACTTAACCACAGTACTCTTTATCAAAATCCATAAATTCACATAGATACACTACTGTTAACTAACCTGTAGGTATAATTCAGATTTTGCCAACTATCTTACCTATGCTCATTTTCTGATTCGCTGTCCAATCTAGGATCATACTTGTATTAGTCATCATGTGTTTTTAGCCTCTTTTAATCTGGAACAGTTCATGATCTTGACAATTTTAGAGAGTTCTAGCCAGCTATTCTGTAGAATGTCCTTCAATTTGGGTTTCTCTGATGCTTCCTTATGACTCAATTCAAGTTATGCATGTTTGGCAGGAACACCACACAAATGGTGCTGTTCCTCTATGGGGAAGCACAACGTTAATTTGCCCCATTGTTGGTGACATCACCTTCCATCACTTGAATGAGGTGGTGCCTGCTCGATTTTTTCCACTCTATAAAATTACTGGTTCCCTTCACAAGTATTAGCAAGTATCTTGTGTGGAACTACTTAGGATTATAAAAATATCCTATTTCTCATTGTGTCTTTCTTTATTACTTTTTTTTTTTTTAAGATTTATCCATTTATTTGGGGGGGTTGCAGAGGGAGAAAGAGTCCCAAGCAGACTCCACACTGAGCGTGGAACCCTCCATGGGGCTTGATCCTAAGACCCTGAGATCAGACCTGAGCTGAAACCAAGAGTTAGATGCCCAGCCCACTGTGGCACCCAGGTGCACCCCTCCTTACTACTTTTAGCATCCATCGATGATGCTTGCTTAGAACCATTATTGTTCCGTGCTCCCTACAGCTTACCTTTTTACCTGGTCACGCAACTGAAATACAGCTCCTGGCTCTTTCTTGGAGGGCCAGTACAACTAGTTCCAGCCCATAAGCTATGATCGCAACTAGTACCTGCCCTTTCCTACTTTGGCTCCCACTAGCCTACAAGGCCTTTGCTTGTCAGTCAAGTGCATGCATAAGATCTAGAAAAGGGCTCCAAGAAGTCTTTGGTAATTGGGGAGTGACTAGAACCTTAAATCTATACCACACAAAAAATCCTGTAATGTTGGATGGGAAAAATCTATCTTTATTTTCATAAACTTTTGACTGGAACTTGCTACTTCCTTTATTTATGAATGTGGACAGCAATCATAATAGTGTTAGCAAAATGTGGCTTTGTAACAGAAATCGTGGCTATTTCACATTACATTATACTTGGTGCATATATTTTGAAATATATTTAAGTACCACTAATTTGAAATTAACTTTGAATTTTAGTTATTAGATCTGTCACTGCATCTTTTTTTTTTCTTTTTCACATTTAGAAACATTATTCTTAGAGGACACCTATGGACATTAGCAGACCACCAAAGGGCTCCAAGACATAGGATAGGTTAAGATGGAGAGAGCAGATTCCTGAGTCACCACTTGGTGGGAAGCCACCAGGAAACCAGATGGAGAATATCTGCATTAGAATTTGTGTGTGAGAGAGAAATAAGTCACTTAGATTTATGATGTTATTCATTCAGCAATTATCCTACTCCAGCCAGTCGAAGAAATGAAGTCACTAATTTGGAAATTAATATGCATGGGAAGATAGGTGAAACCACGAGATTGGATGTGATAATGGAAGAAAAAGGAGGAAAAAAAAAAAACAGAAGCCAAATGCAGGACTTTGGGCAATTGTTGCGCTTTGAAAAAACAAGATAAAAACAGTGAAGGAAGCAGAGAGAATTATCTGAATAGTAGAAAGAGAACCAGAAATGTATGATGCAAGAGATAATATAAATGACACCATATTTTAACTTCTCAATAAATTAAATTTGCTAAATGACAGGTATGACACTTCTCTAAGTCTAAGATTCCTTGTCTATAAAAAAAATTGCAAAATGTAAGCAAAACGCATGCAAAAGAAACTTAGCACAACTCACTATGTGCGCCTGCCACTAAATACAGTTAGCTCTTTCTCTCCCCAAACTTTCCACGCATCTCTACCATGTCACAGAATATGTTAGAGTTTAAGGTAAGAATTAAAGAGTACACTAAGAAAACTATAATTTTTTGAGTCAAAAGCAAAGATATTAGACTTATACTAGTTACAGTATTTAATTCAGTATGAATTTATAAGCTATAAAACTAGAATAAGCAAAATCGTGATTAGAATTCAAACAGAACCTTGACATTCTATTTGGGAAACAGTTTAATTGCGGGAAAGAGAGCCTGGGCTTTTAAAATGTCAATGAAGGATAATCAAGAAAACACACTACATGGGGCGCCTGGGTGGCTCAGTTGGTTAAGCATCTGCCTTCAGCTCAGGTCATGATCCCGGAGCCCTGGGATTGAGCCCCAGTGGGGAGCCTGTTTCTCCCTCCCTCTGCCTGCGCTCCCCCTGCTTGTGCTCTCTCTCTTGCGCGCGCACTCTCGGTCTCTCTCGCTCTCTCTGTGTGTCAAATAAATAAATAAATAAAATCTTAAAAAAAAAGAAAAGAAAACACACCACAATTTGCTGGGGGTTCCTACCAGAAGGCTCTCGGGTGCTATTTACCAAGATGTGCGCCAGTCCTCAGGAAACCCACCTCGAGTCTCTCCAAGTTCTCCTGTTGGTAGCTCATCTTGAGCTCATGATCCTTTACCACAAATGTGATGTGAAAGGGAGGGTGGGGTGTTTTGAAATGTGAAAACATGAATCTCACACAGGTATATATAACTTTTGCTCATATAATATGAAACCTTGTATGCATTCTAAAAAATTCAATGATAAAACCCACTGGAAAATGGGGAGGGAAAAAAAAAAATAAAGATCAACATTGCCACAGTCTGTAAAACAAAATCTACCTCTCATCTACTTTGAAAAGTTTTATTAAGTGGCACTTGGAACCACCATTTCCAAAGTGTGAATATGAGCAAATTAAGTATTTTGATAAAAGTCTTTAATTGCATCTTTTTCTCCTCTCACCTTAGAGCTTCTTTTCTCTTACCCCAAATTTAGGAACGTGCAATTTTCTAGATTAAAGGAGAAGAGATTGTTTTTTTAATTAACAGCCATCTGCACAGAATGACAATGGAGCTGAAAAGATTCTAACCTATGCTGCCAAAGAATGTTCCACAGAATGGACTCTTTCTATGAAAATGCCAGAGTCGGAGTGACAAGTCCTAGCAACTCCTCCCCTTTCACAGTTTTAGGGAGAACGTGCTGCCATCTACAGGGGGCATATGGAACTGATGCCTACAAAAAAGGACATGTTTATTGGGGTTTAAATTTTGTAATCAGCTAAAAAATAAAAAATGACATGACACAGAAGAGTAATAAAATGTGCCCACTTTTAAATTAATCTTACTAAATATATTCAACTGCTTTGCTGTCCAGCACGGGAGCCACTAGCCACATACGGTCAGCAAGCCCTTGAAATGTGGCTAGTGTGACTGAGGAATGGAGTTTTTCTTTTAATTTTATTTCTTTCAATTATTTTAATTTATTTAAATTTTAAAACTGACACTCAATTCAGTCATTGAAAAACTCTTAAGTATGTCTGTAACAACTTAGGTATATGAATCCACTTTTTAACTGTGTGTTTTAAGATTTATCTACATACAGATCAAATAGTCCCAAGGAATACTTAGCATCTGAATTGAAATGTGCTAAAATCGAAAAACACACACAAATTTCAAAGAGTTAGTACAAAGCAAACAGAATGCAATATATCTCGTTCATAATTTTACATTGATAATGTTTTGAAATTATGGTATTTTGGACATATTAAGTAAGATGTATTAAGATTGATTTTGGGTCCCTGGGTGTCTCAGTTGGCTAAGCGTCCTGATCTCAGGGTCCTGGGATCCAGCCCCACATCAGGCTCCCTGCTCAGTGGGGAGTCTGCTCCTCCCTCTCCGTCTGCCACACCCCCTGCTCGTGCTCTCTTTCTGTCAAATAAATAAATAAAATATTTTTTTAAAAAGATTGATTTCATTGGCTTCTTTTTACTTTTGAAAGTGGCTACTAGGAAATTCTAAATGACACACGTGAATCACATTGTATTTCCATTGCATAGCACTGTTCTAATTGATCGAAAGTTTTAAAAAAGGTAAATATGTTAAGTATCTATGGAATTACATGAAGTGCTATATGTAAAAATGTTTTTAGGTCCTATCTAGCCCCAGATTAATAAAAAGTGTGCACAGACACTGGTATTCATGTGAACAGATATACACAAGCTTTAGAGGAAATGATCTAATGCCATCTTCAATGATCCTCATTATTACTGATAAATATCTAAAAACGGTAGGAAATTTAGATATTGATGAACATAACTACATAGCCATCTTTGTCACGAGTAATGAACTGGTGACAGAAACCACACATTTTTAAGGGAATTCCAGTAAGTTTGCCCCCTGTTCCATATTTTGTTCCGTTTCTTCCACCCACCTACAGCATTCTATCTCCAGACTACGTATTCCAAGTACTGGACCCCCAGCAATCTCCCACTGCCCTTCATTCTCACCAGCACAGGACAGACTCTTCTCTGTGGACCTTCCCTTTGTCTTCAGTTGTGGAAACAATCCTCCAATGTATGAACACATCCTTCATCAAGGATGGCTTCTTCCGAGCTACAAAAATCATACATTTCCTTCCCTTCTTTTCCAGATCCCAACTTCAACACATTCATCTGTTACTCAGAAAACAAAAAGAAAACAGGCCCATGATTCAGCTGGTAGATACCCACACAAAGATAGGGTTTTCAACCATCAGGATTGAAAGTCTCACCCTCAAGGAAACCAGATTGTTGGTCATCCTTGCTAACCTGACTGTTCACAGCAAAGCAAGAGAGAGGCAAGCTTCCCCACTTCTGCTCCCGTGACACTCCACTCCTTGTTCCCCTGCCAGATTAGCCTCCTTCCCATTACCCACAGGCTGCCTTTCTCCTCACCACCCCCCCTTAATTTGTCTGACTCACATTAATCTTTCAGGCATCATTTACTCCCCAAATCCTTCATCACTCCTCCTGGCTAAGGTAAGCAGTTAACTTTCAAAGTTTTAAATTCTCTGCCCATTCCCCAAGGTTCCAACGGCTGCGGCATTCGTTTGAGTCAGAACTGGTGGCATTCATTTTTGTATTCTCACATAAGCTGAATTTGTGAATGAATGAAGGTTGATGTGTCCTGGAAAAGCACCTGAGCTCTGGGTAATTTCTTCTGCCTCCTCCCAACTAATTCACCCCTCTTCTGCCAAAACGACCAACAATAAACTGTTTTCAACCCCGGGTGTTCATTTCTCAGCCTTGAAGAATCTGTCCCTTTTCCTAGCCCCTCCAACACAGTGGATAACACCATCTCATGACTAAGCCCTGACTGACACCATTGCCAATCTCACCCCCAGGGGGCAGGGAGGGAGGAAGATGCACCCCAAAACACATACACACACCAAAAAGCAACAGCAACAACAACACCTCCCACGAAAACAGAAACAAAAACAAACCAAAAAAATGAGTTCCTATTTTCTACACTGGCTAGTAATTTTTGCCTTTGGCTATTGGAATGGCTCAATATGCGTATTTCTTTCCATCTGGAGAAGAAAGGGAATCCATCGGTACCACTGAAGGATGCAGCAAGGTGGACAGAATGTGTAGTGAAAGAATACCTAGAAGTTTCTGCATCTGGAACGGTGACAAGTGGTTCTTGAAGTGGTGAATTCTAAAGGAGATGCAAAAGAGTATCAGACACATATCAGATGCAGTCCTACTTTTCCAGGAGCTACAGAGGCTTTTATTTGGAAATTACATAAATATGTTTTATAAGCCTTATGTAACACACAAGAAAATAAATTGCTTTTAGAAATACATAGAAAAATTTAAGCACATGTTAAACATTCTAATATAGTCATTTATACATATTTGTTATGTGTTTTAATCTTACATATTTTAATATTTTAAGTTTACATATCTTTATACATAAATAACATATTAAAATATACTCAAAGTGTTTATGGTTTCAAATATATTTTAAAACACTAGATTATTAATGATCATTTTTTAAAGATTTTACTTATTTATTTGAGAGAGAGAACGTGGGCAAACGTGAGGAGGCGAGGGAGAGAGGGAGAAGCAGATTCCCCTGCTGAGCAGAGAGCCCAGCATGGGGCTCCATCCCAGGACCCTGGGATCATGACCTGAGCCAAAGGCAGACGCTTAACTGACTGAGCCACTCAGGTGCCCCATTAATGGTCATTTTTGAGTACTAATTATGTAAAATAACTTCACCTAATTCTCAAAATGCTACGAAGTAGGCTCTATAATTATCCCCATTTTACAGAGAAACCTGTGGTACAGAGAAGTGAGGAAACTCATTCAAGATCATAGAATATGCAAATGGAAGCACTGGGTTTAAAGTGAGAGCAACTCCCTGGATGTAAAAAAAGATGCCTACGCTATTCTCCAATAATAAAATAACAAATAAGCAAAACTAATTTATAAAATAATCTGCAAAGTCCAAAGCAATTGTCAGCCACACCATGCTGTTTTGCTACCAACTGTACAAAATGTGCCCCAGTGGACGCTCCAAAGATAAATATACCCTTAGTACAGAAATGCTTATTTCTCAGGGGGTAAACCCACGCATGAAGGAGTAGATAATAGGGTCTTCCTGACAAATTTCTTTTCTTCTTCATTTAAGTTAGAATTATGGGCATTTCTGACCTGGAGAAGACCTTAGAAGTGGTTGTCAACCTTGACTATTCCTTGGACGCACAAAGAGACCTTGAAGAGCTATGAAGATATAGTCGGCACCTGCAGAGATGGGACTTAATCGGTCTGGGGGGCAGCCGGGCATGGGGATTTTTTAGCTTCCTAGATGAGTTTAACGTGCCGCCAAGGAAAATCACCACTTTGATTAGGGTAAACTAAAGATTCTCAGAGTGGGTCTCCAGATTGGTAGCATCCACTTCACCCAGAAACTTGTTAGAAATGTAAATTATTAGACCCCATTCTAGGTCTACTAAATCAGAAGCTCTAAGGGTGGGGCCCAGAAAGTAGTGTTTTACCACACCATCCAGATGATTCTGACACATACTTTAAGTTTGAGAACCACTGAACTAGTTCAATTCTTTCATTTAGGGATAACTGAAATCCAGATTTAAATAATTTGCTCAAGGTTACATGACTCATCAGCATGGCGCTGGAAATAAAATACTACTAATAATGGCTAACATTTATTGAGGGCTTACTGCCAGAAAACAGGTATACTGTTTTGTCTTGACTAATTCATGTAATCCCTGCAACAATCCGAAAGGGATGTGTTCTATTATTATCCTATTTCACAGATGAGGAGACCAGGGCAAGAAACTGCTCAAGGTTAGAGCGCCTGGGTGGCACAGCAGTTAAGCGTCTGCCTTCCGCTCAGGGCGTGATCCCGGCGTTATGGGATCGAGCCCCACATCAGGCTCCTCCGCTATGAGCCTGGCTCTTCCTCTCCCACTCCCCCTGCCTGTGCTCCCTCTCTCACTGGCTGTCTCTATCTCTGTCAAATAAATAAATAAAATCTTTAAAAAAAAATGAAATTGCTCAAGGTCATAGAGCTGAGAAGCAGAGAAGCAGAAGACAGATTTGAACATCGATCTCTCCAGCCAGGAATGTTATGGAAAAATGCCACAGAGCCCATGAATCTTATTCTGTCTAAGAAAGAAGAGGGGCTGGGCTTTAATTTCCCATGCAAAGGGTAAGGAATATAAGTGAAAGAGAAATGTTAAGGAAGTTCATGCCTAAATTTTCAGTTCGATTCTTGGTAGCTTCTACTACTTTAAACCACTGTGTGAGAATGGTTATTAATTTCTTCTTAAGATTATTGAATGCATATCAAAAAATATATATAAAGCATATATGGGGGCACCTAGGTGGCTCAGTCAGTTAAGCAGCTGCCTTCAGCTGAGGTCATGATCCCAGGATGCTGGGATCAAGTCCCGCATCAGGCTGGCTGCTCAGTGGGGAGTCTATTTCTCTGTCTCCCTCTGCCCCTCCCCCACAGCTCATGCTCTCTCTCTCTCTCTCAAATAAATGAATAAAATATTTAAATATATATAATGTATATATAAAAATAAAATTAAAATTAATACTTAAGTGATCACCACTCAGATATTGCTGGTTAATTCTTTATAGTTTTGACCGACAGCTCTATGTGTCAAATAATTAGCCATGGGGAAAATGGTATAAGGCTACATATTAAGAAACATCTGAATACCATTGGCCCAGCCATTGGTGTTCAGGAATAGAAGAGCATGCAAGTAGAACATGATGTATACATATCTTCTCAAAAGTAATACCCTTAACCATAAATCTATGAGATGTGTAGTGAAATATATTGATATGCAAAATATCACGCATACATGGCACATATGTTTACACATAGATTTCCAATATTTCATAGCAGGAACTCAATCATAAAGAGAGTTTGTATCTTTTAAGAGGTTAGAAATTGAAATTTAAGGGATCCATTGATATTTTCTGAGCATCTTAGCATAACAATAGTGCCTACTAATTTGTCTAGCACTTTCAAAGAGCCTACAGTTTGACAAATAGCTTTCATTTAGTTATCACAATAATCTGGGTTAGGTATGGGCATGGAGTTCACGGTCATAGAGTCGGGAGAGAGGGAGATTCTGGGAGGCAGCAACTAGACTAGAAGGATTCTAGGACTCTTTTTGCAAGAGAGCATTGGGAAAGTAGGCTAGAGAAACACTAAGACACCTATCTGGGAATTCCACATTTACTATAAAAGATCCATTATAGTATCCATATATCTACTAGCATGCCAACATTTCTACTGTAAGATTTCTCCCTTAACAGAGATCCAAGTAATTTTCATTAATTTTTTTTTTACAACCCATATTTCTTCATGAAAAGCATATGACTTGTAACTACCTGGGGACCATGAACATTTTTCTAAAGCAAGGAAAAAAGATATATTCTAATTCACCACCCCAATATCTATACTTAATTCTACAGGTGGCATAAAAGAGTTACTTTGATTTTTGGAGAAATATCATCAATGAAATACTAACTCCATTGCACTTCAATTGTTGCCCCTCTGTTTAAACCAGTCTTGATATCCTGGCTACCTTCTCATGAAGAGAGAATTTTTCATTGTTTTCCTGCCATGAATAGATCCCACACTCCTCAAAGTTAGAATATTTTGCAACAACAAAAAAACATGCCTCGACATTTCTAATTAAATGGGGTAAATGCACAGAACAGGTAGCTTTTTGTATTGTTTTTATATTCAAGTAAAAACAATCATATGGGGGTATTTCTAGCCACCCATTCATTTTAGTAGTGATCTATTTTACTGGCACACCCTCTTCACAGTAGACAAGAAAAAAATTAAATAGCAGAATCCCAGTTGCTGCAAATAGAGACTGCATTGACAGGGACAAAACAGAAGGTAACCAGACATAATATTTGAGTAATAGCTGAAGATTTTATGATGGAACACTCAATCTGGAATTTATTTCTTCCACTCCAAAGCCAGAGAAGCCAAAATTCCCATTGCTGAAGGGCAATTCAGGGGCAGATGTTGCTAGGTACATAGAAAGTGTACATTAAAAGAGCTGCACTCCCTTAATGTGCATGGAACTGGACAGAAGTTGTAAAAAGAAAAAGCTAGAACTATACTCCAAAGACTCTACAGTAAAGTCAGATCCTTAAGCAATTGCAAACAAATTGAGTTTTCTCGGTGCTTAGTAGAGTAGCCCATATAAAGTAAAAACTTACTCCAAAAGAAGATTGATTGAAGACATACAAGTTAGGTAATTAAAAGAAGAGGACCCAGATTTAAAATAGAGCAGGCAATTTTCCTTTAGCTACCTGGGGCTAAAACATTCACCAATCCTTCACGAGGAAGGACTAGAATTAACACCAAGACCATGATGTTACTTGAGCTGTATATTAATTGCAGGTGTGTGTGTGTGTGTGTGTGTGTGTGTGTGTGTGTGTGTGTGTGTGTTTAATAACTTATACATGTATTTATAAAATCATAACAAGTGGCACCTCGCATGGGGGAAATATTCTTCATTTAGAAAAATAATTTAATGGGGGCGCCTGGGTAGCGCAGTCGTTAAGCGTCTGCCTTCGGCCCAGGGCGTGATCCTGGCGTTCTGGGATCGAGTCCCACATCGGGCTCCTCAGCTGGGAGCCTGCTTCTTCCTCTCCCACTCCCCTGCTGTGTTCCCTCTCTCGCTGGCTGTCTCTCTGTCACATAAATAAATAAAATCTTTAAAAAAAAAAAAAAGAAAGAAAAATAATTTAATGGCACATTGGGGGTTTGTTTGTTTTGGGGTGTTGTGTTGTTTTGGTTTGATTTTTTGTTTGCTTGGTTGGTTGGTTTGGTTTGGTTTGCTTTTTGGTTTTTTAGGGCATAGAATCAAGCAAGACCAGAAGGAGAGAACAAAACAAAGAATGGACCAAAATATTCTGTGTAAGACAACAGTAACAAATACAATACCGAGGTTGGGCTTGCTCTCAAGATGGCTATAAGGAGAAAGTAGACAGGAATGTCGAGAACACCAGGGATGTTGGAGTCTGAGTTGGAACATGGATTTTTAAGGAGAGGGATTTTAAGATTCTATTTCCAGATGCTTGTTTGTTGTGCTGTAAATTCTTCTTCAGTAGGATCTGGCAGTAATTGCCAGGTCTTGTCTGGCTGGCGTTTTGCAGAAATCAAAGAAAGAGAGTGAATTCCATCTCTGAATCCCCCCCTATGGAACATGGACGTGACCCACAAGAGGGCAAAATGACCCGCATGGAGTTAATTCAGGAAGAAAGATCTGGCAGCCAAAGACAGCCCAGAAGAAACAAATCTCCTAGTAATATGTGTGCATTGAAGGGATGGGGAAATTGGTCTTCCCAAATTGAGGGTTGTACAATCTTACCTAGATTTTCCCTGGTAGTGATCCCTACCAACAGCCTATTCACACATATGCATGCACACTTCAGTTAAAGTGCTTCATAAACTGTACACAGCTTCATCTCTAGCTTAGATTCAGACACACTTGACATAGCTTCTACTAACTTTATAACATTCAGATTTCCACTAACCCTTTCCAGTTCTGATAAAGAAAGGTTCTAGAAGGACCCAACATTCTGATATCAAAGGAGTGAAGCCACACTTCTCTAAGAATGACCCCTGAGCAAGGGCTGTTCATTCTTGGTATGTGACCTCACTTAAAAACATCAAAAACATTTACGAAGTGGAATCATGACATTTTGCCACCTTTATTAAAAATGAAAATGTGTCCCAAGATTCCCATTGTCTAGATATGAGCTCCCAGGGGACGTTCAGCAGTGCAAGGCTCCATGGGCACGGCATGGCACAACAGGACTGGACATGCCAAGGAAAGAGTAATGAGGCTGACATTTTTGAACACTTAAATACAATAATAAGACTCTAACCTATAAACACAGTTTTGAAAATATATTAGCAGCACCATGTTGTCTTATGCAACGGAGAACACAGGAAGATTCTGGTTTTATTTTTGGTTCTCTAGATTATATAGTAGATCTTGGATATTTTGTTGTTTTGTTAACTCCAAAGTATGTAATAATTTTTATTTTTCCATATGATTGAAAAATATACAAAGACTATTTTGAAAAACAACTTCATGTTATTTCTTCATTTGGAGAAATAACTTCTTTGTGATTTAATGACAAGAGCAGCCGAGAGAGATTAGGGGAGGCGGCTTTTAATGCCCAGTTCTGCCAGTAATTCAGCGTAAGACCTTGGGCAAGTTATGGCCCATCTTTACTTTTCCTCTTCTATAAAATAAAGGCTTGGGCTAGGTGTTTTCTGAAGTTTCCTGGAGCTCAAATACACTGTTGTTTTATGATTCTAAATGCATCATTATCATTATTATTACTATTCTGTTGTATTATGGAACAATATAGGAAGAACTAATTGAAGAATATTAAATGCATAAAAAGGAACTGAAGAGATAAGAACTATTTTAAGCTCCATTCATGAAAGGAGCCCCTGTAAGACATCTATATTAATAAAAGTACATTGCTTCTTCGTGTCTATCTTCATACCTCTACCAGGAAAAAACAAACAATCCAGCCCTTAACTAACAAAACTGCACAAAATCCCTGCTAAATTTCTATCATTCAGGTGCCTCTAAGAATGCTAAATAGCCACGAAAAGCCAAAGAAGTCACATGGCATGAACACTGAACTTCAAAACTCCCAGCCATTCTGGAAATTCTGCTTTATATTCCTAAGGTTTTATAAGCTATCCAACAGTTTATAAACTACCTTGTTTCAGAATACAGCTGAGGGTAAATACCACTCTACATGGGGCCCTAGACATGGCCTCTGTGTTTGGAAGCATACTTTAATAGGTTCCTCAAGGTCAGACCATTGCCTTATTACAGGAAATGGATGAAGTCATTACTGGCTTTCATTTTGTCTAAAAAACTACCTGCTTTCTCAGTTTAGCAGACAACACTCCACTCTGTCTTTTTTGCTTGCGTGGTTGCCGCACCTGTTCTCAGCACCCAAGCTTTCATCTTCGTTCTAGTCAGACACGAAGAAACATGTGGGAGAACACACGAACAAGGATAGCATCCAAGTGAGAACATCTCCTTCTAGGGGAAACAACAGCCAAAGGAGTTCTCAGTACAGTGAACACGCATGAGCCCACCCTTTTAGAAGCAACACTTTGTGTAGCAGTTCTGAAGGCAGGATCCAACGTTCTAGGCCAGCTCCACTCCAGTCTGCTCTGACCAGAACACATTTCCTCCAGACTCCCAGGGTCTTGCTTTCAACCATTTGGGGATGCAACAAAGGACGATGAGAAGGAAGGCAAGAGACAAGAGAGCTGGAAACTTTTTAATATGTCCCTAAAAGCCTCTTTTATAGAGATGAGTAATGAAAAGATTGGGGCCAGCAAATATATTCAACCTTTCCACATTTTCTCTAAACAGTTATAAAACTGAGAGTCTACTAAGGTCAGAATTAAAGTAATACAGCCTTGTTTTTGTATTTTTAATGGTTTTTAATGGAATGTTAAAATAGCCTCAGCACTAGTAAAAAGTGTGCTCGAGAGTAGTTTTGATTTGATTCAGGAGTGGGGAATGGGACCCACCAAGTAGAAAGGGGCGAGTACTGTCATGTGATCTTCCACTGTGATGCCAAGCACGGTTCTCTGAAACTCCTCCCCCTGCCACACAGGCATGGCCCTCCTCATCCCATCAAGGAATGATATATCATGAGGTCATCTAATTTATTTTGACCAGTCATCATTTATTATTTTTTTCAAGATTTTATTTATTTATTTGACAGAGAGAGAGAGACAGCCAGAGAGAGAGGGAACACAAGCAGGGGGAGTGGGAGAGGAAGAAGCAGGCGCGCAGTGGAGTCTGATGCGGGGCTCGATCCCATAACACTAGGATCACGCACTGAGCCGAAGGCAGACGCTTCACGACTGAGCCACCCATGTGCCCCCATTTATTATTTTCAACTCATTCAAAAAACATTAATTGAATGCCTACTATATGCCAGACACTGTTCTAAGGACGAGGCATACGGCAATGGACAAAACAAAGAACCCTGCCCTTATATTCTCTTATATTCTAGAACTTATATTCTAATGTAAGGAGACAGAAAAATGAGTAAAGTACAGGGTAAGTTAAAAAGTGGTAATGAGAGAAAATTAAGGAAGGAAATGCAGTGTATGCAGGGAGGTGGGGAGAAGTTGGAGAGGGTGATAATTTTAAATAGGGTGGCCAAGGAAGACCTCATCCCAGGTAAAAGCTGAATAGTAACCTCAAGAAAATGAAGGAGCAAGCCATGTGTTTGAGGAATTAGCAAATAGACGAGTTCTGGGTCAGAGACATGTCCGGTGTGTCCACAGCCCAGGAAGGAGTTCAGTGTGCCTAAACGAGTAAGAGTTAGCAATAAGTCAAAAAGGTAAGGATGGGTCGGGAACAGATTTGGCTTTTCCCGAGTGAAAGTGGAAGTTATTGGGACATTTTAAACAGAGTCATGACATGATGTGACTTCCATTTTAAAGGACAGAGGTGACCGTGGATGAGCAGGAAAGTTAGAAGCAGGGAAGGCAGTTACAGATTCTACAGCACTCCAGGCAAGAAGCAGTGGTAGCTGGGACCAGGGTGATGGGGATGGCAGTGGTAAGAAGTGGTTAAATTCCAGATATATTTTTATCATAAAGTCAACGGGATTCTCTGGTATGTAGATGGGGGGTATGGAGGAGTTAAGAATTATTCCATGGCTTTTGGCATGAGAAGTGGGAGAAAGATTTGCCATAAATCAAGGTGAGATGTTGTGAGATGAGGAGGCTTAGGGGGGATGTTAGGATGTGTTTTCAGACTTGTTAAGTTTGAGAAACCTCTTAGACATCCATGCAAAAGATATGAAGTAGGCGGTTGGGTGGACAAGTCTAAAGTCCAAGGGGAGAGAAAGTGATATATGGTAGAATGTAGGTATGTATGTATTTAATCGAAGTATAATTGACATAATGTTATATTAGTTTCAGGTGTACAATATGATGATTCAACAATTCTGTGTATTTCTCAGTGCTCATCAAGATAAGTATACCCTTTAATCCCATTCACCTATCTCATCCATCCCCAAACCTACCTCCCATGTGGCAACCACCAGTTTGTTCTCTGTATCTAAGAGTCTGTTTTATGTCTTTTTTCCTTTGTTTGTTCATTTGTTTTATTTCTTAAATTCTACATATGAGTGAAATCATATGGTATTTATCTTTCTCAATCTGACTTATTTCACTTAGTATTATACCCTCTACGTCCATCCATGTTGTTGCAAATGGCAAGATATCATTCTTTTTTATGGCTGAGTAATATTCCATTATATATATATATATATATATATATATATCACCTCTTCTTTATCCATTCATCTATTGATGGACATTTGGGTTGCTTCCATATCTTGGCCATTATAAATAATACTGTAATTAACATAGGGGTGCATGTATCTTTTCTAATCAATGTTTTCTTTTTCTCTGGGTAAATACCCAGTAGTGGAATTAATGGATTATATGGTAGTTTTATTTTTTGATGAACCTCTGTACTGTTTTAAACAGTGACTACACTAATTTACATTTCTACCAACAGTGTACAAGGGTTCCTTTTTTTCTCACATCCTCACCAACACTCGTTATTTCTTGTGTTTTTTATTTTAGCCATTCTGACAGGTTTAAAGTGATATCTCTTTGTGGTTTTAACTTGAATTTCCCTGATGATGAGCGATGTTGAGCATCTTTTCATGTGTCTGTTAGCCATCTGTATGTCTTCTTTGGAAAAAATGTCTATTCAGTTCCTCTGCCTATTTTTAAATTGAATTATTTGTTCTTTTGGTGTTGAGTTGTATAAGTTCTTTATATATTTTGGATAGTAACCCCTTATTGGATATGTCATTTGCAAATATCCTCTCCCATTCAGTAAGTTGCCTTTTTGTTTTGTTGATGGTTTCCTTTGCTGTGCAGAAGCTTTTTATTTTGGTTAGTCCCAATAGTTTAATTTTCTATGGCCCATGTCAAAGAAATTACTGTAAAGAAATAAATGTTTTCTCCTAGGAGTTTTATAGTTTCAGGTCTCACATTTAGGTCTTTAATCTATTTTGAGTTTATTTTTGTGTATAGTGTAAGAAAGATAGATAGTATTTAAAGCCATGACACAGGTATGATTGAGACGAAAGAAAGAAAGAAAGAAAGAAAGAAAGAAAGAAAGAAAGAAAGAAAGAAAGAAAGAAAGAAAGAAAGAAAGAAAGAAAGAAGAAGCAGCAACAGCTTAAGGAATGGATCCAGGGGAGTTCCAACTTTGATTGTGGAAATAAGGAGTAACCAGCAGAGGAGACTGAGAAGGACAGGAAGGATATGATGGCAGCCAAACGAAGGTACGTTTCAAGATGAAGGCAGTGATCAACTGGGTCAGATGTGGCTGACAGGTCAAATAAAATAAGGACTGAAAACTGACATTGGATTTAGCAATTATCCCAAGTAAGGTCAATGAGAACCGACTGCTGTTAAAATATGGCTGCCAGCCTGAGCAAAAGAAATCGATCAAGTTTTTGGCTAAATAATTAGATCTCAGGGGGGGACTTTATCATATTCAGTTCTCCTTTATTTCATAAATATTACACTAGAAAAAGAAAGAGTTTTATTTTCTCCTAAGCGACAGTCAGACTTAGTAGTAACACTTCTTAGCTAATAACAAAAGGCTGAACTTCATGGGACGTACAGACATTTTCTCCTTTCTAGACTTAGGAAATTGCAGGTGATTTTTCTCTCTTTCTTAAAAATGAACTTTTCCCCTTCTTCAAATCATACCTGGAATGCAAAAATGGATATTTCTGTTGACTATGTTGCTGTGAGTTTTTGTCTTCTATTTTCTCTTCTTGCTGCTAATTCTGAAGACTTTCTGTTTGTGTGAACATCTCGGATGTCTCCTCACCCCATCTCATCCTCTTGCAATCTCAGACTCCTCTCCAGCTCCTCACCCTGCACTACCGCCATCGATCCCATCTGGAGCATAACAGTCTACTGGTTCCCACAGCAGCAGACTTGATGTCGCTGACAGACATGAGGCATTCTAAGGACATGCTGGCAAGAAGAAAGGTAGCAAGGGCAAATATAGGTAAGCAAAAAAGGAAAGCTGGAGGAGGAACACTTAACTGACTGTGCGTTCGCATTATTTTCCACATAAACAAGACAAACCAGAAACTTCCACGTCAATAAACTTCAACCAAACTTATACCTAAATAATTGCATATGCTCAGTAAACACTACGTCCTTATCTATGCACCTCAAGTGATGATATTGGTTGGGGACCAACCTATGCAAATTCAATAAAATAACCAATTTGAGGAATAAATTTCCATTTGCATAATTTTTCCAAACTGGGGTTTATGCATATAGAAATTGCTAAGTTCTCGAGTACAAACCAAAACAGTGACAGTTTGTAGGATCTTCATGATACCACAATCCTAACTTTAAAGCACATCAACCGTTGAAGAGGTCAATTATTCTTCATTACAGTGAATCTCAGTATATGATCAGCAAATAAAAATTGCTAGATGTTTGGGGAGTCCGGGTGGTTCAGTCAGTTAAGCAGCCAACTCTTGGTTTTGGCTCAGGTCATGATCTTGGGGTCATGGGATCAAGCCCCATGTCAGGCTCCATGCTCAGCACAGAGTCTGCTTGTCCCTCTCCCTCTTCTCGTCCCTCTCCCTCTTCTCCTCCCCCTGCCCCCCCCTCGTAAATAAATAAATAAATAAATAAATAAATAAATAAATAAAGTCTCTCTCTCTCTCTCTCTCTTTTTTAATTACTATATGTTCTACACAGACTTGATCATTTTGGTGCTCTTGGCACTTTTAAAAGAATTATAATGAGAATTTCTGAAAACATACAGTTGCAATGGATTATTTTATTAGCCTGTTAGTCTTATTAGAAACTAGATGCTCCAGAAAATGCTTAACTTGACAGATGTCTTTCTTCTATAATATCCTTTAAAAGAGAAAAAGCATGAAAGCACAAGGAAGGAAGATTATACTGCCCAGAATTCCCAAACATACTTTCAGAGTGTAAACGAATATTTTCAGGGAAAGGACATCAAATGTTCAAGGAAAAAATGCTGAAAACACTTTAAAATAAGTAATAAATGTTGAAAACATCATTTTTGTAGCATACAGGAGTCCTTTCCCTTACAGTGAATTTGAAACCTTGAAAAGAAGTTGAACATATTTTCTACGTCTTTGCAATTTGGAACTGTTATGTTTATTATCCTGGTGAATGATTTTGCAGAAAATGATGGAAACATACATAGGGAACCAGTGTCCACATTGTAAATTTCTAAGAAAACGACTGCAATATTCATATGAAAGTGAAATCCAAAATTGGGAAGTAAACTGAGAAAACAGTATTTATAAATAATATAGTTTTTTTAAACGCCACTATCCCACACTTGCCTCTATATTTTAAATCAATATTAACAATACATTTCAGAGTGTTTCTATTTTGCCATTGCTACATTTCTTTATTCTCCCAAGGTATAAGATTTTTGCTATTTAAAAAAACAAAAAGGCTACATTAAGATTCAGCCTCCAAAGAGGTTGAATTCCTAGTAACTGCAGGTGCATGGTACTTACTGCTAATTGGACATGGCTGCTTTTAGCAAATCTGGTAGCTGCTAAAAGCTACCGTTGCTGTAGTGCTGCCCCACCAACCCACAGGGCACACATACACCTCTCCTCCACCAAAGCTACACGTGCAAAATCTGCCTACCAAGATGTGGAGCTAACTCCTTCGCTTAAATGCATAAAGACAGAAATCTTAAAGAGCTGCCTACAAGGTCACTGCAAGAAAAGGTGGACCTCCTCATGCATACTAGGTAGTCCCCTTAAAATATTATTTCAGTAGAGTATCTTCCTATTATAATACGTTGTGCCAAGCCCCCTACCTGGTAGAGTGGGCTACAAAATGAATTGCTATTAGCACATTCTTTATTATCTTCTCTCTGGTGTGCCAAACCAAGTGGCTGGTAGACTGCAGTTTGGAAAAATACCATGTACTAAGTTCTATCTGTGTCTCATATCACCATTTGTGTTTTTGTAGGATGTGTGTTCTGAGAAAACTAAAAACATTTTGTTTACATTGGACCACATTTTATCAGCTAAGTAAAATTTACCAGGTTCAGTCTTCAAGTTTGAATATTAATTCTTTCCACTTTTTTTCTCTAAATTTGCAGCTTCAGTACATTCTACTAATACTCTCCAAATTAGTTCCATAAAACATTCAACAAAAATGTCCTATGTGCCTCATTGTTTCCATTCATAATCCAAGACTCTTTGTGTCTTACTGTCTGCATTAGACACCTTGTACGAGGGTAGAGTTATTGCAAGGGAATTACTGAGGACAAGAAGAAGACAGAAAAATCCAGAAGTAGTGACTTTAACTCTCAAATGTCCAAGAAATGAATTTCCCAGCTGTACAATTGCTCATAGAACAAATGTAAGTATTAAACAGATCATTATATGGTCCCTCCTATTTCATAGCTAGGATCCCACAGATCGTGACCCGCAGGAAATCCCAGTGGCGGGATAACTAAAGAAGTTAATATTACCCATTTCAGGCAAATTTGCCCAGGGTCATATGACAAAGTCAGGGTCATCCAAAGATTGAACCCACTAACAGTGACACCTGACAGATTGTCATGCTTCCTCAAGATCTACATAGTCTATGGAGGGGCACCTGGGTGACTCAGTGGGTTAAGTGCCTGCCTTCAGTTCAGGTCATGATCTGAGCTGGGGATCATGGTCCTGGGATCAAGCCCCGTGTCAGGCTCCCAGCTTAGGGAGTCTGCTTGTCTCTCTCCCTCTGCCCTTCCCCTGCTCTTGCTGTCTGTCTGTCTCTCAAATAAATAAATAAAATCTTTTTTAAAAAAAGATCTAGGGGCGCCTGGGTGGCTCAGTCATTAAGCGTCTGCCTTGGCTCAGGGCGTGATCCTGGCATTCTGGGATTGAGCCCCGCATCAGGCTCCTCCGCTGGAAGCCTGTTTCTTCCTCTCCCACTCCCCCGGCTTGTGTTCCCTCTCTCACTGCCTCTCTCTCTCTCTCTCTCTCTGTCAAATAAATAAATAAATCTTTTATAAAAAAAAAGATCTAAATAGTCTACGGAGTGCTGTTTTAAGTGTCTGGAGACTGTGATGAGACCATTTCACTATTTAGATTACAGTTCCTCAAGACTATCTTCTTTTACTGCATTTCCCACAAAAGCAATTTCTTTTTCTCTGCTTGGGTTAGTTTTCCAGGTTTCTCCTCAAATAAATCTTGGGCTCCTGGAACAAAAGCTTATAGAGAGAGGATGAATAGTCTGAACTCTGACCTTTCCAGTTGAGAGAATGTGATTTTTTTTTTTAAATCATAGTCATAAAATTAGACCTGATTTCCAGAACAAAGCTTGGCATGACTTCTCCAATCCTGTATCTTCAAAAATTGTACATTTGATGCCAAAATTAAAAACTTGCCTCAAAGGATCTTGTTTTAAGGTTAGCATTCCAAAAAAAGTGACTACTACTTCAACATAATCAGAGGATTGTTTCTCACTCTAAAGGAAAACCATTTGGAAAACTTGGCAAAATTATACCTGGTCACTTAAAAAAAATTTTTTTTATTGGAAACCTGGGAAATGTTCTTCATCAGAGATGTCCTTCTGCTGGTTCTAAGAGAAAAACTACAAAATATCCCTTTTAAAATACCTAGAAACAAAGCAATACCTACCTAGAACTCTGAACGCTCCTTGCTCACCAGTGTTATTAGAGAACATTGACCCAAATCTCACAAGACAATAGGAAGAAATAACCAAATAGCACTTCTCATCGCCCTCTGTCCCACTAAATATACTCTACGAATCATTAGCCACCGACTCTCTATCAAGGTACAAAGTGCCACTGCTTAGAACTGTTAAACAGCATCAATTATCAGAAATAGTTACATGGGTAATTTTTGCTTTCCAGAAAACTTTTGCTGAATGAAAATATATACTCATAAATGCACAACCCAGAAAAATTTAATTCCTAAAAAAGTGGATATAAAGAACCACAGCCATGTTTTTCACAGAGAGTTTTGAATATATAAACCTATGATTCTACATTAAAAAATGAGGCATGAGGAAATATCCCTAAAAGTAGGTATTAGTTGACATAACCTTAAATCAAACATATCTTAAGGGTCTCTTCTTGATAACACCAATTCACATTCATCTCTCCCTCCTTCATTCCCTTTACATGTAAGCATCTATGTCACAATTGGCATTTTACACAAATCCTATTGCCTAGCATTTAGTATGTGATCACATGAATTATATTTATTATGTCACCATAAGATTTTATATAGAATAATCTTGTTCATTAATCACTTGGGGTTTCTGTGACTTGTTACAGTCAACAGACTATAAACTCTATGTTGACAAGAAACTGCTTAGGGGTTCTTTTCTCCTCCATAGTGCTGAACACATCACAGTGACACAGTAGCTGTCCCTCTGTCTCCCAGACTGTGGAGCTTAAGTCCATCCTCCCCTTCCCCCAGAGTGATATGGAAGTGTGGAGTCACCAGCTAAGGTTTATTTTCCTAGCTTGCCTTGCAACTAGAAGTGACTTGCCAATGGATTTTGAGAAGCAGTGTGTACAACTTCCAAGTTTCTTACTTAAAAAGAAATGGCACCCTCCCCATGTCCACTCTTCTTTTCCACAAGCATTTTTGGTCTCTTCCCAAAAGCAATCTCCCAAGTATTTGGGGGCCTTTTATTAAAACAGTAGTTTATCCTGTGGCCTACCAACACACACAGGTTACATACAGTTGTGCATACCTCTATTCCATATCCTTTATGAGTGTTTGTATGTATCTCCCTTACTAGACCATATATTGCTTAGGAGGAATATAGGCCTCTTACCACCCTTCCTCTTTCTAGCATTTGACATTCTGCCCGGCATACTGTAACTGATGAATAAATGTCAACTGTATAGATAAATGGGCCAATACACTATTTCATCTAGCATATGGTTTTACTAACTATTTAGGCAAATTTAGACTATCTCGATGCCTGAGTTTACTTCAGAAATTTGAAAGCTTAACCATATTATCTGGGATTCAACTTCAATACATTGAGAAAGTTTAACTTCAAACTTTACAGTAATATACATTTGATTCACTCTTTTAGTTCAAACTCACTTTCATTAAGCTAATTTTCAGCTACTGCGTTGGCTATGACAGGAAAATCTGATGGCCTTTAAGGTATGTTTGATATTGTGCTATATAAACTCATTCCTGTTTTGGAGGATAATCCTTCATGCTTTATTTTTTAATGCAGAGTCATGGGTTTTATATGTTGGCGAGACCATGAGCTGACAGGTACTTTCATCTCCTATCAATGGGAACATGAAGCAGCATAATTAATTTTTTCCATGAGTATCTTCACAAATGTACTCAAAGACAACCTCACAAAGATGCTCAAGGGGACATTACTCATAACAGCAAAATCCTGGAAACAGTGAAAATGCACTTCACTTGGAAAACTATTTATATGAATTGCTTATATCCTCAACAAGGAATACTCTGCGGAGAGTAGGAAAAGTAAGGTACATCAACGCATTCTTCTACAGAAATTGCTCTAAAATATATTATTAAGTGGAAAAGAATAATACAAAAGAGTATATACTCTTAGGTATGTTCTTTTTAAATTATATATCTAAGGGATTATTGTATATGCAGAGACCACTTTGGAGGACTATAGAAAAAATTATAACTCTGGGAAGCAGGCCAGACCTGGACAGTGTTTTCTGTACTATTCATATTTTACTTTTACTCTATACTGTTTTCTTTAATTAAAAAAAAAAGTATATTTACCACTTCCTACCAGTTGTGATGGCTAAAATCAAAAAGACAGACAATAATAAGTGTTAGCCAGGATGTGGAGAAATTGGAATCCTCATACAGTTGGAATGCAAAATTGTGCAAGCATTTGGCAGTTCCTCAAAATGCTAAGCACAGAGTTATCGTATGAGTCAGCAATTCCATTCCTAGGTATACATCCAGGAGAATCAAAAACATGTCCACAGCGGCTCAGTCAGTTAACCATCTAACTCTCTACTTTGGCTCGGGTCATGATCTCAGGGTTGTGAGATTGAGGCCCACGTCAGGCTCCACGCTGGGCATGGAGCCTGCTTAAGATTCCCTCTTTCTCTCTCTCTCCCCACCCAAACCAAACCAAACCAAACAAACAAACAAAAAATGTCCACACAAAAACTTGTACACAAACATTCACAGCAGCATTAGTTATAATGGGCAAAAAGTGGAAACCCAAATGCCCATCAGCTGATGATGGAAAAACACAATGGAGTATATCCGTACAATGGAATCATAATCTGGCCATAAAAAGAATGAAGTACTGACAGCTGCTACAATATGGATGACAAGCCAAACACAAAAGGCCAGATACTATATTGATCCATTCATATAAAATGTCCAGAATAGGACTCCACCAAAACATAAAGGAGTTGAGAATGTTCTAAAATTAGACTATGGTATTGGTTTCATAACGCTGTGAATACACTAAAAACTCCTAAACTGTATACACTTTAAATGGGTGAATTTTATGTTATGCGAAATACATCTCAATAAAGCTGTCAAAAATTTTATTTAAAGTACTATCACATACACTATCTCATTAGATCTTTCTATCTGTCCTGAGAAAAAATGGCTGTGAAGAGTAGATGAGATAATATATGACAAAACACAGAAAAGAAAAACAGCAATTACTTTATTATTAAAGAATGTTTATAGTTGTGAATGGTGGGCATTTACTGCTCAGAAATATTTCTGTAGTAAAAGAAAAAAATTACTAGGGGTTTGCTTCCCATAGCCCATCTGCCTACTCAATGATTCATTCATTAAAGACGCTTACAATCACCCAGAAAATATTTGTGATCCACTCACTGAATCTCCGGGTGTTCCCTGCGCATTCACGATCTAAGAGCTTTTGGCGTACAAAATGTTCAATCCATCATTCTTTCAATTCAGGAGCTACTAATTGACTAAAATAAAAGGGATTTTAGACCTTTGGTTGGTCCAGATTTTTAAAACCATTCAGGAAAAAGAAAATTCTATTTTTTGCAGTGACAACATTGATGCCTGGGATAGCACAAGGTATGTAGAAAAATCTAAGAATTCATGGCTGGTTAGAAAATCAATAGCAAAATCTTACATAGCACATCCTCCCAAACAGTCATTGTTTTAGCAAGTTACATATATTAACTTATTTAAATGGCACAACAACCCGTTACTAACTGTAGTTTACAGATGACAATGTGAGGCTCTGAGTAGCTTGCCCAGTGTCACCCAGCTAGTAAGTGGCAGAGACTGGACTGGCACCAAACACTGACTCTAGAATCCCTGCCCTTGACCTATTCTACCTGCTTCTTACTTAAATTCCAGTTTGATATGGAAAAGAGAGACACAGTATTATGCTTTCTCTAATAATATTTTTAATAAAGATAAAACTTTAATAAAGATAATAAAAATGGCCACCCTAATTTTACCCTTCATCTATCTTAGTCTTCCTCAACCAGATTCATTTATACTGCATATAGCACTTCTCTTTCAACTACCCTATCGAATGTAATCACAATCATTTTATCTGTTCGCTAGAGGGCTTCAATGAGTATCTGTGCTCTGTATTTTGATGGAAAACAAACATGAGGTATTAGAAAGTTTAACTTTGGGGTTAAAGTACATAGGCTATGTTATAAAACACAAAAACAATCATAAGCCCATTTAAGAAAATTACTGAAATCCCTTCTAGTTGTTACAGGAACAGTTTTAAATAATCATCCTCTTCATGCACTATGTCTAAAATGACAGAATCCTCACAAATTTATAGAGTCAAAAGAACACTTACATCCATCAAATATTGGGGCTACATACTTCTAAAAAAAAGAGAGTGAGAGGAACTCATTGTTATTTTTTCATTAAGACGAGATCTTTGAATTGCACAATATCTTCCTGGAGTAATGTAGAGCTAGCCAATAGCCCAATGGTAAGAACAGTAATTGATCTGCTTATATTTTAAGATCTTCAAGTTTGGTAACCTTTAGCACTTCCACTGTTTGGAAAAGAAAGCATAGGCAGGTGGAATTCACATAGTAACTTGTTCATGGTTACCTTAATGGGGTATGTTTTAAAAGAAACAAAAATACAGAGATAGAAATGTTTGGAAAACAATAAAAGGCCTAAATCAAGACATATGAGTCACTGGCTGAGAATTATTTGATTATTCCGTGAGTTTAGGAAGATGCTAACCATGGGCCCAGAGAATCTGGAGGAAAACAAATCGTCTTCATTTTAATAATCTATATAGTCAGTTATGAACGTTCAACCTAAAGAAATAGAAAGGCATTTTCTTTCACAGTCCTTTTGGTATATACAATCCTTACACATGTACAAAGGTGAAACTGTGTGGTTTGATAGTTTCCTATAGGGAACATACCTTTTAAAGCAATAAAGACACGGGAAGTACACAGGTAACACTAGAGACAAAAACCTAACTTACTATGTTTCCTTTAAGATAACTGAAAAATAATGACTCTCCTTACACAGGGTTGGTGGGAGTATAAAACGGTGCAAGCACTATGGAAAACGTTGCGGCATTTCCTCAAAAGATTAAAAATATAACTATCATATGATCCAGCATCCCACTTCTGAACACATACCCCAAAGACCTGAAATAAAGAGGGTGTCACAGGACAGCTGCATTGCTCTCATTCATGGCGGCATCATTCACAACAGCCAAGAGGTGGAAGCAACCAAGTGTCCATAGCCAGATGAAGGTGTATCTACGTACATTCAGATATCCTCTTATCTCCCTTCTGTATTCCCAGTCTATGAGGCCTGAAGGAAGGAAACTGGGACTTGCATTTCTTTGTATCTATACTACCCAGCACAGTCATTCAGTCATCCATTCAAAAATATTGATTGAATGCCTACTGTATCCTCAGTCCCATTTAGGTATAATGACCATCATTGTACAAAATATGCTTCTTCACTAAATAAATGAGTGGTGAACTTGATTATAATGATTCTGTTAAACTGAATTCAACACATAATAGTAGACTTTTTTAATAGGAGGCATTTACATAGCACTTATTATATGGCAGAAATTGTTCTAAGCATCATAATGATCACCTCCAAGTTGCAAAAGAAAAAACTGAGGCAGAGAAGTTAAGTAAGGTGCCCAAGATGACACAGTTAAGGGCTGGCGAGACTAACATATGAACTGATACCAGCAGGCTCGTTCCAGAGTCATTGCTCATAACTACTCCACTGTATTTGCTCCACATGAATTCTCTGCTAGGCTTAAGAGAAATGATATTAATAATACCCTGTACTTATCCTGTATGAGCTCAGGGGTTAGCAAGGTAGAGAGAGCTATAATATGAAATGATAAGTGCTACAACAGAGAAAGAACCACAGAAGCACAGAGAAGGAGTCAATTAATTTTATTTTCAAAGTATGAAGGCTTTATTACAAGAAACATTTAAGGTAAGTATGCTCAAGGAGCCAGGAGGAGAAGGAGGAAGGACAGAAAAAGGAGTAGGCAGAAGAGACAGGGGAGAAGAGAAGGAGATGGCTATGATACTAGAAGGATTACCATCAGGGAGAGAAAGAGGATGGAAAATCGGCATCACTGTGGACTGCTGGGGAGCAGCAGCAAGGAACAGACCCACCTCTCAGGCCCCAGTCAGAGAGGGAGTGATTTCCTCCCTCCTAGGAAGCCGGCTTCCCAGTCACAGCAGCGGCCCCATCTCTGCTGACAGCAGCTCTGGGAAAGCCACAGGCGGTCACGGTGAGCAGAGGTGGCACCAAAGCCCGCTGCCGAAACATCCGTGGTCCTTGAGCCACACTCACCCACCGCCCACCTGAAGAACAAAACATTCACCCTGAAATTTCTTTAATAAAAGCCTAGGGTTTAAGGAGAAGAGGTAGAAATGCTAAACAAATGAGTAAAGAGGAATTTCCAGAGTGATCCAAATTCTGAGTAGACTGGGCACCAGAATCAAAGAAGTGTTAACCCAGATATACAAATGCACACCAGAAACAAGTTCTCATAATAGTCTGTAAATACATAGCGAGGGGAGAGAGAAGGAGAAAATGCTTATCAAAAATTAACTAAGGAAACTCCAAGAAAATGTGAAGAATGTTTCTGGAGAATAGCAGAGCGGCTCAAGACAGAGGTGAAGGCCAAGGTGAGCACCATTTTGCCAGCTACAGGATAGCACAGTGGAGTAAGGGTGTGGCAAGCAGCTCAAATACCAGTCCGTTCATAAGTAGCAGAAAATGCAAAGACCTTCAGAGAACATTTGTTTTAACAAGGATAGGGAAACCCTTGTGATAATATAGCCATAATTCTCAACTGACCTGATAATCTTCAGCGACAAAACAAGCAAAGACTGCATCCAGTCCCGCTCTTAAGGAGTACAGTGCTTTTCCCACAGTAGGCTCTCAGCAAATATTTGTGGATGGATAAAGAGCAAACAGGGAGGGAGACGGGGAGGGAAGAGACAGCAGTGAGGACCATGTAGTAGATGACCGCGGGTAGGCTGCGAAGAGATGAAACCAAAAGGGAAGAGGGAAAGAACTTTAGCCAAAGAAATTAAAGAATGACACCTATATATTAGAACAGAAGTTCAAAATCAACTCAGAGCTTGAACCACAAGGTGAAATAAAGCAATTTACTCTATGGCATGGTCATATTTTAGAAATGGGATCAAAGAGGTTTGTGGTTACAGCCCACAGGGACTTCTTGGCACTCGAGAGTAGATGGCTTAGTGAAAAACAAGTCCTTGGAGTATATTACACACAGGATGCTAAAGACTTTTACAGTCCTGACAACGGCTGTTTTTTACTTTGTTTGATAACATGCGATCAAAACTGGGCTTGGAATTCTTTCATGTTCATGAGAAGAAAGAAAGACCATCTATACTGAAGATAAACAGAAGACAATCTGGTGCTAGTAAAATTCTTCTAGAAAGCAAGCCACACAGTGGTTTTAGACCTTTATCTTGAATACTTGGAATAATAAATAAAATCTGATTGGCCTCCATAATATGACTGCGAAATATAACAACATCAACAGCTACTACCTTTATATTAACTTACATGCAAGGAACTTCATGCCTTCGCTCATTTACCCTCACAACAACTCTGTCAGGCAGGTACTAGTATTATTACCCTTTATTTAAAAGTAGAAATCTAACAATTACCAAGATGAAGAAACTTGACCCTGAGTCACCTAGTGGTCAAGCCAAAATAGTCCTACGTGGTGAGGCCTCATCTTATGAATAAGACAAAATATGAAATATGAGAAGAGACTCAAGACAGAGAAATCTCTACTAATAGCTCACATTCCATGATTTGAAAATGGCAGGAAGTGTCCTTCAGACACTAGGAAACACCTGCTAAGTGCTGAAAGCAGGACCAATACTCCAAGCTCACAAAAGTAGGAATGGAGGTAACCAGATTTTCAACATTGTCCCAATACCTTCTTTAACGGACGTTTCACCACCAACAAATCCCAAGTCAATATAAAGCTAATCAGTCATTTATTTATTTATTTGTTAAGTTTTGTGTTTTTCGTTTTGTTTTGTTGTTTTTTTGTTTTTTTTTTTTTGCTAGTCAGTCATTTCATCTTAACTCCAATTCAAAATCAAAATTAAGGCCACTTTGAATTTCAGCTTATGCCCATTAGAAAGCATTTTGTAGATGGGGCATATATAAAATCAGACTAATCCATAAGAGACAAAAGTCTTCCAATATAAGTTAGCAAGGACTCATCGTAACTTATGATATTGCTTTTATGGAATATGTGCAACCGGAAGGATGTCACTTGGAAACTATTCTAAAATAATAAATTCTGACAGAGATGTTATATTCAAAACCATTGATTCTCACATCCATTATGATGGCTAATATCAAAAACCCAGAAAACATCAAGTCCTGGCAACGTTGTAGAGAGATCGAAATCCTTAGTCGCTGTTGGTTGGATTGTAAAATGGTACAGCCACTATTGAAGACAGCATGGAGGTTCCTCACAAAATTAAAAATAAAATTACCCTATGAGCCAGTAATTCCACTTCTGTGTATATATCCAAAAAAATTTAAAGCAATGTCTCAAAGAGGTACTTGCACCTCCATGTTCATAGCAGCATTATTCACAATAGCCAAGAGGGAGAAGCAACACAAATACCCATCGACAGGTGAATGGACAAACAAATGTGGCAGATACATATGGTGGAATATTATGTGGCCTTAAAATGAAGGAAATCCTGTCACATGCTGCAGCGTGGATGAACCTGAAAGGCATTATGCTAAGTGAAATAAGCCAATCACAAAACGATAACTACCATACTATTCCACTTAAATAAAGTATCCAAAGTATTCAAATCCATAGGAAAAAAAAAGAGTAGAATGGTAGTTGTGGGGGTGCTGAGTGGAGGGGGAAATTGTGAGTTGTTTCAAAAGTAGAGACTCGGTTTTGTGAGATAAAAGTTCGGGAGATCAGTTGCATGATGACAATGTGAATATTCTTAAAACTAGTAAACTATACTTCAAAATGGTTAATATGGCAAAAACACACACACATTAATATAAGGTAATGCTTCCATAACACACACACATTAATATAAGGTAATGCTTCCATACTACTTGGGTTTTTTTTTTTCTTGCAATGTTGTCTTACAGATTTTAAGCAATAAATCTAAAAATACGGATTGCTTAAGGGAGAATTTTAAAAGAATAAATAATTTTTAAAAATTGACTATCCATAGAAATGAAAACAAATCGGTTTCATGTTTATTAAGAAGCCAAACTACGCAGAAGATTCACAGAGTTGTGTTAAGGTTTTTTCAGCAAAAGGCTTTATAAAAATCAGACCTGGCCAATGGAATGGGTTTTGTTAAGGTAGTAAGCTCCTGGTCATGGATTCATTCAAACAAAAGAAAACCTGTATCTATCAGCACTGCTATATGGGATTTTTGCCCTGACTGGAAATTTTTCCTCTATTAACTTTAAGGTCTTTCAAGTCCAAATCCCATGATTCCATGTCAAAAGAATTCAAGTAAACAGAGACAGTGGTAGCCTTTGATCATCTAGGAAAATCATTCACAAACCAAACCAAAAAGATAGTTTTCATTACATAAAAAGACTTCTCCATATCCACACCAAAACAAAACAAACAAGCAAACAAAAACTATCACCACAAAACAAAATTAAAAGGCCAGCAATGAAATGTGAAATAAAATTTGCATTCACTTAACGCAAATGGCCTGGTAACCTTATTACACAACAAAGTTCTATGAATCATCAACAAAAAAATTAAACCCACAATTTTTTAAAAAGGCTCAAAAAACACTGATGGGTCATCACAAAAGAAGAATGCCCATCACCAATAAACAAATGTTAATATTTGCAACCATTTCTTTATAATGCAATAGTATGCAGACATTAAAAATAATAAGATAGTTCTTATGTAATAATCTCCAAGATATTTTGTGAAGTGAAAAAAGCAAGAGGCAAAACAAGATGTACAGCATGCTTCTCTTCATGAAGGAAAAATTAGCGTTCATGAGCACACACATGTTTTCACTCACCTGCATCTTTGCGTGTATATGAACCATTATTTTAGGAAGACTACTAGAGACAATTGTTATGGTGGTTGCCCTCTAAGAGTTACTGATGGGTGTCTGGAAGCAGGTATTGGAAATACATATCATGTTCACTGAATAATATGTTTTTAAACATCTTGAACCATGTACATTTATTCAAGGGATAAATAAATTTTATTAACTTTTGTACTTCTTGCAAATCAAAAAATGCACACTGAAATGGGAATTTTTTCTTTTGTTCTGTCTATTTAATAAAAATAGTAAGAAGAAGAATAACCCAGAGGCTAAGAGTGTCCAGGCAAATAGACACTCTTGCTCACTGCTAGTACTAATGTAACTTGAGACGATCTTTCTGGATGACACCTGGTAAGATAAATAAAGCGACCTAAATGTGCATATCCTCTATTTCAGCCTCGATCGTTCGGAAGGGATTTTAGGAATCTATCTTTAGGAAATAACCAAACATATGTCTAAAAATAAGGTAGCATGACATTTATTACAGATTTGGAAATAACATAAATGTCTTTTAGTAAGAAATTTAATTTTATAAATTATATGTACCTCCATACAGTAGAGTATTATGCAGCCAAAAAATTATGGTGGAGAAGAATAATGTCACCTGAGAACGTACAAAACTGCAAAACATTATGCGCAAATAAACTACCATTTTTATTTTGTAAAAGTTTATATGCATATAAAAATTCAGAAAAGTACATATAGCTATGTTTTCTCCCCAGCTTTATTTGAGATATAATTGACATATGTTAAGTTTAAGGTGTACAATGGGCTGATTTCATACAGGTATTTGTAGCTAAGTTTTACCTGTTTCCTTTTAACAGCTATCGTTGCATGGTGGGAAAATGGAAAGATTTTTCTCTTACTTTTCCCCCATGTTTTTGCACTTTTCTGCATTAAACGCAGCTCAATTGTTAGGAGAATGGGCTTAGAAGCCAACTGGAGGGATTCAAAAGCCTATGCTGCTACTTGCTACTTTGTGCAAGTTACATAGCCCTTCTGTGCCTCCATGTAGTGCTTCCCTTTCCTATCTGTAGAATAGGGTAATAATAGTTACTACTTCAAAGGTTACTGTGAGTTCAACTGGTTCATTGAAGCAGTTTCTGAGCGGTAACTCAGAACAGTACCTGGCATACAGTATCTAAAACTGTTGCTGTTACGTTTAGAATTAGGTGGTAAAGCTTTCAAAAACTCAAGTTAATGATCTATTATACATTTCAAGTTTCACTTTATTACCTGTTGCTAAGCATAAAAAAGCAAATGTGTATGTTTTAGAGAATAACGAATGAAAAAATATTTAATACAAGATTCTTACAATGGAATGACTACTATTAACTTGGCCTTCCAAATTAAAGAGGCTTAAAGAGCCTTTTTAACACGCATATCCTTATACAAAATCAAACAAATGAACCGATAAAACCCACCTCCCCACTGAGGTGAGGCCTGCAGTGTGATCTCCTAAGACAGAGCCTTCTCATTTGGACACCTGATCATAGATTCACAAGCAAGGTATGTTTTTCTATTTAATTGGTGGAAGAGCAGGCTTTAAAAAAAGAAAAATGCTCCAGGGATGTTCTATGAGTGATAAGCAGCAGCACAGAACTTTCACCAACCTGTGGGAGACCAGTGATCAGGACGATCCCACTTAAACAAGAAATCCGTTGCTAGGATTCCAGTGCCTCAGAAATCTTCAGGACAACAGGGGACTGATGAAGTAGGCTTGGCAAAAAGAATCACAGCCCATGAGGACCATGACAATGCATTATGCTAAGAAACCTAGTCCAGAACTATATATATATATATATATATATATACGAATTGCAAAGGCTAGATTAGTTTTATTAGCTATTACCTAATCCCCAAAATAACACGATCATGAAAGACAGGACTTTTGTCTGATGAAGGAATGGCCAAAGAATATAATTTGCTCACAGTCTGCTTTATAAATGTTTTATTTTAGGCAATTTTTAAATCTTCCAATGGCCCATTAGAACCTGGCCTTCATTTCGGTTTACACATTTTTTTTTTTTAAGAGCTTGGCTTTGCATTTATGTAGAAAACAGCAAGCTGCCCCAAAGTGCAGCAACAATTCCTGCACCTTCTGGCCCAGGTTGTAAAGCCCCCTCCCCAGAGGGTCAGGTGCCAGGGAGCAGCAAGCTGCAGTTCCTTTGAAGTTTTCATAAATTAACCTTGTTATATATATAGCAGCTGAGGTGGTCACAACTTTGAAGGCACTGACGCAGTCTCCAAAGACAGCTCAAGGAGAAATGCCCTTCGTGACCCTTGGAATCATAGCTGCCACTCTGGTCTTGGCAAATCACGAGGATGGAACTCACACTGGATTATGCCTACTTCTTTCTCTGCATCTCCCTTATACATAATAACCCCTCACAACCCCTTGCAAGTAGTCAGGCCTCTTACATGGCCAGCTGGCTGTCCAAGAAAGCCCAGGGAAATCTTTCATTATTTCAACACAGTTTGTCTTTCTTAAAGTCCTCCTATGCTCCAAAATAACTTCTCAATTCTGCAACCATTTAAAATTCCCATTCCTGCACTAGTGTAAGCTGAAGTGTTACAAACAAAACCATCTGATTCAAAAGCTTCATGCTAAATTGGAAATAAAGGGAATTGTCTCAGTTTTAAAATGAGAGGGATAACCCAATTATCCCAAATGAACATATACTCAACAGAATGTGTAGAAGAAAATAACTGCGTAAGGGGAACGCATGCAGTGGAAGACAGAGGTATCATCATGAAAGTAAGAAAACCAGGATAAACAACATGGCCCATCACTTTGTGGAGACAGCTACACATGACCTGGGCATTCTAGAATATTATTATTACCATTTCTTAATGATAATATCATTTCTTAATCCTAACACTTGGGGGAGCAAAACTCATCATGTCATTGTTTTGGGTTTTGTTTTGTTTTCTCATCTACTCAGTTCCTTTTGTCTTAATTAATTGAGCATATAATGTACAGTGGTTACGGGAAAGGATTCTGGAACCCAGTGGAGGGGTCTCAAATTCCCATTCTACCACTTCCTAAATGCAAGGTCTTTTAACTATAAAATGGAGATAACATGAACCTCATAAGACCATTGTGAGAATTAAATCTAATTATGTGAAATGTGCCTGACACATGAATGTGCCTAATATGTGGTAGACGATGATGATGATGATGATGACGTGATAATTAACAGTTATAGGGCACTGCTATGTGTAGCCCCAGGTGCTGGAAATGGCATATATTTCGCATCACAGGTAGCACACAATTAAGCAGAAGAGACAGACATGCACTGCTTATTTATACTATGTGATGATGCCATACATTTGTTGTTCTTTTTTCTCTTTTCTTTTTTTAATATAAATTCAATTATCCAACATATAGTACATCATTAGTTTCAGATGTAGAGTTCAATAATTCATCAGTTGCGTATAACACCCAGTGCTCATCACATCATATGTCCTCTTTAATGCCTGTTGCCCTGTTACCCCATACCCCCATACACCTCCTCTCCATGGAACCCTCAGTTTGTTTCCTATAGTTAAGAGTCTCTCATGGTTTGCCTCCCTCTCTGATTACTTCCCATTCAGTTTTCCCTCCTTTCCCCTATGATCCTCTGTGCTGTTTCTTATATTCCACATATGAGTGAAACCATATAACTGTCCTTCTCTGATTGACTTATCTCACTCAGCATAATACCCTCCAGTTCCATCCATGTCGCTGTAAGTGGTAAGTATTCATCCTTTCTGATGGCTGAATAATATTCCGCTGTGTGTGGAATTGCATTGCTATACACTAACAATGAGACAGCAGAAAGAGAAATTAAGGAATCAATCCCATTTACAATTGCCCCAAAGACCATAAGATACCTACGAATAAACCTAACCAAAGAGGTAAAGGATCTGTACCCTAAAAACCACAGAACACTTATGAAAGAAATTTAGGAAGACATGAAGAAATGGAAAAACATTCCATGCTCATGGATTGGAAGAACAAATACTGTTAAAATGTCTATGCCACCCAGAGCAATCTACAGATTCAATGCAATCCCTATCAAAATACCATTGACATTTTTCACAGAGCTGGAACAAATAATCCTAAAATTTGTATGGAAGCAGAAAAGACTCTGAATCACCAGAGGAACGTTAAAAAAGAAAAACCAAAGCTGGTGGCATCACAGTGCCGGACTTCAAACTCTATTACAAAGCTGTAATCATCAAAACAGTATGGTACTGGCACAAAAACAGACACAAAGATCAATGGAACAGAATAGAGAACCCAGAAAATGGATCCTCAACTCTATGGTCAACTCAACTTCAATAAAGCAGAAAACAATATCCAATGGGAAAAGGACAGTCTCTTCAACAAATGATGTTGGGAAAACGGGACAGCCACCTGCAGAAGAATGAAACTGGGACCATTTTCTTGCACCATACACAAAGATAAATTCAAAATGGATGAAAGATCTAAATGTGAGACAGGAATCCATTAAAATCCTAGTGGAGAACACAAGCAGCAAGCTCTTCAACCTCAGCCAATGCCATATATTTGGTTTGGGTTCAAGGTGCAGGATGCTGTGATGGCCAATAATGTGGGTTCTAGAATCGGACTGCCTGGGTCCAAATCTTGGCTCCACTACTGGATAACCATATGGTTTGGGACAAGTTGTTCAGCCCCATAATGCCTCAGTTTCATTCCTCAGTAAAATGAGGGTATGAATAGAACCTAACTCATTGGGTTGTTGTGAAGACTGAAAAAATCAGTACGTGTAAAGTACCTACAATAGTGCACAGTATATGGCAAGGACTCCACAAATGAATGTTATTTGTTATTGTTGTCTGGGCTTTTTACAGGTCCAGAAGGAGATGAGAATTCCAGATGAAGCAACAAGAGAAACAAAGGGTGGTGGTCATGGGAGAGGACAGACTGGAGCACAGGGTGTGTGGCCAGGTAGCCCCAGGAGATGTGGCCGAGGAGGTTAGACTCCAAAGGTCAAAATCTTTTAGTTTCTCTCTTGTCCAAAAGGCAACCATCCCTTTAAATCTCTATATCATGGTTTGTACGTCCATCATAGGTCATGGTTAGAGTAACCAGCGTCTGCAAAACGGGATCAGATGGCTGGTAAAGAGAACTTCTGCCCCAAAATATGTCCGTTGCTAACCTCTATGAGAACACACAGTCTTTCACATCATTGGAGTTAATTTTCTGGATTAAGGCACTATATCCAAAAAGTTCCCTTAAAATACAGTCAATTGGAAAGATAACAAACTGAATTAACACCTACTAGCACAGAAGCATGAGTTATATACATCCCATATAATCACATACACACACAGAAAATCAAGGAAACCGTATTTACCTATATGAAAATCCTGAAAGTGAAAAGTTCTTTTTTTATTATTATTTATTTATTTTCTTAAGTAGGCTCCATGCCCAGCATGGAGCCCAATGAGGGGGTTGAACTCACGACCCCAAGATCAAGTCCTGAACTGAAATCAAGAGTCAGACACTTTACTGACTGAGCCACCCAGGCGCCCAAAATCTTCTTTATTTTTATCAGGGAACTAGCCATGGTTTCTTGCTCATAACCAGAATAACTTCAATTAGCAAATACAAGTAAATTCATAGTGCTTTGGAATTATACTGGCAAGATTATGGAATGACTTTTTACATTTCTGACAAAAAGGACCATATACGATATGTGACAAGATATCAGTTATTTTTTTATTTTAGTTTAATGAGTCATACTTTTTTTTTACAATGTAAATTAACTGCCTGATAAGACTAGTACCCTATGAACTTGAGCTGGCTATTTATAGCGGCAATTTTATAATTGAAATAAAAATGTTATCCTGGAAGAAAAGAAGCATAGCTTTCTAAAATCTTATTATAAAAAGTTACTGATTATAACTTGAAGAAACTTGCATTTTCACATTTTATCTTTCTTAAAAAATGAAAACTGAACAGACTTTCAGAGTAAACAGCAGCCCATGAATAACTGGGATCTAATGTATAAGGTGGAGACAGCAATGCTGGGTGCCCTCTCGTTGCTCATAATTCCACACACCCAGTCTGTTCCTTGCCTTCCATTTCACAGTGAGCCCATTTCTTGATGACTAGCAATTTCGTGAGAAAACAGCATTTCCTACTCATGTAGGTGCCTGCTGCTGTCTATCTCGACATAACCATAGATCTAATCTCAGTCTGGTTCTTGCAACCACATAATGAAAGTGGCAGTGTAGACACCTTATTCTGTCTCACTGGGGAAGAAGGGAGATTAGGAAGGTTAGTAGAACCCAAAGGCCCTGCAACTTCATCTTGCTGTGATCCCCTAGATATTATTCCATGAGGTCACGATGCAATTTAATCAGTATTCTATCACAGGCAAGCCATGGTTGAGGCACTGGACTGGGGTAAACTCTTACAGAATTTATAGAAGTCTTCAGCACTGACAAGAAGCAGCAGGGACCCGCGAGGTCTCAAATCATTTCCCGTGTGACTCTGTGCTCGGCCTCCACGTGGACCCCACAGGCAGCTGTTCTGCGTCCACTTCACTCTAGGTGCCTGGCCAGCCAAGCCCAATCCTTCCAAGGATAAATTGTAAAAACTTTTTTTCAAAAACCACATCTGCGTCCATGTTTCTGTCTGCTCATCTATTTCTCAGGAGCAGAAGAAGAAGGTGCAAAGAACAAGTGTGCCCCTTCCCCTTGGGTGACTCAACAGGTGCCTTCCTAGAGAAAAGAGGCAAGTAAAATGTCTTTTTGTGATTAGTTTTATACAAAGATTCTTCTAACTGCAGTTTAGACAGAGAAAATTCAATCTATTTAATTTAATGACCTATTAAAAATTGTGTGAACATGGTCTCAGAGATAAAAGGAAAACTTAGGATGAACATTTCATCAGGGAAGATTAGTGGGAATGCCTACAGTGCTATACGTTATGCTTGTGACCTTCATATCATCACATCATTGAAAACACAGGCAGCCTAGTTCCTCTTAGTGATGTCAAGTCATTCAATGAGATATTGCTTCCTCCAACTTATTAGACCTGAGTGAACTCCAACCTGGAAGTGATCAATTGTGAAGAAGACACATATTCGTTTATTAATGGTTCATGCAGCAAGGCCAAAGCTAGACCAAAAAAGGAGATAATGGCAACATCAAATGAGACAGGTGAGACAGGTGTCTGTCAGCCATGAGATCTGAACGAGTAGAACCTGAGCCCCTGTGAGGAGGAACAGACCCTGAGGACAGATCAGCTGTGGAAAATGGAAGGCTGGCCCAGGCCAAAGAAGAAGGTCAGAGAGAGCAGGACCCAGGAATGGCCCAGCCCCAGCCCAACAAGGTGAGGTAGGGAATTCCCATCAAGAATAATGGACACACAGGGGCGCCTGGGTGGCACAGAGGTTAAGCGTCTGCCTTCGGCTCAGGGCGTGATCCCGGTGTTACGGGATCGAGCCCCACATCAGGCTCCTCCGCTATAAGCCTGCTTCTTCCTCTCCCACTCCCCCTGCTTGTGTTCCCTCTCTCGCTGCCTGTCTCTATCTCTGTCAAATAAATAAATAAAATCTTTAAAAAAAAAAAAGAATAATGGACACACAGAATTTGAGATGGGGAATGGGGAAGCAGGCAGGATGCAAGATAGAGCCAGCAGGTGGTCACATCAGGGTTTTAAAGGCAGCAAGAAGAGAAACTCCAGGGGACGCACTGGGGACCCTGATGGGCACTAACCCTGGGAAGAAGAGGGGCAAGACAGGAGCCCAATGCCTAGGGCCTCAGAAATTCACAGACTGGCGTGCATGAAAACCGGTCTGGGGGAGAGGCAGAGGCTTATACCAGAATTAGTTCCCAGGCCTGGGGTACAATTCAAAGCAGGGAGGGCAACAAGACTAACGTGATGCTGAGTCACAGAAGGAGTGACCCCAAACTCTCTTCATTCTGCTTTTACCACTTTCAACCTTGACACCGATAACTCTGGAACCTTGGTCAAGTTACTTAACCTCTCTGATCCTCAGTTTCCCCATCTGTAAATAGGTAATAGGACTTATCTCACAGGCCTGGGGAGAGGTTTAAGTATGACAATGTGTGCAAACACTATCAGCATGGTGTCTACCACGTGGCATGGCTCAACAAACGTTAGTTACTTTCCATGACACTACTGGTCTTTTCACTTTATTCCTACTAAACTCTAAGTTTCTTAAAGATAGGCCAAGCCTTATTAATTTCCACGCGCACCTTGCCCAGTTCTGCCCCAGTCCAGGGATACATAGGCCCCACAGGGTCTGCGGTGAACTGACTGGCAGTGAATGGACATATATATAAAAGTATTTGTCTGTCATGGCAGACCCGGTCTCACCTCAGTCACTGGAAATCAAACAAATAAATGCTTTCATCTACATGCATTGTTAGCACTGCCTTTCTGGAACAAACCCTGTGTTTTAGTACTGGGTAGATGTGCCTCAAACTACATCTATGTCCATTAAAAGCCCGTGGAACTCCAGAGTGGGGAAACAGCTTTGCTGTCTTTCTCTGTGGGGTTTTTGAGGCAGGATCACACCGCCCCAGAGCACCAGCAGCCATTTCTTCATGGTCAGCGGGGCAGCAGAGGGGAAGCGGTTCTGGGAAAGGGGACTAAAAAAGGAGGCATGGCGGGAATGGCCAGCAATCCCTGTCCTGACTGACGAAAGATTTTTCCAAACTTTGCTCAGAGACCCTTTGCTCTTCTTTGCTCCTGCTTTTACTGGTCCTTCAGGATAATCGCAAATCCTTATCACTGTTCCTCAAGCACGTGATGTTGACAAGGGTCTTACTGAAACTGGGAGGATCTGTTTACCCGGAAAAGATTCAATATGCTAATAATCTGTGTGTTGTACAAGTTCTGCTAAACAGAGCCTAGGGGACAATGCCTACATCTCTTAGACCACAGGGCAGCTGTTTGGGCTAAGAAAGCTTTGGGAAGGCAACTCCCCTCAGCATTCCAACGGCAGAGTGGTCAGGCAGGCCTCAGCATTCCAAAGGCCTACGCCCTTCTCCAAAACCTTCCATCAACCCCAGAGGCCTCCATGTTACATTTTAGCCAGCCAGGTATTACGGCTGATTTCATGCTCTACATTAACCCCAACAGAGGCATAGCAAAATGTCGGGGGTAGGAGGTGGATACGTCCCTTATCTTGATTATAATGATGCCTTTTTAAGTATAAATATATATGTCAAAACTTACCAAATTGTATAATTTAAATATGCACAATTCATTGTGTATCAATGATACCTCAATAAAGGTGTTTAGAAAATTTAAAGGATGGAAGTCATGGAACAGCTTAGATATTATTAATTAGTTTTCAAAATTATTCAGGGTTTTGGATCAAGTCAAAACATCCATCAACTACTCTGTGTGTTTTCAGCTGATAAAAATTTTTCTGATAAATTTAAAGATTTCTCAGAGTTCAGTTGAACTCTCTATATACAGGCTGCCAGGATTTTTTTTCTAATCATAATAAACAATAATAATAGCTGGACTTAAAGCATTCACTATGGTCTGGAATGACCTATGCACTTTAGTATCTTGCATCATTTAATCCTCAGTATAAACCTATGAAGTAGAGCATTATCCTCATTTATAGAGAAGGGCCCTTAGAATGACGGTCACACAGCAAGCAAGGCACAGAACTGGAATTTCAAACCAGCAGTCTGAGTCCAGAGCTTAAATCTATGCGGCCTCCTGACCTGACTTTGGGGGAAACCCTCTTCTTCCGTTAAAGACCATTAATCAAGGGGTTCTGTCTTCCCCTGTCCTAAGTCCTATATTTTTCTGAGTCTGATTTGCCAACTTGTCCTGTGACAAAAGAAAATATATCACAATCAAGCTGGATGTACTTCAGAAAGGAAAAATTCATTTGAAAATCAACTAATGTAATTTATCATATTCCTCATATTAACAGAATAAAGGACAATGTTCATATGATCACTCAACGGATACAGAAAAAACATTTGATAAAATTTATTTTAATTAATAATATATTATTAATAAATTATAATAATAAATTAATTGGCTAATTCGACTTTATATGAATTCATTATTTAAAAGTAACTGTGAGTTAACTGGTTAAGATTAACTATTTCAATCTGTCTTTTTTTAAGTATCTACAAAAACTGATAAATAAACATCACTCCTAATGGGGAAATGTTAAAAGCTGTCCCTCTGAGATCCACAATGAAGAAAGAATGCCCACCACCACCTTCTATTCACACTGTATTAGAAGGTCATAGTCAAAAAAAAAAAAAAAAAAAAAAAGCTGTGCAAGTCTTCTACACAGAAAATTATTCAACTTATAAAAAATAAAAAGAATTTAAATGAGGCTTAAATACATGGAGGATATATCATGTTCATGGATTAGAGGACCCAATATTATAAATTCCTTTTCTGCCTAAGTGAGCCAAAACTGGCTTAAGCTCCTTACAACCAAGCACCTTGACTAGTCCAGAGGTTTTGAACTGAGGATGCCCCTCCCCCATACATCTAATTTCCTTCCTCTCTTTTTTTTTTAATATTTTATTTATTTATTTATTTGACAGAGAGAGAGACAGCCAGCGAGAGAGGAAACACAGGCAGGGGGAGTGGGAGAGGAAGAAGCAGGCTCTGAGCCGAGCAGGGAGCCCAACGCAGGGCTCAATCCCAGGACTCCGGGACCTTGCCCTGAGCCAAAGGCAGACGTTTAACAACTGAGCCACCCAGGTGCCCCCTAATTTCCTTCCTCTCAATCAGATATGCCGTGGGGTTTTTCACCTCTTCGTTTTTACCCCTCTTTTTCTTCTACTTCTGCCCAAATCCAGTCCTCAAACACAATTCCACTCTTTAGTAAGTTCTTCCTTCTTAAATTCAAGTTCATTTTTCTTGCCTTGAATTCTATAATATTTTTTGATGTAAAATTAGTCTTAATAATATTTACAAATTCTTATAGCATCTGTTATGTATATGTTATTCAACTTTTCACAACTCATTTCTGCAATTAGAATGTCTTCACTCTAAGAAGACAAACATTGAGACCTTTTATTTCTTTGCTTCATTCTTGCATAGTGCTTTTCACATAGGAAATGCTCAGTACACATGTACAAATGAGATTTGTTTTATATGCAATACGTGGCCATGATTACTGGGTAAGAACGAGACAATACACTGGTTCCAACACAAGTAGATGCAATAGCCCAATACGGCCTTTTCCCTATTAATTTGAACAGTATGACAATCATCTTGGGAGCCTTACCAATTCCCAAGAATTTACCCAGAAAATTAAGAACTGGAGACATTAACCAGAAATTCTGTAGTCCCAAATCAAAGACATAGCTGCAAAGTTTCCTGGAAAAGCAAACAAAAAACTCAAAACTCTATTAAATAAATACTGTGTTCTTGGAGTTTTATAATACTAGAGGGACACAATTAAACATCCCACCCCCACATGACCTCAAGACACATGAGTGGCTGTTCAGCAAACACAATAGCTAAAGCTCCAATCAACAAAACAACTTAGAGTAGACCAATTACCCAAAGGGGAAAAAAAGATGTGGATTCAATGAGTTGCCATGAAGAAGAGTCTGCAATTCCTTGATCTAAGGCCAGAGGTGGAGAATTATACTAAATCTATAGCAAAAAGCCCTCCATGGGATCACACAGGAGATGAGAGATCCTATCTTCCTAAATCCTTCTCGCTGAATATGAAGTATGAAGCAAAATGCACAGAATCACAGCAAACGTGTTCCCTAATTCCATTTTGCTGATCTATAGGATAAAATACTTAAAATCCAGAAACTTAGCTATTAAAATGACTAAACAAAAGCATATTTCCTACGTTGGCTGAGATTCCTAGAAGATGAATTTTGAAAATAGATTCATAAATCCGTCCTAGGTGTTATGATCTGTAATAAGCCTGGATTTAAATCTGGAAATGGGAAAAAGCAGGGACAGAGACATGAACCCAGGACAAACACTGCTGGGGCTAACACCAAGCAGATTTTCTCTGCCTCACAAACATCTGTCTGAAGGGTGGAGTGAATTTAGCCACAAACATTTGCAATCATTCTTTTTGGCAAACAGCAGCTCCAGGAAGATTACAAGACGTTCTTCACCCTATATAGTCGCTCTAAGAACTGAAGTGTGTGCTGGGGGGGCGGGGGGTCTATCTCTGGTGTTACCAGTGTCATCTGGTGATTCTTGACTGTCCAATCACATTTCAGTGGGTACATCTCTAGAGTAATCAGCTGGGGACCTAGTCATCTCAATGGGAGACCATTAATTGTCAGTTTCTGAGGGTCCTCTCTCTTGGACTGGCTGGTTAGTTTTCTCAGAGACCACCCCAACTCCTGCCTGGGTGATATAAGCCTTGCAGTCAGTATTGAGGTGCAAGGAGTTGGGGGGCCTCCCATTTGGCATGACAGCCTTCACTTAATCTATTTTCAAGTAGACATTTATCCCTTTCCGCTAAACTGTAAAAGATTCTGAAATCAGGAGGGTATCTGCAGCTCACATTGCTCCTTTTAAAGATTTTTGACCAATTCTGTTTTCAGCTGCATGCCAATCCTAGATTTGGGAGGTAACTATTGCCTCCAAATGCCAAGCCCTTCTGGGCTCCACAGTGTAAAGGAGTTGCTTTTTAATGGCTACCCCTACCCACAGGCCTAGGTTTCACCCGAACTGATCTGCTAAGTTGATTACCAGTCATCCATCAGTTTTCCACATTCTAGAATTTCATGGATCGCTCCAGCATGCTGTTGTCCTCAAGTCCAGCGTAGTTGTATCTCAGTAGCTCTGGGACAATTCTGCTTTAATTTGGGGGGGGGGGGGAGTTCTCTTCTAATTCTTTTTTCTATTGATGAATTAAAAAGGAAGAAAAATTTACAAAACAAAATTAAAGTAAAGCTCTGAGGGAAGGTTAACCACATAGCAGTCTGCTTGCCAATCAAGTTTTCACCTAAAAGTGACTTTTATAAACAGTACGAAAACAAACTTGTGAAAGTTTTAATTTAAACTTAGTCAAAGCACTACCTTTTGAACTCCCCAGTTAAAAAGCAGTTCACCTGCCCTCCCCCTTCCCTGACTCCCCTGACCTCTCCCTTGCAGGGCTCCAAGGCACACTGCCTCCTAGGAGGAACACTTCTACATCAAGGCACAGCACTGGCTCTTCCCTCTGCCTGGAAATTCCTTCCCTGAATATCCAGTGTCTCATTTCCTCATCTTGTTCATGTCTTTGCTCAAAGTTCCCTTCTCAGGGAAGCTTACCTTAACCATCCCACTGCATCCTCCCTCCACACCCACACCACCCCTCCACCTTTTCTTGCTCTACCGTTGCTCTTTGCCAGAGCACCTCCCACCTATGACATCCATACCTACTCATTAAGCTTACTGTTTATTATCTGTCCCCCTGGGTCACAAGATGCAAGTTCCATAAAAGCTAGATCTTTGTGTTGTTCGCTGCTGGAACCAAGCGTCCAAAACACCACCGCAACATAGCAGGAGCTCAATATCTTTAGAGTGAAAACATCAACACTATAAATTGGATTATATCTAGGGTTGCAGACAAGGCAGAGCTTGATGAAAGAAAGGTGGCAGAGGAAGGAATGAAGAACCAGCAAGACAGGTTCTTTTCTCCTTTCCCTGCCTCTTACCGATTCAGGCTGCCGCTGTGACCCCCACCTTGGGGAGGAAGGAAAGAAGGGCTATGATAAGAAAGAAGAGTGGAGTAAAAATCATAAGATGATAAAGAGAAGAACTTCAGAGGGTGGTCATCTGAAAAGAGGCAGAATGAAGTTTAAACCTTCCAGCAAACCGGGGAGCAGCATTCCACCCTCCTCAGCTCCTTGTTTCTCCTGCTGGAGTTGAAACTAACTGAAAGATATTTTTAAGGCCCAATAAAACAGCATGATTTAAACAAACACTACTAATTATCAGCAAGCAACAAGGACTTCCCTGGGGCACCATAACCTGTTTTTCCATCACTTAGGTAGTAAAACCACTTCATCACCCCCGCATTCAGCCACTTCGCCAAGACAGATGTGAATTTTTTCTCCCAGACCTTGTATAATTTTTCTCACTAGTATAATATTTCAGTAATAGGTAGAAATGCAGAAATCTAATGTATGTTTAGAAAATGAGAAGCCTGATAATACTCAATTCTTTGGTCACCAAAACTAATGCAATTATTTAAACTAGTTAAATCAATACTCTGAGTACTTATTAAGTGCTAGTCTCTGTTCCAGGTACTAAGATGACAAGATGTAGCTCTTCATTGTAATCCAAATGCAGTGTTTCTCATCCTTTGTATAAACAGGTGAATCTCGTGCTCCCTCTCCAGATAGAACACTTGGGAGAGAATTGGCTTTCTCAGTACAACTCCGTATTACTGATTCATAGAAGAGAACATGTATCTTTCGTATATTCCCACTAACCAGCGAGATATTTTTATTGAGTTTCCTTTTCTTATTTCACATTAAGAAAACAGTATATTTTTTTTTGTTTTCCAAATACAAAATGTTACAACATTTTGTTAAAATGTTTTATAAACCTCATTCATTCACCGAATGTTCAGAGTGCTCTTAGATACCGGCTAAGTGCTAGGTTAAAACAGTGACTAATAAAGAAAATGTTTTCTTAAATTGCATATGTAACACTAAGAGCTTCTCCCGATATCCCACCGCCTTTCCTCCTTAAGAATCACTGATCCAGGGGATAATAGCAGAATTCCATGTGAAACTTTGGTATATGTAATTTTCCAAGACATTATTATCCCTATTCCATTTAAAAGTAAACTTTATTGGGGCTCCTGGGTGGCTCAGTCAGTTAAGCATCTCCCTTTGGCTCAGGTCATGATCCCAGGGTCCTGGGATCAAGCCCTGCGTGGGGCTACCTGCTCAGCGGAGAGTCTGCTTCTCCCTCTCCTTCTGCTCGCCCTCCCTACTTGTTGCTTGCACTCTTTCTCTCTCAAATAAATAAATAAAATCTTTTTTTTAAGTAAATTTTATTAACCTCTTACCATTATAAAAATAAGGTATGATCCATATGGAAAAGTTGGAAAATATAGAAAAGTGGAAGAAGCAAAAATAATTCATTCATAATCCTACCACCAGGGCCAGCTAATGTTAATGGTTTGACATATTCCCTTCCAGTGTTATTCCTCTTACTGGATTACTCTTACTCCAGAAGGAAACATGACAAGAAAGATACAAGACCAACATGAAGATTAATCCTATGGAAGAACCTAACAAAAGGTCTAAACAAACATAAAGACCACAAAACTGTCAAAACACTGAAAATCAGAACATACATTTAAGTTAATCACAATCATAAACCCAATATGCTTTGCTCTTATTTGATTAATTTTTAATAAAATTTCTTTAATTTTCATATAGAAGTCTAAATGTTGAAAACTAGTCTAAAACTATGAAGAAGAAGCCACTCTGGAAAACAGTATGGAGATCCTTCAAGATGTTAAAAATAGAGCTACCCTATGACCCAGCAATCGCACTATTGGGGATTTACCCCAAAGATACAGATGGAGTGAAAAGAAGGGGCACATGCACCCCAATGTTCATAGCAGCAACGTCCACAATAGCCAAACTGTGGAAGGAGCCAAGAGGCCCTTCAACAGATGAATGGATAAAGAAGATGTGGTCCATATATACAATGGAATATTATTCAGCCACCAGAAAGGATGAATACCCACATTTGCATCGACATGGATGGAACTGGAGGGGATTATGCTAAGTGAAGTAAGTCAAGCAGAGAAAGACAATTATCATATGCTTTCACTCATATATGGAACATAAGCAATAGCACAGAAGACCATAGGAGAAGGGAGGGAAATCTGAAGGGGGAGAAATCAGAGGGAGATGAACCATGAGAGTCTATGGACCCCGGGAAACAGACTGGGAGTTTCAGAAGGGAGGGGGTAAGGGGAGAGGGCAACAGGGTGATGGATATTAAAGAGGGCACATGTGATGAGCACTGGGTGGTATACATAACTAATGAATCACTGAATACTACATCAAAAACGAATAATGTACTATACAGTGGCTAACTGAACATAATAAAAATAAAATAAAATAAAACTATGAAGAAGAGGAAGAAGCAGCAGCAGCAGCAGCAGAAGGAGGCATCAACTTGCCACAGATTAAAATATACTTCACAGCTATTATACTCACAGCAATATGTCCGGGCCTACAAGTAGAAAAATAGATCAGCTGACTACAGAAAAGAATTTAAAAAACGGACATTAGTATATATGGAAATTTAATTCACTATAGAAAAGACAGTTTATTAAATATATGATGCTTAAACAATTGGCTTTCCATCTAAAAGAAAATACAGTTGGACCCACTACCTCAAGCAAATTCCAGATGGAAAAAAATATTAACACACTAAAAACAGAAAAAATAGAAATTAGAATTTAAATTAGAGGAAAATTTAAGAAAACTGGTGGGAAGACCTTTTAACCTAAGGCAGGAAATCCAGATTCTATAAAGAAAGAGAGATAGATGTAATATCATAAGACTATTCTTAAAATTTTGGGCAGAAAATTACAAAAATAAAATCAAAAAACAAATTATTGGTGGGAAAAGATACAGCAACTAATGTGACCAAAAAACCCTATAATATTCAAAGAGCTTTGGCAAATTAATAAGAAAAAAACAACTATATTAAGGGAAATGGGCCAAGAATACACATAGGTAATTGACAGATAAGAATCCAAAGGAAAACTGATAATATGAATACTCAACCTCATCAGGAGTCAAGAAAATTAAAATTAAGTTAATAATGCTTACTCATCAGATTAGCAAAAATTAGAAAAGTGGAGAAATAAAAGCACTAGTGGAAATGTAAGGAAAATAATTTTCTTAAACACTGCTGGTGGGAATGTGATTTGCTATAATATTTTTAGAAAATAATACGGGAAAACACATTAAAACTTAAAATACACATACCCTTTGAACCAGCAGTCCTATTTCTGGGAATTAAACCATAAAAATAAAACCACCAATAGCTTAGAATATGTATCAACAAATATTTGTAGTGACAGCACTTTTTTATGTGTTGAAAACATTTTTCACAACAGAATGCCTATTAATAGCAGAATACTTGAATAAATTCTAGCAAATTCGTATCTCATACAACTATTGAAAAGAAGAAAATAGATCTATCTTTCTCAGAGTCTCCAAGATATATTTCAAAGTGAGAAAACCAAGACACAGAGTAATACACACACACACACACACACAAATATATTGTGTATATAGGCTGACTGTACATTTTAAGATAAGTAGGATCCCTTCCCTTGGTATTGGTGTATGTATCTGTATAGGGTGTGTGAGCACAGAGAAAGGAGTAGAGGACACACCTCAAACTGGAGTCACTGATTTCTGTAAAGGGGTACAGGCAAAGCAAAAAGAAGGAAGGAGGAGGAAGAAAGACAAAGACTATAGCACAATAGAGACTATGCCTAACCCAAAAACAAAAGAAAAGTAGAAAAAATTCTATCCATTGTATTAATGGAAATAATAATAGAATACATTCATGAACAAGGACCAGAGGTGACACAGCCAAATAAAATCGTGATTTCCAGGTGTGACTGTCAATAATTTTTGCTTGGAGTCTTTAAAGAGAGTTTTTGCAATATAGTAATATTTTAAAAGTAAATAGAAAAGATCTGGCAACACTCCCTCAAGAACCTTGAAAGTTATAAAATATAATTTAGAATCTAGAATATATCAAATTCTACTTCTGCCATGTCACCTTTTATTAGTATTTGTAAGAAACAGGGAGACGGAGGAAGAGTCTCACGGATAGAGGTACATGCATGGAAAATAAAAGTGTTCTTGATACCTCCACTATGCTCTCCTTTTAAAAAAATCTTCACTCGATCTTAATCTTTCAAGCTATGCACATACCTAGTGCTGAAAAGCCACACTGATTCTGCTTAGAAGAAAAATGTTGCTATCAAATGGCAGGCAAGATTAAATCCACCTTTGCAATAGCAAAAAAAAAAAAAAAAAAAAGAACCTTGAAAGTGGCTTTGCCCCTTTGACACCGTAGTTCTACTTTCAGGTATTATTTTTAAGGAAGTAAACAGAGATGTGGACAACAATGCTTCTTAAAACACCTAAGTAATTAAATAAATTATAATGTTAAATAAATTCTATAAGATACAACATAATTTCCATTTGCAAAATACATACCTGTGTGTATGTGTATAAACACATATGTGTGTATTTTATACATATGTTATACATATATACTATACAATATAATATTAATGAAAACCCAAGATACAACATAATTTCAGTTTGTAAAATATACATTTTGTGTATATGTGTGTGTATATATATATATATTTATATATATGTATTTTGCAAATGGAAAAATTGTATTATATTTTGAGTTTTGTTAACATGATGCTGTGGGAATTTTTCATTTTACTTAATATACATACATACATATCAACCAAATGACTATAAGAAAATACACTAAAATATATTTAGTGATCATCTATGGCTGGTTAGTATATAAGTGATTTCTATTTACACTTTTATTCTTTTCGAAATTTGTTAAAATTACTATGCACTCTACACTATGCAAATCACAGTAACTCTTTCAAAATGGAAGCATAATAAAGGGAATGAATTCATTTAAAAATGAAAAAGGGTCAGTTGTAAATGCTCAGAAGCATACTCTTCCTCCAATGCTCCTTCAACATTAGAAGTGCCGGGGCTCTCATACTGTAAACCCATGTCTACAGCACTCAGGTAAAAGTTGAATGATAGAGTCCCCTAGATCGACAAACTGTCCCTTCAGTATCTATAAACCCCAGAACACTATGAATCCTCAAGTTTCAAGGATGAATCTCTCAGCTAGTCAGGTCTCAATGAGGCTATCCAGAAAGCCTTCCTATGAAAACCAGCAAAGCTGTGTTTTCCATTATCTCTACTGAACAACATTCATACTTTATTTCTTCAGATTTCCAGTTAGAGCAGATTTCTGTAGTTTGATCTGAGGTCTCAAAATTAAAAACATTTGCTCCTTTTTTCTCTCTTGGTTCTCCTCTTGGGTAGAAAGGATTGCAGCTGAAATACAAGGCGAAGACACGAGTGTGGGAAGACAAACAAGCCTGCAGTGAAGGGAGCTGGTGAGATCTCAGGGCACCACAAGGACAACAAGTAAGCTTTGTTTTTATCCCAGAAAATATTCCGAGACGATCCGACAAGCCAACAACATCTACACGAACCCTATGAGGCATGCTTCTTTCCTCCCACCATCCTTCCCACTCATCCTTTGGAAGGTCTTTTGCTTTGTGGTTGACACAACAAGGATTCCCCACACTATATCTTGTTCCAGTAGGACTGAAGAAAGATCAACAGAAACACGAACAGATTTCTTTAAAACATACTAGTCGATCTCTCTTGTTACCAAAGTAAGTGGAAGAAATGTGTTCTGCATGCTTGAGCTGAGTAAAAGTCACAAAACTATTATGAAAAGTTTCCCAATGCTCAACCTGTAACAAAATATTGTTCACACCTTGAAGGGCAATAACATGTTATTATTTACGTAGGTGCCAAAACAATGGCTGCATGTTGCAATGGGAAGAAAACGTAGACAGGAATATGGGCATACATGTCCTCAGTTGACTCCAGCTCCTGGTATCCGGCTCTCTTTGGCATCATGGAACCCAAACTTCCAGACGACTAAGATCTTCATTTCTTATGAGAATGTATTATTGTTGTATACATATAGCTTCAGACTAGACAGAAAATTCTGGTCCATTTGCTACTACTATGTGTCAGGTCCACAAGATGAGCAGAAAACTACTATAATTAGCTGTGTGGCATTGTTATGTATGTAGGCAGACCAAAATAAATTAAATAAGCCAAACTGAATCTGTTAGACTCAACCAACCATAATCGAAGTGTGTATTAGGGCTCCTGTTAGCACATATCCAGACAGATACACTAATAAAAGAAGTCCCTTTTCTCGACACCTGGCATAAAGGCAAGAATTGTAATAAACAATACTGGAACATATTTACTGGCTTGCAATTTACCTAGAGACAAGATTAGAGCCACAAGATAGAGTCAAAACTAGAAGAAATCACAGCAAATAGGTACCAGTAAGAGTGGAAATACAGCCGAGAAGTAATTTGACCCAAATAGAGAGTGAAGAGAGCATAATGATAGCTTATTTATTAGTAGAAATGAACACATATTGTTACATTGTATTCAGTTCTTGATTATTCATGAGTGATTTACCAATTTTGTGGATTATCCTTCCCTCTGCCACTCTTTTTACATCTGAGTCATCTCTTGCCATCTTTACTTCATATGTGTCCAAAATAATGTTTATGTGTATATACTATGTATATAATCTATGTCAAACTTAATTAGCAAAGCAAACCTGCCTGGTATGGCTATGGTTTACTGATCAAAGAACACCTTCAACTCTCCAGTTTAAGACCAAATCCGGCAGACACATTTTCATTAGTGGACAGAAGTCAGAATGGGGAATTGAACTTGATATATTAAGACACTGGTCAGCTAATCCTTGCCTGTTGTCTTTTTCTAAGTAAAATTTATTCAGATATAATCAGTCAACTCTATTAAATGTCATTTACAGGCAGGAAACTGTACTCATATGATAAGGAAAAATAGAAAAGTCACTGCCCATGCCCTGTCAAGCCTTAGATTGAGTTTTTTACTTGAGTGGATGAGTTCCTAACAGTAAAAAGGAAATCATAAGAATTTGTCCCATGCAATGGGGACACAAATATCATTTCACAGTGGAGATCTGAGCCTTGTTTTAGTGGATTATAAGCTTAAGGCAAGAGACTTTTCCTCTTTATACTGCTTCTATACTTCCTTCAGCATCTAAGCCCTTTGCTTGCAAACATAACCTGAAAATCCATATTTACAGTGGCCAAGATCATGAGTTTACTATTCTAGGTTCAAATCTTATACCATTTACCAACTGGATGATCTTCAGCAAATTACTTGATTTCTCTAAGCCTTGATCTGCTTTCCTTGAAAGTGGGTATAATGATACCCACCCCAGAGATATAATAATGACTAAACAAGCTATTCTCTGTAAAGCGCAAAGCACCATATCTAGCAGAAAATGTGATCAATAAATGTAGAGGTAGTATTACTATCATTGTATTAATTACTTGACTGAACTGACTACCCCAGGAATGAGCAAAGTAGATTATAAAAGAACAGGGCTGCACAGAATTGATTTTTGTAGTTTGAGTGTTGGACAGAAGGGAGGGAGGAAGGGAGGGAGGGAGAGAGGGAGGGAGGGAGGGAGGGAGGGAGGAAGGAAGGAAGGAAGGAAGGAAGGAAGGAAGGAAGGAAGGGAGGGAGGGAGGGAAAGAGAGAAAAAGAAAGGAAGGAAGGAAGGAAGGAAGGAAGGAAGGAAGGAAGGAAGGAAGGAAGGAAGGGAGAGAGGGAGGGAGGGAGGGAGGAAGGAAGAAAGAATGCAGGCACATATCAATGTCTACATGTAGGCACCACACTAACCTATTAACATATAGTTTATATATTTTATTCTTTAGCCCTTTGATTCTTTCTATATACGACCAACATGTAATATTAATAGAGCCAAATACCTTTCAGTGGGAGAAATATTGATGTTATGAGCTGTTAACTAACGGAAGGGCAATAAAAGGGGGGGAGTATGGCTCTGGTGTTATTGCCTAAGTGACACAATTATTCAGATAGATGCACAACGCACCCCAGGTTCAATGGCATCAAGAATCCCCACGGTTTCATTTCAGACCTTTATCAAAGTCCTAGCAACAGCACAACCTTAGGCCTTCCCAGAATAATCAACTTTGAATCTAGGACCTCAAAGTGCAAAGAGAAACTCGAGACCACCCAGAGACTGACCAGTGTGTAGAAATACACAAAATTGAGAAAGGAAGTAGAAGATGGAAAACCATGTAGGACCCAACTCCCAAGGATTTGCACCGGCTCTACTTTCTTCAGCCCCAGCTGGGGAGAGAACTTGCATTTGTTAAAAGCTTTTCCCTCCTCCCTTGTTCTTCATTGTCTTTCTCCTTGCTCTCAAAACTAGCCCTCTGCCCTGAACTACCAAACAGCTATGGGCACAGTCTCCTGGCAAGTAGGAAGCTACGGCGCTTCACCCTGTTCGCAGTTCTGCAATTCATGTGACCGTTCCTTCACGGGTGCTCAGACTCTTCATCAAGGAAGAGAACTAGAACTGTTTAAAATTCCCAAGCCAGAGGAGTGTGTGTGTGCTTCTAACAGCCTGCAGTCAGCCGTGCCCTTGCTGATGAGGGTGACAGTTCCGTGTGCCCAGAACCAGTTGTCTATCCCTGCCCTTGGAAGACTGGCCCAACCAGTCCCACTGCACTTTTGAGGACTGTGGAAAAGCCTGGAATTGGTGATGTTATTAAACGTTTTTGTTAGTCACTAAGTAAAGTCTTTGCCTAGAAACCTTCATTTCCTGTACAGCAGGGTAGGCAAGGTCCAACCGAGGGTTTCCTGAAATAATTCATTAAAACAGGCCAGTTCTACAATGAGGAAATTATCTCCCTGATCACTACATGCCAGTTTGATCCTTAGTAAAATTAGATCTTGTCCACTAGCTGACAGGCAGACAGACCTGGGTCCCACATTCCAACCCTCCCTTGCAATTTGGGCAGATTACATAAAAAATAAACTTTATGGTACTACTCCACTGACTCAGACTTCCTGTGCTTTTGACCGTTTTTGAAGGATAGCATGGTATTTACAAATAAGAGAGGGTTTTAACCTTTTATATCACATGCCTGGTACTGAATTTGCAAACTGCTAAATAAACACATCGCCTCTCCCGTTGGCTTCTAGGCAATGGCGACAACCTGCACTTTCATTGAAATATATGCATGCCTTTTTAAGAAGTTTGCTAAGTAGTTTAGAAATAAATATTCTCTGGAGGAAATGAGAAATGGACTTGAAAGTCAGTAAGTTATTTTTCTCTTTTATATTCAAGTAAAAAATGATGTGATTACTTGGTAATCACAAATACAAGTGAAACAGTTACTTGCCCACCTAACAGGGTTTTTCCCCCTTTATGAAACTGCCACTTGTCACTCTGAATAATTAAATTCAATAGAAATGTTTCTCGATGGTTGAAAATATAAGACTCATGTCTCTATTTTGGGGTAGGTAACTGAATATATAAACTCTGTATTCTGAAGATGTTCTCCTATTTTAGGGTTAAATTAGACACACACATTTTGCGTCTTGTTAGCACCATACAACTGGCATGGGAAGGAGGTTGTGAAATTCAAATCGGCATGTGTTTTCTCTTGTTAGCAGCTATGTTAAAGCTCTGAGGGAAAAAGAATTAAACAAAAGAGCTTTTTAAAAAAGAAAAGAAAAGAAAAGAAAAGAAAAGAAAAGAAAAGAAAAGAAAAGAAAAGAAAAGAAAAAAGGTTGGGTTTTCTGTATGGTGAGTGAACTGTTGAGTATTGTAGATAAATTTGTTAACCTCCCTAATGACATGTAAAGAAACTTTGACCACACAGTATACGCAGGGGATTTTTTAAATGGTGACAGCTCATAGACTGTATCCTTCACTTCAACTCAAGAAACACACATGGAGTGTTCGTAAGATATCAGGTGTACTGCTAAGCCCCTAACACATGCTTGATAATCACAAAAATTAAACGAAAAATTATTTTCCAAACTGAATGGCCAAATTAGGTCTTCCGGATTCATGGAAGAAGTTGGGAGAGAGAAAGAGGAAACTAATATGTTCGCACACACCTCAGTGGTGATTCAAAATTCAGATTAATATCTATACCCTTTCTTGAAGAGTTGTGCTAGGATTAGGTATTACAGTCCTGGACAACGTGCAGAAGTCTTTGTGCTTAAGTCTTTCTAGTTTTCTTCTTCATTTTGTTTTGAACAGGGAGCAAAAGGATGGTATAGGTTGTTTCTAAAGATCTCCTTAGTTAAAGCTGGTTTGATTCTCACTTAAGTGAAACAAGGTGGTTAAGGATCAAAGTGGTCTCACTCATCAATAGGCAATGAAGAAGCAATGTTTTGCTTGTCCATTCAGCTCAAATTCCTTGATCATATTCTTTTACAAAGCCATGCAGGGCAGAAGCTATTCACCACTGACACTATTAGGAAGGATTTGTGGGGAATGCATATGCCCCCATCAGCTATACCAACTCAGGTCCGTAGGTCCGACTCAGGTCTACTTCCATTTCTATAGATAGATATTGCCATTACAGCAAACAGTCCTGGCCCACAGTCTCTCAAGTATGTGTTCAGCAGCAGAGGTGCACCTGCTGTGGCTGTGTGGTATGGGTCTACCACAGATGCAGCCATTGCTAATATGATGGGGAATGCAGTCACTCCACACAGCAAGTAAGGAACTTAGCAATGCCACTTAATACATACCTTTATCCTATTACTTATAAAACAGCTCTCTTAATCCTTACTTGCAAGAAAAATTCTTCTTAAATTTTTATTTTATTATAAGATATTCCAGTAGATTGCCTTGAAAGTGCTTCAAGAATACTCCATGGGCAACTTTCACTGTAGATTTCAAACATCAAACCGAGCTATTGAAAAGAGGCCCTGGGTTATTTTTTGTTTCTAAAATGCTATACAACAGGGGCACCTGGGTGGCTCAGTCAGTTAAGCATCTGCCTTCAGCTCAGGTCATGATCTCAGGGTCCTGGGATCACGTTCCGCATTGGGCTGCCTGCTCAGTGGAGAGTCTGCTTCTCCCTCTCCCTCTACCGCCCCCCTCCCGGGCTTGCGCTCTCTCTCTCTCTCTCAAATAAATACACAGAGTCTTTTTTAAACAATGCTACACAACAGCTTCAAATGTACAGGATATGACAGTGAAAAATTCTTTTTTCTTAATTTAAAACAGCGATGAACCTAATTTATGAACTTTTTTCTCAATTTAAAAGCAACAAATTGAAAGCTTAACATTGAATTAAGGAGTCTTCAGGATTAACAGGTATACAGTGACAGATTTACAGGGGCCAATAGACTGATAACTATATTTTAGGTCTAGAAAACATTAGCTCAAAGTAAGCTGTTTATGGTTTCCACATCAAATAAAAGGAAAAAAGCACCACATTGATCTAAGACATTGGTAGGCTTTTTTTTTAAAACCAAAAATAATGCAAATCCTATTATAGGAGACTTGTATGCTTCATTAATACGCTCTACTAAAATTAAGGGGATACAGAAATTACTTCATGAGGAAATGATAAAGTGATTACCAGGGTTTTCAATGGAAAATTCATAAGCATATGCTTGGAGTTGGGGAGAGGACTAATTAAATACAATATTCAATTAATCTATAAAAGAAAATTTTTCTCCATGTAAATCTACAGATTATATGGGCTTCCTCAAGCCAGTAATCCAAAATAGTGAAATGCAATCCCTGGAAATACTCAGAATTAGACATGCCATAGATAGTAACACAGATACAGAGAAATTTTGCACAAACATGCAACAACCTTGGTAATGAACTCATTTCTTTAACCCCAGTTCTAATTATATGAAGCAAGGAATTGGCTGTTATCCAGTGAACTTGAACTGTGGACACTGACCAAATTGTTTGACATTCTATCCCCATCCCTTCTATTTTCGGTCCACATTTTCCCTCCATGGTGACTTTCTGGTTATGTTTTATCTGGTTTTGGCTGTCTCTACTGCCCACTTCAGATAATTGCTCAACTCTCCACTTGGCTTCTTGCTGGGTAGGCTTGACCTAAGAAAATGGATGAAGAAAAAGCCAGCATTTTCCTTTGATCTCTTAGAACTCAGGATTCCATTATATAATCTACCATAAATCCTGGCGGTAGAGATTGACATCAACTTCCAAACTTGCCATAATATGACACTCCTAGTTGATTCATTATGTATTCTGACATTTCTTAATTAACACAAACTCAATACTTCAGTGTGTCAGTGATAAGACATTTTTTTAGTTGCCTTCTCAATATCTTTATGGATTGCCTTGATTAATTTTTCTCTTCTGCAATGTAAGCCTCATATGCCAAATGTTCTAACTGGCTAACTGCCTCTAAGGTTTAAGCTCACAGATGTTTCCTTGTGGCCACAGCAAATACTACTCCCCTGAGAATAAGTCTGATAAATAAAATTGGCAATAAATTTAGAACTAAAGGATTGGATAAGAAAATCAAGTGCAGCCCTCATTAGCTGCACTGTTGTAGATCTAGAAACTTGTCTAATGTACTCAATCCTCAAATATCGATGGTAGTGGGTTCTAGGAATCCCATCAACAAATTAAAGCCTTAAACAATCCAAAAACTGCCTTCTATTTAATGGTATAAATCCCTTTCCCACTGAACATATTACCACGGCTGCTAACAAGTAGAAAATTGGCACATTTAAATCTCGTTTCTATTCCAAGTGCTGAGGGAGGAGTAAAATGGATAGAATCCAGATGCTGTGATGAAAGTAAAGCAAGGGCCCTGCGTAGTCTGAATGTGAATAATTTGTGAACTGGTCTGAATGATTAATACTCAACATTAATATCGCTTAGGCAACATGAATGCCATAAGCAGGAAACCTTTGCTTTCTACTTTTTCCTTTCCTAGAAAACGTTTTTCTATGAGTCTTTTCCTTCACAAAGTAGATCTGAAGTACCTCTTTGCTTGATTTGTGAAGCCTCAGGGACATGGAGGTATAAACAACAAACAATGTTCTTCATGCTGAATATTATGATGTCATCTTCTCCCTGTATTTCTGGGCTTGAAATACAAAGCCCAGGCATTGCCCACCATGGAACAGTCTCGGGAGTGTAGTATCATCACTTGAGATTTATTGTAACTGAAATTAAATTACCTAGTGTGCTTGGCCTTTCCCCCCACCCCACACCCCAGTGAGTCTGCTTTTTTTTTTTAATTGATGTCCTTGCCTTTTATTCCCCTTAGAAGAAAAGAAAAAGAAGCAAAATAGAAAACATAATCTGCTCCCTTCCCTCTATCCTCAAATCACTCGATTCAGCTCCCCCATCCCCGTTAGCAGAAAGCAGTTTAGGCAGCTGCAAGAGACAGCACTGTCTTCTTCTCCAACTCAAGTCCTAAATCAATGGAATGATGACATGTCTTTCTTTTATTTTCAGCATAGATGCCTGTAGGTTTGATTGTGCTTATGAGAAAATCTCAATTCATTGTTCTAGAGATTGCTGAAAGCAAGAATTATAGAATCATAAAATGGTCTGAGCACGGGAACCATACAGCTCCCCATGTCCAATGCCTTCATTTAATTGGTGAGGAAATGGGGTCTCAAAATAGAAAAACTTGTTGAAACAAAGCTGGTTTCAAAATTTATTTTGACTTCAAAACTTATCATGAAGCTACAGTAATCAAAACAGTAAGGTATCGGCCTAGACAGACACATAGACCAACGGAACAGAGCAGAGAGCCCTAAATAAGCACCCACGTATACAGTCACTTGATCTTCAACAAGGGTGCCAAGAACACACTATGGGAAAAGAATAATCTCTTCAACAAAGGGTGTTGAGAAAACCGGATAGCCACATGCAAAAGAATAAAATTTGATGTCATCTTACACCACACATCAAAATCAATTCCAAATAGATCAAAGACTGAAACCTAAGACCTGAAACTGTAAAACTCCTAGAAGAAAAAACAGAAAACAAGCTTCATGACATTGGACTTGGCAACAATTTCATGTATATGAGCAAAGGCACAGGCAACAGCAACAAAAAAAATTAAAATTAAAAACATAAGCAAGACTACACTAAACTAAAAAGCGTCTGCACAGCAAAAAACAATCAATAGAATGAAAAGACAACCAGACAACCTACAGAGTGGGAGAAAATATTTGCATACTATATATGTAATAAGGGGTTAATGTCCAAAATACATAACGAACTCTACAACTCAATAACATAAAAACTAATAATGTGATTAAAAATGGGCTACGGACTGGACATTTTTCCAAAGAAGACATACAAATGCCATCTGGTATATAAAAAAGTGCTCATCATTGCTAATCACTCAAGAAATGCAAATCAAAACCACAGCAATCTATCACCTCTTATCTGTCAGGATGGCTATCACCAAAAAACAAAAGACAACAAGTATGGGTGAGGATGTGAAGAAATCTGAACCCTTGCACACTGTGAGAACGCAAAATGCTGCAGCCACTATGGAGGTTCTTCAAAAAATTAAAAACAGAACTACTAGGGGGCGCCTGGGTGGCTCAGTTGGTTAAGCATCCTACTCTTGATTTCAGCTCGGGTCGTGATCTCAGGGTTGTGAGATGGAGCCCTGGTCAAGTTCTGCACAGGGCATGGAGCCTACTTAAGATTCTCTCTTTCCTCTCCCTCTGCCCTTCCCTGCCTCCACTGGCACTCTAACTCTCTCTCTCTAAAAAAAAAAGATAATAATAATAATAACTAGAACTATCAGATGATCCAGCAGTCCCACTTCTGCGTATATATCCAAAAGAATTGAAATCAGGATATGGAAGAGCTATTAACACTCCCATGTTCCTTGCTACCCCATTCGAAATAGTCTGTTTAATGTGAAAACAACCTCAATGTCTACCAACAGATGAGCTCATCAAGAAAACGTGGTATATAGACACAATGGAATCCCATTTAGCCTTAAAAAAGAAGGAAATTCTGCAACATGAAACATGCAACATTTATGGACCTTAAGGACTATTATAGTAAGTGAAATAAGCCAGACCCACAAAAGTAAGTATTGCATGATTCCACTTCTATGAAGTATCCGAAATAGTCAAATTCCTAAAATCGAAGACAGACATGGTGGTTACCAAGGGCTGGAGGAGGAGTTATTAATCAACAGATGTAAAGTTCAGTTAAGTAAGATGAATAAGCTCTAGAGATCAGCTGTACGTCGTTGGACCTAGAGTCAACAAAAATGTATCGTACACTTGAAATTAGTTAAGAGGATAGATCCTATGTTAACTGTTCTTACCACAATAAACTTTTTAAAAAAGACTTGTTCAGCACGCAATATAAAGTACCCATTTAATAACTAGAAAAAAAATAATAATTTTAATCAAATCTAACAGAAACATGAACAATTTTCTTCTGAATCTATATCTTGTCCAAATAAAATAATTTTGCTAAGAAAGTATTCCAAGTTAACAGCATCTTACACATATATGAAGTGTGTTACTTTTCAAAGTTCTATCACTTAACCTTCATTGTATCACCAATAGGATCTTTGACAGGAGTTTGGTAGTTATCATGCCCACTTTACAGTTGGAAAAACAGCACTGAGCGTGCAAGTCATTTACTAAGGTCACTCAGTGTATCGGTGGCAGAGTAATATATTTTGACCCCCAACCTTCTTTCTCTGCTAGTCACTTTTGAAACAAAATCTTCCTTACAACCATAAACCATCATGATTTCAAAAAGCGTGTCCAAAAAGATTGTTTAAACTGTATTACACCTCTCTTGAACTATTCCAATCCCCTCCAAACTGATGTACTCACTCTTCATCTGAAAACATCAATCTACACAGTATTTCCCTAAGCTTAAGTTTCTATCTCATTCCAGCCCTACCCGAAAATCTTTAATATCTGCACTATCAAGTCCAAAGATGTGGCATTTACATCTCCATTCCTAGATCATCTCATACCACCTCCGAGCATACTTCTCACCCGTGGTCCTGCAAGCTGGTGAACGATTCCCCAAAACCTTTCTCCTCATGCCTTTGCTTATGCTCTTCCCTTTCCTTACATCTTTCTTTTTTAAAAAAAAAAGATTTTATTTATTTATTCAACAGAGACAGAGACAGCCAGCGAGGGAGGGAACACAAGCAGGGGGAGTGGGAGAGGAAGAAGCAGGCTCATAGCGGAGGAGCCTGATGTGGGGCTCGATCCCACAACGCTGGGATCACGCCCTGAGCCGAAGGCAGACGCTCAACTGCTGTGCCACCCAGGCGCCCCCCTTTCCTTACATCTTTCTGCGTAAACATTACCCATCCTGTAAGCTCATGGACAAATGTCTACATGAGAGTTCCTATATGAAACCATCCTTCACCACCCCCGCCCCCCCACTGCCCTTCCCCACCCATCCTCCACCAACCTCAACCAGAAATAATTCCCCCCTCTTTGTGCTTTCACACCTCGGTGCTTATCGCTCTCAAAGCACCTGGCACGTTCTACTCCACTGCCTTACATTCCGCAACACTATGGTCTATAGTGCACCTTACACTTATGATCTGATAGTCCTACATCGCATTATGTGTTACTGACCGTAACCGATAGTGAATGTCAAAGAACCTGTCAGGCTCCACTGCACACAACAGTTATGTCCCAAGCCCTTGGTATATCCCAACACTTCTCAAGGCACAGGAGTGCAAGTCTGAATAAAAACCCCATCTTTGCACTTGAGGCACTTCAGGTTTGTGCAGGAGCAGAGACTCTGGGACAGACCTTAATTAACTATGACAGGGCCCTTAAAATATTGCCTCTTCCTTAAATAAAATCAGGAAAAGAATTTTACAGTGTGTATCAAGTTAAACTACACTAGATTCTGAGTAACCCTAATCTCTAAATGTCCTTTAGTATAAACTTAATGCACATAGGATTTTCAAAAATCCATATCAAAAATAAATTTATATCTGTATTGTCACATAGTTTTAAAGTGAAATATATTTAAACGGATTATTACATGTGATTATTAAATACCTTTTTATGCATCACTTTAAGAAAATGAATCTTAGCAAATGATTGGTAAGACTAACGTTTCCTGTAGGATAAACTCAAATTTTCTTTGGATTTCTTGGTGTCTTTATAAAAATTCTGAAAGTAAATACCCCAATGAGATCATTTCTAGGAAACTCAGAGGGAAGAAGCATCCCCGAAATGCAGATTGCCTATTTGGGAAAGGGTTTTGTGGGCTTCCTCTGAACCATCCTAGAGGAAGAGGTATGTTTGAGGGGTCAGCTAGCGTCTGGCCATGTGATAAGAGAAGAGTTTGATGAGATCAGAGGAAAAAGAAATGCCAAAACCCAGTGGCAACATACCCCAGCAAAGGCAAGGAATGCTACACTTTTCATCTTCCCCAGAATTGTCCCTTTGTTGTGGCCTGTCTCTTCCCCCTTGTGACTGGCAGTAACCCACAAAGGGCCTATTTATTGTCTTCCAGGCAGCAAGAAAGGGGCTATGCCTCAGTTGTATCCATTTGTAGCAGGAAACCCCAAAGAACTGAGTGTTCATGACAGCGGTAAACAGGAGAGTGGAATCAGATTAAGCTCCCGAAAGCAGGGGTTAGGAAAATGCAGCCCCAGGTGTACAACCAACACAAATCCTTGTGGCTTTTAGAATAGAAAAGTTAGGACAGCTTCTAGCCACTTGTCCTCACAAAGAAGTCAGAGAGCATCCGGAAGACTCCAGGCAAGTCCCAGGAAGAGGATTACTCAGAGCAGTAACATGCTGGCTCTTGAAGTCTATCTGCTACTCTTCCTCCAAAACCCCACCCATCTTGCCTGCCATATTCACCAACTTGGCCACCCATACTTCCACCACTGTGCACACACTCAGTTCTTTAGGACACAAGCTGACCCCCTCTCATAGCATTTCATAGCACCCCACCAGAGCTACTCTCATTCATTCAGTGACAAGATTCTATATGTAACTAAGAACATATACATTCTATTTAAAAACATATTTTATAAAACTGAACTTTTTACAAAGCTCTTTTATATACATTGTTTAATCAAACCTCATCAATAGCCATAAATCTTCTGTAAGTCAGATTCATTATTCTCCTTTTACAGACGAAGATACTACAGCATAAAGAAGGTATACTATTATCTCAGGCCAGCCCCAGGCACTCACCTTGCTTCTCCAAGGCAAGGACCACATGGATCAAAAACTCTAGAAAATAACATTATATCAAGGAAAGGCTGAGAGCATGGGCTTTGCAAACGTTTATCTTCAAGTCTTAGAACTGTCACTTATAAAGCTGTCTAGCGTTGGACATAGGACCTAACTTTGCAAAGCCTGCGTTTCCTCATTTGTAAAACTGGAGTCATAATATCATTTATCATTTGGGGCTGTTTTAAGCATTAAATGAGATAATCCCTATAAAAAGTATTACACAAAGTTAAGAACTCCCTAAACGTCAGGTGCTAATATAATTGCTATTATTACCACCTCATGGGCACTAAGTTAATTGTTACAGAGCTGTTAAGTGAAAGGCCAACCCAGGTCTTGGGCATGACACTGAATTAGAAATTAGCATACATGGGGCGCCCGGACAGCTCCCTGGGTTGAGTGTCCTACTCTTGGTTTTGGCTCAGGTCATGACCTCATGAGTCATGGGATCGAGCCCGGCGTCGAGCCCTGCAGCAGGCCCGAGTGGGGCCCCATGCTCAGCACGGAGTCTGCTTGAGATTCTCTGTCTCTGCCTCTCCACCTGCTCACGCTTTCTCACTCTCTCTCTCAAGTAAATAAATAAAATCTTTAAAGAAAAAAAAACAACAAGAAGTTAGAATACAACTCTACATATGAACAGACCCAGGCCTTGTCCAACAACCAAGCAAAATGCTTCTTTTGATATCAAAACAAATGTGAAGTGTTTACAACAAGTTTTTACCTACTTGCCTTGGCAAGAATTTGCCCATTATCTTTGCTCCTCTTCTCATCACAGAGGGATGTGGCCATCCTTACAGACACAGAGAAGAGGAATAATAGAGGGAGGGATGTCGGAGGTTCTCTGCTTTCTCTTCCAACACTTGGTGCTCGTTACAAAGGCGGTGGCATTTCTACAGGAGGCACACTCAGCTGGCTGGATTGATTGCCCCATTTTTTTTTTCAGGTCAATTTCCCAGTTACCACCAGACGGATACAAATTCCTAGCAGCTATGGTGCTGACCATGAGTTTTGTCATTTATTCCACCAACACTTATTAGCAGGCACTGTACTATGCCTGCAATAAAAATGACTTTGTGGGGCGCCAGGGTGGTTCAGTTAGTTAGGCCTCCAATTCTTGATTTCAGCTCAGGTCATGATCCCAGGGTTGTGAGGTCGAGCCCCTTGTCAGGCTCTGCGCTCAGCGGGGAGTCTGCTTCTCTCCTTCTCCCTCTGCCCCTCGCCCCCGCTCCTGCGTGCATGCTCTCGAGCTCCCTCACTGTCTCTCTCTCTAAAATAAATAAATACATCTTTTTTTTTTTTTAAATAACTTTGTCATACTGAGTTTCTAACACCTGTAGACTGCAAGTGGTTTACTGAGTGGCTTCACCTCACTTATTCCATACAATTATATCCAGTAGCTAGTCTTATTTTTCTGACTTCACAGGTGAGGCATCGGAGACCAGAGATGAATCACATAGGTTGGGGGCGGCGGGGCGGGGTGCACTATCGCTTGGACTCAGACATCTCCTGGGGATTTGACTTGAACTATCTAATGTCTGCCTCCTCACCAAAGAGCTACTGCTATGGAAGACCTAAGCAGAAGTAGAAGCTTTCTAGCAAAATATTTTTGTGAGTGAATAGCCAGTACAAGCCTCTTCATCTTCAAAAAGAGTCACATGCTTTCAGAGAGAAAATGTTATGCTTCTTAGAAAGAACCAGCAAGGTTTTGCTGTTGTCCGGTGGGAATGATCCAGAGGAAGTCGGCTGAGATGCTGCCCAGATGCTGCCCATCATCACCATCACCATCATCAAAAGCCACCTGTAAAAGACCTGCTTGAAAAATAGCACCTGCTGGAAGGAGCTTCCCAGGGGACTCACAACGGAGAACAACCCTGACGAAGATGGGAGGGCAGGACCACATCTCAACCGGCATCGATGACACGTAGGCTACGACAGTTTCACCATGTGGATGGTCTACTCAGAGCTGGTCACTCTCATTCTTGGCTACTTTTCTTTGTAGTCGATCTGCTACCATGGAGCAGAACTGTTCAGTGTTCAAAGCAAACTGAAGCCCAACCACGGGGCCCTCAGCCCGAGAGTTTGCTCTGACCAACTGGGCTGAACAAATATAGACAAACACTCCAAGAACCCACAGATAACTACGTAAAAATGTTTAGCAGAGGCCCAGTATGAATATTTGTACTGTACAGACATTTAAAGTGAGTGCTGGGGGGAAGACGGAGGTAGCTAGCTCTAAATCCTAAACTGAGTGAAAAGTCAGAGTTAATCTAAATGAAAGATCATGTTTTTTACTATTCTTGCAGCAGGTTGAAGACACATGAGCTTTATACCTTTCCTTGAGTGTCAAGAGCAATAAAATAAAATAAATATTTGCAAGGGTCTAAGATAAACACCCTGGTGGTAAATATGACCCTTTTATTTATAATCAAAATTTCGTGCTTTTTTCCTACATGTTATGCCTCTGGTACCTACATTATTTTTATTCCTAATTTTTTTTTTAAATCTAACAACCTCTACAGCATTGCCTCTAATCTCTGGACTATTACAGCCATGCACGCCAAGGCCTAGTGGGCAGTCTTCATAAAATAGTCACAAAATGGGAGCAAACATTTACTTTTGAGAAATTAGGAAGGACTTGTATAGAGCAGGAGTGGGCTCTGAACCCCTGGTCTCCGAAGTTGCCATCCAATTTCATTTCTTTTGGCTCTCAGAGCTTTTTACGATAAAATTGAAATACTACTTCGTATCCATAATTTCACTCTCAACATTAACATCTATCGTATATAACATTAATATATATCATACTCAAAACCAGATGACTTTCCCAGCAACCTCACGTGTGGAGTTGCTCTACAAGTCTATTAGATCTGGCCCATAGAGCCAACAGAAATTTGAACAGGAATCAGTGTGATGATCCCAAGTCCTGATAAAGCCCAACCCTTATTTAAAAAAAAAAAAAAATCACACTGGCTTCTAGGAGCGTGTCTGAGAGAACAAAAACTGGTTATCCTCTTGACAAAGCATGAAACTTACAACTCAACGCACATTTCCTGAAACGTGTGGCATTCCTCTAACCAAAATGAAAGTATCCTGCCCTGTATTTTGTGACTGCCACATCATTACTCAAGTCGCACACTGCCATATGTGGGGGAGGCATTAATGCACACGCCACCCACTGCAAAAACAAATGACCGCTAGTTTTTTTCACGTGAGAGCAAACTGAGGCTGCAGGACTCCAAAGAACTTGCCTAAAATCACAGGGCAATTTAAAGACCGGCTGTCTAACTTTTGTATTGCTAGATTGCGTAGCTTTTCAGAAAACTTGACTGCCTTCGGGAGACAAACACTGGCTTGTTCAGACTGCCTTGTGCAAACACAACGTAAATTCTGCCACCAGATTAAGAAAACAGGTAGGACGTTCATACTAGTAGTGATCAGTCCAATTAATAACTCCTAAAATTCCAACGCATTTCGACAATACAGTACGTCCTAGCAAGGGCTGGATCCAGTATACGTTATCTGAGGCAGGCAGACAGTCTGTCAGTGCCGTCCTGAGAAAAGGGTAGCTGTGTTGCCCTCTGACTCAGCTGAATATTACTCTAAAAGTGAGTTTCCACTTTGTACCAAGTTTAGATTCAACATCTTAATGTTGCGGTAAATGCTTGCCAGCAACTTTGCAAAATACCCCTGGAGCATTAAGAGAAAAATGAACATCTTTTAACATGAGAAGGAAGCTCTAAAGTTACATCATGCTGGTAAATAGTCGCACACAGAGGAAAAACTTACGTTGAGAGAAAGAAACAGGAGTACCTACTTGAGAAGAATGCCACTCAAAGACTGTCTTCTTAAGGTACAGAATGGGCAAGAGAAAGGAAGACTAACCTTCCGAGCCCGTTAAGGAGCTTCTGAGCAAGGAGACTGCATTTTCAGTTTTGGTGAAATCCGTTCTGAGGCAGTAGACAGGAGGCTGTTAGGACCATGAAATTAGGAAATGCAGCAACTCAAAACTAAAGAGCTAGCACCACCATTTGACTAGGAGTGGAAAAGCTCCTGCACGAAATAGAGGAGGGGGTGGCCTTCCTTTCTTCCCAGGAGGCCGGATTCTAACTTTCTTAGCCCTTCGCAGTCAGGACAGACGTTGAACAAGGGGTAAGTAATTTGTTAATCTGCCTGAAAATGTTTTATGTAATCCAGCTGATTTTCTCTTCACTGCTAATAAAGTTCGAAGTCTAGACAGGCATGTCGAGTTGGAAAAAAAAATAAAGCATTCATTCAGCACATAAATTTTGCTAATCCAAAATTAGTTACAGCTAAGAGCAGGAGTGAGGACATGTCTTCTGTGAGAGTTCCTGTAACTTTCTCGTTCAGCCACTGACTCAACAACCAGCTCTGCATTTCTTGTCACTGATTAATTAGGTTCCTGACTTCACTAACCTGCAGACGCTTAGCTTCTCTCCAACTCCTAGGCCATTCCTTCTGTCATCTGATCTTTCTATAAACTGTCTTGGCATTTCCTGCAGCCAGTTAAGAGTTCGCTCAGTGTTTTATTTTGTTTACACCGATATAAACATTCTGAAGAAGATGGGCTGAGAAGTGATACTGATATTAAAGAAATAATATTAAAACTGTTAATAGTTTACAAAGTCAGCTGTGCTTTATATAGTATGTATTTTTAAAGACTGTTTTTTAATATATTAGATTTTTCTACTCTTCAAGTCTTAGGAGAGGCTGGTTTTCTGGAAGTGAGAATGGTAGAGGGGAAGGTGAAGGAACCTATCTCGCTACTGGGCTTTCTAGAATCTCCAACTGCAGGTTGTCATCTTTAGGGCAGGAGATGCAGCTCTAAACAGGCTTAGGAAAGAAAGAAAGTCAAGGGGTGCCTGGGTGGCTCAGTCGTTAAGCGTCTGCCTTCGGCTCAGGGCGTGATCCTGGCATTCTGAGATTGAGCCCCACGTCAGGCTCCTCCGCTGGGAGCTTGCTTCTTCCTCTCCCACTCCCCCTGCTTGTGTTCCCTTTCTCCCTGCCTGTCTCTCTGTCAAATAAATAAATAAAATCTTAAAAAAAAAAAAAAGAAAGAAAGAACAAAAGAAAGAAAAAAAGAAAGAAAGAAAGAAAGTCAAAATTCTCATAATCAACACTTGAAAACATTTTGAAATAAGGGATCTTAACTATCTTCCATCTTCCCTATCCGTGTGAGTTAGTCCCTAAAATAATTCGAATATGCACATTTGAGATTAATTTCTGCCGAATACATAGAACAGGACATATTTTTGCAAATGTGTACAGTATTTAATTTTGGTTTAAGAAACAAAATTTCAACAAGATCCACTTACAAAAAGAACACGTATACTAATGCAATATCAGCTTTTTATTTAGCTTTTTATTATTTTTATTATGGTTCCTGGCAAAAGATAAATTCTTCAATAAGATGTTTTGAACAGTTTAAACATCTTGAAAGTAAAATATCTTTGTCTAAACTAATTAAATCCTTCGATTGCTTTATCTGCCAGAATGAATGGACTATGCTTTTCAAACACCATTTAGCTACCTGCTAAAATCCTTTGCACACATTCAAACAGATAAGAAAACCACTTAGAACAACAGTTCTCAAAAGAGGACATCTGTTGGATTCTGAACTGAAGGTTACAGATGACTTTCTTCTCATTCGAAAATATAAATGTATAACATAAAATTCCTATAAAATATACATTAGATTAATTATCCTTAAAAGACCATTATTGGCATTCATTTGCATTCAATATATGCTTTCTCAAGGCAGGGAGAGGGGAATTAAAATAATAGCAAATGTCTTCAGGACACAAATCAGAAGTCAGATACTGTTCTAAGCAATTTTACAACAACCCAGTGAGGTAAGTACTATTGCAAACCCATTTTACAGAGGAGGAAACCATGGGATGCCAAAATTAAGCACCTGTACCACGACGTTATAGCTGAAATCAGGGTTCAAACTCAGGACATAGTCACCCAAGCTTTTAACACCCCACTGCAGACTCAAAACCACACTAGAGAACACACATGTTTTCTGTGTGTCATGGGGAGAAAACGTGGAGAGGTTATCAGTGGATGGCTAAGAACAATTTCTATACATTGATTTGAAATGTTACTATGAATTAAAGTTTATCATTCTATTGAGCTCACTAAAAAATTAAAATGTAGGCTCAGACTAACATTGTTTTAAAATATTCTGTGCTTTCTTATAGGAAAAAAGTCGCTTTTGAGGAAAATTGTCTAATTAAATTGTATTCACCGTTAATTAGATTAGATTGAATAATGAAAAAAGAGTAAGAGGAAAATAAAAATTTAAGTAAAGCAGTATAATGCTATTCTAAAAATCTTTCTAGGTTCCAACCTTTTTTTAATACGTTCTTTCATTCCAGAAGTAGCCACTAACAGCCTGGTCTCCACAAGCAAAGTAAAGCAGAAAACTGATCAAGCAAAATGCTACTGTGATCCAGGTGATTTGGATTAAAATTAAAATCAGGGTTTTTTATTTGGAGTGTGTGTTTTTGTCTAACACTCCAGATGACAGCAGGTCAACTGGGACTCAGTTACACAGATAATGGCCCAAATTCTTCACTTATCCTCATTAGCAAAGACGCTTCCATTGGGCACTGCTTTAAACACGACCCAGATTCTGTCACACCAGCAGCTCTGAACTTCTGGTTTACCTTATGAACAGCGAGCAAAATTGAAATTCTGCTTGCCTTGACATACCAGTCCGTACCTGACCATCCACTTACCCACCTTTCTAAGGGAAATTGCCCAGCCCCTCTCTCATCCTGTTTCCAAGACAATCAAGTGACATCCCCTTAGAACCCACCTCAGATCACGGCTAATTGGAGCAGGGTTAGGAAACTAACCAAGATAAACCAAGAAACTAACCAAAGACATGAACTAATGTGAAAAGATGAACTTGACCAATCACATTCTAGCTCTCTGGCGTACAAATTTTGAAAACCTAGACTGAGCTAGTGAGGCACATAGGAAGATATCTTGGGGAGACCGGAGACCATAGTAAGCAAAGCCCTTTTAGTAAGTAAAGTTATGCGGGGACAGAGAAACCCAGTGAGCCAAAATGAACAAAAAGGGGGCCCTGAGCCCCTGAGCACATGGCAGGGTCTGGCTACGGCTGCACTGGCCACTAGTGGCATTGCAGACGGCACACAAATTCTCCAGTAAGCCTTATACCAGATATCCAGGGGCGTCTCTGTTCCTTCCCGTCAACAAGATAACAAAAACACTCATCCCAGAACACAGCTGCTAGTTTTTGTAGCAGAAGGCACAAATCCAACCATCCTATTTGCAATGTACAGGTCCTGGATATTTGAAAACAGAGTCTTCATAGGACCAATGCCTGATAAATCTTTCTACTGTCATTTGCTCAACATTGATGCCCTGTAATCGAAGTTATGGGGATAAAAATAGTCTCTTTCAAAAAAAAAAAAAGACTATCTTTGTTCAGGTAACAAGGTCAGGCAGAAGTAACTTATGCAAAATACCAATAAATTCAATTAAACTTTACATTTCATGTTTAGAAAGACTTTTAAAACCTGCCCTCACAGAAAAATAAAATAAGATGAAAACTGAGAGGGAGGCAAAACATAAGAGACTCTTAACCATAAGAAACAAACAGGGCTGCTGGAGGGGAGTGAGTGGGGGGATGGGATAGCTGGGTGATGGGCATTAAGGAGGGCACCTGATGTAATGAGCAATGGGTTTTATATGCAACCGATGAATCAGTAAATTCTGCCCCTGAAACTAATAACACAATTATATGTTACTTAAATTGAATATAAATTTAATTTTTTTTAAAAACCTGCCTTCATAAATCACATGCCTCTTCTTTATATACAAAAAGATATATATCAAGCCTCAAACATCCCAAATGAGGAAATAATTATTGAAAAAATTCTAGGGCACCTGGGTGGCTCAGTCAGTTGGGCAACTGCTTTTAGCTCAGGTCATGATCTCAGGGTCCTGGGATCAAACCCTGCATTGGGCTCCCTGCTTGACAGGGGGGCCTGCTTCTCCTTCCCCCTCTGTCACTCCCCCTGCCTGTGCTCTCCTGCTTTCTCTCTCTGTCAAATAAATAAATAAAATCTTAAAAAAAAAAAAAAGAAAGAAAGAAAAAATTCTACTAGGAGAATAAAAAGGCTTTCATATTTATCAAGGTGACAATAGAAATAACATCTGAAGAATCCAATGGTTTCAAAGGGAAAAGCTATTCCCTCTGCTGAGCATAGAAAATAGCTCTCTGACCCTTTTTGCTCCCCCCCAAACCCTGCCCCTTAGTTTTCCTTCTCCCCAAGTGCCAGTTTCTAACCACCGCCTGAGCACAGCAGTCTCAGTAGCCAGACAGACCCACCACTTCACCAACTCCTCAGAAAGAAGCGAAGTCTCAGCTAGGATTCAGAGAGGGGTCGCCCTTCCAGTAGTTTATTTTCATCGACTACTAAAGTGTACTTCTAAAGAGAAAAGAGAACTCCACAAATTTCACCCAAGGTCAAGGAGCCAGTGCCAGAGAAAAACGATTTTTAAGCACAGCACAGACTCTGTCACCAAGTTCATCAGCAGTGCAGCTAGCGCAAACCCCTGACTCATAGCAAAGGGGGAGGCTGCCGTGCACGGCCGAAGAAAGATGCTGTAAGACACCGAGCACAAAGGGAAGCCTTGATGCCTAAACCAGGGAACGATTAGGCGAGGAGTCCTCCCCCTTGGGGCTACAGCCGGCCCCCTGAACGGCATATGGGTCCTGCCCATGCTGGCGCCTCCGAGGGCCACCAGCAGCAACCACCTTGACCAACCTTCATCGCTTCCTCGGGCCTGCAGTGATCCTCAGCACCTGTGGCAAGCACTACAGCGGCTGCCTAATCACCAGGCACGACAGCAAGGAAGGGTTTGAAAGGCCTGCTCGTTGTAGAACAGTCAAGGGAGAGCAGGGTGAGAAAAATGTTACTTCGTTATTGTTTTCTTCCTATTTTTGCCCTGGGCCGGTTTATTCTAGGGAACTGTGGATTGCAAAACCTCAGACTCCACCTCTAAAATATCTCCAGCCTCCATCCTACTATTTCCTTCTCCACAGCCCTCCTCGAGCCTCCTTCAGCTCTCCGCTGGGCCATGCAGTGGTGTCCTGACTGCTCTGGCTGCCTGCAGCCTCTCCCATTTCTAACCCACCGAACGCACCTTCACCAGGTGACCCTCCTGACTAATCATCATCGTGTCACTACAAGATCAAATGTCCTACAAACCAGTCACCATCTCCCTGTTCATCTGACCCCTCTCCCACCTCTCTGGAGCTCTGATCCAGCAGCCTCCTTCCCTATGTCCAGTATCCTGTGTTTGGTCTCTGCCTCTTCCCTCTCCGGGTCAGTTATGATCCTCCCACTTCTTCCAGGTTCATCTCAAAGATCGCCTTCTCCAGGCAGCCCTTCGTGATTGCTCAACATCACCCTGTTCTCACCCACCTGAGTCCCCACAGCACATTGCCTGCACCTCTCCTTTCTGACAACAAGTACTTAGGAAGCATCTCCTCTGTGCCAGATGAGGATGCACAGACATGACCCTGAAGAGCTTGTAACTGGGCAGAGACAGACACTTCAACAGATGACTTGTAGGACACCCTGGAAACTGTGCATCAGAACTGAAACATACTTTTGCTGAACACTTGAAAACACTCCCAGGTAAATGGCAAATTCAGTCTGGCCCCCAGGTATGTATGGATGTCCCACACTCCTACCTCCAGTCTACTGCAGTTGATTGGGAATGTGTCTTACCCAATGGCAGTAACTCACACAGTGTTTGGCACTCAGATTTTTTTTTTCATTTAAACAAATCTTAATCTGAATAGAGGGACAGAAAAGCCTGTTCATTTCCAATCCACATCCCACTGTTATCCCCCAGGGCCTAGAGACCTACCTTCACCTTGCCCTCTGAGCAGTAGAACAGCAGAGCTTGACCATTTACAGGGGTACTGAGTAGCCCCAACCCCCAAGTACATCCCTGTCTGGGTTTAGAAAGCTTCTTCTACAATGTCAAAATCTATACTGGAAACTATTTTTCCCCAAGCCCCAATATCTTCACAGTCCTTGAAAGGGACAAGAAGTGAAAAATAAAACATAGGAAATAAGGAACAAAAATAGATAATTACATTAGAGACAGGACATTTGAATAGCACAGTTTGGGCATTAAGTTAAATAGGAAGAAAATAGCATATAAAAAGCAAGCATGTGGATCACTAGGTCACCATAAGGGTAAAATGTGCTTCAAATGGATAGTAATATGAATACAATTTTGTGCCATCACTTGGGCAATGTGTTTAACATGATTTTCTTTATAACTAAACTTTGGTTGATTACTGTACATCTACATTTCTCTTTCATAAAATCATTCTAGCCTTTACTGGTTTGCTTACTCCACTCTCTAAAGCAAAGATCCACGTGCATGCTTCCAGGGCTTTGGAAACCCCTGAAATCATATCCAATCCTTCGAATACATAAACACATCTGCATTTTGCTGATAACAGTCTAGAAACTTCATCTGATTCTTTAAGAAGCCTAAGCAAGATTAAGAACTACTAAAGGGCAGAGCCTCGGTGGCTCAATTGGTTAAGTGTCTGTCTTCTGCTCAGGTCATGATCCCAGGGTCCTTGGATGGAGCCCCACGTTGGGCTCCCTGCTCAGCAGGGAGTCTGCTTCTCTCTCTCTCTCTCCCTCTGCTCCTTTCCCCCTGCTCGTTCTCTCTCAAATAAATAAAATCTTTTTTTTAAAGTAGTACTTTTACCAAATAAAGTTTTGCAATTTGCACTTTTCTTCTACAATAAATGGGGATAGTCAATTTCTCATTTTTGAACACTTTACTTGTAAAACTCCAAAGAGATCCCGATTTCCAAAACTTTAGGTCTCCTCAGCAATTTCCAGCTGCGATCTGAAGCAGCTCCTGGAGTTCAGAACGAGTAACACACGGACTTCATGCCAGAGAGATCCAATTCTTTCTCTTCACACCACTAACCCTTAGTCTTTCAGGAAACGAAAGATGTACCAGTGTATTAAATGCATTTTCGACTTAGGATATTTTCGACTTAGGGTGTCTTGAGACATAACCCCACCGTGAGGAGAGGAAGATCTGTACCAAGTCATCAAGTAAACGGTTGTCCTGTAAAGCCTGTGTTGGGCTATGTTTGACGCGGTTGTGTTTATAACTCTGGGTTTTTTAAACCGTCCGTTTTCGGTGCCTTTTGTGGGGTTTCCACCCTCGGGAGACGTGTGCAAGGAGCAACAGTAGATTTCCAGCTGAGAGCGGCCGGAGCGCGGCCCCAGCACCTCGAGGTGAGCCATCTCCCAGAGTCGCCACAACTGCCACAGTGGGTCTCTGTGTGCTACTTGTTGAGACGTGTAAAAGGTGTTTTGGCAGAACCCACACTCCCAGAAGGAGCCCTGGGGCAAGACCTGGCCCAGGCCAGCTGCGAGCTGCGGGCCACCACTAAACCAACAAAAGCAGCCGGGTCCCTCAGAAGCGCTCACACAGAGGAAGCAGCCTATCCTAAGAGTTTGTGCCCTATTTATTCAGGCAGAGAAAGGATATTCATCTCAACCAGCAAGGGAAATGTTAGCTTATGTAACACTGGGGATGAAGAGAATGAGGCTGGCTCTTTTTTTTTTTTTTTTTTTTCTTTTTCCTGGAGAAAAGTGTTGTGAAATAGTCTAGGGACAACCTCCAGTTTCCAGAGTCACTCTTGCCCCCAGAAGCTTCTGGGAGCCCTGGGCTCTGGGGCTAGGGTTAGAGCTGGGCAAACCACATGAGAAATGGAAGGCGCGGGACCCTCCCCCATCTAGCACTGCCCTCTCCCCCATGAGAGCCCATGGAGGCCACCAGGAGATTCGGCCACACACTGTTCATCACTCATTTCAGAACAATGGCATTCCGATTATCTGGAAGCACATTTCCCGCCTTCTCAAGAACGCAACCTTAGAATCATTTTTTATGCGGTCTGCTGCACAGAGCCGACTGAACCATAACTAAGAGTATTAAAATTGATGCTCAAGCAGGACAGGGGTTGACCAATGTATCAACATTCCCGGAGATGGGCAGCTGGTGAGGGCAAGGGGTGAGAAGAAAGAACGTGAGCACGAGTGAGGTCTCAGCCAGGGGATGGGTGCAGGGGGTGGGGGGGGGGCAGAGGCAGCGTGAGTGCTGTGAGTGAAGGCTCCAATCCAAGACCCCAACTGGCTGACTGAGCAGGGACAAGGAAGTGACCAGCAACTGGCTCAGGCAGGTGGCAGGGGTCCAGGTGGGCAGGACAAGTGAGTAGGTGGTGTAATAGGGCTATGGAGCCTCAGGTTCTCCCAGGAATGCGGAGTCCTTCCTCCAAGGGATGAGGGTGTAAGGCCAAGACTGGGTCACAGACGAGCAAGGCAAACTCAGTCACTTGGACAGGATTCTAGAGATTATCTAGGACACAAGCTCATTTTTTTTAATCCAAGAATTATTTACTGAGTACCAGCAATGGGCCAGGTATTATTGTAGGTATTAGGGATATAGCAGTAAACAAAAGAGACAAAAATCCCCAACCTCATGAAGTTTATACACTGGTGGAGAAAGTGGAGAAATAGAGGATAAGCGATAAATAAAATACAGAGAGAAGGTCAAATGGTGACACGTACCGAGGTGAAGTAGAGCAGGGAACGGGGACAAGTACAAGGGCAAGAGCGGAACTTTAAAGTAGGGCGATCAGACAAGGTGACCCGAGAAGATGACATTGCACAAACACCTGAAGACAGTGAGGAGACAAGCAGCTCTCGGGGGAAGAGCATTCTGGACACACAGCAGCCCCAAATAGCAGCAGGTGCAAAGACAGGAGTGTTGCGGGCACATCTGGGAATGGGGAGGAAGTGAGGGTGGCTGAACAGATGCCTCAGGGGACAAAAAGGAGAAGATGAGGAAAGGTAAAGGAGCTCCAGGTGGCTCAGTTGTTAAGCGTCTGCCTTCGGCTCAGGGCGTGATCCCTGCGTTGTGGGATCGAGCCCCACATCAGGCTCCTCTGCTGGGAGCCTGCTTCTTCCTCTCCCACTCCCCCTGCTTGTGTTCCCTCTCTCGCTGGCTGTCTCTCTGTCACATAAATAAATAAAATCTTAAAAAAAAAAAAAAAAAGGTAAAGGAGCTCCAAGCTGTGTAGGACCTCACAGGCCATCCAGAGAGGGACAGACTTTTACTCTGAATACAATGGAAAACTACTGGGGGTTTTCGAGCAGGACGGATATAACCTGACTTATGTTCTAGAAGGCTCGCTACAACGGATTAGTATAGACTGGAGTGTGGGTGGGGAGGTGGGAGAGGCAGGGATCAATTAGGAAGCCACTTCCACAATTCAGGTGAGAACCAATGGTGCTCGAACCAGGAGTTGCATTCTCAGTGTATCTGAAAGGTAGAGCCAACATATTTGCTGATACAGCTGATGTTCCAGGAGTGAGAGAAAGAATGGAGGCCAGACTGACTCTTTGGCCCTTGGCCTCCAGAACCCTGGTATGGAGTTATCATTTGCTTAAGATAGGAAGACCCCGGCTGGTACAGGTCCGGGGGAAGAGAGGGTGCCAGGGTCCGGTTTTAGACACTGAACACAAGCATCACTTTCCTTCTGGTCAGCACATTAGGGCCCCCGGCCTCCCTATTGTCAGGTTGCCTGTTATGTCCCTGTTATCTGGCTTCACGCAGGTTTGCTTTCCCTGCTCCTGGCTCTTACCTCCTTCTACCCCAAACACATTTACCTTTTCTGAGTCCCATTCTCTCAGAGTGCTCTTCTTTGCATATAACTGAGTAACAGATATAAATTAAATTCATGGGTATAATTTAGACGTCTGTAAATTGCCCTTTCCAAGCTGATGTGAGTTCTTTTGAATAGGGGACTTTTAGGCCACCTCAAAGGAAGCAAGCAAATCCCATTTGGGACACACAGGACCTTTTGACTTGCCTGGGGGAAAACAGCAGGCTCCAAGGCTGAGGGCGTTGCCTTTAAGATACAAAATAGACATGTAATCCACGTTCAAAAAATACTATTTCCACATTTGGATCAGGCCCTTCAAAAAAAGTATATATTTCTATTACAATTTAAATAAAGGCAACCAATATTATTTCATACCATTTCATTCAGCATTTTCACAGTATCAGAAATGCTCCAGGAGTTCAGCTGAAGAAAAGCTTATTTTTTGAAAGCCAGGAAGAGCCGGATAGCATGGGAGCAGTGCCAAAAGAGGAGGCCTGTTTAAAGCTGGAAAAAATCCACAAGTATGTGTTGGCCCAGACAGGTATCTGGTATGAGGCTAAGACCTCTGGCCTGGAGACACTTCTATGAAGTGTTTTTCTGTTGGTTGTCAGTAGGTCTCTATCCTGGCTGTCAACTGAGGAGTCTTTACAAATGACTGTGTCTAAACCATACCCTCAGACATTCTGATTTCGGTGGAGAGACCCAAGCCTCAATTTAAAAAAAAAAAAAAATCTACAGGTGATTCTAATGTCCAATGAGAGGTGAGAACCCCTGAGTTGGACAGATCTGTCTTCTCCATTTCCATATATCTGTCCCCTTCAAGCCCGTTCATGTACCGCACACGCACAGAATCCAACCAGACCATGACACAGCCAGTTCCTCGTATTACCATTTCTACATGCTTCCTCTTGCTTCTTTCATTACATTTGCTTTAACATTTTTCATTAATTTTTTACAGGTTTAGAATACCACTTAAGACAATGTGTCAATGTTCATTTGTGAAAAAAAAATAGTAACTCCCAAGAAACAGTTGCAGCATCTGAGAAAAGAAAGCCAAAACAATATAATATTCCAAATTTACACCAAGACCTCCTCCCTTTGGAAACGCTGTTGCAGAAATTACTGTGCGCACCCCGTTCCCAGAGTGATTCTATTATTGACAATGTGGGCAAAGAAGTAAACAACAAAGAAAAACCCAAAACACAAAAAAAACATGCTCATTTCAAGCCACCAAGAAACACAGGCCAAAAGAAAGATAATATCAATCAACCTTTGCCAAGTGGAAAAGAACAAAACCAGCAGGGATTGAAGTTCTATATCCAGCTTCTAAAAGAGTATTTAGAACAATAGAGAACAAACACAGGGTAATAATTCAAAAGATTTACAAACAATGCGACAGAACAATGCAAAATGAGTCACTACTACTGGGCGTGTGTTTACTCTAGAAAGAAAAACTGGACACCCTAAACTTCATTAATAAAATGTTCTGTTTGCACAGTAGACCTCACTCATAGAACCACTGGGCTGTCAGTAACAGTCTCTCTTCTTACCTGAGAGAACCTGTTGAAACACTGTCTGCACTTTAGTTTCCATGTGACAGAGAGGCAGATAAAGACAGGAAAAGGGTAACGACTCTGAAGCACCAAGTAGCCGCTGAGCTGCCTCTGGCACAGCTACCAGTAAGCACCAGCTCTGACTGCTGGTGGCTCTCTAGCCAAAACATGTCCGTCCATTTTCTCAAGAAAGTCGGTGGCTGTAGCTTTCTGTCTACAGCCGAACCCAAATGCTCCTTCCTTTGTGAGAACGGTCTGGTATTCTCCCTTTGTCCTTCTCCATGCTCTGTTCCATTTCCAAATTGCCTTCCATGATTCAAACTCTGTTATAATGAGCTCTGAGGGGCTACAGAAAAGGCTTGTTACTGCTAGGATGTTGGTGACTATCTGTGTCTTGAGATCTGCAGCCATCTGCTAGGACTTGGTCATGGTCTTTACTGGGTAACAGTTTCTCTGGTGAGGCAGCTTACTCGCGTGGTCAATGGTAGATGGAGAGAGTACAGATAAGGGGTCACCAGAATGCCTTCCCACGAGGAATGCTAAGTGCAGTGTGTGACGATGCCAAGTAGGGGAGGGAAGGGTGCCCATGTGTTGGCTCTGTTAATTAGCACAATTTGAAGATAATGATGACAAGACCACATGGGGAGAGCATGATGTTTCAAGTGGAGTGGACCATTAAGTAAACAGGAGTACTGCACTGCATTTGCTGGGTGGCTGTGAAAAATCTTCTAAAAGATGGACAGGAGGATGCTGAGGGCATTAGTTCTTTGGAGGAACCAGAAGGAAGAACCCAAGCCAAACTTCACCACCACACCGCAATTACTACCAACACCTCCCATATCTCTATCCAGTAGAAACCACTGCCCTTGGAAAACCAAGCAGGACCAAGTAGGAACCCGGCCACTGTGCTGGGAAGTCACTGAAAGAAATGCTAGGGATGCAGGCTGTCTTCCTTCTGGTACCTCCTGTCTACCCACCCACACTGGCCTTCCTGTTTCTCCTGCTCACATTGCTTTTGCCATCCAGCTCTTGGACTTATTGCATTCTGATCTTTGTGATATTTCTAACACTCTTGCTTTCCTCCCCTTCTCTCAGATCTCAGATACAGAGTCTTAAAACCTTGACTGTACTTCCTAACTCATTGCCACCTTCACCTGTGCCCGGGGATCCTAGGGGAGGTGCAGCCCTTGCCTTTGGTGGACCTCAGCCAGCTCTCTGCTGCCCCCATCTGGTCCACGGCAGCATCTACAGATGGTAATCTGACACACTGGCCCTTAAATCAAACGCAGCTTCACCTCATTTCTGGCAACAACTCAAATCTTGCTAATTTTGTTTCACTGTAGCCTGACTTAATGTATGGGTTCCAAAAAATTCTTCATTTTTAATAGCCAAGCTATGCTTATGGGTAATGAGTTATGATGGGGGGTAAATGGGCTACTTTAGGGAAAGCATTTCAAGGTAAGTGCAGAACAGTGGTAGCATGGTAAGCATTCTGAAAAGTCCGGCCTAAAATGATGGCTTCTTAAAAAGTCACTAGGACATACTATATAAATGTAGAGTTATTCCAAAAAATGACATTTATGTAACATTATTTTTTTTTCTTTCCTTCTATTTCAAATTTCCTATAGTAGTAATAAAGGAGGTGGAAGAAGAAAGAAGAAGAGGAGGAAGAGGAAACACTTGGTTTTTGAAGCAATTCAGGAACTGGTTAGAATAAATTCCAGCACCTGAAGCCACAAAGTTAACCATCCAGCCATCCACACCCAAAGAACTAGCCGGGCACAAACATGTGCCTGATATGTTCACCTCCACATCACCAGCGCCGGGCTGGAACCAGGTACACGGTGGACCTTCAGCAAGCATTTGCTGAATCGATGAATGTATGCACATATAATTAATAGCACTTTGTAAGCCATAGCTTCATTCAGTGCACTATAAATATCTGTTATTTTATACAGCCTGGAAGTTATAGCACTTGCCTGTTATTTGCACAGATACTCAACAGTACATGCACACCCCCTCTCCTCTCATGGCCTTGGTTATTCTTACCTTTCTACTCCATGTACTGGCCAAAAATGGGCCTCCAGGAGCAGGAAAAATATTTATTTTTATGAATCACCAAAGCATGTCAATTCTCTGGCTCAGAAAATAGTGATCTCAAATTACATCTCTACATTGGAAGCTATGTAGTAGGACTGGTGACTCTGAATGGTCTTAGGTACATGGAATTGCAGCTTAGGTCCTATACAAAATTATACATTATCTTTTATAATAGAAAAATCTTTTGGTTGTAACCAGTGTCCAAATTAAGCATAATGGGGATAGACAGTTAAAAAAAATAGAAAAGAATGACATGGAATTTTTTATAGATTATCTGAATAAACTCAAGATTGAGATATACAGTCTTAGGAAGATAAATCCAAACACCCACTACTACATGAAAGAAGTAGAGGTGCCTATCACCTATGAAAAAGAGTAACATTAATACCATGGCGCTTTAATTAGTTACGAAAAAACTGACCAAACAAGATAAAGAGGGACAGTACGAATATAAAAGTACACATTTACAAAAGAGACGTAATAGCCAATAAGCTGGAGGGCCCAAACAACAAAGCAGCTGAATATACAAGGCAAAGCTATTTAGAAGTAAAGAACTTGATTGGTTAAAAGGCACTTGCAGTGGGAGACATCAATACAGCTCTTTCAGAAGTGAATCACTATTACATTCCATTAACTACATTTGATAGTCATACAGGGAGCCTGACATTTTTCTACTAGAGAATTTTGATTCATTTATCCATCAGCCACTTATAAAATTTGATGATGAACTTGGGCACAAAGGTTATGTTTAAAACGTTTTCAAAATAAATATAGGTTTACATGACAAAAAAACTGATAAAAATCCAACACAATCTGAATAAAAAGAGATAAACAATCTTCACCTGAAAATTGGAGTATATATACTTAATTAAACTTTAAAATTGAAGAAATCAAAGATGATTCTTAAACTGTCTTGAAGGCAAGGATAAAGATGCTTCAGACCAAAACCTATGGGTCACAAAAGAAACTGACTTAACTGAAGTTTTATATATATATTATATATGAGATACATGTAATGATATATATATATATATATATTACATATATATGTAAGTTATATCAATATAGATAACTATATAAAATACATAGTATGTATGAAATATATAATAATATGCAATATAAAGTAGGATATAATAACATAACACATGTGATATATATTTTATATTATACATATAATAATCCCCACATAAAACTTGGAATTCCCAGTCCTCCTCTCCAAGAACTTTCTTCTCCCCTCCCTGGGGGCATAGCTGCCCCACAGCTTCCTCTCTGTGCACCATTCATGTCCTCTTTGATTCCTTAAGACAATCTGAAAGACGCCTGGGTGGTTCAGTTGGTTAAGCATCTACCTTTGGCTCAGGTCTTGATCTCAGGGCCCAGGATCGAGTCCCATATTAGGCTCCCTGCTCCACAGGGAAACTACTTTTTCCCTCCCCCTCTGCCTGCCGCTTCTCCTGCTTGTGCACGCACACTTTCTTGCTCGCTCGCTCTCTCTCTCTCTCAAATAAACAGATAGACTCTTTAAAAAAAAAAAAAAAGATAATCTTCTGAGATCTATTCTGAGTCCAGAGCCTCAATCTCACCCCCCTCCTTTTTTTTTTTTTTTTTTTTTTTAAGATTTTACTTATTCATTTGAGAGAGAGAGAGAGCACACGAGCAGGGGCAGAGGGAGAAGGAGAAGCAGACTCCCCGCTGAGCAGGGAGCCCAACTCCAGGCTCCATCCCAGGGGCCTGGGATCATGAACTGAGCTGAAGGTAATTGCTTAACCGCTTAACTGACTGACCCACCCAGGCACCCCTCACCCCGCTCCTTTCTCCATATTATTATACTGCATGGTTTACAGAAAAAGACAAAGTAATACGGCTCCATTTCCTCAATGTCCTTCCTCTCCACTTCAAAATCTATCCTCTTCGCCTAGACTTGCTTCCCATTTTTCTCCCATATTCATTCCTTTACTCCCACCTTGTGTGTGGAAGAAATGCGTGTGTGTTGCCAAATGCATGAGGTCCCTGCCTCACTGCAGCTTGTATCTGGTGCACAGAGGCAGACAATGACCCAATAAATACATAAGCAGAAAACACTGAGCGGTGATAAACGCGATGTAGAGATAGAATGCGAAGAGCGGGATAGGCAGTGCAAGACTGCTTTGGACTGGATGCTTAGGGAAGGTCTGCACAAATTTAAAGAGAGCGCTGAGGATGCCAAGGGAGCCAGCCCAGCAAGGACCCGAACCAAGGGACTGTGCAGAGACGAACTGGCGGGAGCACAGACCCCGCTGAGAACGATCTCCGCAGGGCTGAGAAAACACAAGAAGCAGAAAAGGCAACAACAGCCATCCCCTTTATCCACGGGGATATATTCCAAGACCCCCAGGGGATGCCGGCAGCCGCGAATATTACCAAACCCTCAGTACACGATCCTATACGTACATTCCCACGATCAACTTTAATTTATAAGGTAAGAGATTAACAACGGCAACTCATAGTTAAGAGAACCATTATAACAATATGTTGTAACAAAAGTTGTGTGATTGTGGTCCCCCTCTCACCACATCTTACTATACTGCACTCACCCTTCTGCTTGCGCTGATATGCGGTGATAAAATGCCCCTGTGAGGAGACGAAATGAGGGAATGACGTAGGCCTTGTGACGCAGCGTTAGGCCGCTGGTGACCTGACGCCGTGTCAGCAGGCGGGTCATGGGCTTCCAGATCAGACCGCGGTTGACCCGGGTAACTGAAACCGGAAAGTGAGTCCACCCCTGAGGGCGAACTCCCGCAGGGAGAATGGGAGGAGTTACCGCTGGAAAGCTGAGCGGAGCCAGTTCCTAGGGCGCTTCGGAGGCCCAGGAGAAGAACCTAGCTTTTATTCCCAGGGCAAAGCGAGGCCATTCTTCCTTCCTCTGGGATTAGGTTTACCCCCAATGGACTTATTCTATAGCCTTTGGTCTGGGTCTGAATTTACTTGCAACAAACCCTCTTCTCTAGCTCCCATTTCTTCCCTCTTCCATGTGTCCTGCCCCTCAACTTTAAACATGCTTAAAGATCTCCCACGGATTAAGAGAAAGAAATTTCCTTTGATTCTGCTAACTCACACCAGCAAGATCCCTTTGTACTTGTTTTCACTGAACTTTTTAAAAACCATCCTAATGATAACACAGACAGTACAGAGCTTTATGTTTATTAACTCATTTAATCCTTACAACAACCCTATCAGGTGGTTACTGTTATTATCCCCATCCTACAGATAAAGAAACTGAGGCCCAAGTAGTTAATAACTTGCCCAAGTTCACAAAGCTAGCAAGTAGCAACCCATGATTCCAACTCAAACATCCTAGTGTCAAAGTCTTCACTTTTAGTCCAGACTTGTGCCCCTGGGGCTTGCTGAGAACCCCTTCCCTCTTTGGAACCAGACTTTTGTCTCAAGTTCCTCAAGCAATTTTCTCAAGGGCGTCATATCCTTTTCTCCTCTATCTTCCTCAAGTCCTCTGCAGATTTCATATTATCGAATACCTTCTCCACTACGCCTGTGGTTTCTCTGCAGCCCACGTTTAACGGTTCTCCTTCCCCCATGCTGGCATGGCCCCGTTTCCAGAAGCTGGCACCCCAACCCAGATGTCAGTGTAATAGCTTCCACACAGGTCCCACTCCCAGCTCCCAGCTGCCCCACCACTGCCGTGGATCTTTCTGAAGCCCAGCTGCAGCCAACACCCTGTTGAGATACCTGCTCTGATCCCAGAATTCCTATAGATCCAAGTCCAAGTACCTTCTGCCTGGTCACAACCTGCCTTTTCAAATGATTTGCCACAGGCCAGCTTCATGTGATCCGCTAGAGCTGAACGGAACTCCCGCCATTCCCAGTAATGCCAGGTGCTTTTCCACTCACCTTGCTTCTAATTGGAATGCCACCTCTAATCTCTAAATGCCCAAACCCTGCCATTCTTAAAGGCCAAGGTCAAATATCACTTCTTTTACCATGCGGCAGGAGGTAACGTTTCTTTCCTTTTAAAGCCTTAACAAACAGGAAAACCCAGCAGGGGGAACTGACGAGAAAAATGGAATCTCTGTCTTATCCCAGTTCACATCGTTTTTGGTATATTCTCAGTATGTGTACACCTTTCTTCCCCAACCAGATTTCATTACCCTTGAAGTCTGATTTGTCTTCATCCCCTCAGCACTTGCCCAAGAATACAGTCAATAATATTTGCTGACCAAATGAATATACACATACAACAGTATATGCGTATAGATATAATTCATTGCTGTCTCCTTTCCTGGATCATTCTTCCTTATCACTCTGAAGGATCAGGCTTGTCTGTGCAGTGAACTTGCCAACTCATCAACATATCTTCATATCCACAATAGAGGTATGGCAACTTGGTCTTTCCATAGAAATGACTCATTGCTCTCTTCCTCTCCCTGGTAACAAGGACCAGCCCTACCCTCTATTTTATGCCACCACACCCCACCCTGGCCCAGTCCAAGGTCCTGTGTAAACAGTCTACCAGGCAGTCACAGTCTGTATTACAAGATCTTCAGCATCTTTACAGACAACATCCCTGTCTTCTTGGGTACCATGTAGGTACAAAGTCATAGAAGACCAGTGCTAGGCTGGGGTGTTGATTTATCAACCTGACCATCTCCTTCATAGTGCAGATGAGGACCGTGCCGTCCAGAAACCTGAAACGACTTGCCCAAAATGCTAGGCTTTCAACAATATTTAGTTGTTTACTATGGACAGCAATCACTGTGCTAGGTGCTAGGGTCATCATGATAAAAAAAAAAAAATAGACCTTTCATGAAGTTGCTGTCTAACAGGAAAGAAAGGTAACAAAAAGCAAACTTAATACAATGTCAACAAGTGTTCTGATATGCAGAATATAGATTTCCATGAGAGCATATAGCCTCCCTGCAGAAGGAAAGCAGATGGAAGTAAAGGGTGAGCAGAGATGAGTCAGTAAAAGGGAGGGAGGAAGTTTCTAGCTAGCTAGTGAGATCTGGGCCAGGTAGCAACTCCATGAACTTTTGTCTTTTGCACTCTGTTTTGGACTCTAGCTCTTTCCCACTCTCTAATTCTCCTCTTCTAGCTCTGAATTCCTATGACACTTCAACTGGTCTCCCATCTTTCCACTGCCTCCCTCCCTTCCTCCTTTCCTGCCTCTCCCCCAGCCCCTCCCTCCCAGCCCCCATGTAGTCCGAGGAGCATGCAGCAATCCCTACACAAAGAGTTAAAGATAGTTTCCGGAGTTGAGGTATTCTGAGCGCTAACAGAGCCTTCTTCCTCTAGCACTTGCAGTCATCACTCCACAAACACTCACTGCCGACCACATGTCTCCTGGGGGAAGTAGAGACCTCATCAGAGTGGATAGGAATCGGCCTATGGAAGGTCGGCTTCACAGTGGCCATGCTTCTGGCCACAGAAGTAGATGTGTGGAGACCAGGAGCCCCAGCATTTTCGAGGAACTCAGAGATCATAGAGCTAGAACAAGTTGAAGACTGCAGTAGGGCTGGCAAGGTCAGCAGAGGTCAGATGGAGGAGACAAGTAGCCCCGGGGCTGTGGGTGCCTCTGTCATATTCATCCACTAGGAACCTGATTATTGCTTCCACAGGACAGCAGGAACATGCAATTTTCTCTACAGAAATAGTTGAGATTATTAACCAAGATGCTCTTTAAAAATATTTTTCAATATAATAACAGCTAAAGGAAGCATGTGTCTCTCCCTCCGCACCAGCTTTGTGACTTTTTTTTCTCACTTCTGAGCCAAAGGGCCAGTATTTGGGATCCTCTGGGCCTGGAACATTTTTTTTTTTTTTTAAATATCTCAAAGCCCAAGATTTAATTTTTTCGATGTAGCTTTTCTTCCCCTCTACAGCTTGAAATCAATTTCAAAATGCCAGTTACTTAGGGCTGATACATTTCAACAATTTTCTATGAAAAGCCCAAAGAAAGAAACTGAAATTAGCCGATTTCTTCTGATCACAATAGTTGTGCTAATGGAATTCTTTTTCAATAATTTCTTAGTTTTTCAATGCAATTCTTTAGGCCCCGACAAAGTAAAATATAATTTTTAAGGGATACAAGAAAATACAGAAGGAAATAACTGTCCAAGAGATTTGGAGGAATTGAAATAAAATAACTGAAATGATTTGAGAAGTAGAATGGTGCAAAAATTCTTGTCTCTGTCTCTTTGGAGTGATAATTTGAGATAATGTCTCTATATCCCTAAAAGAGAATATGGATTAGAATGAAATCACTTCTTAATATGCCATTCCACTTTTGGAAATGTGATAAAACATTTTATGTTAGAAGTCTGAAGTGATTTGGAAATCATTTATTTTTGAAGTATTTGAAACCTTTTATGTCTTGCCACTGGAAAAGGGAGGGAAGATGTATTTTTTTAAAAAAGAAGAAGACGACATTTTAAAAGCTGCGGGGAATGGTGTAAAGAACAGAGCTGGCCTGGGGTGGGGGCGCTAGCCATCCCTGTCCCTGTGACCAGCTGGCTGCCACCCCTTCCCCAGCCCCTTCACCTCCAATTAGGGCATCGATAAAAAGAGGAAACACTAGTTCAATATTTGTCAAAAATCAAAGTTCACCCTGAATATAAAATAAACTGCCAACATGTACTCCCACTATGCTCGAGGCAGGCTGAGAGAGGAGCAACAGGAAGCAAAAGCAGCCCGACATCAAGGATTGCGCCATTAGCAAACCAGCCTGCAGGTCCGACCACGCGAAGCTGCGCCTGCGCAGGTCCCGGGGCTTCCAGCTCTCGAATCCTGTGCTTCCGGGTTCTGAGCTCAGGATTCTAGAACGGCGTTGCCTCTTTAAAACAAAATCTCTCTAAAGCCAGTTTAATGATGACATTAGCAGTGATTTATATGTCATGACAGACACTTCTAAAAAACAAACCACTTAAAAAAAATCAGTGGACTGGAAGACGCTTGAGTTCAAGCCCAATTCCCTGTTACCCTGCTATGTCTCTGACCACCCCGCCCCCCTCCACACCTTGTTTTCTTGTTTAATAGAGGGGGCTCCCAGCCAGGAAAATGAGATCATGAAAGCAACTGTGCAGGGCACAGCTGTGAGCAGGGAAGAACAGTACTTCTGCTAATTCTAAACTACCCCCCTCCACACACACAAAAATGGAATTTGGGCTGTTGGCAAAACTTCATTTGATTTTTATCACTGCTATTTCTGTTCATAACAGTAATAGTAATGCTCCAAAAAATATTTTAGGGACTGCAACGTTTTTGGCAATCAGATTTGGCATGTTTTTTACCTGTTCTACAATTGAAGGGGGTAATTTAGAAAATGCTTATTACTTTCTAAACCCAATTTCTTCAATTTAATAATAAAACAATGATGAGCCTTCTCTTTTTTTTCTGAGACCATTTTAAAGACAAGAGAGTTCTGTGAGAGGTGTTTAAAAGAAAGAGTTGAGGGGCGCTTGGGTGGCACAGTCGTTAAGCATCTGCCTTCGGCTCAGGGCGTGATCCCGGCGTTATGGGATCGAGCCCTACATCAGGCTCCTCCGCTATGAGCCTGCTTCTTCCTCTCCCACTCCCCCTGCTTGTGTTCCCTCTCTCGCTGGCTGTCTCTATCTCTGTCAAATAAATAAATAAAATCTTTTAAAAAATTAAATAAAGTAAAAGAAAGAGTTGAAGGCAGAAAAAACCAGGCACACCACTGATGCTCAGAACAACACTGGTTGGTCTCTAATGTGAAAAAAAGAAAATAAAAATTTGCATACAGGATAGAGAAATTCAGCGTATTGTTTTCCAAACTTTAAGGAAATGGTGCAGTTTGGGTCAGGAAAAGCAATTTCAGCGTTTTTGTCAGGCAGGTGCTGTGGTTATGAACTTGTTTGGGTGTTCAGTCATTGACCTTTATCAGATGGGCTGCAGAGCAAGGATTTGGGCAGGTCATGCTGTCAAAGATAAATCTGTGTCCGGTATTTTTCTGCCTAAAGAAAAATTATCTTCTCATGTTATCTGAAACTTTGTCTTTATCATAACCTGCTACATTTGAAATAGTTCTTTCTTGGTAATAGTTTTCCAATAAGCTACTGGGTTTAATAGTAGATCAGTTTGGAAACTGTGATAAGATCAGTATTACTTAAGTTCTCTAAATTAATTTACTTGAAAATATGGAATGGTGCCTTGTTTATTTGCTCATACGGAAGTTGACCTTCTCCCAGTAATCCGTAAAAGCAGTGTTCACTTCATCTGGTGGTAATATGAGTTTCCAGCATAGCCTACAATCTAAAATAAATATGATTTTCTCTGTGGGATCTATATTTCCTCAGCTCCAAATCACCATTTTAATCTCCTTCTTTAATTGTCCTTCAAATTATGCTTACCTTTACTCACCTATCAAGAGTGTGATGCAACTGGCAGGGCATCAAAGAATCTAAACCAAAGGGCAGTGGGGAAACTGCTGAAACACACCCACGATCCTTCAGAGAAAGGACATCTCTGAAGAACAGTGTCTGAGGCAGAGAGCGCCAACACAGCCACCGCAAAGAGAAGTCCACACCCAACGATAGGGCTTCAATGAAAACTTACATGCTCCAAGTTCTCTTTTAATTCATTTCACTTTCAGGTTGCCTATTGTTTTGGAGTCGTATTTCTTCATGATCTGGAAGAACTGGTGATTTGTCTCAGACCACAGTCATAAAGCACGCAGAAGCCAAACTTCCGTTACGTGTCGTTCTTCTGTCTTCTGTTCTTCTTCCCTAATTGTTCCATGTGTGAGGCTTTTTGTTGCAACAAGACTGTCATCTCCTTGAATATAAGACTACTTTTTGAGGCCACTCTTAACACATGACACAGGTCTAGGGACACAGTGAAAGCTCTAACTGGAAATGAAAGGAATTGAACAAAGGAGGAGAACAAACCTGATTTTCCTGTCCGTGATTAATAACCCGAAGAAACTGCGCGAATGTTTCAATCATTATGGGCAATTAATGTGAAAAAACTGGAAACACAAGGCACTAACCCTTTGGAGGGATCACAGCCTGCGTGTGTACTCGTCTAGTTCTTACTAAAGGTCCTGAGCCAAGTGCTGACATAGACGATTGTCCAGAACTCTCAGTCGCAGCAGAAGAAAAGGTCTTGAAATAGAAGTGATGAGTAGGTAAATATGAATGGGATTTTGACGCACCCAACCCATGTAATGATCCACAGGCCTTTAATTAATTAATCTCTAAACCAACTCCTTCCTGGAGTGGAGACACAAGTTCGACACCATGCGTCCCAGACACTGAATAAAACGCTTTCCATTTGTTGCAATACGTACTTGAATAATCACCACAAAGGAAACTGAGGCTCAAATACGTGAGAGAATGTGGCCAAGAGTCCGCAGTCAGGTCCCCTTACCAGCAGACTAGCCCAAGCCCTGTGCTTAATGGGCGGGAATCACGAGGCTCAGGTAGTTTAAGCAGCTCGGCCAGTAGCAGTGAACTAGGGACCGAACCATTCCCAACACCAGGTCCCCTGACTCACACTTTAGGCATGCTTTCCATTCCATAGAATAAACAATGACTTCATTTACCAGCTGCACGAAAGTTTAACAAGAATTTTCCAGAGAAGCATGGGAACACTCCACAAATTTTTTTAATAAACAAAAGTCTTTGTTTTCTAAATACATGCTAAAGACTTTCATTTTATTTTATTTTGAGAGATTGAGAGAGAGAGAGTGCGTGCACGGGGCATGGGGTGGGGGGCAGACAGAGGTAGAAAAAGAAAATCTTAAGCAGCCTCTCGGCTAAGCATGTAGCTTGATGTGGGGCTCGATCTCACGACCCTGAGATCATGACCTGAGCTGAAACCAAGAGAGGCTTAACGACTAAACCACCCAGGTGCTCCTTTGCTAAAGACTTTCAAATCTATTCTTCAAATCTATTCTCTCTCTCTCTCTTAAATTCAATTTAGTTAACACATGGGATATTATTAGTTTCAGGGGTAGAATTTCGTGCACAACTAATTTTGAACAGAAACTGAGACGTGGTCCACTTGTTACTCATTTCGCTCCACTTCCTGTCCCCTGGGGCGGAGGGCTGCTCGGCAGAAGAGGCGGACCCAGCCTGCAAGCACTTCTCCCCCAGTGGGCGGCTCCGGGGACTGCTGGCGCTCACTCACCTGTGGCCTTCGCTGCATTTCGTGCCATGACCCACGGGTTCGCCGGTGCGGACGTGAGGGACGAGCTGCACGGGAAAACCGGGGGGCGGCAGCGCCCCGGAACAACATGGCACCCACCGCAAGCTCAGCCCAAGATTCACACAGACCCGGGTTTGAAGTCTTCCACTTCCCAACTGATGGTTGGGGCACGTTTTTTTAAATCTGTTTCCTCCTTCTTTAAAATAATGCTTATCCCAAAGGTTGGTGTGAGGATGAAACAGAACAGTGGGTTCTCAACAAGTGTGAACTATGACTATTCTGTCCCAGAACTGGCAGGAAAGCCGTGTTGTGGTCCACAAACTATGCTAGTGGATAAACAATCACAGAAAGGAAGGGTGTAGAACTCGGAGTTCCGTGACTGGTGGCAGGCAGAGCTAATAACAATGCTGTACACACCAGAAAGGCCATGTGGGTTGTTAAATAAATATCCACACCAGTTGTTAAAGGGCCACTAACTCAAGCCCCCCGCCCCCACCCCGCAATGCTCTTTTGTGCCATCCAGCTGCCACAGCCCCTCCCATCTAACGCCACCCAGGAGCCCAAGGGTTTGCACCTGGCCTGGGGGTAGATGAGTGATGGAGGGAGGGGAGACACCCCAGATCCTGCTTATTTGCCACTAGCCACATCCCTGCTAGTCGGTTGGTACCTATACTATGCAGGCTGTGCCTGTAACTATTTCGAATATTGATTTGTGTCTCAAAGAATATTTTGTGACATTCAGTAGTAGTCTTAAGCACCAAAATGAAATCCGTGCCTCTGGGACCTAAGCAAGCAAGCACCTTTGGAAGCTTTGTGTTAACAAGAAAAAGCACTACTTTCTCCCCTTGGAAGCAACCCCACACCAGGAGACACACGTTGGAGAGACACAATTTGGGAAGCTGGCTAGACTTTAGCCAGCACTCACCTTTCATCTAGACACACTGTTGCAAGGCATGGTCTCATACAGCAACTCTCCACTTGCCCCCCTGATCCCCTGAATACATACTTCAAAATAGAAGCAACACTAGACTGCAAAATCTCTGTATGGAAGTCCAACAAAGTTATGGTTTTTCCCATGATATCTAAATCTGTAATATTGAACTAGTTTAATTAGTGCCTATTGCACTAATTCTTATAAAGTAATTCCAGTCTTGGTTCATTTTAACTTCACATTAGGATCACCTGGGAAGCTTTTATGCAACATATTGATGCCTGGTCCCAACCCCAAATCAATTAAATCAGATTGTTTGGGGCTGGAACCCGAGCATCAGTATATGGGTTAAAGCGCCTCAGGAGTAGCTAATGCACAGCCAAGATTTAAAACCACTGTCCTGGGGCGCCTGGGTGGCGCAGTCATTAAGCGTCTGCCTTCAGCTCAGGGCGTGATCCCCGGAGTTCTGGGATCGAGCCCCATATCGGGCTTCTCCACTAGGAGCCTGCTTCTTCCTCTCCTGCTCCCCCTGCTTGCGTTCCCTCTCTCGCTGGCTGGCTCTCTCTGTCAAATAAATAAATAAAATCTTTTTAAAAAATAAATAAATAAAATAAAATAAAACCACCGTCCTGCAAACGACTACTCAGAAATGAAGCAGCGTATTGGGACTTACCAGTGTGTGTGTGCTTGTGTGTGTGTGTGTGTGTGTGTGTGCGTGTGTGTTCTAGTCCTCTCAGTTGTATTTGTAAATATCTATTGTGAGTGAAACATACGTACAAAACATCCCATATGACATATGCATGTGTTTTTTAAAATTACAACAGGAAAAAGAACACCCAAAATACTCACCTAGTTGAGTCCACTCAACTAAAGAATTGGGCATTTCAAAATCTTGTAAAGCCTATTTTTTGTTCCCCATTTTAGTATTCTTTCTTCTCTCTGGCCAGGTGACCACTATCCTTCCCTTTTTACCTTTATGATTTTTTTCATAGATTTTGTACTTCCAACCAAAATATTGTTTGCTTCTGCTTATTTTTAAACCTTTATATACCTGATTTCTACTAGAGACATTCTTCTGTGCCTTATTTTTTGCTCAAAATTACATTCTGACGAATTTTATACATTTTTTATTTAGCGCAGTCCCATAAGTGAGTTTGACAGATGAGCAAATCGAGACTTCAAAGAGCAAGGACTTTGACCAGAGCCACATTCTAACAGGAGCAGAAATGGAGTCAGCCATGTCCATCTCAAAGCCTACCCACTGAACTACCCTGGCTAACCACTGTACTGAACTTGCTACAAAATCATGAGGCATATGAGAAGCCAAGTCTCTGGATAACAAAGTTGAGAATGTAGAAACACAGATCAGGCTATTTCACCATGCCTAAACGATGCTATGTTCACTGAAATCACCAGAGCAAGTAATAAAGTCCTGTGCAGAGTTTATTGGGAATTTTACATCTTTCCATAGAATGGATATGTACATTTCATCTCCCAGGCAAGTGTATGCAAATGATGTCCATTCTGATTTCTTTGAAACTACCGAACTTTAAAGTGTTAAACTGATGACTATATAGACATGTCTATTATTAGGTGGCTATATTGCATATAGATAAATGTTATCAATTCTCTTATTCTTTTTACTATATTAAATAAAGGTAAGTTTTTCCCACAAGCAACTGGGAATAGTTATGTGCTAAAGGCAAATTATGCCTAATAATTCCTTTTGTTTCTATATCGGTTGCCTCCTCAATTTGGCTTAATGATCAGCCATAATCTATCAATTTCAGGGGTAAACAGTATGACTTAATGTGCGTATCACGTACATTCTTTTCTGGGTTGTTGTTTTTTGTTTTTTGTTTTTGTTTTTACTTAGTTGAGATTCACACTATAAACCTTCAAACTGTTGTTTTGAATAGAAAGTTCTTGGTGAAGTCGGAGTGTTGACCAAGGAGACAATTGTTTTGATGAATTACTCCAGTCAAGGATCTAACCCCCTAGAGTTTGCCTACAGCTAGGGAGTGGAGACTTCTGTCACAGGCTGGTTTACGAGTCCTACAGATAAACCCAAATACCAATTTATTCCTTAGCCATGAGAAATTCGATGGTAAAAAGTCTGGTACAATTGCATCATTGGGCAAACCAAACAGGAAACCATTTTATGAATGGAAGCTTGCAGGATAAATAATGCAACCAGAAAAGGCAGGGGGAGTTACTGGCAGATTCTATGTAGGAAAGGCTTGCCACTGGGACTGAAAGAGTGTGGGGTTCGGTCTCTTCGTTTATTGGTCAATGTTTGGCTTAGCATTTCCTGGTTGATATTCCTTGCACTTCCCTTTAATAAGCCCTGAGCTGGCTATTTTCAGGAAAACCTTTTCTAGCTTAATCTATACACATTTGAACTGTAGTATTTAAAATTGGATTTAGATGTGGGCTTGGCTGCTTTGCTAACTTTGTGATCTTAGTTAGACATAAAGGCTTTAAGTCTGGGTTTCCTTATCTATAAAGCGAGAATAATATTCCTTCCTTTCAGGATTGCATGAGGATTAAATGAGATAATAACTTTAATGCACCTAGAACAGTGCCCACGACGTACTAGGTGTTAACTATATGACATCTACAATTATTTTTAAAATTTTTTTTAATTGAAGGAGATATTATTTACAAATATATATTTAATACTGGCATCTAACGTTTTCACAGAAGGGAAAACAAAGCAATGTTATCGGCTCATTGAAATGAACAACGGTCCTTAAAATAGTGCCTTGTGTAGTACTGGGGAATCACTGATTTTTATTAAACAAGGAATATTTATGGACACAATTTTAATAAAAGAAAACAACAACACTAATTTGTTTGTATATAAGGCTTATAAAATACTTCTTAAATTCGGAGTTCAGAAATACAGAAAGGAAAAAGGACTCCAGGGTCAAGAGGTGCTTTTGTGGGTCATTTCATCTACATGAGAGAGTATATTTAGAGAAACTAAAAAGGTCAAACTAACCTGAACTCAAATTTTATTGACAAAAGTTTAAGCTACCTTTACCATATGTCATCACACCATAATCAGGACCATCAGCAAGTATTTACTGAATGCCTACAACACTCAAAACATTTATGGTTAAGTGATTTGGAGAATTACTGAGAAGAATACAATAAGGTACATGTCTTGAATGATTACAATCTAATTTGGGGAGACAGAACATAACATAAAAATAAATCTGTAAAAAAAAAATGTGAAAAAAAACAACCTGCAAAATTTTCCAGTGCTGTTTTAGAATGCGCCTTTATTACTCTAATGTAGAAAAAATATTTTAAAACATAAAGCTTATGAGAGAAATTCCTAGCCGTCACAAATTTTTTTGTCAATAACCTCACAAAAGAAAGATTTTAGATCGGGGGCGCCTGGGTGGCACAGCGGTTAAGCGTCTGCCTTCGGCTCAGGGCGTGATCCCAGCGTTATGGGATCGAGCCCCACATCGGGCTCCTCCGCTATGAGCCTGCTTCTTCCTCTCCCACTCCCCCTGCTTGTGTTCCCTCTCTCGCTGGCTGTCTCTATCTCTGTCGAATAAATAAATAAAATCTTAAAAAAAAAATAAAATAAAAAAAGAAAGATTTTAGATCGAATGATATGAAAAAATGCCAATTTCAACCTTTTTTTTTTTTTTTTTACATGGGGAACTAGAAATTTTGTATGGTCCAACCTTCATTTCAGTGAGTCATTTTTTTTTTTAAGTCAGATACATATTGGTGTAGCCTGTCCACTCTAAACTCCTGCTTATTTCTTCTGGACCCTTTTCAGATTTGAGGGAAGTTTGGGGAGACAAAAATTACATAATGTTTAAACTCAGGGATTGAAAAACTAGCACAAAAAGTTGATCGGTGATGCAGAAAAATTTCATCCAACACATTTCATAAAGAACAAAAACTTAAATGCATATGGTAGACCTACTCCAGTAAACCATGTTAGTGCAGTGGTAAAATCGACCAATCACATTTGAGAATAATTCCCGCCCCCAAAAAATTCATTTTGCTTAGAAGGTTATGCAGATTGTGAACATTTATGGAATACAATAGCCACCCCAAATATTTAACTTCACAATAAACAGTAAATTGTTTCAATTTTCTATATAATGGGAAAAGTTTTATTTTTAAAGGTTCATATCTTCAGAAGTTGTCCAATTTGACCAATGTCCCTTTTTCCACGGTGCAGTGGATCTTAAAATCTGAAATTCATCTATATCTTGCTGTGCATTTGCAAAACAATTTTAAATTCCCACACAACATTAAATTATTTACAACCATAAATCTAAAATCTGAATTTTTAAGAATGACAGGTGATAATGTTACCTGAATAAAAAAAAAATAAAGCAAGCAAGCAAACAAAAGATATTGACTTATTTAACATACTTAGAGAGCTGTTTGGCTCTCATTCCCTGATAATCTAAAATTTTTTCTAATGTGAAAGACTGTCATAATTTATGAACTCTGAAAATCTAGGAACGATGTATCAAGTCCTTGAAGACAGCAACCACTGTGTCCACATATATCCCACATTCATGTCTCAGCATCATTTTATAAGAGACAAATGCTCTTTCTGCTTTATGTGATTTTAACACAATATGCGAGGCCTTGGTCTGATGACAGCTTTTCCTTGCAATTGTAATATTAGATTATCTGAGGTAAATTTAATAACAGAAAAAAAACACTAAAACTTACCTTCTTTGACAGCTAGAGAATACGATTCCTAATCAAATGGATTGGCATCAGATTCTGAAAATATTTGAAGCTACATGCTCATTTATCTGACTGACAGGAACCTTAGAACCTACCAAAATAAGATCTATAAATCAAATATTTTTTTTGGACAAAGCTAACACTGTTTATTTAGGCATTGATAGCATGCCCGGAAGATTCATTTCTGCTCTTAGTTGAATTTTGTTTACTAAAAGAAAGCACAGAACAACTATCTCAAAAAAACACCAGTTTTTTGTTGTTGTTGTTGTTGTTTCAAAAGACAGGAAATGTGCTATTCACAGGGGACAGAGGTGCTGATGGTCACTGGTGCTCATGGTACATACACCACAGGCTAGTGAAAAATTGGAGTAGCAACTAACAAGTATTTTCCATTTGGAGCCTTAGAGATGCTGCAAAATACTAATTATAATGGACAATGGGTTAATATTTTTAATATATATAAAGTGATCTTTAAAAGAGAGAGAGTGCATGGGAGCAGGAGGAGGGGCAGGGGGAGAGGGAGAGAGAGGATCCCAAGCAGACTCCACGCAGAACTTGGTGCCCAACTCGGGACTTGATCTCCCAACCCTGAGATCATCACACAAGCTGAATCCAAAAGTCAGACACTTAACCAACTGAGGAGCCCCTGAAATCTATTTTAAAAATGGAACATGTGAACAGAAAAACTAGCAAAAGATTTGCAAAAGACAGAATACCAAAGGCTAAGAAGCATAATTGTTTAAAATTCAACCCCACTGGTAATCAAAGAATTACAAATTTTTAAAGCTGTATGTGACCAGTTTTAAAATCACATTTATAGTTTGATGATGTAGGAAATAGGCAGTCTGGAACACTACTTGTGGAAACACGAATTGTTACAGCCTTCCTAGAGAGAATTGACTTCAGCTCAAAATCTCAACACATGGAAGGGGAAAAAAGCTTTCCCGTTGTCTCATCTACATTTCAAAATAATATAATCAAAAAAATACCTCATTCATGAAAGCAAAAAAAATCCTTTATATACACATATAAAATCTCTAAAAATATACAATGTTATAGACTCAGAAACTTAATATTATAAATGTATTTTTTTTCCAAAATTAGTTTCTAAACTGAGGCCTCATACAGGAATAAGCACATGAGAAGAGCCTAAACATATCTGACAGGGAATAAGAAGAGAGTTACCCCACAAGTTATAGTCAAGCCTTATCGTAAAACTAAGATTGAGGCGGGGGCGCCTGGGTGGTACAGCGGTTAAGCATCTGCCTTCGGCTCAGGGCGTGATCCTGGCGTTCTGGGATCGAGCCCCACATCAGGCTCCTCCGCTATGAGCCTGCTTCTTCCTCTCCCACTCCCCCTGCTTGTGTTCCCTCTCTCGCTGGCTGTCTCTATCTCTGTCGAATAAATAAATAAAATCTTAAAAAAAAAAAAAAACTAAGATTGAGGCGGTAAAAGGCAGGTCATTACCGTGAGACCAAATCATAAGTTTGTTTTTGTTTGTTTGTTTTTTAAAGTAGGGCTTGAACTCACAACCCTGAGATCAAAACCTTGAGCTGAGATCAAGAGTCAGACACTTAACCGACTGGCCACCTAGGCATCCCCAAAATTACAAGTTTAAAATGGAACTGTCATGGACTAAATTGTATCCCCCCAAAATTCATAAGTACGTCAGAATGTTGATTCTTTTGGGGGATAAGCTCTTTAAATAGGCAATTACTACTTCTGAACTAATAATGTACTATATGTTGGCTAATTGAATTTGTATTTAAAAGAAGAAATTTCGAAACCCCTAAAAAATAATTAAATACATAAATTAATAAATAGGTAACTAAGTTAAAATGAGGTCATTAGGGTAGGACCTAATCCAATAGGACTGACATCCTTATAAGAAGAGGAAATTAAGACGTAAAAACGGGCAAAACCAGAATAATGTCTCTAGTTCAGTTAATAGCATTTTACCAATGGCAGTTTCCTTATTGTAATAATGTGCTATGGTCATATGAGATATTATTGGGGGAAACCAGATAAATGTTACACGGAATACTCTGCCCTGTTTTTGTAACTTCTTGTAAGTCTAAATTTATTCTAAAAGAAAAAGATTTTAGAAGTATACATTGTAATAGACAATTGTGGGGGGAACCAGGAGGCCTGCTTAGCAGCCATTCCTCCTTTCTGAGACCACTTAATTTCCTTTTGGAGAAAAAACGGTATAAATATTCCCCCACTGCACACAAACAGACAATGGAATTCTAAATCAAGGAGCTTTTATATTTCTAAACCAAATGCATCTATATTGGCCATCACATATGACTTCAGCAAGAAAATTTCTCTCAGAGCCAAGGCCTAGAGATATGACCCAAGCTGGGGTCAGACCCTCTCTCCAGGGCTTTTCATCTGGATCAATGATGTAACGAAGGAAAGACAGTCAGAGGTTATTTGTTCCTAAGTGCTCACAGAGCACTTGTTACCCTGGTCTTCCAATGGCTTGTGACCCTGTGATCTACAGAGAATTCTTCCAGGATATTCCCGTTTGAGTTAGCCAAAGCCAGTAAACAAGGAACTGTCACTGAATAAATGGTGTCTTATCCAGGCTTATTTTAAATAAAGAGTTAAGTGAACTTAACTCCTGTGAACTCCCCTCCATTTACGGACAACTGGTCACCGATTCTCATTTCTTTGAATAAAAGCTCAAAATAAAATATTTCCAACTCTGCCAAAAATTAACATTAGAGTCTTATTATTTGTGTCTCTTGGGTCTCCAGACTGAAACTTTCACCAAGCAGTTTTGCTACCAGATCAACTTTTTGGTCAGACAGTTTTAAGATCATTGGTTTCACCTCAGGAAAATTCTCAACAAAAACTAAAACATTTCAAGACTTCTGCTCACAATTCGCTGGCACTTTGTTTAAGCAAAGGAAATCAATAAATTGATTGCAAGTAAGGCTACAGACTTTGGAATCCAACAGACCTGTTTGGACGTTTATCAATCACCGTGTGCTGGTTTTCAGAGCTTGTGCAACAGACCTGACCTCTTGGAGCTTCTGTTTCCTTCTTCAAAAATGAAAGGTAATGGGGCGCCTGGGTGGCACAGCGGTTAAAAGTCTGCCTTCGGCTCAGGGCGTGATCCCGGCGTTATGGGATCGAGCCCCACATCAGGCTCTTCCGCTATGAGCCTGCTTCTTTCTCTCCCACTCCCCCTGCTTGTGTTCCCTCTCTCACTGGCTGTTTCTATCTCTGTCAAATAAATAAATAAAATCTTTTAAAAAAAAAATTAAAGGTAATATCATTACCTTTTGAATTATTTGGATTATTAAGTAAGAGTTTCTGTAATACTCCTGAAACTGTCAGGCACAAAGTAGATATTCCTTAAGCCTTTGGCCGTGCATCAGAAAACTTAAAGAAGAAGAAGGAAGAAGAGGAAGAGGAGGAAGAATGAAGAGGAGAAAAAAATATGCTCCTTCCTGTCCCCTAAAGATAAAAGAACTTACAATGCTTTACATTTTCATGTCACTTTTTTTTTTATTTAATAATTTTTTTTATTATGTTAGTCACCATACAGTACATCCCTGGTTTTTGATGTAAAGTTCGATGATTCATTACTTGGGTATAACACCCAGTGCACCATGCAATACATGCCCTCCTTACTACCCATCACCAGCCTATATTCATGTCACTTTATATACATTATCTCATTGTGTCCTTGCAACAGACACATGAAATAAAGCAAGTATTCTTTTTCCTACTGTAACAGGGAGAAACAGAGGCAGAGCCAGGTCCAGAATCAAAGTTCTGACCCCACTTCTCTGATTTCCTCTGCCTGGTCCATATTTTTTTTGAACAATTATTTTTGACACACCTACAACTGTACAGTTCAGAAATATCCAACTCCCATGCCAAAAATCAGGGATAACTGTCACCGGTATTGTGACTTGAACAATTTCTTTGGCTATATGTGCGAAAAACATAGTTTTATATGTGTATAAAGGCAACAGATACTGAAATTGTCCCCTAGTCTAGTCATAAAACTGGGATAGTTATACACAAAATATTTCAGATTATGTTACCTAAAGGACAGAAGCCGCAATGGTACTCAACATGGAGGGCATATTCTATGACGTCTCGTTCTGAGCTGCACCAGCTGTCAAATAGGCAAGGGCATTTGACTGTGAGACAGTACAGGCTAGAACAAAATCTGACTTCTTAGTGCTCCTCTGTTAGAGGAAAGATGGCCTCATAAAAAATTCTTTCTCCATATTTTGTATTTTTTGATTTCAGTAATATCCCATCTGGGGTAGGAAGAGCAGATCATCCTAGCAAATGTATCTTGCAATAAAGTACAGCAATGGAAGGAGACATAAACCATAGACTAGTGGCTGGTTCTCGTCATGATTTCAATAATACAATTAAAAGCCCAGAGTAATTTTTCAAAATGTTTCATCTATAAGTGGAGGTGCAATTCAAGGTAGGCTCATAAAATGTTAGATTTGAAGAAACATTAGAAATTATTACTTTAACTGTCTTCCCCCTCTTCTGTTTTTAGATCATGAAGCTGAAGATCAGAGAGGTTACATAACTTCCAAAGGTAACAAAGACCCAGAGTAGTAAGATGGCGGGAAGATTTTTTCTTTTAAGATTTCATTTATTTATTCAACAGAGATAGAGACAACCAGCGAGAGAGGGAACACAAACAGGGGGAGTGGGAGAGGAAGAAGCAGGCTCCCAGCGGAGGAGCCTGATGTGGGGCTCGATCCCAGAACGCCGGGATCACGCCCTGAGCCGAAGGCAGACGCTTAACCACCGTGCCACCCGGGCGCCCCGATGGTGGGAAGATTTTAAGATTTGGAATCTAGAATTTGAGTTGTGTTTCTGCTTCATGCCACTTCCATCACCTTTCATGTGTCACTTAATAATCTATACATAATCTGTAATAATTTATATTTTGGCAATTGGGGGAAAATAGTCCAACTGTTTCCTCACAGTAAAATGGTATAATGATGAAAAAAACCACAAAAATAATAACTACATCTTAGGTTATAGTAAGAATTAATCAAAATGCCCTTTGTATTAAAAAGCACTTTGTAATCAATAAATTCCCATACAAATGTTGGTTATTAGTAATAGGATGCTAAATGATGGAAATTTCTGTTTCCTCAACCTGTTGGATTCCACTGAGAGTTCCTAAAGAGCCAAGACTATCTTACCCATAACTGTGTCCTAAAAGCCTATCACCGTGCCTGGCATATAGAAAGCAGGCAACAGCTATTCACTAAATCGGTATGTTATCTTTGGAAATTATGTAGTCAGATTGAGATAGAATCAATCTTGTTTCCATAATTCACATTACTAGATAATTCTCTGCCGATTTTTCTTGTTGACATCTGTGTCCACCAGAACAGGTTTTTTAATTAAGTAGGAGGGAAACAAGATGGTGGACTGAACAGCCTCCTCCCAAATATACATCCCTAAAAATGAGGGGAGAAAAAAGGTAAGGTCCAGTTCCTACTTCTTTCTTTTAATGTTCTGTGATCTGCATTCTGAGAAAATTCTTTGACCTGATTTTCTAGGTCGCTAGCTTACTCCTTATCTGCTCTTGGATTGTGTTATTCTTCTCATCTATTGAAGTCTTTTGTTTCCCAACATCACATTTGTATTTTCTAAGGTCTTTATTTTTTCTCTCTTATGGACATGGTATCACTCACATCTCCTTGAAGTGTTTAAAGATATGTGATAGTACCTGTTCTAAAGTCTGGTTCTGTTGGTTCTATTAACTCTGTTTTCTCTATGTGTTGATATTGAAGCTTTCTTTCTTTGTGGGTGATTTCCCCCTGCCTAGATGTTAATTTGAGCTTTGTCATTAGTTTGTGAATGCTTTGTCTTTTTACCGAAACTTTCTCTTGGATGTGGGAGAGTAGAATATGTTGCTACAGGTAAAGTAATTACTAGTTTTGGGGCAAGATGCTCCCCATTACTCTTAGATGATACCTGATTGCCAGGGCACTTCATGTCTCTCCAAGCCAAGCACCCACATTCACAGTTTCTTCTGGAGGATGACAATTTTGTCACCTGTTACTTGTCTGTTACTTGTCTCTTCCTAGAGCTGTTCCCCAATCAGGCAGCCCCAATCAGGCAGCCTCTTCTTAAGTCCCACCTCTAATTAGGGGCACATCTACCGCCTCTTCTACCCTGCTAGGCCCCCTCCCCTGTACATGTCTTGGACAGCATTTTCCTCCTACATCTTCATCTCAGAACATCTCTTTGGTATGTCTGGGCTTTCTCATAGCACCTGACCTAGCACTCATTCTATCTCTAGCATGGCTATTGATTAATTTTTTTTTGTTTCACTTTTAGGCTAGATCCAAAAATTCAAATATTTGAAAATAGGACTGCCTGAAGGACAGAATGGAGAAAATGGGAGGGAAGAAATACTCAATGCAATAATAGAAAGAAATATTCCAGAACAAACCAAAAAAAAAAACTCAAGACTAAATAAAAAATGAATCACAGCACACATTCCTGTAAAAATTTCAGTATACCACATACACAGAAAATCCTGATGTCTTTACAAATGGCTAACAGACACATGAAAAAATGTTCAAAGTCATTAGCCATCAAGGAAATTCAAATCAAAACCACACTGAGATACCACCTTACGCCAGTTAGAATGGCAAAAATAGACAAGGCAAGAGACAACAATTGTTGGAGAGGATGTGGAGAAAGGGGATCCCTCCTACATTGTTGGTGGGAATGCAAGTTGGTACAGCCACTCTGGAAAACCGTGTGGAGGTCCCTTAAAAAGTTAAAAATTGAGCTACCCTATGATCCAGCCATTGCACTACTGGGTGTTTACCCCAAAGATACAGACGTAGTAAAGAGAAGGGCCATATGCACCCCAATGTTCATAGCAGCAATGTCCACAATAGCTAAATCGTGGAAGGAGCCGAGATGCCCTTCAACAGATGACTGGATTAAGAAGTTGTGGTCCAGGGGCGCCTGGGTAGCGCAGTCGTTAAGGCGTCTGCCTTTGGCTCAGGGCGTGATCCCGGTGTTCCGGGATCGAGTCCCACATCGGGCTCCTCCGCTGGGAGCCTGCTTCTTCCTCTCCCACTCCCCCTGCTTGTGTCCTCTCTCTCGCTGGCTGTCTCTCTGTCAAATAAATAAATAAAATCTTTAAAAAAAAAAAAAAAGAAGTTGTGGTCCATATATATAATGGAATATTACTCACCTATCAGAAAGAACGAGTTCTCAACATTTGCTACAACATGGACAGCACTGGAGGAGATAATGCTAAGTGAAATAAGTCAAGCAGAGAAAGACAATTATCATATGATTTCTCTCATCTATGGAACATAAGAACTAGGATGATCGGTAGGGGAAGAAAGGGATAAAGAAAGGGGGGGTAATCAGAAGGGGGAATGAAACATGAGAGACTATGGACTATGAAAAACAAACTGAGGGCCTCAGAGGGGAGGGGGTGGGGGAATGGGATAGGCCGGTGATGGGTAGTAAGGAGGGCACGTATTGCATGGTGCACTGGGTGTTATACACAACTAATGAATCATCGAGCCTTACATCGGAAACCGGGGATGTACTGTATGGTGACTAACATAATATAATAAAAAATCATTATAAATAAAAAAAAAAAAAGAAAATCCTGATGTCTTGCAAAGAGAGGGAAAAATAAAAACAGGTCATCAGCTGAAAAAACAGAATCATATTGACATCAGACTTTTCTTCAGTAACTGAAAGCAAGATGACAGTGAATACACATTTCAGAGGTGGGATACAAACATTTCTAAGCCCAACCAAAGTGTAAGAGCAAACAAACACATCATCAAACTTGCAAGGTCATAGACGATTCATTAGCCACCAACTATCATTTAAAGCATTACTGGAGATGTTTTAAAGAAAAAAATAAATCCAAGACAGAGATGTGAGACCAAAAGCCAATGATAATGAGCATAATGAGAGACATGGATCAACAGAACAGAATTGAAAGTGCAGAAATTAACACATGCAGTTATGGCCAATTGATATTGATAAGGGTACCCAAATAATTCAGTGAGAAAAAGAAGAATCTTTTCAATGGGGTACGTCTAGATAGTGACATGCAAAAGAATGAAGTTGGACAACTACCTTACCCCATATACAAAAAATTAACTCAAAACAGATAAAATACCTAAATGTAAAAGCTAAAATTATAAAACTCCCAGAAGAAATCAGAGGTGCAAATCTTCAGCTTTGGATATGGTGTCTTAGATATGACACCAAAGGAAAACAATAAAATTAAAAATAATGATAATTTGGACTTCACTAAAATTAAAACTTTTGGATTCAAGGATACTAACAAGACAATGAAAGCACAAAAAAAATGATAGAAGGAATTTTCAAACCATATTTCTGATAAGAGACTTGTATCTAAAGAGCTACAATTCAATAATAAAAGGACAAATAACCCAATCTTATAAATGGCCAAAAGCTCTGAACAGGTGTGTCTCTAAAGAAGATATACAAACGGCCAATGAGCACCTGAAAAATGCTGAATATCACAAGTCCTTAGAGAAATTCAAATCAAAACCACAGTGAGATATTACCACACACACCTAGAGGACTATAGTCAAAAAGATGGACAACAGCAGGTGTTGGAGAGGTTGTGGGGAAATTGGAAGCCTCATGCATTGCTGGTGGGAATGTAGCATAGGCAGTTGCTTTGGAAAACAGTTTGGCAGTTCCTCAGAAAGATAAACATAGAGCTGCCAAATGACCCAGCAATTCCACTCCAAGGTATAGAAACAGGAGAAGAGAAAACATGTATCTACACAAAAACTTGTATAAAATGTTATAGCAGCATAACTCACAATAACCAAAAAGTTAAAATAATCCATATGTTCACCAACAGATAAACAGATTTTAAATGTATTGTATTATCCATACAATAGAATGACATTTGGCCATAAAAAGAGAGTGAAGCACTGATACATGCTACAACATGGAGGAAACCTAAAAACGTTACCCTAAGTGAAAGAAGCCAGTTGCAAAAGGCCACATGTTATTGGATTCCATTTCTATGAAACATCCAGAATAGGCAAATATATAAAGACAAAAAGTAGATTAGTGGTGGCTCAGGAGTGGGGGAAGTGACAAGGAGGGAGGGAACGGTGTTTCTTTTAGGGGAGACAAAAATATTCTAAAATAAGATTATGGTGATGGTTGTGCATGCTGTCAATATGCTAAAAAAATGAATTCCACATTTTAAGTGGGTAAATTATATATCATATGAATTATATCTCAATAAAGCTGTTTTTTAAATAACTAGATAGTTCTATAGATAGTATTATGAGCATTGGTGTATGTTGAAAAGGATTACAAGAAACTATGAAGAGGGGAAAGCCAGGGTGTGCCACTAAAGCAGTATTCAGAGGAAAAGTCAGTGCCTTAAATGTATTCATTAGAAAACCAAAAAGACAAAGAAAGAAAGAAAGAAAGAAAGAAAGAAAGAAAGAAAGAAAGAAAGAAAGAAAGAAAGAAAGAGAGAGAAAGAGAGAAAGAAAGGAAGAAAGAAAGACCACAAAGACTAAAAATAAATGAAGTAAGCCTTCAACTCAAGAAATTAAAGAACAACAAAATACCCCCTCCAAAAAAAGTACAAGGAGGCATGAATAATAGAAAGGCAGAAATCAATAAATCTACAAATAAAACTAACTGGTTAATTTTTGATTACTGGCCAACCAGACTTACAGCTTTTTCCCCTTTCTTTTCTTTGAAGAGAACAGGAAAGTGGCATAATAATATGAGGAGGATCTCTCTGTATGACTTGCTTTTTTCCTATTCTCTCACTGCAACCCTCTCCCCGAAGCACTGTCCTCACACAATGTACCCCTCCCCCAACCCTGCAAAATCAGCATCCATGTGCTTTCACCGCCATCTCCCATGATGCTCATGGAAACCCCCTCAGCCAGTGTGAAAGTTCTCCCCCGTCACAATATCCTGAAGGTGGTGAAAGTGCACTGCCCAGAGTGCACTTTTATTTATGAAGAGTTTTAAAAAAGAAAACTATTAACAAATGTGGCTGAGAAAATGTCCTCCTAACTGGCTATTGCTTTTCTTCATCCACAGAACATCAAGATTTAGACAAATGGAGTGCTATCACCCTGAGTTCTACACATTAATTTTGATGTATATTTGCTTGTAATTGAGGCCTTTTAAAAGATTTCATGTTGGTCATCCAAAATAAAACGTCAATTTTTAAAAAGCGAAATAAAGAGGACAGAAAATGTAGAGATTTTGAAAAGAAAGGGCAGTCAAGGCAAAAACTGATAGCAAGAGAAGTGAAAACTATGTATTATGGTTAAACTTCAAAAAAATATGAATTATCAATATTGGTACATGAATAAATAAAGTTAAGCATTGCGGTCATTACAGAATAAATTAAAAAGTTAGTCAAAGTCTATCTCCTAAGGAAAGCACTGGGTCTGAATAGTTTTACACACAAATTCTACAAAAATCTCAAGTAATGGGCACTATAAATATAAACCAATGGTCAGGAAACTACAGCATAGGCTGGCTGGTCACCTGCTTTTTTAAATAAAGTTTTATTGGAACGAGCCACACCCAGTCATTTTGCACATAGGCTATGGCTGCTTTACTGCTACAATGGCAAAGACCTAAAGTACTTCCTATGTGACCCTCTACAGAAAAATGCTACCTAGAGGAAGGAAATCCAATGGTCAACAAACATGTGGCGGCCATGAAAACACCACTCAGATCTTCTGCTTTGGGGAGCACGATTGACAGACATCCTGGCTGCTATGGCTGAATCCACTGTTGTGTTCACACTGAGGCCACGATTCACTTGCACTGCTTCAAGCCAGTGGCTAAGAAAGGCAGGGCTGCTAGGCGCAGGTTTCCTGCAAGGCACAGGCACAGGCTTCCTCTGACAGGTGACTTTGGCTCAAGGGCTCCACATCAGCTTGTTTGAAGTGTTCTTAGAACCACACTGTAGCCTGAGATGCTGCCTCCCCCACCTTCCTTTTCCTTGCCCTCCTCCTCTCCCTCTCTCTTTCATGAGCCTAGACCTGCATGGGCGGTCTGACCACATCCTTTGCTCTCTCCCCTTTTCTCTTCACAAGCATTTTCCCTAATAAACCTCTTGCACATCGAACCTAGTCTTGGTTTCTGCTTCTCAGAGGACCTGACCTGGCATCACCTGTAAAAATTGCTACCCCTGACTGTTCTTGCATCAGGGAAATGCATAATTAAACAACCACACACCATTTTTCACTCACTCAGATTAGCAAAATTTCTAAATTGGATCATATCAATTGTTGGTGACGGTGGAGACACGGATTTTCTCATACTCTTCTGGAAGTAAACTGGTTCAGCTGCATAGGAAAGCAACTTGAGACGTGAGTACACACATTAACCAAGCCATTCTGCATCTCCATGACCATCTTAGAGAAACATGTGCAACGAGCATACGTGAGGTGTTTCACTGCAACGTTGTTAGTAATCATGAAAAACTGGGAATATCCAACAGTATTATCATACAGGTTATGAAATATCTATGTTATGAAATACCACACAGGATACCATGGGAAGAGAGATAGAGCTACACATATTGAAAGACCTGCAGGACAGTCTATTAAGTGATGAAAGTAAGATGTAGAGTAATACATATTATGTAATACCATTTATATTTACAATACATTCAAAAATCTATACCTCTCTCTCCCTCCCCCCCCACTATTTACAAACTGGTATCAGTGATTATATTTAGGTAGAGGAAAGGAACTAAGGGTGGTGGAAAATTTATTCATATATTATTTTCATGGAAAAATTTTTTTTTAAATTCAAGTGATAGCAATTCTTCTCTTCTTTCTCTCCATGTGGCACCGGGCAATATCTGAGGCTCCATAAACACTGCATATAATGGCGTATATTACACATGTAAGATCTAGAAACTTCTTCAAAGATCAAGGTTGCATCGAAACTACATTATCTAGGAGTTCTGCGTCTACTAATTCAACAGAAAAACACTGCGTGTTTATCAGAAAAGAATCCATAGAACACCTACTTCCACCAAACTTTATAATAGGTAAGAGAGGATTAATTCAAGGTAAGTAGGTAGGTAGATGGATGGATAACTAGATAGCTAGCTAGAGAGCTAGCTAGATAAACAAGAAGAAACACATATATTCAATAACTATCTAGTTACATCAAAATATACATTACACTATTGTGTGTAATTTATAGCCAGACTTTTCTTCAGGCAGAAAAACCTGACAGGTCAGGGGCTATAAGAATCACTGGCTGTCATTCTTTGAATGTGGTAAATGCTTCTGTCCTTGAGACTCATAAGTAGATAAAGCATTTGGTGAAGAACAAGCCTGGGACCACAGACCCTTACCCAGCCTGGATGCCAGTTCTTTCTGTGCTTAAGCAGCCTCACTTTCATGGGACTCTTGACCCAAGAAGAGATCATTTATTTATCTGCCCGCAGTTATCCATCTGCCCCTATTATCTCTCCAGTGAAACCTTTTAATACTACATGAGCTGCACATCAATTCCTAATAGCAGCAAAAGCACATAGTTTGGCTTCCTCTGTAAACACATCAATAACTCTAATAGTTAACTTCTTGTCACCCTTAGCACTCTCTTCCATATTAGGCCACAGAGGAAACTGTGGAGCAGGACTGAAAATCATGGAAGTAACAATGTTTTCTTAGTGTTGGGGTTTTATGACTACGGACAGCAACCTAAGAAATCACTGATTATTATGAATCCAACTGAATCCCAGGAGCTGGGGACTCAGGGTCCTATAGGAGCCTTGAGGGTCTCTAAGGACTAGTGGGTCATTGCAGGCTGGCAGTGACTTCTAGGAGCAAAGCTGTATCATAACCTTGTCCCTTTACCCACTCTTGCCCCGTCTACAGTTAGAATATGCCTATGCCACAGGAATCCGTGAGTGCTGTGTCCTTGGCCTAATGCCAACTATGATATAAAGAATATGAGCAGAAAGATCTGCTCACCCAGTGCACCCCATACCAAGGCAAGGTGCACTCTTGCCTCCTAACATTTTGTCTTATTCTAACTGTACCTTTGGATTCCCATCCCTACCAGTGAGGGTTGGCATTCCTCCTTCAGCTTGTGCAAACACAATTTTATTATTGTTTATGCATCAGGTTAGTCTATTTTATTTATAACATAATAATGACCAACATCTGTTGAGCCCCTATCATAGGCCAGGCACTTCCCACCATTCATTCATTGCTGGTGCGTTGCAAAATGGTACAGCTCCTTTGGAAGAGAGATTGGCAGTTTCTTACAAAACTAAATATGCTCTTACCATATGAGCCACCAACCATGATTCTTAGTATTTACCCAAAGGAGTTGAAAACATGTCCATACGAAAACCTGCACATGGATGTTTATAACACCATCATTCATAATTGCCAAAACGTGGAGCAACCAAGATGTTCTATGAGTAGATGAATGGGTAAATAAACTGTGGTAATCCAGACAAGGGAATATTATTTGGTGCTAAAAAGAAATGAGCCTACCAAGACATCAAAAGACATGGGAAAATCTTAAATGCATATTTCTAAGTGTAAGAAGCCAATCTGGAAAGGCTACATACCATATGATTCCAACTCTATGACATTCTGGAAAAAAACAAAACTATGGAGACAGTAAAAAAAAAAATCAGTGGTTTTCAGGGGTTGAGGGGAAGAAGGGATTAATAAATAAATGGAGCACAGAGAATTTGTAGGGCAGTGAAACTATGCTGTAGGCTGCTATATTGGTGGGTATGTATCATTATGCATTTGTCAAAACGTATAGAATGTACAAAAGCAATAGAGAACCCTAATGTAAGCTACGGACTCTGGGTGAAAATGGTGTGCCGGTGTTGGTGCATTGATAGTAACAAACGTACCACTCCAGGGGGAGATTTTGACAGACGGGGAGGCTGAGCATGGGGGAGGAGGGGAGGAGAGAGTATGTGAGAAATCTCTATACCTTTCACTCAGTTTTGCTGTGAACCTAAAACTCCTCCAGAAAGTAAAGTCTATTAAAAAAACAAAACAAAACTGTTCATTCAAAATTTATTTTTTTAAAATTTATTCTACCCTAGTCATGGAGTAAATGTATTTTTCCCATAAGGATTTATAATCCTTTCCAATGTCCAAACCACTCAATTCATTTCAGCTAAAGGCAACAAATAAGAGCAATTCCAGAAAGGGAATCCGAGTCATCGAGGCCAGTAGGGTTCAGTGCATGTACCTGAGTCGGCCATGTAGCAAGACGAAGTCACATGTCACATCTCTTCAGCAGCCACAGGACAAACAGGCGCTCCTCCCTTCAAATCCAAGAACTTCCAATATTATTTTGTCAACTTCTTAGAGCTCTCTGGAAATGACCAAGTCCTTACTCTACTCTTCTTACTAACCACATGTTTTGGAAAAACACCATTAGGGTGTAATTGGCACTGATATTTTCCAAATGAAACATTTATTTCTGAAAGTATAAATTGTCTTATTTTTCTGTTGTAAGCACTGGTTTTGTTGGCAAATGGAAATATGAATTGTAATTATTGTGGCAAGGCAGTTGGAGTGCCTGTGGGTTTTGTTTTTTTTTTAATATTTCCATAGGCTGGCAGCCACGGTGATGGCTTTCCCATCAAGCAGGAGTCCTGGCAACTCCCCAGGTGCCTTCTGATAGACTTCTGGACAACAGGACATGAGCCCAGGATGCAGATGCATTAAGTTCTTTGAGAACTCCTCTCTTCCTTCATAGCCATCCATTTGCCATTGGGATTATAGCATTTGTGCTGTGTTTTTATTACTACAGGTTTGGTAAACAGTCATGTTTCAAAGTATTAGGCATGCATCAGAGAGGGTGTTTCAATCGTGTATTGCTGCATAATGAACCACTCCCCAAAAATCAGTGGCTTGAGACAATACTGATTTGTTATTTCTCCTGATTCTGTGGGTTGTCTGGGAACTCCTTTTGTTCATTACTGGAATCCCCCATGCGGCTGCATTCAGCTGAAAAACTGGCTCAGGTTGGACTCAACCAGAACACTGGGATGGCTTTGCCTCACTCTCCATGTGATCTTAGGATCTCTCCCCAAAAAAACCATGCAGATCCGGTCTTCCTTGCATGGCCTCTGGGTTCCAAGAAGGCAAACCCCACAGTGTAAGTGCTCATCACATTTCTGCTTACACCACCCCTGCTGATGTCCCATTGCCCAAAGCAAGTCGCACGGCCAAGCCCAAGGACTGTACAAGGGCATCAATACCGGGAGGTGTGATTCATTGGTGACCATCCATGTAACAGTCTACCCAGAGAGAGGAAAAAATAATTATCTGAGTGAACAGATTTAGTTTAGGAACAAAGGCATTAAATATGAAAACATAATGATTGGACATATAAGGGCTTAATTCAATAATAACTAATATAAAAATGGACAGTTAGGACAAGCCAGGCATTGGACTAAACATTTCATATTTATTATTCCACTTTACCCTCATACCAACTGTACAAGATTGGTACCATTACAAATCCTCATTGTAAGGACAACAGAACCGATGCCCAGACATGGAAACAAGCAGTAAAAGGTAGTGTTCAAAGTGAGAGTCCAGGGAACACAACTCCAAAGTTCATGTTCTTAAGCCGCATATTATCACACTTCTAAACAGATGGTACAGAGGTCCCCACTGTAGTGACAGTGCCATGTCTTTAAAAATTCACCTTCTGCATTAAATTGAAGTCAATCATCCTAAGTCCCAAACTAGTGAGTCAGAATGGCCTCCTGTCAACAAAGCTCTCCACTGAGCAGACTTCTTTTCTCCTTGTCTAATTCACCTAGACTTCTGGCTAATACACAGGCACAGATACGGTTCCCTCTCGTTTAGGGTAGAACACAACCTGGCCAGCCACCCCTCACTTCAGAGCCTGGCAACAGGCTCCTCTGTGGAGGAGGCAAAATAGCCCAGGACGAAAACACTGGTTAGACCACCCAGCAACATGATCTGACGCCAGTCACTTAACCTCCCTTAGACGGTTTCTTTAGCTTTTTTTTTTTTTTTTAAAGATTTTATTTATTTGACAGAGAGAGACAGCCAGCGAGAGAGGAAACACAAGCAGGGGGAGTGGGAGAGGAAGAAGCAGGCTCCCAGCGGAGGAGCCTGATGTGGGGCTTGATCCCAGAACGCTGGGATCACGCCCTGAGCCAAAGGCAGACGCTTAACGACTGAGCCACCCAGGCACCCCTGTTTCTTTAGCTTTAAAAAGAGGTTAGTAACGCGGTCTGTCTCAGAGAGTTTAGGGGAAGATTAAATTGAATAAAGCTTACAGGGAACTCAACTGCTGCTTCTAGTACATAAATAAATGGTAACTATTGTTATTAAGATTAAGTGCTTTTCAGAACTTCTTGGAAGCCCCCTTTTCCTTGCCAGTCATATACTTTGAAAGAAGCATCCCAGTGGCTTTATCATCTCTGTGGAGGACCTTCTAAGGACAATCAGCAGAACCATATAGATTATACATTAGCTTATTTACAAGAAATAATCAAAGAAAAGTTTTAAAGAAGCTACTTGACTTGGCCGAGGGGGGGCGGGTAAGAAGGCAACGTGATTCTCCAAAGTATGTGAACCATGTTTCCCCAAGTCGTTTATTACATATCCTGTCTGTTTGTGTGTCAGCTCAACCTCTCTACCGAGGGTAATAAAACCAAATCACACGGGTGAGGAATCACATTGAAATGCTTTCTTTAAAATCTAACGTTTTACTTAATTTTATGTATTCTTGCTAAAAGGAGAAAAATTCAAAAACAAATAAGTCTCATGTTTAAAGATGCATAAACACTTTGTAGATCTTTTCTCACGCATTTTACAAGGTTAGCATTCCTCACATTGCTACAACCGTGCACAGCTAGAGTTCCCCATGTTCAACAGGCCATTGCGTGAAGTTTACAAAATGGAGGTGCCTAGGAGAGTATTTTACGTCACGCACAAACTCTTCCAGTCCCTTTCAACTCCATCAGAAGCAAAAGGAAGCCATGGAAGATACGAAACCAGAATAATGCCCACAAATAATCTTCACAATTCCCTGTTGCTTACAGAAATCGAGGTCCTCTAAAGAGCCAAGGGGGGGTTTAGGAAACTTTCAATTAAAATGGGAAACGTAAGTATCCACTCCAATGTCTCTTTGTCTAAAACAGGAAAATTTCGATCTTCTCAATAAAGTCTGTTTTGAGTGGTTTTTTTCCACTTTCACACACCTGGAACAAATAATGAAAGCAATAGAGACATCCTGGTACAGAAGGAAAAGCAAGAGCTCAGTCGGCCAGAATTGAGTGCAAGTTCCACATTCTTGCACTTGTTAATGACCAAGAGTGAGCCTCTTATCTGTAAAAATGAGAATCATAATTCCTCCTTTAAGAATTTATGTGAGGATTACATGAGTCATTGTAGATGAAAATGCTTGGTACACCATTTGGCACCAAATAGGCATTTGTTAAATGTTTATTTTGTTCTGCCTTCTCAATAGGCTTTTCTTTCTTAACACCAATTACCTCCAAACCTACAGCATATTAGAAAAAAAGTCCTTATGAAAAGACTTAGTCATTGGCAAATATAAGCTTTTACCTAAAAGCTCTACATTAAGGGATTAAATTCTTTGCAAACCTTAACAGCGAAATTAACACTCGCCTTCCAAACATGGGGCAGGTGAACTAATCATACGGTTCACATTCAATACATACCATCATGCTTTTAGAATGAATCATGAGATTTTAAGCCTATGTGCATAACCAGGAACTTAATTAAAGCCAACTAATGTTTGTTAGGAGTGCAACAGTTGATGCACAAGTGCATTTGCTGCCAAGATGGCCTTGTGAGCTTCATCCATTCTCTACAAAAAAATCATGAGATACCAATTACCCTTTCTCTCAATTTTTCCAGGTATGGGTCCAGTGGGTCATTAGGACATGGGGCTATTGCAATGCTCTCAATTAGAGAAGGAGAGACAGCTGCTGGAAGGACTGGAACCCATTCTCTTGATTCTCAGTCCACTGTGCTATGTCATCTCACTAAGTCCCTCTACAAGCAGCCTTCGATCCTTTTTGTTAACTTAGGGGCAGGAGAGGGAACAGCATAGCATAGTGGATATTGTTGATTGGCGCTCGACATCCACTCCTCCCTTCTTGTTGCCCAGTATTCTTTTTTTATTTTTTTTCTGAACTATTAGTTGCCATCCATTAGTCTGTCGTGAAATCAACTTAGGGGGTCAAGACTGGAATTTCTTAATGGAGTGGCATAGCCTAGAGTAGCACTCAATTGCACAGCAAAGACTAGAATAGAATCTATCAGGGCATCCCATTGTCTTGTGAATCTTTTATCTCGGGTAGACATGAATGTGACTGTGTACATGGGTAAGCTGAATTTTAGAGTTTATCAAATAGTTTGAAAAACATTGTTCTGGCATGCCTTTCTGTACCTCTGACACTGAGAAGCTGAATACTATGTTTCCCAAAGTTCTTTCAGAAAAAATTCCAGGAGCAATTTGGGTTTTGCCAGTGAGATGCCCAAGTGTGAGATCTGGAAGATGACGGTGGTCACACCTCTACTCCACAGCTATTTCTGTCGGCGTGTGGTGGACACTTGGGGTTTTCTGTGGCATCATTGGCAGAGGACCCAGCATACAGTCACAAGATACTTGGATTCTGAGAGGCAAGGCAGAAGGCATCCATTTCCTGCTGGCCCAGACAGCAGCAGGAAATGGAGTTAGCAGCAAGAGGGGAGGCACCGTAAACATGGTAGCTTCCAGATCTTGGTCATATCAATGAAATTCTGGATCCTCTGGCTTTCTGACTACAGAAGTAGCAGCAGCAATCTTGGTGGTTTCATTCTATAATGTGCCTTTGGGAATCACTATGGAAAACTCAACCTCAAGTCTATTCTTCAGCCCTCACATGATTCTGCAAGCCACTTAATACCCTATAATAAATCCTTTCTTGGTTAAGCTACTTGGAGTAGTGTCTCTTCTGTACTCTACACTGCTAAGACTAACAGGAAATGGAAAAATAGAATAAAATCTTCTTTTGGTACTCAACACTATACTGGAACCTAGTTATGAATCTCGACAAGAGAATTCTGAAAAGAAGGGAAAACCCAAATCATTAAAGTCATAGATATTTGGGGGTTTTTTGTTGTTCTGGTTTTTGCAGGTCCTATATCATCAAGCAATCAATAAACACTTGTTCATTGATAAGACCACATGATGGAAAAACACCAAATGGCTTCATACTTTCATAACTAGTTGCAAGGAGAATGAATGAATCTGTTTTAGGTTGGACAGACCTAAGACCCTAAAAAAAAGGTCCTGGAAAGGCCCTGAGATGGGAATTTGGAGGCAGGGGTTTGTTGAATTTCACACTTGGAACAAAACCTGTAAGAAAGTAAGAAAGCAGGACTGGGCAGGGGAAGCAGTTGAAGTGTGATACAGTTGCCACAGAGGCCTTGGCTGATTTGGGGGGGGGGCAGTGTTTAAAATGGGTGGAGAGTGTAGTTCTGAATCTGACATGACCCTTCAGAGTGGTCTTGAAATGAAGAAAGGAGGCCAGGTCTTTGTACCCCCACATTGACCAGTCACTAGATACAAACTGTCTTCGGGAAAAGTCTGTGACCCAGGATGAGGTAGCTCCTTCAGCTAAGTGCAAGTCCTTGCAGGGAACTCAGCTCTGGGTTGTCAAGAGCCAACAGCTCTGGGCAGCTGAAGAAGGAGCACTTCAGTCCTAAAGGGGGGAACCAAGTGGTGAATCACGGCATCTGCTCAGAACCCAGAGAAGTCTGAGTGAGAAGAGATAATGAGGTATAAACTATTGTGGTGTTCGTGTGGAAGGAAAGAGTAGATAGATAAGGGAGAAGACAGGGCTTTGCGATTTATCAGCTGTGGGAGGAAGGAGAGGGACAAGACAGAGTTCCTTCCCCACACCCTGCCTTGGACACTGGAGCAGATGCCAGACCGTTGGCTGAGGCAGGGAAGCCAGCAGAGAAGTAGGTTATTGGTGAGAAGAGGATAGAGGCAGAAATTACAAAGTTAATGTTGCCTGTGTTGAGTTTGAGATACCTGTAGGATATAACAACATTCACTGAGCACTTGCAACATCCATGTTCTAAGCTACGCACCTTGTATACATCGACTCACTGAATCCTTGTATAAGGATTCCTCTATGAGGAAACCAATCTTGCTAGTCCTATTCTTGTCCCAAAGCACATGGGTTTTCAAAGTGGTTAATCACCTGGCCCAAGTCACTCAGCAGAGCTTACATCTGAACCCAAGTCTATTTTGCTCTATGCTTACAGGTGTCCTCTCCACACCATTCTACAGATGAGAAGAGAAGGACAGGGATCTGACCTAGAGAGATAATGGTTCTGTGAGAAGATCAGGACAGGAATCTGATCTAGAGAGATAACGGTTGGCATCATCATTGCATAGATGATAATTAAAGCCACAAGAATAGGTGGAACTAGTTAGCAATATTTACAATAACAGTGTTATTTGCTGACACGCATCAAGTATTTCCCCACACGTCAGGATATCTTCTCAATGCTCTACATTATTTAATCCTTACAGCAATCTTGTAAGATGGGACATAGGCTCCTAGGGCTGTGTTAACAAAGGTCCACAAATTGCGTGGTTTACACAACGTAAGTGTATTGTCACACAGTTCTGGAGACCAGGCGTCTGAGACACCAGCTGAAGCAGTAGAAGCAGAGACAGAGGGAAGTTGAGTTTTCATGGCATCAAAAGAAACCAGGACGCACGGGACACGCAAGTGCACCCAGCCGTGAGAGTCACACTGGAGCCTGCATTTGGCACTGCAGTTGTTGGACCATGACTACATTCCGGGTTTGGAGATGTATAACTGTTCCTCACTGAGTTCTGACTCTGAGATCAAGATTCCCACCCACGTGCATATCCGCACTTATCCTTACATTAAATGCTCATTTCACTTCTGCTTCTTATAACCTTAAAACAATCTGACTCAAGCACCCAGAGAGGCAGGGAGAAAGAAATGAGTTGAATGCCACATCATGGAAGCTAATGCAAAGGAATGATTCAAGAAGGGAATGGCTGCACCAAATATTACAGAAAGATCGAGCATGATAAGCACTTTAAAACCAACAGAGGTTTGCTAACAAAAAATGTGAGAGCTGGGTGAGTGGGGATCGAAGCCAGGCTGCCGCGGACGATGGCAGGTATGGGAGGTAAGACCAGAAAGAGCCCTAGAAACCACACTTTAAAGTGGCTCAACTGTGAAGAAAGAGAGGGAAGTAAGGCCCTGCAAAGAAGTTGCTGCAGAGTAGAGGGACTGATTTAAGATGAACACTTTTAAATGCGGAGGGAGAGGAGCCATACATGAGAGTGAGGTTGAAAACAATTTGGAGAGAGGACAACTGATGGGATGAAATTGCTTGGGTGCAAGCAGCTGGGGGAAGGAAAGAGTCCGAGACAGGAAGAGGGAAGGAGGCAACGAGGGGTGTGCACACAGAGCAGGCTATTTTAGGATCTGATATTGAAGATATTTCCTGTAATGGCTTCCATTTTGTGGGTGAAATAGGAGACAAGATTATCTGCTGACCGTGAAGGAGGAGACAGGTTAAGAGCCTTGAGGAAGAGAAGAAGATTTGCAGGAGTCATTTCAGAAAATGGCAGCGAGCTCTAAGTGGAACACTGTGGAGGGCTACCGGTTAGTACAGAGGGCTCAGGTGAGACCACAGGCCTGAGTTTGGCATGCCTACCTGTGAGTTCCTCCAGTCTCACTTGGTGGGGCAGGAAAAGCAGCAGAAACATTGTTAGTTGGGATTAATTGAGGTCTGAGGAGAGAGGGGCAAAGGCACAAGGAGTTCAAGGTGTTGGGGAAAGAATGATTGAAGAAAGGAACCAGAGGATCTACGTGGACCCCGGATGCCAAGGCTAGCAGGGAGAAAAGAGGAGAACCAAGGAGACTCAAAGAATAGCTGTGTGGGAGTAAGAGATGGAAGTCTGTGGTGATAAGAGTTCATGGAGATTTGAAGATCTCAGGGGTGAAGTTGTAGGTGGTTAGAAGATCCTAAATTGGACCATGTGTCAAAGATGTGTGTTGCGTGACTGTCCAGCTTCTTTTCCTTTGGGGAGCTTTCCTTCTGTGATTACATGTGATCCTGGTTGAATAGATCACCCTGGAACCTCACCGCCCCCCACCCCACCTCTGCTACAGGAGTCAGCATGGGATGCAGGCCAATGAGTTCATCCCCTGGCTAAAGAGCTTGGCTCAGGGATGAGTATATGACCCAGAAGATATGCTCAGACTCTTCTTTCCTGACATTCTTTCCCTGAATGTTGCAGGCAGAGAGTCTCGTTTTCTCAGCTCATGATTTATAAAGGCCATGTAGCTGTTTGTGACCATTCTTTCCTGGTAGCACGGAGGAACCACCTCCAGAAGGAGAAAGTGAGGCCAACGTGCAAAGACAAGCAAATCAAGGGGAAATGAAAGATGGGTAGAAGGGAGAAGAATCCAAATAACAATTTTAAATCGCCGGATTTAACTGACTGAGCCACCCAGACGCCCCAACTGAAGGTAGTCTATATTGGATTACTATAAACTGCAATGTAAGGTTTAAGTAGCTGAAACAAAAAGAGGTAAAGGTATGAGGGCCAAGAAGGCCAGGAAACTAAAGACAGAGTGTGGTATAGGTTTTCCTTACAAGCACTAAAGTCATCCAGGATGAAGGCAGTACTTAACAGGAGTGGAGAAGACATCTAGGAACCATCTGCAAGAGTCTTAAGTAGAAAGAACAGACAGGATATTAGTAGGTAACTTCAATGAAGATGAGAAGAAAGTTATATATCTGTTAGCAGGGGCCTCAAATGAGCAATGGTTTTTATACAAAGGCACAGGCATAACAGTATGAGGCTGCATAGGGGAGAGAGAAGCAACCAGATCCCACTTACTGATGAGAAGCTAAGTGGAGTTGTGCAATAATGTGGATAAGATCACTACTGCATAGACCAGGCAGAGCCTTCCTGATCCAAGGTTATATAACCATGACATGTTTCCCAGTGAAAAACAAACTCCACTTCTAAGTCCTAAGTTTTATTACAATATAAATAATAGAGACACCCTTTAACCACTTTACAGCCCACCACTCCTTGGCCTTGAATCACTCACTGTTCATCTGTAGGACAGACGAGAAGGTAGAACTGAAAATTTAGAGGGCTCAGCTTCCTTCTTTTTCCTAATTGAGATGTTTTATGCATACATTTAAATGTCTCAACGACCAGAATAATAATCTCAAAGGCAATTATCATTCAAGTGTATTTGGTAGAAGAGTTAGTGTTAAATATTTTAAAGCCCTCGTTAGAAAATCTCATCAACCTAATACATTTTATTGGCCAACATAAAATATAGATGGATATTATGGAAGAACAAAATCTAACACAAAAATGTGAGGCTGGGCTGCCAACTCTAGAATGAATGCCACAGAGGGAAAGCCAATGATCAATTGGCATTTCGACAAGGAGGGAAATGGCTTTATTAAGGGATTTCAGTTTGTCCGAATGACAAACAGTGAATGTGCATATGAACTATATACACATAGACAGAACTTCTTTTTCTTATGCCGTGTAATCTTTCCCCCAGAAATGGAAACATATTATTATGCCCGCTCATGTTTTTTAAAGTGATGTTGTTAAAAGTATCTCTGAAGAGTGTCGAAAATGAAATTTACAGAGAAAATAAGTGAAGTTCATTAAGGATTGTATTCGGAGAATGAAAACAGAGGGAAGGTATAAAACAATCCCTCCATCTCTAAACACCCTCCACCTTTCCGTGGCATGGATGAAAGAGAACCGCTCAGCAATTCAGTCCTCTACAGACCCAACCAGTAAAGTTGCCTCTCCCTCTCTGGGTGAGTGTGGGTCCAGAGCAGTAGCCACCATATTTCTGGAGCATGGGGGGGCGGGGGTGGGCAGGGGGGAGTGGGGGCTCCGGAGACTGCAGGCCTCCCACTGGGAAAATATAAGGCCGCCTCTCCTGCCTGTTGCAGCCCTAGCTCATTTCCTCAGTCACGGCTTTGCAGTTATACTTAATAGGTCACAAATGCCACTTCATACTGTCCTTGCAGGAGACAGCGAAAGCCAGGCAACCCTGACACATCCCCCAGGGGACCTCCTTGATCACTCCCCCTGTTTGATCTGTCATCTAACCTCTCAGTGTCAAATTCATTTCCTTTCCTCTAGAATTTGCTTTTTTCCTTAATGTTTTATAATTATTTTTATAATAGGGTATAATCTATTTCCCCCCTCCTTTAATTAGACACCAGTGCTTTTTCCAGAGACTATTTAAAATTTTCATATGGCAAAAATAAGATAATCACCCAAAAAAGTGAAAGTTTCTCTCAATGAAAATATGGTTTCCTGAAAAATACTTGTAAAATAGAAATTTAAGAAGAGGGCAGAAAGTGATGGAAATTAATAATAAAACCCCAATCCTAAATAAGTACTCTTGCTGTCAGTACACGTGATATATTGGCAAATAAACCTGGGCAGGATTTCTTCATCTTACAGGTTTCACATTCAAGGTTTCATTTTTAAAGGACTGAGATCAACTCTGCTCACACATGAAAAATTACCACCCAATGTGATCTGGCAGCAACATTTAAAACCAGTTAGTTTCTTATAGGACCTCAGACCTAAGTATGTTTTATCCAAATAATTAGCTGTATTGCTTTTTAAAGAAATCATATGCGTAACACTCATGAATCTCAGTCATTTTTTGGGCTTGATTGAATGTATGAATGTTTGCCTTCCTTTATAGGGGCAATTTTCACCAGGATCGCAGGATTTCAGGAGAAACTGGAAGAGTGTGGAGTAGCAGAGAAGTAGCAGAAAAGAGAAGTAGCTTTTGATCCAGAGCCAACGTGGTAAGACTGCTGATTCAATCACTAACCAGCTGTAACCTTGGGTAGGTAACACCCTCTCTGACCCCAGAGAGGTTTAAAATAAAACATTAAAGCTTCTCCACATGGCTATTATGAGAATTAAATTAGGTAGTAAAGCCTCTGACTCATAAAAGGAATCCCATAAATGTTTGTCCCCTACTGCCATTGCCCATTCTAGATATACAATCTACTGCAATTCTTCTGGGTCCCAAAGTGCTAGCAAGTAAAATAATAGGTGCTTTTAGTGTCAAGCACTAATCTACAGCTGGCACCTCAGAGATCCTTTTTTGCAAATGATGGATTCTCGCATGATCGTCAAAATATATGGTGTTCACACACTGATCAAATTTCAAAGGTTTGGGGAATTCGTGAAATTGACAATTGCGTCCCATCTCTTAGCTCCACCTCCCCCAAGAGACATGGTATTCAATGAAGGAGTTTTAAGTGGCTCTGTGGGTGCCTATCTCCCCCGGGCATCACATCTTTGAGGCAGGCACAGGTGACAAAGTGATGCTGATGTGAATGGATCAGTCTTTCAAGACATCTGATGATTTCATAGTCAGGAAGCGCAAGACTGGTCAGGTTCAAGCCCAGCATCTGGGAAACCACCTCCCTGAAGTCCAACAGCTGTAATATCAAACACACAGGAAGAGTGAGGACAACATGTATCAACTACCGCTAGTCCAAATGTAACCAACCAACCAACCAAACGAAAAAGCCTGTGGAAAACCCAGGTGTGCATGAGGTATGCAAATTACTTACTGTCTTTAACCTTAGTCCTCTCGTTTATAAAATAAGAAGACGAATCTACCAAGTCACCTCCAAAATGCTTCCATCCCCAACTTCCAGTGATGTCGTAACATCTTTTCTGATGAGCTAATTAGTGTGGCATTGGCTACCAAGTCAAGAATCTCAGTTAGGCAACCAGGAATGAGACCCTGACCTAAGACACCATGTTCTCACTTCCTGGTGGGGAGAACCTACTTCCCAGGGCTGCTCTGAAATTTGGGTCCAATGAAACAACGACTGTGTTTGTGTTCTATATACTAGGAAGTGCTTGACGAAGGTGTGGTTGGTGTCCATGGGTGATGAGTACTTACCCACTGGAATTTTAACTAGATGTGCAAGCTTCTTTTTTAAAAGATTTTATTTATTTATTTATTTATTTATTTATTTATTTATTTGAGAGAGTGTGTGTGTGTGCATGTGAGGTGGGGGGGCAGAGGGAGAGGGAGAGAGAATCTCAAGCAGACTCCACACTGATCGTGGAGCCCGACGAGGGGCTCCATCTCACAACCCTAAGATCATAACCTGAGCCGAAACCAAGAGTCAGGCGCTTACCCAACTGAGCCACCCAGGCACCCCTGGGCTTGGAACCTCTTAAACTAAAGGAAGAACAAAGGGCAAGGAAGTATGAGCTGATAAAAACAGAAGGACTGCTAAATAATGAGAGGTCACATCACATAAACAGCTTCCTTCACATCCTATAACATTAGACTCTCTGGGACTACTATCTATCCACCACAAAAGGAAAAATGGAGAGGTGGGGAGGTTGGAGACGAAGGATGAAAAGGTGCCTCATTCCCCTCAAATTCTCGTACACTGGCTGCTGTGATTCTGTGCTGACGCAGAAGCAGGTAAGTCAAGGCTGTCTGGGCAACCCCTTACTAGAGGTAGCTTCCATCCGAGGAAAGATAGGCTACAATGGACATTGCCTCCGGGAAAAGTGCCTTCCAAACATTCCCACCATGTCTCATTCACTTCCCAACCACCTTCCTAGGCTGAGTCCAATTTGGGGAACATAATACTCTCTCCAGCCTAATGTCCCTGATGAAAAAGTTCCCCTCAAACTGTTCTCCCCTTTCACATATGGTCAAAGCTCTTCATTCCTGAGAGGTTTCCCTCTGAGAACACACACTTTATAGTTTGGCCTTCCTCAATGTTGCCTGACACATGAGCCAAAGCAGAGGCAGCCAAAGAGGGAAAAAAAAATACCCTACGATCAGAGTCCACTCTCTGCCCTTTTGAGCTTCAGAAAGAGAGGGAGATTAAAGCCAAAAGCAATGGGGGTCAGGCTGCCCGGGCCAGTTTCTTTATGCCTGACCTCCTGATGTGCTCACCAGATAAAACTCTCCTCCCTGCAACCAGTCAGCGAGGGAGCACTGTTTATGGCTTACATCTGGGCAAGATTGGCCATCGAGTCTGGGTGCCACTGTTTGAGAGCTGGGACTGTTTCCTGCCACTGATCTCTGCTGGAGATAAGCTTTCCCTCCTGAGGTTGAAGCCTGGGATGATGCAAACTTCAGAGGCAATCAGTGGACATAATCAAAACCTCTCCACAACCAGAACCTGGCTGTCCACATCCTTTCCACTGTTTTGATGAGAATGTCGTTTTCTTTCCTACGATCCGTGCCATGAAACTGTGAATTATTTTTCTCAGCAGAGTAAATCATAATGGTTATTTTAATGCCAGAAAGATGCTAGAGGGCAAGCAGATACATTGAAACGATAAAGACGCTTTGTAAATTGCTTTTGAAGAAACATACGAATAATTATCAAGATTTTGAATTGTCCCCTTTTTTCCTAAACAAGATTTCACCCTCAGATTTCTACCCACCTGCTTTTCTCTCGTTTCTGCTTCTTCCAGGGACTTTTTTAGTGTCTTCGTTTCGCTGGTTACCACTTCCATCATATTCCTGGCCCTCTCTTTATCCTCCTGAGTCTCGTGCTCTGCAGTATTCAGTTCCGACTTGACAGACATGAGCTTTTTCTCAGCTTTCTCCTTCATCTTCTCAAGTTTGTCTCTGGACTTATTTAGGTCTTCAATGGCTTTGGTATGTTCCAAACTTTTAATCTATAGAGCCAAGGGAACACTAATAATTCCTTTCATATTTGTTTTGGACAATTGTATCAACAAGATAAACTCGAAGTCAATGGAATTCACTTAATAACTTTTTTATAAATAAATAATGGAATCCATCCCAGTTATACAGACATTGCTAAGCATACACACTGGACAAACAGGTCTTAAGGCAGTTACAGTTTATAAACATGTCAGAGTACCATTATTTGGAAAAATCAATGAGACGAATGGTAGATCGCAGGATTCTGGGGTTAAATATTAAAATAAAGGCTGCTGGTTCTTACACACACTCTAATGAGCTCCATAGGCAAAAACAACTTGCACTTTTGGCCCTACAAAAGGGTCGTCCCTGGCATAGAAATACTCGGAAAAGTAAAATATTTCCTCTGCCAGTGGTCTAGGACAAGGAAGCCCACCTAAAATCCTCTTAGTAAGTCTTGATTACTGCCATAAGGAAAATCTAGAACAGCAATATTTCGGAAGAAATGCCTTCTGACTTGACCAATGAGTATGGGAGGCAGGAGGCATGCACGGCATTCCACTGCAAACAAGAGAGAAGGGGTGGGGGGGGTGCCTCTCTCTAGGCAGCTGTCCCAGGATCTTAAAGGCAACACAAAGAGCATCCCGGAGCACGAGGCACATTTTCTTTATTAGCTTGGTATTGAAAACTTTGCCAGATCTGCTTACAAAAAGAATTTGAATAAAAAGGTTGAAATTCTGACAAATACTATGACATGGATGAACTTTGGACATCACAACAAATAAAATAAGCCAGACACAAAAGGATAGATATTGTATATTCCATTTATATGAGGTACCTAGGATAGGCTAATTCATAGAGAGAGAATGCGGACTAGAATTCCATCCCCAAGGGAGGAATGGGGAGTTATTTAATGGGCACCGAGTTTCAGTTTAGGATGATAAAAAGTTCTGGAAATGGGTGGTGGTGATGGCTCCATAACACTGTGAATGTACTTAATGCCACTGAATTGTACACTTAAAAATGGTTCAAATGGTAACTTTTATGTTATGGATATTTTACCACATTTTTAAAAAATGAATTGGAGGTAGTTTTACGTATTTGACACAAAATTTTTAACACTGACCGTTAAAAATAAATATGAACGAGCTACTAATATTTAACATCCACGGGGATGGCTACAGTCAAAAAGAGAGATAGTCACAAGAGTGGGCGAGGGTGTGGAGAAATCGGAACCCTCACGTACTGCTGGTGGGAAGGCAGAATGCTGCAGCTGTGAGAAACAGTTTTCTAGTTTTCAAAATGTTAAATACAGAGTTAACACATGAGCCAGCGATTCCACTTCCAGGTTTATATATCCAAGAGAACTGAAAACCTCCGTCACACAAAACCTGTCCACAAATGTTCACAGCAGCACTATTCATAATCACCAAAAAGTAACAACAACCCAAATATCCATCAACCGATGAGGAGACCAATAAAATGCGTATCCATACAACGGAATGTTACTCGCCAATAAGAAGGAATGAAGTACGGATACACGCTATGGATGAACCTCAAAAAATCTTCTGCGAAGGGGGCAAAGCCAGTCAAGAAAGACCGCTTACTGTATTATTCCACTCACATGAAAGACCCAGAAAAGGCCAGACACTGTTGGTAGGGGAGACTGGGGAATAACTGCCAATGGGTTGTTTTTAGGGGTGATGAAAATATTCTGAAATTTGATAATGGAAATTTGCTTTCATCTACTAAAACACACACAGCTTCTTAAGAAATTTAGTTCCTTTTCCAGCAGAGAGGAGGCCGATGGCAGCCACGCCTGGACAAGTTCAAAGCTTTGAACTGGCTCCATGCAGGAGAAAGGAAATCCTCGGGAAACTGACGGCTGCTGTAGGACTTGCGATCAAGGAGGCATAAAAACCACCACTGCAGCTTGAGAAATCCGCGGGCGATACGATGCCAACTACCGCTGGGAGAAGGAACTCTGAGTCAGTTTTTGAGCCAATGAAATGGTACTGGAAGACCTAGCACCTGAGCCAAGTTAATGCCATCTACTAAGTGCAGGTCTATAGAGGCGGACCTTGGAGATCATGCATGGATTCCAAGCTATGAAAACCCATACTGGAAAATGAACAGCATATTGGATATAGTGTAATAAGAGTATTGCCTCAGGATTGCTTCCTGGGTGTGATGATGTACAGGGGTCACATCGAAGAACACGCCTCTTCTTAAGAGATACCTGGTAAGTATTTAGAGGTGACGTGTCATGACGCATGTAACTTATTCTCAAATGGTTCAGCAAAAATGAAAACTTCCTGCCCTCATTAGGCAAAACAGAGCCATCGGTAAGATGTTAACAATTATTATGTAAATTGTCATGTGAAGAATAAAATACTGTCCGTTACACTATTCTTGCAACTGTTCTCTAGATATGAAATTTTTCAAAACAAAATGTCAGGAGAGGGACTGTCCCATGCATGATCAATTCAACGTGCATCCTACCTGTACATGTTTTTGAATATATATTGCATATTTATTTATAAATTACATAAGCAATTGCTCTAAATAATATAGTCTGTCAACTATCAAACATTTTACAAATTGGGGGACAGTATATGAATGAAATAATCTTTATCAATTTAAAAACAAAGTTATCTCCTTTTAAAACAAAGAGATTCCCTTCATGTGCAAACTGTAACACTGATGCAGAGAGACTATGTGGCCGAGTGGGAATTTGCTGAGATTGGGATACTGAATTCAAAAGCTTGTATTAATGGATACGTTCAGCCTTTCTGCTCAGACTGGAAAAACATTTACAGTAGGCTATCTACCAAAAGTGACGGAACACAGCTTGGAGAGCTGGAAGTCCATAAATCAGGTCCTAATGAGAAGAATTCATAGCCAAGAATTTCTGAAAAATATGAGACTTTATCACAATCCTAAAGGCTGCCTCAGTTCTTGTCATTGGAGAGCAAAGGCGAGTCATGGAGCTCTGAGCCAAGCCACCAGAACAGAACTAAAAGCAGTGGATGACAGAGACCTCAGGCTCCTAAATCAAACCCAACAAACGAGATTCCTGGAAGTGGGAGGTGGCTAAACTGGTTTCTTAATCCTCCAGAAGGAGCCTCCTGGACCCAGCTCAGAGTTCAACAAGAGCCTGTGCCCCTAATGGTCTTCGGTGGGGCAGAACTGGTCATCAACAAGACCGACGTGCCGCCCAGACCCCGGCAGGGATGGAGAAGGTTCCCAGTGGGCTTTACACCCGGAGAACACCTTATCTAGCGTCAGCCTCCTTGAGCAAAAAACTGTCAAGTCCAGTGAACAATTCTCTCTCATGTTAAAAGGGCCCAAAGCCCTGAAAGAGATGGCGATTGAATTTAAAATCTGATGGGTTGACTCCCCAGAGCATCTAAATTCTCTAACTGGAGGGTTTTCTAGAAGCCGCGTTGAAAATACAATCCCACAGGAGCTAGGCACTGTGCACAGGCACCCTGAAGACAGGGGGACAGCAAAGTGGGAAGAGTATCCCCGCAGCCCAAATACATGCTGTGCCCCTGCAGGAGAGAACCACAAGGATTTCAGCAGAAGGAACCTGAAGCAGAAAACAGAGGAAGGTGTTCGACTCTGCAGTCTGAGCACACCTCCTCTCCCATCATTCTGCAGCCCAAGAAGTTCTTCCTCACAGGTTCTGCTTGGTGCCCACGTTCTAAGTAGGGAGAGCTCAGACTCAATTCCAATCTACTACTGGAGATCCGCTGAGCCCAAGATGGTAGGTTATAAGAAATATATATAAACAAAGGCTGCACTGTCCACGTTGGAGAAAGTTCTGGAGTGGATAAGGAGCATGAAGGGCAGCTGTCTTGCATGGGAGATGATCAAGAGAGGTAGCAAGAGGGAGAGATCTTTGCTGCTGACTAAAGAACATTATTCCCTTTTGGTGTTTCCTTGAGAAACTACAATGAAGATAACAATGGCTCTTCACTAGTTTTTGGTTGTCTGACTACTGATTTGGGGGCACAGCTCCCTACTAAAATTGGGCCATGTGGTACAGATGGAAAGCTGATACCTTTCCACTAAATATCTATTGTTTTTTTGGTTGTTGTTGTTCTTATTGCCCAGAATAGACCCATTTCTCAGGCTGACTTCATCTAAGGGAGGCCCAGGGACTAAGTTCTGGCCAATGGAGATACAAAACATTGTATTGTTCCTGGAAATAGGCCTACAGGGTGTCCTCCTGCCTTTCCTCCTCGCTGGGGGCTGGAATGAGGCCAGAGCCCCGGCAGCTAGCTTGTGTTAGGAAGCAGCATTGAGGATGAAAGCTATTGCTAGAATAGTGAGGCAGAAACAAGCAGCCAGGGTGGCTGATGACCACAGAGCCATCCTGCTAAGCATGGCATATCCTCTTTTCAGTGAGAAAGGAACAAACATCTCTTCTGTCTAAGCCACTGTTATTACAGAGGTGTTTCAATTTATTTAGCGGAGACTAATCATAACCAACATGGGCTAAGAAGCAGCTGGTGTTATAGGGGTTACACAAAGCATTTTCTGGATCTTCTGGAGTTCTGCCACATGATTTCAGTGCCTGCATTTGCATTTGTGCAAAAACCTACGTTTGTGCCAATTAGTAGTACTACTTTAATTATTCTAGGTTAATGGGAAAAGAGCAAAGGTGGAGTTCATACATAAATAATGTGTTCATGCCAAGTGAAGGCCAAACTATGTCACAGTGCGTGTACAAATAAAATATCTGCAGTGTTCAGTTAAAGCACGGGGTGGAATAAATGGTCTGTCCTTAGATGACATAAACCACAGGCATGCTGGTCAGAGGAACATGTGCCACAAGCAATTGGTACTACACATTCTCATTAATGGTGATTGTAGTGAAATAACATAATCTAGCACAGTGAATTAATATCACTCATGTTTTTAATTTGATTTTTACACTACATTTTGCTTTCTAAATTGGTCTGAATTTTATCATGGTGAAAATGTAGCAAGATTGGGGCACCTGTGTGGCTCAGTCAGTTGGGCTGACTCTGAGTTTTGGCTTGGGTCATCATCTCAGGATCATGGGATCGAGCCCCACGTCAGACTCCGCGCTCAGTGGCGAGTCTGCTTGAGATTCTCTCCCCCTCCCTTTCCCTCCCCTTCTGCTCCTACCCCCCCATGTGCTCACTCTCTCTCTAAAATAAATAAGTAAAATCTTTAAAATGGTGAAAAAAAATCTGTTGACCCCTTTTTTAAAAATGTAGCAAGGTTGAGAAATTTTTATACAGTGTTGAGTTTGTATACATGAAAGCAATAGTATAATAAAATTATTTTGACTCAACACAGGGAGGGGAATCTATAAAAGAATATTTTTCTTCCCAAAAGAGATTTTCTACAGTAATCATGTTTGCCTGCCAACTTAAAATTTAATAGTTATCTGGAAAGGTCTACATTTTCCTGGTTGAGAATTCAGGGGGAAATGTACTGCATGAGTCTTAAAAAGGGAGACTGGGATAACCTAGGAGTCAAGGTCTTCAAGCATGGTTTTGCAACAGACAGAAATGCGCACAAAAACTCCACACAAATGTTCCCAACAGCCTTGCTTATAATAGCCAAAAAGTGAAAACAATCATAATGTCCATCAAATGCTGAATGCATAAACAATGTGTCCTATATCCAAATGATGGAATATTATTCAGCATCAAAAGGAATTGTGATGGTTAATATTATGCGTCAGCTGAGCTGGCCCACAGAACCAGGATATTTGGTGAAACATGGATATTTCTGGGAGGGTGTCCTGGGGAGAGATTAACATTTAAATTAGTGGACTTTCAGTAAAGTAGATTTCCCTTCCTTAGCGTGGGTGGGCTTCATCCAGTCAGTTGAAGGCCCAAATAGAACAAAAGTGTCTCTCTGCAAGCAAGAGGGAATTCTCCGAGAATTCAACCTTTAGACTTGAACTGCAGCATCGGCTCTTCCTGCCGGCCTATCCTGCAGACTTTGAGCTTCCAAATTCTGTAATCACATGAGCCAATTTCTTAAAATCAGTCAGTCAGTCTCCCTGTAGCCCTCTCTCTCCCCCTCCAACTCTCCCTCCCTCCCTGTCTCTATGATACAATATATATGAAATATATAAATAATGATACAATATATATGAAATATATAAATATTTATATATAAATATATATGAAATATATAAATAATATTTTATATAAATATAAATATATATAAATATAAAATATATTTTTATAATATTTATATATTATATAATATATAATATTTATAATAATATAAATATTAATAATATTATATATATTAAGCCAGCTCCTCTGGAATACTTGGATGAAATATATATATGAGGGATAGATAGATAGAGGATATAAATAAAGAGAAATCCTATTAGTTCATACATATCCTATTAGTTCTGTTTATATGTAACAGAGGGAGAGGGAGAGAGACAGACATACCCTATTAGTTCTGTTTGTCTGGAGAGCTCTAATTTAGGAATGAAGTACTAACATGTGCACAACATGGATGAACCCTGAAAACAGACCAAGTGAAGAAAGCCAGAGGCAAAAGGCTACACACTGTATGATTCTATTTACATGAAATGCCCAGAATAGGAAAATCCATAGAGACAGAAAATAAATCAGTGGTTTCCAGAGGTTGAGGAAGGGGAAAATAGGGAGTGACTGCGATAGATATGGGATTTGGCGAGGGCGGGGGGAGGTTAGGGGGTCCTGGAAATGTTCTAGAATTAGGAAGTAGTGATGCCTGAACAACCCCATAAATATATTAAAAACCAGTGAATTGTGGGGGTGCCTGGGTGACTAGGTTGGTTAAGCATCTGCCTTCAGCTCAGATCATGATCTCAGGGTCCTGGGATCGAGCCCCGCATTGGGCTTCCTGCTCAGCGGGGAGTCTGCTTCTTCCTCTCCCTCTGCCCCTCCCCCCTGCTTGTGCTCTTTCTCTCTCAAAAAAATAAACTCTTTTTTTTAAAAAGCCAGTGAACTGTATACTTTAAAAGGGTGAATTTTATGGCATGTGAATTATAGCTTGATTTTTTTAAGACACAGAAATGTAGTTCAAAATATTTTTTATATCGATCTTCCATAAGTGGTGAAATTAATTCTTAATTTAATAAGTGTAGTGGGCTGAACTGTTGTCCCTCCCCCTCCCAAAAAAATAAATATATGTCCACCCAGAGCCTCAACACGTGACCTTATTGGGAATAAGGGTCTTTGCCAGTATAATTAAGGTAAGGATCTCACAATGAGATCATCCTGGAATAGGGTGGCCCCCAAAACCAATGGTAGCTGTCCTTATAGGAGACAGAGAAGGAGGGACACATGAGGGGACGGTCACCTAAGGGTGGTGGCAGAGAGGAATCCAGCAGGTACAAGCTGGGGACTGCCAGTAGCAAGCAGGAGCCCAGAGACTGGATGGAGCGGATGGGCCCTCAGCTTCCCCAGAAGGATCAACCTTGCCAACACCTTGCTGTCAGGCTTCTGGCCTCCAAAATCATGAAAGAAAAAAAATTTCTATTGTATTAAGCCACTCAATTTGTGATCATTGGTTATGGCAGCCATAGAAAATGATATAAAGGCCATCTTTGCTAACATTCAGAAATGTTACCTTATGAATAATAAAGTCAGTACAGGGATGAGCATAGGCAACGTACAAAGATAAATAGTTGGTATCATTAGTCTGCCTTGGACACTAATATTATGTGTCTCCAACAAAAAAAAATAAAAAGTCACTTGTAGCTAAAATCTCTGATAAATTCATGAAATTACACCATTCACTGTGTTAGTAAGTTAGAGAGATCTCTGTTCTCTAGTGGAAGGCAGACTTAGCATCCTATTTCCATGGTGAAGGGCCAGAGTCATTCTTGAGTCAGTCAAATTCCACTTCTCCTATACCTTTCCTACACTCTTAGCGATAAAAAGGTTTGGATCTCTTTACTCAAAATAAAGCAAATAAACACACAAGCCCACTCTATCTACTTTCTCAACTCCTCCCCTTTTCATCCAAGTATTCCAGAAGAGCAGGCCACTGACTTTTGTTTCTACTTCTTCATTCCTCGGCATACTGGAATTTAGCCTATTCTCAATGGCCTCACCCCCAAACGCTACAATCTACACTACACGTGCTTGAGTCATAGGAGTCCCAACACAAGTGCAGGGGATAGTCGTTCCCCCTCTACCTTACTGCTGCACGTGATGCTATTGGTCACGGCCTCTTTCTGGAGACGCCCTGCTCTCCCTCCCATGTCCCTCTCTGCTTCCTTTCAGTCTCTTCCTTGATGATTTCACTCTCCTGTCTGAAAGTCTGCAATGGCTCTCCAGGACCCAGAGGACAAGTCCAAGCATCTTAGGAGACACACAAGGCCCTGGGTGATCTGGCCCCTGCCCCCTGCCCAGCCTCTTCTTCCACCACCCCCGGTCTCTGGACGTCATTATGGTGTCAGCAGCAAGCGACCTAGCTTCTGTTCACCTACTGATTGCATCTGACTATCACTGGTACCATTCCCTTCTCCAACCTACTCATCTATACTTCAGTTACTCCCATTCCACGTCCACAATTTTTCCCATATCCACATATCCCCTATGGTCATCATTTTTTTCTTTAACTCAACCATCTTTTGAACTTACCTGAATTTCTTTCTTTTTTTAAATTTTATTTATTTATTTTGTGTTCAGTTAGCCAACATATAGTACATCATTAGTTTTTGATGTAGTGTTCAACAACTCATTAGTTGCGTATAACACCTAGTGCTCATCACCACATGTGCCCCCTTAATACCCATCACCCGGTTACCCCGTCCCCCCACACCCCTCCCTTCTGTAACCCTCAGTTTGGTTCCCAGCATCCAGAGTCTCTCATGGTTTGTCTCCCTCTCTGATTTCTTCCCATTCAGTTTTCCCTCCCTTCCCCTGTGGTCCTCCATGGTATTCCTTATGTTCCACATATGAGTGAAACCATCTGGTAATTGTCTTTCTCTGATTTCACTTAGCATAATACCCTCTAGTATTTCCATTAAAAGGAATTTTGTATGATTTCAGTAGAATTTGCCACAACTGGAAGATGACAATACAGCAAACACTGTACAGTGACCGTGAGGCGCGCTGAGTCATGTATGGAATAGTTGATTGCTATATTATACACCTGAAACTAATATAACTATATGTTCATTTTACTGGAATTAAGACTTTTCTTAAAATAAGACTTTTCATTTGTACAATGAAAACAAAACAGTATTAGTAAGTACTATTGCTTGTACTCAGCACTAAGCTTAGGCTTATTGTTTGTTTAAAATGTAGTCTAGTAAATGTTCTAGGGGCATAAAAACATAATAACCTCTAATTAAGATTTTCTCTTTGATGTGAAGGAATTGGAAGAAAAAATCCAGGGAACCCATTTTTTGCCTCACGACTGAACATTATATAGTGACCTGTCATGCAGCACCTAGACCCATTTTATATGCCACAAGAGCCATGTGCCCCACACTCGAAAGCATTGCTTTACCGCACTGACACTGGAAGAAGAAACCATTAAACCTGACACTATCACCAGAACCACCCGTTGCATAATCACATCACCCAAAGAGCAAAACTTAATTACAAGAATCAGGCTTGCTTGGGAAAGGTTAAGTGGAAAGACCACTTGCAGACAATTATCATAATCCAGGCGAAATACGATGCAGATGTGAGGCAGATGTTGTCGAGACCAAACGGGAGCATACTCCTCAAATACAGGGCTCCATCTCCACCAGCTGTTTTCCTCCTTCTGCTACAGAAAGTGTGGGAATCCTCTCCCCCCAGCACCATTTCCAGCTCACAGGGCTGTCTTGACTAAGGGTCCCAAGTGTTACTCTCAATACACGTGGCCTGGAAGATGCCCTCCTCAGAGCCACACCCCCAAGGGGCCCCACACTGCCGTTCACCAGGTCTCTGGACTCTGGCCCCACTTCCAAAGCTACTCTTTCTCCACTCTCACCCAGCAGGGGCTGGGCCCTGTTCTGGGGCGTCGCCGATGGAGAATCCCTTGTTCCATCATGACCTCGATGGCTGCTGGACGGGGGGCTGCCAAGCTCCATGCAGGCCAACCTTACTCAGGGTCCTGAGCTGTGTGGTAATTCTGAAGGCTCCTCCAGCCCCACAGGACAATGCCACCCTCGGCAGCGACAGAATGAGCTACAATGGCAACTACCATCTGTACCGGGCTTTCTTGTATATTCATTCACCACCGTGTTCTAGTTTAGCTTTACGGTATCCGGCACATGCAGAGAGCTAGCCGGAACACGCAAGTTCACGTCCCGGTCCCGACGGCCCTTCGTCGGGCCCAGCCCACGTCATTCGGAGACGGAACCTCAGGTCCTAGAAAGTGGCACAAGCAAGGCAGGCCTCTAGTATCAGGGGAAGCAAGGAGACGATAAGGGGATGCGCGGAGGAGAAAGAGCACAGCCGCAACCCAGTCCCGGAGAAGAGGTGCTCAGCCTCGCAAGCCACGCAGATTCACAAGGTGAGCAGTGAAATAAACAGCAAGGTTGAGTCAACCCTGACCATTTAAATCAGCCGCTTAATTTCTCCTGAGGACAGAAGAGCGCACTATATGAGAAAGGGAAAATTTGTTGGTGGGGACCAGTTGTCCCCAGCCACAGGGGGGAGGGAACCAGGGAAAAGAAGCCAGGCAGCTCACACGGTCCCTTCCAGCACCACCGCACCGAAACACAGTGTGGTCTTACTAGGGAATCCTCACTCAATCCTTCCTCTGGGAAGCCAGCAGGCATCAGGCTTCCCCGATGTCTCCCCCACTTAGTCATGGTTAGCAATCACCCAGACGCCTCCAGGTCCTTCTCTTCTCCTCCGGCTTCAGGGAGTTCTGCGAGCTCGGTGTATGAAAATCCCCAGTGCTGTTTACCCTTCCTTCCTGTCACAGATTTCTTGGAGGAATTTGAACTATTCCACTGATACATGCTTACAATGAAACATGTCCCTTTATCACTGAGTTTACTTCCCGGTTTTGAAATCCGAGTTCCCTTTATCATTCCTAGTCTATGTTTTGCTACCTGCCTATTTAACACCAATTATGGGAACCATTTCCATCTCCCCTTCAATGTGAGGAAGCCAATGAATAGAACAGATTCTTCCTGGGCCCAAGGCTAGGTGTATAGCAATAATAGTAGTAAAGACCTAATAACTTCTAATTAAGATTTGCTCCTTGGGGCGCCTGGGTGGCACAGGGGTTAAGCGTCTGCCTTCGGCTCAGGGCGTGATCCCGGCGTTATGGGATCGAGCCCCACATCAGGCTCCTCCACTATGAGCCTGCCTCTTCCTCTCCCACTCCCCCTGCTTGTGTTCCCTCTCTCGCTGGCTGTCTCTATCTCTGTCAAATAAATAAATAAAATATTTAAAAAAAAAAAAAAAGATTTGCTCCTTGACAATGGGAAGAATTGGAAGAAAAAACCAAAGGGAACCCATTTTTCACGTCAGGACTGAACATTGTATCATGCCCTGTCATGCACCACCTGGAAACACTTTGTATGAACCACAGGACAATTGAAAACCTGGCTTTACAATGCAAATGCTGCCTCAGCACCCCCTGTAGCCCCTTCCAGCCAGGGTGGGAGCGGTGGCTTCCTGACTCCCCCCAACACCTCCCCTAAAGATCAGTCTCAAGGTGTGAGGGGGTGTGGAAGATACTTACCTCGATATTTGCTCCCCAGCTTTCACACCCCATCAGATCCTTTTCCTTGTTTCCTGCTTTCCTTATTTTTAAATATGTTCCCTCCCCTGGCCCGTGTCTGCCCTTTCTTTCCTCTAGGGAAATAAGCCTCAACTCAGAAGGGTTTCAGGGGAAAAGAGGTCATGACTCAGAAGAAAAAAATACAATAGGAAATATTTCCTAAAATACTGTCTCCACCACACATATTTAATTGCTAGCTTAATGCCAGGTTCCTCTTCCTTCCTGGTCTGTTTCCAGATTCAGAAACATTCCAGAAGTCAGTCCAGAGCGCTCATCAGCAAAGAGCCAGGACAATATTCACATCTGTATTCACAACACGCCTATCTGCCAAAAATGGTATGTGCCTGTGAAGTTACATATCCCTTCCAGGGGCACACATACAGGACAGCTGAAGATCCAGATTAAATTCCTCTAAGTTTGAATTCCTTTCTTCTCTGTAGTGATTAGAAGTGGAACACTTCAAATCCAGGAAGCACACTGTCCGGATCTGAGCACCTTCCTCACTTCCGGGGAGAAGGCACCTCACGGAGCTCACGGAACACTGCTGTCTGCCTGACTCTTCTCCATGAAGAGCTGTGCTCATTCGCTCGTTTCTTCCTAAGCAAACCCCTATGCCACGGCTCCTTACATGATCACAAATACCACAGTCACCCACCCTGAAGAAACGCTTATATTTTCTGTACTTCACATCACCCCCTTTCTTTCTTTTCTTTTTCTTTTAATTCCAGTAGAGTTCTTATACGGCGCTGTATTCCTTTCAGACGTACAATATAGTGACTCTCCACGCCACATCTTACTCGGTGCTCATCACGGGAAGTGGCCTCTTCATCCCCCCACCTACAGCACCCTTTTTTAATGGACTTCTCATGCAGCAACCATGACTTCAACGCTCGAGGAGACGCTCCAGTGACCTAATATGCTGATTTGTGTAGCTTGCGTTTCCCCCACGACTCTAGAAAATCAGAGGAAGCTTTTGTCCCTGTTTCTCTTCTGCTGTGTCTGTTCTAAGACTTCGATGCTTTCACATAAACTAAAGTGGTAACTTGCAAAAAGCAACAAGGGAACCAAGCTGAGCACTTGCCTTGAGCTCGCTGGTGTCAGCCAGCTTGGCTTTGAGCTCCGTGTTCGCTTCTCGACACACACGCAGCTCCTTCTGCAGCCTCTCCACCTTCTTCTGCAACTTTCTTAGGGTGAGATTGGCCTCGTCCCTCTCCACCACCAAGGCCGAACGCACCTGCCTCTCCTCCTCCAGCTGGGCGATTTTCTGCCGCAAGAGGCTCATATGCAGTTCTTTGCTCTCCAGCCTTTCTTGCTGAGTCCTGAGCTGATTTGATACAAACAGGGATTTTTTTTAAATAATCACTGAACAGTCAGTAAATATAAATTAATCACTCAGATCATGTTGCTCTTTACCTACACTTCAATAAGACTAATTTGTAAACCACCAAAAAAAAATATTGGATTCCTTTTCCTGATGCATTTTTTTAATTCCTGTTTTTCCAAGAATTAATTTTGGAGCTGCAAAGGATGAGCTAAAAGAGCCACAGAAGATTCAGAGAGAAGTAGGCTTTCAACATCTGATTCCCTCCAACATTACGTACAGCATAACAGACGTGTAAAATTACTTTTAAAAACTACTGAAATGGGCTTATCAAGATCAAAATAGGGCAGAGAAACAAAATCCTCTCCACTATCCCATGGCAACTATACTTACACTGGTCTTTTCTAAAAGAAGCCAGAGTGCAGGTTAGTACCAAAAACCTAGACGAATTTCAATCCCTTAGAACCACACTGACTGATATCAAACATGAGAGTTGATGTATTTTTAAAGTAAGCTATACCAGGGAGAGTTTAAAGCAAGCTTTGCTTACATGTTTAAAATCTTTGAAACAGAAGGGACCTCAAGAAGGTTTTCGTTCATTGGTGTCTTTATTATCCACCTGGCCTACACCAACCACAAACCAAGCAGAGAACAAGTTCTTCAAACAGCACTTATCACTCACGATCAAACTTGATGAAGGAAATTATAGTGGTTTTTAGAAAAAGATTATGGACTCTAAGGCGGGAAAAAAATCCTCCTAGCCTGCAAATGTCACATTCAGTGAGTAGAATATTAAGTACAGAAACCTCTGTCAACTGTTGTGAACACTGGGAACTGGAATCGTGTAGCATTCTAGAATGTTAGAGCTGAAGACTGTTGCATTTTCCCTAATTATATACTCCACACTTGTAAAGTGTTCAGAGATGGGAAGGGCAGACTGAAACACAGGCTTGTATAGCCTGTGTAACTATGACAGCTTCCATACCCAGATCCATCTTTAACAAAGCCCTTTCATGTTTCTGTAACCAAATTCCCTCCTGCCTTGAGCTTCTTCATGTCAAATCCAGTCTACTGCAAAATTACACTGGTAAGTTCTGTACGCTGGCAAGTTTAATAATTATACAATACTTAAGAAGGAATGGTGTTGGATATTGGGGAAGAAATCAATTATCTGAGGAGAACTCAAAGACTAGTAGCTCAATTCAATGTCTCTGATGGTAATAGGATTATCTGCTTTTTTTAAATAAAATATTCCTAAAAATCCAGTAAATGGAGAAAGCTCAAATGTAAATAGAGTACAGTCTATAAGCCAAGAGTTTAAACATGAAACATGTATTTTATTAAAAAGGAACAACCTCATGAGGAAGATATTATCCCCATCTTAAATATGAGGAAACAGAGACAGAGTAGCATGTAATTTGTCCAAGGTCACACAGCTTGGTGGAACGAAACTGGGATCCCAGATGTGACTCATTACACAGCCTGAACACTATAATTCCACCACAGAATTTTCTCCTAAGAACCATTACAAGAACACATCTGTGTTTTGCTTTCTTTCACCAATGCCAATAATTATATAACTAATAATTATATTTTTATCCTTTTCATCCACTCATTCATTTCGTCTAAGCTGTTTCTAACTCTTCTGAGTGAGTGAAAAATTAGCTATTCTCCTCGCTTTACTATCTAATACAAGAGAGTTTATCCAGTTGGAGACTGCTATATGTTCCCCAGTTCTCATCTCTCTTAAGAATAGAAACAGTTTCTTAGCGAGGCAAGTGGCTACCCAGAGTAAAGACCACAGTTTCAGCCTCCCTTGCAGCTAGTTTCAGCCATCAGAACCATGGGATTTAAAACAAGTACACACAGAAAACTCTGGAAGCCTCCGTCAAAAGACAGCTCACACAGGCTCTTTTGCACCCCTCTTCTTCATCCCTTTCTTCTCCAAACTTCTATCTGGAACACAGACATGACAGTTCTAGGTACCATTTTGAACCATCAGGATGTGGACCACCCTGGGGATGGGAGATTAGTGAGCTGAAATCAGCTGGGCTCCTTGAAAACTTCACAGAACAGACCTGCCACACTCACCCTGAGCTGCCTACCTCCAGAAATGTATGTGAGGTGGAGGGATCACTTCTAGTCATTTAAGTCACTTTTAGTTGGGGTCTCTCTAACTCACAGTCACACATAACCTTAGGTGATATACTTACCATCCCTCAGACTTGAAACATAGACTCAAATTCTAAATACGTATTTGTATGTTTCCTAACTACAGTGGCAAATAGGAAGGGGGAGTGCATTATTTATCAATATTTAAGTCTCTCCACAACTCCTTCTCTCAACACCAGCAAGTTTCAATATCCCCTACCTTTCTCTGTAAATTGTGGGCGATAGTCTTGTTTTCAATGACTGCGTTGCTCTCGAGACGGACCAGCTGCTCCGTGCGGGCTAAAACTACATCCAGACGCATGTCAAAGCCAAGTTCAGCAGCCATCTGGTCCAATTTCATTTTCTCTGAGAGCTGATCCAGAAATTTAAGATACTAAACCCAAGAACAAAAATAAAAATGAGACACAAAAACAAAGTTAACAGGTGATCTCACGGAATCCTTCTCTTTATCCCAAGCTTACAGATAGGTCTCATTAAACCCAGTCTGTAGCACAGCCTGGGACCCCAGTACCTGGTAATGAATTCCTGAACCACCCTGCCAGTTCCATGTCCTGCTTCTTGTCCAAATTCACTTGACTCTCCTGGTCAGTGATCTTGATGTTCAACCTAACATTAGACACTCTTCTTCACCCCACCAGTGACCATCCTAACTACATCCACGTGACTCTGTTTTGGCTACTTGCTGCTACCACGATGACCCTTCCAAGTTAATCCAGCCCCTGGGATCTACTCACTCACAAACCTTCCATGGCAATTTTTCCCACCTAAGTGGAACCTGGCCTCAAATGTGAAGAAAAAAAAAATACCGACAGTTACCACTCTGATCACTCCAAAATCAAAGCTCTCCATACAAACACATTTGGACAAAGTTCTTGCTTTTTTAAGTTAAAATCCTATACAAAAAACATGTCTTTAAGAGTCTTTAATGTATCATACTTTAAGGAACAACATCGTAAAATACAGCTGTATCAAGGAAATCAAGGTTCGTATTTTAACAGGTTAGTGTTACAAAATTGTTCTAGGATCTTCCTCCATTTGATTTCCTTTTTTTTTTGCAAGTTTTTATTTAAATTGTAGTTGGTTAACATACAGTGTAATATTGGTTTCAGGAGTAGAATTTAGTGATTCATCACTTACATACAACACCCAGTGCTCATCATGACAAGTGCTCTCCTTACTCCCCATCTCCCATCTAGCCCATCCCCCACCCTCCTCCCCTCGAGGAACCCTCAGTTTGTTCTCTATAATTAAGAGTCTGTTTTATGGTTTGCCTCTCTTTTCTCCCCCTCTTACGTTCATCTGTTTTATTTCTTAAGTTCCACATACGAGTGAGATCATTGAGTATTTGACTTTCTCTGACTGACTTATTTCACTTAGCATAATATACTCTAGCTCTATCCATGTCATTGCAAATGGTAAGATTTCATTCTTTTTATGGCTGAGTAATATTCCATTTTATACACGTGCACACGTGCGGGTGCACACACACACACTGTCTTTATCCATTTATCAGTCAATGGACATTTGGGCTCTTTCCATAATTTGAATATTGTTGATAGTGCTGCTATAAACATCGGGGTGCATGTTATCCCTTCCAATCAGACAGAGTAATGCTTCCTAAGTCCTTGCTGGATGAGTGAGCCAATCAATGAGTTTTCTGCATCATCACTTCATGATTTGGATTCTCTCTTTGAAACTTGCTTCTCATTGCAATAAGTCCTCATCTATCTGGTGTCTTTCAGGCAATTATATGTTTAAATAACTATAATTTCCTGATGACTGAAGCATGCCAGTGTGAAACCCAGAACTACCTATACTTCTAATCATCAAGATGAAATTGTGAGTATTTTCAAATTTTGCTGAGTGGCATACCTAAAATTCAACCTCTTCTTTGGGAGGCACAGTCACGGCAAAATATTGCTTAGTTGCTGAGTTACGAGACCACGGGTTACTGTGTTGTGCTATAAGACCATAGGTTGCTTTTGTTGCCATATCATCAATTTGTCACTTCTTAATGCTGTGTCAGCTCTCCCCTTGGAATTACTCATTTCTTTTCTTTCTTTCTTTCTTTTTTAATTTTATTTATTTATTTGACGGAGAGATAGAGAGAGCCAGAGAGCACAAGCAGAGGGAATGGCAGAGGCAGAGGGAGAAGCAGGCTCCCCACTGAGCAGGGAACCTGTTGTGGGCTCAATCCCAGGGGGATCATGACCTAAGCCAAAGATGCTTAACCATCTGAGCCACCCAGGCGCCCCTCTTTTATTTATTTATTTTTTTTTTTTGAGAGAGAGAGAGAGAGAGAGAGACTGAGAACATGCTTGGGGTAGGGAGGGGCAGAAGGAGAGGGATGGAGAGAACCTAAGCAGGCTCCACACCCAGTGCGGAACCCAACACGGGTTCCAACTCACGACCCTGAGATCATGACCTGAGCTGAAATCAAGAGTTGGACGCTTAATAGACTGGGCTACCCAGGTGCCCCTGGAATTACTCATTTCTAACGTATGTGAATAAAAGGAAAATAACTGCTACTGTTTGTTTTGTAAATAAAATAGACTCGGTACATTTCATGTGGGGGTATAAAGCCTCTCTTGCTATGTCTACATTGATCCATCCACTTACATGCAAGGATCTATAACAGGCATAAAGGAATAAAGACAGGACCAAGCCAACACCCCATAGAGCAAGTGCTCATTTCAAGGATCTTGGCTGTGCCTCCGAAAGCAAGGGTTACTAGAAGGATTTACTATACAACTTGTTTCTTTGAGTCATAGATTAGCCTAGATATCTTCTATTCAGTGTGAGCCTCAATTACCTATATCGAAATCTCAACTCTGCACAACTTCGCTTTCCCAGTTTACGGGCCCATCCCCCTCACTAGTATGTGTGTGTTGTAGGCGGTTATCTACAGAAGAGTCACTGGGATGGAATCTGTTTACATAATTCGCTTTCATAACTGAGAGTTCTTTTGGCACAGTCTCAACGAAAATTAATGAGTCATTACAATGAAAAAGAAAGGGGGGGGGAAGAGACACCAATCCACCTAAAATTCTTGCCTTTAATTATGTTTCTTCATAATTTAAATACTGTTTATTTAACTCTTCCCTAAGTGCTGGAGAAACCCAGAAAAAAGAAAAAAAAAATTCCCCTGGCCTCAAGAAGCTTGGAGTTGACTGGAGAAGATGAATTAAAACCTGAAGAAAATGTCGGGGGTAGAGGGGGTCACCTGGTTGGCTCAGTCAGCTAACTCTGCAACTCTTGGTTTCAGTGATCTCAGGGTCGTGAGATCGAGTCCCATGACAGGCTCCACACTGACTCTCTCTCCCTCTCCCCCTGCCCCTCCCCCCTGCAAACACACTCTCTCTTAAATAAATAAATAAATAAATAAATAAATAAATAAATAAATAAATAAATACATATTTTTAAAAATACAAAAACTGAAGACAATAAAGTTGCATGAAGGAGAACTAAGCCTCTAAGGGACCTCCAGAGGGAGTGATATTGGAGCCAAGTCTTCAGGGGACAGCTACTACCAGGTGAAGGAGATAAGGAGAACATTTTCACAGAAAGAACAGCAGTGGGCAATTTGGGATTCCAAGGAAGCCCTCTTTCTTTTCCCCCAGGCAAGTGGTTTTTTTTACAACGTGAATGTGGATATCTTTGGACTTGATCCCCCTATACCCTTGCAGGGGCCTGTTGGACCCCAGAGGCCTTGAGTTTGCCACTGTGGGCTGGAGAGACGGCAGGTGATGGAAGCCTGGATGGGGAAACTGGCCAGGTCACAGAATGTTTAGCCGTGGCGAGAAGCCTGAGGACCGTAGAGAGCCTGTGGCCAGTTTTAAGACAGAGAAAGGTAAGATCAGACGTGCCTCTTATTAAGACCTCCCCGGCAGCCCTGGGAAGCTGTCAGAATGTTGTTTCTGGAGTCCATGCCAATGACCATAATGCTCGGAGTCAAAGCACGGTCACTAAATACAGAGTCGGGGGGGGGCGGGTATTTGAGATGGTGAAGGAGATGGAATCTACAGTGTTTAGGAATTGCTTAAAAAGAGGGAAGCATTAAGGATGACTCGAGGGCTTTGGGCTCGGGCACCTGGAGGCAGATGACCTCACCATCCCTGAGGCAGGAGAGGCAAATCTGTGGAGAGGGGATCATTTCCATTTGGAATATGTTTAGTGCCAGGTGCACTTGGGACATCTAGCTGGACAGTCCAGCACTCAGACTTCTTCCAATGTAACATATTCTATTCAGGTGCGACATGTCCTTTCAAACTCAAAATTTCAACCAGCACACCTTTTTCAGATACGCTTCACCCTCCCCAATACCTCCAATCTACGTCTTCATTCATAAAACCACTACTTGGTCTAAATATTTATTAGCTTCCAGTCCCCACTATTCTAAGGATCCCCCAGCTGGACACACTGCCTTTAGTCTCTAGACCCTCAGAGCCAGTCTGCTTTCAGAAACTCAAAACCCTTTCTTTCTTTTCTTTTACTCAAAAACCTTCTACGGTGTCCCATTACCTATAGGATGAAGCCTTGGGGAATCAGCCTTCACTGTCCCAATTACTCCTACATGCTTCTAGAGCCTCCTCATGCCTCTGGCCTCACAATGCACCATGTTCGGTCTCCCTGTGCCTCACTGGCCCCCTAAGCAGCCCGGCACACCTCTGTTCCTTCCTCCCTCCTGATGTTCCCTATACCTTGAATCCATTCCCTACCGCTTCTGCCTGACAAATTTCTACTCATTCTTTAAAGCCTCTCATGAATGCCACCTCCTGTGTGAAGAGGGCTCATTTCCTCACACACCGAAATAGGAAACTTTACCCAAGTTCCTGTTGAATTTTATACCTATCTCCATTAATTGATTATTGTGTCCTCGTTTACCTGTCCCATCCACTTAGACTAGGACTTCCCACACACCCCTTATGCACCTTTGCCTAGCCAACCCTCAATGCAGGTAAAATGCTTCCTCGGCTTTTTTAAGTACAGAAAAATGAGAATGAATGAGTTTCCAAGGTACAGATTTTTTAATCTAAGAGTGTTTTCCGTGCCAGATTCTGATCCCATTTGTCTTTTTCTTCCCCTGCACACTCCTGGGACCCACAAACATGTACCTTTCCATTCCACCCAATAAAACCTTTCTTTGATCCTCCTGCTTCATGCCTCTTTTTCCCTGGTCACCAGACCTCATAAGAATCTATTTCTACATCTCTAGCCTTCCCTTCCCACTCACCCCTCAGCCAAGTGCAAACTGGCCTCTGTTCTCCGCCACTTTACTAGAACCGCCTCTTGAAGGCCACGGAAGATCTTCCACAGTCAAACCTTCAGTGGGGGTACCTCCTCGTTCTACTCTCCTTCTCGCCCACTGGGTTAGCACCATTAGCATTTCCGGGTCCATCCCCACTGTGACGTCAGCTTCACGGTGACATCACGTCCTCTGTCTACAACATCGCGACGCTCCACGTCACTTACTGTGCTGCGTACTCTACAGAGCAGAGAATGAAGAATCTTCGTAATCCAAACCATCCAAGTCTTCTCTCCAGTCACAAGCCATCAGGGGTGTCATTTTGCAGCCAAACGGGAACAAGCGCTCTGCACTCGGACCTAACGATGCACCTACAAGCTTTCATGCCTTCGCTCAAACTGTTGGCCCTACAGGATCTGCTCCCTCTCTCCACTAAAATCCGACTTCTCCTCCAAGGATGAACTGCATTATTCTCTCCCCTGTAAAATTCCTCCCTTATCCAGAAGTTATCATTCCTTCACTGAGTTCCTACAGCATTTCCTCAATCAGTCCTGCTCTTACAACACATACAACGTACTAGAATGTCGGCCTCCTCTGTTGAATGATGAGCCTTTTACGACCAAGAACTGTGCGTTATTCATACCTTAGCCCTCAAACCTTCAGCCTCTCAAATAGCTGATGAGTTTAACTGGATTAATTTGACTCAAGAAAGCCCCCAAGAGGGGCGCCTGGGTGGCACAGCGGTTAAGCGTCTGCCTTCGGCTCAGGGCGTGGTCCTGGCGTTACAGGATCGAGCCCCACATCAGGCTCTTCTGCTATGAGCCTGCTTCTTTCTCTCCCGCTCCCCCTGCTTGTGTTCCCTCTCTCGCTGGCTGTCTCTATCTCTGTCGAATAAATAAATAAAATCTTTAAAAAAAAAAAAAATAAGAAAGCCCCCAAGAATAGGAAGACCCCCCAAAACAATATCTGTTGTTCCTTGACATTACCTCATTACTCAGACATAACCATTCTACTGAAGTACTATAAAATTCGGAATATTTTCAGGTAAAATTTTACACTGCAACAGATGTTTCTACCCATGGATATACCGTCAGGTTATTACTTTTTGTTTCTCAAAATTCAAGTGATCTCGCAGAACATCTCCAGAAACCAGCACTCCCTCCAGGTGTGTCAGCTGACCCTGAAGAGTCTCCAACTTGTTTTCTGCTTTCTGGGCTCTCTGCAGAGCTTTCTGGTGAAACCCAGATTCATTTCCCAACTGTTCCACAAGCTCAGATATTCGGGCTTCAAGCTGGGAGACCATCTGGAAACAAAGAAACAGACAAGGATAAACCTTGTTTTCAATGCAACAAAGTGTTAAAATCTAGTGCTCAGCCCAAGCAACATAACTATTTATAACACCAACTTTCAGATTCTTCGTAAAAATTACATTAAAAAACAGGTAATTTGATAGCTGTCTTTGCCTCTCCTTGAAATAATCTGCATTCATTATCTAATAAAATATTTCTATTGGTATTTTTAATTTTTATATAATTCCTTAAACAGGTTACTCAAGAAATATTTATGGATCATATTTACTTACCCCTAAAACTGCAACTAATTTAGGAGTTTCAAAGCTTAGCTAGAAAAAAAAAGTTCAGACCTATGTAAGTGTCATTCTCCGGAGAAACTCTTCGACCAAATATAGTGGATTATAGTTTATACAGTGAGTTAATTTTGATAGTAAACTTATCAGGAATTCAAGTGCAAAATGATATTTTTTCAGGGACGCCTGGGTGGCTCAGTTGGTTAAGCATCTGCCTTCGGCTCAGGTCATGATCCCAGGGTCCTACGATCGAGCCCCACATCAGGCTCTCTGCTCAGTGGGGAGCCTGCTTCTTCCTCTCCCACTCCCCCTGCTGTGTTCCCTCTCGCGCTGTGTCTCTCTCTACCAAATAAATAAATAAAATCTTAAAAAAAAAAAAAAGCAAGACGACACTCAGGCCATCCTCAAATATTTTAAAAAGCTATTATGTGGAAGAATAATAAGGTTTGCTCTGAGTTGCCCTCAGAGCTTAAGTTAAGGAGCAACAGATATAAATCAGAGAAATAATTCCACTTCAGTATAAGGAAGAATTTCTCCTGATCCCCATAATTACAAAGTAATACATGCCCCCTATAAAAAATTCATTAAAGATTTTAAAAAGTGTAAATAAGAAAAAATAATAATCTCCACCCAGAAAGAATAGCTATTAATGTTTTCAAATGGAGCCCCTGGGTGGCTCAGTTGGTTAAGTGCTCAACTCTTGATTTCAGCTCAGGTCATGATCTCAGGGTTGTAAGATCGAGCCTCACATTGGGTTCCATGCCAGGCTTTGGATTCTCCCTCTCTTTCTCTCCTCCTGCCTCCTACTCTTAAAAAAAAAAAATGTATTTAAGTTTATTTTTTGCACTGTTAAAACAGAGTTGAGACACTCTATTTGCAATTTTATGTCTTTGTGTTTACCTCATACTTTAAGCATCATCCTATGTCTGGCAAGTGGATTCCCGGTCCCTGGAAATGGTAGGAAACTGGCCAAGCATGTGTTAACAGTGTTATGGAGAGGGCTGAAGTGCTACCATCAGGAATGTTACACTACTGGATCTCTAAATGCTCTATTCCTGTGCTTCTACGGCTCTCAAGGTCCCAGGCCTATAATTCAATTAATTCTATACTGGTGTGGGTACTTGAAATCAAATATTTGATGGCAAGCTGCTTAGCACCACACCCAATCTCCAAGGAAATTTCTAATTTAATTACAGAATATGAGCCTCTGAGAACCCTCATGTCGTATTTCCTACCGACGGCACTTACTGGTAATAGATGTGATCTTAATGCAAGAGAAAGGCGTGCTTGTCTTGGTACAATATACAAAGTAACCTACAAAACAAGAGCCATCAAACAACACCCTGGGGGAAAAGGGGGTGCCATTTACAGAGATTACATTATCTGCATGTATTTCCCCAAAGAAAGCAACGCCTGCCATTGAGATTGATCAGTAAAGACTCCATTTTGAAGATGACCCCTCAGGCACCTACAGGAAGGTAGACTAAGGCAGTGACAATGACCCTGAAGAAAGACGAGGGCATCTTGATGGAGACCAGACTGTGGCATGGGGTCTTTGGAGTCAGACAGTCCTGGTCTCGAGTTCCCACGCTACTCCTCACCAGCATGTTAACTGAAGCAAGTACTTAACCTCTCTGAAACTCAGCGTCTTCGCTATGACGATCAGATGACAACTTAGAGAATGTGAACAGCACAGTACGGCACACCCAGCTGAAGTTCAACGCATTGCCTGCATTTTTATCATCAGTATTACTGCCCCAGTGTGCTTCAGTGAGTCCCATGCTTTTGTCGTAAAGTGTTAAAGGGGCCCATCTCGAATTGTCCCATGTCATGTGTCTCAAACCATTTGCAGCCCATAGAGCCTGTTTTTCAACTGAAAACCTTTCTGGGAAGGACAAAGAAGGGACAGTGTGCTAAGTCAAAGATGAAAGGGTTCCTCCTGTATCCTCACCCTGTGTGGACCCAAGAGTGTTCCTTGGAATATGAAGACTCAGCAGACTGTAACTTTTAAAACCACCAGTATGGGAATGGCTGAACCATAAAACCACCCTGCCCAGATTCTGGTGTCCAGAGAGGAGCAAAGAGCTGAGAAGCTCTCCATATTCTATGCATCACAGAACTAAGCTTATTTAGGTCTTGGTACATATGATACCACCATTTTTTTTTTCAGAGCTAAATTTACATAAATGTATTCAAATAAATTAACATCCCAATCTTACTCGGTTCTTGGGAACATCAAATGCCAGGGCCTGGGTGAACATATGTGTCTTGCCAAAACTGTAAAGTTATGTTGTGTTTTTCACACCAAGAACTCCAAAGAATGAATACGCTTTTCTTTTTTCTTCTTCTTCTTTTTCTTAATATCCTCTGTTTACATATCTCTGATATTCCATGGGACAAAATGTGCCAGGGATTTCAACACTAGGGATGTAGGGAATTGGGGTGGGGGGGTTATAATAAAGAAAACATACTTCTTTTTTTTTTTTTAATAAAAAAGGCACTGAAGTAAATTATACTTCACAAACAAGCAGCCTGGTTTTTGGAAGCGAAGTCATAATGCCCTAAAAGAATTAATTCACTTCCCAAGGACAAGTAGTTGTTGATTTCACCAGAGAGGCACTTTTGCCCTAAGATTAAACCAAATGGAAGGACAAGAGTTCTAATCTGAGGGAAGAGCCACTTGGGTCACTTAAGGACCAGTGTCTTTTGGACATAAAACTCTTTTCTCCCTATTCAAGCTGTAATTTTTACTTAGGCAATATATAAACTATGTTGTCAGGAACCAGGAATAAAATATCAATCAAATTCTCCTTCCTTCTTATCAGTTTGTGCAGCCAACCCGAGGGACTGGCTATGCCCACTGCCTCCACCTTTGTGCATGTCCACATTTGTCACAGGTTAAATGGGGTCCTCCAACAAAGAGGTATGTTCAAGGTCCCCAGTACCTCAGAATGTGACCTTATTTGGAAATAGAGTCTTTACAGAGCTGAGCCCTAATGCAATATGACTGCTGTCCTTATAAAAAAGGAAAAATTTGGATACACATAATAGAGACACACATAAATAGAAGGAAAATAACGTGAAGATACAGAGAGAATGCCATCCATAAGCCAAGGGCTACCTGAGGCTACCAGAACCTAGGCAAGAAGCCTGGAACAGATTCTCCCTCACAGCCTCAGAAGGACCCAATCCAGCTGACACCATTTCAGACTTCCAGCCTCCAGAACTAGCAGACAGCACACCTCTATTGTGTAAGCCACCAAGTTAGTGGTACTTTGTCATGGCCATCCTAGGAAATTACTATGCTATAGATGCTGGGAGAGCCAAAATCTCTACCTTTTCACTCGCCCAGATGGCCCTGTTGCCAGGGGTGACCATGTAACAAAATTTGGGGCAATGAAATGTGAGTGGAAGTCGGCCAATGCTTCTGGGTAAATGTCTGGTTTAGTGTATTGGAAGATTAAGAAGAAAGCAGAATGATTAGATCAGATGAGGGTGCGTGGCACAAATCTCAGGTCCTTTAGGGCATCGGGCTGGATCCCCATGGCTCCCACAGAGCCACTGGACCAAGAAACTCTCCAGTGGAGGAAATAAAGCCTTATGTGTGCCTAGAGAAGAACACAAGAGCTGTCTAGATAAACGTTTGTGAGCTTATTTGAATTGTCTTTAACTTAGGAAATGACATAGAAATCAATCATGGTCATGTCCTCTCTGTACATAATCATTTCTCATCCAGATATCAGCCAGTTAGGAAACATCTAAAAGTAAAGGGAAATGTTTGCCTCGACATTTCACACTAAAATCTGAAAATGTTGCAACTTTCTGTCATTGTGCAAGACATCATTATCTCAAAAACACCTGTTACGAGGGTACTGAAATTTCAAGGCTAGATAACATCCACACTCATTTAGAATTCTTAGGAACCCAACAGTAGGGCATTCCTCTAAGAGAGTGGTTTCCAACTGGGGGTAATCTTACCCTCCAGGGACATTTGTCTAGAGACATCTTTGGTTGTCACAAATTGAGGGGGGGGATGGTGCAACTGATACCTTGTAGGCAGAAGCCAGAGATGCTGCTAAATGCCCTACAATGTACAGAATGGGCCCATAACCAAGGGTTATCCAACCCGAAATGTCAATAGTGCCAAGACTGAGAAACCCTATCCCAAGGTCTGGTAAAGCTTTTAAAAAGAGATTTTGGTTTTGCTCTAAGCAGAAAAGCAAAGAACAAGCAGAAATGACTTACTAAAAAAAAAGTGTGTGTGGTGTTCTGAATTCTACAGAGAATTGCAAACAGGAGAGTCAAAATGAACAGCAACAAGGTAAACAAGAAAACCAAGGCTCAGAAAGTAGGAGTCGACCTGAAACGGAGAATTTGCCAGGCCCAGCCTGAACCCACCCTTGGGCCTTCCCGTGGGTATTACTCAACTGCTGAGTGTGTGTTTAACCAAGGCAGGTGGCAGGGGTGCACAACCTCTTCAACAAACAGATTCATCAATTTGTAAATCTCCCATTCTTCAGAAACATTTCTAAGACAATATATGAAATCCATTTTCTCCTCATTTTACTTGAAGATGAGTCACACAAGACCCCAGCTATACGCTTGATTTCAGGCTTTTAAATAGTGAGAACAGCTATTGAAAAAAATTACAGGGTAGAAAAGGCAGACAAAGGCACTAAAAAGACTGAATCATTCTGATTTTTATGGGGGGGGAGGGGGAGGCACAGCCAGCTTAACCAATTTACATCATTTTGCTTTAGAAAAAAAACATATACATCATGCTGACAATTTTATGTCATGTTTCACATGCTGAATTAAAATAGTTTGGGGAAAACATTTGGGAAAACAGAAGAGGAAAGCAATAAAACAAAATGGTAAAGAACCATTAGCTTTTGAAGTACACCGACGGCTAGTCAAAGTAAATAAATGACTGAATTATTTCTCAGTCCTGGAAATAATTTTCTTCTCCAGTCTAGTACCAATTACGAGAAAAACTGAGTTACTCTCAAAGACATGCACATGTCACAGGATGAACGTTTTATATCCATGAAGAGAACCCTACACTTGGACAAAGGGGTTGTTTGGGTTGCTCCTAAGAACACAAGTGAATTTTGGAGAATTTTTTTTTAAGATTTATTTTTTGTTTGAGAGAGAGAAAGAGAGAGCGCATCGGTGCACACATTGAGGGGAGGGAGGGCAGAGGAAGAGGGAGAGAGAGCCTTAGGCAGATGCCACGCTGGGTACAGAGCCCCACTTGGGGCCTGATCTTACAACCCTGAGATCACAACCTGAGCTGAAACCAAGAGCCAAATGCTTAACCAACTGCGCCACCCAAGCATCCCAAATTCTGGAGAATTTTTAAAGGGGATTGAAAATGTTTGATCATTAAAGGAGATTGTGAAATGCAATCTTGAACTCTGAGTTAGTGATTGTCCTGGGTATTTTAGAAACATCAAAAGAGGGAAAAATACAATTTCTCCCTCGGACCAGCATGAGCTCACGGAAGAAATAGATCTCAGTGGAATTATACCTAGATTTTGGATATTTACTTTAAAACCTCTTTAATTAGGACTTAAATAATTTGAATTCGATGGTAATTTAAACAGAGTCAGCCTGAAGTTGACTCTGCGAAGCAAAGCTACGTAGTAAAGGAGAATTGTCAATAGCATAAACAAGATGACAAAATTAAACAATCGTCAATCATATACGTGAATTAAAACATCTTTCTCTATGTATTAAATGAGTCCCTTAAGAGACCGTTGGGCCACCATTATGAAGAGAAGGACAGAGAGGAAGAGAAGCAGGGGCAGCAAGAGTTGTTTATCACCGGTATCGGCCAGCAGCGTGTTAAGGACTTCATAACCATTATTTTTCATTCAATGCTTTCAACAAACAATAACCTTATGAAGCAGATACTCTTCCAGGTCTAGGAAACCTTGTCTGCAATTCCAAAATCCCAAAGCATCTGAAAACTGACAGCTTTTTTCATAACTCACTTGCTGATAAAGCTTGACCTGACGGATTTGGCAGCAAACCCTCATCCAAAGTGACAGGAAGCTCCTCCCGGTCCTGGTGCGCTCCGTGTGACGGAGCTGCCGCGGGTTTTACTGCAGAATGATGAATGTGGTTGATTATGGGGTGCAGCCCCAGACCCCACTGAAGAGGGATGTGTATGAGCGTTCTCTCCATTACCGTTCTGTGTTACTATTGTACCTTTCAAAACCCCAAAATGTTCTCAATTCAAAAACACATCGGGCCCCAGGGGGTTCAGATGAGGGGTGCGGCCCCAGAGCCTTCCCTGTCCAGTGGCTGAGAAAACAGAAGCTCAGGGGCTGTCATCTTAGGAATCTGCCCGCGTCACACCTGGAGCGAGCGAGTGTGCAGCCGAGACAGGGCTGACCACAGGTAGCTCTGACTCCAGGACCCACATCGCAGTCCGCTGTCACTTAAGTGACTCTCGAGGCTCCCAAAGTATGACATATAATTGAAAGTAATAAAAACCACATTTAAATGATTCAGCAAATTACTGTCCTCCAGAGTCTTACAAGAGGCCATCTGCCACTCACCCTTTTCCTGCTCTCTTCCTGGCTGGTCACTTCTCGGATCCTTTCCAAAATGGCGTCCTCTGTGGGCCCCGTCGTGCCCCAGCTGCCTCTAAGCAGGGCTGCGACTTTCTCCCTGAATAAGGAGAGCTGGCTTCGCGAGGCTGCAGCCGCATCCAGATTGGCCTCCAGACTCTTCTCCAACTCACAAGAGCTTTTCTTCAAGAGGCTCAGCTCTTGCTTCGAAGCATCCCAGACCCGCTGGCCAGCAAGCAGCCTTTCCTGGAGGATCCTGACTTCCCTTTCAAGAACTTCTTTGGTCTCCACAGCGCAGAGCAAGTCCTGAAACGATTACAGACAGTGAAGACAGGAACCTTAGCAGCCACTGAGGGACATCTGCACTTGCTTACAGACTTCATGGAGTGAGGATTAATTCATGACATTCCCTGTTTAACCCAGTTCCCCACCATCTCCTCATAAAGTTATTGAATTGTAAAGGCTATGTCAGGAAAATTTAGGGGTCTAAAAAAGGGAAGGGGTATAAAGCCAGAGCGAGGAAAAGAAGGAAACTGACCTATAAGCCTTTTCTGTGTGGACCCTGAGAAAGAGTTAATAAAAACTAATTGCTGGCTAGCACCTGGTAGAGGCAATCCATAGATAGAAAATGTTTATTTACATTATTATCTGCTCTAAAGCTTGATGTACATGGAAATTGATTCTGAATAAACAGTAAACTCTCAGAGTCCTACCTACGAAAAGCCCTACACACTAAAAATTGTCTGAATAAAGATGCCTCCTTAATACTGTTCTAAATAACGGAGTAGAGAATCAGATCTTTCAATATTCATTTACTGTGTATCTCCTTGTCTTATAAAACAGATAGAACCTAAAGAAAAGAGACAGAAATATCCAGCCATTTGCTGGGTGGGAGAATTAAAGGTAGAGGGAAATAAAGCACCACACTGAGAATAATAATTTGAAAGAATATAATGTGTATTGTTAGGTTCACAAAAATAAATGAAGGGCATAAGGGAGGGTACCTGTGCACCTACTTCTATTTACTATAATCTAGAAGGGTCCAAAGAGGCATAAAAGGGGCATCTTTAAAAGTGATGAAAAAAAAAACCAACCCGTTGACATGAATTTCTAAAATACATGAGTTCATGTTAAATAAGAAGAAGCAACTTATTAACCAGCACTGCTACAGTATTGCAGCTTAGGTAACTGGCAAAAAAAAAAAAAAAAAAATGTTATTTATTAAAAATAGTATGTTATGGTCGAAAGCAACAAAAAAGAAACACTATCTTTGAATAAAAGATTCTACATCCAAACAGGCCAGTAACATTTCAGGCTGCCAGTTAAAAATCACTCATCCCTTTTGCACCAGAACCGGATTTTAAAAGGAATTTATCTCCACCAACAGCTTGGAGACAAGAAAGATGTTCCTTGAAATGCTACTTCTTTACTTTTAATAAAAAAGAGAACATCTTACTTTTTTTTTCCTTCTGGTGATTTTTTTTTTTTAATCAAGGAAGTCCCTGGCATCAATTTGAAATAAAAAGTCATCAAGTGTGGGGGCGCCTGGGTGGCACAGCAGTTAAGCGTCTGCCTTCGGCTCAGGGCGTGATCCCGGCATTATGGGATCGAGCCCCACATCAGGCTCTTCCGCTATGAGCCTGCTTCTTCCTCTCCCACTCCCCCTGCTTGTGTTCCCTCTCTCGCTGGCTGTCTCTATCTCTGTCGAATAAATAAATAAAATCTTTTTAAAAAAAAAAGTCATCGAGCGTGGACAGGTAGGTAGAGAAGGCTGGCCTTTTCAGAAAAGTAATGGCTAAACTAATTGTGGAACCTATTTTGTGAAATGCTTTGCTTCTCCAGGTCCTGGCAACAGCCTCATTTCCCCACCCCCTCTCGATACTGGTCCTCTTTGTGGAGCAGCCCCACCGCTGCTAATTAAATTATGGCCCTTATAAGGTAGAGTCAAGGACACTGTATCACAAATGCAATATTTTAACACTTTAGACATTTCTTTTCGGAGAGTCATACAATAGCTACTCAATTAGGGTAACCAGTATCAGCACTGGTGATAATGAATTAGGCCCATATTTTACTGAGAAATGACCATCTAACACGCAGTTAAGAGGGTCCCAAATTCAATGATGCGGAGATGAAAATTAATTCTAATCCCCTCCAAGCTCTAAAACCCTCTAGAATATTCTATGTTAACTTTGATGTGGAAAGAAAACCCCTAATGCCAAACAGGGGCGTTTCCATGACCCAGAGAGTGATATTTTTAACCACGTACAAAAGGTCCTCAAAATACACACATAAAAATATACCAGACGCTTGAGTACTTCAGACTTACTGTCAGTTTAGAGTGTGCTAATCAACTAGCAGCTTGCGCCAGACCAATAAACACAGTTAAAATATTCCAGCTATGAGGAATTTTTTCCACCCCAATATCAGACTATTATCTCCCTGCCTTCAAGACAAGAGCCCAAACAGTCCCTAATAAATCCAAAGCACCAACGTTTATGACTGGTAAAAAATCGGAAAATTCAATTTGTGGTCATAAAATACAGTGGCACGTGGCGGCAGGCCAGATTTCTTTTCTGGCCACATTTCAGCCCCGTGAACTATATGGTGTTTCTCACATGAAGCACAGGCCTGGGGAGCCAGTGGCAAGGCCTTTCGGCCAGCCCCGCCCTCAGTGCTCTGATTCAGTGCTTCAGGGTTTAGGAGCACTGGGCTGATCTGCTGGAAACAGATGTCCTCAGACTACAAATGCAATTACCCGCAGAGCTAGCAGAGACAGAGCTGGAGTGGAGTCTCGTTGCGTGGCTACCTCAAGGATACACTCAAGTAATGTGACATCGGTATCACTGGCCAGGTCCTGCGGACTGCTGTCAGACCACGCTGACACACAGAACGAGAAACAAGTAGTTCCCTCTGAGTAAAATCAAGGCTGACCTCCACAGAGGAAATCACATTTGCAAAAGAGGACTTCCCCTAGAGAGACAGGGAGAGGGATGACTTGTTTAACAAAATTTTTTAACTTTTCATGAGTCCTACCAAAGCCAGAAATGGATAATGACTCCTTCGCAATCGCTTTTCACAAAAACAGTTGTAAATAGTATCATTAAGGCATTCAATTTACCTTCCCAATTAAATGCACGTCTGTGTTAATTCCCAATTAATTCCCAAATAATGCATTAAGTGATGAAACCATTCAAAGGTTTGTTTTTAAAATGCAACTGTTTCCTATTTTAATGTTGCTAACTATTATATGGATTTGGATATGCATGAGATCAAACTGCCTCTCAAAGATACAGGACTAATTATCATCTGGGTGGAGAACCTCTGGCTTGAGTTTAATTCATCCAACCCTACACGAATTTTGTAAAATGAAAAACCAGTTGATTACTTTTACCTAGTGCAATTAAAACTAACAAACTCAGAAATTCTCCGCATACATTGCTGGTGGGAGTGTGAATAGGTGTAATTCTGATATAAACATCTAACAAAATAGAATATGCACAGGGGCGCCTGGGTGGCACAGCGGTTAAGCGTCTGCCTTCGGCTCAGGGCGTGGTCCCGGCGTTACGGGATCGAGCCCCACATCAGGCTCTTCTGCTGTGAGCCTGCTTCTTCCTCTCCCACTCCCCCTTGTGTTCCCTCTCTCGCTAGCTGTCTCTATCTCTGTCGAATAAATAAATAAAATCTTTAAAAAAAAAAAAAAAAAAGAATATGCACATACCCTGTGGCCCTGCAATTCCAGTCCCAAGAATAGATCTGTAGGATAGATTACTAAATATGGAAACTGACATATGCGCAAAGTTATTCCATTACAACTAGAGGGTATTACGCTAAGCAAAATAAGTCAATCACAGAAAGGCAATTTTCATATGATCTCACTGATATGTGGAATTTAAGAAACAAAACAGAGGATCATAGGGGAAGAGAGGAAAAAATAAAGCAAGATGAAACGAGAGGGAGACAAACCATAAGAGACTCTTAATCATAGGAAACAAACTGAGGGTTGATGGAGGGGAGGGGGATGGAGGGATGGGGTAACTGGGGGATGGACATTAAGGAGGGCATGTGATGTAATGAGCGCTGAGTATTATATAAGATTGACATGGATGGAACTGGAGGGGATTATGCTAAGTGAAGTAAGTCAAGCAGAGAAAGACAATTATCATATGGTTTCATGCACATGTGGAACATAAGCAATATCACGGAGGACCATAGGGGAAGGGAAGGAAATCTGAAGGGGGAAAAAATCAGAGAGGGAGACGAACCATGGGAGACTATGGACCCTGGGAAACAAACTGAGGGTTTCAGAAGGAAGGAGGGTGGGGGGAGGGGGTAACAGAGTGGTGCGTATTGAGGAGGGCTCATGTTGTGCTCAGCACTGGGTGTTATATGTAACTAATGAATCATTGAACACTACATCAAAAACTAATGATGTACTATACGTGGCTAACTGAACATAATAATAAAAAAAAGACTGATGAATCACAGACCTGGACCTCTGAAACCAATGATACATTATATGTTAATTGAATTAAAATAAAATAATTTTTTTAAGTTATTCCATTACAATACAGCAAAAGATTAGGTACTACAAATGTTCACTGATATGTGAACAGTATGAGACAGCTATACCATAGAACATATGTACTTCCTAAAAAGAACTGAGGAAATTTTTTATGTACTGATAGGGAAGATTCTCCAAAATACAGTCAGTGAAAAAAGTAAGGTACCTAACCATGTGTCTAGTGCCATTTGTACCGACATAAAAAGAGCATCTCTCTAGAAATAAGCACAAGCAACTGCCAGTTCTGATCATCTCTAGAGAAGGGACCTGTAGCTGGGGGGCTAGAAATGGGAGGAAGATATGACAGAACAGAAACAACTAAGAAAACACCCAGGAAATTCTGGCCCATTTAAAGTGCTGAATCAATAGTGATAGGAACACACATACACAACACACACATACCCCTTATGCTGTCCCGCTGACATCATCAACCTCGGAAAATAATAAGAATTCAATTTAAATTTGAAATTCTCATTATTGACAAACACAATACAAGTTGACAATGAATTTAGCAGCCCGTGAGGCCAGCGTGTTCCTGGGCTTCACTATATACTGCAAACTGGTCAGATTATGCCTGGAGGACCATGGACAGTTCCCAGCTGGAAATTTTAAGAGGGACATTGTCAAAATGGAATGGGTTCAGCATCACCTGCTAGCATTAAATCTGTAATAAAAATATTTATGTAATTGTGTTATTTAAAATGCTGTTTTAATTTATTTTGAATACATAGAATGAATCTAAAGGCAAAACACGGACAACTTAATTATAGAACAATATTACAAACCTTGACAATGTAAATACAATAATAAAATAAAACTGGGAAGGAGAAAAAGGGAAGTAAAAAAGTAAAAGGCATTAAATTCCTCCACATTGTAGCAAAAAGTCTACAAATACGATCTCCTGTTGGTGAATCAGGAATAGAAATGTATTCCTTTAAAGTCTCAATGGTAACTATCAGAAGCTAAAATAAGAATGCCCCAATGAGACTAGAAGTGGAAGAAGAGAGGTTTTTAATTTTACTTCAGAGCCTTATGAACCGTTTAATTTTTTATAATATGAGCAGATATTATTTTAGTGTTTGTTTTCATTTTAATTCCTCGCCCAGAAGCTAGAATTCTCCCAACCTCACAGATGATAAGAAAGAAGTTTCAAAGTTTGAGAGATACAGGCTGTTTAGCCAAAATAAAAGACTTAGAAATCCATGATAAATGTCTTCAAATGCTAAAGTTAGCCATAAGAAAGAGATTTCAGTTTATTCTATAAAGTTTAATTAAGATAGAACCAGGATGAGGATTTAAATTACGGGGATTCTGATCCTGACTTGCTATAATGAAGAACTGTCAAACAATTAGAACTCTACAGAGAGGGGTGCCTGGGTGCTGCAGTCAGTTGAGTGGCTGACTCTTGATTTTGGCTCAGGTTGTGATCTCATGGCTGTGGGATCAGGCCCTGCATCTGATTCTCTCTCCCTCTCCCTCTGCCCCTCCCACCTGTTCTCTCTCTCACTCTCAAATAAATCTTTTTTAAAAAAAAAAGAACTATACAGAGAATATGGACCTCCTTGTTCAGCAGTGAGTTCCCTGTCTCTGGAAGAGTTCAACAGAAGGCTGGAAACTAGCTAGACAGTGACATTTTAAAGCTGATTCTGATTTCACATAGAGGGTTACATGATCTAGATTCTAAAAGGCCTTAAGGTCACTTCCAACATCCTTATTCTAGGACTGTAAAGAGAGCTTCCATTTTTTTAGTAATTTATCCTAATAAGACCTCACTTCCAGAAACTTATTTCCACTTGCCTATACCCTGAAAATAATTTTGTTTCTTTGGATCCCTGGGTAAAAGTAAATAACTAGGAAAAGGAAATAAAAACACTGAGCATCAATTATGTGATGGGCGTGTCCTGAGTATTTCATGTATATTATGTCATCCAATGCTAAGAATAATTGTAAGAGATGGATCCTTAAATTATTTTTCTATTTTACAGACAAAAAACTGAGGTTCCAAGAGGTAAGATCATATGCCTCAGATCACATAGCCACATGACTCTGGAGCCCAGATAAAAACCGGAGATCCTAGCCTCTTAACCACTCTACTCCCCGTTAACTGTCTCGTGCTATTCTCTCTTCCATTCGCTATGTCATGGTAACAAACCAAAAAAGCAGAAGGGACATCCTTCCAAACCAGACCTGCCTGACTCCAAAACCAATATTCTTCCTTAGCTTCGATTCTAGCTACCAGAATTAAAGGAAATGTGAACAGCATGAAGGAAAAGAAGCTGTTTGAAATCCCATAAGTAAGTTTAGTCTCTGAGCCACTGATCTGAACTTGTACTGTCTATAGGAAATGCATGTGTGGCTTGTGTAGGGAAAGTGCCTACTCTTTTCAACACTGAGTTATTTCAAAACAACCGAAAGAAAAAGTGCCAGTCTTTGGTAGCTGTTAAAACATACTTCAATATTAACTACTCGAGATTTTCAAATAATACATTTTCCATATATATAATAAATCACCTGGACTTTTATTTGGGAAATTTTCATAAAGTAAAAGTCATAAAGTAAATAGAGTAATTAAGAAAATAAGACAAGTTGAGTTTTGTAAAAACAGCACCCCAGCCTGCAAATCCTACTACTTCTACAGTCCTTCTGGGCTTCACTAATAAAGTAAGTTTCCTACCTCAAAAACAGAGCTTTAGAAAGCATTATGAAGACTCTTCCTGAGGCCATTAATGTGTCAGTAAAACCACCTGACAGTATTTTTCAGTAGTAAATCTTTGGAGTCATAATCCTATGAAGGAGCACTTTATTAAAGACCTCAAGTTTTTTATTGCCCATATTTTTTTTTACAATTTTTATTATTTTGGCAGGAACTTCATCCCAAAACGAATGTGTTTCCAAGTCTGAACAACATTGCATCATTTACAAGTAAAGAGAAATATAAGAAATAAGTTCTGTTTTTTTTAATGTGCTCTTATAACACATTTTCATTTCCTCCTGTTCATCTTCAGAAATGCATTCCTATAGGCAAATATTAAATTCTTCCTAATTTTCAAGGGCTTGATAGTTTAATAATTACTATTTGTAATCGAATTCAAGTTATCCATTCACTGAGGAAATTTGCATAGCTACTCACCGTTGTTGCCCCACTGACAAGTAACTTGGCATCAGACTGATATGTAAGATATAGCTGTGCCTATACATGGAAAGGGATTACTGACGATAGCAAAATAATGTAATGACCAGGGTTCAAATCCCAGCCTTGCCACTTACGAGCTACGCGAACTTGAGCAAAGTATACTTAGCACAACGACTGTGTTAATGGTAAGTGATCGATGAACAGTGACTATTATAACAATGATTGCTGATAGTATTAATGTAAAAAATCTGAGAGCCTGAAACTTCACTCAGAAGGCTCACTGGTAGGTAAAATATTAAAAGCGTAATTTTGAAATAATTTTATGTACATTATAAGGCAAAGCAAATGAGTAGAAATTATGATTAAGATTCATGGGGCGCCTGGGTGGCACAGCAGTTAGGCGTCTGCCTTTGGCTCAGCGCGTGATCCCGGCGTTGTGGGATCGAGCCCCACGTCAGGCTCCTCCGCTATGAGCCTGCTTCTTCCTCTCCCCCTCCCCCTGCTTGTGTTCCCTCTCTCGCCGGCTGTCTGTCTCTGTCAAATAAATAAATAAAAATCTTTAAAAAAAAAAAAAAGATTCAAACGATACTAATACAAAACACAAAGATACTAAGAAAACTCTTAATATCGCCTTAATTAAAAATACCCGTATTAGCTTATTACTAAAAATGTATGTCTAGCTCTGTCCGCCAGAAGAAATGACAGCCCAATAGCAATGACCACACCTCCAACCTAAATCTTGGTTTGAAGCACCATTCTCCAGTCAAAGGAACCAACGCTCCCGACAGCACAGGTTGATTTTCGTTCTGTAGTCTGAAAATTCTAAGTGATCCTAAGATGCCATGTCTTCTGTCAGAAAAAGCAGGGACATGTTAAAAGACTAGAGGCAGGTGACAAGGTCACAGAGACCATCCTGAAGGGGCTGCTGCTGGGCCAACATAGTGAATTTGGAGCACCAAAAAAAAAAAAAAAAAAAGTAATTGATTGCAACACAGTGAGTAAATAAAAATCCATGTGTCCATAGAACTGAAAAGAAAAGAAATAAGATGCTTTTCTGGGGGCGCCTGGGTGGCTCAGTCGTTAAGCATCTGCCTTCGGCCCAGGGCATAATCCCGGCGTTATGGGATCGAGCCCCATATCAGGCTCCTCTGCTGGAAGCCTGCTTCTTCCTCTCCCACTCCCCCTGCTTGTGTTCCCTCTCTCGCTGGCTGTCTCTCTCTCTGTCAAATAAATAAATAAAATCTTTTTTAAAAAATGCTTTTCTGTACAGAAGAATGAGAGCTAATAAGCAGAAGGAATAGTAAAATTAGATTACCTTTTTGCCACCCATGTTGTAAATTAATCCAGGCAAGAATCAATGATGATAACACCTCTCAGTAACGTCAGTGGGGAACAGGAATAACCTGCCAATTATGGGAAATAATCTGCCCAGAGATACCTTACTTAACTGCAGAAGAAAAAAGAAAAAAATATTCCTTTACGCTAAAGAGATGGGCAAACTTAGTGTCAGCAACAAGGAACAATCTAGCGTGACTTGCCTGTAATATGAAGTCAACAGCTTAACCTTTGAAATGCCCTTGCCAAAAACATTTAACCTGAATCCAATCCAGTCATTACCTAATTTTGAACTACATCTCCTTTACCACTTAATTGTCTCCTATGTATTTTGTTAACTGATTGCACTGGCTTACTTTCGCTTTTGAAAATTCACCATTATTATTAATCCCATAATTAGTTTCTTTGTTACAAAAATATAAAAATATAATTGAAAGATTATATAGCGCTAAAAAACATATAGTACTAATTGGCATGCTCAAACAGGGCTTTGGGTAATTTGAAAAGATCAAGCAATTCATTGTACAAATAAAGGTCTAGCATTGAGGCACTTCCCTTCGACAGTCTCTTCTAAGTAACACCCATCTCCTTCGACTCTGCAAGTATACTTCTAGGGTTTTGTCTTACTGATACATTCTCATGCATGAAAAATAATATAAGAGCATTCATAGCAGCCTTGCTTATAATAGTGTGTGGTATATTACCATTTTGTATCAAAAATAAATGAAAGAAAAAATATAAAGCAGAGCATGTTGCCATTTGTGTTAAAATTAAATTTAAAAAAGAAGAAGTATACACATCATAGAACATTTCTAGAAAGGTATATAAAAAATAATTGTTGGGGCGCCTGGGTGGCACAGCAGTTAAGCGTCTGCCTTCAGCTCAGGGCGTGATCCCAGCGTTATGGGATCGAGCCCCACATCAGGCTCTTCAGCTATGAGCCTGCTTCTTCCTCTCCCACTCCCCCTGCTTGTGTTCCCTCTCTCGCTGGCTGTCTCTAACTCTGTTGAAGAAATAAATAAAATCTTTAAAAAAAAATTGTTAACAGAGGTTGCATCTGTGGAGAACAACTGCGTGGCTGGTGGGACGGGTGGGAGGGGTGGGAAAGATTTTCACCGTATACCCTTATGTCTATTTGGAATCTTGTATCTGGTGGACGCATCACCTATTTGTTCAAGAAAACTTAATGTTTGAGTTTTAAAAATCCTTAGAGTCTAGCTAAAGCAGGACATAATTCTCTACAAACTCTACTTTCAAATGTGTTATATTTCTTTCTTTCTAATTAGGAAAAAACTATGTATCCAGCGGCCTGTCCGGGTCACGGAGTCCCATGCTGCCCCCAGCCCTCCTGCTGACAGCAGCCTTTTGAAACTGTGGTCGTAATGCCAGTGTGCTCACCCACATCTGGTTTTCAATTTCTGCTTCATACACATGATCACAGATGCGCTCGCACACTGCACATACTGTACCTGGTTCAGCCTGTCTTTTTCCTCGGTGCAGGAGGCAGCTTTTTTCTGCTCTCTGTTTACTTCTGACACCAGCCTCATGATGGTTTCTCTGCTGGCTTTTGCTTCCATCTCATGGACATTTATAGTCTCTTCAAGAGTAACTATCTGTCCTTTCACCGAGGCATTTTCTTCGCACAGCTCTCTAAGCTGAAGAGAAAGCAATGACAGCTATCCTATAAAAATTAACAATTTCGTAGGGCTTCCTCGACACAGCTCTGATCTACGTATCACGCTGACTGCATGATCACACGGAATCAGTGAAAGCCCTTTCCCTCCATCCACTCAAAAGAACACATTTTCAAAAGCAGCCTCTCAACTCCGTTGTTATGCGCAGACCCAGTGATCAAGTTAAAATTAATCAAAAGATAGCCCCAGGCAACACTGCTGAGAGTCTCGCCAAATGCTTCCCAACAGAGCAAGCATCAGCAAGCCCCTGGCTTCAATAATTGAGGAAAGGTGGTGCTCTACAGAGATTACAGCAGGAGAGGAAGCAAGGGACTTCTTTTCTGCCCACGTCCACGGGCGCCAACTGCATGTGAGGCCCTACCTGGCACAGGGGGGAAACACAGAGAAGCAAGTGGGACTCTCTTTTTAAGAAGAAAATCCTTCTAATTAATATAAGTGTAGAAAACTCCTGAATAACAGGCTCAAACAGTGGCTATCACTGGGATTAGCAGAGCTTTTCACTCTCTATGTTGTGCATTTAGGTTGTCAGCTGAAAGCACGCATAAGATTTGTAAGATTTACAAGGAGGGAAAATGAAGTCAGACGGGCTCGTTGGCCCGGGGAACCAGCCCTGCAGACAGCTCAGCCTGGAAGGCCACAACGACGCCTACAGGAAGAGCTGAGATCCCACATTACAGAATTGGTATCTGTGTTATGATGCTCTGGGGAAGTGACACATCTTTCAGCCTCAGCACCTGGCCAAGATGGCGCCCTGCTCCCAACTCAGGGCTGTTCCCACTCTCCTGAACACTTTTCTGCATATGTGTGTGCTCAATTCCCAACATCTTTCAAAAGTCCCCACCTCAGAATGCAAGCTGGTACAGCCACTCTGGAAAACAGTGTGGAGGTTCCTCAGCAAGTTGAAAATAGAGCTACCCTATGACCCACCAATTGCACTACTGGGTATTTATCCCAAAGATACAAACATAATGATCCAAAGGGGCACCTGCACCCCAATGTTTATAGCAGCAATGTCCACAATAGCCAAACTATGGGAAGAGCCAGGAGGTCCACTGACAGATGAATTGATAAAGAAGATGTGGTGTATATATACAATGGAATACTACTCAGCCATCAAAAAGGAATGAAATCTTGCCATTTGCAACGACATGGATGGAACTAGAGGGTATTATACTAAGCGAAATAAGTCAGTCAGAGAAAGACAAATACCATATGATTTCACTTACATGTGGAATTTAAGAAACAAAACAGGATCATAGGGGAAGAGAGGGAAAAATAAAACAAGATGAAATCAAAGAGGGAGACAAACCGTAGGAGACTCTTAATCATAGGAAACAAACGGAGGGTTGCTAGAGGGGAGGTGGGTGGAGGGATGAGGTAACTGGGTGATGGACATTAAGGAGGGCATGTGATGTAATGAGCATTGGGTGTTATATAAGACTGATGAATCACAGGCCTGTACCTCTGAAACTAATAATACATGTTAATCAATCGAACTTAAATTTAAAAAAATAATTTAAAAAGAAGCCCCCACCTCAGAGGGGCACTCCTCAGCCAGTCTGCCTAAACTAGCCTGTCATGCCTCTAACCTGCCTCACTCTCTCTCCCCACATCCCTGTTCGTTTTTCTTCACCTTTACTACATGGGATGATATTGGATATTTGTTTATTTCCTCGTTATCTTTACCTCACAATAACAAAACTTCAAGGAGAGCAGATTTAGTCTTATCTCCTTCACTGCGGCCGGCCCAGCTCCCAGAACCCTGTCTAGCATTATAGCAGTCACTCACTAAATATCTGCGAAATGGATGTCAAATGAGTCCTTAGGAATGCCTCCTTGGTGTCTTGGGGGGGGTGTGTGCACATGTGGTTAGGAGAGCTGTAAAAAGGAGGAAGTGGTTTTGAAATTGAAGGAGTGGTTTTGTTCCACTTCTCAGGAGAACACCTAGTGAGTTGTCATCAATGCAGCAGCCTTTCTGCTCTCAGCCAGTGATTTTTCTGTTCTCGGCCAGTGATTTTTTTTTTTTCTATTTGAGATGCGAAAGCCCTGGAATCTCAGTATCTGTTTTAAAATATTTGTTGTTCAGGTATGGTGCGGTGAACAGATCTGGAGAGAGCTGCTCCCAGTTCTCCAGAAGAGGGGGGGCACGCCGTGCCACACAAGGCCATGCAGGGAGGCACCAGACCTGTCAGGAAACACGGACAGCAAAGGAAAACAGAGGCAAGAGTCTTTATTGTGGTTTCCACAGGAGGGAGTGAGCAAGGCGAGGTACGCAGGTTCGGGACTGGCTAGTTTGAGTTATCTGAGGCGTGTCAGGGCTGTCCCTAGCTGTCTGGTACCTAGCGCTGTGGTGATGAGGGAAGGCGGGCCGTGGCCCAGAGCCTGATACAGAAAATGGCTGGGATGTGGGAGCGGCTGGTTTGCCTGTGAAAGCCATGCTCCCAGGAGAGTCGTTTACAGGAATTGGCTAACCCTCTGAGTCAGTCTCTCCTGGGTCAGCAAGGCCTCAGATGTCAAAGCATTTGAAATACAGAAGATAATAAGGCATAATTAATACAGTATCAACTTCCAGATTAGCACCTGGAGCTAGTCTCTGATGGGGGGAAAGGGTGTCATGAAAGAAGAAGGTTCTTCATTCTCTTTTTTTTTTCCCCATCACTTGGCTTTAAAAACAACCGCCCAAGCTACATTGCACTGGGGACTTTCACAGCCAGGCTCCCGGTCACGGGTGTGCAACAGCGAGGAGGAGGAGACCACATCCTCGAGGCTATCAGGCCTGAGCTATCAATACCGTCAGTGAAATGGAACACTTCCTGAAGGTAACTGAAATGATTTTGCAGCTTCCCGGAAGCACAGCTGGGAAGCTTACTAATCAAACTCTGAGATGGGGCCTTTAAGAATGGCTGCATGGATTAATGAAAGAAACTGAAGAAGACACAAATAAATGGAAAGATATTCTGTGCTCATGGACTGGGAGAGTTAATACTGTTAAAATATCCGTATTACTCAAAGCAATCTATAGATTCAATGCAATCCTGTCAAAATCCCAATGGCATCTTTCAGAGACATGGAACAACAATTATGTTTATATGGAACCACAAAAGAGCCTCAACAGACAAAACAATCTCGAGAAAGAAGAACAAAACTGGAGGCATCATGTTCCCTGATTCCAAACGATATTACAGAGCTATAGTCATCAAAACAGTATGGTAACAACATAAAAACAGACACATAGATCCACAGAATGGGATAGAGAGCCTGGAAGTAAACCCACGCGTATGTGGTCAATTAATTTACAACCAAGGAGGCACAAATATACAATAGGGAAAGGACAGTCTCTTTAAGAAGTGATGTTGAGAAAACTGGACAGCGACATGAAAAAGAATAAAACTAGACTACAATCTTATAGCACACACAAAAATGAACTCAAAATGTATTAAAGACCTGAATATAAGACCTGAAACCATAAAATTCCTGGAAGAAAACACAGGCGGTGAGCTCCTTGACATCAGTCTTGGCAATATTTTTTTTGGATCTGACTCCAAAAGCAAAGGCAACAAAAGCAAAAATAAACAAGTGAGACTACACCAAACTGAAAAGCCTCTGCATGGTCAAGAAAACCATCAACAAGATGAAAAGGCAACCTACGGAATGGGAAGGAAATATTTGCAAATCATATACCTGACAAGGGGTTATTATCCAAAATATACAGAATACTCATATAGGAAATAAAATCCAATTTTAAAAAATGGACAGGGGTGCTTGGGTGGCTCAGTGAGTTAAGCATCTGCCTTTGGCTCAGGTCATGATCCCAGGGTCCTGGGATCGAGCCCCGCATCAGGTTCCCTGTTCAGTGGAGAGTCTGCCTCTCCCTCTCCATCTACCTCTCCCCCCTGCTCGTGTGTGCGTGTACGCTCGCTCTTTCTTTCTCTCTCTCTCTCAAATAAATAATAAAATCTTAAAAAAAAATGGGCAGAGGACCTGAATAGCCATTTTTCCAAAGATGACATACAGATGGTCAACAGACACATGAGAAGATGTTCAACATCATTCATCATCCAGGAAATACAAATCAAAACCACATGAGGTTTCAGTTTACATCCATCAGAATGGTTAATATCAAAAAGATAAAAAGCAACTATTGGAAAGGATGTGGCGAAAGAGGAACCCTTGTGCACTGTGGGTGGGAATATAAACTGGTGCAGCCACTGTGGAAAACAGTATGGAGGCTCCTCAAAAAATTTAAAATAGAATTACCATATGATCCAGCAATTCCACTTCTGAGTATTTATCCCAAGAAAATAAAAACGCTATTTAGAAAAGATACATGCAGAGTGCCTGGGTGACTCAGCCATTAAGCATCCAACTCTTGATTTCAGCTCAGATCATGATCTCAGGGTCGTGAGATGGAGCCCTGCATGGGGGCGGGGGAGGGGTTCCTGCTCAGCAGGGAGTCTGCTTGTCCCTCTCCCTCTGCTCCTCCCCCCACTCATGCTCCCTCTCCCTCCCTCTCTCTCTCTCTCAAATGAATAAATATAATAAAAAAAGAAAAGATATATGCACCCATATGTTCATTGAAGGATTATTTACAATAACCAAGCTATGGAAACAACCTAAGTGTCCATCACTAAAGATATACATATATTATCTATAATTCATTATTATATTATTAGCTATAATATCTTTAATTATCTATAATTTATTATTATACTATATTATAAATTATCTATAATTTATATATAAATACTGCTATACTGTAGTGTGTGTGTGTGTGTGTGTGTGTATATATATAAATACTACTGCAATACTATATAAATACTGCTGCAATACTACTCAGCCATAAAAGAGACTGAAATGGGGTGCCTGGGTGGCTCAATTAGTTAAGCGTCCGACTCTTGATTTTGGCTCAGGTCATGATCTCTGTGTTGTGAGATCGAGCCCCACGTTGGCCTCCATGCTGGGCATGGAACCTGCATAAGATTCTCTCTCCCTCTGCCCCTCCCGCCCTTACACTCTCTCTCTCTAAAAAAAAAAAAAAAGAGAGAATGAAACTTTGCCATTTGTGACAACATGGATGGACTTTGAGAGTATTATGCTAAGTGAAATAAGTCAAGAGAGAGAAAAATACTCTATGCTTTCACTTATATGTGGAATCTAAAAAACAAATGAGCCAACAAAACAAAAGCTCATGAATATGGAGAACAGAGTGGTTGTTGCCAGTGGGGAGGGACTTGGGGGGTATAGACTTCCAGCTGTGAAATGAATAAGTGATGGAGATGTGGTGTGCAGCATGGCGACTATAGTCAATAGTGTCCTAGTACACATTTGAAAGTTGCCAGAAAAGCACATCTTGAAAGTTCTCCTCCCAAGAAGAAAGTAATAAATTTTTTGTAACTTTTCATGGTGACAGATGGTGACCAGACTTACTATGGTGATCATTTCACAGTGTATCAAGTGTCAAATCATTACGCTGTACCCCTGAAACTAATACAATGTTGCATGTCAATTACACCTCAATTTTAATAAAAAAGATTGGCTGCAAGGAGATCTGTCAGGAAGCAAGAATACGAAAGGTGTGAAGTGAGCAAAGATATGGTGAGAGCTCCAACACTGTCAGGTGCCCTAATGAACCACTATGTGCCAAGTGAATTATTCACTGGATATAACTAATTTCTATCTTACTGTCAACCTACCATTAAAGTAGAACCTTTATTATTTGATTTCAATGGAAAATTAAAAAGTACTTCAGAACCAATCTTAACCTTATACTCAGTAAGTATCCCAAAAATGACACAGCTGATTTTGGTTTGGGTAGCGTGTGTGTGTGCTTCTGTCTGTAATTAAAACAAAAAAAAACTCCCTAAAACACATTGTTAAGATGAATAATTAATTGTATTTGGTATCCCAAATATATTTTAGACAAAACAATTAATCTCTTCTGGAGAGTAATTAATCCCAAATAATGTTAGAAAGGATTTTGAAATTGAGCTCAGAGAGGTGATAACGTTTGTCCCGGATCACACAGTCACGTAATGCTATACTTGGGCTACTGCCCCATTCTCCTGACACCCCCAGACTCAACCACAGCACTTCCGTTCACGGCATATGTTAGAATGACCGCTACGTTTATCGTCTTTTTCATGTGCATATACCTTTAGAATTAAATCTTCATCTGATGCCTTTTCATTCTTCTTCTCTGGATCTAAGCAGTCACCAAGTTGAGCTAGAAATTCCTCATGTTTCCTGCAATTCTTTGAGACTTGATTCTTATTCTCTTCATTTTCCTTTAGACACTTTCTATAGGGCAAATCACACATAAGTCAAGTTGTAACACCATAGAAGAGATCATTCATCAAACAAAGTTCAGAACTTAAGTTCTCTGATCCAATCATCACTTTCATCGCAACACAGTTTCCCAGACACAGAGCACATCATTGTCATCCTAGCCCTGAAAGGGAAGGAGAAAAGTCAAAGCCAGGCACCTACACTTAGCAGAAATGTACAGAAATCTTCATGGCGTCTTAGATCTAGTAACAGCAAAGGAGACAGACTCTCTGCCTCTTGTCCTCAACTGTTTACGATCTGCAAAGTGGTGGTAAATCTCTAGATCACAATGGATGTATATAGTCATGGGTCTCTGCTGGGTCCTCAGGAGGAAGAAGGACAGTGCTGCTGTATTTCTTCTAGCATATCATCCTTTGTTTTATTTTCAGACATTACGCAGTGATCTACAAGGGTTACTTAAGGCATACCCTGGTTCATGGTCAAGCATAACTATAATAAAAAATATATCAGGAGCAGGGGACGTTCCCCCTCTAGAAGAGAGAGATGTTCAATCACCAGCAAAGACCATTATTAGTTTTCATACACCCAGAGTATTTAAAGAGTATTGAAATGGGCCAGTCAAGGAAAATCTGTTGATTATGCTCTGCTATGAATATTTCATTTCAAATCTCAGATAGGTTTGCTGAAATAGCATGGTCTATTTCTAATGCTTTAACTGTTAGAGACTAAGAGATCATCAAAAAATAGACATACTTTAAAGGCAAATTAGAATCATTTCAGTAATTTGGTATCATTTTTTCAGTACCCTAGATAATAAACATGATTATTGCTTTCCCTTTTTACCATGTTGAGTGTTTACTGCAAATTCTTTCCCTCTATTCAAAGATTAACAAAGCATGTAATTGCATACACTCAAAAGCATATCATATTTCTATTTAGAAAAATGTATAACAATAAAAGACTGACATCAATATATCTCTAAGTTCTTATTTTCAGCATATAAAAGGTAAAATTTATTCAGTCTGTCTGACTCATGAAAAGCACGGTTAATGCTATGATGCAGATGGATTGATTTACGTGCATGATTCCACCCACTCACTCCAAGACTTCAAACTATTCCCACTCCTGTTTGCATTTCACTTGGACCCAACAAAGTTCTAGGAATCTACCCTAAGGACATAATCACATAAATGTGAAAATATGAATACACATGAATACACTTGGTTTATAATAATTTTTTTGAGTGGAACTAACCTGAGTGTCTACAGAAAATAACAAAAAGAACTAGTAAGTAAATTATGATATTTCAGGCAATGAGTACCATGGGCTATTAAAGATGATATAATGGGGGCGCCTGGGTAGCGCAGTCGTTAAGCGTCTGCCTTCAGCTCAGGGCGTGATCCTGGCATTCTGGGATCAAGCCCCACATCAGGCTTCTCCGCTGGGAGCCTGCTTCTTCCTCTCCCACTCCCCCTGCTTGTGTTCCCTCTCTCGCTGGCTGTCTCCGTCAAATAAATAAATAAATAAATAAATCTTAAAAAAAAAAAAAAAAGATGATATAATGAATGACTTTTAAAATATCTACAACACAGGGGCCCCTGAGTGGCTCAGCTGGTTAAGTGCCCAACTCTTGATTTTGGCGGCTCAGGTCATGATCAGCGCAGAGCCTGCTTGAGATTCTCTCTCTCCGTATCCCTCTCCCCCAGCTCCAGATCCATAAATAAATTAAATAAATAAATAAAATCTTTAAAAATATATGTTTGTAATATATTAGTCAGTAAAAAAAAATAATAGTTCATTACATGATGTCAACTACCTGAAAACCTGTTCACCAAAATTTGAAGTATAGCTTTTCAGGAATCATAAGGTCTTGAGTAATTTTAATATTTTTGGCAATTTTCTAGATCTTAAAAAAGTTTTTTTTAGTTAGTACATATCATTTGTATTACTCATTCATTTAGTAAATATTTACTGGATACTCACTATGCACCAAGCCCAATTAAAGGTACTAAAGGTACAGTAGTGAACAAAACAGATGAACATCCTTGCCCTTATGGAGCTTACATTCTAGTCGGGAAGATGGACAGTAATCAAAATCAATGTATGCTAAATGTACACTGTTATAAAAACAAAAAGCTGGAGAGAAAAAATTAAGCAGGAAAGGTAGGAAGAAATATTTGAGGGGGAGCAGAGTAAAATTTTAGATGTAGTCACTCGTGGAAGCCCTTACTGAGAAAGCGACTTCTGAGTGAAAACCTAAAGGGAGCAGAGGGGCAGCTATGCAATATCTGGGGGAAGAGCTTTCCAGGCCAAGGGATTAGCAAGTGCAAAAGTCCTGAGGCAGGAACACACCTGTTAAGTTTGAAGGACAGCAAAGAAGCCAGTGAGCTGCAACGGATAGAATAAGAGAGAATGGAAGCAAAACCAGGTCAGGATGAGCCTTCTAGGTCATAGAATATTCTTTGTCTTTACACTGAGAGAGAAGAGAAGTCACTGCAGGCCTCTGAGCAGAGGACCAATAAGATCTAATTCATGTTTTTACAGAATCAGTCTGGCTGCGAGGGGCACAGGCAGCAGTAGGAAAATCACTTCGGAGGCTACTGCAAAAATCCCAGAGAGAAATGGTAACCCCTTGAATCAGATTAGTGGAACTGAGGGTAGCAATGGGAAGTGGTCAAAGAGTAGATTGATTCTGAAGGTAAAGATGAGAGGACTTGTTGAAGGATCAGACGCAGAGTGTGAAAGAACAAGGGGACCAAGGATGATGACCAAGACTGTTGACCTGATGGACTAGCGGAATGGAATTATCACTAGAGATGAGGAAAGGAATAGGAGGGTTCTGTGGGAACAGCAGGAGCTCTGTTTTGGTCATGTTAAGTGTGAGATGCCCATTGGACATCCATGTGACAATGCTTAGTAGGTAGTAAAAATAAGTGGGTCTTTTTTGAAGTCTGGGAAGAGAACCAGGCTAGACACAGAAACGTGGGCATCACTAGCACGTAGATCATATTTAAAGTCATGAGATCACCGAGAGACTGAATTTAGATAGAAACGAGAAGAGATTCAAGGACCAAGCGCCAGGGCACTCCAGTCTTTGGAAGTCAATGAGATGAGACGGGCAAAACAAAAGAGATTATGGCAAGGCAGCTAGAAAGGAAAGATACAAAGCAGGCATGTGTAGTGTCCTGGCAGCCAGAAGAAGGTGGTTCAGGGAATGAGACCAACTGTGCCTGATATACTGGTAGGTCAAGTGAGATAAAGACTGACCATTTCATCTGCAATGTGTGGTCACTGGTCACCACAGTGAGTGGTTTCAGTGGAGGAGACCCAACAGAGAATAGAGGAGAAGAACTGGAGACAGTGAGTCTATACAAACATTTTAAGGAGTTTTTCTGTAAGTGGGGGGAGAAAAAGAGGACAAGAGTTGGAGGTGTCGGGTTTTTTTTTTTAAGATGGAATAAGTAAAGTAAATATCAAGTATCTTATTATTAAAGTTATTTAAGTTATTACACGTAGAATTTTTAAAGTATACTTTTGGAACAACTAGTTCCCAGTTTTGTCTCAATAATTACGTTTTGCCAGAACTAAGTGTGGAAAACCCAGATTTCGCGAATTTTCTGCATAAACGGGCAATAAAACCTAATAAGGAGTGTTCGGGGTGGTCTGGAGTGGTCTGGGCTTCCAGCGTATTTTTACAGCTAGCTTTTGAAGAAACACCTCCCTCTGTGTGCCACTCCACCCCCTCTGGTTAAGCCTCTACTTACAGAAAATCTCCCAAATTCTGTATATGAGCCTCCGCAGCCCTAATCAATCTGACGTAAGCATGCTTAGGACAATGCCTTGCTTGTTAAGATTCCTGGTAACATTTGCAAATGAGTTTGAGAAAAATTTTCAAGACTCCAAAGATATTTGAGGTTCAGTATTTTTTTTTTTCAAATTGAGTTTCAGGGCCAAATAAGGGAACAACACGCCAATACCTTCAAGGGCATATCCTGCTATCAAGAACTAGGATTTTAACACGAATGACTACGGAATATATTGAAACACCCTTACTGTACGTTCTCATCTAGTTCTGCAACTTTCTTCTTTAACTCCTGGTTCTCCTTGGTTGCAGTGTGAGCTGTGATTTCGGCTCTAATTTTAGAAGCGGTAAGTGCTGCGGATTCTTCTTCCAGCTCCTGAACTCTGTCTCTCAGGGAGGTGAGGAGAGATGATTTTCTAGCATTATTTTCTTTGTAATTCTCCATTTCAGCTTTCAACTCTTGACAGAAGGCCTCTTTCGAAAGCATCTTGGATCGGAGGTCTCGAAGCTAACGTGGAAAAGCCGTAAAAAGGAGGAAAAAGAGTTCAGTGGCGTAAGTGTGGAGTACTTGTAAGAAACCCAAAACCATAATTTCAAATCTCACTCTTTTGTTCACGACTTAATCCAACTTTCCTTTCTTTCTTTCGTATTTGTATCTACATCACCAGATGGGAACTTATGCCTAAACGATGGACTTCATATCCTATCTCTTTCGAAACTGAGCAATTGAGCAATGTCTCAGGGTGATTTAGTGTCACTCAAGAGACATTTGTGGTGTATTTTGCAAAAAGCCATAAAATATTTTTCAGTGGTAACTCATTTTCTAAATCTGCATTGCTATTATTGCTGCTGACAATGACACAAGAAACTTACAAGCTAAGATATTTGTAATTTCATGGCCACAACTTATTCCTAAGTAGATACAGACTATTTGATATGTCACTGTATTTCTCCCACTTGCCTTCTGGATCCTTATTGTGGGCAATAAAAATACATTAATAATAAAATAATAATAATAATATTCAAATTTCTGGGGAAAATGCGGAAGAAAAGGAAAATCCTTATAGGATTTATACAAAAGAAACATTTTAATTTTTATGAATTCTGCGGCATCAAGAAACTGAACAACACATGTGCCCTATTAAGATGTCAGGTCCACCCTATAAGAAAACTTTATGAATGCATGTACTCCTTTGGAACTATGAGTACACATGCATACTATTTTTCACACACACACACACACACACACACACACACACACACACACACACACACACACACATACACATGGTATTAAATCGTTTCTCAGTGGATTCCTGGCAGCCCAGCAAAAAGGCTAGTTATCTCACAGGCAAGCCTAGGACCCCTCAGGGCCACCAGGCTGTGAGCAGAATGGATCTAGAGAGACTCTCTCAGAAACTCTACAATAAACCTGACCCAGCCCAGAGGGAAGATGGATCCCAATCATCGTCCTAGAATTTCCCCCAGCCAATCAGAATGAGCAGTAGGGAGGGATCCAGCATTCCATTCTAAGACCTCCAGATTGCAAGCTAGCCACGTTAAAGGTACTTATTCAGGAAGAGGCTAAAAAGGCCCCAACGCCAAGGCAGCTTCAACCCAAGTCATCAGGTGCCCCCAGGTCTCTCGGCTGTGAAGCTCCTCTGACATCTAGGAACCAGCCAGTGTCACCTCCCTTTGCATCACAGCAAATGCATAACCTTTCAGGAATTCTCTGCAACAGGGGGGTAGGCGCACAGGAGGAATAAGTATCACCCTTGCCAAAAGGTGCAAAGCTGTGTCCTCCCGTCCTAGTTCTCATCACCTCTACACTCTGCTTCACTCTCTAAGTAGCTAAAACAGCCCATTTTTCAGTCACGAAAATGCGTCGTCTTACCTCAGACTGAGAGCACTCAAATTTGACCAAAGTTGCCGCCAGTTCACTTCGAGCGTTTTCGGCCACATTCCGATAGTGGTTTAATTGCTCCCGAGTGACCGGGACTTCCAAGGGACGGTCATAAATTTCCTGACAGCAGTCCCCCAAAAGACAAAATATAAAGAAGAGTTTTAAACAATCTTTTCTGTGCAGCTGTACAAAGCAAGATGAAACACAGAGCATTCTTTGTAGTCCCGGTGTCTTGAAAATGCTGCCCAGAAAGCGTCTCATCCAGACCATTTCACTCTAGAAATTCAGGAGGCGGGAGCCAGCCCAGGAACAAATAATGTGCTCTCCCAAGAAGCCATTTAAGAACTGGCCTTTGCCAGTTCAGAGAGCTTCCTTCCACCCAACTCAAATGCTACCTGACCTCTGACCAGAACTGATAGAGTCCCCACAGAACTGTCAGAAGAGACGTAGTGTGACAAGGTCCACAGCCAAGAGGCAGTTTTCATTGTCCTTCTGTTTCCAGACTACAAAAATTACCTACTTACCTCAACTTTTGAATAAAGCGTCACTTGTTTACTAAAGAGATCGTGCGAGTTGAAGGCAAAAGGCTGTCTCCTTCCTAATCATTCACTATAGCATTTATTCTCAATCTCATAGCCCATCTTGGGGTCAAGAAGGTGACACAGATGAATGCAGGACACCGGCAACAGTGGGGCGGTGCCTGAGGGTCCTCGCCCCATCCACCCACCCGCAACTGCTCTCAGCTCCACGGACGGCGGCCAACGCAGAAATGTGGATCCCAGCGAGGCCAAATTTTTCCAATTTTTCAAGACAAGCCGTATATCTGAACCTTTTAAAGTGAAAATTCCCAGTGTTTGCAACTTGGCAACTAATTTCAACGTTTAAAGAAGAAACACCATATGATCCAAATAAACACATCTGCAGAGCAAATTGGATGGGTTTGGCCTGTGGGTCACAGTCTGCAACCTCTGGTTCTGTTCCTTATGCCATGAGGCCTGCCTCTTTCAAGAATTATTCCTGAGCTTGGACAGATAGCTATGCCTACCTCTGTGAAGTTTCCAAGGCCTGTGGTCTTTGTGAAAGACACACAGGAAAGCCATTCATTTTTGAAGGAATATGAAAGAGGTCACATAAAGGAGGGTTTCCTGGAATTATCTACGAGGCCTCAGGGGACACACTAGGAAAACTGGTTTACGGCTGCCCAGCTACTGAACTGCCAAAGACTACTGTTTGGAAATACTCATGAATGCAAAAGTCATCTCAAAGCCCTTAACTTTATAACAAGCGTTGTCATGACTAGTGCGTTTCGATGCACAAAACGCCAAACAAAACCTTCATGCGCCTAGTAACAGCCCGTGTTTGCCAATCACAACACATCCAAGAAGATGGTAGGTATGTGCTCCTGGGGAGAAAGCATAAGACGTTTAACTACATCTAATGAGAGAACCACATCCTGTTCAGCCTCACTTTATATTCAGAAGTGACTTCCCCACCCTAACCACAGCAAGATTTCCTAAAATAGGCCACGTAAGGACTTTGGTCACTTATGAGAGGTAGGAAGTAGAGTGTGTATGGAATATCATTTTGTTTGATGTTTTTAAAGATTTCATGTGTTTATTTATTTAAGAGAGAGAGCAAGCAGGGGGAGCGGCAGAAGGAGAGGGAGAGAGAGAATCTCAAGTAGACTCCACACTGAGCGCGGAGCCTGACTTGGGGTTCAATCTCACGACCCTGAGATCGTGACCTCAGCTGCAATCAAGAGTCAGACACATAACCGACTGAACCCCAGGCGCCCCTGTATGGCACATCATTTTATAAAATTCATTAGGAAAATGAGTTCTTCAATAGCTATGATTATTTCTTTCAATGGCTAGCATCATTTTCAGGAAATGATGTAACCATTCTATAATGTTATAGCTCCTTCTTATGAAAAAGTAGTGTCCTTTGGACATAATAATAAAAGCCACACAGGACAGTTCAGATATGGCCCTTCATTTTAGGAGGTTACAATCGAAAGCAGCACACTACCAAAAATCATTTACATCTTCAGATGTGCATGGGTGAAAGAAACAACACACTAAGATCTCATTACTACGGACACCAGGACAGGGCCCACATTAGACAGACTCCCGATTCTGAGTTTAGAAGACAGTTGTTGGGTCTAAATCACCCTTCAAAATCCAGCAGACTGGAGATTATTCATCAACAAATATTTATTGGAAACTTACTTAAGGTCAGGCACTGAGCTTACACCCTACTAAGAAAAAGAGCGTTTATCAGACAACCACACTAATGATTACATAGTTACAAACTGAAATGCATGCAAAAAAGAAAAAAAGGAGAAAACAAAGGAAAGTGACTTAGGATCAGAGACTTGAGGAGGAAAGATTTTCCTAAGGAACTGATGACTGAGTAGGTATTAAATAGGCAAGAGGTAATGAAGCAGGCTCAACATACATCATTCAAATAGCCAAAAGTCTGAGCAAGGGTCCTGTGGCAGGAACATGCTGTGTGGTCAAAGATCTGAGCAAAGGCAGTGAGGCTGAGAAACGAGCAATTGAAAAAGTGGCTTGAAAGGCAGCTCTGAGCTCATTCACATATGGTAGTGCCAGTTAGGGCTTCTTTTTCAGAATATTCCTGACTATTCTCACTTGTGCGTTCTGCCATATGAAATTTAGAATCCGCTTATCAACTTCCCAAAAATCCTGTTCGTATTTTTATTGGGATTGTGTTAAGTTTACAAATAAACTGAGAACTGACATCTTTTAAATACCAAGTCTTCCCACAAAGATCCCTTTTTTTCCCAGTTGTTTGGGATTCTTCTGTGTCTCTTAGTAGCTGTGATGATTAATTTTATGTGTCAGGTTGACTGGGCTACAGAGTGTCCAGATATTTGGTTGAACACTATTCTGGGTGTGTCTGAGTGTGTTCCTGGTGAGATCAGCATTTGAAATGGGAGACTGAGTAAAGCAGATTGCCCTGCCGGGTGTGGGTGGGTCTCATCCAATCCCCTGAAGGCTTGAATAGAACAACAGGCTGAGTATCCAAGGAAGAATTTGCTCTCTCTCTGCCAGGCGTGTCTTGGAGCCGGGACGTCAGTCTTCCCCTGCCTTTGGACTCAGACTCCGACAGCAACTCACACCATTAGCTCTCCCGGGTCTCCGGCTTGCTGGTTGCAGACCTTGGGATTCTCAGCCTCCATTCTGCACAAACCAATTCCTTACCATAAATCTCTTTCTATAGACATATAGGAAGAGAAAATAATTATATAGAGAGAGAACCCTTAGCACTAGACCGTCTACGCCGAGAGGGCTCCAGAGTGTGCACAGAAATCCATTCCTTCAAGACGCTCCGAGGTAGCCTGACTGGGAAGAAATGAATGACAGCAGCAGGAGAAGGTTATAGGGACAAGGAAAGACAATCCAAAAGCTGAAAGAATACATGAACATATTTCTTTATGACTAAGCTCTTCCGTCTTAGCCCTTCAGCCACCCACCAGATCTCTCTGAAGTGTTCGGACTATGTCCTAGATAACTCTGGCTTGGTTTGGAATTCCTCTTTCACCTGAGTTAAGAGCTGTGTTGTTGCTACGGCTCTTTATTTTCGGGTTTGTCATGGACTACTACTTCACCGTGCTCAGAGCACACTGTCTGCATTCCGGGCTGATGCTCACAGGTGCAGTCCAGTGCTGGACCAGTGTCCACTCAGCACTGGATCTATTCAGACTGGGCAGTCCCTTTGCTCTACGAGCCATTATCTATTTTCCCCATCATCCTTGTCTCCGGTTATTTCTACTTCAGGGAATTTATTGAGGTTTTCGTGAACGCTCAGTTTTATGAATGTCTTACGGGTACCTGAAAAGAAGGTGAATTCTCTGTCTTCGGGGCTTGGAGTCCAACATCTATCAGTTAGTTCTCCCTTACTCATTATTTTAATTGGACACTTCTAGCCAAGCCTCATTTCTGTCCTTTACTCTGTCATGAGCTGAGAGGAGAGTTTAACCAACCATCACTGCTGTAAATCTCTATCCCTTTGTGCCGCTTGTTTTCTTGGTTTAGGGGCTGGTGCTGTTTGACTTGGTGCAAAGGTTCAGAATTTTATCTTCATGGGGAGTTGTACCGTGTAGTGTCCTAAGGTGCTCGCTTACTGCCTTCTGCTTTGAATCCAGTCTTTTCTCATATTGAGACCGTAATCCCTGATTTCGTTTTGTTTGCATCTGACTACATATACCTCTGTTTCGTTTTTTATCTTCAACCTTCCTGGATCCCTTTGTTTTTGATGTCTCTTATGTAATACAGCTGGGTTTGTTTGGCATTGCGATCAATCCTAAAAATTTTTTTCCCAATCTGGATGTCTCAGCGACATTCACACCTATTCGCGTGATGGATGAATTTGGCCTTAGCTCTGCTGCATTATCTTATGTGATGCTTCCTGTTTTGATCGCTCTTCCAAAATCTTTCACCACATATCTGTTTACTTTGCTTTGTTTGGTCGGATCATTGGGAAGGTTTGTATTTTTTGTTCTAGCCGTGAGTTTAAAACGGTAACTGTAAATAATACCTTTCAGACAACATCCGCTGATTCACTACAATAGCCTACCTTCCCTTCCTTGCTCCTCTCGTCCCCTCCCTTACAACTTCGGCTTTATATTCTCATTCCAAACACTTGCCAGTGCAGCAGCAAAGTTATTAGATGGAAGAAACCAAAATGCTTTTGCTACCTCTCCCCTTTCTTCCTCTCTTACGCTGGCTAGTCTTCTTTTCAGGGGATTCTAATAATAATAACACGCTTAATCTCTTCTCTGTGTATTCCATTTCATTCACTTCTTCCCTGTTCCTTTTTAATTCTTTATTTCCATTCCATCTCTCTTATTCTTCCTGCTTCTTCTCTATGCTCGCCTGCCTCCCTGTGCCCCTTTGGGTCTTGCTATTATTTCTGTGATGTCTTTTCTCTCCTGAGCCCCACCAGGTCACACTCCATCTCCTCTCCTCGCCTTGCTGTATCTTTCTTGAAGTCCTGTGTCACTGCTTTCTGAAAATGCTTCGGGTATGGGTTGGCTTTATTCAATTGTTTTATTCATGATGAATATTTGGTCACAAGTTTTCCTGTGTTGTTTCCTTTTTGAATCCTTATTAGAAGGTGACTGCTCGCTGGGCCAGCTGTGGAAGAGGTTAGTGGGCACACAGGGATGGGAAGGTAAAGTCGCTCATGTTCCAGCCAAGCACGAGTCTCCCCAAGACACGGGATTTGTGTACACCTTCATCGGACCCATCTTGCGTTCCAGCCCATGGAGAGGACTTATCACAATGCAGACCTTCCACCAGCCTCCTGCTCCACAGCTGCCTACAAATCTGGCTCGCGGTGTGATTTTTTACTTGGCTCTCCCTCTCCTACTTTTTGGAAGACAGGTAGGTCCAGAGAAGCTCCCGTTGCCCGTCCACACACCTCCATCCTCTCTTGTAAAAGAGAGATTTTGGCTCGACTCCTCTGAGTTTGGCACTCATCTCTGTGATATAAGCTTCCCCAGCCGTTCCTACCCTCTGCAGCCGCCGAGCCTCCCACATGCACCTCCCCTCTACCTCGGCTGCTTGGGGAGGGCTCGCCACCGACTTTGTGTCGCAAGACTTCAGCCATCTCCTGGATGGGCCAACAATGGAACTTGTTTCTCATGTTCTTCGTTGCTTGTGGCTAATTTCCAGAAATAGAAGAAAGAAATGCTATCTGTATGTCACCACTTTTAAACTAGAAGTACCTAAATAGATTTTTTTAACTAAATGGCCCTTTGGTGGCTTAGAGGCATTAGAAAAAACTGCCCTTTTAAAATTTTTCATTTTGGGAAAAAAAAAAATCTAATTAAAACAATGTGGTACCCAGCAGGAAATCAACAGAAAGACCAACAGAAACCCCAGGAACAGTCTTTAGTCTCTAGGGCTCAGAAGAATTTAGTGTATGAAGAAAGAGATTATGCTATAAATATTGGAAGGAGAATATTGGTCAATAAATAGTGAAGCTAATTACTAAAGGAAAAAAAAAGAAAGAAAGTTTAGAGCTGTATTACACATTATAAGCCAAAGTACATTTAAGATAGACTTGAAGCACTGAATATTAAAAATGCAATCATAAAAAGTACTATCAATTTATATGTATCTTATCTTGAAAAGGATTTTCTAAGCATAGAAGCAATGAAAGAACATCAAGAAAAAACTCACATATGACAACAACATTTTAAAACTTCTATATGTTAAAAATATATAAACAGAATTTAAAGTGAAAAGCAAACTGTAAAAATATTCGCAGAAGTAATATAACAAGTCAAAACTGTAATATGCAAAGAACCTACTCAAGACAATAAGAAAACAAATACCTTAGAGAAAAATTACATAAAAGAACTAACTATTATCAGAAGAACTATAAATGGCTAATAAATGAGAAGTAGCCTTCTTCACTGGTCATCAATTAAATATAAATTATACTATCAGTGAGATATTATTTCTGATCTTTAAAACTGACATTTTAAATATAGTTAATACTCAAGTGTATTAAGAGATAGTTCTAAAAAGAGAGAGAGAGAGATTTCTGTGAGAAAGACATGCTGACACACTACTCATAGAAAGATAAGTTGGTACAAAATTTCCAGAAAAAAATTTCACAGTATGTATCAATGAAATTTAAATTAATGCATTTGCCCCAATGAATTTCCTTCTTATAATCTTATCTAAAGAAATGGAAATACACCCAAAGACTAAATACAAAGATATTCAGAAAAGCAATCATTAGCAAAATTTTCCAAAAATATTCAATAGCAAGATTGCAGACACAATTAGAGATCAACAACAGAAGAATATTAACTTGAAGAAAAAAAGAAAAGAAAATGTTACATTTATACAAAAAAGTTATATTCAGTTATTAAAAATCACATTGTTGGAGAATCTTTAAAGATAGGGGAAAATGCAATATAATTTTAGTGAAAAAAGACAAAATATAAAATTGCACATACAGTTTTGTCCCAGTCATGTACAAAAATTTATAGATATAGATCACTAAATGACAGACCGAAAGAAATTGTTTTATATGTATCAAAGGATTAAAACATAGAATATATTTTTTTTAAGATTTTATTTATTTATTTGACAGAGAGAGAGACGGCCAATGAGAGAGGGAACACAAGCAGGGGAAGTGGGAGAGGAAGAAGCAGGCTCCCAGAGGAGGAGCCTGATGTGGGGCTCGATCCCAGAACGCCGGGATCACGCCCTGAGCCGAAGGCAGATGTTTAACGACTGAGCCACCCACACACCCCCATAGAATATTTTTTTTAAAGATTTCTTTATTTATTATTGGGGGCAGAGGGAGAGAGAGAATCTCAAGCAGACTCCCCACTGAGCACACAGCTAAAACCTAGAATATTTTGAATACCTACAAATTAATAAGAAAATCACAACCCAATAAAATGAGTATACATATAAATAGAGAATTTGCATTAAGAGAAAAACAAATGGCCAAAAAATACATAAAAAGATCTTCCAACCTCCCTAATAATCAGGTGAATAAGAATTAAAACAAAGACACACCATTTTTGGTACATCAGTTTGGAAAAAATAGGTTTGATAATAATAAGTGTTAGCAAAATATAAAGAAAAGGTTATCTTCATATATAGCTGCCAGGAATATGAGATAGTTAAACCCTTTGGATGCTCTCCTGATTTGGCTGTATTAAAATCAATGTACTGAGGCATCTGGGTGGCTCAGTCGGTTAAGTGTCCGACTCTTGATTTCAGTTTAAATCCTGATCTCAGGGTCATGGGATCAAGCCCCGTGTTGGGCTCCACACTGAGCAGGGAGCCTGCTTGGGATTCTCTCTCTCCCTCTCTTTCTGCCCCTCCCACCGCTCATGCACATGTGCATGCGTGCACTGTCTCTCTCAAATAAATAAATAAATAAATAAATAAATAAATAAAGGAAACAGGAGTTTAAAATAAAATAAAATCTATGTATTATATCTACTAAATTAAAATACCATCTGACTGAGAAGCTCTACTCTCCAATTATCTCCCCATGAAAAATACTCATACATGTGCGTAAAAATATGTATAAGGATATTCATTATACCATTATTTATAATAGCAAAAGAGCGAAGGGGGGAGGGCTAAAACCATATCAATTCCCATTGACAGGGCAATCACTAAAACTAGGCATTTCCACACTGTGAAATACTATGCAACACATAGTGTGAGCTAGATCTCTATGTTTGAACATAATAATATCTCCAAGATATGTCATTAAACAAAAATGAGAAAGGGTAGATCCATGGTTTGATACTCTTTGTCATAAAACATAAGAAGACGTTAATATACTATTTATTTTCTATAAATATATGTAGAGAGAGAAAAAAAAGAAGGTCTGAGAGCATACACATCACCTCAATAACAGTACTTACTTCTGGGGGTGGCAGTAGACTTGGAGCTGGGGGTGGGGAGAAGGCAATGGTTTAGTTTTTTCAAGAAAGATGTATTTATGCATTATTTGTATAATTAGATATAATTTACAGAAAAGGAAAATATTGAAAAGAAAATGTTAACTGTAGTTATCTTTTACAGAACTCGATTTTATTTTCCACTTTATTCTATATTTCTATATTTTCCAAATCCTTTACAATGACCATGTATTACTTTCATAATCAGAATAAATGTCCCCCTTAAATTCAGGAAAAAAAAAAGAAAACAAGGACAAGGATAGACAAAAATCACAAACCCTGTGAGGAAGTGTCTTTACGAGGAACACGAGCACAAAGAAGCAACCCTAGACAGCAAAGAAGACTCAACGCACGTGACAGCAGACATTTCAGGGGGTTTGCGCTCCTAATAAGCCTTTGTATACTTAGCAAAATTTTTTGAAAATTCTTCAACTTTTTCTACAAGTATTAAATAATCTTCACTTCTAAAAAAACTAATTTACCCTATTCAAAACAGCAAGATTAAACATTCATCCATTTGTCCTCATGTGAGGATAATCTAAGTTATTAGGTATCTCTCAGGTAAGCCATGAAGCAATTTTATATTAATTTTAGAAAGCCAACTACGTATTATTTGATTCTGCTACTGATATTATTATGATAATGACTGAAATTGACTCTCAGGGTGGCTCATAGTATGTTCAGAATAAAGGATGGTTTCAAAGCTCAATGGCATAGAGGAGACATAAATTTATTCATAATTTAGTATACAATATGCCCAATTATCTGACCTGGGGACAATGTCTTGGGCCAGTCTTGCTACTATGGTATTTAGTTGTCTTATTATCCTGTGGACAAAAAAATGAGAAGAAAATCACTGTCTGCCTGTGACACACAAAATCTCCTAATCCATTCCTATCTCCCTACGCTATAACCTATCTTCTCTTTGTTCCAGCATTATTCACACTGCAATGCACAAGTGCATGACCAAGGCTCTCCCAGTATGGAGTGCTTCCTGTAGCCATTCTCTCTCTCTCTCCCCTCCCCCTTCTTCAAGCTTCCAGGGCTGTCCCAGGGAGCAATCCCTTCTATGACCCTCTCCCCTACTCTCCAACAAATAAAGTTTCTTCCCTAATTTACAGTGCATAAATTAAGTCCTGCAAATTGTATTTCTCCAACATAATAAGTGCTCTAGTCAATTTTTGACCACTCATCAGTTCTTATCCCTAATTTGAGGGCCTTTCCTGGTCCTCCTGCTTTCATTTCTTTGTATGTGGATTTGGTTTCTGGGGCTCACCAGTGCCTGCAGGGCACAGTGGGATGTGTGCAGAATCCAGGAAATAAATCTTAGCCGTTGTGGGAAAAGTTTTAGAAGACATTTGTACACAAAATCAAGTTTTGTGGAAAAGCTGATCTATTATTTTCATATTATTTTCCCATTTCTTGTCTTTTGGATGCACTCTTATTCATTTAAAAACTCTTCTAAGAAAAATGGCAGAGTACGAAGACCCTAAGCTCACCTCGTCCCATAGATACAACTAGGTGACAGCCACACCAGTGTAAATAAGCCAGAAAATGACTCAAAGACTGGCCAAACAGATTCTCCACAGTTAAATGTAGAGAAGAGGCCTCATAGAAGATGGTAGGAAAGGCAGAGACAAAGCTGGGAGGAAACAGACCTGCATAACTGTCCCCAGAAGACAGGGGGGACACCACAGGTGCAGAGAAGGGAGAGAAATAGACTCCCACAAGAGGGAGCCTGCATAGGGAAGATGAATCCCCATAACATTTGGCTTTGAAAACCAGAGGGACCAAATATTATGATTTCTTACAATTATTGGGGCTTAAAACTTGGAACTTTAAAAATAGCAGGCTTGTGGGAGAGCCAGGAGCACAAGAGGAAACTGAGTCCCTGCACTTAAAGAGACAGTGCAACAAATAACCCCATGGAGCTATAGCATGGAAGCAGGAATTTGAAAAATGGCTGAGTTACATGGAATGGAGATTTGTTTACTAATCTCAGAGCATGGGTTAGTGGGGCAGGGACCACTGGGAGACTTCTTCAGGAACACAAGAGCTAGGTGACACCATTTCCCTCCCCTTCTCTTCACCATAAGCACACTAACACCTGTGGGAACCATCCCTGAGCCAAAACTCGCATCCTAAATTGCTAACAGCATGCCCTGCTCACACGTTTTCCTGTGGAGCCAGGCCAGTGTAAACCTCGTTAACACCACACATCCAGCCACCACACTCTTCTGCAGGTCCAACCCAGCTACAGGTCCCCTCCCACCAGTGCAGACCTTGCTGGCACTGGCCCCCAACCCCCACATTTTCCTGAACTTCAGTGGTACTGCATCTCTGGTAAACACCTTGTCTGACTCAGCTTAAGCCCAAGGTGGCCTCAGACTGGCCCACTAACACCACAGGAAACAAACACTGCCCACAACAGGCAAAAAGAGCCATTGCAGATGAACGGACTAATGGCAAATGGGGCTCAGCCACAATAGTAGGGTGCATACAACACACATAGGAGATACCCCTGCAGTGCCAGGTGCTGGCAAATAGGCGACACTGAAACACAGGGCACTACGAGACATCTTCTTTAAAATGCCACTATTTTCACTAGCAGAAGACATAGCTGACTTCTCAAAGACACAGAAACAAACACAGAGAGTTAGACAAAATGAGGAGACAGAGGAATATGTCCCAAATGAAAGAATAGGACAAAAATTACAGCAAGAGACCTAAACAAAACTGAGGTAAGTAATGTGCCTAATATAGAATTTAAAGTAATGGTCATAAAGATATTCACTGGACTTGAGAAAAGAGCAAAGGACCTCACAGAGACCCTTAACAAAGAGATAAAAAACATAAAAAAAAAAGAACCAATCAGAGATGAAGAACTCAATATCTAAAATTAAAAATACACTAGATGGAATAAATAGTAGACTAGAGGAAGTAGAAGAATGAATCAGTGACCTGGAGGACAGAGTAATAAAAAGCAATCAAGCTGAACAGGAGAGAGAAAACAATAACAGTAAAAAATGAAAACAGGCTTAGGGAACTCAGTGACACCATCAAGTGTAATAACATTCACATTATAGGGATTTCACAAGGAAAACAGAGAGAAAAGGGGGCAAAAAATTTATTTGAAGAAATAATAGCTGAAAACTTCCAAAATCTAGGGAAGGAAACAGAAACCCAGATCTAGGAGGCACAGAGAACCCCCAACAAAATCAACAAAAAGTGGTCCACACCAAGACACATAATAATTAAAATGGCAAAGTGTAGTGATAAGAGAGAATTTTAAAAGCAGCAAGAGAAAAGAAAACGGTTACATACAAGGGAAACCCCATAAGGCTATTAGCTAATTTTTCAGCAGAAACTTTGAAGGCCCCAAGAGAGTGACATGATAAATTCAAAGTGCAGAAAGACAAAAACCTACGGTCAAGTATATGCTATCCAGCAAAGGCTATCATTCAGAATAGGAGAGATAAAGAGTTTCCCAGACAAACAAAAGTTAAAGGAGTTCATGATCTAGAAATGTTAAAGGGGACTCTTTGTGTGGAAAGGAAAGACCATAGTAGGAGTAAGAAAAGTGGGAAACACAAAAGCAGTAAAAATAAGCATACCTATAAAAATCAGTCAAGGAATTCACAAAATTAAAAGATGTAAAGTATGACATCCTATACTAAAATGTGGGAGGACAGGAGTGAAGAATGGATTCAAACTTAAGCAACCATCAACTTAACTGCTATATGCATAAGATACCATATATAAACCTAACAGTAACCACAAATCAAAGACCAGTAATTGATATTCAAAAAATAAAGAGAAAGGAATCCAACTATATCACTAAAGAAAGCCAGCAAACCTTGAGAAAAGAGAGCAAGAGAAGAAAGGAACAAAGAAGAACTACAAAACAGCCATAAAGCAAGTTACATACTTATCAGTGGCAATAAGTACATACTTATCAATAATTACTTTGAATGTAAATGGACTGAACACTCCAATAAAAAGACATAGGGTGATGAAATGGATTTAAAAAGGCAGGAACCATCTATATGCTGCCTACAAGAGACTCATTTCAGACCTAAAGATAGATGTAGATTGAAAGTGAAGGGGTGGAAAAACATTTATCATGCAAATGGAAGCAAAACGAAATCCAGGGTAGCAGTAATTACATCAGACAAAACAGACTTTTAAAGAAAGACTAGCAAGACACAAAGAAGGACATTATTTAGTCATAAGGAGAACAATCCAACAAAAAGATATATCAATTGTAAATATTTATGCATCCAACATGGGAGCACCCAAAAACATAAAGCAGCTAATAACAAATATAACGGAAGTAATCTATAGTAATGCAATAATCATAGGGGACTTTAACACTCCACTTCCATCAATGGATAGATCATCCAAACAGAAAATCAACAAAGAAACAGTGGTTTGGAATGACACATTGCACCAGATGGATCTAACAGATACATTCAGAACATTCCATCCTAAAACAGCATATACTTTTCAAGTGCACAGGGAATATTCTCCAGAATGGTCATGTATTAGGGCACAAAACAAGTCTCAACAAATTCAAAAAGACTGAAGTCATACCATGCATCTTTTCTGACCACAATGCTATGAAACTAGAAATCAACCACAAGAAAAATCTGGAAAGAACACAAGTACATGGAGGTTAAGCAACATGCTTCTAAATAATGAATGGCTCAACGAAGAAATCAAAGAGGAAAAAAAGAATACATAGAGACAAATGAAAATGAAAACACAACAGTCCAAAACCTTTGGGATTCAGTAAAAGCTGTTCTAGGAGGGAAGTTTATAGCAATACAAGCCTACCTCAAAAAAAAAAAAAAAAAAAACTCAAATGAACAATTTAACCTTACACCTAAAGGAGACAGAAAAAGAACAAAAAAACCAGCAGAAGGAAGTAAATAATAAGATTAGAGCAGAAATAAATGAAATAGAAACAAACAAACAAACAAAAAAACCAAACAGATCAAAGAAACTGGGAGCTCGTTCTTTGGAAAGACCAAAAAAACTGATAGAACTTTAGCCAGACTCATGAAAAAAAGAAAAAGAGAGAGAGAGAGAGAAAGTCAGGATTCAAACAAAATCAGAAATGAAAGAGGAGAAACTACAACCAACACCACAGAAATATATAGAAATACAAAGGATTATAAGAGAATATTATGAAAAATGATGTGCCGATAAATAGGATGACCTAGAGGAAATGGATAAATTCTTAAAAACATATCACCTCCCAAAACTGAATCAGGAAGAAATAAGAAATTTCAATAGACCGATTACCAGCAATGAAATTGCATCAGTCATCAAAAAACTCCCAACAAACAGAAGTCCAGGACCGGATGGCTTCACAGGTGAATTCTACCAAACATTTAAAGAAGAGCTAATACCTGCTCTTCTCAAACTATTCCAAAAAAATAGAAGAGGAAGGAAAACTTCCAAATTCATTCTCTGAGGCCAGCATTACCCTGACACCAAAACCAGATACACTAAAAAGAGAGAGAGAAAACACGAAATATAGGCTAACATCTCTGATGAACATACATGCAAAAATCCTCAACAAAATATTAGCAAACCAAATCCAACAATACAGTAAAAAAAATCATTCACTACGATCAAATGGTGATTTATTCCTGGGATGCAAGGGTGGTTCCATATTTGCAAAGAAAATGAAAACACGAATTTGAAGAGATATACACACCCCTACGTTTACTATAGCATTATTTACAATAGCCAAGATATGGAAGCAATCCAAATGTCCATCAACAGATGAAAGGATAAAGAAGACGTGGGAGGGGTGTGCGTGTGTGTGTGTGTGTGTGTGTGTAAAGGAATATTATTCGGCCATAAAAAAGAATGAGATGTTTGTCATTTCTGACAACATGGATGGACCTAGAGGGTATAATGCTCAGTGAAATAAGTGAGACAGATATAGACAAATGCCATATGATTTCACTTATATGTAGAATCTGAAAACAAAACAAGCAAACAACCAAAAAAACAAACAGATTCTTAAATACAGAGAACGAACTGATGGTTGCCAGAGGGGAGGTGGGTGGAGGGATGGATGAATTAGGTTTTACCTAATTTGACTAAGAAGTACAAATTTCCAGTTATAAAATAAGTAAGTCATGGAGATGAAAAATACAGCATAGGGAATATAGTCAATAGTATTGTAATAACATTGCATGTGATAGATGGTGACTGTACTTACTGCGGTGAGCACTGAGTAATGTACGGAACTGTCAAATAACTGGGTTGTGCACCTGAAACTATTCTAACACCGTATGTCAACTACGCTTCAATAATAAGTGTTTTCTAAGGACACAGTATTTATGTATAGGAACAGTACTATAAAGAAATGTACCAAAGTATATCAGTAGCATTTCTGATTGGTAATAATGTGGGGGACTTTTTTTTAATTGATTCCACAGAGAATTATCGAGAGAATAGATAAAACAAGACGAGGATGAGCAGGAGTGGTAATCGGAATAAAAATGTCTGCCTGGGTGTCCCATGAAAGCTCCGCAGAAAAGCCAATTCCAACTCTGGTCAAGTAGAGAAGGAGCCTGGGAAGGAGGGTAGAAGGCACCACAGGCAAGAAACAGTTATGCTTAAAGATACATGGCAAGCTTGGACAAACCTGAATTTTCCATGTGACTGAAGGTTTGGCTAGATTTTAGATACCGGTAATGTGTTTCGGCTGACTTAAGGAGTCTGTCTATTCCTCACCCTGTCGACAGAGGACAGCGTTTGTCCACCGGGGGAGGGACCCCATCAGGTCTGCATGTCATCACATCTCCTCTGCGGTGCTGAAAAGGTTAGATCAGTACAAAGGGAGAGGGAAGGAAGGGAGAACAGCCAGAAGGCAATTGCATCAGCCTACATTTATTTTTGGATGAAGTTTTGGCAAGGCCGTTTTCAAGCCCCATGTTGAAATGCCTTACAATTATTACATCAGTTTAGAATTTATGACATTTCAAGGCTTGGTAAGTTGGGGTTAGATAGATGAGCCCTCCACCCTCGAGTGACAGGACATACTCCACTGGTCGCAGCAGGCAGCTGGATCCAGATGATGAGGAACGCAGTCTTCATACCCAGACCAGAGGTTCAGAAACATGTTTCTGATATTAACCAAATTAATGGTGGCAAATGATATTCAGAGGATTGGCTGAAGAATGTGCTGTCATGCATTCTATGCTCAACTTCAAAATTATCCTTGAAAAGCCAGAACCTCAGAGAGATGTCCACTTGGACCCCATTGCTTTGACTCTGCTATAAAAGTGCTTTTACTGAACAAGGGCTTACCTTAGGCCATTGAATTGTTTCGTGGGTCTTGAAATTTGTCATGGTTTCCTGTAGTGAATAGGGGTGCTGTTACCGAGCCACTTGTTTGCGTTACCCTGTGGTCCTAGTGGATTGTGTGACTTCTGTGGATCTACTTGGAAGAGCCAAGTCAGACGGTTGGGCCCCCTCGCACCAGCGCACAGCCCCAACAGCACGTGCATGATGCTCTTTCCCGTCCTCTCAACCTTTCCCTCTTTCAATATTTCTTTACTGCCATTTACTTTCTTTTCTCTTTTTGACACTGGATGAGAACTAAATCTGAAACTTGGGAGGGATGTTGGAAGTTATTCTCTGAGATCTAGACCTTTGGTAACCTGCAAGGATGATGGGAAACACCAGCAGTGTGGTGACCTGCTTTTAGTTCATAATCCTGCCACAGCGTAGAAGCTGTTCGGTACACAGTCAACAGGAAGGCAACTTCGGTTTGTTAATGCTAGTAGAGAGGGACAGGCTGAAATGGGACATGCTGCAAGGATCTGTGGGCTTCCTACATCAGCCTGCTGCTGGGGGGGGGCGCTCAGCAGAAGTCAAGCAGCAGCAGGGGCTGATGGAATTCGGTACACGATTTGGCAGATGAGAACGGGATGAGATTGTAGGGTGAATCAGACGGGAGGCATAGGGTACTGGTAAGAGGAGTGGTCATCCGTCCATCCATTCATTCACTTATTCCACAAATAATTACTGAGCATTTCCATTGTGAGGTTCTGAGTAGCGCTAGGGACGACTTAGGAACATCACAGTCTTCTGAGGCAGGGAGATGTTAAATACTTAATTACACATGTAATTTACTACTTGCTATTGTGTTAAGTGCTGCGAAGGAGAAGCCTCGGTTGCTATGGAGAACAGCTGAAAGACAGCACTGTGGTCAGTGGGAGTTTTGATTGGTCAGGTTCTGCAGAAAATTAGAGCAAAAATGGATTAGGGAGACTCTGAAACTGCAAATATGAGAAGAGGGACAGGATTGCTAGGAAGGCGCGTACACTGTCCACCAGGTGATTTTCCTCCTTGGCTCTGATCCCTCCCTCCTCCTAGCCCAGCTGCCCCCTGCTGTGCTCTTGCCGAGCTTTCACTGAGGATGCGATGCCGGGCCTGGGAGAACGCAGGAGATTATCGGCTCTCTGTTGCAGAGGGAAAGGCTTCCAAAATGGGAGTCTACTCACTTTTGTCTGTCCTACAGAGCGCGCCGAGGACATCCTTATCCTGTCCTTGATCAGCCAGAGAGTAGCTAAGCACTGAGGGTTAAGGTTTGAAATCTGCCGTTAATCCAATCTATCCTGGACACAAAAGAGAGAAAAATTAATTCTAAAAACTTCATTGTGGATCTTGCTTTGTCTCCCTGCAGGGATTCTTATGGGAAGGTGAAACGTGATTTGATTTCTTTCTAAAGTGAAACCTGGAGGGATTCCATATTGCGAACATTTCCCTGCCATCATCTTCTTCATTTTTTTACGAAGCAGGCCTCTGTGGAGGCCTTGCTGCTATCAGGAGTGTGTGGGCTGGACGTCACGGCTTCCTTCTCACAGAACAATGCCGCTAGACGTGATGAAGCAGCAGCGTTTTTACTGAGTTTTCTTTGGGCCGAGCTAAGGGCCAGCCACCTTGGACGAGCAGCACAAACGCTATGTAGGTCACCTCCTCCCTCCAGCTTCTCCTCCTTTAGCTGGAGATCTTTTTACAGCTATTGAAAACATTAGAAATCATTAAATTCTTGTTTTAATCCTTGAAGACACTTACTATTCTGGCTATAATATTATTTATCTTCCACTTATTTTCATGATGAACTTCCTGTCCCAAATGTACTCGAAACGTTGTACTTGCATAACGAATGCGTTCCAAGTATTGCTGGGAACTCAGTGATTCTGCTTTCTGCCTCTCCCTTCGTTCTGCACACTGAGGTTCAAGTTTGGGGTTTCCTGTTGCCTCTGCAGCCAGGAAGGAATGCACAAACACAATATTCGGTTTCCTAAGTCTGAAGATTAGGATGCGAAAATTGAGAACCTAGTAAACCGGACTCTTGAAGCACACTTCCAATGGTCTTTGACTTAATTAAGAAATTAATCTTAATATTAAAATTGGAGTCACTTTCCTTTTAAAAATTGGAATATCACAAATGGAGCTACAATTTGCTTTCTCTGTGATCTCTAATTTTGACCCTCTTCCTCCATTCCAGAGGTAATTACTAGGTAAGTTTGGCAAATATCCTCCAGACCATTAAAAAATTTTGGAGGGGGTGCCTGGGTGGCTCAGCTGGTTAAGTGTCTGACTCTTGATTTTGGCTCAGGTCCTGGTTTCAGGGTCTTGGGATGGAGCCCCACGTTGAGCTCCTCACTCAGCGGGAAGTCTGCTTCTTCCTCTCCTTCTGCCCCTCCCGACCCCCACTCCCTCTCTCTCTCCCTCTCTCTCTCAAATAATCTTTTTTTTTTAAGATTTTTATTTATTTATTTATTTATTTATTTGACAGAGAGAGAGGCAGTGAGAGAGGGAACAGGAGAGAGGGAGCAGGGGGAGTGTGAGAGGGAGAAGCAGGCTTCCCACTGAGCAGGGAGCCCGATACGGGGCTCAATCCCAGAACACTGGGATCATGACCTGTGCTGAAGGCAGACACTTAACAACTGAGCCACCCAGGTGCCCCTCAAATAAATAATCGTTAAAAACATTTTTCCATTTTTACGTATACCTACAGAAGATATATTATTCTAACATATATTCTTAACCATAAATAGTATATTTGTTCCTCTTTTACTTTATTTTAAAAACAGTATGTTTTTAAGATCTACTCATGTTGCCCTAAATAGACTTAGTTTGATTCCTTTAACTGTTTTTTAGATTCCCATCTTACAAATATACTATACTTGACCAGTTGCTGTATTAATGGACACTACAAACTATGAACATTTGTGTGGAATTAGAATTGCACCCCTAGGCTATACACCTGCACCAGCAGGGTCATTTCCCATGTCCATGCATTAAACCGACTTAAACGTATGTTTTAAATCGTCCACCACAGAAAACCAATCGTTGCCTCCAGATCTACTTCCAGTTGTTTTTATTTGCAAATAGAATTTGCTTTTCAGGCCTTAATTGCCTCATTTTCAGATGAGGGGATAAGAAGGGTCCCCACTCACTTGTGATGAATTGTAAAGAGTGAACAGAGGGGTGCCTGGGTGGCTCAGGGGGTTAAGCATCTGCCTTTGGCTCCGGTCATGATCCCAGGGTCCTGGGATCGCAGCTGGGAGTCTGCTCCTCCCTCTCCCTCTGCCCCTCCCCCCCACTTGTGCTCCATCTCTCTCTAATAAATAAATACAATAAAAAGAGCGAATGGAAATAGTTCCTAGCTCAGCGAATATTAGTTAGGATTATATATACATCATATATATATATGTGTATATTACACACACACACATTTTATATGTATACATTTTATATATATAATCATATGTTATGTATATGGGGATTTTTTTAGAATTACCTCAGCATGATATATATATATATATATATATATATTAGAACTACATCAGGATTAGTGCTTGAAGCAAATCTCCCAAACGTTTGGCATCTCAGTTTTTCTAACTCTGCTCCTCCCCACCTAATGAAAAGAAGACTCAATTTCTTTTAAGAGAGCACTAGTATTAAGGGTATTTTGGAACACTGTATTTTTTTCAATAGAGATTCTGAATTAGAAAGGTTTTTACTTTTTCATTTTTATTTATTTATTTTTTATTCCCAGTATACTTAACATACAGTGTTATATTAGTTTCAGGTGTACAATATAGTGATTCAACAATTCTGTACATTACTCAGTGCTCCTCATGGTAAGTGTGCTCTTCACCCCCTTCACCTGTTTCACCCATCCTCCCACCCACCTCCCCTCTGGTAACCATCTGTTTGTTCTCTATAGTTAAGAGTCTGTTTTTTGGTTTGTCTTTTTCTCCTTTGTTCCGTTCCTTAAATTCCACATAAGAGTGAAATCATATGGTATTTATCTTTCTCTGACCGACTTCACTTAGCTTAATACTCTCTAGCTCCATCCATGTTGCAAATGGCAAGATTTCAGTCTTCTTAATGGCTGAGTAATATTCCACTGTACCTACGTACACCACATCTTCTTTACCTAGTCATCTGTCGATGGACGCTTGGGCTGCTTCCACAATTTGGCTGTTGTACATGAGGCTGCAATAGACATGGGCTACATACATCCTTTTGAATTAGTGTCTTTGTATTCTTTGGGTAAACAACCAGTAGTACTATTACTGGATCATAGGGTAGCTCTATTTTTAATTTTTTGAGGAACCTCCATACTGTCGTCCCAGTGCCTATACCAATTTACAGCCCCACCAACAGTGCAGGAGAGTTTCCTTTTCTCCACATCCTTGCCAACACTTGTTGTTTCTTATATTTTTTATTTCAGCCATTCTGACAGGTGAGATGTGATCTTATTGTAGTTTTGATTTGCATTTCCCTGATGATGAGTGATGTTGAGTATCTTTTCATGTGTCTGTTGGTCATCTATAGGTTTTCTTTGGAGAAATGTTTGTTATGTCTTCTACCCATTTTTTAGTTAGATTATTTGTTTTTTGGGTGTTGAGTTGCATAAGTTCTTTATATATTTTAGATACTAACCTTTTATCAAGTGTGTCATTTGCAAATATCTTCTCCCATTCAGTAGTTTGCTTTTTTGTTTTGTTAGTAGTTTCCTTCACTGTGCAATAACTTAATTTGGTATAGTCCTAATAGTTTATTTTTGCTTTTGTTTCTCTTGCCTGCAGAAACATATCCATAAATATGTAGCTGAGGCTGATGTCCAAGAGATTACTACCTATGTTTTCTTTAAGGAGTTTCATGGGTTCAAGCCTCATAATAGGTCTTTTATCCATTTGGAATTTATTTCTGCATGTGGTATAAGAATGTGGTCCAGTTTCATTTTTTGGCATGTAGCTAGCTGTCCAGTTTTCCCAATACCATTTAATTAAATTGTGTGGGTTTCTTTTTTTAATCATGTGTTTAAAAAAAAAAAAAGAACTTTATTGGGGTCATGCTATAACCATAATTTTATATCCTATCTTCTTCACTAAATATTAACGTTTCCCCAAGTATTCTTTAAAAATATTAAAACCTGCACAATATTCCATCATAAAGTTGCAATTTAACTTGACTATTCTCCTATATTTGGACATTAAGTTATTTTTTCCCGTCACTATTATAAATATATTAGAATTCTGATTGTTTCCTTAGGATAAATTTCTGGAAGGGAAACAACTGCGTCAACATAAATAAAAATTTTAAGGATTTTGGCACATAGTGCATACAAAGTAGCACCAATTTACATTCCCAGCAATAATTTATAACAGTTTAATGACACTGGGGTCTCAGCTTAACCAGTCCCTTCGCAAAGTTTTCTATATCACTTTGAAGATGCCTGCATTTTAATATTTGACATGAATAATAACAATAGTAATATTAGTCATCACTTTTTTGATACAAACAGACATAATATAAGCACTTTACTAACATTATTGCAGTCAATCCTTACAACAATTCTTACAAAGGATGCAGAGTTCTGGCTAGCCCAAGGACCCACACGTAGTTAAGTGGTGGAAACTGAATTCAAACTCGTAAGTCTATCTAATTCCAAATCCATGTTTTCAGGGCGCCTGGGTGGCTCAGTGGTTAAGTGTCTGCCTTCAGCTCAGGTCATGATCCAAGGGTCCTGGGATCGAGCCCCACATCAAGCTCATTGTTCAGCAGGGAGCCTGCTTCTCCCTCGTCGGCTGCTCCCCCTGCTTGTGCTCTCTCTTTCTCTCTGATAAATAAGTAAATAAAATCTTAAAAAAAAAAAAAAAGACTTTACTAAAAAAAAAAAATAAGGAGAAGTAATATAGGTGGAATTTCACTCACCTCTTATAAAAATAGAACATAATAAACCTCATATTTTTAAAAATTAGTCCTGGCTAGAGATCAACCTAGAACAAAGATATGAGCTTTAGAAGAATCTGGAGAGGACAGGAGATAGTTGACCAAGATATACTGAGGAGGAAAGGCCATGAATTGTTCATCCACATCCTGTGAGATAAGGATAAAAAGCATAAAACATTTATAAAATGCTTCCCCTGAAGGAACCAAAATTAGGAATCTTAATCCTTGGATGAGGCCCATTCCTATGTAATTTATAATTTATAATTTTTCTAAATCTTGTGAAAAAATCTTAGTTAATAAGTCTGCAATTATTTCTTTAACTCGTCCTGCCTTTAGAAGCTTGTTAGGGCCCAAGCAACAGCCAATCTTGATCTCAAGATTTTACAGACTAGATGTGCAAGGTTTTATACATGGGAAATTACATCAATCAACTCTTTATAACTTCAGTATCTTTATTCTGTAACCTCGCTGATTTATGCCACTTAAATTCACTCATTAGTCAGAAAACATTAAGATGTTTTGTCTTGCCTTTTCCTTCAGCTACGACTGTAATAAATAACTCATTTCTAAAATTAGCATAAATGTGGAATTTTTCTCTGAAGCTTTTTAGGCAACTATCAGCCCTTCTTTGCTTATTTCCATTCCTACGGTGGATATTACACCTCACCTGAATGTAAATACTTTTCATGCTAGGTCTGTAGTAAGCATGATTCAAATGCAGTGTTATTTAATTCCAAGAGCAACTACGTGAAGCTGTTACTACTATCTATAACAAGGAAATTTAGATTCAAAAAGGAAAAAATCTGATCAAATCTTACAGCTATATTTTCTGATCCTTCCCCTCCCCTCCTCTCTCAATCTCTCTTACTCCGGCTCCCTCTACCCAAACACCTTATGGCCTGTTTTCAGTCCTTATATTGGCCTTCCCAAGCCTCAATCTGTTATTTGATTTCATGGCACCCAGTCCTTATCCTTCATATTATAACTATTATTTATATGATTATTTATTTCATATCTACTTCCCCTGCTAGACTATGAGGTCTACAGGAGGCAGGAAAATGCCTGTTTTGTTCACCACTATGTCCCCAGTGACTGGGTTTCAGATAAAGACTAAAAAATGAATGAAGGACCGAATGAAATGGCACAGCCAAAATCAAAATCAGGGCTGTCTGACTGACTCCAAAGCGCAAGCTCTTAGTCACAATGTTGTTTGCCCATATATATCTGGTTAAATGTTGAAACAATCATTTCTCCCTAAACTGAATTATTTTCTCACTCTCAATATTGTTGTCTGCGAATCTGGCCGTTGTAATAATGAGTTGCATTTCCATAGGTAATGTTATATTCAAAGTTTTAAAAAGTATAAATTCATAATTAAATTTTCCAAGAGAATAAATTTATAATTATATTTTCCAATTACTTTTTGGAAGGTGTGTTCTACTTTCTACAAGTTCATAAATGTCGTACGGGTCAGGTCCAGCCAATTTAGAAGCTAATATTTTAGTTCGATACAAAGTTCTATGAAGTTTTTTTTAATCTGTGTACATTAGCAAGATAACTTCTCAGACTGGATGCAAGGAAAATCACAGGCAAACTAATTAACTTCAAGCCGAATTTTAAGTGCTGGCAGTTTTTCAGCATTCATATTGAATATGGTCCCATGGGAGGTACTGGGTTCGGCTGTCAAGGCTAATAATGAATGCAGATTTGAAAACATGTCATGTATGGAATAGCTTCTGTGAAAGAAATGGTGGAAACAAAAATCTTCATTGACAACTAGATGGGGTATTTTATTTGTCATTATCTTATATACATCTTTTCACATGTTAAAGATTCTAGAACTCTTCCCAAATGGGATTTTTCCACTCCATGTATCATAAAATTGATACATGTAAACTTGATAAATTATTGTAAAGTGAAAAAATTTTCAAGATGCAATATTTTAGCTCCTATGCTGAGCAGTGTGCTTCAAACTTTAGTAAGTTGTTTACTCAAAACAGGCTCCTCAGAAATATTTCCCTTAGAAGGGACCTGAGATACGGTTTATCCCATCTTCCAAAAAAAGTAATTCTCTAGCACCGTAATTATCATGAGGAGACTTAACTCCTGTGGGACTTCATTTCAGTACTGAACAGTTCCACGTCAACCGACAAAAGAACAAGCAATATTAAGATAATTTTTCCATTACCTATCCCTGAGTATTACCTCTTATATTACTTATCAGTGCTCTCTAGACAGTGTTTCTACAGTTTCATCTCCCTAATGTCATAAACACCTAAAATGTCATAGAAATATTCTAATATTGCTTTTAAGGAAATGCCAGCCTACCCATTTGCCTTCACGAACAGAAAACCATTCTCCTCTCCTCAGGCAGCACGATCTTAAAATCATGAACCAAAAATGGACTTAAAATACTTGGCTAATTATTGGGGTACCTCATGGCTCAGTTGGTTGAGCTTCTGACTCTTGGTTTCAGCTCTGGTCATGATCTCAGGGTCCTGGGATGAGCCCCATGTGGTGCTGGGCTCTACACTCAGCAGGGAGTCTGCCTGTCTCTCTCCCTCTGCCTCTCCCTCCTCTTGTGCTCACTCTCTCTCTCAAATAAATAAATAAATAAAAATCTTTAAAATAAAAAAAACCTTGGTTAATTACTATCAAAAAAAAATTTAAGGGGCGCCTGGGTGGCACAGCGGTTAAGCGTCTGCCTTCGGCTCAGGGCGCGATCCCGGCGTTATGGGATCGAGCCCCACATCAGGCTCTTCCGCTATGAGCCTGCTTCTTCCTCTCCCACTCCCCCTGCTTGTGTTCCTCTCTCGCTGGCTGTTTCTATCTCTGTCAAATAAATAAATAAAATCTTTAAAAAAAAAAAATTTAAGAGCCAATATGGCCAAACCCATGATCATTGTTTTTGGCAGCTATTCCCCAAAATTCTAATTGTCGATTCTAGATAATTCCATCCAGTAAGTCAACTCATTCCATTACTTGGGCTATATTGTGTGAGTAAATACTGCTGGCCGGTCCAGGAGGGTGTGGCTCAGGCCCCTGTTTAGAGGATCAAGGATGCTTTCAAGAGCCATAATACCCTGGATTTTCAGAAGGGGGCTTTCTGAAAGAGAATGTTTTAAAATACTTAAAATACAAAAACATGGCTTTGCATATAAATAACAAAGCCTTGAGGATTCACAGCACAGAAAATTATTCCTTTAAATTGTAAAGGAGAGAACAGTGCATGCTGGAGAATCATTTTCCCACCTGAAAGGGGATGTGTGGCTCCAGTCCCTGGAAAAAGGAGGCGGGACCCTTAGGCGTTGCCCGCCCTCTTGGGACCTAATACCCAAAACGAGTGGGAAGGACAATAAAAACTCCAGCTCCCTCCCTGGCTTCCCACAATGTGGCCCCTGGAGATGGATGTCGCTGGAGAGCCCTACAGGCAGCAGCGCAGCTCCTGGGAGTGGAACAAGTAACAATGATTGAGGGACATGCCCATGGGGCCCGCGGGCAGCTCTGCCTCCTGTATTCACTTCTCAAGCAGGGAAGGGAAACCCTACCCTGGTTACCCACTTCCCCAAGGAAAGCAAAAAGGGGTATATAGATAAGACTACAGACATAGAAGGACTTGGGATGGGAATAAGGATCCTGCTGCTGGGCTGGACCTTCAGAAGCCAGAGCAAAGCCAAGGACTTCAGCAGACACGGATGTCTAAGTCCCCGAGGGAAGTCGGAGCCAAATGCTCCCCACCCCCACCCCCAAGCCCCGAGAAGCTACTCAAAACCACACCCTCCCTACCTGCAGAAACTTGGTTCACTTGGTTCACCTAAGGGAGAGAGGGAGTAAGGAAAACAATTGGAGTCAGTTCCCCTAAATTGACAAGATGGTCTTTTTCTTCTAAAGGGAGGAAACTGTCTCCTGAGTTAAGCCCAGTTGTTCCAAAAAGTTTCCTGTTTGCCAGCCTCAGTTACACACATTACACCCACTCCCTATGTCGTATCTGTACTTCAGGCCCTCACCAGAGAGAGCTAGCTATCCTCCACTCAATACCAAAATACAAAAAATTTAAATTTAAATTTAAAAAATATCCTGATATGAGAGCAAGAAAGTAAGAGAAAAGGTCAACTCAATATTGCTCAGGTTCTATCAATTAGAGGGGCAGAAAGTATTTCTCCAGAGAAGTCACCTCTTTAAGGCACAGATTAATGTGCTTTAGGGATAAATGTTATGAGAAACCTTCATGTGAAGCAAGGGTTAGGGTTAGGCTTAGCATTGAAGACACTGTCCGTTGTGTACCATCACACATCTTAGAAAACTTGAGGTGGAAATGAACCTGACAACATAAAGAAACCAAACCAGAGAGATTAAGTCGGCTCATTTCAGAGTTAATAATATCTGGGTCTCTTCACTCCAAGGTTAATATTCTTTTGAGGCCAAGAAATATTTTCTCAATAAATGACTAAATTGATGAGTAAACAATTTTATTAATAGGTGCCGATAACAAAAGAATTTATTCCCTTCGGATCTTTTCAGTTTTCCTGTCTGCTCCCCTCAACCACCGCATGGTCAAATTCAATGTTTTAAAAATTCTCCTCACACTCTCCCTGGAACACCTCTTATTTCTCTGGCCTTCCTTTATTCGTGACTTTAAGAACCATCTATGTGCTGAGGAGCCTCAAGTATATGATGATCCCCACCCAAAACCTCTCTACTGGGCTCAGGGTCTACCTCTAACTGCCCAGGTGATATCACCCAGATAGCGCAGACACCCCCCACCCAACACGTCCAACACTGAACTCATGCTACTCTCCCCCAACCTGCTCTTTCTCCAGCTCAGTGAATGGCAGCAAACACCCAGCCAGTTCCTTGAGCCGGAAGCCCATATTTTATAATTTCTCTGTCTCTCCTTCCAGTTCCAACACCTCTGTCTTGATTCTCACACCTAAGTAACTGTTCACATTCAACGTCCGTGCCTAACTACACTAGTCTAGATTACCACGATAGCCTCCAGAGAGTCTCCCCGACCTCAGACTTATCAACCACCCTCACCCCTCCACCAAGGTGCTAGCCCATTGGTAGCCAAAGGAATCTTTTTGTTTTTATTTATTTTTTTAGGTAGGCTCTAGCCCAACATGGGGCTTGAACTCTGGACCCCGAGATCAAGAGTCACTTGCTCTACTGAGCCAGCCAGGCACCCCCTAAAGGGATCTTTTTAAAATGCAGAACTGTTCAATATACCCCAAGACTTAAAATTCTCCAGGGGCATCCTTTGCCCTTAGGGCAAAATCCAAACTCCTATAAAGTCCTGTATGATCTGACCCTGGCCTGCTTCACCAGCTTCCATGCCCATGACTTCTTCCCTCCCTGTACGCTCCAACCACACCCCAGCCACACTGGCCTTCTGCAGATGCCTGAGTGGACTTTGCTTCCTCCTCTCCCACAGCCAGCACCCATGCTTTGTGCTGTGGAGAAGACTTACCCAACACAACCACCCCGGATCCTTTGCCTCGCTGACTCTTACCTTCCAAAGCTGGGCTTAAAATTCACTTCCTGGAAGAAGACTGCTCTGACCACCAAATCCGGGAACACTTTTTTTTTTTTTAATTAGTTTCAGAGGTAGAATTTAGTGATTCATTGGTTGCATATAATACCCAGTGCTCATGACATCACGTGCCCTCCTTAATGCCCATCACCCAGTTACCCCATCCCCCCCACCTCCCCTCCAGCAACCCTCAGTTTGTTTCCTAGAGTTCAGCATCTCTTATGATTTGCCTGCCTCTCTGTTTTCATCCTAATTTTCCTTCCCTTCCCCTGTTTTCATGTTTTCTTTCTCTGCATATAAGTGAAATCATATGATATTTGTCTTTCTCTGACTTATTTCACTGAGCATAATGCCCTCTAGTTCCATCCACATCATTGCAAATGGCAAGATTTCATTCTTTCTGATGGCTGAGTAATATTCCATTGTGTGTGTGTGTGTGTGTGTGTGTGTGTGTGTGTGTATCACCTCTTCTTTATCCATTCATCTGTTGATGGACATCTAGGCCCTTTCCGTAGTTTGGCTATTATGGACATTGCTGCTATAAACATTGGGGTGCAGGTGCCCCCTTGAATCACCACGTTTGTATCCTTTGGATAAATACCAACTAGTGCAATTGCTGGGTCATAGGGTAGCTCTATTTTTATCTTTTTGAGGAACCTCCATACTGTTTTCCAGAGTGGCTGCACCAGTTTCATTCCCACCAATAGTGTAAGAGGGTTACTGGGAGACACTTTTGCTCCTCACCTGCCTTGATCTCCCTCTGGCATGTGCCACCCAAAGCACACTGTCCCTAAACTCTCCTTACTCATCTCCCTCACCTCTCTGCATTGCTCCCTTCTCTGACTCACCTGGCGCTCCCCTCTCAGTCCCACCAGCAGCTCATCCTCCTTCACCACTCCTTAACTTGATATTCTCTGCGGTTCTGTCCTCAACCCTCTGTCACTGGAGACACCTTCTCTGGCCAACTTCCTGCCCTGCTGAGATTTCAACCATTCCCAGCGTCTGGTGGCTCCCAAATCTGCACCTCAAGCTAGAGATTCCCATGTCCAGCCATCTACTGAACATCGCCTGCATGTCCTGCCGGCGCTTCGAAGTCAACATCATCTCCCAGCCACCACCGGAAGCCAAACTTGCCCACCTCCATCCTTGTCCCTGGTCTACTAGAGCACCCTGTGTCATTGTTTCTGTATTTCCGGCTAGATCCTTATCTGACAGCATGTCTTTACTCCAGGCATGCTTTCTTCCATTCTTTTTTAAACGTTTATGTATCACCATTTATTATGTACTGAACTCCACTGCAAGCTCAACAGCTAGAAACAGTGTCTTCTACTTTGTCACTCCATTTGTTGCAGGCACATGTTTCTTAAGTTTTATTTCAAGCTGACAGAGAAGTTTCAAGACTAATTCAATAATCCCAAGTATATGCTTCACCTGGATTCACCAGCTGTGAGAACATTTTGCCACATTTGACTGATTCCTTTCTCCATGCGTTTATTACAACCACGATTGCTGAATCATGGGTAATTTGCCAACATTATGGCCCTTCACCCCCAAAAACTTTAGCATGTATCCCCTAAGAGCAAGAACATCCCTTTGCAAACAGTCAAATTTAAGGAATTTCACAATGACGTCATATCATTCACCAATTATCTCAGTAACGTTCCTTGGAGCAACTGTAACCGCGTGGCACGTGTTGTCAAGTACCTTTAGTTTGTCTGACGTGCAACAGGTCCTCAGCCTCTCTTTGACTCTCATAACAACAGTGATGAGACGAGCTGACATACAGCTCCTCACATGGTGCACTGAGAGCCCATCATCGCTCCTAGAGAATTACTGTAAATGCCAGAAAGGATTAAGCTGAATCTGTGAGACAACACTGGACATACCCCAACTGAGGGATGTTCTACAAGCTGGGCTCTTTTTAAGCACATTGCCCTCCCTCCTGCCTAAGGGAATGTAGCCTCCCTTGTGATTACTGAGAACATTCCTTCTTGGGATCCCTCACAACGCAGCACAAACATCATCTCCTTAGGGAGCCCTCCCCACCCACCCTATCCAAAGTAGACCTCACCCTTTACCCCAGCCGATCTCGACCCTGGTATCCTGCCTTAACTTCTTGTTACAGCATTTACCACTCTCTTTTTTTTTACCATAAATTATACCTTGCTTATCTATTTCTTTACTTTGTTATTATTTATTTCCCCCACAAGAATATGACTTTTATGAGAGCAAGACCTTACCTAAAACAGCGCCTGTTTGGGATGCCTGGGTGGCTCAGTTGGTTAAGCATCTGACTTTGATTCAAGTCATGATCCCAGGATCATGATCCCAGGGTCCTGGGGTCAAGCCCTGCATTGGGCTCCCTGCTCACTGGGGAGCCTGCTTCTCTCTCTCCTCCCCGCTCCTGCTTTCTCTCGCTCTCTCTCTCTAATAAATTAAATCTTAAAAAAAAAAAAAAAAAAAGGAAAGCATGTCTGTATCTTCCATGCCTAACAGAGAGCCTGGGATTCAATGGGAGGTTGCCGAATAGGTGACTAACACGACGTCTGATTCACTAAGCAGAATATTTCTGATTCAGATTTCCTCCCAACTGCTCATTTTTGCCTACTTCAAATGTTCACAAGATGTCAGCATCAAGTCTTCCTTCTTACATTCTCCTCTGCTATCCATTTCTTTTATCCTGAAGTAGAAGAGACTGAAGGAAATGTGACAATTACAGTCAAATATGAATATAGTCTGAAAACTGTTCCCCTTTGCACTGATGCTGAGGTTAGGCTCTGATGGCCTGACTATGCTGAAACATGCATTTCTGTACAAAGTTAACAGGGAAGATTCAAGAAGGAAATCATAGGGTAAGTTCAATGAAAAGGAAGCTATTTCAGTTACTCAGAAATACAAGGCAAGTGTTTGTTTTTATAAGCAATATTTAAGATATTTTACTCAAGCTCTAACTAAGCATGTAAATATAGAACCCACAATCAATAGTTACGTTGGTATCAGTAAGAAAAAGAGTACGGTACTACTGGTCCACCTCAGCAATGCCTCTGAAGTTCTCTGCCTTAGATCTAAGCCACCAAAGTACCAATTTCTAAAGGGGGGAAAAAACTGGAAGCAAAACAAAGAAAAAAAAAAGCACCTTGGGTAAAGTACATAGCATAAATAATTCCTAGTGAGCAAACGTTACTCCCTTCTTCAAGTAAATGTTTTTAGGTCTCCTTGAACACAGAAAAAGAAAGTCTTTATAATGAGTCAACTTAATTTGAGTACAAACCAAGGAGCTCGCTATTGTTTCAAATGTACTACACATTGTATTTGGTAACATTAAGTAAACACACCCATATTTAAAAATATGCAAAGAAAAACTTGCTCTGTTTGGTGTTCAAAAAGCTCTCCTACTTGTCCTTTGAACGCTTTCTCTCACGCTGCATTCTGAAGCCAGGCGGACAAAGAATGATTAGGTAACAGGAGAAACCAAGTGTTGTAGTTAAAATCAACAAAGTTACATATACAAATAAATTAACTGGTTATCATTTTTTTTAAACATTTTATTCTGAAATTATCTTAGACTTGGAGAATATCTGCCAAATTAGAACAGAGTTTCTGTATATCCTTTACCCAGCTTCCCCTAATGTTACTAACTAGGATAAGCAACCAGGAACAATAGTGTTAACTAAGCTACCAGTTTTTCCACTAATGTTATCTTTGTGGTCCAGAAGCCAGTCTAGGTGCCCACATCGCATTTAGTGTCGTATCTCCTTAATGTCCTTGACATTTTTAAGTCCTGTCAGTTATTTTGTAGAAAATCCTTCAAGGTGGGTGTGCCTAATGTTTTCATTGATCGGACTGTCATCATTACTTTTGATAGTAGAAAGTCCTTATTTATTGACAAGGGAAAAACATCTAATTACTGATCTAGTTCAATCCCTACCAATAGAGTACATTTTCTAGAATTTCGTCCAATTGATTCCTAGTCTAAAGGTGTTTTTTTCCCTTGGACAAAGAGAAAAGGTCGTCCTGTTAACTTTCACAACCATATCCCAAATATCTTATACACTTCAATTCTTCACAATGGCTTAACCAAGTTTGTATCTTTAGTTTTTTTAGTAGCTCTCTTACCAAATTTTTGCCTGGTTGCTATTTCAGATAACAGAGGTAGGTTGAAAAAGTTCTGCTCTAGTTTGGATTTGTCTATATGTCTTTATAGATTTTTGTTTCTGTCCATTCTTATTTTGAATATTTGAATACCAATTGTGATGCCATGTTATTGCATACACATTTAGAATTCTTACAACTTCCTGTTGAAGGAAAAAAATTTTTTTAAAGATTTTATTTATTTATTTATAGCCAGCGAGAGAGAGAACACAAGCAGGGGGAGTGGGAGAGGAAGAAGCAGGCTCCCAGCAGAGGAGCCTGATGTGGGGCTCGATCCCAGAACGCCGGGATCACGCCCTGAGCCGAAGGCAGATGCTTAATGACTGCGCCAACCAGGTGCCCCAAAGGAAAATTTTTATTATTATGAGATAGTGATATAATTTGTATAATGACTCTCTTTACCTCCAGTAATACATTTTTGCCTTAAAAGTATTTTGTATATTATTATAGCTAATCAGCTTTCTTTTGCTTATTTTTTTCCTGATGAATCTTTTTTTTTAATTAATTTATTTATTTTAGAAAGAAAGACAGTGGAGGGGAGGGGCAGAGGCAGAGGGAGAGAGAAACATAAGCAGAATCCATGCTGAGCCCGGAACCCATGTGGGACTCAATCTCACGATCCTGAGATCAGGACCTGAGCCAAAACCAAGAGTCAAAGGCTTAACCAACTGTATCACCCAGGCGCCCCGTGCCTGATGAATCTTTTTATACACTTTGCTTTCAACTTCTCCATATACTTTTGTTTATGTCTTTCATAAATACCATATACCTAGATAAAGAAAAAAACTCAATCTGACAATTTGTTCAGTTAACTGAGCATTTCATCCATTCTCCTTTACGATAATTACTGCTATATTTGTATTTGTTTCCACCATCATTTTGTTTTTTTCTTTTTTCTCCGCTTTTTCTGTTTCTGTTTCTCTTTCTTGCCTTTTTCGGGAGATTTAGGTTTTTTCTTTACACCTCGAATAGAGAGGCTTCTAACTTGAATTCATATGAAGACAAGGGATTAGAGTTACATCTTTTCTTAAACTTGAGTTAGATTAAAAGGCAGAGGAGGAAACAAAAAAGCAAAACCAGAAGAGGGAAGAAATGATTCTTAAAAAGTAGAAACAGAGGGGCACCTGGGTGGCACAGCGGTTAAGCGTCTGCCTTCGGCTCAGGGCGTGATCCCGGCATTATGGGATCGAGCCCCACATCAGGCTCCTCCGCTATGAGCCTGCTTCTTCCTCTCCCACTCCCTCTGCTTGTGTTCCCTCTCTTGCTGGCTGTCTCTATCTCTGTCAAATAAATAAATAAAATCTTTAAAAAAAAAGTAGAAACAGAGGGGCTCCTGGGTGGCTCAGTCAGTTAAGCAACTGCCTTCAGCTCAGGTCATGATCTCAGGGTCCTGGGATTGAGCCCCACATCAGGCTCCCTGCTCAACAGGGAGCCTGCTTCTCCCTCTTCTTCTGTCCCTCCCCCTGCTTGTGTTTCCTCTCTCTCTCTCTCTCTCTCTCTCATTCTCTCTCTCAAGTAAATAAATAAATACCTCATTTTAAAACCTATTTTTAAAAAATATAAATGGATACTACTTCATACCCATTAGGATGGCTACTATGAAAAGAAAAAAGAAAAAAAAAAGGAGGGAGGCAGGGAAGAAAAATTTGAGTGTGGAACAGAATGTAGAGAAATTGGAACCTTCAGGCATTGCTGATGGCAACGTAAAATGGTTCAGCTACTATGGAAAACAGTATGGTAGCTCCTCAAAAAAATTAAAAATAGAAACACCATTATCATCCAGCAGTCCCAAAAGAATTGAAAGCAAGGTCTTGAAGAGCTATTTGTGTACCTATGATCAAAGTAGAATTATTCACTAAAGCCAAAATGTGGAAACAACCCAAGTGTCCAGGCACGGATGACTGGATTAAAAAAAACATGACATATACATATAATGGAATGTTGTTCGGCCTTAAAGGAAATTCTGCCATGCTACAACACGGCTGAGTCCTGAGGACATTACGCTAAGTAAATAAGGCAGGCGCAAAATGATAAACAGTGTATGTACCCCTCACATGAGGTATCTAGTGTAGTCGAATTCAGAAACAGAAGATAGAATGGTGGTTTCCAGGGCCGAGGGAGAGAGGGGCACGGGGAGTTACAGGTTAGTGCGTACAGAGTCCCAGTTTTGCGAGATGAAAAGCGTTCTTTAAAAAAAAAAAAAAAAAAAAAAAAAAACAAGAAAAGAGTCTAGACATGGATGGTGGCAATGGTTGCAAAATAATATAAAAGTACTTACTGCCACTGCACTGTGCATATAAACACAGTTAAGATGGTAAAGTTTATGTTACGTGTATTTTTTTATAATTTTTTGAGAAGTGGAAGTAGTGGGGAAATGAGGGGAAAACTGACTTTACTTCCTTTATAATTACAGCTGACCAGTTCCAGGTCCTTTGCTCTGAGGACCTACAGCTGTTGATAAACTGTGTTGCTATTTATATTTTCTTCCCAGAACAACCCTATCAGACAGTTAGTTAACCTGTTTTACAGAAAGGAAAGAGACTTGCTCCAAGTCCCAACAGTGCTATTTGCTGGAGACTCCACTCGGGTTCTAGGTATGTGAAAACTCGGACAGAGCAAAACCACCATATGTCTGTGGCCTCTGAGCCCACATCCAATCACTTTTTCCCAAACGGCTGCTGTAGCTTCTTGCTCACTGGTATTATTTTAATAATTTGGTAACATTTTTTGGCTTCCAAAAAAAAAAACAAAAAAACATTTTTTGGCTTCCACACCTTATTTCTTTTTTTCCTCCATACCTTATTTCACATGCACGGCAAAGTGACACCGTTCTGCTCAAAGCTGTATTTATGAATTTCCCAGACGCATGTTTCCGTCTTCCCTGCTTGAGCCGTTATACTTGAAGTCACATAACATCACATTTTCTAGCCTAGTAAAGCTCTGCTGATGATCTGATTGGAGGTAAACCCAGCTTGAGAAAAAGTCGCATTAAACTTGGGTCACGGGTGACACCGACCCAAACCATCTGTTCATGTGTCTGTTTTTCTTGATTGTGAGCTCTTGATTCTTCCCTGAGAGCGGAAACTGTGTCAAATTTGTTTTTTTACCCTCAGTACCTCACACAAATCCTCAGTTACTGATCGTTGAGGTGGGGACTGAGGTATTATTAATGGAGGTGTCAGTGATGACAGTAGTGGGGTAGATGCCACGGCAAATTCCAAAAGTTACAGAGAATAAAAATAACTAATATTAATAAGCACTTACTCTATCAGTTCGGATGGATTAGATATATTAACTGTGAAATCCCCAAACTACGCTCTGTGGTAAGGACTCTGATCCCAGGTTGCAGATGAAGAACTACCGTTGAGAGACATAAGTCATTTTTTTGCCCATGTCATCACAGATAATAAGGGGTATAAATCAGGATGGCTTGAACCCAAAACTAGCAGCTTTGGTCTCTGCGGTGTTCTATGACCTCATACGGTCGCATACTGCTGTATTTTCGTCTGGTTTTCAGACCAAAGGATGGTGTGGTAGGAAAAGTACTAAACTTCCAAAAGATCGATATTTAAGTCCCAGCCACAGCAGCTGCTAATCGAGCAAGCCATTTTCACTTCCATATAGTGGGAAATTCTTGCCTTGCCTACCTGAAGTGTAAGATTGTCTCAGATGAAGTAGTTAGCAAACTGAAAAATCCACTTTAATAAATGCTGCTCTTTCCGCTTCTACTTTTAGTCTCAGTAAAATTTAAGTCCTTCGGGTCAATTAAAGTCTTAGGCTTGGTGAATATTTTCCTTTTTTTAAATAAAGATTTTTATTTTAGAGAGAGAGAGTGTGCGCTTGCAAGGGGTGGGGGGCACCAAGGGACAGCCGACTCCATGCTGAGCATGGAGCCCCGTGCAGAGCTCAATCCCATGACCCCGACATCATGACCTGAGCCAAAATCAAGAGTTGGACACTTAATCGACAGAGCCACCCAGGTGCTGTGAATAACATAGGTAGTAGAATTTATCCTAAAAATCTCAATATGAATTAAAAAGATTACTCAATACAATCACTTATTTATTGCTAAAGCTTTTTTATTTTCACTTTTACAGTGGAAAATTCTGGCAAATACCACCAATCAGGATCACCAAAAGTGGGACAAAGTGACACCATGTACCTCCTGGTGTGATGTACTGAGACATAACACTTTATAGTATTTCTACTAAAAATCTAATAAAAAACAATCAGACAAACTTATTCTGCAAGACAAATGACCTAGACTCTGTAAAAATATCAGCAGCATCAAAGACAAAGAAAGACTGAGAAACTATTCCAGGTTTACGGCAACTAAAGACACATAACTAAATACAATGCATAATCCTAAAATTAAAAATATTCTGCAGGAAATGGCATTATTGGGACAACTGGCAAAATTTCTGTAGATAGTGTACATTAAATAAAGTTACTGCAGCTATGTCAAACATCCTGGATTTGGGGCGCCTGGGTGGTGCAGTCGTTAAGCGTCTGCGTTCAGCTCAGGGTGTGATCCTGGTGTTCTGGGATCGAGCCCCACATCAGTCTCCTCCGCTAGAAGCCTGCTTCTTCCTCTCCCACTCCCCCGCTTGTGTTCCCTCTCTAGCTGGCTGTCTCTCTCTGTCAAATAAATAAATAAAATCTTAAAAAAAAAAAAATCCTGGATTTGATTATTGCATTTTGGTTGGAGAATGCCCTTGATTTTAGGAGATACCTACTGGAATATTTGGGAATAAAGGGCCATGATGTCTATAATTCACTTTCAATTGTTTCTCCAAACAAAGATAAATAACATAAAAATACTACATACTTATGCATGGGCTATCATTCTTTTTTTAAAGATTATTTATTCATTTATTTATTTGAGAGACCATGAGCGGAGGAGGGACAGAGGGAGAGGGAAAGAGAGAATCCTCAAGCCGACTCCTGCTGAGCACAGGCATGTGGGGGCTCCATCCAGGACCCTGAGATCATTACTCAGGGAAATCAAGAGTCCCAGGCTAAGCGGACTGAGCCACCCAGGTGCCCCTGGGCTAACATTCCTAATTCACAGAGGATACCATATTGGGATAAAATTTGCAAATGTCTAATGGAAAAAAAAATCTCTTTTATTTGTACAATATATTACTAATTTTCCACAATAAGCCAGGAATCAAAGAAATCTAAATATAGGTCAGATGTAAGGCAGCAATCAAAACTTCTAGATATTGGAAGAATTCCTATAACATGCTGGAGAATCCACCCCATGTTTTGAATCTAAGAGTGCCCCCCAGAGATTTCTGCGGTCAGTATGGTCAGGCTGAGGACGCTCTTAGGTTAGCAGTTCTGCGGAACACAATTCCCTCCCTGTCTCTGGCATCACCCTTAGCACACCATGCCTGATGGGACCCTGATGCCAGGTCCAAAAGGGGATACTTCACCCGGGCTGAGCCAGCCCTAATTTCGTGTGTGCGTGTTTGCGTTACAGCATATCTGATGCCCCAAAGCCCCCAGTGCCTAAGTAATTGGGTAAATGGATCCAAGGACAACTGAATGATTGTTTCTAGGGTGACCAGCAACAAAAAGGCCAGCGACTTTGCTCAGGACCATCATTAATCCTACCACACCAAATTTTGAAGAAATTGCTCTGACTCACTTCTTAGGCGAGTAGTGTAAGTTAAATGGGGGTCGCGGAGGGTCTGCAGGAGCTGTCTTTAGAATTTCACCCGTTTAAATGGTCAGAGAAGCAAACTGGTACCAACGAAAATTCAGACGCACTTCACAAACTCACGACCTGCCCATAACTTTCTAAAATTAACCGGCCGCTGGCAGTCCCAGGCCGCTTCCGAGGCGGAGCCATACCCACTACGAGGCACCCACGCACTGGGAAGAAGTTTGCAAATACCGAGCTCTCTGGGGGCGCCCCGCGGCCGTCCATCCCCGGTGCTCGGCGGCGGTCCGGGAGGCCGCCGGGGCCACCCCTGAGCGCGGCCGGCGGGCTGGGACGTACCTCGGGCGCGGGCGGAGAGGCGCTGCGGGCGGCGGGCGTCGCGGGCCGGGTCCGGGCGCCTGGAGCCGGAGGAGCGGCCGCGGCTTCCTGGGCGCTGCGAGCGCAGGCGGCGGAGAGCGGCGGGTGCGGGTGCCGGTGCGCGCGCGTCTCCTAGGGCAACTCGTAAACACGCGCGGACGGCGCAGCGCGGACGCTGGCGGCGCTCGCGGGACCTGGCCGGCTGCGCACTCGCGGGGGGCCCCGCAGCCTTGGCCCTCTGAGATGCGCCCGGGCCGCGGACAGACCCCGATCGGCCCGACGGTGTCCTCCCGAGCGCGGGCGGCGCAGAGCCGCGGCTTCGGCGGCCCTGGCGGCTGGGTCTGGCCCGGCCTAGGCTTGGCTGAGCGGTAGACGCTCGCCGGAAGGCTGGGGGTCCCGGTGGGAGAGGCCGGTCATCGCCGTAGGACTCCCCCGCGAGCGCGATTCCAGGTCTTGTCCTTCTGCCAGGCAGGCACAAGTGACAACGAATGGTCAGTGTTATGGTCAACGTTACCTTGCTGGCGCGCGTGAGCTGTAGGGGCGTGCTGACACAAAGGTGAAGAGCATTTATTTAGCACCTACTGTGTGCAAACGCTCTACTCCTTCAGGCTTCAGCGCTGGCTTTGAGTGCGTCCAGCCTGTGCGCTTGGTTTAATGTTCAGCTGTTCCAGCCTTGACATTCTTAATGACTTTTGGACACGGAACCCTACATTTGCATTTTGTACTGGGCTCTGCAAATTAAGTAGCCTGTCCTAGTGAGCGTTCCTGCATTTGACCTTCTCAACAACCTGCAGGAAAATATAAGTAAGAGTAATACTAGTGTTAGTAGCAACCATAGCTTCTAGTTATGAAATACTTGTGTGTTCTTTTAAGAACTATTCTAAGTGCTTTCCAGGTGTGATCTCATTGAATAAAACAAGATTATCAAGTAGATATTAGAATAATCCATTTTTAAGATGAGGAAACAATCACAGGAAATGAAATAAATTGTTCACGAGTATACAGCTGGTCAGGGGCAGACTCAGGATCAGACACCAGACCATAAGACTCAAGCACAGAGAAGGTGAGTATCCTGCCTAAGGTCCCACGCTTTGTGGCAGAAACTTGTTGAGCCCCACTTATCTCACTTGAAGGCCCTTGGTGGACCTGTGTGGTGTTCTAAAATTAAACAAAATCGGAAAGATAGCAGCAATCCTTGGATTCCATCCAGTTATCCTACATGCATCCATTATTGGCTGAGAATTTCTTGGCCTTGACAATGGTTTCTGTTTTTACAGTTCACATTGCCACATATCCAATCCATAATCACCTCAAAGGCTTTCACTTGGAGTACTATTTAAAAAAAAAAGCCTTAAGGGAAACTAAGGCTTTCAGAAATCTATTAAAACATAGTATCATCTGTAGTAATCATGTTTTCAAGCTGCAGTTTTTCCTTGCAGTGGAATTACTACACACTTTCAAATTTTTCGGTAAAAGGACACTGTCTGGTGAAACACATAATGTGATGAAACCCCGAGGCACCTGGCAGAGAACCAAGCTGAGAAAGTCCCTTCTCTATTAACTCTGCCTCCAGTTGTTTCAGAATTCAATTTTATGAAGTCTAATTCTGGTCACTGTGGTCAACTTTGTAATTCTTCTTCTTTACAACACAAGATATGAATTCCCACAGTCTTTTTAAAAGTCAGCATTGGTTGGGGTGCCTGGCTGGCTCAGTCGGTAGAGCGAGCGACTCTTGATCTCTTGGGGTTGCAGGTTTGAGCCCCATGTTGGGTGTAGAGGTTACTAAAAAATAAAAATCTTTAAAAAGAAAAAAATTTAAAAGTCAGGGGCACCTGAGTGGCTCAGTCGGTTAGGCATCCGACTCTTGATTTCAGTTCAGGTCTTGACCTCAGGATCATGAGTTCAAGCCCTGCATTGGGCTCCACACTAGGCATGGAGCCAACTTAAAAAAAAAAAAGTTAGCATTGGTGATGGATGCATTAATTAACTAGACAGGAGGAATCCTTCTACAATGCATACATAGATCATCACTGCACACTTTATATATCTTACAATTTTACTTGTCAATATACCTCAATAAAGCTGAGAAAAACCAAATATGCATAATAAAAAATTTTTCCTCAGTGTTAAGCAGATTTTCTCTAAGTGACAGCAATGCACTTTTGTGTAAGTGGGAGCAGACAAAGTGCTTGGCTGGCCCCTGCCTAGGTGCCTTTGAACCTTCTGGGATGTCAAGACATGAGCCAAGTGAGTCTTCAAGGCGGCACCTGATGATGTGTCTTTGAGGGTTGAGAGGGAGGACAGAGTCTGGATGTAGGTCTGAGCTGGAGCCTGGAAGGGACGAGCTGGCATGATGGTGATAGAACATGTAGGCTGGGGGTGGGGGGCCTGGGCGTGATGATGGTTTAAGCAAGGGACCGAGGTCCAAATGCACAAAGCAAGGTCCAGCCCAGATTCCTCACCAAACTGCAGGCCTGGACAATATATTATGATCCATCCTGCCTCAGTACAGACTTCTAGTTCTCTTTGTAACATCAAGAAAGACAGAAAGCCACCAGCTATGTGACCTGGCACATCTCATATAACTGCTTCTTCCAGATTAGATGCCAGACTGAGTTTGGGCCATGGTGTGTAGGAACTCTTCCGCTCCCCAGAGCGGAACAGCAACATCAGGAAGCTCGCCCCCAGAGGAAGACAACAGGGAACAAGAGGCAGGATCCGTTGGAGGAGATGGAGGCGGAGCAAGAAGCTCTTCCAGAGGGGCTGTCACAGACCAGCTGAGAGCTGAGAGCTGGCACGTGTGCCGCTGGGGGGTGCAAAAGGGGAGGAGAGGAAAGGTCTGGAGTCTGAGCTTCCAGCCAGGCTGGAAGTGGGGTGAGGCCTGAGAGCCAGCAAGGAGATAAAGCCGAGGAGGGAGGAGGAGAGAGAGTTCAGCTTGGGACAAATTTAGTGTGAGGTGCTGATAGGGGAAGGCAAACATTTTGCAGTTTGGGAACAGGAAGTCCTGGGCACATCCAGCTTAAACCAGAATTTCCAGCTCATTCTGCTATAATGTTAAATTTTATCCTGAAATGTGTTTATAAACCTGGCCCTGCTGAGGTATATGTTAAATAAACAGGCTCTCAGAGATGAGATAAAAATGCCTCATAAGTAGCTCCGGGAGACAATGAAAAGCTCTCTCTCTCTTCTGGCACCTGGGGTTTTATTTTGGGGTTTTTTTTGTAATGTCACAAGTGTATTGCTCTGGTTTTTCCTTTGTTAGTTTGCTTGTTCATCTGCAAATAAACATGCTTCTCATAGGAAAATTTGTAATATGATAATAACTTTGGGGGCTTTTGACTTATATTTCGAAACCTGTTGCTGAAACCACTCCTATGACATTTTAGTTGTCTGAAGATTGTTTTAAAAAACCATATTAGACTTAAATATTTCTCTAAACAACGGAATGAAACATGGCCAAAGGCTGCAAACAACTAGTGTAGTTGAAAGCATCAGATTGTGAAATTGTGAACGTCTCTGAAGAAAAATGAAGCAATAATGCTTAGAAAAATATTTGGGCTGTTGTACAGCAATAAAAATCTTTAAAAGAGAAGTTTACAATATTGAAAGAATATCACTGCTGTATTACTTCAGTAGATGTGTTACTGAAAAATTAGAACTGATCTATAGAGTTGGCAGATTTTTCCCAGACAAAAGTCAGCCCTCCTTGGGAGCTGGAAATAATGACCACCAAGCGATAGTGTTGTTGCGTCAAGCACTTCCCTTGCTGTAACAAAACTGGCAGTCAGTGGATTTCCCCCTTAACTGAAATCAGATTGTAAATGAGATCTAGTTCTTTTCATATCTATTGGGGGGGGGAGCACCGTAAAGTATAAGCTTGTGTGAGAGAGCTTTTCCTTTTTAAAAATAGTAAAAGTCCTTGGGTTTATCCCTGGACTTGGCGGCCCTCAAAGAGAAGTTAAGTGGACAGACTCTGGAGCCAGGCTGCCTGGGATGAAATCCTGGCTTTGCCATTGCCTGGCCTTGTAATCTTGGGTAAATTTCTCCACCTCTTCAGGCCTCTTTCCTGGTCTGTACAACAGAGGTAAGAATAGTACTTAACCCATGGCCTTTTTGTAAGAATTACATGAGTTAATGCATGTAAAGTACCCAGTACAGAACCTGGGACGAAGTCCAGAGTGTTAGCTGTTAGCACCGTTCTTTTAAAACACAAGAGTAGGAAATTCCCTCACAAAACACTGCAAAAAAGGACTAGGAAAGCAAAATTGTTTACTCTTATTCTAAATTGCTTAGAACTTTGGAAGATCATAATTTTTTTTTTTAAAGTTGGGAGAGGGACAGAGAGAGAGGGAGAGAGAGAATCTCAAGCAGACTCGACACTTAGTGTGGAGCCCGCTGCCGGCGTTGATCTCACAACCCTGAGACCATGACCTGAGCCAAAATCAAGAGTTGGGACGCTTAACCCACTTGAGACACCTTGGAAGATCACAGCCTTAAAAAAATATTTTTTTAACTACTCAGTATATACGAATAAATTTTTTTTTTTTTTGACAGCGAAAGACAGTGAGAGAGGGAACACAAGCAGGGGGTAGTTGGAGAGGGAGAAGCAGGCTACCAGCTGAGCAGGGAGCCCAATGCAGGGCTCGATCCCAGGATGCTGGGATTGTGACGTGAGCTGAAGGCAGACGCTTACCACTGAGCCACCCAGGCACCCCTATGAACAAATTCTTAAAGCACTTTCTTTACTGTGAAAAATCAGGTAGAAAGGGTCTGCAGGTAGCAACTGGCAGCAACAAAGTGCCTTATCTCCAAGAACTTAGAAATCAATTGGACTCATTCGATTAAACCGAAACAGAGAGATGCAAGACACTTTATAAAAGACTGTAACTTAATTGAATACATTAACACACATGAAGAGGGAATGTGGTTATTACAATAGAGGTTATTGTACAAAGGGAACTCAGGGGAAAGGCCCCAGACCTCAAATGTTAATGTCTTGTCCACCTGATACTTTATTTCCCATTGAAATTAATAAACAGGCTTTGGAGATTTTAGAAGATCCAGATTCCACCCTCAAAGCCTGCAAACCTGTGGCTGCAGTCTCCCCATCCATTCACAGGACGTGTTAGGAATGTTCCAGGAGCAGGACCCTAATGTCACAGCATGCTCTAAAACAGCAATGAAAAAAAAAATGAATGTAATTCTTCGGGTTCTTTTTGCTCCCACAAGTTGGACCAATTGGTCTTAAATGACCGATGTTAAAAATTCCACCAGAAAATATGATAATTTGCCAAACATTCCATTAAATCAAAATTCAAAAGCAAATGTGGTTTCTAAATTAAGCAAAATCCCAGCCTCTTCTGGATCTTTAAAATGTCTTTATTATTTTGGAAAATCTTATGGCTTTGGGTGGGGGAGTGTGGGATTTTCCTGACCTCATTTTAGACACGCTTTAAATTTCTTTTAAAATAATGCCAACTTTCTTTCAAAAAGCAACAAATAATTCTTGTTAATAAAACGTTCATAGAAGTCGAGGGTGAAGAGTTTCTCATATGCACTGCTCTGGCTTCTCAGGATTGGTCCTGGCTTCCTGCTGAGGTTTTCACAAAAGTAATCAAAAACATTTTTATGATTTTTCTGATTCAGACCAGGCTAGATTTTATTACCAACTGAGGTTTAACCAACTATAGTTCATGTAATATATATTAAAACTGTAATATATAAATAAACCAATCCTCATCTACTCCTCTCAACAATATCATAAAAATAAATTAGCCTAATTTTTGAAAAGAGATTTTTATCTTCTCCTGATTCAGAGATTTGGCGTCAATTAAAATAACCTCTTTATAAGTTCACAGTGCTAGTCATAAAGGTCTATAAAGCTTCCTCTAATAAAAGAGAAAGGAAGCAAAATACAAAAAGCTGAGCACTCAGATAATCAACTTTTTTAAACGAACGCCTTAGCCTTCCCAGGGACAGATATCGCTTGAGGTCGTTCCTCTAAGTTTCATCATTGATACAAAACACTAACTTAGGCAGGTAAACTGCCTTTATTTCTTTGGATAAGGCAGCCACAATTACTTAATACCTGCTCCATACAGAGCAGCGATCGGAAAGCACCGTGAGTTAAAAAGAGAGGAAAAGGTATTTTAGTCTAAGGTCCAGGACTTTCAGATTAATGAGGAGCCGTGAGACACGGAAAAGAGGAAAACCATAGAACATAATCGCAAACAAAAGCCGTCACCGAGCAATACTGCAGACATGGTAAGTCATAGCTGGAGTAAGAGTACCTGATGATAGCCCTTGAGGCACTGACTCTTAACCGTAACTGCAAAGATAAAATGAAAAAAAAGCAAGAACTTCTCTGACTCAACACATGGTGCTTCAGGGGCTGCCATTCTATAACAGGTATGTGAAAAAAACAAACAAAAAACGCTCTGAATCCACATAGTCACAAAAACTCAGACACCAGTACAGCCTGGCTTGCCCCACAGCATAAACCAAATCCAGGGCCCAGGCTTGTGTTCCTGTTTTGACATCACAGTCATCTATGTGGCAGAGACTGGTTAGCGGTTCACTAAGCCTGGTTAGGGGTGACCTTGAATTCTGGCCTTTGGTATGTCGGTGGAAGTAAAGGGCACGGTTTCCAGGTTTGGCCCCTAAAAACCTCTTGTGGGATTCTGTGTGCCTTTCTATTTTTCTGTCTTCTGATGAGATCCTGATTCCAGAATGACCTCCACATATTGGAGGTGGTACAGGCCCCAACAGTCTGGATCCCTGAGTGTCTGCCCAGAGCAGATAACGCCATTGCCTCCCACACAGCTATCCTGGCCACCTGCACGTCCAAGACTACGTTCTGTTCTGTTAAACCCCTGGGCTCTGGGTGTTTACCTGTTCTAACAACTAGCATAACCTTAACGATACAACGTGCCATTTTTAAAACACAGAAAACTAAAGCAAAAAGACGAGTCACCCTGCTGAATTTTGTTGGAGAATTTTAGATATTCATGAAAAGAGATGTATTATGACTTCATTTTCTTTTTTTTTTTAAGATTTTATTTATTTATTTGAGAGAAAGACAGAGAGAGAGAGACAGAGAGAGAGCATGAGCAGGGGGAGGGGCAGAGGGAGAGGGAGAAGCAGACTCCCCGCTGAGCAGGGAGCCTGATTCCCTATTTGGGCTGGATCCCACGACCCTGAGATCATGACCTGAATCAAAGGCAGAGGACTGAGTCACCCAGGGCCTTTTCATTTCTTTAAAGTAATAAAGCATTTGAATAGTGAGTAAAACTAAACCTGTAAGTATAGATATCATTAGAAGAAAACACGGAGAGAGAAAATTATTGAAGGGAAATATTTTTTTAAAACAGATCCGCCATACAAGTAGCTGTGTGTCGTGTCCCCCCCCACCCCCGTCCACCCCGCCCTGCCCCCATGCTGTGCGCCAAAAGAGGGGAAAGGCTCTTCATTCATCAAATAAGAAAGTTTTCAGTGTATGGTTTCCCACAGTCACCCTCCCTCCCTTTTTTCTGTGTAACACTTCACTCCAGTGAAATTTTACAGGGAAGCAAATATATAAAACAGATCATCTTGGCACTGCTCTGGTTAAAGTGGGGTTGAAAATGTGGCTCCAGCCCCAAACAGTTCCAGGCATCCCTGGAAACAACTTAACAAAACCCCAGGGGCACTTAGGAGTATAGTTTAAAAGCCACAATTTATATTAATTCCATCACGAGATGCAGGTACAATCAGGCTAAACATCCTTCGTTTCTCATAACTTAAAATGATTGCCTTGGGGCGCCTGGGTGGCACAGCGGTTAGGCGCCTGCCTTCGGCTCAGGGCGTGATCCCAGCGTTACGGGATCGAGCCCCACGTCAGGCTCCTCCGCTATGAGCCTGCTTCTTCCTCTCCCGCTCCCCCTGCTTGTGTTCCCTCTCTCGCTGGCTGTCTCTATCTCTGTCGAATAAATAAATAAAATCTTTAAAAAAAAAAATAAAAAAAAAATGATTGGCTTGTCATCTACCAGTTTAATTTGCATTTTTGGAAATTATTTAAATTTTCAACCTGTGTAACATCTTACATAATAAACTCCATTTTCCTTTAAAATATTTTTTCACATTCACCTTTCTTTCATTTTTTGCTACCATCGGCCTAGTGCAGGCCCAGATTACATGACTCCTTTACCTGAATTTCTCCCCAATCCCGCAATCCATCCTGCACACATTCTCTCTCTCTTTTTTAAAAGCTTTATTTATTTATTTGAGAGGGAGCAAGAGCAGGGGGCAGGGGCAGAGGGAGAGGGAGAGAGAAACAAGCAGACTCAGCGCTGAGTGTGAGGCTTGACGTGAGGCTCGATCTCACTCACGACCCTGAGATCACAACCTGAGTGGAACCCAAATGCTAGACGATTAACTGACTGCACCCCCCAGGTGCCCCTGCACACATTCTCTTGAGTCTGTTCTCTACCCAGCAGCACAAGTGGACTTCATGAACTATGAGTCTGAGCAGGTCACTCTTGCTGAAAACATTCCATTGGCTGCATCATATTTTGAATAAAAATCCAAAGGCTACAGGGCGCCTGGGTGGCTCAGTCGGTTAAGCGTCTGCCTTCGGCTCAGGTCATAAACCCAGGGTCCTGGGATGGAGCCCCACATCGGGCCCCCTGCTCAGCAGGGAGCCTGCTTTTCCTCCTCCCTCTGCTTCTCCCCCTGCTTGTGCTCTCTCTGTCAAATAAATAAATCTTTAAAACAAAAAATCCAAAGGCTTTTCAGTAGCCAAGACTCTACATGACCTGGCCTTGTCTCCACTCCCCTGCTACTCCATCTATACCTCCTTGTTTTTGCTCAAACATGGCAAGTGTGGTCCCAGCCCGGGGGTCCTTAAACTCCACTGTCCCTGTGCTTGCACCTCTCACTTCCCAGATGACTGCGTGGTTCACTGATGTATTTCATTCAGGTCTGTGGTCAGATCTGACCGGCTCACAGGGCTTTTTTCCCTGACCATCCTATTCTGTCTTAACTAGTCTCTTCTTCTACCCTGCTACCCAGAGCATATCACTTCCTGACATTAAATCATACATGGACTGGTTCGTTTCCCCTCACGGGATATAACCTCCTTGAGGATGGAATTTTTATTTTGCTCATTACTGTATCCCCAACACCTGGAACAGTATGTAGCATGTATTTGTTGCTCGGTAAATAATTCTATAAACGAATAAATGAACACCCCTGGAGAGTGTGTAGCGCCTGATTATTACTTTTTTCTGCTCAAAAACATTCAGACCCCAACATGATCAAGCTATGCTTCCCCTTTGCAGCCTTCTTTCCCATCTCAGAGTCCCATGGATGTTGATACAGCAACATGGATGACATTTAAAGGCATTGTGCTGAGTGAAAGATACTAATCTCAAAATGTCCACATTGTATGTTTCCATTTATGTGACGTTCTTAAAAGGACAAAACTATAAGGACAGAGAACAAGATCGGTGGTGCCAGAAGCTATGGGTGGGGATAGAGGTGACTTTATAAAAGAATAGCAATGGGGGGCGTGGATTTGGGGGGATGATGGAACCGATCTGGATCCTGATCATGGTGTTTGCCAAGGATCTATACATGTGTTGAAATTCATAGAATTGTGCTCCAAAAGAAAATAGTCAAGTTTACCATGTGATAATTTAAAAAATAAAATAAAAATAAATATGTAAGAAAAAATACTTTTTAGTCCTATGGATCCTAAGACCCGGAAAATTTGAGTTTTTGCTGTCCCCCACTTCTTGCTATGATTTCCCTGTCCCTTCCCCAACCTCTCCTGCTTCTATCCCCTCTTTGTTAAGTCTCTCTGTACTGGACTCTCCACATTGAAAGTCTTTTACAACAGAACTGCCAGACTGATCTTTCTAGAACACGACTTTTACCATTTCTCTCCTCAGAAACTTTCAGTGGCTCCCTATCACCTACAGCAGTGGTTTCTAAGCCTTTTTCGTTTTAAAGCCAATGAATCTTTGTTCAGCTGGCGTCTTCCTCAGGAGCCCAGCAGGCAGAATAGAGTTTGGAGATTTCCCTAGTTCACCTAGTTGACTAGGGAACGGGTGCTAGAGCCCCCCTAAACGGCCTCCCCATGACCCCCATCTTACACACCACCCCAAACCCCCAAAGAACCTCCACAGAATCCCAGAACTCCTAGAAGCACAGGTTGAGAACCAGTCGTCAATAGGACAAAGCGTAACTTTTTAGAGTTGTGTTTCTGATCTCTGAGATCTTAGTACTTGTCCTAAAGAATTTATGGGACCATGGAAAGGGCAGAGGACTTGGAAGCTTTGGGGTTCAAGCCCCAGTCCAGCCACTGCCTAGCTGTGTGGATCTTGTTGAGCCTCTGTTGCCCCAGAGACCAAGTTAGGGTAGTAACAACCTCTCTTACAGTGCTCTTGTGATGACAGGACATAGTACGTTAATTCTTCTGTTTTGCAAAATGTGCGATAGAGTCTTATTATTATGGGAGGCAATGTTAAGTGGTGGCAAAAACTGTGGGTTTGGGCCCTTTTGACCTTGTTTAAATACAGGTTCTGTCACTTGCTACTATTGGAGTTTCTTATTCTCTCCGTTTGTTATTGCTTGTATAAATGGAGAAAATATACTATCACGTTAGGACATGAAAACCTTCAGGGGGCGCCAGGGTCGTTCAGTCAGCTAAGCGTCTGACTTTGGCTCAGGTCATGATCTCCAGGGTCCTGGGATCGAGTCCTGAGTGGGACTCTGATCAGTGGGGAGTCTGCTTCTCCCTCTGCCTCTGCCCTTCCCCCTGCCCATGCTCTCTTGCTCACTCTCTCTCAAATAAATAAAATCTTTAAGAAGAAAAGGAAAGGAGGGGAGGGGAGGGGAGGGGAGGAGAGGAGAGGAGAGGAGAGGAGAGGAGAGGAGAGGAGAGGAGAGGAGAGGAGAGGAGAGGAGAGGAGAGGAGACCGCCAGAGAAAGAAGAGAGGTCTCTCCTTCCATAAGCCTTTTTTCCCTATCCTGTGCCTTTTATTCCCATGGCTTATTCATTCCATCACTGGAAGCCTGTACCTCCTGCTCCCCTTCACCCACTTTGCCCATCCCCCCTTCCCTCTGGCAACCATCCATTTGTTCTCCACATTTATAGGTCTGATTCTGCTTTCTGTTTGTTTGCTTATTCATTTGTTTTGTCTCTTAGATTCCACATGTGAGTGATCTGTACGGTATTTGTCTTTCTCAGTCTGACTTATTTCATTTAGCCTAATACCCTCTAGGTATTACCCTTGGAGTCCTGTTGCTAAGACAGGCTCCTCAATGTAATAAAATATTCCTCCATTCCATGAAGAATTTCTGTCTACAGTCCTACAGTCTACAATGTGGAATATTTTCAATCAATTATTTTAACTGAAAAGAAATTGTAGTCCTTTGGTTCTTACTTAACAACATAATTATATCTCTAGCAACCTATCTGTAACATTAAGTAGCAGAATAATTGAACACCTAACTGAAAATCACATAGTTAATTAGTAACAGAGTTGGGATGGGAATTCCCATTCCTTGCCCCAGTTACCAACTCTTTGAACAAGAACCCACCTCAGGAATGGAAGGTGACTGATAGGTCTTCTCTAAGATCACCGTTATTGGGGCTTCAGAAATTCACATCACATTCTATTTGGGAATTGATGAGGAAGGAAACAGAAATATAGAATTAAGGCATACTTTCACAGATTAGTATAAAACTGTGCCTCATTTAATTTGAAACAACTTATCAGTACTGCTATCAAAAAACCAGGCAAGAATTGAGATAATTTACATGAACAGATTTTGGATTTTCACCAAGATAGCAAAACAACTTTTATATCATCCCTCTGGTTGGAAGAACGAGCCAGTTCATTCTTGTCAAATCACTTCCATCTGTTCACAAAAATAATTTCCCTTCAAAATAACTACCCACTTGTTTTCAGCTGGTTGGTGGCCTGAAACATGAGAGGCTCCCATTTCATTACTGGATTTGCTGATGTTCAGCCCTGTGAACCAAAGATCTTAGAGAAGACTCCCTTTCTCAGTCTGGTGTTCAGCCTGTTGTAAAATTCCGTGAATCGTGTGTGCCCAAAGATACAAAATGGAATGATACAGAAAAACAATCCCTATTTCTGCCCCACCCATTCTAGATCATTATTCTAAAATGTATCGTTGATATTTAGAGCTGAGGTTTTTTTCTGCTTCTACTAAGACTTCAACATGTTAATGATGGATGATATGGCTTCTGATCCACATCATCCCATGACTCAATTTCCAATGATAGTATATTTACTCATTTTTTAAAAATTTAATGGTTAAAATTATGCCTACGGCATAATAATTTCAATAAAAGCCATAAATTGAGTTTTGGAATCTAGCAGATTGGAGTTTAAATTTTGGCTTTGTCATTACCTGAGTGGCCTTGTGCCTTGCTACTTGAAATCATGGCGCCTCAGTGCTCCTGTATGTATAATGGATATTTGCCCCCAGGGTCTCTATGAAGATATCATGCCACATTAGGAGTAAAGCACTTAATACCATGCTTGGAACATAGTGCTCCATAAATGGTATCTATTCTCATTATAACACATTTATATATGCTTGATAGTCACTGATTGTCAACAATTATCATAAAATTGAAAATATACGTGAAAGAAATTTTGTTGAATTTTACTTCTTGCTTTACATTTTAATAGCTTTCTGGTTTCCAATTATTGGGATCTTTAAAATATTTTTAAGATAAGAGTTCTAAATAAGAAAAAAACATTCCAAGCACTTTTTCATCTCTTAAAAAAAATCTCCTAATGATAAAGTTAAAGATGACTCAACCTATGTGCATGTGTCAGATTTTTCCACTTCTTTTATTTTAAGGACCCCCGGAAGGTACCAAGCTGGATAATAGATGATTAGCATTAAGTGAAGGTTGAGATGGGAAGAAAAAAACTACAGTATAATGTGTTTCCTCTTTGACTCAAAAAAATAATAACAACATAAAACAAACAAAAAAAATCCAAACCTACAAAAATAAATCCAGTCATGTCTTCCACCAGCTTTGTGAAAGGGAAAGGAGAAAAATTGGAGGGAAAGGAGGAAAATAAGAGCGGGAGTTCTTAACTGTTTTTGTGCCATCAACTTCCCCCAAATAAAGTGTCTTAATTTTTAACATAATGACGAAATAATAATTCAAGATGGCTGAAACAACTGTTATGTAATACGAAAAGATCTGATTTCCACAGGTGACAAAGGGACAGGTACCGCTAATATTGCTGAAGTTTATGGCTCATATAAAAAATTCTACAAAAGATAATTGTAAATTATCTTTAGGAAGCCATGTAAAAACCTAAAAATAGGCTCATTATAATTGCAACTGTATAAATACAGAATAACATGAAAGGGAATAAACTGAAAAATTGAGACTGAATTATGGACCTTTTAAAACTTTTTTGCCAATATTGCTGCAATTACAATCATTAAAAATCATCAGACCATTGAAAAATTTACAATTGACATAAAACACTGAAGGAAAAACTAAATTTCAATTCAGGATTGAAGAAAATGAAGATGAAACCTTCTCCTAGCCAAGTTTACAGACTGCCTGGATATGTCTGATTGAACCCCTTGGACACCACTTGAAAAATTTCTGCATTGAAGGCATACCATGCCCAATTTGTATCTTCTTTTTTTTTTTTTTTTTTTTTTTTAATTTATCTGAGAGAGAGAGTGTGTGCATGGGGTGGACCCGGGGGCAGGGGGCGGTGGTGACAGAAGGAGAGAGAGAATCTCCAGCAGACTCCCGACTGAGCACAGAGCCCGACCCAGGGCTCGATCTCACACCCCCGAGATCATGACCTGAGCTGAGATCAAGAGTTGGTCACCTAACTGACTGGGCCACCCAGGCACCCCCCAATTCGTATCTTCTTAAATGTAAGGTACAATTGGAATATTAGTTCCTTTAAAATTTCTGAATCACAATAAAAATGAATTTGCTGTATTAAAATTAACCAAATAAGTAAACAAATATAGTAGTGCTTTTTCTCTTCAAGTAAAGGTTAAATGAATGGAAAGCAATTATTTTTATTTTCTTACAAAGTTTTTTCTAGTGTGACTTTTCCATATTGTTAACAAAATTTTATTTTTTTTTACTTTTCCTGAGTTTTAATTTTATTTTCTCATCTATTTTGATATACTTCTATGATAAACCACTATAATATTTTGTTGCAAATATTACACATATACATAAAATTCCAGCCGAGAAAGGAAATGAGGACATAATTTTTTTGTCATTGACCTCACTGCATTTTACTGTGGCAGACACCAGAATCCTAGCTCCACTGTAATGATTTTAAAGCTGAAACCACAAGAATGTGTGCAGTCAACAATGAAAATTATACTCTGCCAGTTTTTCTTGCTGAAATCTCAGTGCTAAATAGTACAGGAGGAAAATCCAGCCACTTTACTATGCTAAAGGATCTCCCCCTTGTGCCTAAACTTTGTATTGAACTCAAAAGGATTGAAAGTCATGATCTATGGCATAAATTAAAAAAAAAAAAAGTAAGGAAAAGGGAGACTTCCCTTCTCCTATTAAGCAGTTTCTCAATATTGAGGGTTTAGGGCTATAAGTCTAATACAAACACCATTTTAGCAGGACCAGAATGATTGGATAGCTCCAAATAATTTGCAGTAACTGAACACTTGCAAATCTTAATGGGAGTTAGTCGTCCGAAGATATTCATGCAGCCTCTTTTATAATAGCAAAAGTTTTGAACAATCTACATAGCAAAAGAGAATATGATCTAGCTCTATGATATAGCCATTAAAAATCACATTTTTGAGGCAAAGGGAACAAAAGCAAAAATGAACTATTGGGACTTCATTAGGATAAAAAGCTTTTGCACAGCCAAGGAAACAGTCAACAAAACTAAAAGGTAACCTATGGAATGGGAGAAGATATTTGCAAATGACGCATTAGATAAAGGGCTAGTATCCAAAATCTATAACGAACTTGTCAAACTCAATACCCAAAAAACAAATATTCCAGTCAAGAAATAGGCAGAAGACAAGACACACAAATGGCCAACAGACACAGGAACAAAATGCTCAACGTCAGTCAGCACCAGGGAAATACAAATCAAAGCCACAATGAGACAGCACCTCACACCAGTCAGAATGGCTAAAAGTAACAATTCAGGAAACGACAGATGTCGGCAAGGATGTGGAGAAAGGGGAACCCTCTTTACACTGTTGGCGGGAATGCAAGCTGGTGCAGCTACTCTGCAAAACAGTATGGAGCTTCCTCAAAAATTTAAAAACAGAGCTACCCTATGACCCAGCAATTGCACTACTAGACATTTATCCAAAGGATACAAACAGTGATCTAAAGGGGCACCTGCACCCCAATGTTTATAGCTGCAATGTCCGCAATAGCCAAAGTATGCAAATAGGCCAGATGTCCATTGACAGATGAACAGATAGAGAAGAGGTGCCATATATATATATATACACACAATGGAATATTCCTCAGCCATCAAAAAGAATGAAATCAGCCATTTGCAATGACATGGATGGAACTAGAGGGTACTATACTAAGCAAAATAAGTCAAAGAAAGACAAATACCAAATGATTTCACTTATACATGGAATTTAAGAAACAAAACAGATGAACATAGGGGAAGGAAAGGAAAAATAAAATAAGATGAAAACAGAGGGAGGCAAATCATAAGAGATGCCGAACTCTAGGAAACAAACTGAGGTTGCTGGAGGGTGAATGGGGCAATGGGGCAATTGTGTGATGGGCAATAAGGAGGCCCTTGATGGAATGAGCACTGCATGTTATATGCAACCGATGAAACACTAAATTCTACCCCTGACACTAATAATACACTGTATGTTAACTACAATGAATTTAAATGAAAATAAAAAATTTTTTAAATCACATTTTTGAAAAATTTTTAACAATGGGAAATTGACCACAATATAATATTGAAGGAATAAGGCAGTATTCAAAGATGCATATATGTATGGAAAACTGCCAATTATATAATATATACTTCTTTATTCATTCAACAAGTACTATTTGGTCTAATTGATCAGGTTAACAGACCCATTTCATCCTTTAGACTTCAATGTAAGTAGCATCACCTCAGAGGTTTACAAAATTATTTCAAATGCTAAAATCCATCACCTATCAATCAGTCATTCATTGCCCCAGCTGTGTGTGGGACAAATATGCAGAAGCTTCAGTGGGTAGCTGCCCCAAGAAATGTACAATTAATGGGATTCAGCACTTTAGAAATGTCTTCTGTATGAATGATTTTCCCTCTTATTTTCTGAAAGGTCTGAAAATGGAGTGGATGTTAAAGAAACTGGAAGGGGGAATGTGACCCACCAAAGAAAATCAGAAAGGAAGAACAATGTGAATGGTGGTCTCAAAGGGATGGTTCAGCTTAACCTGATGCTCTACTCACAACAGCATCTCCCTGTCTGCTGCAGATTACCAAGGGGTTTTACGGAATATCAGGTGGCCACTAGGGGGTGCTAGAATGCTACCATCCCTGCATGACTCTTTTCCTAGGGGACTCCAGATTTGAGATTGAATATAGTTCAAGTTGACCAGAAATAACTTTTCTTTTTCCAGTAAAATAGTGAGAATGTGACAGGTCACATGATTCATAGGAGACCAGGGATTAGAAATCCAGTATTTATGAGTCCCAGGCCATCGAGTCCCAGGCCACACTGCTACCCAAGGGAAAAAACAAAAACTTCAACAAACTTCTATCCTCCCACCAGGAACTAATTAGCAAATTAGAAAAAAGTAAAATGACAACAACAATAACAACAAAACCAATGCACCAGACAAAACTTCAGGAGTTGGAAAAAATACTTCAGAATTTAAAAAAAAAATTTTTTTCAGACAGTATGATCCTTTTTTATCTTAGATATGTAAAAAATGTCTAAATATGGAGGAAAACTTAGAAATACATCCATAAAAATCAATAAGGGTATTTGAAGTTGCTAGGATTATGTTCTTGCTTTTCCCATTTTTTCTCCTCTGCTTTATCCATTTTCTACAATTTCAAGATACCACTGATTGCTTACCATGGCAGACATGACATTAACACTTTTCAGGTAATAAGACATGCATGTGTAGAAGTGTTCAGTCTCCCCAACCCCTACCCCCAGATCAGAACAGAAAGGGAAAAAAAAGTAGAGGGGAGAAGAAAAGTTTTATGGAGGGAGAGGCTCCAAAACGAGACTCAGTAGGGGTTTGGGCAGAAAGAGCTGTAGAAAAATTTTAATTTAATTTTAATTATAACTCTGAATTATGTTTTTGATGCACTCTGGAGTTTTTTTAAAAATATAAGTAAAGAGTTTGAACTATGTTGAGATTGCCTTTTGTGGTGGGTATTTCTTTTATAGAAACATGACCTTGAGGGGCGCCTGGGTGGCTCAGTGGTTAAGCATCTGCCTTTGGCTCAGGTCATGATCCCAGGGTCCTGGGATTAAGCCCCGCTTTGGGCTCCCTGCTCAGTGGGAAGCCTGCTTTTCCCTCTCCCCCTCCCCCGCTGGTGTTCCCTCTCTCACTGTGTCTCTCTCTGCCCAATAAATAAAATCTTTAAAAAAAAAAAGAAAGAAAGAAAAGAAACATGACCTTGAGGTTGAACAACATGGGTTTGGGCTTGGATAAAGATTCAAAAACATTACTGCATTTTATCTAACACAAAATACTGCTTCAAATTATAAGAATAAAAGCTGGATCACCCCAACAAATCTTGTCCGTTTGCTGTTTAATCAGAAAGTAACATAAACCCATAGAGTATAAACCACTGTCCCCCCCTAATTTTTTACCTGTCCTTCATCCATATTTCCATCATACTGTACGTAAGGTACTGGATCTATGTCTTGATAAAAATGCACTGCGTGAAATGTAACGGCTGCTTTATCCAGGAGCTACTTCATACTTAACCAAGTATGCTATCAGCAGTTGAAGCAATTGCAGGCACCGTTTGGGGAAAGTTTCCCGAGATCACTCAAGCCCATGCCCAATGGACTCCAGAGCCTCAGCTTTCCCCATTATCCTACTCTGGAGCTATGCCAAACAAAGAAGGACCAAACCTGCTGGGTTGAAATAAGTGGGAGAGCAGAAGACTGTAGGCAGAGCGGTTGTTGGTGTTTCTACCTCTCACTTCTGTGGCCCTGAAGGGGATGTTAAGAAGTAGTTAAAAAACCAAGGCTTTCCAATGAAAGAAAAAATAGGTAAAAGGACTTCGTCAAAATAGAAAACTTTTGTGCTGTAAACAATGCCATCAAGAAAGTGGAAAGAAAGAAGAAAGAAAGAAAGAGAGAGGGAGGGAGGGAGGGAGGGAGGGAGGGAGGGAGGGAGGAAGGAAGGAAGGAAGGAAGGAAGGAAGGAAGGAAGGAAGGAAGGAAGGAAGATGTACGGAGGGAGGAAGGAAGGAAGGGAGGAGAAAGTGAAAAGACAAGTCACAGGATGGGAGAAAATATTTGCAAATTATGTATCTGATGAGATGTATGGCATAGACACTCTTACCACTTTATAATAAAAAGATAATCTAATTTTTAAATGGGCAAAGGAATTAAAGGCATTTCTCCAAAACAGATATACAAATGGCCAAGCAACACATGCAAATATGCTCCAATACGCTCACCATTAGTCTTTAGGGAAATACAAATCCAAACCACAATGAGACACCACTTCATACCCAGTAGCGCACTGTAATAAAAAACACAGATAATAAGAAGTGCTGACAAGGATATGGAGAAACTGGAGCCCTCATGCGTTGCTGGTGGGAACATAAAACATCACAAATGCTTTGGAAAAGTCTGGCAGTTCCTCCGAATGTTAAGCATAGTTGCCATGGGATCTTGCACTGCACTCCCAGGTATATACGCAAGAGGACTGAAAACACACACCCACACAAACACTTGTCAGTGAATGTTCAGAGCAGCATTACTCATGATAGTCAACAAGTGGAAACACCCCAATGTCCATCACTGATGAATGGATAAACAGGGCATTTCCACATGTTCTATCCATACAGCAAGCATACAAAAAAAGAATGAGGTGCTGCCCACTATAACTGATGGCCTCGAAAAGAAGCCATCCACAAAGCCCACATATTTGATTATTTTTCTTTATATGTGAAATATTGAGAACAGGCAAATCCATAGACAGAAAGTAAACCACTGGTTGCCAAGTGTTGAGAAGAGGGGAAGGAGGAATCACTGCTAAGGGGCACGGGGTTGATTTTAGGGGTGACAAACATTTTGAAATTAGATTGTGGTGATGGTCGCACAACTGCGAATATACTAAAGTACTGCACACTTTAAATGGATGAATCAGGGGCACCTGGGTGGCTCAGTCAGTTAGGCATCTGCCTTCAGCTCAGGTCATGATCTCAGGGTCCAGGGATCGAGCCCCATGTCAGACTCTCTGGTCAATGGAGAGTTGGCTTCTCCCTTTCACTCTCGCTCTGTGCTCTCTCTCAAATAAATAAAATCTTAAAAAAAATTAATGGATGAATTATATGTGAATTTTATCTCAAGAAAGCTGGTTTTTAAAAAATTCAAAAATAAGAAAAAGGAACTCTCGTGTACTGTGGGTGGGAATGTGAACTGGTATAGCCAACTTAGTATGGAGGTTCCTCAAACAATTAAAAATAGAATACAGTCAGTAATCCCACTACTGGGTATTTACCAAAAGAATAAGAAAACATAAATTCAAAAAGGTATCTGCACCCCTATGTTCACTGCAGCATTATTTACAATAGCCAAGACATGGAAACAACCTGAGTGGCCACTGAATGGATGACTGGACAAGGATGTGATATACACACACACAGAGTATTAGCCATAAAAAACGAAAAAAATAAATAAGATCTTGCCATTTGCAGCAACATGGATGGACCTAAGTGGTATTATGCTAAGTGAAAGCCAGAGAAAGACAAATATCATAGGATTTCACTTATATATGGAATCTAAAAACAAACAACAGAAAAGGCAGAAACAGACTCAAATACAGAGAAGGAACTGGTGGTTGCGGGGAGGGGTGGGGTGGATAAAATGGGTGAAGGGGAGTGGGAGATCCAGGCTTCCAGTTAGGGAATGAACAAGTCACCGGGATGAAAGGTACAGCATAGGGAAGATACTCAATGGCATTGCGACAGCCATGTCTGGTGACAGACGGCAGCTACACCTGTGCGGAGCACAGCACGACCTATGGACTTGGCCAGTCGCTATGTCCTACACTTGAACCTAACGTAACATTGCGGGCCAACTAAACTTCAATTTAAAAAAAGTCAATCGGTTGAACTACAGGTGGGTCCTACCCCTGCTAAGCATTTCTTAAAATTCCATCTTGAACCAACTTCTTCTCCCATAGCGCCCCTTTTCTTGCTTGCTCGTTTGCTTCCTTGTTCTTATAGGAGGGGGTGAACTATTTCTTCACAAATCCTAATTTCATGTTCTTAATAAAACACAATAAAAACAGAAAAAAAAATCCATTGCTCTGAAAAATGTAATATATGACACCATAGCCCACACTGTGGCTCTGGAGTCAATATATATACACAGTCATGTTCTAACTTATGTCAAGTATCTACAAACAATTCTAATATGCTCAGTATTTTAGTAACTTAGTGTTTAAAACAGGAACACATGTAGATGAGTAAATTCAAAATGTGCAGCTTTATATAAACATTTTACAAAACTTTTTAAAAACACTTAGCAAGACCATAGACCATAACCTCATTTATAAGCGACATAATTTATGAACTGCTGTGGCAACGTGTATGATACACATTATCAGTTTCTTTATCACACAGACGTCATATTTAATCTTCCCTTCTTGACTTTCTCCCACTGGAAAATAAAACCAAAAAGATTTTCAGTACACTTCATTTTATTATACCATCAAGAAAACATTTCCAGGTTTATTACCGATTTCAGTTTCAAAACAAACTGATGGAAACTTATAGTCTTTAACATCTAGTGGTCATCAAAAATGGGTAAGCATATAAACAGTTAACTTAGTACTCCAAATTCAATGCACAAGAATCTTTTCTAGCGAAAGCATTTTTTTAAAAAAACTGCAGAACAATCTAAAAATCTGTTCATTTAAAGCATTTATGTATTAAAATAATATATTTCAATTGGTTATGGATATCACAAATAGAATGTAAAAGGTATCAGTTCTTCAAATACCATTTGTTTCATTCTGTTCAATTTTGGGTTTCCTGCTACCCATTCCACAGCTCAATCAAAATACAAATGCGTGCAAATTAAACAAGTTATTTAAAATGAAATAAAGTTCAAGGAGAACAAAATTTAGAATTAACTTATGAGGTAATCTTTACTTTCATCGTTCAAGTATCACAGTTCTGAGAAATGCCTCTCTTTTCAAAACCTATTTCATTTAAGATGCTTGCCTTCACGGAGCCCTTATTTCTAGAGCCCCAAAACAAGGTAAATAAAATCCCATGCTTCCTAGAATATTAAATACCATGCAGCATAGCATTAAAAGAATGTTAACTAACTTTAAAAGCAGAATTCTCTTATATTTTACTTTCTGACCAATTAAAAATAAGTTCATTAAAACCACTTGAAATTATGCATTTAACTTGAAATAAGTGACTAAAATTCCAACATAAACATAAGTAACTGTAACTAGCTCAATCCATCTAGTGCCCAAACAATGTAGTGAGGCAAAATGCCCAAAGAGAAAAGCATCGAGAGCGTATGGAAACGAGAGCACTGAGAAGCCACGCTCCCCAGAGCGAACGCAGAGCAGCCATGGGACTAAATTCACGCGCTCCTTTTGGGGACGCGAAGTGTCTCTCATATCTCTCTACACAACTTAAGAGTTCCTAAAGCAAGTCAGAGTGGACCATCAAACTGAAATATCCCATACTTGCCAGTGGTCAGCCAGTTGGGCTCGGAGGCTACATACTGCTCAGCCTGCCCTGGCTCCAGCCCAACCTGAAGCTCTGCTTTTAATGTCCGTATGCTGCAGAGAGGGGCAGGATGGAAGCCGTTCAAGGCCTGATGAAATGGAACGGTAAATTCCCACTTCCTATCGCCTGTCAACTTCCTATAGTTCAAATCACCCTTGAATAAAATTAAATGTGCCTTCTGCAGTTCAGCATACAAGTCAGGAGCAACCTGAGACATTACGCAGAATTCATGAGGCAGGGTCCAAAATATATGATCACGGTAAACCCATCTGCCCGTCTTTACATAGGCTTCCCACTCAGCCCCACACTTGGACATCCACTTATGATTAGACATTTTCATTTGTTCAATTAACCAGTTAAAATCACGGATAGTAGTATCGGACACAAACCACGGAATGGTTTTTCCATAAAAATGGATCTCAGTAGCCAGTTGAGAGGACAACAAAAAGTCAGCTAAAACTAAATCCGTAACAAGTTCAAACCCAGAATTATCCAGAACAATTACTACTCTGGTAATAGATGCTTTTTCTCTTGTTTTCTTGCAGTTGTTAAGCAGTGACCAAAGACGTTCCATGTCATTCACTAAAATCAAAGGTTTTAGTTCCTCCAAAGAATTAATTACATTGGTTTTCTGAGACCTGGTTTCCCCGCCTGATAGAGACAGATCACACTTATTCCCCCACAGTGAAATCTGAAAAAGAAAAAGTACAAAACTTTTACCCTTCTTTTGAATAACCAACAAAAACTCTATTGTGTAAAATGGGGGGGGGGGGGTTGCTAAAACTATTCGTAAAATTCATATCTACAACACGCTTAATTTAAAATACCCATCAGATCTACACCTTCTCTAATAATGCAAAGACTGTGTTTCCATCATGATGTATAAACAAGGTTAAGACAATGAAACATTTAATTGGTCACTATGTAATAATTAAAAAAAAAAAACTGGTCTGAATGATGTTAACGATCTGTATGGCTTAAACCAGAATGATTTTGCATCTTGCAGATATTAGAATACGATCACACTGTAAAAAGAGGTTACAAAGTTTATTTAAAAATCTAAAGTCAAAAGAAAAATAAGTTCCCTTTTCCCTCCTCATATTCCTCCCCAAACGCTGTTTCTTTTACTACTTGTATAACCTTAGGACCAGGCAAACTCTCTGGGATTTAGGTCTCTTACTTGAAAAATAAAGAAATTGGGCAAGGTGATGTCTAAAGATCCCTCCAATTCCAATCATCTATTATTCCATTTTAAATTGAAATAATACTCAAGTTTATTTTATAGAAAATGGTACGTAGCCCCCTTTTTAAAGCTGTAATTAAATTACATGTTTAGGGGCGCCTGGGTGGCACAGTGGTTAAGCGTCTGCCTTCGGCTCAGGGCGTGATCCCGGCGATCTGGGATCGAGCCCCACATCAGGCTCTTCTGCTATGAGCCTGCTTCTTCCTCTCCCACTCCCCCTGCTTGTGTTCCCTCTCTCGCTGGCTGTCTCTATCTGTCGAATAAATAAATAAAATCTTTTAAAAAATAAATAAATAAATAAATAAATTACGCGTTTAGGAGTACAGGCTCTAGAATCAGAGAGACGTGGGTTGAAATCCCAGCATTTCCAGTTAACAGCCATTGGTAAAGTATATATGCTCCCTAAGGCTCAAGTCCCACAATGGAAAAATGACATAACAGCACTCACCTTGTAGTTACTGTGAGAGGTGACATAATACGTTTAACTAACACACCCAATACTCCATAAATATTAGCCAAAACAGACTCTACTCTTGTGTAATTCAAAGAGGAAAATGCACATTCTAAGAATATTATGTTTAAAATAAGACAGATGAATGGATGTTTTTAAGTGCAAGGCTTAAATATTAAGTGTCCATCTGATGCAGAAACACAACGGTGTGGGCGACGGCACTCCTCAGTTGACATCAGGGTCTCTGTCCACCGCCCACACAGTTTCCCTCACACCATCTTCCAGTTTGTAATTCCGCGTTAGGTTATGCCATTATTTGACTGTCTATATTCTCTCGAGATTACAAGTTCTATGATAGCAAGGACCGTCTGTTTTCCTCAACATCACAGGCCCCGCATGCAGTTTGACAGAGCAGGTGCTGAAATGTTTGTGTGGACAGTGGGCTTTTAAAAACAGATCAACAGGGGTGCCTGGGTGGCTCAGTCGTTAAGCGTCTGCCTTCAGCTTAGGGCGTGATGCCAGAGTCCTGGGATTGAGCCCCACATCAGGCTCCTCTGCTGGGAGCCTGCTTCTCCCTCTCCCACTCCCCCTGCTTGTGTTCCCTCTCTCGCTGTCTCTCTCTCTCTCAACTAAATAAATAAAATCTTTAAAAAAACAAAAACAAAAACAGATCAACATTCCCTGCAAATTAAAACGCCCTTAGGTTTCTTGTAGGAAGTTAACCTGCTGGTCATCATGAGTACTAACGGAAGGCAACTTTGGCCTCCTTCACTTGGCCACATTCAATGACAGAAAACAGAGAGGTATTCCTTCTTCACAACTTACTATACTCACGGGACAAAGACACACTCAAAGACCGCCCTTGAAACAATGGGCCAGCTACAGGTAAGGACTGACATGTTACTGGTTTTTTTTCTTTTCTTTTTTAATTCTAAATTAAGCATAAAGGCTAGTTTCAACTGGGGGAAACAACTAGGCTTATTATTTAATAATACCCTGCCAACTTATCTTCCAAACTCAAAATAAGCCTTTCCCTCAATCATGCAGCTTACTCTGCTTGCCCTCAAAGCTTTATCAGGATTCTGCAGTCTCTACTTTCAAAGTATTTCCAGAATACTGGTGACATTTAACACCTCTTCTTGGTCCAGTCATCCCTCCCGGAGTCACATCAATAACAGACTTCCCCATGTCTAGCCTTGTACCCCTTCAGTGTGTCCTGAGAAGTCATCCTTGAAACAAGTCAATCCTCGTTACTCCTCTGATGAAAACGCTCGAATAGCTCCCCCGTGATGGCAATGTGAGTAAAAACCGAAATCTCACCTTTGCTTACGAGGCCCTTCCAGGCCCCTCACCTCACTCATTTCCTGCAGAATCCCCTGGCAGCTTCTCTCACATACTTGCCAGTTTCCCACGTCAGGTACCCTGGCAGGAACACTCCCCCAGACCTGCATGTGACTCACTCCCTCGCCAGCTTTGCATCTTTCCCCATCACCTTCTGAGGCCCTTCCCTGGCAGCCCCACTTTAAACGGTACCCCTGCATCTCCTCCAACATCCCCATTCTCCTGCCCTGCTCTATCTTACTTCGTGGCATTTCCTAATAGCATCTTCTTCTGGAAATGTTTCTAACTTTGTCTGGGAGATGAGGGCTGGGGATACTGTTGTGTAAAACCCCGCATTTTCAAATAGTTCTGATTCTAATAACACATCTTAAGGATGTGTTCGAATGAGAATTAAAAACTAAACTTAATGAAAGACAGATGAAGAAATGTAATAAAATCCTATTAAAGAGGCCACAGACCCCCTGAGTGTTTCCACCTGACGGTAAGAGCAGGCTGGGTGTTCTAGGCTCTGTGCTCCCCACTGACACGACTGAATCCACTTTCATTCTCACAAGGTATGTACTGCCATCTTCATTTAACACAGGAGGAAACTAGCTCAGAGAGACTAAGTAACTTGCCTCAGGCCCAACAACAAGTAAGTGACAGAACCAGCATTCAAGTCCAAGTCAGGCTAGGCCGACCAAGTGACTATGAAGTATTCTCTCAAGAATGACAGAGGCTATGAAGCCAGAGAACTCTTGTGCCACTAAAATCACCTCCAGCTGAAGAGATTTCAAGACTCATTTTCAGAGATTAAGTGGATTTTCAGCTCTTGAATAACACTATTACTAAAATGATAAAAAATGATCAATTATAAGTTAAATGACAATATATACACGTGCTTTGTTGTTAAATCAATGCCACTTTATTTTTTTAACTATTTAAATACACAAAATATACTCAGGAGGTTAATTATCACATTTACCTGAAGAAGTTGGAAAAATTCATCTCTCAGCTGATTTTCATCTAGGTCTTTGATGGCTCTTACCACCTCTTGCAGGTGAGTACACAGGGCAATGATAGATTCCTGTGACTCAAAGAAATTTTGGTCTTTGGATTCTTTAAACACATCAAAGTCATCAATTGGTGGACTATAGGAGGAGAAAAACATAGAGGTGAAACATTTCTATAACTCTGTACCTTTTTTTTTTTTAACATTTGGATAATTTGCAGTTGTTTAAAGGAAAGTGAGTAGAAGTATCTAATCTCAAAAATGACTGGTAATAGATACTGTATCAAACATAAATCAGGTTACAGAAAAATGAATAGTTATCAAATTACACAAAATAAATCAAATTACACAAAAATAAATCCCCAAACTCATTTTAGTTAACTGTCACAAGTTCCCTACTCAAATATTTTACTGGAATTTGAAGTAATTATAGTGATATATCCATAATTATTTACCCAGTTAGGGGTTCCAGAGCAAAAGTAGAAAGCAACAACATTTCAAGATAACTGCTTTAGTTTAACAAGTATTTTTGGGGGTTCTAGATGTGGCAGGGTTCCATGAAACAAACATATGGGTATCAATATTTGAACACAATATGGTAATTACCAACAGAGTCAAACATACAGTATTATGGGAACCCAAAAACTACTTGAGAGAAATCAGAAAATATTCAGTAAATTTTACTATAATAACAAATTTTGACTACATATATGTAGTTTTTGGGTTTTAACCAATGGTGATATATGTGTCAGGGCTTTATGCTGTCCAATGAGAGATCAAGTAATATTAATACTGGCCTAAGAACATAACTAGCAAGGTATAAATAAGAACATCATAGACTTTACAGAACCAAACACAAAAGACATTCAGATCATCTGAACTTCTAAATTAGCAACTTTTTCCAGGGGTCCTCTACCTCAGGATAAAAACAATGTAACTGATGTGGGACTGACTTCAAAAACAAACGCATACCAGAATTTATACATCCCCATGATTGCAGTCTCCTTCAAGTCTCCCTGGGAAGCTACACCCTATTCCAAGGATGCTGCCATTGCTCAAAGCACTTCTGGGATTTTCTTTAGAACTTGTGGCACATTATTGAACGTCCTATCAGTGAGAGCACATCTTTATCCTTTGGGGTTTATTTGGAGCCAAAGTCACTCAGAGAAGTTTCAGTAGAATGATGTGTGTAAATCAAACGGAGTAATAGTTTGATTTTTGTTATCAAACATGAAGAAGAACTAAAAAATAGTGAGACTAATTTTTTTTAGGTTCTGAAAGAGGTTCCAAAGAATTAAAAGATGTTTTTAGCAACGACAGCATTGCCAAAATAAATCGGTCTCTCAAGGTGACTTAAAGAGATAAGAATTACTTGGACGCACAGGTTCCAGTGTAGGGGTCAGCGAACTGCAGCTCGCAGACCCAGTGTAGCCCGCCACCTGTTTTTGTATGACCTGTAAGCTAAGAATGATCTTTATACTTCTGAGTGGTTGAAAAAAAGGGTATTTTACGAAACACAAAATTCAAATTTCAATGTCCATAAATAACATGTTATCGGAGCACAGCCACACTTGTTCATTTACGTACTGTTTGTAGCTGCTTTGCAGGCAAGGTCAGAGCTGAGTAGCTGCAACAAAGCCCATATGGCCCCCACAGCCTAAAACGTTTACTATCCCGCCCTTTACAGGAAAAGTTTGCCAATCCTTGTTCTAATGTTTTATTCATAAATCATTAAACCCACACCTCTTATTAAGAATGAACCTTATTCCTTGTATTTAAGAGTAAACTCATATACTTACATATGATTTCTGATTTTAAAAAATGTTTGCTATTTTAGAATCTACTAAAGCTGTGTATGTGCACCCACTATGACCCTGTGGTTCACTCCTAGATACACACCCAACAGGAAGACATGCGTCTGCTCAGCAAAAACATGTGTTCGAAGGCTTGTAGCAGCATTCTTCATAATAACCCCAAATTGGGAACTACTCCAATATCCATCAATAATAGAATAAACAGTGTGTGATATATTCATATAACACAATACAACATAGCAATGAAAATGATTAACATTTATATGCAACAATATGGATGAATCTCACCAACATAATGCCGAATGAAAAAAGCCAGACACAAAATTAGATCCAATATAATTTCATTTAAATGAAGTTTATGATGTACTGTATGGTGACTAACATAACATAATAAAAAAAATTTTTTTTAAATAAAGCTTGTCATTTGGGAAAAAATAAAAAATAAATGCAGTTTAAAAACAGGCAAAACTAACGCAGGTCAGGACAGCGTTATCCTTGAGGGGCAAGAATGGCAGGACCGAAAGCGCCATATGCGAGGCTTCTTTGAGTCCAATAAGGTTCTGCCTCTTGATCTGGGTGCTTGGAATGTAAGCATATTCTGGTAAAGATTGTTGAACACTTAAGATATGTTCTGGATGTATATTATACTTTAATAAAAGCTTTAAAATGCCCATTTTCTCCATACTTTCATTTTTCAATATCTGAAGTATATTTTCTTAATATTTAAATTTTGCATATGGCTGACATTTTGAGTCTTAATTTAGACTACTCAACTATTTAACTCTGATAAAAACTAAAACACACATCTTGACAAAGAAAATTAAAAGTATGTTTCAGTATAAGGGACAAAAATCAACATAAACATGTCTTAAAGACAATGTGTGCTTTGGGATCCTGGAAAAGTAAAGACCCTTCTTTGGTCACTGGAGCTGTATCACTGGCCCAGGATAGGAACTCCTCCTACGAACTGGACATTTAAAAACTTTCAGTACTGGTCCTGCTACAGGATATTTCTTCCTTACACTGACCTAAAACCAGAGTTCTGATGTAAATTCCCTGACTTCTGAGTGTCTGCCGCAGAGATGACCTGAGGAGAGTTCTACATCCATGACTGACTAACATTCTTGTTCTTGCAACTGTAAGCTACATTTTGCCTCAACCCCTTTTAACAAGCTGTTCCTGAACCAGTGGGTATCAATCCAGGACGTGAGGAATCTCCCTGAGGTGTGAAAAGAAAAACTGATGCCCAGGCCCCACCGCAGACAAAGTAAACCATTAGTGGTTATTTTAATATAATGACTTCAAACCCTGCGTGTTTAAAAAAAAAAAAAAAAAAGATTCCTCACCTAACTGGGTTATAAATGTGTAGCCAGGTTTGTAAACTTCTACCCTAGATTTAATTCTGAACCCGATCTACCTCTAAAATCAAACTCAGAAACACATTCCTTTTACTTTTCTAACTTCCAAACTCCCCCAACCCTGTGCAGGGAGCCACCCCATGTTTCAACACTTCTGTAACTTTGGCTCATATCACGGATGTTTTCCAGAATTATGAAACTCTCACCCAGAATTTCAGACTCACGTTAGTCCTTGACAGACATCTAAATTTACTGCTTGGAAAAAGATGGTTTAATGAGGGCTCTAAGCTGATTTAAATAGACCAGGGTCAAGTACAGGCTATACCATTTACAAGCCATGTAACCCCGGGTAACTTGTTAACATTGGACCTTGATTTCCTCAACGGAAACCATAATAATACCTACACTTCACCGGGCTGCAAAGTAACTGGAACATAGCTGGTGTTCAACACATGACCGCTCCTAGTATTGGCAATAGTCTTGCTCAGTTGCCTCCCATGTGCCAGGCAATGTGCTAGATATCTAACAGTGTATTTTGCCTTGAGAGCAAAAGTTCTAAAATACAGTGGGTGCGGGGTGAGAAACCATTAAGTAATTAAATTAAATTTAATATACTTATTCAGCAAAAACACGTTGTGACTTTAAAAAGTAATTTCTACGGGCACCTGGGTGGTGCAGTCAGTTGAGCATCTGACTCTTGGTTTCAGCTCAGGTCATAATCCCAGGACCCTGGGATCAAGCCCCACTTCGGGCTCCATGCTGAGCACGGAGTCTGCTTGAGATTCTTGCTCTCTCCCTCTGCCCCTCACACTCGTGCTGTCTCTCTCTAAAATTAAATAAATAAAATCTTAAAAACAATTATTTAATTTTTAAAAAATTTCTAAAGATTAAGACAGAAAAAGCTAATGAACAGACTTAAATTGTTTCCCCAAATAATTTTTTTATTTTACTATTAGTGCTGGTTTGATCAATTGCTTTCAATTATTCTTTCCTATGTTTAGGAACAGATACCAAAGAATTCCTCTTATTTAGCAAACCTGTATTTTTGTAATCAGTGCCCTAAAAGGATGATCCACATTACATTACACTTTTTTTTTTTTTTAAGATTTTATTTATTTATTTGACAGAGAGACAGCCAACGAGAGAGGGAACACAAGCAGGGGGAGTGGGAGAGGAAGAAGCAGGCTCCCAGCAGAGGAGCCTGATGTGGGGCTCGATCCCAGGACTCCGGGATCATGCCCTGAGCCAAAGGCAGACGCTTAACGACTGAGCCACCCAGGCGCCCCTACACTTTCTTCTGCTCTCTAAATCAGTTCTATATCAGAATTTTCCTAGGAAAAAATTAAATTAGTATAAACAAGCCTATAAAAAGTGATCTTATATATGTTTAACTTTTAAAGTCTGTCTCTATTTAGCCCATTAAAAAAAAGGCTAAAAATTAATTAAGATGGTGCAAAAAACACCATAGTGATTCACTGATCTGTTGACTCCTTGCCCCAAGTTAACTGACATATTACCTATTTTAATAAGCAAAACATGCTTCCTTTGTTCTGTCTTGTTCTACTGAAATAGTTTTTTCAAATTAACATTTTTTGTTCAATAAATACAATTTGTTTCTCTCTAAAAGTCTTTGTAAGAATTTTTAATTAGTTCCCACTTCAGATATATCCTTTTTTTAAATATTTCATTTTTAATAATCTCTATACCAAACGTGAGGCTGGAACTCAGAACACTGAGATCAAGAGTCGCATGCTCTACTGACCAAGCCAGCCAGGCGCCCTCAGATATTATATCTTACATCTATTCTGGGCAACTGGGTTGTAATTGCCAAGAATCTATTATATCGATAACACTTGCAGAAACATCCAATACTGCCATTAATATCTGTTGAACTGAATTCTGGCTCCCACTGGCTTTTATTTTTAAACTTATCATTTTATAATTTCGAAAAAGCATTAAGTCATCTAAACATTTATTATTTGATGTTATATACTTACCTCTGGATAATTGCTTCATGAATTCTACGATACATGTAGCATTCTACAAATAACCAAGGTGAGTAAAACCACCTGGGTTTTCCATCATTTTCATTTAAAAGACTCTGTTGATATTCTAGGTACTGATTCCATATGTCAGTATCAACAAACTTCTCAACAAAGGGGATTATTGGTTTATCTGTTTGCAATTCATTTCGTAATTTAGAAAGAAGAGAAATTGCTTTCTTTTCAGCTTCTGTGCCTTTCTGCAGAAACATGAAAAAGTATTTAAATATTTAAAAAATATGTGGAAAATCTATATTTAAATATATAATTTACATATGTAAACAATTAATTTACATAGGAATAAGCCCTCTAGGATAACACATTTTTAAGGTCCTAAAGAAGGAAAAAAATACTAGATTTCAAAGCTACTTTTTATGTCTTTTACAAACTATTATAAACATTGAAATTCAGAATTCTTAAGTTGAAAATCAAAGGACACACACATTATCCTATCTTAGCTATTCTGCCTTTTTTAAGTTTCTTCTAAGGAACCAGAGTTCTTCTCTAGAGGAGGAATGATCCTTACCACAGACGGAAAACTGCTATTGTGTTTCTGTTAAAGAGTTAACAAAAAATTAAAGTGAAAACACAGTATTACCTCTCCATGTTTCTCAAAAAATTCACTTTTATGTCGATGCAATGTATCAATAGCCTTGGTTAAGATCTGTGGTATTCTGTCTTTAATTGTAAGATACGCAAATGATCTAGAAAAGAGAGCCACATACACAGTATATTAGAGTTAAAATACCAGCAGAATGGCCATCTTCCAGTTTCACTTGAATTAAAATTCCTTTTCATACAAGCATTATAAAGTAAGCCACCGTTGTTTGACCAAGAAAATCCGAAAACTTCTCTGGTGTTACAGGTCACGAAAGCTAAACATTCTTCGTGCTTCTAATCCCAGATTCTCCCCTCGAGACTGTCCCATGATTATCTTTCCCATTCTCTTCCTTTTATTTTCTCGAATCAGAAACGTAACAATGTGATAGGAAAAAGGATTTATCCTAAAAAGGAAATTAGGATAAAAGAATTTATACTAAAATATATACTAAAATACATAAAAATTTATACTTATATAATAAATATACACTAAAATATATAAAAATTTATACTAAAACTCTTGTTTCGGGTTTATTACTTACTAAGTGACTTCACATACTTAGAAAGACGAATGAGGCAACAGATGTAAAACTGTGTGAAAGCCTCTACTGGGCTAGAAGATCAAGAATGAAAGATACTTTATTAACCTGCTTTTCTCTTTTCTCTTAGTCTATATTCTTAGCCAATTTTAATTCTCTTCAAAGGTTTTCTCTCCTGCCTTCTCTACCTGCACAATGACTCCATCCACCTTACTCTGCCCCCAAACAAAATTAAGGCAAGTTACCATCACATTTTCCCAACCAAAAAATTAGGAGACTTTCTAGAAGTGTTAAAGAATGAAAAAGGCTGGAGGAAAAACTTGAGCATACTTGCATCAAAAAAAAAATAAGATACTCTTAATTTTAGGCATACAAAAATCAAGATTTACAGATTATTATTTTATACATAATTAATTTTTAAGCAAATGCATATGACTCAGTTGGAAAAAAAAGACTTCAGGGGCGCCTGGGTGACTCAGTTGGTTAAGCGGCTGCCTTCAGCCGGGTCATAATCCCAGGGTCCTCGGATCGAGCCCCCGCATAGGACTCCTTGCTCAGCCGGAGACTGCTTCTCCCTCTCCCTCTGTCTGCTGCTCCCCCTGCTTGTTCTCTCTCTCTCTCTCTCTGTTAAATAAATAGATAAAATCTTTAAAAAAAAGACTTAAGTGATGAAATTCTGTGCATTTCTAGAGCACAAAACTTAGCTGATCCGTTCATTTCTACCTTCACATCACCAAAGTACGGTAGTTAAGTTTTGGGGGAGTCAGAAGTTATATGCAGATTTTCCAAAGAAGAGGAAAGGAGGGGTGTCAGGGCCCCTAACCTCAACCCACCCCCACCTGTGTATGGGTCAACAGTCCTACTAAATTTCCTCAGAGTTTCCTCAAAGGTCTGCATCTGTGAGGGTAAAGTCCCAGGTCAGGACTAAAGTAGAGCCAGAGGAACCTAGGGCTCAAAATTTAAGGTTCCACACACTCCCTTATATTTTGCATGACTGAACGAGTGCCTGCTCAAATTCTGGGCCATTAGTGTCTCTCCAGCCTCATTCTATTCCCGTTAAGCTCAATTTCCTCTACGTGCTCCTTTGGGAGGGGGCAGTATTTTGCAAGACATAGCTCAAAGATAAATTTGGCTATTCAATTTATACAAATAAATATTTTTTTATAGTCGTCCACAACTTTGTCCAGAAATCTGTGACATGACGCGTAAAAAGCGAAAAGCTGCAGGCACTGATAGTGGGATCACGAATTAATCTCAACGGCAATAGGAAGAAACATTTCTCGATAAATCTGAGATTCCTAACTTTTGCAGAAAAATTTAGCCCTCCAAAAGTGCGTTTATTAGAGTAAAGATGAGTAGAGCCATGCCGCTGTTAACACCCTGAAAGGGGATAGAGGAACATAAACTCTCAAGTCATGAGTCAAACAAAACAGCAGCACCGGATCACTTGAAAGACAAGTTATCTGATCGACATAAATTATAACATAAGCCTACGAAAAGGCCTGAACAAGGACAGTAGAGAGAAGCCGGGTGACCGGAGGATTTCGGCGGGGTGCGTAGTCCGCTCCCAGCATTCAGGGAGAAGGCTGGAAACCGATCCGAGTCCGGAGCCCGGCGGGCAGCCGCAGCCAGCAGGCTTCGCCCACCTGCCCCGGGCCGCCTCGCTCCCCGAGGAAGCCGAGCCGACGCGCCGGCGAGCGGGGCCGAACGGCTGGACCAGGCGTCCCCGGCCCGCCGCAGCATTCCTGATGGTTACCCAGAGGTTCCCGGCGAGGCCCGGCTTTCCGGAGAAGCAGGGAGGGGGAACAGCAGCGGAGGGACTGGGCGAGGAAAGCGACACAAACCCTTCGTCCTGTCCCGAGAGGGACGCCGGAGTCCCGGCCATCACCTCTGCCGTGCGGGCGCCAACGCTCGCGTCGCACCCGCTGCACGAGAGGCGGTGCCGGCGCCAAGGAAGAGCTGAGAAAGGGAGGGGCATGGGTTAAAAAAATGCATTTGAATGAAGAAACTTTATTTGGTGCCCGCGGAAGAGACAAAAACGGCCTGCTGGAAGACGAGGAGATCTTCCGGGGACGAGGGCGGGGACAACTAAGGGCGACGAGCGCAGCGGAATAAGGAAGCAGGCGAAGGCGGAAGCAAGCAGGGACCGGGAGGTCCCAGACACTAGGGAGCGGAAAAGGTCGCGGCGACGCGGATCACGTGGTCCGGCAGTCACGTGCACCCGGCGGCTCACGTTCTGCCGGGCCGGCAGTTCTGCGCGCCTGCGCAGTGCGGGCACTGGTACGGTCGCCGGCGAGGCAGTGCAGGCTGCGGGAAGCGGGAGGTTGGATACCGCTCTTGTGTCTTACCTGGAGCCGGATCGCGGAAGCTTGCGCGCTTGGCACGTCCCTCTTCTTTTCCGGCGGAGAGGTTAGTGCATTGCCTTTCTTCCGCAGCTTGTATGGGCCCTCCCAGCGGTCCTCACCTTTGATCCCGGCCGCTCTGAACCGCTCGGGTCACCAGGTTTCACCGGAACCTATGCGGTGATCTTTGGTTGACTTAGCTGGGAGTAAAAAAGCACGCAATCCATAAACACTTACTGAACCTTTTTTTGAGGTAGTGCATAGCGCTTACCACAAAGATTTTTTTTTTTTTAATTGAGCTTAAGGAATTGGAAGGCATGCTCCCAAAGATTAGCGCCGCTCTTCCTTTGAATCGTAACCTGGCTGATACTGTTTTCTTATTTGGTATTATTGTTCTTAAGAAGTAGGAAATGTGCCTAGGAACTGAGTAGCTGCCTTGTGTTTCATTCAGAAAATATCAGTGGAATACCTACTGTATAGTGGGCACTGTGATCAAAGGCACAGCATGAATGGAAGACAAATCTTATCCTCAAGAAGTTTACATTCTACGGAAGGGAGAGGGAAATCTATTCTTTCCTCTAATGTTCTCTCCTTTAGCTTTGTCACTATTTTTTTAAAGAATTTATCTTTTTTTAAAAAAATAATCTCTACACCCAACATGGGGCTCAAACTCACAGCCCAGAGATCTACCGACTGAGCCAGCCAGGCGTCCCTGGCTTTGTCACTACTTAACATATATTTTTCTGACTTACCCAGTTTATGTTCTGGCATCTCCAATGTGATGTAAGTTTCAAAAGGTAGGGATTTTCGTCTGTTTTGTTTTCATGTGTATTATCAGCAATTAGGACAAAGTCTGGCACATGGTAGGAACTCAGTTCATCTTTGTTATATGAATTGACAAATTAGAAATAGAAGGCATTCAAGTGATGTTCAATGCAATGGAAAAATTAATTAATTTTTAAACAGTGGAGGAAGATAGAGAGTTGGTTGTGCATTTTAAATGAAGTGATTGGGGAAGACTTCAGTGGGTAGGAGTCTGTTGGAGCAAAGATCTGAAGGAGGTGAGGAAATGAGCCTTACAGATTCTTAGGAGAAGAGCATAAGGAACAGTCAGTACAAAAAGTACCAAGATCCAGAGTGACTGGAGCAAAATGAGCAAGGCATAGAGCTGTAGGAGATTTAAGGTGGAGAGAAGGGCCAGAGAATGTAGGACCATGCATCCCTTTTAAGGTCTTTGGCTTTTATTTCAAGTAAGATGAGAGGCCAGCTTCAAATTTGGTGCAAGAGGAAAGATGTGATCCGACGTAGGTCTTCAGAGGATTGCTTTGGTTGCTGTGTTGAGAAGAATCTGTAGGGGGTGAAGAACAGAAGCAGGGAGACCGCTTAGGCGGCTCTTACAATAATGGAAAGACAGCAACTTGGACCAGGGTGGTAGCAGTATCGGTTGAGACCTGGTGCACATAAAGCCAGTGGGATTTGCTGACATACTGGGTATGGAGAATGAAGAGGCAAGGTGGATTGTAGGTTTTTGCCTTTAGCAAAGATAAGAATATAATTGCTATTTTGTGAATGGGAAAGACTGTGGGAAGAATAGAATTTGTGGGAAGATTTCAGAAGCTTAGTTTTAAGCATGTTACGTTTTTCATGCTTATCAGAGTGGTTTAGGAATAAATATTTGCTATTCATCAATGCATATTTGGAGCTGCAAATTGGAGTTGCATATACGGAGCTGAGAATAGAGAAGAAAAGTGGCCCAAATACTGAGCCGTGGTGCTTTTGATTGTTGAGGGGATAGGAAAACACAAAAGAGATGGAAGGTACAACCAATGAGGTAGGAGGAAAATGGCCAGTGTTGTATACCAGAAACCAAGTGAAGAAGTTGCTTCCAAGAGGGTGGAGTGATCAACTAACCTGATGTTGCTGATAAATCAGGTAAAATGAAGATGAGAAGTGACCACTGGATTTAGAAATATGGAGGTCATTAGTGGCCTTGAAGTGGGATTTGGCAAAGTGGTAGGGATAAAACCCTGTTTGAAGTGGATTCAAGAAAATCAGAGAAGAGGAGTTAGAGACAGTTAATAAAACTCCTTTTAAAGGAAAGGAACTGAGAGAAAAGCTAAAGTGTATGGAAAGAAAAAGGGGTTAGGGGAGAATTGTTTTTATAAGATAGAAATTAAAGCATAGCCATATGCTAATTAGAATATGGTGGAAAGCGATGCCTGAGTGGCTCAGTCACTTAAGCATCTGACTCTTGGTTTTGGCTCAGGTCATGATCTCAGGGTCCTGAAATCGAGCCCCGCATCAGGCTCTATGCTCAGCGCAGAGTCTGCTTGTCTCTCTCCCTCTGCTCTTCCTCCTGCTTTCTCTTTCTCTCTGGAATAAATAAATAAAATCTTTTTTATTTTACTTATTTATATGACAGAGAGATTGGCAGCAAGAGAGGGAACACAAGCAGGGGGAGTGGGAGAGGGAGAAGCAGACTTCCTGCTGAGCAGGGAGCCGGATGCAAGGCTCGATCCCAGAACATTGGAATCATGACCTGAGCCTAAGGCAGACGCTCAACGACTGAGCCACCCAGGCAACCCAATAAATAAAATCTAAAGAAGGAAAAATAAATAGCATGAAAGAGAAAAGAAGGGTTTAGCCATTGCTGCTAGGGGCAGGAAGGGATGAGACTTGGTGTGCACATGGAGGACCTGGTTCCAGATGGGACCACAGGCAGCTCATCTGTGGCAGCAGATGGGAAGACACACTACATGGGCACAGAAGTAGTCGGTGGGCCGGTGGATCAGCAGGTGAGAGCTTATGGAAATTCTCTTCTGGTTGTTTCTGTTCTGTCAACGAAGGAGGAAGCAAGATCATTATTAAGAATGAGAAAGGAAGAGGAGGCTTTGGAGGTATGAGGAGAGAGCACAGAGTCGACTCTGGTAGGGAAATAGGTTATGGTGTTCGGCAGCGTGAAGGGCGCTCCTGAAGGAAGCGGTCATGATTTTAAAGTGAGACCAGTTGGCGTGGTTGGTTGGTTGTCTGTAGCCACGTTCAGAGGCAGGAGTGCAGGCACATATTAGGTGAATTATTTTTAATTTTGGTGGATGTGATGTCACACGGGGATGAGGAAGAGAGAGGGATGCAAGGGGTTTGAGGTATACGGAGGAGAGAAAGAGATGGTAGACCACAGAATATATACTGAGCGTGGCGGAAGTGACGTGTAGGGAATGAGGGGTGCTGAAAGGGTGTTTGGACCATTGAATTGTTAGGTCCTATTGGGGTTGAAGAATTGTTGGAATTGAGTAAGAGGAGTGAGCTTGAAAGACCAGACATGGGGCGCCTGGGTGGCACAGCGGTTAAGCGTCTGCCTTCGGCTCAGGGCGTGATCCCAGCGTTCCGGGACCGAGCCCCACATCAGGCTCCTCCGCTGGGAGCCTGTTTCTTCCTCTCCCACTCCCCCTGCTTGTGTTCCCTCTCTCGCTGGCTGTCTCTATCTCTGTCAAATAAATAAATAAAATCTTTAAAAAAAAAAAAAAAAAAGACCAGACATGGAGTTTGGAGTAGAATGCTGGAAACCAAGCATATGAAGTTGCAGTTGCTGATAATGCACAAAGCTTATGCAGAACTTTTAGAGTAATTAACAATCTAATATACTTTTAACCTTTAAATTTAGTTTGTGCAATTAAAATTTAACTTTCCTGAGATGTGCCCCAGTTTTTAACAAAACCTTAATTTTGTGTGTATGTTAGACACCTTAAATGCTACGTCTGTCTTTCTCTGCAAAGACAGAAAACACACTTCTTTTTTTTTTTTTTTTTAAGATTTTATTTATTTATTTGACAGAGAGAGAGACAGCCAGTGAGAGAGGGAACACAAGCAGGGGGAGTGGGAGATGAAGAAGCAGGCTTCCAGCGGAGGAGCCTGACATGGGGCTCGATCCCAGAACTCTGGGATCACGCCCTGAGCCGAAGGCAGACGCTTAACAACTGCACCACCCAGGCGCCCCAGAAAACACACTTCTTGTTTGTCCTGTAGCTTTTGCGTTCTTTGTCCTAGTGCTTTGCGTAACCTCACCATGAAGGCAGTCTTTAGTTTCAAGGTAAGAATTTCCTAGAAGAGAATAGGAGAACCAGTGTATACAGATTTCTAAAATTTTTTATAATTAGTTTCTTCAAAACCCACTGGTTCAACTGGCAAGGAATAGTACTAATTAAAGGTGAACTATAATAGCTAGTTGGACTAGAACTAAACAGAGAATTCCAGCTTTTGAGATACTTTGAAAGTAGTAGCTTCTAAACATCACCTTGACGCACCCTGGTCCTCTTCCATTTAGAGGTGGGTAATATAGCACAGTGTTACTGTGTCGTCTTTGGAATTGGAACAGCCTAGGTTATAACTACACTTTGTATTTATTTTTTTATTATTTATTTATTTATTTATTTTTTAAAGATTTTATTTATTTATTTGACAGAGATAGAGACAGCCAGCGAGAGAGGGAACACAAGCAGGGGGAGTGGGAGAGGAAGAAGCAGGCTTCCAGCGGAGGAGCCTGATGTGGGGCTCGAACCCAGAACGCCGGGATCACGCCCTGAGCCGAAGGCAGACGCTCAACCGCTGTGCCACCCAGGCGCCCCATATTTATTTTTTTTAACCTCATTCTTTTACTAGACTTAGGTTAAGGTGTATTTGTTCTGCAGATGTTTTTACAGAAGTATGCTTATTACCTAGGAAAATATTGTATGTATTTGAAAACATGTAAAAAACAAAAACACCTTGAACTTCTCATTCTTCTTCTTTTAGCTTGAGATGTGGTAATGTCAGCCAGACTGTTCAGAGCCTTGGCCGGATCTCACTGTATTTTATCAAAAGTGCGTCAGTGCCAAAGACTTGTTCATGGAACGTTAAAACCACCCAAAGAATTTGAGACTACAACATGCAGCACCATGATGAGAAGTCAAAACCTGGATCCTCATAGGGCAGCTGGTGGTTTGAGTAAGTCCCCGGTCCTGGAAATGAATCAGAAAACCTCAAATACAAGCATACTCTCTCCATTAAATGCTGTGCATTGCCAAGATGAAAAAGTGCACCTTCCAACCAGGAAATCTTTTGGTACTCACAGGAAAGTGACTCACAAACCCAATCTATTAGGTTCTAAGTGGTTTATAAAAATATTAGAGCGGCATTACTCATCTCCATCAACGGAAACATTTGTTCCTAAACAAGACTTTCCGCAAATCAAGAGACCACTAAAAGCATCGAGGACCAGGCAGCCATCCAGGACCAACCTTCCAGTTCTGTCTGTGAGTGAGGTAAAGATGTGTGGTGGTGGCATTCTGTTTTGTAATCATCGCTTGCACTGTAACTAGTGTCCATGGAACACAGCCTTACTGTGAACATAGAGAGCTGGCAATGAGATCTCTGAAGCCTAATAGTAAAATCTATGATATCCAAAGGCAATCAACATCTTTTTTTCTTTTTAAGATTTATTTGAGAGAGAGTGCACGCGAGTGGGAGAGGCAAAGGGAGAGAGAGAGAGAGAGAGAATCTCCAGCAGACCCCCGCTGAGCACAGAGCCCAAGGTGGGGCTCAATTTCACAACCCTGAGATCATGACCTGAGCCGAAACCAAGAGTCAGATGCTTAACTGACTGAGCCACCCTGGTGCCCCAGGGAATCAACATCTTAGTTGATTAAGAATTCATTAAGAATTATTAGTACATATAAAGACAAAGTATAGGCAATTAAATATAAAAATATAGTTTATGAAAAGATTAGTTATTGACTTATGGAAACTTTGAGGAAGAAGACTAGTATTTTTTTTTTTTAAGATTTTATTTATTTATTTGACAGAGAGAGAGACAGCCATCGAGAGAGGGAACAAAAGCAGGGGGAGTGGAAGAGGAAGAAGCAGGCTCCCAGCAGAGCAGGGAGCCCGATGCAGGGCTCGATCCCAGAACCCTGGGATCACACCCTGAGCCTAAGGCAGACGCTTAACGACTGAGCCACCCAGGCGCCCCAGGAGACTAGTATTAAGTCCAGTGTTGGAACGGTACTGTAAAAAACACCCATTTTAAAAAATTCAAACTGTAAATTCTTCATCAAATTAAAAAAATCCTTTTTTAGTAGCTAAGCAGACTGGTAAGCACTCATTAGCCTGTAGTAACTGTATGGGTTCAGGTAGTGAAATGATGTGGCAAGGTACAGTCAGAAAAGAGAAAATTTTTTGTTTTTTTTAGGGTTGAAGGGGCTTTTTTATTCACTGTTAAGGGGTTTATGGGAGTTTCTCAGCTACAGTTGCATTTCCCTTCTAAATGATCAATACTATTTAAGGTCAAGATCAAGCCCTTTGCTAGCTTTTGTATCTTACATGATACCCAAAGCTGCACTTTATACTAAATAAATGTTCATTAAATTGGAAAGGAGAGAAGAGAGGCAAAGGGGTCTTTGATGTCCATGGTCATCAACATTAAAAATGGGAATGTAGAATATTTAAAACTTGATCAGGCCTTCTGAATCTATCAGAAAACAGGTTAGAATGTCTGTCTTAAAATCTTGATTCTGAGAAGTAGACCCTGAGCATGTTTAATTTGTGTTGTTGCTGTTTTTCTTACTGCGTGCTTGACTTCCTTCAAAAAGGTCTATACACCTTCATTATTGATCCTCAGGTTATGAAGTTAGGAATTGATTCATTTATTTTTTTTTTTTTAAGTAATCTCTACAGCCAGTGTGGGGCTCAACCTCATGACCCTGAGATCAAAAGTCATATGCTCTTCCCACTGAGCCAGCCAGGTGTCTCTTGGAACATTCTTTCTGATGATCTTACTTTTCCTAGGCGAACACAGTCTTGAAGTGTGACTAGGTACTCTATCCCCAGGGCCAACGACTGGCTTTTATCTGCCCCAGATGGAGGGCCACTCCATTTCCACGTGGGCGTCATGGGGCTGGCAAATCCTTTGTGGCGGTATAGCCCTTTCTACCCCTCTGGACTGAGACAGGAAGGACTCTGCTTTGTACCAGACGGCAGGTGTGCTTTGTCTGGACCCCCACACACGCTCCTGAGCTCGCCCTCTTCCTCTGCCACACAGTGTGCTGAATGAGGTTAATCACCCTCTCTGCTGGAATCAAATCTTTACCTGGTGTCATTTGCAGAGATTAACCTACTAAGATGTTCAGCCCACGTGCCATTGGCTCAGAGTTGATCAGAGCAAACAACAGTGCTTCCTGTTCGTGTGTCCTGTCTCTCGGGAGGAGTCTGCTGGAGGATGACAGCCACTGCTCTGAGCAGCATGGAGATGGGCACGAGAGGGCAGGTGCCAGGTGCCTGCTCGTGGTCTTCAGAGGAAGACCACTGTGTACTGCAAAGTTAACTCGTGGGTTGTTAATAGTTGTCTGTTTGTTCTTAGGGGGGTTTTTTAGTGAAATAGAATAGAAAGCATCAGAATGTATTACTCGTGATAGAGCTAATACTATTTTGTGGATTTTCTGTGCAGTTACTGGTATGTGTGCACATACGCCTACGAGTACTGTGTATACAAAAAGCTTTCTCACCGTGGGGTGTCGTCAAAACACTTGAAAGCCAAAGCATTCTACTGGTAGTGTAAAACATATTTGTGTTTTCTAACTTTATCTGCAATCTATACATAACAGGAAAAACATGCATTTTTCTTTCCGCAGTACAAAACAATATTGAGGTTCTGCATTAATTTTCTTCAGTACTAGAATATGAATAAAAATAAACTTTCTTTTTCAAGAAAAGTGTTCCATCAGAGTGTGTGTTATGTGCTGAAACAAGAATCATATATAGATTTCTAGCCCCATCTGCTGGAACATGTTTTCTGTGGCCAGAAAAATGAAACACATACTGAAACACGGTGGCTTTCTTGGCTTTGGGTTTTAGGGTTTTGTTTTTGTTTTTTTAACATTTTAAAATAGAAAGGCCTAAACTTAGGTGTTAAATCCAATAACTATTTTAGGTTAATTTGGTACATTTATTTAAGAACGAGTGTTGATCCCTATCCTAAACCCTGAAATTTGCTTTCTCTACATATAGATACGTGATTCATTATAAAAATCCAGAAAAAGACATGTATGAAAAGAAAAGCTTCTCACAACGTAACAATATCATTAACAGGGGAAAAAATGTGAAGACAACACACTCCATGGGCCTCTCTTTCCTTTTACCGAATGGATTTGAGTATAATCTTGAAACTTAAAGGATATAAAACTAAAAAAAAAGATCTAACAAATCAAACTGAAGAGCGTTGTGAATCCTTTATTAATAGAAGCCATAAGTTAGAGAGAGGCTGAGATCTGAGATGCTTAAGGAGGGTACAGATCGTGGTGTGGCAAGCCAGATAAGCTGTGTGACGCTGGCCAGGACTGTGAGCCAAACCAAACAGGAGACAGAAGGAAAGGTGACAATCTTCAGAAAGTCTGCAAAAATCCTTGGAATGGCTAAGTAAAAACAGACTGTGTTTCAAGATTTATTTTTAATCTCTTTGGAACTCAGAATACGTTTTCTCATGGAAGTAGTGGCTGAACGCCTTGCCTTGCCCCATCCTTGAGAGTGCAGAGTACTATACCTCCTTAGCATGGGTGAGTCTGGTCGGTAACAAATGACGGTGAAGCAGGCAGGAGACAGCAGCGAGTGGCAGGGCCTGGGTGCGCTGGAGAACTGCGACCCCCTCCTCAACCTTAGTTGGTCATTGCCAGATCGTCCACTAGGTAAAAAGTTGGTGGAAATCTGGGTTTTGTGTGAAATCTCAATTTGTTGTTGACAATGAATTCAGATCTTAAAAACCCTAGATGGGTCGCCTTTGGAATTGGATAGTTCTCTGAGCTGCCAGTTTACAATTCTGATTCTAGAGACAGCTGGCCTCTGCCACTTTCAGTTTGGAAAGATCCTCCACTGGGATAGTTCTTGGACTGGGACCCCCTTATCTCCTCAACTCTTTTTTTAAATTTAATTTAATTTTTTAAAGGGGCTTGAACTCACGACCGTGAGATCAAGACCTGAGCTGAGATCAAGAGTCAGACACTTAGGGGCGCCTGGGTGGCTCAGTCGTTAAGCATCTACCTTCGACTCAGGTCATGATCCCAGGGTCCTGGGATCGAGCCCCACATCGGGCTCCCTGCTCGGCGGGAATCCTGCTTCTCCCTCTCCCACTCCCCCTGCTTGTGTTCCCTCTCTCGCTGTCTCTCTCTCTCTCTCTCTCTCTGCCATACAAATTAAAAAAGAAAAAAAAGAGTCAGACACTTAACCGACTAAGCCTGCTGGGCACCCCTCTCCTCATCTCTTATCTTTTTTGTGCCTCCCGCCTTTCTCCTTCTGGCCCAGACTAAGCGTGTCAACCATAGTAGTCACAGAAGTAATTCTCACATCCAACCTAATATACTGTGATTTTGCTTGACAAGCGTCAATAAATTTGTTGGGTCTGCTGCAGAGCGGAGCCTGCCCACTGTGGCCTTACCTGATGCCTGTTACCAGGCTTCCTCTCTTTCATCCAGCTTAATCACATGTCCTGTCAGCTCTTTCTAACTCCATGGAGCCTTAAAAAGAACAGATAGTGTTAGCAGTTCTAAACCTTAAGCACGGAATTGATTCCTCTGTAACTATCTGTATTAGCTCGACTCTGGCTGTATGGATCCATGTGATTCCTATACCAGCATGTTCTTACTTGATAGTGACTCTGGGAATCAGCTTATCAGATACCTACGTGCAAAAGGAGGGTGTCCTGCATTCACATTCACCAGCAATTTCTGCTTGTCTGACTTTCCTTTTTTATTTTTTTTTCTAATTGAGGTAAAATTATTTTGCTGATGGCTGGATATTGGATTGATTTTAGGTTTTTTAGTTTGTGTGTATCCTCAGGTCCTTTGTTTATTCCTGTGCTACTTTTTAAACCACACATTAGAACCGCATAACGGATTAAGGAAAAGGCAAAGCAGAGTTAGGCCATTTCTTGAGACAGGGCGAGGAATTAGGTAACAAACGTGGAAGAGGGGAAGGAATTAATATACTACTTTTCTGAAACTTTGTACTAGGAATGTAACAGAAAGGGAAAGAGTTTCTTGTTGAGATGAGTAACTCCTAGGAGTAAATTTTGATTCAGTGACTCATAAATCTCTTTTAACCAGTGGTGGGCCAAAGCAGCATAATAGAATCACTCATGTTCTGATTGAAAATATAAAAGTATGAACATATGAACATTCAGATGTAAATTACTTGATAAACCTTTTCAACTCCCATAAATTTTGATGGTTTAAATATACCTGTACATGCAATAGTAATAACTATAATCTCACAAATATTGATCATTTGTGATAGCCATGATTCTGAGCATTGGACATTTATCAGCTTGTTTAAACTTCACAACAATCCTATAAGTAGGTATTTTGTCATTCTGGTTTTTTTTTAAAAAACTATTCCGATTCTGTGCTGAACTCATGAAGTCTTTGCTAATAGCTTTTGAACTTAATTGACTTCATCCCCTAGTGAGAAATACATTTTACATTTTACGTACTAGACATGCAGAAGTGACAAAAAAAAACCTTCATAAAATAATATTTACCTGCACTCTGAATGATGTACTGTAATATTTTCTATTTTATTGTAATTAATTCTTTTCAAAAGCTGGTTTGGGCCAACTAAATCGGTAGCGGCCCTCAGTGATGGGTTGTGACTCACAGTGTGACAGAAGCACTGCTGTGCCATGTCCTTACCATCTGTGTCCTGCACACACACACACACACACACGCAGCAGAGATGTACACGTGTGTGCACAGATGAGACTCCATGCACTTACAAAACCCGGACACATCCTCAGATAAACATAACTTTTTGTTGAATAGTAACCAGAGTAAAAGTGCTGTACCTCCTTAGTAGATTTAAAGTAATCTCTGCTGTACAAGGCAAGTGACAAATTATCAAATGGCCTCAAATACTCATGTGGCCGTGAAGAAGTCATGGAAACGCAGGTGTGGAGAGACTAAATATCCTTCCACCCACGGCCCTGTGATGCCTTAATCCTCTCCGTATCTTTTGCTCAATCTGCATTTGCAGCGCTACCACTGGGGGAGCAGCTCTCTTTCTGGATAGCCCATTACATCTTTTTGGTGGCTGGCAGGAGAAAGTTCTTTCACAGTTTGGGCTGAAATCCATCTCCCTATACCTTTTTTCTCTTCACCCTTATCATATCCCTTGGATGAACCTTTGAGACCTTTAATGAAAACTCTCGGGTGCTTGCTTTGCAAAACGGAGTCCTGGAATGTGATAGCCATCACAGACATGTCAACCCCTTGGTAACCTGCGTCATGCCTATCTCGCCAAAACAGGACCTGATGCACTGCACAGCATTTGCCACTGCAGACGAATATCATCTCGGGACTCTCTCTCAAGATCTGGCCTCCCGTGGATATGTTGAAGTAACAAGCTTGCCTAGGGGTACGTCTTCTTGGACCTGGGGCCAAGTATATTAAAATGTATTAGAAAATAACTTTCCTGTGCTACGTCTTAAATATGCACTTGTTTACATTCCGTTTTCTTTTTAAAAGATTACATCAGGGGTGCCTGGGTGGCACCTTTGGTTAAGCATCCAGCTCTTGGTTTCTGCTCAGGTCACGATCAGGTTTGTGAGATCGAGCCCCGAGTTTGGCTCCTCCGAGCTCAGTGGGGTGTCTGCTTGGGACCCTCTCCCTCTCCCTCTGACTCCCCCCACTGCTCTCTCCCCTTCTCTAAAACAAATCTTAAAAAAAAAAAAAAAAAGGATTGCATCACAAAAATGATGTTGAGTCTCTTTATACAAATGGCAAAGATAAGGAAATATATTTACAGAGAACTTCGTTCTCCGATTAAAATCATTATGGTTTGTTAAGCTTTATTTGTAGGGTCACTGTGACTTGGGATGATCAAAGACTGTGACACTTCATTTCTGTTGCATTAAAAAGTTGTTTTAGTGTTACAGAAGAACCATGCAATTAACAGAAATGTGGGGGAGAGCCTTTAAAGAAAAATTTACCAGTAGAATTCAATACTTTAACAAAGTTAAAAGGGGCGCCTGGGTGGCTCAGTCACTAAGCGTCTGCCTTCGGCTCAGGGTGTGATCCTGGAGTCCTGGGATCGAGCCCCACATCAGGCTCCTCCGCTGGGAGCCTGCTTCTTCTCCCACTCCCCCTGCTTGTGTTCCCTCTCTCGCTGGCTGTCTCTCTCTCTCTCTCAAATAAATAAATAAAATCTTAAATAAAAAAAAAGTTAACGGAAAGAGAAATACAAGGAATATTTAAAAAGAGAATTAAACTTAACAGGATTTTTAGGATAGTATCAGGAAGGATTCTTGAAGAAAATAGCCTATTTTATATTAAAAAATAAATAATTTGGAACACTCTGATGGAAATTCATGAATTTAGCACAAAGTAGCAAAAGTAGCAGATTGAAAACCTCCCTGTTACATAGAAAATTCTTCAAAGAGTCATCGACCCCATAAGAAGTGCTCTTTCAGCCTTGGTGATCAGGACAGACTCTTCGTGCTGTTTGATGGCAGAAACAAACATAATTGACTGAGAAAAACAGAGCTATGTCCAGAACCCTGAAGATAAAAAATTTTCCAGGTGTATTCTTGACTGATTCTAAGGGCTGTCAGAAGGGTGGCCCTGTGCCCTACACCCTGGCTAGCTTCTAGTACCAGTCCCGCTGCCCTGGGTCTTTTCCATTTCATTCGTGTTGCTCTTGGCTACGTTCAGGGAAGTTAGAGCTCACCCAAAAAAGGTAGTGTAGGCTTTGGTCTTTATCTGAATGCCCCATTCCCCAGCCTCTACTAGGAACTCTGAAGTTTTGTTCGTCCTAATGTTAGGTTAAGAAATTACATATAGGGGCGCCTGGGTGGCACAGCGGTTAAGCGTCTGCCTTCGGCTCAGGGCATGATCCCGGCGTTCTGGGATCGAGCCCCACATCAGGCTTCTCCGCTGTGAGCCTGCTTCTTCCTCTCCCACTCCCCCTGCTTGTGTTCCCTCTCTCGCTGGCTGTCTCTATCTCTGTTGAATAAATAAATAAAATCTTTAAAAAAAAAAAAAGAAATTACATATAATTTTTTGCAAATTAACATTAGTATATTTATTAATTGATATATTCAATTTACTAATATATAAAGCAACTACTTATTGATGAATATATGTATATTAATATACATGTAATAATATTTAAAAGGTTGAAATATTTAGTTACAGGTGACTACAGTGTTGGTTCTCATGAATAACTTTGAACTCAGATATGTTTTGAAATGGTCAGTATATTTTTTTCCGTACATTTCTGTTGTCTCACACTTCATATAATTTAAAATTCATCAAATGAGTAGTTTGAGAATATTAAAATTCTATTAACAAAATGGTATTTAAAGGAAGAGAATTTTGTAGAAAATTTAATTCTTGAATCTTAGTTGCATTAAAACTAAGACTGCAATAATTATTAACTGAAGTGATTACTGAATGAAAATGGGTGTCAGTAAGTGGTTTTAAGTAGTATTAATAACAGTGTCACAGGTGTTTCAATGTTTTGTGGAAGTAATTTCTTATAGTCTTTTCATTTTCATATGTTAAATACTTTCAGAAACCTAGAAATGGACAGAATGTTACAGGGCACTTAATGGTGTATGAAGGAATGATTATCAGGACTTTATTAAAAGTTCAAAGGTGACTCATAAACCTTGTGTCACTTTATAATGGTAGCTTTTATGCCTTTATTTAAAATCACAGATGCTGCGAATATTTTGGTGATAGGAGTGGAACACTCTGCTAAAGAAGGTGATCCTGGAACAATATTCTTCTTCAGGTAAGACAAGTGAGCGACCCTACTGGGAAATGGGCCTGTGGTCAGATATTGTGGGTTTTTTGTTTGTTTTTCCTCCAAGTGGTAGAACCACAGATGTTTTGTTTATTTTTATCTTTCTGCACTTTGCACCTTTACTACAGTGTAATTTTTTTTAATTTTTCAAATTTTTATTTAAATTCTAGTTAGTCATATGTAGTGTAATATTGGTTTTAGGAGTAGAATTTGGTGATTCCTCACATATATATATAACACCCAGTGCTCTCCTTAATAGCCATCACCCGTCTAGCCCATCCCCCCACCCACCTCCCATCAACGCTCTGTTTGTTCTGTATTGTTGAAAGTCTCTTATAGTTTGTTTCCATCTCTCTTTCTCTTTTTTTTCCCCCTTTCCCATATGTTCATCTGTTTGGTTTCTTAAATTTCACACACGAGTGAGATCATACAGTATTTGTCTTTCTCTGACTGACTTATGTCACTTAGTGTAATACACCCTAGCTCCGTCCACATCAGTGCAAATGGCAAGATTTCATTCTTTGATCGCTGAGTATGTACCACTTCTTTATCCATTCCTCTGTCGATGGACATCTGGGCTCTTTCCATAGTTTGGCTATTGTGGACATTGCTGCTGTGTATATCGCAGTGCGTGTGCCCCTTCGGGTCTGTATTTTTGTGTCCGTTGGGTAAATAATTACTGGGTCATAGTTCTGTTATCAGCTTTTTGAGGAAACTTCATACTGTTTTCTAGAGTTTTGTATTCCCACCAACAAGAGGGCTCCCCTTTCTCCGCATCTTCGCCAACATCTGTTGTTTTCTGTGTTGCTAATTTTATCCATTCTGACAGGTGTGAGGTGGTATCTCATCACGATTTTGATTTGTATTCCTCTGATGCTGAGTGACGTTGAACATCCTTTCACGTGCCTGTTAGCCATCTGTGTGTATTCTTTGGAGAAATGTCTTTTCATGTCTTCTGCCCATTTCTTAACGGGATTATTTGTTTTTTGGATGTTGAGTTTGATAAGTTCATTATAGATTTTAGATACTGACCCTTTATCTGATCTGTCATTTGCAAATATCTTCTCCCATTCCATAGGCTGCCTTTTAGTTTTGTTGATTGTTTCCTTCACTGTGCAGAAGCTTTTTATCTTGATAAAGTCCCAGTGGTTCATTTTTGCTTTTGTTGCCCTTGCCTCCGGTGATGTGTCTAGTAAGAAGTTTCTACAGCGGCCTGGGTCACAGAGGTTGCTGCCTGTGTTCTCCTCTAGGATTTTGATAATTTCCTGTCTCACATTTAGGTCTTTCATCCATTTTGAATTTATTTTTGTGTATGGTTTAAGAGAGTGGTCCAGTGTCATTCTTCTGCATGTTGCCGTCCAGATAACACGGTCCTTAAACCCGACGGCATACCTCCTCCCTTAGTAGTAAATGTGTTCAAAATTTACTTGGGATTTAAAATTCTCCTTTGATTCTTACTTGATCTAGGGGACTTTGTCAGTTTTAGGAATTTTCTGGTAAATCCTGATAAAACAAATAATTTTTAAAACAAATAATTTTTCCATGGCTCGCCTTTATTTATAAATCTGGATTTGTGTTTCCTGAGAGTATGTAAAGCATCCTAGTTTCCATTCATCTTCAGGGCTTCCTACCAGACTCATGCTACCACCCTGCTGTCTTTTCTTCCTTTTTTTCCCCTCCTTCTGTAGCTTTTTTGCTTTAGTTTTAGACCACCTTGCCTCTCCAGAGACTCAGACTGGAACCCCGAGTTACATATACTTACTCCTTTTAGTTAAAGGTGGTTTCAACACCAAATACTCCCTAGTAGCTGAGTGAGAATGGTTATGATAATAGTAACCGCTTAAAATAATTTCATATTGTCCTCCCAGCTCTTGAGGAGGCCTATGATTGCCATTCTGCAGCTGGGGAAATTCAGGGTGAGAGAGACTAAGGGAATTTCCCACAGTCATGGGATTGTTCTATGAAAGAACAGAAACACATAGAGTGTCTGTAAGAACCCAAACTTCAATAAAATGTTTGTGATATCAGTGCTTAGAGTTGAGGATAGCTGGAAGCTCCAGCTTGGTTCCTCTCAAAGCCTTACCTCCCTTTGACATAACTTTGGAGATTATCAAGAGTTCAACATGTGGGGCCGCCTGAGTGGCGCAGTGGTTAAGCGTCTGCCTTCGGCTCAGGGCGTGATCCCGGCGTTCTGGGATCGAGCCCCACATCAGGCTTCTCCGCTGTGAGCCTGCTTCTTCCTCTCTCACTCCCCCTGCTTGTGCTCCCTCTCTCGCTGGCTGTCTCTTATCTCTTCAAATAAATAAATAAATAAATAAATAAATAAATAAATAAAAATCTTTAAAAAAAAAAAAAGAGTTCAACACGTGCTCCCTCTCTCGCTGGCTATCTCTTATCTCTTCAAATAAATAAATAAAAATCTTTAAAAAAAAAAAAAAGAGTTCAACACGTGGCCCAAGGAGAATAGCGTCTCCTTTGACTCGAGTGAGGGATTTGGATTTCCGAGGGCCTCTAGGTGAGCACCGTCCAGTAGAAATACAACGCAAGCCTCGTATGTAATGATACATTTTCTAGTAGACACATTTTTAAAAGTTTAAAAAAAAAAGATTTAAATTTGAACACCAATAATAATATATGTTGCCTGAAATGAATTTGAGCAATGTATTTTATTTAACCCAGCATATCTACAATGCTGTCATTTCAACATGCAGTCAGTCAATAATTAATGAGATTTGTGTACTGTTCTTTTCACACTGAGTCTTTGAAACTCGCTGTGTGGTTTACGTTGCCAGCGTCACTCGGCATGGATCAGGCACATTTCAAGGGCTCCGTGGCCCCCATGGCCTCCAAGTGCCACACCGAACACCACAGCTTCCTGAACGGAGAGGGGCATGATCCCAAGACCTCTCATGAACCCACAAGTGATACTCTGAACTAATACTCCTCTCGCTGTAGCTTTAGATACCAATGCCATCCACCTCCTAGGCCGTACAGCAGCGGGGTGCCACAGCTGGCTGCCTGGTCCCCCTGCCTGTCTGACTGCCTGTCACTGACAGGAGCAGTTTTCAGTGGGCGCTTCTGATCACTACACTCTCCTGTTTAAAATTCCGTGGAACTTGACCAGACTCCTTGTCACTGCCTCTCTGGCCTGATCGCCCACTGCTTGCTCACGTCCGCAGCCTTGCAGACAACTAGCTGTTTATTCCGAGATGCGGCCGGGCTCCGTCACACCTTCTCCCTGAACCCAGGTCGTTCCCTCTACCCTATTGCCGCCTCCCGTTCTCTCCTTTGGCTTAGCCCTACTGGTGCTGTGGGAACGGGCCCCCTGCAGACATCCCAGAGTACGTTCTGCGTAACTCTCCAAGCACTCTCCACTCTGTACCCGCAATTGGAGGTCAGTCTTTTCTAAATCGGGAGTTCCTCAAGAGAACTAGACCAAACTCATCTTTGTATCCAGTGCAGAGTGCTGACCCACACATATGCTGATAAGCACGGTGCTTAAGAAACGTTTGAAGAATGATCGGGACCACCGAATTTTTACCTTTCCTTCATTTCTACCTTTCCTTCTTCCAGTGCAATAACCCAGAGCCATAACTTCTCTCTCTGTCTCTCTCTCTCCCTTGTTTTTTATTTAACACCAAAAACTGCTCAGCATGTCAAACTTCAGGTAATCAAAACAAGTTCATTTATAGTTTTTAGACCTCAAATTCTTTCAAAGCCAAAACTAGATTCATAGGCCTCCTAATGGCTTCATCGCACTGCTCCAAGCACTGTAAGGATGGGTGGCATTATTCCATGGGTGCTTTTAGCCATCTCTGGCTTTAATTTATCTCCGTCTCTTTATTCCACAACCATTAAAAGCATGATCCTTTATTCTTTTCCTATAGCAAAATCTGCCTAATGAGAGCTAAGACGGGCCCCAAATTTTCCTTATTCTGTACATCAGAATTGAACCAGGTATGAAACGGTCTAGATACATGAAGTTATATAGTATTACAATAATATTTATTCTGCAAGCCATGTGAGTAATCATGGATTTGGGGGAGCTCAGGTTTTATCAAGAGTTCAGGAAGGGCTCTTGGTTTAGCAACTCCATGTAGGGACCATAATGTCAAATAAGTAATAAATCACATTTTTAAAGATTGCCTTCGGGATATATCCTAGAAGTTACCTAAGCATGGCTTTATGTATAGCCCTAAAGAATATATTCCAGCATTAACTTAGTTGGTTCTTTTATTCTTTTAAATCAGAGAAGGAGCTGCTGTGTTCTGGAATGTGAAAGACAAAACTGTAAGTATATATAAAGTACAAAAGTGTAAAACTTTGGTTTTCTGAGAAAGGAAGTGTTCATTATCACTCAATAATCTGAGCTACTGGAAGATAAATTAACAGATAATCCACAACTTACTTGCTCTGCATTATGTGATATTTATCCTAGCACTTTTGTCTTCTAAAATGATTATATTATGGGGCACCTGCATGGCTCAGTCCATTGAGTGTCTGCTCAGGTCATGATCCTGGAGTCCTGAGAGCGGATCTGTGCTCAGCAGGGTGTCTGCTTCTCCCTCTCCCTCTGCCCCTCCCCCCACTTGTGTGCTCCCATGCGTGCACTCTCTCCCAAATAAAGTCTTACCAAAAAAAAAACAAAAAACTCAGGAGAGCAGAGAGAGGTTTTCACTTTCTGTACCTTGATATTGTTTAAATTTTTATAGTTTTGTAACTTACATATTTTTTAAAAGATTTAAAGGCTACAACCATGTTACTAGTTGGTTTTCTTTGGGTTGTGGAATGGGATAATTTTATTTTTCTTCTTTATGCCAATCTGTGTTTTCTAAATATAAAAACAATGTATTATCCTGATGAGTTTAGTATCACAAAGAATTTGCCTTTTCTTTAAAAACTATAGACAGAAGAGCTTTGCACAGTGGCAGTATCATAGCCAGTGAGGTTTCTCTGAGGCAGAGTATTGCTAATTAAAAACTAAGCAGAAGAAATGTCATCAGATGTAATGAAAAATGTTAGAAGCGTTAACCCTGTACCATAGTTCTGTACTGAGAGAGTCTGTCTGATTTTGGATTATCTTCTGTCTCTTCTAGATGAAGCATGTGATGCAAGTCTTGGAAAAGCATGAAATCCAGCCCTACGAAATCGCCCTGGTGCACTGGGAAAATGAAGAGCTTAACTACATAAAAACAGAGTAAGCATTTTATCAAGTTTACAAAAAGGACATCAAGCAGTGGAGGCGATAAACAGCTTATGCACCTGGAGACTCATTTTAAGACAAAAGTTATTGGTACAAATCTAAAGCCTAAACAATATAATAAATATTAGTAGGTAAACATAATCGCTTGAACTTGTCAGGCTACTTATAAATTAAAAGAAATGGATAGTATAACCCCGAAATGGTCAGTGTCCTAAGCAGCCTGAATCAGCAAAATGCTCTGCCTTCATCAGAATGAACCTATCAAGTTATTCTAGTAAAGGTTTCTCGTAAGTCCAGTTTTCCCGTGTTGAGTTTGAGTATGGATGAGGATGCGATCTGAGAGAACCACTGGTATAAATGGGGGTGCCTGCAGGAAGTGGGGGCGCCTGACATAGGATTCCCAGGGAAGATGTGTGGGCAAGCAGCATCCTGGCTGATTTTCTTGTCTCAGCAAGCAGGGAAAAGATGAAGAGAGATGGCAGTGCGAACAGGATCGAAAGGCCTTTTCCCTCGGGGAGTTACTTGTCTAGTGGAATACGGAAGAAGAATTCTTTATATTAAAGGAAGTGATGAAAGCAGAGCTTTAGAAAAATTTGGAAGAGACACCAGCTGTAGAAAGACAAGATGGAATCAGAGCTAACAAAGATGAGCTACTCGCCCTGTGCCAGGCGCTGTTCTAGGTGCTTCCCAGGCATCCTTTCATTTAGTCTGGACAAAAAAACCCTACAAATGGCCTTAACCAGCCTTCGGACAAGGTTGAGAGATGTTTCATCCTACCTAAGGGTACCCGACCAGTGAGTGAGGGCCTGGGCCCCGAGTGGATGCACTTGAAAGTGAGGATGTGAACCCGAGAGGCACAACAGAGGAAAAGCTAATAGAATTTTATTCATTTTCTTATTAAGCACCCAGCCTTGTGGTTGTGCTTCCCAGGAACTTCCCTTCTGTGCTCTATTTCCAGATCAAACTGTTACTAGGTACCCACAGACACACACACACACACTTACACGCGCACACACTCACACTCACTCAATACCTTACAGTCCATGGAAGAGTAAAGGCCCCAACTGGGGTCTCTTTGAATCTCAGATCCCATGTTTGGTGTCATCACCACTGCCACCGCCCTGGCTGTTAGGTGAGTCCTGCCAGGGCTTCTAGCTGTTTGCTGCCTCAGGCAGTTCTGTGGTGTTGGCCGGGCTCCTTCCTTAAAGCAACTTGTCGACTCCGCTCTGTCTTTTCCTTTTCCTCCCACCTGAGCTTGTCGGCACATTCTGCCTCGCTGCCTCCCATTGGCCTTCTTGTCCACCGCTTTGCCCATATCTTGCCTCACATCTTCTGTGACGGTTTACCCTGTGTGTTTCCTATTTGCTTGTGACATGTATGTTCCCAAGTTCCCTGCCATTCCCTGTCTCCCAGTCCTCCCAAAGTCCTCACAGCGCACCTCACCGTTTCACCACTTCCCCATCTCCCTCCCCGTTCTCACCATGTCGGTGTGACTTTAGATTACACTGTATAGATAGCTTTATGTTCAATATCTGATCAGTTAGCAATTTTTTGTGATCATTTTCCCTTTCTACAAAAAATCAAAACACGCTTGTTAATTTTTGCTGTGTGGATTTCTTATAAATAAGCCATTCTCCTATTGAAGATTTAGTTTCTTTCCTGATTTTTTACTGTTAAGCATTTGACCATAAAACAGTTTTCCTACACAGATCTTTCTTTGCATCTTTGATTATTTCCTTAGGATAAATTCCTAGAAGTGGGAGTACTCGGATCAAAGGGTGTAAGAACATTTTTAAGACTCTAGATACAAATTGCCAAAATGACCTCTAGAAAGAGAGTACAAGGTGACTACTTCAAAAGAAAAAAAAATTTTTTTTGAAGAAAAAGTGCTTTTTAAGATTTAGAAGATAATTTTTTTTTCCTTTTCACAGGGGACAGTCGAAACTTCACAGAGGGGAAATCAGATTAAATTCGGAGCTAGATATAGATGATGCCATTCTAGAGAAATTTGCTTTCTCGAATGCTCTTTGCCTTTCAGGTAGGTTAATACTGCTTATCAGAGAAAGTGTTACATAGTTTTCATTTCATCGGGGAACTTTAAGCATTCGGTAAAGATTTAGGCGTGTTTTCACAGATTACTCCGCAAAGTCGTAACATTTCTTCTCCTTCCAAGAGAAACGCCAGAGAATAAAGTCGAGTGTCTGTGCTGAAGCTCTTCATTCTTTATTAACTGTATTGATAAAACTTACCCTCTCCAAAAATATTTTTTGTAGTATCGTTATCCCCTTTGTTTTCCTGTCTTCTTCTGCGTGGTGGTGGCTCTCGAGTTGTCTGTAATCCAGGCAGAGAAAGCCCAGTGTGACTGGGCACAGGCCTCTGGGGAAAAGCGCACACCGGTGCCTCACAGCGATGGGACAGAGATCCACGCACTGGGTAAAACTGCAGAAGCTCTCTGAGAATGGCGTGGCCGTCCCCGGCACTCGGCTGCGGCTGATGTGGCCTTGTCCACACCACTCCAGCAGGCTTCGTGGACTTGGGAGCTTAAGCTCAGCCCCGAGGAGAGTAAGGAGTAGGAGGGAAGGCGGGAAAGGCCTGGTTCCTGCCCCGTCAACAGAGCCACGCTTCCCTTCGGGGTGTAGCTTACACTGTCTGGGTTTCTGAGATGCAGCATCAGAAAATCGGGAATGCTACCAAATATCACTTTGGTCTGCTGGCAGAGCTTGGATACCTTCTCTTTGCTCCCTCTTGTTCACTCAGTGCTATCCTCGATAATGATAATGAACTACTCTTAAGTTTCAGTTGCACATTGTTAGCGTATTTGCTTCCTAAACTCTTGTTGAAACGGCGGCGGAGGTACCGGGCAATTAGTTATTCATCCTGTATCGACACGAATACGATGATGAAAAATGATCCGTTGTTATTCATTTTTCCCAGTGAAACTGGCTATTTGGGAGGCATCACTGGATAAATTTGTTGAGTCTATTCAGTCAATTCCAGAGGTAATTATACCACTTTTATGCTTGTTTTCAAGGATTGATTTCTATTTGAGAAAAATACAAATTTCCCACCCTAAAAATATACTTAGGAGTACAATAAAGTAGTAATAAATGCTAGAAAAGTTACACTGAATTTAAGCAAAAACAGAACAGTCATTATATCTAAAATAAAAATTTTTACATTGTTTTTTTACTTTTGAAAACTTAGAATTCTAATTACTTTCTTCTGATGGTGTAATATTTTTAATGTAACTGAATTTTTTAAAAAGTGAACTAGCTCTTTCCTCTCTAAGGAAGAGGATAATGACCAGTTTTCTCTATTGAAAAGTATTTTGCTGAATTATGAGACAAATAGTGGCTTGAAAAATACATATAAAGTTATATCAGAATACACCAAAACTCATGTTTACTGTAATTTTGTTTTTACTGTGAAAGAATAATGGAATTATACTTGGGAGAAGAGGCTCAGCTTTCTCAATAAAAGATTAGGAATGTAGATCCTAGAAAACGCTATTGAGAAGAGAAATGGAACAAGGGAATATGAAATTTCTACCTATTAAGATGTTGAAATTTCAAAGAGAAATGACTGAGAGACATCATCCAAGAGATGTCATGTACATCTGCTCTAGAATGTGCTTTATGGTCCTGTTACTTGTTGGAGATATGTTTGTATGGACGTATGTATGTATGTGTGTATTTTTTTCCCCTCTCAAATAGGCTTTAAAAGCTGGGAAGAAAGTGAAACTATCTCATGAAGAAGTTATGCAGAAAATGGGTGAACTCTTTGCCCTGAGGTAGAATTTTCTCTGTAAATAAAATTAATGTATGTGTTTAACAGTCTGAAGAAGACATTCCTGTACTTGTATAGTAAAAAGAAAGGTGCCTTTATGGGAAGCGCAGCCACTTTGATCTCACAGATTCTAAACAGGGGGACCTCTTGCCCATTAGAGGCACTTGGGCTGTGCTAGGACTGCACTGCAAGAAATTCTGCATGTGCCCGGAGATCATAATTAAACCTACATAAGGGAACCCAGTAGATGTTCTTTGTAGGTAGAAAGATATGTTCTAGAATTTGGGTAATGGGAATTCTCAGTAAAAGTATCTCATTGCATCTAGAGAATATAATGCTAAGCAAAATAAGTCCGAGAAAGACAAATACCCTATGATTTCACTCATATGTGGAATTTAAGAAACACAACAAATGAACAAAGGAAAAAGAGGCAAGCCAAAAAACAGACTCCTGACTATAGAGAACAGATGCAGATGGTTGCCGGGGGATGGGGGGGTGGCACGTGTAGAAATAGGAGAAGGGGATTAAGAGTACACTTATCATAACAAGCACTGAGCAGTGTATCGAATTGATGAATCGCCATATGGTACACCTAGTATAACTAATGTGACACTGTAAACTACATCGGAATTAAAATATATATATACATAATTGCATGCTATTGCTAAATAGAAGCAAGTGCTACGGAAACATTATATACCATGTGTCACCGACTCTGAGACAGGCCGTCAGATGCCTCAGCAGATCAGTGCTGCCAGTTAAGCTATGACACAGTGCTTTCTTATCACAGAATTAACGTCTTACACTGAAATAACTCCTTTAGCCTTATTGGCTGTGGATTCCATCACCTTCCCTCTTGGGCATACATAAAAGGAAAGCAAGAGGGAAGTTAACGGCAATGACAGCTAAGTCACAGCTGCCACTTGTAAGGCATCATCCATTTTAAAGATGCCATCCACTTTCAGAGATGGGAGGGAACAGTGTCGTAAGACCGAAGAAGAACATCGATGCATCATGTTAAAGAAGTTTCTGAAAAGGTGTTCAGTTTATTTCTTTTTTGTAATTTTCCCAGGATTTATGGGATGAAACATCCTGAATCTTGGCATGCTTCTCACCAGGCAGCCTCGTTCAGTGTCTTGTCCATCCAAGTACATGGCATGAGCGGCCAAGGATCGCTGTAACGAGTTTGAGAGTTGTGGTTCCACATCCCCCTTAGAGATTGGCCTGGAGAGAAGTGGTCCAGGATTTTGTCACCTATGTGTTCCTCGTAGCCCAGGGGCCCTGATTCAGGATGCCAACCAAATAACCCACTCATTGGGAGCATCCTGCAGCACATCTAAAGCCTTGAGCTTCTAAGAAATGGGGTAAAGACAGTCTCTATCCTCTTCTCTTAGTAATGCCAGCAGAATTTGATGCGGCCGATTGTAATCATATCAAAACTCAGAAGTTAGGACTAAATATACGTAGGTTTGTGAACAGTTTCTATAGAGTTTTATTGTTCTTATCCTAAGTTGTCTTCTCTTTACCATAGAAGTGCTTGTGTGTTATTAAAAGGAACATGGTAAATCTATGAATAGATACATGGCAAGTTACAACATTGGGTGAAAAGTTAAGTCCAAATCATGTATGGTATGATCCAGTTTGTGTAAACAAACAAAAATGAATATTCATCTTTATCTCACAGTGTATGCATACCACACATACGTGTTTGTATGCACACACACATGAATGTATGCATAGAGAGGTCTGGAAGGACACAGTAAAGTGTTCACAGGGCCTAAAGGATTTGAATTGTGTTTTAGGGTAAGAAGGCCGACTACTGTTTTCTGAGTTCTTCTCTGGAGTTTTCTTTGTTATAGTGAACAACTATTTATGTGTTACTTCTGTGTCTTAAATTTTCATTTAAAAGTAAGCACAGGCCTCTTACGTAAAAAGGTAGAAATTAAGGGTGTGTGTGTGTGTGTGTGTGTGTGTGTGCTTGCCCAGTGTTTACACCAACACTGGAAGAATAGAGAGTAAGCTAACAGTGGTTACTTGTTGTGGGTGGGAGAAAGGGAAAGATGGGAATAAGAATAGGAGTGAGATTTGTCAGTTTACCTTTTCTATCTTTTTTATTTTTAAGCCATATGATTACCTATCCATCAAAAAATGTGTGTATATTGTAAAAGTTAATGAAAACAGAAAAAAGCTCAGAAATTGAGAGCAAAATGATAGGGGTTTCTTTTTTTGAACTACTTATAAATAACATTAACGCTAAAGATTGAGTTAATTTGGTCACAAATTTTGAAATTCTTATGTAAATCTTTTTATTTATACATTTCTCAGAAGTATTACAAAGGTCAGCATTAACAAATGTTTTCATGAAGTACTTTGTAAAAAGAAATAAAGACTGTGATTTTTAATTCAAGATAAAAAAGTTATAATTTTTGGTTTTTTTAAGGCACCGTATAAACTTGAGTTCAGACTTCTTGATCACTCCCGATTTCTACTGGGACAGAGAAAACCTGGAACAACTTTATGATAAAACTTGTCAGTTCCTTAGCATTGCTCGTAGAGTTAAGGTATGTATTTTGCACTTTTATTGAGAAAGACACAACTCTGCTTTTAATTTGTATGACTACATGAAGAGAAATTTTAAATTAAGTAAATGCATTTAACTGGTTTTGGAGAAATATCTTGTTTGACTTTTATTCAGATCTCTGGATTTCCCCTTCCGCATCTCCTAGATACAGACAGTTTTAAACACTTTCCTTTATTACATCAAAGAATATTTTGATACTTGCTTTGCAAACTAGGTAAAAGTAGTAAGAGTTTAGAGGTCTACTCTTCCTTTAGTAAGCTCTTGTCAACTCTCAAGCAAGACTTGAATCTAAGAGTTCATGGGTCCCAGAACTGTGTTTGTGGCAGTGAGAATAGAAATGAATTCAAGAAAGAATTCTCTAATATCAAGCAGTTGGTTCATGGGAGGCCAGGGACGGGGAAGAGTCAAGGATGACTGACGTTTGCCTGTAAGTTACAGGTAGGAAGATGGCAAAACACAGACAGGTGGGACTAGGGGAGTGGAGAAGCAAAATTTAAGATATGTTGAGAGTAAGTGGCAAGAAGCCATCCAATGAGAACCATCACACAAGCATTTAGAAGCATGGAAGCAAAATTGAGAAGAGTGACATAGGTATCAAGAGAATGATGAAAGTGGATGGAGGTGGTCATGATGAAGATAAACTATGCGGGGAAGGAGGGTAGGAAACAAAATGGACATTGTATGACGTGTGTACATAGTTCTGTGACCTTTTATTACGTTGAGGTCCGTAACCACGCGGTCAAGATGCAGAGCCGTTCTGTCACCACAAAGATCTCCTTGAGCTGCCCCTTCCTAGTCACACTGCCTCCCTCCCCCACCATCCCTAACCCCTGGCAACGAGTAATCTATTCTCCATCTCCATAATTTTGTCATTTTGAAAATGCAGTCATACAGGGTGTGACTTTTAAAACTGACTTTTTTCCATTGAGCATAATGCCCTTGCCATCCATGTAAGTTGTCTGTGTCAAACCCCACCCTCCTGGGTGTTACTTAAACATTTTTTTTAATTCCATTTTGATTTATCTATCTGTATATTTTTAGTATATCTCTGCATAGATATGTAGTGGTTGCCCTAGATACATTATACAGACATAGCTTATCATAGTCTACTGGTTTTGACATTTTACCAGATTAAATCAAGTACAGAAATCTGCTATCCTTCACATCCCTTTACCCTCCACCATTTACAGTATAATTGTCTGAACTGTTCTTCTGCAGACATTGAGAACTCCATTGCTGTTACCAATTTTTGCTTTAACCAACATATATAATTAAGAAAACTCAAGAGGAGAAGTAAATTCTATTGTATTTATCTATATTTTTATTCTTTCTGTCGTTCTTTTTTCCTTCATGATGTTCCATGATTTCCTTTATTGATTCCTTCCTGTTTCAAGAACATTCTTTAGTTATTCCTTTAGGATAAGTCTATAGAAACAGATTCTCCTAGTTGTACTTTATCTGAGACTTTCTTGATTTCCCCTTCCTTCCCGAAGGATATTTTCACCAGCTCTAGGATTCTGGGTTGACCGTTCTCTTCCAGCACCTGAAAAATGCTGTGGCATGTAGTTCTGGGCTGCTTGGTTTCTGATGGGATAACATGAACATCAGGTCCTTTCTTACACTCCCACACGTATGTGAGGCTCTGTTCACTTGTTCTCTAGGCTGTTTCCTCCGTGTTGTTCATATGGGGTAATTTCCAGTATTCTGTCTTCGAGTTCACGGATTCTTTTCTTCATCACCCTCATTCTGCTGCTGAGCCCATCATTGGGTTTTTTATTTTACTTATTGTATCTTTCAGTTCTAAAATTTTCCTGTTCTTCTTATGTTTTTTATCTCTTTGCTGGGACTTTTTTTCCCCCATTTATTCAAGCATGTTCGTAATTGCTTATTGAAGCAGTTTTATGATGACTGCTTTAAAATTCTTGTTAGATAATTTCAGCATCTGATTTATCTTGATGTTAACATCTACTGATTATCTTCTCTCACTCCTTCCCACTAAGTACCTCCAGTTCCCCTCATTGCCTCAAGTGTTATGTTCAGGTTTTTTGCTTCATATACAAGGGCCTTCATGTTTTCTCCTCTTTTTCAATCTTATTTCCTACCACTTCCCCACATTCATCTTATGCCCCGTCAAAAATAAATGACCTACAGGGCACCAGCAAGGCTCAGTTGGTTGAGCATCCAGCTCTTGATTTTGGCTCAGGTCATGACCTCAGGGTCATGCCCTGCATTGGGCTCTCTCCCTTCCTCAGCTTATGCGCATGCGTACTCTCTCTCAAACAAATCTTTTAAAAAAATGACGCACAATTTCAGCGGCCCACCATGGCTCGTTGAATGTTACGGCAGCTCCGGTATCTATATATTTTTCTCCAGGCCAGACATTTCCCCTTGAATAACAACATCGAAGTTTCCTTATTTGTCACTGACCTTTTTACCACCTCTGCCTGTATGGGCGTCTTCCAGCACAGAAGAGCAGCGGTCACTGCCAGTGGTCAGGGAAAGAGGCCCATCCTAAACTATGTTGCTTTTAGCTGATGCAAGAAGATTGATCAGTGATACTATAAGATTCAAATTTCAGTGGATTCCAAAATGGTTTTAGATACTAAATGTCTAGATACGATTTGACAATCCAGATGTCTGGTCAGACATGAAAAGCACTGGACTTACAAGGTTGTGGACTGGGATGAAGTTTCAGAGGCTATAAAAGGGATGCTAAAAGCTTTACTGAGTTGAGGGATCTCCTGTGATTGTATTAGTTAGCTATTACTGTGAAACAAATTGTTCCAAAACTGAGTGGTTTATAAAACAGCACTTACTATCTTCCAGTGTATGGGTCAGGAACCCAGGTCCAGCTCAGCCAGGGCCTCCAGCTCTCTCACAAGGCTGCAGTAATCTCAGGGATCAGCTGGGAAGGTGAACTTCCTAATTTTTACCCATTTGTTGTTGACAAGATTCAGTTCCTCTCAGGGTGTTGGGCTGAAGCCTCAGTTCCACACAAGCTGTTGGCCAGAGCCCTCCCTCGGTTCCCATAGTCTTCTCCAGAGAGCAAGCATCTCCCAACACGGCAGCTTGTCTGATGAGGGTGAGCAAGTGAGAGAAGTGGGCCAGAGCACTACCAAGACAGACTCACAGTCTCTTGTAACCTAATCACAGTGATTACAGCCTATCACTTTTGTTGTATTCTGTTGTTAGAAACAGGTCACTAGGCCCAGCCCACAGTCCAGGGGAGGGGATTGCACAAGGGTGTGAATGCTCAGACACAAGGACCTTTGGGTGGCGTCGTAGAAGTCTGCCTAACACAGACTTCAGATTTTGAAAAAGGTGGAGAAAATTTTAGAAGCCTACAGGGTAAGCACTGTGACCCACATCACCCTCACAGTGCTGTTACTCTAATGGTTCCCTGCTTCACACCACCAGCGGCACTGGCAGCAGGCGTCACTGGTCTCATGTTCTGAATCATCCGTAAGCCAAATGCCACTGCCACTTGGCTTAGGCAGGAGGGCTATGCCAACGAAATGGTCTGATCTTTCTCCTGGAAGGTGGCCGTTTTTATGTGTCTATCCTCACTATACAAGATGGAATTATTGGCATCAGGTCTACAACTGAGGACACCTTGAGTGAAGAAGACCTTAACAACCAAATGGTCAACTCATTCATGGCTAAGATCAAGTGCAAACATAAGAAAAACACCAGTGAGAACAAAAGGGCTGTGTAGGCTCCTTCCCCCTACTTGTAGTATGTTGAGTATCCTCCGTCTTCCATTATCAAGGCCAGCTTGAGATTGAGTCCCTCCGTGAAAGGATTGACACGTAACCACTGTCACACATCTGCCGTTGGGAGAAGCGGATGCAAAGCCAGCCGCTGGCACTCTAGACCTGTGGAAAAAGCCCCATGCAGTGCCAGCTAGAAAAGGCACGAGTCCCTCTGGTGGCTTTATGTATAGCCCCAAGATTTAACATCCTGTGAGAAGTAGAACTGAATTTATTCACAGACAACAGGATCTTGTATGTAGAATGTCCTAAAGAATCTACAGGAAAGCTACTAGAACTAATTAGTGAATTTATCAAGGTTGGAAAATCCAAGGTCACTATAAAAAATAATTGTTTTTCTTTATACTGCCAATCAACAATTGGAAAATGAAAATTTGAAATACCATTTACAATAGCATCAAAACCTCACATTACTTAGGAGTAAATTTTTTTAAAGATTGTATTTATTTATTTGAGAGAGAGTGAGCACCAGGAGAGGGAGGGGCAGAGAGAGAGGGAGAAACAGGCGCAGCAGGGAGCCTGATGTGGGGCTCAATCCCAGGACCTCAGGATCATGACCTGAGCCCAAGGCAGACACTTAACCAACTGAGCCACCCAGGCACCCCAAGCAATTGATTTTCGACAAATATAAATCAGTTCAATAACGAAGGGATAATATTTTCAACAAATGGTGCTGGAACAATTGAATAGCTGAACTCCGTCCTTTATTTCACACCATTTTAAAATGAATCAGAGACCTAAATATAAAAGCTAAAATTATAAAACTTCAGGAAGAAAATATAGGAGAAAAGCCTCATGACCTTCAGCCAGGCAAAGATTTCTTGGGACCAAAAAAAAAAAAAAAAAAGGCATGAACTTTGGAGGGAAAACTTCGTGAGTTGAACTTCATCAAAACTAAAAACATCTTTGAAGGACACTGTTAAGAATATGAAAAGGCAAGCCACAGGCTGGGAGGAAATGTTCTCAGTAGACATACATGCCAAAGAACTTACCCAGCATAGAAAAAGAACTCTCTCTACTCAGTGTTTAAAGGACAGCCCAATTTTTTAAATGGGCAAAAGAGGGGCACATGGCTGGCTCAGTCGGTTAAGAGTCTGCCTTCAGCTCAGGTCATGATCCCGGGGTCCAGGGATGGAGCCCCGTGCAGGGCTCTCCGCTCAGCAGGGAGACTGCTTCTCCCTCTGCCCCTCCCCCTGCTCACGCTCTTTCTCATTGGCTCTCTCTCAAATAAATAAATAAAAATCTTTTTAAAAAAATAAAGATAAAGATATATAAATGGGCAAAAGTTTTGAACAGATACCTCCCAAAAGAAAACAATGCAAATGGCCAAATGAACATGAAAAGATGTTCAACATCCTTGTTTACCAGGGAAGTGCGATCGAAACTACAACGTGATTTCACTACACACCCATTAGAATGGCTAAAATCTAAGAGACTGATCCCAAGTGTTAGAAGGGATGTGGAGCAGTTGGAGCTTCATGATTTGTGGGAATATAAACTGGTACAGTAGCTTGGCAGTTTCTCATAAACTTACCCATTGTCTTACTGTAAGACCCAACCATTCCACGTCTTGAAGTATTTTACTCAGGAGAAATAAAAACACATGTCCTCACACTGTTTCATACACAAATGATCACAGCAGCTTTATTCATACTGGCCCCAAACTCGTAATAGCCCAAAAACAGCAGTCAGGTGCCCATCAGTAGGTGAGTGGATAAACACAGTGTGTGCATACAGTGGAATACCACTCAGCAACAGTAAGTTAATTACTGAATCCATGCCACAACATGGGCAGATATCAGAGTCATGCCGAGTGAAAAAAATCTAGACACAAAAACATGTGCTGTTGTAATTATGGGATCTAGAAAGGCAATTCGAATCTATAGGTACAGAAAGTGGGTCAGTGATTCCCTGGAGCTGGACGAGGGGGTGAGTAGATGGGGCTGTAGTTTCCAAACGAGCACAGGGGAACGTTTTGGGGGGATGGAAATGTTGTATAGGCAGTTACAAGGGAATCCATTTGTTAAGTCTTCCAACTGTATACTTAGAATGGCTACATTTTACCCTATGTAAATTATGCCTCAGTAAAGTTAATTTGAAAATACAGCATCTTGTGAGAATTCTGTAATAACAAACTAAACAAAAACATCAGTGTCGCTGAGACACATTCGCTGGGGACAAATCTGAGAGCACTCAGAGTTACTGCTCGTGGATGTCCCTTTCTCTCTTGGAATGGAGACGTGCGATGGACTCAGGATCAGTGCGACGAGTTATAAAGTCATCGCCACCGAGCAGATGCAGACCTTCTCTCCCTCTTCTGATGCCCAGCCTGCTGTGCCTAACTGAGTCAGTAAAGGTGGTGAGCAAGAACCAAGGTAACCGGCGGCTTGGAGCTTGAGCTGCATGCCCCCCCAGCCCATCCTGTCTTCCCTCAAGTCACGGGTCTGTACTACTGATGCCCAGGGTGTCCTTCACCTGTCCCTCGTGCACAAGACCACAGGACAGGAGAAACAAGATCATGGTCACCAATTATGAAGGTGGTCTGAGGGTACGGTTCAGAGGAGAAGTATAAAAATAAGGATGTCTTTCAGGAACTTACTCCACATGAGTGCTACATTCAACAGGAAAGCCAGAGTTGAAGAAGAGAAATGTGAGAGCAGGATCAATAATGAAGACGGAAATGCAATGAAATAATCAACTAGTGGGACGAGAATCAAACGACTGAGAAGGAAGGGGAAACCTGGAGAAAGTACCACTGCGTCATCACTCTGCTAAACCAGGATGGGCACCTGCAGTGGAGACACCATTGGAGAGTTGACTGTGCAGCCCAGAGAGCAGGTGCAGTGGGGTCCGTCAGTCCCCAAATTGGAAAAGTCCTGGAACAAGTCAGCTCTGTGGCAGTTTTTTAAAAAATCTCATACGAACGAGATATAAGGACAGTACTACTGGCTTCTCAGTCCTCAGCTGAGTACATCGGGAGACTGCATACATTGCAGTTAATCAGAACAAAAATCAGGGTCTTTTAAAATTTCGCATCATCATAGATACATCTGTAGCTTATGTTCTTTCAAGTTAATGTGATTTGATTCCTTTCGTACCTTTGGGCCAGGACCATGCCTGGTTGCATTTTGCCTGGTGAGCCCAAATGTCACGTCCTCGGAAAGGTTTCCCATCTGGTCTGCGCCTCTGTGCTTCTGGAGTATTTGTAGGTATCTCTCGCGTGCAGCACTTCCACACTGCATCTGGGTGTTCTGATTACGTGTGCAGACCGGGTTCCTGCTGGGGGCCTTCTTCCGGTTCATAGACCGCCACCTTCTCACTGTGTCCTCGCGTGGCAGGGGAGAGAGTGCTGTCTCGTGTCCGCTCTTCCTGTAAGGACATGAATTCCATCATAGGGGCCCTGCCCTCATGACCTCACCTATACCTGATCACCTCCTAAATGCCTCATCTCCAAGTACCGTCACTTTGGGGATTAGGGTTTCACTATAAGAATTTAAGGGGGACACAAACATTAATTCCATAATACCAACAGTCCCTGAAACTCCACTTTATTTTTTCTTTAGGAGCTAAAATTCAAGATTCATTTTAATTATCTTTATAAATTACATATTTCTACCACATCTTTATTGGATTCTATGTTAGGAACTGGGGCAAGGTAGCTAAAAGTAGAAGTGGCAATGTATTAGGGGGGAAAGGGACTTACAGGAAATTGGAGCTACACTCGTGGGATTCCCCCTCTCCTTTCTTAAAACACAGCAGCAAAAGGGATAGAAGCTACTTTCCCCCTAAATATCTAAATATATGATGGGCACACCAGAGACGGAGGGCGTATCTGGCTCATGGGCCCAGAGGGCAAGGTATGTGGATTGGGATCTCTAGCAGGTAAATGGCTGCTGGGCATGATGGCCACATGGGTTTGAACTACATTTCACTTTATCTAATGGATTTGGACATTCTGTTTCTGAAAACTCATTACATATCAACTAAAACTTACACTCATCAGAATTCCTTTGGTAACTGACAGTTTTTATGGAACTCTCACGTCCCACTGAATTTTTCTCCCCTGTAGCTGAGGTGACCAATTATCATTACCATCATCCCCTTCGTGGCTTGATTGAGTCATTACACTAATTGTTCATTTCCCAGGCCCACTGTGAGCCATCTTTTTGGTGTTAAATCTTCCACAAGTTACCAAGCATACCTAAAAGTTCCCAGATTTTGTTTCTCAGAGTACTTTCCTTTTTTTTTAAAAAAAATACTTTATTGATTTATTTGAGAGCAAGAGAAAGCTCGAGCAGGGGGAAGGGGCAGGGAAAAGCAGACTCCCCACTGAGCAGGGAGCCCGATGCAGGGCTCGATCCCAGGACTCAGGGATCATGACCTGAGCCGAAGGCAGACGCTTAACCGACTGAGCCACCCAGTCACCCCTTTCAGACTCTTTTCTTATCACGCCAAGGGCAGTTAAGACCAGTTGGGTTATGTGAAGATGATTTAGAAGAAGTTGAAAGAATTTAGCCTTCCTTCACGTGCTCAACACGACACTGGTGCTGCACATGATACAAAAGAGAATTAAGAGCTGGTGCTGCCCTTCAACTGGCTTGACCGTCTAACAAGACGACACCCAGGACGAAGAGAGTTCGTGGTAATGCCAGGAGAAGGTTGTTCTTTGTTCCATCTGTTTGGTTGGTTTTTTTCCCCCAGAGAAAAGAATCTTGAGAAAAAAATAGTATTAGGCATGAGATGTGCTGAAAGGAGTCCAAGAAGTTGAGGATGGAGGTCAAGTCCTTTCATGTGGTAGTTAAGAGACGACTGGAAAAGATCAGAGGGGAGGCACAGCAGTGCAGTGGGAGCAGAAAAGCCAGGCGGAGGTGGGTCCCTCGCCACCCCTTCTCCGTGGGTGTCCTCCAGAGTTCTGTCCTGGCTTCTCTCCTCATGCTGCCTGCTCCAACAGCGCTCCTCTTCGGTTCCACGATTTCTGCTCCCATGTTTTCTTGATGATTTTCAAATAAGTATCTCTAACCTCAGTTCTCTGCTTGCCTTCCAGGTGTTTTCTGTTGCCTACTAAAATCTCACATGTCTTCCACACAGACGTATCTTGTAGGGTCCCTTTGCAAGTCAGTTCTGTGTGTCACTCCACACTAGAATGTCGGCTCCCTGAGATCAGAGACTAGCATTATTTTCTTCCCTGTTATCTTCCCAGTTCTTGGCAAGGCCTCACATAGAGCACATGCTCAGTAAATATTTGTAGAATTCATCAGTGATTAAGATTTCAAAACGAAACCCATGTATTCTCCCAGGAAACACTGAACCTTCTCTGTTCTCCATTTCAGCTCATGGCAGGACCACTAGCCTCCTCCATCTGTCCGTCAACCAGAAAACTGAAAGGCATGGTGGTTTCCTCTTTCTCCTTCACCCTCCACGTCCAGTCACACCATCCTTTCATTTTCTTCCCAGTGTCATTCGTTCATTAACAGATATCTATGGAAAGTCTGTATGACAGGCCCTCGGCTGGTGAAACGGGGGATACCATACTGACCCCTGTTCAGGCCCCCGTCTATAACCCTCCTGCTGCCACTCACCTTCTTCTCTCCCCCAGACCATTCTCAGACCTTCCTGACTGCCCCCAGCCTCTCCACTGGACCTTTTAGCTGGAAGGCAGACATGTGTCTGTCTTATTCACCATTCCATCTCCTCTGCCCAGCACAGTACAGTCAACACAACCAGTACTTGAAGACTGAACAAAGTACTCCACATTAATAAAATTCCAATGTTGCAGCATCATGTAGTAAGTTTCTCTTGCTGCTGTAACAAATTTCCCCAAACTGGCTTAACACGAATGTATTGTATTACAGCTCTGTAGGTCAGAGGTCTGACATGAGTCACTGAGCCAAAATCAAGGTGTTGGCAGGCTGTGTTCCTTTCTGCAGGCTCTGTGTAGGAAGAGGCTCTTTCCTTCCTTTTGCAGTTGCCACAGGCAGCCCACATTCCTTGGCTTGCAGCCCCTTCATGTAACAGAGGCGAGTTGAGGGCTCCTCACATGGCATCACTTCAATGGCTGGCTCTTGTACTTGCCAGTTCCACTTTTAAGGACCCCCATGATTCCACTGGACTTCCTCCCCCCCCCCCATAATCTAGGTTTATCTCCCTGTCTTAAGCTATCAGCTGATTGCCAGCATTAATTCCATATGAGGTCATAACTCTCCTTTGTCATGTCGTATTCACAGGTCCCAGGAATTAGGGTCTACAGTTCCTCTCACAATTTGGCACTAACTTACCTTTTCAACCTCATTTTCAAGTACTTCCTTCTAAGTATCTAGCATGCTTTGCCTCTATGCTGTTTCCTGTCTGAGACGCTCTCCCCTGTCTGTGGCTCCCTACCCTTTCTTCCTGGCACCTGCCTATTTTTTTTTAAGATAGATATATATATATATTTATTTATTTATTTTTATTTTTTATTTATTTATTTATTTATTTATGCAAGCAAGAGAGAGCATAAGTCGGGGGTGGGAGGGCAGGGAGTTGGGAAGGGCAGAGGGAGAAGCAGACTCCCTGCCGAGCAGGGAGCCCGACATGGGACTTGCTCACAGGACCCTGAGATCATGACCTGAGCTGAAGGCAGACACTTAACGGACTGAGCCACCCAGGCACCTCTGGGGTGGAGATCTTTGATCTCTAATTCCCATTGCCTACAGTTATGCCCCATGATGGACAGTCTTGAATCTATCCCCTTCTTAGTATTCCTTAATACTACATAGGAGGTCTTCATGAAATAGTCATTATTTCTTAAGAACAGTCTGCTTCTCCCTCTCCCTCTGCCTGCTGCTCCCCCTGCTTGTGCTCTCTCTTCTCTCAAATAATTTTAAAAAATCTCCACCCCAGGTGACTGGGAAGACAGCATGACCTGATCGGAGAAAGGGAACCCAAGACAAGGGATAGACTTGGACACGATGTCAGTTTTAGTTTGAGAAACATTAAATTTGAGGTGTGGTCAGGAAATCCATAAGATGTTTTATAGGCAGTTAGAAATTCAGTCAGAGAAGAAACGAGAAACAGTTACATTCAGGAGTAGAAAAGAGTAGTTTAAGCCTTTCCCACAATGTGGGAAACATACACTTGTTCAAGAGATGAATTTAGGTGACACATGGACCCTGAACTAGTTTAGTTTAGTGGTTTAGTGGCTCCTGATGGGCCCTCCAATGTATGCTACTCCCACTTTCCCGGGGGTCAGGCTCAGCTTCCTGTAGGCAACACTGTTTTCACATCACACTGTTGTCCATTTATGGCGATGGCAGTTTACGTATGAAGCAAAGTCTTTTGGAAATTACATAATAGTACAGGTGGCACACACATCACAGAGTGATGGTGGGATGCAAAGTGACCAAAGTTTAGGGTGCGGTAATGCAGAGTGTAGAGCTAGAAGACAAGAAGGACAAGATCAGGACTTTGGGAAATGTCATCTAAAGGCAAGGGGAGGTAGAGAAAACCCAGGAAAAGATGACGGCCAGAGGTAGAACCTCGATCTTAGGGGAGAAAAACGCCAAAGGAAGTGTGCATGTCTAGGTGGTGTCAAACGCTTGAGTTCATTGAGGTTTCGAACCAAGAAAAGTTGTTAGATTTACTAATTTGGAAACAGAAGTTTCAGAAGAGTTGTAATATGGAACTTCTAAGGGCTAAAGAATAAACTGGGTGATGAGGAAGTGGAGGAAGAACGTGTCTAGTCAGAGGTGAAAGAAAATGGAAGAGGGTCAGGCCAGCACCCTGAAGAGAGAAGCCAGCCTGAGGATGAGCATGTTTATAGACCAAGATGGAGCAGCCAATAGAAACTGGAAGGAAGGCAGGAGAGGAGGCACTGTTCTCAGCACTGACACAGAGTGGAAACTACAGGATGGCCATAACGGCTGGAAACCTGGTGAATATATGCTATGACTGTGGTCCCTTGTGTTCTCATTATTGAGGCAGTTTTTTTTTTTTTTTTTTTCAAGATGAGAGAGAGGGAGGAGAGAAAGAGCACAAGTAGGGGTGGGGTGCAGAGGGAGAAGGAGACGTAAACTCCCCGCTGAGCAGGGAGTAGGACGCAGGGCTGGATCCCAGGACCCTGCGATCATGACAAGCGGAAGGCAGAAGCTTAACTGACTGAGCCACCAGGCACCCCGAGGCAGTTTAATGCTCTGCATAACCATAGTACATACAGTATGCTAACACATTTCCGTCAGTCCCCAAAAATGCGTCTGTGACAATTGTCTCAAATTTCCAGACCAAACCCACACCCTCAGCATGCCCCATCAGTTATCAGGGGGAATCAAACTACTTTAAATGTTTCCAGACTTTTTCCAATTTCCAAAAGAACGTGAGATACAGAGATTAAGGAGGTACCACTACCAGCGGTCACATCCAAGTCTTAAACTCAAAGGTTCTGTTTTCTGGGGGTGCCTGGCTGGCTTTCTGTAGAGCATGTGACTCTTGATCCCGGGGTCATGAGTTCGAGCCCCACATTCGGTGTAGAGGTTACTTAAAAATAAAATCTGTTAAAAAATAAACAACCCCCAAAGATTCTGTTTTCTGTGACTCTGCACCAACTAGCATGTGGCGGGGCATCAGAGCCCGGAAGCTCTGCAGCTCAGCACTAAAAGCAGTGCCAGCTAACAGCAAGTGTGCTGCTGGTCACATGGTACCATTTGGGGGTCTGCACAGAAGAGCCTGAACAATTCTAGAAGGTAATCATTGTGTATATCATCTTTTTTTTTTTTTTTTAAGATTTTATTTATTTGACAGAGACAGCCAGCAAGAGAGGGAACACAAGCAGGGGGAGCAGGAGAGGAAGAAGCAGGCTCCTAGTGCATGAGCCTGATGTGGGGCTCGATCCCAGAACGCTGGGATCACGCCCTGAGCCGAAGGCAGACGCTTAACGACTGCGCCACCCAGGCGCCCCTGTATATATCATCTTTTGGGCGTTTCGGCCATAACACGTTTCAAGTTTGCCTTTCTTAACTACTGAACTCCCAAGGGCAGCTACCAAAAACTAGGACTCAAAACCTTTAGTTTCTACGTCTTCCATCAAAATCTTAAGAATCTGAGAGCTTCAGTAGGTAAAGTACTTCTTGCTGGTCTGTGCATTAGAAAGTGTCTCTAGATGAACTCACAAGAGGCAGGTTAACATTGGCAGGTGGCCTTGGGGAGAGAATGGAGCAAGAATTGGAGGGTAAATTCCGTTTACCTATTTCAGACCTTTAGAATTTTGAAATGTGACGTTACCTAGTTCTCACGCTTGTTCATACATAAAACAGGGTATTCCCTAAGATTTTCCTAATGCAGGTTATGAATGAAAAGCTTCAGCACTGCATGGAGCTGACAGTTCTGATGCGGAATCACCTGACGGAGAAGAGGGCGCTGCGCCTGGAGTGGATGATCGTCATCCTTATCACCATCGAGGTACACAGCTTTTCAGAATGAAAACAAGGGCACCTGGCTGGCTCGGTCAGTGCAGTATGCCACTCGTGGTCTCGGGGCTGTGAGTTCAAGCCCCACACTGGGTGTAACTGAAAAAAAAAAAATTAAAAATCTTTAAAAAATAATTTGACGTAGAAAGTGACAGTGGAAAAGAGCATCCCTTTTTGTTCTAATTACTAAGTCTATTTGGAAGTGAGGCAAGTTTCAAGTGACTATGGAAATACTGCAAATGCACAAAGTGAGATTTTTGGAGGAGTTCCATTTTTGAAGATAGCATTTAGAGAAAGTTCTAGCTGCAGATTTCTCATGTACAATCCAGCAGCAAGTACCTTTGCCCCATTATCTACAGCTTGCCATGTGGGAAAGACTTCAGGAGCATTTTTCATTAATCACAATTTTGGAAAAATCAGTTGTTTTTACCAGTAATTTGTTATGAAATTAATAAACCTCACTTCTTATCACCCTAAGGTAATGTTTGAGCTGGGACGAGTATTTTTTCTGATCAAGTGATAACCAGAGAAAAGTATCAGTGCAAGAGATATTCAAGTTCTACAATCAAAAATAAATGCTCACTGTTGGGGAAAATCTCTTATTTAATTGGTATTTAATATTTTTAATCAAGAGGTTGCGATGATCTTCTTCAGCTCCTGTATGTATTACTTAAATAAAAATTATGAAGAATCTGGTGTTCGGGTCTTTAACACTGAGAATTTGAAAGGAAGATATTTTAAAAGAACTATAAAAAGCTTAACATCTAGGAAATCTAGGTAAAGATACTTATTAAAGCCAAAAGGCTTAGATTTTGGACACCATCCCTCCCGTCTCCAGGAAATCCCAGCTCTAAGAGAACAATACAGGGAACTCTGGAGTGCTGAAATACGTAACACAGGTTTGTGATGACAGCAGTGAATTTTCTGTACCTACTTTGGATGGCATAATTTCAGTATGGCTGCTCACTGGCACTTCATTAATCAGCACTACCCATGCTGTTACTACCAGCCTAGTCAAAATATTCTTCCCAGACTCTTAGTTTCACACATACTTTGGGGAAATGAAAAAATGCCAAGAACAAAGAACTTGACATTTATATGGTTACCATCTTGAATTGATAAACATTTTTAAAAAGCAAAGTCCTTTTGGGGCACCTGGGTGGAGCAGTTGGTTCAGTCTCCAACTCTTGGTTTCGGCTCAGGTCGTGGTTTCAGGGTCGGGAGATCGAGCCCCATGCTGGGCTCTGCCCTCAGCACAGATCCTACTTGAGACTCTTTCCTTCTCCCTCTCCCCCTTCCCCCCATGCTCTAAAATAAATCTTTAAAAAGTAAATTCCTTTTTTGTTTTTAATGCATAACCCCCACTTGCTCCATATGCTTCCCACCACAATGAATTTAAATGTTGTGTTTTTCATACATTATAGTTCACCGTTAAATGAGGGGTCAGAGCACCCACCCCCCCAGTTGAAAATCTGTTATTTTTGACTCCCCCAAAACTTAATAGCCTGTTGACCAGAAGCCTTACCGATAAGTCAATTAATACATTTGTTCCATTTTTTACTCTAACAATAAGGCAAGGTAAAGGTTGAGAAAATCCATTTATATGCTGTATGTACTATATTTATGGAAAAAATCCACCTGCATATAAATGGAACTGTGAAGTTCAATGAAACCTGTTATTCAAGGTTTATATCCATGAATACAGTATTACTATTCTAAATTGAGACATTTTGCAACTTAACTGCTACAGTATTTCACCTAGAGAATACACATCTACCTATACCCTTACTATTTTTATGTACTTATTTGCTCTAACAGTGCAAAGGTAAACATCCTGGTACCATTTTCAGCACACTGCAAGAATTCTCCTTGAGTAGCAGTCTGCTAAGGTACCTATATCCCAAGACTTCCTAAGGAACACGTGGGCATGGAGAGTTCAAGGAATGCTTTCTAGATCCTTAAGTTCCACAGAAGCACTTACATAAAGCTGCTGTGCCTGTATACACACCTGCAGCCAATGTATGAAGCCTATTCACCTTTCCCATCTTCCCTTCTCACCCATCTTCAATTTTAGTTTGGTCCACTGTATTTAAAAACCTATAAACATATTTAACTTACATTTAGAAATCTTTGGGAAGCCAACAAGAACACAATTTGAAATATTGGTCAACAAATCTTTCTAATTTAATGGGAACTATATAATCCCCCACCTATTAAGAGGGGCATTTCCAATAAAGTTTTACTCCAAGTATCAATATGTACAATTTGCTGTTTGGGTCAACTGTGTGTTAATTACAACAATTTTAACAACAAAATAAGAACATTTGGTGTCTTATGGTCATGGCAAAATCTAACATTTCAACTTATATACAAACATGCTGCAAAGAACAAAAGGATAATCACTAAGACCTTCAAGCATAAAAATTTATTAGGTAAACATTTTGTGGGGGAAATGTAACAGTTTTTCAAGAAGAAAAAAGGAACAGTATTAAATTTGAATTTACTTATGTTAAAGCAATGAGACACCAGATCATTACAGTATTACATTCCACTAGATACATTAAAAGATTGATATAATACCTTTAAGTATCAATACTTATGATTCATCAGAAATTGCATCTTTTCCAACTACTTAAATTTATGATGAAAGCTCCAACTTAAGTTATAGGAAAGAGGGTTTTTTTTTTTTAATTACTTTAGGTTATGTAACAGAAGATTGATTTTCATGATCACAATTTCTGTAACATCAAAATGACCAAGAAATCCTACCAAAAGACAGAGGAGAGCCTAAAGTTAAGTACATTCACCAGTGGCCTTGGAAGCACTCCTCAAAGTGGTATCAAATTTCTATCACTCATGAGAGTACAGTGATTAAGACCAACCTGGATTTGAATTCCTCACCACCACCTATTTAGTTTTATCACCTTGGGCCAATCATTGAACCTCTCTGGGTCTCGGTTTCTTCATCTGTAAAATGGGTTTAACAGTACCACTACCTCATAGAGTGGCTGTGAGGATTAATGGAATTAACATGTGAAGCTAGGAGTTTACTGTTACTACAATCCCTCTGAGTAAAAATCCATAGGATTCTGAGATTAAATGGAGGTTGAAATCAAATCACCAGGAGCCCCCCCACCCTTGACTCCAATTGAGAAACATCATGAGAGACTTAAAGACCGACATTAGAGAATCCTGCACCTAAATGGATGGAGTTCACTTAAATATAAAGTAGTATTTCCACTGTTTGAAATGAGTTGGCTATTCAGTGCAAGCCCCAAAAGACTTAAATTCAACACATTTTGCGTGTACCAGGCAGCTGCCAATACGCATTCTGGGGTGGCTTCTCACATCACCACAGCTGTGAGAAGCAGGACTGTTTTTTACATATAAAATCAATATAAATGTTTCTAGTATCAGAAACTTTTTTTGCCAAAACTTAATCATATTCACCTATTTTTAATTATTCTCCGGTCTATCACTTAACAGTTTTTCCAAAGTGTGGTGCTCAGACCAACTCCATCAGCAAACACCTGGGTGTCCATGAATTTATATAGATTCCTGTGTTTTGCAGTCAGGATTTCTGAGGCTGCAACTAAGGAATGTTTTTTACAACTCTCCAAGAGATTCCCATGCTCACTAAATTCTGAGTACCAATAACTAAGAGACTATTTACTGATTTGTCCTCACTTCATGGATACATATTTTCAATAAAATTCATTAGCAATCTCTTGCTCCATTTAATGTACTAAGTACTAAATCACCTCAGGTGATTCAATTCTCTTTCTTTCCCCAACCCAATCTCCTCATGCTCTCCCCTTCCTGCCTTTACAAATTGAATATGTGGGGCCGGTGCTGTGAGGTGAAGAAGAGGAGTAGAGGAAGTTTTTCCAAATACTTCCAATCCAAATCTATTAACTTTCAATTCTCTCCACTGGTTATGAATTGCCATTTTTTAAAGGAAATTTTAAGGTCACTATTCCAAATTCCCTTTCCTCATGGGAGCTTTCCTCAAGGGTTTAACAAAACAGGATTTTTTAAAGGCCAGATCTTTTAACTCCTTCTGCACAATTGGAAACAAAGATTTAAATGTTTCTTTAAAAACAAAATGTTTCAGGGTACCTGGGTGGCTCAAGTAGGTTAAGCGTCCAACTTTTGGTTTCTGCTCAGGTCCTAACCTCATGGGTTGTGGGGCAGAGCCCTGTGTCAGACTCCGTGCTCAGCGGGAGTCCGCTTGGATATTCTCTCCCTCTGCCCTTTCCCTGGCTTGTGTTTGTGTGCTCTTTCACAAATAAGTAACTCTTTTTTTTTTTTTTAAGATTTTATTTATTTATTTGAGAGACAGCCAGCGAGAGAGGGAACACAAGCAGGGGGAGTGGGAGAGGAAGAAGCAGGCTCCCAGCAGAGGAGCCTGATGCGGGGCTCGATCCCAGAACGCCGGGATCACGCCCTGAGCCTAAGGCAGACGCTTCACGACTACACCACCCAGGCGCCCCCAAATAAGTAACTCTTTTAAAAAAATGTAAAAATAGGGACGCCTGGGTGGCTCAGTCGTTTAAGCGTCTGCCTTCAGCTCACGTCATGCTCCCAGGGTCCTGCGATGGAGTGCCACATTGGGCTTCCTGCTCAGCGGAGAGCCTGCTTCTCCCTCTTCCTCTCCTTCTGCCTGCTGGTCCCCCCGCTTGTGCTCACATGTTCGCACGCACTCTCTCTGTCTCTGACACATAAATAAATAAAATCCCAAAAAATTAAAAAATATAAAAATTTTAAAATAAAAACAAAATGTTTCAACATGTCCTAGACTGTTATGATAAAATAGGCTGGAAAGCATGCAGAACTGTAAAACCTACTCACGGAGATACTCATTCTTTCAAGTAACACAACAAATACTTACTCAGAAGTTAGGATGTGCTACTCTGGACTCCAAGACACAGTGACAGAAAGGGCTCCTACTTTCATGAAGCTTACAATCAAATGAAGGCAGCAGGAAAACAAACAACTAAGTAATCTGCTTAAAAACAGAAATGCTCTACAGAGAAATCTATAGAACCGGTAGAGGGGTGGAATGAAAAATCAGAAAAGTGAACACAATAGTTAAATAAACTAAAAAAACTAAAATTTATGTGAGATTTAGACAACACTATTTAAATTGAAAAGCCCAAAACAGGAGAGATTCTGGTTAAGTATTAACTTGACTTTTAACCTAGCTTCTATACATGAGTCGTAGAAACTTGCTTACCACAACAATTTTTTTTGAATACTGCTAATATAAAAATATGTACTAGACTGCTTCTTGAACCCATCACATGAAGACTTACAGAAGGCAACAAACTAACAAAAAATGATGTAATTCCAGTCAAATCTAAACCACCAGACACTAGTCTTTAAATGCAGAGTATTATCTTAATCTAAAAAGCCTCATGTGGTTTGGGTTCTGGTTACCTTAGAGATTTTTGACTCTAAGCACTCTGATGGCAAGTAAGATTAGTTTGAATACTTGTCCTGTGGTTCACTAATGAAATCTGATAAACTGGAATCCTTGAATTTTATGTGGCCCTTTCAGATCCTGGACTTCCTGGCACTGAGGGGTTTCCCGCAGCAGCCAGACTTCCAATGCTAGGCTGGGAAAGGCCTGGGCAAAGGAGCCAGCTGGTTATCCTATCTTCAGACCACATTTTAGAAAGTAATGTTTAACAGATAACTTTTTCAAAGGACACTCCTGCCACTCCACAGATCTTTAATGGACAAACTACCAAAAATGGGAATCTCCCCCACCAATGATCAATCATTTTCATAAAGAAAAACAAGTCAATATCATAGACACACGGTTATAAGGGGAAGTCGTTTTTCCCTATAAATTTCATCACTGATTTCACTTTCAAACATAAAAATCCCAAGTCAAACACAACTCTATAAGCAAAAATTTTTCTAATTTCTTTAATCAGTGATTATTTCAAAAATATGTCAATAATCTCATGTACTGAAGTGTTGTGCTAAGCGCCCTTACACACATTCTTATTTTATATGCACACAAACCTATGAGATAAATATATAATACATATTTTATATACTATATAAAATAATATATATGATTGTGTCCTCCCCCAGTGGACTGTGAGCATCTTAAGAATAGCTTTAAGTAAAACGAAAAACTGAGGCTCAGAAGTGAAGTACATGCCCAGGTACAGAGAACATGATTCCAACCTAGATTTGACTCCAACACCTATATTCTTCACCAATGTAAATATCCTATACTCTCTCCCCTCTGTTCATAAATACCAACCACTCAGACTCTTCCAATGATGTCAGAAAGCTACTGTTTATTCATTATACTCCTAACTCAATACATTACCCTAACGTGAAAATGTCAGATAAGCAAAACATGATTCTAGAACAGAATGGTCCAACAGAACCTTCTGCAACGATAGAAATGTTCTATATCTGTGCTGTCCAATATGGTCGCCTATACCCCGCCTATACCCCCATGCGGCTAGTAGCTACTGAATTAGACAGGACACTTCTAGAGAAATAATATAAAAAGAGCGTGCATGCCACAGAAAAAAAGCAACTTACCAAAATACAATGGCAACTCAACAATAAAACAATTCAAGGCAGATGTATAATGAAGGAGTAAAGCTGAGAAATGCAGAACCACTTGGCACCTGGGTGGCTCAGTTGGTTAAGTGTCCGACTCTTTGATTTCAGCTAAGGTCATGATCTCAGGATCATGAGATTGGGCCCCACGTCGGGCTGTGTGCTCAGTCCAGAGTCTGCTTGTCCCTCTCCCTCTGCTCCTCCCTATGCTCACTCTTGCTCTCTCTCTCTCTCAAATAAATAAAATTTTCAAAAAAAAAAAAAAGGAAATGAAATGCACAACCACCAAACATGTCACAAAACTATTTTTCAAACATCTGTTCACCCTTCAAGACTCACCTTAAATACCGTCATTTATACTATCCCTACACTCTGAATATGTGTAGTTTTAGAAGTGTATATTAAATATATGATTGTGTTCTCCCCCACTGGACTGTAAGCATCTTAAGAACAGATATTAACATATACAGCACCAGCACCTCCCACCTATATCCGGAGGCTTTCCACAACAATAAACATTTTTTCATTCAGTTCTAGTGGGAAAAATTATCTTCTTAGGTCCTTCAACTTATTCAATTCTGCAAGCATTTGAGTACCAGCAATATACAGAAAAGGAAAGTCCCTGGAAAGAATTTACAGTGGGGATGGGAGATACAAGATATAGGAAGACAACAAGAAGGGCAATCACGTAAGTATGCGCTTTAGGGCAGACCAGCAACTGTCAGAGGAGTCCTGATGGTCAGAGAAACTGGAAAGCAGTTTGAGAATAAAGCAGCCATTATCAATTCTGCAACAGCAAAGGTGTAAGATAATTTACTGTACCCCCAATCTATTACTCAAAAAAGTCCACCGGATTTAAAAGAAAAAAATCAAGAAAAGCCTTTGAAATTTATCCTGGCTCCACTCACACTACCCATGTCAGGATCCCATCCTACTTCTACCACAAAGCCAAAACTAGTCTTAGAACAAATCTTACTAGATCCAAATTTCCATGACAATCTTACAGCAGAAAGTGGTATTGTTTTCTTTCATACACAAAAGAAATTATCTTTGCTATAACATCTTCTTTTAGGTCCTAAAAATGTGCTATTTGCAATATTTACATACAATCTCGAGGTCTGTATATAAGCAGCATCTGGAGCTAACAGTAAAATAATCTGAATTAATTTCGTAAGTACATTTTGTTTCCTCTTATAATCAATAAGGAGGGGGTTCTGGTATGAGGAGTCTGCAAATTCATAGACATCAAGGCATTACCTGTAGGCCAAATAAGATGAAAGTATTACTATCATGTAGAAGTTTGGTAACCAGGAGATTAGGAAACAACAGTTCTAAACTCTAACTTCTTCAGATTTTTAAAAATCACCAGCAAGTTTTCTCATCTTAATCAGTACAGATTATTCATGACAAAAATCAGAGAAAAATCGGTTTAGTTTTCTAGACTGAATGGCCATGGGCTGGTTAATTACTTAACTTCTTCGAGCCTCCCTTCTCAAATTTAAGATTGAGGGCGTGAGACTAGATGCCCTCAGAGGAAAACACTGACTTAATTAACTAAGATAATTACTTACAGATTGACTTCAACAAGGCTTCTGGTTCAATCCTAATTCATCCATAAACAGCAAAAATACAGAACTGTGGTAGTTACTAAAATACGTCATAAATTCTTTGATACTTCACCCTTCAAGACATGGAGCTTAATTCCTCTGCCCTTGGCTATAGGCTGGACTTACGTGACTTTCTTTTAACTAACAGCATGTGGCAGTGGTGCGACTTCCTCCTTCCTCTAGCTTGGATCACTTGCCCTGAGGGAAACAAACTACCACCATGTTGTGAGAACACTCAAGCAGTGTGTTGGAAAACTGAGACCGGCAGGCTGTCAGCATTAGCCTGTCAGAGTGTGACCCACCTTTGGAAGCAAATCCTCTAGCCAACATCTTGACTGAAAGACCCTGACCCAGAACCACTAAGCTAACCTAGTCCAGATTCCTGACCCACAGAAACTGTATGAAATAAGCAAAGGTTTATTATTTTAAGCCATTAAGCTTTGCGGTAATTTGTAATAGCAAGAAAACTAATCTACCAGTGTTTTTCAAAAAGTGGATCTTGATTCATTTGTGACTAATGAAATCCATTTAAACAACCACAATCAGGTTTTTAAGTTAGAAAAAAATAATTATATTAACTCAAACTAACACTAGAGCTCCTGAAAACTGTTTAAATTTTACATACATGTGTATACCAGGTAGCATTTAATAGAAAGTATATCTTACAATTATAACTAAAAAGGTATGAAACCCAAAAGCCAACACTAATAGGATTAAAACAAAAAGTTCCCTAAAGTATAAGGAATCCTTGAGGGAATATGGACTCAGTAACAACCAACAATAAAATAAGCATTTCCTATAAACTTTATAACCAAACCAATGAAATATAAGACACTCTCAAAATACACCTTTTCTGACTTGTATTTTAAACTTCATATAAAACACAGAAGGCATGGTAGACTTACACATGTAAAAACGTGTCATTTTCCTAATTCAAGGTTACCCAGGAGGACATCCTTATAAAATTATGTAGTGAAAAAGCTGCTCTGGGATCTACCCACATCTATTATTTCCTCTATTACTCTTATCAGTGTTAAAGGAAATTCCATCTTCCACCTCAGCACACATGCACAACAAATTTTTAACCAAAAAAAAAAAAAAAGCTAAGTACAGTACTACTAAATTGCTTTCTGCCCACTGTCCAAGTCTCACTGCAATTACTCTCTTCAGAACACAAGCAAGTGCATACTTTTCCGATTGTATTTCAGCATAACATGCATCAAAACTTTCAGCAGCACGTGACTGCAGAATATGCACAATTCAACTTTTGATGAATCCACTCAGATTATTTGCTTACACTGTGATTTTCTTCGAAGTAAATGTGTGAAACTATTTTTGAACTCCTAATTTACCAAATTTATTTTCAAAATACCAAAATAAATCAGTACATAAGCACTAAACAGATGATTTAACTTCTTATTTTTCTTATTACTGAACTCAGGGCATTTGTGGCTCTCCCACAACCAGACTGACAGCTTTCCTTGTCCAAATCCTGAGATATACTACTAGTTTTTCTTTGCAATGACTATTTTCTCCCCAACCTTTGCGTATGTATCCACCTAAAGATTTCCAATTCAGCAAATTGTAGAAAGCAGATATAATTTGTACAGAATTCCTTATAATGCTGTTACTTTATGATGGTGACTAAAAATCAAAATAATTAGCATACTTGGCAAAATTCAAGTACCCATGCCTATGCCTTAAGAAAACTGGCAGCAAAGCAGCCCAGTTCTAAAGTCGAGAGCAGCAGCTCCTGAACAGAAAACGACGACGCTCCTGACAGTACTTTCTCTAGGAATGAGATCCAGAGTTTCAGGAATAAAACTGGTTTATTTCTGTACAACTATATAAGAGTATAGTACTGGGAAATTATTCACTGGTCTTAAGATAAGCAGTAACTTTGAGGACTCAAGGCCAATACTCTATAGACACAATGGCTAAGACTAATCCAAAACTTGAGCATCAGTTTTGCCCATTTCTTCCTTTAGTTTCCCTCAAGTCAGTTCACTTTCCTGGTAAGCACTCCATCCGAACCATAAACGTGAAAGTTCACAATCAAGGTCTAAAAGAATTAAGAACCCAAAGATCTCTAACTATGACTGTCTACCAATCAGAATCACTTTAGCTTCCCAGTGAGATGAAACAGACTTCAACTGCAGAGCCAATCCAAGGAACGTGGCATGCGAATCTGAAGGCCAACTTTGATGTGTTAGCGATAGTTCACTAGAAATACTTACATATCAGGGTCAGAATTTAGTTTTGCAGGCAGACATTTAACCACTCAAGTCATTTATCTAGCTGATCAAAGAATAAGAAAGTTCAAGGCAGGTACGTATGAAATCTAGTATTCACTTTTGGACCACTGAAGTTACACAGCTGCTTATTTTGTCTTCAAAGAAGAAGGAATTAGTCATCAGTAGCCCTGGGTATAACTGGATTACCAAATCAAAGTCACATTTTTAGGAGGGGACACTTCTGTATATTAAATTAACTATCTTACTAATCTTGCCTTAAATATTTTAGGAAATATGTGCCAGAGCTCTGTGCTAAAAGTCTGGCCCTATAAACCAAAATGAAGTTCAACATCAAATTAGGGAACTTGTAACTGAATTGCATACTTTAAAGCCAAAGAGAATCCTGGAAACTGCGACCTCCATTTCCTTAATAACCACGCCATATTCTTTTTAAGTCTCCAAAATCCTAGATATGTAAAATACAGAAATCGCTAAATCCAGTCCTCAAAAAATTAAGTTGTACTTCCAAAGATATAAAATTCTAGCAAAATGGAAACACAAAATAAACTTTAAAATGTTAATAATGACCACCAGAGAATCTAAGTCCCCTGCCTGCCGTGTAACCTGTTTCAGGACCTCCAATTTTAACAGAATGGCCACTCTAAATCCACTCTAACAGTCCTCAGAGACCAAAACTTAACAGGAAAGTAAATTGGTCTTAAGTAACAAACATGCTTTGCAAATTTTTTTTTGGACCAACACCTCATAAAGTAAAACACAGTTACTGAAATAAGCATCAAATTCAATCCTAACGAACGTCTGACATCACACTAGTCTGTAAGGAAGCACTTGTACCTCTTTATACACAGCACAAATTGACATTACTTCGGTGACTTTTCAACTCCACTGGTGATAGAAAGGTTATCAGTGATTTACAAGTTTCTCCCTGGCTCCCAAGTCCACTCATTTCAAGTCTTAGGATGAAAACTTATATGACACACGGGAAATAAAGGGACAAAGGTAATGGCCAAGAGATGTCAAGCAGAAGCTTGCAGAAGGATCCGAGCAGTTCTGCATCCCTTCCCCGAGCATCTCCAGGGTTGTCCTACCTAAACACTTTATGTAAACATGGGGCTTGTGACTCAAGCCTCCAGCCCCAATAGGTGGAGAGAAGTTTCCTCGCCTCGGCTGCACATGGTTTGCAGAAGTTTGGCTGGAGCAGAGCGGAGCCTGGGTGGGAGCGGCAGTGTAGTTAGTGCTGCAGGCGGCGGCGGCGGCGGCAGAGCAGCAGGAGGCGGAGGCGGGCGGGGGGAGGGGAGGCGGCTGGGGGGGCGGAGGGGGCTCTTGCCGCCACTGCTCTCTCGCCGCCTCTCCCCCCCGGCGGGAGCCGCTCTCAGCCTCTTTGCACTAGTCGCTCCGCTCTCTCGGTCATGTGACCTTAACGTAACCGGACAGGAAAAGCCCCGCCGCCGCCGCCGCCGCCGCGCCGGAGACACCGACCGCGGCGGCAGCAGCAGCAGCAGCAGCAGCGAGAGGCAGAGGCGGCGGCGGCGGGGAGACCACGGCCAAGGCTGCCCAGTGGTGCCTCCTCCACACCCCCCGCAGCAGCAGCACCGGCGACAGGTAAGCGCGCAACGCCTCCACCTCCCGGGGCCGGTGCCCACGTGCCGCCCCCGGCCCGGGCTCCGGGAAGGCTGAGGGGGGGCGGGGGCCACCGGAGCTCGCAAACGGTTCCGGCACCAACGGTGGCAACAAAGAAGACGAATGACCCCCGTCCCGGGGCTCCGGGTGAAGGCAGGCGGAGGGCCCGGACCACACGGGGACCCAGTTCTGGGAAGCGAGGGCAGGGGCGCCCCGCGGGGGCGGTGGCGGCTGCGCCTGGCGCCGGGGCTCTGGCCGCCTGACAAAACCATCCCCCGGAGCCAGGCGGCGGCGAGTCGGCGGCGGCTCCATCCGGGGCTTTGCGGGAGGGGGAGGGGACGGAAGCCGAGAGGGCGGGCGGCGGATCGGAGGGAGGGAGGGAGGGAGGGAGGAAGGGGAGGGGGGCGATTCGCGTTCCGTTCCCCGTTGCCGGTCCCTCCCTTCTCGCCGCCACCGCGAAGCGCGTCCCGAGCGGCGGCGGCCGGTGAGCGTCCCGCGCTGGAGCCCTGAGAGGAGGGCCCGTCAGGTGCGTAATCCTTCCGACGCCTCGCCGCCGCCTCCTGCTGCTGCCGCTGCTGCTTCTTCGGCGGCAAGGCCGCGAGCTGCGGAAGTGGGTTTGGGGGAGGGGAGCAGAGAGGGAGGGGGAGGGGAGGGATCCGGTCCGACCGGAGCAGGCCCGGCCTCTCTGGCGCTTCTCCCAGCTGCAGCGGCTCCTACAGCTGCTGCCGCTACTGCTGCGGCTCCGCCTCCCCGCTCGCGGGCGGGGGCGCGCACGCGCGCTTCCGGCCTCCTCGGGTCTCGCGCTGTCTTCGGCTCTCGCGCGCGCTCTTCCCCTCGCCCTGTCTGACCACCCCCCGCCCCCGGCGCCGGAGCTGTTGCGCCAGCCGGGGCGTTCCGCACGGCGTAGGCGTCGGCATTGTGTTAAACTCCGCGGGACTTGGGGCGAGCGCGCGCGCGCACGCGGGACTGAGGGAAGCGGAGAGCGTGCGGCGCGGCTGGAGTGCGTCGCCCCTCCCCTCCTCCCAGCCCCTCGGGGATGGGGGCGGTGCCGGGGAGCGCGGCGCCCGGGCCCGCTGGGCCCCTGCCGGTCTGGCCGGCCCCGCCCCCGGCCGGGCCCCCGCCCCCGGGACGGGGCGGGGCGAGGCAGGATGGGGCGGCCGTTGGGCCGCTAGCCTGCGGGCTGGGGAGATGTAGGTCTCCCTGGGTGCCGCCCGGGTGGACCGCTGCGGCTCGGACGGCGGGTGTGGGCATGCTGGGCCGGCAGCCTCCAGCTTCCGCTCCGCTGCCGATCTGCGCCTCCGCTGAGGCCGAGGTTAGCTCGGAGCTGCGCTGTGGTTTCTGGCTGCTTTGCCTTGGGGCGTGGGCCGGCGTCCGTGCCGCCCCACGGGGCGGTGCGGCCCTCACACCCCGGAGGCCTCCGTGAAGGGGAGGCTGGGGGCGCGGAGGCTGCTTCCCGGGCCCGAGGCGTTTTTCCGGTATAACGGACCCCCCCAAACCATTGATTTTTAAACAGGCTGCAAAGAGAACTGTTAATACAGAGGTGCTTCGGAAGCACGGTTTTTGTCGCTTTTAGCTGGTAGTGAAAGGGGGGCGATAAGAAGGCAAGGGTAGCTGAGCAGGCAAGAAAGTGGGCAGGGTGAAAATGCAGATAGTTATTGCTAGGCCATTTACTGCAAGAACTTCCAACTGCTGAACTAATGATGCCTTAGGGAATTAACCCCTCCCCGCCCCACCGGCTGCAATGTTCATTTGCTCTTCATCAAATACAACGGGCTCACTTAGTGTATGAGTCTCAAGTCTATTCATTTTCATAGGTTATTGTTTCAGTAAAATAAAGCATAAAAAAAGGTCAGAATTACGGGCTCACACAGAACTTAGGGGTGCTCAGGGTTCCCTTAAATGGGCTGCCCTGTCCTTTTTAGGATAGACCTTCGTGTAGTTGCTGACAGAACCCTGCACTAGCATTTTAGTTGGAGAGGCCTGAAACTTTAATAGAAAATCAGAATTAAGACATTTTAAATGCTCGTTTCTGTGATTTATTACAAACCAACGTTAACTGTTGAAGTAGATTTTATTTTGCATTCTAAATAACCTTGATGTATATCCAGGGTGTTTTCACACCGTTAAAAGGCAATTTTTAAGGAAAAAAGTTCCACATTTCTTTAAGCTGGGCCTTTCTCACTTAATAAATTGGTGGTTTATAGAAGTTTATTTTCTAACCGAAGAATTGACCTATTATTGACACCATGGTAAGATCTCAAGGTATAATTTATACCAGTGGTAGTGCCACAAACAGTAGTGGAGGAATCGGTTAAAAGGGTGGCAGATAAACCCCCCTTGAAGCTTTGTTGTAATGTATAGTCCAATCATTTGCCAGTTTTAAAGCTTCTCTCAAAGAAGGTGTAAATAAATGGTGCTCTGCAAACTTCCATTGAAATAGTCCAGCAGCAGAGTAAACACGAAACATGTTTTAGGCCACAGAATAAAAGCTGCCATGATGACATTTTCTTTTTTATTGTAATGATTAATATGAACTTTGCACTGTCCTCAAAGATCTGCACTTTTATAATATAAAAATTATATAAAATATAAAATTTTATTCACCTTAACCCTCTGAGAAGATGCTGCTTGTCAACACTGCACGTCTTGTGTATGGGGATACGCTTTCCCCAGTGTGAGAACTCCTAACATGGACGTAGTAAGGGAAGGAAGCCTTCATGGCTGATATGTGGCATTGGGTTGGGAAAGGCTTTGGAGTTGGAGACTCTTCAGCCATTTCTGAACTGTCTTGGTGTTTCATCCCTAGACCCACTGCACTTTCCCTGAAGTAACTTTGAAACGCTGAGCAAGTGGTGTGGTTCCAGCCTGTCACAGTAAAAGAAGAACTGCTGGTCTGCTGTAGACCACCATAAATTTCAGAATGCACATGGCAGAAATGGGAATTTATCACTTTTCCTACTTCCTTATGGTTGCAAAGCATGACTCTAAAAATCTAAAGGAATTGAGAATTTTTATTTTCCTGAAGAAAAAAATTGTAAACATACTAAGCATTAGAACATTTTCTAAATCTTTTTTGTGCCCAGGGAAGTTATAATTTTATTAGCAAATTAAACTTAAATAATTAAAATATTACTGTGAGTCAATAGTAAATAAGAGTCAGTGTTTTACGATGCTAGTACGCCATTAAGAGATGGAGTCCATAGCCACAGAATACTTACCAGAAGTTGGCAGTCCAAGACAGTTTAGGACTGTTTTATTCTATGCTAGAAGGCCAAGTTAGAGGCTGTATTTATGCTCAAACACATAATTCCCAGTTCACGGTTGAGGTACGCATCATATGACTTTCTCACTTCAAGAAAGCTCAGTGTGCAAAGATAGGAATTGGTAAAGCATTTTTAGGTATTAAGTATTTATAAAACAGCTCTTTTTACTTTACAGGAGGTACAGATCCTTTAAATTGTGTACCCGCCTAAGGTCTGCATCAGGCGAGGATGAACTGTCAGAATCATCTGAGAGCAGTTTCAGAGTGTATTTGTGTTCTACACCTTGCCTATCTGCTTAGATTCTCCGAGCCCCAAAGTGATTCTGAACAGGGGTTGTCTAAGTGTGGCCTACAGACTCTTCTGAATCTCCAGGACCCCCTCAGGGTTCCATGAGGTCAAAACAATTTTCATAATAATGGTGAGATGTTCTTGGACTTTTTAGCTCTTGACAAAATGTGTCAACATTGGAAAGATCTGCTGCATAACTCACTGAGCTGACATTTTCCAGTGACCAATAGGTGATGTTCGAAAAAACCATGAATGGGTAAAAGATCCGTTCAAAGTGCAAGGTAGAGCAATGAATTTTACTGTAAGAGAGTAGGAAAATTTCATTCGTTATGTATTTTTAGATCATACTGCTAACCTTTAAGAAACTACGGCTTGTCAAGTTTTGATATAATATCAAAGAAAAATATCCACAATTACCTGGAAAAGCTATTAATATATTTCTTTTTCCAACTACATATGTGGGTGAGGTTGGATTTTCTTCAATACTCAACCAAAACAGTTATCACAACAAAGTTAAATGGAGGAGAGTAAATGCAGAATCCCATTGTCTTCTATTAAAGAGATTTGTAAAAATAGCAAATTAGATTAGGTTTTAAATTTTGCTGTGTGGTCATATGTATGTTTCCTTAAAGTAGATTATAGCATAATGCCTTTAGAATTATCACTTTAATATCAATTCCATTCGCCATAAATCTCTGACTTGGTTCTTGACACAAACTGTCCCGGAACTGCCTCCTTCTGACCTTCACTTAGAAATTAAAAACTAATTCCAAACTTAACGTCAGCAGCCTGTAATTGAAAAGACAGTCTCTTACAAATCCAATGGTTTTCAAAGTCAAAATACGAGCTATTGATTAGTTTATGCCCCACCTTTTTCTAATTACTATGGAAGAGGATTGACTAATGTTAAGAACAGTACACCAACCTGTCACCACAACTAATTAAGACGCATGTCCTAGCTTTGAGATACAATTTAAAAACATTAAAATTCAAATGACCAGCCTCATTCAGGTTTACTTTATAGGCCCTAAATATTAATTATTAATAATACTAATTGAAAAAGAGTTGTTTTGTCCTGGTAAGTGGTCTGAACTACTTGAAAGGATCAATCTTACTTGTGGGTAGTGCTTTTTCTGTTACTGATGTGTCCTGTGCATTACAGTATTCATTTATGCTTCACTTAAATAAAATTAAGGACTTTAGAGGACCCTTTTAGTGCCCTCGAAATGGGTATTCTAAGTGGTATTTAGTATCTTAGGAGAGCTGTTGTCTTTAAAAAGTGAGTCATCAATTTCCAAAAGCTGTTTGGGTCTCCTCTTCTTATACTGAAAATGTAGGAGGAAGTTGGGTTGTCAAAATATAATATGATGCTATTTGTCCCATTCAGCTGCACCTTCAAAAGATGAGTAACTTACAAGTAAGGATCAGCGCCACCTGTGCTGCAAGCTGGAAGTGAAAGCACTTGACATCCAGGCAGCATCGCGTTATCAGTGTGGGAAATAGTGGTGCAGCATTAAATAATACAAATGGTCATTTAAAATATTTAGCTCCGCAAAGGTTTTTTTTTTTTTTTACATATTTCAACATGTGTCTCACAGTCTCTGAATTTGCTTAAGTTAAAAAAAAAAAACTAACTTTGTACACATATACATGCATAAAGAAGGTATTCTATGAAAACCCACTTTTAAGAATTGCCTCCCCTCGGGGTACGTGGCTGGCTCATTCCATAGAGCATTGGACTCTTGATCTCGGGGTTGTGAATTCTAGCCCCATGTTGGGGGTAGAGGTTACTTAAAAATAAAATCTTAAAAAAGAAAAGAATCGCCTCCCCTCTCCCATCTCTGTTTTTCTTCAGTTCCTTTCTGCTCACTATTCTGATTTAAGAAAGACAATTTTTTTTTAATTATTTTAGCTTTTTGGGTTTTTCTTAAGTTCCATTTATTGTTTTAAATGGTTGGGGGCTTTATATAGGTCTTCAGTTTCTGGGCAAGATTTCATGTTGGCCCCCCGTGACTAGGATTACTAAGAACTTTGGGGACTGAGCTGAAGAGCCAGGTAGTGCAGAGGAAAGAAAGCCTGTGAAATTTACACCCAGAGACCAGGGTTCAGTTCACTCCTGTTTACAGTTGTAACTTCTCTAAACTATCATGTAGTGATTTAAAGTTGGATTTAGATACACCCTACTTCTCCAAAGACTCTCAGACATAAATCCCAGTGGGGACTTAGGAGCTCCAGACCAATATAACCAACGTGTACTGCACACCTCTACTTGGTTCTCTCAAAAGTATCCCCGCCCCAGCACGTCCGAACATAAGCTCATGATCTTCCCCACAGAGCTGGCTTTTTGCCTGTGTTCCCTCTCCTGGCGGGAATCCCCATGATCTTTCTAGTTACACAAGCAAGAAATCTAGTAGGAGTTATCTTGGACACCTCAATTTCCCCCACCCTCCTGCATCTAATTCACCAACCAGCTCTGTTGAGTTTTTATCTCCTAACTACCTTTCAAATCCCATCCCTCTTGCTGCATCCTGATGGCCACCACCCACTCTTGTCATCTCTCTTCTGGACCACGGAAAGGTCTCCCCTCTCACCACTTCCAGCAGGTCTCCCCTCACCTGCCTCTTCACTCCCTGATCAAATTCCATGAGCTCTGCAGTACAGCCATGGGATCGCTCACCCTGCAAAATCCCCTCCAGTGGCTCCCATTGCTTTTCAGATATGGACCAAAATCCTTAAGAAGACCTGAGTCCCCAGCTTTGCCTCGCCTCGTTTCTTTGCGGGCTCTTTGACCTCCAGTCACATGGACCTTCTCCCAGTTCCTCAGCTGCAGCTTACTCCCGCCTATCTTAGGGCCTTTGCAGATGTGTCCCCTCGGTCCATCTTTGCCCAGTTAACTCTTCTCATTCTTCAAATATCTGCTTAACTGGCATTTCCTCACAAAACTCTTCCCTGACTTCCAACCCCCAAATTAGACCCCAGCTTCATGACCTCATAGTTCCTTGTATTTTTCTTCACATTGTAAATTTGTGTACTTGTTTGATTCTGCCCTCGAACTCTGTAGTCTGTATACCATAGTAAACACTGTGCCTGGGACCTCAGAATTCTCTCACTAAATGCATGACTACTTCCCAGATCTGCTTCTTAAGAGCTGGACTGCATGTGGGCAAGTTACTTCCTAAGTCTAGTAGGTTTCTTCTGGAAAGAGGGTAGTTGGTCCTTGGCACATAATAAGTGGTGATTTATTATTAATGCTGTGGTGATTAATATTATAATTAATACTGAAGAGTGACAAAATGATATACCATGGTATTATTGAGGATTAAATGATGAGTGTAAAGAGTTACTGTAAAATATAAAGCACTATTCAGAACTTAATTGTGAGCCTGGAGAAACACAAAGTGACATTTAAAAATCAAAAACTTTTTCCAAAATACAGCTTCCTTTAAATTGATGTGAATTTTTTAGATTAATCTAGGATAAAGAGAAATTGAACTCTTACCCCGTATCACCCAGCTAGTCAGGGGCCAAGAACTCAACATTCTTCTCTCTGAACATAGAGTTTTTAATTTTTTTTAACAAATATTGAACACCAGACAATATGCTAGGTACATGGAATAGAGTAGAGTAATACATGATAAGTAAGAGTCAGTGCTGACTTTCTGGAAGCGTCAGGCAGACCCACAGAAACTGGAATATTCACAGATGCTCCAGACGCAAGGAGAGCCTCCTAATCTTGACAGGGAAATTCTGCAGAGGACAAGTAGGGCTGGGGCTGAGGGGAAAGGGGAGACAGTAAGGGGTGGGTCATTCTGGTAGTGGCATGTTTGAAGGTCTGGCACAGAGGCTCTAAGGCCCCATTCAAACAGGCCCCCAGTCCTGACAGTGGGAGTAGAAATCTGGTTCTGGGCTCAGCTTTGAGAATGTGGCCCCCGAGCAGTGAGCGTTGCAGACGGCTAGGAACCCAAGAGTGGTCTGGGCTTCAGGACCTTCTAGTTATAAAGAAAAATGCCCTTCTTCAGCTTATCTCAGTTCCTCCAGCATTTCCAAAGTGAGTGAAATAACATCATTTTGTCTCCATAATCATCAGCATACTCAGATGAAACTGGGTTTTTGGTGATGCTTGGATTTCAGAACAAGTTGGTTACTTGATCACTTCGTGAAGATCGTCGAATGTAATCTTATATCAAAAAAAATTAGGTACAACTTAATGTCATAAAGTAAAATTTTATGTTGTAATATTTTTTTGCATTATAAAATTTTTCTTCCATATAATGAATATAGTGCCAACAGTCCTTCCTTTAGAAAAGTTCTGATTTGGTCCTTTCTGCCCATTTACATTTAGAAGTCCCCCACCTCTACTGGGTATGTGAATATTTTTTGTCTTTTCTTGAAAAGTAAAGAGGGACTGATACTCTTTTGGACCCCTAGTTTCAAGGTTGGTTGGTTGGTGTTTAGTAGGTCTGTGCAATCCGAAATTCTGGAATCATTAGTTTTAGGCAGCAGGAGAGCACGTTGTGCAGAGTTAGGCAAGGGTTGGGTCATGCAGGACTGGGTAAGCTGTGCTGAAAAATTTGGGTTTCATACTAAAGGAAGTAGGGAATCACAGGAGGATTTTAAGCAAGATAGTAACATCAGATTTGCCCTTTGGAAAGATCACTCTGGCTGTTCCCGCGTGGAAGGATTCAAGAGCTAGGGCTGGAAACTGGAGAGATGAGTAGGGAGGCAGAGCTCAGGTGTGGCATTGGGAGAAGGAGGTGAAGTTGGTGGGCGGTGAGGGACTGACTGAGGAATGAGGGAAGTGGGGCCCTGAAAGGAGGAACTGAGATTCCTGGCTTGGTCAAGAGATGGATGATGGTGGCGCCATGCACTCAGCTGGGGATATGGAAGGAAGGGGTTTGTGTCTGTGGCTTTTAGTGTCCTTTGGAGGAAATGGGGGTGAGGGGAAGGGGGATTTGAGTTGTTTTGCCTATTCTGAAGTGAGGGGTCGTGTGGGATGGCCCTGTGGGAGTGGACTGGATCCCCACAGAGAGTCCGCAGAATGAGAAGTAGGCTGTGGACCGAAGGCAGAGAGGAGCACCAGCAAAAGAGGAATCCTTGGTGGAGATTAAAACAGAACAGGCAGAGCAAAGAGCAGACTTCCATTTCCACAATGGAGGGGGGATGGCCTCGAGCAAAGCCCCCCATGAAGATGCTGTTGCCTCAGCCTTGCAGCACAGGCCGAGTGGAAGCGGCTCTGAAGGGGCCATATGAGGAAAAGAGATTTAGGAATAGGGGGTGCTGTTAGCTGGGTGGGGGCTGGGGACACTGCCCCTAAGTGCCCTGCTCGTGGAATCCAGGCTGGGGACCCCCCACCCCATTTTCTCAGACTCATTCACATGTGTCAGGCTCTAGGGGGTGTTGTTCTGATTTTTCTCCCTGAGAAAGGTTTTTGGGTGTCCAAAGTAAGATTTTTAAAAATTTATCTACAGGGAGTTTGTCTTCCCTGTGTGAATTGTGAACATAGACTCATTCTTTCCATGTTTCCTCCTCTTGTTTGGCTTTTTTCACATCCCTGAGACTCCTATACATGTGTTCTTCCCTCTCTGTGTGAAAGACATGTTCAGTTTGTTTCCTATTCTAGATCGAATAGGAAATCTCTAAATCGAGATTCCAAAATAACTGGTAGACCCCCTTAAAAAAAGAAACACTTCAGTTTTTTTCATAGCTCCATTCCTATGGGCTGAAAAAAAATACTTACCTTGGTCTGTTTGTGGAATGAGAAGGAGCTCTACCTTTCGCTATATCGAAGGAGATTTTCACTGTACGACCAAAAACTTCAAAATCCTATAAAATCTTGATAAGTTTGATGACATTGCAACATAAAATTATATCTCAGAAATCTCTAAACAAAAAGAAAGTGCGAAAAATGGTAGCGACTTACGTCATTAAAGGGCTCATTTTTATTATATACCAAGCGTTTTACAGATCGATAAGAAAAAGACAGCCTGATAGAAAACCAGGCAGAGCTCATGAAGAGATACAAGAGGAAATGTAAATGATCAATAAACATAAAAATATACTTCCTCTCATCACTAAATCCATAGACAGTAAGAAAATGAGAATGGATTTGGCAAAGATTCTTTTAAGAAGCAGTGATACCCAGTGGGGGCAGAGTGTGGAGAAACTGGCCGGGGCAGGGGTGGACAGACAGCTCACGACTGCATGTCCCTGGTAGTGGAATCTCTTATCACAAGTGTAGATGCTTACAAGCAGCACTAAAAATAATGTTTCCGATTGATTTTAAACACACTCGCGCACAGCACATTCCAACAAATCAAACGATCCTGTTTAAATCTCACTTCTTACACTTACGGATTCCGTCATCACGGGCAAACGGAGCTGCCCTCCCAGCCCTTTCTTCATTTATAAAATCTGCATAGCGGTCCCTCAGATAAGTTAGTGTGCACTTGAATGAATACCATATGGAAATGAATGGTCAGTGGTAAACACTCCGTAAATAACAGCCACTCTTGTCATTATCATCAAGGAATAAATAGTGATGTGTTACCATACTTGAAGCTGCCGTCCCCGAAGTGACACCCAGAGCGGTGGCGGCGGCCTATGGGGGACCCGCCCGGCTCACAGCAGGGTGCTCTCTGACCCTCTCTCTGTTGTGTAGAGAAAGGCAGGTTAGTAAGATGGAATGGAAGTATTCTGGCGTTTTTCAGCCAGCAAGCTTTCAACGTTATATTCTGGGGGAGGTCAGGTTAGAGTGATGTTTCCATGTAATAATCCCTGTTACCCGGCTACCTGGCACCACTCGTGTTTTCTTCATGAACCCCAGGCCTTGTTTCTGTCTCCCCTTCCTAATCTTAGTGCTTTCACCTCTCTGACCTGCACAGAAAATACTGAGGGGACTAAGGCCCTGCTCCGTTCCATGGATGTGGACCTGTGACTGAGCCTGTGGTCCAGGTCTCTGTACCCAGCTCACTGCTAACTTAGGTGACCCTCCTGCCCTTCCTACTTGGAGATAGCTCTTGATGGAAAACATGAGACTGGACATCCTCGATCCTTGCTCGGTGACCTGACTGGTCTCTCGAAGTATCATTCCGTTTCATTCTTTTCTTTTAGGTCACACTTGTTAAATCTGAATCTGACAGATCATGCCTAGAAGAGGAAGGAGAGTGGGGAGTTCAGTACCAGCTGAGTAAGATTGCCACGGGTCTGTTTCGTTTTGTTTCGGAAGCTTATTGATAATGCGTTCTCCACAGTAGCTTGCCCGGTTCTGCAGTTAAGCAGCATGGTTACCCATTTCTTTTTAAATCTGGCTAACTACTTAATGTGTGGTGGGATTGTCTTTTTTTTACTTTTTATTTTGAGATAACTATAAATATACATGCAGTCGCAAGAAATACTAGAGATCCCATAAGCCCTTTACCGAGTTTCCTCTGATGGAAACTTCTCGCTGAGCCGTAGTTCGTATCACAACCAGGGTGCTGACGTTGATACAGTTGAGTTACAGAACGTTCCTATCACAAGGATCCCTCATGTTGCCGTTCTGTCGCCAAACCCATTTCCCTCCTGCTCCCCTCACCCTCTGCTACTGATCTGTTCTCTGCTCCTCTGAGTTTCAAGACTGTTACAGACATAGAATCATACAGGACGTGACCTTTGGGCATTGGCTTTTTTCACTGCGCATAAAGCACCGACCTTGCTGTATACATGTATCAGTAGTTCATTTCTCCTTGCCGGTTATGTGGTTTCCTGTGGTGTGGGCATACCACACTGCTTAACTGTTCTTTACCCACTGAAGGACATCTGGGTTGTTTCTGGTTTTTGACTCTTAGGAATAAAGCCGCTGTGGATATCCACGCGTAGGTCTCAGTGTGAACTTAAGTTTTCATTCTCTGGGACGAATGTCCACGAGCGCTGTTGCCGAGTGGTACAGTCATTGCATATTGAGTTTTTTAAGAACCTGATTTTCCGAAGTGGCTACACCGCTTCATCTTCTCCCCAGCCGTGTTCGAGCAATCCAGTTCCTTGGCGTCCTGGCAAGCATTTGGTGTTGCCATTATTTTTTACTTTGGCAATCTTGATAAATATATAATGAAATCTCATGGGGGTTTTAATTTGCTTTTCCCCAGTCGCCAGCAAGGTCGAAGGTCTTTTCAAGTCTTCATCCACCAGCCCCTTTGGTGAAATGTGTCTTCAAGTCTATTGCCTGTTGTCAGATTATATTTTTTTTCCCTGTTGAATTTTGAGAATTCTTTATATATTCTATATACCTGTCCTCTGTCAAAGGTGTTCAAAGGTTTGCAGATATTTTCTCCTGGTCTTTAGCTTGTCTTCTCATCCTCTTAACAGGCTCTTTCACAGAACAAAAATTTTTAATTTTGATGAAATCCGACTTAATCACTTTCTCCTTTTATGGATTATACTTCCGATGTTCAGTATAAAAGCTCTATATCTAACCCTAGATCCCTAAGATTTTTCTCCCCAAAACTTAGTTTGGTGTTTACCTTTGAGTCTATGATTCTTTTTGAGTTAATTTTTGTATAAGGTATGAAACTTTGGTGAGTGCTTTTCTTTTCTTTTTTTCTTTTGTGCCCGGGGAGTCCAGTTGATCCAGCACCATTTGTTGGAAAGGTTCTTCTTCCTCCACTGAATTGCTTTTGTGCCTTGTCGACTGTCGGTTGTGCACATTTGTGTGGCTCTGCTTCTGGGCTGTTGTTCCGTTGCGCTGCTCTGCATGTTTGTCCCTTGGACACGACCTCGCTGTCTTCATACTATTGCTATTTGATGCATCTTGAAATCAGACAGATTCGTCCCACGCTAATATTCTTCTTAAAAATCATTTTAGCTATTCTGGTTTCTTTGGCTTTACATTACACATTTTGGAATATTCCTATCTAAATCTACCAAAAAAAAAAATCTTGCAAGAATTTCGAAAAGAATGTTGTCAAACCTATATATTGACTTGGGAAAAATTTATGTTTTTACTCTGTTGAGTTTTCCTAACCATAAATACAGTATGTCTTGGTTTCTTTAGGTGTTCCTTGATTGCTTTCTTCAGCATTTTATTAAGAGTCTTCAGCATACAAGTCCTATACGTGCTTTGTGAGATTGACAACATATATATTTCCATATTTTGAGTGCTTGTAAATGGTATTATATTTCTAATTCCAGTGTCCACAAGTTCAGAGTATACGGAATACCAGTTGACTTTTACATGTTTATCTTACAGCTTCTCTGTGCTGTTGCCAAACTCATTTGTTAGTTCTAGGAGTTTTTTGTAGATTCCTTGGGATTTTCTAGGTAGTAACAAGCATGTCATCTGGAAATAGGGGCAGTTTTAGTTCTTTCTTTCCTGTCTGTATGACTTTTACTTCCTCTCTTGCTTTATTGCACTAACTCAAACCCCGTACCATGTCCAGTAGTGAGCGTGGGCATCCTTGCCTTCACAAGCTTAGAAAGCATTCGCTCTTGATAACACTGAGTCTGCCGTGAAGCATGCTGACCTATACGTAGAGGGCTGATCTGTATGTATAATGCTGATCTGTACGTGGAGGGCTGTTACAGACGCTCTTTGTGGGAGAGGAGCTGTCTGCTGATGTGATGAACCATCTCCTTTAGGGGCAGTTCCCCTACTATGTAGATGATTCAGAACGAGTGGCTTGCTAGGGTGAAGTGTGAGAATGAAGACCTTAGAATTTGGAGTCAGAACATTCTGATTTAAATTTTGGCTCCCCTACCTTCGAGCTAGATGGCCTGGGCAAATTATGTACACCTCTCAAAGCCCAGTTCCTCCTCCACAAAAAAGGGAGAAGAGCACCATCCTCTTTCCTCCCTCCGTGGGCGCAGGTGTCCGGGGAAATAATGGGCGTGTTGTTATATCCCTGCCGGGGACTGCCCTGTCCACACAGCAGGAGCTGCAACACTGCCCCAGTTTGGTGAGCTCTTTGCCCTACCCTGCTGTGGCCCCACCCCAGCACCTCAATTTACTGCTCTCTGTGGAAGAGTTGACAACTTCTGGTCAATGGATCATTAGAATTTGCATTTGGAATCATAAACTAAAAGACTAACTGATCTGGGGATGTTTGCCGTCTGGAGCGCAAGAAAACCGAGTTCACTTCCCGGCTCGGCTCCTCCCTCACCATCTGTGTAAACTTGGGCAGACCGTGTGATCCCCCAGGTCACTGTAAATGCCATCATCTGTGAAATGGGAGTGAAGACAGAGCAGCTGCCTCATAGGGCTGCTGTGGAGAGTAAATGAGTGAATTGGTGTCACGTTGTTAGCATGACATGTTAGCTGCGGTCATTACTATCGGTGACTGTAACGGACACATACTTCCTTGTGAACCACCTTTCTTAAAAAAAAAATTGTTTGCTTTGCAGATTTTTAAAAAAATGGATTTGGCCAACCATGGACTTATTCTCCTGCAACAGTTAAACGCTCAGCGAGAGTTTGGTTTCCTGTGTGACTGCACGGTTGCCATCGGCGATGTGTACTTCAAGGCACACAAATCAGTTCTTGCTTCATTCTCCAATTACTTTAAGATGTTGTTTGTCCATCAGACCAGGTAACTAACGTGCTTGATAATAATCGAATGACTGCAGACACTGAACTTCACGGCCCTCTTCCCTCTGAACCTGCTCTTACCCATCCAGACCGTGGGGGCTCACCTCCTCTCCCTGGAATCCTAGGCCCCCGGGCTCCCAGTTTTCCCCCGTGACCTCACTTGCCCCCTTGCCTGTCTTGGTTACTCACGCTTCCACGGACCTTTGAGCCCCCAGCAGCCCCGCCATGCCCAGTACCCTGGCCCGGTGTCCCCTGCACAGTAGGATGGGCAGCGGCCTCCGGAATCCCTTTCTCCCACTCCTCCAGCCCCGGCTGCCCAGACTCCCTCCACCCCTTTCCCTATTTTTATCCTTATCTGCTGATCTAATGAGAAGCTTGAGGGCGTGAATTCCCCAGTTTCCTTCTTTTCTCTCTTAAAACATCTCAATCCCAGTATCTTTGCTTCATCTTTCCTTCCCTTCTCTCCCATCTGGGAGAAAAGGACCCTCGATGTCTATGGAAAGGTGATCTTCCTCCAACTCCAACTCGGGGGCTGCAGATCCTACCTCTTACTCTTCCGTCTGTGCTTTTCACTGTGCACTCCCCCTGCGCCTGAGTCTCTGCAGGATCCACGCTCCCCTGACACCCTGGGCGGCTCCTCCTTTATCCCACCGTGAAGGTGTTCAGAGGGCGAGCTGCGGCCTTGCTGGTGCCCCCCCCCCGCCCCTCCTCTCTGGTGGTACTGTGGTCTGTGCTCCATCTCTACCAAAATCATTTCTCAAAGGTCACCTCTTCATCGAAACCGCAGCTCTTCTCAGCCTCCTCGTCCTCGGCAGCTCTTGCTACCGCTTGCTTCCTCTCTTTAATGGCCGTCCTCTGCACTTTGATAATGCAGAATGTTCCCGTTTCCCTGCCCTCTGGGCAGGAGCCTTCGGAGAGTTTTGGTCTTGAGCTCTCCACGCTTCCTTCCACATGCACTCTCCTGAGGGGAGCTTCTTTTTCTCCTGGATTTGGCCTCCCCTGGAAACACAAGTGTACAGCTCTGGCCTTGACCTTTCTCTGTGTTGTTCAGACCTCTGCTTCCCAAGACTTCGAAGCTGGCTTCTCCAGGGGTAGAATTGAGTATCAGCGTGTCTAAAGCTGAGTCAGGCCTTCCTGGGTCCTTCCCTTACTGCCCTGTTTATCTCCAAGTAACCCGCACTTAAAATCGCTCTAAAACCCCGTACTCTCGGTCCCCAAATCATGTTTCCCTCACAGTGCCTTTTGTATTAGCCCTTTCCTTCCCCTTCTTCCTTCCTCCCATTTCCTAATCATTCCTGTCAGATTAATATTCCTAAACAGCGCTCTGATTGTGGGACACCTTTGATCAGAAATTACTGCACGGTGTTACTCCTCTGATCAGAAACCTAGAGGGTATCATTGACCATCAGAACAGCACACAGATTCCTGCTTCTCTTTCTGGGTCCGGCAGGCTGGCAGCCTGACCTGCACCCTCCTTGGCCCCCGAGCCCCTTCGGGCCAGCAGCCCCTCCCACTGGCCCAGTTCCTGAGCCCAGCTCCCCCATCACCTCTTCCGTGACCCCTCCCTACAGTGATCCAAAGCCGTCTCTTCCTCTCTCACGTTTCACAGCACTTTCTGCCCCTTAACAAGATCAGCACGTTTTCCCTGTGTGGTTCTCGGTGGACTTCTCTCCCCTCCTCCTTTGTAAGTTTCCTGAGGGCAGAGACCGGGTTGACCAAGCTTTGTGGGCGCCCCAGTGTGTAGGTCACGTACTTGTACGTAAGAGCCACTGACCGGTGTCCGGAGGAGCGGAATGGGTGAAGAAGAGGAATGCCGGCAAGCAGGGGGTGCTTTGTCTTGCCACACTAAGGATGTTCCCTTTTACCTCATTGTCGAGACTTACTTAGAAGTTTCAGCACAATGAATTAACTTGTCCTGAAAGGGGGAAGATTTTCATTTTGAGGAAGAAAAGAATACACTTTAATGAGTTTTATATAGATGCAAGAAACTTAAGTGGAGAGCGGTTAAATGCCTTTGTAAAAAGGAGAAGTGGTATCTGTGTAATTCCGGAATCCCAAATGTTACTGGGCCAGAGGGGCTCACGCCGTCTCAGAGACGGAGCCAATGCGGGCCAAAGGCCAGAGGCAGGCTTTTAAACGGGCGCCTTTTTTTTGCAAGGCACTGCGAGCTGCCACCTGACTCCCCAAAAGGTGAACTGAGAATACCGTTTTTTCACACTTGATTTAAGAGTGTTTTATTGTCTATAGCACCACTAGATGTCTCTGTCTCGTGGGCAGCCCTCCAAGTGGTTACGTTTCAAATCTTGTAGGACTGCAAACATGGGGCTCCCAAAACTGGAGAGAGGCAGGTTTTACTAAGCACAACTTCCTGCTGAGGTCGAACATCACTTAAAAATTCTTTGCCAAGCTCTTTAAGCCCATCTTTTACTTCACGATTCTAGTGAAGGAAAGATTAAAAATGCAAATGACTGTGAAAATCTGTACGAAGGGCTTGTGCCTGTGCTAAAACCGTATTTTTCCTGTTAAAGTGTTGTCTCAAGCAGACGCCTACAAATCAAACCATGTAGGTGTAATTAAATATCTTGTGGAGAGCTATGTCCTTCCAGAAGGACTTGGAAATGACCAAAGTCTGGCCCATAGCGAGCCGAGAGGTCTAGCTGCCTGGGAGGGAAAGCAGTCAAGGATGGAAATTGCTGGAATGTGACCTAAAGAACTTTTTAAAATAACTTTTTTCTAAAGTGTTTCTCTGTGTATATGTGTGCATGTGTTCTTCTGCTTTAAGAAAAAAAATTAAAATCAAGAAATCAAGATAATTGGTTTCTGGGAACCTCCTGGGGCCCTAGGCGCTGGCATTATCCCAGACGCTCACGGCCTCCCTCTCCCTGGTGGTTTCTCACCAGCCCCGTGGGCCCCTTCAGAATCCTCCCCACAGCCTGGCGGGGTCTCCCAGCCCCGTTTCTTCTTTGCCTTCAGAGATTGCACGCAGTTCTTTAAAACCCAAGCTCTGCTCAGTCACCACCCGTCACTGGCAGTAGACAGAGGACAACTTATATACAATAACAAATGAGGGAAAATCATAAAACTGATGACAACATTTTGATGCAAAGGGGCCCTGCTTGGGGGTTACCGCTCACGGATGCTAAAAAAACATAGCCCTCCTTGGGATTTCGGCCCTTCTCTTTCTGGGAGGCAGAGGGGGAGTTGCTGTCCCTTCTGCCTGGAGGAACATTCCCTCCCAGCAGAACAAAGGTGCCCTGTGATCTCCTGGGAGGACTTTGTATCTCTAAAGGCCTATGGTTTCCCAGTTCTCTGGGAGATGATTGTTTACGTGATTGAAGTATTCTTTACCACACATGATCTCTGAAGCTTTGTTTTGAATATTGAACTTCCCTAGAGCCCCTTAAATGTATTCTAGTGTACAGAGTATTGTTGGCACTCACCCTGTGCTGAAGGGAAGACCACCTGTAATTGCATTCCTGTTTAAAGGAATATCACTAGAGGACTATAAAGACTCCAAAGGAAGATGAGTGATCTGTCTTTTTAAAAAACAGAGTCACAGAAGTTCTGTTCTTTTGCCATCAAAGTGCTGCAAGTTTTTATAAGTAATCTTTATTCTTTGACTTCCATACTTGGTAAGCAGACATTTCTCACATGATTATTTGTATGCAGTCATCTTGAAATATACACACATCGGTAGCAAGACAGGAATTATTCAAATCTGTTCTGTCACAAATTGCTATTAAAGTCACTCTGAAAAAATAGAATAAAATGTTAAATTTGGAAGAGCATTTTAGCATATCGGAAAAAATATTTATCCATAAGATAAACAGCTAAAGGAGACAAAAAGAGTTATAATAGTAAGAAGTGGTGTAATCAAAAATGATGATCCATTCTAAAGGCATTCAAGGAAGCTGTCTTTGAAATTGACAATGCATTGTCTGAGAATATATTCACTCATTCACAATAGCACATATCTCATACTGTATAGATATAATCATTGCTTTCTAATGATGCATTAGCATTTCTGCCATTAGTCATGGTTTAGGAAGAGTTCTTTGGGACTTCTTGATTAAAGCTGCTTGGCCAGAATGATGTTTCTGGAATGAGGCAAACTAGCATCTAAAAGTTAGAAAATCAGCTGCTTTAGGTGCCTCAGATAAATCACATAACTCTTTGGGGTCTCAGTTTTCAGATCTGCCAAATGGGAATAATCAGATCAGCCTTAACTACTACACGGGATTGTTTTCATGCTCTAAACCATTTTGGTGTCATGGGTTTGGAATGAGACCGAGATTTAAGTTCCTCTGACCAGCTCTGATATTGAGCAAGGCTTGACTCTCCTTGAGCCTTGATCCCTTATCTGTAATGGCAGTTTAATGAGATAGTGACTGTAAAGCCCAGCTGTAGTTCTGTTGATGGTGGTGGTATTTACATTTGTTAAGGAAGGGAGGTGCCCTGGAACCGCTTTTTTTTTAATGCAATCTAGCCATACTGGGAAGCTGATCTGACCCCATTAGAGCTAGAATGTTCCTCCATACCTTCCTGTGGGAGATAGATCAGAGAGTTCAGAGCACCAACAGAATTAGGTTTTATTTTTCTCTCCCTTTTGTCGTGTGGCTCTGAGTGCTTGTTCATACTAGCCCAGCTCCCCCGTGTCATTTTACAAATGAAGAAGCTTTCTCATCAGGTAGATTGTTTGATTTGCTTTCAGAGATGTCCTGCGGAGCTCCGGATGGCATTGGATCAATAGAAAATCATAGACTTTTAGCCAAAGATCTGCCAGGTCAGTGGTTCTTAACCACGACTGGGTCACAGGGCACTTTCTGACTGATAAGCAACAGCTCCTCTGCACAAAACACAGATTTTTTTTATATAAAACTCTTGGAGTTCTGTCTAAAAATACAATATGATAGAATTTCACAGAGTATGAGGAGAAAAACTGCTTCAAGAGGCTAGGAGTTAAGATGTCATATTTGCTTAACATGAACTTTTTCTTTCTCGGTCCTTGAAAATATATTTATTGTATCTCTCTGTTCTTAATACAGTTACATTACATAGGTTCCAGTTATCTCCCCTGAGTATTCCATTTCATGAAACACTAACAATAAGAAATGGGAAATGCTCTTGTTTCATTTGCCTTTAAAAGTCCCCCCTTTTTCCTTCAGAGATCATGCTCTCATTGGAGACATGGGTTGACATTTACTTACAGATTGTTCACTTGTTTCTTCCAGTGAGTGTGTCCGTTTGAAACCAACTGACATACAGCCAGATATTTTCAGCTATCTCTTACATTTGATGTACACTGGAAAGATGGCGCCTCAGCTGATTGACCCTGTTCGATTAGAACAGGGGATCAAGTTTCTGCACGCTTACCCGCTGATCCAGGAAGCCAGCCTGGCCAGCCAAGGAGCCTTTTCTCATCCCGACCAAGTTTTCCCACTGGCCTCTTCCCTGTATGGCATTCAGATTGCAGACCACCAGTTGAGACAAGCCACCAAGATTGCCTCTGCCCCCGAGAAACTCGGTCGGGAGCCCCGGCCGCCGACGTCCAGGATGAGCCAGGAACAGGTGCCTGAGGCCTCCCAGCTGTCTCAGCTGACTTCCAGTCTGGCCCAGGTGAATCGGACGCATCTGACTCCCTCGGACCCACTGCAGACCTCGCTGTCTCCAGAACTCGTTTCCACTCCGGTGCCTCCCCCTCCTCCCGGGGAGGAGACCAATCTGGAAGCCTCTTCCTCCGACGAACAGCCGGCATCCCTCACCATAGCCCACGTCAAGCCGAGCATCATGAAGAGGAACGGGAGCTTTCCAAAGTACTACGCCTGCCACCTGTGCGGCCGGCGCTTCACCCTGCGGAGCAGTTTGCGGGAACACCTGCAGATCCACACAGGAGTGCCGTTCACGTCCAGCCAGCCGGGAGAAAGCCGGGTGCCCCTGTCTCTCTGTAGCAACGCCGCCGACCTGGGGAAAGACACCATGGAGGTGCCGGAGGCCGGGATGATAAGTGACAGCGAGCTGCAGCACATCTCCGACTCTCCCATCATCGACGGGCAGCAGCACTCGGAGACGCCGCCGCCCTCGGACATCGCGGACATTGACAACCTGGAGCAGGCGGACCAAGAGCGCGAGGTCAAGAGGCGCAAGTACGAGTGCACGATATGCGGCCGCAAGTTCATCCAGAAGAGCCACTGGCGGGAACACATGTACATACACACCGGCAAGCCTTTCAAGTGCAGCACTTGTGACAAGAGCTTTTGCAGGGCCAACCAGGCTGCCCGGCACGTGTGCCTCAATCAGAGCATCGACACCTACACCATGGTGGACAAACAGACTCTGGAGCTCTGCACGTTTGAGGAAGGCAGTCAGATGGACAACATGTTGGTCCAGACCAACAAACCCTACAAATGCAACTTGTGTGACAAAACATTCTCGACTCCCAATGAGGTGGTTAAACATTCGTGCCAAAACCAGAACTCGGACGTTTTTGCCCTGGACGAGGGGCGGTCCATTCTCCTGGGCAGCGGGGACTCGGAAGTCACGGAACCTGACCACCCAGTGTTAGCTTCCATCAAAAAGGAACAGGAAACAGTGTTGTTAGACTGAATGTTACTTATCTTTTTAAAAACTGTCATTTTTACAGAGACTGTCTCCTCTCTCTTCCCCCCCCCCCCCCCCCCCCAGTTCAGAACTGTAGTTCTCCATGGCATGATACAAACAGGTCCCCGGTCCCTCTGTCCTCCCCACCCCCTCCCTGTCCCCAGCCCTTCCTCCGTAAAGGCTTTGTGCATTATAAACCTGGAACATATTTACTTCGAGTCAGGGGATATTGGAAAGATAATGGTCAGTAGTACTTATAAACTCAAATAGATTTTGAGACGTTTTAGATTATTTAAAAGCATACTTGGAACTAATGAAGGGTATATAACAAAACAAAACAACTGGAATGCGATTTGGTAAGCTCAAATTATGACTTTCCCTGGGTAGTAAGTCTTCCTTCTCAGAAAAATGGCAGAAAATACAGCATGCTTCTTAGAGATACCGCTGGGCTCTGTACTATGCAAAATCTAGAAGGTGTGGGGAAACTTTAAACCCAAGAAAATATTCTTAGTGTTTATCCTCCAGGTGTCTTATTTCAGAACACGTCCTTTGAGATTATGTCCAGTCGAGAAAAATCATTCGTTAAGAAATCTACTTGAACAAAACACAAAAGAGAAAAAGTAATAATGTGATGGCAATCTTAATTTTTGGATAAAACATGACAAAGCTGTGAGTTTGTGTGTTTGTAAGAGAAAATGTGTGGATATTAGCGATAAACAGGTGTATTAACGCACATGCCTTATCAAATTGCTGGCTTCTTTCAAAGTTGAACAAGAACAAAATTCTCTTTTAGTTTCTGATAAATCTGTTGGTTGTTTTAAAAATCAGATTTGAAAGTACTGTAGATTGTCTTTCTGAATAGAAAACGACATGCCATTCCAACAGCTGCCCGTGTTAAATCTGTTTTAGCACCGACCAGCTGCTTTAAATCAGTGTATGTATGCGGGAAAGTGCATCTCAGAGGGGAGGTTGTAAGCAAAGCATGTAGGAACTTTAATGACTTTAAACGTTAATGCTAATAGTTTACTGGCAACATTCATTGAAGCATCAAAAATGGCAATGAAAAATCAGGACGAAAAAACCTAATTGCTGTTTGGGAAAAAACTTGATTTTGATGTTTCGTCTCCACTTTTCTTTTTTTTTCTTTGAGCACCTGAAATTTCCTCCACTGGCCTGAAAGTAGTAAAATGTGTCCGTTACTCTTTCCTTGGGCCAATAACAGAATGGTCTGACAGGACAAAACGGGAGCCAGAAATAAGGACCGGAGGGAAAAGGGAGGAACAGTTCATAGCTGTGCTGTACGTATGTGTTTAAAACTGAATATCCCACCATCCTGTTTCATGTATAGTTGAGTTCTCAGATTTGTAAGTTTTTATACATACTTTCATTGAATAAACATTTAATTAAATGGGTATTTTATTGTATCTGTGTATTACTTTGTCTACCCAGAAAGATGCAGGGAGGGGGATGTGGCCTGAGGAGGGATCTCCTTGCTGCACCCCTCCTTCTGTCTGCAGAAAATTGGGCGGATGGGTCCCCTAACTTGAGTGGCATGTTCCACATCTGTAAAACGAAGACAGTGATAACCGCTGGATTGTCAGATTGTGGGAATCAAATGAGTAAACCGTATGAAGGTGCTATGGACCGTCCAAGCTTGGCCGGGAAGGGATCTGAAAGTCATCCTACCCCACTTTGTTTTACAAGGAAGAAAAAAGACTCCGAGAGGTGTTTACCTAAAAATGACACAAAGTCATGCTATATAAACCTAGACTCTTAAACAGTGAGAGGTTTTCACTGATTTCATCTTTTTTTAAAACTCAACTGGGTGTCTGTGTGCTAGGTGCTTTCATTTACTCCCAGTCATCCTGGCAGGCATGTGTCCCATTTGTGTGAGGAAATTGAGGCCCAAAGAAATTAAACAACGCCTCTGAGGTTATTCAGCCAAATAGAGACAGCCAGGATTTAAAACCCCATGTGGCTCCCTCAAAAAGCAATGCTCTTTCTACTCCCCCAGGGATGCTCTACACCTATCAGGCACCTTTGACCAGCCCTTGGCAATCGACAAGTCCCGTATTGTTGTAATTGACAAGCCTTTGATTCAGCAAAAGCAAGAAGTACAAGGCATGGCTTTCCTTGCTCATCTGACCTACTTTTTTGTATTTGGTTTCAGACCTAGGTTTGTCCAACTTATATTAAGAAGAGGGGGAAAAGATATTTTCCCAAACGTGCAAACATTTCTACGGGCTAGAAGCAGTTGCTGGGGGGAGGTGCCAGGTGCAGGGAAGGGAAAGCTTTTTCACCTGTTAACCTATTTGTTCTGCTATTGAGGTAATTAACTTAAATCTGTTCTAAAGCCTTATATTACTGCAGTCGTCCTAAAACAAGCACATCAGAATCTCCTGGAGGGCTTAATAAAACAGACTTTCAGCCTGGCAGAGTATCTGATTCAGGCCTTCTAGGGTCAGGCCCAAGAATGTGCGTGTCTAACAGGTTCCCAGATGATGATGATGATGATGATGATACGGGGAGACACATTTAAAAAAAAAAAATTTATTTGAGAGAGAGAGGGCACAAGCAAGGGGAGAGGAAGAAGCAGACTCCCTGCTGAGCAGGGAGCCTGACCCTGGACATCATCCCACGACCGTGGGATCATGACCTGAGCCAAAGGCAGACGGTTAACCAACCAGATGCCCTCAGGAGCCACATTTTGAGAACCACAGCATTACTCTATCATTTCTGCTATATTACTGTCCTTTCCTGGTTCTACTTGCTTCTCAGAATTGCAATAACCAGGGGAGCTAATAAAGGGCCAGACAGGGACCTGTGACATTTCTAGCATTCTGCTTTCTTTGAAGCAAAGTGCTCCCTAATGAGATAGACGCTCTGTACACATCGGTACAGGAACACTTAGAAAAAATGGGCTTTATTCTAAACCTCCCTCTTCTCATTCGAAATGCCCCTATAACCTGCGAGCACAATGAAGCTAAAGTAATCAAATACCCTAAGTAGTTTTCGGAAAGGCCACCTGGTTTCCTCCTTAGTAAAAGAGGCAGGGATCCGGGTGAGGAGACAAAATGGCGTTGGGCGGTTGGCTAAGGCCACACCACCTCTTAGAGGTAAGTACACAGCCCCCATCTCCTAAGCCAGGGCCCTTCTGCTACCATCACACTATCTGGGAAACCCTTCCTAGCTGTTAGTCGTTTCAATGTTTTTTGTCAGCAAGAGAAAAGGAACTAAAGAATCTTATCTTTGTAGTTAGGGTAGTGCCGCCAGTAAGTAGACAAACGTGGGAGAGAACCAGGAGCCTGCATGCTACACGGTCGGGAGGAACCTGGCACTGACCCAGGACACTGCAGGCTTGGTCCCTCCCACAGGCCCTCCTCCCCACGTAGCACGTCTCTCCTGTCGAGTCTCCCTGGGGAGAGGTGCAGCTAGGCCACAGAAGCTGAAAAGGCAACAGGGAGGAAAGAAAAGAAATGCAGATGACACACAGTGGATGTTTCATTTCTAAAAAAGCATGTCTGAAAAAGATGTATCTTCATAACGTTTTGGGAAGATCAGTGCCTTTATTCCCAATCTACCAAAATCTTCAAGCAGGCAGCAGTGCAGCAGTCACAATGTTGCCGCTGGTGGACAGTTTTATTTAAATTTCTGTTTCTCTTCTAATTACTACTCTGAATGCTTTGTGGTGCATTTTGTTTTCTAGTTCATAAACACATTCCCAACAGGAAAATCTTGTGAAGCACGTACTTCTACGTTCTGAAATGACACTGCTGTGACAAGGTAACTAAAGCCTCCTCTTTCTCAGTCACCCCACCAAAGTTTGTGTGTGTTTGGGTTTTTTTTAGATTTTTAAAAAATTTATTTGACAGAGACAGAGCACAAGCAGGGGGAGTAGCAGGCAGAGAGAGAGAGAGAGAGGGAGAAGCAGACTCCCCACTGAGCAGGGAGCCCAATGCAGGGCTCAATCCCAGGACCTTGAGATCATGACCTGAGCGGAAGGCAGATGCTTAAACCACTGAGCCACCCAGACACCACTGTCTGTGAATTTTAAGACACGTTGCAAGGTTATTTACCCCCTCTGGGTCTCCCAGGAAATACAACAGAAGAGCCATTGCCGTCTCGTTGTTCTCAATTCTTTTGAGACCCACAGGTCCAGCTGTTGATCCTGCATTTGCCCTTGGATAGCTCATGGGCCTCTCTAATTGAACATTTCCCACACTAGTTATTATCTCCTGGCCCCACCCATATCAGGGCTTGGCTCCTTATGCAGGCTGGTAACCCAGAAACTTCCTTCTTCACCCCACATAGTTCCCATGACAGATAATGACGGCCATGCCCTGTTGATTCTACCCTCCTAAATCTCTCTGATCTCAAGCATGGCTTGCAAGCCAAATGGCCACTTTAATGTCAGCCAGTATCAACTCTTGCCTCAATTATCATACTCACGTTTGCTAGTCCTCCTCCCAATCTCCAGTCTTTAATTCTCTAGGAGCTGGAAGCAATTCTCCAGATGCATTTCATTTTTTTGTTTTCTAAAGATTTATTTGAGAGCGAGTGGGGGAGGGAGGAGCGGAGGGAGAGGGAGAAGCAGACCGCCCCCCTGAGCAGGGAGCCTGAGGTAGGGTGGGGCTCCATCCCAGGACCTCAAGATCATAGCCTGAGTCAAAGGCAGCTTAACTGACTGAGCCACCCAGGCGCCCTTGAGACGCATGACATTTTAGGTAGAAACTCCTTAAGAAGGGCTGTCCCGGGCCTTGCAGGATGACAAGCCTCCAGAGCTCCAACACATTAAATTCCAGTAACACCGTTATCACTGAAACCAAAAACGCTACAAGGGAATAGAACAGCACCGTAACACTTCCTTGGGAATCACTAACCTGTGAGGATCGTTTCGCTTCCCTAAGTTATTTTAATGATTTATAATAAATTTCACTCCCTAAAATGGCCCACTGGCCGACTCTGCAATATTTGTTAAGTCTTTCAAAGGAGCACAAATTCTGTTCAGGTTTCAAGTTCCAGGAGAAACCCTACCTGCTTTTCCAGGCATCAGGTGAGCTCCTGAAGCTAATACGGATGAGGAGAATCAAGCACAATGTGGTTTTTAAATTAACCTAATTTATAGTATTGCCTCTGTGCTAGTTAATTATACCAAGTTACCAGGAATTAGAATAAAAGGTAGAGCACGGGTTGAGTTAGAGGTAGGCTTCAGCACTCAATATCCTGTCGTAGGAAAACAGCATGCTCAGTCCTGTTTTTTTCATTAAGGAAATACTATTCGACCTCTGGTCTCCAAATATGAATGTTACGGTGAAGTTGCTCTTTTTTAAGATTTTACTTATTCATTTGAGAGCGAGTGAGCACCAGCAAGGGGGTGGGGAGGGTCGGGGGAGAGGGAGAAGCAGACTCCCCTCTGAGCAGGGAGCCCACCATGGGGCTCAATCTCGGGACCCTGGGATCATGTCCTGAGCCCAAGTGAGACGCTTGACTGACTGAGCCACCCAGGAGCCCATGCAGCTCCTCTTCAGAGGTTAATGTCACACTTCTCGTGTTAAAATTTGCAATGTCAACAAGCAGTGGAAGAATATGCGAAGTTCTGAGATCACGTCACTCGTAACTGGAGGTGCGGCGCTGTAACAATGTCTTTTACAGAGAGATCTAAGACGCAGGGTTGGTTTTTAAGCTGTGACGGCATTAAAAAAAGTCATGACTATCTTCACCACCATGCCGTTGCCAAGTCCTGGTCACCTTAGCCAAAACCTTAAAAGTTAAAAACAAAACAAAAATGCTTAAGTGACTTAAAAGCTGGTGGGGTGTGTGTGTGTGTGTGTGTGTGTGTGTGTGTGTGTGTGTGTGTAAGATTTTATTTCACAGTGGGGGAGAGAGAGAGCACAAGCAGGCAGAGTGGCAGGCAGAGGGAGGGAGAAGCAAGCTCCCTGCTGAGCTAACATGGGGCTCAATCCCAGGACCCCAGAACCACCTGAGCCAAAGGCAGACACCCAACCGAGCCACCCAGGCACCCCATGAAAAGCTGGTGGCTTAAATCTCCGCTTTCTCATTCGTAAAATTAGGACCCAGGCCCCCTGATCATTTCCAGTGACACAGGTGGTGATGGTAAGGAATTCGGTGGGGAGGAGAAATCTGCATTTACACAAGAATTGTGCCGGGATGTCCCGCATCCATCTCCCAAATCACACATTAGAAGAGACAGTGACAGAGACCAGAAGTTCCAGGACGCTGGCTGTGTGCTCATTCTCCATCCTTGCACCATTGGGATCCTGGGGCTCCATCCATTTCTTTCCTTGTAGAGCTGGGGGAGGGGTTTCTAAGTCTGCTTGTAGTTACTGGTCAGGATTGCAGAGGAGGTCTGTGTAACTATCCAAAAACCGTGTTTTGGGGAGTTCGAGGTCAGCCAGAGGCTTAGAGATTCTAATTAAAGGGGCCCTTGGCCCCCAAAAGGTTCAGAATCACTGATAGGTTTTGTGCATTTACAAAGTCCCAGGTACATTCCAAACTCCCACGACGCTCCGTGGAAAATGTTGCAAAGGATGGTAAGTAAAAGAAGTTAAATGTGTGATGACTATCACAACAGTAGGGAAAAGCAATCAAAACTGAATTAGGGTGAAATTACGGAAAGAAAATCCATGGCATTTAAAGGTCGCATTTTATTTAGATAAATGAAAAATTGCCCCCAAACAGAACTAGTCATCAAATATTGTCTCAGGTTAAAAGGAAACTGCTATGCTTGAAGCTTAACACTGAAAGCTAAAATTTCCAGCCCTTGACTATTTGTAGCTCCAAACAGCAAAGGAAAATACTGGAACACAGTTATTTGTAACAGAGAGAGGCAACTCATGTGTACCATTAGCAAAATCACCTGAGGGGCAACATTTTATATTCCTCAATTACAAGAAGTGGGAGAGTTTACAAGTCTTGCATTGCGTTCTACTGTACATGGCTCCACATTTGCCAAAAATAGCAAAATATAGGCACTTGCTGCAACTTCTGCAGTTTACATTTGGTTTTTATGTACTTCATAAATTAACAGCAGCTTTAGAATTATAATATAGAATTCTATTTCATGCTACTGTTAATAGCATTCCTCTGGTTAATGAAAGCGTTGCTTAACAGACATAGGTATAGAGCTCGCACAGGAGTAATCCGGGGCACATCCAGAGAGGAGTATGAAAAGCATAGTCATGAAGCAAACACTGCTGGAAAACCACCTGCCAAGGCCAGAATGACGTGGCCATAGGTGGTCTGAGACAAACACAAACAGAACAGAGTGGGGGGATAGTGTTTAAAACAAAAACAACAACAACAAAAAATCGTTTACCACGTGACTACACGAATCTTTCATCGGTGCAAAGCAAAGCATCCTCATGCCAAAGAGACGAAGTCAGTGTTTGGACCTATCAGGAGCCCCTTACAAATTGCTCTCACCTCCAGGACCTCTTGGTTGATCTTCAAAAATTGACACCAGCACTTGGATTTTTTTAAGTCTCAAGTTGGCAAAAGATATTTAGATCAAAGGGTTTTTTTTTTTTAATTTGGGGATTTTAAAGTTTAATAATGAGCCTCAGATGACTATTATGAGAATAATTCCTAAAAAGAGAGTAAACATTTCCCAACTACGAGGCCATACACTGTTATCATAAGGTGTCTCTCTAATATGGCCCCTTTTTTGGTCGTCAGGTTTGTTGATCCAGGATCAACTACTTTCTGCTTTTAACAGCCTATTATCCTTCTGCTAAACTAGTCTTTCTCGAACATCTAGAATGCTTTAAAATCATTACCTAGCAGTCGTAATTTAAGTTTGCAAACTGGAGTTCTGCGTTTGAACGCAATTTAAGAAGCATACGTGCCCAGGCCATTTTGATGTGTGAAAAAGTGGAACACTACGCAGGTACTATGGCCATTGTCTGACCAAGTCTTTTACATACTAGCATAAATCAGAAATCATTTTGACACTTAAAAAAAAAATTCCAAAATCACCTGCTCGGCCAGGCATTTTTACTATTAAGCCTTCTCAAAAATTTCTTTCTAGCCATTTCTCATTGTTTAAAACCAAAAATAATAAAAGAAAATTGACTTTTTCAGGAAGACACCACCAGATGGTAGCACTGACTCTGTTCTGTCCCTCTGAGAAGCTCCTGGGTGATCTCAGCTGATGCCTCTCTGTGGCGAGTTCCTCTGACCATTACCTCAAACCAGTACCCAGTGGAGCCATCATGTAGTGACCACAATGGAAACTTCTACCTTATCTGCTTTTAGAACTCAGCTCACATGCCCCAGAGGCTTCCTAGTATCTAATAAAACCAGCAAATCTAAGTGAAGCAAATATTTTATTTAAATCAGTTGTCAAATCACAGTTTATCCAGATGAACATAATGCAACATTGTCCTTAATAGAGTGGGCACAAATATGGCACAGACACAATCCAGGACCTACCAAAATACCGTTTGTCGAGAACCTGACTTTACTCCATGCTGTGGGAATGTTGTCCAGCACAGAAGAGTAGAATCAAAACCTTAAGCAGTCGATTGTTTTCTTGGTAAGAGGAAAAACATTTCCCACTACTTTGCCTCAGGATTTAAACACACTCATCTGTCCAAACAGCCACAATTCAGAAAAAAGGCTTAAAGTTAATCCGCTACTGAAAAAAACTCCCTTCCAACCTCCACTGGGCTAGAAAGAAAAATTTCACAGTAACAATGGAACATTCTGTATGTTTCTCCCCCAACCCCCCAAAAAAGCTTTTTATTTTCAGCACATTGTGCATGATAGGAAAGTGACCAATTTTAGAGCGATATGAAACATAGACGATCCTAATCCTTAGTGGATTTTAAAGTACAAACTCTAGCTTCTGATCCGGAATGTTGTCTCTAGGACACTTGTTTTCACAGGTTACAGCTGAGTCTTAGAGCTTCCCAAGGCTTGACTACGGCTGCATGCCCCGCCATGTCCTGCGCGACACAAAAGGAATGTACTATACTGCACATTTCCTTAATCGTTAAGAAAAAAATATACAATAGATACAGAAGGAGGGTTACTTAAAACATACATATAAATACATAAAGGAGGATACTCCAGTTTGAGAAGCAGAACTAGGTTTGGCCAACTCCAGTTCTGGGTGAAGAATTTAGGACCTTAAATCAGAAACATTACAATACGGCATCAAGGGAAAGCAAAGGGGTAGCCCTGTGAAGAGGAGTGTGAAACAGCTCTAGCTCCCGATGCAGCCTCAGGATTGTCAGGGTGCTCCGGAAAGGAGGTCACTCGAGGGGCCTGTTCTTCCGTTCTGCGTCTGACACACTGGTCTTGAGTCTCGTCAGCAGCGTCCGTCTTCCTCCAACTGCTCGTCTTCACATTCTGGTCTTGCAAACACGTGGGCTGGACCTGTAGGAGGAAGGAAGAATCGAGAAGTCAATCACGTGTCTTCTCCTCCCTCCTTCATTCCAGGAGCAGAGAAAGCGCTCAAAGCAGAGTGCCACCCCGGGAGAAGCGAGAGGGTCAGGACTCCCGGCAGGTCAGGCTGGGCCACCCCAAAACATGGTACCTGTGGCTCCCCAGCACCGGCATTCAGGTATGTCACATGCACTGGGCAATTTTTAAGTGCCTGTTACTACTGATGGGGAGAAATTTTTTTTTTTTTCTAGAAAGTTATCAACTAAAATTTCAAGCTGTAGCATATCAACTTACTATGGACTTCTGGTTATAAAGAAAAATTCAATAAACTGGCTAGTATGGTGCTGGGAGCACAACATGTTTCTTATGCCTTCCAGCCAAACATACACGCCCTTTCATTTTCTCTGAAAGCAGGCGCCTACGGGTAATAAAACGAGCTCATTCTTTTCACGACACCAGTAAGACTGAATGGCAGGTCAGTGAGGGGAAAAAGGAGGGGAACCTAGATCTCCTTGACTGCTCTTTCCAACTAAAGGTTCTGCATGAAGTCAACGATTCAAACTCCTGCTTGCCTTACAACAAAATGGCAAGAAAGAGGAAAGGATTGCTAGCGGGGAAAAGGAAGCTGGCTTACACGATGTTTTAGGATCCTGTGGGTTCTGATTTTGCCGGTTCTCCCTCCTGTTTCTGAGTGTCCTCCTGTGTCTGGGGTTTGATGTCTTCTGACTCGCTGTGGACTTTTCCTTCCTGAAATTCTGCTTCCTGGCCACCTTCCTTCTCTTTCGCTGTTGGTCCATCTGCGTCCGCGGCCTCTCTGCTTAAGCTTCCTGGGGCCTCGGCATCTTCCCGGGCTGAGAGCTGGTTCTCAGGGGCATCACCAGCATCAGCTTTTTCATCTTCTCGGGATTCAGACAGGGGCTCCTCTAGCCCTTCCTCTAACCCAGCATGGTCACCATCTTCTGCAATCGACTCGGTCCCGGTTGTTTCTTTCTTCTCCTCAGACGGGAGAACTGCCTCTTCAAGCTGCTGGTCACTAACACTGGAACTTTCTACCTCAACACGTGTGATCTTTGCTGACGCTTCACTCACGGCTTCGGAAATGTCAGAGAGCGTCTGTTCCACGGTGGTGAGCGTGGATTCTTCTTTGGCTGCCTCCGCTTGAGCTCCATCCTGTGATGAGGCCTGGAGGTCCCCTTCTTCGGTCTCAGAGTGTGGTCCTGCCTCTGGGGTGTCCACGATCATCGGCTGCGCCTGTGTCTGCGAACCCGCGGCTGTTTCTTCCGTGCTCACTAGCTGGTCAACAACGGTCTGGATGACATTTTGTACGAGTTTACTGCTCTCAGTCTCGAGTTCCAAAACCTCGTTTTCGGCCTTTACATCTTCCTCTCTTGCTTCACGCGCCGGGCCTTCCTGACAAGCCGCCGGCGCGGCCTCTTCTCCTGCGGCCGGTCTGCGCGGTGTGGTTTCGTCTCCCTCTCGGTCGGCACGGACGCCTGGCTCGGGCGCCGCCGCCGCGGGTACCGGTACCGACTCCGGCTGAGCCGCGGTCCCCGTGGGCAGCTCGACCTCCCCTGGCTGGGCAGTCAGGTCCGCGGCTTTCTCGGAGGATCCTTCTTCTGGTACTAACTGTGCATCTGCGGATTCCAGAGTTTCCGCGGTTTCTAAAACCTCGCCCGGTTCTCCTAAGACCTCCTCCGCCGCCGCTGCAGCCGCCGGCGTGAGTGACGCCTCCGCGCCCTGGCCGTGAACTTCCGTGCGTACCGCCGCCTCCTGCACGAGCCGCGCGGAGCGTTCTTCCGGAGCAGTAACCTCGTCCTCCCCGTCGGCGACGGCCACGCTCTCCGTCTGCTCCTCAGACCCGCTCACGGCTGGTATCCGCTCGAGCTCCTGCTCGGCGGCTTGCGGCGGCCTTGCTTCCGTTTCCTCCCTTTCTCCTTGAACGTCCACCTCTCTCTCCGCGGGGGTGGGAGACGGTGCCGGGCTCCGGACGTCAGCACCGCCATCCTTCTGAAATTCGGGTTCTTCAGGAGCCCCATCTAGAAGGGCCACCTCACTTGTCGTGTCCTGACCGACGGCGGTTTCGGGGTCTGCAGGCGCGTCGGGGCCTTCGACGGGCCGTTTCTCTTGGCTTTCCCCGCCGGGAAACTGACCTTCCTCTTGAAGCGCGTCTGTCTTCGAAAGAACGGGTACGGTCTCCACTGGTATCTCTTTGTCCGTATGTTCTAGAACCTCTTCCGTTTCTGGCTGTCCTTCCTTTTCTTCCTGGGACGGACAACTAGCAGGTGCTGGAGGAAGTGCCTCCGCCTCGGGGACCCGGGACGGTGCACCCGGCGCGAGCTCAGCATCTCCGTGCGGCTCGAGGATCTGCTCTCGCTGCGCTACGTGGAGCGCGTCAAGATCCGCTACAGGGGTGCTTCCGTTCGCCTCGCCGTCTGTAAGGGTTTCAGCTGAGTCAGGAGCGACAGCCGGTTCCAGAATCAATTCTGATTTTACCCCAGCCAAGGTTTCCGCCTGACAGGTGGTTCTCAGCTCACTGGGCTCTACGCTGTCTGTGCCGGGAGGAACTTTCTCAAAGCTTTCTGGGGCGGCCCGTCCGACGACTTGCCCTTGTGTCAAAGTCTCAGCTTTGGCTTCCTGGGCACATACGTCCAGCCCTCCATCCATTTCTTTCTTCAGGTCCAGCCCTTCAGACTCCTCTTCCGCTTCTTCCACCTTGGCTGGTATTTTGGCTGCTACTTCCTGCATCGTCTGCATCGTGTCTTCTGGCGCTCTGGTGTCAGGCGGCGGTGATTCTTCTCGAACTTTTTCCGCAACTGCCTGCAGGACCTCTTGAGTCCGCCTCTCTTGGTCTTCCAGGTCTGGCACACCGCCTTCCACCTCCTGAACGGGTGTTGCTTCCTCTGTGGTGTCTGCAGAGTCGGTGAGCTGAGAAACGGCGGAGACCATGTCGGCGGTCTCTTCGGCACCAGACGCTTCTGCTGCTTCTTCAGCACGAAGTGCCTCTGCGGCCTCTGCGGCCTCTGCAGCCTCTGCGGCGGTCACGGCTTCTGAAGTTAACTCCGCTTCACTCGCGACTGTGTCCTCTGTGGCATCTTGGCCCTCTGGCAGAGTTTTGGTAACAGTGGAGGTTTCCTCTGCAAGGCCTTCTCCTTCGAATACCTCCCCAGTTAGGGGTTTGGCTTCATCTTCTGTTTCTTCAAGTGGTTCTGTCACCGAAGCGGATATCCAAGATGGCGACCTCTCTTCGACATTGCTAACAGCCCTTGCCACGTCAGGGACAGTCACCGCCACCCCATGAACCACACTCGTACTGATCTCCTCTGACACGGACACGGCTACCTTCTGCTCCGGCTTCTCCTCACTCTTCTGGGCTTGCTGTGCTTCGATTTTCTCCCTTTCCACCGCATCGTACTCAGACAGAGGTACCACGGCCGGGACATCAGGATCATCTTCGTTGACCTCTGCTGGCCCTACACCTTCCACAGCGGCTTGTTCTGCCTTCCCATCGGACCTTTTCTTCCTTCGTCCGGGAATAAACTTCTTAATGGAAACCCAAGACTCCTCCTTTCCAGGTTCAACATCTGAAGCTGAATGTTCTATACCAGACCCAGGTCCAGAGTCTTCGCTCTTCTCCTCCAGTTTTGACTTCGATTTTTTTCTTGGAGTGACTAATCTTTTGAAGGACTCCCAGGTGGAAACGCCCTCCCCCTCGGTGGGGCTTCCAGCCTGCTCAGGTGAGGAGCTTCCCGGCCCCTGATCATGTTCTTGGGAACTGGCAAGGGCAGCGTCTGCTCCTGTTTCTCTGTCTTTTCCAGCATCATCTGGTTTCTGGCTGTCTCCTCCCATTGCTCTCGGTTCCCCTTCATCATCAGAAGATGATGCTTTTCTTGCTCTTTTCTTGGATGATCCCACACAAATCAAAGCTTCCCAAGATACCGAAGTATCAACTTTGCGCTTTGGCTCTTCTGGCTTCTGCTCTTCCCCATTTCCTTTGGCTTCCTCCTGCAACTCAGACGCCGCGCTCTCCGTGGAAGACAAGGTGGCACTCTTGACTTTATCTAGTTCATCTTCTTTATCACTTTCAGAAAGCCTTCTGACACGTTTCTTGGGCGTCACCATCTTCTTGAAAGATGCCCAGGGAGTGACACCTTCTCTCTTCTTCTCCCCGTCAGAAACAGTTCCTTCCTCAGCTTCCCCATCCTGGTGTGCGTCGGCGATGCCTTTCTCTAGACACGTGATCTCCTCCGGTTCCTCGGGGGACGAAGCGGAGCTCTCGCCCTTCTGTTCATCTGTACTATCTGGAGACTCTGCGGCAACGTGCTGCTGCTCCCCCGACTCTTCATCCCCTCCTCTTTTCCCTTTCTGTTTCTTTCCAGAAAGCTTTTTTAGGCCAGTGCTAGTGAAAAGCTTCTTTAAAGGGCTTCCTTGCGCTTTCATTCTCTCTTGTGAGGACAGCATGTCCACCTCACTCACGACGCCCTCGGGCTGTGCAGAGGGCGCCTTCTCCTCGGGGCTCAGGTCGGTGGGCTGGGCGTGTTGGTCCCCTCCGGGGGCGCACACTTCTTTCGTCTTGACCAGCTCCTCAGCAGGTTCGGCTTTCTCCAGCTCAGCCTGTGTTTCCTCCCCTTTTTCAGATGGCAAGGGCTCTACTTCTTCCTCCACCTCAGCCTTCTCCTCTTCTGTCGTCTTCTCCGGCATGCTAACGTGGACTTCGGCAACAATCTCTACTTTATCATCAAACACTTCGGTTGCTAAAGGGGCGACTTTCTCTTCAGGGGCTCCCGGGGCTTCATCTTCGGAGGGCAGCTCCACCTTCTCGTATTCCGCCGACAGTCTGGCAGCACTAACACTCTCAGTGACCTCCCGTGGCCGTGGCTGCTCCCGTGGCTGCTCGGGGGCAGCCAGTTTCTCAGCGGGATCTTCCACCTTTTCCTGTTCTTCCGTGTCTCCTTTCTCTGGCTCTTGGTCCTTTTTCTTCTCGGAAGCTTCCAGCTCCTCCTCCTTAGGCTTCCTGAAACTGGTCTTTTTTCTCCAGCCAGCCCAACCTTGCGTGAAGAATTTTTTGAAGGGAGACGCCGTTTCACTGGCCATAGGACTAGCTGGAGAGTCTGGAGATTTGGTGGGTTCTTTTTGTTTTTCTTCTCCTTCCTCTTTGCCTTCTTCTGCTGCTTGACCAGACTCAGCCTGAAGAGAAGTTTCTGTGCTGCTTTGCTCAGGTTTAAGGGTTTCTTCGGGTTTCTCTGTGGATTGTTTCAGTTCCCTTTCTTTGGCTGTTGCTTCTCCGGGCTCCTGGCTGGGCTCCTGGTGGTCACCTGCCCCGTCTGCCACTCCCGCTCCTTCACCTTCATCTTTTTTGACAGTGAGCAGCTGCACGGTGTCAGACTTCTCGGTCTTATCCTTTTTTACAGTGAATTTAAAGCCAACAAACTTAAACACCTTCTTAAATCCAACATCATTAGCCTGGGACTCAGCAGGTTGTATGAGCTCTTCTAAATTGCTTTCCGAAGAAGGAATCTGGTCGATGATTTCAGGCATTTCCTCCTGCCCATCCTTTGCCATGTCTTGAACAACCACGGAGCCAGCAGCCATCGCTTTATCTGAGGCTCTTTCACTCACATCTTCAGACTCTCTCTGCCCAACTGTTAAGCAGAAAAAGGAGGGTGGTGGAGAAGAATAAAATTATTACAGTTCAGAAAAAATTACATATTTAAAAAACATAACAAGTAATAGTTTCTTTAATGTCAGACAATTTCATGATAGGCTAACAGTCCTCTCAGGATTTGTAAATCTCAGTCCATGAGGCAGCAGCTACTTCTTTCAAATGACCTTTAAAAATTCAGGTTTAAAGATACTACTCTGCTCCTTCTGTTCCCTGTGAAGGGAAGTTAACACACTCGCGTACCAGAATACTAGTTAAATGTAAGTAGCTACAAAATCCCTAAAGTGGGGCAAGCAGATGGTGTAGGTTCTGCTGCAACAGGAAATGGAATCAATCATCACACCCGTGACCGAGAATCCATCCTGTTTTAGAAAAATAAGCTAACTAACAACAAAAGAATCTAGACAAATCTAAAGGAGGGGCATTCTACGTGACCACTAGCTGGTGGTCTCTTTAACGAGTCTCAAAAAACGGACGAGAGCTGCATGGGGAAATTCTGGACTGGGATTGGGAAAGTGCAAGGAACAATTTATCATGACAGACAGGAGGTGCTCAATAGTGTAACGCAGAAACTTGAATCGTTGTGCTGTACACCTGCAACTAATGTAATGTTGTAGGTCAATTAGACTCAAACAAAAAAAAATTTTAGGGGCGCCTGGGTGGCACAGCGGTTAAGTGTCTGCCTTCGGCTCAGGGCGTGATCCCGGTGTTGTGGGATCGAGCCCCACATCAGGCTCTTCCGCTATGAGCCTGCTTCTTCCTCTCCCACTCCCCCTGCTTGTGTTCCCTCTCTCGCTGGCTATCTCTGTCAAATAAATAAATAAAATCTTAAAAAAAAAATTTTTTTTTAAAAAAGGTGGTGCTCAAAAGCTGAGAGAGGCTTATCAGAGGGACACAGGAGTCAACTTGAAGGGGCCTCCTGCTGGACCAACACTGAAGCATAAGGAAGAATAATGACAAGGATGGGATTACAAAACACTGAACAAAAGAAGAATCCACGAATCAACAGTGATACTAAAAAAGTAAATAGGGGGAACAGGGAATACTTCTTCATGACAAGTGCCAATCAATAAATCAATAAATTTAGATATAATTTCCACATTGATCTGTAGTCACTCATTAGAATTTCAAAATTGTACTGCATCAAAATTCACATCATTAAGGACAAGAGTTAACAAAAATGCTTCTTTTATAGCCAATCACATAGGCTCCTCCTAGACAATGGTAAACAGCTGTTGAGCCATGAAAATGTGGAGCATTATGGTCTTTGAAGATGTGTTTGTGTCATTCATCAGGTACGATCTACTTACATGAAATAACATGAAGTGGATTTTCTTTTATAGTTATTTGGGGAAGAGAAAGCCATGTTTTAGTTCAGTTCATCAGTAGGGTCAACTGAACTAGACTTTTTCAGTTGCTTAGAAAAATAAAAAATCATTTCTGATTATGTTAAATATAAAATAATATGCAACACTGTTTCTTGGCAAGCGTGGTTACAGTAAGTTTTACTCTTTTGAATGTGGGTGTGACTAAATAAATTTGGAACTAGTCGTATCACCATTAAAATCAGCCATTCAGAAACAAACAAAAAAGACAGGAGTCAGAGGAGAAAGGACTTGAACGCAGAGCAAGGAAACTGTCTCATCTGCGATTGCTTAACTGGTCATCTCACTTGAAAAAGTCTCGCTGGCTGTTTGTCATCACATTAAGAAAACTGCTCTTTACCAATACCTTCGTAGTAACTTATTCAGTCAAAAATCCAGAAATGCTACTACCATTGGGTGAAAGGTTGTTAGGAAACCTATATTTTAGAGTATCGACACACAGATCAAAGGAAAAACTTCCTTTACAGTGGAAAAACCTGGCAAGTACTGCCTTAAACTTAACATCCCCAGTAATGGAACGAAACTATCATTGCGCATTCTGACGTGAGGCCCTGGAAGGCCAGTAAATCACGTACCGTACTCCTGCCAACTATGCTTAATGGAATCTAACTGTGAGGAAACAATCAGATCAATCAATGAAGGATATTCTGTACGACAACTAGCTTGGCCGGATACGTCAATGTCACAGTGGACAAAAATCAAACAAAAACCCAAGCAGACTGTCAGCAAGTAACTTTCAAATAGTTTAAGGAGAGAGACTGAGGGTGGGGGTGGGCAGGAGAGAGAATGTGCTAGAATCTCAGTAACTCAGGTCGAGCATATGTGGCTGTGTATTATATTTGTCTATAGTTTTGAAATTTTTAAAAAGATTTTTTATGTATTTATTTAAGAGAGAGAGAGAGAGGAAAGCACAAGCAGGGGGAGAAGCAGACTCCCCACTGAGCAGGGAGCTATGCAGGTTTTGATCCTGAGAGTCCGGGATAATGACCTGAGCAGAAGGCAGCCCGCTTAACCGACTGAGCCACCCAGGCGCCCTCTATAGTTTTGAAATTAAAAAAAAAAAAAAAAGAAAGAAAAAGAAAAAAATCACTGAGGGTTTAAAAACGGAAATCAATGTGATTCAATAAAGGGAGGGAGATACTGTGCTAAACTAATAAATTTAAGAAGCATAACAATAAGACATACTACGCATGGCCCTAGACTGGTTATTAGTTAGGGCAAACTAGCCAAAGGACATTTTTGGCTTTTCTTGGAGAAATGTGATTATGATTTAGGATTAGATGAGATGAACTTTTACTGAAAGGAAAAAGTTGAAATTTAACTTAAAAAAAAGCAGGTTATCAAACAGTATATACAGTATGATTCCATTTTGATTTAACCCGCCCTCTACCACCCCCTACCCTGCCCCTGGCACACACATACCCCTCACATGATCTCTGGGGGACAGAAATGTGATTTTTTTAAAAAAATTAATACTTTTTTAAAGATTCGTTTATTTATTTGAGAGAGAGTGAGTGAGTGAGCACAGAGTGGGGGGAAGGGCAGAGGGAAAGAGAAAGATCTCAAGCCAACTCCCCACAGAACACAGAGCCCAACTCGAGGCTAAATCCCTGAGATCATGACCTGAGGTGAAATCAAGAGTCGGATGCCCAACGAACTGAGCTACCCAGGTGCCCCTGTGATATGTTTTAGTTTTGCTTCTGTGAATTTTCTTATTTTCTCTAAGTCAATTAAAATGGACACAGAAAAGGTCTTAATAAAATTATAGCAATATACTTAATGCCCACAGCATAAAATGAAGTTTAATAATTATATACAGTATCCATACCAATACTTAGAATATATCCATAAATATATGAAATACAGATATATTTGCAAATACATACAAAACATGGTCCTCATGGGCTCACAGAGTCCACTTGAGATTCTCACTGTCTCTCCCCTTAGCCTTCCCCTGGCTCTCTCGCTCACTCTACAATAAATAATTTTTAAGATTTTTGTTAATTTCCCCAATTACAAAACTACATTCATGAAAAAAACTTTACCCAAACCTTGTTAATGTAACACAGGAGACGTGACTTTTTTTTTTTTTTAAAGATATTTATTTATTTATTTGACAGGGAGAGGGAGGGGAGAGAGAGAGCACAAGCAGGGGAAGCAGCAGGCAGAGGGAGAAACAGGCTACCCCCTGAGCAGAGAGCCCAACTCGGGGCTGGATCCCAGGACCCTGGGATCATGATCCCAGCCGAAGGCAGACGCTTAACCAACTGAGCCACCCAGACACCCTGAGATGTGGCTTTTTTAAAAAGGTGTACAATAGCATTGAAAATACACTAGAGAAAAAAGTCAAACCCCAATAATAAACTCCATTCTAGTACAATTTTACTAAAAATGTACGTAAATATAAATTACATTTCCTTCCAGCATGCATGAGAGAAAAACACTCATTAAGTAACCTTTCTAAAATTCATTGGAAAATGCAGACATTTTGCTAACATAGTGGAGAAAGCAGGTGTTACACTATTTTCCTCCCTCTTTTTCCTCCACGCTCCAAAATCTGTTTCAATCTGAAACACTTTTTCTTAAATTCTGGGATGATTGGAATGTTTGCAGTCACAACTAGAGAGACAAAAATGAACAGCTGCCAACTGGAGGAACAAAACAGCTACCGACAGCTCCATCGGACCTACCAATACTGAGATCGTCTCTATACAGAGCGGTATATGGGCTGAACACATTTCTTTAAAAGGGGATATAGGATCACATGAAAATTTTAAATCCTAACTGGTCAACCAACGGGTCTACAGTCTCTAGTGACCTAAATAATCCTAGAAGCTAGTATTGTCAGAACCACCTTCTGGGTGCTGGGGTGGCCCTCAAAACCGACCCGCCCGCCGTGTCCCCGGGCGAACCGCCGCTGCCACTGGGGGCCGCGCTACTCACAGCAAAGGTTACTCCACCAGGGCATCGCTCGCCGCCAGCCGGCAGAGAAGCGCTACAGGGGCCCGGGAGGCCCAAGCTGCTTCTCCCAGCTGCCCCATGGCGGAATGGACACTGAGGCCGCTGACGAGGGCGCCCCCTGGAGGCCACCGCGTGCGTCACAGAGGGCATAGCCTCCTCGTGGCCCAGCGGCCCGGTGCTCTGGCCTCACAAGCCTGCAAGGAAAGCGCCCTGGGGGGTCCTGCGCATCACCCCAATGGGTCTCTTCAAACACAAGCACACTCAAAGCCTGAAAATCATCATGGCTAAATGACTGGCAAACTGCTAGACCTCAATACTGTTGGATTCCTGAGCTGCCTCTCTGATCTGAGCTATTAGGTGGTAGACTCCGAAATCGCAATGCATAGTGATGGCAGAAGGGATAGAAGGATGCGGCACATTAGGTATGGGTTGGTTTGGTTGTAAGAACTTTTAACTTCCTGAGTTTAAAAACAAGAACTGTGGACCTCGTGCATGTTTTCATTACAAAGCTATCATTTAGGGTCACAACGCCTTTGGGCTTGAAGGAAGAATTCACCTTGTCCTTCCAACTGGCGAAGAAACGGGACTTCAAAAATGGTTATGTGGTTATTGCAAAATGGTACAACCACTTTCAAAGACAGTTTGACAGTTTTCCGTAAAACTAAACATTTTCTTACCATGATATAGCAACCCTGCTCCTTGGTACTTAACCCAAATGAGCTGAAAACATGTCTACACAAAAACCGACAGATGGATGTTTATAGCTTTTTTCATAATTGCACACACTTGGAAGCAACCAAGATGTTCATTATATGAATGGATGAATAAACTATGGTACATCCAGAAAATATAACATTATTCAGCGCTAAAAAGAAATGAGCTAGCAAAGCCATGAAAAGATACAGAAGAACCTTAAATGCATTATCACTGAGTGAAAGAAGCCAATCTGAAAAGATTACACACTGTATGATTCCAATCATAGGACATTCTGGAACATGCAAAACGACAGGGACAATTTAAAAAAAAAAAATCAGTACTGCCCAGGGTTGGGGGAGGGAAGGATGAAGAGGCAGAGCACATAAGACTTCATATAACAAAACTATAGTTATCCCTTGAACAACATGGGTTTGAACTATGCAGGGCCCCTTATACATGGATTTTTTCAATAAATACAGCACAATACTGTAAATGTATTTTCTCTTATGATTTCCTTAATAGCATTTTCTTTTTCTAGCTCACTTTTATTGTAAGAATAGAGTGGATCATATATATATAGCATGCAAAATATGTTAGTCAACTACTTGTATTATCAGTAACCCTTCTAGTCAACAGCTGGCTAATAGTATGGTAAGTTTTGCAGCAGTCAAACCCTCTATTTGGATTTTCAGCTCTTAGGCCCCTAACCCCATGACTGTTCAAGGCCAACTATACACTATGATACTCTAAGGGTAGATACATGTGACTATTGTATCATTTGTTCAAAGCCCACAGAATGTACGACACCAAGAGCAAACCCTAATATCAACTATGGACTTTAGGCGATAACGATGTGGCAATGTAGCTTCACCGACTGTAACAAACGTCCCACTCTGGTGTGAGATTTGACTGTGGGAGACGCTATGCCTGTGCGGGGGGGAGGGCAGGGAGCATACAGGAACTCTCTGTACTTTCCACTAATTTTTGCTATGAACCTAACACTGCTCTAAAAAATACGGTCTATTTTTTAAAATGGTCACATGACTTGGCCAGTGTCATATGGTAGGGGTGTGGCATCTCTGCTGGACCAAAGCTGGAGGGGGAGCATTAAATACGAACAAAACACAGTTTGTCTTTTTAAAAGAAAAATTAATTCCATATACTTTCAAAGTGTTAAAATGCTTATTTTCCATAAATTACATTTTTATAATCTTAAAAAATATTTTATGTATATATTTGACAGAGAGCACAAGCAGGGGGAGCAGCAGGCAGAGGGAGAAGCTGGCTCCTCACTGAGCAGGGAGCCTGAGACGGGACTCAATCCCAGGACCCTGGGATCATGACCTGAGCTGAAGGCAGACACTTAACCAACTGAGCCACCCAGGCGCCCCAACATTTTATAATTTGTAACGGCCACTCATGACAAGAGAAAGTATTGAGACATGTCAACTCCCATTCTTAAATGGAAAAACTGCTATTACGTCTGACGTAAACAGCACTTCTATTTCAGGATTAAAAAGCTGTTTTTGATGGTTATAGTCATGCTATTTAAAAAGAAGAAAGAACATGTATATCCTACCCACGTACTCACAGAGTCAAAGGATCACTCGACCACCATTTTGCAACCATTATGGTGAAAACTGGATAAGGCAAGATCTATGGGTGCGAAGTGGGGGATGGGAGAGAGTGGGCAGGATATTTACATGCTTACTAGCTGTAAGGGTGGCAAAACCAGCAAAAACTTAACATCAACCCACGTTAGGGCCAGTTGCACACTGTGTGTAAAACCTTGACAACGACACAGCAGCATCTGTAGCTAAGAATGCATAACCTAAAGTGAAAAAGGAGAAAATAAACACAAAGGAATGCAGTGGAAATGGAGAGAGGAGAGCTAAATGCTTCAAACGTGTCAATGTCTTAAAACACAAAAAGACTACAGAAATGTTCCAGATTAACAATGAAGCCAAAGAATGTAACACATTAATACCGGCCCCACAGATGGATCTCACGATGCAAAGTAAGAAATGCTAGAATGGACATCGTTAAATTAGCTACAAAATTGGAATAAGGATGACAGATTATATACAACTGCTGTAATGATGTAAATATAGGACACATACTGTATCACGGTTATAAGAGAGAATACATCTCTTCTTAGGAGATACACTTACGTATTAAGGAATAAATGATGTGGATAACTTATCCTCAAAAGCTTCAGACAAATTTCTATCTCCTGCCTATATAAGAGATAACAGGAACCCATAGGCTGGTTTTTGGTTTGGTTTTGTTTTCCAACATAGAGAAAAAGTAAATAATGAAGCAATTGAAGTACAACGCTAACAATACATGGATCTAGACAAACGGTATATAGATGCTTCCTGTATTGTTTTTATTTTTGCGACTTTCTGTAAGTTTGAAGTGATTGTTTAAAAGAAGTACCTAGGGATGTTGTGAAATAGCTATAAAGGTGATTAAAGAGGTATAAAATTCCAGTTATTAAACAATCATGAAGATTAAATGTACATCACAGGAAATCTATGGTGGTAGATGGTGACTACACCATCGTGGTGAGCATTAAGTAATGTACAGAGTTGTTAATCACTATGTTGTACACCTGAAACTAATAAAAACTAATATAACATTGTAGTTACACTTCAATTAAAAAACACTCAGAAGAATAAACAGGTGCAGACAACTAATAAAAATACAGAAAACAAAAGTGGAGAGGGTGATGGTTCTAAAAGACCATCTTAACCTCACATCACGGGCCATAATATGTTTTATCAATGTATTAATAGAAAAACTACTGTCTCCCAAATTCGGGAATGGGAGAAATTAAAAGAGTGGAAGTTCTGGAGACAGATTTTGTTTTAAATTTCTGCTGCACCACATCTAGCACGGAGCTCTTGGGCCAATTTCCTGAAGTTTCTGTTCTTAGTGTCTTTGCCTAAAACATAGGTCACCTTTAGTACTTCCTGCTAGGGCTTGTTAGGAAGTATCTGTTGGTTGTAAGATAAAACAAAAACTCTATGATGTTTTTTTTTTCTTCACTGTCTTCTTCAGAATGGAGCAACTTAATTTTAATCATTTTTTTACCAATTAGAAAATGATCTGTATAAAGTGCAGGAGATTTTCAAATTCGGAAAACTGGGAACGACATGCCTATAGACAGTGTCCGGAGATGATCACTATTAATAACTCAGAATGTTTTCTCCTGGCTAACTAAGTTATTCAAGGGTTTTCAAAATTATGATATAATGGCCGAAAAATTTATTTTTACGCCCTCCTTATTGGTAAATAATTTATTAGTCCAATTTTTCACCACCATGCTGTGCAGTAAGCATTCAGGTGTAGAAATCACTGCCCAAACCCCTGAGCAAGTGTCTGAACAGAAGAGGGCAGTATTGAACAGTTTTCAACTCCGCCAAGCTGGAAGCCGTGCACATCCAATCCTAGACCAGGACCAGAAAACCATTCAAAAACCTACCAATCCATACAGCTTAGTCGCCTTTTCAAATTCTCTATAGGTGAATGCCATATTGTACCTGTGTGTACCTCTGATCCCCAACATCGATACTAAGGGAAAACTCGGGGCACAGACATCCTGAGTTGGCTCCCCCCCCCCCCCGTTCATTATTTGCACCACATTATCCCATTGTGGACCAAGTGTGGGTCCAACAGGGCCACAGCCCTTCTTTTTGGGTTGAACTCCGTCCCCTGCTTTTCCAGGTCAGCAGTACATAGTACATTTCCCAGGTGCTGCCACAAGGGGGAGGACTCCAGAAAGACCATCCTCATTCCCTTCCCTGTTCTAGCTTGTGGTTAACAGAAACCTTTTTCCAGGCATTTTTATGTGCTGTCAGCATGCTGGTTCTGAAGGAGTTAAAGATCAGAGCCCGGTAAGCAAACCTGCTGGCCCGGTTTGGGAGGGTTGCTGCTGGGAGTGAAGGCAGCAGGGGAGAGACAGAAGCCTGGTGATAATAGTATCTTGCAGGAAACACAGGCCGGTGTTCACCTACCCAGATTCGCTCAGTAGAATCCATTCACAACCAGACTCAGAAATGCTTCATTAGTAAATTTACCTTGTCTGCTATAGTTTTCAACGTATCAGTTCCATCTAGTATTATCTGCCTTAGATGTGTCGGATTGCATGGGAAGAGGACAATCAAAAGGCTTGATCATTTAAGCATCACTGATTCCGGGATGCACTTTCTTGGTACCCCAAAAGGTCCTTCCCCAGAAACAAGTGATTTTAGAGTAGGCCTTTCTGACACACAGTACCACTCATGGGGGATTTAGACCTTTCAAGGTCAAAAATCAAGAACAAAAATGTATGGACTGTGGAATATTAATGAAGTCAAGTAAATGTGAGAATACATGAAAAGTATTTTTAATGATGTCTCAAAGACGAAACTTGAAATCATTTATGGCATAGAAATCCTACTTTGGTAGAGCACCACGAAAGCTTTTAGGTGTTACTTTCCAGTAACTCTGTTTAATCTCCAGATAAATGTCCTGTTAGTCCATCTCAATTTACAAAATCAATCATAAGAGATCTCTAAGGTGCATGGGCAAATTTCCATTTTCCTTATGAAACTGTCATCATCCCCCTACTTCCCAAGTTACAAAAGACACATGATCCCCCCCCCCCCAAAAAAAGTCAGAGGACTCTCACGGAAGCTGTGTTCCACACAAGCCACGCCCCCCCCAGCTCCACATATGCGAAAAACAGTTGCAGGTCCAAAACCTACAAGGTCTGCTCTCTTCCAAATACTTAAGACATAAAAAGTATAACTTATTTCTACTTCAGATGTTTAAAAGAAAAAAAAGACAAGAAATAGGTCATATTATATATCGCAAAATTGTAACGCTTTTATCCAAACGTAGCTCTCAAATTCCCGCCGCACAGCGACAGTTTTCAGAGAAAAAGTGCAATATTGTAAAAGCTACAACATTAATTTCTTAAGTTTAGAGCAACCAGTGCGCCCTGTTCTGCAGGCACATCAGGCCTGCTTGCTGCTGACATCTGGATCTGGTTAACGTTCTCCTACAATCTGCAGCATTGGCCTGGATTTTTTCCAGAAATTCTCTACATTCTAAATCCATCCCTTATATCCTACACACCCAATTCCCCATGTTGTAATGCTCATTAACCACAAAACCTCAAAGGGGAGACATTTAACTGGGATGAAAACTCAGAGAAGCAGGACCCCATGTAGGAGGGGTACAGGTGACGGTCCCCGCTTGTCCCAGCCTCAAGAGTGGTGCTGAATGGTCCCTTGTACATCTGGGCAGGCATACAAAACAGGGACACCATTAGAGCAATATTAATATTCTTTACAAAGTACTCTACAGCTGTGCTTCTTAGTAGCTGTGGAACACCAACGGAGTTGTCATCTTTAAAAATCCACTTTCTGCAGGATTATTGTACGGAATAGTGAGAATGGTGGTAGTTATTACTCTCGCAGGTGTGAGACTCATTGCAATGTCTCACACGTCTCTAAACAACTAACCTGCCTCCTTGGCAGACAGCAGCAGCCATGCAGAGGATTTTTTTTTTAATCTTGTAAAAAGATTTGCACAGAGAAAGGCATTATAAATCTGGAACTTGCATGAACGTTGGGGGACTCTTCCTTCCCCAGTTTATTTTAGAGACAAAGTGTCACGCTCCCCTAATTCCCCATGATACTCCACGGTTAAGCCTCAAAAAAGTATGTGAGTTAGAAAAAATAGGGTAGGTATTTTCAAAGAATCTTTCAAACTTCAATAAGCATTTTTTTCCTGGCATACCATTAACGGGTTGGTGGGGAAGATAACACTTCCATCATCATATCTGATCACTTATTTTCTAGTTTTTTAAAAAAAAAAAATTATTTATGGGGGCGCCTGGGTGGCTCAGCCGTTAAGCACCTGCCTTCGGCTCAGGGTGTGATCCCAGGGTCCTGGGATCGAGCCCCACATCAGGCTCCTCTGCTGGGAGCCTGCTTCCTTCCTCTCCCACTCCCCCTGCTTGTGTTCCCTCTCTCACCGGCTTTCTCTCTCCCTGTCAGATAAAAAATAAAATCTTAAAAAAAAAAAATTTATTTACGTAATCTCTACACCCAGCATGGGGCTCGAACTCAGGACTCTGGAGATCAAGAGTTCCATGCTATTCTGACCAAGCCAGCCAGGTGCTCATGCTTTGTTTTTGTTTGTTTGTTTGTTTGTTTAAGATTTATTTATTTGTCAGAGAGACACAGAAGAGCGAGCGCGCAAGCAGGCGGTGCAACAGAGGGAGAGGAAGAAGAGGGCTCCCTGTTTGGCCCTGGGGATCCAGGACCCTGGGATCATGACCTGAGCCAAAGGCAGATGCTTAACCCACTGTGCCACCCACGCGCTGCCTACTTTCCAGTTGTAAGCTAAGTATTGCTCATGAGATGTGAAGTTAGATGTCAAGAAGGACCAAGTTCCTATGAGAATACGCCATCATTTCATAATTCAAGTTCTGCTGCCTTCATTTCACTGGTCTGGAGCAAGGGGGTGGTGAGGAGTAACAGTGACAGCTTTTCCCTTTCAGAAAAGGAAACTCATTCCTAAGTACAAAAATATTATCAGTCTGATCCCTTCCTGTTCACTGTGAAATTTAAATGCTCCACGCATAACGTTAACACTTGAAGAGGACTAGAGTAACCCTCTTTCACACATTATTTAGTTGAGTAATCTGGTATTTAATACTTAATGCCATTTTCAAAAGCCTTTGTTGCTTTTCAAGGTTCTGACCAACTAAAGACTAGTCATTATAAATCTTCCTTATCAGCAGAACTTGCAGAAGGGGAAAGAAATGACAGTTCAAACTCCCTTGGTTCACTACAAAAAAATCTGGAGGTAAGAATTTCTGTGCACTTTCTTATTACCAGGAAAAAGTACCAAATTTTACCCGTCCTCCATACCAGCATTGTAATAGAAGAGAAACTCAGAAAGCAACAGACCTAGTTACTTGAAGTTGCCTTACTGAGACCATCCTTCCGACTGTTTCCATTCATTCGTCAGTCCACTGGGATGATCTGACCAATTTCTGAAAGCCCCGCAAGTATCCCAACTTTGTTACCTCTTAATTACATCGAAAAAGAAACACCTTCCTTTCCCATAAGAAACTCAGCATGTGATAAACCAATCGGGGAGTGAATATAATAAAGATCATGCTATACGCAAAAAGCACCAAGAAGAAAGTTATAATCATAGAAGCCCCCCTCCCCAGCCACGGCACCCCACAAACCACGCTCTCAGGCAGCCTCTCTCAGGGTTTGGCACGGCTATGTTTCACTCAGAGAAAAAGTAATGATCTAGAAAAAATGAAACATTTTGGTTTTAATTTATTTTGTACAGTCTATTTAATAATAAACTCTAGTTATCTCATAAACATTTGTGCTATACAAATGGAAGAAAGGCTTATGGCATTAACGGAGGGAAGGAATTCTAAGGAAATCTCAAAGTAAACAAGCTAATCTATAGGAAGTGAGAGATATTTTTAGTTTTGCTAAACTTTCACATTCATTTAAAATTCCACAGAAGAACCAGGCTTTGCAGAAGCCATTATACTGAGAAAAATGTGAAATCTAGAAATTCCATACAGCATTTTTAAGAAAAGATATAGATTTGATGAGCAGGGATCTCAAACAATTAGAAAAGAGCAGGTCTTAGAAATATAAATTAGCCAATGGGCGTTTATGCTTAAGTGGCAAAGAGAGGAGAAAACAGGCAGGCAGGTTGCTAAGGAGTCAGGCTACAGCACAACTGCATAAACGACCAAATATCAAGTTAGAAGAGCTGTCAGCACTTTCTACAAGTCTGATATATGTAAGTCATTTGCTAGACATACGAATTAAATATTATAATTCATACTTACAGCCAGATTTCTAGAAAGCATGCTTTAAAAACATACATTTTTGCTGTAAGTACCTAAATGCTGCTACCTTCTAGCCATCAACTTTATACTATGTGTTCATTAAAACCGCCATTTAAACCAGAGCTAACACTGTAGTCCCCTAAATCACCAAGTGCACCTTCACTGAAAGTTTCTAATAAGCAGGTCAAAATGCCTTTACAAAATAAACAGGAATTTACTTTTTTAGGACTACAACCAGTGATTAGGCTTTCACAACCTATTTTCAAATTCACCCTAATCTAACCGATATCTCTTCAATTGTTGCTGTTCTGCTCCCCCCCAAGCGCCCCAAATACACTCAAGGTCTCCCCTAAGTACAGGAAGGAAGATTCCTGTGTAGCCAGAAAGAAAACGCTGGGTGTGTTGGGATCTTACTGAGCCAAAGAGAGAATGCTCTTGTGACTGGAAAGTCAGCAAACACAGAAATGAATGCCCATCGGTGTGTTCAGCCACGGACCTCGAAGCTCTCCACCCCAGTGCAGGTTGAGGGAAGAAAGCACTTACTCCACGTGCCACGAAGGCGGAACACAGCAGCTCGGCACCTGCCTTACCTGTGATTGTGAGGATCCCCAGCATAGTGACTAGCACACCTCCAGATGAGAACAACAGCTGGCCCTCTCCCTCCTTCGGCGGCTGGCTGAAGCGGCACGGGGTCCTGCCAACCCCGTGCAGTCTGGCTGTGATCAGAAACACGTACGCAAGTACGCGCCAAGCCACCCTCGGAGGATTAGGGAGAATTAAACGTGCCTTCGGAGCCGCAGCAAAAAGGGAGGGAGGCTGCATTTCCCCGGCTAATTATAGGCGGACCCACCCCCGGCCGCCCACCCAGCGGCGGGCCGGGCCCCGCCCCCTGCGCACCGGGACTTGGCACCGCCCGAGTCATGTGTTTCATTTTAAAGAAGAGGAGCCCTCCCCGGAGCTGGTCTCCGTTCATGGTCACCGAGGCTCTGCAGAGAGACCCGGGGAGGGTTTCAAACTTGCTGGGATGAATAACCCAGAGTCAGCAACATGTTATCTGAACCGTTACTTCATTCCTGGCGCGGATTTACTCGTGTCTCAACTTTTAGCATTACTGAAAGCAAATAACAGACATTACATTCTGCGACCAAATTTTTTTTATACCGCGTTCTGTATACCTTGTTTGTGTAAAGGCCGATGAGGTGCAAAACACCGTTCCCTTTTTAGCACCTATAGTATTTTACATTTTCACCACCTGTTGGACACACACGGGCTGCACTCAGTGGGCTGAGGGATGGCCGCTGATCTCCGCTGTCCCATTTCTTCAAGTCCTTGAGAAGGTGTTACAAGGCAAACTTTGTGTCTCCAACGCTGAATCCAGGAGACTTGTAAAAAGCCCCAAAACTGGAGCAATAGGTTTGTTTGCTGTTGCTCATTTTATGGTACAAGTTAACTAAATTTTTAGATCAAACTATGCCATATTCCAAAATACAGACACTATCAAATCTCTAATATTCAAGCACACAACATGGAAATCAGTCAGAACCTACAATAAACACGAATAAAATGTCAGGCAGCCTCGAATTCTCGAATTCTTTCTTCCTGAAACTTTAGAATGTTCCCTATAAAGACACAAGATAGGTGATAAACAAGTCTTACAAGTTTGACATGGTTTCGTATGTCAATGTTCTGTGAGGGTAAGTCCACTTAGGCCCCCTGACTTCCTCTCCTTTTCATCCTTGTCCTATTTATCACTTCATGCCTCGCCTGCCTTGCCTGCCTCACCTCATTACCAGGGGCTTTTCCCCTAAGCCAACAAAAGAAAGGTTTTACCACTGCTCTTCTCTTCAAACGGAGAAGCTCAGATCTTATTCATTACTGCTTAGGGGGGGGGGGCAGAGAGCCCTGGGGTGGACCAGATGGGCGCAGTCAAGAGAAGGGTGAGGAAGAAGTATCAAGAAAAAGCCGAGCACGGGGATGCTGGCTGGCACCTAGTTGCGCCTCCTGGCCACCAGGGGGCGCAGCGCACCACGGTCAGGCCAAAACCGAGCAAAGTTAAGGAGGCAACGTAGCCAGTAATCAGACCGCGTTACAAAAATCAGCTTCAGCCTCTCTGTTGACCCGGCTTCCCTCTTATATTCCAGCGAACACCCAGACAGGCCATTAAGTGCCCCCAGGGAACGGAGTGGCGAGCTCCCTGTCCTGACGCCTGTGATCTGATTCCCAGAGCAAGCCACATCCTAACCTTTCATCTTCCCTGGAGGACTCTTAACTGGGGTTCACAAATTGCCTCAATTATACTGGGAGTCTGGTGTGTGTGAAATACTGCTGGTGGAACAGTCCCTCTGTAGTCCACACACTAAGAAGGGGACAGGGCAGCTCTGCATTTCTCCCCTCCCCCCACTTGCCACCCCCAGCCCAGCCCTGGGGAGTTCTGGCTGTACAGATTATAGATAAGAGACTCTGGAGGCTGCACTGGTGGCCTTCATTAAATGACTGGTCTGGGGACGCCTGGGTAGCATAATGTCAGTTAAGCATCTGCCTTCAGCTCTGGTCATGATCCCAGCATCCTGGGATCAAGCCCTGCAGCAGGCTCCTTGCTCAGCGGGGAGGCTCTTTCTCCCTCTCCCGCTCCCCCTGCTTGTGCTCTCTCTCTCTTGCTCTCTCTTACTCTGTCAAATAAATAAATGACTGGTCTACAGCCTTCCCAAGCATGTGTATCAGCCCAAATAGTGTGTCCCCAGGTGCAGCCCACACCCCTTCCCTGAACTTTCTCCCAGGAGCCCCTGGCTACCTCAGGGATCTGGGGTCTCAGTTATGCCTCATTTCTCGGCACCAGCTGTTGGGGACAGCACATGGCCATCATCTGGTGCCACCCCTGAAATACACCTGTTCCACTTACGGGCACGTCTGTTGATTCTGACCTTACTTAACTGTGTTACCAGGTCCTTTCCTTCCTATAAGCCTAAGATCGAACAAAACCACAAGCAACACCTGCTCCACTGAGCTGGACTGGAAGAAATGTCACTAGCTACCAATTTCAGGCCCCAAATAACATTTACGAAGATAAACATATGGCTGTGTAATGCTGTTAAAACTTTTTTCTTCTTAGGACATTGGTAGAGACGCTGACACATCTCATCTAGCCCTCCTAAAGGACGAGTTAAAACCACAAGGCAGAGCAAGAGATCATCGGGTGGCCAAGTTGACGACTCTCTTGGCAGACAGTTCTCCTTTGATGTCCACTTCTAAGAGTAAGCAAGGACGGGGTGTGTGACACAGAGCCGCCTCTATCCGTCTGCATTTACAAAGAAAGTCATCCATCAGTATGAAAGCGGGGCTAAAGCTCAGACCTAAGGTCAATATACAATGCAGGAAACTTTCTTCTGTTACTACTTCCAGTCCCTGTTCTTGTTAAATCAAGATTTTAGAGGAAGAGATCATCACCCAAAGCAAAAATTATGGGAAAATGTTTACCATATTGCAAACAGGCAGAGGACAGCAAAGGTGTTTTTCCCTAATCTTCATGGTTCATTCAACAAATATTTGCCACGTTCTTGCTCTGTGTTAATTACACTGTGCACCCAGGGATACACTTAGCTATTATTCTTTGGCCTTGGGGGCTCATCCAGTGGTAGACACATCTGGAGGCAGACACGGGCACACTCCATCCAGTATAGCTCACTGCTAACAGGTTTGGGGGTTCTTTAGGAGAGAACCAAGATGTTCTAAAAATTCATTGGGGTGGTGGTACAATTCTGTGAATATACTACAAACCACTGCAATCTATGCTTTCAATGAGGCAATTGAAATATATGAATTGTGTCTCATTAAAGCTTTTTTTTCTTTTTTTAAGGAATTTTGCACTAATTCTAAAGGCTCCAAGGGCCCATGGGAGGCTTTGGAGCAGAGCTGACACATAATTTGAACCGTGATATTAAAAAGGTACAGGGCAGTAATGGCAAGGAGGAGGACACATGACAAGGTAGGAATGGGCAAGGCGTCAAAGGTCATGTGCTAACGGAAAGATGCCCATGAGGTCAGGGGAAGGCAGCTGAAGTTGTGCAAATCTATGAGATCATCTGAACGTAATGATGTAAGTAAGAAAGGTCTGGAACCCCGAGGAAGAGGAATTTGAAAAAGGACGGAATACGGACAGAGATTAGAGGCCATCAAGGAGGAAGTGCCATCAGAAACCAAGGGTGGAGTGGACTAAAGGTGGAAAAGGTGGTCAGCAGTCTGGTGTGTCACACAAAGCAGGGAAACAGGTCAGGAACTCGAGCGGCCTCGGTCTGCAGGGTGGGAGGTCCAGGAGACGAATAACCACCATAAAGATGAGTGCTTTACTCTCTTTCCTGAGGGGGAGGAGGCAGGGGCCCGTAAAACAGAATGAGAACTGATGCTAAGTTCCCTAACTGCCTGCCTCCAAGGGGGTGAGTATTAAACCCAAGTATGAGAACTGGGGAAATGGGAAGATGCAGACACCATACCCAGGCCTCCGCACGCCCTTTCACTGCCTTTCCAAGGTGGCATTATCATGGAAGAAAAGCAACCAAAACCCGTGAGGTCTCTTCCTCAGGCGAAAAGACAGCAGGTGAAACCTAAGGGAGCGTCTTCACCACTGTGACTCCTTTTAAAGGCTTCCAGGGGCGCCTGGGTGGCTCAGTCCATTGAGCGTCTGCCTAGGGCTCAGGGCTCGATCCCAGTACCCTGGGATCATGACCAGAGAGACCCACGTTGTCGTGCTGTCTCTCTGCCCCTCTGCCCACCCCCATGCTCTCTCTCTCTCAAGTAAGAACATCTTTAAAAAAAAAAAAAAAGCAGGGGCGCCTGGGTGGCACAGCGGTTAAGCGTCTGCCTTCGGCTCAGGGCGTGATCCCGGCGTTATGGGATCGAGCCCCGCATCAGGCTCCTCTGCTCTGAGCCTGCTGCTTCCTCTCCCACTCCCCCTGCTTGTGTTCCCTCTCTCGCTGGCTGTCTCTATCTGTGTTAAATAAATAAATAAAATCTTTAAAAAAAAAAAAAAGCAAAAAAAAAAGCTTCAAGATAATCTAAGGGTGAGCTGAACGCTGCCAAGAGATGGACACCAACACTGTCTTGATGACACGGGCAAGTCACGTGCAGGTTGGGTAGGTTCTCCCGGGCTCTGCCCCCAGGCTATAAAACTGGACAAATACCAGCTAATCGAATTTTATGGTCCAGCTGAATTGGACATGTTTATATAGACATGGTTACTCTGACTCAAAATCCTCAAGACAAATAATGTGAATAGCTCCTCAAAGGGACTGTCGTAACACAACAGAAAAGCTAAAATGGTATTTAAAAATCACTTCACAGTACAGTTTAAAACAAAGCAAGGGGAAAACATTTAAAAACTCAATACAAATAATAAACGTGATGTAATTCAAGTATTATTTCTCCCCTTATTGAGTCCATATTGTTACATCCTTTGATTTGGCCATTTTGTTTCTGCGAAACAGACCAAATTAGAGGCACAGATTTACATATGAGAATATTTACTGCTTGGGGTGTACAATATTTGAAGAGCCTAAGTGTCCCACTAGTAGGAAAACGGTGTCTCTAATCCCTTCGCTGGAAAATTTGCAAAAAGAATATCTTTGAAGCAGTTAACGACAAGGAAAATGGCTATATTGATAAAGAAGTCCATACCTTTGTTCGGGGTGAAAAGCACAATATAAACTACATATTGAATATAATCCCAATCCTGCTTTTTATTTTTTCATTTTTTTTAAAGATTTTATTTATTTGACAGAGACAGAGAGAGCACAAGCAGGGGGAGCAGCAGAGAGAGAAGCAGACTCCCCACTGAGCAGGGAGCCCGATGCAGGACTTGATCCCAGGGTTCTGGGATCATGACCTGAGCGGAAGGCAGACGCTTAACCAACTGAGCCACCCAGGCGCCCCCAATTCTGCTTACGGTGCATGTATGTACGTTAGGCTGAGGAGGAAGGCCCAGAATGAAAAATAACAACAGCAAAACATAGTGGAATTATGGACAATCTCTCATTATTTTCCTTTTTTTTTTTTTAAAGTAGGCTCCACCTGGGGCTTGAAACTCACAACCCTGAGGCCAAGACCTGAGCTGATATCAAGAGCCAGACGCTTTACCAACTGAGCCACGCAGGTACCCCAACAGTTTCCTACATTTTACAAATCTTCCACAATTGTTACTTTTATGGTTAGAATGCAAGCTCATTTGACACCTGGCTTTGGGGAGGACAAGGTGGGGTCCAGCACTACCAGACCTTGAACCCCCGAGCAAGGCCTCTGATATTCTACAAAACTGCACTGTGGTCCAAAATATCATGATCTTCAACTCTCCAATCACTGGAACACAGAAATTAGCAAGCCGAAAGGAGACTGAAGTTTAAGTGTAATCTTTTAAAAATTATGAAATAGAAACTTCCAGATCTGGTCACGTACATGAATAGGAATCAATTCTTTCCTGAATGCCTCGCGTTCGAACCCTCCATTCATCTTAAGTCTGAACACCCCTGTCTTTGGCATTGTCAAAAGAGGATTCCACAGTCTGAAAAGCTGGCTTCTAGTTCTGACTCTGTTGGTTCTATGGCTAGGGACAAAGTATTGAAGTCTCTGGGCTTCAACTGATGGGAGAATAAATATATCACCCACGGTAATGTTATTCTGAGGTACAAATGAAGGTTAACACTAGCACTACTGAGTATATTCTAGAAGCAGAATAAATGTTAGCTGTTAGCTCACTTTAAACCATACACTTCAAAACAACAACAACAAAACAAAAACAAGAA